>NC_040093.1:35278161-40078161 GCF_003369695.1 Bos indicus x Bos taurus
CTATCACTTGCAATTTAAAAAATAATAAGTCAATACATAAAAATTATCTGCTTTAAAATATAACATGTATTTCATATTAGATATGTGCTAAAGGGTTATAGAAGTATAAAGGAGAGAGAGAATAGAATTGGAATACATTCACAGGGGAAATAACACATAAGCTGAACATTAAAGGACAGGAAAGTGTTAACCTTGAGGAGAAATAGGAAAGATACTATATTATATACAAGACAAGCATCATCTGGGAAGTTATTGAGACAGGAAAGAAAATGACATTCAAAGAATAACTAGATACTTGGAGGGGTTGGTGCAAAATTTACTTGGGAAGAAATAGTAACAAGTAAATACTTATTTGGATATTATCCTGAAGTGTGAAGGTGGCTGTGGGAACAGGTCAGAGGAACAGCTCAGTATGTTCTTTCTACTACATAACTGTGGATGGCCCCATCAGGACTGCCTCTGACTCATGACTTGGGGTCCAAGAAGGAAATGGAAGGAAAATGGAACCGACTTGTGAGAGTAGAACAGTTGATCCTTGGTATAGCTGGTGACTATTTCCAGGACCCCTCTGCCTCCTGCCATGTTTTTGGCAGATAGCAAAATCTACAGATGCATAAGTCCCTTACTTAGCACTCTGTACCCATGGGTTTGAATTCAGGGACCAAGGAGGGTAATGATTCTACCCCGTGGAACCTGAATGTGGAACCATCTCCTAGGTGAACCCAGAGGATAGAGCTTCAAGCAGATATCCTCAAGCCTTGAAATTAAATGGAATTTGCCCTGCTAGGTTTCAAGCTAATGCAAATAGGGTTTGAAATAATCTTCCCTTCACCACCAGCTTTGTATTCATAGAGGATGGTATCACCTTTGAGCACACTTACATGTGTATCATATACTTTAGAGAAACGGAATCACCAAAGTACTGCCAAAACTAATAAGTAAATTCAGCAACCAGGGATTTAAAGAGTGTAGAAGATATGGCAAGTCTTCCATGGAAATCAGTTGGTAAAGATTAGTCACTTAAAGTGGGCTTCTTCTGTGGCTCAGCGGTAAAGAATCTGCCTGCAACACAGAAGACACAGGAGATGTGGGTTCAATTCCTGGGATGGGAAGATCCCCTGGAAGAGGGCGTGTCAACCCACTCAAGCATGCTTGCCTGGAGAATCCCATGGACAAATAAGCCTAGTGGACTATACTCCATGGGGTTGCAATGCGTTGGACAGGACTGATGTGAATTGGCATGCATGCATTTGAGAAGCACATCCTGTTATTCAGAATAAAGCTCTGAAGTGAGCCCTTTGTAGATGGTGAGGTGTATAGTAAGCATTTAACAAAAAGATGCATCAGTTTCCTTATTTCTTAGAACCATTCCCTTTCACACTGGTGAAAGTGTGATGCCAGTTTCATAGGAGAAAAGGAACTAGACATAATTGTCAGAAACCACTGGAGAGTCTTTATACTCCTTCATATCAATGACTAGTAGAATAAAATATGCAAGCTTATTTTTACAGCATGGACTAATTACTTGCAACTTTGTAAAAATCTATTTTCATAAATTACAATGTTATTTTTATTTTATATTGTTTTATTTCAAATTGCTCATGATAGAGGCTATTAATACTTCACTGTTACAGTGGAATATTAAATTCTGTGTATTACAGTGTTAAATTCTGATTTCAAGGATGGAGGAAGTATATCATTCAGTATCCTCCGTGAAGATAACTTTTTCTTGAATGTATTTCATGTTACAGAGGCAACTACTGCACATTCCGTTTACTGGTAATATTTTCACAGCCCTGATGTTCTAGCTTTAAGTATGCTTTCAATAAGCTCCACTTTGTGAATTCTACATCCCACCACAAATACAAAACAACACCCTTCACAGAGAGAGATAGCTAAATGCTTGGATAATTCATATCTTTACAGATGCATAAAAGTATAATACTTTCTTGTTTAAAGTGCAATCAAACTTCACAATAATAAGATATTGTTAAAATAAACAGTAAGTCATTTATGAACTATAAATCAATTTGCATAATGCAAACAATACATATCTGTATTGAATACATGGATGGCTTTGAACTAAATTAACAGTTATCTCTGGTAGGTTTAGAGTTACTTCTTTTTCTTTACTAGTATTTTGGGATATATATTGCTGTCACATAAATAATTATGGGGGCTTATGTAAGAAAAATAATATCAGCATTTTTATGTTTGTTATACAGAACTGTGTTTTTTGGTTGTTGTTGATGTAAACATTTTCTAGAATTCGATTTTCTTGTTCAGTTCCCAGTGTGAGTGTATAGAACTGTTATTATCTGTTTGCAGATCTAGGCTAGGTTCAAAATTATTGATTTAAGTGTAAAACATTTTATACTCCGGAAGATTATTTTTGAAATTTCAATTTGTCAAAATCAGTTACCTTTATCTATGTATAACTGCATAAAGAAACTATTTCTAGCTGTATATTTGCTTAGCGTATACATGGCTTTATCTAATCAATAGAAATATACACTTTAAAGTGGAATAACAAAAGAAGAAAAAGAAAAATATTAGGTCACTAGATGGTGCCATGATGTTATTTTTTACTTTATTGTCAGGGATCTTGGAAAGATATCACAATTATTTTTAAGAGGCATAATTTCAAGTACCATTCAGAGCAAAAAGTAAACTTAATCCTTACTTATAACATGGACATTTTAGAGAGAAATGTTATTAACCAAATAAAGAAAGAAGGAAAGAATTACACTAGACAATACTGAATTAAAATGGATTAAAGTACTCCAATAAGCACTGTGGACAAATTTTCACAGTATCAAGCTAGAACGGTTTAATGTGAAGAAATTTTATACTGGATTTTTAGACTGAGTTTAGTAGTTGTTCCTAAAACCAGTTGTAATTACTTACCTCATATGTAAATGCACACATAGAAAATAACACCCTTTCCTAGACTACTCATCAAAGTCAAAATTCCTTGCAGTTTTTAAAATAAGCAATTTTTTTTTTTTTTACATGAGTTGTATTTAAGGACTTCTGTTTAATCAGGTGTTTCTTTGATAGATGAGCCTGGGTCCTGTGTCTTTTGTTGTTGTTGTTATTATTAAGCAAAAACAATCTTGGTTAGAATATTTCCTGATTGGCATTTTCTCCATATGGTTGATATTAACAAAGAAACTGCAACTGGAGTGGCAGTTTTTCAAACAAACATATTTCACCACACCTGAAACAAATCAAGAATAACATTCTTGTCTTTGGAAATGTCAGAACTTGTTGCCAGAGTTATAGGTAAAAACACTGCTTGGAGAAATGTAGAAGCCTGAGAGAGGCTCATTTGCATTTCTAAACTTCCCCACTGGCATAATTACTCCGCGGAGAGAAAAGGAGTTTCTCCCTCTTGAATCCTCAACCACCATTCACAGGCACAATGTTCAAGGGATCTAGCAATTTTAGATACTTTGTAGGTTTAATGGTGGAGGAGAGGAGAAAGACTTAAAAGTCTTAAAGTGCTTCTTTATTTCTCTCATTATTGGAAACAGTTTAACAGTGCACTTCCAGGTCTTCCTTTTAACAGAATTTGCTCTTTTCCACATTATTATTCAACATGAAAACTGATTTTTTTTTTTTTAACCCAGATAGAACAACAAGGAACCTTTCAAAAAAGGTGCAGGTTTTAGTGTCAGATAGATTTAGATCTACCTTTGATAACAAAATTCAGTGTTCCCCAAACACTGATCTGTGATGTTTCTGAAGATAAGTCAAGAATTTGTTTAATGTTACCAAGAGCACCATCTCTAACTGCCACAGTGCAAGTGATGGATTTTGGATTGAAAGCAGGGAACAAACAAAGGGGATAAGGTTGTTCCTCAGGAATATTTCTTGTTTTCTTTAGACAAGATGGGTGCTTTACTCACTTATGTTTAAATTATTACTCCACCCCAAAGTTGACAAATTAATATCTAATAATACACTGTTGCATGGGAAGAGTTTATAGCTCTGCTGTAAACTCATTTGGGGGATGGGCTGCTTTGATGTGATTTACAGTAAGGTTGGGCTTGTCTCTGGCTTAGGTGAAGATGTAGTTAACAGATTATTCATACCGCTGCTTGATACTCTGTTTTACAGCGTGTTTCCCAGGGGACATTAGCTTGTAACAACCTTTTTCTTCCTTGATGGCTATTAATGACACTTGGCACTGCTTTTCTTTAACAGGCTGTGTACAATTAAACATAGAGGTTGACATTTTGGTGTTAGCTAAAATGGTATACATATATGCTGAGAGTGAAGTGAAAGTCGCTCAGTCGTGTCCCACTCTTTGTGAGCCCATGGACTATAATCCATGAAATTCTCTAGTCCAGAATACTGGAGTGGGTAGCCTTTCCCTTCTCCAGGGAATCTTCCTGACCCAGGAATCGAACCAGGGTCTCTTGCACTGCAGATGGATTCTTTACCAACTGAGCTATCAGGGAAGTCCTAAATGCTGATAGCCTTATCTGAATTCATAAGAGTTTCATTTAATAGGTACAGGATGCTGCTGCTGCTGCTAAGTCGCTTCAGTCGTGTCCGACTCTGTGCGACCCCATAGACGGCAGCCCACCAGGCTCCTCCGTCCCTGGGATTCTCCAGGCAAGAACACGGGAGTGGGGTGCCATTTCCTTCTCCAATGCATAAAAGTGAAAAGTCAAAGTGAAGTCGCTCAGTCGTGTCCGACTCTTAGCAACCCCATGGACTGCAGCCTACCAGGCTCCTCCATCCATGGGATTTTCCAGGCAAGAGTACTGGAGTGGGGTGCCATTGCCTTCTCCAATAGGTGCAGGAGCCAAAAGGAATAAAATATTCCAAGTTTTTGCTTAAAATATTGATCTCAGCCCAAGCCATTGCTTAATTTGGATCTCTTTTATTGAGCCAGGGTTTCCCCCAAGACCACATAAGCCTTGCTTTCTTTCCTATTAGCCAAAGAATTTTACAGTTATCAGTGAAACACTATGTCCTAAGCACCCGTGACAATGTTTTATAGGCATTCTCTCCTCTGCCCACCATTACTGAGTAAAAGGACTATTATTAACCTTACTCTATGGTCGAGGGAATGGGGGCTGGAAGTGGTTAAATGATTTGCTCAAAGGCACTGAGATAGCGCACAATATGGTGAAGAGCTGTTAACTGCAACCTAGGACCCGTGCGCCACAGAAGTTTATGTAGGTTTTATGAAGATAGCGTGAAAGAAGTATCAAAACCTTTCTATGGGGACTTCCCTGGTGGTCCAGTGGTTAAGACTTTGCCTTCCAATGCAGGGGGTGTGGGTTAGATTCCTGGTCAGGGAGCTAAGATCCCATGTGCCTTGAGGCCAAACCAAAACATAAAAAGAAACAACATTGTAACAAATTTGATAAAGACTTTAAAAATGGTCCATATTAAAAAATAAAGCATTCAAAAAAAACTTTTCTGTGGTCAGAGAAAGCAGTGGTTTTGGTGACATAAAGTAGGTAAAAACCTGAGAATTTCTCTCCCCCATCCAAAAATGGTAATGTGTTTCATCTTAGATAGATTATTATCATCTGTCCAGAGGGATCTCATTTGGACTATCACATTTACTTGCCCAGCATCCGTTTCTTTTTTTTGTTTTCCTTTTCTCTCTTGCTACCATCTAAAGCCGTCAATTAAGGCAGTCCAACCTACTGTGACCAATGGTGGCCGGTGGCTCCAATTAGTCAATCACATCATCTTCTTAAGAATTCACATCTTGTTCTTCCCTGGTGGTCCAGTGGGTAAGACTCTGGACTCCCAGCGCAGGGAAAGTGGGTTCGATCCATGGTCAGGGAAGTAGATCCCTCATGCCACAGCTGAAGATTCCACCTGTAGCAACTAATCATCCCGCGTGCCACAACCAAGGCTGGCACAGCCAAATAAAGAACTAAATGTTAAAAAGAAAAGAATTCATATCTTTATAAGTGTGACCCAAAGGCTCAAATCAATTGAGATGAAGGAGTTGGTTATCCTGATGACTGTTCCCTGAGGACATGTCCATTAGTTCCTGGCACAAGACGCCTAGAGTCCCCATTTCTTAGCCTTCCTGCAATTGTTTCTTTTCCATTGATGCCATGGTTACTTCACATTCTTTATGAACCTAAGCTCTCTTGTCAATAAGATACACATAATAATTTAATAAAAGACTCCTGATAGCTGTTTTGGGATTTATTTAAATAATATAAACAAAATATTGGGCACATTATCTGACATGTAATAATGGCTCACATGTTAGTTAAATTCCCTGCTTCCGAAATCTAACAAAAAACATTTCTACCCCCTTCAGGCATCAATATGTTGTAATTTATTCTCTATCAACACCTATACTTGAAACATCATTTGATCCTATTGTATTGTCTTCCTCACCCCCTCAGTATCCCCACTGTTGTCCTAACGCCCTTACCTGATGATGTGTCATTGATTAAATATCAAGTTTTCCCTTTCTTTTCTAATTTGATTTTGAAGAACAAGATTATCAAATTCTTGAGAGTGAGAGTGTCTTACTTAGTCCAACAGTTGTGAAAATTGGGTTGCGTCGGAGGGGAAGCAGAGGTAGGGAAAAGTGACTGGGTTGCCGGCGGGGGATAAAACAGTTTTAAACTACATTGAAATTTGAATTGAAACATGTTCTGAAAATGTGCCATTTCTGTTTATACAAGGCTGTTTTGAGAAGGATTTAAAGTTACAATATTCAGATTAGTGGCAGACATTCTCTGTACCCAGCTTTGCACATGCTGATCAATGAGGCATAAAGATATAATTGGTTTATAGACACATTTGTTGGAATGTATTTACCAAGCTTTTAAACACCACATTTATGTTTTGGGCCTAAATCATCAGCAAATGAATTTCAGCATTAAAAAAAGGGAGTATCTCTGAGATATTAGCTAATTTATCTGTATATTGACATTAAAAGTTCCTACCACTCTGTTTTAAGGAATTCATTTTAAGGCATGCCAAGAAGGAATTAATTAAAGTGCAATTTGGCAGCAAAATGTCTTTATGGAAAAGTCCAGAGGCCTCTCCTATAGAAATGATCAGTTAAATAGACTAAATCGATTTTTTAAAGTATTAAATTATCTGTTTATGTTTCTAGCTCTAGTGAAAGTTGTTCTTGCTTATAGCAAGATAGAGATTGAAATTTGGCTGTGGGTTGGGGCATTGTTTTCTGGATATCCTAGTCTTATTTTTCATAAGCCAACTTTTAAAAACTCTGGAGAGGTATATACAGAAAATAATGCATTGAAGATAAGTTCTTCTTACTATAAGTTTTTGAACCCAAATTCTATGCAGTATTTGTTCCTCAGCCAAGCTGTATTTTGTAATTAAGGAAAATAAATACAAATAGCAAATGTTGGAGGCGGTCTGGAGAAAAGGGAACCTCCTACACCATTGGTGGGAATGTAAGTTGGTGCAGTCACTATGGAAAGCAGTATGTAAGTTCCTCAAAACACTAAAAATAAAGTTGCCATATATCCAGCAATCCCACTCCTGGGCATGTATCCAGACATAACTATAATTAAAAACACATGTACCCCTATGTTCATTGCAACACAATTTACAAAACCAAGATATTTAAGCAACCTAAATGTTCATCAACAGATTAACGGATAAAGAAGATGTGGTACACACACACACACACACACACACACACACAATGGAACATTACTCAGCCATGAAAAAAATAAAATAATGCCATTTGCAGTAACATGGACAGTCTCATACTAAGCAAAGTAAGTCAGAAAGAGAAAGGCAAATGCCATATGATATAACGTATCTAAAGTCTAAAATATAATACAAATGAACATACCTATGAAACAGCAACAAACTCACAGATATAGAGAACAGATTTGTGGTTACCAGCAGGGAGCAGTGCAGGGAGGCAGAAGGATTGGGGTTTGGGATTAGCAGATGCAAACTATTATATCTGGATTGTATAAACAACAAGGTCCTTCTATATATCACTGGGAACTATATTCAATATCCTGTGAGAAACCGTAATGGAAAATAATATGAAAAAGAATATATGTGTGTGTGTATGTATGTATAACTGAATAACTTTGCTGTACAGCATTTATTAACACATTTAACTTTTAAAAATCAACTGTTGTTCATTAAAATTAAAACTTAGATAAAATAAGGAGGAAAAAAGAAACAAATATAAGTTCCTCCCACAGCCATGGAAAGTGTGATGATTTGCAATGGTCTCTTCATATATATTCTCAGAATCCTTATCATCACAGCATTTCCCAGGGAGCTACTGCTGGTAGATTGATACAGGTATATGGAATGAATTTCATCTGCTACTGCTATTTAGGGCATTAGTCTAGGAGAGTAACTCTAGAGATGAGATCATCAAATGAAAGTATTTAAACATTTTGTGAAGACTAACTAAAACATATACTCTCCAGGAAAATAAAAGCGTAATAGAAATAGAAAATAAACTTCGAATATAAAAAATATATATTGCATCAATCACTATAACTATTGACACAACTTTTTGGATAAAGTTTATAGAGAATTCCCACTGTTATGATCTCATCGTATTTAAACCTCATAGCCACTCTTTCATGTTGATATGATCACTGTCTCATTTGGAAATCAGAGAAATGAACCACAGAGAGGCTATTTTTCTTGAGGGCACATAACTTATTACGTAGAGTCCACACTGGGCCTTTTGACTCTATCATATACATTGCATCGTAAGAGTAAATTGCAATCATGATATGTAAGTGAAGTGAAGTGAAGTTGCTCAGTCGTGTCCGACTCTTTGCGACCCCATGCACTGTAGCCTACCATGCTCCTCCGTCCATGGGATTTTCCAGGCAAGAGTACTGGAGTGGGTTGCCATTTCCTTCTCCAGGAGATCTTCCTGACCTAGGGATCGAACTTGGGTCTCCCACATTGTAGGCAGATGTCTTACCATCTGAGCCAAGTACACTATTAAACTGACAGTAGGAAATTTCCTTTTATAAGAATTTTACATTGGACCACTCTAAATCTGTCTCCTACTACCCCATGAATCACAGCACGCCAGGCCTCCCTGTCCATCACCAACTCCCAGAGCTCACTCAAACTCAGGTCCATCGAGTCGGTGATGCCATCCAGCCATCTCATCCTCTGTTGTCCCCTTCTCCTCCTGCCCCCAATCCCTCCCAGCATCAGGGTCTTTTCCAATGAGTCAACTCTTCACATGAGGTGGCCAAAGTATTGGAGTTACAGCTTCAGCATCAGTCCTTCCAATGAACACTCAGGAATAATCTCCTTTAGAATGGACTGGTTGGATCTCCTTGAGATCCAAGAGACTCTCAAGAGTCTTCTCCAACACCACAGTTCAAAAGCATCCATTCTTTGGTGCTCGGCTTTCTTCACAGTCCAACTCTCACATCCATACATGACTACTGGAAAAACCATAGCCTTGACTAGATGAACCTTTGTTGGCAAAGTAATGTCTCTGCTTTTTAATATGTTGTCTAGGTTGGTCATAACTTTCCTTCCATGGAGTAAGCCTCTTTTAATTTCATGGCTGCAGTCACCATGTGCAGTGATTTTGGAGCCCAAAAAAATAAAGTCTGATACTGTTTCCACTGTTTTCCCATCTATTTCCCATGAAGTGATGGGACCAGATGCCATGATCTTCATTTTCTGAATGTTGAGCTTTAAGCCAACTTTTTCACTCTCCTCTTTCATTTTCATCAAGAGGTTTTTTAGTTCCTCTTCACTTTCTGCCATAAGGGTGGTGTCATCTGCATATCTGAGGTTATTGATATTTCTCCTAGCAATCTTGATTCTAGCTTGTGTTTCTTCCAGCTGAGTGTTTCTCATGATGTACTCTGCATATAGTCACAAGGAGTCGGACACGACTGAGTGACTGAACTGATGAATGAAGATGAGCTCTAGAGGATTATTATATATTAACAATAATAGCAAAGTCTTAAATTATACTTTCTATTTGCCAAGTCCTGTACCAAACCACTTCTGTTGTTTCAATGATTTCATCCATGTAAATGGTCTTTCATAACTAATGGTTGACATGCAAATTGTTTGCTTCTTTAATATTCAAATTCAGATAATAGGTACCAATAGTAAAAATGTTATTCAGGTATTAAAACATCAAAAAAATGGGCCAAAGAACTAAATAGACATTTCTCCAAAGAAGACATACAGATGGCTAACAAACACATGAAAAGATGCTCAACATCACTCATTATCAGAGAAATGCAAATCAAAACCACTATGAGGTACCATTTCACATCAGTCAGAATGGCTGCGATCCAAAAGTCTACAAATAATAAATGCTGGAGAGGGTGTGGAGAAAAGGGAACCCTCTTACACTGTTGGTGGGAATGCAAACTAGTACAGCCACTATGGAGAACAGTGTGGAGATTCCTTACAAAACTGGAAATAGAACTGCCTTATGATCCAGCAATCCCACTGCTGGGCATACACACTGAGGAAACCAGAAGGGAAAGAGACACGTGTACCCCAATGTTCATCACAGCACTGTTTATAATAGCCAGGACATGGAAGCAACCTAGATGTCCATCAGCAGATGAATGGATAAGAAAGCAGTGGTACATATACACAATGGAGTATTACTCAGCCATTAAAAAGAATACATTTGAATCAGTTCTAATGAGGTGGATGAAACTGGAGCCTATTATACAGAGTGAAGTAAGCCAGAAGGAAAAACATCAATACAGTATACTAACACATATATATGGAATTTAGAAAGATGGTAACAATAATCCGATGTACGAGACAGCAAAAGAGACACTGATGCATAGAACAGTCTTATGGACTCTGTGGGAGAGGGAGAGGGTGGGAAGATTTGGGAGAATGACATTGAAACATGTAAAATATCATGTAAGAAACGAGTTGCCAGTCCAGGTTCGATGCACGATACTGGATGCTTGGGGCTAGTGCACTGGGACGACCCAGAGGGATGGTATGGGGAGGGAGGAGGGAGGAGGGTTCAGGATGGGGAACACATGTATACCTGTGGCGGATTCATTTTGATATTTGGCAAAACTAATACAATTATGTAAAGTTTAAAAATAAAATAAAATTAAAAAAAACATGACATATGCTGAAATAGATGCTATACATGATATGAGATTAAATAGAAACAACAAAAATAATATTTGGATTATATTTTAGATGAGGTGATAAGGAAGAATTTAGAATTTATTAAATCATTAAAGTAGTGATGTTTGTAAGTGATCACAGTAATACATTTCTTAAAGTACAAATTAAACCATCTTAAGTGAGCCATCAAAGGAACTCTAAATGACTGACAAAAATCCATTTAAATAATGAGAAAACAACACTGCATCAATCTGTTCACCTATGCATTTGGGACATCAGGGAAAATCTCTCTGAGGAGATGATATTTCTGCTGAGAAGGAGCCAGTCATTTTTAGACCTAGGAGAAGTGTTTTCTAAGCAAAGAAAATAGTAAGTACTCAAGGCATAATAGATACTATATTCAGGAAGACATAAGACCAGTGTGGCTGGAACAATCTCAGTAAGAACACCTGTATAAATAGCTAAAGATAAGCAACCTATGGGGACTTGGCAGAAAGGGTAAGAGGAGGGCTTCCCTGGTGGCTCAGATGGTAAAGAATCTGCCCACAGTGCCTGAGACTAGGGTTTGATCCTTGGGTCAGGAAGATCGCCTGGAGGAGGAAATGGCAGCCCACTCCAGCATTCTTATCTGGAGAATTCCATGGACAGAGGAACCTGGTGGGCTACATTGTTCACGGGGTCACAAAGAGTCGGACATGATTGAATGACAAACACACACACCCCACGTTAGCTGTGGATTATTTTCAATATGTAGACTTTTTATGTATGCACTTGTATGCATTGATCCTAATAAAATCATAGTCTTGAAGAGGAAAATTTCATTTCTAATAGAGTAGTCTGCTGATCTAAATGCCAGTCTAGATATTTGGAAAATTCTTTCTGAATGGATTTGTAGTTTTGTTAGCAGGGTTAGCATGAAGTCAAGCAAGAACTGCGATCACAAAGACATACCAGGACCTTCATGCTTGAATTACAGATGTGTAAGAGAACCCAGAGCAAATTATTGATTATAGCTTCTACAAAGAAATTATGACTCCAGGTGTTTAGATGTTTATTCCTCTGTTTGGATTCTCTGCATCAAAAACCTCATTTTTAGCTTCCAAAAGATACAGATGGTGGAATTCTCAAGGACTTCAAGTTTAATAATCTTGGTTAGAATCTTGACTATGCCATTTCTTTGTCATTTGCTTTTTCTCCAGTGGTCTGTTTTACATCACTGACCCCCACTTTCCTGCTCACAAGCAGATGTGAGTATAGGTCTGAGGGATAGATCATTTATGCAAATCACAGGGTACAGCCCTTGGAAAGCAGTCACAGATCGATAGTTATGATTTTCATAAAGTCTGAGCCTCCCTTTGGAACTCTGATACTTTTTAGATGTAAGATATTGTTGAATCAGTGGCAGAAGATAAAACAGAAGAGCAGTCTGGAGGACAAAAGTCTGAACAGACCATATTTCAAGAAGGAAAGTAAAAGTGTGCCTGAAGGATCCTCTGGGCTTCAGAATATTCTCCCAAGGGCACTTTTCCCTGTATTCGTAAGTTTTGAATAAAAGAGTTTATTTGAGAAAGCTTCTGGGGTGGGAGTGGGAGTAGGGGGAAAGAATTTTGCATTGTTCAAAGAATAAGGTAGAGGATCTAATAGGTCTTCCCTGTTTGTCAGATTTAAGGCTTTTATTATAACTGCAATGCACAAAATGTAGTCTTACACTTATGGAAAGATTAAGAGTCAAATTATGTTATTGATGCATTCATGTAGCCTCCATTAACTTGAATAAAAGTGTATTCGTGGGAAGTTAACCCCTTCTATGGTTATAAGGAATAACTTTTCTACAATTTTCTAAAAGCTGCAATTAGTTTTTTCCCTCTGTGAGTAAATCAGCTTCTTTTCAATGCTCCTGTGTAAAGAAAACAAAACCATCTGTGTAAAAATATCCAAATACACATATATATATTACAGGAAATGTATATGTATATACATACTTCAAAATATTAAATATATACCACTGAAGTATGTTAGGATTTGCATTGTAGATAGTTTGAGCTAGTACAAGATCCACTTATAAAATAGAAAATTATAGTAAATAGGCAGATAAATCTATTTTATAAAAATAAATTCACTAGAATATAGACTTTTAAAAATGGTCACTTAGAAAGTTCAATAACTGCTCTGATTATACCGAAAGAACACCAACAGTGTCATTTTATAACCTCTATTTCACTGGTAAATTTATTTCGGCATTGATGGCTGGCATAATTAGATAATTTTACTTTCAAAGTAGAGGTTAGTAAGCTAATTAACTGATTTACTTCGTGAAAGAAGGATTTTGTTAGGGGGGAAATCATCATATGAAGATGGTAGGATGAATTTTGAAATCAAGCCAACTTTCAGTTTAGAACTTCTGTTTTATTTTATATGCCTAAGATATGGTTGCATAAATGCATAAATGAATGAGCAAATACCTGATAGGCAGTGCTTGGATAAATTCCTAGTCAGATATTTAAGTTTAAGGAGACATATAGTTCATTTCTATGAGGGATGGGGAAACCCTTCACTGATGATAGAAAGTCATATTTGAGGCTTTCCTGGTGGGCCAGTGGTTGAGACCACCCCTTCCAATGCAGGGGACACGGGTTCAATCCCTGGTTGGGGAACGAAGATGCCACAGGACAACTAAGCCTGCGCTTGGCAACTACTGGCCTGGTATTCTAGAGCCTGTGTTATACAACTAGAGAAAGCCTGTGCACTGCAATGAAAACCCAGCACAGCCCCCCAAAAAAGAAAGCAAAAACAGAAGAAAAGTCTCATTTTCTCCCAAAGATAAAGAACCTGAGATCTTAAAAGATATCCTACAGAATTTTGTCCTATGGCCTCAAAGTAGCATTGTACTCTTTTCTCTCCAAGGGTTAGAGTTCAGGATTGAGTTAAATAAAGACAAATTCAGGAAAATAAAATTGATAGAATTGAAGATAATAAATATGTGGATATTGGTTTCCATTAGTGTTTGTATGAAAATTATGTGAGACATCCAAAAGCTATCTGTAGAAACATTTGGTGAAAAAGAAATTCAGTGACTCTTTTTTTTTTTTTTTTTTTTTTCAGATTTCTCTACAAATACAAGGTTAAGGCTATACCCTCCATACCTTCCCACATACTGCACATATCATAAAAGAATGCCATTCTAATGCTTCTTCCCACATGGACATTCTTAACAATGCCCCTAGGGTGGTCAGTCTCCATTCTTAGATTAACTTAGAGGTTTTCTCCTAGCCCTCAGAATTTTTCACCTCATATGCTATCCACAGACAGTCCCAAGGCTTGCCACTTTTTACCTAGATAAGCAAGGCCACCATCATCTCTTTGCTGCCCTTCTGACATTGACTCAGCAGCAAGACAAAGTCTTACCCTCAATATGCAATGGAAAACTTGTTTCCCCACCTTGAGGATCACCAAATCTCATGGATGAATCAACTGTTTTCCTCTCATTTCAAACACATGCTGTCTTCCCTTTCTAACTTGCTCATTGTTTTGTCTCTATCTTGCCTAGAGACAGCACATTCCTTTAATTTTTTCTATTCTAAACTAAGTTGACTCTGTGGGAGAGGGAGAGGGTGGGAAAATTTGGGAGAATGGCATTGAAACATGTAAAATATCATGTATGAAATGAGATGCCAGTCCAGGTTCGATGCATGATACTGGATGCTTGGGGCTAGTGCACTGGGACGACCCAGAGGGATGGTATGGGGAGGGAGGAGGGAGGAGGGTTCAGGATGGGGAACACATGTATACCTGTGGCGGATTCATTTTGATATTTGGCAAAACTAATACAATTATGTAAAGTTTAAAAATAAAATAAAAAAAAAATAAACTAAGTTCCTCGGGCAAATGCTCATCTTCCTGTCTTGGTACAACTCTGGATAAAGAGATAGTTGACATTCTTTTGAATTTAATGCTCTGGAAATTAATGTTTTGGTTCTTAGTTTTCACCACATAGGAATCTAACTTGCAGCTACTACTTCAGCCTGTCAACCTCTCACAACAACCTACAAAAGCAAATTTCACTGGGTGTATGACCATTTTTCAGATATATAGTCTGAAACTCAAATACAAGTTCAAATATTTTGATGATGGTAAAATAGTAAACCATCATTCTATGGATTTGCTTGTTTCTTTGTGTGTTTCTCATCTCATCTCCTACTACGCTTACTCTAAGATAAGCATATTCTTAGCCGCAAGTGCTTTCAAAATGATAAAGAAGACAGTACTTAATTTCAGAACTCTCAGAAACAATTCACCTAGTACTGAATGTCAGTGTCTGTGGTCATTTGTAAGGAGAGCCAAATTTCTTGGTAATGAGAGAACACTGTTCAGTATATTTCCTGGAGAAAATAGGACTTGAACGTTAAAGAAGTTTTGAGATTTGAACAAAACCCTTGGAGTCTCAGTCATGAGTTTGCATTCCAGTTCAAATGCTTTACACCTGCCAAAATTATTTAATCCTCATAGGCCCTCATTATCTCATCTGTATTTCCTCCTTTGGGTATAGCCAACCATGTCTAGTGCATTGCCTATGCACTGTAGGTTTTCAATAAACATTTGCTGAATAAATATGTTTCTGTAAATATGGCTTCATTATTGTAGCAAAACTCTTACATATGGCTGTCTATTTACCATGTTGCATAAGACTAAATCATAGATTATCAATGCTGGGAGATACATTTGAGGTCACCCCTATCCTTCATTTTTAGAGGAGTAGAAACTCAGGCCCAGATTGAACATGTAAATGACTTAAAAGTTTATATGTTAGTGCTCAAAAAGATATGTAAGAAAATGAGATGGGAGGTTATCATAAGTAGAAATAAGTTTACAAAGGCTATTAAGTCTCAAATCAGAGAATTCCCCTAGAAGACTATTGAAAACCCACAAAAAATTTAAGCATAGGTATGACAAGGTGAAAGAAAAGAAAATGGAAGAAAATGAACAATCAAATGACTGTGAATTAAGAGTTACTTTTGGCTTCTCTGATAGCTCAGTTGGTAAAGAATCCACCTGCAATACAGGAAAAGCTGGTTTGATTCCTGCATCAGGAAGATCCACTGGAGAAGGGATAGGCTACCCATTCCAGTCTTCTCAGGCTTCCCTTGTGACTCAGCTGGTAAAGAATTTGCCTGCAATGTGGGAGACTTGGGTTCAATCCTTGGGTTGGGAGGATCCCCTGGAGAAGGGAAAGGATACCCAATCCAATATTCTGGCCTGGGGAATTCAGTAAACTGTATAGTCCATGTGGTTACAAAGAATCAGACATGACTGAGTGACTTTCACTTTCACTTTGCACTTATCAAACAGTGATTTTTCACCCCATTTTGATCTTTTGGATTTCCTCTATAAAATAAGCTTTCTACTTAAGAGTTTACAAACACAACTTTGTATGCATCCTTATTGGATTAACAGTAGGTTACCATTAGCAGTAGATGGAAGCCAATGTCATCTATATGGTATATATTAAACAGGAAATTAAAATAGAACTTGAAGTGGTCCCAGCTTGTGCCAATTCAGAGTTCTGAGAAGACAAATCGTCTGCTGCTGAAAAGCTTAAGTGAAGTGAAGTGAAGTCACTCAGTTGTGTCTGAATCTTTGCAACTCTATAGACTGTAGCCTACCAGGCTCCTTCATCCTTGGGATTTTCCAGGCAAGAGTACCGGAGTGGGTTGCCATTTCCTTCTCCAGGGGATCTTCCCAACCCAGGGATTGAACCCAGGTCTCCGGCATTGCAGGCAGACGCTTTACCGTCTGAGCCACCCGGGGAGCCTGAAAAGCATAAGCCACCTTCATTCATCCACATACCAAAGTCTTTCAAATCCAACTACATGTCTAAATCTCCTCTTGGTTCTGGAAATACTATGAGGACAAAACTTGGTTTGTGCCTTCTCACGTGGAAGAATATAATGAAGGAAAGAGACATTATTAGTAAAATAGGCCCATTAATAAAGTCATCAAAAACTTTAGATAAGTGGTAGAAATGAAAGACAGTGACTCTATAAGTGGATAAGGCAAAAAAAAAAAACAAAAAACCACCAAAGCCAAATCAAACAACTGAAAACACACACACACACACACACACACACACACACAAACCTTTGCTTTGCTTTCACTATAGCAGCTGGAGAAACTTCTTAAAAGGATACTGGAGCTGAAACCTAAATTATGAATGACAATTAATTTGGTGAAAAAGTGTATGTACTTGATTGTGTAATTGTGTGTGTGTGTAACACACACATATGGAATATAAGATTTGTTTTCTTTTGCACTCAGAGCAAGAATGGTTTTCTATTTCAATAAGAAAGAATAGTACCTGTTTACCAGGGAGCAACCAAGTTAATGACTAACTTACATACTGATTTAAGGCAATTGCTTTGAGATCAATACTCTTTCAACTTCAGATAGATGTATTTAGCAAGAGGCACTCAAGGTTGCTATCTACTCCAACAAGATCCAGGAGTAGCCAAATCTGTTGAAAGAAAGGGAGAGCAGTTTTTTTTAAAAATATGAGATATAAACATAATGAGAAGTATATCATCTCCCAAGATCTCATTCTGCCTTCTGCTTTGATAATAGAGAATCAGCAGGCAATAGACTCTTTAATAAGAAGAAACTTCTGAACAATGTAAGTATCCCAGTTGATTGTATTTACATATATGAATAGCCTCACATGTCAAAGTCACTTGGAAATTTCTTAACCCTTAATAAGAAGATCAAAATTACTAGTTTCAGGGTTTGGAGAAAAATGTACTTATAAATACCATTGCAATCAGTTTTGGTACAAGTGTTTCTTGAAATCAATACATGAATTACTTCTTGGACTGAAAACAGAAGGCATTGTTAAAAAGCAAGTATTTGAGACCTTAGCTCATTAGACTGGATGGTTAGGTGAAGGATATGTTTTTAGTTGGCAGCAGAAGCTTTTGAAAAGCCTGTGAGACCAATAGTGTTAACCAAAAACATGTTTATTCATACATCTTTAAGATAAACATCATTATGAACACAGCGTATTTATGAAAATGCCTGAATACCCAAAGTCTGGGTGAAGACAAAGGGACCGATTCTAAGTGGAAGCTACTGTTGTATATTTGTGTTTGAAGGAAAAAAATCATATCTTGGAATACTTGTCCTCAAAATAGAGTCAATCACAGAAATGACATCTGAATAAGACACTTATATTTGGTAAGCATAAATTCACACTGATATACCATTTCCCTAATAATCACTTTAGTTGTGATTTTTGTTTGCCCTAGAAATACTAATGCAGTGATAACAAGAAAGCATAGTTATATTTTCCACTAAATTTAGGATGTTAGTAATTGAAACACAGATGCAGTGGCTTTGACAGGAAATTAATTTGGTGTTAAGTACCCTGCTAGTGTTAGATGTGCAAAGTCACTCAGCATGGGCATATCATACCAATGGTGATTTACACACAACACACACACACACACACACACACCTGGGAATAAGACAGAAAACCCACACTTATGTTGGTTGATAAGAATGAGAGTATTTTAAAATTATATAAAATATTGACATATTTTATTTTCTATTAGTATATTCATTAAATGTTTCTGTACGTTTTAAGAAGGCAATGACACCCCACTCCAGTAATTCTGTAACATTTACCTAGGTAGCATATATTAACATGCTATATTTTTAGCTGTATTCTTTTACTACTTAGTATAGATGAAAGAGGAAGAACACATGGATAGAAATCCCAGTTTTTCTTTATCTTTGCAGAACCTTAGGTGTTGCTTGTACCCCTAACTTCATTCATTCATTTGTTCATTTCTTCCTTCCTCCCTTCCTTTAAAAATACTTATGTGGAGTTTGGTATAAATTAGGCACTACACCATGGATTCTAAAGTCAAAGAAATGTCTAATGAGGTGGGTTTGTACCCTCACAGAGTTCACAGTCTAGTGTTAGCATAGGCATCAATAAACAATCACGCTGGGGTAGTTACTTTCATTGAAAATTGAAAATGATCCAGTACAGAGAGAAATCATTAAACAGTTTGATGGGTTGAAAGTTTCAGAGAAGACCTTCTGAAGGTAGCAGAAGTACCTTTGAGCTGAGATACGAGGGAGGCGTAGGGTGAGCTACACAAAGATGGTTAGAATAAGGATATTTGGAGCAATGGAAACAACCTGTACAAGGACCTAAAGTGACAAAAATACACGGCAAGTTTTGAGATATAGAAACATCAGAGATGTAGAGGGAAAAAGATGAGAAATTAAACCACAGAGGTAAGCACTGTGCAGACAATAGACCATGTTAAATAGTTTGGTCTTTAGCCTGAGAAAAATGAAAAATCTTTAAAGGGTTATATTCACAGTAATGGTGTGGACATAACTGCATTAAAAAAAAAAAAAAGATTCTATCAGAACTTCCCTCGTGGTCTAGGGGCTAAGATTCTACACTCCCAATGTAGGGGACCCAGGTTCAATCCCTGGTCAGGGAACTAGATCCTACATGCAGAAACTAAAAGATCCTGCATTCCGAAGAAGATCTAAGATTCCATGTGCAGCAACTAAGACATGGCACAACCAAATACACAAGCATTTTTAAAAGATTATATCTTTTTCTGGAATTGAGCTGTAGGAGTTGCTTGTATATTTTTGAGATTAGTTCCATGCATGATACTGGATGCTTGGGGCTGGTGCTCTGGGATGACCCAGAGGGATGGTACGGGGAGGGAGGAGGGAGGAGGGTTCAGGATGGGGAACATGTGTATACCTGTGGTGGATCATGTTGATATATGGCAAAACCAATACAATATTGTAAAGTTAAAAAATAAAATAAAAAATGAAAAAAAATATTATATCTTCTCTTTGGAAAACAGATCATATAAGATACTGGAATGAATTCTGGGAGGTATAGTGTCATGGTACAGATACAGGCCAGATTTGATGAGCTTAAAATAGATTGATTATGGGACATGCAGAGAACAGAGTAGGTGTTTGAGATACTTATGAAATAAAATCTAGGGGCATGCATGCATGCATGCTCAGTCGCTTTAATCATGTCCAACTCTTTGCAACCCGTTGGACTGTAGCCCATTCAGGCTCCTCTGCCCCAAGATCTAGGGGAATCTTTGCTAGATAAGACAAAAGGAGACAACAAAAAATGAGTCTTACTTTTCCAAATTTGCTTACAATCGGGTGGGGAAAATACATAAGGTGTGTAGTGCCTTTTATTATCACTAATGGGTGATGACAATATGACAGATGGATAAAGTTCTAGGATATTAGAGAAGACATTGGAAAACAAAATAAAGTGCCAATCTTCCAAACAACTGATAACATAGACATACATATGTTTGCTAAGAAAAGCACAGGTACAGTATACACGAACCAGGATCAGCTCTACAGCTGTAACAATTTCTAAATATCACTGGCTTATCATAAAAGTTGACTTTTATGATTTTTTTCTTTTTAAAATATATTTGAAAATATATATATATATATTTGTGTGTGTGTATTTTATTTCACATATGTTTCACAGCATACAGAAGTGAGGTGCTCAGCTTCATTTAGTTTCTCAGAGAACTGGGCTGGCGGCAGCTCTACCATCTTGAAGTTCAGTGGCTCTCGCTTGGAGCGAGTATCTCCCAATAAGATATTTTTCAGCGCCATAATATATCACTTATTGTCGTAACTGGATAGAATGATGCTGAAAGCTACTGATGACAGATACCATAAAACATTCTACAATTCAAAAGATGTATCCTGCCCCCCACACCCTGGTGGCTCAGACGGTAAAGATTCTGCCTGCAATGCAGGAGACACAGGAGATGTGAGTTTGATCCCTGGGTTGGGAGATTCCCTGGAAAAGGAAATGGCTGCCCATTCCACTATTCTTGCCTGGGAAGTCCCATGGACAGAGGAACCTGGCGGGCTACAGTCCATGGGGTCACAATGCATTGAACACAGCTTAGTGACTAACACTTTCACATTCAGGATTATCTGGTTCAAAATAACCATAGTAGCAAGGATGCAAAGCCCTACCATAGCTGTACCACCAATACATTCTCAGATCCCACAGCATGGGAAAAAGACTGATGGCTTTTCAATACCTAATCCTGAAAATAATACTTATCACTTCTATCAACAACACAGTTGCCATAAGTAGTTCCATGTCCATGCTTAAGTGCAAGGAGGAATTTGGGCATGTGGTGAGGTAGATGATATATCTTGTAAGCACTGCTGGTACTGCTATGGTCTAAAACAGGATCCTGCCGTAAGTATATTGTGCCGCTAGAATCATGACTTTAAGTTGTCATATAGAGTGGTGGGGTGGTGAGGCCCAGCATGACTGACATCTAATCTGGGGGCTGAGAGAATAAATGTAAGTCTGCCAAGGAGTTTCGAGTTCGGACTGATCTGCTTTCGCATTGAGGTATTCACTGAAACCCAGCAAAAGGCAATATGTTAACTTTCCAATGTAATTTTCTCAGATATGTGTGAAAATGGAATTCATTATACTTGAGAATTGAATATTAAGGGTAATTAATGAATTTGGAAGCTCTTTTATTCTCAGCATTAGCTGGGAAAATTTCAAGTATTCACCAAATGAGGCAGGTTTTCTAGTTTTCAAGTTATTTCTTCAAGTGGAACAAGTGACTGAGAAACTACTTAAAAAAAATTCCAGAGGATTCCTTAACTTCTAAAAAAAAAAAAAAAGAATAAAATAATTTTGGAGTACATCATAATGGAATGACATTCATTGGTTTATTTTCTTCTTTTTCTGGCAGATACTTATTCAAAATTAATATCTTAACAGTTACAGTGAAAGACAATTTTTTTTTAAAGGTAGAATACAGTTATGAAGAGAACATGCCTTAGAGCTTGAGTTCTGACTTTACTTTTTTATGGCTGCATGTCCACTGGCCTTTCTTTACCTTTCAAATGACTATCCTCCTCAAAGGAGAACTTAGAGAATGCTTCATCTCATAGCAGATTTTGGCATATGCCTCATATATAATAGACACTTACTGTAAGTTACTAACACTGTTATTATAATTATTACTTATTTAAATTTCAGATTAAACTGTTCATCCCTTGGATGATGATGAATACTAAGAATAGTTTCATTTTGACTTTGGATATGTTGCTGGAAAAATTTTGGTAAAAGAGACTTGCATCCTACTTTTCATTTGCTTCTTTCAGTAAGCCCATGTATCAGTCAGTGTCCTGAAAGGAGATAGAAACCACACCAGTAATTCAAATAGTGTGATGGATTGAAAAGATGGTTAACTACTAAAAGAGGTTAAAGAAGGGTCTAAGAAGTCCAGAAATTACAGATGCAGAAGGCAGCAAGCATGTCTAGGCTCACAAATATGTGAAAGAAAGTGAACAAGAAAGAACTAAGAATTTAGAAGATAACTGCTTCCCACCTCCCACCATCCAAGGTTGTCACAGATCCACAGCGTATTTTACTGCCAGGGCAATTCACACTGGAGAGTGTGTGGCTGCCACAGAACCACTCAGACAGTGAAATGCCCCGAAAGGGGCTGGGCCAGAACTGCTTTGTAGGAAGCACTCACCAAGTGGCTGAGAAACTCTATCGTGGCTGTTTACCAACCCCCCCTTTTTTCCCCCTAAACTATTTACTTCTTTGCTGAAAGAAAAGTATTTTGGAAACAGAGTGCTCTGGTCTTCCAATATCTCTCCAGCGGTATCTTCCAATATCCTCTTGTCTTCCAATATCTCTGCAGTGCCCTCTTTCCACAAAGCCTAATAGAGCAGACTGGTGAAGGAAGAATATTCACAGGATCTAGTTCCTGTTTCATTTCAGTGGTCTCCAGTCTTTGTGGCATCAGGGACTGATTTTTTGGAAGACAATTTTTCCGCAAACCTGGGGGAGAGGGCCTGGTTTCAGGACGATTCAAGTGCATTGTATTCATTGCGCTCTTTGTTCCTATTATTATTACATCAGCTTCACCTCATTAGATCCCAGAGGTTGGGGACCCCACCAGTTGAACTGCTGACTTGCACAGTCAGCAGTGTGCCAGCACTGACTATGCCAGCTTATGAGAGCTGAATATTTACATCTCTCCACGTTTGGTGACATCATGTAGATGGAAATCGGCCATCATCAAAGTATCTAAAAAGGGCAAACAGTGCTTTTTATTGTCGCTGTTCTTGGAGAACCAGTTTCTCAGGATACCACTGGGCACAGTCCAATTCATAGGGAACAAACACCCCCTAAAACAAAGAATCTAATTAAAAACATGTATTGGAATCCATAAATAAACAAAATAGTTCATTTAAAAAACTTGTCAGCTTTGGAATCTAGCAGCATAGACGTTGTCATTTACTACCTGCTATCTGTGTACAAGGGTCTAAAGTTTCTTCATCCGCAAAATAAAGACCTCTCTTAGGATTGTTCTGAAAATGGAGCAAGATAAACAAGAATAAGAAACAGCCATTCAATAAGCCCTCTCTAAATGTGAGTGATAATGATTATTAACACCACATATCATTCTAAAACTTTTTGTTCTGTGTTTTTTAATATTAACTCAGCTAAATATATCATGCATAGACTAAAATATTAATTACAGTCCTCAAAAAGTTTGCATTACAATTTATTTAGAAATACTTGAAATAGTCTAAAAGACTTATTATTCATTTGAAAGTTAGGTTTCACAGATTAAAAGTTTTGTAAACTATTTATGTTAACTGAAGTCAATAGCTCAATTTCTGGGAAACTAACATAAGGGACTATCCAAAACAGAGTAAAATTTTTATTGCCTGATTATTTTTACCATGTTACTTATAATAGTGAAAAAATCACAAAATACAAAACTGGTTAAGTAAATTATGGGATAGTAGGAAATATTTGGAATATTATACAATGCTTTGAATAATGTTTATTAAGTACTGATTGACATAGGAAATACAATTAATAATGTGAAGAAAGGAAGAGAAAATTTTTATACATTATAAACACAACTGTGGGTAGGATAGTAGGAAAAATGAGGATAAAATAATACTGAGATTGTTTCCTATGCATGTGACATTGAGTTTTTCAGAATAAGAGAAGCTTGTCAAGGGTTAAGAATTTCATAGTCTTGGAGAAGGAAATGGCAGCCCACTCCAGTACCCTTTCCTGAAAAATCCCATGGACAGAGGAGCCTGATGGGCTACAGTCCACGGGGTTGCAAAGAGTCGGACACGACTGAGCGATGGCACTTTCACTTTCACGTTCCTCACCTCCTACTCTTCTCTGTCTATAAAAGAAACTGGCACTCAGACCCAGATAAGATGGTACGCTGGGGCACTAGCCTGCCATCTTCTAGGGCGCCTAGCTTTCCAAATACAGTTGTATTCCTTGCTTCAAAAAAAAAAAAAAAAGAATTTCATAGTCTATTATCCCCATCCTTGAACCAAGGTTGCTCGTGATTTTCCTTTATACAGCAATCACTCTTTTTCTTTTAATGTATCTGGTGATGTTATTGAACTCATGACTCATAGAAAGTCCATCTCAGCCTGGATTGTTTTTCTTTTTCATGAAAGCACTTCTGTGGGGAAGTGTTATTCTCCCATCTTTTCAATTCTAGACCAACCCCCGCCCCCAATTCTTAACACAATGTCTCATTCCGCATGGGGTTTCATATCTATTATGTGTTTTGATAATTCCTCTTACTTACATTTCAGGTTTCCAATGTTCATTTCACAATTTATTAGCAAGTATTGCACTCAGAACTCTGGCTGTGGAGAGCAGACATGGTTCCCTAGCCGGTGCTGGTGAGGACAAACACATCCTAGTTCAGCTAGTTCTAAGTCAGATTAATGCTCACATCCAACTCTATCCAAGTTTCTCCCTGATGCTTCAAGCTTCCATGACGTGTGATAAGGTAAGGAAATTGTATAGTATAGAAAATTTGTCTTGGACTTTAAACGGTGCAAACAATAGTCTTTCTCAGAATATATTAAGAAATATACCAATTGATAATTTTAAAAATAATGAATGAGTAGTGATGCCTCAAAATGACCCTGTTGAAACTTGATTTTAATTCTTTGCTTTGTAATTCATGTTGTTACTTTTGAGTCAATATTTACGGAGACTCTAGGAGATGAGGTTAGTGGACTAAATTGTATGTGTTTTTGTTTATTTGCATGTTGAACATTCATTATTATTAAGAATACAGTCTTGTGACTTCTTATTTTTTCTAGCTCATTTTATTTTTTTAATATAAATTTATTATTTTAATTGGAGGCTAATTACTTTACAATATTGTATTGGTTTTGCCATACATCAACATGAATCCGCCACGGTTGTACACGTGCTCTCCATCCTGAACCCCCCTCCCACCTCCCTCCCATACCATCCCTCTGGGTCATCCCAGTGCACCAGCCCCAGGCATCCTGTATCCTGCATTGAACCTGGACTGGCGATTTGTTTCATATATGGTATTATACATGTTTCAATGCCATTCTCCCAAATCATCCCACCCTCTCCCTCTCCCACGGAGTCCAAAAGAGTGTACTATACATCTGTGTCTCTTTTACTGTATCATATACAGGGTTATTGTTACCATCTTTCTAAATTCCATATATATGTGTTAATATACTGTATTGGTGTTTTTCTTTCTGGCTTACCTCACTCTGTATCATAAGGCAGTTCTATTTCCAGTTTTTAAAGGAATCTCCACACTGTTCTCCATAGTGGCTGTACTAGTTTGCATTTCCACCAACAGTGTAAGAGGGTTCCCTTTTCTCCACACCCTCTCCAGCATTGACTGCTTGTAGACTTTTGTGTAGCAGCCATTCTGACTGGTGTGAAATGGTACCTCATTGTGGTTTTGATTTGCATTTCTCTGATAATGAGTGATGCAGAGCATCTTTTCATGTGTTTGTTAGCCATCTGTATGTCTTCTTTGGAGAAATGTCTGTTTAGTTCTTTGGCCCATTTTTTGATTGGGTCGTTTATTTTTCTGGAATTGAGCTGCAGGAGTTGCTTGTATATTTTTGAGATAAGTTGTTTGTCAGTTGCTTCATTTACTATTATTTTCTCCCATTCTGAAGGCTGTCTTTTCACCTTGCTAAAAGTTTTCTTTGTTGTGCAGAAGCTTTTAAGTTTAATTAGGTCCCATTTGTTTATTTTTGCTTTTATTTCCAATATTCTGGGAGGTGGGTCATAGAGGATCCTCCTGTGATTTATGTCAGAGAGTGTTTTGCCTATTTTCTCCTCTAGGAGTTTTATAGTTTCTGGTCTTACATTTAGATCTTTGATCCATTTTGAGTTTATTTTTGTGTATGGTGTTAGAAAGTGTTCTAATTTCATTCCCTGATAAGAGAACTAGATCTCACATGCTGCAACTAAGACCCAGCACAACCAGACTAATATATATATATATATATATATATATATGTAATCACTGTAATGGGGACTGCAAAATTACATTCAGTTCAGTTAAGTTCACTTCAGTCACTCAGTCGTGTCCGACTCTTTGCAACCTCATGAACTGCAGCACGCCAGGTCTCCCTGTCCATCACCAACTCCCGGAGTTCACTCAAACTCACGTCCATTGAGTCAGTGATGCCATTCAGCCATCTCATCCTCTGTCATCACCTTCTCCTCCTGCCCCCAATCCCTCCCAGCATCAGAGTCTTGTCCAGTGAGTCAACTCTTCACATGAGGTGGCCAAAGTACTGGAGTTTCAGCTTTAGCATCATTCCTTCCAAAGAACACCCAGGACTGATCTCCTTTAGTATGGACTGGTTAGATCTCCTTGCAGTCCAAGGGACCCTCATGAGTCTTCTTCAACACCGCAGTTCAAAACCATCAGTTCTTCGGTGCTCAGCTTTCTTCACAGTCCAACTCTCACATTCATACATGACTACTGGAAAAACCATAGCCTTGACTAGATGGACCTTTCTTGGCAAAGTAATGTCTCTGCTTTTGAATATGCTATCTAGGTTGGTCATAACTTTCCTTCCAAGGAGTAAGTGTCTTTTAATTTCATGGCTGCAATCACCATCTGCAGTGATTTTGGAGCCCCAAAAAATAAAGTCTGACACTGTTTCCACTGTTTCCCCATCTATTTCCCATGAAGTGATGGGACCAGATGCCACGATCTTAGTTTTCTGAATGTTGAGCTTTAAGCCAACTTTTTTAGTCCCCATAAAATCAGGCAGAAATCTCAATCTCACCATGCTAAATGATGGTAAAATATGATGTGGTCCTGGTATACCTAGAATTGAATATAATGGACCCAAAAACACTGGCTATAGTTTTTCCTGAATTTCCCTTGTGTTGTATAGATTATTTATCTCATTCACAAACTTTCATATCCTATGTGTGTTACATCAAGATTGTTTATATTGTTTTAGGATTTTATTAATGGTTTGAGATTATTAATAGTTTCTGATATGTATGAGTCTCTGTTTTATCTTGTTTATGTTTATATTAATTTTTTGGTGCAGTGTCAAAGAATTCTTATATTTTCCCTCACACATGTTCTCAATAATTGTATTTTTTTCTTTATAATCTGTGAAATCTGCCAAATTGAACATTTTTTTTTGCATTATAAAAATTCTTTACTAAGATGTGCTAAAGGGAGAATTCTTTTTTTCCTTCTTTCCTTCCCTTCCTCCCTCTTCTCCTTCCTTTCCTTCCTTCCTCACTCTCCCTTGCTCAAGATGAGTTGTTCCTTAGAGTCTGATTTTTAAAAAGAGGGTATAAACTATCATTATAATGGAGTGTGTTCAGTTGCCCAGTCATATCTGACTATTTGCAGTCCCATGGACTGAGCCTTACCAGGCTCCTCTGTCCATGGAATTTTCCAGGCAAGAATACTGGAGTGGGTTGCCACTTCCTATTCCAGGGGATCTCCCCAACCCAGAGATTGAACCCATGTCTTCTACATCTCCTGCATTAGCAGGTGGATTCTTTACCACTAGAGCCACTTGAGAAGCACCCCAAATGAGGTAATTTTATTGTTTAAAAAAGCATCTCATATACTTGGGTATTTGAAGTAGAAACACTGTGTTAGAATTTTCCAGACAATTTTATTAAGGCCCCACTTCCTTTAAAATAGGTCAAAATATGTTATAATAATAAGAATACTTGCCTTGGAAAATCTGAGTCAAGGTTTTATTCCCATTCTTGGGAAAAATGCTCAAAATTCCTTATCTCCAGGCTCCATATTTATACAAAAATAGAAAATATTCATCCCCAAAACTCTTTTGTGGCTTTTATGAGATACAGTGCCTACCAGGAGCATTTCATAAATGTCACCTGAATTTCACTTTCATGTGTTCCCATCTGGAATCCAGGATTATTGTCCTACTTCCAGTCCATTGTTTTACTTTTCTTCTACTTTGTAACATTAAAATTGAAAACAATTAAGAATTCTACAGCCTAGTTCTTGCATACTTTATAGGAAAAAACTACTATGCTCAGTTCAGTTCAGTCATTCAGTTGTGTCCGACTCTTTGCGACCCCATGAATCGCAGCACGCCAGGCCTCCCTGTGCATCACCAACTCCCGGAGTTCACCCAGACTCACGTCCATCGAGTCAGTGATGCCATCCAGCCATCTTATCCTCTGTTGGCCCCTTGTCCTCCTGCCCCCAATCCCTCCCAGCATCAGAGTCTTTTCCAGTGAGTCAACTCTTAACATGAGGTGGCCAAAGTACTGGAGTTTCAGCTTTAGCATCATTTCTTCCAAAGAAATCCCAGGGCTGATCTCTTTGAGAATGGACTGGTTGGATCTCCTTGCAGTCCGAGGGACTCTCAAGAGTCTTCTCCAACACCACACTTCAAAAGCATCAATTCTTAAGTGCTCAGCCTTCTTCACAGACCAACTCTCACATCCACACATGACCACTGGAAAAACCATAGCCTTGACTAGACGGACCTTTGTTGGCAAAGGATTGTCTCTGCTTTTGAATCTGCTATCTAGGTTGGTCATAACTTTCCTTCCAAGGAGTAAGCGTCTTTTACTTTCATGGCTGCAGTCACCATCTGCAGTGATTTTGGAGCCCCCCAAAATAAAGTCTGACACTGTTTCCACTGTTTCCCCATCTATTTCCCATGAAGTGACGGGACCAGATGCCATGATCTTCGTTTTCTGAATGTTGAGCTTTCAGCCAACTTTTTCACTCTCCTCTTTCACTTTCATCAAGAGGCTTTTTAGTTCCTCTTCACTTTCTGCCATAAGGGTGGTGTCATCTGCATATCTGAGGTTATTGATATTTCTCCTGGCAATCTTGATTCCAGCTTGTGTTTCTTCCAGTCCAGCGTTTCTCATGATGTACTCTGCATATAAGTTAAATAAGCAGGGTGACAATACACAGCCTTGACGTACTCCTTTTCCTATTAGGAATCAGTCTGTTGTTCCATGTCCAGTTCTAACTGTTGCTTCCTGACCTGCATACGTATTTCTCAAGAGGCAGGTCAGGTGGTCTGGTATTCCCATCACTTTCAGAATTTCCCACAGTTTATTGTGATCCACACAGTCAAAAGCTTTGGCATAATCAATAAAGCAGAAATAGATGTTTTTTTGGAACTCTCTTGCTTTTTTGATGATCCAGTGGATGTTGGCAATTTGATCTCTGGTTCCTCTGCCTTTTCTAAAATCCTCTTGAACATCAGGAAGTTCACAGGTCACATATTGCTGAATTAAATAATGAACTGATATCACCTTTTAAGTGTAATTTTAAGTGCACAAAAATATTTCAGTCTTCTATATGAAGTATCGGAATGATAGCCACAAAGCACAAGTCAGCTAAATCAATAGTTAGCTTTTTTTCTTTAAGACTGTAGCAAAACAGACCATTTTAAATGTGGTTTCTGGTTTTATCATAAAACTCAAATCAGTACAACTGCTAAAACATTGCAGTAGGAACAAGTGAAGCATAAGGAGGAAAAAGCAATGATGGACATCTGACTATGGCTCCAAGGAAGCAACTGTGTCTGTCTAATCCTAAGAATTCACCAATTGTCTGTTTTATTTTATGCTATACATTAAAAGGGCTTCCTTGGTGGCTCAGACAGTAAAGGATCTGTCTGCAAGGCAGGAGACCTGGGTGGGGAAGATCCCTGGAGAAGGAAATGGAAACCCACTTCAGCATTCTTACCTGAGAAATCCCATGGACAGAGGAGCTTGGTGGGCTACAATCCATGGGGTCAGAAAGTGTCAGACAGGACTGAGTGACTAACACAATATATACATCCATTGAAATGAACTATGAATCATTTTAAAGAAAATAAAACATATTTATTCACTAAGTATATGGTTTAAATCCAAGGAAGTTGGTTAAATTGTCTCACAGGGAGAACATTGGGTACAACAGCAAATTTTTAGTCCTGCCAAGATCCGTCATAGTTATTATATAGCCCCAATCATAACATTGATGAATAATGAAAAAAAAATCCCAGTAACAATGCCGTAACTTTAACAAATATGTGTTCTACCTGTTTGCACCTCTCAGGCCCTGTCAATACATAAACATGATTTGAACACTGGCACACTCCTTGAATAGATGCAATTAATTTTATATTCTGACTTTTTTCTGTTAGCATGACATAAGACATGTTTTTCAATTACTACTTAACTTTCAAAATTCTGATTTGAATAGTTGAGAATTTATATTTTTTCTTTTAGATATATTGATAGCAAAACAAGCCTGAAGACCTAGAGATAAAACTCTAGGCTTCTAGACAAAATGTCTGAAATGGTTATAATAATCTGTGATCTGACTTTAAATTTGATTTCCCTGCTCCCTCAACACCATTTGCAGCTTTACTTATTTTTATACTGAAATTCAACTCTATAATTTATCCATTTTTTTCTGTCAGTTTTCCAAGTTGAGATAATAAAACCACACTACAGTAAGCTGGACAACAGGAATATTTTTTTGAGGGGAATGGGGGAAGGAGGAATGAGGAATACAGATAAGCCAAACCAGTCTGTAATGGTAAAAGGATGTCTTTGCAAGGATCCCCTGACTAGTCCCTCTTCACTATTAAAGAGGTAAGGAGCTTCTTTCTTTGAAGTAGTTCTGTACATCTTTCAGACAAACAGCAACTCTATTCTGTTATTCTCAGTGACCTAGAATTAGATACTTGCTATTATTTCCTAAAATGGCTTTTGGTGGATTATCCCTTGATTGTTCTTAAATTACAAATTATTTTAGGTATTCACATACTAAGGAATTTTCAATTAAAATAGCTTCTAACCTTAAAAAAGTTACTTACAGTCCATTTTATTTTTTTTTTAAAGATAAGTCTTTTCTCTATATTGTAGGTTTAATTATATAAAAACAATGAATTTAAGTAGGTCACAAAATGGCACTTCAGTGACTGGGGAAAAAGATAAATGTGATGAAAATTTCAGACAAAATTCTAGTTCTCTAACTAGCTATGTGGTCTTACCCTGTCGATTTATTGCATTGGACTTAGTTTCTCTGTATAATGCCCCCTTAACCCCTGTGGATAAGGAATAAATACTGAAGTATTTAGCATAGTTTTGACCCTTATTGAGCATTCAGTAAATATTGCTCTTGTTCAGTTTAGCCTAAATTTATTGAACATCAACTGTGTGTCAATTCAGCATGCCCCATATAATCAAAAATAAAGAAAATGATTAACACAAGATGCCTGTCCTAGAGAAAATTCAATTTTAAGATTATGAATTATGATGGAGGATTAGACATCTTTATATTTTTTAATTGAATAACTCAGGTATAAAAAGGGAGATGGTGCAAGATAAGTATTTCAGATGTGCATAGCATGAAAAGAATATTTGGCAGATTTGTGGGGTTTTTGTTCTTTCATCTAAAGTAGCCTGATAATCCCAACAAGTGCTCAGCCCTATAATGACTAAGACTCAATATTTTCATTGCTGAGAGAATTTATGATCATTGCATGCTAAGTGGGTTCAGCCATGTCTGATTCTGCGACCCTGTGGACTAGCATACCAGGCTCTTCTGTCCATGGGATTCTCAAGGCAAGAATATTAGAGTGGATTGCCATGCCCTCCTCCAGGAGATCTTCCCAACGCAGGGAATCAACCCGCCATCTCTTACGTCTCCTCCTTTGGTAGATGGGTTCTTTAATCATTGCCAACCCATTAATTTGCAGCTCACCCCTTCTGACCTTCAGTAGAAGATAGAATCAGGGCCAGTAGCACCTTGGCAGAAACAGGCATCAGTGCCATCACCAAGCAGCTTGGTGTGAATACATAGGAGATTGAACACTGTAACAAAGGAATGATACCATTTTACTTGTACCAGGCTTTGGGAAAAATCTTCTATCAAATGTATAGTATATTTGAAATCAAAATTGCCCACCACAATTCCACTCCCTTGAGCTAGTCCTACCCGTTCACATATATTATGGGCAGTTAACTAGAAAGAAAAGCTATTATTAAAAAAATTCACCTCCGTTTTGACAGTAGCTTGCAACTCAAAGACTAATGTGGTTGCACTACCATCAACCACACTCTGCAAATTGCTGCCCCTTGGATTTGTGCCCAGTTTTGAATCTTTATTCTGTCCCCTTAGATTTGTTGCCTAATTGCCATTTCCTTGACACCACTCATACCTTCTTAAAGGACATTGTTCACCTCATCTCTGCAGATCGTCCTCTTTGTGGATGCATGAGATCAAGCTTGTTCAGCCTGTTCAGGCTGAGTCCAGCCTTGCACAGCTTGTCTCTTATTTATGTGCATGCTTGCATTGCATATGGTTGAATTAGCTCCTAGGTACTAACTCTAACTTTCCCCAGAAGTGAAACATTAAGTGGAGGTAACTTGGGATTTATATAAATCTAAACATTTGATAAAATTTCATACACCCCCACACATGTACACACACACCCCTGAGTACGGGTAGAAGCGGGTGAAGTCTGAGTCAGTTCTGTAGTTTAGTTAAAGTATTGTGCCAGTATAATCTCTTGGTTTTGATGGTGTACTATAGCTACATAAAACACGGGGGAAGTTGGAAAAGCTTAAGCAAATCCCATCATAATCCGTTAAGTGAAGGGACTATGATTTCAGACTACAAGCAGCATTCAAATCCAGCTCCACAATTTAGTAACTATTTAAACTTGAACAAGATCTCTTATGTTTCTAATTCTGAGTTCCTTACTTCTAAAACTGGGGTAAAAAGGATAACTACCTCTCAGGAAGTTTGAAAATTGAGTAAAATGGTGAATGCAAAGAATGTAGCATAGCCAACTGATTTTCTTTAGATTGTTTAGCACAATGAGAATGTTGGAAATTAATTAATATATTATCTGCAGAATTTTCTTTACAAAATCAAGTCAATGCACACTTTATTAATTGAACTCCAGATTTTCAATTTAAAAATTTTAAGAAAATTGTACACAGAGACACTGCTCTTTGAAATGACTTATGTGTAATTGGTGTTACAGTGTAATGATGAAAACACACATAATTAACCACAGAAAGTCATCTACTTGATTTACAGAGAAAAATAGTTTGTGCTTCAGTGTCTCCCAATAGTTCTTATTAGACTATTCTCATTTTCTACTGTACATTTAAGCTCTGACTTTATGCTAAAATGGGGCTTCCCTGGTGGTTCAGTGGTAAAAATCCTGCCTGCCACCTCAGGAGACATGGGTTTGATCCCTGGGTTGGGAAGATCCCCTGGAGAAGGAAATGACAACCTTTTCCAATATTCTTGGTTGGGAAATTCCCTGGACAGAGGAGCCTTGTGGGCTACAGTCGAGTGTCACAAACAGTCAGGACTGAGCACTCACGCACATTTATACTAAAATATAGATACAATTTTAATCTGACCTCTTGAGAATGATGAATGAGGTGTAAGACCCAAACTTTAAAGCAAAGGTGTCCACTTCTCAAGAAATTTGTTGGACTGTGACTGGCCTTCCATTCCTTAAAGCAAAAAGTGACTTCATTCTGTAATGACTGTCATGTGAAATCTTACAAAGGCTATGTGATAAAGCTGTAGTACACAGGATGCCTTTCACAGTAAATAGACAGTTGTCATATTATTTCTATTTATAAAACAGTCCCTATCTCTTGACAGTATTGGAGGAAAATACATTCAGGTCTTAAAAAAAAAAAAAAAGTTGTTAAAGCAATTTCCTAGATGCTGCTGCTTAAAGTAGGTTTGAAAGTAACATGAACCTATAGATTCCTGTTTTAAGAATGCCATATAGAGTAACACAGACATCAATGTCATTTTAAAAGTAATCAAATCATACAAATATCTTGTGAAAAGTAGATTATTTGCTACTTCATGAATATTACATTTAACATGTAGAAAAAATATATCCCTTAATTATGTAGGAAAGCCCCATTTTCAGTATTCTCTCATATGCTTGCAAAGGCAAGCTTAACAGCTAGGGTAGAAAAATAACAATGAGAACAAAAGAACAATGAAATGGTGAATGAGAAAGTCAAATAATATTGTAACCATAGAGTTGGATTATCATTTAGTCATTTTTATATAATGTCATTATATAAAAGTATTTCATATAAAGTATTTAATTATAAGACCAAAGAAAAAGGACTACAAATTAGGGGGGATATTGAGAGTTATTTTAACATTTTAGAGAAAAGTACATAGAAATTAAACATGATGAGTATATTAAAAATATTAATGTCAGCTCCTAGGTATTGAGTTTTGGGTAATTTTGGAAGCTTTTTACAAGTTTCTCAATTCATAACAATTTCATCATAACATATTGCTAAGGGTACACACACACACACACGCACACACAAACATATGATAGATTTAAAATCAAAAAGAGTAGCCAAACTACTGAAGAGGAGCCAAATACATAGGAAAGTGGAATAAATACTTCCACATCTTATAAAACCTTTCTGCCAGTACCAGCTATATAATTCATAGAGCACAGTAAAAAAAAAAAAAAAGAAAAGAAAATGTGAAGTTTCTTGTGGAAAGTGTATTAAGTATTTCAAAACAGTAATAGCAGAGTATTAAACCAAACACTACATACAGGTCACATGCCCATGATCATGGCCCTGCTTCCTACTTATCATATCCATGTTTACATATTTCCAGTTCTAGAACCTTTTTGACTAAAGATTATCTTACCACTTACCACTTTCAGACTTACCACTATTGCTCTCTAAGGCTTTAACTCTTTTTGTGCCTTTGGTTACTCATCATCTTTCATTTGGAAAACAATTTCCATGCTTTTAGTTTTTAGTAAACTTCTTTTCAAATGTCCTTTGCTATTGTAATATGACTAGAACTGTCTTGTTTTGTTTTTGATGGAAGACATAGGATAGGGAAAGGGCTGTTGGATGGCACAATACATATTTATAGTGTACCTCCAATATCCTACACACTGAATCCTATACATCAGGTAGAGAACTAAGGATAAATGATAGCATCTCCCTCCAAGATCCTATAAAATCAGGAGGAGACAGAAACCAAAACAGAACATATCAAAAGCAAGGTTTTCTAATTTCTAATCATAAGGAAGCCTAGAGGAACATAGTGGGTTGAGGCAGGAAGAAAAGATATCATCTTACATGGTTACCGAATACATGCTTGTAATCAGAAACAGGCTTTGCTTATCAGAAATCTCAAAAAAAAAAAAAAAAAAAAAGAGAGAGAGAGAGAGAAATCTGGCAGTCCACCTCCACTTGGAAGAGTTCTGCTTCATGATTATTCAGGGCCAATCATTTTCCCCACATACACAACTACTGCCTCTCTCTCTGATCTTTTGGGGACTAAAATTCTCTGTAACACAGCTCTAACATGCGGAGCAGTGAAAAACAGAGGATAGGTCATTCCTTGATGTATTACCCTTTGGATTGTATATTTTATTGTGCAATGAGTCTGGCAAAGAGAGAACTGCAGATTGCTTCAAATTATTTAGGAATAAATGTTCTTCTTCATAGCAAATTTGCCAGGCAATAGGAACAATAACATTTTTCATAACAGGAGACTGCAATTACATAACAAAACTTTGACTGTAGTCAGCAGAAATAAACTACCTACCCTAAAATGAGTGAGATATTAGCAGAAGCCAAATATATAGTGAGACAGCCCAAAAAGAATATGTGAATTATTTTTTGATAGTAGGCATCAAATCTTAATATAACTCTTGTTATATTGTTGTACAAAATATAAGAATATATTATCATCCACATATTATTATTATATCAACTTTATTAATGGAATAATTGATGTGATGCTTTGTCCTAGGTGAATAAATAGGTTTTCCATACTTAGATTTTTAAGCAATTTCTTCTAAAGCTGTTAACATGTTTTGATTTATATAGGGTTGTTGTATTATTTGGCATATGAAGTTTAAATAAATATGCATCAATTTAATGCCAGTAAAAATGTTACCAAATCACTAAAAAATAAATATTCATGTAGTTTTCATTGTAAGTATTTTAGCAATATAAAATGATACTTTTGTTTCATTTAATATCCTTTTTCCCTGAAATCTAATTTGTCTGCTAGTACTAATGCAATTTATTATTTCTTTCTATTTGTGTTCACTGATATTTTTGAACATAATTTTAATTCTCCTGTATTATCACTTTTGTATTAATGATGTATGATTTGGTGGTCTGTTACATTGTTGGACTCCACTGATACATGTCTTCTGATATTTATGCCCCACTAAAACCCCCTCTTTTTTCACTGTAGCCTAATTATGAGATTATTTTAAACAATAAGATGAAGCAGAAATGTTGGTTCCATATGTAAAGTTAAAAAGACTTGGCAGCTTCTGAGTTTGCCTTTTGCAGAAAACTGAAATTCTACTTATCACAAGACTGCCATGATTTGAGAAGTGCTAACTAGCTACATGAAGAGGCCAGTGGAAGTGTTCCAAGGGATTCAGCAAAAAAAAAGCACAGAAAACAAAACCCAGACACATGGCTACTCTAGGTCCACTCAAGCTAACCCCAGTTTTTCAAGTGATACAGCTCATGCCAGTGGAGCAGAGACTAGCCCACTGGACTATGCCTTCTCTGAATTTGTCTACAAAATTATGCACAAACTGATTGGTTCTCTGCTCCAAGGAATGTGGTACGTGTAGGCTATTATCACCAGTTCCAACAGAATAAAACTAGGGAAGTATAAATATATAACTACAGCCATTTGACCATCAATATGAGACAACCCCCCCAGTTCAGACATATATTCAAAATTTTAAATCCATTTATAATCAGAAATCAATGTCTAAAATGAATAAAATTTCACAATAGGAAATAGCTTCTGAAGAGCAGAATAAAGTAAAAAGAATGAAAAAAAACTTAGGATAGTCTCAGAGACCTCTGGGATAATATCAATTACACCAACATTTGAATTATAGGGTTCCCAGAAGAAGAAAAGCAAAAGAAAGGGTATGAGAAAAATTTTTAAGAGATTATACTTGAAAATTTCCCCAACATGGTAAAGGAAATAGTCAAGTCCAAGAGAAGCAAAGAGTTCCATACAGGATAAACCCAAGGAGAAACACCAAGACACATATTAATAAAACTAACAAAGACTAAACACAAAGAAAGAACACTAAAAGCAGCAAGGGAAAAGCAACAAGTAACCATACAAGGAAAACTCCATACAATTGACAGCTGATATTTCAGCAGAAACTCTGCAGGCCAGAAGTGAATGGAAGGACATATTTAAAGTACTGAAAGGGAAAAATCTAAACCAAGATGACTGTACCCAGCAAGGATCTCATTCAAAATTGATGGAGAAATAAAAACCTTTTCAGACAAGCAAAAGTTAAGAGAATTCAGTACCACCAAACCAGCTGTACAACAAATGTTAAACAGACTTATATAGTCAAGAAATACAACAGAAGAAAAAAGATCTACAAAATCAACCCCAAACAATAAGAAGATGGCAATAGGAAAATATATATCAATAATTACTTTAAATGTAAATGGATTAATGCTCCAAACAAAAGATACAGACTGGCTGAATGGATACAAAAACAAGACCCATATATATGCTATCTACAAGAAGCCCACTTCAGACCTAAAGACACATATAGACTGAAAGTGAGAGGATGGAAAAACATATTCCATGCAAATGGGAAGCAAAAGAAAGCTGGAGTAGCAATCCTCATATCAGACAAAATAGACCTTAAAATAAACAAGATTATAAGAAATAAGGAAGGACACTACATAATGATCAAGGGATCAATCCAAGAGGAAGACATAACAATTGTAAATATCTATGCAGCCAACATAGGAGCAACTCAATACATAAAACAAACACTAACAGATATAAAAGAATAAATTTACAATAATACAATAATAGTAGGAGACTTTAAAACCCCACTCACACCAAAGGACAGATCATCAAAACAGAGAATAAATAAGGAAGCACAAATATTAAATGATACATTAGATGAGATGGATCTCATTGATATCTTCAGGATATTCTCATCCAAATGCAGAAAAATCCACCTTTTTCTAAAGTGCACATGGAACATTCTCCAGGATAGACCACATCTTGGATCACAAATCAAACGTCAGTAAATTTAAGAAAACTGAAATTGTATCAAGCATCTTCTCTGACCACAATGCTATGTGACTAGATATCAACTACAAGAAAAAAAAACCTGTAAGAAACAAACACATGGAGATTAAATAACACATTTCTAAATAGCCAGCAGATTACTGAAGAAATCAAAGGGAAAATCAAAAATTTATAGAAAGAAATGACAATGAAAACATGACAACTCAAAAACTATGAGGTGCAGCAAAAGCAGTCCTAAAATGAAATTTATAGCAATATAATTCTACCTCAAGAAACAAGAAAAACATCAAATAGACAACCTAACTTTACACCTAAAGCAACTGGAAAAAGAACAACAACAAAAAAAACCCAAAATTAGTAGAAGGAAAGAAATCATAAATATCCGAGAAGAAATAAATGAAAAAAAATGAAAGAAACAATAGTAAAGATTAATAAAACTAAAAGCTGGTTCTCTGAGATCAGATCAGATCAGTCGCTCACTCATGTCTGACTCTTTGCAACCCCATGAATTGCAGCACGCCAGGCCTCCCTGTCCATCACCAACTCCCGGAGTTCACTCAAACTCACGTCCATCGAGTCGGTGATGCCATCCAGCCATCTCATCCTCTGTTGTCCCCTTCTCCTCCTGCCCCCAATCCCTCCCAGCATCAGAGTCTTTTCCAATGAGTCAACTCTTCGCATGAGGTGGCCAAAGTACTGGAGTTTCAGCTTTAGCATCATTCCTTCCAAAGAAATCCCAGGGCTGATCTCCTTTAGTATGGACTGGTTGGATCTCCTTGCAGTCCGAGGGACTCTCAAGAGTCTTCTCCAACATCACAGTCCAAAAGCATCAATTCTTCGGCTGACAAACCTTTGGCCAGACTCATCAAGAGAAAAAGAGAAGAATTAAATCAACAAAATTAGAAATGAAAAAGGAGAGGTTACAACAGACAATGCAGAAATACAAAGTTATAATCCTTTATAAAGTTATAATATAAAGTTATAATATTATAAGAGACTATTATGAACAACTATATGTCAATAAAATGGGTAACCTGAAAGAAATGGATAGATTCTTAGAAAACAATCTTCCAAGACGAAACGGGGAAGGAATAGAAATTATAACAACCCAATTACAAGCAATGAAATTAAGCTGTGATCAAAAATCTCCCAAAAAACAAAAGCCCAAGACCAGATGGCTTCACAGGAGAATTCTACCAAATATTTACACAAGAGCTAATGCCTATCCTTCTAAAACTCTTTCAAAAAATTGCAGAGGAAGGAACACTTCCATACTCATTCTACAAGGCCACCATACCCTAATACCAAAACCAGATAAAGACAACAAACACACACACACAAACTACAGGCCAATATCACTCATGAACATAGATGCAAAAGTCCTCAACAAAATTTTATCAAACAAAATTCAGCAACTCATCTAAAAGCTCATACACCATGATTGAGACAGGTTTATTCCAGGGATGCAAGAATTCTTCAGTATACTCAAATCAATCAAAGTGATACACCATATTAACAAATTGAAAGATAAAAACCATATAGCAATCTCAATAGATGCAGAAAAAACATTTGACAAAATTCAGCAGCCATTTATGATTAAAACTCTTCTAAAAATGGGCATAGAAGGAAGCTACCTCAACATAGTAAAGGCCATATATGAAAAGCCTGCAGCAAACATTATTCTCAATGGTGAAAAACTGAAAGCATCCCCCCTAAGATTAGGAACAAGACAAGGGTGTCTACTTTCACCACTATTAATCAACATAGTTCTGGAAGTCCTAGCAACAGCAATCAAAGAAGAAAAAGAAATAGAAGACTCCAGATCAGAAAAGAAGAAGTAAAGATTTCACTGTTTATAGATGACATGATACTGTACATAGAAAACCCTAAAGATAGTACCAGAAAATTACTAGAGCTAATCAATGAATTTATCAAAGTTGCAGGATAAAAAATCAATACACAGAAATTACTTGCATTTCTATATACTAACAATAAAATATCAGAAAAAGAAATTAAGGAATCAATCCCATTCACCATTACAACAAAAAAATTTAAATATCTAGGAAAAAATTTACCTAAGGAGACAAAAGAACTGTACACAGAAAATTATAAGACACTAAGGAAAGAAATCAAAGATGACATAAACAAATGTAGAGAAATATTCCATGTTCCTGGGTAGGAAGAATAAATATGGTGAAAATGACTATACTACCAAACACAATATACAGATTCAGTGTGACCCCTATCAAATTACTAATGGCATTTTTCACAGAACTAGAACAAAAAAAAAAATCACAATTCATATGGAAACACAAAAGATGAATAGACAAAGCAGTCTTGAGAAAGAAAAATGGAGCTAGAGGAATCAACCTCCTGACTTCAGACTTTATTACAAAGCTACAGTCATCAAGGCTGTATGGAATTTGCACAAAAACAGAAATATATACCAATGGAACGAGATAGAAAGCCCAGAAATAAACCCATGCACTTATGGGTACCTTATTTTTGACTGAGGGGGCAAGAATATACAATGGGCAAAGACAGCCTCTTCAATAAATGGTGCTGGGAAAACTGGACAGCTACATGTAAAAGAATGAAATTAGAACACTTCTTAACACCATACAGAAAGATAAGCTAAAAATGGATTAAAGACCTTAATGTAAGACCAGAAACTATAAAACTCTTGGAGGAAAGCATAGGCAGAACACTAGATGACATAAATCAAAGCAAGATCCTCTATGACCCACCTCCTAGAGTTACAGAAATAAAAACGAAAGTAAAAAAGTTGGACCTGATTAAACTTAAAAGCTTTTGCACACCAAAGGAAACACTAAGCAAGGTGAAAAGACAGTCCTCAGAATGGGAGAAAAGAATAACAAATGAAACAATTGACAGAGGGTTAACTTCTAAAATATACAAGCAGCTCATACAACTCAATACCATAAAATCAAACAACCCAATCAAAAAGTGTGAAAAAGACCTAAACAGACATTTCTCCAACGAAGACATACAGATGGCTAACAAACGCATGAAAAGATGTTCAACATCGGTGATTATTAGAGAAATGCAAATCAAAACTACAATGAGATATCACCTCACACCGGTCAGAATGACCCTCCTCAAAATGTCTACAAACAATAAATTCTGGAAATTGTGTGGAGAAAAGGGAACACTCTTTCACTGTTGGTGGGAATGTAAATTTATACAGCCACTATGGAAGATGGTATGGAGATTCCTTTAAAATCTGGGAATACAACCAGCAATAGACCTAGCAATCCCACTCATAGGACTATATACCCTGAGGAAACCAAAATTGAAAAAGACACATGTATCCCATTGTTCACTGCAGCACTATTTACAATAGCTAGAACAAGGAAGCAACCTAGATGTCCCTCCACAAATGGATGGATAAAGAAGTTGTGGTACATATACACAATGGAATATTATTTAGCCATCAAAAGGAACAGCTTTGAGTCAGTTCTAATGAGGTGACTGAACATTGAACCTATTATACAGAGTGAAGTAAGTCAGAAAGAGAGAGAGAAATATCGTATTCGATGGCACCCCATTCCAGTACTCTTGCCTGGAAAATCCCATGGATGGAGGAGCCTTGTAGGCTGCAGTCCATGGGGTCGCTAAGAGTTGGGCATGACTGAGTGACTTCACTTTCACTTTTCACTTTCATGCATTGGAGAAGGAAATGGCAATCCACTCCAGTCTTCTTGCCTGGAGAATCCCAGGGACGGGGGGGCGTCGCACAGAGTCGGACATGACTGAAGCAACGCAGCAGAATGCATATATATGGAATCTAGAAAAATGTTTCTGAAGGTACTTACAGGACAACAAAGGAGGTATTACAGGGCAGCAATGGAGAAACCGACATAGAGAACCAACTTGTGGACTTGGGGAGAGGGGAGAGGAGGGCAAGATATATGGAAAGAGTAACGTGGAAACTTACATTACTATATGTAAAATAGAGAGCCAAGAGGAATTTGCTGTATGGCTCAGGAAACTCAAACAGGGGCTCTGTATCAACCTAGAGGGGTGGGATGGAGAGGGAGATGGGAGGGAATTTCCAAAGGGAGGGCATATTGTATACCTATGGCTGATTCATGTTGAGGTTTGACAGAAAACAAGAAAATTCTGTAAAGCAATTATCTTTCAATAAAAAACAAATTAATTAAAAAATGAATAAAATTTCACAATAAGATACCCATTTACAAACACTAAAATTTCTATTTTTCTATTTTATGATCAATAGTCCCAAATATGAGTATGCACATGGAGCAGATTGGTTTTTGATACAGTGGCAATGTGAGTATAAAATGGTATAGGACTTTCTGAAAACTGTTGCTTTGCTTATTTATAAAGTTAAACACTCATCTTCCCTTTAACTAAGAACCAATTCTTTGATTCTTGCCAAAAAGAAATGAAAACATGTCCACCAAAAAACTTCTGTAAACTATTGATTATAATCTATAAGAGCCCAGAATTTGAATAACACAATCCGATGGAGAAAATAATTCTAGTGTATTAATAAAAGAAATACTACTAATCAATAAAAAGAAACAAATAAGAATCTCAGAGACATTATGTGAGTGAAAGAAGCAGTATGGAAAAGAGTACACTGATATGAAGTCCAAGGCTAGATGGGAGAATCTTTGCTGATGGAATAAAAGAATCATGGCACGGAGGAGAGGGGTTGATGTTGACTATAATGGACTATGATGTTGATGGAATATTCTAAATTTTAATTGGAGTGTTAGTTATATGGAAGTAGCCAAAGCTCATCAAATTACACTGGGAATCTGTACACTGTGTTGTTTTGGATACAAATCATACCTCAACAAAAATAATCTAAAAAAAAATAGAGAATAGAGGAGACTCTTAATAAAAAGATGAATAAAGAGTAACAATTTTAACAACAAACAAAAAATGGAGCAAAGAGGAAGTTGAAAATTAAAAAGCAAAACAAACAAAAATCTTCATGAAGATTTAAAACAGTGATTCTCAAACCTAAGCAGGCACCCAAATCACCTGGAATGCTTGTTAAAATACAGTATGTGGACTCCACCGTTAGCATTTCTAACAGGTTAGGTCTGGAGTAGGCTCAAGAGTGTGCATCCTCCAAGTTCTAAGTGATACTGATGTTTTGAGTCCCGGGCCCATACTTTGGGTATCACCCAATTAGAAAGTACAGGGGTGGGGAAACTAACACAACTGAATATTTTTTAAATCTGGAGACAAAAAGAAAATGGAATAGTGCAAAACTTAGAAAGGGCCAATATCTAGTCCTAAATATAAAGAATCTAAAAAAAATCTCACTTAGATGAATTCTTGAGTTCTAAATTGGAAGAAACATATGATACTTTATTGAAGAGTAATTATTCAAAACATATCCTGAAATCCATCTAGATAATGGAAAATATTGAAAATGAGAGACTGAAATTTCTCAGATGAAAACTCACAGTGGGGCCCAATCATCATCCGATATTGTCCTGGAAATTTTAACCCCTGGAACACATCGTAAGATAAAAGTTTAAGACACAACTATTAGAATCTGCCATTAAGAGGGGACAATTGACTCCACATTTTATGGGTGTATACATATACACATAAAAAAGAATAGAAGAAAAAAGAGAAAATTATTGGCAGTTCCTATTTTCAAATTTATAATTTTTTTGCTTGTGAATTTGTGTTTTTTTCAAAATTCCAGAAAATGAGCCTGCATTGTTTTTCCAATCATATATTGAAAAACATTTTAAAAATTTCTTACCAAAACAAAAATTAGAAAAAAGATTAATTAATGTGCACCTGTTGTCCAAGATTGAGTCTTAAATATAAAGGGTATTTTATATTTAAAAGGCGTTTTCAGGACACAATAGAGTGTTTGCTATATAACAGACTAATTCTTAGTATTTGTGTGAATTTCCTTGCAACCTGCAGGATAGAAAATGAATCATCTTAAAATCTACTAAAATAACTTGGGGATGGGGGGGTCCAAACATTCTCCAAAGAAAATTTGAGCAGTAACTCTGATTCAGTTAGACCAGGTTATTTAATTTGATCACTGAATTATTAAGGAAACACTTCCCCTTAGTTTGTCAGTGTTTAGATATTTAACTGTTGTCAACAAAATCACAGCCTGGAGAGGCCATTGTTATATACATCACAGAATGGAGCTATAGGTGTCAAAAATTCAAGCTTGAATATTTTCAAGGGGCTTAGAAATTTCCAGCCTATCTTTCACACTCAGTAAGTTATCAATGCTCACTGAAAGGGTTTCATTCCTACTGGAGCTTCCTGATTTATCCCCAGCCTGCCCCCATATGCACAAATGTAAAATTACCTCCTAACTGCTGCTTTGCTTTCAACCTCACCCGCCTTGAATCCATCCTTCTCACAAGCCAATAGCATACCTTCTCCAATGCAGAGCTGACCAAACATCGTAGCAATGGATAAAGGCACGATTTCTTCCTACAGATCTATTTGGTAACACACACTTCCTGGTTCAAAATATGGTAATATGGGGTTATACACAAATCAAGAAGCAGGCTCCTTTTCCCTCCTGTCTTACTAGATAGGTAGGTAGAACAAAAGAGAGAGAAACATTTATAAAAATATCTTCTTCAATTGAGAATTCCTTTTCTTTTCCCTGATTTTCTAGATGCCGAACTATGTTTGGCAAGAATGCCCTTAGGAGATAGTTAGTAGCAATAGGGAAAATTTGTAAGCATATTTTTAAAATAAAGAATTAGAATACCAGGTAAAATTATTTTGATTAGAAAACACAGTCTTGGATTTTTGACATTCTTTATATATATATAAATATGCATAAACACACACACAACCTGCTTTGACTTCCGACTATCCATATGCATTTTATAGCTACAATTTTGTATTTTTGAACATACTCCTTCATTTTAGAACAGCAGTTTCCAGCCTTACATTTGAGTATCCTAGGGAGTTTATTAAGCTACTGATGCCTGAATCTCACCTCCAGAGATTTTTATTTAATTGTTTTGGGCTATGGCTTTGGTGGGCTTCCCTTGTGGCTCAGTGGTCAAGAATCTGCCTGCAGTGCAGGAGGCCTGGGTTGGATCCCTGGGTGGGGAGGATTCCCTGGAGGAGGGCATGAACCCCATTCTAGTATTCTTGCCTAGAGAATCCCATGGTCAGAGGAGCCTGGCGGACTACAGTCAATGGGGTCACAGAGAGTGGGACATGACTGAAATGTAGCACACAGCAGCAGCAGCCCGGCTTTGATGTTAGGCATTTTATGCTCTCTCTCGGCACTACCGTTGTTTCACTAAGGTTGAGAACCATGGTTTTAAGGTCTGACTGTTTGGAATACTAGAAAATAAAGTTTATAGCTTCTTGTGTCTATTCACATTAGTCTAAACTTATTATTCATTATACATAAAGAATAAAAGTCATGATCCATATACCTCTAGATCTCAAGGTTAACTCTGGTCTGTTGCATAAAGTAAATCTTCCTGCAGTCTCTTTACTTGACTGGATGCTCAGATGCTCAGATCTGCAGTGAAACCAACAGATACTACTTGGTGGAGGGGGGCATGGGGAAGGAGACACTTTGGAGTCTTCAGTCATCTGGGAGGACTGAGGAAACATATGAAATACTCAACAGGATAAAGGCACAATAAATGTCCACTCATGTATCTTTAATGTTCTCCTTCAAAAGTAGCATAGCTGTCAAATTGTTGCTGTTGTTTAGTTGCTCAGTCATGTTAGACTCTTTGCAACCCCAAGGATTGTAACCCTCTAGGCTCCTCTGTCCCAGACATGAATTTTCCCAGACAGGAATATTGGAGTGTGTTGCCATTTCCTTCTCCAGAGGAATCTTACCCACCCAGGAGTCGAAACTGTGTCTCTTGTGTCTCCTGCATTCCAGACTAATTCTTTATCACCGAGCCACCAAGGAAGCTTAGTTGTCAAAATGTATACATTAAATAAAATTAGATTTTAATACAATCAGTTTTGTTACAATAAAAACTGGTTTTTTTTTGGAAAAATATGTAAAGCAGTATAATTAATGTATTGTTATCTCTCTTTGGAAGTGTCTTTTGGGTCTCACAAAAGGATTTCCCAAAAGCAGGAATCAGCAAGCACTAGCTTTGGGGCCCAACCCACTTGTTTTAGTAGATCCAGTGAGCTAAGAATGGTTTTCGTATTTTTAAATTGTTGAAAAAATAAGTTAATTATATGAAATTCAAATTCCTATGTTCATAATAAACGTTTATTGGAACTAAGCCATGCTCATTTATTTCCATATTGTCTATGACTCCTTAAATACAACAATGACAGTGTTGAATACAGTAGTTATGACAAAGACCAGATGGCCTTCAAGCCTGAAATATTTATGATGTGGTCCTTTACAAAGCAACTGTGGAAACCCTTGATCTAAAAGTGGTTAAGAAATAACTGGTTTATACCCTAGAAAACAGTCTCCAAAACAATGAATCCATTCTGCCCTCACTGTGCCAAGAAGAAATCAAGCAATTAGAGGGTAGCAAATGCCACTCTTAATTTGTGAAAAATAAAGTTGATGTGCAAGTAAAGACAGTTCAAAGAGGAAAAAAGTAAGCATAGCTTTTCTTACAAAACAAAGGAAAACAAAGCAACCAGAAAAATATAAGGCCTCGAAGCAATTAGCATCTCTATTCTGATATAAGCAACAGAGTTTCAGTGTTAAGTGTTTTCTTTCTGCTCACAGACATAATGCTATTTGATGGTAAATGGAAAAAACTATCTGAAAAAAGAAACTTGAGTCTGAAATAGCTGACGCAGCAGTTGCAGATAATCATTCTAATAAAGAGGGCACATTTCTTTTTTTAATTTAAATGTCTTGTTTTCTATTTGGGTGTATCTGATTAACAATATTGTGATGGTTTCAGGTGAACAGTGAAGGGACTCAGCCATCATGTATCCATTCTCCCCCAAGCTCCTCTCCCATCCAGGCTGCCACATAACATTGAGCAGAGTTCCCTGTGCTATACAGTAGGTCCTTTTTGGCTATCAATTTAAAATATAGCAGTGTATACATGTTCATCCAAAACTTCCTAACTATCCATCCTCCCCTCTGGCAAGCACAAGTTTGTTCCCTAAAACTGTGAGTCTCTTTCTATTTTGTAAGTAAGTTCATTTGTATCATTTCTTTTTAGATTCCACATATCAGCATGCCATATGATAGTTTTCCTTCTCAGTCTGATTTCACTCAGTAGGACAATCTCTAGGTCCATCTATGTGGCTGCAGATGACATTATTTCATTCTTTTTAATGGCTGAGTAATATTCCATTGTATGTATGTACTTCATCTTCTTTATCCATTCTTCTGTCAATGGATATGTAGGTTACTTCCATGTCTTGGCTATTGTAAACAGTGCTGCAGTGAACATTGAGGTGCATGTATCTTTTGAACTAACTGTACTTTTCCCTGAGTATCTGCCTAGGAGTGGGGTTGCTGAGTCTTATGGTAATTCTGGGCTTCCCTGGTAGTTCAATTGGTAAAGAATCCACCTGCAATGCAGGAGACCCTAGTTCAATTCCTGGGTCAGGAAGATCCCCTGGAGAAGGGATAGGCTACCCACCCCAGTATTCTTGGGCTTCCCTGCTGACTCAGGCATTAAAGAATTTGCCTGTAAAGCAGGAGACCTGGGTTTGATGCCTGGGTTGGGGAGATCCTCTAGAGGAGGCTATGGCAACCCACTCCAGTATACTTGGCTGAAGAAAGCCCACTGGCAGAGGTGCCTGGCAGGCTACAGTCCATGGGGTTGCAAAGAGTCAGACACAACTGAGAGACTAAGCACAGCACAGTAGAGTACATGGCTGTTTTATTTCTAGTTTATTCTTCAAGCCACAGTAAAACGCCAAAGGGAAGAAAGATAGAAGTCGAGGTATTTGTAATGGTTAAATTTTATCTGTCAAATTGACTAAGCTATGGTACCCAGGGGTTTGATCCAATCTTATTCTAGATATTTCTGTAAACATATTTTGTAGATACAATTAACATCTACAATCAGTTGACTAACGTAAAGGATGTTAATCTTCATTATGTGGGTGAGCCTCACCCAATCAGTTAAAGACCTTAACAGCCAAAAAGAAGTTTTCTTGAAGAAGAAGGGATTCTGCCTTGAGACTATGGAAGAAATTGTGCCTGAAATTTCTGTCTGCCAGCCTGCCATACATATTTTGGACTTGTCAGCCCCCATGATTGGATGAGCCAATTCCTTAAAATAAATCTCTATTTATAGAAAGAACATATATGTATATAACTGGATCTGTTTTTCTGGAGAACGCTGAATGATATAATATTAGTCCACCAGCTCTGGCTTTCTTGCAGGGTCAGTATACATGCTGGGATGGTTCCAGTCTGCTCTGGGCTCAGCTCCCATTACATTGTTCTCTTCCTCTTTATGTGCTATTTCAGTTACTGCTTCCTCTCCTTGCCCTTTCAGCACTAGTGCTGGTAACAGAGCCCCCTTTTTACCAGTACAGGAATGCTACACTATATCTTCTGATTTCCTCAAATCTTAAGCACACCTTTGTAAACAGTGCCTTCACTGATCTGTTCTCAATTTTCCCTAATTTAAGCATCCTAAATATTTCCTACTTGGACCCTAAATGATAGAGCACTTACAAAATTATCAGAATAAAATAAGAAAATCTCTGGAAAGTGCTGGAAAGTACCTGCCCTGTATTAACATCTTCAACAAAATGCAGGCTATCATTAACCTGATTGCTATAGTTTAATCTTTACTGCCACTGTTTCCAAACACTGTTTCTGCACTAATAAATATTTCTGAATATATTAAATCCCTCCTCATCTTTCCAGTGTCCTGTCTCCAGCGGACTCCAGTGGCATCTTGGCAGTCATTCAAAGGCTGCAGCCTCAGGGTCAAAGATCTTGCCTCTCCAGATGTCAGGGTCACATTGCCTGTTCAAGCAGGGCCAATTCTCTCCAGGTTGTGTGAAAAAGGAACATCTTCCTGCAAGCAGAAATGGGGGAAAACAACCTTTTATTTAATTGTGTGGGAATGGTGGTGTTATGCAATGATCTATTCCATTTTGTTTAAGAAACAAGTCAAATTGTACCATTTAGGGGAAGGAGCTCAAATAGTATTTTTAATCTGGGCCAGCCTAAATTTATTTTGCACTTAAATGTGACACTTTAAAGATAAAAATATTGGGACCTCCCCTGTTGCCCAGTGGTTGACTCTACCATTCCAATGCAGAGGACATGTGTTTGATCCTTGGTTGGGAAACTAAGATCCCACATGCCATTTGGCATGGCCAAAATTTAAAAAAATAAAAAACAAAGTGTACAATTCAATTGTTTAAAAAAGAGACAGATATTTGCAGGGAGAATACATGTTTGTTCTCCCTCTTCATTCCTGACCCCATCACAATCACCACAGATTTCCTGAGCTCTGATAACCATTTTCCATATTGGGAGCCTGAGTCATCTTCCTAAATCAAATTATCCGTTAAGGTTTCTCCCAAGCTTAACATTTTTCGCTTGATTCTCACTCTTTATAGAATAAAGTAGAAGTACTTCAGCATGAGAGCTTCCCAGGTGGTTCAGTGGATAAAGAATCTGCCTGCAATGTGGGAGACACAGGAGATGCAGGTTTGATCCCTGAGTCAGAAAGATACACTGGAGGAGGGCATGGCAATCCACTCCAGTATACTTGCCTGGAGAATCCCTTGAACAGAGGAGCCTGGCAGGCTACAGTTCATAGGGTTGCAAAGAATTGGACACCACTGAAGCGACAACACACACACACACACACACAGACACTTCAGCATGAGCCCGAAACATACTTCTAGCCTCCTGTTTCATTAAATTCCACTCTGAGCATCTGGGTATGCTTTATACTCTTATTTGGTGGGATGTTTACATATTTCCTTTTCCTTTGTCTCAGTGCCCTTCCCTGTACTCATCTCTGTTTTAGCCCCCACTCCTTCTGTTTTTTCAAGTTTAGCTTAATCAGAAGGAAATCTTATCTGTTCCCCAGATCTAAGTAGATTTCTGTTTTCTGCGTCCCTACACAGACCTATATTACTACTTCCGCCACAACAATGAGATCCTCAGTTAACCTTCCTGCACTGTGCCCCCACTCTTTCTGAGTACCATGATTATTTTGGCCTAGGCTAAGTGCTGGATAAGCCTTGGAAAATGAACAACAAATAAATGAATGAACACACTGATGAGCCAAGAAATGCAAACCAATATTGGCTCTTGTTATTATTGTTATTATCATTAATTTTATTAAATTTAGTTTTTTCTCTCCGAAACTGTTCATGGATAAATTTTTTTTTTTTTTTCTGAAAGCCTTTGCCTCCACCTAGTAACTTTCCTAACCCAAACCAAACCCCTCAGCTCACGCCTCACTCTATGGCCAGGGTTCTTGAAAGCTCTCATGTTCACATCTTTGTTCATGATCTTCTTTAATTAAGTTTCCTTTACCTCAGACTATTAATACATTTTTCAAAGTGTGAATCAAACTGATCAATCTTGAGCCTCTACTACAGTCTCTCATCACTATTAATCTCTGTAAAGTCTGTTATTATATTATATATAGTTACTATACTAGGTGCAATCGAATGATGACTAGATTCGAGTAATGACTTAATCAAGCCTATAACATTAACTATGGAAAGTAGTTTATCCTCTCTGAACCTTTGCTTCGTCATCTGAAATGTGATTGGTTACCATCTACTTATCTTCCCTCCAGATTATTAGTGCACACACAGTTGCTCAGTCATGTCCAACTCTTTGAGGCCTCATGGACTGTATCCTGCCAGGCTCCTCTGCCCATGGAATTTTCCAGGCAAGAATACTGGAGTGGGTATTTCATATTCCAGGGGATCCTTCAGACCTAGGGATCAAGTCTGAATCTCTTGCATCTCCTGCACTGGCAGGTGGATCCTTTACTATTAGCACCCCCTGGGAAGCCTCTCTGGGTTATTAGAACTACATGCAAATAGATGTGTGAAAGCAACTATTAAAACTTTGGCACATAGGGAGGGATGGAACATTTATCATGCATGGTTGGTTGGTTTAGTCACTAAGCCGTGTCTGACTCTTGCGATCCACTGGACTGTAGCCTGCCAGGCTCCTCTACCCATGGGATTCTCCAGGCAAGAATATCGGAGTGGGTTGCCATTTCCTTCTCCACTTATTAACTTGAAATCAAATAATTCTAGAAATTTGATTGTCAATCTGTCATGACTTAAATATTCAATTAAGTCTGCTTTTCATTTAAAATAATTAGCTGTTTAAATTACATTTTAAATGAGCTTTACATTAATAATTCTTTATACATGTCTTTAAAAAAAAACAATAGAATAATTGTGTTAGCAGTCCTGCATTTTGGAAGTCTCTTTGAAATGCAATCACCATCTGCTTGCTATTCACACTTGATTCCCACTTGCCGCTTGACCTCTCTTAAATTGACACATCCATTTTCATCTTCCGGTTTATTCATTTTATGAGATCATTTACTGCATTAGCAATGTATCTGGCCAGTAGGAAGTACTCATGACTAAGACAGGATGAACCAGGAAATACCAGTTCAGCATCTTCAGGGCTGATGGTGGGAAGAGGGAAAAAAAAGAGGAGACAGCAGGATTGAAAAAAGTCAGAGGAAACAGGCCCTTGGCCAAGTCCACAGAAAAAAGCATTGGGCCAGTTTTTCTGGAAGTAGAGCAAGTTGTAAAACCTTTAACCTAGAGCACATTTTGGGCAGTTTGATGCAAAATGACAAATTATTTTGCAGGTGAAAACAACAGCTGATTCCAGGTTTTTTTGTTGTTGCTGTTCTGCAGCTATTTATATTAATGCAACACAAAATGATTGTGGTTTCAATCATACTACTTGTCTTTAAACTCAGTTTCTTCTTTGTTTGGAATCTAGGCAATGAGGATATCAGAAATTAAGCTCCTTTTCAATCTTTCTGCTTATTACCCTAGAATATTTCAATATGCCCAACAATAAAATCTTGCTTTTGCAATTTTGGTAACAAGATGAAGAAAAAGATGCTCTTTCTGAAAAAAAAAAAAACAAACAAACAAAGAAAATCCATTTAAAAATAAATTTACCATTCTATTCTTTCTATCTTCAACAAATTAAACATGGTGAATTGGCAAATGTTTGTTAAATATAATTAATAAAAAAATTATTGATGATTCTCCAGTAAGTTTTATTTTCTTATAGAAAACTCTAAAAGACTGTCTGCATTAATCAAATCAGATAATTTCTAAAACCTAGATATTTCTTTTGGAAATTTATATATTCATGAAATTTCCAAAGTTGCTTTGGTTTTGCATTTCAGGTCATCATCAGCATATTATTGTCAGCATCAGAAAAATTCCCTGAAAAAAAAAAAAGAAATCTTCTGTAAAATACAAATGTTAAAAAAAGAAAAAGATCCTATTGCAATAAGAGCTATTTTAAGTAAAATGAGGTGGGGACGTTGGGATGCATCTATTATGAAATCAATTGAAATTCTATATTATTTCTCTCCAAGAACAGAATCCTAACCTAGAAATTCTACATGATCCTGTAAAGCTGTTCAGCAATAGAGCGAATTTAGAATGTTTGATGTCTAGTTTAATGCCCTCCTTACACGTGTTCAAAGGAAATTTCCTAGATCAAATTCATCAGACTCACCTAGAACAATGCCAAACATATGCTAACGTACCTGAGGCTCATCTTAGATTTACTGTATCAAAATCATTCAGAGTAGGCCAGGATTTTGTGCTTAACTCCCAATAATATTTTGAATGTACATTAAAATTAAGAAGTCTTGTTCTACTTCAGCAGAATCTTCTTTAATTATTTGTTTTCCAAGCATTGCCTTAAACTTGCATTCATTCATTTACTCATTCATTTCACATTTTTTTACCTTATTAGATACTTTTATTGTTTTTTACTTGTTTTATTTTTTTCTTTCTTTACAATATTGTATTGGTTTTGCCATATATCAGCATGAATCCACCACAGGTATACACTTGTTCCCCATCCTGAACCCCTCTCCCACCTCCCTCTCCATTCCATCCCTCTGGGTCATCCCAGTGCACCAGCCCCGAGCATCCTGTATCATGCATCGAACCTGGACTGGCGATTCATTTTTTAAAATACTTATCATGTCATTGAGTATTGTAACAGCTGCTCACCATATAATGTTAAGCAAACATTCAAAACCTCTCACCTCGATGAGCATAAAATGAACATTAATGAACTTACTTAAACAATTTGAGAGATAACCAATAGAGTTCTTTACAGTATTTCTTTTCTGATAAAGAGACAATTAGGAGAAGTGTCCAGAATTGAAGCATTTCTTTGATGGTGGTCTCTCTTCCCTAGATTTTCCCAAGATTATTTGTAGCCTTTGATGTGGTGGTGCATAAAAACGTCTTTGCATTTATAGTGGTTCCCATTGATTATTTTTTGTTTCTTTCTTTTTTTTTTTTTTTGTAGCCACCAAGAACTTCTGTCTCTTGGTAGCAGTGGCACTACATGAGTTACCATGGTAACATTGCATTTTGAGGGATAACAAAAGTAAATATGCATGTACTATGTCAGCACATCAGTTGCTAATTCCTGGTGGAGGTCTGAAATTGTGTACAGCAGGCTTCTGCTTTGAAAATGGTCCAAATTTTTGTTTTTAAATATATTTTGTTAATTAAATAATTGCAGTTTATTAATTAGAGTCCAAAAAGACACTTTTTAACAGCCACTTAAAAAGGGTCAGAGAGAGAACAAAAATGAATTCTTTCCAGACAAAAGTGCTTTAATGAATCTAATAGATGGGGCTAATGTAGGTATCGCAAAAAATCAAAATGACATGTAATTTTAAGTCACATACTGAAAAGAAGCCTTTGCATTGATTTCTTAAATTCAAGGAGCAAGAATATAATAAATCTTTATTAAATAAATTATCTTATGTCAGAAAACTAATCAAAGACTATGAGAGCAAAAAGGATCTTGTGAAACCACCAAGGTACAAGTAATGCAGTTGAGTTGGGGAAAAATCTGGCTTGTACTGATTCCTTCTCATTTCAAGTCTTGCCCCTGGCACTTAAAGTGAAACCTTTTAGCAAACAGCGCCCAAGAATCTGGGTTTCCAGCCCCAGAGGGTTCCTTACCCTGCAGCCATGACCACCATCACTTGTTACCTCTAATGTTTCAATACACTCCAAATCTTTCCTGTGCCTTCTTTCTTGATCCCTCACCCCACCCCTGATCTATCTCTACACTTCCAGAGTAAAATGTCAGGTTCTCAAAGCATATGGTATTATCTAAGCTGTATTCACTTTCCAGGAATTTTCTGTGGTGGACATGTTACCCTTGTTCTTTAGGTTAATCTCCCACTATTTCTCTATTATAGCCTCTTTCCTCCACATTTAACCTAATTACTTGCGGACCATGATCCTTCTAGTTCTTTTTCACACATCAATAGTTTTGCCTGCTGCTGCTGCTAAGTTGTTTCAGTCGTGTCCGACCCTGTGCGACCCCATAGACGGCAGCCCACCAGGCTCCCCCATCCCTGGGATTCTCCAGGCAAGAACATTGGAGTGGGTTGCCATTTCTTTCTCCAATGCATGAAAGTGAACAGTGAAAGGGAAGTCATTCAGAAGAGTCCAACTCTTAGCAACCTCATGGACTGCAGCCCACCAGGCTCCTCTGTCCATGGGATTTTCCAGGCAAGAGTACTGGAGTGGGGTGCCATTGCCTTCTCTGATAGTTTTGCCTAGATAACCCATTTTTTGATGCATGCCACTGTGGCTACACTGGGGAAACTTCATTGTTCAGCATACTGTATAAGAACATCTCTTTATTCTCTCTTCTGATTAACCCCACATTCCAGCGTGACTTGCTATTTTTGTTTTTCAGATCATAGGGCACTTTGCACAACTCTCTCTTAGCTTTTTGCCATGTTCCAATTATGGGTTTACAGCTACACCTCTCCCTCCTGACTGTGCTCAGTTCAAGTCCCAGGACTGACTCACCTTTATGTATCCAGGGATAGGCCTGGGACACAGGACAAGTAATGGTGAATGACTGAATGGAATAGCCAAAGCTTCTGAGAGGTATATCATGATTGTTTTTGACACCTACTAAGCAGGAGATCATACATAGAAACAAACACACAAAAAATTATTTTATTGTCTCTTTTGCTGTAGACCTCAAGAGAGTGTACTGATGGGGAGAAACAAATATTGCTTCACCTCTCTCCTTAACAGAACTGTTTTGTTTGTAATGAATCCATTCTCCACAGGTCAAAGTTACCATAGACCTTCATGAAATGCACAAAAGAATGACTGACATTGCTTCTTGTATAATACACATTACTAGACAACTACATTAGTGAAGCTGTTTTTACAACAGAATTGATATGCTCTATAACTCTAGATTCAAATTCTGGCATCAGAGCAGAGAATTTAAGTTTCCTCTTTTCCCTGTGAGGCCCTTTAAGTGTTTGTTCATATAAATTATATCTGTTGTACAGACAACATACTTAGCTCCATCAGTTCTTTATCACCAGACTTAATATCTAGTTCCTTCACCATCCTGATTGTACTATCTGTAAGAAACACTGCCTGGCAATGTCTCTGATGATCTGCTGTAGCCCCAGTGAAAAGTTTTGGAAATATTATTTGCTTCTAATAAAGAGGTAGAAAGCTGTTATTATCATCTTTGATGACCACAACATCACTAAATAATAATAGCTACTTACCGATTTTTTTTCCTATTAGCCGGAGACTGTGCTAATGATTTTACATATGTTGTCTCAATCAAACTTCAAAAGAAAAAAAAGTATGAAAGATACATAGTTACACTATTTTAATATGAGAAATCTGAGCCTAATATTGAAATGTCTTGCCCAAGAAAGACCATGACATTTTGAGGTTTCTGAACTCTAAACTATGGGATGCTTTCACAGAAAATAAAAATCAACTCCTAAACATTCTTCATTCTACTTAAAAAAAATTACCATATCCTGCTGTTATGTGAATATTATATAAATCTTAATTATGTTGAATTCATTCATAGTGCTTTTCAGGTCTACTACAGCCTTATACTTTTCTGTCTATTCATTCTACTAAATTTTAAGAGTATGATATTGAAGATCCAAATAAAAATCCCAATTTATCTACTTAAGAAGATAATCATAATATATAGTGGAACTATATGTAACTTTTCTCTGTATTTTCCAAGTTTCCTGTAAGTGTATTATCATACTTACATAATTAAACAAAAAATATCAGAACAAAGTCAAATCTATATTAAAATTAAATTATTATATAGTTCAATCATATAGATTTCAATGCCCAATTGGTATCCAACAAAGACATGGATGTAATAGGAATTCAAGGCTAACAAATATTATAAATGCCTAGAAGAATGAATTCTGATTCCTGATACATTCTGGACTAAGCAAGGTTTGGCACATTACAACTGGTATATGCTGTTGTCTTCTGTGGCAAAGGCTGCTTCAAAAGGCATATTGAAAAAATTATCATTTTGATTGTGCTGCAAAATACATTTTTCATCTGCAATATACTATGTTGCGATGAAGACTAACCTATGAAATCTATTCTTAGAAGGCTGATTATCGTTTCAGGTGAAGCGGCTGAAAGATAATTTTGCAAACTGTAACTACCATGGAATTGTAAAGTTTTGAATCGCCTTTGCCTTCCTTAGGTATTTCACACCCAGAGGCAAGGAAATGACACCTCTTAAACACTTATCCTTTGCTCAGGCTCAGTAACTGCCTTCATCTCATAAAAATAAAACACAGCTAACATTTTCTTCCCATTGAAAATTTATCATTTAAAACTCCAACCTTTCTGTTGGCAGATGATATGACTGAAGGCTACTCCCCCTCCCTCCTACAAAAAATTTAAAATGTATGAAAAAAAATGAATATTCAGAAATTTCCATGGTAAGGTAAAGCAAGTCATGGAATTAGCATTTCTTCCTTCCAATGGAAATCTTTTAATAGTAAGTTGTCAAAGATGGATGAACCAGTGAAAGAAGAGAAAAAAAGGAAGAAGGGTACAAAAATAAACTGTGTGCTATTCTCATTAAAACTAAGGCCTAGATAAAAAATTTGTATGTGTACTTGTACATTGGTTGACTTGCAGTTTTATGGTCCATTGCAGTAGATTCCCAGGATTTTCCAAATCTCATGTATTCCCTGTATTATATGTATACCTGAGTGTGTTCCAGCCTACTCTTTGCAATAAAATGTGAGTACCTTTACCATCCATGTTTTGCACATAAGAAAATTAAAGATCAGAAATGGTTTTGAACACATTTGAGGTCATCTAATCTACAAAGTTGGAGATTTCAATTTCAGGTTGACTGGTGTAACTTAATTCTCCCCCATATATACTATTTTCATTTTTATAGATGTGTATATGTTTTTGTGGTATGTGTTTATGTGTGCATGTGTGTATGAAGCAAGAAAAATAATTGATCTATGATTGGTAATGTTTTTATATTTTGCTTCCTTGGTAGCTCAGATGGTAAAGAATTTGCCTGCAATGCAGAAGATCTGAGTTCAATCCCTGAGTTGAGAAGATCCCCTGGAAAAGGGAATGGCTATCCACACCTGGATTATATTTTATTCTTTTCAAAAAACAACATATTAAGGAGGGAGATGAAAGAAATATGTATTGAAAATTGTAAGATATTAATGAACTAATTGAATGACACACAAATCAAAGAAAAGATTCCATGCCTATAAATTGGAAGAATCAGTGTTAAGATGTTCATAACGTCCAAGGCAATCTGCAGATTCAGGGCAATCCCTATCAAAGTTCCACAGACATTTTTCAAATAAATAGAATGAAGACTCCTAAAATTTGTATAGGGAGGATAAAACCTAAATAACTATAAAGTCTAAGGACATTTTAACACCAAAGCATTACAAAGTAATTAATTTAAAAATAAAACTAGTTACTTTGGTTGAAGAAAGATTTATATTCACTATTACATTATAGCAGACACCTGTTGCATTTCACTTCATACCTCCATGACCCCACCTTTTACTCCAGCCACTGCTGTGGCAACCAGACTGCTGGAAAAGCAGGGCAGCACCTCCCTGGCATCTTTGTCTTCTTTCTCTTGTGTCTCAAACACCAAGGCACGGGAAGCAAGTACAAGCTCACAATCTTGCCAACTTTTAGTAGAGTTTGGAGCAAGAGAGAGCTTGCCAGCAGGTCTAGATGGTAATGAGAGCTGTGCTGTCTCATGACTCAGCACCTTCAATAATACTAGCTACTCATGTTGAGAAAAGTAGTGTGCAGAAAGCCACAATAGGTCATCTCAGCTGTTACTAGGACCTAGAAAAAAGACATTTCTTATGAAGCAGAGAACTCCCTGGAATCTGAAAAGGAGCTCCCATCATGCTACTGGGCACTTGTAGAGAAACTGAGAGCCTGTAAGTGTGGGGCACCAGTGTCCAAATAGATGAAACTGCCTTTAACGACTTGTCACGAGGTTAGGCTGGTGCATCTGCAATCCATCAGGGCAGGCAATGGAAATATTATCCCTAAGATAGGACCCAGCTGGTTCAGGGATATGTATAAACTATACATACACATGGCCCAGCCTCCCACATCATCTATTTTGTGTCCTCCCAATGCCTGTCCTTCAACTCACTTAACAAATACTCCTTTTTTTTTTGCTTTGTTTTGTTTTTATGGCCGACTGATGAAGGAGGAAAACACCTGGCCTGGTTCACAGCGGGCCAGAGTGATAAGTTGGTGCAAGCTCTCTTACCAAGGTCCACCCAGAGGTCCTTGTCACAAAGGATAGTGGTGAAAACTCTACCAGTGAACAGAGCTTTGTACTGTAGGCATAGTCATCAACTTTGTGCAGAGAGGCAAGTATCCTGAGGTGAGGATCTGAGGGATCTCTGGGAGAATGCTTGGTCTGTTAATAAAAGACCCAGAAAGTCCTTGCTCCCAGAAGGAGCAAGACTGAATGACAGGAACAAGGAATTTTGGAAAAGAGGCATGTGACTAGTCCCAGAGGAGGTAGCACATGTGTAATAATATTCTTATCTCATAGCCATGCCCACTGGAGAGAAGGCATTTGGTGGCTAACAGATGAATGTCAGATCCTGTGGGTATCAGCCAGAATTTTCCTTTAGACACACCAGTGTTAGTTGCGTGGCTATTGTGGCAAAGATGGAGGCTAAAATGGGCCAAACATCATGAAACCCAACCAAATAAGATCCAGTTTTTAGGATCACTCAGTGCCTAACCTTTAAGCAGCAGAGTCCAAGACTGAGCCCTCCAAAGGAACCCTCTCTTAAATGGATGAGTCGCCACTCGATAGCAGTTTAACTACACAATGCGAATCTCCTATACTGATGACACAGTGGTTCTTTACATGAAATTTTCCTTTTCTGCCTGCAGTGCCTGTGTAAGCACCATCATCCAAATACTTTCAGAATTCCTAATCTGTTTGCATGATATTCTGCACAAACATTTCCTCAGACCAAGGGGCCAATTTTGTGACAGCAAAGGCACAGCAACATACCTGTGACTATGACCCAGTGGTCACTTGTACACTTCATCACATAAAATAGACAACCTCAAAAAACAGTGGGATTGTCCATGGAGGGTTCAGCTAAAGCACCAGTTCAGCATTAAGTCTCTGCAGGATTTAGGTGCTACACTCCAGTGTGTGGGGTGTTTCTTGAATCAACAGCTCTTATATGGTATTTTTTCCACAGCAGCTAGAATAGAATACGTAATTGCAGGAACCAGATTGTGGAATCAGGAATAGCTTTCACACCTTTATTTATTTATTTTTGTAACTTAAAACAATTTATTTTATTTGTTGATGGATGTACTGGGTCTTCAGTGCTGCACAGGCTTTTCTCTGCAGGGGCTACTCTTCATTGCAGTGATCAGGCTTCTCATTGCAGTGGCTTCTCTTGTTGTAGAGCATAGGCTCTAGCACATGGCTTCAGGAGTTGAGGCGTTTGGGCTCAGTAGTTGTGGCTCCTGGACTCTAGAGCACAGATTCAATTGTTGTGGTGCCTGGGTTTAGCTGCTCCTTGGCACGTGGGATCTTCCCAGACCGAAGATCAAAACCACGTCTACTGCATCGGCAGGTGGATTCTTGACCACTGAGCTATCAGGGAAGCCCTCCACCTTTATCTTCTTTGATTGAATTTGATCAATTTGACCTAATTAGGGCAAATATCAGAGAAGGCAATGGCACCCCATTCCAGTACTCTTGCCTGGAAAATCCCATGGACAGAGGAGCCTGGGGGCTGCAGTCCATGAGGTCGCTAAGAGTCGGACACGACTGAGCGACTTCACTTTCACTTTTCACTTTCATGCATTGGAGAAGGAAATGGTAACCCACTCCAGTGTTCTTGCCTGGAGAATCCCAGGGACGGGTGAGCCTGGTGGGCTGCCGTCTATGGGGTCACACACAGTTGGACATGACTGAAGCGACTTAGCAGCAGCAGCAGCAGCAGCAGGGCAAATATAAAAGTATGCTTTCCATCTCTAAGACCTTAAGCAAATGCGTATCTATGGTTCTTAGTTATGGTTAGGGGAAGGATTCACTTCACCAGTGGTAGCAGTATGTTTTACCCTGAATTTGATGTTAATATCATGACTCAATCACTTTGGAATCCTGCCAATGACCCAACAGGCAAAAAAAGAGATAATTGCCCCTAATTAGAATGAATCCCAATCATTTCACTGAATAGTTGTGGTGCTTTCACACTCGGTAATATTAAAGAAAAAAAGAAATATAAGAACCACAGTTCAACAAGGGCTAGAAAATCAAGGGCTCAGACTGTTCCTTGGTGATAAAGCTTCTGAGTCACCCAGCTCCAGTAAAGTAACCTAGAGTAGCAGAGGCCAAACAACATGGAAACATGAGTGCTGGAATAGAATGGCAATGAATTTTAGTTGCTAGCTCTGTACCAACCATAGCAGTGGAGTTAGCAAATTGTCCTACTAAATCTCCATAATGAGTCTTTGTAGAGCCTGGCCACTCAGGAGGGTACTCTGTAAGAGATTTAAATATTGACTTAAGGTCAAAACATTTACATTTAGGCATGTCTTTTCAAAAAATAAACACTTATATTTATATATTATTTTCATTTTGCTGCTTTCAGTGGAAACTTCATCATGGATTCCACTCAACTTTACTCCTAGGCTAGACCAGGGTGGTTTTATTGAGGCCTTCATAGTTGATATGGTTTCTGGGTCTGTACTGGTTCTTTTTTTCAAACTTTTTATTTTGTATTAGGGATCCTCAAAAAAGCAAGAAAATTCCAGAAAAACATCTATTTCTGCTTTGTTGACTATGGAAAGCCTTTGATTGTGTGAATCACAACAAACTGTGTAAAATTCTTCAAGAGATGGGAACACCAGACCACCTGACCTGCCTCTTGAGAAATCTGCATGCAGGTCAGGAAGCAACAGTTAGAACAGGACATGGAACAACAGACTGATTCCAAATAGGGGAAGGAGTACTTCAAGGCTATACGTTGTCACCCTGCTTATTTAACTTATATGCAGAGTACATCATGAGAAATGCTGGACTGGATGAAGCAAAAGCTGGAATCAAGATTGCAGGGAGAAGTATCAATAACCTCAGATATGCAGATAACACCACCCTTATTACAGAAAGCAAAGAAATAAAGAGCCTCTAAATGAAAGTGAAAGTGGAGAGTGAAAAAGTTGACTTAAAGCTCAATATTCAGAAAACTAAGATCATGACATCTGGTCACATCACTTTATGGCAAATAGATGGGAAAACAGTGGAAACAGTGGCACATTTTATTTTTCTGGGCTCCAAAATAACTTCAGATGGTGACTGCAGCCATGAAATTGAAAGATGCTTTATGACCAACCTAGACAACACATTAAAAAACAGAGACATTACTTTGCCAACAAAGGTCCGTCTAGTCAAGACTATGGTTTTTCCAGTAGTCATGTATGGATGTGAGATTTGGACTATAAAGAAAGCTGAAAACTGAAGAATTGATGCTTTTGAGCTGTGGTGTTGGAGAAGACTCTTGAGAGTCCCTTGGACTTGCAGGGAAATCCAACCAGTCCGTCCTAAAGGAAATCGGTCCTGAATATTCATTGGAAGGACTGATACTGAAGCTGATGTGAAGAGCTGACTCATTGGAAAAGACCCTGATGCTGGGAAAGATTGAATGTGGGAGGAGAAGGGGACGACAGAGGATGAGATGATTGGATGGCATCACCGTCTCAATGGACATATTTTTGAGTAAACTCCAGGAATTAGTGATAGACAGGGAGGCCTGGCGTGCTGCAATCCATGGGGTCACAAACAGTCGGACATGACGACTGAGCAACTGAACTGAACTGATAGCCAATTAACAATGTTATGCTAGTTTCAAGTGAACAGCCAAAGGATTCAGCCATATATATACATATGTCCATTCTCCCCCAAACTCCACTCCCATCCAGGCTGGCACATAAATTGAGTAGGGTTCCATGTGCTATACAATTGTTGCTTGTTGGGTATTCATTTTGAATATAGTAGTGTGTATATGAACTTCCCAAACTCCCTAACTATCCCTTTCCCCCTGGCAACCGTAAGTTTTGTTTTCTAAGTTTATGAGTCTCCCGTTTTATAAGTCAGCTCATTTGTATTGAGAAATGATACAAATGTGTTGGCTTTTAATAGATTTTTGGAATGCTGCCCTCTTATGGGTTAATCACACCATGTTTTGGAATGGTAACTTTGTCTTGCCTTTGATGGTGCATAATAATTAAGATTTGGGGGAAAGCTGTTATTGTAGCTTCAAGAAGGATTTTGTGGACCCAGTCACTGGAAGAATTTCATCAGATTCATTAACAAATGCTTGATGATTGTGATTCTACTTGATGGTGTGTATTCTATCTCTCTTCATCTTTATAATGCTCTGAGTTGGCCATTATAATAAACATATCCAAAGTCACACATTCATTTGCAGAACTGGGACTCGAATCTTTCCTTTGGACTTCAAGGACCTTGTTTGCTTTAAGGTAACATTCTCTATCACCAACCACTTTCTAACACCAGGGCAGAGTCCACCCATGATGCATATTCAGGGATGTAGAAAAGGTCGCAGTCATGCCTGAAGGGTATAAAAAAAGACTCGTGAATCAGAAAAATTACATCACATTTCATTTGAATAACTTGCAGGTCGATATTTTATAGAGTATATAAAATGGCAATAAAAGATAATGGAGAAAGTAAAGATAATTCATTTTCTCAGAGGCATTGATCATCAGAAGAGGTATATTTTCTTTCTCTCTTTGGTACTAAATGGGGGATTTGTTCGATTTTCTTAATTTACATAAAATATACAATGCAGTTCGACACTTTAAGTGCTCCTTGTGTTTAGTTCATGACTATAAAATCATTTCCAGAAAGCAGAAAGTTCTCCGTGTGTTTTATTTACATTTTTCCAAGACCAACTTTGAAACCATTAAATGAATAATTCATCAGGCTTGCTGTTTAACGACTTCATACAGGGCGTTTTATTTCAACTTCTCACATGGTGCACACATTTGCCATAGACTTGTCAACAATCACTTGAGAATTCACTCTCTTTCTCCCATAAAACAGGAGCTGAAGCCCAAAGAGTTTCCCTCATTACACACAGGCGATAGCCATTTCATGTCATATTGAACGGACAGCTAGTCACGTTTGCCGCCTTCCTTTAATATTTACCATGGAGGTCAATTAGGCTTCAGTTACAATGATACAGAGCCTGTACTCCACACAGAAGCAGCTCAGTGGAGTGGAACAGCACGTGCAGAAAAGCAAAAATGCTTGAATAATGGATTTAATAGAGAAATGACTGAGAAAGTACAGGCATGCTTTAAAAAGGGATGGCTCAGGCTAGGTATAGGAATTTGAACTAGTTACAGCTCTGAGTTTCCCAATAATTGTCCAGTAGTTCTAGACTTTCAGAGGTCATTCAAAGAGATGATACTTGAGGGGTTTCCCCCTGCAAATTTATACCAGATATAGTCGCATAGTAATATAAAATGATTTAGGTTAGGGGTTCTCTGGTGGCTCAGATAGTAAAGAATCCACCTGAAATGCAGGAAACCTGGGTTCCATCCCTGAGTTGAGAAGATCCCCTGGAAGAGAGCATGGCAACCCACTCCATTCTTGCTTGGAGAATCTCATGGAGAGAAGAGCCTGGTGGGCTACAGTCCATGTGGTCACACAGAGTCAGACAGGACTGAGTGACTAAGCACAGGTTTGGGTGTAATCATATCAACTAGTAACACTAGAAAACAGTATTTTATAGCAGTATAAATCATGCACCAACCTCTGTTCTACACTTTATATTCAATAGCTATGTGACCTTAGAAAAGTATGTTGACATCTCTATTTCTTTGCTCATTTAAAATAGAGGCCATGTGGCAAAACAAATACAATATTGTAAAGAAAAAAAATCATAAAAAAATAAAATAGAGGCCATGAAGAACAGTATGTTGAGCTGTTACGTAAAAAAGGATGATGCATTTATGCAAAGCACTTCCTACATTTTGGCACTCAGGAAGTGCTCAAAAATAATAGCTGTAAGTCTGTAACTGTTATCGGTCCTTTTATCAATCATGTTTAAGATAGAAAACAAATAATTTGGGAAACACTGAAAGTCCTGCTTTTTATTATTTCTAGCAATTACAGAAAATGCATCCAGGTGTTGGTCACACTCTATTTCAGAGCTGCCCACATAATGGAGTTTTAAGAGAAGGTCATTGATACAACTCTGGTAGCATCCTAGTTCTATATAGAAATTGTCTATGGTAGTTTTTATGGAGAAGGAAATGGCATCCCACTCCAGAACTCTTGCCTAGAAAATTCCATGGATGGATGAGCCTGGTGGGCTACAGTCCATGGGGTTGCAAAGAGTTGGACACAACTGAACGACTTCACTTTCTTTCTTTCTTTCTTTATGGTAGTTTTTAAATGGAAATGTGCAAACTCCTTATGCGTATACTGTGATCAAGTGGAAGAGACATAGGTATCTGAATTTTTGTTGTTGTTTAGTCACTGAGTTATGTCCAACTCTTTGCAACCCCATGGGGTGTAGCCCACCAGGCTCCTCTGTCCCTGGGATTTCCCAGGCAAGAATACTATAGTAGGCTGTCATTTCCTTCTTTAGGGAATCTTCTCAACCAAGGATCAAACCCAAGTCTCTGCATTAGTAAGCAGATTCTCTACCACTGAGCCACCAGGGGAGCCCATCTGAATTTTTACACAAGCCCTAAAGTAATTATGTCATGTATTCAGAACTGAGGACAATAGATTATATGGTGACCCTGTTCTATGCCCTGGTTTTCCCTGATATAGAGTTTGTTTTCAAACTCTCCAGTTTGAACAGTGGGAATCTACACTATAATCTTGTGCTTGAACTCCGGCAGATTCAAATACACTTTTCCACACCTAATATGCACCCTTCTCATTCTAATAAAAGTGAAAATGAAAGTCACTCAGTCATGTCCAACTCTTTGCGACTGCATGGACTATACAGTTCATGGAATTCTCCAGGCCAGAATACTGGAGTGGGTAGCCTATCCAGTGGATCTTCCCGACCCAGCAAATTGAACTGGGGTCTCCTGCATTGCAGGCAGATTCTTTATCAACTGAGCTATGAAGGAAGCCCCTGTCATTCAAATACATGGCCTGAAAAAAAGTCAAGCTGGAGCAAATCTGCAGAGAATCTTATCCATCATGTTTTAGTCCTGAATCTTGAGCTCCTGAGTGAAGCTGATTTTTAAATGACATTTCTAAAAAACCTTCAAACATGTTAGTCTGTCTTCTTGAAACACAAAACACTTAGCATTCTATTAACTTCTGCCTGATTATTTCCTATATTTCAAGGCTCAGTTCACTAATTACCTCTTCCAAACAGTCCTTCCTGAGCTCCCAAAACAGTAGATGTTTCCTATGTTCTCCTGGTACCCTGCACACACTTCTTTGTACTGATCCCATCATAACCTAATTGTTTTTCATGAGATTTTTGAGCAGCTGACTACTAAATATTTGCATGTAGTTTTGAGAAGGAAGGAAGGGTGAGAAAGCAGGACCAGAAGATTGAGTTCACAGATAACATACATTTGAGGGAAAGATCTGTAAGTCATAAAGACAGTGGTTTCTAGGTAGCTATAGGAATCTGAAATTTATCATAAATGTGTGCATTAACTTAACATGGACAATGATAGACTTTTTTATACCTTTCTGACTGTGTTTTCATGTGATTCCTTGAAAACATTTATTGTCTACTCATTCCTCATACTTGTGATGACATGCTAGATGCCACTAGAGCAAGTATATAAAATGAATCCAGCAAAGACCCTTCAAAAGCCAGCAGTCATTGCAGGGGAGACAGTCACAAAAGCTACTAAGCAGGATCTCTGATGTCTTTAAATGGCGATATTGCTTACATCAGATAGTTAGCTTAGGAGAAGCACAGATGCTTATGTATGGAAGGGAACTGAAAGGAAGGCCAAGAAGTAGGGGAGGACTCCCGAGTGGAAAGGGTAGAGAATTTGGAATAAGACCAATCTGAAGTTAAATCTCAACTCTGCTTCTTTGCAAGCTGTGTGAGAGTGACAGTGTTAGTCCCTCAGTCATGTCCAACTCTGTGCAACTCCATGGACCGTGACCCACCAGGCTCCTCTGTCCATGGAATTTTCCAGGCAATACTAGAGTAGATAGCCATTCCCTTCTCCAAGGGATCTTCCCAACCCAGGAAACGAACCTGGGTCTCCTGCATGGCAGGCGGATTCTTTACCGTCTGAGCCACCAGGGAAGCCCCTTACAAGCTGTATGATTTCTAGCAAATTCCCTAAATTGTTTTAGCCAGTTTTGCTCTTACGCAAGATAAGAAAAGTACAATGCAAACAAGTTTTTGGAAATGGAGAAATTTTTTTTTTTTTTTCTCTCTGTAAAACTGGAAAAGGCTTTTGAAAAGTCATGATTGCCTCCACGGCAGCATACCATGGACTCAGTGTCCAAGTGGCAGTCACTCTGTTCCCTTCCAAGACTCTCTGGCAGAGCTTCTACCTTTGGGACCCTGCTGTTTACAGGGCCAAGCACCTAAGTCCAGTGGCAGCAAGGCACCACCTCGTGGTATGCTCCAGAGCAGGTAGGAGAAGAGGTAGGGACCCACCATGTCACCCTTTGGCTTGAAAGCCTGGGTGGGAGTTTTGGCAAGAACTCCCCTGTTCCCCTCCAGGTTCAGGGGGCCTGACCCCACTGCTTTGAATTCAACTTGCTTATTCTTATTTCCTGGGGTTCTCTACTAACTTTTCTCTCTGCTTTGTCCCTCTTTCTTTCTCTAGATGTTCACATTGTTCAGTCCTAGCTCAGATGTCCTCTGTTCAAAAGTATCTTTTCAGATCTTAATCTAAAGTAGCCTGCAATGGTAGTGCTATCATGACACTGTTGCTTTTTAACAAATGGAATAATGCTTGTAAAGTATAAAGCATGTAGGAGAAAATCAGTACATAATACTTTCTGGTACTTGATAAGTAATTATCAGTCAATATTAGATGACATTGTTGAATATTGACTGCCCCCCATGATCATGTGTGTGTGTGTTGTGGGGCGGGGGGGGAAGGGAGAGAGAGGGAGAGAGAAAAAAAAAATTGGCCTTATGTGTTTCTAACCCATCCTGCCTTTATATTTAATACTTTCACTTCATTTTCTCTGACTGACTGCTACAGATTTTAAGAGAGAGAAGGAGAGAGAAAAAGAGAAGAGGGAGGGAGGGAGAGTGAGAAAGAGAAAGGGAGAGACATGTGTAAGCTAAATGAGATTGATGGGGAAGATGGATTCCTGAATTGTTACTAACGGTCTAGACATTTCACTGTTTTGTCAACAAAGCCCCATTGTTGAAAGCAATGTTTTCTCAATATGTCAATATCTCTGCCATGTTGAGTTGATATTAATGGAACTGCCAGGAAAGAAATTTAATTAATCAGTTCCCAGAATAACTACTGTCAGTATTCATTTTCCAGTGGAAGGCATTCAGGCCAGCAGGGAGGATCTCTCAGCACATGTTCAGGCACCTTAGTTATGTGGGAACATATGTGCATAAGTCTTGCTGAGATGAAAGTTTGGTCTCTCTGACCAATGAACAGATTATGGTTTGTTCCAGTAACAAAAATATTGTGCTTCTACTTTGCAGGAAAAACACTTTGTACCATTAGTGCTGCTCCATAATGAGCCCAAGAATAATTACTTGCATCTAGTGCAGATATAGTGTTTAATATTACCTAGTTTCTCTGCCCAAAACAAAACTAACCATAGGAGAAAAAACCAACCAACAAAATAAGCAAAAAATGGTGCTTGAATCTTCAGTCTATTTTACTGAAGATTCAAAGAAGTGGGCTTAGTGAAGAAGTTTGGCATTCAGATCTGTACTCTTTCCAATGTATTCTTTTTCCTTCCTTTTTGATACAGAACTGTATCTTTCATTTATTGCTCTTTAAAAACTTAATCTTTTGTCAATAGATAATGAATGTCTCTTCAGCATCATTTTTATCAGCTTCATATTTCCCTCTGTCCAAGAGAAAATGAGTAAGTCTTGATTGGTTCTGATGTATTACTGGGTCTGAATCTCCTCTCCATGTGATCAGAGGATAACTAAAAGCAAAAGGCTGCCTTTCTACACCTTATCTTGACACTCTTACCTTTTTGGTCTTCTGCTTTTGGTGCAAACCAGAGGTTACTAATTAAACCATACAACTCAGATTGGGACTCGAAATCTGCTAAAATCCACTGAGAGCAGCATCTGGTTTCAGGATTTAATGAAGCTCAGGTTCTTGACGTCTCATCGCAGAAATTATTCAATGAGAGACAAAGTGATAGGCAAGAAGTGGATTTATTTAGAGAGAAACACACTCCACAGACAGAGTGTGGTCCATCTCAAAAGGTGAGAGTGGCCCCAAAATATAGTGTGATTGGTTTTTATGGGCTGGGTAATTTCATTAGCTAATGAGTGGGAGGATTATTCTAACTATTTCAGTAAGGGGCTAGGATTACCAGGAACTGGGCCACATCTTGACTTTTCATCTTTGATGATCGGCCTCAGAACTGGCAGGTCTCTGGTGAATGTGTCATTTAGTTTGCTGATATGTTAACAAGTGTATACTGAGGCTCAAAGTTTAATGAAAGTAGACTCATCCACCATCTTGGAACCATTTGGTTCTAATCAGTTTATGTCTTGTTCTCAGGCTATGTCATCCTTTTAAAATTTGGGCCCTGATCCTTTCCCTCCTGTTTCACTAATACTCAGAGTTTTAAACTGAGGCTTAGGGAGAATAGGTGTTCTTTAGGGATTAGACTTATATAACAAACCATATCTTCTAGCTCAATCCACCAGAACTGTGCATGAAGGCTCTGGGAAGAAGCCCTATTAATAAATAATAAATAAATAATAATAATAAATGCTATTTTGATTTTATATTTTCTGGGTCTCTTCCCCAAGGATTTCAAGAGAAGGAGAGTGGTTTGGCCAACACAGAGTTAGATATTCCTAAATTCTCTGAATTATATCAAGTATCATCCTTTAACTTCCTTTATCACATAAAAAATGCCCACAGAATTAACTCTTCAAATGAAATGACCTTTTCTGACTTGATTTAAGAAGTTATTTCTTATGAAAACTCATTTTGTCTTGTGTAAATTTCTTGAGTTAAAAATCTTCACACAAACCCAAACATATTTCCCAGAAGGAGGCAATCAGTTACATGCAAAGAGATTTATTAATTTTTGAAGGAACACTGAGAACTCACCTATTATTATTTTTTCATTTAAATTATTAATATGAGCACATTGTAGTCATCCAGGGATTGCACCAGGGTGTAATGGAGAAATTTTCCTATGCCATCTGTGAAAATAAATGCAAATCCAGGTCCCACAATAAATACATGTATCTTTGATATAAGTAAAATATACCCTATAAAAATAGATAAATGAGAGCAACAATTGTTTTTGTGGTGACTGCTTCACCAAAGTTGTGTTTGTTTTTCTGTCTGCAATCAAATATTCTAGAATCATAAAAAGTGATTCTCGGAGGCCCCAAGTTCCATATATTCCTCTATAGCAAAACTCTGCATGGTGATGATATAAGTGCATATCATTACACATTGACATTTACTTAGTGGGAGGAGAAAAGAAATAAGGAAGAATCAGTTTAGCATTGGTAATTGTCTGTGAAAAAGAAGGAGGCAGCAGAGGATGAGATGGTTGGACGGCATCATCATCTCAATGGATGTAAGTTTGAGCAAACTCCTGGAGATAGTGAAGGACAGGGAAGCCTGGCGTGCTGCAGTCCATGCAGTCAAAAAGAGCTGGACATGACTGAGTGACTGAAAAACAACAACAACAAATTGTAGAGTGGAAAGTTTAAATTGGTAGGAAATATGTGTCAGGGACTGTAAGCCCAAGGCACTGGAGGAGAGAAATTTGAAATAAATAATCTTTTAAAGCTAGTATGGAGCCTTCTCTCTAGGAACTGTATTATATGTGATCCTATTTCAGGAGAATCATTTACTAAAACCATGGGAGAAAATAATCTTTTTGAATTGTTGTTATTCTACAAAAGCATGAACCCTTTGGTGGGGAATATGTTGATGGGGTATGGCTGATGCACACCAAAAGTCTTGTCCATCATCCTATTAGGTAACCATACCTATATTAACACCACAGAAAGGAAAATCAAGGAATAACTTGAACACACTATCAAGAAAATATTTAGTCCTTGTGTGTTTATAAATGGTGAAGATTCTTTTTTTCCTTTTAGCACTTCTTCATGAAACACTTTTTCAAAATCCAAAGTTACACAGAATACATTTTACTTAAAGTTGTATAAACAACTTGGACAAGACATTTACACCTCTTATATCTCTATTTTTACTGAATCCAAATCCAGTAATAAGAATCAGTATTTGAGATCATCCCTCATGAACTTAGCAGGTAATACATTGGACAATGAGTTTGTATTGATGAATGACAACCGTCTCAGTGTCGTCAATCTAATAGAAGAAGCAAACAATGAACAAGTACCCGACAAATGCACATATAATTACAGCCTAGATAGCATATTCAAAAGGAAACACGTAGGGTGGGTGTAGTAAAGAGAAATAGGACAAAAGGGGAATATGGTTAGATGGACAGACAGTGACTGATCACTTGAAGAGGTGACCTTTAGACTGAAGACATGTTGATCAGGGATTGGGGGTTAGTAGGTCCTCAGTCTATGTAAGATCTAAAAGCCCATGTAGGGAAGAAAGAAATGAAGTCAAAATTGACATCATCAAAGTTCAGATCTTATAGGACATGAGAATCAAGGTATTAAGAGAGATACTAGTAAACACTGTACTTGCACAAGATCAATAGAGCAACTCTAAGTGAAAGTGAAGATGCACAGTCGTGTCCAACTCTTTGTGACCCCATGGACTGTAGCCCCCCAGGTTCCTCTGTCCATGGGATTCTCCAGGCAAGAATACTGGAGTGGGTTGCCATTTCCTTCTCTATTTTAGTGTAAATGTAGTGGGTCCTAATCCAAGATGACTGATATCTTCAGAAAAAGAGGAGAGATGAGGATACGGAAACACACAGAAGAGCAAGCATATGAAGCCTCAGAATACAGAGGGTCATGCAGAAGCCATTGACAGAGGTCTCAAAGAAAATTAATCCTGCTGATGCCTTGATCTTGGACTTTAACCAGAAGTCCACCAGAGCTATGAGAAAATAAAATTGTGTTGTTTAAGTCACCCGATCTGTGGTACTTTGTTGTGGCAGTCCTAGCAAACCAGTACAGTGGGAATGCAAAATGGCACATCAGTAAGGGAATCTGTTTGTTAGTTGGCTAAAATGTCAAGCATTCATTTAAGATATGACCTAGCAATGGCACTTCCAGGTTCCAGGCATTCCTAGGATAAAACAAATTCTCACATACAGATCTCTGCGTATATGTTATCAGAGTTACTATTCATGATAGCCAAAAACTGGTCCTGGTGGGGAGGAGAGGAAGGAAAAAACTGTGCATGGAGGGATAAACAAGCAAAATGTGACATATCCATGCAACAGAATACATTTAACAATAAAAACAAACATCAGGGGGATGCCATAGATGAATCTCAAAATCATTATACTGAATTAAATTCAGACACAAAGGAAATTCTACAAAAGGTAAACCTGAAGCCACAGAAAAATTAGTGGTTGCCTGATGCTGAGGTGTTGGATTAGATGTTGCAGGGGATAGCTAGAAAGGGGCAAAAGGGAACTTTCTGGAGTGAAACATTTCAAAACTTGATTGTGCTGATGGTGGCAGTTACCAAATTCCTGTCAAACTGTACAAAAAAGCTGGCAGGTTTTATAATTCATAAAATGAAAGTGAAAACGTTAGTTGCTCAGTTGTGTCTGACTCTTCATGACCCCATGGACTATAGCCAGCCAGGCTCCTCTGTCCATGGAATTCTCCAGGCAAGAATACTGGAGTGTGTTGCCATCCCCTTCTCCAGGGGATCTTCCTGACTCAGGGATTGAACCCAGGTCTCCTGCATTGCAGGCAGATTCTTTACTAAGTGAGCCACCAGGGAAGCCCAAGTACTGGAAGAAAAACAATTTTCTCCAGTTGTTAAAATATCTCCCAATAACTTTATTGTGTGGCAAGCTGCAGACAAGTAAGAAAGCTGTTGAAGTCTATACTCTCCAGTTTAACTGCCCTTGTCTCCCCAAAAGGAGTGAGAGCAAAATCAATGGAATTTGAGAGTTGCACATAATCAAATTCTAATTGTGAGGGCTAAAGTGATGATGGTTTAAGAGATCCAAGAACAAATATGACAATGAAATGATGCAAAGGATGAAAGTATCTGGGTTATTTGTCCTGCCATCATGTGTTTGCTTGTTTTGGGATAAACTCATTTTCTCTGGAATTCCCAGTCCCTATTGGAAAATAGGGTAGGATGAACTTAGATATGTTTCTATATAACTCTGAGCTTTAGGACTGTGTATGGATATATATATATATCCATATTTCCAGTGCTTTTTGGGAATAACTAAAAACAAATGATTTATGGAGAAATAGAAATCTACAGTGAGTCTTGAAACATAGAAAGTTTCAGAATGGATGAAGCTGAGATAAGAAGCATTCCATCCTAGAAACGCCTCTTGTAAAGTTAGAATGTAAATGCTTACTAAATATGGAATTAAGGTGTATATTTAAAGTGCAGTTCTAAAAACTTACTTCTTGTAATTATCTTTCACATTTGTATGAATTGTTACTTAGAAAGCACTTTGCCATTGATCTCAGTTTATATTTATTACAGTCTGAAGAGGTGGTTACTAGTTTCCCCACTCTGCAGATGCATATCATAGAATTAAAGTCACTTTCAAAAAGTTACGTGGCTTGAACATGGCAAAAATATGACCCAGAGATGAGTTTCTTGATGGCAAAGGCAGAGTTCTGTTGTTTCAAGCATAGTATTCTCAACCGGAAGGATCTTGTGACACCCAATTCTCCTTCTGTCTAGGGTGCTCTTAAAATCAGCCTGATATACATTCAGAGATTAGGTCCCTCTCATTCTACATGAGAAGTTTCATGTGAGGAAATACAAAATATTGAGGAATAACAGGTGTATCCCAAACCCTATAGCCAATCTTGTTTTCCTATAATATATTTTCATCAGGTAATGCAACACCTGCAATGTTATATTTGTATACATAATTTTATTCTCTTCACTATGTATCAAATCTAGCTATAGGGCTCATCAATATGCCAATTTAAATAATAGACTACTGCAGCCTTTGTTTTGTACAGAAGCATTTCCCTGCACATAACTATCAGTCAAAAGTTAAATTAGGGCCCAAATTCATTTTTAAAAGGCACATCCAGCATATGATTTTACTGACTATCTTTTTTTATAATGAGTCTGTATATAATATGTGTGAAGGACTTATAAATAAAAATAAGGGAGAATTGCACAGACACAAACCAATATGTGAACCATATTGCAATAAGTGTATATATTTTTATTATTGATACTTGAAAATGAATTTTCATTTAATTTTAGTGGAGTTTATTGTTCTCAAAGTGAGGGCCAAAAATCACTTTTATTTTATATGCAAGATAAATCTATTCAATATTTTAGAGAGATTCAGAAAAGAAGTTAATTTATTAGCCACACTTTTTGATGAGTGCTGCTTCCTTAATTTTTTGAATATTATAATCATGAGACATCCCTGATTACTAAATATTTGGTGAGTTTGAAATTGAGTGTAAAGCAAAGTAAAAAAGCAACTAAAAGTGATGTACTAGACTTTACTCACAATATTTATATTCACAGACCCATGTATGCACACACAGGTTTATGTTTCCTCTTTCTTATGGTTTGCTATTTCATGTGACTCCTATACCTGCGGTAAAAGAAACAAGCTTAAAAAAAAAAAGAAAAGAGCCTTTCAAACATAGTACTTGCCCTTACCTTAGTCAAGTACAACTCTTTGTGACCTCATGGACTATATAGGGTGCCAGCTTCCTCTGTCCATGGAATTTCCCAAACAAAAATTCTGGAGTGGGTTGCCATTTCCTACTCCAGGGGATTTTCCAAACCCACGCTTCAAACCCAGATCTCTTGCAATTCCTACATTGGTAGGTGGATTCTTTACCACTGCGCCACCTGGGAAGCCCAATTGTAACTACTCTGCAGAGTAATTGCCTATTTACTCTACAAAGGTAAAGACAGTACATTAGATAGATTTTATGGATACTTCTTGAGGTTAAAGACCAAGCCTTGTTTCTTTTTGCATCAGCAACCAACACTGTCAGATTTCCTGACATATTAAATAGTTAAAGTTCAATAAAAAAATTTTTGTCATGTGAAAAAAAAAATGCATGCATAAATGAAACAAAATCAAAGGAGGGAAACTTGTAACATGGATAAAAATAGAGTCAAATATAACTGGATTGCATATGGAACACTTATGTTATCTGTATAAGGAAATATGCCAAATGAACACTCTATTACTTGTGACATGTAGTTTATAAAAAATATATAAATGGGGGGGGGTGTTCCTAAGATGGCAGAGGAATAGGATGGGGAGACCCATTTCTCCCCCCACAAATTCATCAAAAGATCATTTGAATGCTGAGCAAATTCCACAAAACAACTTCCGAATGCTGGCAAAGGACCCTGGGCACCCAGAAAGGCAACCCATTCTCTTCGAAAGGAGGTAGGATGAAATATAAAAGATAAAAAGAGAAACAAAAGAGTTAGAGATGGAGATCTGTCCCAGGGAGGGAGTCGTGAAGGAGGAGAAGTTTCCAAACACCAGGAAACCCTCTCATGGGCAGGTCTGTGGGGAGTTTTGGAATCTCAGAGCGCAACATAACTGGGAGGAAAACAAAAACAAAAAATCCACAGATTATGTGCCTAACTGCAACTCCCAGTGGAGAAGTAGCCCAGATGCTCCCGTCTGCCAGCAGAGAGCAGGAGCTGAACAGGGAAGCACGGGTTGCATGCTTAGGGTAAGAACCAGGCCTGAAGGCCCTGAGGACAATCTGAGGGAGCTAATGTGAGATAGCAATCCAAACTGTGGGATAGCCAGAGAGGGAAAAAGAGAGAGAGAGAGAGAGAGAGAGAAGGCATAAGGCACAATCTGGCACAGTCATAGAACAAAGGATTGAATAAACACCAGAGGAGAGGTAGCTGGCTGAGGACTGGCCCCTCCCCCCACCGGAGGCAGAGAGGCAGGTGGGTGGCAGCCAGAGCCAGAAGGCGAGGGGCAATCTCGACCTCAGAGATGATATCCTTCACCAAACTGTAAGCAGGCTCCCAGTTGCTAATCAAGTCTTCCTGGGATCCTGGACAGTTGACATCCGCCAGGAGGGTCACAGTCAGAGATCAGCTCCCCAAAGGAGACACACAGCACACCTGAGACAGTGCTCCCACTGCACCCAGGAAACTGAGGGGCTGGGATCTGGGAGGTGATAAGATGCATAGCCCACCTGAGGAGAGTGTGCTCGCCAAACACTTGGTCACCTGAGCTGCTTGGACTTGAGAAGGGCACAAAACGCAGACCCAACTGAGTCTGTCCCTTTGTGGAGTACCTGAGAACCTGGACATGAGTGGCTTAGACCTGGGAAGTGCACGCAACCCAGGGCCCACTTTAGACAGTTCCCCTGCAGAGCAACTTGGAGCCTGAGCAGTGGACACCGGGAAAGCACACACACCGTGAGCGGGGTAAACCCAGTGTGGCCCAGACACTGCGAGCACTCCCCACACATGCCAGTGATATTTGTTTGCAGTGTTCCTCCCTCCCCACGGCACAACTGAACAAGTGAGCCTAAATAAGTGACCACCTTTGCCCCCTTGTGTCAGGGCAGAAATTAGACACTGAAAAGACTTGCAAACAGAGGAATCCAAAATAAACAAGAAGAGGGAACAACTTTGGAAGTGAAGGTGCAACAGATTAAACCCCTGTAGTTAGCACTGACTACATTGGAAGGGGCCTATAGACCTTGAGAAGAAGTATAAGCTGGAATAAGGAACTATCTGAAATTGAACTGACTCCACACTACCCTCAACAGCTCCAGAGAAATTCCTAGATATATTTTACTTTTATCGTTTTTTAGGTTTTTTTTTAATATTTTTTAATTTTTAAGTTCTTTATTACTCCTTTAATTTTCATTTTTAAAACCTACTATTACCTTGCAAAAAAAGATCCTATTTTTAAAGCAAATTTCTTATATATATATATATTATAATCTTTGTGATTTTTTTTATTTTGTATTTTTGAGAGTCTAACCTCTACTCTAGATTTTTAATCTTTGCTTCTTGGTATTTGTTATCAATTTTGTACCATTAAGAATCCAATCTTGATTGCTCTCTTCCACTTTTGATTCTCCTTTTTCTCCCCCAGGTACCTCTATCTCCTCCCTCCCCATTCTTTTCTCTGTGAATCAATCTCTTTGGGTGTTCCAGGCTTTGGAGAACACTTAGGGAACTGATTACTGGTTAGATCTGTCTCTCTCCTTTTAACTCCCTCTCTTCTCCTGGTCACCTCTATCTCTTTCCTCCCTCTTCTCTTCTCTATGTAACTCTGTGAACCTCTCTGAGTGTTCCAGACTGTGGAGAGCACATAGGGAACTGATTACTGGCTAGATTGCTCTCTCTCCTTTTGATTCCCCCTCTTCTCCTCCTGGTCACCTCTATCTCCCTCCTCCCTCTTCTCCATGTAACTCTGTGAACCTCTCTGGGTATCCCTCACTGTGGAGAATCTTTTCACCATTAACCTAGATGTTTTATCATTGGTGCAGTATGGGTGGAGAAGTCTTGAGGCTACTGTAAGAATAAGACTGAAAGCCAGAGGCAGGAGGTTTAAATCCAAAACTTGAGAACACCAGAAAACTCCTGACTCCAGGGAACATTAATCAACAAGAGCTCATCCAAAAGCCTCCATACCTACACTGAAACCAAGCTCCACCCAAGAACCAACAAGTTTCAGAGCAAGACATACCAAGCTAATTCTCCAAAAATGCAGGAACATAAACCTGACCATTAAAATTCAGGTGGCCAAAAGTCACACCAAACCCATAGACACCTCAAAACTCACTACTGGACACTTCTTTGCGCTCCAGAGAGAAGAGATCCAACTCCACCCATCAGAACACCAAAGCAAGCTTTCCTAACCAAGAAACCTTGACAAGCCACTCATCCAACCCCACCCACAGGAAGGAACATCCAAGCAAAGAGGAACCATAAACTTCCAGCATACAGAAAGCCACCCCAAACACAGCAATATAAACAAGATGAAAAGGCAGAGAAATATTCAGCAGGTAAAGGAACATGATAAAAACCAAACAAAAGAGGAGATAATGAGTGTACCTGAAAAATAATTCAGAATAATGGTGGTAAAAATGATCCAAAATCTTGAAAACAACATGGAGTTACAGATAAATAGTCTGGAGGCAAGGACTGAGAAGATGCAAGAAATGTTTAACAGGGACCTAGGTCCATGGGATCACTAAGAGTCAGACACGTCTGAGTGACTGCACTTTCATGCATTGGAGAAGGAAATGGCAACCCACTCCAGTGTTCTTTCCTGGAGAATCCTGGGGATGGGGGAGCCTGGTGGGCTGCCGTCTATGGGGTCGCACAGAGTCGACACAACTGAAGTGACTTAGCAGTAGCAGCAGAAGAAGAAATAAAAAAGAGTCAATCAATAATGAATAATGCAATAACTGAGGTCAAAAACACTCTGGAGGGAACCAACAGTAGAATAACTGAGGGAAAAGATAGGATAACTGATGTGGAAGATAGAATGGTGGAAATAAATGAAGCAGAGAAGAAAAAAGAATTAAAAGAAATGAGGACAACCTCAGAGACCTCTGGGGCAATGTCAAACTCCCCAACATTCGAATCATAGGAGTCCCAGAAGAAGTAAACAAAAAGAAAGGCCACGAGAAAATACTTGAGGAGATAATATTCGAAAACTTCCCTAAAATGGGGAAGGAAATAGCCACCCAAGTACAAGAAAACCAGAGAGTCCCAAACAGGAAAAACCCAAGGCAAAACACCCCAAGACACATATGAATCAAATAATGAAGATCAAACAGAAAGAACAAATATTAAAAGCTGCAAGGGAAAAACAACAAATAACACACAAGGGGATTCCCATAAAGCTAACAGCTGATCTTTCAATAGAAACTCTTCAGGCCAGTAGGGAATGTCAGGACATACTTAAAGTGATGAAAGAGAAAAATCTACAATCCAGATTACTGTACCCTACAAGTATCTCATTCAAATATGAAGGAGAAATCAAAAGCTTTACAGACAAGCGAAAGCTGAGAGAATTCAGCACCACCAAACCAGCTCTTCAACAAATGCTAAAGGATCTTCTTTAGACAGCAAACAGAAAGGTGTATAAACTCCAACCCAAAACAACAAAGTAAATGGCAATGGGATCATACTTATCAAATATTACCTTAAATGTAAATGGGTTGAATGCCCCAACCAAAAGACAAAGATGGGCTGAATGGATACAAAAACAAGACTCCTATATATGTGGTCTACAAGAGACCCACCTCAAAACAAGGGACACATACACACTGAAAGTGAAGGGCTGGAAAAAATATTTCATGTGAATGGAGACCAAAAGAAAGCAGGAGTAGCAATACTCATATCAGATAAAATAGACTTTGAAATAAAGGCCATGAAAAGAGATGAAGAAGGACACTATATAATGATCAAAGGATCAATCCAAGAAGAAGATATAACAATTATAAATATATATGCACCCAACATAGGAGCACTGCAATATGTAAGATAAATGCTAACAAGTATGAAAGGGGAAATTAAACTAGCATGATACTAGTGGGAGACTTTAATACCTCACTCACACCTATGGATAGATCAACTAAACAGAAAATTAGCAAGGAAACACAAACTTTAAATGATACAATGGACCAGTTAGACCTAATTGATATCTATAGGACATTTCACCCCAAAACAATGAATTTCACCTTTTCTCATGCACAGAAGCTTCTCCAGGATAGATCACATCCTGGGCCATAAATCTAGCCTTGGTAAATTAAAAAAAAAAAAAAAATTGAAATCATCCCAAGCAACTTTTCTGATCACAATGTGGTAAAATTAGATGTCAACTACAGGGGAAAAACTACCAAAAATACAGACACATGGAGGGTAAACATCACTCTTCTGAATAACCAACAAATCACACAAATCAAAAAAGAAATCAAAATATGCATAGAAATGAAAGAAAATGAAAACACAACAACCTAAAACCTATGGGATTCAGTAAAAGCAGTGCTAAGGGGAAGGTTCATAGCGATACAAGCTTACCTCAAGAAACAAGAGAAAAGTCAAATACATAACCTAACTCTACAAATAAAGCAACTAGAAAAAGGAGAAAAGAAGAACTCCAGGGTTAGTAGAAGCAAAGAAATCATAAAAATTAGGGCAGAAATAAATGAAAAAGAAACAAAGGAGACCATAGCAAAATCAACAAAGCTAAAAGCTGGTTCTTTGAGAAGATAAATAAAATAGACAAACCATTAGCCAGACTCATCAAGAAACAAAGGGAGAAGGATCAAATCAACAAAATTAGAAATGAAAATGGAGAGATCACAACAGACAACACAGAAATACAAGGATCATAAGAGACTACTATCAGCAACTTTATGACAATAAAATGGACATCTTGGAAGAAATGAACAAATTCTTAGAAAAGTATAACTTTTTAACTGAACCAGGAAGAAATAGAAAATCTTAACAGACCCATTGCAAGCACGGAAATCAAAACTGTAATCAGAAATTTTCCAGCAAACAAAAGCCCAGGACCAGACGGCTTTACAGCTGAATTCCACCAAAAATTTAGAGAAGAACTAACACCTATCGTACTCAAACTTTTCCAGAAAACAACAGAAAAAGGTAAATTTCCAAACTCATTCTATGAGGCCACCATCACCCTAATACCAAAACCAGACAAAGATGCCACAAAAAAGAAAACTACAGACCAATATCACTGATGAACATAGATGCAAAAATCCTTAACAAAATTCTAGCAAACAGAATGCAACAACATATTAAAAAGATCATACATCATAACCAAGTGGGCTTTAATCCCAAGGATGCAAGGATTCTTCAATATTGTCAAATAAATCAATGTGATACACCACATTAATAAATTGAAAGATAAAAGCCATATGATTATCTCAATAGATGCAGAGAAAGTCTTTGACTAAATACAACATTGATTTATGATAAAACCCTCCAGAAGCAGGCAGAGAAGGAACATTCCTCAACATAATAAAAGCCATATATGATAAACCCACAGCAAACATTATTCTCAATGGTGAAAAATGGAAAGCATTTCCCCTGAAGTCAGGAACAAGACAAGGGTGCCCACTCTCACCACTACTATTCAAGATAACTTTGGAAGTTTTAGACACGGCAATCAGAGCAGAAAAATAAATAAAAGGAATCCAGATTGGAAAAGAAGCAAAACTCTCACTGTTTGCAGATGACGTGATCCTCTAAATAGAAAACCCTAAAGACTTCACCATAAAATTACTAGAGTGAATCAATGAATATAGTAAAATTGCAGGATATAAAATTAACACACAGAAATCCTTTGCATTCCTATACACTAACAATGAGAAAACAGAAAGAGAAATTAAGGAAACAATTCTATTCACCATTGCAACAAAAAGAATAAAATACTTAGGAATCAGTTCTAATGGGGTGGATGAAACTGGAGCCTATTATACAACCTAGGAATCAGTTCTAATGGGGTGGATGAAACTGGAGCCTATTATACAGAGTGAAGTAAGTCAGAAAGAAAAACACCAATGCAGTATATTATTGCATATATATGGAATTTAGAAAGATGGTAGCAATGACCCTATATGCGAAACAGCAAAAGAGACACAGATGTAAAAGACAGTCTTTTGGACTCTATGGGAGAAGGTGAGGGTAGGATAATTTGAGAGAATAGCATTGAAACATGTATATTATTATATGTGAAATGGATTTCCAGTCCAGGTTTGATGCATGAGACAGGGTACTCAGGGCTGGTTCACTGGGATGACCCTGAGAGATGGGATGGGGAGGAAGGTGGGAGGGAGGTTCAGGATGGGGAAAACATGTACACCCATGGCTGATTCATGTCAATGTATGGCAAAAACCACTACAATATTGAAAAATAATTAGCATCCAATTAAAATTATAAATTAATTTAAATATATATATATATATGTATAAATGTGAGAGTTGGACTATAAAGAAAGCTGAGCACTGAAGAATTGATGCTTTTGAACTGTGGTGTTGGAGAAGACTCTTGAGAGTACCTTGGACTGAAAGGAGATCCAACCAGTCCATTCTAAAGGAGATCAGTCCTGGGTGTTCATTGGAAGGACTGATGCTGAAGTTAAAACTCCAATACTTTGGCCACCTCATGCAAAGAGTTGACTCATTGGAAAAGACTCTGATGCTGGGAGGGATTAGGGGCAGGATGAGAAAGGGACGACAGAGGATGAGATGGCTGGATGGCATCACCGACTCAATGGACATGAGTTTGAGTGAACTCCGGGAGCTGGTGATGGACAGGGAGGCCTGGTATGCTGTGATTCATGGGGTCGCAAAGAGTTGGACATGACTGAGTGACTGAACCGAACTGAATTGATATGTAACCATGATTAGAGCTTGCCACTCTAAGCATACGCCCTTCCACAGAAATACTGAAAAAAAAAAAATTAACTATTAGAACTGACTTTGTCGGAATTCTGGAAGACAGTAAAAAGTTTATAACAACAAAGAAAATTCTAAATTAAAAAAAATGCAACTTTAAAATGAATAATAGTGTTTGAGCTTCTCATCTGGGTAGCGCTTTTAAAGACTGCTGCTCATGTTCCCAGAGTGGGACCCTGGTCTATATTTCCAAAGAAAAAGAACATAGTGTTACACAGATTATTGTGTGTGTCTGTTCTATTCCATTTGGGGGCTACCTGAAAGACTAATGCAAGGTGCTCTTCCCTGTTTGCCTTCCTCAGAACTCACTCAGGACAGAAAAACAGTAGGTACTGCTCAAAAACATTTGTAAGACAAATGAAAAATTCACAGCTACCTGGGGCAAAAGATTATGGTCAAGACATAAAATAGACCTCCTAAAGCCGGGGGGGGGTGGTGGTAAATAATTTCTTTGGAATTTTAGGGTGTCCAAATGTATCTGTATACAATAAGGAATTTAGAAAGCCGCACACATGCCTAGGACAGGACGCAAGCTCAGGACACAAGCTAAGCTTTCACTTCTGGCTGATTTCTAGGCTCAGCATTGTCAGGAAGTGAAGGCTGAGGTAGAATCGTATATGGCTTGACTCAGTGTTCAGAGGTGGCACTCTGTGTACCCTGGAAGAAGTGTCCTTTTGTTGTTTTATTTTGTCTGTATAGCTCCTTATATGCAAAATTCTAGTTGAACACAAGATGCAGGGACAGAGATTTCAACAACCACACATGACAAAAAATAAAGTTCTTCCAAAAATATTTGAAAAGTCACTAATTAAATGGGAAACTGTATCCTTCAATAATCAAACCCATAAATGCTAGGGAACAGAAAGGATCTGATTTCCAGAGTAATGACAATATAATATTTGAATAACCTCTTTTCTAGTTATAAATTAATTATAAGAAACAACATCATTTTTATTCCCTCTTTTACTTCAGTAGGCCATACTAATACTTAGTTTCTAAGACTACATCTCTTCTCACAAAGAAAATTGTAAGTGTGTACAATGTGCATATATATATATATACCTGTTCAGTTCAATACAGTTCAGTCACTCAGTTGTGTCCAACTCCTTGCGACCCCATGGACCTCAGGACGCCGGGCCTCCCTGTCAATCACCAGCTCCCAGAGTTTACCCAAGCTCATGTCCATTGAGTCAGTGATGCCATCCAACCATCCCATCCTCTGTAGTCCCCTTTTCCTCCCACCTTCAATCTTTCCCAGCATCAGGGTCTTTTCAAATGAGTCAGCTCTTCGCCAAAGTATTAGAGTTTCAGCTTCAACATCAGTCCTTCCAATGAACACTCAGGACTGATTTCCTTTAGGATGGACTGGTTGGATCTCCTTGCAGTCCAAGGGACTCCCAAGAGTCTTCTCCAACACCATACTTCAAAAGCATCAATTCTTTGGTGTTCAGCTTTCTTTATAGTCCAATCCCCGCATTTGCTTTAGGAAACAGTTTTTGTGAATTCTACCAACTGTACTCCTTTCATAAGGTCCCATTTGAATCATTTATTTTTTAAGGTATTGACATTGCACATTTTAAACAAGCCATGTCTTCAGGAGCGTTCTGCTTCCTACTTTTGTATAACAAGAATTTTGTGTATTATTTATGTTTTACTCCAGCTTAAAGTACTTTTATTCTATATATCTGGTGTTTAACTGTATTAAACTATATATGTGTTTTTAACTGTATTAAACTATATATGTGTGTTTAATTGTATTTATAGATAGGTGTACATACATGTATGCAGATAGTTAATTAATATACATGTATGGATACACAACATTTTTTATAGGGACTACTTTAAACCTCCAAGAATACAGAAAATAACAGCAGATGTCCATGTATTCAGATACAGAATAAATAGCTGATTTGACAAACAATAATATTTCATGTACTTGGTTCACTTAAAAAAAAATAAATACATGCTACAAAATAATTTGACACCCCTTTATGTATATTCCTTTACCTTTCTCTCTAAATGCAATTAATATCAAGATTAGTATGTAAACTTCCATTCAAATTTTAATGTTTTAATATCTATGTATGATTTTACATATGCAAATTCTCATATACATATTTTAGAGTATTTTGTATGATATGCATAAATGGTATCTTATAGGGCTTATCTTATTAGTAACTTTATGTTTCACTGAGTGTTATGTTTTAAACACTAGGCATGTTTATGGATACTGGAGCAGATCCATGCATCTTCATTACTATATTACATTGTATTGTATGAATGTTCTTCAGTTTATTTATTCTCTCTATTTATGAGTTATATGTTCATTATTGTAAGCCACCAATAATACTTAGGAAGGAGACAGGTTTTATTCCTACAACCACTTGATGACTTATTGATTCAATATCCCAGGAATGGAATTTGTCTCCATTGTGCAGAAACAAGAGTATTATCTCATTGCTCTAGTTGAAATTCAAATTAATGTCTTCTGTATTTTGAAAGCTGCAAAAACCAATAATCTAAATAATGGCTTTTCTAGAAAATCAAATATATTGTTACTTTAAGATAACAAATCAATCAGTACTTTCTGCAACCAGGTGATTGCCCTCCAGTGTGTTAAAAACAGGGACATGAGATGAAGAGGGAAAATAAAAAGATTCATCTTAAGTTTCCAAGAACTCCCTGTCTGTTTGAGGTGGTTAATGTTAAGAACAATAAACACAGAAAAGAAAAAAAAAAAACTGTTAGTGCCAAATAAAACTCAGAATCGGTTGTAGTTAGCATGTGATGGAGTAGTTCTAGGAAAGCTTTGGAGAAAAAAGCCTTTCATGTACTTTGCAGTAATCAGGAAATAGGTAGCATTCACACAGTGAGCAGCAAGGTAACTCAGATGATAAAGAAAGAATCTGCCCACAATGCGGGAGACCTGGGTCCAGTACCTGTGTGGTAAGATCCCTGGAGGAGGAAATGGCAATGCATTCCATTATTCTTACTTGGAGAATCCCATGGACAGAGGAGCCTGGCAGGCTGCAATCCATGGGGGTCACAAAGAATCAGACACAACTGAGTGATTAACACTACACTGCAAGGGGATTTAGAAGTAGGAAAATCTTGTAAAAGACTAGATCATTACTTGAATCTTCTTGAGAATAATCTGAGCATATATATATATATATATACACATATATATATGTGTGTGTGTATGTATGTGTGTGTGTGTGTGTGTGTGCGTAATTTCCTCCTATAAGGAGTCTGTTAAACTGTAAAGGCCTTGAATATGACAACTCAATCACTTACCCAAATTTTTCTCACAACCACAATTAGAGGACCTGAAAATTTGTAGGTATTATATAATAGTTGATAAATAAATTAAGAGGATAAAATTTCATCATCATTTTCACAAAACTGAAATAAATTAGAATAAAATAAAGCAGGCTAATGGGAAAAGCTTTGAGGGTATTACTTTTTCAAAAGCCATTTTCCATCTTCAATTCATGTAACAGGAAACATAACTGTGTTTGCAAAAGGTTGATTAATCTTGATAAACCAAGAACAATATTTTCTTGTGGATGATGTTTAAGACAATCATAGATTCAAAAAGAAAAAGAGAAGGCAGGGGAAAAAACACATTAGAAAAATTAAAGATGCATCCAAAATACCCTCCACAAGTATAAAAACAAAACAAACCCCCCAAAATGTGAAAAATTTAAAAACCTTTCAATTTTGGCCTCATGCTCTATTTCAAAATAAAATGGAAAAGAATCAGGGAGAAAAATGCCCACCCATTTATAAACATTGTAGATGAATATAACATCTATTGACACACAAGATTGTCTCAAGAGAAAAAAGCTACTGACAATAATTGCATTTTGACTGACGTATTTTAAAAGCCTAGAGAGTATCTGTGACTTTCAGCAAATAAAACCAGAATCCATGGACATGTACTGCTGCCGCTGCTGCTAAGTTGCTTCAGTCATGTCCGACTCTGTGCGACCCCATAGATGGGAGCCCACCAGGCTCCCCCATCCCTGGGATTCTCCAGGCAAGAACACTGGAGTGGGTTACCATTTCCTTCTCCAATGCATGAAAGTGAAAAGTGAAAGTGAAGTCGCTCAGTTGTGTCCAACTCTTAGCAACCCCATGGACTTCAGCCTACCAGGCTCTTCGATCCGTAGGATTTTCCAGGCAAGAGCACTAGAGTGGAGTGCCATTGCCTTCTCCAATGGATATGTACATGTTACCATAATTACAGAGAGCGTTTTCTAGTACATAAATAATTTCAAAATATTTGGGATAATTTCAAATAATTGGGACTTTACCTATGCTTCAAGTCCCAACATATTTTCTAGGTATTTGACACTGTTCATGATTTGTCAGCCTTTCTGACTTTATTTTTTGTATGATGCTTCTGTGTGCTTTATTTCACAGCAACACCTGATGTCTCACTGTTTAATGCACCTTCAATGCCATCGTTGTTTTCAGCCTCCTCTCCTTTTCAAACTTGTGAAAAAACCTGCCCGATTTTCACAATCTTCCTGAAAGTCATCTCTTGCATGGGGACCTCTTTAAGCCATTTCTCAGATGCTCATTACAATTTAACTTGCCTCTTTCCTCTGTGCTTCTGCAGCATTTAACATACATCACTAGTGATGAATTATGTGCATTATTTTCATATCCAATAATTTATTGAAGATAGAGCAGCACTGAAATATTATACAAGCCTAAGCCATTATGCTATAATTTTTTTTGAGAAAAATTTAGACTTAGAGGAGAGTTGCAAAAATAGTACAGATAAACCCTGTATAGCCATTGCCCAGTTCCCCCTGCTGTTAGCACTGTATATATCCATAAAAACACCTACCAAAACTAAGAATATAATCTTAGCACACTACTATTTACTGAAATTATTTATTTGGATTTCATCAACTTTTTATGTAATGTTCTTTTTTCTGTTTCAGAATCTGATGCGGCCCTCATGTTGCATTCAATTGTCATGTCACTTTGTCTTCAATCTGTGCCACTTTCTCACTCTTCCCGTCTTCCATGATCTTGACACATTTGATGAATACTAGTCAATTACTTTATACATGTCCTTCAGATTTGGTTTGTCTAATGTGTCCTTAGGATTAGACTGAATTATGCCTTTGCCACCAAAAACCGAAGCGATGTGTCATCATATGGATGTACTTGATATTTATATGTATTACTGATGATCATTTGATTAAGGTGGCATCTGCCAGGAATCTTAATAATAAAGTTACTCTTTATGCCTTCTAATTACTGAATATTCTATGGGAAGAACTTTATGACCAAGAAGATACACTAATTTTTGCATATAACACTGCCCACAATTTTTAGCATTAATCCTAGATCTCACCAGGAGAATTTATTACCATGGTATAATTTTTAAAAATGGATTTTTAATTGAAAATTTTAGATTGAATTTTATTCCATTAATGTAGTGATTTTATACTTCCCTTATTATTTTTAATGTATCAGTTGATATTTTTCAGTGAGAATGTTTCTCCTTCCTCTCCATTTATTTAGTTATTTCCTTATTTAATTAGTCATATCAGTATGAGCTTAAGGATATTTATTTTTTTCCTAGGTAATAATCCAAAACTAGCATTGCTTTTTTCCTTGGTCAATTTTTTTAAGCACAACTCAGCTTTGGAGAAGTCATTCAGCTGTTCTGTGTGCTCTTTAGATGGGCCATTCTCACTCTATTTATTTTTTACCACATCACAGTCTTGAACCACAAATTGCTCCTGCCAGCCTAGTGTTTTGAACAGTAACAAGGTCAGAGTTTGGAAGCAAGTACATTGAATTTCAAATCTGGCTCCTCCCAATTCACTGTTCTTGCATAAATTACCTTTTTTTCTCTATGCTTTAATTTTCTTATTTATAAAATGGGCCAGACTGTATTGAGGAAATTGACAGTTTTCCATAAATTGTCCTTAGTATGTATTTTTCAGTAGCTAAGTTGTGTCCGACTCTTAGAGACCACATGGGCTGCAGCATGCCAGGCTTCTCTGTCCCTCACCATCTCCCAGAGTTTGCCCAAGTTCATGTCCATTGAGTCAGTAATACCATCTAACCATCTCATCCCCTGCCACCCTCTTCTCCTTCTGCCTTCAATGTTTCCCAGCACGAGGGTCTTTTCCAATGAGTCAGCTGTTCACATTAGGTGGCCAAAGTATTGGAGCTTCAGCATCAGTCCTTCCAAAGAGTATTGAGGGTTGATTTCCTTGATTAACTAGTTTGATCTCCTTGCTTCCCAAGAAACTCTCAAGAGTCTTCTCCAGTATCACAGTTCGAAAGCATCAATTTTTCAGCACTCTGCCTTCTTTATTGTCCAGCTCTCACATCCGTACATGAGTACTGGAAAGGCTATATGGACTTTTGTCACAAAGTAATGTCTTTGCTTTTTAACATACTCTATAGGTTTGTCATAGCTTTCCTGCCAAGAAGCAACAATCTAATTTCATGACTGCAGTCACCATCCACAGTGATTTTAGAGTCCAAGAAGAGGAAATCTGTCACTGCTTCCACCTTTCCCCCTTCTGTTTGCATGAAGTGATGGGACTGGATGCCATGATCTTAGTTTTTTTTAATATTGGTTTTAAGTTGGCTTTTTCACTCTCCTCCTACACCCTCATCAAAAGGCTCTTGAGTCCCTCTTCACTTTCTGCCACTAGGATGGTATCATCTACATATCTGAGGTTGTTGATATGTCTCCAGTCTATGAATGTATTTGATAATTTGTGTATCATTCAATGTTCAATATTGAAGAAGTGACTTCTGAGATGATAGCATCTGAAACCTCACAGATGTACTCTCCATCAAAAAAAATCATTAGTGAAAATTAATACTTTGTAAATTGCAAGGAAATATACTACTTTACATATTAAAACAATAAATTGTATGTTACATGAATTATATCTTAATAAAATTAAAAACCATATTTAAAATAAATTAAAGATACATAAATACACTTTTTAAAATATTAAAGGCTTATTAAAAGTGCCCTAATAAGGATTTCTTGATATGACACATTGAATGACTCATGATAATTAATAATTAATAGAACTATCTCAAGAAAGGACTGGGTGCCAGGAGAATAAATGTTAATTTTTTAATGAAACAAAAAGCTACATAACAATGGGAAAGGACTTAATGTTTTATAAGAGGGATTTGAAAGGCCAAGGAAATTTTAGGTTCTCCATTTTTTGAACAATTAATTTAATTATTTGAGTGATTTTTTTCAGAAAAAGCCATGCTTATCTCTTGATGAAGGTGAAACAGGAGAGTGAAAAAGTTTGTTTAAAACTCAACCTTCAAAAAACTAAGACTATGGCATCCAGTTCCATCGCTTCATGGCAAATAGATGGGGATAAAATGGAAACAATGACAGACTTTATTTTCTTGGCCTCCAAAATCACTGCAGACAGTGACTGTAGCCATGAAATTAAAAGACGCTTGCTCCTTGGAAGAAAAGCTATGACAAACTTAGACAGTATTGAATAGCAGAGACATCACTTTGCCAATGAAGGTCCATAGAGTCAAACCTGTGGTTTTTCCAGTAGTACAGATGTGAGAGTTGGACCATAAAGAAGGATGAGCCCTGAAGAATTGATACTGTCAAGTCGTGATGCTGCAGAAGACTCTTAGAGTCCCCTGGATAGCAAGGAGATCAAGCCAGACAATCTTAAAGGAATTCAACCTTGAATATTCATTGGAAGGACTGATGCTGAAGCTGAAACTCCAATACTTTGACCACCTGATGTGAAGAGCTGACTCATTGGAAAAGACCCTGCTGTTGGGAAAGAATGTGGGCAGAAAAGGGAGTTACAGAGGATGAGATGGTTGGATGACATAATCGACTCAATGGATATGAGTTTGAGCAAACTCCAGGAGACAGTGAAGGACAGGGAAGCCTGGCGTGCTGCAGTTCATGGGGTTGCCAAGAGTCAGACATGACTAAGTAACTGAACAACAACAATGCTTATATCATTTCTATGAAAGATACTGTAAAATTTGGCAAAAAGAACTACTCTTAATAACAAATATTGAAAAGATGAATGATGCCATATGGCATAGAAAACCAGATAGAATAGAACTTAACGCTGATGTTACTGAATGGGCTTTATAGAATTTAAAAAGTCGTTCCTTGACCTTGATGTTAATAAAAAAATTTTAGGAGCAAAGTGCAGAAAGAAAAGCTAGTGTTGATAAAACTTAAGTCATCTAAAAATAATTACAAAAGTTTCTAAAAACTTTTATGAGTGATTAAACATATTGAGAGGCATATAGAGGATAAGAACATGGATTCTTTAATCACAATACTGAGAATTGAAGTCTGATTCTACACTTCATTATTAGCAATATTTAACTTGCCAGAATTTTTATTTCCTTACCTGTATAGCAGGGAAAGTAATGGGGGAAAATAAGATATCTCGCTGGAATACTGTGTGGTTAAATGAGAAAATGCATATGAGGCATTTAATAGTGTTGATAATAGTAACTATTATTATTCTTATGGTAGATATTATACGAACTGTGTGCAATTTCATGGACTCTTTAATGTGTTTTTATCCAATCTATTCAGGAGGTACACCTTGATTAATCTTGTTTATTCCCTGAAACATACCTATTGCTTAATTGAAATAACCTTTAAAAACTGGGTTGTGTGTGGGTGTGGGTGTGGGTATATGTGTGTAAGTAAATACTATTTAGCTAACCATGAGTCAATCACAAAGTCATAGACCTCTAAAAAACCATGCAACCAATATTATCAAGGATGTTGTTTTTCTTTCCAACATGATAGCTGAATCATATTGATCTTTCAGGGAGGAAAAAATAATAGAGGTCTCTGCAATACCTTGGAAGGAGAAAAGTTATAGAAAAACTGCTGACTCTTATGAAAAAGACATTTATATCCATTTGAGATCTCTACTTGAGTATCTTCTTTGCTACTTAGGAACTGAATTACATTTTTAAAAAAATCACCTAATCTGGTTATTGTCAGCTTCCTCATATCTGATTTTGGGCTAATAGTTCATGCAATGGTTTGCACAAGAACTTAATAAGACTTTATAATACAAGTTGAGTGCTTTGCCTAGTATATAATTGACATCACAGGTCCCATTTACACTTTGCATTCACTCTATTTCTATGACAGAATATTATCTCACCAGTTAGAAAAGGAAATGAAGCTAGTCTACTATAACATGTTCCTGGTTGAGCTAAAATTGTTTCCTGGGAACCATTGATTCCTTTTCTAAGTAATTGCATCAGTCAGTTCAGTTCAATTCAGTTGCTCAGTCATGTCCGGCTCTTTGTGGCCCCATGAATCGCAGCACACCAGCCTCCCTGTCCATCACCAACTCCCGGAGATCACCCAAACTCATGTGCATCGAGTCGGTGATGCCATCCAGTCATCTCATTCTCTGTCGTCCGCTTCTGCTCTTGCCCTCAATCCCTCCCAGCATCAGGGTCTTTTCCAATTAGTCAACACTTCACATGAGGTGGCCAAAGCATTGGAGTTTCAGCCTCAGCATCAGTATTTCCAATGAACACCCAGGACTGGTCTCCTTTAGGATGGACTGGTTGGATCTCCTTGCAGTCCAAAGGACTCTCAAGAGTCTTCTCCAACACCATAGTTCAAAAGCATCAATTCTTCAGTCCTCAGCTTTCTTCACAGTCCAACTCTCACATCCATACATGACCCCTGGAAAGATCATAGCCTTGACTATACAGACCTTTCTTGGCAAAGTAATATTTCTGCTTTTTAATATGTTATCTAGGTTGGTCATAACTTTCGTTCCAAGGAGTGAGTGTCTTTTAATTTCGTGGCTGCAATCATCATCTGCAGTGATTTTGGAGCCTCAAAAAATAAAGTCTGACACTGTTTCCATTGTTTCCCCACCTATTTCCCATGAAGTGATGGGATCAGATGTCATGATCTTCATTTTCTGAATGTTGAGCTTTAAGCCAACTTTTTCACTCTCCTCTTTCACTTTCATCAAGAGGCTTTTGAGTTCCTCTTCACTTTCTGCCTTAAGGGTGGTGTCATCTGCATATCTGAGGTTATTGATATTTCTCCTGGCAATCTTGATTCCAGCTTGTGCTTCTTTCAGCCCAGGGTTTCTCATGATGTACTCTGCATATAAGTTAAATAAGCAGGGTGAAAATATACAGCCTTGACGTACTCCTTTTCCTATTTGGAACCAGTCTGTTGTTCCATGTCCAGTTCTAACTGTTGCTTTCTGACCTGCATACAGGTTTCTCAAGAGGCAAGTCAGGTGGTCTGGTATTCCCGTCTCTTTCAGAATTTTCCATAGTTTATTGTGATCCACACAGTCAAAGGTTTTGGAAAAGTCAATAAAGCAGAAATAGATGTTTTTCTAGAACTCTCTTGCTTTTTCGATGATTCAGCGGATGTTGTCAATTTGATCTCTGGTTCCTCTGCCTTTTCTAAGTCCAGCTTGAATGCCTGGAAGTTCATAGTTCATGTATTGCTGAAGCCTGGCTTGGAGAATTTTGAGCATTTCTTTACTAGCATGTGAGATGAGTGTAATTGTGTGGTAGTTTAAGCATTCTTTGGCATTGCCTTTCTTTGGGGTTGGAATGAAAACTGATCTTTTCCAGTCCTGTGGCCACTGCTGAGTTTTCCAAATTTGCTGGTTGATTGACTGCAGAAGTTTCACAGTATCATCTTTCCGGATTTGAAATAGCTCAACTGGAATTCCATCACCTCCACTAGCTTTGTTCGTAGTGATGCTTTCCAAGGCTCTAGGTGAGTGATCACACCATCATGATTATCTGGGTCATGAAGATCTTTTTTATACAGTTCTTCTGTGTATTCTTGCCACCTCCTCTTAATATTTTCTGCTTCTATTAGGTCCATACCATTCTGTCCTTTATCGAGCCTATCTTTGCATAAAATGTTCCCTTGGTATCTCTAATTTTCATGAAGAGATCTCTAGTCTTTCCCATCCTCTTGTTTTCCTCCATTTCTTTGCACTGATCGCTGAGGAAGGCTTTCTTATCTCTTCTTGCTATTCTTTGAAATTCTTCATTCAGATGCTTTTATCTTTCCTTTTCTCCTTTGCTTTTCATTTCTTTTCTTTTCACAGCTATTTGTAAGGCCTCCCCAGAATCAGCTATAGGTATACATATATCCCTTCCCTTTTGAAACTCCCTCACATCTCCCTCCCCATTCCACCCTTCTAGGTTGATATAGAGCCCCTGTTTGAGTTTCCTGAGCCATACAGCAAATTCCCATTGACTATCTATTTTACATATGGTAATGTAAGTTTCCATGTTACTCTTTCCATACATCTCACCCCCTCTACCCATGTCGATAAGTCTATTCTCTATGTCTGTTTCTCCATTGTTGCCTTGTAAATAAATTATTCAGTACCATTCTTCTAGATTCTGTATATATGTTTTAGAATACAGTATTTATCGTTCTCTTTCTGACTCACTTCACTCTGTATAATAGGTTCTAGTTTCATCCACCTTATTAGAACTGACTCAAATGTATTCCCTTTTATGGCTGAGTAATATTCCATTGTGTATATGTACCACGACTTCTTTATCCATTCATTTGTCAAGGGACATCTAGGTTGCTTCCATGTTCTAGCTATTGTAAATAGTGCTGCAATGAACAGTGGGATGTATGTGTCTCAATTTTAGTTTCCTCAGGGTATATGCCTAGGAGTGGGGTTGCTGGGTCATATGGAGGTTTTATTCCTAGTTTTCTAAGGAATCTCCATATCGTCTTCCATAGTGAGTATATCAATTTACACTCCCACCAACAGTGCAAGAGTGTTCCCTTTTCTCCACACCTTCTCCAGCTTTTATTGTTTGTAGATTTTGATGAGGGCCATTCTTACTGGTATGAGGTGACAGCTCATTGTAGTTGTGATTTTCATTTCTCTAATAATGAGCGATGTTGAGCATCTTTTCATGTGTTTGTTAGCCATCTGTATGTCTTCTTTGGAGAAATGTCTGTTTAGGTCTTTTTCACACTTTTTGATTGGGTTGTTTGTTTTTCTGTTATTGAGTTGTATGAGCTTCTTGTATATTTTGGAAATCAATCCTTTGACAGTTGTTTCATTTGCTAGTATTTTCTCCATTCTGAGGGTTGTCTTTTCAACTTGTTTATATTTTCCTTTGCTATGCAAAAGCTTTTAAGTTTAATCAGGTCCCCCCTTGTTTAATTTTGTTTTTATTTCCATTACTCTAGGAGGTGGGTCATAGAGGATCTTGCTTTGATTTATGTCATCGAGTGTTCTGCCTGTGTTTTCCTCTAAGAGTTTTATAGTTTCTGGTCTTATATTTAGGTCTTTAATCCATTTTCAGTTTATCTTTGTGTATGGTGTTAGGAAGTGTTCTAATTTCATTCTTTAACATGTAGCTGTCCAGTTTTCCCAGCACCATTTGTTGAAGATGTCTTTGCCCCATTGTATATTCTTGCCTCTTTTGTCATAAATAAGGTACCCATAGGTGCATGGGTTTATTTCTGGGCTTTCTATCTTGTTCCATTGGTCTATATCTCTGTTTTTGTTCCAGTACCATTCTGTCTTGATGACTGTAGCTTTGTAGTATAATCTGAAGTCAGGAAGGTTGATTCCTCTAGCTCCATTCTTTTTTCTCAAGACTGCTTTGGCTATTCAGGGTCTTTTGTGTTTCCATATGAATTGTGAATTTTTTTTTCTATTTCTGTGAAAAATGCCATTTGCAATTTGGTAGGAATTGCATTAAATCTGTAGATTGCATTTGATAGTATAGTCATTTTCAGCATATTGATTCTTCCTAACCAGGAATGTGGAATATCTCTCCATCTGTTTATGTCGCCTCTGATTTCTTTCATTAGTGTGAGACTTATAAAACTCTTTTGATATGAATGATTCCTTCCAACTTCCTGCACCAAGAGACTTGAGAAAAGTCTTGTATGGCTTCTATAAGCTGAAGACCATGATCCTACTGTGATCCCATATCTTTAAAATGCCTGCCTGAGAAAGCTTAATGCTACAAAAAAAGTTTATTGTTTGTGTCAACCAAAATTTGACTATAGGATCCTGACCTCTATTTCCTTAGATTATTTACCTTAGAAAGCTTACATTTATAAATTTTTCTCTTCCCATTTAAGACATAAATCTTCTACTGCCCTGAAATTTCTCTTCAAGGAACCTGGGAGCCGTCTCTTTGAAATGCAAACAAGCAAGGAGATAGCTCTCCTGTCTCCCAGTTCCTGTGGGAGGGTAACAACTTAATTCTGGGGATGCCTTGCTCCAATTCACAAAACTATCTCCTATCCCCTAGAATGGGATAATCAGTCCTGCCCATTTGAGAATAAAATCTGATACTATTGCTGTTCAAGGTGCATTGAGATTTGTAGAATGGAGGGCTCATTTTGTATTAATAATCTTAATATAAACCAGATAACACAGTCAGTAAAACATAATTCTCTGTGCACATGTGTGCAAGAAGCAGATTCTTCTTGCCCATGTACACTCATAGAGGACAAAACAGTCTTGGTAATGTGTACCATATTCAGTGATGGCTGGTATTCCAAAAGGGCAAACAGAGCACATGATTTGCTTAAATATATCACTGGTGTGTTCCAAAGGAATGTTAATTCAAATTTTGTGGCCTCTTGGAGATATTTTAGAATGAAAACGTGGCTATCATTTGCATAATCTGAACATTTTAAGAATTAATAATGATGAATCCTTGTTGTTAGTCTTACATAAGAAGACATCTGGTTATTCAATGCAATAGATGGGATTTTCAGTGTTTTGCTAGAAAAACCTAATCCTTAGAGATGCACTAGGAGAAAAATTTTATGACCAAATGTATCATAATCTATTGCCAGATAGGGTGAGGATGTCAGATAGCATCACACAAGTTCTGAAAGCCCTAAAATAAAGTAATGCTATAATTTTGTTTTACCAAGATTGTCCCTAATACATTAGTTCAGAATTTTTAAAATAATAATAAAACAGAGCATCAAAAAAGAAAAAAAGATTGAAGATCAGTTTTCTGGAAATCCTGCCTCATTCTATTTATTATTATTAAACTCTACTGGTACTTTATATCACTGCAGTTTTAGTTACTAAATGATTATGTTCTCATTTTATTTCTCTAAAGCACTAAAATATGTAACAAAGGGACAGTAACTATATTGGTAATAATGCAAGAATAGATAAATGCATGGATCATTACAGAAAGCCCTGGCAATTGATTTTTAAACAAACTGATCTCCAGAATTAGGCATGATAAAGAAAATAAAACAAGGATAGAAATTGCCTCAGGAAATTTTCTAGTTGTAGAATTATTAGTATAAAAGGTTGCAACTTTCAGGTTTCAAATATGATATATCATGTATATGAGACTTTTTTTTTTTTAATCCCACATCTTGGGCTTTTTTTTGTCACCAAGAAAATGCTCCAAATATTTGCTGTCTTGTGAATCAAACCATTGTGTGTTCATTCTTGCATTCACTCACTCATGCATGCTTTCACTCATTTAGCTTCATATTGCAATAATCACTCTGTTGCTTCATACTACTAGTTATATGCATGGACTTTGGAAACAAATTGTCTGAGATCAAGCTCATTCTAGGGCTCACTAGCTATGAGAAAGTCACTTTTGTTCTCAAAGGCTCATATATAAATGGGCAAATGAATGTAGTATCTGCACTAAATTTTGGAGGCTATGGTATGTTAATCCATTAAAGGACTAAGGGCGAAACCTGCTGCACAGTAAGCATTGAATGAATCCTATGTTTACTAGCAATTATAACCACTGATGCCCATTAAGCTTTTAGTATATGTCAAACTTTAGGCTAAGAAGTTTGCATGACTTTATATATATATATATATATATATATATATATATATATATATATATATGTTTATATTTATATTTAGGGTTAGTTAATTAGAGTCATATTAAGATATAGATTTATAGAAATAGATACATCCATATAGATAGTTACAGATATACACATACAACTTTGGTTTTTGAAATAATTTTATAGGTGGTAAAATAGAAGATCAGTGGATTTAAGGAAATTATATAAAGCCATGTGTTCAGGAGGTTGATGAGACAAAAATTAGAACTAGGCAATCTAATTCTGAAGCATGGGTTCTCTATGATTGCAATCTACTTCCTGATTTTGATTTGCTAGCCAGACTCATCTTATTCACAAATATTTGGAGGTATGAATGTGTCACCTCAGCTTCCCTGGTGTGTCAGACAGTAAAAAATCCACCCAGAACAGGGGACCTGGATTTGATCCTTGGGTTGGGAAGATCCCCTAGAGGAAAGTATGGCAACCCACTCCAGTATTCTTGCCTGGAAACTCCCCATGGACAGAGGAGCCCGGCAGGCTACAGTTCATTGGGTAGCAAAGAGTCGGACATGACTAAGCAACTAAGCATAGCATAGTGCATCTAGAAGAAGAAATTCTCCTTGATAAGATATTTCTATTCCTTTTACATATTCTTTCCACAAACAGTTCAAAACAAATTAAACATTGAAGTAAAGTGCAGGCATTTAATCAATCTTAACACCCATTTATCGCTGCTTAAGCTACAAAGCAATAGAGATTATCCCTTTAATATTTAATACATTCATAAATCTGCTACAGAAAATCTGTCCCTTTCTGTGTCTGTACTTCTTCCCCTATGGTTTATTGGTTTTCAGAAGTTTCTTGTATTAAAGTTCCACAAGACTAAATCATTTTTGAGCAAAAGAACAGCCATGTTATAATTGCAAGTAAGCCAGATTACAACATATTATTGAACTTTGGTCAACATGAACCACTATTATTAGCACATATCTATTGCATATCTATATTTCTTGGAGCACAGGGGGGTTTCACGATGGGAAAGTCTACCTTTATTATGCATGCAAGTTACTGTGGATGACAAGTATATACTTTACACTACAACAAATAAATATGTGAATAGTAAATCATTTGTGTGTTTAAAAAAATGTACTCTCCCTCCCCCTTGCCAAAGATCATTTGATTATTTCCCATTGCCCACAAGATGAAAGGTAAAAGAATTATCCTATTTTTAAATAATTTGGCATAAGCCTATCTTTCCATTCTCATCTTTTCTTATCTTTTCTCACCACACTGTAACCACATTCACTTCTTGATTCTTAGAACAGGCTCTATTTAGGCAAGCTCTCCAGAAACAGAAACTAAGATGGATATTCTAAATTTGTGGGGATGGAATGCATGCTTCCAGGAGAAAAGTTCAGGAAAGTGGATATCAGGGTAAATGCTAAGCAACACATATGATCTCAGATGGAGTTGTTGTTGTTCAGTCACTAAGACACATCCAACTCTTTGTGACACTGAACTGCTGCATGCCAGACTCCTCTGTCCTCCACTATCTCCTGGAGTTTGCTCAAACTCATGTCCATTGAGTCAGTAATGCCATCCAACCATCTTATCCTCTGTCACCCCTTCTCCTTTTGCCTTCAATCAAGGTCTTTTCCAATGAGTTGATCTCGCATCAGGTGGCCAAAGTATTGGAGTTTCAGCTTCAGCTTCAGTCCTTCCACTGAATATTCAAGCATTGATTTCCTTTAGGACCAACTGGTTTGATCCCCTTGCAGTCCAAGAGACTCTCAAATGGAGACTATCTTGTAAATAATCCCACAAGAAAGTTCTGGACACAAATTGCACAACAGAGCAACTGCCACCTCCAAGTAATGGGGCCAGTCTTTTGCACCTGGTCAAACTATGTTTTTGCCCCTCAGTGAAAGAGGGAGGCACTTCCCAGATGAGTTTAAAGGTTATTCCAATTCTTTGATGGCTTTTTTCCAAGCAAGGAACAATGAAGAACTGTTAGCAGTCAGCATTCATAGTGTCTTGGGTGTGGATATACCAGCCCCATATAGTGGTTTGGAACAACAAGGGTGCATTCTGCAGAATACTTTTTACTGCTCATGTCCACGTGCTTCTCATACTAAGTTTATTCCACACAGCTTCTCCAGGACTCTAGTCAGTCACAATCTGTGACAGTTAAACAAGAGGAGGGTTAGTGCCAACAAACTGCAGCTCTATGAGTCCCCTTGGTGGCTCAGACAGTAAGGAGTCTTCCTGCAGTGTTGGAGACCTGAGTTTGAACACTGGGTGGGGAAGATCACCTGAAGAAGGCAATGGAAACCCACTCCAGTACTCTCGCCTGGAGAATCCCATGGATAGAGGAGCCTGGTGGGCTACAGTCCTTGGGGTCGCAAACAGCTGGACATGACTGAGCAACTTCGCTATGCTGTAGATCTCCCAAAGTCATTACTGAAACCCTCCTTCACATATTCTGTATCCTAGTTCACCTAAGTTTGAAATTCTAGATGCTTATTTCTGAGAATCTTGAGGTGCTGTTCACCATGTTCTTATCAGGTACGATTATTATACTTGCCCATTATCCATTAAAGCAACATGGAAAGACCAATTAATGCTCTAGTGGGGTTAGTTAAGTGCCCATTGGTCTGCTGTTTGGACAAGGACAATTATCCTGAGAAAAGTGTAGCTGGGAATTGTGAACATCACAAAAGCTAGGAAATAAGTAAAGTAAAGCAAGTGAAGGAGATCTGGGTGGAGCATTTACAAGTTTGCTGCCTCAGGGCCTTTGCACATCTAATGCTTTTATTTGGAACATTTGTCCTTCTGCTGTTGGAATGACTGGCTCTTTATTCATTGAGAACTGTATGTGCTTCCTCTTCAGAGATGTTGTCATGGACCATCCCACCTAGATAACATCATCATTATTTTCCATGTCAGGCCTGGGTTGTCCTCTTCTTAATACTTAGTTAGATTTACTATAACTTGCTTTGCTTGACAATTTTATTTGATTTTTTTTCTATCTTTACCATTAAAATATGGTGCAGACATACATTTGTCTTGTTTACTTCTCCATCACTCATCCATAGGATAGGGATTAAAACAGAGAAGCAGAGCAAATGTAAAACAAATTTTTATTGAGTGCATATTTGAATGCATCAACTGTGTATGAAGACCTCAGATAGACATATTTGAATGCATCAGCTGTGTATGAAGATCTTAAGGGGCTACTACATTCATCATTCTATCATAGATCTTGTAAATCTCTCCACTATATTGGGACCCAAGGATCACTTCATATTTATTTGTCTGCTTTACATTCCCACAATACAATGCATGCCCATTGTAGTGCCTTCTGTGCCTACCACTGGCATCTTAGGCCCTAATTATTATGCCCATTAGAAGCATCTTATGCCCTAATTATTCAGCCTTCCCTCTACCTTTTTCTTCTCTTGAGTTTTTTTTTTTTTTTTTGAGTTTTAAACTTAATAAAAGACACACATAGTTGCAGACAATTGACTTAGCCCTTTGTTTTTCAGTCACCAAATTTATGTCTGACTCTCTGAGACCCTATGGCCTATAGCAAGCCAGGCTCCTCTGTCCTCCACTACACACAGAGTTTGCTCAAATTTATGTCCATTGAGTTAGTGATGTTTTCTAACCATCTCATCCTCTGCTGACCCCTTCTCCCTAACCTCCTGTTTTTTCCTGAAAAGTCTAACTACTTATGATCATGATATGGGAACTCAATTCATTAAGTATAACCTAAAGTCAGTTCAGTTCAGTTCAGTTCAGTTCAGTCGCTCAGTTGTGTCCAACTCTTTGCAACCCTATGAACTGCAGCGCGCCAGGCCTTCCTGTCCATCATTAACTCCCAGAATTTACCCAAACTCACGTCCATTGTGTCGATGATGCCATCCAACCACCTCATCCTCTGTTGTCCCCTTCTCCTCCTGCCTTCAATCTTTCACAACATCAGGGTCTTTTCAAATGAGTCAACTCTTTGCATCAGGTGGCCAAAGTATTGGATTTTCAACTTCAACATCAGTCCTTCCAATGAACACCCAGGACTGATCTCCTTTAGGAAGGACTGGTTTGATCTCCTGGCAGTCCAAGGGACCCTCAGGAGTCTTCTCCAACACCACAGTTCAAAAGCATCAATTCTTCGGTGCTCAGCTTTCTTTATAGTCCAACTCTCACATCCATACATGACCACTGGAAAAACCATAGCCTTGACTAGATGGACCTTTGTTGGCAAAGTAATGTCTCTGTTTTTTAATATGCTATCTAGGTTGGTCATAACTTTTCTTCCAAGGAGCAAGAGTCTTTAAATTTCATGGCTGTAGTCACCATCTGAAGTGATTTTGGAGCCCAGAAAAATAAAATCAGCCACTGTTTCCCCACCTATTTACCATGAAGTGATGTGACCGGATGCCATGATCTTCGTTTTCTGAATGTTGAGCTTTAAGCACTTTCTCACTCACCTCTTTTCACTTTCATTCAAAGGCTCTTTAGTTCTTCTTCAATTTCTCCCATAAGGGTGGTGTCATCTGCATATCTGGGGTTATTTGATATTTCTCCCATAAATCTTGTTTCCAGCTTGTGCTTCATCCAGTCCAGCATTTCTCATGATGTACTCTGCATGTAATTTAAATAGGCAGGGTGACAATATACAGCCTTGACATACTCCTTTTCCTATTTGGAACCAGTCTGTTGTTCCATGTCCAGTTCTAGCTGTTGCTTCCTGACCTGCATACAGGTTTCTCAAGAGGCAGGTCAGGTGGTCTGGTATTCCCATCTCTTTCAGAATTTTCCACAGTTTATTGTGATCCACATAGTCAAAGGCTTTGGCATAGTCAATAAAGCAGAAATAGATGTTTTTCTGGAACTCCCTTGCTTTTTTGATGATCCAGCAGATGTTGGCAATTTGATCTCTGGTTTCTCTGCCTTTTCTAAAACCAGCTTGAACATCTGGAAGTTCACAGTTCACGTATTGCTGAAGCCTGGCTTGGAGAATTTTGAGCATTACTTTACTAGCATGTTAGATGAGTGCAATTGTGTGGTAGTTTGAGCCTTCTTTGGCCTTGCCTTTCTTTGGGATTGGAATGAAAACTGACCTTTTCCAGTCCTCTGGCCACTGCTGAGTTTTCCAAATTTGCTGGCATATTGAGTGAAGCACTTTCAAAGCATCATCTTTTAGGATTTGAAATAGCTCAGCTGGAATTCCATCACCTCCACTAGCTTTGGAGTGGACCTAAAGTCAAGATGTGTCTTAACCATTCACTTTTCAATGATATATATTCATATATATATATATATATATATATATATATAATAGAAAATAGGAATTATGTATTTGGTTTCAGTAGCTTTAGTATGTCTACTCACCTTTAGAAATGATTTAAGAAGTTTCATCTTGCTTCTAATTAATTCTTAATGATTAATTTTGGAACCTGTTGCAGGAAAATGTGACTCCCTGGTTTTTAAGTGGTTAAGGGTAAGAAAGGTTGGAAAAGTCTCAGAGACAGCACATTAAGTAATATGGTCTATTAATTACACATAACAGGAAACCTACATAATTCATTTCAGACAGAAAAGTGTGGGTTTCCATTTTAGATGCATTTGTGAACATCTGTGTGTCTACATATGCATGCATATATGCATGTGTGCACATGTATATGTACACATATATACATGCGTATAAGTGTGTGCATATATGTATGTATTATAATTTGATAAATAAGATGTGATCTGTCTTATCTGATATATTGAGATGCTTGATTAAGAATGGTGGTGTTGTAAATATCCCATTCCCATCAGTACTACTTTTTAATAAAGTTTACCTCTCTTATAAAAATACAAGTCAGCTCAAACTGTTTGCTTTCATATCCTTGGTATTATCGATTTTGAACACTCCATGTGTTGTCTTTTGTACCTTTGAAGATAAGATGCAATTATCGAAAAAAATAGATCAATAAAATAAGAGATTTGGGGGCTTATTAGTTTATCTCAGCCTGCCTCAAGCCTGATTTTTCAAAGAAAACAAGCCATTTGCATGTACTTTTCTTGGGAAAGAAAATTAGCTGGATTCAGTCAGTGTTCCAGGAAAATTCTTGAAATTTACTTTAAGTGTTGAATGTTTTCTGATGGTTAAAATATCTATAAAATTACTCTGTGTTACATCCCTAATGTGTCTGTGAACTCTGAAGGAAATTTTGAGTAAAGCTGCCATTCTGTACCATCTTAAATATGAGTGATATTTCTAGGGATGCATCTTGGATCTGTTCTAGGCATACCAAAAATAAGATATTTAATTGCACTTTGATAATTGTCCAAACTCCAATGTGGTTATGCTTATTCTGTTTAGATATAATTCTGCTAATCAGTCGTGTGGCAGTTCAGCCAGCCTTTTGAAGTGACCAAGATATCGCCCCCCTCCCCACCTCCCCTTGTTAGGCAATATAGTCACATCTTATCTGCTCAGCTCTTACTGAAATAACAAAAGCAATACTTCTTCTCCAGCCTGAGCTTTGAGACTTAAAGATGTATTCATTTCAAACATGCATATTCATGAGTTTCCTTTCTTTTAGTTTATCTGTCCCTGCCTTTACTTTCCTAAATCTAATTTTAGCTTGTGTGTAATACTATGATATTTTGAGTGTACCCTTGGAAAAGACTAATGCATAAATTAACATAAATAACCCCTTAGATGCAATTGTATCCTAAACCATCTGTCTGTCTGAAGTCTGAGGTCTTCCATTTGATTAGTTGGACAAATCCCGTGATTTTGGATAATTGTAGACCTGAGCCACGTGAAAACAAATAACATTTAAGGTAGGAAGATAGGTAACATAGAAAGATATTCCCTGGAATTTTCTAAAGAATTTAGCATCACAGACTCATGGAACCTTGAGGATAAATAGAACAAAAGATCATGTGAAGGTTTTATAAACATTGGTATACTTCTCATTTGTTTTTTTCAACCATGCATCTTGGCTTTCATGTATATTTTATATTCTTTTCTTCTCCTTTTGTTTCTCTCAGTGCTCTTCATCTCTACAGAAAGAAAATCAGATGGTTTACCTATTGCCAGCATAAAGGGAACCAGGGACACTAAACTTGTCTAGTGAAAAAAACTCATGCTTGAGTTATCTTGTAAATAGTTTCAACAAATTTCAATCCTCTATTATTTGTTGTATCATGACTAATAGCAAAAGTAATTAGGAAGAAATATGAGATGAAGAGTATATTGTTATTTATATTATTATAGACTACTTTGATGTTCCAGGCACTTTTATATAAATGACTGCTGATCCTTATATGTAGCATGCAAAGAAGATGCTGTTGCTATTTTTCAAAGAAAGTAACTTAGTTTTAAGAAGCAAAGAGATTTGCCCAAAGGCATACAAGTGGGGTTCAAGACTGGAAACGTGAAAACTATCTACATCTGCTAAAGCACATTCCTTGGATAACTCTGGTAATATAGAACTCACCAAATGGTGAAGCGGGCAATGTTTCTTTTCCTCTTAATGGAAAAAAAGTTTTCATTAGGAAGATCTTCTGAATATGAAGATGAACTCAAACTGTCTTCTGTCAAGCAACTGATTACTCAGAGTGATCATAATCTATTACACTTATTCTCATATTTCCAGTGTTCAAACATATATATATATAATAGAGATTATTATTCATTAGCATAATTTTATTTCTGAGAATATTTCCCATACTTATGCAGAGTGACATCAAGTTTAGAAGTTAATTGAATACGTTCATGTTCAATTGCGTCTGACTCTTTATGATCCCTTGGAATGTAGCCCACCAGGCTCCTCTGTCCATGGAATTTTCTGGCAAAAATACTGGAGTGGATTGCCATTTCCTCCTCCAGGAGACTTCCCCAACCCTGGAATCATACCCATGCCTCTTGCATCTCCTGCACTGGCAAGTGGATTCTTTACCATTGAGTCACCTGGGAAGCCCTTTGCCAGCCAGCAATGAGATAACTGTTCAGTGTTAAATTAACCAAAAGTTTCTTCTAGGTATCTCAAAAGAAAAAAATGTATGTGAGGAATATTTCATTCATTTTTAGATGAATGAAATGATACAAATCAGAAAAAATTAATAATTCATGTATTCGTTTAGTTTAGTAGGGATTTAGATTCACACACACACAAAAAAACACTTGCTTTACTTTTTCAATTGCACCCCAACTCGCTCAGCAGAATGTCGTGTCCCAACAACCAAAGTAGTCTGAGTCCTTATTTTATTGCTGTGAAGACGCAGATTATTTCAGTTACTGCTGGCAAGCTTTTAGTAACTTCTCAAGCTGATGCTGAAACTGAAGTTCCAATACTCGGCCACTTCGAGTCTGCAAAGAGCCAACTTTTTGGAAAAGACCCTGATGCTGGGAAAGATTGAGGGCAGAAGGAGAAGGGGGTGACAGAGAATGAGATGGTCAAACAGGAGACAGAGAATGAGATGTCATTGACTCAATGGACATGAGTTTGAGCAAACTCTGGGCGGTAGTGAAGGACAGGGAAACCTGGCATGTTGCAGTCTGTAGGGTCGCAAAGAGACATGAATGAGCGACTGAACAACAACAACAAAAGCAAAAGAAAATAGTGCTACCCTCTGAGCCCACATAGGTCAGTTTTATAAAAATTGTTAAGATGTGGAAAATTGTGAACCATATAAAATGCATAGGATAAATGGCAGCTATTTCATTTTTTAATTTATTCAGTATAAACTATTGATAAATTACGCTGTGACAGACATAGTGCCAAGACCTGATAGTGCATATGCAGATAGTCCTGGACCTTCATCAGATGGAGTTTGCTGTCTAATGGGAAGACAAATGATTTTGTCATAATGAAACATTGAGATGGCTGGATGGCATCACTGACTCTACAGACGTGAGTCTGAGTGAATTCCGGGAGTTGGTGATGGACAGAGAGGCCTGGCATGCTGTGATTCATGGGGTCACAAAGAGTCGGACACGACTGAGCGACTGAACTGAACTGAACATGTTTTGCTGGGACGCAGAAGATACAGAAGAAGCTGGATCTGACTTTGCAGAGGAGTTGACATTTGTAGTATACTTTGAATTGAGATTAAGTGATTATGGGAAGAGAAGAAGGCCCTGAGAGTAAGAGGCAGGCAAAGAACAATATCATTCTAAAAATAAATAAACAAATAAGGATCTTTTAAAGAATTATAATTAGCATTGATAATAATAATAATGGTGGCATCATCATGCTTTAACTCTTCTAGAGATGATATAGTGAATAGATGGGAATTGGGTAAATGAGAAGATTAAAACATTCTAGTCAACACTGGATTATGGGCTAATTTAGGTAATAGTAAGAATAGAGAGAGGGGACACGATAAGGGTTAGCTTATGAACAGAACATATTAGCTCAGTGGTTTGGACAATCTCCATCTGCCATTTCAAAACCACCTTATGCACATTCTCAAACAACTTTGCACAGCCGCAAGCAGAAAATGCCTGATCTTAATCTTACCTTTGTGTACCTCTCCCTTTCTTATCTTGGCTTTCTTCTGACCCCGTGGCAAGGGACACCTGCAGAACCTGCTCTATACTCACATAGGTGCAGCTAAGAAGTGTGAGAAGTTAATGCCCACAGAGCCATCCATGGCCAGGGGTAGATAAATGCTTCTTCCTTTAATCCAAAAGCAATCAGTACTGAGACACATTTTATAAAGCAACTAGGAAGATCTCAAGTAATCAAACACCAATAACCCATAGTGATGACCAACACCATAACAATACAATCAATCATCTACAGCAATGGTCAACATCATGACATATTCACATTGACTTTTATCTCCTCTCTTTATCACTAGCCTTGTTCTGCAGTCCCACTCCTTCTGTTCAGTTCAGTTCAGTTCAGTCGCTCAGTCGTGTCCAACTCTTTGTGACCCCATGAATCGCAGCATGCCAGACCTTCCTGTCCATTACCAACTACCGGAGTTCACTCAGACTCATGCCCATCGAGTCGGTGATGCCATCCAGCCATCTCATCCTCTGTCGTCCCCTTCTCCTCCTGCCCCCAATCCCTCCCAGCATCAGAGTCTTTTCCAATAAGTCAACTCTTCGCATGAGGTGGCCAAAGTACTGGAGTTTCAGCTTTAGCATCATTCCTTCCAAAGAAATCCCAGGGCTGATCTCCTTCAGAATGGACTGCCTGGACCTCCTTGCAGTCCAAGGGACTCTCAAGAGTCTTCTCCAACACCACAGTTCAAAAGCATCACTTCTTCGGCGCTCAGCCTTCTTCACAGTCCAACTCTCACATCCATACATGACCACAGGAAAAACCATAGCCTTGACTAGACGGACCTTTGCTGGCAAAGGAATGTCTCTGCTTTTGAATATGCTATCTAGGTTGGTCATAACTTTCCTTCCAAGGAGTAAGCGTCTTTTAATTTCATGGCTGCAGTCACCATCTTCAGTGATTTTGGAGCCCAGAAAAATACTGTTTCCACTGTTTCCCCATCTATTTCCCATGAAGTGGTGGGACCAGATGCCATGATCTTCATTTTCTGAATGTTGAGCTTTAAGGCCACTTTTTCACTCTCGTCTTTCACCTTCATCAAGAGGCTTTTGAGTTCCTCTTCACTTTCTGCCATAAGGGTGGTGTCATCTGCATATCTGAGGTTACTGATTAATCCTAAAATAAACAATCTGCACAAAAACCTGTGTTTTAAGTTCTACTGTGATGGTAAACTAGGACAAGATGTCGATTGATATAGAATATCTGATGTTTAAACCATGTTTACAGGGTTATTGCCTATATTCTTTTAAAAATTAATTTATTTATGACTGTGCTGGTTGGACTTTCCTGTAGTTGCAGTGAGTGAGGGTAACTCTAGTTGCAGTGCTCGGGCTTCTCATTGCAGTGGCCTCTCTTGTTGCAGAGCATAGGCTGTAGGGCACGAGGGCTTCAGGAGCTGTGGTCCTCAGGCTCTAGAGCACAGACTCAGTAGTTTTGGTGCACGTGCAGAGTCCCCTGAAATACGTGAGATCTTCCTGGATCAGGGATCAAACCCACGTCTTCTGCATTGGCAGGCGGATTCTTTACCACTGAACCACCAGGGAAGCCCTTGTCCATATTCTTAATTCGGAGAAAACTCTATGAAGATCTCATGACTAAAGGCCCACAAATTCAGCAGACGTATGATTTGATGTTTTGGAGGGCATATAAACAGCCACACAATAAAATGATCACACCCTAAGGTATATTCCAGCACGATAGAATTACTGACCCAGTCAGATTCTCAGTGAGATCATACATGAAACAAGTTACAAGAAAAAGGAGAGGGTGGGTAGGGAGTAATTAGAAGCTTGAACAGAAAAGTAAGGGGAGAGAGTGAAAGGCCATTAAGGAGAATTGTGCATATATTCATCTGCAAGCTACAGTCCTGAGGAAGCAGAAACCATAAGGAAACAGATGTCATGAAGCAGTAAAAAGATACCCAAAGCATAAAGGAAATGTCAGCTGGTAGTGAGAGAAAAAGAGAGCAGATGACAGAACAAGATGCCATAAGAAAGAGAGGGAACTTATTTCCATCTCTTGTTTCAGTCCTTCACCACAAGTATTCTTACAAAAAGAATCCATTTTTAGAAATTGTTCTACGTAATCCCATGACTCTTGTAACTAGAAGAGCAATGCTAAAATTTTGCCCATGCTGCTTCTTCTGGTAATATACAACAAAATTTTCCCACAGTCCTGCACAAAAAGAAGTTCCATCCAGACCTCCCACATACTTCTTTGAAAATCTTTCCTTTTAATTTCTGCACATTTTCACTGATTCTGCTATCAGAAGCACAACCAGACTAAATCCTCTAAGACTCATGACATTGTGCAATAACTTGGAAATACCAAGCACTTTAATGTAATTATCTTGTCGAAAACAGTTTAGCAAACAAAAAGTCAAGCTTCTGATGGATTATGCTAATAGGTCTCAGAAGCAATCACACTGGTTATTGTGTTATTTTTCTTTCCTGTGTGTCTCTCTGTTAGTGCATTTCACTTGGTGGAGGATTTAGACAGACAGACAGATAGCATTTTTCTCTGTTTCTTAGAATTTGATATTAAATCAATATTATTATGCAAAAGCACAATAATAGAAGTGATTTTAGTGGTTATGAACTTGGAAATAAGGAAGTGTCTGATGGTATCATTATAATTCAAATACAGAATCAGAAACATAAATAATTCATAGAGAAAAAAATAAAACAAAAAGAGAATGTTAAACTGAAATTTTCCATCTGTGGAAATATTGATAGACTATGGAAGGGGCATGATCTAAATTAGATATTAAAAAATATTCCCTGTAAAGGAACAGGTAGTAAATATTTGTGTCTCCTGAGCCATACAGCCTTTGTCATAACTAATGGAATCACAAGAGTAGAAGCATTTGTAAGAAGAGAAAATTCATGCATTCATATTCAAAGTTGTTTTTGTTCACTTGCTCAGTCACATCTGATTCTTTATGAACCCATGGACTGCAGTATACCAGGCTTTTCTGACCTTCACCATATCCTGGAGCTTGCTCAAACTCATGTCCATTGAATCTGTGATGCCATCCAACCATCTCATCCTGTTGTGTCCTCCTCCTGCCTTAAATCTATCCCAGCATCAGGATCTTTTCTAATGAGTCTGCTCTTCATATCATGTGGCAAAAGTGTTGGAGCTTCAGCTTCAGCATCATTCCTTCCAATGAATATTCAGGACTGAATTCCTTAAGGATTGACTGGTTTATTCTCTTTGCAATCCAAAGGACTCTGAAGAGTCTTCTCTAACATCACAGTTCAAAAGCATCAATTCTTCGGTGCCCAGCTTTCTTTATAGTCCAACTCTTATATGCATACATGATTACTGGAAAAACCATAGCTTTGACTATACAGACCTTTGCCAGTTACCTAATGTCTCTGCTCTTTAACAGTCTTGGCTTGTCATAGCTTTTCTTCCAAGGAGCGTCTTTTAATTTCATGGCTGCAGTCACTATCTGCAGTGATTTTGAAGCCCAAGAAAATAAAGTCTCTCACTGTTTCCATTGTTTTCCCATATATTTGCCATGAAGTGATGGGACCAGATGCCATGATCTTAGTTTTCTGAATGTTGAGTGTTAAGCCAGCATTTTCACTCTCCTCTTTCACCTTCATCAAGAGGCTCTTTAGTTCTTCTTTGATTTCTGTCATAAGGGTGGTGTCAACTATGTATCTGAGATTATTGATATTTCTTCTGGTAATCTTGATTCTGGCTTGTGCTTCATCCAGTCCAGCATTTCACATGATTTACTCTGCATATAAGTTAAATAAGTAGGTGACAATATACAGCTATGAAGTACTCCTTTCCCTATTTGGAACCAGTTAATTGTTCCTTGTCAGATTCTAACTGTTGCTTCTTGACCTGCATACAGTTTTCTCAGGAGGCAGGAAAGGTGGCCTGGTATTCCCACTTCTTTCAGAATTTTCCACAGTTTGTTTGATAAACACAGTCAACGTCTTTAGCATAGTCAATGAAGCAGAAGTAGATGTTTTTCCAGAATTCTCTTGCTTTTTCTATGATCCAACAGATGTTGGCAATTTGGTCTCTGGTTCCTCTGCTTTTTCTAAATCCAGTTTGAACATCTGTGAGTTCTTGGTTCATACTGGTGAAGCTTGCTTGGAGAATTTTGAGCATTACTTTGCTAGCATGTGTAATGAGTACAATTATGCAGTAGTTTGAACATTCTTTGGCTTTGCCTTTCTTTGGGATTGGAATGAAAACTGACCCTTTCCAGTCCTGTGACTACTGATGCGTTTTCCAAATTTGGTGGAATATTGAGTGCAGCACTTTCACAGCATCATCTGTTAGGATTTGAAATAGCTCAATTGGAATTCCATCACCTCCACTAGCTTTATTCGTAGTGATGCTTCCTAAGGCCCATTCAACTTCACATTCCACAGTGTCTGGCTCTAGGTGCGTGATCACACCATAATGGTTATCTGGGTCTTGAAGATCTTTTTTATGTAGTTCTTTGGTGCATTGTTGCCACCTCTTCTTAATATCTTCTGCTTTTGTTAAGTCCATACTGTTTCTGTCCATTCTGTGCTCATCTTTGCATGGTATGTTCCCTTGGAATCTCTCATTTTTTTGAAGAGATCTCTAATCTTTCCCATTCTGTTGTTTTCCTCTATTTCTTTGCATTATTCACTTACGAAGCCTCTCTTATCTCTCCTTGCTATTTTTTGGAACTCGGCCTTCAGATGGGAAAATTTAGGCATTCATATTCAAAGTTGGTAGACTCCAAAGATAAGTCAGTAAGAGTATGACCTTTTGACCTACTGTAAAGCACAGAGCTTCCCTGCTCAGATGGTAAAGAATATGCCTGCAATGCGGGAGACCTGGGTTTGATCCCTGGGTTGGGAAGATCCCCTGGAAGAGGGCATGGAGACCCACTCCAATATTCTTGCCTGGAAAATCCTCATGGACAGAGGTGCCTGGCAGGCTGCAGTCCATGAGGTTACCAAGAGTTGGACATTACTGAGTAACTAAGCACAGTGCATAGCACATGGAACTCTGTTCAGTGTTATGAGGCAATCTGGATGGAGGGGAGTTTGAGGGAGAATGGATACATGTATATGTATGGTTGCGTTCCTTCGCTGTTCACATGAAAACTCACAGCATTGTTTGTTAATCAGTCATACCTCAATACAAAATATTTTTTTTTCTTTAAAAAAGAATATAGGCTTTTGGAAGAGGAAAATTTGTTTAATTTTAAAAATTAGACAAAAAAGATTAATTTTTTTTCAGGGAGGAAGGCTGTTGCAGATTGAATTACCTAATGGACAAAATCTAAACAAGAGATTTATGTTTGGGGGCTATGTGGGGTAGTGCTTCTGGGGTTGACCACCTGTGGAAGGAAGTATAAGAAAGTAGAATTGAGCAGAAGGAGATATTAAGCTATTGTACAGTCTTTTATTTATTTATTTATTTATTTTGACAGCTCCAGGTCTTAGATGTGATATACAAACTCTTACCTGCAATATGTGGGATCTAGATCCCTGACCTGGCATTGAACGCCCCAACCCCTGCCCCCACCAGCCACCGACATTGGGAGCCCAGAGTCCTAGCCACTGGACTACCAGGGAAGTCCTGGCTGTAAGTACAGTCTTAACAAAGACCTCAGACAATCATACGAGGAGCTCTGGAGTTGGAATGACCCTTCCATGAGTCCTGGCAATAAGGTACTAATATTTCCATATTGATTAATCTTTAGTGAAAGAATGCTCTGGAAAGGAAGTGTATCCTGAAGGCAGAGGACTCTCTCCAGTGGAAGTGATCCCCAAAGAGGGAAGAGAGCTGAGGGCTGTCTGAATGCACCTTCATTTCTAAAAGAAGACCTGCTGACACATCCCAGTATAACTGTAGTCTACCCTTTACCTGGACCTTGTCTATCATTGATTGTATTTACCTTTTTTTATTGCTAGTTTTTTTATTTTCATAAATTTATTATTTTTATTTATTTTATATTTGTCCCCACCCCACCACATGCAGGATGTTAATCCCTCAACCATGGATGAAACCAACACCCTCTGCGGTGAAAGCAGTCTTAACTACTGGACTGCCAGGGAAGTCCCGTAAATTTACTTTTTTTGGATAAAATTCTAGAAGCAGGTGCTCCAATATTTCTAGGAAAAACAACAAGGAATATTAGTGGGATAATCATAGTCCTTCCTCAATAGCTGTGTCAAGGCTGCAACTGATAGTCTTTGCCTCCTTTCCCTGTTACCCATTCTAGACTCCACTAGTCACAATGGCTTACCTAGTAGCATGACCCAGATCTGTATGCCTGAGAGATATGAGCTCATGTTCACTATATCCTTCTTAAAAGGAAGTTTGTTCTTGAGCTTGTCCAGTTACAATCAAAATGGGAGTCAGGAATTCAAAGAGGCACCCAAGTGAATCACGTGGGTATGCCAAACGATTTAGTTTGCCCTTGTTTTGACAACTTCACCAAAATAAGAGCCCTGCTTCCCTCTGATGATTAGGATTAACTACCCTGTCAAGATGATTGTTCTGCTTCTTGAGTGCTAGTCACTTTTTGTGAAACCTGAAGCACCAGAATAGAAGTTAGAGTTTATATGTCAAGAGGAATCTGGTGTTTCCTGATGGAAGTGCTCTCCCCTTTGAAATCAGAACTTCAAAATTCAGAGGCCAAAGTTGCAAGGATGACAAGAACAAATTAGTAGTTGTATATTCTGATAAGGAATCAATGCTAATTGGGACATTCCTGGGGTCCTGGGCCTGTGCTTTAAAGTGTACACCACATGCTGGAAGATGATTCTCCATCTTCTCAAGGTTTTGTCTCCAGGCTAGTGGCTAAAACTGTCTATTCCATCACTCTCTGGCAACTTCTGGCCAATGTGATACATCATATGACCTGTGGACCCAAAGTCAAGGGCCCATTTTCATACCACCTGAGCTATAAATGGGCCATTGGAATTGAAGTGATATTAAGTAGGACCCTATTGGTGGATTAACACTCTGTAAGAGAATGATGGGGGCTTCTCAAATGACTCAATGGTAAAGAATATGCCTGTCAATGTAGGACACACAAGAAACACAGATTTGCTCTCTGGGTTGGGAATATCCCCTGGAGAAGGAAATGGCACCCACTCCAGTATTCTAGCCTGGAGAATCCTCCAGACAGGAGAGCCTGGTGGACTGCAGTCCAAGGGGCCACAAAAAGTCAAAGCCAACTGAGTGACTGAACACAACACACAAAGAAAATGATGATGGCAGAAGCCATACTTGCAGACACTGCAAACACAAGCCTGAAAATGTAGATTCTTCCTAGTTATTTTGGGACTTTTCAATGGTAGATGCTATTTGGTGGGTGTTAAAATATGATTTGAAAATTTTCACACATTATGTCCACTTGCTTTTGTTTTTCCATGTTCTTCCAGCCACAACTTTTCTTGTCCTTGACATTTTAAATATTATTCATATCATGTGTGTTATAACCTAAACTACTACTCTCTCTAGGCAGTGAATGGCACACAGCCTCCAATCTTTTCTTTTTCTTTTTTTTCTGTGACATGTGAGATCTTAGCTCCCTGACCAGGGATCAAACTTGTGTCCACCGCATTGGGAACACAGATTCCTAACCAAGGCACCATCAGATAAGTCCCAGCCTCTAATCATTGATTAATCACTCTCCCATAGTTACCTTTTTTCCCAAATCATCAAAATTAGCAATGGTCACCCAATTCTGCTCGTCTTATAATTGCTGTATTATACATGTGTATTATACATGAAAGTAACTATTGCATTTGCTTAAAACAATGTAGTATCTCAGTTCATTATTGATGAAAGTTTTGATGATTGCACTGATATCTTGCGCCAGGAGGAACCAGTGCTCCACCCACCATCCGTGTTGAATCCCTTATTGTCAGATGGGTAGCAAGTGATCCAGCTTCAGAATTCCATCCTAGAATCTGAATTCTCAGAATATCCTTGGCACCAGCAGAAATAGGTTAAGTTGCCTGAAAGCAAATTTTGATTTGGAGATCAGTTTGCCAGAGATTTGTTAGGGAACATCCTTGGAGTAAACACCTGGAAAGTGGAAGAGAGAAGGACGGGCTAGCGGGAGAGGATGGATTGTAATGCAGATACGACAGAGGCCTCAACCACCTCCATGAGGAATTCTGAAACTATCAGATGATCCTTCAGAATTTTCCCAGTAACTGGCAAGGGAACAAATTCTTTGAATGGCCACATTGACCAGTACTGGATGAGGACGGGGAAACATGTTATAAAAATATCACTGTTAATTTGAGAGGATAACCAGTAGATTACTAAGAAATATATATAGTTAATTTTTAATAAAATATAAACCCATACCTCTAATCTACATGACCTTAAGTACAGCAAAACATCCATTCACTTCATCACTTATTTTAAGAACAGATAGTTACCTAGCAGAAAGTGTGACAGGTACCATGTTAGATGCTGGGGAACTGTATATAAGACCTATGGGTGTTGCCCTGAGAGTTAAATTTAATATGTAACATTTTTTTTTCTCCAGATTGAATTTAGAAATTCCTTTAAATCTTACTCAAATCACTCAATGAAGATAACAGCTTCTCTGTTTTTTAGGGCTTATTGGTGGCTATACTGGAGCCAGGCTTCCCAGGCGGCATTAGTGGTAGAGAACCCACCTGCCAATGCAGGAGATGTAAGAGATGGGGGTTCAATCCCTGGGTCTGGACGATTTTCTGAAGAAGGAAATGGCTATCCATTCCAGTATTCTTGCCTGGAGAATCCCATGGACAGAGGAGCCTGGCAGGCTGTAGTCCACAGGGTCGCAAACTGAAGTAACTTAGTACATAGCATGCACATACTGGGGACAAAGTGTCAGATTAAAAACACAATTTTAAAAATATGTTAATGAGTAATAAAAAAATCAAATGAGCTAATATGTGTAATTATAGAATTGTCAGTGGTACAAATAAAACTAAATTATAATAAACACTAAGAAAGAGTTAAACAGAAAGCAAATATTTAGATGAGTTGAGAGTGGCTTTTATTAAACAGTACATGAATAGTAGATGACCAAAGAAATGATTTAAGGACAAAAGCCTGGCATGTTAGAGAAACTACAAGAAGGCCAGGGCCACTACATTTAGGGAATAACTAAATCCAAAAGTCCTGGTTTTCCTTAAATATATGCTATAATTCCTGAGGTTATCTGATGCATTTTTTCACATGTTGCTATTCTTTGAAATCAAGACAACATACAATTCTTTGCAGCCCCAATCGCACTTGGCAGGGGGTTATACATTACTGGAATTCAGTAGGTTTTTGATTAAATAACTATAAAGTTCACTAATTTCACATACAAGAGAGTGGTTCTCTTTTAGATCTTTGAGAATATCCTAAAATCAAACTCACATTATTCTCTGATTTGAATTTAAAATAAAGTAGAGTGGGTATTTTTCATGTTGTTGTTTTTAAACAGCATGAACTCTGGCCAAAAGCACTTCAAGGAGCTAATCTGAGTGAGTCACCTGTATTTTCTAGTGAAATTGTAAATTTCAGCATGGATTAAAAAAAAGAAGAAACCTCAAGATTTTAGCTTGCTGAAGGTAACACATAGGTAAATGGCAGAACTTGGAGCCTCTTAGATTGTCTGACTTTCTATAACTATATAACATCAAAATCAGAGTAACAATGGATTTCTGAGGCTTTTTTTCTTTTTTTAAATATTTCATGTCATATCATTGTTGGCAGGTGTTAAATTTTTATTGATAATGATGAGAACATTCAGGGAAAGCATCAGCTCTTTAATTTTTTAAAAATGCCTGTCTTTGTGTCTTCCTTTTTAAAGGGCTTACAATCGCTTTTATTAAACAGATTGTAGACAGATTCTGAATTGCCTAGGCAATCTCTTAATCTATTAGATCATTATTTCTCTGGGGGGAAAAATGGAGCTTCCTAGGAGGCTTTTGTTATTATTTTACCATGAGTTATTTCTATTCAAAGGTATAAAATAGAAAGAATTGGAGTTTAAAAAAAATGGAGTTCTAAGTTTGGTTCTTGTAATAGTAACAAATTTTTTTGTTTTTTTTTTTCCTTCATCAGGAAACTCAGTTTATCAACCTGAAAAGAGAGAAGTAGACAGATTAGTCCTTGAGTCCTTTTCTACTCTGTTGTACATGAAACATACATGAATTGCATCTTCTTAAGTCTACTTTCCATTTCAAACTATTATTTAAAGTCAAATAGGACATATCATATCAAATCAAGAAAGACAAAGCTTTTTGGGGACTATCTCTGTATATTCTGATAGCAGAAAATATTCCCATTCCCAGACGCTGAGTACTGGAGGCATCATAAATGACAGAAATAATGACTTAATATTCATTCAATTAATTTATTTGAACAAACAATAATGGTATGTGACATTGAGTATGTAAGGATGGGACATTGTAATGTATGTGAGTGATTATAATGGTGAGTTATTCAGAAATGTTTAGGCTTGTGCCCTGCCATTATAGTAAACAGGGGCAGATGAAAAATACCACCCTCTGTTCTCTACCTAAACAAAATCTCCCATGGATCCTCGCATTAGAAGGCTTCCTCTTAGAATTCTTTGTCTTAGTTTTCTTTCCAAACCAAAATAGGTTCTGTGGTAGACAGAGCAATGGCCCGCCAAAGATGTTCATGCCCTAATTCCTGAAACTTGTGTATGTTTGTGTGGCAAAAGGCACTTTACAAATATGATTAAAGATCTGGAAGTGGAAAGATTATCTTGGATTATTCCGGGAGTCTAATGTAACCAACTTCCTGGGTGGCTCAGTGGTAAAGAATTGTCTGCCAATACAGGAGCCTCAAGAGAAGTGGGTTCGATCCCTGGGGTGGGAAGATCCCCTGGAGTAGGAAATGGTAACCCACTCCAATATTCTTCCCAGGATTACCCCACGGACAGAGGAGTTTGGTGGGCTATAATCCATGGGGTTGCAGAGTCGAACATGACCGAGCACGCATGCACTCACTAATGTAATCACAGGAGACCTATTAAGAAGAAGGTAGGCGGGTCAGAGCCATAACAGGACCTGTGATAATAGGCACAGAGATGAGTGAGACTAAAGCTGCACCTCTGGCTTTGAAGGCATGGGAACAGGCTATGAGTCAAGGGAAGAAGGTGGCCTCTGAAAAAAATCAAGGAAACAGATTTATCACTAGAGCCTCTAGAAAAGACATGGCTCTGCTAACCCATTTTAGATTTCTGACATGAACAGTAAGATAATAAATGTGTGTTGTTTTAAGCTACCAAATTTGCAGTAATTTGTTATAGCAACAATAGGAAATTGATAGTTCCCAATCTCAATCTCTAAAGAAAGAATATTCATTCTTAAATTAGTCTGGGTGAACAGAAGACAAAGATTCACATTATCAACTCTCTATTGGTTATAAAGATTAAATGTTATTAAAATAAGACTGAGAATTATATTTTGGTTGCCATGGTGATTATTAGATCTGTATCTATGTTATGTATTATTTGAGTAACATGATCCATTTTGAATAAAACAAAATAATGCAACATATTCCTATGGTTCATTACAAATATATAACCCTTGGAAATAAACATTTCAGGTTTCACTTTAATAATTAAAATAGAACAATTGACTGTGTCCTTGGTACTGTATAAGTGTATGTATGTGTGTACATGTGTGTGTATTCCCAAAACTATATGGAGAGCATTATCTTCAAATGTCTTTCTTAGGACCATAATTTCTAGTTATTTATTAGTATAGTTATCATTTCTGAATATTTATAGCATAATTTAAATGGATTCAAAACTACAAAATATTTGGAAATGTTACTGGCCTGTAACTAACAGGTAAGAGATGGCCTAGGTTCCCAAACATTTTCGAGTTTTCACTTTCCCTTCTTTCTTATTTCATAAAATATCACTTCTATTATTCATCTGCCTCTTTTCCCCTTCAAATGAACTCTTTCTGTAACACTGAGATGCCAGGAATTGATGGAATTAAAAATAGTGCATTTCTCTGAGAAATTATCATTATCAAAGGTTTCAGAGCATTACATTTCAAACATGAAGTTCTCTTGATAGAATTTCTAATGTCTGTAATCTTTAGTATTTTTAACTCTCACTTATAACAAATTTTACAGTTTGCAAAGCACCTTCCTTTGGGAAGAACGCAAGGTTCAGAGCTATTAGTTAGGGTTCTGACCTCATGTCTGCCACTTACAGGCTGGATGTGGACACTGGCAACCTCCTGAGTATTTCTGTGTCTTGTTTTTCTTACCAAAAAGTAAATAAAAGTGAAAGCAATAATGTTTATCTTACATGTTTCTTTTGAAGATGAATGGAGGTAATTTATGTAAAAAATATGTTAAGCTGTAAAACATTACTATGCAAATATAGTAACCATTTTTAATACTACTACTATTTTATTGGGTAACTTGATTAAAAAGTTACCTTAAACCATAGTGACTCAAGACGATTGACATGTATAACATCACAGTTGCTGTGCATCAGAATTTGGGGTATGGCTTAGCTGAGTTCTCTGGTCCAGGTGCTGCTGTCATGGTGCAGCCATCTCAGCTCCCCCAAGCCAGGAGATCTGTCTTCCCTGATGACTCAGTAGGTAAAGAATCTGCCTGCAGTGAGAAGACATGGGTTTGATCCCTGGTTAGGGAAGACACCCTGGAGGGGAAATGGCAGCACACTCCAGTATTCTTGCCCGAAAATTCCATGGACAGATGAACCTGGTGGGCTACAGTCCATGGCGTTGCAAGAGTCGGACACGACTGAGCAACCAAGCACACACCAGCAGATCCACTTGTAAGCTCATGCACAATATTGTTGGCAGATTCAGTTCCCTGAGGGCAGCTGGAATGAGGCCTCAGTTCTTGGCTAGCTGTTATACCTGGGACTACCCTCAGTTCCTTGCTCCATGAGTGGGTCCATAAGGAAGCTTACAACAGTCTTGGCAGCTGGCTTCTTTCAGCGAGCATGAAGGGTACTCAAGCTAGAAGCCACAGTCTCTTAGTAACTGAATCTCAGAAGTGACATCCCATTTTTTTTTTTAATTGTGCAATTCAGATCAGATCAGATCAGCTGCTCAGTTGTGTCCGACTCTTTGTGACCCCATGAATCGCAGCACGCCAGGCCTCCCTGTCCATCACCAACTCCCGGAGTTCACTCAGACTCACATCCATCGAGTCAGTGATGCCATCCAGCCATTTCATCCTCTGTCATCCCCTTCTCCTCCTACCCCCAACCCCTCCCAGCATCAGAGTCTTTTCCAATGAGTCAACTCTTCGCATGAGGTGGCCAAAGTACTGGGGTTTCAGCTTTAGCATCATTCCTTCCAAAGAAATCCCAGGGCTGATCTCCTTCAGAATGGACTGGTTGGGTCTCCTTGCAGTCCAAGGGACTCTCAAGAGTCTTCTCCAACACCACAGTTCAAAAGCATCAATTCCTCGGCGCTCAGCCTTCTTCAAAGTCCAACTCTCACATCCATACATGACCACTGGAAAAACCATAGCCTTGACTAGATGGACCTTTGTTGGCAAAGTAATGTCTCTGCTTTTGAATATGCTATCTAGGTTCCCCCAGTATCTGTGGGGGACTGGTTCCAGGACACCCATGATTACCAAAATCCAAGGATGCTCAAGTCTCTTATGTACAATGATGTAGTCCATCCTACTGTGTACTTTCAATCACCTCTAGATCACTTATAATGTGGAATACAATATAATTGCTCTGTTCAGTTCAGTTCAGTCGCTCAGTCGTGTCCAACTCTTTGTGACCCCTTGAATCGAAGCACACCAGGCCTCCCTGTCCATCACCAACTCCCGGAGTTCACTCAAAGTCACGTCCATTGAGTCGGTGATGCCATCCAGCCATCTCATCCTCTGTCGTCCTCTTCTCCTCCTGCCCCCACTCCCTCCCAGAATCAGATTTTTCTCTGTAAATAGGTGTAAATACAACACAATATTGTAAATATAAATGCAATGTAAATCATTTCCAGTGATCAGTAATTTAAGTTTAGCTTTTTGGAACTTTCAGGATTTTTTTCCTGAATATTTTCAATCCACATCTGATGGAATACTTGGATACAGAACCTGGCGATATGGAGCCGACTCTATTATATTCATTAGAAGTGATTTCATTAAGTCCAACTCAAAGTGAATGGAGGGCTTTACTCAAGGATATGAATTCTGAGAAGAGGAGGTTAGTGGGCCCATCATCATTATTATGCAGTTCTTTACACTGTCCTTTAAGAAAATTCTGAGCATTTGGTCAAGGCATCTTCCTTTAAAGGGAGCCTCTCGAATAAACTGAAGACTCAGATCCAGTTTTAAAGCTCCACTTCCTTCTACATTTGAATGCATATTTCCCTGATTATATTAAAGTATCAGGAATATTTTATAACTTCTCTTACCAGAAGCTTTTATCTAGTGCTGGGTCTGGGTAATGGGATATGCCAAGTTGCAAAGTTTTGCAAAGCACTTGGTTGCAAAGGAAAAACAGATTAATGCTCTTTTAACTATGACTGCACTAGTGGGTACAGCATGCAATCATGATTTCCAAAACAATTATTTTGAATTTAATAGTTCTCCAACTCTTTCTTTGGTACTGTGACAGGACTACTGATTTAATAGTGCACCAAGCTGCTAGAAACCAGAGGTTAAAACCTGTGGTTAAATGTTTCTGGTGAGCGGTATTGAAAACTATCACCACATGGATAGTTCGAAGGCTCCGGGAAGGGGGGAGGGGAGGGTGGTATGGGGAAGAGGATAAAGAGGAAAATAGAACAAAACAGGGAAACCACCAGGCAGCTGAGACTTTCAGTGGCACTCAAATACTGCCAATTTTTTTCCTTTCTTTTTTTTTTTTTTTGTCACTCCAAATGTTAAATTGAAGTGATTATAAAGCTCTTGTTTGTTTTGTTTTGCTTTCAGTGAAAAAGTGAAAATTAAAAGACACTGGGAATAAAGTGTGGGGAGAGCTTTTGACAGCTGAAGGATGGAAAGCCCATTACCCGTAATCATAATAATACAAACCCGGCTGGACAATGCGGAGGGAGGGAACCTCTCACAGGAGAGGTGCTGGAACTGACCCAGGCCTGGCAGGCCCTGGGGCCATCACAGGAATGAGACTGCAAAGCCCCAGGGAGAAGCATTGAAGGCTGCCAACATGGCGGCCTCTGAAAGCTGCACTCTGCCTTGACAATGGGAAGCCGGAGAACTGACTGTGCACTGATCAGCGGTGGGTGGGAAATGTAGGAATAGGCTGCCTGCCCAGAGGGCCAGAGACCTGGTAGGAGAAGGATGTGAGGGGGCAGGCAGAGCTAACAAAAGAAACCTGCATGCCAGGGGAAAACACATATAATCAGAAATCAGATACAGGGATGGACTGGGGCTTTAAATCCAGAGCATGAAATGCAAAGACAGGAAAAATAAATCAAAAAAGATTTTTAAAATGAGCACTTCTCCATGTGATAGAAATAAACTTAATTTTGTGTAAATGGAGGGGGCATGCTTTTTATTTTTACAAATTTTATTGACATATGGAAAAGTGTATAAATTGTACTTAATAGCTCAATGAATTTTCCTAGATTTTTCACCTTTTAATCAGTCTTTTAATTTCACCTTTAATCAGCTGTGTGTGTGTACTTGTTAAGTCGTGTCTGATTCTTTGCAACCCCATGGACTGTATCCCACCAGTTCCTCTATTTTAACCAGCCCTCAGATTTAAATAAAAGGCCATGACCTGCCCTCAGAAAGTCCCATAAACCTTCTTTCTTTTACTCTTCACACCCTATCCCTAAGAATAATTACATTATTATTCAACAGCGTGGATGAAAATCTCTGTTTGAACTTCATATAAATGGAACCTTGTGGAATGCTCTTTTGTCTAGTCTGTTTTGGTCAACATTGTTTCTGAAACTCATCTATATCGTTTGCCAAGGATTTCTCATTTTCCTTGCTATGTAGAATTCCAATGTGTGATTATATCACAAACTAATTATTTGCTCTTCTTTCAGAGGGTATGTGGGCAGCTTCTACTTTGGGGATGTTTTTAGTAGTCTTGCTTTGAAGAGTCTACTGTTGGTCTTCCACTGCCGTATCTTTGGGCTCCATACCTACAGATGCAATTGAGAGTCATTGGCGATGCAAAGATTCCACTTTGGTAAATACTGCCAAGTGCTTCCCTAAAGTGATTATGCCAGTTTATTCCCCTGCCAGCAGTGTGTGAATTTCCATTATTCCATAGACTTGCCAGCATGTGCTATTGTTTGTTTTTAGCATTATAGCAATTATAGTAAGCATGGCTAGATGATACTTGAATGTATTAACTAATGTGTATTTCCTCCTTTCCAACCTCTTGAAGCTCAAACCGCATACCTTCACCCAGGCCGCTAGCCAAGACCCAGGACACCAAAGAGTAACTCGAATGGCTAAGACAGTGAAAGTGAGTCCTAAGGAAGGGCCACATGGGACATGCTAAGATGGGACAATGGCAGGACTGCCCTGCTCTACAGAAATGTCAGCTCCAGTAGGAGCACTTCGAATCCCCCTCCATCCCCTGAATTCATACAGAACTTGCCTCTCACTTAAATACTAGCAATCAGTAGATAGCAAGGCAGTTACAGGGTGAATGCGTTTGGTCATGGCAGACTCTGCAACCCCATGGACTATAACCCACCAGGCTCCAGAATTCTTCCAAGGCAAGAACACTGCAGCTCAATTCCAGAAAAATAAATGACCCAATCAAAAAATGGGCCAAAGAACTAAACAGACTTTTCTCCAAAGAAGACATATAGACGGCTAACAAACACATGAAAAGATGCTCAACATTATCAGACAAATGCAAATCAAAACCACAATGAGGTACCATTTCATGCCAGTAAGAATGGCTGGTATCCAAAAGTCTACAAGCAATAAATGCTGGAGAGGGGGTGCAGAAAAGGGAACCCTCTTACATTGTTGGTGGGAATGCAAACTAGTACAACCACTATGGAGAACAGCATGGAGATTCCTTAAAAAACAGAAAGGAACTGCCATAAAACCCAGCAATCCCACTGCTGGGCATACACACCGAGGAAACCAGAATTGAAAGAGACATGTGCACCCCAATGTTCATCGCAGCACTGTTTATAATAGCCAGGACATGGAAGCAACCTAGATGTCCATCAGCAGATGAATGGATAAGAAAGCTATGGTACATATACACAATGAAGTATTACTCAGCCATTAAAAAGAATACATTTGAATCAGTTTTAATGAGGTGGATGAAACTGGTGCCTATTATACAGAGTGAAGTAAGCCAGAAAGAAAAACACCAATACAGTATACTAAAGCATATATATGGAATTTAGAAAGATGGTAACGATAACCCTGTATGTGAGACAATAAAAGAGACACAGATGTATAGACCAGTCTTTTGGACTCTGTGGGAGAGGGCGAGGGTGGGATGATTTGGGAGAATGGCATTCAAACATGTATATTATTGTATGTGAAAAGAATCGCCAGTCCAGGTTCAATGCGTGATATAGGGTGCTTGGTGCTGGCACAGTGGGATGACCCAGAGGGATGGGATGAGGAGGGAGGTGAGAGAGGGGTTCAGGATGGGGTACACATGTATACCCGTGGTGGATTCATGTCAATGTATGGCAAAACAATGCAATATTGTAAAGTAATTCAGTTCAGTTCAGTTCAGTCACTCAGTCGTATCCAACTCTTTGCGACCCCATGAATTTCAGCATGCCAGGCCTCCCTGTCCATTACCAACTACCGGAGTTCACTCAGACTCACGTCCTTCGAGTCAGTGATGCCATCCAGCCATCTCATCCTCTGTCATCCCCTTCTCCTCCTGCCCCCAACCCCTCCCAGCCTCAGAGTCTTTTCCAATGAGTCAACTCTTCGCATGAGGTGGCCAAAGTACTGGGGTTTCAGCTTTAGCATCATTCCTTCCAAAGAAATCCCAGGGCTGATCTCCTTCAGAATGGACTGGTTGGATCTCCTTGCAGTCCAAGGGACTCTCAAGAGTCTTCTCCAACACCACAGTTCAAAAGCATCCATTCTTCATCACTCAGCCTTCTTCACAGTCCAACTCTCACATCCATACATGACCACAGGAAAAACCATAGCTTTGACTAGACGGACCTTTGTTGGCAAAGTCATGTCCATCTCTGCGACCTCATGGACTGTAGCACGTCAGGCTTCCCAGTCCATCACCAACTCTTTAACGTAGGTGAAATATTAGCCAAATGCATGTTAATTGATCTTCAGTATAGATGGAATTATATGGTTAGGATTTCAGCATTTTCCAGTTTGCTTTCCAGATTCATTCCATATATATGTATATTTTGTCTAGAGTATAAGCATAGAGTATAGATAGTTTATATTCATATTTGCTTGATTGTGGAAAACAAAGAAATAGATTCCTCCTCAAAGAAAAGCAGTTTGGATTCATCAAAAAAAAAGCAGAGGTAACCAAGAAGAATCTCCAAAGGGAGGAAAAAAAAAAAAAACAAAACAATTTTTAAGCCAAAGTCAGAGAAGGCATGGAAAAAACAAAGCTTGAAAATGTTAGTAGCAGGAAAGCAGTTTTTCCAGAGACAATCTCTGCGAATCTTCAAATGATTCCTGCCTGAGTTCCTCTTCAGTAAGTCAGGAAACCATGAGATTTTTAAAAATCTTCATGGCTTCAACGTAAACATTAACTTGAAGGCTGATAAAACTCATAAGTAAAAATCAAGTTTTAATATTTAATGAAATAATTAATAATTCTGTTCCAAGGTCCTGAATAACTCATAAACTAATCGAAGGAATGGGTATGATTCTTGAGTCAACTTCTGAGTGATGTATCTCTCTATCAAATACCTAAAGCAGGAATAAACCCAAAATGACACAAGGTGTTCATAGAGGAGCCCTGACCAGGGTTCATTACAAGTTTTCTTTGAACTTTGTAGCCTGAAAATAAAGTCTTAGAACATTAACAACTTTTTTTCAACATAGTGCTCCACATTTTTTTCTTTTAAAACTTTGAAAACATATGTGTGTATGTGTGTGTGTGTGTGTACATATACATGAACTTATCAGTGTATCATGGATATCTGTATCTATCTATCTATAGACAAAGAAAGATACTCTTTCCCAAATCAAATTGCTAAAATTGATTCTGACGTAAGGCATCTGTTATCGTTTCTAAAGTGCTAACTGGACATGCATGTCTTCTTACAAAAAAAATTTTTTTTAAATAGTTAAGCAGATTTATAAAATGTCAATAAATTTATAAAATGTCAATAAATATTTAATTTTATTTAAAAATTTACTTACTTGAATTAGCTTGAATTCATTCAACATGAGTCAGCTGCTAGTTTGTGCTTTAAGTGCTCAAAGATTATCATCTGTGTAGAACTCATTAGCTTGTGGGAAGGTGATTCGATTTCACAAATGTATTAATAAAAATACAGCACCAAGCAATGTATAGCAACATATTTTCTTTCATGTTAGATGAGAGGACTAAAACCAAAAGGGTTAATAATCTTGTCTGATGCCTTACAATAAGTGATGAAACTCAGAACAGTCTGATGCAAATACATTCTTTAAAGTGATGCCCTGCGTCCTTAGAAAAAAGCAAAGATAGATTCTGCTTCTGTAACCCAAATAACAAAGCAATGAGGACCACAGATGGCACCCCAGCTGTGTCTGATATACACCTGGGAAAGCAGTGTCACCTGAAACCATTTCACATCACACAAACAGAAACAAAGTTTAGCCAATTATCTGGTTAATCCTGTTAATTTCAGTGAAGCAATGAGGTTTCAGAATGCATTTTATTTAGCCTGAAACTTCGATTTGACTGTCTGCATCTATTTAAGGAACTGGATAATCAGGAAATCTTCACCGAGCCCTGCTTGGCCATTTCCAACTATTAAATAATTTCTTAATCGATATGGTGTAAAATTTGGATATTCTGTCTTCAATACTGTATACACCTGTCATGTATTATTTTGGATCATGCATGCTGCTGCTGCTGCTGCTAAGTCACTTCAGTCGTGTCCGACTCTGTGCAACCCCATTGATGGCAGCCCACCAGGCTCCACCGTCCCTGGGATTCTCCAGGCAAGAACACTGGAGTGGGTTGCCATTTCCTTCTCCATGGATCATGCATAGACTGCTATTTACTAATTTTCAAAGATTGTGTGGCATATATTTGATGACATGGTAGAATTAGGACTTCAGGTATCAGAGTGGCAGGTTAGAATGATGAGGAAGGAGGAAGAGGAGGGTCAGAGGGCTGGAAAGTAAGTTACTTCTATTGCAATTTAACATCTCTTTTCTCTCAATCTAGAAAGACCTTTAATGATGTGTGTGTATTTATATTAAAGACAACTTGGAGAGAGACTGTTAACTGTCATCAAATACATTTTATATGATCATTCTTACATTCATCTATTTCCCATACATTCTGAAATAGAAAAGAAAGTTTCATGTTGTCATTCTCTACACTAGATATTAATTCCTAGATGAGTTTGAATTTTTTTGCAGTTGAATGGTGATAAAATGAGCTATTTTGAAGCACATTAAATCAGCAAATTTGAACACTTTGATGCCAATGTTCATTTTATTGCAAGGTATCCTATTTTCACCTTCATAAAATTGAATGCTTGCATGTACCATATAATTAAATTTAGCCATACCAAAAGCTCAGGTCTATGCATTTATTAACTCTTGACTGCATTACTACCTAGAAACTTTGATAAAGTTTACCACAGTTTCTTAGTAGATAAGTTACTGATGTAACTTATCTAGTAAGTAGCTCAAGTCTGGAGTTTAGGAAAAGTAAATACTATTTATTCCCATGGTCCCCATCACAGCGACACAGTACTGTCCTGGCAAAGAAATCTACGACTGGCAAAGAATTCTTTTCTCCTGGGATAAGGGACTCCCTTCCATGTTGGCTCTAATATCTGCCCTAAGGATCAGAATTGCTCTTCTGAGGGAAGTGGAAATTAGTTGTTGCTTTTCAAGACTGAGATTTATAAAATACATTCTGGCTGGTCACCAGAAAATGAAAATTTTGCAAATCTTGGAAAGTTTGAAGCTGCTAAAGGAGGCATATGCAATCTGTTCCTTCAGCAGGATTTTATTCAGATCAGTTCCACAGGAAACCTACAGGATATAATAAGAAAAAGGACAGAGAGGAGCAGATTCACTGGAATACAAACTCACAAAGCACCCAACATGGAAGTCTTACATGATAGATGTGCTTTTTAAGTCAAAGGGCCATGGCCCCATCTAATCTATTCAACTAATTGCTGATCTATTTTTGCTTCCTCTGGCATTGTGAAATATAAGCTAGTAGTCTTTCCTGCCTCATCTCCACTCACCCCTTCCATATGTCTACTCTCTGATCAAAACAGGTGACATTTTCCCAAAGGCCCCTCTGATTTACCCTTCTGTTTCCTCACTCCAGTATCTCTGTTTAGATTCCAGGTTATATGCTTGTTGGTTAAGTACAACCCAGAACTTACTGCTTAGATGCCATTTCTTTTGTGGCTACCCTCGACTATCTGTCAATCAGTCTTCTCAAAAGAACTGCCTGTACACGCTGTCTCCGTTTGCTTATGTCCTTGTCACTTCAATCCACTTGGATATGGCTTTGCCATACTATACCACTAAATGTGTCCTTACAAAGTCAGTAAAGTGTCCATGCTGCCCAATGAATGGCTTTCTCTGTCCTCATCATACTAGACTTTTCAGTAGTTTTCAAAAGAGTGAACCATAGCTTCATTTTAAAAAAATAAAAAATTTTTTATGTATTTATTTGACTGCACCAGTTCTTAGTTGTGGCATGCAGGATCTTCCGTCTTTAGTTGCAGTGCATGGGATCTAGTTCCCTGACCAGGACAGAACCTGGGCCCCCTGCATTAGGAGCACAGAGTCTTAGCTACTGGGCCCCCAGAGAAGTCCTTAAAGTGGCTGTCTTTTTGAAACACTCTCCTGTCTCGCCTTCTGAAGCTCACCTCTCTACTGATTTTCCTTTTAATTCCTGGGCTTCTCCTTTGTCATTATTTTTGTTAGCTCCACTCTATCCCACATTTGATCCAAGTTTTGTCTCCTCTGTAAATAAGAACAGTTCTTTATTTCACTGTCTAAGCACAGAACTTTGTGGAACGGTCTCCCCACAAATGTATACAGGCTGATTAGCCAGCATTCTTTTTTGTACTATTCATCTGTATTAATGAGAGTTCTCCAGAAAAATGAAAAATCACTCTAGATAGACAGAAGATAGATGGATGGATGGATGAATAGATACATAGATAGATATGAACAGATGATTCTTTTAAAAATGAAGTATTGACTCACATGTTACAGAGGTCTAGAAATCCCACAATGCTGCCATTTGCAAGCTGGAGACCCAGGGAAGCCAGTTAGAAGGAATGAGAGCCAGAGAGTGATGGTATAGATTCCAGTCTAAGTCTGAAGACTTGAGGACCAGGAATGGTGGGGACAGGGGAAGACCGTTGTGCCAGCTTAAGCAATGGAGCAGAAAGAGTGCACAAATTTCCTCTTCCTCCACTGTTCTGTTCTGTTGGCCTTCAATGGATTGAATGATGTCCACCAGTATTGGGAGGGCAATCTTCCCTACCCAGTCTTCTAATTTGAATGCTAATCTCATCTAGAAATGCCTTCCTGACCCGTCCAGAAATAATATTTAGCAAGATATCTAGACATCTCATGATCCAGTCAAGTTGTCACATAAAATTAAGTAGCACTTCATCCAAAGGAATAAGAATCTAGTGAACATTAATCTAGTCTGCACAGTATCAGGAAACATATCATGTTAATATCTTAGTAGATGAGTCAATAGGATTACACAGCCATCACACAATAAGAAACATTTATGCCCTGAGATTGAAATAGGAAATAAAAATAATTGACCAGATAAAAGCTCTCTGAAGCAAGCTCAGGGAGCAATCTTTAACCAGAGCACAGAGATGCAAATAGCCAGATGGTTTCCACTCACCAGGCGTGGAAGGGGAAATGCAATGTCTCAGAGTTATCTTTCTGAAGCCTGACTGTCTCGGCCTTATGGGGTTTTGTCATCTGAATCTCCAAAGAGTGAGGAAACATCTTCATGCTGGAGACAAAAAGCTGCTTCAGGACTCCGGAGCTGCACAGGGCACACACACAGTCTTCTACATTGTCAGACAAACAGCTGTTACCCATGTCTGTGAAAAAGCAACAGCTGATGTTTTCTGACATGGTGTTATGTTTACATATCATGGAGTAATGAGTTTGTTCCATGTTGAAAATGAAGCCATGACAAGGGACACTACAGTGACACTGTAGGTCTTGTCATGAAATCACATAATCTCAGAACTGGAAAGATTCTTGGTCTTTTAAGCACGAGTCTTCATCAGAACCTGGAATCAAACTTAGATGTGCAGTGTCAATTTTATTGGGTTCAGAGCATCTCACTTTAAAGGGAAAGCTAAAATATCACAGTATGTCGAAACAGAAGATTAGCATCATGAAAAATTTGGGGGGAAAATTGGGACAATGAATCAGCTGAAGTCGGTAGGAATGTTTAACCAGAAGAAGAATGAAATGATGAGAAAATAGAATACATGGAAAGTAGACTTAACTGTTGCAGTTTTTAAGATCAATTTTTATTGAATGTATATAATTTTAATATATTATAATTAATATATAGTAACATTTTATAATATTAAAATAATTTTTACAATGTTTTGCAAGAATATTGATTTAAATCCAATAGAAATAAAAATGTTCTGAATCAGGACTGTTCAGACATGGAGCATGTTTCTTGAGGATGAAGTAATTTCCGTGGCTCTAGTCAAACATACGAAAAAGGCATTTCAAAAGAGCTTACTATCAAATTGTTGTTGTTGTTCATTCACTAAGTTGCATCCAATTCTTTGTGACACCATGAACTGAAGCACACCAGGCTTCCCTGTCCTTCACTATCTCGCAGAGTTTGCACAAAATCATGTCGATTGAGTCGGTGATGTCATCCAACCATCTTATCCTCTGTTGCCCCCTTCCCTTCCTGCTTTCAATCTTTTCCAGCATCAGGGTTTTTTCCAATGAGTGGCCTTTTTGTATCAGGTGGCCAAGGTATTGGAGCTTCAGTATAGCATCAGTCATTCCAATGAACACTCAGGGTTTATTTCCCTTAGGACTGATTGACTTGATCTCCTTGTAGCCCAAGGGAGTCTCAAGAGTCTTCTCCAACACCATAGTTTGAAAGCATCAATTCTTCTTGGCACTCAACCTTTGTTATGGTCCAATTCTCACATCCATGCATCACTACTGGAAAAACCATAGCTTTGACTATACAGACCTCTCTCGGCAAATGATGTCTCTGCTTTTTACTATGCTGTCTAGGTTTGCTATAACTTTCCTTCAAAGGGGCAAGCATCTTTTAATTTCATGGCTATAGTTACCATCCACAGTGATTTTGAAGCTTAAGATGACAAAATCTGTCACTCTTTCCACTTTTTCCCTTCTATTTGCCATGAAGTGATTGGACCAGATGCCATGATCTTAGTTTTTTGAATGTTGAGTTTTAAGCCAACTTTTTCACTCTCCTATTTCACCTTCATTAAAAGTCTCTTTAGTTCTTCTTTGCTTTCTGCCATTAGAGTGGTGCTATCTGCATATCTGAGATTGTTGATATTTCTCCCAACAATCTTGATTCCAGCTTGTAAACTATCAAAATCAATGTCTATTAACATCTGTTAAGTGTCTTGCCATTTATAACTTAGAAATTAAAAGAGTTGCCCTATATATCTACCTTTGAAAAGGCCATTATGTTTTAAAAAATGATATTGAGATGGAAAATAATTTTTAAGCTTTACACATGCATACTAAAGGCAAATGTAGCTTTCTTAGAGCTATGTTTTGATTGTTTCAGTTTTTTATGCAATCTACTTGCCTATTATCTATAGTTATGCCAAAGAAATAAGCCAGTTCAAATTCAAGGAGGAATAACAAAGATTTTTAAACAGAAATGTGAATACTGGATCCAACTATTTGAGTGCTGACCAAATTATTCACATTCTTTTCTCTAAATGTTTACATTAAGAGGCTCATATCCATATCTTACATTTCATCTTGTAGGTATTCAAGACCTGAAGTGTTTTTATTAGATATTTCAGGACAGATGGGTACCAGTCATTAACATTCAGCTAAACTGGGAGATTGGAAATGTGCCCTGTTGAATATGAATTTTTCTTCCCATCCCTGTGTTTGATATGCTCCCTGTTTCTCAGTTTCTTGCTTTTTTATTCCATTTTCCAAGTCCCTGGACGTGGCATATCTTTGCTTGGAATGTCTCAAGTATTCTCTTTTGCACACAGTGAGAGATGACTGGCTAAAACCAGCATCTTTAGTAATTTTGTGTCCCCTCCCTTTCCCAACCACATGTACTATCACCTTTTCATCTGTACTTTCGAATATCTCCTCTAAGATTTTGCCCTCACAGTGTGTACCAAACAGGTAGGGGATTATGTTTCCCTGTCTGAGTCCTTATAGTCTCTTGAACTAGAAATAACCTGAACAGAACACTGTTGATTTTCAAGGAATTTGGAATTGATACTTAAGAAAGATATTTTTTCCATTATATGTTTGTCATAAGAGAAACTCTAAGACTTACAGGATGTTTTTTGGCAAAGCGAACCAAGGGGAAGTGATCCAGGAAGGGAAAAGAATAAGACAGGAAAAGACCAGAAAATATGAGACACCACTTGATGAGAGACAGCGTAAGAGAGAAAGAGAGAAGGGAAAGAAGAGTCAGAAAGATAAACACTTAATCCCTGCTTCCAGACTACAGGAGACCTGCCTCTGGTGCCATATGGCTCTTTGCTTCCAATATTGTCACTTTGTGTTGTGCTTGTTTAAATGAGTCTGAATTGCTTAAAGCTGCGGAATCCCAGAATAAGACAAATAAGATGACCCTCTTCAAGCCATTTCCTCTCCTAGATTGTCCTTTCCCCAGGGTTCACTTGACATTGTCCTTCATTCTTCAAAACCCCCATTTCATGTTGCCCTCCCTAACCCTTTTTGGTCATAGATTACTCCCTTCTATGCTTTTTGGAACACATCCTTTTGCTGTATTTCCCTGCTTTTTGGAATTGATTTCTTGTTAACAGAAGGTAATGTTTCATGTGTACTTGAAAATACTGTGTATTTTTACGTTGGAAATAATTAACATGTTTTCATACAGTTCACTTGTATTTATATACACGTGTACACACAAAGATGTACATATATGTATTATAAATTTTAGTAAATTTTACTGAGTCATTTCAATAGTCCACATTTTCTTATTTATTGTTCTACCCGAACTATTGGAGTTTTAACGACACGTGTTAAGAGGCAATATACATTAAAAAAAAAAAAAATTGTTTCTGATTTGTTGAAGCCATTGAATTTAAATTATGTCAGTGATAGGACACTTTCTTCATAGGTTGAATTTTTATCACTTAAAATATCCTATGCCTCCCAGTGAATGCCTTTTACATCACTTTTTTGGGTCTGATACTAATATTGTTTATAATAATCTGTTGTTTTGGATATTTCTGATATTCCTTTTATAATCCCTCAACTTTTGTTAAGGATATTCACTGAATATACCCTCTTGTTGGGTATTTTTGATGTGTTCTGTAGAGTGTTCTCTGTGTTCTAGTAAGTGATGTCTGCCTTGTGATTACAATAGATTCACTGTGGTGAAGGGTCTGCCCTTTCTTCTCTGTGAAAGATTTGTCATGCCTTGGAATCAGTGGTTTTTTGGTACACTGCCCTGCCCATCTGGTCCTGGGTGCTTACTCACTACATTAGTCATTATAAAGCAGTGGTGCCCACATCTTTGTTCTCCTGAGTATAGCCCCTCTTTTAATAATGTAAAAGATAGTCCCATTACCTCTATTAAAAGAATAAAAATTCAAGTGAGAAAATTTTAAGGATTTTCATGGTTGTATTTATTTTTAGCAACTTACAAATCAAGCCTCAACCAATGTGACAAACAGAAAGGATCTCTGAAGAACTATGTAAGAGAGTTTATAGGGAGAAGGGAACAGTAAAAAAGCAGTTTAGCTAGGCAAAAAAGTGGGTGAGTTATTTAAATTATAAAAGGTCACTTTCCTTATAGGTGATGGCAGAGTTTTCTCAGACAGGTTACCCAATATACTAGTTTGAGACTCCATTTCTGAGACAGCTGAAATTATATTCCCCCTCTAATTGAAATGTAGTTCAATCCAGCCTTAAGTCTCAGTTTTGTGACATGTGGGACTTAGAATATGTGACTCTGTTGGGGGCTTATTTTCTTGTCTTTTGCTCCTTCCTCTTTTCAGTCTCTTAACCATCGACTTTGAGTTCTTCATACACAACTCCTCATTCTTCACCAGGTTCTCTGGTAAGCATTTGAGACTATGATTTCTTCACTCCCTTCTGTTCCTAATTTTTATCATTTAGGGATTCTTCCAATCTTTCTAGTCCATAGATTATCTTTCTGATCTACCCCCTTATTATCTCCATCTGCATACCTTTATTTCAGCACCTACCTCCCCACGTTGTAATGATGTCTCTATATCTCTATTTCCCAACTTTCTGCAACACATTAAAAGGAGGAATGGCTTCCTATTCTCTATTTTTAATGCCTATTACTGTGCCTGTCACCAAAATGCTTAATACTTGGAATAAATAAATTAATGAATGTTTCCTTCAGAAAAACAGTAAGACCTTTTCAATTGTTCTCATTTGACAATCAGCATTTTCCCTAAAGATATTATCTTCCACTCTCTTAAAGAAAGATAGGTTCATCCTGAGACAGTCCCCATTAGAATTTAGCCTTAGAAGATTTCACTTGATGAAAAACGTAAAACCTAAATGTGTAGTTTTCATAATGGAACACCTTTTGTGACCTTAGCAATAGCTTTGTGATTGTGGCATTATAATGAGCATAATCAGGTAGCAAAACAGGATTGTGCCAATAATAAAAATAACTCTCACTTTCCCAAAGGCCTCAGCGGCTCACCCAGCATCCCAGAGCTTGCTGCAGTTATTTCCTCCTAGAGTACAAAGACCACAGAAAACTAAAGAGAAGATTAAATAGATTTTGCAAAATCAAAATGTGATGGGACTACATTTCAATTAGAGGGGGAATGAGGAGAGGAGGTGACAAGAGAGAAAAATGTGTGCAGAGCATCCGCCTCTCTAATCTTAGAAAACAGAGCCTCTCCTTGGGGTTCAGCTCACACAGACTAATCACAGAAATCATGGAGCGAGGATGAGAGAAACTCCTGAGGAAGCAAGGATCTGACAAACTTCCCTGATAACTTGACTGCCTGGACGCAAGAATTAGGCTGGGCTTTGAAAGTGAAAGGGAACCTGCCTGGCAAACAAGCTGAAACTACAGAAAGTTTAATTAAAGCCAGTGGGGGGAATGGTAAAAGTGGGGAATAATTAGGGCAGCAAGAAAAGAGGGGAAAAAAGAGAAACCAGAGGATGATTAAAGGAAGGCTCTCAGGGCATGAAGCTACCTAGATAGGATTCTGTTGACAACTGCTAAAAATGAGTTTGATGTTTTGCCTACTTGTAGTTTAAACTTTTGGTTTGCAGGGTGTCTCTGTGTGTATGTGTGTGTATGTCTGTATGTATGTGTTATCCTCTATTATCTGTATTTTTCCTTGGCTACCAGCTGGGTGGGAATGAAAAAAATGCCATGATCCAAACTGGATTTTAATGAGGACAGTTCACTGCCTGCCAAGTCCTTGGGAACGAAGTTGGCGGGCTGGACCCACTGGTCCTGGAGGGTCCCTGCTCTGGATCTGAAAGCCTTTCTGTTAAAAACTTGGCAACCCTTCCACAGTTTCTCTTCACCTCTGCCAAACAGATGAAGGCAGCGTCTGGCTCTGAACAAGCGATGCTGAAAGTTGCCATGACTGTCAAAGACCCAAGGAAGGAGCACTTCCTTCCCCTGACATTAGTTAGCTTCAAATCCAACCCAGGGATCCTCTGCTGTTGTCACCTTTCCTGAGACATAGCAATTTCTTTTTTTTTAGTCTTCATAAAAACCAAAGATGTCACGGTCTACATTTAGTTTGGTAAGGACCCAAGAAGAAAAATTCTCTTTAAGAATTGTCCTTATGGAGGGTACTGCTACTTACTGATATGTCTAGAAACAAGAGCTAGTGTGGAAGAGTTTCAGGCATTGAAGCTCAAATTTTGGGAAAGAATCAGATTCTAGATTTCTTCAATATGAACTTAAGAAAAATTTGGAATTTTTGATGGAAACATTATGGGAAAGCAACAAAGCTCCGTAAGCAGGAAAAGTGAAAGTCACTTAGTCATGTCTGTGACCCTATGGACTGTAGCTCACCAGGCTCCTCTTCCATGGGATTTCCCAGGCAAGAATACTGGAGTGGGTTGCCATTTCCTTCTCCAGGGGATCTTCCCGACCCAGGGATTGAACCTGGGTCTCCTGCATTGGAAGTGGATTGCTTCACTGAGAGAGACTAAATGGCAGCTTGACATATGTGCTTTTTTCTATAGTAGAGACCTAAGAACAGATTCCGGAGAAGGCAATGGCACCCCACTCCAGTACTCTTGCCTGGAAAATCCCATGGATGGAGGAGCCTGGAAGGCTGCAGTCCATGGGGTCGCTGAGGGTCAGACACGACTGAGTGACTTCACTTTTACTTTTCACTTTCATGCATTGGAGAAGGAAATGGCAACCCACTCCAGTGTCCTTGCCTGGAGAATCCCAGGGATGGGGGAGCCTGGTGGGCTGCCGTCTATGGGGTCGCACAGAGTTGGACACGACTGAAGTGACTCAGCAGCAGCAGCAAGAACAGATTCACCATGAAAGTTTTTCTTGATATAGTTTTTTTCTAATGGCAACTTAACAATTTAAAACTTCAATTCACACTTCCTGAAATGGAGATTTCCAATGCCTTAGTGCCCTTAGAATAAATCAATATGTATCTGAATCATTACTAAACCAAAGTCATTATTTTCTTTGAAAAGAGAATTGACTTAACAAGTTGTTCATTCAGATGAAGTTACTCTACACTTCTCTGCTGTTATACTATTGTTTTGGTTATTCATATGAAATCACTTTGGAATTGAATCATTTATAAACTGATTGGAAAATACTTCTTATCATGAAAATATTCTAATAAGTAGCTCAGATGAGAGGCTTGTTAGCTTAATTGAAGGACCACAGAACAGAATAAAAATGTAGATTTTAATGTTAGTGCTACATAATGTATACTATATAACCAGAGTTAACTCTCTTTACTTCTCTGCAACTTACCTTACTCTTATGTAAAATGAGTGGATAGGTCCAAAACAGTAGTAGAAACATGGTTATGACCTATACAAAGAATGTGTAGAGGTTTATTATGTTTTTTCATTCAAAATTAGAACATATTTATATAGGATAATGGGGGAAATGTGTATTTTTGACAATAGATTACCTGCTTTGTGTAAAACAAGAATACTAGCACACAATGTGACATTGTGTTAGCCAATGTGTTCAATATGGTTTCCAAAGACAGGTGCAACAGCATCTTCCATTCCACCTACTCTTCTACAATGTTAACTTGACATTAATTCCATTGAGAGTTTGGTGTACATCATTTTTTCTTTAAGCTGGTTGGGTTTGCGTCTGCTTTGACCAATAGAGTATGATGGAAATGGTACTAGGTTACTTCAATGGTTGTGTTATAAAAGTTAACCTGGCTTTTAGAACATTTGCGTTTGGAGCCAATTAAGAAGCCTAACTTTCCTGAGGTCTCTATATCACATGCAAAGGTCATTCATAGATGCTCTGGTTTACAAGCCCCGCTGAGATCTCACTCAACAGCCAAACATGTGAGTCAAGCTACCTCAGATGCTTTTGCCCCTAAACATTTAGTCTTATCAGCTGAAGTTCTAGACATTATGAAACAGAAATAAGCCACATCTTTGTGCTGAATCCAAATTCCAGACCACAGGAAAGGTCTTCTAGATCAAGATCAATTCCAAGATGGAAATGTAATACCCATTGTTAAGACTTCAGAAAGATCTGAGATGATGTCTCAAAGGATGTTTCAGAGAGCCCCTTGCAAGGATCTTTAAGAATATATATATCATTGATAAAGCAGGGTTTTATATGTTAATGGGGTTCCCCACTCCAGTACTCTTGCCTGGAAACTCCCATGGACGGAGGAGCCTGGTGGGCTGCAGTCCATGGGGTCACTAAGAGTCGGACACGACTGAGCGACCTCACTTTCACTTTTCACTTTCATGCATTGGAGAAGGAAATGGCAACCCACTCCAGTGTTCTTGCATGGAGAATCCCAGGGACGGGCGAGCCTGGTGGGCTGCCATCTATGGGGTTACACAGAGTCGGACACGACTGAAGCAACTTAGCAGCAGCAGCAGCAGCAATGGTAAAGAACCCACCTGCCAGTGTGGGAGACATAAAAGACATGGGTTTGATCCCTGTGTCAGGAAGATCCCCTGGAGGAGGCCAGGGCAGCCCACTCCAGTATTCTCACCTGGAGAATCCCATGAACAGAAGAGCCTGGTAGGTTAAAGTCCATGGTCATTGTAGAGTGGTCATTTTCTGTCACTAAGTCCTGGGGTCAGTAGTTAGGCAGTACTAAGCAAATAGACATTTTAAACTTGGAAGTAAAGCCTTATGGAATATTACATATTGTACTTAGTGTTATAATATGCTATAGCCAACTATGGGCTTCCCAGGGGTGCTGGTGGTAAAAAAAAAAAAAAAAAAACCACAGAAAAAAAACAACCCTGCCTGCCATGCATTGGAGAATGAAATGACAACCCACTCCAGTGTTCTTGCCTGGAGAATCCCAGGGACGGGTGAGCCTGGTGGGCTGCCGTCTATGGGGTCGCACAGAGTTGGACACGACTGAAGTGACTTAGCAGCAGCAGCAGCCAATACAGGAGACATAAGAGACACAGGTTCAATCCCTGAGTCAGGAAGATCCCCTGGGAGAGGGCCTACCAACCCACTCCTGTATTCTTGCCTGCAGAATCCCATGGACAGAGTAGCCTAGTGTGCTATACAGTTCATAGGGTTGCAGAGTCGGATGCAACTAAAGCGATTTACCAAGCATGCACAAACAGCCAACTATACTATACCTAATAAAAATATAAACTGTGTAATATTGATTTAGGGGCCAAGCAGAAGCAGTCAAAGCGTTGAGGAAAACTCTAATGAAAGCTGGAAGGATCTTGATGGTCAAGGCTTGGAAGACTGGGAAAAATATAGTATGAAAGGCTGTAAGAATGGAGACAGTTTATGAAATTGCAGAAAATTTGGTAAAACTGTCACCTTGAATAATGTAGGAAATCTGAAATGTACTTCATTAACTTGATGAGATAGTGATGGGTATTTCCCGATGGGATATGGAAGGTGCCATCTGCCTTCTTTAATACAATAAGACAAGACAGAAATGGACTAAAGAACAAAATATTCAGTTTTAGGTGTAATTTTAAAGATATATAATGTGTCCAGTACAGTCTTTCAGAGAGCAGTGGGTTCTCAAATTAGGAAAGGTTTCTAGATCAAGATCAATTCCAAGATGGAAATGTAATACCCATTGTTAAGACTTTAGAAAGATTTGAGATGATGTCTCAAAGGATGTTTCAGAGAGCCCCTTGCAAGGATCTTTAAGAATATGTATTTCATTGATGAAGCAGGGTTTTATATGTTAACAGTGGGCTTTCTAGGTGGTGCTAGTGGTAAAGAACCCACCTGCCAGTGTGGGAGACATAAGAGACATGGGCTCGATCCCTGTGTCAGGAAGATCCCCTGGAGGAGGCCAGGGCAGCCCACTCCAGTATTCTCACCTGGAGAATCCCACGAACAGAAGAGCCTGGCAGCTTACAGCCCATGAGGTCACAAAGAGTTGGACAGAACTTAAGCAACGTGGCATGCATGCACGTGGTAATACTCACCCTAAGCTTATACTTTACAATTACAGCCACAGAAGACAAACACAACTTTCCCCATTTCTTAATTGTGAACTGCAAGAAATAATGGTTGTAGGCTAATGTTAACTGAATATGAATTAAATAACTGTTTTTCTCATAATTAGTTCAAATAGTTTAACATACTCATTCAGTATAGTCCAGAACACTATGCCCAGGGGGTTGGGCACACCATTGCAAAACTTCGTGGCTGAAAATGACTCCTATCAAAGAAACTGAAGTGATTAGTACTTAGAGAAAAAAATGACCTTGGCTTTTGAATTGTCCAAACACAACATGAAGTGTGTCTATAAAGCCATGCATAAAAAATGAAAACAAACAAAAAACAAGGACATTTGAAAGAAAATGTTACAGTTTGGAACAAATTCTGCTTGCATCCTTAAAAAAAAAAAAAAAAGTTATCTGCAGCATATAGTATTTTTCCCATTGCCATTCAGAATGCTTACCTAGGGTAACTAGGCTTAACATATAGAGCGGCCTGTCTTACCAGGCAGTATTCCATCTAAATCACAGTAACACTAACAATCTTACAAATATATGCTCCTGTGTTGTAGGGCCACACACTGGGAGACTTTAGCAGGTCTCAGCTGTGAGGAGATCATTGGAAAATAAATGAGTTTGTTTCCATAAACACAATAGTGCTTCAAATTAAATATCAGGAAGAGATCACTACAAAGTGTAATAAAGCAACCACAAGCTGGTAGAAATTAATAAAGTGCAATTCAGAGAAGATGCTGCTTAATGACAAAGGATACACAACCTGACTTTGGTTGTCCCAGAGGATGGAGCACAGAACCTTGTCATATTTGAGGCAAGTATTTGGACCCTGTCTATTTATAGAAAAATAACATTCTCTACTTACTTGGGAGCATTCCCACTGAAATACTGCTTTTCAAAGAGGGAATGAGCCTTTCACTTTCAAATTAGAATGTGAAATTAGAACTTCTATACATTTTATGCAACTGCCAGAAAATCACCATTGTTTCTACTGCCATTTTTCAAGGAAATCTAGTCTTTGTCCCCTAAACAGAGAAGCATTGTAAAACTGTCAGATAGGAAGCCCTCCCTTGAGGAAAGAGACATTTACAGTACGACCCAGCAGCTGTTGCGGGAATCTCCCAGCAGTAATATTTACAGTAGTCCATTTCAGGTACTGTCAGTGCCGCTCAGACTGCACATTCAGTGCCATCACCATTATAGAAGCTAATGGTTAACTGAATCTGAATTAAATTGCTCTTTTGGTCATACCTGGACCAAATAGCATAACATACTCATCTGCTCAGGGCAAGGGCAGCCTCCCCCTCAGAGCAACAGTGCTGAAAACATGTTGTCTCTTAAGAAGGTGTGTTACTCGTCTTTCTGACCACACTTGAGAATGTTGTTTTCCCCTGAGATGCAGGACATGGCATGGGCTTCCCCTGGGAGGTGAGGAATGTCACTCTGGGTATGAGAAGTTCAAATGCCACAGCTGTTCAGCCTTTGAAATGTAGGCACATTTCTACTTGCATTATATGTCATCAAAGTGCACAGTGTTGCAGAAGTCACATGTGCAAACATGAAATACATTTTTAAAAAATACAAGCTCTTGATTCATTGAGATGTGCTGCCAATCTAGATAGAATGTATGGATTTGGAGGTTAAGATTAGTAAACTAGGAGCTAATTGAAATCCACTGTGACACTTTACAATCACAAAGCTAGTTCATAAAAGATGTATGTTGGAACCCTGGCCTCTTGAATCTTGATATTAATATTATATTATGCTAAGTCCAGACTTAAATATATTTCCTCTCCTTCTTCTCCCACTCTATGATATCATGGTCACATTACTTTCAACATTCCTCTCTGTCTCTCCTGTGCCTAACTCTCTCTATGTGTGTCTCCCTGCCCTCCCACCCACTTCCTCTACCTCTGTCTCTCTTTCTGAACCAAACATTAAAGAATAAATATCACCAGTTTATGTTTTTTAGCTTCTGCATTTATTGACCCTCAAAATTCGAATAATCATCATTATTTCCAGCGTCAACACTCAAAATTAATTTCACCATTCCTTGCACTTTTCTAATGAAGGCGTGTCCTCCTCTCATGTCTTTTTTGTGGTAAAATGTATATGTATGACAAGAAAAAAGAATATGAGATTTCAAACAATGTGCCATAACACTACTGGGGGAAAAGGGGGCAAGGGAGTGTGGAAACTAGCAGAGGTTGGTCAGATACAGTGGATAAAAAGAAGAAACAATCTGCCATCTATTATCTTCTACCCACTATCTTTTCCTTGAATAAATTATATTTGACATCAGAAAAAAAGCTAGATAGTCTTAGATAAAAGGAGAGCCTTTAAAATAACATATATACCTATGAAGATTCAGCCTCATTATCATTTTCTCAGCAATGTAATGGCCACTGAAGCCATATCTAAAGTCCACTTCTTTTTGTCTTTGGCCATGTGGTGCACATATGGGATTTTAGTTCCCTGACCAGATATCGAACCTGCATGCCCTCTGCAGTGGAAGCCTGGAGTCTTAACCTTTGAAATGCCAGGGAAGTCCTAAGATTCATTTAAGTCTGTGAAGTTTTGCCCAAATCTCTCTAAACAGAATAAATAAAGGAAGTATGGCAATGTATGAAAAGTACAGATTTTATTGCTTTAAAAAAATTGGCTTGAATCTGAGCTCTGTGACCTCTGGATAATTGATATTTTAGGGTTTCTGCTTGCTCACTTTCATAATAGGTGCCAACTTTGTAAGAGGAATGCAAGTGAAATAAGAGAATTGTGAAGTATAGGCCCTGCCTAGCACATGTGAAGGAGAAGGCAATGGCACCCCACTCCAGTACTCTTGCCTGGAAACTCCCATGGATGGAGGAGCCAGGTAGGCTGCAGTCCATGGGGTCGCTAAGAGTTGACATGACTGAGCGACTTCACTTTTACTTTTCACTTTCATGCATTGGAGAAGGAAATGGCAACCCACTCCATGTTCTTGCCTGGAGAATCCCAGGGACGGGGGAGCCTGGTGGGCTGCCATCTGTGGGGTCACACAGAGTCGGACACGACTGAAGTGACTTAGCAGCAGCAGCAGCAGCACATGTGAAAGGTTCTAAAACTATATGTTCTTTCCCTGCCTTCTACAGTCTCAGCAGAGCATACATACCTTGCAGTCTCCCATCCTATGGAGACTCAGTAGTGATCTTCATGTCCTCCTGGAACCCAAGTTCTCTGCCTTCTTCCCTAGAATGTGACCTTAACAGCAACAGTAACTATTGTTTACTGGATGAACTCTATGTGCACAAATGTGTGTATATGTGTGTCATGGTACTAAACCTTTTTTGTGTTACTTTATTTAAAATTTTCAATATCCCTCACAGTAGGTACTGTTAACATTTCCAGGTGTGGAAACTGTGGGTTCAGGGGTTACACAATGCAGCTCAAGTCATGCAGTAGTGAGGGGAGTAGCCAAAACTTGGATCATGCAATATAATCCCAGTACCCATCTCTCAACCCCTACATTGCTCTTTACACTGGGTGGATGTAGTTCATTTTTGACAACCAAAGTTACAAAGAGGCATGATAAAAATGGAGGTCACGGGTGGTCCCAGGAAACAAATAATGCTACATGAGTATTCCTGCTAACTTACTTTGAGAGTGATTCTGCTAGAGTTGGCACAGAAAAAAAATTTTTTTTGCATGTGCAGAACTCTGAATGAAACTAACCTAAGATTACCTGATTGATGGTGGAGAGAGTTTTATGTGCAGCAAGAAAGAATATGGAAGCTTGTGGCATCTCATCAGCTCTCTAATTTCCTACATTAAGCAGCACAAAGTGATTAGACTGAAAAGGCACTTTACCATTCAATGGAGAGAAAGCTGCTTGATTTTATTTCCAGAGAAATTAGCCCCTTCTTACTCCCTTTTTGTCTTTAGAAAATAGAAGGTGAAGTAAGCACTATGTTGATAGGCTTTGCAAAAAGTCTGTGGCACAGAGACAACAAGAACTAAATTTAAATCCTATATAATATGACAGATCTTGTATCTGTTTTAACAAAAACAACAACTATCATTCAACAATGTTACATGTGCTGTGACAAGCTTCATATCAACACTTACCAGCACCATCTCAGTTATGTGTCACTACTTCCTACTGAGATGTGTGTGATTATCTTTATTTTCATAGGAGGGGATGGAGGCACTATAATTAAACAAATACCTGAAGTCAAGTTTGAGTTTGAAGATGAGATTTGTACCCAGACAACTTAATCCTAGTGTCTAGGCCATTAACCCCTACATCCCACCAACAGAAGTGTGACCAGCAGATGGGAGAGAGGGTGGAAGCAGAGATTGGGAGAGGAGCATTGTCATTCTCAGAGCAGTGGTAACATTGGAGATTGGGGTTGGAACAAAAGATCATTATCTGATGGTTTATAGACCTTCCATGTGGATTACGGGCCTTTGACTGATTTTTGTTCTATATAAGGAAGCCTTTCATAACATATGGTGGTATTTCAATCATTAAGTCATGTCTGACACTTCTGCTACCCCATAGACTATCCTTTGTCCATGGGATTTCCCAGGTAAGAATACTGGAGTGGGTTGCCATTTCCTTCTCCAGGGGACCTTCCCAACCCAGGGATTGAACCTGCATCTCCTGCATTGCACGTGGATTTGTTACCACTGAGCCACCAAGGAAGCCCCTTCATAACATGTGAAGTGAAGTGAAGTAAAGTGAAGTCGCTCAGTTGTGTCCGACTCTTTGCGACCCCATGGACTGTAGCCTACTAGGCTCCTCCCTCCATGGGATTCTCCAGGCAAGAGTACTTGAGTGGGTTGCCATTTCCTTCTCCAGGGGATATTTCTGACCCAGGGATCGAACCCGGGTCTCCCACATTCCAGGCAGACGCTTTAACCTCTGAGCCACTTATTTTTTTTTTTTTTTATGTATGTTTTGGACAAAATCAGAAATGTGTTCAAAGACATATACAGAATATTAATGAAATAAAATACTTAGGACAAGAATGAAAAAGCAGGATACAAAACTATATATGATAGGGATAATTTGTTTTTCAAAGTTAATACATGAATGGATATCCATATATATGAAAAAAAGATTGAGAAAGAATACACCAGAATATTAATAGTGATAATCCTTAGGAGTAGTAAGATTATGGATAACTCATTATTTTTCCATTACTAGCGTGTGTTATTTTTTTTTTAATGAGGAAAAATATTATGATCCCTGGAAGGGCTACTAGTAAAGAATTGCTTCCTGGGATTTCCTTTAAAGTGGCTAAGACTGTAAGCTCCCAATGCAGGCCCATCTTTTATCCCTGGTCAGGGAACTAGATCCCACATGCCACAACTAAGACCTAGCACAGCCAAATAAATAACTATTTTTAAAAAAAGAATTGCTTCCTGAAGGAAATCTTTGACTCAGCTTGAAGCTTAATATAACACTATCAAGTAGCCAATTAAATGAAATCAATTTATAAGTGAAAATATGTACCATGAGGTACTTTAGTTATTTTCAGTATTCATCCCACTTGCATAATATCTAAGACAGAACTATGTCATACCATATTCTTTTTTTTTTTTTCTGAAAAATTTCACAATATAATGTTGATAGTTTACCATGAAGAAATTAAGAAAAGAGAATAGTTTCTAATGTTTATCCATGTATTGACTGTTCGTAGTGCTCTTTACTCCTTCCTGTATTTCCAAGTTTTGTTTTGATATTATCATCATTCATAAAGGACTTTATCATTTTTTATAGCTCGTGCATACTTCCTTAGCTTTCATTTCTCTGAAGGTGTTTTCACCCCCATTTCAAAAGATACTTTCAATGAATATCTATTACAGAATTGACAGCTTTAATTTTTCAGCACTTTATTTTTTTTTTATTTGATAAATTTAACGCCTTTTATTGCCATACCTCATTTTACTGTGCTTTGCTTTAGTGAACTTTATAGATACATGTTTTTTTTTTTTCCTTGTTAATTTTCTGTTTAGTTGATCTATCCATAAGTGTGAGTGGGGTATTAAAGTCTCCCACTATTATTGTGTTATTGTTAATTTCTCCTTTCATACTTGTTAGGATTTGTCTTACATACTGCGGTGCTCCCATGTTGGGTGGATATATATTTATAATTGTTATATCTTCTTCTTGGATTGATCCTTTGATCATTATGTAGTGACCTTCTTTGTCTCTTTTCACAGCCTTTGTTTTAAAGTCTAATTTATCTGATACGAGTATTGTGACTCCTGCTTTCTTTTGGTCCCAATTTGCATGGAAAATCTTTTTCCAGCCCTTCACTTTCAGTCTGTATGTGTCCCCTGTTTTGAGGTGGGTCTCTTGTAGACAACATATGTAGGGGTCTTGTTTTTGTATCCATTCAGCCAGTCTTTGTCTTTTGGTTGGGGCATTCAACCCATTTACGTTTAAGGTAATTACTAATAAGTATGATCCCGTTGCCATTTACTTTATTGTTTTGGGTTCGAGTTTATACACCATTTTTGTGTTTCCTGTCTAGAGAATATCCTTTAGTATTTGTTGGAGAGCTGGTTTGGTGATGCAGAATTCTCTCAGCTTTTGCTTGTCTGAAAAGCTTTTGATTTCTCCTTCATACTTGAATGAGATCCTTGCTGGGTACAATAATCTGGGCTGTAGGTTATTTTCTTTCATCATTTTAAGTATGTCTTGCCATTCTCTCCTGGCTTGAAGAGTTTCTATTGAAAGATCAGCTGTTATCCTTATGGGAATTCCCTTGTGTGTTATTTGTTGTTTTTCCCTTGCTGCTTTTAATATTTGTTCTTTGTGTTTTATCTTTGTTAATTTGATTAATATGTGTCTTGGGGTGTTTCTCCTTGGGTTTATCCTGTTTGGGACTCTCTGGGTTTCTTGGACTTGGGTGATTATTTCCTTCCCCATTTTAGGGAAGTTTTCAACTATTATCTCCTCAAGTATTTTCTCATGGTCTTTCTTTTTGTCTTCTTCTTCTGGAACCCCTATGATTCGAATGTTGTAGCGTTTAATATTGTCCTGGAGGTCTCTGAGATTGTCCTCATTTCTTTTAATTCGTTTTTCTTTTATCCTCTCTGATTCATTTATTTCTACCATTCTATCTTCTAATTCACTAATCCTATCTTCTGCCTCTGTTATTCTACTATTTGTTGCCTCCAGAGTGTTTTTAATTTCATTTATTGCATTATTCATTATATATTGACTCTTTTTTATTTCTTCTAGGTCCTTGTTAAACCTTTCTTGCATCTTCTCAATCCTTGTCTCCAGGCTATTTATCTGTGATTCCATTTTAATTTCAAGATTTTGGATCAATTTCACTATCATTATTTGGAATTCTTTATCAGGTAGATTCCCTATCTCTTCCTCTTTTGTTTGGTTTGGTGGGCATTTATCCTGTTCCTTTATCTTCTGGGTATTCCTCTGTCTCTTCATCTTGTTTAAATTGCTGAGTTTGGGAGTCCTTTCTGTATTCTGGCAGTTTGTGGAGTTCTCTTTATTGTGGCGTTTCCTCGCTGTGTGTAGGTATGTAGAGGTGGCTTGTCAAGGTTTCCTGGTTAGGGAAGCTTGTGTCAGTGTTCTGGTGGGTGGAGCTGTATTTCTTCTCTTTGTTCAGTCGCGCTATGGGGAGGGAGGGAGGGATGCTGCAAACAAATGACACTGGCGTGCGCTCGCAGTGCCTCAGCCACACTGGGTCTGCCCCCGCTCACGGCGCGTGTAGCCTCCCTGCCCACACTGCTCAGGCTCTAGGTTGTTCCGCCGGGAACAATCCGAGGCTGGCCCTGGGTTGCATGCACCTCCCAGGTCCAAGCCGCTCAGGTTCAGGCACTCAGGTAGTCCTCAGAGGCGCAGACTCAGTTGGGGCTGCGTTTTGTGCTCTTCCCAGGTCCGAGCAGCTCAGGTGTTGAGGTGTTTGGCGAGCGCCAATGCTGCGACTTATCGCCTCCCCGCCACTTGGTTATCTGGGTGTAAAACCGGCGCACCTTCTCAGGCAGATGTTGACCGTCCAGACCCCCAATAAGTTTTAGTTAGCAAAGAAGCCAGTTTTATAGATAATGTCTCTCTGGGGCTGTGATTGCCCCCTTCCGGCTCTGGCTGCCTGTCACCGGAGGGGGAAGGTTTGCAGCCGGCTACCTCTGTTTAGTCCTTTGTTCCGTGCGCGGGCTGGCGGTGTCTTAGGTTAGGGCTGGCTTTTCGCATGGTAGATATCCCACAGTCTGGTTTGCTAGCCCAAATTATTTCGCTCAGATAGTGCTCAGGGTATTCAGGCCAGATTCTTACTCTCAGCGATGCAGCCCGCGCCGCGCCTCCCTGCCCAGCCCCCGCTTGCTAATGGCGGATGCAGGCGTCTGCGCTGCTTCTCCACTGGAGGAGTTACCGTAGGGCTCGCAATCTGCGAGTTTTAATTGTTTATTTATTTTTTCTCCCTGTTATGTTGTCCTCTGTGCTTCCAAAGCTCGGCACGGATTCGGCAGTGAGAAGGTTTCCTGGTGTTTGGAAACCTCTCTCTTTTTAAGACTCCCTTCCCGGGACGGAACTCCGTCCCTCCCTCTTTTGTCTCTTTTATTGTCTTTAATATTTTTTCCTACCTCCTTTCGAGGAGTTGGGTTGCTTTTCTGGGTGCCTGATGTCCTCTGCCGGCATTCAGAAGTTGTTTTGTGGAATTTACTCGACGTTTAAATGCTCTTTTGATGAATTTGTGGGGGAGAAAGTGTTTTCCCCTGTCCTACTCCTCCGCCATCTTGGCGCCTTCCCCCTGAGCCACTTCTTATTAAATTAAACTACATTAATATAATCATCTTGGAACAATTCAGAATGGCTTAATTATGAGAAGTTAAACACCAGTCCTGCATATTCATTGGAAGGACTGATGCTGAAGCTTAAACGCCAATTCTTTGGCCAGAATTGATTGGAAAAGATCCAGATGCTGGGAAAGATTGAAGGCAGGAGGAGAAGGGGACAACAGAAGATGAGATGGTTGGATGGCATCACTAATTTGATGGACATGAGTTTGAGCAAGCTCTGGGAGTTGATGATGCACAGGGAAGCCTGGCATGCTGCAGTCCATGGGGTCACAAACAGTCAGACACAACTGAGAGACTAAACTGAAACACCTTTCCTCAAATATGTTCTCAATAGTGGATGGCTGAATGGTCTGTTCCAAGTATTAATCCACATATATTCACTTTGCTGTACAGCAGAAACTGACACAGCAGTGCAAAGAAACTATGCTCCATTAGGGGCTTCCCTGGTGGCTCAGCTGGTAAAGAATCTGTCTGCAGTGTTGGAAACCCAAGTCCAATCCCTGGGTTGGGAAGATCCCCTGGAGGGGGAATGGCTATCCACCTCAAGTATTGTTGCCTGGAGAATTCCATGGACAGGGGATCCTGGTGGATCTATGGGGTGGCACAGAGTCGTACACAACTGAAGCACTTAGCAGGCCTGCCCTCACGCACATAAGGACTTGGAGCAGGGAGGGCACATGCAGGCTGCAGTATTCTGCATAATCAAATACTCTTAACTACTTCTCTCTTTCTTTAGAGAAGACTCTTTCCTAGTAAACAGTGTTATTTGGCAAGAAAATCTGAGTTTCTGGAATCAGAATGTTTCTCTTTCATCAGCTGTATTATTGTGACTTACAATTAGAAATATATATATATTTGTCTTTGTGACTATTTTTGGCATGAAGCTCCTAAAACCCTTGGAATTTCCATGATGAGAGCTGAGAGCAATAAAGGTGTCTTTTGTTATGTCAACAAGTTGACTTTGGGGAAATACCAAATGATGAGGGCTGCTAGCCTGTGAAGCCAACCCTGTGATTAGAAATTTGTACTGATGAACCTATTTGCAGGGAAAGAATGGAGACGCAGATTTAGAGAACAGACTTGCGGACAAAGTGAGGGAAGGAGAGTGAAGGAGAGACTGAGAAAGTAGCATTGGCATGTGTACACCATCACGTGTAAAGCAGATAGCTGGGGGGAAGTTGCTATACATAATAACATGGGGAGGCCAGCTGGTGCTCTCTGAGGACCTGAAGGGGTGGGATGGGGGAAGGGGAGGGAGGCTCAATAGGGAGGAGATACATATTGTATGGCAGAAACCAACACAATATTGTAAAGCAATTTTCCTCTAATTAAAAAAATAAGCTTTATTTAAAAAAAGTTGGAATTTACAGAACCACCTTGACTTCGGGGAATAGCGAAGGTCTGGAGTATAAGTTCAGTTACCAATGGCCAATTATTTAATCAATCATGTCCATGTAATAAAGCCTCCATAAAAACCCAAAGGACGGGGTTCAGTGAGTTTCCAGGTTGGTGAACACATGGAGATTTAGGGGGAGTGGTGTGCCCAGAGAGAGGGCATGGAAGCATACAGTGTCTTTTCTCACACACCTTCCCGAATGCATCTCTTCCTCTAGCTATTCCTGAGTTATCATTCAGCTCGGTTGTGTCTGACTGTTTGCAACCCCATGGACAGCAGCATGCCAGGCTTCCGTGTGCATCACCAACTCCCAGAGCTTGCTCAAACTCATGTCCATTGATCTCATCCAACCATCTCATCCTCTGTCATCCCCTTCTCCTGCCCTCAATCTTTCCCAGCATCAGGGTCTTTTCCAGTGAACCAATTCTTCACATCAGGTGGAAAAAGTATTGGAGTTTCAGCTTCAGCATCAGTCCTTCAGGACTGATTTCCTTTAGGATTGACTGGTTTGATCTCTGGGTCCAAGGGACTCTCAAGAGTCTTCTCCAACATCACAGTTCAAATGCATCGATTCTTTGGTGCTCAGCTTTCTTTATAGTCCAACTCTCACATCCATACATGACTACTGGAAAAACCATAGCTTTGATCTGACAGACCTTTGTTGGCAAAGTAATGTCTCTGCTTTTTAATATGCTGTCTAGATTGGTTATAGCCTTTCTTTCAAGGAGCAAGTGTCTTTTAAATTCATGGTTGCAGTCACCATATGCAGTAATTTTGAAGCCCAGGAAAATTTCCATTGTTTCCCCATCTATTTGCCATGAAGTAATGGAACCAGATGCCATGATTTAAGTTTTCTGAATGTGTTTTTCACTCTCCTCTTCCTCTTTCATTAAGAGGCTTTTTAGTTTTTCCTCGCTTTCTGCCATAAGGGTATTGTCATCTGAGTATCTGAGGTTATTGGTATCTCTCCTGGCAATCTTGATTCCAGCCTGTGCTTCATCCAGCCTGGCATTTTGCATGATGTACTCTGCATATAAGTTAAAAAAGCCGGATGACAATACACAGCCTTGACATACCCCTTTCCCAATTTGGAGCCAGTGTGTTGTTCCATGTCCAGTTTTAACTGTTGCTTCTTGACCTACATACAGATTTCTCAGGAGGCAAGTAAGGTGGTCTGGTATTTCTGTCTCTTGAAGAATTTCCCACAGATTTTTGTGATCCACACAATCAAAGGCTTTGGCATAGTCAATAAAACAGAAGTAGATAATTTTCTGGAATTCCCTTGCTTTTTCTGTGATCCAGCGAATGTTGGCAATTTGATCTCAGGTTCCTCTGCCTTTTCTAGATCCTGCTTGAACATCTGGAAGTTCATGGTTCACATACTGCTGAAACATGGCTTGAAGAATTTTGAGCATTACTTTGTTACTTGTAAGATGAGTGCAATTGTGCATTAGTTTGAACAGTCTTTGGTATTGCCTTTCTTTGGGATTGGAGCAAAAACTGAGCTTTTCCAGGCCTGTGGCCACTGCTGGGTTTTCCAAATTTATTGTCATATTGAGTGCAGCACTTTCACAGCAACATCTTTTAGGATTTGAGATAGCTCAACTGGAATTCCATCACCTCCACTAGCTTTGTTTGTAGTGATGCTTCCTGAGTTATAACTTTTATAATAAATTGATAATCTAGTGAGTAAATAACCATGCTGAGGTCTGTGAGCAGTTCTAGTAAATTAATCAAACCCAAGGAGAGCATGCTGGAAACTTTCAACAAACAGCCAACTCATCAGAAGCCCAGGAGACAACCAGATTTGCAATGGGACTACCAACATGCATCTGAAGTGGGTGGATGCACTCTGCTAGGACTTAGCCATTAACCTATGGGATTGCCTCCCAGGTAGATCATCTCAGGATTGAATTGTACAACACTGAACTGGTACTGGAGAATTGCTTGGTGTGGGGGAAACCCACATGCTGGAAGTGGTTCCACAATTTTATTAACTAATCCTTTTCCTCCTTCTTTCTCTCACCCATGTTCCAGAACCTAGGTCAAGTCTCTCTTCATTGTTTCCTCATCAAGCTTCCATCAAGTTTCACAAGGATCTAATTTAATCCTTATGGAAAAATTTATTCCAGTTTTTTTAGTATTCTGGGTAGTTTGGCTCTGCCATACTGATTAGATTGTAAATTATAGAGACCATGAGGTATGGATGGATGAGTTCCAAACTCCTTTTCAAACACAAAAATGTGCAGAATTCTGGTACAGAAAATAGATAGAAGCAGGGAATCTCTGGTGGACGTGAAGTTGCCACCCTTCAAAATTGTTTATCCAGCTTCCCTACCCTTTCCCATTCTTTTTCCAGGAAACTCTAGTGACCAGGCCACTCATAATCAGACTAAATTCAAACTCAAACCTACTGGGCGACTGCAGACAAGTCTTCATATATCTGGGCCCTGTTCTTTATCTTTGCAATAGGAATTATACGTCAACTTCAAGGGCTGAATTACGGCTTCAGTGAGAAATGTTTTACTTTCTTTTATTTCTTTACTCTCCTTTCTCCACTTGTTTTTTTCCTTTCTTCCATTCTTCCTACCCACCTTCTTTATTATCTTTCCTAATGCTGTGTCCATGGTGAGTGTGCATTTCTTCATTTATTGTTCATTTCTAGAATAGCAAAGATTCATTTTGAATACATTATAATTACAGGTATGCAGGATGAGGTGTGCAAAGAAAATGATATAACAGCCACCATGTTGGTGATGCTGGATATATATTTATAGAGCTATTTTTTATGTATGGAAATAGACTTTGCATATTCATGGAGTATGTTTTCCATTCCACAATACCACATTAGGCAATATATTACATCTCCTGGCCTGCTTGATATTCATTGCTAATAAAGTCTCATAGAAATAAAGCTATCTGGTAATAGAATGGCAGGTTTTTATTACAGAGATGTTTCTATTATGCTAATTTATGATTTTAGATGATTTACGCTAATAAGTATAATTTCTTTATATAAACAAAACTATAGTCAAATTTTGAAATGGTTCTACCTCTGGCTGGCAAATTTACATACCTCACAGTTTTATTAAATATATTCTGTGGAGATAAAACACATTTTTTACATAAGAATCACCTCAGGCTTTCCCTTGGAGAATTTGATGGCATAAAACAGCTGCACAACTGTAATTGTTTTGCCACCTGTTCTGTGGAAGTGAAGGTTCTGTTCCCTACACTGGTGATTGGATGGTGGTTTGCTCACGTTTCAAGGTCACAAATCTCTCTACCTTCATCTTTTGATACCCTTCAAAGTAGGGAGTAAGGTGGGTGATATTTGATGGAATTGATTTTCCAAGATTTGATTAGAAATTTTCCAGAAGAAAGGAATTGAATAGGGATTTGTTCAAAATCAGCCCGCTGACCAGATAAGAGGAGAAACCCACCATCTGTGATGAGTTTTAATTTCTCATTTCCAAAGTGCAGTTATTTTAGTTTTATTTCAATTCAGAAAAATAAAGTGATTGAGTTCAAAAGAAACAGAACCCCTTCATTTAGGAAGAAAAAAATATGAGGATGTAACAATATTGTGTAGTGGTCGGTCTCTTCTCAAACATATAGCTACAGATGTTCACATAGAAATTGCCTCTCTTAATCTATGAATTTTAATTGTATAGTATTAAAGCACATGGATCATTCTATCTCAGTTAAATAAAATCTTCTGGGTGATTTCTTTTGACCCCATTCTGACCAACTGCCACTAACTTTGTTGAATCACAAAGGACCTGAATCTGCCTTTTGTAAGATTGCTATAGCTGACCCATGTGCGTATACCAACAGCACAACTTTGAGATATCTTAAAGTTATATTACTGTAATACTGCCTATGCAAAGACATGGTATTGAGTGGTGGCTTCTCTCTGGTGACAGAGCAATGACAGGTGAGATGAGGAGAGAAATTCCTAATTTTTAAAAGTTCTTTCAATTTTGTTATACAACATTCCATATATGTACAGTCCTTGGAAATTTAATTTTTTAAGCTTTTATCTCATGGTTTAGCTCATGATTTTGTTTACTTGAGGTATAGGTATGCATAGGACAAACTACTTATAATATATATTAAATGTAACTGTCTTTCTGTAAATATGTATTTAAAAACGAAGGAGCAGGGGTAGAAAAGAGGGAATTCACTTGAGAAGGTTTGGGGTTTTTTAGATTTTATTTTGTTTTTAGTATACAGGATCAACATAAAGGTGGCAAAAAATGTAGTCAAGGATATGTCTCAAGTTTCTGCCTAGATTAATCAATGGATAATTGTGCAAATAGTAGAAATCAGAAATGAAGGGATAGGAACAATTTAAGTCAGAAAGGAAGAAAATGAATTCAATTTGAGTTACACAAACTTTGAGTTTCTTGCAGGGACTTCTTGATCTAGAGCTCATGCTTTGCAGCATAAGCAGCATTGTACTAGATCCCTGATTCACTGCTGGGAGTGGTTTTGCGACCCCTTCCCCCCAAGAAATATTCTGCAAAGTTTGCAGACATTTTTGGTTGTTATCCCGGAGAGTGAAGGGAGGGGCTATTACGAGCATCTAGCAGACTCCCTATATGCTGCTCAGGACAGGAGCCCCAATACATAGGACACAACCAAGAATTATTCAACCCAAAAGTCAGTAGCATCAAGGTTGAGAAACCGTTTACTAGATAGTGGAGGAAGTGTGCAAGAGTTAGTGTGTTTATACACACAGAACGGTAGTCTTGAAGGAGGGGAAACAAGATGAAAAATATGTAGCGCATAAAAGAGTTCAGAGACTGAATAAGGAAGATAGAAACAAGTTACAGCCATGCATTCCCAGGAACCCAGTGATGTAGAATTATAGCCTCAACAGCATTATCCTTTGTTACTGATAAAGTAACAATGACTTCAGAAGTAACTTCTCCAAGTTTATATAGCTAGTTAGTAAGTGGCAGAGAATTTCAAGCTTACTTTTCTTTGACTCCACAGTCAATTCACTGTCCTGTCTACCATACTAAGAACTAAAAGCGATTACAGTGAGTGATAAATGATCTTTCCAACAATGACTGAGGGCTTCCTGCCATCCCTGAAGGCTTAATGTTGAACATTTTGCTGGGCTGAGCTGCAGCTCATATTTAGGAATCAGCAGAGAACTGCTGTAAATTTTATAATTGTAACAGGCTTCTAGCCTCCCACATATTTGCTACTTAACACCAAGAAAAAATTTCTGAGATGAATGAGACCTACACAGTGGAAAGTAAGCAGCACCCCTTAAAAAAATGGAAATTTCTTGAAGAAACATAAATTAAAGTATCCATTGTTTGCTTTGATTACTGTCTTGCATAGCTTTTACAAACCCCCGGAAATGGTTTTCAGAATTACCCTTATGATGCTGAAGCTACATATTGGAGATGTATTTTGGATCGGAAAATGAGTATGTAGTCAGCAGTATGTGACCATATAATACAGAAATATAATTAGTTGATTGACCTTCACCCAGTCATCTATTCTTTTTAGGACTCAACTGCAGATGATGTAATTAAACTTTTTAAACAGTAGCTTTAATTGGAACTGATTGTATGATCCTTAGAACTTAAAGGCACATCATCCCAAACTGGCTGTTTAGAAATACAAAACAGTATTCATCCCTGTATTCAGGTTCTTGCAAACCTACAGAACATAAAGACTTGATCCCTGCTCAGAAAAGAAAAACACTCACAACTTATTATGAAAACAGTAGAAGTATTGCTATTAATAGTAGATAGGTTCAGATACAATGCTTCGATTTGTGGGAAATACTTCAATTTGGGGCATTAAGACAAAAGTGAATGATTAATGTACTGGCATTTGAATGAGAATGTTGGGAGCTGGGCATGGCCATCAAAGGCATAAAGCTTTGGCATTTTTTCTTTCTTTCTTAAAAAATACATATATTATATATATATATATATATATATATATATATATATATATATATATACTTTTGTTTGTTTGTTTTTTGCTTTGTTTAGTCACTAAGTCATGTCCTTGCAACCCCATGGACTGCAGCTCACCAGGCACCTCTGTCCATGGGATCTCTCAGACAAGAATACTGATCTGGGTTGCCATTTCCTTCTCCAGGGCATATTCCTGACCCAGGGATGGAACCTGGGTCTCCTGCATCACAGGAACCCCTATCAATAACCTCAGATATGCAGAAGATACCATGTTAATGGAAGAAAGTGAAAAGAAACTAAAAAGCCTCTTGATGAGGTTGGAAGGGGAGAGTGAAAAAAGTAGCTTAAAACTCAGCATTCAAAAAACTAAGATCATGGCATCGGGTCCCATCTCTTCAAGGCAAGTAGATTGGGGAAAAAGAGGAAACAGTGACAGACTTTTTTTCTTGGACTCTAATCACTGCAGACAGTAATTGTAGCCATGAAATTAGCTTGCTCCTTGGAAGAAAAGCTATGACAAACCTAGACAGTATTAAAAAGCAGGTACATCACTTTGTCAACAAACATCCATATAGTTAAAGCTATGGTTTTTCCAGTAATCATGTACAGATATTAGAGTAGACTATTAAGAAGGCTGACACTAAAGAATTGATGCTTTTGAATTGTGGTGTTGGAGAATACTCTTGACAGCCTTTGGCCTGAAAGATCAAACCAGTCAATCTTAAAGGAAATCAACCTTATATATTCACTGGAAGGACTGATGCTGAAGTTGAAGCTCCAATTCTCTGGCCATATGATGAGAAGAGTTGCCTCATTGGAAAAGACTCTGGGAAAGATTGAGGGCAGGAGGAGAAGGGACCAACAGAGAATGAGATGATTGGAAGGCATTACCAACTCAATGGACATGAGTTTGAGGAAACTCTGGGAGATAGTGAAAGACAAGGAAAGTGTGGTATGTACAGTCCATGGGATCACAGAGAGTTGGACATGACTAAGCAACTGAAGAACAACAACAACAAATAATTGTTATAGCAACAGGGCTAGTCTAATATAAACTATCTTATCATTATCAGAAGCTAGAAGATTCAATAATTTTATTAGTTCATCAATTTGTACTTATTATGTTTTGGTTCACTAATATTTAAGTTCACTGAATCAGCTATCCAAGCAAATAATTTTTGCCTAATAAAGTATTTGCCTGGGCCCACGCAAACACACACACACACAAAAAGGAGCCAACTGAAAGGGTTTTCTAATGGTCAAAGGCAGAAAAATTCTGGCAGCAAATAAAGTAATATTGGGTTATTAACCAAAGTAAAAAAATAAATATCCATGAGTCTATGCTGATATAAATAAATGCTTAAATAATAAATAAATTGGCAAAGACAGACAAATCTCTCATGAAGAAGAATTCAGATGCATTGCATAGATACTCCATTTTGAGTTGAAACATTATTCCCGTTTAGTGTGGACTATGCATAATAACTTCCTTCCAAATAACACACAAAGGAAAAAGCATGAAAAAATAACTTAATGCTGGAAAAATCTGGAAAATTCTACCCCAGCTAGGTGATCAAGATTCACACTAATAGTATTAAGTGACATTGATAGTACATACTCTTGATATACTGTTCATGGGGTTCTCAATACAAGAATACTGAAGTGGTTTGCCATTGCCTCCTCCAGATATAAGCATCTGAATGCAGAGTTGCAAAGAATAGCAAGGAGAGATAAGAAAGCCTTCCTCAGTGATCAGGGCAAAGAAATATATTTGGCAAAACTAACACAATATTGTAAAGTTAAAAAAAAAAAAGAAATAGAGGAAAACAACAGAATGGGAAAGACTAGAGATCTCTTCAAGCAAATTAGAGATAACAAGGGAACATTTCATACAAAGATGGCCTCGATAAAGGACAGAAATGGTATGGACCTAACAGAAGCAGAAGATATTAAGAAGAGGTGGCAAAAATACACAGAAGAATTGTACAAAAAAAATCTTCATGACCAAGATAATCACGATGGTGTGATCACCCACCTAGAGCCAGACATCCTGGAATGTGAAGTCAAGTAGGCCTTAGAAAGCATCACTATGAACGAAGTTAGTGGAGGTGATGGAATTCCAGTGGAGCTCTTTCAAATCTTTAAAAATGATGCTGTGAAACTGTTGCATTCAGTATTCCAGCAAATTTGGAAAACTCAGCAGTGGCCACAGGACTGGAAAAGGTCAGTTTTCATTTCAATCCCTAATAAAGGCCATGCCAAAAAATGCTCAAACTACCACACAATTGCACCCATCTCACACACTAGTTGGAGAAGACAATGGCACCCCACTCCAGTACTCTTGCCTGGAAAACCCAATGGATGGAGGAGCCTGGTAGGCTGCAGTCCATGGGGTCGCTAGGAGCCCGACACGACTGAGCGACTTCACTTTGATTTTCACTTTGATTCATTGGACAAGGAAATGGCAACCCACTCCAGTGTTCTTGCCTGGAGAATCCTAGGGATGGGGGAGCCTGGTGGGCTGCCGTCTATGGGGTCGCACAGAGTCGGACACAACTGATGTGACTTAGCAGCAGCAGCACACACTAGTAAAGTAATGCTCAAAATTCTCCAAGCCAGGCTTCAGCTTTATATGAACCATGAACTTCCAGGTGTCCAAGCTGGATTTAGAAAAGGCAGAGGAACCAGAGATTGACTATGCCAAAGCCTTAGAGTGTGGATCACATTAAACTGTGGAAAATTCTGAAAGGGATGGGAATACCAGACCACCTGACCTGCCTTCTGAGAAACCTGTGTGCAGGTCAGGAAGCAACAGTTAGAACTGGACATGGAACAACAGACTGGTTCCAAATCGGGAAAGGAGTACATCAAGGCTGTATATTGTCACCCTGCTTATTTAACTTATTTAACTTATATGCAGAGTACATCATGAGAAACTTTGGGCTGGCAGAAGCACAAGCTGGAATCCAGATTGCCAGGAGAAATGACATCACCCTTATGGCAGAAAGTGAAGAGGAACTAAAAGCCTCTTGATGAAAGTGAAAGAGGAGAGTGAAAAAGTTGGCTTAAAGCTCAACATTCAGAAAATGAAGATCATGGCATCCGGTCCCATCACTTCATGGGAAATAGATGGGGAAACAGTGGAAACAGTGTCAGACTTTATTTTGGGGGGCTCCCAAATCACTGCAGATGGTGATTGCAGCCATGAAATTAAAAGACGCTTACTCCTTGGAAGCAAAGTTATGACCAACCTAGATAGCATATTCAAAAGCAGAGACATTACTTTGCCAACAAATGTCCGTCTAGTCAAGGCTATGGTTTTTCCTGTGGTCGTGTATGGATGTGAGATTTGGACTGTGAAGAAGGCTGAGTGCCGAAGAATTGATGCTTTTGAAGTGTGGTGTTGGAGAAGACTCTTGAGAGTCCCTTGGACTGCAAGGAGATCCAACCAGTCCATTCTGAAGGAGATCAGCCCTGGGATTTCTTCGGAAGGAATGATGCTAAAGCTGAAACTCCAGTACTTTGGTCACCTTATGCCAAGAGTTGACTCATTGGAAAAGACTCTGATGCTGGGAGGGATTGGGGGCAGTTGGAGAAGGGGATGACAGAGGATGAGATGGCTGGATGGCATCACTGCATCGATGGACATGAGTTTGAGTAAACTCTGGGAGTTGATGATGGACAGGGAGGCCTGGCGTGCTGCAATTCATAGGGTGGCAAAGAGTTGGACACGACTAAGTGACCAAACTGAACTGAACTCTTGATATGGTCCAATGCAAATGACATTTTTCCTGTGTAGTCTTCCAACCAAGAAGATACCACAGACACCACCTCCCTGCCCCCAGTCTCATTACCTCCCCCACCCACCTACCTCCATTTAGTCTAATCATGAGACAAACATCAGGCAAATCCCTATGAAGGGACAGTCTGCAAAATAGCTAGAATATTTTTGAAAATTCAAGATCATCAAAAACAAGTAATGTCAGGAACTTACCTGGTGGTTCAGTGCAGGGGATATGGTTTTGATCCCTGGCTGGAGAGTTAAGTATCCATGTGCTGTGGAGTAACTAGACCCAGGCACCACAACTGCTGAGCCCACATGACACATAGAACATCCTGTGTGCCACAGCTAAGACCTAACATAGCCAGATAAAAATAAGTTAGAAAAAAATTTAAAAGGAAACATTTTTTTTCTTTTTTTTAATTGTTATTTATTTTTTCTGTTTTTACAGATATACATGTGTTCCCCATCCTGAACCCTCCTCCCTCCTCCCTCCCCATACCATCCCTCTGGGCCGTCCCAGTGCACCAGCCCCAAGCAAATTTAAAAGCAAACAAATAAAGAATGTCTGAGAAACTGTCACACCAAGAGAAGCCCAAAGAGATTGTCACACTAAGTTTTCATCCTGGATGGAATCCTAGGACAGAAAAAGGATATTAGATAAAAATTAGAGGAATCCAAAAACGTAGGGAATTTAATTATTAATAATGTATCAGTATTGGCTCATAACTTATAATAAATATATCATACATAAACATAAGATAATAGATTAATAATAGGGAAGTTAGCTCAGAGTCGGAGAAGGCAATGGCACCCCACTCCAGTACTCTTGCCTGGAAAATCCCATGGATGGAGGAATCGGTAAGGCTGCAGTCCATGGGGTCGCTAAGAGTCGGACACGAATGAAGCGACTTAGCAGCAGCAGCAGTAGCGTAGAGTATATGTGAACTCTCTTTGCAACTTTTATGTATTTTACTGCACTTAAATTCATAAGTTTATTTTTTAAAATGAGGCCCATAAACAATTAAAAATACTTATTGGAGTCTCCCATCCTCTCCTAACTCAAAAGCTCATCTCTATTTCCAGTTAATTCATGTGGTTCTGCAAGTTCCTGACTTGGTCTCACATCTATCTGCATATCTCCTCCAGTTTCATTCCTTCACTCTGGGTCTCCGGCCAATGCACAGGCTTTCCTTTCAACGGTGGGTGTGATTTTTGGCTGTGGGTTGATGCCCTGTTTTCCTGACATCTCCCTTGCACTTACCGGGTTCAGCCTGTATGCTCTTCCTTTAACACTGACATGTTCTTGAACCTCATACTATTCATTCCACCTTATGAATTTACTGATAAATAGATGAAGTTTCACTAGATTTTTAATTGAGGACACAGAAAAAATTAACTAACCCTTTTGCTGCTTTTTTTCTGTTATTTTAAAAACTAGTAAAGAAAATAGTGTTCAAGGCACTAACTTCCACAACTCTAATACCTAATACTTTTTCCTAAAAGGTACTTCCTCAAAGATAAAACCCTTCACTTAGTTAAAATAAAGAACCAAAATCTTAAAATGTTATAACTAAAACATTATCAATATTGTAATAGTTAAAACAGGACCTCTTTGAAAAATGTTTAAATCGATATACTTACCTAGATTTCCTGTATATCACACTCTCTTCTCTTTTCTTCTTCCACATGGATTATTTTTCTTATGAAAATCTTCGCACTCAGCTTTTTCTCCATTAATCCTCATGCATAAGAGAGAGGAAGTATACCTATTGGACAAAATAGTGTGTGTCTGTATGTGTGTGTGTGTGCGTACAATTATAATCAGGAGAAACAGAAACCCAACTCAAAAAGTGTAAGAGAGGCAGAAAGTTTATTGTATAATGAGCTGAACATAAAAAAATGCCTGTACTTCTACCATAATCCAGAAATTCACGTGATAGCATACTTTCTATCAGACTATTGTCTTGTCTTCTTTTCTATTGGTTTCTATTCTAAGCTGTGTTTTACTTGGTATCTACAGTGTTAGAGATCAACCCTAAAGTGTCCTGTTTGTTGTTCAGTCGCCCAGTCATGTCCAACTCTTTGCAACCCCATGGACTAAAGCACGCCAGGCCTTCCTGTTCTCCACCATCTCCCAGAATTTGCCCAAGTTCATGTTCATTGCATCGGTGATGCCATCCAGCCATCTCATTCTCTGACTCCCTCTTCTTCTTCTACCCTCAATCTTTCCCAGCATCTGGGACTTTTCCAATGAGTTGTCTGTGTGCATCAGATGACAAAAATACTAGAGCTTCAGGATTAGTCTCTCCAGTGAATATTCAGGGTTGATCTCCCTTAAGATTGACTGGCTTGATCTCCTTGCTGTCCAAGGGACTTTGAGGAGTCTTCTCCAGCACCACAGTTTGAAGGCATCAATTCTTTGGCATTCTGCCTTCTTTACAGTCCAGCTCTCACAACTAGAGGAGGGAATGGCAAACCACCCCAGCGCACTTGCTGTGAGAACCTCATAAACTGTATAAAAGGCCAAAAAAGTGGCCTTATTGCTATTTAATAATTCAAAAAGAAAACATACATTTTTTATGGAATTAATGAAAGAGACTAATCATGAAAGGGCTAATAGTAAGAGACGACTCGTATTGGCTCCTCTGGATTGTTTGTGCATCTCAGTAACTGTTATGGTATAAGAGAATAGATAAACATGACCAGTCACCCCAGTTTTCCATGACTGTCCCAGTTTTAGCACTGGAAGTCCAGTGTCCCAGATCTTGGTCGCATGTCTACCGCACAGTGGAGAGTGATAGACCAGCGCCATTGAAACACAGAAAGGAGAGGTGCTCCCCCAAAAATTCTCTCAAAAAAGTTAATACGTATTTGAACACTGTCTAGAATGACATATCACGCACTCAATAAGTATTAGTATACACATTTGTCCCCTAAAATTCATCAAATATAAGATGAATACTGCAAAATCAATGCTTTTTTTTTTAAACTTACCTCCAAGAAAGAATAATATGCTGTGATTTTAACTTTGGCATACCATCAATTTTAACACATTGGATTTCAGTGATATTAAAATGTGAAGAATCTGTGTATGTTAGATTTGAAAAAGTTAAATGTGTATCCTTACATATGTCCAACCACAAAGGACTGACAGATATATATATATATAGTATATATATATTTATATATATACACACACATATATATATAGTTCTTCATCTATAATATACATTTTTTCATTCTTAAATTAATCATTTATACGTTCTTTATTTATTTAAGATTTAAATATGTTTCCAGAAATTGTGAAACATATATCCAAAACTGAGTAAGTCTTTTAAAAACATAAGTGGTATTATGTCTCTCAACTTCTCCAAGCCCTCCCAGGCTTTACTACTACGCGTGTAAAGTTAGATTGACAGCTTAAAATGGCTCACCAGTTCTTAAAACAGCTCTGCATGCTTTGGGTCACACTTACTTGGTTTCCTCTTTCCCACACAAGACACTGAAGGCCTTCCTTAGCACCTCTGCACTTGTGTTTTCTCTGCCTAGGATGCTTGTGACTAGTTCCTTCTGCCTTTTAGGTGACAGTCCCCTCCTTAATAAGTTATTTCTTGATCACCCAAACTAAAGCACTTCTGATCATTGTCTGTGGACCAATACACATCTATTGTTATTAACCTCACAATATTCACCAATGCATTAAATTATCTTATTCATTTTTCTCTTTCCCTACTGTCTCTTGCACTCTAGAAAATACTCTTCATAAGATTAACACCCATGCCTAGCACATAAAGTTGTTCAATAAACTAGTATTGACTAAATGAATTAATTGACTTAAAAAAAAAATACTATGTGGCCCGAACTTGTGAACTGAAAGAGTAGATGCCGAAAATGAGAAGATCAGAAACCAGCAAGCCCTTTCCAAATGACGACTTAACTAGGCTTGTTTCTCCCAACTGTGCTGCATCTTACAATCATGCCTGCTGAGAGTAAAAACAGTATGTGTATTAGAAAGAATGAGATTTTGTAAAAAGGTTAAGAAGAAGAAAGACGATGTGATATTATTCGCGACTTCCCCAGTGATGAAACAAAGGCCCTGGAAGACCTTTTAATGTTGTTTGGTTTATATCGTTTTACGGTTGTTTTTGGCCAGAGCATTGAAAATAAAATAGCTAACACACATCACAAGTGCACTTGGCTGTGAGAATGCGATAAATTCACTTACATCTGGAAAGTCTATCAGACTTTCAGGGTTCCCTTGGCAAAATTTGGAAAGCTTTCCAAATTTGCAATCATTTGGATTTCTCTTTTGCGATAAACATTTAGATACATTTCCATGGGGTTTTAGAGTTACTCCTGAAGAATTAGTTTCTATGCTGATAAACACTAGAATAACCAAAGAAATATAAAACAAACAAAAGGCATATATGTGAGAAAATAAGGTAGTCGTTTTGGTATCTATCTAAAAGAAAGGAGAAAGGAAAGGAGTGAAGGAGAAAGGAAAAGAGGAAAGGGCAGAAGAGAACAAAGAAGAAGAAAAAATGTAAGAAAAGAAGGAAAGAAAAAATTTAAAAGTGAATAGCATGAATAAATTGGTAGAAACTAGATAGGGAAGCCTCTTCCTGCTCCATTCCCAGAAAGGGGTTTATAGAGAGAGATATTCCTTATCTGAAATTGAAGTCCTCTTCTCGCCAAAGGATATATGCAGCCCCTTTAATCTCTAATAAGTGCCCCTCCTAAAATCTTAGTACCCCTCTTTCAAAGTCAGGAACATTGTTCCCGACAGTGAAGTAATGAAAGCTTTCTTTTTTTTAAAACAGAAACAGAACCTTAAAGGGAATTTCTAGATTAAATCTTGGCAAGTTCTCATTGCTGTTCAGATGGAGTTAGAGATCATCATATTCCGCCCTCTTCCTAAACTGGTCAAGTCCAACCTCCTATCCCTTCTCTGTGTCTCATTCTAGCTTAAAGCTCTTCGCTTTGCCAAATCAATGTTGTTATTATTGTTATTTTTTAAATTTTATTTTATTTTTAAACTTTACATAATTGTATTAGTTTTATTGTTATTTTTTAAGTTGTTGTTTTTGTTGTTGTTGATGATGTGAATCATTTTTAGAGTCTTTAATGATTTTGTTGCAATACTGCTTCTGTTTCATGTTTTAGATTTTGCTGGGAAGCCTGTGGGATCTTAGGTCCCTGACCAGGAAACAAACCTACACCCCTGTATTGGAAGGCAAAGTCTTAACCACTGGACTGCCAGGGAAGTCCCTCTGCCTAATCAACCTTGTTCCTTATCTTACTCTCCTGAATTTGGTAGTTAGATCAGGCGTCAACACCAGCATGCTCTGATTTTGTCTCCCACCTCAAACACCAAGGTATTGGGTTGATGGATACATTAAGTTAATTCATTGCAGTACTTATATTCTTCATAAGAACATAAGTTCTTTGCCTTTTAGTTCTTTCCATACATTTGTTTCTTTCCATCGTACCATGAATTTCACCCCTTACCAGTCATGGGGAGCTTTATTATCTATAAAATCAGGTTGGATAAAATCAGAATTTACCTAGGTGAATTCCAGAAAACACTGGTCCTATGAAATATTTCATGAAAGTAAAAATGGATGGGAGAAGGGAAAGAGAGAAAAAGATAAATTTATATACCACTAAATTCTATGTGGTATTCCTCTTACAGCATTGGACCGTGCTTCTATCACCAGTCACATCCACAACTGGGTATTGCTTTTGCTTTGGCTCCATCCCTTCACTCTTTCTGGAGTTATTTCTCCACTGATCTCCAGTAGCATATTGGGCACCTACTGACCTGGGGAGTTCCTCTTCAGCATCCTATCAGTTTGCCTTTTCATACTGTTCACAGGGTTCTCAAGGCAAGAATACTGAAGTGGTTTGCCATTCCCTTCTCCAGTGGACCACATTCTGTCAGACCTCTCCACTATGACCCGTCCATCTTGGGTGGCCCCACACGGCATGGCTTAGTTTCATTGAGTTAGACAAGACTGTGGTCTGTGTGATCAGATTAGCTGGTTTTGTGTGATTATGGTTTCAGGGTGTCTGCCCTCTGATGCCTTCTCACAACACCTACCGTCTCACTTGGGTTTCTCTTACCTTGGATGTGGGGTATCTCTTCATGGCTGCTCCAGCAAATCTCAGCCACTGCTCCTTACCTTGGACAAGGTCACCCTTCCTGACTTTGAACATGGAGTAGCTCCTCTCAGCCCTGCTGCACCTGTGCAGCCACCACTCCTTGGATGAGGGGTTGCTCCTCTCGGCTGCTGCCCCTCTATCTGGCCTTACAAATAGCTGTGAAAGAAGAGAAGCAAAAAGAAAAGGAGAAAAGGAAATATATTCCCATTTGAATGCAGAGTTCCAAAAAATAGCAAGGAGAGATAAGAAAGCCTTCCTCAGTGATCAGGGCAAAGAAACAGAGGAAAACAACAGAATGGGAAAGACTAGAGATCTCTTCTAGCAAATTAAAGATACCAAGGGAATGGTTCATACAAAAATAGGCTCAATAAAGAACAGAAAAGGTATGGACCTAACAGAAGCAGAAGATACTAAGAAGAGATGGCAAGAATACACAGAAGAATTGTACAAAAAAGATCTTCACAACCCAGATAATCACGATGGTGTGATCACTCACCTACAGCCAGACATCCTGGAATGTGAAGTCAAGTGGGCCTTGGAAAGCATCACTATGAACAAAGATAGTGGAGGTGATGGAATTCCAGTTGAGCTATTTCAAATCCTGAAAAATGATGCTGTGCAAGTGCTGCATTCAATATGCCAGGAAATTTGGAAAACTCAGCAGTGGCCACAGGACTGGAAAAGGTCAGTTTTCATTCCAATCCCAAAGAAAGGCAATGCTAAAGAATACTCAAACTACCACACAATTGCACTCATCTCACACGCTAGTAAAGTAATGCTCAAAATTCTCCAAGCCAGGCTTCAGCTTTATGTGAACTGTGAACTTCCAGATGTTCAAGCTGGTTTTAGAAAAGGCAGAGGAACCAGAGATCAAATTGCCAACATCCGCTGGATCATGGAAAAAGCAAGAGAGTTCCAGAAAAACATCTATTTCTGCTTTATTGACTATGCCAAAGCCTTTGACTGTGTGGATCACAATAAACTGTGGAAAATTCTGAAACAGATAGGAATACCAGACTGCCTGACCTGCCTCTTGAGAAACCTATATGCAGGTCAGGAAGCAACAGTTAGAACTGGACATGGAACAACAGACTGGTTCCAAATCGGGAAAGGAGTACGTCAAGGCTGTATATTGTCACCCTGCTTATTTAACTTATATGCAGAGTACATCATGAGAAACGCTGGGCTGGCAGAAGCACAAGCTGGAATCAAGATTGCCGGGAGAAATATCAGTAACCTCAGATATGCAGATGACACCACCCTTATGGCAGAAAGTGAAGAGGAACTAAAAGCCTCTTGATGAAAGTGAAAGAGGAGAGTGAAAAAGTTGGCTTAAAGCTCAACATTCAGAGAACGAAGATCATGGCATCTGGTCCCATCACTTCATGGGAAATAGGTGGGGAAACAGTGGAAACAGTGTCAGACTTTATTTTGGGGGGCTCCAAAATCACTGCAGATGGTGATTGCAGCCATGAAATTAAAACACGCTTTATCCTTGGAAGAAAAGTTATGACCAACCTAGATAGCATATTCAAAAGCAGAGACATTACTTTGCCAACAAAGGTTCGTCTAGTCAAGGCTATGGTTTTTCCAGTGGTCATGTATGGATGTGAGAATTAGACTGTGAAGAAAGCTGAGCGCCAAAAAATTGATGCTTTTAAACTGTGGTGTTGGAGAAGACTCTTGCAAGTTCTTTGGACTGCTAGGAGACCCAACCAGTCCATCCTAAAGGAGACTGTCCTGGGTGTTCATTGGAAAGACTGATGCTGAGGCTGAAACTCCAATACCTTGGCCACCTCATGGGAAGAGTTGACTCATTGGAAAAGACCCTGATGCTGGGAGGGATTGAGGGCAGGAGGAGAAGGGGATGACAGAGAATGAGATGGCTGGATGGCATCACCGACTTGATGCACATGAGTTTGGGTAAACTCTGGGTGTTGGTGATAGACAGGGAGGCCTGGCGTGCTGTGATTCATGGTGTCTCAAAGAGTTTTATACGACGGAGAGACTGAACTGAACTGAACTGAAACTCTATGTACTCAGTCAAATCTTCACAAAGTCCTTGATTATTGTATAAGTTCCGAGACAGTCTACAGTAAAGAAACAGATTCAACTTTGCTTCAATATCCCTAACTTATTTAGTCACATACTATCCTCTGATTCTTTATAGGAACATCTACCAATAACCTAAGATACAGCATTTGTTGGAAATAGGAATAATCCTGCCTGGATGTATTTATGGTCCCTTTTAACTCTGACACCATTGAAGGGTTATAGAATTTCAATCAGTTGAGTTCTGTTTACAATTTGACCCATGTAATTTAGCATATATCAAGCCATTCCTATGCTATGCTATGCTAAGTCACTTCAGTCGTGTCCGACTCTGTGCAACCCATAGACAGCAGTCCACTAGGCCTCCCTGTCCCCAGGATTCTCCAGGCAAGAACACTGGAGTGGGTAGCCATTCCTAGAAAGCCCAACTATAAAGACTCTGCTACATACAGTGTAGTGGATCACAACAACTCAATCATCAGGGGAGATTAAATCTCTCCTGGTCACAAAAGGTGGATTCCCTTAAACACACTAACAAAAAAACAACTTAGTTGGTATTAATATCTTATATATGACATAGTTTGTCATCACTGACATTAATCTTTGTAATATAAAGCTTGTAATTTTTCATTTTAGCTCCATCAGTTTGCAATAACTTGTCAGGAAAGGGTACCTAGGTTTATACTTACATACCATCAATTTTATTATATATTTGTCTTAGAATATTTCTAATATTTCTAATATATTTCTAATAAAATTATTCATAAAACAAAATAATATCTATATTTTAAGAAATGAAGTCATGCTTTTACAAGCAGTACACTGTCAGATTGTAAATCTGGTTAAAGTTGTAAAATAACTTTAATCAGTTATTTAGTATAGAAAAAAGACAATTTATGGTAAAATAAATACTTCCTACTTAGCAAATATTATCAAAAATTATTCAAAAATAAGGACATAAACACATGACAAGGCCACATAACATCTCATATTTGAAACTGTGGCATTAGACAGAAAAAAAAAAGAACACACATATGGAAATATTTAATTTAGTGATGTAACTGTAAAACATCTGAAGTGTGTTAACAACAAAATGTCTCATGCCTGGATCACAACAGCTATTTAGACACTGACTGGTGGTAGTTTCTTGTGACCTCATGGACCCATCAGGATTCTCTGTCCATCTCTGTCTGGGATTTCCCAGGTTAAAATACTGGACTTGGTTACCATTTCCTTCTCCAGGGTTCTTCCCAACACAGGGATCGTCTCCTGCATTGCAGGCTGATTCTTTACCGCTAAACCACCAGAGAAGCCCAGACACTGACTACCAGGCCTAAAACTTACCTGATTGAATTATTGCCAATATATAACCTCTCCCCAGTCAAGCTTAAATTCAAGCCATTATTTGCAACAATATAGCAAGGATAGTTTCCCTAGAGCCATTTGATTTATGCTTTTTAACTTCCCCCCAGGTTCATGATTCACTCAAGCTACTCAAACTTAATGACAATTATCAATGGAAAATTCCCATCTCCCAAGTTCATAACTGATTCATATTTCTCAGTTTATGAAAGTCACATTTTGTGTCAACACTTCTTTTGTGAACTGAAAGATCTGACCATGCCACACTTTTTATTTATAAAGCCTACTTTGACCCTCTTCTGTCTAACATGTGCTATTAAAGAAATAGCATTTAATAGATAAGAAAAATCTCAGGTTTATGCACAGCTGTTAATTTTCCTTAGGGCATTACTTCACAGAGCCTTCTTTCCAGGAAGATATCCTCTTAGGAAAGACTGCCTACCAGGAGAGCAACTGTTATGAAAGCAATCAAATAATTTTGATTAAAAAAAATCCCAAACACCTTAAAATGTTTTCCCTCATGACCTCAATTCCTGGGAGGCTTTCGTTTTCATCTACTATTTCTGTGTTGCTTTGACATAATTAGAGCAAAGTATCACAGATGTTTGGAATATTTTTTTTTTTAATTTGAACTGAGGTTTACCAGATGTCTAAATCCCCCACTGTGAATTATTTACAAATTTTTAAAAAGTTGTCCTGGGAATATAAAGCTACCTCAAGAGTCCGAGCAACTAACTGAATTTCTACTCTTTGAGTGTATATGAACTCAAATATGATTGAGTTTTGATTTATAAATAAGTATCATTGGTAAAATCCATATTATTTAATGTAATCTTAAAAATATATACACCATAAACATTACACTATTGGCCTAAGATTAGAAGTTTGTGGCTTACTGAGAATAATAAATGTCAAAGTAATTTCAACATATGAGATTGTAAGCATTCATAAAACTGGCATTCACCTCTTATGATACCTTGTTGGCTAATCAGTTATGTTTGAGAAACTAATGGTTTTTATGAGGAAAGCAAAAATGCTTTACTTTTAATTACCCAAATTTGAAAAAGATTAAACAGACTGCTTTGCATAAAACAATACAGATTAAAAACTCAATTAATTTAATCAGTTTTCTGAGTGTCAAATAATTTGCCAGTGAAATTTTATGTAGGAGTAAACTTGCCCTGAATATGCCATTTTCCAATAGGAGATAAAAAGCTATATGTACCATCTGGAATTCTGGACAAGTATGGGGTTTCAATGATTGCATCAGCAATGCAGTGCCAGTTTCAGAGAAAAGTGTTTTGGAGGGGATATAGGAAGAAACAAGTCTGTAAGATTTATGCATATCACCTCGTGCTCTTGGTAGTAAGAACTAAACATTTGTTTAAAACCATGAAATGACATGGGTGAGGACAAGGCCAAGATTAATTAGCATCAGCATCCTCTTATACATTCCTGGCAATGATCTATAGAGGAGACAATCTGAGGATAGGCATGGTAGAAGGAGGAGAGATGAAAACCACGAGAAATGAATTAAGCCTGACCAAGCAACACATTACTCTGAAACACTCCCGGATTTCAGAAATAGTTCACCAAAAATCAAATTTGTGATGCTAATCAGACAAATCCTGTACTCCTGTCATCTTCATTCCGGGTGTAGTGTACCCCTGTCATCTTCACTCCGGGTGTGTTGTACCCCTGTCATCTTCACTCCGGGTGTAGTGTACCCCTGTCATCTTCACTCCGGGTGTAGTGTACCCCTGTCATCTTCACTCCGGGTGTAGTGTACTCCTGTCATCTTCACTCCGGGTGTAGTCCCTTTCAACAGTCTTTCACCCATTCTCTGCACCTGTGTTTTCTCTCTCCTTGAGTTCTTCTTCAAGATGTTTTAAGAATTGTTGTTTTGAAATGTAAATCTGCCTATATCACCCTACCTTTCTGATTTCCATGGGCATAGAGGGTAGAGTCTGAACTCCTTAGATCCTCCAGAACTTCTCATGTGTACTCCAAGCACAGGATCTAACTGAAGCTTCACTCCCTAAATGATTATGCACTTCCTGTGTTTCTTACCTATTCCCAATCTTTCTAACCCCAGCTCATTCTCAACACAGCTAATTTGAGTCAGCATCTAAGCAGGTGTATATTCCTCAGACTACTTGAAGGTGGGCAAGACAGAAATCCCCATACCTTGCCAGTGCTCAGGAGGAAATGAGAAACTATCTTAGGAGAGCCTTGCAAAGGAGATACAACGGCTATGGGAGATGGCTCCCTGTAGCTTCTCACAGACTTCTCATCCTCTGCTTTTCCAGAAGGATCACAGTGTTCTGGCAAGACTTATATTAGTGCAGTTCAAGCCTTTGTCTGCATAGCCAAGTGGATATGTGTGAAGTCACCATGTCACCACAATGGAGACATTTCCTTATATGAACAACTGAGAAATGAGACAGAATGTTGAGTAGAAACATTTCTGATAGCATTTTTCAACTACTTCTGTTGAGGATAGATGAGCAAAAAATTAATCATTCAGTGAGCGTATTCTCCATTTGTCCAAAAGCTTTAATGTATATATATATATATATATATATATATATATATATATATATATAAAATGAGTCAAGTAAATAGTAAGTTCTCAAAACAGCTTGTTTCTCTTTATTCTTAAACAGGCTATATTAAAGATCAATTTCTTTTACTTGATCAAACAATCTCATTTTGTCTAGATACTGTATGACTGTATGTGCTTATTTGGACTCTATGTTATTACCTTGATGATTGAGTTTGCTGTTTTACTTGTCAAAATATATTGTATTCCCCTGAATATCATGTTATACACATGATAAGTAAAATAAGCCTAGAGATAAAATAAGTTTTGTGGGACCATCAGAAACTAACCAATGTAAGCAAGGGAAACTTCAGTGGAGAAGCAGAAACAAATAGCTCAACAGGGTATATTGGATAGTTTTTAATAAGATCAAGTTTTAAAAATCTTCAGCTGTGTGTGTGTGTGTGTATATATATATATATATATGTATTTAATTATGTATTTATTATGCACACCAATATTGCAAAATATTTTCCTAATTTCTGTTGTCAAAAAGTTGAGAATGACAAACAGCATTGTCAGGGATGAAAATTAATAAACTTTCATTATCCAGACTTTTTTTTGGCTGCACCACACAGCTTGTCGGATCTTAGTTCCTCCACCAGGGATTGAACCCAGGCCTTCAGCAGTGAAAGTTCAGAGTCTCAACCATTTACCCAAGCATTTTATGAGGCATTACTATCTCACTAAAACTTAACATTTTAAGATGTTTCCTAATCTCTATTTTCTAGACATACTTGAAGGCATGTTCTCACCACAACTATAGGAGATGGATTTTATTTTATAATTTCAGTATCCCTAGAAGATTGGTTCCAGAAGCCCCTGCAGATACCAAAATTTGTCAAGTCCCATAGTCAGCCCTCTGTATCCCCAGTTTCATATAAAGGATTCATACAACCACAGATGGAAATTCCAATCTGTGATTTGTTGAATTCACAAATTTATTAGTCACTCAGTCGTGTTTAACTCTTTGCAACCCCATGGACTGTAGTCCACCAGGTTTCTCTGTCCATGGAATTCTCCAGGCAAGAATACTGGAGTGGGTTGCCATTCCCTTCTCCAGGGATTGAACCTAGGTCTCCTGCATTGCAGGCAGATTCTTTACCATCTGAGCCACCAGGGAAGTCCCCAGAAAACCACAAATATGGAGGGTTGAATGTATATTTATTGAAAAACTCTACATTTAAATGGAACCAAAGCATTTCAAAGTTCACACTGTTGAAAGTTTGACTGCAATTTCAATTTATACATGGGGAACAATCCAGGGAGAGTTTCAGAAATTCATCAAAACTTCAAAGCCTTTCAACAGCAGATTTTAACAGTGGAGTATGAATTCAGAATTATTTTAACCTCTACATATGAAAGTCTCATAATGACTTGAAATCTAGCTTTCAGCTATTTTCTAGATTTTACAAATGATTATCAATGGTCCCATGAAGTTTAAAGCAAATATGACCTATATCTCATAACTAGTAGATGGCAGAGCTTAGAATCGTACTTAAGCCTGTTTACCTCCAAAGAAAACACTACTTCCACTAATTACCCGTATGCCTAATTGGTAGAGAAAGACAAATACTTAAGCAACAACAAAACAAAGAAAGAGAAGTATGTCATGAAAGAGGCCCAAACCTCCTCAAACTACAGTGAATTACAACAGAATTATTGCAGAACATCTTCAACCAAAAGTGTGGGTCATATTGAGCATCAGGGCATCTAGATGATTCCCTTTGTCATATTGGATTTCATCCATATACCATGTAGACAGATGGTAGGGATATGTTTGACTGAGTTTGAGCTGAAAGATTCTGAAATGTTTCTGAATGTTTTCACATCACAACTATACTCACACGCCATCACTTGAGGTTTATTTTCTCAAGATACTGTTCCTCCTCTGCTTACATATTTAAAATTAGAGAAGATAGTGTTTCCAATATAAATTTGAACTATATGTCTATTTTTTTTTCTGCTTCAGTGATCAAATTTGATTGATTTAACATAGAAGAACTAGATCTCAAAACCAATTTTCTGTCATAGAAAGAAGGAAACAGAAGTATAGTTTACCTTTTTCTGAAAAAGCAGAATTAAAATAATATAAAATGATTGGTGGTTTCATATGCTTTGGAAGAATGACAAAGAAATAAACAAAAATGTCCATAATCTAAAAATCTATGTAATAGAGAAGTCATTCAAAATGAGATCTGTGAGAGTAGAGACAATATTAAAACATAGTCCCACAAGTGTCATTCCATATTCACTGATGTTACTATCATCTCAGTATGAAGCCTCCTTATGTTCAAAATACTAAGAAACAATTTAGAAGCTTGGATGTTAAAGAGATTAAATTATAATTGTTTCCTTTGTATACTTAGGTTAACCACATGGATTTTATTTTAATTAATTAAAATACTATGAAAACCAAACATTTAAAATCCATCTAACTCACTTCCCTAATCTGCATCATAAAGGAATTAGTATGAATAAGAATTCTAAAGTCATTTGTGAAGTCATTTATAACCTTTATGTATTTCCTATTCTCCTGATTAAATTACATGTCTGAGTGAGTCTTAATTATATTTTGCCAAGTGATTTGAAAGCTTTCTATCTTAAGGTCTGTTGGTAAACAAATGAATGTGGAAAAAATAGAATATGTCTAGTGTATTTCATATAATGTAAAAGCTTTATCATTGTCTCAAACATCCCAGTGCAAATGGTTACTACTAATATAGTCAACATCAGCAAGAGCTATCCTAGCTCATGAAAGATATATTGTAGACATCTCCTTGAAATTTATGCTCCGTACAGATTATCTTCTATTAACTGGTGAGCTTGAACCTTGAAAGAAGTTTCAAGTTTCAGATAAGTAACATACATCACTGAACATTACGTCTGCCACCTGGTAATGGATAATATAAATACAGCACATTTATTCAGCAGGGAAGGGAAACTGCTTCTATAGCCAGTTCTCAATTATTCGGGGTAATGGGGGAAAACCTCCAAGTGGTTATCCATAAATACAGATAATTGGCAGAATATGTAAATTAGGTCCCATCTCACAATGTTTATGAACATTTTGGCTGAAGAGTGATAAAAGCAGAAATGAAGAATTATTAAAGTACCATAATTATTATGAAATATTTGACAGATTCACTCTTGCCTGGTTCTCCTCCCATCCCTTTGACTTTTCCTCCTACACCTCCTCTGGCGACCACTCTCAAAAGACATATCTTCCCCAGGCTCTGCATTCAGCTTCCTTCTGTTTTTATATACAAATTATTTCTGGTTCATCTCACCCACTATCATGGCTACAGATAGCAAGAGAGCAGATGCTTAATACATGCTGGTTGAATGAACAAATTGCTAAGATACCCTTCTTCATGGTGTTTCAGTTTAATTCAATGCTTAGTATAGTTGGTGAGGCTGACAAACCTACACGTGTATCACAGTTATATGAGGAGCTGTGTTTTAAATGCAGACACCTAAGCTGTTCCCAAATCCCTGAAATAATTTTGAGGATGATTGGGAAAGAGAAGCAGAAAATCCTCACTAAAAGGAAACAACCAAGTAAATAAACACAGGAAAAGAGGTAGACCATTCAAGAAACGATGTAGAATACTATGATTTCTATACAAATAGAAATGATTCTCTGTATTTCCTTTCTAGTAGCTTATGGGGGTGCATCCATTCCATGTAGTTGAAAGTTCTTACTCAAAATGGCAGCTCCAACTGTGATGGAACCAAGCTCCAGCCTTGTGCTCACATGTGACCAGGAGTAATCAATCACAGAGCCGTGGCGTGGCTCTCATGATGGGTGAATTCACTGAACCGTGGGGAACTGGCAGCATCAATTTAGGCATCATCAGATCTGCATCAGTCAGTGCAAACTTCACAAACATTTTTCCAGTGGAACTTACTCTGTGTCAAGCACTATGATATCAGATGGATTGTTGAATGCTCCTAACTGCCTGGCTGATAGCCTTTTCCAAAAGACTTTTGACATCTGAAAATGACTAAGACAATTTTTCACAGAGCAGCATTCTTAGCATCTGGTCATGGAATTAGATGTTGATTTTTATTGTTGTTTTTTCACCCAGTGATCTTTCACACACACACAAAAAATCTTTCTTAAAATCCTTTAATAATGCTTAGACCCAGGGATCAAACCAGCACCCTCCGCAATGAAAACATAGAGTCTTAACCTCTGGACTTCCAGGGAATTCCCTCCATCATGATTTCTGCAGTGATACTTTTTCTTCATCTTTTTCTGCACTAACCTTCTCATAGTATAATTTGTTATAGCTGAAAGTTAATTATTTTTGTCTCAATATTATATTCTACTGTCCAGCACAGTATCTGGCACATATTAGATACAGAATAAATACTTACAGGAAAAATGACTAATTAAAATACCTGCCTATACCTCTAGGTTGGTCTTTGTTCTATGCCTCTCAACATTTCATCCTACTATTTTCATTCTTGTAATTTTATTCACTGATTCATTATCTGTCTTGAACTATTGGAATATAAGTCTTTTGAGGGCAGAGGCTCTGTCTCCTATAACCCCAGAGCCGTGTATTAAAATAACTGATGCATGCTGCTGCTGCTGCTAAGTCACTTCAGTCGTGTCCAACTCTGTGCGACCCCATAGACTGCAGCCTACCAGGCTCCTCTGACCATGGGATTTTCCAGGCAAGAGTACTGGAGTGGGGTGCCATTGCCTTCTCCACCTGATGCATGGGAGACAACTAAAATAAGTGAAGTTGAAGAAACTACATGTAAAACCATGATTTTATGAGTTTCCTCATCTAAATGTTTTGAATCAATTTGGTTTTAAATGACCCATATAATGTCTCTGGTTATTAAGTACATCATTCTGTCTTTCCAAAACTTTCCCCACTCTACTGTCATAATAACTGTCACCAGATACTGGCTCGGGTCTGCAGAATATACTAATTCTTTCTTACATATTATTCTTGCAAACCATCTAGTGTGAAGGCATGGCAACCCACTCTGGTATTCATGCCTGGAGTATCCCATGGACAGAGGCACCTGGCAGGCTATGGTCCACAGGGTTGCAAAGAGTCAGACATGCCTGAAGCAATTCAGCATGCAGAGTTCTCCAGTAGATGTCCAGGCAACTTCAAAGATCACGCAATATTTTTAGTCATGTCTGTCTTATGTCTAAGTTTCGATTTTCCAGAACACGCTTAACACTGATAATAGCTAACATTATTGAGCACCTACTCCAGACCAGGTATTGTGTTAGTCAGTTTCTGTAATTTACTTCATTTAATCCTCTCCAGAATCTATATATGTGGTAAATTTCCTAAGGTTACAGATAGTAACTCTTAAAGTAGGGATTCAAACCCAGGCAGGTTGATGTCAAGCCTGAGTGCTTAACCATTTTCCATATTTCCTGCCAATAGTCAAGTTGGTATTCGTGGCTCTTTTACAGCCAGTCTCCATGCATACACCTAACTGAGTCCATATGTACCTGAAAGTCACCATCTCCTTCCAAGGCACTCAAGAGAAAGCCCCATGCATACTTCTCTCCATTGTTTCCTTTACCTCTTTCTTATTTTCATGGGCCTGCTTCTTGACCCCACCAAACTCTTGGAAAAATCCAATTTTGTAATTTCCATTTTCCCCATTGTAAAAGCTGTTGGTACATTGGATGTTTTGTCTGGTACATGTGGCCTCAGATTTGGAGGATTACACCTGCATTTCCTTACCTCTGAGTTAGATGAACTCTGAATCATATTTTAGACTGTCCCCTAGGGTTCTCCAGGGATTCCCAGGTGGTGCTAGTGGTAAAGAACCTGCCTGCTAAAGCAGGAGACATAAGAAATGTGGGTTCAATCACTGGGCCAGGAAGATCCCCTGGAGGAGGGCATGGCAACCCACTCCAGTATTCATGCCTGGAGAATCCCATGGATAGAGGAGCCTGGCAGGCTATGGTCCACAGGGTAGCAAAGAGTCGGACATGACTGAAGCTAGTTAGCATGCAGAGTTCTCCAGTAGAAATGAACCTCAATTCTCACAGCAATAACCACTTCAGTAATACATCTCTTTCTCCTTGCCTCCTGTCCCCACTCCCATCCTAACACTTCCTAGGATCACCTCCCAAATTCACTATTTGCATTCAAATCTGTGATTCAGCATTGGCTTTGGGGGTGACTGTCCCTAAGATCTCCTTGTAGCCTTGTTTTCCTTCAACTGCAGAGGACGAGCATGGATATGGTTTAGATGAAATTTGCAATTTTTGTTCAATAAGCTCCCATAATGGACTCCAGGTTTATCTGCATTTTTAAAATAAATGATTTCTGAACTGCTTTTAACTGCCTCTCTCCCAGTTTCTATTGTTTCTGGCACCCACTACACTGTGCAGTCAGGATGGTTTAGAGGTCTGAGTCAGCCCCTCCTGTGGAAGTGGTTTGGGTGCCACTCTGACTTTTAAGTTGAATATCCTATTATCCAGAATCACTGGCCAGGTAACTGTTAGTCATGCTTTGAGTCCTTTGTGATTTCCAGAAAATTGGCCCAAGGGAAATAGTCTCTGTAAGTAAAGATTATATCCATGTGTTCCCAGCAGCTCATCAGAGGATGAGATTTAATGCTATTTCAGATTCCTCTTTCAAATTTGTGTTTCCAGCCTGTCATAAAAGGCATTAAAAAAAAAAAAAAAACTGTGGCTCTTGAGAACTGATCTCAACTTAAAAAAAAAAGTTTGTAATGTAGTTCCCAAATTTGTTTCCATTATATATATATATATATATATATATATATATATATATACATATATATATATATATAAAGCCTCAAACTGAATCCAATGCATTTAGTTTAATTTGGCATCTAGATAGGATGCCTGCAAATTGTATTTTTTTATGGTTAAAATATTGGCTCTTCAGTCTTTCATGCCGAATCTTTGTCCAATTACAAGTTAGATTTCTCACTTTCTTTTCATGGGATTCCTGTTGGGTAAATATAATCTTTTCAATAGGTGATAAACATTTTGCAATTCTTTGTAATAACTTTGTAATAATACCATTCTCATTTCAATGTTCTCCAAGCCACTTAAATAGTACCAGTTTATTAACCAAGCAATTTATCAATATTTGTACTTGATGGCAATGGCAGACTTCTTGTCATAAATAATTATTGAGGTAATAAATAGTTTTATTATTAAAAACTGATGACAAGAGCAGAGTGATTACCCTGATAAAGACAGATGACAGGTCTCCGTATCTGATGCGACACTCAGAACACTGTGCAGATTGAATCTAAGGCCTCCTGCATGGATAATAAATTGTTATTTCAGAGAATAAAATGATTGATACATTTGCTTGCTGTGGAAAAAGCACTGGGGAGAAGATTCTACTCCCTAACTTATTTAAACAGGCTATGGTGAAATTTTCTTTCCTTGTGACAAATTTAACTTTCCAAGAAAGTGACAGCTCTTTGGCAGAGAGATGAGCAGAGAAGCATTCCTTTTTAGAAGCTCCTAAGAGTCAAATTTGTTTTGGAAATTCTGAATGTCCTCTGGCCTCAGTGGCGCCCTCAGCAGGCAGCCGCCGGGAGCGGAGGCGGGAGGGGCAAAGCGGGACCGTGGTGGGAGGTCAGGACTCGGGATGCCTTGACTAGTTCAACGAGGAGACAAATGAAGTCTGTCAGATTACTTTGGAGAAACTGCCGCTGACTCTTGCATTGCCTGGCTCAGTGCACAAGCTCAGTGTATTTTTTTTTTTTTTAATGCTATGGGTTTGATCTTACCTTTTATGACAAACTAGCCCGGGAGACCATCCATCTTTTGACAACCTGGAAAATGACTGTATTGGGAGGAGGGTGGAAGGAGGAATAGAGAGAGAGAGAGATTGAGTTAGAATTGAAAATATATGTTCTGTGCATTTGTAAATGTTTTATTCATAATGCTATTACTACAAATTAAAATGCAATGACAAATATTATGAAAAGCCTCTCAAAGGGAATACCTAAGATTTAAAATGTATTCTCTTTACTTTGCTCAATCTATCTGTACTATAAAAAGAAAGGAAAGAAATTACAAGGAAAAGAATTACAAATATACAATTTGAAATGTCACCCAATAACAGCAAGGATGAACTCAAGGCAGAGAATTATTATATTTTCCAATTTGTATTTTAAGGGAACAATTGAAACATCAAATGTGATGTATATTCAATGATTTAGGATCGATTCTAAATGAACTGCTTGTTTGTGAAACACAGTATCCGCCTTTGAGATCTGAATGTATTAAATGTCTTCATTCTTCTCTGTATGTGCTTAACAATGTGAGACTAAAGCAATTTTTGAAAATTATTTCTGTGAAAATGATTTCTTTTTAGCTTTCCTTTGTTGAGACTTTCTTAGGATATATGAAGACATAAGTTATATTATTTCTGTATTATTGGAAAAGTGATTTTCTTAATTGATAACTTTATTTTCTGGAATGTGGACTTGATAAGAAAAATAGCAAAACTTCACAGCTCAATTAATTTAGATGGCTAAAACCATATTGAACATATTCTTTAAAAGCTACTGATACTATTTTTCTTTTCTTCTTTTTCAGTGCAGTGTTTTCTTGCAGATTTTCACTTAAAGGTACTTTTTAGTATCTCAATAGTGATACAGACATTTGCATTAGCCTAAAAAAAAAAAAGATCCTGCAACAGTGTGATGCCTTGTAATTGCCAAATCTTACATTTATAGCACAAAGCAGGAATTATGGGATCACCATGGAGAGATTTTAATTTCTTTAATTTCTTCTGTGGTTCTATGGTATATGTTTAATTTCCTACGAAAAAAAAGTTTTTTATTCATGATGTTCAAACTCCGACAGTTATCAAATTAGATTCAATTAACATTTATAGCAGCTCCATAGGATGTATTATGCGTTTCACAGTGAAGCCATGGCTAAAAGTATATTCTGTTTTTAAGAAACATATGATTTTATGAAGACAGGAGAGGTAAACAAACAGACATTATAGTCAACTAGATGAAGGAATACTTTGCAGACATCTATGCAGAAAGTGAGGATGACTATCCACTCAGATAAGCAGAACTCTCTCCCATCCAATTCAGGGGACAGTCATTGAGGTCACTTAGGTGCCACACACCATACTGGACACCAGGGACATAGACATGATCTATGTAGGCTTTGTAGCTTTGCTTTGGTTCAGTGACCATTTATTGATTCCCAGTTTTCCAAACCCTAACCTAGATGTTTAGGATATAAAAACAGTTCAGAAAGAGTTTCTGCCCTCCAACAGCTCAGAGAGGGAACAGACATACAAAATAAACAGAGTACATGGAAGTGTTAATGTTATTACAACAGAGTAAGAAATGAAGTGAACAAATGTAAGATCTTGATCATTGAATCTAAAAGAGAAAGGATTTCATGGAAAAGATGTGATGAAGCCATCTTCAAAGATGGTTTGGTTTTCAACAGTATGTGAAGGGAGGGGTTGCGTCTGGTCTGGGAAGCATGATGGCAAATACACAAAAACAGAAGCCAATTTTGTTTAAGTAGAAAAGGAATGTATTATAAGGACATTACATTAGCCACAGAAATGGAAATAAAACTAGAAAACCACAATAACAGTATGCCTAGCTTATTCCATTAAATTAAGTTTCCGATATGGTATGGTTATTTACTCTACATATACTGATTCATTTAAACAGTAAAGTCATGTTAGTTATCACCAACAAAATTGATGAGCAAACTATGATTCAGGGAGATGGAGAAACTTCCTCAGATTCATATGCTATCTTAATCAGTATGCATATTCTTTACCTTAAAACAACCGCCCCAACTTTTTGGCACCAGGAACAGATTTCATGGAAGACAGTTTTTTCACAGACTCAGGGGGTGGGAGGGATGGTTTCAGGATGATTCAAGCATATCACATTTATTGTGCACTTTATTTCTATTATTATTGCATCAGCTCCACCTCAGATCTTCAGGCAAAAACCCCCAAGGTTGGGGACCCCTGACATAAATGATGTGTCCTGTAAATGAAGTAGTTCTCGTATTTTGGTGGTCACCATCTTAACTGAAGAAATAGATTCATGGAACATCACTTTGGACACCACACAGTAGATCCTATTGAGGTGATGCAGGGTGTGTAAGAAGCTTCCCTGGTAGCTCAGATGGTAAAGAATCTGCCTGCAGTGCAGGAGACCTGGGTTTGATTTCTGGGTTGGGAAGATCTCCTAGAGAATGGAATGGTGACATACTCCAGTATTCTTGCCTGGAGAATTCCATGGACAAAACAGCCTGGTGGGGTACAGTCCATAGAGTCACAAAGAGTCAGATACGAGTGAGTGACTCACACACACATGGAGGTAATGCAGGATGTATAAGAAGCATAGAGTAGAGGCTTGGGCCAACTAGGAACGCTTTTGTACAATACAGTCTCTTCAAACTGAACATTTGCCCGCCCTACCGTTCCTTTATGACCCGTGATCTTTGAACACGTTTTTGTTTTTTTTTTTTCTTTCTCTCTCCCTCCCTCCCTCTCTCTTTCTTTCTTTCTTTCTTTTCATTTCTCCTTCTTTTCCTTTCCCACCTTTTTTCTTTCTTTCTTTCAGACATAACTACTGACTCATATAGAAGCAAACAGGTTCAAACACTTTAAACCCTGATTCTTGACAACCAGAAAGAACATTAGTTTGAGACCTACATTCAGCAGATTAAACATTTCTGCCCAGGACTTTGAATCTGAAGTGGGTAATCCAAAGGAGGGACTTCCCAGATGGCTCAGTGGTAAAGAATCTGCTTGCCAATTCAAGAGACTCAGAAGACATGAGTTCAATCCCTGGGCCAGGAAAATCCCCTGGTGGAGGAAACAGCAACCCACTCCAGTATTCTTGTCTGGAGAATCCCATGGACAAAGGAGCCTGGCGGGCTACAGTCCATTGTGTTGCAAAGAGTCAGGCACAACTGAACGACTAACACTTTGGCTCTGCTTATTTCTCAGGTCTAACTCTCTGGCCTTCTGAATTGTGTGATCTGACCTGTATCCTTTTGACCTGTCATGTTGGAGAAGACTCTTGAGAGTCCCTTGGACTGTAAGGAGATCCAACCAGTCCATCTTAAAGGAAATCAGTCCTGAATATCCATTGGAAGGACTGATGTTGAAGCTGAAACTCTAATACTTTGGCCACCTAATGCGAAGAGCTGACTCATTTGAAAAGACCCTGATGTTGGGAAAGATTGAGGGCAGGAGGAGAAGGGGACAACAGAGGATGAGATGGTTGGATGGTATCACCAACACAATGGACATGGGTTTGGGTAGACTCCGGCAGTTGGTGATGGACAGGGAGGCCTGGTGTGCTACAGTTCGTGAGGTTCCAAAGAGTTGGACATGACTGAGCGACTGAACTGAACCTGTATCCACTCAATACATTTTATTTCCTCTTAAGTTAATCAGAATTAACTATTTTCAACCAACTCTGAGTAGAAAAGTGGATTTTAAAATACATTTTTTTCTTTAATTTCCCTACTCCATCAGTTCAGTTCAGTTCAGTTCAGTCGCTCAGTTGTGTCCCACTCTTTGCGACCCCATGAATCGCAGCACGCCAGGCCTCCCTGTCCATCACCAATTCCCAGAGTTTACTCAGACTCACGTCCATCGAGTCAGTGATGCCATCCAGCCATCTCATCCTCTGTCATCCACTTCTCCTCCTGCCCCCAATCCCTCCAAACATCAGAGTCTTTTCCAATGAGTACAGGCCAAAGTACAGGAGTTTCAGCTTTAGCATCATTCCTTCCAAAGAAATCCCAGGGCTGATCTAAACAGCTCATTTTTCTTCTGTAATGAGACGAGATGCAAGAAATGTTTGTATGTGACAAATAACAACTGCACTGAGTTGTTACTATATTATTATTATATATTACATATTATAAACTATATTATTATAGCACAAGACAGAAAAGTTTTGTTCTTTGTTCTCTACAAGTTCATTGAATTGATATGGAGCTCAGTGCCCTCCCTGTTGCTGGTACTGTGCAAAAGCAAAAGGAACATAAAGCATGGATCCTATGCTTATGAGACTATTGACCAAGAACTCAAAATCCTATGTTCTAGCCAAGGCTTATTCATGACACATTTGTTATCTTCTATCTTTTTAAAGCATAACATAAAGATCATCTGCAGAGAGACCTGTGATACAGAACATAGGGTTCCATTCAAATACTGTAGGATTTTTGATAGTTGCTTTTCAGAGAAGACCATTGGTGCAGTTTTCATGTCCCTAATAACACAACAATCTAGGCAAGAATAGCAAAAGTTATGCATTTAAATTTTATTGACCTTTTCAGTAAACCTAGTGAATCTTCTTCCAAAACCATCACCTGTATGTGATACTTTCCTCTTATAAGCATTCAGATTTGGGGAAGATGCCCTATTCTTGATAGATTTGACACTTTTGCTTATCAATTTTTTTTTAATAAACAAGACTGTTGTGATACTATTTTCCTCTTGACCCTTATAGGAAGATGGGAATAAACTGGTTTTATCCTCTGCTCTCTTACTTAGAATTATTGGTGGCTCAGATGGTAAAGAGTCTCTCTGTAATGCAGGAGACCCAGGTTCAATCCCTGGGTTGGGATGATCCCCTGGAGAAGGAAATGGCAACCCACTCAAATATTCTTGCCTAGAAAATGTCATGGACTACCAGGCTTCAGTCCATGGGGACACAAAGAGCCAGGCACAACTGAGTGACTAACACTTCACTTCACTTCACTTCACAATAAGGAAAAACATAAAGCCATCTAAATGTCTAGAGCAAAGGTTAAAAAAAATATATTATCTACTTCATAAAATGGAATCTACTTACTAAAAACATATTCATATGGGGGAAATCTGCTTACATTAAAATAGACTGTCATGCCCTTAAGCAGTTTAATTTCATCAACCCATTCTGAATGTGTTTTTGTTATTATTTTAAGTGCTTCAAAAAACAATAGCCCCTTGCATGTGATTTATGGTGAGATGGTTCTGTTTTCTATTCATGACCATCAAAACTCTATAGTCAGAAAGATTGTCTCACAACAAGTTCCTATTGTGTAGCACAGGGAACAATATTCAATATCCTGTAATAAACCATAACAGAAAAAAAAAAAAAAAGAAACAAGAAAAGGTGTCTCATTTCTCTAATTTCTATTCTCAATGTGTCAAGGTCTTAGGCTCAAAAAAATATCTGTTGACCAAATGGACAAAAATAGATGCAGTGTACATAGTCATATTAGGAAATAATTATAAGAGTTATGGTAGCAAAATTCCACAGAACTCTATGTGGCTATTTTTAACATATGATTAAAGCTTAAGCAATATAAAAATAAATTCACCATATATCCTTGTTTGTTTGTTTTTTTTTTTTTAACCAGGTTATGTTGCAATATTGCTGTTCCTATTAACATAGGTTATATAATTAATAAGGATTCCTTCATTAGTGTTTGGGAAATGTGGGATATAAATTATATGTCCTCAAAAGACCCAGAGTGCAGAGCTCAAGATTCATCTTCAAGCTGTAATTTAAATCCAATATAGCTCTATCCATGTCTCCAAACTCTTCTTGTGATTTCACAAGAATTCCTGTGTAAATACCCTGGTCTGTGTGGAGGCAAGGAATCCATTCTTGCTCACTTTTAAATCAGTGTGCAGGCTGTGGATATACCCTAAATGCTAAAATATATTCTAAAGAGTCAAAAATTGTTTCTCTGCTTCTATTTCCAACAATCTCTCTTTCTTTTTTTGTTTTTGTTTTCCTATTTCAATGGAGCCCAGTGTCACTGTTATGGTCACAATAGGTTTTAAAATTTGAACTTTGTGTATGTCTAGGAAAGGAGAGATGGACCCTAGACTAAGAGCATCCTTTATTGGTTGAAATCACTAAGGAAAAACAAGAATATCTGGAATTTCTAAGCCTACTTCTTTAGAAATAACTGGTGATCTCTTTTGTTGAAAGGTCAAAGAAATAGTGTCAATAAATCTATCTGTTATTTATTGTGGAATGACTGGGCCAAAGTGCCCCAGGTACCAGGACAAGGACTTAGCCTCAGCTGTCATCTTAATTTTTCAGGAAAAGGCAATAACTCAGTATGTTACTCTCGGTCAAGGTGGTACCATGTCTTCTTTGTAGGTACTTCTTTTCATCATACACACACCTGCACACACACACCTGCACATACAGCTACCTACAAGGGGGAGACTTGTCAGCGGAGACAAGACATTTTCTATCTCCTACTCATGGCCTCTGGATAATCCAAGCCCTTCATCTCTTGCTCTCATTGCTAGGACCAGTCCTATTGCTCTACCAGGACCAGCTTAGTAATACACAAGTGTTAGTCACTCAGTTACCTCTGGCTCTTTGTGGTTCCATGGACTATAGACCACTAGGCTCCTCTGTCCATGGGATTTCCCAAGGTAGAATACTCGAGTGGGTTGCCATTTCTTTCCCCAGGGGATCTTTCTGACCCAGGGATCAAACTTGGGTCTCCCACATTGCTGGCGGATTCCTTACTGTCTAAGCCCCCAGGGAAGCCCAATTTGCAAGGTCCAGTGTTAAAATAGAAGGCAGAAGCTCTTGTTGAGAAATTAACAATGCCAAGAAAACAACAGCAGAGCATTAGGTAAGGATGGGTCCTTTATGAGAGCTGGCCCAGAGTGACTGCACACAACTCACACACTCATGAATCCACAACCATTCGGTACACTGGTGATGAACATTTCAGGAATTCCAGGACCTTCTTTGTCCTCCTTGGTCTATGTCCTACCTGGGAATGGAATGGGGATTTGCTGTCTACCCCCCTACAAAACAAACAAATAAACACCTTCTGAATTTTGCAAATAATTCTGTCTTCTCAGATTTCAATGTGCCACCAAGGGGAAGGGCTGGACTTTGATAAGCTAAACAAAGGTTTTCTTTATACATTTTCTCCAAAGCAGAGGTTTGCCTGGCATAAATCTACATAAGTAAGTAGAACCCTCAAGATATGCTCCAGGGTGAATTTCAAAGGCTACTTCTTCAAAGAGGGATGGTGATCTCTTTTGTTGAAAGGTCATAGAAATAGTACCAATAGATCTATCTTTTTATCTCCCATGGGATATGCTTAAATTTATCTTTATCTCTATACTTATTTATTTAGATGGGAAAAATCTGAAAGGAAACTGAATAATTGCAGCTATCTCTGGGTGGGTGGAATTTTGAAACTATTATTGTTACTACTACTCTTATTAGTTTATTTTGTATTCTACAGAGTTCATGCTTTTCATTTCTTTAATTAGAAAAACTAAGCTCTCACATTATGTATAACAAAGAAGAATATTTTTATCCTTTCAAAAATATTTATGAATGATGAGAATTATCTAAGTTTATATATTATAGAATATGTAAAAAAAAATCCTGATTTTATGATACTGACAATTTTGCCCAGTATTGGGATAAAAATCATGAACTTGTAAGAAATACAACTACTTTACATATACCTGTCAAAGTATTCTAGTATCTAAGTAGCTATTGCTGCTAAGTCCCTTCAGTCGTGTCTGACTCTGTGCGACCCCATAGATAGCAGCCTACCACGCTCCCCTGTCCCTGGGATTCTCCAGGCAAGAACACTGGAGTGGGTTGCCATTTCCTTCTCCAATGCATGAAAGTAAAAAGTCAAAGTGAAGTCACTCAGTCGTGTCCGACTCCTAGCGACCCCATGGACTGCAGCCCACCAGGCTCCCCCGTCCATGGGATTTTCCAGGCAAGAGTACTGGAGTGGGGTGCCATTGCCTTCTCCAATAGTAGCTATTAGCCCGGTGTAAATTCTTCCAGATGTCTCAACCGGCGAGAACTGTTACTACATTTTGTGCTTTATGTTTTTATTTGGTCATTATCCCAAGATTATGTGAAGTTGTCTATCTGAGACTACATCTTTCCAAATCTTCTCTTCTTTAGATTAAATACTATTCTTGGACATAAAAGAGGATGAACTCCTTCTATAGTACCAATTCTAGGCAAAAATGATGAAGTTGCCAATATCACAAAACAGAGACAAGTATACATTATGAGCCTTCTAATGAAAGAATATCCCACTACTTACAATGTACTCTTCTGTCTCTCTCTCTATCAGTCTACCTATCACTAAACCTCAGGTTCTAACCACCAGTATGTTAAAAACCAGCACAGAGAATGAACAAACATTTCAAGCATAATACCAAATGTGTGTGCATCTGCATCTGTGTAGGTCTGTGTATATGTAGGTATATAAGCAAGCACATGTTTGTGTGTATGTGTATCTACATCTATCTATCTTCCATTGTGTATCTATCAGTGTGTGTGCATGCCTGTGTGCTAAACTTGCCTGTGTGACTCTTTCAAGCACTATGAACTTTAGCTTGCCAGGCTCCTCTATCCATAGGGATTCTCCAGACAAGAATACTGGAGTGGGTTTCCATTCCCTCCTCCAGGGAATCTTCTAGACCCAGGAACTGAACCCACATCTCTTATGCATCTTGGATTGTCAGGCAGGATCTTTACCACTAAAGCCACTTGTCAGTTCCATTTAGTCAGTCACTCAGTTGTGTCCAACTCTGTGACCCCATGGATTACAGCATGCCAGGCTTCCCTGTCAATCATCAACTCCTGGAGCTTGCTCAAACTCATGTCCATTGAGTCAGTGATCCCATCCAACCATCTCATCCTCTGTTGTCCCCTTCTCCTCCTGCCTTCAATCTTTCCCAGCATCAGGGTCTTTTCAAATGAGTCAGCTTTTTGCATCAAGGTGGCCAAAGTATTGGAGTTTCAGCTTCAGGATCAGTCCTTCCAATGAATAATCAGGACTGATTTCCTTTAGGATTGATTGGTTTGATCTCCTTGCAGTCCAAGGGATTCTCAATCTTCTCTCAAAAGCAACAGTTCAAAAGCATCAATTATTTGGCACTCAGCTATCTTTATAGTTCAACTCTCACATCCATATATGACTACTGGAAAAACCATAGTTTTGACTAGACAGACCTTTGTCAGCAAAGTAATGTCTCTGCTTTTTAATATGCTGTCTAGGTTGGTAATAGCTTTTCTTCCAAGGACCAAGTGTTTTTTGGTTTCATGGCTGCAGTCACCATCTGCAGTGATTTTGGAGCCCAAGAAAATAGAGTCTGTCACTGTTTCCATTGCTGCCCCATCTATTTGCCATGAAGTAATAGGACTGGATGCCATGATCATAGTTTTTTGAATGTTGAGTTTTAGGCCAGATTTTTCACTCTCCTCTTTAGTTCCTCTTCACTTTCTGCCATAAGGGTGGTGTCATCTGCATATTTCAGGTTACTGATATTTCAGCAATTTTGATTCCAGCTTGTGCTTCATCCAGCCTGACATTTTGCACCATGTACTCTGCATATAAGCTAAATAAGTAGGGTGACAATATACAGCCTTGAGGTACCCCTTTCCCAATTTGGAAGCTGTCCATTGTTCCACGTCCAGTTCTAATTGTTGCTTCTTGACCTGTGTACAGATTTCTCAGGAGGCAGGTAAGGTGGTGTGGTATTCCCATCTCTTAAAGAATTTCCACAGGTCAAACAACACAGGGAACTGAGGGAACTGAGGGAACACAGGGAACACAGCCTAGCCCATTGAAAAATTGCACTGAAGATGCTAAGCATGGCCCTGCCTGTCAGAACAAGACTCAGTTTCCCTCACAGTCAGTCTCTCCCATCAGGAAACTTCCAGAAGCCTCTTGTCCTTACCCCTCAGAGGACAGACAGAATGAAACCCACAATCACATAAAACTAATCAAACTGATCACATGGATCACAGCCTTGTCTAACTCAACAAAACTATGAGCCATGTCATGTGGGGCCACCCAAGACGGGTGAGTCATGGTGGAGTGTTCTGACAAAACATGGTCCATTAGAGAAGGGAATGGCAAGCCACTTCAGTATTCTTGCCTTGAGAACCCCAAGAACACTATGGAAAGGCAAAAAGATATGACACTGAAAGATGAACTCCCCATGTCAGTAGGTGCCCCATATGCTACTTGAGAAGAATAGAGAAATAACTCCAGAAAGAATGAAGAGATGGAGCCAAAGTGAGAACATAGCTTAGTTGTGTATATGATTGGTGATGGAAGTAAAGTCTGATGCTGTAAAGAGCAATATTGCATAGGATTCTGGAATGTTTGGTCTATGAATCAAGACAAATTAGAAGTGTTCAAACACGAAATGGCAAGAGTGAACATTGACATTTTAGGAATTAGTGAACTAAAATGGACTAGAATGGGCAAATTTAATTCAGATGACCACTGGATCTACTACTGTGGGCAAGAATCCCTTAGAAGAAATGGAGTAGCCCTCATAGTCAAAAAGAATCCAAAATGCAGTACTTGGGTAAAATCTCAAAAATGACAGAATGATCTCTGTTCATTTCCAAGGCAAACCATTCAATATCACAGCAATCCAAGTCTATGCCCCAACCAGTATTGCTGAAGAAGCTGAAGTTGAATGGTTCTATGAAGACCTACAAGACCTTCTAGAACTAACACTTAAAAAAGATGTCCTTTGCATCACAGGGAACTGGAATGCAAAAGTAGGAGCTCGAGAGATACCTGGAGTAACATGCAAATTTATCCTTTGAGTACAAAATGAATCAGGGCAGAGGCTAACAGTTTTGCCAAGAGAATGCACTGGTCATAATAAACACCCTCTTCCAACAACACAAGAGAAGACTCTACACATGGACATCACCAGATGGTCAATATCAAAATCAGATTGATTATATTCTTTGCAGCCAAAGATGGAGACACTCTATACATTAAGCAAAAAGAAGACCAGGAGCTGACTGTGCCTCAGATCATGAACTCCTTATTGCCAAATTCAGACTTAAATTGAAGAAAGTAGGGAAAACCACTAGACCATTCAGGTATGACCTAAATAAAATCCCTTACAATTAAACAGTGGAAATGACAAATAGATTCAAGGGATTAGATCTCATAGACAGAGTGCCTGAAGAACTATGGACGGAGGTTCGTGACATTGTACAGTAGGCAGGGATCAAGACCATCCCCAAGAAAAAGAAATTCAAAAAGGCAAAAAGGTTGTTTGAGGAGGCCTTACAAATACCTGAGAAAAGAAGGGAAGTGAAAAGCAAAGGAGAAGAGGAAGGATATACCCATTTGAATGCAGAGTTCCAAAGAATAGCAGGTAGAGATAAGAAAGCCTTCCTCAGTGATCAATACAAAGAAATAGAGATAAACAGTAGAATGGCAAAAACTAGAAACCTCTTCAAGAAAATTAGAGATACCAAGGGAACATTTCATGCAAAGATGGGCACAGTAAAGGACAAAAGTGGTGTATGGACCTAACAGAAGGAGAAGATATTAAGAAGAGGTGGCAAGAATACACAGAAGAACTGTACAAAAAGAAAAAGAAAAAAGCCACCTGTACCCAGTTAAATTAATTAAACAAAGAGGCCGTTAGACTGAGAGGGCGCTAATGCCTTGGCAGCTTAGGTAAGCAAACCAAATTTACACCAGAGTCAATACACATAAGTGACTCAAGGATAGGAAACTAAAACTTAAGAACAACCAATCACAAACAGCCAAGTAGACATTCTAAATAAAGGCACCACTTAACCTATAGCTGATCAAGTTATCCCCTTGCTTTGCTTTAAGTCTGCTCTTTAAAACCTTTTCCTTTACCTCTTACCAGTAGAGCAGCTCTAAGCAGATTTGACTTGGCTCTGCTGTTAATAGATTTAAATCAGTGTTTGCTCAAATAAACTCTTAAATTTTTATTATGCCTCAGTTTATCCTCTAGCACTATTTCCCCATCATCTTTGTGACATAAATAATAACTTACTGAGAATTTCCTCTGTGTTGGGCCCAGTAAGAAGTGTTTTACTGTTGTTCAGTAGCTAAGTCCTGTCTTACTGTTTGCAACCCTATGGACTGTAGCACATCAGGCTCCTCTGTCTTCCACTATCTCCCAGAGTTTGTTCAAATTCATGTTCATTGAGAAGGTGATGCTATCTAACTATCTCATCCTCTGACTTCTCCTTATACCTTCAATCTTCCCTAGCATCAGAGTCTTTTTCATCGAGTAGGCTCTTCACATCAAGTAGCTAACGTATTAGAGCTTCAGACTCAGATGCTGGGTCTCAATGAATATTCCAGGTTGATTTCCTTTAGGATTGACTGGTTTGATCTCTTTGCTGTCCAAGGGACTCTCAAGAGTCTACTCCAGCATCACAGTACAAAAGCATCAATAAAGAAGCATAAAGCCTTCTTTATGGTCCAACTCTCACATCCATAGATGACTATGGATAAAAAAACTACATATAAGAAAAACTATGTATAAAAAACTACAGATAAGATGACTACAGACAAAACCCATAGCTTTGAATATACAGATCTTTGTCAGCAAATTGATGTCTCTGCTTTTTAATATGCTGTCTAGGTTTGTCATAACTTTCCTTCTAAGGAGCAAGCATCTTTTAATTGCATGGCTGCAATCATGGTCTGCAGTGACTTATACTGGCATCACACTATTTGATTCAATCAATGCTCCTACAAGATTGAGTAAAGTGAAAGTCGTTTAGTCATGTCTGACTCTTTGCGACCCCATGGACTATACAGTCCATGGAATTCTCCAGTCCAGGATACTGGAGTGGGTAGCCTTTCCCTTCTCCAGGGGATCGTCCCAACCCAGGGATCAAACCCAGGTTTCCCACATTGAAGGTGGATTCTTTACCAGCTGAGCCACAAGGGAAGCCCAAGAATACTGGAGTGGGTAGCCTATCCCTTCTCCAGCAGATGTTCCAGACCCAGGAATTGAACAGGGGTCTCCATATCTACCTGTATTGTAGATAAGATTTACATAGATAAAGAAACTCTTCTGATTGCATAGCTAGAAAAAAAATGGACTTGCCTATGCCTGGAAATTGATTAATAAAGCATTTGACGTTTCATTATGTCTTCTGAGGCTTCCCAGGTGGCGCTAGTACTTAAGAACCCACCTGCCCATGCAGGAGATGTAAGAGACATGGATTCTATTCCTGGGTCAGGAAGATCCCCTGGAGGAAGTCATGGCAACCCACTCCAGTATTCTTGCCTGGAGAATCCTGTGGACAGAGGAGCCTGGTGGGCTGTAGTTCATAGCGTCTCAAAGAGTCAGACATGATGGAAACTACAGCACAAACACACACAATGTCTTCTGAAGGAAAAGTCTGAAGTAAGAGCTACTTCTTCTGTCTTAGGATTGAATATCAGTCCCCCACTTTTTTTTTTTTTTAACTACTTGGCTTTGGGCAACACTGCAAACTCTATCGATACTCTATTTTATTTTTATGGGCATAATAATAACTATCTCATATGTTTATGACCATTGTGTATTTAGAATGAAATGAAACCATGTAACTTGTTTGCTACAAATTGAAGTCCAGAAGAACAGAGGAATATCTCTTTTCTTTTTTTTTTTTTCCTTCTCTTTTTAAATTAAGCTGTATATGTGTGTTTCCTTTTTGTTCTTGTCAAAAAAATCAAGGTCTTGGAGAGATGACGTTCCCTAAGTTATTTTAAAGGCAAGAAGTTGAACTACAATCCAGACAGCGAGTAAAATCTTGTTGACAGAATTTCTGCTGACCCGTTCTTGCCCTGGCACCTGGCGGGTGAGAGAGCACTTGAAAATAGCAATCAGCGACCCATTTCCTCACTTCTCAGTGGACTCGAGATACTAATTGCCTGCTAGTCCCACCCACCCTGCCTAGATCCTCTCTCCAAAGGCTCTTTTCATTATACGTGTTGTTTATGACCAAGCCAAGGTGTCATATTTAGAAATAGAAAAAGAAGAATCACCCCACTCCCAGCACTGCCTGAAGCTTTGTTGAGTGGTTAAACAATGAACAAGAGAAATTGTTGCTGTTAAAAATTAAAAAAAAAACAACAAAAAAACAGTGGCTTGGAAATTCAAGACAGCATTTCCATTTGAATCCATGAATAATGTAGTTATGGTAATATAGCTGCTATTCATAATTATGAACACTTCATTCCTCCACATGTTCTCATGTCACACAGAGCAGGCTGGTGAGATCTGGTCTGCTTCTGATTGTTTTTGCTGTGTTTTGCATTATAAATTATACTCTGCTCCACCCTGACTACCCCAACTATATGGCGGCCGTTGGTGACATTATAGTCAACAGCAGCATGTCTCCTAACCTCCCCTGTAGGACTGAATATGTCTTGTAAGTTGGAGGTTAGAATTTAATTTCAATCAAGAATTAGATCTAGTGTGCCATCAACCATTTGAAAGATAAAAAGAAATTTTACTGTGAAATTATACATCATGGTTATTTCCTTATATGGATTTTTCCAAAGCCCTGAGAGAAATTCTAGCTATTTAGTAGTCACATACTTTGTATAATTTTGTAACATAATAGGAAAGATCATGGAGCTTGATATCAGTCACATTTTGCTATAAATCTTCTACTTAGTAGAACTTGATACAATACTGTTGATTTTTTTTGTGAGAATTAAATGTCACGACTCTTAAATGTTCTTAGCACATAACAAGCACTAAGTAATCAATGAGTAATAGTGTTTGTAACCAACTTAAAAATTTATGATTAGAAATAATAACTATCTTACAGCAACTTTGTGAGTTTGAGTTTAATGTTTTCTTAAATCTAAAACTCAAGAATTTGCATTTTAATTTTTCTACAATTACTCTGTTTTAAAGTCAGTTCACACATTTGACATCATTGTTCCTTTCTGCCCCTGAAAACTGGGTAAATTGATGATATGTATTTTCTTTAAATGCTGTATTTGAATTTCCAGACTCTTGAGAGAACACAGTTTTTTATTGACATGAGTAGTGAATGTCTTTGATTTTTGAGTAGTTAAGTGGCACACATAAATTCACACCACCAGTTCATCACTGATCTGGGAAATGGGTCAGATAAGATATTCAACTATATCAACAGTTCTGGAACTTGGTTCCAAGCACTTTTGTTTTTCTTGGAAAAATATAAATTTGAAAAATAAGTAAAAGGCACATTGACATAGTATTTTCCAGAAAAGAATTTTAATAAAGAAAGGAGGAAAGAAGGAGGAAAAGATAAGAGGAAGAAAGGAAGAGAGAGAGGAAGGGAGTAAAACAGGGAGGAAGGAAAGAAAGGTAAGAATAAAATGTATTACCAAATGCCACCATTTTACTCCTGATAATATAAGCTAATGCTAAAATTTAGAGAGTACATTATATTTGAAAATACATGTACAAGTTCATTTTGCTTCCTTTGAACTCAGAGTATTTTATATGAACTCAGAGTATTTTACTTATTTTTCTCTTCTGTCCTGTTTTTGTCGTAGTACAATAATACTCAAATTAATACTAAACTTCATTACAAATCCTGCCCTACTACTATCTGGGCATTTCAGTGAAATAGCCAATAGGGTAATTTACAATTTAACTGTAAATTATCTAAATATGTATGTTCCCAGGTGACGCTAGTTGTAAAGAACCCACCTTCCAATGCAGGAGACTCAGGAGAAGCAGACTATTAGATAAAAATTTCTTGACTTCCAAAGACTTTCTTTCTCCTCTGCTTTCTTCCATTCCAATTTCCCTTCCTCCTCCTGCCCTAAGCAGTTTTTTGTCTTCATGCATGTAAACCATTAAAACAGAAGCACTGGATCTCTCTAAGGAAAAGGATGAATGACAAAGGAAAATTCTACTCAACCACATTCAGAAACATTACTATCAGTCATGATTATTGATTGTCAACTGAGTACAAGATGCTATGCTTGGCTTTCCAGGTGAATTAATGTTTAAAGAGTTTGAGACACAATGTAGTAAGCTAAGACTAGAGAATATAAAGAGTATATCAGTCTTGTATGAAAAATTATACTTTTTCTAAATTTTCAGTGGAAAAAAAAGAGCCTTGAATCTTAACTTGCTACATGGTTACCATCTATGTCACTCAGAGCAAGTTTCTTAACCTCTTTGAGCTTTGGTTTACTTAAATGTAAAAGGGATGCTAATGATGCTTATCTCTGTACTTCACTGTGAGAATTAAATGAGGGAAAATAATCATAAAGTGCTTAGTACTAAATAAATTCACTAACCCTACTAAACACCCTGGCCCCCGGCCTTAGTTTTCCTTTCTCAAATTCCTTGCCTTGAGAATTCAAACCTATTTCTAAGCTCACTAGCAGATTCCTTGATGCACATACCATATTCTAGGCTAGTGATGCAGACTTCAAGGGTTACCTGGGGATCAAAACAACTTTTCAAAAACACTCTTAAACTAATTTAATGAATGAATAATTAATAGTGAACTTTCTCCTATGTCTTTATTTCCGTATTCTATGCTGTATTTGGAGAAGGTAATGGCAACCCACTTCAGTACTCTTGCCTGGAAAATCCCATGGACGGAGGAGCCTGGTTCACTGCAGTCCATGGGGTCGCTAAGAGTCAGACACGACTGAGCAACTTCACTTTCACTTTTCACTTTCATGCATTGGAGAAGGAAATGGCAACCCACTCCAGTGTTCTTGCCTGGAGAATCCCAGGGATGGGGGAGCCTGGTGGGCTGCCGTCTCTGGGGTTGCACAGAGTTGGACACAACTGAAGTGACTTAGCAGCAGCATGCTCTGTTTCTCAAAAAAAAAATTAAAAAAAAGCCTCTACACTGACAATAGGTGAAAGATTGCTTTAAAAACCACCACCAACTACAAGGATGCTTGAGATTATATCTGAGTATTACTGAATCCAACTAACCCCCTTCCCCAACAGGGATTGTTCATACAAATTATTTCGGTACCCAATAAAATTGAAGACCCACCTCAATATCCACATCATAAAAGCATCTTCTGGAGGTTAGAGACGAGAAGAGCAGTCAAATGATAAAGTTCTTCAGGGGTACCAACCCCATCCCTTTTCTCTTTGCAGGGGCACTAATGTCAAATATCATCATTGAGGAACTAACCGCTGCCAAATTAGGAAATGTCAATCTTCCAAGATGGTACTTATGATATCTTCCAATGGAAAAAAATGCTAGAAATCAGAGGATTTATGGTTGAAAGGGAATCCTTGCTTTATGTCCTGTGTATGTTTGGCTTCTCATGTGCAGCTGGTGGTAAAGAACCTGCCTGCCAACGCAGGAGATGTAAGAGATGCAGGTTCGATCCCTGGGTTGAGTAGATTCACTGGAGAAGGAAACAGCAACCCACTCCAGTATTCTTGCCTGGAAAATTCCACAGACAGAGGAGTCTGGTGGGTTACAGTCTATAGGGTTGCAAAAAGTAGGACATGACTGAAGCAACTTAGCAGCACCATGTTTGGGGAATAGCCAATTACATATGCTTGGCTTCTCAGGGGACACAGATTTGGAACACTTCTCATCTAAACTAGAGAGATACATGTGGTTTCTACTTCTTTTCATGTGTAGCCAGGTTCTCTGGTTCACTGTATCAAGACAGGGGAGAATCCAGCTTCCTCACTCAGTGTGTCTTTTACATGAAGAATCATGTGCAACCCCTGCCAACCTGCCTGGTTGAATGCCCTATTTCAGATGACGTGGCAACCACATGTTTTCTTAATTTACCTTTTGCCTGTTTTACCTGGGAAGTCAGTGAAAAGTAGCTTGTGTATGAGGTTCAAAAAAAGAATAAGGATTTATGAATTGCTTGCCAGATTTTGACCTAGGAAACTTTTTTTTTCTTAATTTTATTTCATTGTCACAAGTTTACTGCCAGGTAGATAATTTTAATCTTATTTCACAAATGTAGGATCTGAGGTGATATTTAGGGAAATTAGGTGATTCATTAAAGTTAGGCTGTTATTATTATTGTTTAGTCACTAAGGCATGTCCAATTCTCTGCAACCTCACAGGCTGTAGTCCACCAGGCTCCTCAATCCATGGGATTTCTCAGGCAAGAATACTGGGGTGGATGCCATTTCCTTCTCCAGGAGATCTTCCTGACCCAAGGATCAAACATGCATCTCCTGTATTGGCAAGTGGATATGTTATCACTGAGCCACCTGGGAAGCCCAGCTGGAGACTAATCAAGTCTTGGAAATCCAGATCATAATCCAAAACAGAGTAAGACCAGATCAGGATCACAGAGCTGAGTTTGCATCTACTTTTATATTTAACTAAGTGACTTTCTATTTCAAGATCCACACTGTAAAATCAGATAAGAATCATACCTATGTCCAGGATGTTATGAGGCCACAGGGAGCTAAAGCATTTAGCATACTACCTATTGCATTCTCAATAAATTTATTACTTATAATAATTATTACTATTATTTATTAGAATTATTACTATTGCCATGACTGTTTTCCACTTAAGTATAAGATCTATGAGGATAAGAGACTTGTTTTTCCTATTACCTACTCTATTTCTACTGTCTAGTATGCGTGTGTGCTAAAACACTTCAGTTGTGTCCAACTCTTTGTGACCCTATGGACTTTAGCCTGCCAGGCTCCTCTGTCCATGGGGATTCTCCAGGCAAGAATACTGGGGTGGGTTGCCATGTGCTTCTCCAGGGGATCTTCCTGACCCAGAGATGGAACCCACGTCTCTTATGTCTCCTGCATTGGCAGGCAGGTCCTTTACCACTAGCGCCACCTGGGAAGCCCCGTGTCTAGTGTAGTGGCACATAGTAGGTGCTATAAAATAAAGATTTCTTAAATAGCAACGAAAGAATCAGTTCCACGTTTGTAGTGACTGCCTTGCAATGACTTCTCAACACAGTATGCTAAAATGAGAAAGCCAATACAACCAACGACGAAATCACATTAAATACTCAGACTCTACCTTCGGTCAGTTAAGTAACAAGCAGAATCAACAAATTTCCTTATGTGCTTGATCCTCAACTGAGTGTCAATAGTCAGTGTGACCAGGTTGAGCTGGCACCTCTTCCTGCCAGCTGAGCTGTCCTTCCCCTTCCTGGAAACTCTCCCAGAGACTCTATTCCATGGCAAAGTGTTCCTCTTACATAAAATATACTCCTTGGAAAGGCCACCTTGGGAAGAAACTTAACTTTGAGGGATAGGAGCATTAATTTTCTGGCCCAGTAAAAGAATCATACCTGCAGAAAGGAAAAGGTGCTGAGGATCTCAGTGACACAGAAAGCCATACACTCTCCACCCTCATCAGCTCATATGACTTCTTTCTGTTGACTATTATGTCGTGGCTATAGTACACATAATTGAGCCCTGGAATCATCCCATCCACTGTTAAAAGACAAACCAAGTGGGCTTCTCTAGTGGCTCAGTGGTAAAGACTCTGCCTGCCAATGCAGGAGACACGGGATGGATCTCTGCTCTGGGAAGATGCCACAACCAATGCCATGGGCCAAAACTCCTGAGCTCACATCCTGCAACTACGAGAGCTCCCATGCTCTAGAGCCTGTGATCTGCAACAAGAGAAGCCACCGCAACGAGAAGTTCCTGCACCCAAACTAGAGTAGCCCCCCCTCATGGCAACTACAGAAAGCCCATGCGCAGCAATAAAGACCCAGCACAGCCAGACATAAATAACTAAACCTTAGGGAAAAAAGGAGGCATATATATTTTAAGAGTTTATCTGAACAAAAATCAATTCCAAGTAGAAAGCACCAAACAAGGAATGGTTAGAAATATTACACAAAAAGGAGCTGCAGGAAAGATATTTATGGAGAAATGTAGAAGTAAACCATTTGATTGATTATAGGTTAAACATCTGCCTTATTTGGAAAAGCCTAGTTTACTGTTTGTGATTGGTTACACTTGGGTTTTGGTTTCTTACCCTTGAATGTACTCACAGGCTTAGGTTTCGTTTCAAAGGTAAGCTAAGGCAAAAGAACCACCCCAGTCTCATGACCCTCTTGTTAACGCCACTGAAAAACACTTACAGATCCATAGAATGATAATGATTTTGATGGGTAAAAAAATCCTATAACTGGGGGGAAATCTCAAAAATAATCTATTCTGAGAGACCAACTTTAAGACTATTAGAGTCACCTGCAGAGGCTGCAAAATGAATGAATCTACATCCATTCATACATGTACATCCTAAAACATTTCCTCTCAGCTATTCTGGAAAGTGGGTCAAGGGAACTATTTATAACAAGCCTCTCTGGTGATTCTGATCTCCTCCATAACTGGTTATAGAACCACTGATCTTGTCAAAGATATTAGGTTTACAAATGGGAAGCCCAGAAGAAAATAACACCCTAATTATTGACAGAGCCTGCATTCTGTGTATCATTCTAGGAACATTTCCAGGACACCAAGTAATGTCTGTATAATAGTGCCAACTTTTTTTTCATTTTTGATGCCAAGGTTAAGTTTCAAGGACCCCAGATCTCCCATCTTTTCATCAAATTCTGGCTCCCAACAAGTTATAGTATTTAAATTTCTATAGAATTCATATAATTATAATTTTAAATATATGCATGCTTTATCTGAAATAACATATTTCATATAAGAAAATATCAGGATTGTGTAGAAATAGAATTTAGGGACAATCAAAAAGATGAAATGAATAGGAATGTTCTTAGTAGTATGAATCGTGACAATATAATTTTTCCTTGAATTGATGCTGTTAATAAAAGTGAATTACTATATAGTATTTGTATGGTTTATACAATATTAAAATGACAGAAAAGTCCCATTAAATGCATGAGTCATTGTAATTTAAAGTATAATGAAGTATTACGTGGATTTAAGCAAAAACAGATACCAAATACAAATAAAACATTTACCAAGATGTTTGTGATTTTGACAAGAAGGATATTAATAAGGGGTAACAATGGTTATTGGATGTCCTGTGATATGTTTTCTGCATCAGAACAAGACCTTGAAAAAGATGTCCACGAGACAGAATGGGCATAGAGGCCCAAGAGGATTTTATGGTATTTGAAATTTAGGTGTTCTTTCATTTGTAATCCTACTTTCTTCTTTGCTAGCTCAGTGAAGCTTTACTTAGCTTAAGAAAGGTCCTGAATGCCTATAACCCTCTATTTTTACTCTGTGCTCTTTCATGGTAGTGTTGTAAAAGTTAAATGAGGTACTACATGCAAAATATTTTAGCATGGTGTTTGCATGCGTGCGTATGTGCTAAGCCACTTCAGGTATATCTGACTTTCTGTGACCCTATGGACTGTAGCCTGCCAGGCTCCTCTGTCCATGAAATTTCCCAGGTAAGAATACTGGAGTGGGTTGCCATGCCCTCCTCTAAGGGGTCTTTCTGACCCAGGAATTGAACCCACATCTTTTACATCTCCTGCAGTGACAGATGGGTCCTTCACCATTAGCACCAGCAGCTAGTAAATGCTTATTGATGTCATTACTATTGCTGTTATTGTTATTGAGTTTAATTGGAAGGGAAAAATACTTAGTTACATAAAGTCGAGCTTCTGTCCTGATGTATAAAGTCTTCATCCCTTCCTGCCATTCCTGCCATTTAAATTGCTAGAAATTCTCAGCTTGCAGATTTGTGGATGGGTGTCTATTTGATGGATAAGTCTTCTTGATGTTTTCAAATATAATTGTCAGGGAGGGGGAGTTCTTTGGGGCTTGACAAATAATATAATTGACAAAGAATAGATTAATAGGAGAAAAAGAAACAAATTTTAATTCATATGCATTGAGGTCCATAGAAATGGCAATCTAAGAAGTAGCTAGAGCATGTGGCTTTTATATTTAGACAAAGAAGCAATACATTTGTGAAAAATTGACAGGACAAAGAAACTTAGGCTTCAGGTGCTTGATTAGTGAAGAATCTAAACAGCGTTTGGGCTTGGGTAGTAAATTATCTAGATAAATTGGTTAGATAGCATTACTAGCATTAGATTCAATGGGCATGAATTTGAGCAAACTCCGAGAGACAGTGGAGGACAGAGGAGCCTGGCATGCTGCAATCCATGAAGTCAAAAAGAGTTGGACTCGACCTAGAGACTGAACAACAACAAAGTAAAGAAGTAACAAAGTTTGTTTATGCAGGTTTCTCAGCCTCAAATTTCCTTTCTCTAGAGGTAAGGATGTCCTTCTACCTCCAATTATAAAGAAGAGAGCCTTTCATGTGAAGACATTTTTCCAGCTTTCAGGATTGCAGAGAGGAAGGCCAAAATATACCTCTTGCATAATTAACTGACTTTAATACAAAATAATCAATATGCCATTGAGGCATAGCTTGATATGGCCTGCCCTGGGATCCAAGGGTCATATGGATGATGTATTCATTTTTATATATGGAACTTAGCTATATATATTATGCTGACAGTATGTGTTAGTCTTCTCTGGTGGCTCAAATGGTAAAGAATCCACCTTCAATGCAGGAGATTCAGGTTCAATCCCTGGGTTGGGAAGATCCCCTGGAGAAGGGAATGGCAACCCTCCCCAGTATTCTTACCTGGAGAATTCCATGAACAGAGGAGCCTGGCACGCAGATTCAAATTACATACAATGGGCAAGATCAACCCCCAAATCAACATTTTGAAACCTCAGTAATATCAAATTCCCATTGCATCCAAATAATAGATAAATAATCTAGACATAGACTTTACACTCTTCACAAAAAAATAAATCAAAGATGGATCACAGACCTAAATGTAAAACACAAACTAAAGCTCCTAGAAGGTGCCATAGGAGAAAATCTAGATGACTTTGGGTTTGACAATCACACTTTAAATGCAACATCAAAGACATGGTATGCGAAAGAAAGAATTAATAAGATGGACTTCATCACAATTAAAACTTTCTGCTCCATGAAGGGCATTGGCAAGAGAATGAAAGAAAAATAAAAGCCACAAAATGAAAGAAAATATTTACAAAAATATATCTGATTATGACCATGACCCAAAACGTATGAAGACTCTTAAAAACTCAACAATTAAAAGAAAAGAAAGAAACCTTCCTGTGATATTGTGATTTACTAACAAGATTATATTTTATTCTTCATCCCCAGTTCTTAGCCAAAACTCCTAAAGCCTTTGTAATTTCCTAAGCAATGAAGGTGCTAGAGCATCATTTGATCTAACATTTGGATTTTGACCCTTTTTTCTGATATAGAGACTCCTCTGGAATTCCCTGAGTGATAGGAGAATCTTTTGTTCTAATGAAGCAACTCTTGGTGAGCTCCTGAACAGTTTCAGTATGGTGCCTGGTCACAAAAAAGACCAAGCTAGAGTTAGGAGTGGAACTTCAACTCACCCTAGGGAAGAGGAGCTGGAGAGTTAGTTAATAATTGATCGTGTTTTTATGATGAAGCTCCCATAAAAATTTCTGAGCCTTGAGATGTGAGAGCTTCCATGTTGGTGAATACCTGGTGTGCTGGGAAGGGGACACGCACGGAAAGCTCTGCACCTTCTTCCCATGTGTTTTGCCTAATGCATTTCTTCCATCTGATTGTTTCTTTGGTAATAAACTGATAATCTAGTAAGTAAACTGTTTTCCCCTGGTCTGAGAGCCATTGAGCAAATTATACTAAGTGAACCCAAGGAGAAAGCCGTGAGAACCTGCAGTTTATGGCCAAGTTGGACAGATATTATGGGCCACCTGGGCACCCACTACTTGTTTTCTAAAGTGGAGATAGACAGTCTTTTGGGACTGTGCCCTTAACCTGAGAGGTCTGTGCTAAGCTCAGTTAATATCAGAACTGAACGGAACTGAATCATAGATGCTCACTAATGTCAGAGAATTGATGGAATAGAAACACACACGTACATATACACACCTCATAGCAGAAGTATTGCAAGAGTAAAAGAGAAACTTTTACCAACTAAAAACTGGGCCAAAGGCTTTAACAGACACCTCACCAAACAAGATATGCAGATGGCAAACAAATATATGGAAAGATCCTCCACAACAGATGTCATCAAAGAAATTCAAATCAAAACAACAAGATACCATCACTCACCTATTAGAAGAGCCAAAATATAGAACACCAAATACTAATGAAGATGTGGAGCCAGACAACCTCACATTCATTGTGTTGTCACAGTTCATTGTTGGTGGGAATGCAAAATGGCATAGCCCCTTTGAAAGATAGTTCATCAGTTTCCAATACAACTGATCATATTTTTACAGTACAATCCAGTGAGCCTGCTCCTTATTTACTCCAAGGGGTCTGTGCACAGGTAGGGTTAGGGAGTATAGAGAAGTCCCTATATCTTTTGCTTGATTTTGTTATAAAAGTAAAACTGCTCTGAAAAATAAGGTTTATTAACACACATGCAAACACACACACTGAATTTTCTCTACTGTCACTCATTGTCTTTTAGCTCTGGTCACAAGTAGCATTTTTATCTATTTGTTTTTTTGCTCATTTTTTCTTAGAAGGTAGTAATTCCAGGGTTTGGAAGGACAACAAAAACCCAAACCTGAATGCTCTAGAGAGTTCCCCCCAAAAATGCATCTTAGTTCTCTTGGGAGGAAAGTAGACTCAGAAGGGGTATAATGTCTTTTTAAAATATCAGAAAGAAATCAAAATTAGGCATGTTACAATGGTGAACAGCTTTCACCAAAATGCCAAAGGTGAGATGCAAAATGCCAAAGGTGAGACTTTCAAGAAATAATCAGATCCCAAAAGATAGAATTACATGTTTAGAAACTGAATTCCTTATTTCTATGATGTTTCAAGAATGTCTACAGTTGAATGGTTTTTTCTGGGTGATGGGAGGTAAGAGTAGCTAGTTCTCTACTTCCTTCCCCTTCTTTTCTCTCTTTTCCCTTCCCCTTTCTTTTCCTCTATCCCTTCCTTCTTTCCTTATTTTCTTTTTCATTTGTTTCACATTTTTAATATTTGGAATTGCTTAACATAATTTTTAAAAGTCTAAAATATAGATGATTTATTGATAGAGATGATACTGAGCATAGCACTCACATCCTGAACTACTGGAACAGATGACATCTGTGTCCCTGCTAATCCTAGGAATTTAAAGACCCCCTGACTCTCAGCCCAGCCTCTCTCCTCTATATCATACTGAAACCATTGGATAGTGTTTCAGAGGTCTCCAAAGACCTCCGATCCTTTATATCTCAGCCAGAAAAGAATTTAGCGAGAGGCAAACTAATAGATAAGAAGTGACTTGTTAGAATAGGACACTTGTGAGGCTTACAAGTGGATGGATGAGAGAGTACCATGCCCTGAGAGCTTACTGGGCTGTAGTCTTATAATCAAGGATAAGCGAGGAGGGGGAGAAAACCACTTACTTCCTCATTCTTGAGTAGACATCATATTTCCGTCATCAGCTCCTCCACCAGGTTGGGCAGCGGAGTTTTCTTGTCTCTACCTGGTCAAGCCAGGTCCACAGATTACTATTTTTGATCTGTGCAAAGAGTGTGATCTGATTTACTGAGCTCCCTGGGCAGAAGGTGGGTCTTATGTCACCACTGTTTTATTGCCTGGGGGCATGTCTCATGCTTATGCTGCATGGTTTGTTGCTAAGTAAGCCTGCAACTGTGTGGTTAAGCAGACCTGCTTTCTTAAGTGATCACTAATGTACAGGGGTCTTCCATATTTTTTCTACTTACAATCCCATAGTGGGATTAATATTTAATCACCTCATTTTGTCCCTTTACTCTGTCCCTAGAAATCTAGAATTTAAATCTAGACGTTAAAATCTGTTCTTGGCTGTTTTGGGGCCATCCAGTAAAACAAGTTTGACTAGAAAAGGAGAAAATTGTTCAGTTCAGTTCAGTCATTCAGTCGTGTCTGACTCTTTGCAACCCCCATGGACTGCAGCATGCCAGGCTTCCCTGTCCGTCACCAACTCCTGGAGCTTTCTCAAACTCATGTCCATCGAGTCAGTGATGCCATCCAACCATCTCATCCTCTGCTTCCCCTTGGAGGAGAAGACTGTACAAATATCCAAAAAAGTATGATGTCACACTCTTCAAATAGGAAGAAAACAAGTGGGTACTAGTCATCACTAGGAATGATCAAATATAACCTTAAAAGTTTTGTGGTTATTTTTTTTTCGAGTTTTGTAGACTGAAAGTCAAGCTGTGTCTCTAAAATGAAATGGCTTCAAATGTAGTGTACAACACCATTAACCTGACTTTTTAAAATGAAAACCAGGATCCTTTGATCAAAGACATTATTCTTTTATTCAGAGAATCACCATGGGAACAATCAGTAAGCAAAATAGAATGCTCACAAAAGTTTAGACTCATGATTTGAGAAGCAATAAAGTCCTATCAATGCTGTGCTGATTAGAAGATAAGACAGAAAAGTCTCCTGAGCTAACTTAAATTATGACAAATAAGACGATATATCTTGCATATAGAAGTGATAAATATACTGGTCAGTGGAATTTGAGGATAACACTGATAATAATTTTGTTTCCATAACAGTTAAACATAATTTGTGCAAGCTCAATTTATTCAAATCCTCTTAGCTAAGGAATATGTGATTTGTAATACAGCAAACAGTATGAAATCTGACTTTTGTAGATTATTTTATAATAATGCAATACAGATTTAGGCCAAGAGTCCCATGTTAGATAACCTTATTTTGGAGGTCAAGGGACTGGCCTTTGATATTATAGCTAAAAATCTTCTCATTGATATAGAATTGACTGGATCTGAGGAGGTTATTTCCCCTTTAAAAATATCACTAGAGATTGACTTATACAACTGGAATGCAAATAAATCCATTCAATTTTGTTCAAGTAATGGTTATTGAAATTTTATTTGGTGTACAAACTGGTAGCTCAGCTGTAAAGAATCCATCCGCAATGCAGGAGACATAGGAGACAAACGTTCAATCCCTGGGTTGGGACGATCCCCTGGAGAAGGAAATGGCAACACACTCCAGTATTCTTGCCCCGGGAAACCCCATGGACAGGCGAGTGGAAGGCTCCAATCCATGGGTTCCCAAAGAACAGTGACTAAACAAAAGCAACTAAGAAATATTGAATCACTATTAAACACCTGAAACAAATATAATATTGCAGGTCAACTATACTTAAACAGGCTTCCCTGGTGGCTCAGAGGTTAAAGCGTCTGCCTGCAATGCGGGAGACCCGGGTTTGATCCCTGGGTTGGGAAGATCCCCTGGAGAAGGAAATGGCAACCCACTCCAGTACTCTTGCCTGGAGAATCCCATGGAGGGAAGAGCCTGGAGGCTACAGTCCATGGGGTCGCAAAGAGTCAGACACGACTGAGCTACTTCACTTCATACTTAAACTTAAGAAAAAGTAATTATTATTAATCACCTTCCCTACCCCTTTTAATGAAGTATGAGATGTTCTCTTTGTGGTGTATTGTCAGTCCTGTAATTCTTTCCCCATAAGAAAAATATGTGGGAAGCACAATTATCAAAGTTGCTTGGTAAGCATAAAATTTACATATGAAATGGCTATATGATTTTGATATTTAAAGAGAACAGGTTATGATAACCTGAGTCTTTTATTCTCTGAAACAGTCATAGTTTTACTGGGCAAACCAGCAATTGTGATTGCTTTTCTTCTATCTCATTCAGTCACCATCTCCTCGAGGCAATTCCTTGTGTATCTTACAGAGTAATCATGGTGTGAGTCAAAGAAATGCGAATAATACCTTCAATTTGACAATTTAGCCATAACATCCAATGATTTGTTTGTTCTATGTGCTTTTACTGAATTTTTCCAAATGAAAGATGCACCAAAAAAAAAAAGATGTTAGTCTTGAGAAATTCATGTCTCTTCCATTCTGACAGCCTGTGTGTCTGGACACTTGACTGGGAGTCTGCCTGTACAATGGAGAATAGAAGCATTTGTATAACAATGTGGGCCTTTGATACGCCTATTCCAGCTGCATTTCAGAGAAAGCTTGCTCCAGCTGTAGAATGAATGCCTTAATCAAAGCTACAGCTGGGGTCCTCTTAGGAAGAATGGAGTCTTTCTGGAAAAAGGAGGCCAAAAGTAAGGTGTTCTATGGGGCAAGCCATCTTGTATTTTGTTAAAATCCAAGCCAAATGGCCAGGAATCTACCAAAAGGCATTCAGAACATGCATTAATGCATAGTTCATTTTCACATAAAATATAGAAGCATCTTGCCAACACTGAAGGAAATAACAAAATTCCTGTCTGCAATTTTCTTTGACAAAATTGGATAATTTTCATTTTTCATAAATTTATGTACTTATATGAAAAAATCAGTGAGGGGAAGCACACTGATTGAAACCACCCACGCAGGCCAGGCACCATAGTACCCATTTGCATGAGTTGTTTTATGACAGGAGATCCTGATAAGGAATACGGAACTAATAGTTCAGTTCAGTTCAATTGCTCAGTCATGTCTGACTCTTTGCGACCCCATGAACCGCAGCACGCCAGGCCTCCCTGTCCATCACCAACTCCCGGAGTTCATCCAGATTCATGTCCATCGAGTCAGTGATGCCATCCAGCCATCTCATCCTCTGTCATCCCCTTCTCCTCCTGCCCCCAATCCCTCCAAGCATCAGAGTCTTTTCCAATGAGTCAACTCTTCGCATGAGGTGGCCAAAGTACTGGAGTTTCAGCTTTAGCATCATTCCTTCCAAAGAAATCCCAGGGCTGATCTCCTTCAGAATGGACTGGTTGGATCTCCTTGCAGACCAAGGGACTCTCAAGAGTCTTCTCCAACACTACAGTTCAAAAGCATCAATTCTTTGGCACTCAGCTTTCTTCACAGTCCAAATCTCACATCCATACATGACCACTGGAAAAACCATAGTCTTGACTAGACGGACATTTGTTGGCAAAGTAATGTTTCTGTTTTTGAATATGCTATCTAGGTTGGTCATAACTTTCCTTCCAAGGAGTAAGCGTCTTTTAATTTCATGGCTGCAATCACCATCTGCAGTGATTTTGGAGCCCCCCCAAAAAAAGTCTGACACTGTTTCCACTGTTTCCCCATCTATTTCCCATGAAGTGGTGGGACTGGATGCCATGATCTTTGTTTTCCTAATGTTGAGCTTTAAGCCAACTTTTTCACTCTCCACTTTCACTTTCATCAAGAGGCTTTTTAGTTCCTCTTCACTTTGTGCCATAAGGGTGGTGTCATCTGCACATCTGAGGTTATTGATATTTCTCCAGGCAATCTTGATTCCAGCTTGTGTTTCTTCCAGTCCAACATTTCTCATGATGTACTCTGCATATAAGTTAAATAAGCAGGGTGACAATATACAGCCTTGATGTACTCCTTTTCCTATTTGGAACCAGTCTGTTGTTCCATGTCCAGTTCTAACTGTTGCTTCCTGACCTGCATACAAATTTCTCAAGAGGCAGGTCAGGTGGTCTGGTATTCCCATCTCTTTCAGAATTCTCCACAGTTTATTGTGTACCACACACTCAAAGGCTTTGGCATAGTCAATAAAGCAGAAAGAGATGTTTTTCTGGAACTCTCTTGCTTTTTCAATGGTCCAGCAGATGTTGGCAATTTGATCTCTGATTCCTCTGCCGTTTCTAAAGCCAGCTTGAACATCTGGAAGTTCACGGTTCACATATTGCTGAAGCCTGGCTTGGAGAATTTTGAGCATTACTTTACTAGCGTGTGAGATGAGTGCAATTGTGCGGTAGTTTGAGTATTCATTGGCATTGCCTTTCTTTGGGATTGGAATGAAAACTGACCTTTTCCAGTCCCGTGGCCACTGCTGAGGTTTCCAAATTTGCTGGCATATTGAGTGCAGCACTTTCACAGCATCATCTTTCAGGATTTGAAAGAGCTCCAGTGGAATCCCATCACCTCCACTAGCTTTGTTTGTAGTGATGCTTTCTAAGGCCTACTTGACTTCACATTCCAGGATGTCTGGCTCTAGGTGAGTGATCACACCATTGTGATTATCTGGGTCGTGAAGATCCTTTTTGTACAGTTCTTCTGTGTATTCTTGCCATCTCTTCTTAATATCTTCTGCTTCTGTTAGGTCCATACCATTTCTGTCCTTTATCGAGCCCATCTTTGCATGAAATGTTCCCTTGGTACCTATAATTTTCTTGAAGAGATCTCTAGTCTTTCCCATTCTGTTGTTTTCCTCTATTTCTTTGCATTGATTGCTGAAGAAGGCTTTCTTATCTCTTCTTCCTATTCTTTGGAACTCTGCATTCAGATGCTTATATCTTTCCTTTCTCCTTTGCTTTTCGCTTCTCTTCTTTTCACAGCTATTTGTAAAGCCTCCCCAGACAGCCATTTTGCTTTTTTGCATTTCTTTTCCTTGGGGATGGTCTTGATCCCTGTCTCCTGTACAATGTCACAAACCTCATTCCATAGTTCATGAGGCATTCTATCAGATCTAGGCCCATAAATCTATTTCTCACTTCCACTGTATAATCATAAGGGATTTGATTTAGGTCACACCTGAATGGTCTAGTGGTTTTCCCTACTTTCTTCAATTTAAGTCTGAATTTGGCAATAAGGACTTCATGATCTGAGCCACAGTCAGCTCCTGGTCTTGTTTTTGCTGACTGTATAGAGCTTCTCCATCTTTGGCTGCAAAGAATATAATCAATCTGATTTCGGTGTTGACCATCTGGTGATGTCCATGTATAGAGTCTTCTCTTGTGTTGTTGGAAGAGGGTGTTTGTTATGACCAGTGCATTTTCTTGGCAAAACTCTATTAGCCTTTGCCCTGCTTCATTCCATATTCCAAGGCCAAATTTGCCTGTGACTCCAGGTGTTTCTTGACTTCCTACCTTTGCATTCCAGTCCCCTATAATGAAAAGGACATCTTTTTGGGGTGTTAGTTCTAAAAGGTCTTGTAGGTCTTCATAGAACCGTTCAACTTCAGATTCTTCAGTGTTACTGGTTGGGGCATAGACTTGGATTACTGTGATAGTGAATGGTTTGCCTTGGAAATGAACAGAGATCATTCTGTCGTTTTTGAGATTGCATCCAAGTACTGCATTTTGTACTCTTTTGTTGACCATGATGACTACTCCATTTCTTCTGAGGGATTCCTGCCCACAGTAGTAGATATAATGGTCATCTGAGTTAAATTCACCCATTCCAGTCCATTTGAGTTCGCTGATTCCTAGAATGTCAACATTCACTCTTGCCATCTCTTGTTTGACCACTTCCAATTTGCCTTGATTCATGGACCTGACATTCCAGGTCCCTATGCAATATTGCTCTTTACAGCATCAGACCTTGCTTCTATCGCCAGTCACATCCACAGCTGGGTATTATTTTTGCTTTGGCTCCATCCCTTCATTCTTTCTGGAGTTATTTCTCCACTGATCTCCAGTAGCATATTGGGCACATACAGACCTGGGGAGTTCCTCTTTCAGTATCCTATTATTTTGCCTTTTCATACTGTTCATGGGGTTCTCAAGGCAAGAATACTGAAGTGGTTTGCCATTCCCTTCTCCATTGGACCACATTCTGTCAGATCTCTCCATCATGACCCACCCGTCCTGGGTTGCCCCACAGGCATGGCTTAGTTTCATTGAGTTAGACAAGGCTGTGGTCCTAGTGTGATTAGATTGACTAGTTTTCTGTGAGTATGGTTTCAGCGTGTCTGCCCTCTGATGCCCTCTTGCAACACCGACCATTTTATTTGAGTTTCTCTTACCTTGGATGAGGGGTATCTCCTCACGGCCACCCTTCCTGATCTTCAACCTGGGATATCTCCTCTAGGCCCTCTTGCGCCCACACAGCCACGGCTCCTTGGACGTGGGGTTGGTCCTCCTGGCTGCCGCTCCTGGCCTCGGGCATGGGTTTCTCCTCCCGGCCACCTCCCCTGACCTCGGATGCAGGGTAACCCCTCTCGGCCGCCCCCCTGACCTCGGACGCGAGGTAGCTCCTCTAGGCCCTTCCTGAGCCAGCGCAGCCTGGCACTCTCAGCTGCTGCCCCTCACCTCAGACGTGGGGTAACTCCCCTTGGCTGCCGCCCTTCGGGCATGTGGTCCTCCTGGCTTCTGCCCCTGACCTCAGATGTGGGGTAGCTCCTCTTGGCCGCGCTTTCACACCGGTCGCAGCCTCCTGCACATAGGAACTAATAAGCCACCACCAACTGGAAGAGTTAGGGAAAAGTCAAAAGGAGACACCGGGTGTCCGTCCACTTCCCAGAATCCCTCTGGCTAGCATCCATCTTGGTTGAGTGATGCCTGCGCCACCAGGAAAGACTCTGAGTTAGAATGATTGGCCAAAGACCACCCAGAAACTAATCCCATCATCATAAAACCTGAGACTGCAAGCCACCCAGCAGAGCTGTTCTCCTGGGTTGCCTTACCCTACTGTTCTCCACCCGGGTGCCCTTCCCAATAAAATCTCTTGCTTTGTCAGCACATGTCTCCTCGGACAATTCCTTTCTAAATGTTAGACAAGAGCCCAGGTTCAGGCCCTGGAAGGAGTCCCTTTTCCTGCAATAACTTCATCATTTTGATTAAATTATGGGTTCTTAAATAGACGTAATCCCACATGGTGTGTATCTATTTGTGTTTATAATATAATAGAAGCTAGATTCAAAACACAGCACAAAACAAGAATAAAGCATAGCCACATAGGAATAAAACATGAGTAATTAATGAAGAAAAGATATGAACAGATATAGATTCAGAAATATACACCCACCTGGATTTTTTTTTTTTTTTCCATTAAACAGAAGAATGATTAGATTCAGACATCTTCACCCGAAAACCTGAATTTAAATACAAGGTAACAAACAAAAATGAAATTTATTTCTAATGGATATGAGTACTAAGAGTAAATCCCCAATAACTACAAACATTTAGGTATTAATTTCTGAATTGCTACTCTGAGAGAAGGGTCAGATTCATTCTATCAGAGATAAAATAACAAAAACCCCGAATTAATTGTCTTTCTATTTTAATCAGCTTGAAAAGTGTTTCTCAAATTTTAATGCACATGGGATTACATAAGCATCTTGTTAAGCCAGATTCTTCTTCATCAGGCCTGGAGTAGGCTGTGTCCCTACATCTGCAACAAGCACCTAAATGAGGTTGGTAGTGCTGATTTAAAAGACATGCTTTGAATAGCAAAGGGCTAGAAAACTACTCTCTTCTTTAAAGTATAATATAAAAAGAAAATAATTCAACTTTTGAGAAGTAAATCTATTAAACTTTAGTAAGAGATATGTGCAACCCTCCACTTCAAATCTCATACTAAGTAGAAAAGTTATTTTTGGAGACATAAATTTCAGATACATTGACACTGAAGAAAGTCAAACTTGAAGTCGAGTTATAATTTCCACTTACATTAGAATTTATTGATATTAAGGATGTTTTCCCCCTTTAAATTAAAAAAATATGTATCAACATGTATATCTGTATATGACCAGTGTTCTTGAAATATCAAGTGAATTAAATTAATATCACTGGGCATCTTAATTTATTATTCATATATTTAAGGCTTTGTACATGCTTCACCTCTATTCCTCTTCATTGTTCTCTGGAACACATCTAAATTTTTCAACATTAAAATCAAGTAAAATCTTTCCTTGTATTCCCTGGAAGAGTCAGTGTCATCTCTGCTTTGCTTCTCTAACTCCCTATGCATGGCTTAATTATTTTCTGAAAATATATCTAGTTATCCAGTTAAGTATTATATCTCCTTGAATACTTAAATATTTCTTTTAACAAAGATTCTCTCATTGACTAAACTTTACTCAGGCATCCCTGAACTCATTTTCAACTAGCTCTGACTTTTGAACTTAGCTATTTGTCTCTGTGTTATCCAATATTAACATAAATCCTACTAAGTCAGTTTAACCAGAGCCACCCCCACACCCCACCCTTCACCGCCCCCAACACAATATGCCAGCAAATTTGGAAAACTCAGCAGTGGCCACAGAACTGGAAAAAGTCAGTTTTCATTCCAATCCCAAAGAAAGGCAATGCCAAAGAATGCTCAAACAACTGCACAATTGCGCTCATCTCACACGCTAGTAAAGTAATGCTCAAAATTCTCCAAGCCAGGCTTCAGCAATACATGAACTGTGAACTTCCATATGTTCAAGCTGGTTTTAGAAAAGGCAGAGGAACCAGAGATCAAATTGCCAACATCTGCTGGATCATGGAAAAAGCAAGAGAGTTCCAGAAAAACATCTATTTCTGCTTTACTGACTACGCCAAAACCTTTGACTGTGTGGATCACAATAAACTGTGGAAAATTCTTCAAGAGATGGGAATACCAGATCACCTGACCTGCCTCTTGAGAAACCTATATGCAGGTCAGGAAGCAACAGTTAGAACTGGACATGGAACAACATACTGGTTCCAAATAGGAAAAGGAGTACATCAAGGCTGTATATTGTCACCCTGCTTATTTAACTTACATGCAGAGTACATCATGAGAAACGTTGGACTGGAAGAAACACAAGCTGGAATCAAGATTGCCTGGAGAAATATCAATAACCTCAGATGTGCAGATGACACCACCCTTATGGCACAAAGTGAAGAGGAACTAAAAAGCCTCTTGATGAAAGTGAAAGTGGAGAGTGAAAAAGTTGACTTAAAGCTCAACATTCGGAAAATGAAGAGCATGGCATCCGGTCCCATCATTTCATGGGAAATAGATGGGGAAACAGTAGAAACAGTGTCAGACTTTATTTTTCTGGGCTCCAAAATCACTACAGATGGTGACTGCAGCCATGAAATTAAAAGACGCTTACTCCTTGGAAGGAAAGTTATGACCAACCTAGATAGCATATTCAAAAGCAGAGACATTACTTTGCCAACATATGTCCATCTAGTCAAGGCTATGGTTTTTCCAGTGGTCATGTATGGATGTGAGAGTTGGACTGTGAAGAAAGCTGTGTGCCAAAGAATTGATGGTTTTGAACTGTGGTGTTGGAGAAGACTCTTGAGAGTCCCTTGGTCTGCAAGGAGATCCAACCAGTCCATTCTGAAGGAGATCAGCCCTGGGATTTCTTTGGAAGGAATGATGCTAAAGCTGAAACTCCAGTAGTTTGGCCACCTCATGCGAAGAGTTGACTCATTGGAAAAGACTCTGATGCTTGGAGGGATTGGGGGCAGGAGGAGAAGGGGACAACAGAGCATGAGATGGCTGGATGGCATCACTGACTGGAAGGCATGGGTTTGGGTAGACTCTGGGAGTTGATGATGGACAGGGAGGCCTGGCGTGCTATGGTTCATGGTGTCCCAAAGAGTGGACACGACTGAATGACTAAACTGAACTGAACTGAAGTATCATAAATAGTTTTTCTTAAACACTCCTCCCAAATGGACAATAAACTCCTTATGACAGACTTTCTCGAGGGGTTAAGAAGAGATCTGTTGCTCTAGGTTTACTTTCTGGTTCTATACTGACATAATGTTTAGTCTTAGAAATGTATAACCTTGGATAATATTTTGCTTTGTGGTTGTTAATACTGTAACTCTTGGTGAATTCTGCAATTTCTGGAAAAAGCATATAGGCTCATACCTTCATCACACAATCCAAATGCTCACTAATCAATAAGTAGGCTGAATAAAGGAAGATGGTATAAATATTTTTCTTCTCCCCTCTGATGGTTTATAGTGCCGGTTCCACTGGAGGCCAGAAATATCCTTCTCTTCTAGCATGTTCAGACTACTTACATTTAATTAAAATATTGATATTTTAGGGCTTAGATATGCTGTTTTTGTTGTGGTGGCTTCTGTTTTTGTGTTTTTTTTTCCCCACTTTTATTTCTTATTCTTGCCTTATTGTAGATACTTGAACATTTTTTAGAAATGGATTTTAATTTTTCTATAGTGTTTATGTTTATATCTTTGTACAGCTTTTTATTGGTTGCTGAAGGTAGTACTAAAAATCTCGTTTCTTGATTTTACCACTTCAAGAAAAATCTAGAAACTTTACCTCTGTCCTGTCTAGGCTTCTTAAAAAGAATTATCTTAAATATTTTAACATACATTTTGAAGCACATCAGATAGTATTATCTCTTGTTTCAATAATAAACATAGTTTAGAAAATTCAAGAGGTGGATAATTTTGCTGGATATAGAATATTGAATTAATAGATATTTTCTTTCAGCATTAGAAAAATGTTGTGCCACTTCCTCTTGGCCTCCATTGATTCTAAGGATAAATCAGCTGTAATTCAATTTTTTTTTTTTTTTCCTGCTGAAGTAAACTGCCATGTCTTTCTGATATCAAGGGGTTTTCTTCACCTTTATTTTTCAGAAGTTTTGTTAGTACATTTTTCATGTGGAGTTTTTGAGGTATATACAGTTTGGAGTTTGCTTACCTTCTTGAATTTATAGGTTTATATTCTGTAAAATGCTTCAGAAGTTTTTAGACATTATTTATTTGAATAATTTTTTTTTAGCTCCATCCTCTTTATCCTCTCTTTCTGAAACTTTGGTAACATGAATTCCAGATCTCTTATTACATTTTCACTGATCTCTGAGCCTCTCTTGTTTTTCTTTTTTCCTTTTTGTTCTTCAGATTTGGTAATTTCAGTTATCTTCCAACTTACCAGTTCTTTTTCTCTGCCCTCTTCCTGCAGCAGTTGAGCTCATATAGTGTGTTTTTAATTTTATTTATTGTTTTTCAGTTCTATAATTTCCATTTAGTTCTATATATTTACTTTGTTTTCTGAGATACTGTATTTTTCTGCTGAGATTTTCTAATTTTTTTCACTTTTCAGATGTGTTCATAATTACATATGAAAGTATTCTTATGATGGTGGTGGTGGTTTAGTTGCTAAGTCATGTCCAACTCTTGCAATCCCATAGACTATAGCCTGCAAGACTCCTCTGTTCATGGGATTCTCCAGGCAAGAATATTGGAGTGGGTTGCCATTTCCTTCTCCAGGGGATCTTTCCCACCCAGGAATCACATCCAGGTCTCCTGCATTACAAGTAGATTCTTTACTGACTAAGCTACAGGATAATTTAGAGCAGTGTTTCTCAATCACAGCTTAGATAAATCTTTGTTTTGGGAAGTTGTCTTGCCCATTGTAGGATGTTGAACAGCATGCCTGGCCTCCACTAACTGGATATCAATAGTATTCTGCTACTGTTGATGATCAATAAGATCCCCAGATGTTTCTTCAGTTCAGTTCAGTCACTCAGTTCAGAGTTGTCTTCAACTCTTTGTGACCCCATGAATTGCAGCACGCCAGGCCTCCCTGTCCATGACCAACTCCCGGAGTTCACTCAAACTCACATCCATCAAGTCTGTGATGCCATCCAGCCATCTCATCCTCTGTCGTCCCCTTCTTCTCCTGCCCCCAATCCCTCCCAGCATCAGAGTCTTTTCCAATGAGTCACCTCTTGCATGAGGTGGCCAAAGTACTGGAGTTTCAGCTTCAGCATCATTCCTTCCAAAGAAATCCCAGGACTGATCTCCTTTATATTGGACTGGTTGGATCTCCTTGATATAAGCAAATCATCCTAAAGTTGAGATCCATTTCTACTGAGTGAAAATTAAAGCTTACACCTTGACTCTGCTTCCCTGGAAAATATCCATTTTACAGGCACACCGTGGCTTACACACATTGACAAACATCTAGTAATTAGTAACATTAGTGATCTTTCTAAATTCTGTGTGGTCAGAAACTAAGTAATTTGTGAATGATGGAGAATGGTCAGAGGAAAGCAGTCTACACATTTCAAAGAGAATCGGAGGTCATGTGTAATTTTACTATCAACATATTAGCAAGAATTATTTGAATCATAAGGCTTAATTGGTGAATTTTTAGCAACTAGAAAAATTCTAATTGTACATTATGACCTGTTGAGGATAGTAATGATTGAAGCAGTCAAAAAACAACAAATGTAACAAACATCAATGGCTAGCTCAGACCATATTCTACTCCTTGATCAAATAGTCTCCATGAAATTATCAATTCAAAAATCTCATGTTTATACTTTAGCCTCCTCACTTCTTTAAATTATCAAAAAGAAACCCTTTATATGTCATCAAGAAGAATTCTGGCATGTGTCAAGAAGTACATTCAGTTCAGTTTAGTTCAGTCACTCAGTCGTGTCCAACTCTTTGAGACCCCATGGACTGTAACTGCCAGACTCCTCTGTCCATGGAGTTCTCCAAGCAGGAATACTGGAGTGAACAGCCGATCCTTCTCCAGAGGATCTTCCTGACCCAGGGATTGAGCCCAGGGCTCCTTCATTGCATGAAGATTCTTTACTCTGAGCCACCATGGAAGCCCAATTACCCCTAAATAATTTCACTAATAAACTAGATATATCTCTTAACATTCCATCTACCTAAAAGTTTAACTGCACATGCCTTTTAGGTTAGTTATTTGATAATAGCTTATTTCATATATTTTTATATAATTGTTTCATAATTACAGTCTTCTCCAAGATCAGCTAAGGCAACTCACTTTTAGCTCACCTTCTAAATGGGCTTTCCAAGTACAACACACCACTTTCACTGCCTTCACAGAGAAACACCCTTGTCATGTCCCAGGATCTTTCAAGCTATGTATAGCGCCCTCCTGTTTAGTTTCTTCTTACTCATTCCTTTTCTCCAAACCATTAATAAAAACTGTTGGGTCCACCTTGAAAATTTACTTGTATCAAAGGTATCCTTTTCCCCACTATAAGTTAACACCATACTTCACTTAACAGAAGTATATATAAGATCTTTAAAATGTTGCTCCTTGAGGAGAGTTAACTTTTCAGTTAGTTTATGAAAAGTCACAAAAGACCAGCACTCCCTTGGTTTCAACTAGAGGAAAATAAGATAAATGAAAAATCGTACATTTCTACAAAGCTATCTAAGGAGAGTGGATTCAAATAACTCTTAGTGGAATAAATTCCAGAGAGGGATGAGCCCTTCATAGACCTTTGCAACAAGAAATGCAAGTTCTTTACTTGAAAAGGAATTGATACCAGATAAAATCTCAATTTCCACTGGAAGGAATGAAGTACAGTGGACATTTTAAATATGTGGATAACTATAAAAAATATTTCTCTTTTCATCTTCTTATTTTGATTTACAGATAATTACTGATTTGATGCAAAAATAAATGCAATGTATTTTAAAGTTTATAACACATATAAAAGAAATACAGGTGAACAATAATAGCATAAAGGATGGGAGAAAATAAATATAAGAATACAATCATAAGTTTCTTATTTAACACATACAAAAATATAATTGAATTCACATTTTATTGTGGTAATTTATGGGTGGAATATGTAATTCCTAAGAACAAGTACTAAAAGCTATAAACAGAGCAAACAAATTTAGGAAAAGAAATATAACTAAAAAGTCAAAATAGGAGAAAAATGTGAAAATTGAAATTGCCAAATATTGGTTATTTCATCAAAAATAGAAACTCTTGGGGTTTCCTTGGTGGTTCAGTGGTTAAGAATCCATGTTGCAATCCCAGTGGCACAGGTTCAATCCCTAGTCCAAGAAGGTTCCACATGCTGCCAGACAACTAAGCCCATGAGCAAGAACCACTGGGTGTGTGCTGGAGGTGCAACTGCTGAGCCCATGTGCCACAAGTACTGAAGGCTCCATGCCTTACAGCACTACAACAAAGAAAGCCTCTTCACTGAGAAGTCCCTAAACCACGACTAGAAAGAAGCACCCTCTATCCACAACTAGATAAACCTTGAGCAGCAGTGAAGACAAAGCTCAGCCAGGAAAAAAAGAACAAGGACTCATACTGGGAAGATACTCAGACTGGGAATATAAAATAATACTATGACTTGGAAAACTGTTTACCAATGTCTTATGAGGTTAAACACACTGTATACTATCTCCTGGCATCATGACTCCTAGAATTGAATGCATTTATCCAAAAGATTTACATGTAAATGTTCATAGAAATCTTAGCTCAAAGCTAAAACAATCCAAAAAGTTGTGCTATTTTCTTTCACTTCAATATTTTTCAACAATAATAATAATAAAAAAAAAAGCAAGAGAGTTCCTGAGAAACCTCTACTTCTGCTTTATTGATAATGCCAAAGCCCTTGACTGTATGGATCACAGCAAATTGTGGAAAATTCTTCAAGAGATGGGAATACCACATTACCTGCCTCCTGATAAATATATATGAGGGTCAAGAAGCAATAGTTAGAACCAGACATGAAAGAATGGACTGGTTCCAAATTGGGAAAGTACATGAGGCTGTATATTGTCACCCTGCTTATTTAATTTATATGCAGAGTACATCATACGAAATACTGAGCTGGATGAAGCACAAGCTGGAATCAAGATGCCAGAGGAAATATCAATAATCTCATATATGCAGATTATACCACCCTTATGGCAAAAAGCAAAGAGGAGCTAAACAGCCTCCTGATGAAAGTGAAAGAAGAGAGTGAAAAAGTTCGCTTAAACTCAACATTCAAAAACTAACATCATGGCATCCGGTCCCATCACTTCATGGCAAACAGATAGGGAATCAATGAAAACAGTGACAGACTTTATTTTCTTGGGCTCCAAAATCACTGCACATGAAGACTGCAGCCATGAAATTAAAAGACACTTGTTCCTTGGAAGTAAAGCTATGACCAACCTGCTACTGCTGCTGCTAAGTCGCTTCAGTCATTTCCGACTCTGTGCAACCCCAGAGACGGCAGCCCACCAGGCTTCCCCATCCCTGGGATTCTCCAGGCAAGAACACTGGAGTGGGTTGCCATTTCCTTCTCCAATGCATGAAAGTGAAAAGTGAAAGTGAAGTCGCTCAGTCGTGTCTGACCCTCAGCGACCCCATGGACTGCAGCCCACCAGGCTCCTCCGTCCATGGGATTTTCCAGGCAAAAGTACTGGAGTGGGGTGTCATTGCCTTCTCCGATGACCAACCTAGACAGCATATTAAAAAGCAGAGAAATTACTTTGCCAACAAAGGTCCATCTAGTCAAGGCTATGGTTTTTCCAATGGTCATGTATGGATGTGAGAGTTGGACTATAAAGAAAGCTGAGCACCAAAGTATTGATGCTTTTGAGCTGTGGTGTTGGAGAAGACTCTTGAGAATCCCTTGGACTGCAAGGAGATCCAACCAGCCCATCCTAAAGGAAATCAGTCCTGAATATTCATTGGAAGGACTGATGCTGAAGCTGAAGCTCCAATACTTTGGCCACCTGATGTGAAGAACTGACTCATTGGAAAGACTCTGATTCTGGCAAGCTTGAAGGCAGGAGGAGAAGGGGATGAAGACAACCATCTCATCAGATGGTTTCCCCGACTTGATGGACATGAATGTGAGTAAGCTCTAGGAGTTGGTGATGCACAGGGAAGCCTGATGTGCTGCAGTCCATGGGTTGCAAAGAGTTGGACATGACTGAGTGACTGAACTGAATGATTCTACAGTAAAATTAAACATAATACTTGGATAAATCTTGAAACATCACTTTGAACAAGAGAAATCAGACAAAAAATGTATATATGACCTGATTTCTTTATGTTTTAACAAAGGACAAAAATAATCTAGGCTAAAAGATGTCCCTGCTTTTTCCTTTTCCTGTTGCTGGGAAACTTTGAAGGCAAAAGAAGAAGGGGGTGGCAGAGGATGGGATGGTTAGATAGCATCACCAACTCAGTTGACATGAATTTGAGCAAACTCCACAAGATAGTCTGGAGGACAGAGATGCCTAGAGTGGTATAGTCTAAGAAGTCACAAAAAGTTGGACATGACTTAGAGATTGAACAGCAACAACAATTTATGTTCGCCTATGTTCTCCCACCAAAAATAGTTTCCTTTTGGTGGGAGAAGCTGTGGGGGAATGAATCTCTGTTGAGAAGAAATGGATCTGGTGGAATTTTCTAAATTGATGGATATGTTCTGTATCTTTCCATTCTGATTTGTACATTTATCAAATATTTATCAAAATATATTTCAAATACTTACCTAAACTGTAATCTTAAGATTTGTGCATTTTACTATATATATTAATTATAATTCCATAGGTTGGAAAAGTAAGTTTAAAAAATAAAAGAGACGGTTTGCATTGACTCATAGTCCATCTCAATCCATTGACCTCTTCAATTATTAGACTCTAGTCTCTAATGTTTCAAGACACTTATGCATGCTCTTCTTTCTTTTGGATGCTCTTAGGATCTGGAACTCCTGCACTGAGGGCAGATTCTTTACCATCTGAGCCAGAGTAGCCCACCCTTAGGGCAATTCTGCATATTCCTGGCTCTTCACATTCTTCAAAATTCAGATTAACTTTCACTACTTTGGAGAGTTCTCCAATCAACCAGAAAAAAAAGTTGAATTATAGATTTATGCACAAATTATTCCATGAATTCATCACATTTTGAAATTATGTACATACACATACACATGCACAGAACTTACTTTTCAATTATGCTCCACAGTGATCATGTCCGTTTTGTTCTTCATCATGAAACAACTCCTTGCACAGTGCCTATTACCTCAGAAAGATTCAAAGGAAGAGCGAAGATAACAGATTCATGGACTCAGAGTGACGGATTCAAAGTCTTAGGACGATGACTTCCCAAGGCATCCTCCACAATGTTTTAGACCTATTGGTGATAAAGTTGGAGGGAGACCATTACTGAATCAGAAGAAATGAAACTAAGCTGAGGTTTCAGTTTTTGTTTCCTTCTAAAATGATTGATCATATTCTTTGCAGCTGAAGATGGAGTAGTTCTACACAGGCAGCAAAAACAAGACCGGGAGCTGACTGTGGCTCAGATCATGAACTTCTTATTGCCAAATTCAGACTTAAATTGAAGAAAGTAGGGAAAACCACTAGACCATTCAGGTATGACCTAAATCAAATCCCTTATGATTATACAGTGGAAGTGAGAAATAGATTTAAGGGACTAGATCTGATAGACAGAGTGCCTGATGAACTATGGACGGAAGTTCATGACATTGTGCAGGAGACAGGGATCAAGACCATCCCCAAGGAAAAGAAATGCAAAAAAGCAAAATGGCTGTCTGGGGAGGCTTTACAAATAGCTATGAAAAGAAGAGAAGCAAAAAGCAAAGGAGAAAAGGAAAGATATAAGCATCTGAAGGCAGAGTTCCAAAGAATAGCAAGAAGAGATAAGAAAACCTTCTTCAGCAATCAATGCAAAGAAATAGAGGAGAACAACAGGATGGGAAAGACTAGAGATCTCTTCAAGAAAATTAGAGGTACCAAGGGAACATTTCATGCAAAGATGGGCTCGATAAAGGACAGAAATGGTATGGACCGAACAGAAGCAGAAGATATTAAGAGATGGCAAGAATACACAGAAGAACTATACAAAAAAGATCTTCAGACCAAGATAATCACAATGGTATGATCACTACCTAGAGCCAGACATCCTGGAGTGTGAAGTCAAGTGGGCCTTAGAAAGCATCACTACAAACAAAGCTAGTGGAGGTGATGGGATTCCACTGGAGCTCTTTCAAATCCTGAAAGATGATGCTGTGAAAGTGCTGCACTCAATATGCCAGCAAATTTGGAAACCTCAGCAGTGGCCACAGGACTGGAAAAGGTCAGTTTTCATTTTAATCCCAATTAAGACAATGCCAAAGAATGCTCAAACTACCACATAATTGCACTCATCTCACACACTAGTAAAGTAATGCTCAAAATTCTCCAAGCCAGGCTTCAGCAATACATAAACCGTGAAATTCCAGATGTTCAAGCTGGTTTTAGAAAAGGCAGAGGAACCAGAGATCAAATTGCCAACATCCACTGGATCATCGAAAAAGCAAGAGAGTTCCAGAAAAATATCTATTTCTGCTTTATTGACTATGCCAAAGCCTTTGACTGTGTGGATAACAATAAACTGTGGAAAATTCTGAAAGAGATGGGAATACCAGACCACCTGACCTGCCTCTTGAGAAAGCTATATGCAGGTCAGGAAGCAACAGTTAGAACTGGACATGGAACAACAGACTGGTTCCAAATAGGAAAAGGAGTACGTCAAGGCTGTATATTGTCACCCTGCTTATTTAACTTATATGCAGAGTACATCATGAGAAATGCTGGGCTGGAGGAAGCACAAGTTGGAGTCAAGATTGCCAGGAGAAATATTAATAACCTCAGATATGCAGATGACACCACCCTTATGACAGAAAGTGAAGAGGAACTAAAAAGCCTCCTGATGAAAGTGAAAGTGGAGAGTGAAAAAGTTGGCTTAAAGATCAACATTCAGAAAATGAAGATCATGGCATCTGGTCCTATCACTTCATGGGAAATAGATGGGGAAACAGTGTCAGACTTTATTTTTTGGGGCTCCAAAATCACTGCAGATGGTGACTACAGACATGAAATAAAAGATGCTTACTCCTTGGAAGAAAAGTTATGACCAACCTAGATAGCATATTCAAAAGCAGAGACATTGCTTTGCCAACAAAGGTCCGTCTAGTCAAGGCTATGGTTTTTCCAGTGGTCATGTATGGATGTGAGAGTTGGACTGTGAAGAAAGCTGAGCGCCGAAGAATTGATGCTTTTGAACTGTGGTGTTGGAGAATACGCTTAAGAGTCCCTTGGACTGCAAGGAGATCCAACCAGTCCATCCTAAAGGAGGTCAGTCCTGGGTATACATTGGAAGGACTGATGCTAAAGCTGAAACTCCAGTACTTTGGCCACCTCATGCAAAGAGTTGACTCATTGGAAAAGACTCTGATGCTTGGAGGGATTGGGGGCAGGAGGAGAAGGGGATGACAGAGGATGAGATGGCTGGATGACATCACCGACTCAATGGACGTTAAGTTTGAGTGAAGTCAGGGAGATGGTGATGGACAGGAAGGCCTGGTGTGCTGCAGTTCATGGGGTTGCAAAAAGTTGGACATGACTGAGTGACTGAACTGAACTGAACTGAAAATAAGATAGTTGTAAGAAAAATAATATCCTATGTCTACATAAAAAAAAACAAAACTGTACAGAAAAGTTCATAGCAACTTTATTCATCATAGCCAAAATTTGGGGGAAAAAACAAGTGACCATCAACAGATGATGGAATAAACAAACTGTGGAATAGCCATACAGTGAAATGCTATTCAATAATAAAGAGGCAATGAGCTCTTAACATAGCAAAGGACATGAATGATTCTCAAATATTATGCCAAATGAAATAAGTGAAATATAAAATATACTGCAGAGTCCTATGTACAGAAAACTTTAGAAAAGACCAAGCAACTCTAAAGTGATTTAAAAAAAGATTAGTAGCCTTGGGGCTTTCCTGGCAATCCATTGGTTGAGACTCAGCACTGCTAATGCAGAGAGTGTGTGTTCAGTCCCTGAATGGAGAACTAAGATCTCTCATGCTGCGTGGTACAGTCAAAAGGTTAAAAAACAAACAAACAAACAACAACAAAAAATAGGTGTCTCTTGGGCTATCGTGGTGGGTGGAGTTGACTAGAAAAGGGCACAAGGAAACTTGTGGTGATGAAAGTGTCTTATAGTACAATCTCGGTGCCTACACTGTGAATACATTTGTCAAAACTCTTAGAACTCATACTACATTTAAATTGACTGTGTTTTATTGTATGCAGATTACCTCAATGGAGTTGATTTTTTTAAAATTAAAGGGTTGGACTTTATGATTTTTAGATAGCTTTCAACTCCATAATTTTGGTTCTGTTACAAACAGCAACAATATGTGAGAAAGCACTTAAAAGAGTTTTTAAAAAATGCTGAATACATATTAAGGGTAATTATTAGCAATCATGTTAGTATTCATTCAACAATTTTGAAATGAATGTATTTATTAAAGGGAACAAAACACACTTCCCAATGTTCAAATCTCTGTATGATTTTGGACAGATTGAGAGGAAAGATACACTTGTGTGGTTTGTTTTAGTGTGAGTGTTTGTGCATGTTCTTACTTGTTTGTTTTGGGAGACCCTGGGAATCTGGGGCATTGATAAGATCTGCAACACTGGTGACTTCATGTAACTAGGGATGGATAAGAACCATCTTTTGCAATTTCTCTTAACATTCAAATCGTTTTCCCAATTAGAAAAAAAAAAAGTGTTTGACAAACTCTATTCGAGGTTTCATCAAATTTGCAATGTTTGAAGAACAGATCAAGATGTTTGAAGAAAATAAACAGCAGCTGGATTTGCCCTTCTCTGCCACACACACAGAGTTTGTTGGGAACAGCTCATAAATCCAACTGTTCACTAACTCTGGGAACAGATGGCTCTTGGAGGCCACACTGATGGCCAAGGACTCATCACACTACTATCATGGAAAGCATCTTCCACTCTTCACTTAGATGAATGGTGCAGTGGTATTTCTATTCACTCCAAAGAAGTGTAAATTAAAATGAAAAGACATTTAAAAAAAATGAATCTTGATAAGAATCAGAGCATCACCAGGCTCTAAGATTTCCAACCCACCACCCCCTTTTTAAGACACTTAATTTTAATCTCTAATTTTAATTCCTTAATCCAAAACTAGACATGTTGGCCCCCATCTGTCACCCGACCTTCCAAACATCCATCATCAACCATATCACAGATGCTAGAAAAAAATATGGGAGAGGAACTAGCTCTATTGAGTGCAAGATAATTTATATGCATTATTATATCCTTTTTACATAAAGATGGAAATGCTTTGGCAATCTTGAATGTATGTGAGTCTTAAGTTTCAAACTAATTTAAAACTAGTTCTGAAAATTTGCTTTGCCTTAAAAATAATTAAGACAATCTAGTTTAATAAAATGTAATGAATTTTGGAATCCAACTGACCTGGGCTCAATTCATAGTCCTTTACTAATTATTTACATGGGAAAATTCCTTACCTATCTAAACATCAAGTTTTCCATTTTTATAGTAGGAGACTGTGGGGAGCCGGCAGGAGGACCTCCATCCATGGCAAAGGTCATGAGGAAGGAGGCTCGACATACACAAAGGTGGGATCGAGCCTCAGGAGTCCCCCTGGAAATCCTCGAGCATCTACCCCCATAACCAGAGCCTGCCTACTTTACTACTTTGTGCTCTCACCTACACCTCTGACTTTACGGGGGGCTGTCCCCCATCACCTCTTTCGGAGAAGGAGTTAACTTAGAGCTCTAGTTAATAATAATTCCTGGGCGTGACAGGAGTGTTTCAACCTAAAAACTCCTCTGAAGGCTTGTCCGGCCACATGTGATTGCTCACAGCCTCCCAACCATGAGAGGCACGAGATGCTTTAAACCTTCTAAAAACAGGTTCTTTAGAGAAGTTAGAAAACTATTAGTATAAGTATAGTGGACTGATTAGAAATTGTATTGGTGAAGGGTTTTTCATTTGTTGAGCCAATGTTTGTTGCTAAGTCTCCACGTCCCCTGCCCTTACACACATTAATGAATATATAGAAGAAATAAGTATTAACCTTTGATATAAACCACATTAGACCTTAGGCTAAGTAAATTCTTTCCTTAACTAAAACCCACTACACCCTCACCCTATAAAAATGTAACTTTATTTGGGTGGCGTCTGTTTTAAGAATAATCACCCCTGGAGAAATAAGTGTCCTGGTTGATTGACTGCTGTCACAAGGAGAGGGTCATAAATTGTCAGCAGGCCCCCTGGCCAGAAGATGATGTAACACCCCTAAGACCTCTGTATACATTTGTATGAAGCACCCGACTTTGATAAAAGTCAGGACTGCTGACCCCACGTGACTTTTGCATAACATCTCAGTGTATAAAAGTAGACCATAGAAAATAAAGGATTGGGATCAGTTCCTCGAAATACTGGTCTCCCCATGTCTCTCTCTCTCTCAAACTCTGGCTGAGTCTCCATCTGGAACGCGGAGCCCACTATACTTACTAATTATGCCTGGGCTTCTAAGATCCGACCCGGGAGGCCTCAGTGTCTCCTCTCCTTCGGGAGAACTTTGGAAGGATGCCTGCGGCCTACATAAGTGGTGCAAGCTTCTTGTCTTGAACTTTTATTGGTTTCCCGCATAAACCAAGCTACTCAGCCTCTTTTCTCCACTGAATTTTCCTGCTGAGCTATCCTCATTCTATTACTCTTTACATCTCTAATTAATATCTAATTGAAGCTGTTGTATCCTGATCCTCGCTGACACCGTCCCCACTTCGAACTCCCTGGATCAGCCTTGGCTGGACCTCAGCAGGAGACATATTATATTTCTTAGCGTTACAAAAATTTAATGAGCACACATGTATGTGAATACATAAAAATGAACCTGGCACATAAAGACATTTATTAATACTTTGTACCCTTTTGTTTGAAAGCTTGGTGCTAATCATATCAACCAGCCAATAGCAAGTATTGAAATCCTAGTTAACTTGGGTAATTTTAGCAACTTAATAGAGGCTTGCAACAAGGAAAATAGTACATGATTTGAGAGGTTCTATGTAACAAAAGTCTTGGGTTCAAGAGGCAGGTTGGTAAGTCAATCAGTCAGTTCAGTTGCTCAGTCATGTTTGACTCTTTGCGACCCCATGAATCGCAGCATGCCAGGCCTCCCTGTCCATCACCAACTCCCAGAATTCACTCAGACTCACGTCCATCGAGTCAGTGATGCCATCCAGCCATCTCATCCCGTCGTCCCCTTCTCCTCTTGCCCCCAATCCCTCCAAGCATTAGAGTCTTTTCCAATGAGTCAACTCTTCGCATGAGGTGGCCAAAGTACTGGAGTTTCAGCTTTAGCATCGTTCCTTCCAAAAAAATCCCAGGGCTGATCTCCTTCAGAATGGACTGGTTGGATCTCCTTGCAGTCCAAGGGACTCTCAAGAATCTTCTCCAACACCACAGTTCAAAAGCATCAATTCTTCAGCGCTCAGCCTTCTTCACAGTCCAACTCTCACATCCATACATGACCACTGGAAAAACCATAGCCTTGACTAGACGGACCTTTGTTGGCAAAGTAATGTCTCTGCTTTTCAATATGCTATCTAGGTTGGTCATAGCTTTTCTTCCAAGGAGTAAGCATCTTTTAATTTCATGGCTGCAATCACCATCTACAGTGATTTTGGAGCCAAAAAAAATAAAGTCTGACACTGTTTCCACTGTTTCCCCATCTATTTCCCATGAAGTGATAGGACCAGATGCCATGATCTTCGTTTTCTGAATGTTGAGCTTTAAGCCAACTTCTTCACTCTCCACTTTCATTTTCATCAAGAGGCTTTTTAGTTCCTCTTCACTTTGTGCCATAAGGGTGGTGTCATCTGCATATCTGAGGTTATTGATATTTCTCCTGGCAATCTTGATTCCAGCTTGTGCTTCTTCCAGTCCAGCGTTTCTCATGATGTACTCTGCATATAAGTTAAATAAGCAGGGTGACAATATACAGCCTTGATGTACTCCTTTTCCTATTTGGAACCAGTCTGTTGTTCCATGTCCAGTTCTAACTGTTGCTTCCTGACCGGCATACAGGTTTCTCAGGAGGTAGGTCAGGCAGTCTGGTATTCCTATCTCTTTCAGAATTTTCCACAGTTTATTGTGGTCCACACAGTCAAAGGCTTTGGCATAGTCAATAAAGCAGAAATTGATGTAATGATGATAAAATGGTAAGTTGAAGTAAGACTGTGAAGAGCTTTGTTTATCATCTTAAGATTTAGACTATATATATTATAATGTGCTATTGGTCTTCAGAATGGTCTTATGAATTAGAGAAGATATTATTCTATTGGGATGATGTTATCAAAACCAAACACTTATGCTATCTCTGTAGAATGAAGACAGTAAAGTTATCTCCTCTAACCATTATTAACAAATTTGGTGTGATTTAAATGTTTCTTTATAACCTAGTGGTTAATAACATTGGAGTTGGAATATGTAGATTCAAAATTTGCTACTTAATTAGTTTGTAAACTTAAGCACCTTTCATATCCCCATTAATCTTTTCAATTTTTAATTATTATTTTTATATCTACCTGCTATGATTTATGTGAATTTTAAATGCTCAGGATTGTGTCTAGAACCAAGCAAGCCCTTAAAAATTTTTCAGCCACTTTACAAAGCATCATCATCTTGCAAACTGATTTTTGAAAGCAGCCTTGAATCGGATGACTTGATTCCAAATTTTAAGTTAACTCTTCAAAACCTTAGTTTCTTTTCATTTAAGAACAGAAAAGATTAATATAAAAATTTTCCTTGGATATTTGAATTAATTAAATGAGAAACTTCATTTAAAATGCATATCACTGTGTCTAGAAGTAAGTTGTCACTTCTCATGATGCGGTCCTTCTCACTGTTAAAGAATCATTTTATTTATTCTATTGGGCAACCTTTGCCTGAAGGTAGTTTGTAGTATCGGAGAAGGCAATGGCACCCCACTCCAGTACTGTTGCCTGGAAAATCCCATGGATGGAGGAGCCTGGTAGGCTGCAGTCCATGGGGTTGCTAAGAGTCGGGCACGACTGAGCGACTTCAATTTCACTTTCCACTTTCATGCATCGGAGAAGGAAATGGCAACCCACTCCAGTGTTCTTGCCTGGAGAATCCCATGGACGGAGAAGCCTGGTAGGCTGCAGTCCATGGGGTCTCAGAGTCGGACACGACTGAAGCGACTTAGCAGCAGCAGCAGTTTGTAGTATACTTTGTTCTTTCATCTGGAACACTCTTGATTCCATATTTTGCCTACTCGATCCTTCCTAATTCTTCAAATTTTAGTTTAAAAATAGCTAAATTTTAGGAAATATTGTCTGAAAAGTTGCAGAAATGTTTAACACTCTATTTCCCTGTCTCATGGGTTTGTAACTTCCATGGAGCGAAAATGTCCATTATTGTCTCACAGAATCTTCCATGCCTAAGATAGTGCCAGGCATGTACAGACACAATGTAGTTTATTGTGTAGATACATTAATATAAACAAAGGTCATTGCATAATACATTTTATCTTACAAGTTTATTTCTCAGTTATACCTCCATAGAGCTGAAAAAATTGGTCAAAAAGAACTGTTGATGAAATAATTAGGAATTAAAAACCGGTAATAATTAATGCAATGAGAAATAAAGATATGAGACTTTGAAAGTTTCAGTGATTCTGTCTTAGGGAAACTATTAGTTTCTCTATTATATAATTTAGTCACATTGTGTGCGTGATACACTATTAAAATTGAAGACAATCTCATCTTCACCTTCACCGACAGGTATTAGTTGGTTGATCCATTCATCTATTTATCCATCTAACAAAGCTTTAATGCCTATAAATGGACCTGGAATGGGATAAACTTTTGAGCTACAGAGAAACATAAAATCAAAGATCACAGGATATTAGAATGGCCCAGACTCCTCACTGAAATACAATGAGTTTTGTGTTTTTTTTTCTCATAGTTTTTGCAATAGTCTATTTTATTTATTTTTTTAGTTTTGCTGGCTTCATTGCTGTGAAGGAGTTGTGGCAAAATGGAACCACAATCCATCCTTGATAATGTGCCAACCTCTCACTAAGGTGGCTTCCCTGTTGCAGATCAGTGTCTTCAGAGCATGTGGGTTTCAGCAGTTGGGGCATGAGAGCTAAGTAGCTGTAGCACATGGGCCCAGCTGTCCTTAAGCATCAGGAATCCTCCCAGATCAGAGATTGAACCCACATCCCCTGCATTGGCAGGTGGACTCTCCACCACTGGACCACCAGGAGAATCCACGATAGTTTTAGAGGTGAATGAAATAATTCCTCTCTGCTTACTCGCTATTTATTTTTTAAATTCTTGAATCTTATCTTTGCTGTTGCTTAGTCTCTTTTGCAACCCCATGAAATGTAGACCCCATGAACTGTAGCTTGCCAGCCTCCTCTCTCCATTGGATTTCCCAGTCAAGAATACTGGAATGGGTTGCCATTTCCTTCTCCAGGGGATCTTCCTGACCCAGAGATTGAACCTGCATCTCCTGCACTGTTAATCTTATCTTAAACTATCATAATAACTGGTAAAATATCAATATGTGTTTTAGCATAAACATTTTTAATTGACTTATCTTCAACAAAGTGTCCTTAGATACTGGAATACTTTTTTTCCGTTTCTTTGTGTTCTCTGAGAAATCATGACAGACAATGCCTGCTTTTTGAGAAGAGCTGTTCTTATTGTACCTCAGCTATCCAGCTCTTAGGTCATCATGATTTTCTGTACTTCTACCTATAGCTTGCTTCGGTAGATCTTAAATTTAATTTCAGTTTGCCAAAGTTATTATACCTTGCTTATGAGACAGACTGCTTGGGAAACAGTGAAATGAAAGGGACACAGTTCCTGGCCTGAGGGAATGTACAACACAACAGTAAAGATAAATATAGGCACAAATAAATAAATTACCTGAGCTGATCTGTGCTGATAGATATGTCAAACAAGAGAATACTAGCCCACATACTATTTTTCATGAGTTGCAGCTACCACAAATATTTGAAAGATGTAATAAAAACATAATAGCAAGCAAACAAATGAGTAAAGCATAATTATTCATATATGAGGAAGTGTTAAAAGTCAAAAAATCAAACTCTTTCAAAGTTAACATTTTCACATATTTTCTATTTAACCATGCTACCTTCAAAGTTTCATACCATCTTAGATCATTTAAAAAATTAAAGAGACTAATGGGTTTTCAGATATAGATATTTTATAGAGTATATGTCTTAGGGAATTTGCTTCTATTTCAACGTAATAAAACATCAAAGATCAAAATTCTGATGTTTTAGAATGATTTTATGGAGTCACAAGATGTCTGCTTACTGACTGACATTTCAACTTTACATTAGTTTTAAAAAAGCAGAGTATATCATTTTTTTTTTTTGCAATACATAATATCAATTAAGTATTATTTGTAATATCAATTAAGAATTACTGTGTAACAAGCTTTTCCAAATCTCCAGTGGCATGTACCACTATGGATTTATTTCTCATAAATCTTTGAGATTCAGCTTATATAGCCCGGGGACATCTGACCTTTACTCAGTTCAGTTCAGTCACTCAGTCGTGTCGGACTCTTTGCGACCCCATGAATCGCAGCACGCCAGGCCTCCCTGTCCATCACCAACTCCCAGAGTTCACTCAGACTCACGACCATCGAGTCAGTGATGCCATCCAGCCATCTCATCCTGTCGTCCCCTTCTCCTCCTGCCCCCAGTCCCTCCAAGCATCAGAGTCTTTTCCAATGAGTCAACTCTATGATGAGGTGGCCAAAGTACTGGAGTTTCAGCTTTAGCATCAGTCCTTCCAAAGAAATCCCAGGGCTGATCTCCTTCAGAATGGACTGGTTGGACCTCCTTGCAGTCCAAGGGACTCTCAAGAGTCTTCTCCAACACCACAGTTCAAAAGCATCAATTCTTCTGTGCTCGGCTTTCTTCACAATCCAACTCTCACATCCATACATGACCACTGGAAAAACCATAGCCTTGACTAGATGGACCTTTGTTGGCAAAGTAATGTCTCTGCTTTTCAATATGCTATCTAGGTTGGTCATAACTTTCCTTCCAAGGAGTAAGCGTCTTTTAATTTCATGGCTGTAGTCACCATCTACAGTGATTTTGGAGCCCAAAAAAATAAAGTCTGACACTGTTTCTACTGTTTCCCCATCTATTTCCCATGAAATGATGGGACTGGATGCCATGATCTTCATTTTCTGAATGTTGAGCTTTAAGCCAACTTTTTCACTCTCCACTTTCACTTTCATCAAGAGGCTTTTTAGTTCCTCTTCACTTTGTGCCATAAGGGTGGTGTCATCTGCATATCTGAGGTTATTGATATTTTTCCCGGCAATCTTGATTCCAGCTTGTGCTTCTTCCAGTCCAGCGTTTCTTATGATGTCCTCTGCATATAAGTTAAATAAGTAGGGTGACAATACACAGCCTTGACGTACTCTTTTCCTATTTGGAACTAGTCGGTTGTTCCATGTCCAGTTCTAACTGTTGCTTCCTGACCTGCATACAGAGGCAGATCAGGTGGTCTGGTATTCCCATCTCTTTCAGAATTTTCCACAGTTTATTCTGATCCACACAGTCAAAGGCTTTGGCATAGTCAATACAGCAGAAATTGATGTTTTTCTGGAACTCTCTTGCTTTTTCCATGATCCAGCGGATGTTGGCAATTTGATCCTTGGTTCCTCTTCCTTTTCTAAAACCAGCTTGAACATCAGGAATTTCATGGTTCACATATTGCTGAAGTCAATCTAATCACACTAGGACCACAGCCTTGTCTAAGGCAATGAAACTAAGCCATGCCCATGGGGCAACCCAAGATGGACGGGTCATGGTGGAGAGATCTGACAGAATGTGGTCCACTGGAGAAGGGAATGGCAAACCGCTTCAGTATTCTTGCCTTAAGAACCCCATGGACAGTATGAAAAGGAAAAATGATAGGATACTGAAAGAGGAACTCCCCAGGTCAGTAGGTGCCCAATATGCTACTGGAGATCAGTGGAGAAATAACTCCAGAAAGAATGAAGGGATGGAGCCAAAGCAAAAAGAATACCCAGCTGTGGATGTGACTGGTGATAGAAGCAAGGTCTGATGCTGTAAAGAGCAATATTGCATAGGAACCTGCAATGTCAGGTCCATGAATTAAGGCAAATTGGAAGTGGTCAAACAAGAGATGGCAAGAGTGAATGTCGACATTCCAGGAATCAGCGAACTCAAATGGACTGGAATGGGTGAATTTAACTCAGATGACCGTTATATCTACTACTGTGGGCAGGAATCCCTCAGAAGAAATGGAGTAGCCATCATGGTCAACAAAAGAGTGTGAAGTGCAGTACTTGGATGCAATCTCAAAAACGACAGAATGATCTCTGTTCATTTCCAAGGCAAACCATTCAATATCACAGTAATTCAAGTCTATGCCCCAACCAGTAACGCTGAAGAAGCTGAAGTTGAACGGTTCTATGAAGACCTACAAGACCTTTTAGAACTAACACCCAAAAAGGATGTCCTTTTCATTATAGGGGACTGGAATGCAAAAGTAGGAAGTCAGGAAACACCTGGAGTAACAGGCAAATTTGGCCTTGGAATATGGAATGAAGCAGGGCAAAGACTAATAGAGTTTTGCCAAGAAAATGCACTGGTCGTAACACACACCCTCTTCCACCAACACAAGAGAAGACTCTATATATGGACATCACCAGATGGTCAACACCGAAATCAGATTGATTATATTCTTTGCAGCCAAAGATGGAGAAGCTCTATACAGTCAGCAAAAACAAGACCAGGAGCTGACTGTGGCTCAGACCATGAACTCCTTATTGCCAAATTCAGACTTAAATGGAAGAAAGTAGGGAAAACCACTAGACCATTCAGGTATGACCTAAATCAAATCCCTTATGATTATATAGTGGAAGTGAGAAATAGATTTAAGGGACTAGATCTGATAGACAGAGTGCCTGATGAACTATGGAATGAGGTTTGTGACATTGTACAGGAGACAGGGATCAAGACCGTCCCCATGGAAAAGAAATGCAAAAAAGAAAAATGGCTGTCTGGGGAGGCCTTACAAATAGCTGTGAAAAGAAGAGAAGTGAAAAGCAAAGGAGAAAAGGAAAGATATAAGCATCTGAATGCAGAGTTCCAAAGAATAGCAAGAAGAGATAAGAAAGCCTTCCTCAGCGATCAATGCAAAGAAATAGAGGAAAACAACAGAATGGGAAAGACTAGAGATCTCTTCAAGAAAATTAGAGATACCAAGGGAACATTTCATGCAAAGATGGGCTCGATAAAGGACAGAAATGGTATGGACCTAACAGAAGTAGAAGATATTAAGAAGAGGTGGCAAGAATACACAGAACTGTACGAAAAAGATCTTCACGACCCAGATAATCACGATGGTGTGATCACTCACCTAGAGCCAGACATCCTGGAATGTGAAGTCAAGTGGGCCTTAGAAAGCATCACTACGAACAAAGCTAGTGGAGGTGATGGAATTTCAGTTGAGCTATTTCAAATCCTGAAAGATGAGGCTGTGAAAGTGCTGCGCTCAATATGCCAGCAAATTTGGAAAACTCAGCAGTGGCCACAGGACTGGAAAAGGTCAGTTTTCATTCCAATCCCAATTAAGGCAATGCCAAAGAATGCTCAAACTACCGCACAATTGCACTCATCTCACACGCTAGTAAAGTAATTCTCCAAGCCAGACTTCAGCAATATGTGAACCATGACCTTTACTAGTCTCACTTAAATTTCTGCATATCTGTTGGGCTACACATGCCTCTGTGAGCTGACTAGTTGCTTCAGACTTCTCTCAGTTTCTTTTTTAAACTAGCAGGTCTGTCTCGGGATGTTTTTCTTATGATGGCAGTGTCCTAAGAATAAGGGTAAGAGCAAGACCCAAAGTGAAAGCCATTTCAAGCCTCTGCTTATGTCATGCCTACTGACATTGGCCAGAGCATGTCACATGACTAGGCCCAGGGCCAGAGCAGGATGGAAAGTGATATATCATCATGACTGCATATGTGAAGTACTGAAGAACTGGGACATTTAAGAATCTATCACAATTTTTTTCCCATAGTAAGCTCACTGACACACGGTTTCAGGCGGCCATAATCCTGAAGTAGCCATAAAGTATAACTTATAAAATTAAATAAAAAAATAAAATGGATACTGAAATAAAATAGTAAAGTATTTTGGATTTAAGATTCTCGTATCACTTAAACACCTATCTTCTCGTTTTATAGGTAAGTTACCTGTTGAGGCAGTGCAGTGCCAAGGATTGTACAGTGGTGAGCAGTCCAAAATTGAAAGTGTGTCTCCAAATTCAAGTATAACATATTATACATCTATTCATTCTTTCTTTAACTAGAATCATATAATTTTGTCTAAGCACCAGGGTTAAACTTTCTAATTCAACTTCCAAAAACAAATCCCAATAAAAACAACTTTTCATTTTTAAAAAATATTATATTTATTTATTTAAACTATTATTTATTTATATGACTGCACTGGATCTTAAGGGATCTTTAGCTGCAGTACGTGAACTCTTAGTTGCGGCATGTGGGATCTAGTTCCCTAATCAGGGGTGGAACCCGGGCTCCCTATATTGGGAGCTTGGAGTCCTAGCTACTGTACCACCAGAGAAGTCTCCCAAATGACTTTTCAAATGTGACTAACACTTCACTAAATTATTAAAGAGTTATGAATTCTAAGATGCATTCAAAGAAAATTTTCATATCTGCTACATATTTATGCACCTGACTAATTGCTTTTGATACATTGATCTTGAATGTGGTCCTATAAGTATACTAACTGGCTGGTCCTCCTTTCCCCCTTTCCCCATTCCTCCCATATAAGGCTTTATTGTTGTGCCAGGCTGTTCCAGACACTCAGCCAAGGTGCTAGGGATTAAAGAGTGAATAAAAAGGACATGGAACCTGTTGTTTGGAGTTTATATTCCAGTGGGTAGGGAAAAAATATAACCGTGAATAAAAAAGTGTAAATTGTAAATAATCTACCTCGGAAAAGAAGTAGCTTGGGTGGAGGCAAAAAAAAGAGAATTACTTTGAAATGGTGCTCTTAGAAGGGGGTTATTAATCTGAAAAATAGAGAAAATAAAAAAAAATAATGTAGAGTAGAATGAATATTCTAGGCAATAGGAATGTCAAGGAAAAAGATCTTTTGTAAGGAAGAACCTGATCTGTTTGAGTAACTAGAAAAGGATAAACATGGCTGGACTGTAATGAGTGAGCAGGTATATCCAGAGTATATAAGTGATACAACATAATTTTGGCAAAAAAGGTATTGTATGAAGTGTTAGTTGCTCAGGTGTGTCTGAATTTCAACTCTGCAGACTTTAGCCTGCCCAGCTCCTCTGTCCATGAAATTCTCCAGGCAAGAATAATGGAGAGGGTAGCATTTCCCTTTTATGGGGACCTTCCTGATCCAGAGATAGACTCCTGATCTCCTGTATTGCAGGCGGTTTCTTTACTGTCTGAGCCATCATAGAAAGGAATGGCTACCTGCTCCAGTATTTTTGCCTGGAAAATTCCAAAGAAAGAGGAGCCTGGTGGGCTACAGTCCACAGAGTTGCTCGGAGTTGGACCATCCGAGCAACATCCACCTTCAAGAAAGTAGGGGTCTATGCAAAACATATTCATTTATTTTTTCCTAATTCCATGGCTTCTGTTTTTTTTTTTTTTTTTTTTTCTGTCTAGGAATCCAAGCTTACTAGAAGAAAAGAGCTCATCGGTTTCTTTTGAAATCATTGCTTAGGTTGACTTCACTACTCCTTTGTTCTCCACAAAAGTAGGCTGTTAGTTCCACCCTCTGCAATGGCAGTCACTCTTTATGCCAAAGGGAAAATGTGTCAGTTAACTATTTCTATGTAATGGATTATCCTAAAACTTAGGAACTTAAAAAATATGTATTATTTTCTCAGTTTCTGTAGTTTAGTAATTCCCTTGTGGCATAGTTGGACCCATTGCTTTAGCATCCTCACAGACTGCAATCAAGGTATTAGCGTGGGCTCCAGGTATCTCAAGTCTTGACTTGGGAGAGGTCTCCTTCCATGATCATTCACATTGTTGCTGGAAAGACTCAGTTTCTCAGGAGTTATTAAACTGAGAGCTTTGGTTCCTTGCAGGTTATTGGTTGACTGAACGCTCCTTACATTTCTTTGATACATGGGCCTGTCCATAGGGCAGCTTGCAAAATGGGGGGTGCTTCATCAGAGCAACCAAGTGAGAAGACCTAGCCAGATGGAGTGGGGGAGCCAAGATGGAAGACAAAATCTTTCATAATCTAATTTTGTAACTGACATCTGATCTCTCTTACCACATACAGTTTATCAGAAGCAACTCACTAGATTGTTCTTACATGCAAAGGGAAGGGAGTACATACAAATATGAATTCCAGAAGACAGAAATCAGTGAGAACCATTTTAGAAGTTGTTTACCCTATATAGAAACTCTCTCTTATACTTCCAGCATTAAACAGCTGTCCCAATTTCTTTTAAAATAGATTGAAACAAGTTAGAAGGATTTTGAATTTACAGAGATCATTAAGACTATCACAAACCTGTATTTTGTTTGTGTTGACCCTGTATATAGCTACCCAAAATGGCTAATAGCAAATGTCTTTCTATCTCTATCCAAATTGCAAGAGGTTTCTATTATATAATAATAATAATATAATAATATTCAATATTCAATAATAATCCATGGCACATGACTTGGTAAATTGTTCTTAGAGTCATACAGTAACAGATCTGAACAAGAGACAAGGCATAACTTAGAATACATTATATGTGAGAAAAACACATAGATATACTCACAGATGGAGAAGGCAATGGCAACCCACTCCAGCATTCTTGCCTGGAGAATCCCATGGACAGAGGAGCCTGGCAGGCTACAGTCCATTCGGTAGCAAAAGTTGGAGATAATTTAGTGACTAAACCACCACCATCATACTCACAGAAATCAAATTTTCCATTGTCTAGAATTTTTAAATTTGAGGCAGAACAAGTACCAGAACCCAAGTTTCTTTAAATTCAGCGGTTTTCTTTTTCTGCCATATTAAGACATTTTGTTGTACTTTAGTGACGAAAATGGACACTGGAATCCCACAGTATTCATTTTTTCTGGGTTCAGACTGATGAGAGAAAGGCAAATATGTGACCTAAAATTCCATGAATAAACAATTTTATTTGCTAATGTCGTTATTGTGATATTTTTGATAGAAATTACTTTCAGTCAAAATACATTTGCATTATTTATTCTGAGAAATGCATTAAAGTAAAATGAAAATTTGTGGACCCTTAAGCTGGAATAATGAGCTAATTTGGCCCATGCATAAGAAAGGTAAGACACACATTCTCAAGGTTACTCTCACACAGACTTCAATATTTTATCCCTTAAACAAGAAGATTTCTTTATGAGCACTGTTGATAAATATATAGCAAAGCTTGCCTACATACAAACACATACACATGTATGCATACATGTGAACATACTTTCAGGGTAGCTAAAATCACCATTATTCTAAACTGTTTTGTTCATAACAGAGATGTCATATCCAGATGGATAATTTCCACCACTTAAAAGTGATACTTTCCATTCACTTCTCAAGTCTTTAAATTGATATTTGTGTAGGCTGAAGACAAGAGAAATAAAATTATGCGAAATGTGTTAAGGAGAGGTTTCAAATGTAGATGCATGTTAGCACATCCATTCCAGCAATCACTTTCTAAAGCAACTTAACATGTCTTTCTTGGTGAATGATGGTCATATTAAACTTTAAAGCAGGCACAGATCTCCTTATCATCACCGAGCAAGGGATTTGGAGTGACAATTCAATATATGGTGTTATATTTTATTTATAATTCACAAATGGCTTTGAAATTTTGACTTCACCCTTTCTACTAGTTCCTGTCAGTTTCCATTACAGCTGATGTCTAAAGGGCAGATTGGGTACCTCAGTAAAAAAAACTAACATTTTGTTACAACTACCTTTGATGATGTCCCCAGCTTATCAGACAAATATCAACCTTTTTACTTCTAAAGTTCAAATCATAGAGCTCTATATCTTGCATTGGATATGAATGAAGCCTTTATTTCAAACCTTTAATTAGTACTTTTTTAAACATTTTTTTTTTCTTCTTCCCAAACTTTGAAAAATTGGACACATCCAATTCCAGGCAAATTTCATAAATACTGCACTCAGTTTTGGGAAGATAGGGTTGGCAGTTTAACATGATGAGGGTCCTGGCAGAAAACCAAAGGCGCACTCAAGAGAAATAATCAAGGGAATTGAATGAAAGGAGTATGTTGTTGTTCAGTCACTGAGCCGTGTCCAACTCTTTGAGACGCCATGGACTGCAGCACTCCAGGCTTCCCTGTCCTTCACTGTCTCCTGGAGTTTGCTCAAACTCATGTCCATTGAGTTGGTTATGCCAGCCAACTGTCTCATCCCCTGTCACCCCCTTCTCCTCCTGACTTCAGTCTTTCCCAGAATCAGGGTCTTTTTCCAATGAGTTGGCGCTTCCCATCAGATGGCCGAAGTATTGGACCCCCAGCATCACCCCTTCTGATGAATATTCAGTGTTGATTTCCTTTAGTGTTGAATGGCTTGATCTCCTTGCTGCCCAAGGGACTCTCAGGAGTCTTCCCAGCACCACAAATTGAAAGCACCAATTCTTCGGTGCTCAGCCTTCTTTATGGTCCAACTCTCGAAGCTATAAATGACTACTGGAAAAACCATAGCTTTAACTATATGGACCTTTGTAGGCAAGATGATGTCTCTGCTTTTTAATATGCTATCTAGGTTTGTCTATCTTTTCTTCCAAGGAGCAAGTGTCTTTTAATTATATGGCTGCAATCACCATCCGAAGGGAGAGGGGTATATGCAAAGGTGAAAACAGAGTTAATGGAAACCAACAAGATGATGAAACACATATAGGCAAGCAATAGGAAGTGCTTCTTAGCACTTTTAGACCTACAGGCATAGGTGAGGGATTGTGTTATACATTGAACTGTGTCCTTCCAAAAAATATGTATTGAAGTCATAAGCTCCAGTACCACAGAATGTTGATCAAATTTGGAAAGAAGGTCCTTGCAGATGTAATTAGTTAAGTTAAGGACGTGTTGGAGATCAGGTGAACCCTTAATCCACTGAGACTGAGGTCATTATTGAAAGATGGCCATGTGAAGACAGAGAGACATGAGGAGGCAGGGATACAGGGAGAATCTCAAATGATGATAAAGACAAGAGATTGGAGTGATACATCTACAAGCCAAGGAGTAACAGGGAATGACTCTGTGGGGTTAGGGCCGGGGGGTGTTACCAAGAAAGAATCCTTTTATTCAGGTTTCAGAGTGAGCATAGCCCTGCTGATACCATGATTTCAGACTTCTAGCCTCCAGAACTATGAGACAATATGTTTTTGTTTAAATGGTCCAAATTATGGTATTTGGCTATGGTGACCATAGAAGCTAATATAGTTTGGTTGCTGTAACTCAGTTGTAATGTACTTCTGGGGGTAAAGAGGCCTCTGGTGGGAGCTATGATCTTTGTGGAGGAGCACATGGTCCAGTGGGGCAGGAAGATGAGGAATAAATATTCGGACCTATCTCTTCATCATTCTCTCATGTCCTGTCTGTGACTTACATTGACTGAATCTAATAGGAAACCAGGGATAAAGATATCTGCTTGATGTAGACTAACAGATCAGCCTCCCAGATCCCAAATAAGGTGGGAAAGCATGGAAAAGGGTCTGGAGAAAGTAAGATTATGAGTATGAAAAGTAGATACTTCTTAAATGGAACAATGTTATCAATAACACCCCCCCCCCAAATAAGCAAACAAAACTCTTGAATATTTTAGCATTTTTTCCATATTATCCATATTGTGCTGTGCTGTACTCAGTTGCCTCAGTCATGTCTGACTCTTTGCAACCCCATAAAGTGTAGTCTGCCAGGCTCCTCTGTCCATGGGACTCTCCCGGCAAGAATACCAGAGTGGGTTGCCATGCCCTCCTCCAGAGGATTTTCCCCACCCAGGGATCAAATCCATATCTCTTGCGTCTCCTGCATTCTAGGCAGATTCTTTACTGCTGAGCTACCTTTCTTAAATTACTTGTTTTGAGATAAACTGTACATCAGCCACTGCTTTGGGTGCTGAAATGCAAATATAAACTAAAAGTTGAGGCCCTTGTCATCATGAAAGTTATAGTCTAGAGAGAAATGGCCACTAGACAAATAAATTATACAAACAATTAAATAATATTATTCAGTGCCATAAAAGAAGAGTTCAGGGGACTATGAAGAGTTGTGTGTAGGTCTGTAGATTGAAGAATCTGTAACACTACCTACAAGAGGTTGCTTCAACATGACATCTAGAATCAATGGTCCTGGCCCAGAACTATAATACACACACACAAATATACACACACACACTCTAAGGAAAGACAGGAACAAAGTCAGGGAAATGAAAGAAGATTAACAGGCCCTAAACACCACAGGAAGAAAATAACACACATCAAACACAGACACATTTCTTTCTTTTATCCAAGTGTGATTGATACATTCATCAATTCCATGGAGGAAATTAAAAGTTCATGTCAGAACCACACTTGGGAGTATTAGGTAGCATATGCTGCATTGTAACGTTGAGGTATAGAATAAGAAGAGAGAAGTAGTATAAGAAATTCCCTAGTTTTCACACTAGTGTATAAGTGCAATTGTTCTCAACTTTTCTATCTCTGGCTCAAAAAAATAAGCCTGATTTACTGTCCTCAACTCTGCTCCTTTTAAAACTGTCAATTTTTAAGTTTCTTGTTGCTGGACAAATTTTAACATTTCTGTCTGAATATGCCCCATTACAAAAGCACAAAGTAAGCACTCAGTTAATGTTAGTTGACTCTGAATCTGAAAAAATATATATACAATAAGTTACATAGAAAATAACAAAAATACGCATTTTTGCTTTTGTCAACAGCTATTCCCCTTTCCATCTAGATTTCAAGAACTAATTTAATGCCCCTTGGTGGATAATGAGTGATAAAATAAAGTGAACAGTCAAGAAAAAAATTCACCATGATAATGTGGTATAATAAAAATAAAGTCAATTACATAACTAGAAGAAAAGATATAAATATGCCAACTTGAACAGTAACCAGTGTAAGTAATGTATAGCTTCAATAACCTAATATAAATAAAGCAAAATCAATATGGCTGAAATCAACATATATTATAAAAATAATCAGATTTTATTACTAATCCTAATAACTACTATATATTTATTTGGAGTTTTAGTGCACTGTGTTTAATAAAATATCAGAGCTTTCATGAATTTTATGAAGCATTCCATCATGTTACTATTACATCCCTTTCATATAATTTGAAATAATTACCAAATATATCCAAACTACTTTTATGTGAATAAATCCATCTGCTTTGTGAAGCTGAAAGCTTTGCTGCATTTTCTACCACTTTTGAAATGCTAACCTTCTGATTTAATTTGTTAATTCAAAATATCTTAGGACATGAAAAGTGAAACAGATAGTTTTTCCTGTCCTTCTCTTGTCTATATTCTATGCATCTCATTTACTTGCAAAGTATTCCCCATTGTCATTTCTCTTTTCCTTGACCACTAATCCCACTTTAGGGCAGATTCTTTCTTGCAGTCATCCGAAGTACTTCAGTAATCTCCTAACTTCATTTTCTGTGCTCAGGAACTTTCTTCTAAAATCCAGGCTTCAAACAGTCACCAGATTTATCTTTGACAATGTCACTACACTTTCAAATACCATAAAAGCTTTCTCACTACCTGGACAATCGTATCTAATCCCATTAGAATGCAATCAAGAACATAATCTTGATATATGCTGATTTCTGTGGCCATTAAAGTTCTTGTAATCACCTTAGCAAACCCTCAGTCAAGACCAAACGCTTGTGACAAGACTGTCAAATATTGTGTTGAAACCCTGGACCTTCCACTTTTTTTTTTTAATCTTTTCAAATAGCTCACTTTCATAAAATGTATACAATTCCTGTTTTTATTATTGTGTAGATAAAGGGAAACAAACATGGTAAACATCCAATAAATGTTAGTTTCTGTTACTATTCAAGCATTTTTATCAACAACTCTATGTGGTGTCTTATTTAGTTTCAATATCATCTTATATTCATTTCTTCTTGCCACACGTTTACCCTCTATTTAAGACTCAGACCTGGTCCTTTCTAGTCAAAGAAGAATGACCCAGTATTAAGACTCTGATTAATTGTCTGCAGTTCTTTATAATATTTTGTTCATGCAACTAGTTTCCAAATATGCTTGTGTAGCAGCACCTCTTAAGGAGGTGGTTTACTTTTCTTTGACACAGCTTTGTGTTGCTTCACATGTCATGGAGACCAACTATGGAGGATTGAAAAATTACATGTAAATTTTATATATATTCTTTGGGAATTTAACTAATATCTGAGTCTCAGTTTCCTTTTTGGTGAAAAGGGGAAAATAGACAGTTCTAAGGCTACACACAAGAATGAAAAAAGAAGGCAAGTTCTGTGAACTTGGCTTAGGTTGCTATTAAGTATTTGTTCTCTCTCTCTCTCTCTTTTTTTTTGCCTCTGTTCATGATGCAACTATCATTTCTAAAAAAACTTTGATTCACTCTTTCCTCACCTACCTATTGTGTGATAAATGTGTCTTAAACAAAGTAAATGGTCTGTAAATGATACCACAGAGACCCTTGACCCCCATGGCCAACAGGGCTGCCCATTGAGTTTGATGTTATAGCTGACACTTCTTTCTCTATTTTCTGTTAGAGAGTTTCTGTCCACACGGGGACATTAGAAAGTGATGGACTTTAAACTTTCCCTCCCAGGAACCTGGGTTATGTGTTCCACATCCATCATTCACAAACTACTAGTTCTCAGAGTCTTCAAGGGTAGAATAAAGTACATGATATCTGTTCCTAAACTATTTCTGATAATATAAATGGCAAAGTAGAAAATGGAAGAAAGTTTAAAACATTAATTGGTCTCTGGATACAACTGAAAGTAAAGGAACACATCATTCAGTGACAATTTTTTAAAGTATGACTTGGAATAATGGACCAATATTCATCATTTTAATTTTAGCTTACAGAAGAATGACTGAAAAGATATGCAGGGATGCCATCAAAGTTCATAAAATTTAACATATTATTTCTGAAGTCTTTTTTTTTTAAGAAAAATAAGTGACTAATTGTGCATTTTCACAAACTGATAAATATTTATAGACTGTTTTGGCAATTGAAGCAAATTTAAAACACTCTCTGATGTGGTTCTAAGTGTATGTGGAATAAACATTTAAGAAATTACATTAAAAACAAGTAAGAGAAGGAAACATAAAGGAAGGTAAGGTTTGTATATTTTGCTCAGTTTAGTAAAATGATGATATCAGTAGACTGTGATAAAATCTCTGTGTGTGTGTATAAACATATAATGTAGCATCTTCAGCAACCACTAAGAAATTCATACAAAGACAAAAACTCATAAACACTATAGAGAAATCAAATGGATTTCTAAAAAGTTTCTAGTAACCCATGAGAAAGCAGGAAAAAGAAAACAGAAAAATAAAAAAGAGAACCCATAGAATCCAAAAATAAAATAGCCATCCAGAGCAATAAATAGATTAGTTGAAAATGGTTTAAATTCACCAATTAAAAGACAAAGATTGGCACAGTGAATTAAAATACAAATCCAACTGTCTACTATGTATGAGAAACTTAGTTTATATATAAAACAATAGGCAGTTTGAAAGTAAAAGGACAAAAAGAGATACATTACCCAAACATTAATGAAAACAGGAGAAGGTGTATTAAAATCTGATAAAGTAGACTCAGAGGGGGGAAAAAATTACTGGAGACAGAATGACATTATGTAATGGAAAACAGGTCAATCCATTAAAAGGACATAATAATTCTAAACTTGTATGCAGCAAATAAATAAATAAATAAAATTAAAACACTGAGCAACAAAACAGGTGAGGCAAAAACTGATAGAGCTGGAAAGAGGAATAGACAAATCTATAATTATAATTTGAGATTTGAATAACCCTAACTCAATTAAGAAACTAACTGGACCCAAAGGCAGCAAAGTTGTAAAAGAACTTAACTATATCATCAACCAACAGGATTGATGATTTCTAAATTGATATTTCTAAAACACTCCACTCAAAAGCAAGGCATGCATTCTTTTCAAGTTCCAACATAACTGATATATTATGAGTTATAAAATGCATCATAGCAAATTTAAAAGAATTGAAATCATATAACATAAGCTCTTGTATCACAATAAAGATAACGGGAAAAAAACTAAACATTTGAAAACTAAGAAACTAAGTAAAATTTAAAATTATTCCTCTATGAAAGTAATAGTCTTAAAGGAAATTTGAAAAATACATCAGACTGAACAAAATTGAAAATACAACATTAGAAGGTGTGAGACATAGCCAAAACACTGCTGATAGTGAAATTTATAGTGCTATATTCACTCATAATGGGTAGGAGAAAAAATTTCAAATAATCTTAAGAGCCAAAAAAAGAAGAGCAAATAAACCCAAAAGCAAATAGAGGAAAAATATAATAATAATATTTAACTTATATGCAGAGTACATCTTGAGAAACACTGGGCTGGAAGAAGCACAAGCTGGAATCAAGATTGCTGGGAGAAATATCAGTAACTTCAGATATGCAGATGACACCACCCTTATAGCAGAAAGTGAAGAAGAACTAAAGAGCCTCTTGACGAAAGTGAAAGAGGAGAGTGAAAAAGCTGGCTTAAAATTCAATATTCAGAAAACAAAGATCATGGCATCTGGTCCCGTCACTTCATGGGAAATAGATGGGGGAACAGTGGAAACAGTGTCAGACTTTATTTTGTGGGGCTCCAAAATCACTGCAGATGGTGACTGAAGCCATGAAATTAAAAGACGCTTACTCCTTGGAAGAAAAGTTATGACCGACCTAGACAGCACATTAAAAAGCAGAGATATTACTTTGCCAACAAATGTCCGTCTAGTCAAGGCTATGGTTTTTCCAGTGGTCATGTATGGATGTGAGAGTTGGACTGTGAAGAAGGCTGAGTGATGAAGAATGAATGCTTTTGAACTGTGGTGTTGGAGAAGACTCTTGAGAGTCCCTTGGACTGCAAGGACATCCAACCAGTCCATCCTAAAGGAGATCATTCCTGGGTGTTCACTGGAAGAACTAATGCTGAGGCTGAAACTCTAATAGTTTGGCCACCTCAATGCAAAGAGTTGACTCACTGGAAAAGACCCTGATGCTGGGAGGGATTGGGGGCAGGAGGAGAAGGGGACGACAGAGGATGAGATGGTTGGATGGCATCACTAACTCAATGCACATGAATTTGGGTGAACTCCAGGAGTTGGTGATGGACAGGGAGGTCTGGCATGCTGCAATTCATGGGGTCACAAAGAGTCGGACACAACTGAGCGACTGAACTGAACTGAACTGAACTGATTACTAGTAAAGTAATACACTTTTGCGATGTTACCCATTTGCATTTCTTCTGTTAATTTGTATTTTGTGCCCTTTGCCCATTTCTCTAGTGGATCATTTATCTTTCTCTTGTACAACTACTGAGCCTATGCTCTGGAGTACAGGAGCTGCAACTACTGAGCCCATGTGCCACACCTATTGAAGCCTGAGTGCACAGAGCCTGTGGTCTGCAATAAGAGAAGCTACCACAGTGGGAAGCTGTGCACCCAATGGCCCCAACTAGAGAAAGCCCATCCCGCAATGTTGTCCCATCACAACCAAAAATAAATAAATAAAAAAAATTATTTTAAAATAGTAAAAACTGGGATGTTATATGAATATATATCTCATCAAGAAAGGTATATAGATGGCAAATACTCACATAAAAAACGTTCAACCTCAGGTGTCACTGGAGAATTTCAAATTAAAACAATGCGATGCCACTAAAAAACAATAGCATGGCTATTATCCAAAAAACTGACAACGGCTAGTGCTGGGGGGGGGTATTGGGCAACAGGAATGCACATTCATTTCTAACGGATTGCAGAGTGATATAGCCACATTGGGAGAAAGTTTGACTATTTCTTACAAAGCTCAACATATTCTTAAAGTATGACCCAGCAACCATGCGTATTGGTATTTACCCAGTTCGTTGAAAACCTATGTTCACACAAAAACCTGCACACAAATGTTTGCAGTTGTTTTATTCATAATTACCCTAAACTGCAAAAGACAAGATATTCATCAATAAGTGGACAGATAAACTGTGGAACTGTGAAACATCCACCCTGTGGAGTATTCAATAAAAAGAAATGAGCTCTCAAGCTATGAAAACAAATGGAGGAACCTATAATAAACTGGAAATAGAACTGCCTTATGATCCAGCAATCCCACTGCTGGGCATACACACTGAGGAAACCAGAAGGGTAAGAGACATGTGTACCCCAATGTTCATCGCAGCACTGTTTACAATAGCCAGGACATGGAAGCAACCTAGATGTCCATCAGCAGATGAATGGATAAGAAAGCTATGGTACATATACACGGAGTATTACTCAGCCATTAAAAAGAATACATTTGAATCAGTTCTAATGAGGTGGATGAAACTGGAGCCTATTATACAGAGTGAAGTAAGCCAGAAAGAAAAACACCAATACAGTATACTAATGCATATATATGGAATTTAGAAAGATGGTAACAATAACCCTGTACACGAGACAGCAAAAGAGACATTGATGTATAGAACAGTCTTATGGACTCTGTTCCAGAGGGAGAGGGTGGGAAGATTTGGGATAAAGGCATTGAAGCATGTATAATATCATGTATGAAACGAGTTGCCAGTCCAGGTTCGATGTACGATACTGGATGCTTGGGGCTAGTGCACTGGGATGACCCAGAGGGATGGTATGGGGAAGGAGGAGGGGGGAGGGTTCAGGATGGGGAACACATGTATACCTGTGGTGGATTCATTTTGATATTTGGCAAAACTAACACAATTTGTAAAGTTTAAAAATAAAAAAAATAAAAAAATTAAAAAGGCTGAGTAAAAGAATTAAAGGGATTAGATCTGATAGAGTGCCTGAAGAACTATGGACAGAGGTTCCTGACATTGTACAGGAGACAGGAATCAAGACCATCCCCAAAAAAAAGAAATGCAAAAAAGAAAAATGGCTGTCTGAGGAGGCCTTACAAATAGCTGTGAAAAGAAGAGAAGTGAAAAGCAAAGGAGAAAAGGAAAGATATACCCATTTGAATGCAGAGTTCCAAAGAATAGCAAGGAGAGATAAGAAAGCCTTTCTCAGAGATCAACACAAAGAAACTGGAAAACACCAAAATGGGAAAGACTAGAGATCTCTTCAAGAAAATTAGAGATACCAAGGGAACATTTAATGCAAAGATGGGCTCAATAAAGGACAGAAATGCTATGGACCCAACAGAAGCAGAAGATATTGAGAAGAGGTGGCAAGAATACACAGAAGAACTATACAAAAAAGATCTTCATGACCCAGATAATCTCAATGGTGTGATCACTCACCTAGAGCCAGACATCCTGAAATGTGAAGTCAAGTGGGCCTTAGGAAGCATCACCCTGAACAAAGCTAGTGGAGGTGATGAAATTCCAGTTGAGCTATTTCAAATCCTGAAAGATGATGCTGTGAAAGTGCTGCACTCAATATGCCAGCAAATTTGGAAAACTCAGCAGTGGCCACAGGACTGGAAAAGGTCAGTTTCCATTCCAATCCCAAAGAAAGGCAAAGAATGCTCAAACTGCTGCACAATTGCACTCATCTCACATGCTAGTTAAGTAATGCTCAAAATTCTCCAAACCAAGCTTCAACAGTATTTGAATCATAAACTTCTAGATGTTCAGGCTGGACTTAGAAAAGAAAGAGAAACCAGAGATCAAATTGGCCAACATCCCTTAGATCATTGAAAAAGCAAGAGAGTTCCAGAAAAATTACTTCTGCTTTATTGACTATGCCAAAGCCTTTGATCACAATAAACTGTGGAAAATTCTGAAAGAGATGGGAATACCAGACCACCTGACCTGCCTCTTGAGAAATCTGTATGCAGGACAAGAAGCAACAGTTACAACTGGACATGGAACAACAGACTGGTTCCAAATAGAGAAAGGAGTATGACAAGGCTGTATATTGTCACCCTGCTTATTTAACTTATATGTAGAGTATATCATGAGAAACGTTGGGCTGGATGAAGCACAAACTGGAATCAAGATTGCCAGGAGAAATATCAATAACCTGAGATATGCAGATGACACTACCCTTATGGTAAAAAGGGAAGAACTAAAGAGGCTTTTGATGAAAGTGAAAGAGGAGAGTGAAAAAGTTGGTTTAAAACTCAACATTCAGAAAACTAATATTATGGCATCCAGTCCCATCAGCTCACGGCAAATAGATGGGGAAACAGTGGAAACAGCAACAGACTTATTTTTTGGGGCTCCAAAATCACTTCAGATGGTGACTGCAGCCATGAAATTAAAAGACATTTACTCCTTGGAAGAAAAGTTATGACCAACCTAGAAAGCATATTAAAAAGCAGAGACATTACTTTGCCAACAAAGGTCCATCTAGTCAAAGCTATGGATTTTCCAGTAGCCATGTATAAATGTGAGAGTTGGACTATAAAGAAAGCTGAGCACCAAAGAATAGATGCTTTTGAACTGTGGTGTTGGAGAAGATTCTTGAGAGTCCCTTGGATTGCAGGGAAATCCAACCAGTCCATCCTAAAGGAAATCAGTCCTGAATATTCATTGGAAGGACTGATGCTGATGCTGAAACTCCAATACTTTGGCCACCAGATGCAAAGAACTGACTCATCTGAGAAGAGTCTGATGCTGGGAAAGTTTGAAGGTGGGAGGCGAAGGGGATGACAGAAGATGAGATGATTTGATAATATCACCATCTCAATGGGCATGAGTTTGAGTAAACTCTGGGAGTTGGTGATGGACAGAGAGGCCTGACGTGCTGCAGTTCATGGTGTTGCAAAGAGTCGGACATGACTGAGTGACTGAACTGAGTAGAACTGACCTGAGTAAAAGAAACCAGTCTAAAAAGACTATGTAACATATGATACCACTCTATGACATTCTGGAAAAGGAAAAAAAGTAAAAATATATGTGGTTGCCAGAGTTTTGGTGAGAGTGTGTGGTGCACACTCAGTTGTGTCTGACTCCTTTCAACCCTATGGACTGTAGTCCCCCAGGTTCTTCTATCCATGGGATTCTCTAGGCAAAAATACTGGAGTGGGTTGTCATGATCTCCTCCAGGGGATCTTCCAGACCCAGGGATCAAACCCGTGTCCCTTGCATCTCCCTCATTGGCAAGTGGGTGCTTAACCGCTGCACCATCTGGAAAAGGAGGGATGAATAATTGGAACACGGGGGATTTGTAGGAGGATCATGAAACATTATATGATCCTGTATTGAGGGATACATGCCGTTATATGTTTATTAAAACCTATATAATGTATAATAGAAAGTGAACCCTAATGTAAACTATGGACTTCACTTAAGGTATCAGTTTTAACAAATCTGTCACACTAATGCAAGGTCTTAGTCATGGTGAAAACAAATAAGAGAGGAGGTATATGAGAAAGTTTCCTGCCTCCTCATTTGTTCTGTGTGTGTGTGTGTTATTCACTCAGTCGTGTCTGAGTCTTTCTGATCCCATGGACTGTGATCTGCCAGGCTCCTCTATCCATGGGATTCTCCAGGCAAGAATACTAAAGTGGGTTGCCATTCCCTTCTCCAGCAATTGTTCTATAACCACTTCTAAATATCAAATGTTATTAATTGAAATAAAACGTGAGTCTCATTAGTTAGCTCTGCATTCCTGAGAAGCAGAGAGTCAAAGGTAATAAAGAAATGCAGGTAAATCCTCCCCATAGTAAGATCTAGGCTGCAGTAAGAAAGAATCAATATTAGGCAAGGGAAGAGAAGGAGGAGTTGGATTTTGAAGTAAAGTTATTGAATACTTGTCAGGGGCTCTCGATTACTTTGCTAATTTGTAACAAAGATAACACAAGTGGAGAAGTTGTTTAGATATTAACTAAAAATTAATTAACTTCTCTGACTAGCTCATAAACAATGACCTACACATGAGCTATTGATTCCAGAACAAAGAGGAAAAAGACTACGTATACTTGTGGTGCAATTTAGAGCCTAGAAGACTTGGAGGATAGTCAGCAAATTTAGGGTCTAGCATCATGTTCATTTATGAGGTCTTAAGTCATTTAAATTTGGAGACAATAAAGTGAAAGGTTGATATAGAATTTATATATTTTGCAAATGTTTCACCACTAAAGGCTTTTTATATTACTTTTTAAATCCACATTTTATTTTTTCTAGCAAAAGAGTAGTGTTTTACATCAGCATCTATTTTTTCCTCCATTCTTATTTTTTAAAAGTATGCACGTATATCATTCAGAACATTTAATTACCCTGAGATAGATAACCAGGGTTTCCATATTGAATTGATACAATTTATTTCCCCAAATTTGAAAGATACTACTTTATTTAACCCATGTAACTATACTGAGATTCTCCCCTAGGCTTTTAAAAAATGCTGACAGGTTGTCCTGGGAACTGCATTTACTTTACTGGATGTTTATGAAGATTAATGAATAGTTTCCAACTTTGCAAACAGTCTAACACAGTCACTGAAGCCAACAGAAAAAAATTTTAAATAGTGAGGATTTTGTTATAAACAACATAATCATCGCCATCACCACCACCAACATATTCACCCTCCTTCTCTTCACCACCACCATTTATCATTTTTCTCTTTACAAACAGTTGAGCATAGAACAAGTTTGATATCACTATTTATACTGCTTTGTCTCTGATCAAACCAGATCACCTTCTTTCTACATTTAATATTTACTTCCTTATCTGTGTGTGTGCTCAGTCACTCAGTCATGTCCAGCTCTTTGCAGCCCCGTGAACTATAGTTTGCAGGCTCCTCTGTCCATGAAATTTTCCAGGCAAGAGACTAAGTTAAAAAAAGTCACTGCCTTTGAATAAAGTTGTCCTGGCCCTCCTAAATATTCCCAGGCACTCCAAGTTTTTCTTCCTCATATCTGTTGATCAAAAACAAAATAATAATAATAATAATCAGTCGATCTAAGAAAGAAATGGAAAATTTTGCTTAAGCCAAATTTGAGGATTATAATCTGAAAAGAGCATCTCAGAAAGCTCTGAGAACTGTTCTGCCCATTAGAAGTCAAGGCACAGTTATGTAAGTTTTTAGAAACATCAAATGATGTATTATTGACAGTTTATACAATCCAGATCTAAACATCATTGTGATGGGTCATGCAACCCCTTATAAGATCAAGAGAGGATGTTATATTTTAGAATGTTAGATGCTAGGAGAATGTTGCTCTTCACAGTTGAAGAGCTATTTCTGCTGATGGAGGTCTGGTTGATGCATAATGTAGATACTCAATGCACAGTGCAGGCAAAGAGGAGGCCAAAGGTCAGAGAATTTTTTGTTTAAATTTGTCTTGCCTTGCCATAAAATGTAGATTTTATTTCACATACCTTTTAGTGGTTTAGTTCAAGAAATACATGTGAGTACTGTCAAGCTTGTTCTAGTCACTGAGACAACGGGGTATGCATGGCTATGTGCCTGCGTGCTTGCTCAGTCCCTTCCGTCATGTCCGACTTTTTGTGATCCTGTGGACTGCAGCCTGCCAGGCTCCTCTGTCCAAAGGATGCTCCAGGGAAGAATTCTGGAGTGGGTTGCCACACCCTCCTGCAGGGGATCTTTCTGCTTCCTGACCCAGGGATCAAACATGTGCCTCCTCTGTCTCCTGCCTTGCAGGCGGATTTTTTACTGCTAAGCCACCAGGGAAGCCCCATATATGACCATATACCATTATAATTGTATATAGGTTTTTAAGAGTTTGTGGTCCAATATTAATATCTCATCCACACAAGTACTTGGTTACCTCCAAATGATCTGTTCTAGAAACTAGAATTAGAATGTTACTTTTTGTCTCTGTACCTTACTGTCTTCCTCCTATATTTACTGTTTTGTAGGTGCTCAGAAATGCTTGTTTATTGACAGAGGCATGAAAGACATACTACTGTTTTTCCTTTATAAGCACCTTCCTTTAAAGAAAGTAAGAGAAAGTAATTTCTTATAGCCAAAGTGTCAGAAAACTCTCCCTTATACATTTGATCCAGAAAGTAATATCCTGGGTATCATCTTACACTAAACATCTTCAACTCCTTACTAAAGAGGTTTCTGGCATTTGATTCTATTTCCTCTGTTTTTGCTATTAAAAGTACAACCTCTGGAGTCTGCTTGAGATTAGCAGGGGCTCCTTGTCCACCTTTTGACTGTGAAATAAATGCAGCTTTTGTTTCCAGCCTTGCCTTGTCTGATTTCCTCTTGTGTTTTCTCCTCTTGGCTTTTTAAATTAAAGTGCTAGTCCCTGGAGTTGTATCTCTTGCCTGAAGCTGTCATCCTGTCCACAGATAACAACACTGTATTTACCATCACACAAAAAAAGAGAAAATAACATGAGGATGAGAGAATGTTTGACCTATTAGTGATAGTGTCTTCTCATTAGAAAATAATAAACTGTTTAACTGATAGATTGAACCAGAGATTTTATAATTTATAAACCCATTTTGACATCTTTGCCTTCAGTTCATTTTACTGAGGTTTCAAGGGAAAAAAGACGTTTTAATCAACACAAAGAGATTAAGTAAGTAAGTAAGTGAAGTTGCTCAGTCGTGTCTGACTCTTTGCAACCCCATGGACTGTAGCCTACCAGGCTCCTCTGTCCATGGGATTTTCCAGGCAATAGTACTGGAGTGGATTGCCATTTCCTTCTCCAGGGGATCTTCCCGACCCAGGGATCGAACCTGGGTCTCCTGCATTGTAGACAGATGTTTTACTGTCTGAGCCGCCAGGGAAGTCACAAAGAGACAAAGAGATTAACTCTTGGTTAAAATGGAAGTTCCGTACTGATTTCCCGCCAAAAGTCTGTGTATGGTTGTGAAGAGGAAAAGTTAAAATTTTACATAATCTCCTTCTCCTTCTGCCTCTGTAACTCAGCTTGCCCCTTGCAAAGTCTAGATCACGTAGGTCACATAGTCTCAGAAAGTGGGGACTTGCAACATTAGGAACTGGAGTTTATCTCACTCATCTTTGTCCTGCTCTTTGCAATTGCCCAGCCCCTGCAAACCTGCTTAATCATCCCTATCCAGGCCAGGCATGCCCCTCCCCATCTTGACTGCTGTTCCCACGTGTGAAATCCCTTAGTTTAAACAGCCTATTTACAGCTAGTGCTGCCCACTACAGTCTGTCTATAAAAACTCTGTAATCCCTTTGTCCGGGGCTCAGAGCTTGGCGTGCTAACTCCTCTGGGCCCGCCAGCGTAATAAACCTGAGTTCTCCAACTCTCCAAGTGTGGTGCTTGGTTTCTCGAGTACTGGTTTCTGTAACAGTTGGAGCAATATTGTTTAAGAAAAACTAGTTTTAAAAAGAGACACAAACAAACAAAAAGAAACAGTTTGCAAAAATGGATCCGTTTATTTTTAAACTCTGTTTTGTCAAAGCGCTAATAAATTAAAGGGCATATTTTATGAACTGTGACAATATATAGAAACTGGTTGTAATTGAAGACTCTCAGGGGGTAAAAACTAAATGAATACCTATTTCTAGAAAATAAAATAAAATTTTACCAATTGCATTTCTTTTTTTTTAATTGGATGCAGAAGTGTACTAGGTATATTTAGAAGTATTTTAATTGCAAACAAAGTGTCAAAGACATTTTTACATGTAGTCATTTGATAGCTACTTGCTTCTTTTGTTTAATTCCACATTCCAAATACTTCTGAATGCTTAACAAGTCACATTGCCAGATGATAGGCTTAGAGGATAGAGCTATAATCTATATTATACATTAGGATAATAATGTCTAAGAATATATATTACAATTGAGATAATGGAAGCATAGGGAGATACTAACAGGCTGATTATAAAGAAAGAGAACTCACAACCTGAAGGATTTTATTTTGTCCTTCAGGAAGCAGAGAAATACTTGAAAAGAATATCTTTATCTCTGAAGCCATTTTCATGTCTCCATTATGTCTCTACCTTAATCAAGATCAATGCTAAGTTTATTTAACAATATTAAGTAACACAGTAACTGTACAATGGTATTGTTACTGCTGCTGCTGCTGCTAAGTTGCTTCAGTCTTAGAAGGCAGCCCACCAGACTCCTCTGTCCCTGGGATTCTCCAAGCAAAAACACTGGAGTGGGTTGCCATTCCCTTCTCCAATGCATTCATGCATGCTAAGTCACTTCAGTTGTGTCCGACTCTGTGCGACCCTATGGACAGCACACCACCAGGCTCCTCTGTCCATGGGATTCTCTAGGCAAGAATACTGGAGTGGGTGGCCATTTCCTTCTCCAAGTATTGTTACTGCTGCTACTGCTGCTAAGTAGCTTTAGTCGTGTCCGACTCTGTGCGACCCCATAGACGGCAGCCCATCAGGCTCTACCGTCCCTGGGATTCTCCAAGTAAGCACACTGGAACAGGTTGCCATTTCCTTCTCCAATGCATGAAAAGTGAAAAGTGAAAGTGAAGTGGCTCAGTCCTGTCCGACTCTTAGTGACCCCATGGACTGTAGCCCACCAGGCTCCTCCATCCATGGGATTTTTCAGGCAAGAGTACTGGAGTGGGGTGCCATTACCTTCTCCTATTGTTACTGGGGAAGTGTTAACTTGAATCTGCCACCATGAATTTAGCTCTTATTTTGCCACTTCTGTTATTATAGTGTCCTGCCTCAGAGAGCCCTGCCCACTCCCCTCCCCTGACCCTTGGGGCAGGGTACCTTTGTTTGGCTCACAAGGAGATAGGCTGACCCTATCTACCCATGAAAGACTGATTTTCTTGAGTTCTTCGTGTGGGAAATGGCAGCCCTTGTCAGCTGCTTACCAGTGTGGCTTATCTCTTCAGAATCACAGATAGCTGTGGCATCTTTGTTTATTGATATGACAGGAGATATTCCATTTCATACCACCTGAGAAATGACTATGAGGATGTGAAACTAACACATCCCCCTGCATGAAGCTTGCCATTCTAGAAGATGTTTGCAAGAATTAAATGGTCTTTTTACTTTGTTTACTCATCTCCCCCCATCTAGGATCCATAAAAGAACCTGACCAGGACAAGATGGCTATTTTGAGACCTTACTCTGCCATCTTCTCAGTCAGCCAGCTCTCTGAATAAATTTGTATTCCTTGTCTCAACACCTCATCTCTTGGATTTATTGGCCTGTTGGTGGCAAGTGGAAGTGAGCTTGGACTCTATAAAGTATTCTTAACAGAAGTTTGAGTTCTGGGTATTTAGAATTTGGGGAAACCAAATCAGGATACTTTTTTTTTTTTTTTAACTTTCATTTATTTGTGACTGTGCTGGGTCTTCACTGCTACACACAAGCTTTTTCAAGTTGCACCAAGCAGGGCTTACTCTCTAGTTTCAGGGCTCTAGGGTACAGGCCCCGTAGTTGTGGTGCACAAGCTTAGTTACCCCATGATGTGGAATTTCCACAGACCAGGGATTGAACCCGTGTCCCCTGCACTGGCAAGCAAATTCTTAACCACAGGACCTCCAGGGAAGTCCCAAACCAGGATACTTTTAAAGTGATTAGGTTTAGGATTGATGAGCATTAACAATTATGTATGGACAAAGACAAAATGCTATAGTATTCCAGGAGGGTAAATGGTTGTGCTAGGCGCCTGCAATGCTAGTAGAAGTAAAAGATACCTACAAAATTGGGGATAAATTAACATTATCAGGAACTATGAAGCAATATGCAAGTGATGCTTTTTTAATGGAAACAATTTTAGTTTTTTGTCCCAACATCTAACATTAGGCAAAAATACCTGGCTAATATTATCATTGTCTAAAGACTGGTGCTAACAAAAGAATATACACAAAACATGACCCTGATCATGAATGGTTAATTGTATGTATGTGTGTATCCCTTGGTTGGGGGAGAATGGAAGAAGATTATTTCTCCATATTTAATTCAACAGTAAATTGAGAAACATAGAAACACATAGCCATTTTTCCTATTGCCACCAAAATAGCATCAGCGTTGAAGACATTAGACTTTCTAAACAGACTAATTTAAGCCTGGCATTAGCATAGCCACTGCGTCGCCATCTCCAAAAAAAACTTTTTGTGCCACCATTTTATATGATCACATTATGTTGATGCATGTTAATCAAGACAGTTCTGTGTCCCTCAGAAACCTGTCATTTCATGAGACTGCCATGCTGAAAGGCAAACCAGAGGAGGGGCAAGCGGAAAGGAGACCAGGAAATATGGCCTCAGGGCTGGTATCACATGAAGTTGGCTTCAAAGGTAGAAACTGGTCTTCAGTCCTGTCTTTGTTCCATGTTAGTTCTATGAAGCTGGGAAATCCACTTTCTCTACTTGGGATACAGTAGTCTTTGTAAAATAGAAATGATAATAATCAATTTCACCAGACTGCCTGAAGGATAACATGAGATAAAGTATGTAGGTTATAGTATGTTAGGCCAGGTGAGTTTCCATACATGGTAGAGAGTGTAAATACTGTGTTATTGGTGGCATTTATGGCCAGGGAGGTCACTGGGCATTCTGTAGTCTTCCACTCTAGTCCTCCCTCTATTCACACACACCCCCAATAGAAATACAAGGTAACAGCAGCACTTCAAGGTACAATTAGCCTGGCAATATGGAGGAAGACCTGGCTTTGCTAGGTGTCCTTATGATGTGTAGACATCTGCCTATTCTCACTCTAGCCTTCTCAGACACCCGCTGCTGCTGCTAAGTCACTTCAGTCATGTCCGACTCTGTGTGGCCCCATAGACGGCAGCCCACCAGGCTTCCCCATCCCTGGGATTCTCCAGGCAAGAACACTGGACTAGGTTGCCATTTCCTTCTCCAATGCAGGAAAGTGAAAAGTGAAAGTGAAATTGCTCAGTCGTGTCCAACTTGTAGCGACCCCATGGACTGCAGCCTACCAGGCTCCTCCATCCATGGGATTTTTCAGGCAAGAGTACTGGAGTGGGGGTGCCATTGCCTTCTTCACAGACACCCACAGTCAGCACCTAATCAGAACGAACTCCAGAAAGTACTGACTTACTCATGATCTCATTCTTAACATACTCTGAGATACTCTCAGAATGTATTTATGTTTATACCTTGATGCTATCAATATATCCTTGGAATCATTGCTCTCTGTTCCTCCCTCATAAATGGTATTGGTCATAACAGCAGCAAATCAAGGGCTGATACTGTATAGTGAATTAACCAGAAAACAATACAGGATCCTATACTGATTATAGCATGTGTTTTGAATAAATTTTGATGCATGTAGATTTCAAGGCAGTATTCTATCACTGTGCGCTCAGTTGCTCAGTCTTGTCTGACTTTTTGCAACCCCATGAACTATAGTCTGCCAGGCTCCTCTGTCTATGGGATTCTCCAGGCAAAAATATTGGAGTGGGTTGCCATTTCCTCCTCCGGGGGATCTTCCTGAACCAAGAATTGGAGCCAAATCTCCTGCAACACTTGCATTGTCAGGCAAATCCTTTACCACTAAGCTACCTAGGAAGCCCATTCTATCACTGCTGCTAAGCTGCTGCTAAGTCGCTTCAGTCTTGTCCGACTCTGTGCGACCCCGTAGATGGCAGCCCACCAGACTCCTCCGTACCTGGGATTCTCCATGCAAGAACACTGGAGTGGGTTGCCATTTCCTTCTCTAATGCATTCTATCACTACCTGTCTTCAAAGAAATAAGAGAATCAAGTGGGAGGTGCTATGCCCCTCCTCTATTCACACATACCCACTTTGGATCACAATAGTGGAAGGCATTTACTTTCCTGCTTTTTCACTTTCTCAGCCCAAATTCAATCAGCTGGGAGTTGGTCTCTCTGTGTTCTATTCCACTTCCCCTATGATACTGGCATGGTGTCTTAGATTTTTAACCCTTTTCTACTTTGGTCTTTTAAGCTAAATATGGGTTTTGTTTTAGGATGAAGAGATGTTTGGCAATATAGGTAGCCAGAGGGAATTTCTATTGTGGCCTAAATCCCCTTAAGTGATGCCACCCAACTCATTATCAGTTTTACTTCAATGGAATTAGTGTGTAGCAGGTTAAATTGAGAAATGAACTGTCATTATTATGTTTGATAAGTTCAAAAATGAACATACAAACTATTATGGATATAGAGTTTGGATGTCTGTGTTATATTGGCCACTGGTAGTAATAGATGGCTATCTTAAGAGATATTATTTAAATTTTATTTTGAAAAATAAATAAAAATAACTTAAAAGGAAAAAGAATGGGAGGAAACTCATCCTAGACGCATATCTTGATACATCCTAGCTGAATGACCTTAGACGTGTTTCCTAACTTACCTGGGCTTTATTCACACATACAAAAAAATAAAACTAATTCATACTATTTTACTTAGATTTGAGTAGACTATAAACTCCTTGTTTCTGTGAATGAAGTCTAGGATTGAATCAAAAGCTAATTCCTTTCCCCCTTAATTTTGTAACAATTGGTTTTTGCATTATGTCTTATCATTGACCACTGCTAATCCTTATATAATCTACTTTAGACTCTTAAATCATATGCCAGCATATTTTATTCAGGATGAGAGAGAGATTTAAAACTAAATTTAAGGACTAGAACTGGGAATTAACTAAGAGTAATAGATGTTAGCCAAATGTCTTTTATAATTTCATTGCTGAGGTATAGTATCTAATAGACTCAAAAATTTCTCAAAGACATCAAATAGCCAACATTTCTAGAGATAAATTCATTTTTTTACCTCTTTCTACATGTAATGAAAGCTGTGGCTTGGTACTTTCCTTATATCATAATTTAGATGTCAATCTTTACTACTCTAAAATAGTGGCCCTGGAGTTTTAGCTCTACTTAAGACCAGCTTCCAAATATAATAAAAAATAGCTATGAAATCAGAAACCTCTTAGTAATTCTACTGGCTCACAGCAGGACCACTTGAAAAGTCACTCAATATAGGAAAGAAATAAAATGTGCAAGGTTTAGAAGGCATGTCAAAAATGAAGTTGAAATGGTTGGAAATTTTGTTTTATACCACTTCTTCCTTAACCCTTTAGTGACATCTCAATGAAAAGTTGTATTTGAAGCTTCAAATTCTATTCCGTAGGATGGTGCAACTAATTTTCAGAATATTCCTCTTGAGTAAATTTTTACAGATTGACAACAATGGCTTAGAACCCAGATCTGCTCACACAAATTTGTCAATTAGACACAACATGGCTCTTCCAATTTTGAAGCTTGAGCTTTGAGGGGAGTTCTGGTTTCACCTTCTCACTTTAATCACAAAAGTGTCACCATGGTACATCTATAAAGCCAATATTGTGTACGGAACTACCCTGTCATTTTCATAAGGTGATTACCTTGAAAGTGGGGAGAAGATGCAGGCTGTGAATTATGAAAGTGGACAGCTATTCCCTCCCAAAGTTAGGGAAAGTCCAAATAGAATTGAATCAAAGTGTAGCACCCTTATCCTTCACAATTAGATAATTACACAAACAAGGAATGCCAGCTGAGGTCAAATGAAGACTGCTTGTCTTATGTTTTATGAGAAAAGCTACACAAATAAATTGGCTCATTTAAAATGACTATTTGTTCTGCACTGTATAGTTATTAACTTGTTTACTAGAGTTAAAAATAATATACTCTGTGATTCTCATCAAAAAGATACCTAAAATTTGTAACAGGATTCAATATTTCCTTATATTTTATGAGAGCAGAAGAATGTAGCTTTGGGATTAGAAAACTTTTGTTAAGTCCCAGCTTCCATTTGACAAATTCAGTGCCCTTGAGCAAATTACTAATTTCTATCAATTTCATCATTAAAATGTATAGAGCAGAAATGACTATTTTCCTAGAATATCCTTTCCATTGATTAAAAATTAAATACTATTAATAAAGACATTTTGTTTATATTTTTGTCAAATTATGGCAATTGTTCATTACACTATTCTTCAATAAGTCCATGGGCTGAGAATCTACTGAGGCATAATTGTCAGTTTGCTCCCAATGCTGTTGGACTTCAAATATGATGTCTACTTCTCTGAGTTTTCTTGTGATTCTTTTTCTTGGGGAGGGGGTGGTTTATTTATTTAGGGTTGATTTTGTTCTGCCTCCTTCTTTACAGCCATGTTGCCTGAGGTCTTGTTGCTAATCCCAGGGTTTCTATTTTTAAAGGCCCTTTCCCCCCCCCTTCTTTTAATGTCCTGTTTATTGAAAATCAAGAAACTTTTTAGATATTTATCAAATAGGACTACAAGAAGTCACCTGCATGGGCTTCCCTGGTGGCTCAACATTAAAAACAAATCTGCTTGCCAAGGCAGGAGATACAGGAGACTTGCGTTTAATCCCCGGGGCCAGGAAGATTCCCCTGGAGGAGGAAATGGCAACCCACTCTGGTACTCTTGCCTAGGAAATCCCATGAACAGAGCAACCTGATGGGCTACACCGTCCATGGGGTCACAGAGGGTCGGACATGACTTAGTGACTCAAAAACAACAAAGTCTCCTACATACAAATGACTTCCATTCTGAGAGTGCCTTCGTAAGTCCAATTCGTTCATCTAAGTCCAACAAAGTTAGCCTAGATACCCAACTAACACAACTGGTTATATTGTGTTATTGAGCACAGTATTCTGTGCTCTAATAGGTTGATAATATAATGCTTTTCACACAAATAATACATAAAAATAAACACATACACAAAGAAAGAAAACATCTTCAGTCTTATAGTACAATGCCTTTTAAAGCACAGCACAGTACCAGCTACATCACCACTGCTTTTGCACTTGCTTCCAGACATTCTGGGCTTTGAAACAAAAATACTGTACTCTATATGGTACTGTACAATAAAGTACACAAAACCACAACCCCTTGTAAAGGATGTACACGTGTGACAATGTTCACCAGACACATGAACTAACTTACGTGATTGCACATGCAAACACATGTTCACAGTTTTGAAAGTTGGCAACTTGAAGGTTCTTTGTAGGGGATGTACTGTAATTAGTTCCTAGGTAAAATCCTGGATGTGTTCTTACTAAAAATTGATTAATGTTGGGGGCCAGAGTGAGGTACTCCGCCCATGGCAAAGGTCATGAGGAAGGAGGCTCGACATACGCAAAGGCGGGATCGAGCCTCAGGAGTCCCCCTGGAAATCCTCGAGCGTCTACCCCATAACCAGAGCCTGCCTACTTTACTACTTTGTGCTCTTACCTACACCTCTGACTTTACGGGGGGCTGTCCCCCACCACCTCTTTCGGAGAAGGAGTTAACCTAGAGCTCCAGTCAATAAAAACTCTTGGGTGTGGCAAGACTGTTTTAACCTAAAAACTCCTCTGAAGGTTCTCTGGCCTGCCTGACAGGCTCGTCCGGCCACATGTGATTGCTCACAGCCTCCCAACCATGAGAGGCACGAGATGCTTTAAACCTTCTAAAAACAGGTTCCTTAGAAAAGTTAGAAAACTATTAGTATAAGTATAATGGGCTAATTAGAAATTGTATTGGTGAAGGGTTTTTCATTTGTTGAGCCAATGTTTGTTGCTAAGTCTCCACATCCCCTGCCCTTACACACATTAATGAATATATAGAAGAAATAAGTATTAACCTTTGATATTAATCACGTTAGACCTTAGGCTAAGTAAATTCTTTCCTTAACTAAAACCCACTACACCCTCACCCTGTAGGAGTGTAACTTTACTTGGGTGGCGTCTGTTTTGAGAATAATCAGCCCTGGAGAAATAAGTGTCCTGATTGACTGACCGCTGTCACAAGGAGAGGGTCGTAAATTGTCAGCAGGCCCCCCTGGCCAGAAGATGATGTAACACCCCTAAGACCTCTGTATACATTTGTGTGAAGCACCTGACTTTAATAAAAGTCAGGACTGCTGTCCCCACGTGACTTTTGTATAACATCTCAGTGTATAAAAACAGACTCTGGAAAATAAAGAATTGGGATCAGTTTCTCAAAATACTGGTCTCCCCATGTCTCTCTCTCCCTCTGGCTGAGTCTCCATCTGGAGCGCGGAACCCACCAAGCTTACTAATTTTGCCTGGGCTTCTAAGATCCGACCGGGGAGGCCTCAGTGTCTCCTCTCCTTCGGGAGAACGGAAGGACGCCTGCGGCCTACGTAAGTGGTGCAAGCTTCTTGTCTTGAAGTTTTATTGGTCCCCCGCGTAAACCAAGCTACTCAGCCTCTTTTCTCCACTGAATTTTCCTACTGAGCTATCCTTATTCTATTACTCTTTATATCTCTAATTAATATCTAATTGAAACTATCGTATCCTGACCCTCGCCGACGCCGTCTCTCCTTCGAGTACCCTGGATCAGCTGGGGCTGGTCCCCGGCAGATTAACTTTTCTATTTTTCTATAGATGTTTAGGCAAATCATAGATCTTGATTCTGGACATTTTTCCCCCCTCCTTCAGCATCTAAAATTGGCCAGTAGAATTAAGTGCTAGAGATTAAGACATAGTTCTTATCTCTAAAAGTTCACAGTCCGATAAAGGAGAAAGACAATTGTGTTTATTAGTAAAACCTACAGCAGAGTAAGTGCTCAAGAATCTGGGTGCTCAGAACAGGGACATTTAATGCCTAGAGATGATGCAGAGAGCAATTGGCTTGAGACAATATCTGAGTTGATATCTGATGGAAGAGAAGGGATTAATCTAAAGGAGAAAGAGGAAAGGCCTCTTAGGTGGAGGGAGCAAAACAGAAGCACAGTTCTTCTTATATAACAAACTATTTAATGTGTGTAGAGACACAAGGCAAGAAAAGATCGTTTTGGTAGTGGCCTGAAAGCAAACTGGGTCCATAAACCAGATTTATAAACTGAAGATGCTTGTAGAATACAGTGAAAAAATCACTCTTATCACAAGGGTAACCAGCCGGTACATCATCTTCAGATAAGCAGGAGTTCTTGTCTTTGCCCTGACCCCACTTCAGTCTGCTTTGTTGAAGGAGCTCCCACTGATCTTTCATTCATAAAATAATAATTGAGAATGTTGATGAGGCTGAAGGGGTGTGTGTGTGGTGAAGATAGTGAAAAAGGTCCATGAACAGTCAGTGGATCAATGACATGGTGAGTGGTGCAAAGAAGGCTTAAAAACATTAGAATAATTTAGCAAAAGACACACTCTATCAAGGTTTTGGATAATTAAAAAAAAACCTATATATTTAGTCCATTATATTGAGCACTTCTGAGGCACAGAGTACTGTTGTTTTTCTTTTGGAATGACCTGTTTGTGACAAGAGAAACACTATCCTGCATGTCCTCTCTATTAGTATCACTGAATGATGCCATGATTAGTCACTGTCTTGATGAATAACACAGGGCTAGAGTCATTATTTGGAGAAGGAAATGGCAACCCACTCCAGTGTGCTTGTCTGGAGAATCCCAGGGACAGGGGAGCCTGGTGGGCTGCCATCTCTGGGGTCGCACAGAGTCAGACACGACTGAAGAGACTTAGCAGCAGCAGCAGCAGAGTCATTATTAACGGTGGAAGCTTATTTCCACAAAGAGCCTCAACCATCCAGAGGGAGGAGATAGATTTCATGGATCAGGGGATAAATGAGGGACACTATATTCTCAACCAGTGGTTGCTGTGCTGTGCTTAGTCGATCAGTCACATTCAACTCTTTGTAACCTGATGGACTGTAGCCTGCCAGACTCCTCTGTCCACAGGGATTCTCCAGGCAAGAATACTGGAATGGGTTGCCATGCCCTCCACCAGGGGATCTTCCCATCCCAGGAATTGAACTGGAGTCTCCTGCATTGCAGGTGGATTCTTTACCAGCTGAGTTACCAGGGAAGTCTCTCAACCAGTGGGCCTATAAGTTATTTCTAAAGTTATTACAGAGGGCTATCTTGGTAGACCCCTGTGGACAATTACTTCCAATATTCATGGCATACAAGTATGGCAAATAAAGATTAGACAAGCTTGGCATGGGAGAGGGGAGGATTCAGGTCAAGAGTTTTTAAAGTTTTTTAGAATAAGCAAAAACAGGCAGATTTCTTTCCTCTAGCAACATTACTTTTTCAGGCAAGACCTTTCCAACAAATTTATTGTCAGACCTATATTCAAATTGTGGTTTGGTTGCTAAATTATGATTGACACTTTTGGCAGAGGGTTGGGGATTACATTTTAAGCTATTAATACACTGGAGATGAGGTATAATAGAGACAGGATCCTAAGATAATGCAGTTTAACTAATGGATTTATGACATACTGTAGATATACTTTTTAAAGATAGAAAATAAAATCTGTGGCTATTAATACTAACCAGATTGAAGTTACTACATGATGGGAATCAAATTTGTGAGCTGTAAGCAGTTGAGATCATTACTGAAAAGTTTTTTGATGTTTACAGTTTGATGACTTATATGATGCCTTTTTAAATAAAAACATTAAATATACCTTGAACACCTTCAATGCTTATTTTAGAACTTGGTTTTAGAGGGTATGCACACACAGGGATGCATGCATGGCACAATACTTCTCCTCAAAGATAAGTTCAGGAGAGGAAGTATAAATATATGATATGTTAAATAAAAGTACTTAAGTAATACAAAGATAGAACAAACATTTATAGATAGATTGCAAAAACAAATGACATATAAAATAACGTCATATAGGACATCATCTGAACCCAGAGGAGAAATCATTGTAAGTTGTCTCAACTTGATATACAATTTTTTAAAAAATTTATTTATTTATCACTTATTTTTGTTTGTACTGGTCTTTGCTGCTATGCGTGGACTTTCTCTAGTTGCAGTGAGTGGGAGTTACTCTTTAGTTGTGGTGTGCGGGCTTCTTTTTGCAGTGGTTTCTCTTGTGGAGCACAGGCTCTAGGTAGGCAGGCTTCAGTCGCTGTGGCACGTGGGCTCAGCAGTTGCAGTTCACGGGCTCTAGAGCACAGGCTCAGTAGCTTTGGCACACGAGCTTTGTTGTTCTGTGGCATGTGGGGTCCTCCTGCATCAGGGATCAAACCCATGTCTCCTGTATTGGCAGGTAGATTCTTTACCACTGAGCCACCAGGGAAGCCCCTAGTATAAATATTTATAGGCTTCAACTGACTGCAAACCTGTCCTCAAGAGGTTTCTAGTGGATTATCACATTTTTTTAAATTATCTGTTACTCTATTAATCTCTCCACTGGATTTTGTCTCCTTGAGAGCAGGGATTGTATCTTAACATCTCTTAATGTTCTAGATTCGTAACCTTGTACTTGACACATGAAAGTGAAAGTGAAAGTCACTCAGTCGTGTCTGACTCTTTGCCTTATCATGGACTACACAGTTCATGGAACTTTCCAGGTAGCTGTTCCCTTCTCCAGGGGATCTTCCCAACCCATGGATCGAACCCAGGTCTCCTGCATTGCAGGCAGATTCTTTACCTGCTGAGCCACCAGGGAAGCCCCATACTCAACACATAAAAGGCCTTAAATAGAAGGTTTGATAAATGAATGAATGACTGTAATTCAAGCAGGCAGGAAAACGTGGATTATATTTTACAAATAACTACTTGCCTTTGTCCAAAATCATGCAAAAATGACATCAGTAGTACAAGAGCCCTGGGCAAACTGCTTGCTTTGTAATCCTCTCTCAAAATGAAATGAGAGGGACTTTCCAGGTGAGGATGATAACAGGAAGAAAGCATGACTCTGAAAAAAAAAAAAAAAAAAAAAACCTGGTTTAAATATTATGGGTTAAAGAAGCACTAGCTAAATGTAGTTCCCCTGACTCCATATGGGTAAACACGGATAGTCTGGAGCCCTGGAATATCCCAGATTCTTGTATGGTGCAGGTTTTAGAGAATCCTAATCTGTTCAGCAGATCAGGATCTGGGTATTAATGGCATCAGGAAATAAACAGATTGCAAAGTCTTCATCATGAAACTGACAATCCTTTAGTCAGAACAAATCTGAGTTGGAGCATAGACCATTTTCAAGAGAGCTGGGGCCTCCCTGGTGGCTCAGTGGTGAATCTGCCTGCCAGTGCAGGAGATGCAAGTTTGGTCCCTGGGTTGGGAAGATACCCTGGGGAAGGAAATGGCAAATCACCCCAACATTCTTGCCTGGGAAATTCCACTTACAGAGGAGCCTAGATGGCTTCAGTACATGGGATCGCAAAAGAGGTGGACACGACTAAACAACAACCACAAGGGCAGCCTAGTGTGTTAAAAAGAGAACTAGATGAAGAGTGAGGAGATTTCATTCCTAGATTTGATTCTGCCTTTAGCAAGCTGCATGACCCAGTTTCCTTGTTTGTAGAATGGAAAGAGGCAGGTCCTGTGATCCTTTATATATGTACTGAAAATTTCTCTCTGATGCTGTGAACTAATGTGATTCTGGTCATGGGAATGAAAAGAGGCAGAAGTGTGAGAGATGGATGTCTCTGTCTACCTTCTCCTGGAGTCACTTTCATGCATCAGACTGTGGATAGAAACAACTCACAGGTATAAGTGTGATCAACTGGTTAATAGCATTGATTTTGGAATAAAAGTTATCTAGGTTCTAGGCTCCAATACTACAAATTGATACCTTTGTAGCTGTCAATTTGTCTGTAAAGTGAAGACAAAATAAATAAATAGATAAGTCTAACTCTCAGCGCTGTCTGAGTATGGACTGGTTCAATAATACCACTTACCTTATTCCCCTCTGTGATGACCACTCCTCTCTCATCCTGATTCTCCCTAATCATCTTGGGACCATTTCTCAGATGGAAAAAATATCTGAGTCTCCTCCTCTTAAAATATCAAAGCAAAATATTGAAAAATGTGTGGCATAGGGAACACGAGAGTCTGTATGGAAGCGGGTATATTTGGAAATTAGAAGATGATGCTGATTACTTGATGCAAATTTTGTGATTCCCTCATATGCTTGTCTATCCAAGAGCTGCTACAGGGAACACACAGGATAGGAAAAGATGACCTTCTGAAGATGCTGGGGATAAAAAAAAAAAGGCAAATTTCTAAAGCTCAGACACAGAGTGTAGCCTTTCATTTCTTTGTTATTACTAACAAAGAAGAGTGGAGTCACTTCTTTAGGTCTTTCTTCCATCTCTATTCAAAATTATCCTGATGACCTCCCCTACTTAATTAATCCCAAATCATCTTCAATTACAAATGAGAACAAAATTCAAACTCCTCCCCATAACTGGAAAGACTTTACCCAGCGTGCCTCTGGCTCCTTCTTGGTCCCGTCTCTATGGTCTCTGTCTCGGTTCCCTTTGCTGCCCCACTTGAGCCTCACTGATCTCTGAAGATCTTCCTCTAGTACACTAAGCAAAATCTTATCTCAGGGGTCTTGTTGTACCTCCAGCCTGGAAGACTTACCTCAGACATCCGCTTTATAGACTCCTGCTTATCATTCAAGTTGCAGCTCAAGTGTCATTCTGCTAAGATGCCTCCCCTGGCTCTCTTGTCCAAAGCGGCCCCACATGCAGGGCATTCTCTGTGTTCATGAACCTGTTGTGTTTAATTCACAGCACTTTCCATTTTCTGAAGTTGATTTGGCCGATTGATTCATTGTTGTGTTCAGTGACAAGTGTGCTTTCTGCCTTTCCCACCAGATGATGAGCTTTCCGAAGATGGGAACCTGTCTGCTTGATTTGCTGCAGGGGTGTCTAGGACAGTGCATACTACATACTACATGCAGTATGTAGTCAATTAATGTTTGCTGAATAAATACGTGGATGGATAGATGGATGGGTGGACAGATGGATCACTTTAGCACTGTGCTATTTTATTTCAGAGGTGAAAAGCCATCCCTCTGCAGCGTAGTCTTAGTATTATTTAGGCACATCTGGTAAAGAAAGAGGAAATCAGTGTTTCCTTAAAGGTGGTTCTCTCCAACCATCTGCAAAATAGAATTATTTGTGGAGATTTTTAAAACACAGATGCCAGTGCTCCATCCACCAATTAAATAAAAATCTCTGTGGGTGGGACTTGAGTATTGATAAAACAAACAAAAGAAGCAAACACAATCAACTCCCTGGGTGTTTCTAATGAGCAGCTAGATTTGACAACTACTGGCATACCTTACTCATCCCCACAAGACCTGTAGTCTGTTTTAAAATTCCATGAAATGGTGTTTGGAGATATAATGTTAAAGTTTGCAATTTGTATTACATGGGAATCTACAGAAAAGAATAGTCTGGGAAAGATAATACTCTTAACTAAAGAAAGAAATGAATTTTCAGAAAGGAGAATCTGAAATCTGACCTCAGTCGGATCAGATTGTGCACTTTGGATATCCTGTCCTTGATTTTGTTTGAACCATTCATTTAACCTCTGGGTCCTTTGCAGATGGCCTTTGTCCTATGATCTACGTACCACTTATTCCTCTTCCTTCTTTCTCTCTAAAGACTGCTGGGGGTTCCTTTACTAAGCAATGGTACAATAGTTAGAGTTCCCTGGATGACAGTGGCTTTGTGTTCTAATATTTCAGGGAGATAAACATGGATTTTTTTTTAATTGGAATATAGTTGGTTCACAATGTTGTGCTATTTTCAGGTGTAACCAAAGTGAATCAATTATACATATACATATATAACACAGATATGATTTGAATGAGAGATATATGACATTCCAAAAGAATAGCAAGGAGAGATAAGAAAGTCTTCCTCAATGATCAATGCAAAGAAATGGAGGAAAACAATAGAATGGGAAAGACTAGAGATCTCTTCAAGAAAATTAGAAAAACCCAGGGAATATTTCATGCAAAGACGGATGCAAGAAAGGACAGAAATGGTATGGACCTAACAGAAGCAGAAGATATTAAGAAGAGGTGGCAAGAATACACAGAAGAACTATACAAAAAAAATCTTTATGACCCAGATAACCATGATGGTGTGATCACACACCTAGAGCCAGACACCCTGGAATGTGAAGTCAAGTGGGCCTTAGGAAGCATCACTATGAACAAAGCTAGTGGAAGTTATGGAATTCCAGTTGAGCTATTTCAAATCCTAAAAGATGATGCTGTGAAAGTGCTGCCCTTAATATGCCAGCAAATTTGGGAAACTTAACAGTGGCCTGGAAAAGGTCAGTTTTCATTCCAGTCCCAAAGAAAGGCAATGCCAAAGAATGTTCAAACCACTACACAATTGCACTCATATCAAACACTAGCAAAGTTATGCTCAAAATTCTCCAAGCCAGGCTTCAACAGTATGTGAAACATGAACTTCCAGATGTTCAAGCTGGATTTAGAAAAGGCAGAGAAACCAGAGATCAAATTACCAACATCCATTGGATCACTGAGAAAGCAAGAGTGTTCCAGAAAAACATCTACTTCTGCTTTATTGGCTGTGCCAAAGCCTTTGATTGTGTGGATTACAACAAACTGTGGAAAATTATTCAAGAGATGGAAATACCAGACCATCTGACCTGCCTCCTCAGAAATCCGAATGCAGGTCAAGAAGCAACAGTTAGAACTGGACGTGGAACAACAGACTGGTTCCAAATTGGGAAAGGAGTACGTCAAGGCTGTATATTATCAACCTGCTTATTTAACTTATATGTGGAGTACATCATGCGAAATACCAGACTGGATGAAGCACAAACTGGAATCTAGATTGCTGGGAGAAATATCAATAACCTCAGATATGCAGATGACATCACCCTTATGGTGAAAGTGAAGAGGAACTAATGAGGAGAGTCAAAAAGGTGGCTAAAACTCAACATTCAAAAAAGCTATGATCATGGCATCCGGTCCCATCACTTCATGGGAAATAGATGGGGAAACAGTGACAGACTTTATTTTCTTAGGTTCTCAAATCATTGCAGATGGTGACTGCAGCCGTGAAATTAAGACACTTGCTTTTTGGAAGAAAAGTTGTGACCAAACTAGACAGCTTATTAAAAAACAGAGACAGTACTTTGCCAACAAAGGTCCATCTAGTCAAAGCTATGGTTTTTCCAGTAGTCATGTATGGATGTGAAAGTTGGACTATAAAGAAAGCTGAGCACTGAAAAATTGATGCTTTCGAACCGTGATATTGGAGAAGACTCTTGAGAGTCTCTTGGATGCAAGGAGATCCAACCAGTCAATCCTAAAGGAAATCAGTCCTGAGTATTCATTGGAAGGACTGATGCTGAAGCTAAGCTCCTGGCTACCTGATGTGAAGAACTGACTCATTAGCAAAGACCCTTATGATGGGCAAGATTGAAGGCAGGAGAAGAAGGGGATGACAGAGGATGAGATGGTTGGATGGCATTGCCGATTCAATGGGCATAAGTTTGAGCAAGCTCCGGGAAGCCTGGTGCGCTGCAGTCCATAGGGTCACTAAGAGTCAGACACAACTGAGTGACTGAACTGAACTGAACTATATGACATTGTCAAAAGAGCCTAGATTTTTAAAGTGTCCATGGAGAGACTAATGAGAGAATAAAGTGCAGTTGAATTTTGAAAGTAATTTATCCAGATGCCAAAAGATATGCTTTTATTATCTCTATATAAATTTCTCTAAGTCACGAGTATGTGAACCCTGTTTTAGAAGAATGTATTGGCGAGTTCATGAACCTTGTTCTACATGAATGTATAAGCATCGCTTTATATCAGTTACATCTATATATTAATCAATCCTGATGCAATGGGACACTAATTACTGAACATTTGGAATCCAAATTTTGCTGATTAGGATTCTCAAACAATGATATATTAGCACAGCATAACAACTCTAAACGATTTCCTCAGGAAAGAGCTCCCATTATTAATTATTAGCAAAGTTTCTCCCTAAGAGTTCCCCAAAGGAGATTGGAAAGAAAAATAAATAAACAAATAAATAGCTACCTAAAGAGACAGAGAAAGATATGTTGAGGTAATTGTATTTAATGTGCAATGCATTGTGACCAAAGAGTGCTTTTTATATTTTTTTAATAGCACTAATTTAATTTTTAATATCTGTGAGAAAATCTCAAAAGCAAAAAAAGAAAAAAGCTGCCAAAGATATTGCCAAGCATGAGACCTTGGATCGCTTTTGTAACATGAGCCTGTTTAGATGTTGGCTTTTTCCATGCCCCTTCCATGACTTTTTCCCAGTGGTTCTTCAACCATGCTACTGAAAATTAGACTGTGCTTGTGCTTAGTCACTCAGTTGTGTCTACCCCTTCATGGCCCCATGGACTGTAGCCCACCAGGCTCCTTTGTCAATGAGATTCTCCAGGCAAGAATACTGGAGTGGGTTGCCGTTTCCTTCTTTAGGGGATCCTCCCAACCCAGGGTTCAAACCTGGGTCTTCTACATTGCAGGTGGATTCTTTATCATTTGAGCCACCAGGGAAGCCCGTTTAATTTCTCTACCCTGCTCTAAAACACACATATGCACACACGCATGCATATACACACACACATTCACACTCACACTCACTGCATAGGGGCTTTGATGTGATCACACAGGGAGGTCTCCTTATGGTCCAGCCATAGTAGGTTGGAATCAGAGCAAAGGCTCATATGATTATATGTGTTTTTGTTAATTGAATACTCTTGTCTGTGTTGATTAGGAACAAAAGAACATGTGGCATTGCAGCCAGGGCTAATTTTCTCATTAACTGTATAACATTACGAGCTACCTAGGATACCCAAATCACTATGTAACTTCATGGAAAGGAGCATATTGTTTTTTGTGTGTGTGTGGTTATGTTCTTTCAAAGGGTTGAAATAATTACTAGAAATCCATCTGGTATTGTTAAGTAGCCATTTGAATATAATTAGTTTAGGAGCATACCTTTTGCAGAAAGACTAGCAATTAGAACTATTTGAATCATAGTAATTTGTACCTTTTTCTCTCACTGGGGATCATGCACTGGTTTTCTCTTGGCATTTGAGACTGTCCTGCATATGAGTCTCCCCCATCCCCATTTCACTCCTTCCAAAACTTTTGTGATAGATTTCTAAGCCTGTCTCTTCCAGCTGAACCTATTCTGGCCACTTACCTGCACCATTAATACCAATGGCAGAGATGAGCTATCAACTGCTTTGAAGCATTGTCCCGCAAGTCTGTGATTTGGCAAATTTGAAGGAAGTGCTCTTTCTGATGACAGCAATGACTGATACAAGCTCCTAAATATTTGTGTCATATACCATGACTCTCATAGGGAAGGCCATGGCAACCCACTCCAGTATTCTTGCCTGGAAAATCCCATAGATGGAGAAGCCTGGTAGGCTGCAGTCTGTGAGGTTGCTAACAGTCGGCAATGACTGAGCGACTTCACTTTCACTTTTCACTTTTATGCACTGGAGAAGGAAATGGCAACCTAGTCCCATGTTCTTTCCTGGAGAATCCCAGGGATGGTGGTGCCTGGTGGGCTGCTGTCTCTGGGGTCGTACAGAGTTGTGAAATCTTCACGACTGAAGCGACTTAGCAACAGCAGCAGCCATGGCTCTCAGGTTAAATCCACCTCCTGTAGAACAACTAGGGTGGATTGTGATAAGCTCTCTATAAAATGCTGTTGTTTTGAATGATCTAGTTTGGGCTATAAAAATGAAAACAAATATCACATCCAGTTCTGAACTCAGCTGGAAGTCACAGCAATGGAGTGAGTAGGTTCTGTGGTGGGAGGTGGGAAGGAGGAAGATTCATTGGTTTGGAGGGAAGATGTTAAGAAAGATTTTGTCTGTGAAGGGACATATATAAAAGTAGATGACTTTGAATATTGTCTTTAAATGCTTGAGTGCTAAACATCGAAAAAGGCTTTCCTGTAACTCGGTTTGAATCGTAATTAGGAGTAGATACTTTTTCTACAAGGGACAAGTTAGGTTGGCTGGATGATTGGGTTGAGGTAGGGTGAACCATGATAAATCAGAAAAGGATGTAGGAACATATGACTGTGCTGAGTTTCTAAGCTTGCAGAAGTGGTTTTAAGAATCAATCCCTACCTTCATGGTCAAAAGGAAGGAGAGGAATAAGACATGGAAAAATAGCAGGTAGTCTACAGATGACTGGTTTCTGGCTTGTCTGGAGTAAGGTAAGAAAATGAGTAACAAGTGGAGTCACTGGCATTAGAGAAGAGATAGAAAAAGAAAAGAGAAAAAAGAAGAGGAAATAACAAAATTTCCCCAGCTTAACCTGAAACAGAGTAGCTCCCTATAGGCGCTCTCCCAATAAACCTTTCTCAGTATCTCCAGCCCCATGCATCTGAGTGATGCAACTTTGGCCACTATACACGTGGCACAATGTACTCCATCCACCACATTGCAGAGGCCACTAGAAAATTGTGACTCTAATGCTTTTAGATCTCAGAAGTGAGGTTTGGGCTACAATCCTCAGTAAGTGAAAGGATGCTTTTTGATGATACCAGTTTGAGTAAGAGTTCTGAGTGTGAAATTAAAAGGAGGAATCACAGTGAACTCTGTGAAAGGCAAATGTTTAGAGGATGTGTGTGTGAAGAGGTGATCTGGAAAGGAGTCAGAGATAGAGAAGGCAGGGATATAGAAGGAGAACCAGAAATATGTTGTACAAAGAGCAGAAATTTATAGTCAATCTGACCCAAGGCTATAGAGAGGCTAAATACATGGAGAACTGACAGATGTGAAGTATATTCTAGCATAAGGTATCATTATGAATTTTTTGTTTTAGACTTTATCTCAGTAAAAAGAGAAATGGACTCTTTCCAAATTGCAGAAATTCATAAAAGTAAATAAAAACATATAACTTGAGTGCAGTTAACATAGTTTAACACACAATTTCATCAGTATTCAAAGATTTATCTGACACATGACATTGAACTAGGATGTTTAAATATGTGCCTTTTGAGTATTATGTCAATAATAACAATGATATGACAATTATAAATAATTGCCATATTTTATTCAGCATGAACTGATATTGGGAGAATTTTTACTTACTGAGAACATTCCAGATAGAAGGCTTTGTACATGCCCCACTCGGTTTAAGTGTGGAGGCTGATGACTAGCAGTGGGTGCTCTGGAGATGGACTGCTCTAGTGTGAACCCTGAATTTACCAAGCACTGTGTTAACCTTGGGATGTTCTCTAAAGAATGGTGAGAAAAGGAAAACAAGTAGAGAAGGAGCAAAGAGTGATAAACCTCAGAGATTTTACAGGAATTAAGGCACATGATGCTTAGAAAATACTTAAAACAATTCTTGCACATAGTAAACACTCACTGGAGGCTGACTTTATTATTATGATTATTCAGTTATTATAAAAATTCCATAAAATTATCTCACTATTCAGCATTTTACAGGGAAGAAAACTGGAACAGAGAGAGAAAAAAGATACTCACTTAAGGTGTGATCTTGGCAGGACAAGATTCCTAACGTCTTTGACTCTGAAATCCATGCTTCTTTCAGCACACTGGAAGTTTCCTACTGTGTTCTGATGATCTCTTGGTTGGTCACGGAATGGACTTCGGGGGTCCTCTGCATGGGATTCAAGAGGAGGTGCATCAGGAAACTGAAGAGAACTGTGAAAATGAGGCATTTGTTTCACTTATTTGAAAGTACTGTTTTCTCTGTTATGTAAATTAGGTTCCTATGTAAGATTTCCTATGAAAAGAATTCTGCTGTTAAGAATAATAATAGCAGTAGGATTTTGGAAACATTCAGAATAAGTTGTACACCCAAAGCACTTCCTCTTTTCCCAACATAATGATCCTACCCTAATAATCCAAACCATTCAAAATTTAACCTTTTGACAATGTATCAACGAGTTGTTGAATAGTGTCAAGATTTTCAAATTAAAAATGGTATAAGACTTTCTCGAATAACTTTCTTGAAGTCTGGGCTACTTTACTACTTCTCTGAAGGAAGAATGCAACTCTCAGCTTTTAAATGTCTTATTTTAGGTATACGCTACAGAAGTTTGGACTTTCCTGGTGGCTCAGATGGTAAAGCGTCTGCCTACAATGTGGGAGACCTGGGTTTGATCCCTGGGTTGGGAAGATCCTCTGGAGAAGGAAATGGCAACCCACTCCAGTACTCTTGCCTGGAAAATCCCATGGATGGAGGAGCCTGATAAGCTACAGTCTATGGGGTCACAAAGAGTCGGACACAACTGAGCGACTGCACACTTTACTCACTATGTTCTAGTTTAGACCTGATAGTCAAAATGCAGCAAACCTTTGTGAAAATTCAGCCAAGTGGCTTCCCTTGATTTCTCCCTGTTGCCATTTAGCCAGTCTGGAAATGGTGTTGAATTGTTTTTGCAAATCTTCTTAGGAAAAAAAAAACAAAAACACAGAATTAGATTAGGAATATTCTTTTAGTTTCAGTACCTGTTCACAAGAAATGAGAAACTGTTATACAGATTATTATACCATTCCTTGTTTTCTGAGGTATAGTATTCCTTTCACAATATGCCTTTTCCTGATGTATTTAAGGTCTCCTATTGCCCGGTGAAATAGTTATTTTGATCCCTATTTTGCAAGGTTAGAAAGTAGTTTACATAGTAGCCAAATCAAAAGGCTACTATGTGAGAGACATGGCATTCCAAACCAGATCTTTCTCCTCTTAAAGTCTTAAAGTCATTGCTAAGAATCTCTACTGTTCAGTCCTTTCCAGAATTCCCTGCTTTTCCCTATGTGACAGTGCATGCAGTTCAAATACCAGAAAGGCCCCCTGTATTTATTTAGTCCCTTTGTTTGAATGTTGAGAATACCGAGAATGTTTATGAGAGTTATTTTACAAGTCCCTCTCTCTAAATCCCAAGTGTTTATTGTGCTTTGGGTGATACTGAGGGAGGAAACAGACAGAACAGGCTCCATCTTGAAAGCAGGACTCTATCTTGGGCTGGACTGTGGACTTTGAGCTAGATGCCCTGTATCTATGGAAACAACATACCAACTGGAAAAACAGACCCCCGGATGGAAGAGCCCAAGGGCTTTACCTAGACTCTCCGTGGCCTAAAAGAATACCCTAATTATCTGTGTAACTGAATAGAATCATAAATTCTATTATGCTTATTGGGGTATGAGCACAGGCCTATTGATATTTGTCCACTGTTAATTACCTAGGCTTAAGGCATATGAATCACAGGTTAACTTTGATTGTATCTTTCTTCTCCTTTGTTCAGACTAGTTTCAGGGAATTTGGGGAGGTGGGTTTGGGCACGTACACTTAGGGTATATAAGGTTTTCACAAAAACTGGTCAGGGTCCTTGGCTAAGAGGAGACTCTGCCTTGGGCCTGTAGGTGTAATGAACTGCACTCCACTATCTGCATCGTCCTTCTGAGTGAGTTTGTTTCCTGGAACACGTGGCTACAATAATACAAGGGACAATAAACACTGCAATGAAATATGCTACATATTTCTGGCTCTGTGCAGCTGCTTTGCTTTCATTAAGATTCTATATCCATGTGAAAAACAATCATCCAAAACATAAGAACCTTAATGTGTATCTGATGTAGCTCTCTCAAATTCTGTAACCCACCAGAAGCACATTAAGAGGACATAGAAGCAAAGAGACCATCACAAAATGCAGTGATGGAGAAAACAGAAATATTTAAAAGATTTGTTGGAAGAGGGCAAAAAAAATGAGTAGATACCCAAGAAGCCTCTTCAGAGGAGGTACCGTTTGAAACAGATCTTAAGTTGTAGCAAGAATTTTCCAGAAAAGAAGAAAATGGAGGGGATTCCAGATGGAAGTATGAGAGGAAAAATTTCCCCTCTAACTTTCTTGATTCTATGGGCTGGTCATATAATTAAACGGACATAAGACAGATTAACAAGACAAAATTACATACTTATGAGTGTTCCATAAATAATATGGGCCCCAAAGGCAGGGGGGGCAATTAAGGCTTATACACCATCTTGAGCTGAGGAATGGGGTAGGGAGCTGAGGTTTCAGAGGGGAGAAGGACAATTCACAGGACAATAAGGAGAGCGGACGTTTGGTAATTCATAGGTCATTCAGATAAAAGTTATCTCTGGCAGGGCTTCCCTGGTGGTCCAGCGGCTAAGACTGCACTCCCAATGCAGGGGCCCGAGTTTGATCCCTGGTCAGGAAACTAGAACCCACATGTTGTACCTGAGTTTGCATGTGGCAAATAACCATCTCACCTGCCACAACTACAAGAGCAGGCATCAACTAAAGATCCTGCATGCTGCACAATGGTCGAAGATCCCACGTGCCACAACTAAGACCTGGCACAGCCAAATAAATGGGAAAAAAAAAAAAAAGTGGTGGGGGTGGGGAACCAATGTCTTTTCATAGTAAGTTTTTTTTTTTTTTTTCAAATAAAGTTATCTCTGGTGACAGCTCTCTCTCTGAGCCAGGGCCCCTATCTAAATTATTTGAAATAGTTGAGGGAGAGATAAAAGTTTTTCTAATCCGCCGAGCCTTAACTGCCTTCAGTTCAGAATAATCCATGTGCAAAAGTGGCATCTTTGGCGGGTCACAGATTCTGCTCCCTCTCAGAAGGAACAGCATATGTAAAATCAAGGAGGTACATGTTGGCATACTTTGCAGAGGAATACATGAGAGATTGTGGAAGGAAAGCATTGTGTGCATGGAGGGAAGTGTTAGGAGATAAAGCTGAAAGCTCAGCTTGGAATCAGATTTTGAAGAGCCTTTAACTGCCAGGCTGAGATGTTTGCACTTCATTCTGTAGGAAGTACACAACCGTCCTAGGATTTCAAGTCTGAGGTACCATGATTCGATTGATTTGAAAAAGATAAATCTGGCTCTGTGTGGAGGAAAGACAAGAACAAAGAGACAAGAAGGAAGAGAAAAGTGATCAAGCTCTCCTCTCGAGAGCAAAGTGCCATTTTTATTGGGTGAAATATTGATTTTATCTCCTTGAAACTTATCTTGTAGCTCTCAACACACCTCATGTTAGTTTAAACGTGGGTGCTGCTTCAAAAATGATTGGCTTTTAGGTAGCCTGTTAGGTGTCTTAATGAAATAAAACCTGACTTACAAGAACAATCTTTAAAGTACTTGAACCTGCAAGCACTTTGATGAACATGATGGATAAATGCATAAGCATAATTTTTGTTCAGGAAACAAAACTTAATTAACATCCATAGAGGAGTTTCACAAGCATGCTGTTTCACACTTTAAGGATGGATTGTGTGTGAGCTCTAGTGTAATTTAGCAGCTGTGCAGTAAGTTACCTGTGCAGTGCTATGAATTGAGATTTCCCCTAGGTTAATGGCCAAAGGAGGACAAGAATGTCAGGAGAAGACTTCATATTTATAAATTTGAGGATCCATTATATCACACACTGTGGCTCTAAAACAGAAGGAAACTTTAAGGAATTTACCTACTGTGAGAGGGTATGAACATCTTTTTACTGTGGACCAGTAAGAAAAAGTGTGGGTATTACTATTGCTTCTCCAAGGCAGATTATCTATCTGTTCTACTATCTCCTGTCTCTCTATAATTTGTAGGTCTGGGGCTTCATTAGCTTATCTTTCTGCTTCCTTCTAAGGTAGTTTATCGACTGCAGTGAAATTTTTGCTCTGTTCAACATAAGTGTCACTGAAATCATCCAGTGGCATATTTTCATATGTCGTATTTCATTCATAGCATGAAATATCCCTCTTCCTCTGTGTTGATCCCTTTGTCTGTCTACTCCATCTGCTCTGTCCATTTTAAGCTCTTGACATCTCTGACTTGGACTTCCTAGATGTCCTCTCACATCCATTCTTATTCTCTCAAACTGCTTTTCCTCACCATAAAGAAAAATGATGACTTCAAATACAAAGTGAAAGTGTTAGTCACTCAGTCGTGTCTGACTCTGTGACCCCACAGACTATAGCCTTCCAGGTTCCTCTGCCAGTGAAATTCTCCAGGCAAAAATACTGGAGTGGGTTGCCATTTTCTTCTCCAGAAGATCTTCCCAACCCAGGGATCGAACCAGCATCTCTTGCATTGGCAAGAAGATTCTTTACCACTGTGTCATTTGGGGAGCCCATAATACCAGTACTTAGTGTTAAAGACTGCTAAAGAAACAGAGGAAATGAAGCAAGAGGGGAAGGGAAAGCTCACATAGGCATTTCCACTCCCACTCAGTGTTTTTATTCACCAGGGCAGTCAGTCAGCCCATCAATCACTCTTCCATGAAGTACCCAAATGGGCCCCCACAGCTTCTGCATTTTACAAGAGTTCAAAATGAGCAGTCAAGAACACTGGTATTAAGCTTTTCCTGATCAATGACACAAGCACACAGGAGACACAGAAGGAAATGACGGATGCTGAGAAGAGGGAATTAGAGAGAAAAGTGTCAATTAATCTCAGGTTGGAGATCCTACAGCATAGCGGGAAGTGAACGGGTTTCTTTTTGAGGCAATTGGGAAGTAAATTCGACTTTACCATTTCAAGTGATTATTTACGTTTACCAGGCACTTTTTACTTGTCTGTGTTTCCAAAATTTGAATAATATGCAAATGAACTTGTTTAAAAGGAAGAAGGAAAAAGAACCCATGTTGATTTAAATTAATTTTAGCATAAAATTATTTACACAATAAACACAAAACTAGTTAATAAAATTCATAGGCTTATAGCTAATAAACAGCTATATAACCACAAATTCATAATTAAATACCAAAAAACCTGCACATTAATAAAATTTACATTAACAAGCATAATTTTTTTCTTGAAAAGTGATATTGTTTGGCCAAAATAAAGTACCTACTTGCCATGAGACTGCTACTGTGGCACAGGTTCTTTTGCAATTGAAATGTCAATTCTGCCATGTACCCTGGGGGAATCAAAACTGTGATCATTTTTCTCTATTCAAATTATCATAAAACCATTGTTTTTATAGTGTGATCTGATGTAATTTGACCTTCATTTGGCATGTGTATATAACTCATCTAGTAGAATTGACATGACTCCTTATTACTAACAATTAAAACAGTGCTATTTGTCACTGACAATTTTATAAGCAAGAGTACACATATTAGTGCTGAAATCTTATGGAAATATTTTTTAATAAACTGGTCATTCAGATTTAACCATAAGACAGTCATTAATATCTTCTAAATTATTTTTTAATGAAAATATTGTTAGGACTTCCCTTGTGGTCCAGTGGTTGAGACTCCATGCTTCCATTGAAAGGGACAGGAATTTGATCCGTGGTAGGAGAAATGAGATCCTGCATACTATATGGCCATACAAACAAAACAAACAGAAAAGAATGTTATATGATTGGGGGTTTTTTTTTGAGCATTTGCTTTAGATTTTGTGGCATTTAGTGCTGCCGTACATGTATCCCTTTGTAGGTGTACTCAGTCTTGTCTGACCCTTCTGAGATCCCATGGACTGTAACCCACCAAGCTTCTCTGTCCATGGGATTCTCCAGGCAAGAATATCGGAGTAGGTTGCCATTTTGTACTGCAGGGGATCTTCCCGACCAAAGGCTCAAACCTGCATCTCTTGCATCTCCTTCACTGGCAGGTGGATTCTTTATCACTGTGCCACCTGGGAAGTTTTTAGTGCTACTGGTTTCTAATATCCATTCTCCCATTCATCATTAGTTTCAGAATCATACTTTTCAACTGGTCACTTCACTGCCTACATAATAAGCCAAATTTTCCAATGTTTCTGAGGCTAAATGAGGCCATGTGCCTCCAACAGAGATCTCGCTGAAGGTTTTATGATGTTATCCAAAAAGAAGATGATATGTTTTTCTTTACTTTTTTCTCTACTCTGCCACCTGGCACATGGATTGGTGGCTGGAGTTCAGAAAACTGTCACTGAAGTGCTGGAAACTATCTTGGATTTTGTGGTTAATAGGCATACAGGAGGGATAGAGAGCTGAGATTTTCATAAACACTCAGGACCATGGAGCTGCCACTTAAATACTGGCTTTTATTTACATAAGAAATAAATATAATTTTATTTTCATAAGTCTGTAAGAGCTAGTCCTGGTACAGAATGATGATATATACTTGTTCAGATTTCATCATATTATTCATAAAATTCCTCAAACTGTCTAGCCTCTTCACTTATTCATATGGAAAATAGGCAAGAACCTATTTGTATAGAGGCAGGATCAAAAGCCAGGCTCAGTCATTGATAAACCTGGAGGAAGTTGCTTGATTTCTCTAAGCATAAATCTCATAATCTGTAAAATGTACTTTAAAAATCTTACAGTGGGGGGACTTCCTTGGTGGTCCAGTGATTAAGAATCTGCCTTGGAAGGCAGAGATGCCGGTTCGATCTCTAGTCTGGGAACCAAGATCCCACATGCTGCAGAAAAACTAAGCTCATGTGCCACAACTATAAAGTTCGTGTGCTGCAAAGAAAGATCCTGCATAATGCAGTGAAGGCCCCGCCTGATGCAACTAAGGCTCAATGCAGCCAAATAAATAAATATTTAAAATATGTATATCAGATTGGTATTCTGGGATTAAATAGCATCATGCACCTAAAATTCTGGGATTAAATACCATCATGCTTTATTGACTATGCCAAAGCCTTTGACTGTGTGGATCAAAATAACTGTGGAAAATTCTTCAAGAGATGGGAATACCATACCACCTGACCTGTCTCTTGAGAAACCTATATATATAGGTCAGGAAGCAACTGTTAGAACTGGACATGGAGCAACAGACTGGTTCCAAATAGGAAAAGGAGTACGTCAAGGCTGTATACTGTCACCCTGCTATTTAACTCTTAGGCAGAGTACATCATGAGAAATGCTGGGCTGGAAGAAGCACAAGCTGGAATCAAGATTGCCGGGAGAAATATCAATAACCTCAGATATACAGATGATACCACCCTTATGGCAGAAAGTGAAGAGGAACTAAAAAGCCTCTTGATGAGAGTGAAAGAGGAGAGTGAAAAAGTTGGCTTAAAGCTCAACATTCAGAAAATGAAGATCATGGCATCTGGTCCCATCCATGGGAAATAGATGGGGAAGCAGTGGAAACAGTGTCAGACTTTATTTTTTTGGGCTCCAAAATCACTGCAGATGGTGACTGCAGCCATGAAATTAAAAGACACTTACTCCTTGGAAGGAAAGTTATGACCAACCTAGGTAGCATATTGAAAAGCAGAGGCATTACTTTGCCAACAAAGTTCCATGTAGTCAAGGCTATGGTTTTCCAGTGGTCATGTATGGATGTGAGAGTTGGACTGTGAAGAAGGCTGAGCGCCGAAGAATTGATGGTTTTGAACTGTGGTGTTGGAGGACTCTTGAGAGTCCCTTGGACTGCAAGGAGATCCAACCAGTCCATTCTGAAGGAGATCAGCCCTGGGATTTCTTTGGAAGGAATGATGCTAAAGCTGAAACTCCAGTACTTTGGCCACCTCATGCGAAGAGTTGACTCATTGGAAAAGATCCTGATGCTGGGACGGATTGGGGGCAGGAGGAGAAGGGGACAACAGAGGATGAGATGGCTGGATGGCTTCACCGACTCGATGGACATGAGTTTGAGTGAACTCCGGGAGTTGGTGATGGACAGGGAGGCCTGGAGTGCTATAATTCATGGGGTTGCAGAGTCGGACACGACTGAGCAACTGAACTGAACTGAACTGAACTGATGCACATAAAATCATTATCAGACCAAGTGACTTAAAGGAAGTAAATAATGACTTGAAATTGATGATGGTGATGATGATCTCTGCATAAATAGAGGCAGTTACCTCCTGCTGCACTTCCCATCCAACCTAAAAAAGGACAAAATATGGAAGAAACAAAGGTGACGATCTTTCTAAAGAATTCTAGAGAAGCCTGAAAAACTGTATAGCTCAAGAATAAGCAGTTTGAGGCCTTGCTGAATTTAATGCAAAACTATAATCTTTCCAATTGTACAAGAGAGGATGCAAATTTCTCATTCAGATTATGACTTTTTGCAGATAATCTCCCCCCTGAGAACATCTGTTTTATGAAACCATCCAATGCATATGTGTTGATGGCCTGGCATGTCCTTAACAAGCATATGAGCCCTTCTCACTACACCTTGAGGAGTTTAGCATATGGTCCTCAAAATCTTGGGATTGTCCAGAGTGCAATTCAACATGAATCTCTGTTAAAATGCAACCAATTAAACATTTCATGTCATAATATTACATCTAGTAGAATTAGGATGTTATTTTATTTTATGGGCTTGCATTTGTCCCTGATCACCATATGAGCAGCTCTTCCTACCCACCTTGAAAAATTTGTCAGTCATTCCCGCTGATGAAGCAAGTTTCGGAAGACAAACAGATTTCATTAGATTTCTGATACACACCTGGAAACGAAAACACATTACAAAAATCTATTGAATTTTAGCACTTTCCTGGTCTGGTAACAAATGAATATTATAGCATAGACTCATTCAAAGTATTTACCATTTAACATGCAGAGATGATATGACTGTAGTTATGACCTCAAAACACGCATGTAACAAATCTTTTCTTTGGTTATAAAATTTTTAAATAGGAGGTGAAGAGAACTGGAGTTTTTATGTGTCTTAATGTGCCAGATGCATTGCTAAGTGCTTTACAAATAAAACATTGCTTCTATTACTATTTAAGATAATCGTGAGAGAGACATTATTTTGCCAGTTTTGTAAGAAAGGTTCTTCAAGGCTCATTGCTAGTAATTGACTGTGATCTCATGCCTAGTAAATGATGCAGGCAGAATCCAAATATGTGTTTATTTGAATTCAAAGATTTTATTTCATGTATACGATGCATAAGTAGCAACTGAGAGATAGTAAGATGATTAAACTGAAGTTTCTCGTTTATTACATTCTAAACAAAGGTCCGTCTAGGTAAGGCTATGGTTTTCCTGTGGTCACGTATGGATGTGAGAGTTGGACTGTGAAGAAGGCTGAGCACCAAAGAATTGATGCTTTTAAACTGTAGTGTTGGAGAAGACTCTTGAGAGTCCCTTGGACTGCAAGGAGATCCAACCAGTCCATTCTGAAGGAGATTAGCCCTGGGATTTCTTTGGAAGGAATGATGCTAAAGCTGAAACTCCAGTACTTTGGCCACTTCATGCAAAGAGTTGACTCATTGGAAAAGACTCTGATGCTGGGAGGGATTGGGGGCAGCAGGAGAAGGGGACAACAGAGGATGAGATGGCTGGATGGCGTCACTGACTCAATGGACGTGAGTCTGAGTGAACTCCGGGAGTTGGTGATGGACAGGGAGGCCTGGTGTGCTGTGGTTCATGGGGTAGCAAAGAGTCGGACACGACTAAGCGACTGAACTGAACCGAACTGAACCTAATGCAAAATTGTCAGTAAAGTAATAGTTAGGGAGATGACTCTAAAATACCAGTCATGTTGTAACTAATGGTTTATTAAACATTTTCTGAGGCATTCTTGCAGGTGACTCCCAAAACAGTGCACTGGTGATGTCATCATCATCTTCAGTTTATGAATGGGAAGAAACTAAAATGACGTCCTGGTGGTACGCCATACCTCTGTAAGCAAATCTGTCACCCTTCAATAAATTTCAGGACTAAGTGTTCTTCAGACCAGGAAACTGATCTCATTAGATATTGCAGCAGAGGCTTTTGCTGTATCTCTTGTCCTCTTATTTATTTATGACGGCTGGGTCTTTATTGCTGCACATGGGCTTTATTTGCAGAGAGCAGCGGTTACTCTCTAGTTGCAGCACATAGGCTTCTTATTGCAGCGACTTTCCTTTGTTGCAGATCACAGACTCTATGGCACGTGGGCTCAGTAGCTATGGTGCACAGCTTAGCTGCCCTGTGACACGTGGGATCTTCCTGGACCAGGAATTGAACCAGTGTTCCCTGCATTGTGTGGGAGATTCTTAACCATTTGACCACCAGGGAAGCCCCTCTCTTGTCCTCTTATACTTCTGCCATCACCACAAGAGAACATATGCCCACGTAGACCATAGTTCCAGAAAGATGAGGCAGCACTACAGCCAAACTTCCTTCCACCAGATCAACTGACCCTCACCTGATTTGCTGGCCCTATCAAGATTCTAGCAGAGAAGTGAGTTGAAAGAAAGGATAGCCTTTTAAGCTACTGTTACATACACATACACACATACACACATACACACATACACATACACACATACACATATACATATATTTGTGTGTGTGTGTAGATTTCTGGCACTGGGCTAGAATTTTGTATATTCAAAGGAATATTTTGTTATTTGAATATTTCTATATTGAAAGGAATATTTAGTATTTTAGCATTATAATTTAGTATTTTGTGGTGAGAGGATCTAGTGTTACCTCTTTTCAGAGAAAATGCCTTTCTGGAAATAGAGATGAATTTAGTCTTATGAGAAAAAAAAAAAAAAAATCACATCTTACAGCCAAGGCATTGAGCTGTCAAGGGGAACCTTGAGAAATTGTTGAGTATTCCATTTACTAAGGGAAAAGCCAAAGGCCACAGAGTTCAGGCCATGATGATCAATTCATTTAAAACAATGTAATCATTTTATCTTACAAATTATATTTAATCCCATTGTGAGCCAACTCAATTCAAAAGCTGTTTTGTTATTATAGTGCCTAATTACCTCCCCTCTTATGCTTTTTGTGTTTTTAAAATACATACTTATACACATACCCCAAATAATCAATAATAAAAAAAGTAAGCCTATCCTCTGCAGCAGTCAAAAAGCCTTGATGAAACACAGCAGTATTTTAAAAGTCTCCTGCAAGCTTTTGTTGTTGTTAAAGGCTTCAAGAAAATGGTGTTTTTAATTTTTTTTCCCCTCAGCAAAAGAGTTGAAATGATTCAGACAGTTGTTATGTGCTGACTGCCGTTTTTGGTTTGGTGCTTTTTCTTTGTGCTAGCAAAGATGTAGACACTTTGAGGTGTTCTCGGCCTCTTTGTTTTGTGATTTTGCGTGTAGGGCTTGTCAACAGCAGTAATCCAAGTCTTGGTTTTCATTACTTCAAGGGATCAGAGTTGATGTGGTACATGGGGCAAAGGGAATCTGGCATATGTGTGTGCTTGGATCAATGTCCAGTCATTGAACACCCCATGCTCAGAGAATCAGACCTTGTAAATTCCTATAGATTGATTGATTGGTTTTTATATTTGTTAGGCTGTGTGTATTCGTGTGTGCTCAATTGTTTCAGTAATGTCCAACTCTTTGTGACTCTTTGTGACAGACTTTAGCCCTCCAGGCTCCTCTGTCCATGGGATTCTCCAGGCAAGAATACTGGAGTGCATTTCTATGCCTTCCCTCCAGGAGTTCTTCCAGACCCAGGGATTGAACCTGGGTCTCTTATGCCTCCTGCATAAGCACTACTGCATTACCACTGTGCCACCTAGGAAACCCATCTGTTAGGCTGCTCTTTCTCAAAGATTGCTTATGTGTCACTGGAAGACCTTGCAAAATTGGTGTTCCAGTGGCTAAGAATCTGCCTTGCAATGCAGGGGATTGGGTTCCATCCCTGGTCAGGGAACTAAGATCCCACAGGCCATGGAGCAACTAAGCCCGTGCATCACAACTACTGAGCCCTTGCACGAAAAGAGTAGATCTCACAGGACTCAGTGAGGATCCCACATGCCATAGCTCAGACTTGATGCAGCCAAACATATAAATAAGTATTCTGACCTGGAGAATCCCATGGACAGATGAGCCTAGCAGACTGCTGTCCTTGAGATTGCAAAGAGTTGGACACGACTGAGCAACTAACACTTTCCCTTTCTATAAATAAATATTTTGAAAAGAGAAAGTTAACAGGAACAACAGGCAGAAATGCTAAAGTGTAATGTGACTCTTGAATTCTCAATGACAGGGGTGGCCCAAAGCTGTGCTACCAAGTGTGGTCTGTTGCATTGGCAATGATGTCATCTAAGTGTTAGACATGCAGACCTTCAGGTCCCATCCCCTAATTATTGAGAAAAAAAAAAAAAAGTGTTAGTGACTCAGTCATGTCCAACTCTTTACAACCTTATGATCTGTAGCCTGCCAGGCTCCTCTACCCACTCTATCCATGGAATTCTCCAGGCAAGAATCCTGGAGTGGGTAGCCACTTCCTTCTCCAGGGGATCTTCCCAACCTAGGGATCAAACCTGGGTCTCTTGTATTGCAGGCAGATTCTTTACCGTTTGAACCACCAGGGGTGCCCATCTTTTGAAAATTCATCTTTAATAAGATGATATTTGGGATGAAGTCTCTAAGATGACAGAGAGCTATGCAGATATCTGGAGAGCTGCTGTCCAGGCACATGGAACAATGTCCTCAAGTTCAGGACATGGAAGCAGACTTTTCCTATTAAATAACTGGAAATTTGACCAGGCAGACACGGTGGAATTAAGCTAAAGGACGATTAGTAAGAAATCAGGTTTAAGAAGCTGGGAGGGGCTAGGACATGTGGCCTGAGGCCATTTTAAGGCTTGGGGCTGTGGAATATGGGAAAACATTGGAGAGATTTTACAAATAGAGTGGTGTATTCTGAAGGAAGGTTTAAAAGAATTACTTTGCATACCTTGTTAAAAATAAATTGCAGGGGATACATTTGGGAACAAAAAAAGAACATTAGTTAAGAGGTCATTGCAATGATCAGGGTGAGAGATGAGACTGGTGAGCTCTCTCTCACCCAAGGATCCAAGTGGTGGTTGTGTGACTGCTTAGAATCAGGATTTAATTGAAAGATTGAAATATTCAGGACTTTGACATGAATTTCTGGAGAGAGAGAGAGAAATTTTTTCTGGGACAAGATTTGGAATATCAGAACACCAGTTTTGGGGTCTGGGCTAATCATTAGTTTTGTTTAAAGTTACTGTCGAGAAGTTTTTCTCTTTCACAAATAAGAGTTACATTAGAAACTAAGCTAATAGATTTGGCAGGGTGTAGGGGGGGGCTGTCTAGTTTATTTCCAGACCAACATCCATTTTGAAAACAGGGGTTAATATGCCTTTATTCTTGGTCTTAAATATGGCCACACGAATATTCATGACAAACCACCTTCTCTTTTCTTTTCATTTCTATCCTTTAGCATGTCTTCAATGATTTATATCTTCCAATATGTTTGTGAGTGTCTCTGTGTGTGTTAGGAGACTCTTCCCATGTAGTCATCCCATAGGCCAAGAATGACAACTTCTCCTATTTCTATTTTTCTACTGGAATACCAATCATGCATGCAATTCTTCTTAATTAATACAGTCCCTCCTTCCTCACGGGTTCTTGAAGTCCTCAAACTTAACCTCTATTTGCATAGTCAGCAGCACACACTCTGTCACTGATCACACACTTAGTTTTTTTTCATGATTATTCTAAGACTTTGCATTTTACTTCCCAAATTACCTCTTCTCCCAAACTTGTTGTAATTTCTTTCACATGCATTTTTGGCTCTTCATTGATCTTGGTTTAGTTTTGTTCTTTGCAGTTGTTGCTCTGCCCATGATTTGTTTCCCCTTTTCATATAGTTAGTGGATAAAACTCAGCACTTTCCCCTCTCCACACCTAACCCACTGTACTCTTCCCATGGATGGTATTGCAATTCAGTTTTCATTAAAGCCAGATATGTCTCCCATGTTCTATTTGTTACCAAGAGAAAATGAAATAGCTATTCATTAATAAAATGTATATTGAGCATGTGCTTTTTTTCAAGCACCAATACTTTAGTAGCAACAGTTTCTCTATTTGTCTGTAGTTGAAAATTCCCTCTTCAGCTCTCAAAACCTCATCTCATCAAGTTCAGATAAATGCTAACTTCCTAAAAATATGCCTTTTCATTTATACATTTGAGCCAATGATACATGAAATGTGTCAATATAAGTGAATGTACCGAAGGGGATTGGCATATTTCCTCTTGGTCTAAACTTGACACTAACACCGGGCAATGTCTTGTTTATGATCTCACCTGATTTTGACATAAGGTTTATTATATGTTCCACACAGTTTTAGATGTACAAATTATGAGAGCTTATGAAAAATCGATTTACACAAATTGACTCTACACAGTAGAAAACCCTCTTTTCCACTACATGAGTTATTCTGTAATGCATATGCATGTACAAAGACATTTAAAGTTTTTTCCTCCAACCCTACTTTTCAAGGCACTCAACCGTTACACTCTGAGACAGCTAAACTCCTGGCTTCTTGAGTCTACACAGGTATCATATTTGTAACCATTAATATGCAGACAGGAGATGATTAAATGCAGGCATGATAGAATGTGACACCCCATAATAAATGAGAATGAAAAAATGAATTTGTAACCATAAATCATGTATTAAAATTTATGTCACAGGCTTACATTGATGAAGACAATGTAGTAATAAGAAAATATGAGATAGACCTATTTAAAAATTATAATAAAAGACATTTACATTTTATGATTTTTTTCAACTCTTTATCTTAGGTAGAAAGTTTGACTTCTTGCCCCTGAAGGTAGAATGTTTGAACCCAATGGTTTAGAATAAGACATTGGACAGTTACCAGTTTCATTATAATGCAAATTTTTAACTTTAGCATTTTAAATATGAATGCTCTTAGGCATCCAAGACAATGAACTACTATCATTTTCTCAGAAGAGGAGAAATAAAAAGTATATTTTAAAAGACACAAAATTATTGAAGTTTAGACTTACCACATACTTTATTTAAAAAGAATTTCACTGTATGACTGGATGCCCTGTTGTATAAAGTTTTACAATTTTGTAAAACTTTTAATAATAAAACTTTAAACTTTAAGAGAAGAACCTCACAAATTAAATGATATGAGCTTTGATTATAAACATTAAATGCAAAACTGAAAATTTCCAGGAATTCAAAATTCAGCACCAAACCCCATTTATAAAACTATTGAGATCCAGGTCATCATTCAGTTCAATTCAATTCAGTCACTCAGTCGTGTCGACTCTTTGTGACCCCATGAATCACAGCACACCAGGCCTCCCTGTCCATCACCAACTCCTGGAGTTCACTAAAACTCAACATCCATTGAGTTGGTGATGCCATCCAGCCATCTCATCCTCTGTCGTCCCCTTCTCCTCCTGCCCCCAATCCCTCCCAGCATCAAGGTCTTTTCCAATGAGTCAACTCTACACATGAGATGGCCAAACTATTGAAGTTTCAGCTTTAAGATCAGTCTTTCCAAAGAACACCCAGGACTGATCTCCTTTACAATGGACTGGTTGGATCTCCTTGCAGTCCAAGGGACTCTCAAGAGTCTTCTCCAACACCACAGTTCAAAAGCATCAATTCTTCGGCGCTCAGCTTTCTTCATGGTCCAACTCTCACATCCATACATAACCACTGGAAAAACCATAGTGTTGACTAGATGGACCTTTGTTGACAGAGTAATGTCTCTGCTTTTTAATATGCTGATAGGTTGATCATAACTTTCCTTCCAAGGAGTAAGCGTCTTTTAATTTAATGGCTGCAATCACAATCTGCAGTCATTCAGATCAGACCAGATCAGATCAGTCGCTCAGTCGTGTCTGACTCTTTGCGACCCCATGAATCGCAGCACGCCAGGCCTCCCTGTCCATCAACAACTCCCGGAGTTCTCTGAGACTCACATCCATTGAGTCAGTGATGCAGTCCAGCCATCTCATCCTCTGTCATCCCCTTCTCCTCTTGCCCCCAATCCCTCCAAATGAGTCAACTCTTCGCATGAGGTGGCCAAAGTACTGGAGTTTCAGCTTTAGCATCATTCCTTCCAAAGAAATCCCAGGGCTGATCTCCTTCAGAATGGACTGGTTGGATCTCCTTTCAGTCCAAGGGACTCTCAAGAGTCTTCTCCAACACCACACTTCAAAAGCATCAATTCTTCGGCGCTCAGCCTTCTTCACAGTCCAATTCTCACATCCATACATGACCACAGGAAAAACCATAGCCTTGACTAGATGAAGCTTTGTTGGCAAAGTAATGTCTCTGCTTTTGAATATGCTATCTAGGTTGGTCATAACTTTCCTTCCAAGGAGTAAGCGTCTTTTAATTTCATGGCTGCAGTCACCATCTGCAGTGATTTTGGAGCCCCCCAAAATTAAAGTCTGACACTGTTTCCACTGTTTCCCCATCTATTTCCCATGAAGTGATGGGACCGGATGCCATGATCTTCGTTTTCTGAATGTTGCGCTTTAAGCCAACTTTTTCACTCTCCACTTTAGCATATATCAAAAGCTATATTTCAATAAACTAGCCACATTTGGGCTTCCCTGGTGGCTTACATGGTGAAGAATCTGCCTGCAATTCAAGAGACCTGGGTTTGATCCCTGTGTTGAGACGATATCCTGGAGAAGGGAACAGCCACCCACTGCAGTATTCTGGTCTGGAGAATTTCATGGACTATATAGTCCGTGGGGTCTCAAAGAATTGGACATGACTGAGTGACTTTCGCTGACAGCCACAATTTGAATTTCACATAGATGTTGTTCCTTCTAATATATCCCCTGAATTCAAATTCTAAGCATGACGTTTATCACCTGTGTGACCTTTGGAGTACCTTTCCTCGAACCTTTCTTTCATTTGAAAAACATAAGGTAAAAATGTTCTTTTCAAAGCTGTTGGGAATTAAATAAGAAATGTCTAAAACTGTTGCCTGGCTAGTTATAGATCCTCAAAAACAAACCAGCAAGGGGGAAGGGATAGTTAGGGAGTTTGAGATGGACATATACATGCTATATTTAAAATGGATAACTCACAAGGACAGACTGTTCAGCACAAGAACTCTGCTCAATGTTACACAAGAACTCTGCTCAATGTGTCAGCCCGGATGGGAGAGGGGTTTGGGGGAGAATGGACACAGAGCTGAGTCCCTTCACTGTTCACCTGAAACTATCACAACATTGCTTGTTAATTGGCTGTTCCCTGATACAAAATAAAAATTAAAAAAATAAAAACTTTCATAGTTTGTATAAACAAAAACACCCAGCAAACAAAAAGTTATTGTTACTTGTCATGAAAGATCCAATCCTTACCATCCTTTTTTAGATTTACTTTTGGTGATAATAATTTAAAATAGCATAAATACACACACCCAGCTGCACAAACATATATATGTATATGTACATATATGTTTATGAAAGTGTATATATGTGTATATATATACATGTATTATTTTTGTAAATATTTTACTTTTACATGGGGCAAAGTTATACTGACTTAGATGAAGAAAACTTTGAAAACAATTCAGAACCATGGGCTCATGCTCTAGACTTGTGTAAAACTATGAGTGAGTATACATGCCTGGAGGTCTGTAAATTTACAAAAAAAAAAAAAGAAGGAGAAGGGATGCTTGCTCTACTGTTTTTACATTTATACTTTGAAAAATATGATGCTAAAGGTGATATTAGTTGAGCAAACAACCTAATTTCAGCTTCTCCGGAAGCTAGTTGACAATAAATAATCTCTTGAGGCAAGATTCTTCCTAGCAGCATTGTTCACTACAGTATTTGTTCAATGAGGAGTGATTTGTAAGATCTGTCCCTTCAGGAGAAAAAGGGGGGTATTGATGCCATATAGCAAATATAGAACCAAAAACAACAGAAGCACCCCCCCAAAACCCTCAAATCAGTGAAATGCTGAACATATCTCTGCTTTCCATTTTTTCTTTGAGTGAAAGATTCATTTTGTAGCATGTAAGTAATCCCCAGTGCCATCTAGCTGAAATATAATAGAGAGGGAAAAAAAGAAGAGTACGTTTTCCTAGAAAGAACTCTGGTATCTTAGGGAACATCTATTAATTACTTCGGCATTTTGAGTTCTCTTGAGTTTAATCACAGAACTTCCTTAGACACTGTGCTAAGTCCTGTGTTAGACTGTGAAGAGGCTATGTGCAACAGTGTTTCCTGAGCATCTGAACAGACACCCCTCAGCCACCTTCTCATTGTAGTTATCACTATTGCTAGGTTACCGAAGAGAAATTAAGGGTCAGATACTTTCAATGATTTTCCCATAGTAAAACTGTCCATAAGAAGTGGGACTTGGTTCAAAAGCTCATGGTGTTGTTACGTACTGAGGGAAGCAGTTAGGACTTATTTTAAGAACAGAAAAGTCAAAGGAAGGAGTGCAGAAAATATTTGTCCTTGGGGTCCCTTAAAGAACGTTGTTTAAGATGCCACAGCAAGTTTATATTTTCCCTATTGCTCAAAGCTATGTTTTTTCCAGTAGTCCTGTATAGATGTGAGAGTTGGAACATAAAGGAAGCTGAGCATGGAAGAATTAATGCTTTTGAACTGTGGTATTGGAGAAGACTCTCGAGAGTCCCTTGGACTGCAAGGAGATCAAATCAGTCCATTCTAAAGGAAATGAACCCTGAATATTCATTGGAAGGATTGATGCTGAAGCTGAAGCCTTTGGCCACCTGATGTGAAAAGCCAACTCATTAGAAAGGACCCTGATGCTGGGAAAGATTGAAGGCAGGAGGAGAAGAGGATGACTGAGGATGAGATGGTCGGATGGCATCATTAACTCGATGGGCATGAGTTTGAGCAAGCTCCGTGAGCTGGTGATGGACAGGGAAGCCTGGCATGCTGCAGTCAATGAGGTCACAATGAGTCAAACACGACTGAGCAACTGAACTGGACTTGAGCTTTAATACTTTTCCAGTATATTCTGCCTCCTTTACATTTCTGCAATTAATGTCCTTCCCTGATGTACATCAGAAAGGTGGTAAAAACACCTCTCATATTTCAAACCCAAGATTAAATGGAAAATTAGTAATATAAAGAAAAACTCATGTTTAACCAGCAGGCACTACATTTACAAAGCAAGTAGTGGTATGCATCTTTGCAGATTGATGATCGGATTGAATCCGCATGGCTTTTATCTGGAGCAGAGAGTATAGTGATACTGATTGCATGTATCAGGTATGTTAAATCACTTAGCTAGCCCAGACCAGTGTAGATGTGTGTAACAGCAAAACAAAGATGTGTCAAGTTTCTCTTTACAAGCTGAGAAGACACTTCCCATATCTCCTTGCAAATAACATGGTTGTATGATCATGATCTTGCCCATAAATCAAATGCAGCTCCTAGCCAAGCCTCAGCTGCCTGCCTCCTCACAGATGCCATGAACTTGCAGTTTTCAGTCTCACGGTCCTTTATCTGCAGCCTCCTGAGTCAGTCTGAAGGTCTCATGAAAAATAATGTGTATATGTCCCACCTACCACAGATGTCTTTTTTCAATCTCTAATAACACTTTTTTTTTTCCTACTTGTACACAAGGCACTGAATGAACAAGTAGATAAATTAAAAATAAAATTGACAGCAATAGCTGGGGTAAAGTCACATGATTCAATTAGGAGCATTTCAAAGGAACAGTAAATTTTGATTTGAGTGACTTAAGCAAAAAGTGATTTTTTAAAATGATATAAGAAGAAGTATATTGATAGATGGTAGCTAACAGAAGTTGGGTGGTTTATTGAGTTTGGGCTGGCAATTCTGATTCTCTTGGTCTTCCCTTACGGGTGTACTTCACATAATTGCAATACTACTGCTGTAGTTGATGTTTAAAGCTAAAAACATTGAGGGGATGTTTCTGAGAAAGCTTGCTTTCCAGAAACCCCAAAATGACTTTTCCTTATGTCTCATTGGCCAGGCCCATGTCCCATGGACTCTTTCATATTGATAAGGGAAACTGGGAAAGTTAAAGTTTCTGCTGGGATTTCACATATCATTTTCTTATACCAATTAGGCTTTTGTTTTCAAGAAAGAAGATAATAATGGTGAGTGATTAGGCAACTGACAATGTCTATTATATCATGATGGTAGAATTTTGTGTAAGATAAGCTCAGATTTGGCACAAGTTTACTGCACAGTAAATGGTCAAATGTGAGGTGACAGCTGAAAACATGCTAGAACTTCAGAGAAGAAATTCATTTTGATATCTGAATTATACAGTGAAATCTATATTTTAAAAGTTAGGCTTGCATGAATCTACAAAGGTGACAAAATTGTATTTAAAAATGTGTGTGTAGGCGCTCATACACATGCCCCTCATGTTCCAAAGCCCAATTGGTAGAAGTTGCTTGATCAATATATTCATGGGTGTTCTGAGGCTGTCTTTAGGCTCAGAGTGAAAGGGTATTGTGAGCCCGTATTGATGGAAACCATTGGTGAGGGAGTGATGAGGGATAGATATGTGTATTATGTCTGTGTAATTAAGGGGTTTCACCTCTATTTAACTGGGACTGTATTGGCAATGCACCAACTCAATACTTAACAGCAATTTGACCACCCAAGAACCACCATAGAAAATACGATGCAACACAATACAACATAATACAAGTTGATACAGTTATCTTGATCTAGATTGACTTGGTTTTGAAACACTGAACATTTTCTCTTCAGACATATTCAAAGAAAGCTGCTGTTTTGTGGACCTGATAGAGAAGGGGCTGGCAACCTCAGCAGATAAACTCTGCAGCAGGTAGCCCTGGAAATGTTTTGGGAGAACATACCCTGGTACCCTAAGGAGAGGAGAGAAAGAAGGAATTAGTGTAATTTCCTTGAGAAATTGCAGTTTGCAAATAGGCTAAAACTGCTTGAGGGCCAAATAAATGTCAGTTTCCTCAAATTGAAGAACATAGCAGCAGTATAAAATATCCAGGCTTTGTGACTGTTTTGGCATGACCCTTCCTTGGAGGAAGAACTTGCTGCAGCAATATTGACAAACCCAGTGACAACCTCACTGAAAAGATCCAGTGGAAACAACATCAGAGAATAGGGTTTTGGGGCTGCAACCTCAGCAGAACAAAGAAGCGTTTGATCAGCATCTTTCCAAATGTTAAGGTAAAATTTTGAGCATCAGCAGCTGGACTGCTATAACAGACTACCATAGACTAGGTGGCTTACAAACAACATAGATTTATTTCTCACACTTCTGAGGGCTATAATGTTCAAGATCAAGGTGCCAGAAGATTGAGAGTGTGGTGAGGGCCAGCATTCTGACTCATAGTTGGCCTCATTCTCACTGAGTCCTCACGTAGCATGAGTGACGGAGTTCTCTGGGGTCTCTTTTATAAGGGCACTCATCCTATTCTTGAAGCCTCTACCTTCATAACCTAAGCACCTCCTGAAGGCTTCACCTCCGAATGCCATCACATTGGTGATTAGATTTCAGCACAGGAATTTTGGAGAAAGACAGACATTTAGTCCATAGCACAAGACATTCCAGGCTCCTCCTAGACACCTTATACAGTCTCACAGGTGTTATATCCTTAAATAAGGATTTCAGTCCAGAACTCCGGAATCCAGAAACATACTTTCTTTCTATTTGACATAATATTTTAAAACTCCACTGAATGCACAGGCACGCGCACACACACACACACACACACATATACATTTAACTATTTATATCTAGGCAGGTTTTATCCTCTTCTTATACTTGAACTCCTGGATGATGAGAAGAGCTCTATTCTTGTTTTTATATCTCAAAATGCCTAACAACATGCTCAATAAATGAACAGTCTCAAAAATAATTCAGTTCTAATGTGTTCCAATGTGTGATATAAAAGAGTATGTTACATGACTATGTTCAGTTTGTAAAAGTTCATGGTACTATCTATGTACTTATAGGCTTTATATATCAAACATTGTTATTAAACATCAGTAGATGATCTTAAAAGTATTAACTTTCTGAAGCCACTTGCATGGTAGCAATAAGCATATAACATACTGCACAAAAAGATCAATTTCAGGTTAAGAAACAAACTTCATATCAACAATGACATATGCAGAAAAAAATGACATTAACAGTGGAGTTCTTAAAATAACAGGCTATGAAACATAACCAAATTTGTAAAGTTAGGGGAAATTAGCATTCTATAAAGACTGTTGAAGTTGTTTTTACCATAAATATCTATGAATAACTTCAGTAAGACTGATATAAATCTGTCAATTTATCTATTTTGAATTTGTATGTCACATACTGCCTTGGAGAACTTGAAACAGTCTACACTGTTAACAATGCATCTCTGAGAATTCCAAGTGTACGTAGCTTGTACATTAAATCAGCAGTTTTAAATCTTTTTGATCATGACATGTAGTAAAAAAATATTTCATACCCAAAGCTAATACAGACACACACACACACACACACACACACACATGCGGGCACGCATGTGCAAACATATATATATACAGCAAAAACAAATGCTTTACAAAAAGTATGATTACTGTTATATTATTTTAATTTTATGTCTTCTTTATGTTTTACTTCTATTTTAATTTTCACTTCTTTTCTCTTTTCTTTTTAATTATTTTCTCCATTTTTACAAGAATGTGTCTCCAAAGTTACAAAATTATTTTCATGGTTCATAGAATCTAGTGTTGACAAACATTTTTCTCTAAAGGGCCAGAGAGTAGATAGCATAGACTTTGTGAGCCATATGAGTCTCTGTTACAACTACTCAATTTTGCCACACCTATTCAGCTATGCTATTGCAGTGTGAAAGCAGCCATAAGTAATATGTGAACAACTGAGTATGTTTCCATTCCAATAAATCTTTATTTATAAAAGCAGACTTTTGCTCAGATTTGACCCACAAACAATAGTTTGTCCATTGAAGGATCATCATGACTAAGTGATCATAAGGCTCAGTTTGAAAAATATTTATTAAAAAGTGATGGTGGTGTAGTCCCTAAGTCATGTCTGACTCTTGCGAACCCATGGACTGTAGCCTGCCAGGCTCTTCTGTCCATAGGATTCTCTTGGCAAGAAGACTGGAGTGGGTAACCTATCCCTTCTCCAGGGGATCTTCCTGACCCAGGAATTGAACCCGGCTCTCCTGCATTGCAGGCAGATTCTTTACTTAACTGAGCTATGAGGGAAGCTCCTCTTAAAAAGTAGCTATTCTCAAACATTGATCCCAGGACCTCTTTAGACTCCTAAAATTGTTGAAGCAAACAGATTTTTATGTGGCTTATATCCATCAATATTTGTCATATTAGAAATCAAAACTGAGAAATTTAAATATATTTATTCACTTAAAATATATTTCATGTTAATGTAAATGATATGTTAATGAAAAAACAAATGTTTCAAAAAACAAAAAAAATTACTGATAAGCCCAGTATGCTTTTACATTTCAATAAATCTCTTTAATATCTGAGTTTAAAGAACAGGGCTGAATTCTCATTTCTATTTTGGCATTCAATCTGGTGAAGCACAGCACATTATTTTGATTAAACTTTATAAAGAGAATCCAGACTCACACTGATATGTTTTGGGAAAGGGAGGAGTATTTTATCAGTTATATCAGATAATTATGGATATTCTTTTTTTATATTATACCAAAACTTCATAAGTAGTAATTTCTTAAATGTTAGTTGTAAGAGAGAATCGAAAAACCATATTAACAAACACATATTAATATCATCACTGATTTCTCCAGGAAAGTCTCTAAATTTTGGGAAGCTTTCAAACTCATGGTAGTAGATACACATTTTCCAAAGTATAATGTTTGTAATTTTTTTTTTTTTGGTAACACATACAGTCAGTTATTTTCATTGAACTGATAGGATAATTTCATTCATTTTTTAGAAAACCTCTGCCAAATACCCAATTCTGAATAACCATAATTTTTTTGTGTGTAGCAAAGGATTTAACTTTGCTCCCAAAGAGGTCTAACCTATGTCCTCTGGTTCTTGGAGGTAATATACATGCTCTTGGATTGTCATGCCTATATGAATGTTATTTTTACCTTGGGACCTTGGACCATACCAGATCTTAACAATGTGGTGTAGAGTTGAGGCTTTGGGTCATACCATACGAACTGGACCTTCACAGGGTTGGAGATTGAGTTTATCCATGTGCACAGTCAACAGAGTGTTTGTGACCAATAAAGACTAAATACCAAGGCAAGTGGGAGTTTCCTTGGTGGAGTATAGTCCATGCATATGCCAAACATTGATACCAGAAAGCAATGCTGTCCGTGATTCCACAGGGAAAAGACACTGGATGCTTTGTATATGGAATTTTCCTGAGTTTTGCTGTATGTGCCTCTTCTCTTGGCTGATTTTAATTTGTATCCTTTAGCTCAAACAAACTGTAACCATGGATATAACATCTTTCAGTGAGTCCTTCCAGCAAAGTATTGAACCTAAGAGCAGTCTTGGGGACCTCCAAACTTCGACTTTGTCTCATAAGCTGGATGATCTTGTAAACATTGTTTTAACTTCACAATTTGTTAGTCATTCTTTCAAGTGAAAACAGTGCTCCATGACAAAAGCAGCAAGTTCAGCTCACAGACAATTGCACAAGAGTTTTCCTGGGGGCAATCATCATACTTCAGGTTGCAGCAGAAGTACTTTATATATCACACAAATGCTATTCTTAAGGGAAACTGGCTTTTTGAACCTGCAGATGAATGACGTTGCAGAATATATTCGCAACTACTATAGTTCAGTGTTAGCAACTTTGTGCTAAAGTTCCAGGTTCCAGTAGTGTTACACACTGCTGCTTTGCAAGTGTCAATACAGTAAAAAGACAGAATAACATATTAATTTTATTACAAATATAATTATGAACTTAAAGACCCCTTAAAGTGATGTCAGGGACTCCTGAGGATCTGTGTACTTTGAAAACTATTTCTATGAAATAATGCTAGGTATATTGCGTGGGTGCATGAATGCAGGCTAAGTTGCTTCAATAGTATCCAGCTCTTTGCAACTCTATGGACTATAGGCCACCAGGCTCCTCTGTCCATGGGGATTCTTCAGGCAAGAATACTGGAGTGTGTTGCCACACCCTTCTCCAGGGGATCTTTCTGATCCAGGGATTGAATTCACATCTCTTATGTCTCCTACATTGCCAGGTGGGTTCTTTACCACTCGCGCCACTTGAGGAGCCTCCATATATCATATTACATATATTTTAAATCACTTTACATAAGAGAGAACTTAATTGTGAGCTTAATTGGAAGCACTTTCACTGATTTCATGTTCCTAAAATTGTTCACTATTGATCTGGGTCTTCCATTGACTTGCATTTTAATGTTTTTTATTGCCTTGAATTTTTCACCTGCCTCAAGACTGTGCACCTCTGCTTGCAGTGGTATTTTATTACTTTGAATAATTCCGATTGTTCATTCATCCATATACAGTCTCATTTTGACATCCATTCATTCTTACTCTAACACATTTCACATGCCTATATTCCTCTCACTGTTCATTTCTCCTCTTTATCCTTAAGTCATTTCTTTAAATACTTCCTCCTCAGAGAGACCCTCTGTGATTATCCTATTCCCTTTTTCTTGTGTTTATTGCTCTGTTCCCCATTATAGCATAGAATAATGCCTGGTAGGTGCAGGGTGCATAAAATTCCATGGTCTGAAAAAACACCTGATTACTGAATATAAAAAACCTGATAAATTCAGTTGTCAGCTGTCATTTCACAGCTAGGTTATGTGTTCTAAGTTCCAGCGCATCACCATCTGATTGAAGTGGTATGTCTTTACTTATTTATGCATAAATATATAGATGAGAGATAGAGAATAGCTAATACATACATACACCCCTAAATAACAAAAAGTAAGCATCATTACAAACTTAATGTATGCAAAAAGAAATCAACTATCTATTAAAGAATATTCAGCTTTATGCTTCAGCAGAACATTTTCAGGTCTTTCTCGGTTTCCTGCCTTACAGAATTATACTATTCTTAACACATTTTTCCTTTTAAAATAATTAAGTAACTAGAGCTCTACCTTCCTGTGTCAACTACAGACTTCCTTGACCTAGAGAATGAAGCCTTAAATAGCAAAGTTCTTGCCTTCAACATCTCTTTCTTAGAATGGGTGTGAGAAGGAGGAGCTTTGGAGGACTGTGGAATATTGGCATTGAAGTAACAAATGAATAGGGTGGTCAAACACCAGGCATCATTAAATCTATGAAAACAAAAGGAAGAACCAATAGGAAGAATCATCGAGTATGTAAAGGTGGAGACACTTGTGCAGATTATCTGATTCAAGTCCCTAATTTTATGGCTGGAGACACTGAGGCCAAAGGAAAGTAAGTCCACCCAGAAAATGCTAGAACCAATTTTCCTGATACCTACTGAAGGCTAGTGTTTGATACTATTGGTCTGTGTCACATTTCTATGTTTATTTTTATACTTTTTGTTGTTGTTTTAAATTTTTTTTTTAATTTTATTTTATTTTTAAACTTTACATAATTGTATTAGTTTTGCCAAATATCAAAATGAATCCACCACAGGTATACATGTGTTCCCCATCCTGAACCCTCCTCCCTCCTCCCTCCCCATATCATCCCTCTGGGTCGTCCCAGTGCACTAGCCCCAAGCATCCAGTATCGTGCATTGAACCTGGACTGGCAACTCGTTTCTTACATGATATTTTACATGTTTCAATGTCATTCTCCCAAATCTTCCCACCCTCTCCCTCTCCCACAGAGTCCATAAGATTGTTCTATACATCAGTGTCTCTTCTGTTGTCTCGTACACCGGGTTATTGTTACCATCTTTCTAAATTCCATATATATGCGTTAGTATATTGTATTGGTGTTTTTCCTTCTGGCTTACTTCACTCTGTATAATCGGCTCCAGTTTCATCCACCTCATTAGAACTGATTCAAATGTATTCTTTTTAATGGCTGAGTAATACTCCACTGTGTATATGTACCATAGCTTTCTTATCCATTCATCTGCTGATGGACATCTAGGTTGCTTTCATGTCCTGGCTATTATAAACAGTGCTGCGATGAATATTGGGGTACACGTGTCTCTTTCCCTTCTGGTTTCCTCAGTGTGTATGCCTAGCAGTGGGATTGCTGGATCATAAGGCAGTTCTATTTCCAGTTTTTTAAGGAATCGCCACACTGTTCTCCATAGTGGCTGTACTAGTTTGCATTCCCACCAACAGTGTAAGAGGGTTCCCTTTTCTCCACACCCTCTCCAGCATTTATTGCTTGTAGACTTTTGGATCACAGCCACCTGCTCAAACTCTTCCAAAAAATTGCAGAGGAAGGTAAACTTCCAAACTCATTCTATGAGGCCACCATCACCCTAATACCAAAACCTGACAACGATCCCACAAAAAAAGAAAACTACAGGCCAATATCACTGATGAACATAGATGCAAAAATCCTTAACAAAATTCTAGCAATCAGAATCCAACAACACATTAAAAAGATCATACACCATGACCAAGTGGGCTTTATCCCAGGGATGCAAGGATTCTTCAATATCCACAAATCAATCAATGTAATACACCACATTAACAAATTGAAAAATAAAAACCATATGATTATCTCAATAGATGCAGAGAAAGCCTTTGACAAAATTCAACATCCATTTATGATAAAAACTCTCCAGAAAGCAGGAATAGAAGGAACATACCTCAACATAATAAAAGCTATATATGACAAACCCACAGCAAACATTATCCTCAATGGTGAAAAATTGAAAGCATTTCCTCTAAAGTCAGGAACAAGACAAGGGTGCCCACTTTCACCATTACTATTCAACATAGTTTTGGAAGTTTTGGCCACAGCAATCAGAGCAGAAAAAGAAATAAAAGGAATCCAAATTGGAAAAGAAGAAGTAAAACTCTCACTATTTGCAGATGACATGATCCTCTACATAGAAAACCCTAAAGACTCCCCCAGAAAATTACTAGAACTAATCAACGACTATAGTAAAGTTGCAGGATATAAAATCAACACACAGAAATCCCTTGCTTTCCTATACACTAATAATGAGAAAATAGAGAAATTAAGGAAACAATTCCATTCACCATTGCAATGGAAAGAATAAAATACTTAGGAATATATCTACCTAAAGAAACTAAAGACCTATATATAGAAAACTATAAAACACTGGTGAAAGAAATCAAAGAGGACACTAATAGATGGAGAAATATACCATGTTCATGGATTGGAAGAATCAATATAGTGAAAATGAGTATACTACCCAAAGCAATTTATAGATTCAATGCAATCCCTATCAAGCTACCAACGGTATTCTTCACAGAGCTAGAACAAATAATTTCACAATTTGTATGGAAATACAAAAAACTTCGAATAGCCAAAGCGATCTTGAGAAAGAAGAATGGAACTGGAGGAATCAACCTACCTGACTTCAGGCTCTACTACAAAGCCACAGTTATCAAGACAGTATGGTACTGGCACAAAGACAGAAATATAGATCAGTGGAACAAAATAGAAAGCCCAGAGATAAATCCACGCACATATGGACACCTTATCTTTGACAAAGGAGGCAAGAATATACAATGGATTAAAGACAATCTCTTTAACAAGTGGTGCTGGGAAATCTGGTCAACCACTTGTAAAAGAATGAAACTAGACCACTTTCTAACACCATACACAAAAATAAACTCAAAATGGATTAAAGATCTAAGCATAAGACCAGAAACTATAAAACTCCTCGAGGAGAACATAGGCAAAACACTCTCTGACGTACATCACAGCAGGATCCTCTATGACCCACCTCCCAGAATACTGGAAATAAAAGCAAAAATAAACAAATGGGACCTAATTAACCTTAAAAGCTTCTGCACATCAAAGGAAACTATTAGCAAGGTGAAAAGATAGCCTTCAGAATGGGAGAAAATAATAGCAAATTAAGCAACTGACAAACAACTAATCTCAAAATAAAATTATTTCTTATTGAAGGATAATTGCTTTACAGAATTTTGCTGATTTTCATACTTGTGCGTGATGGTTTTCTCCTGAGACTCCAAGTCCCAGCCACCTTGGGAGGAAGCTATAGTATAGAAATAAAGATATTAGTTTTCTGTCCTCTGTGCTTCCCCTGAAGCCAACTGCAGTGGACAGAACCATTTCTGCACTTGCCTGGCATGAGGCGCAAGGCTGCATGGCCCCTCTATATTTCCAGGTCCAGGAAGAAGCCAGAGAATCAGGTTTGGATGAAACAAAGGACCCAAAGTGATTAATACTTGAAGTCTAGGTTCTTCAAATACCATTCCCCCACCCTGTTTGCTCTTGAGAATGTCTTGCTATAAAAATAAAATAGAATCTCCTGTTACAAAGCAGTTGGAGAGAGGGAAAGGTAAGAAAAATTCACAAGAATCTTGGATAAAGCTAAGAAAGCTTTTCTCTGCTCTATTTTTTATTTGCAATAACTCTAAGACCCAATATTATACAGTCAAGCTAGCACCCAGACTTTACATTCCTCAAAGAGTGCTCTTTTCACATCTCTCAGGACTCCATGATATCACAGTGATCAAAGACTGCCTTTGACTTCTGCTGAAGAAGCGTATTCTTCAAGTTGCTTCCTACTCTGTACATCTCTAAATGTTTCTGTTAGCCAGAAAAGGCAGAGCCCCACATTATAGCTACGAATATTTTAAGTTTAAGTAAAATTTTATTCCCACATTGGTTTGAAATGTTTAAAATACATAAGCATATTTAAATTATAATCTACAACCTTTTGCTTTGCATGTTATTTTGTTTATGTCACGTGATTTATTTTATGAACAAATGACTTAATATAAAAATGGAAAATGCTCTGGTCTTTTGGCAACATTTTATTTCTCCCTCACACACTAGGCTGTGTCTCTTTTTTCTCTTTCTCTTTCAGTTTAGTTTTGAATCTTTATTTTTTATTGTTTTTACCCATTTGTGACACTTTCTACCTTTAGCACACTTCCTCAATAGCACCTGATTACCCCAAATTTCACCTACTTGCAAACAAACCTAAAACAGCTTTCTAATCCTGCTCCTTGATTGCACTATAAACCCTGGAGGAATCTCAAATTCACTTGTCTCGTCTAAGAAGAAAATGCGTATGATCCTCAGGTCAAATAAAAACAGTGATAGCAGTATATGCTCCAGTTGGCATGAGGAGCCTCCCTTTTTTTTAAGTTAAAATTGGGAATTTTCAGCATAAGTGTCTACAGATAGTCTTATTGAATATCTTTTGGCCAATATTTTTTACACCTCTTTATCTATAACCTCATCTCCTCTGCTGCATCAGGCTTTCTTGGGGGGATGAAGGGAAGTACACATATACATATGTAAGTATGTATATATGTAAATTTATATATGTATGTGTGATACACATACACACACACACACATACACATTCTCTTTTCTACACATATACATATTCTCTTCAGTCTTGAGAGTCCCCTGAATCTCAGCACCACGGACAGCACCCCCCATTGTCCAAACTCAATTTCTGGCAGTAAAAACCAGAACCAGACATGAATGTTCATATAACAACAGAAAGTTAAGAATGTATGCAGTAATCACTTATTGATAGATTTGGCTGGAATATTAACCCTCTTAAAGTACTTAATAAGTTGTATACTGCTATAGCAAACTTACAAGAATACTTCACAGACATGCCAACAGAGGGATGAATAAAATATTGTTAATTTTTACTGAAAATCTTTTGACTTATTGTGCTCCTCACATCTAATAACTGAGCAAAACTATATAATACTCTTTGTTTTAAAACCTCCTCATTAACTTCCAAGGTATAATCTAAATGTGGCTGCCTAGCATATGGAAGACAGGGAGAGAACAGAGAAAGAACCAGACTGCTCTAAACTGATAGATGACAGGTTTAAATAAGCAAAGGAGAACTTACTTATAGAGTTTGTCTTGGGCAGTCACAAGACAAGTAGATTTCTGCACCTGTCTTCCAAATCTTAAAAATATATAAAAAGACCTTAAAGGGTTCAGTACTATACTCAGTCCAGGTCATTTTAATGCATATGTGTGTGTGTGTGTATTTATCACACATACATATATAAATTTACATATGTACATATGTATATGTATAGTTGCCCTCACCCCCCCAAGAAAGCCTGATGCAGCAGAAGAAGAGGCAAGGTTATGAATAAAGAGGTGTAAAAAATGTTGGCCAAAAGACATTCTGAAACCATGCTTGAAAGGTGGGGTGATATCTTCCTCCCAATTCAGCTACAGGATTTGCTGAGAGGCAAGAGAGGATGAAGTGGAAGAAATCATGTAGGAACAGTGGTTCAGAGCTAAATCTGTGAACAGCACCAGCAGGCTGGTGTTTTCCCTTTTTACATATTGCCTGAAAAGTGGCCCAGAGCATTATGTAGGACAACTGAAAACCACCCAGTCTTCCTGGACAAATATGTCGGTGAAGGGGTGTTGTGAAAAATTGTCAAGGCGATGTTAAAAGGATCTCTAGTTTCTAAGAACTCGTGGTTATCAAAGCAGAATGGATTAAAATTATATGGCTCTACCATTTCTGTTCTTTTTCTTTTCTGAGTGAATTCAGCCTTTTTCTTTTTTTTTTTCTTTTCTTTTTTCTAATACTGAGTGCCTATTTCATGTGGCCTGCTTTTGGTTTAAGATCATTTCCTTCACTCTTGGCCCTTAGATGGACTATGTCACTGAACAGCTTCTAAACTAGTCATCTCCAAATGTTACTCCACTGTGGCAGGATGTAATTCTCATCATTCCTGTTAAGGTATTTTGTGGCCTCCCTAAATCTGTCTGTTGATCTGAGCTTTGTGTGTGATGGTTTTGGATTGCTGGCAAGGAGAAGCTCCTTCAGCAGGCAGACAATTATGTAATATGCTGAAATGGAGCTTTGGGGTGGAGAGATTTCCATAACTATTGAAGTAATCAGAGAGGGAACAATAAACTGAGCTGTTTAGGCTAGATGGTGGGCTGTATTCGATGGTCTATTCCCTGGTCTCCCACCATGCTGCACCATTAGCTGTGGCCATGAAAGTATAGGGAGCCCTCAGGAGTTTTTTGTTTTTGCATTTATTGCAGCTTGCCTTTATGAATTGTACTTTGTTAAGAACAAAAAGAAACAAAATGCATTCTAAATGTAAACAAGGTTTACTGTGATTTCCTCCAGGTAGTAGTATAATAAGTATTTTTATGTTTACATATCATTCATATTAAAAAATTTACAGGGAGGAGGAGCCAAGATGGCGGAGGAGTAGGACGGGGAGAACACTTTCTCCCCCACAAATTCATTAAAAGAGCATTTAAACGTCAAGTAAATTCCACAAAACAACTTCTGAATGCCGGCAGAGGACATCAGGCACCCAGAAAAGCAATCCAATTCTTCGAAAGGAGGTAGGAAAAAATATAAAAGACAAAAAAAGAGACAAAAGAGGGAGGGACGGAGTTCCGTCCCGGGAAGGGAGTCTTAAAAAGAGAGAAGTTTCCAAACACCAGGAAACCTTCTCACTGCCGAATCTGTGCCGAGCTTTGGAAGCACAGAGGGCAACATAACAGGAAGAAAAAATAAATAAACAATTAAAACTCGAAGATTGCGAGTCCTACGGTAACTCCCCCAGCGGAGAAGCAGCGCAGACGCCTGCACACGCCATTAGCAAGCGGGGGCTGGGCAGGGAGGCGCAGCGCGGGCTGCATCGCTTAGAGTAAGAATCTGGCCTGAATACCCTGAGCACTATCTGAGCAAAATAATTTGGGCTAGCAAACCAGACTGTGGGATATCTACCACGCGAAAAGCCAGCCCCAACCTAAGACACCGCCAGGCCCGTGCACGGAACAAAGAATTGATCAGAGATAGCCGGCTGCAGACCTTCCCCCTCCGGTGACAGGCAGCCAGAGCCGGAAGGGGGCAATCGCAGCCCCAGAGAGACATTATCTATAAAACTGTGAGCAGGCTTCTTTGCTAACTAAAACTTTTTGGGGGTCTGGATGGTTAACATCTGCCTGAGAAGGTGCGCCGGTTTTACACCCAGATAACCGAGTGGCGGGGAGGCGATAAGTCGCAGCATTGGCGCTCGCCAAACACCTCATCACTTGAGCTGCTCGGACCTGGGAAGAGCACAAAACTCAGGCCCAACTGAGTCTGCGCCTCTGAGGACTACCCGAGTGCCTGAACCTGAGCGGCTTGGACCTGAGAGGTACATGCAACCCAGGGCCAGCCTCGGATTGTTGCCAGCGGAACAACCTAGAGCCTGAGCAGTGTGGGCAGGGAGGCTACACGCGCCGTGAGCGGGGGCAGACCCAGTGTGGCTGAGGCACTGTGAGCGCATGCCAGTGTTATTTGTTTGCAGCATCCCTCCCTCCCTCCCCACATCGCGACTGAACAAAGAGAAGAAATACAGCTCCACCCATCAGAACACCGACACAAGCTTCCCTAACCAGGAAACCTTGACAAGCCACCTGTACAAACCCACACACAGCGAGGAAAAGCCACAATAAAGAGAACTCCACAAACTGCCAGAATACAGAAAGGACACCCCAAACTCAGCAATTTTAACAAGATGAAGAGACAGAGGAATACCCAGCAGATAAAGGAACAGGATAAATGCCCACCAAACCAAACAAAAGAGGAAGAGATAGGGAATCTACCTGATAAAGAATTCCGAATAATGTTAGTGAAATTGATCCAAAATCTTGAAATTAAAATGGAATCACAGATAAATAGCTTGGAGACAAGGATTGAGAAGATGCAAGAAAGGTTTAACAAGGACCTAGAAGAAATAAAAAAGAGTCAATATATAATGAATAATGCAATAAATGAAATTAAAAACACTCTGGAGGCAACAAATAGTAGAATAACAGAGGCAGAAGATAGGATTAGTGAGTTAGAAGATAGAATGGTAGAAATAAATGAATCAGAGAGGATAAAAGAAAAACGAATTAAAAAAAATGAGGACAATCTCAGAGACCTCCAGGACAATATTAAACGCTACAACATTCGAATCATAGGGGTTCCAGAAGAAGAAGACAAAAAGAAAGACCATGAGAAAATACTTGAGGAGATAATAGTTGAAAACTTCCCCAAACTGGGGAAGGAAATAATCACCCAAGTCCAAGAAACCCAGAGAATCCCAAACAGGATAAACCCAAGGCGAAACACCCCAAGACACATATTAATCAAATTAACAAAGATCAAACACAAAGAACAAATATTAAAAGCAGCAAGGGAAAAACAACAAATAACACACAAGGGAATTCCCATAAGGATAACAGCTGATCTTTCAATAGAAACTCTTCAAGCCAGGAGGGAATGGCAAGACATACTTAAAATGATGAAAGAAAATAACCTATAGCCCAGATTATTGTACCCAGCAAGGATTTCATTCAAGTATGAAGGAGAAATCAAAAGCTTCTCAGACAAGCAAAAGCTGAGAGAATTCTGCACCACCAAACCAGCTCTCCAACAAATACTAAAGGATATTCTCTAGACAGGAAACACAAAAATGGTGTATAAATTCGAACCCCAAACAATAAAGTAAATGGCAACGGGATCATACTTATCAGTAATTACCTTAAACGTAAATGGGTTGAATGCCCCAACCAAAAGACAAAGACTGGCTGAATGGATACAAAAACAAGACCCCTACATATGTTGTCTACAGGAGACCCACCTCAAAACAGGGGACACATACAGACTGAAAGTGAAGGGCTGGAAAAAGATTTTCCATGCAAATAGGGACCAAAAGAAAGCAGGAGTAGCAATACTCATATCAGATAAAATTAGACTTTAAAACAAAGGCTGTGAAAAGAGACAAAGAAGGTCACTACATAATGATCAAAGGATCAATCCAAGAAGAAGATATAACAATTATACATATATATGCACCCAACACGGGAGCACCGCAGTATGTAAGACAAATGCTAACAAGTATGAAAGGAGAAATTAACAATAACACAATAATAGTGGGAGACTTTAATACCCCACTCACACCTATGGATAGATCAACTAAACAGAAAATTAACAAGGAAACACAAACTTTAAACGATACAATAGACCAGTTAGACCTAATTGATATCTATAGGACATTTCATCCCAAAACAATGAATTTCACCTTTTTCTCAAGCGCACATGGAACCTTCTCCAGGATAGATCACATCCTGGGCCATAAAGCTAGCCTTGGTAAATTCAAAAAAATAGAAATCATTCCAAGCATCTTTTCTGACCACAACGCAGTAAGATTAGATCTCAATTACAGGAGAAAAACTATTAAAAATTCCAACATATGGAGGCTGAACAACACCCTGCTGAATAACCAACAAATCACAGAAGAAATGAAAAAAGAAATCAAAATTTGCATAGAAACGAATGAAAATGAAAACACAACAACCCAAAATCTGTGGGACACAGTAAAAGCAGTCCTAAGGGGAAAGTTCATAGCAATACAGGCATACCTCAAGAAACAAGAAAAAAGTCAAATAAATAACCTAACTCTACACCTAAAGCAACAAGAAAAGGAAGAAATGAAGAACCCCAGGGTTAGTAGAAGGAAAGAAATCTTAAAAATTAGAGCAGAAATAAATGCAAAAGAAACAAAAGAGACCATAGCAAAAATCAACAAAGCCAAAAGCTGGTTCTTTGAAAGGATAAATAAAATTGATAAACCATTAGCCAGACTCATCAAGAGACCAAGGGAGAAAAATCAAATCAATAAAATTAGAAATGAAAATGGAGAGATCACAACAAACAACACAGAAATACAAAGGATCATAAGAGACTATTATCAACAATTATATGCCAATAAAATGGACAACGAGGAAGAAATGGACAAATTCTTAGAAAAGTACAACTTTCCAAAACTCGACCAGGAAGAAATAGAAAACCTTAACAGACCCATCACAAGCACGGAAATTGAAACTGTAATCAAAAATCTTCCAGCAAACAAAAGCCCAGGTCCAGACGGCTTCACAGCTGAATTCTACCAAAAATTTAGAGAAGAGCTAACACCTATCCTGCTCAAACTCTTCCAGAAAATTGCAGAGGAAGGTAAACTTCCAAACTCATTCTATGAGGCCACCATCACCCTAATACCAAAACCTGACAAAGATCCCACAAAAAAAGAAAACTACAGGCCAATATCACTGATGAACATAGATGCAAAAATCCTAAACAAAATTCTAGCAATCAGAATCCAACAACACATTAAAAAGATCATACACCATGACCAAGTGGGCTTTATCCCAGGGATGCAAGGATTCTTCAATATCCACAAATCAATGTAATACACCATATTAACAAATTGAAAAACAAAAACCATATGATTATCTCAATAGATGCAGAGAAAGCCTTTGACAAAATTCAACATCCATTTATGATAAAAACTCTCCAGAAAGCAGGAATAGAAGGAACATACCTCAACATAATAAAAGCTATATATGACAAACCCACAGCAAACATTATCCTCAATGGTGAAAAATTGAAAGCATTTCCTCTAAAGTCAGGAACAAGACAAGGGTGCCCACTTTCACCATTACTATTCAACATAGTTTTGGAAGTTTTGGCCACAGCAATCAGAGCAGAAAAAGAAATAAAAGGAATCCAAATTGGAAAAGAAGAAGTAAAACTCTCACTATTTGCAGATGACATGATCTCTACATAGAAAACCCTAAAGACTCCACCAGAAAATTACTAGAATTAATCAATGAATATAGTAAAGTTGCAGGATATAAAATCAACACACAGAAATCCCTTGCATTCCTATACACTAATAATGAGAAAACAGAAAGAGAAATTAAGGAAACAATTCCATTCACCATTGCAACAAAAAGAATAAAATACTTAGGAATATATCTACCTAAAGAAACTAAAGACCTATATATAGAAAACTATAAAACACTGGTGAAAGAAATCAAAGAGGACACTAATAGATGGAGAAATATACCATGTTCATGGATTGGAAGAATCAATATAGTGAAAATGAGTATACTACCCAAAGCAATTTATAGATTCAGTGCAATCCCTATCAAGCTACCAACAGTATTCTTCACAGAGCTAGAACAAATAATTTCACAATTTGTATGGAAATACAAAAAACCTCGAATAGCCAAAGCGATCTTGAGAAAGAAGAATGGAACTGGAGGAATCAACCTACCTGACTTCAGGCTCTACTACAAAGCCACAGTTATCAAGACAGTATGGTACTGGCACAAAGACAGAAATATAGATCAATGGAACAAAATAGAAAGCCCAGAGATAAATCCACGCACATATGGACACCTTATCTTTGACAAAGGAGGCAAGAATATACAATGGATTAAAGACAATCTCTTTAACAAGTGGTGCTGGGAAATCTGGTCAACCACTTGTAAAAGAATGAAACTAGAACACTTTCTAACACCATATACAAAAATAAACTCAAAATGTATTAAAGATCTCAATGTAAGACCAGAAACTATAAAACTCCTAGAGGAGAACATAGGCAAAACACTCTCTGACATACATCACAGCAGGATCCTCTATGACCCACTTCCCAGAATATTGGAAATAAAAGCAAAAATAAACAAATGGGACCTAATTAAACTTAAAAGCTTCTGCACATCAAAGGAAACTATTAGCAAGGTGAAAAGACAGCCTTCAGAATGGGAGAAAATAATAGCAAATGAAGCAACCGACAAACAACTAATCTCAAAAATATACAAGCAACTCCTCCAGCTCAACTCCAGAAAAATAAATGACCCAATCAAAAAATGGGCCAAAGATCTAAATAGACATTTCTCCAAAGAAGACATACAGATGGCTAACAAACACATGAAAAGATGCTCAACATCACTCATTATCAGAGAAATGCAAATCAAAACCACTATGAGGTACCATTTCACACCAGTCAGAATGGCTGCGATCCAAAAGTCTACAAATAATAAATGCTGGAGAGGGTGTGGAGAAAAGGGAACCCTCTTACACTGTTGGTGGGAATGCAAACTAGTACAGCCACTATGGAGAACAGTGTGGAGATTCCTTAAAAAACTGGAAATAGAACTGCCTTATGATCCAGCAATCCCACTGCTGGGCATACACACTGAGGAAACCAGAAGGGAAAGAGACACGTGTACCCCAATGTTCATCGCAGCACTGCTTATAATAGCCAGGACATGGAAGCAACCTAGATGTCCATCAGCAGATGAATGGATAAGAAAGCAGTGGTACATATACACAATGGAGTATTACTCAGCCATTAAAAAGAATACATTTGAATCAGTTCTAATGAGGTGGATGAAATTGGAGCCTATTATACAGAGTGAAGTAAACCAGAAGGACAAACACCAATACAGTATACTAACGCATATATACGGAATTTAGAAAGATGGTAACGATAACCCTGTATACGAGACAGCAAAAGAGACACTGATGTATAGAACAGGCTTATGGACTCTGAAAAAAAAAAAAATTTACAATAAAGCCCAATAATCCAATAATCAAGAGAAAATAAAATGAAAAGTAAAATTATGTAAGATAAAACTTCATTAAAATATCTTGATTGATATTTGAGTAAAGTTGTCATTGCTCCTCATCCCCCACACCCAAAACTAATACACCCAAAAAGAATGCTGGTCTACTTAACTGATTTTCAGTCATTAACAGAGGTAGTTCTCACACTAGTGTAGGCATTTTAAGTTTATTTATTAACGAGAGATGTGACTCACCTTCCCAATGTTCGAAAAAATAGTGTATGGAAGCATAGGGTACATTAATATCAGTCTGGCCAGTGGCTGCCAAGGGTCCTTAGACTCTGTGCATCTATGCATTATCCATTGTCTTGAACTTCACTTTGTAGATTCATCTTTCTACCCTACTTATCAGCCTTGTGATTTTTTAGAAAACTTCTTAATCTCATTCACTTCAAATTTATCATGTAAAATGGGAAACCTTTTGCAAACCTTTTTGCAATTCCTATAGCAAAGAGTTACGTTATCATATATAAGTGCATATGTGTATATACATATATATATATACCCACACACACACATAATTGATATATATGTAATGGTTTCACTACCAGAGAAACAATGTAAAAATGGTGAATTAACAACCAAAGAAACTAAAGCAGAAGTTATAAAATGAAAGTAATTTCCCTGGTATCATAGATTTGTCCATCAAGAATGCCCTTTGTTTTGCCCATGTCAGGTAGATCACAAATTTATTGTATCAACTAGATGATTCATTTATATAATAGGCCTAAAATAATACATAACTAAGAAAGTGATTTGCTAAATGCGTTATGATTTTGGGAAGGGGAGATATATGGTCCAACTACTATTTCTGGATCCAGAGATTAGAGTCTGACTTTTGAAAAGAAGAAAATAGATTGCTGGCAGGGAGAGGAAAAGAGGAAGAATATCATATTCTCATTTTCAGGACAAGACCCCTGGGGGCTACTGATAATCTGAAACCAAGGCAGAAGTCCAGTTTATAGAATTATTTTTCAGAGTATAAGTACATCTCCTAGTATTATGTTAGTAAATACTTTTTTCTTTCATATCCTTCTTCACTTTTCCTTCATACTCCCTCCCTCTCCTCATCATCAAGATATTTTCACTATAATTACTTTTAGTTGAGTCCCTTCATATGTGACTTGTACTGCATTAGAACATATATATATATATTTTTCAGTCACTAAGTTGTGTCCAGCTCTTTGTGACCCCATGGACTGCAGCCTACCAGGGTTCCCTGTCCTTCACCATCTCCTGGAGTTTGCTCAAACTTAGATCCTTTGAGTCTGTGATGCCATCGAACCATCTCATCCTCTGTCATCCTTGTCATCTTCTCCTACCTTCAATCTTTCCCAGCATCAGAGTATTTTCCAGCATCAGGTTATATATACATATATACATAAAGTATATATAGTATACTGCTGCTGCTGCTGCTGCTAAGACATGTCAGTCGTGTCGGACTCTGTGAGACTCCATAGACAGCAGCCCACCAGGCTGGGATTCTCCAGGCAAGAACACTGGAGTGGGTTGCCATTTCCTTCCAATGCATGAAAGTGAAAAGTGAAAGTGAAATCGCTCAGTTGTGTCTGACTCTTCGTGACCTCATGGACTGCAGCCTACCAGGCTCCTCCGTCCATGGGATTTTCCAGGCAACAGTACTGGAGCGGGTTGCCATTGCCTTCTCCGATATATAATATACTAGTGAAAGTGAAAGTCACTATCGTGTTTGACACTTTGCGACCCCATGGACTGTAGCGTGCCAGGCTCCTCTGTCCATAGATTTCTCCAGGCAAGAATACTGGAGTGGGTAGCCATTCCCTTCTCCAGGGGGATCTTCCCAACCTAGGGACTAAACCCAGGTCTCCCACACTGCAGGTGAATTCTTTACCTTCTGAGCCACCAGAGATAGTAATGTCCTGATGTAGGGTAGATACTGAAATCACAGTCCAGAGTGCTTAATTAGGCTTCTTGAAGTCACCCTGTAAAAAATCATGATAAGGCTATGATTAAAAGCTTATTATGTCTGATGCCAAAGCGAGTTACTTTAGGTCAAAGAGGAAAACGTGGCTCTTCCTGGGACCCTCACATTCCTACCATAAAGCAGTGTGAATCACTGCAGAACCCAGTCATAGGTGAGAATGAATGTCTGATTACACAGTCGGCTTATTTTAGGACAGGGATGAGTCAGGGACTGTGCCTGGGGCAGGGGTACTGAGTGATGTAGTCTTTTCCAGTACAGTAGAGATCTCAACCCTCTAGCAGCTGCTGCATCTCTCCACTTCTGGTAGAAGGTGGGATTTCTATTCTCTTTTAGGAATGTCTCAAATCTTTGTGTTCTTCCTTGGGCATATGTAAACTGATTCTTCAAAGCTGTAAGCGAGCTGGGTAAATACTGATAGAGTAGCAGGCAGAAAGCAAAGAAATGGGGAAAATGTCAATCCCTTACATATGAAAAATAAATTGAAAAAAAAATCTTTTAAGACTTTCTAAAATGTTGCCATATTAACAGCTCTTAAAACGGTGAAGCAGCATTAACCTCTGCACGCAGAACTGAAAGCGTATTTCCTGTGGTGCTTCCCTGCTGTCCAATGGCAGGAAGAAAGGGAAAAAGGTACCTCTCTTACAGATTTGCAGAGGGAATTATTTTTAATTTAAAAAGTATAGTATTGACAAAATGCTAAGTTTTGTTTCATTTTTTATACACACCATCCCCCACCCCCCCACCGCCAACATGTACCTTCTCCTCGAGACATAGATTATTTCTTACCATTCCCCAAAGATGCCAGACTTTTTCACATTGCATGCATTTGCAGACTTTTTTTTTTCTAACAGAGATACCCTTATAACAAGTTCTGCCTACTTTAAAAGGCAGATAAAGTGTTACCTCCTCTGTCAGACCTTCCCAAATGGCTTCAAGGCATTGGACGTCTTCACTTCATGTTGTTCCTACCTCTGCTGCAGTGCATATGTTTTCATCTTTACAAAAGATATATTTCAATAAAGTTGCACTGATTAATCTTAATTTCCTGCCCCCAAGGATTGAGTCTCTTACATTCTGTCTTCTGGGGTTGACAATTAGTGTGAACTGAACAAACGTATGGGCTTCTTAGGTGGTGCTAGGGGTAGAGAATCCACCTGCCAATGCTGGAGACTCAACAGACATGGGTTTGATCCCTGGGTCAGGAAGATCCCCTGGAGGAGGCAATGGCAACCCACACCAGTATTCTTGCCTGGGAAATCACATAGACAGAGGAGCCTGGAGGGCTACAGTCCATGAGGTCACAAAGAGTCAGACATGGCTGAGTGACTGGGCACAAACACATACAACAAAAGTATACACAAATACACATACACACAGATACATGCTGATACATGAATTTCAACTCCTTTCCCAGACCCTCCTGTTTTTCTTTTCATGAGACAACCACATTTTATAAGGTTTTTATTGTGTGGTAAGCTCCTTGATAGGAAATGGGAAGACTCCAAAGCAAAGAAAAAGAAGTTTACAGTATGTTTTCCATCTCAGAAAGAGCAGAGCATTTGCCATCCGTGAAATGTAATAATTTCACTCTGACTCCATACTTTATTATTCCATACTTTATTTTTTCAGAGTGGTGAGTTCCAACCCTAGCTGTGGTTTTGTAAACTGTGATAGCCTGCCTACTTTAAGTCATTGCTCTGACATCTAATATCTCCATCTATAAAGTCAGAATAATTCCACTTTGTGTCACAAAGATTTAGTGAGGATTTTCACTTTCATGCATTGGAGAAAGAAATGACAACCCACTCCAGTGTTCTTTCCTGGAGAATCCCAAGGACGGGGGAGCCTGGTGGGCTGCCGTCTATGGGGTCACACAGAGTCAGACACGACTGACGCGACTTAGCAGCAGCAGCAGCAGCAGCAGCAGTGGGTGCTCGATACATGGCAGGTGTTGAATATGTTATAGCCAACTGGTTTGGCTATGAGGGAATAGTCAGCATTTGGTTTCACCAATAAGTTTTGGAATTGGACCTCTGCTGATAAATCTACTCAGTGTATCTGGAAAAGAGCTACATCATTTACCACCAATTACTAATTACGTGGTACAGTGGGATAGTCGAAAGAGCATTGGATTAGGAGTCAAAGGCCATATCTTTATATATACATATATTCTGGTTGACCCTAAGAAAATATTTGCTTATTTGGCTATGCTGGGTCTTAGTTGCAGCATGCAGGATCTTTTAGCTGTGCCATGCGAACTCTCAGTTGTTGCACATGGGATCTAGTTCCCTGACCAGGGATTGAACCCAGGGCCCCTGCATTAGGAGTGTGGAGTCTTAGCCACTGGACCACCAGGGAAGTCCCTATAGTCTTAAGTGAAAACATAACTGGCAACATGTGAGGACGGGTCTTGCACAAAGATTTGTACATATGGACATTTAGATTCTGGTCCAACCTTCCCCCAAATTATATTTGGATGTTAGGTAAATGATCTCTTTTTAATGGGTCTATTTCTCCACTTGTTAAATGAGGGTCACATCTAATTCCCAGAAAATTTTTGGTCATTAAATAACAGTCTAATAGTGCTGTTTACTGAATGTTTCCTATATGTCAGGCACTGGGTTAAACTCTGTGCATGAATAATCTCGTTTAATGTTACAAAAACTGTATGAAGTAGATGCTACTACCATTTGTAAATGAGGACATTGGACTTAGCAGGATATCAGTAATGTGTCCAAGGAAACATAGCCAGTCTACTTGTATTCAAAGCTTATACTTGCAGCTGCTAAGCTGTATTGTTTCCCTCAAAGTTTGATTTATTTAACAAACATTTAATCCAGGCTTACTAAAGGTTAAATATGGAGGTTAACAGGACAAGCAAAGTCTCTGCTTTCATGAAAGTTGCATTCAACGAGAAAGAAACAAAATAATACAGTTTTATATAGTTAGTGATAATAAATTTGGAGGAAAAAAGAAGAGCAATATGTGATGCCCTGATAAGACAGGAACAGCCCTTTAGATACCGTGATCCAGGAAGACCTTTGCGAGTTGATAACATTTATTCTGAGGCTAAATAATGAGAGAATGTGTATGTTAAAGAGACTCAATAGCATCTGGGGCATAGCTCAATGAATAAATGCTGAGTGGAAGCAGAAATCAATCATTGAATCAATCAATCAGCCTGCCAATCAGCCAGCCTACCATTAGACTCAGTCCTTCTGCTAATTGGCTGTACTGCCCAAGCAGTGATCCTTAACCCTCACTGCCTGCAGAGGAGAACTTGCGAAAGAACAGATGCCCCAGGGTTTCTGATTTAATTAGCCTGGAGTGGGACCCAGTTTAAAAACTCCTCAGGAAACTTCCTGGTGGTGCAGTGGCTAAAACTCCGTGCTCCCAATGCAAGGGGCCCAGGTTCGATCCCTGGTCAGGGAACTAGATCCCACATGCTGCAACTAGAGGGTGTGATTTCTAAGCACATTGACATGTCAGAACTGCTGGACTAAATTTTGCCAAGAATTAAAGCTGCTAAGTAACCAGTGAGAAGGGAAAAGTAGAAAAACAACCATCCTTAAACCAAGGACAAGCATGGAAAATTTCCTTATTGCCAACAGTGAATTCTCCCTTGTTAAAGTTAGAATGGTTTCCACAAGTTGCTCTGAGAAACGGATAAGCCCTAAGCCCTTTTTGGTTTCAGAATTCATTTGAAAATGTCTCCAAGAAAAGCTTGAGATAGATTTTATTTTCATGCTTCAAGATTCTGCTTTGAACTTTAACCAAAACTTTCTCAACTTAAAGAATAAATTATGAATAAGGTCATAAATCTCATTAAAATCTAATATTCAGCAAAGCTGCCTGGTGTGTATACCATGGAAAATTGGATTTTACTGTAACTGGAGCCCTATGTATAATATTGCAAGTTAATTACAGAGGTTAGTTTTTCAACATGTAATGATAGCTTATACAGGCTCAGTCTCTGTGATAGCATCAGAATTTAAGTGTTCTTAAGAGACAAAATTTAATAACCATTCACCTATTCAGGTTCATAAGACTAAACATTTCCTGGGTAAATAATAATTTACATCTTTTGGGTACAGATAAAAGGAATAGATTAATAAAATCTCTAAATACAGGCACCCACACAAGAGAAACAGTTCATCTTACAATATATGTAAGGTTAGTCTAAATTTTAAAATTCCCTCATATTGTACTTAGTCTTTGATGTAAAGGTTTGGAAAGATTGGTATTATTTGGTTACACAGGTGGTCTCTTTGGGTGTCTGCACACCTTTGACTTGCAAATGGTTACTCAGTCTGTATTATTTGAGTTGATGACATAATCACAATAATTTTATTGTTTATATAGAGTACAGTAAAAATATAAAATGCCGGGTAGCAAACATTAACTGATTGTGCTTCTTTTGTCTGTTTCTGAAGGGAAGTGTACAATGCTTTCCTCTTATAAAGTAGCACTTGTTACACCACAAACATGCAGACACACACACGCATGCCCACACACCCCTATATTCTTCATTCCTCAATACAAAAGGCGTACCAAAGTGACAGAGTGCGTATCTATGTTTTGTTTTCCTTAGCTAAATAAGTTTTTGGTTCAGTTAAATCAATATACTAAAGGATAATTTAATGAAAAGAAGACACAAATTACGTTTTCTTGTTTCTCTGAAATAAATTAATTCACAGGGTGCTTTATCTTGTTTAGAAGTTGTCTTAACCCAGGAGATATCACTGAATAATCATTAACGCAGAAAAATAAACTTGGCACAGTGCAGATATACATTTAAATAGCATTGATAAATCAAATTTAAACATCGATACTTGTTAGCATTCCTTTAAATGTGCTCTCCTTCCAGCTAATGAAAACCAGGGAGAAATTCAGAATGCCCCGCCATTATTGATTGCCAAGAGTTCTAATTTCCCTCCTGAGATTGCATGCCAGCCTAAAACTTTCACATTCATATTTTACAACTAAAGAAAGTAATAATTATAAGTTAATGATATCAATGCTATTGAAATGCAATTACAACTGTTTCACTGAAAGAAAAAAAAATCTTTGCTTTAGCAAAGCTCTCAATCAACATCTTGATTCCACAAATCCATTTGCACATGGCAAAAATTGACTTTGCATTATTGGAATGGTTCACCTGATTTTTTTAGTTCATCTCACTAGCTTTGCTCACCAGTGGTAGGAATATTAATGGGTTCTTCCTGAAGTCATAATGAGAGATTAGGCAGTTGCTGGTTTAAATAATAAATAAAGAGGCTAATTTTATATCATGTCCTTAGGCAATTGTCCAAAAAATGAGTCAGTAATGTGTATATGTGTGTGAGTGTGCGTGTGTGTCTGTGATTTTAAGATAAGAGGCAGCCAGTTTTGACATGACAGTACAAACAACCCTTAGCCTCCTGTGAGCATCATAGTTGAGCGCCTTCTGCCTCCTTCCTCTGGCAGCCCTTGCATGGGAGATGGTGTGCATTTCTCCAGTGTTTCTAGGTCTTCCACATGGGCATTCTAAGTGGAAATTCTGAAGAGTCAAAACTACTGTTTTCAAATCTAAACTTCATCAGCTGTCTTATATCTTCAGATACAAAGTTCCTTTAAGCATTTTCGGTCTACAAAAACATTCAGCCTTATTTAGCCTCAAATCCAATTTTTAAAGGATCCTCTAAAGTCGATATGAATATGTTAATTTAGTTTTATCATCATAATCACATAAGTGCTTATAAATATCTGCAGGATCTGCATGTAAGCATACATATTTTAACATTATCAAAAGACTTCTGAAATTGTTGAGTTCTTCGAATTGATTAGTTTCCAAAGAACTCTGAATTACAGAAAGAAAAAAAATACAATCTGCCAGACTCCAACATTCTCCAAACTGTATTCACTGAGTTATTAGTAATGTTAATGTAGTTAATGTGACACTAATACTTCTAGTAAAATGACATGTTGTGTATTATTATACTACTGAAGTTGATAAGTGTTTTATATTAGCATTTTTTCTGAGTATCACAAATTCTCTACGTCTATTTTAAAATAATTTAATTTGTTTGGATGCATCCATCATTCTAAATTTATATTTTTAACAACTTTCCTCATTGAAATAATCAATGCCTTTTAAAATTAAAATACATATGAAAAATCATCCTAGAAAAACTCTTATGTTTTTAAGCAATGAAAATCAAGATAAGAAAACCAACTCATGCATCGTACTTACACTTTAAAGCATTATGACGGCTGTAACACATGTTTATACTTTAAAAAACCATAGCATATCAATTAGCAAACATGCTTATGAAAATGTCCATTTCAAGGAACATTCTTACCATGTACATGGACTTGTAAATCCTAAGATGCTGACAACATGATATGCCAGCTGCGGACAGAGAAACTGATGAAAATGCAGTAATTCTGAATTTTAATATAATATAAACCATGTCAGCAACATTTTTGAAGAGCAGCTGCCAAGATTTCAGTCCAACTGAATGGATAATGTTATTTTTATATTCTGTTCTCTTCTGGCAAATTAGACTCTTTTCCCTTTTTTTTTTTTCCTTATGATTAGCTTCGACTTATCAACAACAACAAAACTTCTGACTGAATATCATACTATAAATTATCACCCTGTTTAAAATGAAAGACTAATTATAGTGATGAAAAATAAAGAGACCACACATTGCCAAGGAGAAAAATTCCAACAAAATAATATTATTTGTTATTTGAAATTTGATATATACTATTGCAGGGATAAGTCACATTAAAAAATCTGTTCAAATTTAAATTGCAATACATGGCATCTTGCTTACTAACTCAATTTCTTGTAAACCCATGTGAAAAATAAATTTGACAGACTGTTTTGTATTGAGTCAGATTTCCTTAGCGTTAAGCCAGTCTCCTGGGAATGTATAAAAATGCAAAATAAATGGACTGTGGCACCACAGATCTTGCCAATATGATTGCCACAGCTATCAGAATATCAGGATGCAGTGTGGCTCAGGAACTCCACAGGACGATCTGGACATCAGTTGTTCAGCACCCTCCCCCCACCCACAAGCAGAGCAGACAAGCCCTGTTGGATGGTGATTTTTTATAATGACTTCATTTATCCTAACCCCCTTTTCCCACTTTCTACAGTGTTGTCAGAATGATCTTCCAAAACATGGACAAGTACAATGTATCTGTTTAAAGCTATTCTATTAATACAACCTTCCAAGAGTTTGGGAAAAAAACACAGTTCCTTACTTCTTCATAATTTGGTCCCTGCCTACCTTTCATCGGCTTCCCAGGTGGCTCAGTGGGTAAAGAATCCACCTGCAATGCAGGAGACACAAGAGATGCAGGTTCAATTCCTGGGTCAGGAAGATCCCCTGGAAGAGGACACAGCAACCCACGCCAGTTCTTACCTGGAGAATCCCATGGACAAGAGGAGCCTGACGAGCTACAGTCACAGAGTCACAAAGAGTCAGATGCTACTGAGGCGACTGGGCATGCACACACTACTTTTCATCTCATTTCTTGGTATGCGTCCTGGAATTATCCATGAGTTGTGCTCTTACCCTAAGGAACACTTTTTAATTTCTAAAGTTTACTCTTTCTCTTGCACCTCTCTTTCCTTGTACAAATCTCTCAGCTGCAAAAATCCTTCTGTATTGTAAATTTAGTCAAATGTCAGATTTTTTTTTTTGATGCCTCAACCTCCCCACAAACAATCTGTGAGCATCATGGCCAGGAGACCAGGTGCACCAGTTTGATAAGGCTAGTCCCTAACGCAAGTTCCCCTCTTGCCCTCTCCGTGACATTCAAGCACACCAGTGAATTTGCTCCTGCCTTTGGCTTGTGTACTCTTTCCTGGTCTCCAATAAAGGCCCCTGCCCGTGGCTACCCATTTGCTTGATTGGTCCTACTCCCTTAGTGCTCACCCATTATGGCTCTCTGCATGATATGCCATGTCTCTTTCTTCTTCTAAGATCTGAAGATTGTGATAAATCCTTTAATTTCTTCTGCTCCTCTAAGTGTAATGTCTGTGGTCTTGTTGGAGTGTTTCTTAAAGACCCCACAAGGAGGACTTACTCTCCCATTTGCAGTGCACCTTCCCTTGACTTCCTAGGCATCCTTTACTTCAGTAAGCCTCCCTGAAGCCCATGCTGGACCTATTCTTGTTCTATAGAATCCCATTACTTCCTCTATTAGAACACTTTTTACGTTCTGTTACTTTCACTGATTTCTAACTAATTTTGTGGGTAGGAACACAAGTCAGGGGGTTTAAAATGTCTTTACCATTTACCAGACATATAGCTTGGAAAAATGATTTAAACTCTTTAATTTACAGTTTCCTTATCAGAAAAAAAAAAATGAAGTTAATACATACTTCCTGCTTGACAGAGTTATTCAGAGCAAAGATTGAGATAATCCCTATAACCATACCAACTGGCTTACTAAGTCATCCTATAATTTGGGGTCAAACTATGGCCTATTTCAATGGAAATTGCGCAGCTACTAGAGAATGTTTTAGTCTTTAAAAAATTAGATTGTTTCAAGAGATTACTTTTCTAGAAATTTGTATGAATTGGTAAAAGGATATATTTATATGTGATAGACAAACAGACATATACATACATGCAAATAACTAGACAAAATGACAAAACTAAGAAGGAGTTCACATAATAACTAATATATAAGTAACATGACCTCAAGCACGTTATTCTACTTTACAGACTTTAATATTCTAGCCTGAGGGACTTCCCTGGTGGTCCAGGGCTAAGACTCCTTGCTCCCAATTCCAGGGGTCATGGTGATCCCTGGTTGGGGAACTAGATCCCACATCCAGCAGCTAAGAGTTTGTAGCCTGCAACTAAGACCTGGTACAGCCAAATAAATGAATGCATAAAAATAAATATTAAAAAAAAATATTCTAGCCTGAAAACTAATGGTCAATCTCGTAATACCTTAGTTATGTGTCAACTCTGTCATGAGAGTTGTGAATTCAAGTGTAGGTCTTCCAATTACTGATCTGAAAAAGTTTTAAAGTTCTTCCTATTTAATTTGCAATAAGTTGTGAAGGATAAACATCACTGCTCTTTTTACTTTTGCCATGGAAACATTTGACTTAAAAGATAAGGCACTTTTTCCATCCTTAAGAAGAATATATTTGAGAAGAGTGGCAAATCTGTTAACGTTTCATCATGTAGAGAATAGAAATGCTTTTGGTCTAGAAATGGGCAGTTTCAAGAATGCATGGAATTGTGTACCTCAACAGCTTGCATTCTGGCAGTATGTCTCTTCAGAAAATTGGTTTTGAATGGAATTCAAGACAACTGAGAGTAACAGATTGGCTGTGTGGAAGGACATTTATTGTGCCTGTAGCACGGAGTAAGGACAATCACGAAGAGCCTTGTATGATGTTTGAGTTCTAACTGCTCTTAAAGAGACCCAGACTCCTCTCTGCATACCCACATTATGCCTTCAGGAATGCATCATTCCAAATTGCATTTTAAAACACAATGAGAGCTTCTGCTGATAGATATTTTTTCCTTTGGAGCCTATAGTTTCTAATTTCACTCTGATGTTCACTCCTCACATATCAATCATTTACAGTCAACAACTTGAACAGGTCTAGCCTTGAATCCCCTTCAACCTGTGGGGTTGTGTCTGTGTCTATTCCAAATTCAAATCCAGCCTTTTAATTACTGGATTTGGTATTGGAGGTTTTTAAAACTGAAATATTTCCACTCAGCAGAATGAAGGAAGAGATCATCCTGTACCTCTATTTGTAGAATTGAAAGGTGATAGGCATTTCCCTTGTTTAGTTCATTGATCTAATCAAACCCTGATTTATTACAATCAGATAGTATGGCATCAACTGCAAATAGCTGAGGAAATAAAACACATTGCCCACAAACAAAACAAAATAGAACTACAGTTTGATCACAATATCATATTTTAATATACCGTTTACATAATTTGTGCATAGAAGTTAGGATTAGGCTGACAGTTTCATATATTCAAATGGACCCTAAAACATGAAGCATTTTCCTTAGTAAAGATGCTGTGATCTGGGCCCTGACCGCCTCTTCATCCCTATCTCTGCCCTCCTTTGCACCCTGTGCTGGTGTCACAATGAGCATTTAGAGTTCTCTGAAATTGCCATGTTTTTTAAGAGTCATGAAACCTATTTTGTCCCTCTCTCTACTAAAATTTACACTCTCAGTTACTTATTAGGCATATTCCTATTCAAACTCTAAAAACCAGTGTTGATGTTTTTTTATTGAAGTAGAGGCCTGCCTCCCAGTGAACTTGAGAATGAGTCATAATTTATTCCCATGATTTTACTTTATTTATTTATTCTTCTTTCTATATTTATTTTTTCCATGATTAATATTTTATTTATTTCTATGATTCATGTATAGCTTGGGAAAAAGTATGAATGAAATTATAAGGTTTTAATGAATGAATAAATGGATGAATGAATGAATGAATGACATTGATTGAAAGACACTTGAGGATAAGAGATGGAGAGTGCAACAGGGAAGCATGGGGACAGGATGATCTTTTGTACAGAAATGTGTGAAGACATGATTAAAATAGTGCGCAAAGTTGAAATGCAGTGGGTGACAAGCTGGTATGAGTATTGGATGCAATGAAGTTGCATTCAGAATTAACGTACTAGGTTCTAGACAGTCAAAGAAAATTCTTGAGCAGATAAAAGAAATAGTAAAACATTATTTTTGGATGACTTTGCTTTTCTGATTGAATAAAGCCCTTGACCCTGCAAAGAAAATCAGACTTGTTAATAAAATCTGAAATGGGACAATAAGAAAATGATAGGGTTGATGTCACATGACACTCACCTCTGTCCCATTGCATATAGATGGTGACTCTTGCTTTGAAGTGGTAATTTATAAAATGTTAAGCTTGAGACCTGGGTAAGTGAATGTCATCTGCAGGGCATAGAGGCTACACTCTGAAACTCTGTCTCATTATGGAAAATAACAGAGCAATGAAGGAAGTACAGAAACATTCCACTACTGGAAGTCATAGTTCACAAGAAAATGCCTCCGTGTGTTTGTCACTGCACATTTGCATTTTATATATCATTTTATTTTCCACTGTGCTTTAATAATCATTTTAGCTATTTACCTTTACCCATGCAAAATTCACAATTTGCATCTGCAAATATCTGCTCCTGGATACATCTGCCCACCTGCAGCATAATTAACTAACTGAAATTCTTTGACATTCTAAGATGTAAACAGTTTCCCAGCCTTGATGTTGGTAAGTCTGCAAATATTAAAAGTTGATGCTTGATCTTTTTTTTCTTCCCTTCTTCCTCCTTCCTTCCCAATTCCATCCCTCCCTTCTTCTCTCCTTTTTTTTCTTTTTATTTCTTTCTTTTCTTCCACATGAGAAACTTTTCTTGCCATCATTCATCTCCAGAACTGGGAAGCTGATGAAATGCAGGAACTAAAGGAGATGAAAGAGTTAACAGCACTAAAACAACTTTCATGCAAAAGTCATGTCAAGATATTCAATTGCTTTAGGGCAATAATTTTGATTAGTAATTGTATTTGTAAGGCAATGGCGATGGCATCCCACTCCAGTACTCTTGCCTGGAAAATCCCATGGACCGAGGAGCCTGGTGGGCTGCAGTCCATGGGGTCGCTAGAGTCGGACAGGACTGAGCGACTTCACTTTGACTTTTCACTTTCATGCATTGGAGAAGGATGTGGCAACCCACTCCAGTGTTCTTGCCTGGAGAATCCCAGGGACGGGAAGCCTGGTGGGCTGCCATCTATGGGTCGCACAGAGTCGGACACGACTGAAGCGACTTAGCAGCAGCAGCAGCAGGGCATTTGCTTATCTGGAAAGAAAACATCCAAATGCCTGTATATTCTTGATTTGGCCAGGACCAACTTATTTTTTTTTTTAAATATATCATCTTTTGGGCAAAAGCAGTACACAGTACTACAGAGGTATTAGTTATAATTCAGCTCAGTTCAGTTCAGTCGCTCAGTCATATTTGACTCTGCAACGCCATGGACTGAAGCATGAGAGGCTTCCCTGTCCATCACCAACTCCCAGAGCTTGCTCAAACTCATGTCCATCAAGTCGGTGATGCCATCCAACCATCTCATCCTCTGTCATCCTCTTCTCCTTTTGACTTCAGTCTTTCCCAGAATCAGGGTGTTTGCCAATGAGTCAGTTCTTTGGATCAGGTAGCCAAAGTATTAGAGCTTCAGCTTCAGCATCAGTCCTTCCAATGAATATTCAGGACTGATTTCCTTTAGGACTGACTGGTTGGACCTCCTTGCGATCCAAGGGACTCTCAAGAATCTTCTCCAACACCACAGTTCTTTGGCACTCAGCTTTCTTGATAGTCCAACTCTCACATCCGTATATGACTACTGGAAATCATAGCTTTGAGTAGATGGACCTTTTTCAGCAAATAATGTCTCTGTTTTTTAATATGCTGTCTAGGTTGGTCATAGCTTTTCTTCCAAGGAACAAATGCCTTTTAATTTCATGGCTGCAGTGATTTTGGAGCCCAAGAAAATAAATTTAGGTTGGTCAAAAAGTTCATTGAGGTTTTTCCAGAACATCGTATAAAAAACCTGAACAACATTTTTGGCCAACCCAGTATTTTTACCTCAACCTAGTGAATTTCCTGACAGACATTCTCAGCAAGTAACTATTAAGTGAATGAATGAGGAGATCTCATCAGTTGCACAAAATAACTCTTTGAGACTGGTAGAAACTTGAGTCTTCTTCTGTTAGTAAGGAAATCAATTTTAACAAGTTGCCTCTGTTTCCAGCATGCAATTCTTTGGTGGCTCAGTGGTAAAGAATCTGCCTGCCAGTGCAGTAGACGCTGGTTCGATCTCTGGGTCTGGAAGGTCCCCTGGAGAAGAGAATTGCAACCCACTCCAGTGTTCTTACTTGGAAAATCCCATGGACAGAGGAGCCTAATGGGCTGCAGCCCATGGGGTCACAAAAGAGTCAGTCACAACTAAACAACAACAACAACCTACTAGAACTTGAACCCATGGTATTTTTCTCTGAGTGAAAGCCTCACTAAAAGTACAGTATGCTGTATGGTTAATATAAGATACCACCACCAACCCACTAATGAAGACTAACTATATTTATAAAATCTCATCAGGTAAAATGGAAAAAGGAAAAAACAAAGTAATACTCTGGTGGCTCAAGATTGCAAGTATCCACCTCATTTAGGTGTAAAATAGGCTGCTTCATCTCATGCTATCATGTTGAGATGAGAACAGCAGGAGATGTGTCCCCCTTAGTTCTGACATGCCATGGCAGATGTTCACCTGAGTGTGCTCCAGGTGAGAACCTTCACCACCTGCAGCCTGAGTAAGAAGCAGGGCATCCAGCTGAGAATTGCAGCTGCCTTTTGTGTCTGAGGGGCTTGTTGCCTACATATCAATTCAGAAGCAGATACACTAAACAGAAACTGGGGTCTAAGACGTAACTCTAGAGATCAAAGAATCATTTTGGAAATAATGGGATTCCATAATCCACAGCCTGTTACTCAGAAGCTATGTTTGTAATTACTGTGCTCTTTGAAGTAGATATACCACACAAAAGACATTATCTGTGTTTCTAGAATCATGATGATATTGCAGGAAAGGACTAGGATGCCAGATCTGTAGACCTGAATCCTAGAGTTGATTAATTATGCCATCAACAGTCCTGTGGGTTTAGTAGTATCTTAACATCTCTGAGCCATGTGTCCATATCTATAGACTGAGAAGAGGGTAACAAGATTATTTCTACTCATTCTGTTACTAAGATACTCTGATTCCAAGTTAAGTCTTAACTAATTATTTACTGTGTCTTATCAAGGACTTGGCACTTCCTGCAAGAAGGAAAAGATGCTGGACACAGAAACAGTGCTAATTATATGTTTTGGACCTGAAATAAACTGAATGAGCTTTTTAACACGATTAATAAGGGATTATAGAGATGTCACTACTGTAAATGTCCCATTTTCTTCCTTGCCACCACACCATAGACACCACATGCACACACACACACATACACACACACAGACACACACTTACTCACCATGACTCAATCTGAACTAAAAGAGGAATAAGCTTTAAAACCTACAACAGTTAGAAAATCATCAGATTGTCTTATATTCTAGTGTAAACAATTAAGTATTCATTGTACAACCTGGAGGAACACAAACAGAATCAAAACACAGTTCCTACCCCTAAATTGCTTCCAGACCAGAAAGATGCATTTAAAAAAATGCAGTGCTGATGGAGAAGATAAGCCATAAGGCTGTTGAAAACATGTCATTTTTAGAATCAATTTTGTCATGTGATAATATCAAAACAGAGGAGTTCCATTGCCTGGCCGATTATAATTGTCCTTTTGTAGTTAGCTGGTATTCAGTGGGTTCTAATTTACTTGTAAATTGGTCAATGTGGTCATATTTGCCAGAATAAAAAAACAGAGCGAATCAGAGAATTTTAGTGCCTTGTGCAGCGTATAAGTGGATGAGCCAAATTTCAAACCGTATGCCTATAACCATACCACACACAGTCTCAGACCCAGCTGCACCAATAGTTAACAATTTCACAGAGCATAAAAAAACATGCCATTTGCTGAAGTCTTCTAACAGAAGACTAGCATGACCTAGACTGTTGTTGCTTTAGAGAATGTGCTGCCATCAAAGTAATTAAGCAGGCAGTCCAACCCATGTAGCCAACCACCCTGGAGTGCTCCTCCTATTGTGCTTGTAATAAAATCAGAATCACTTAACTAAACTCCAACATGCTTGGACACTTAAATAGAGAAAATACAATTAGCCAACCTTCCTAAAAGCCTATTAGATGAAAGAGTTGAGAGTGTGGACCTTGTGTAGTGTCTTCAGTGTATTGTCTTCAATTTTTTTCTAATTTACCAACTGGTGAATTTTAGAGAGGAAAAAATGAAAATGTTAATGAACCCAGCCAACACTGGACTTCTAGAATGTTGCACACACAGAAAGTAGATGAGGCGGTATTAAACTCGGACACTTTCTGAAACATAATCCTTTGAATATGCATGAGTTTTGCAGGGGGTGGGGGATAAGGTTTTGTTAGAAACAATATTCCTTGAAAATTTGCCTAATTATGGTTTTAGCAAGCCAAAAAAGACTTAACCATTTTGTTTAGGTATAATGGTGAGTCTGCTGTTAAAAAAATAAAAATAGTATAAAAGACTTTATCCAAGTTATCTGGTTCTTTGAATTGCATAATGAATCACACATCTCTAAAGGAAAAATGTGATTTCCAGATTAAAACTGAGTCATTGTCTACTTGTCTGAAATGATAGTAAAGGGAATTTGGAAGAAAAAAATGGAAGATTCAGAGATAAAGGTATAGTCAGATTAAATATTATAGGGCAAATTGATATTCAGATTGATAACTCTTCCTCCGTATTTTTGAAACTGAATATAGGCATAGCATCTTTTTTCTCAAGACTTTCAATAGATTGCTTTTAGTACTATACTGTAAAAATAATAGCACTGTACTGTAAAAATAGTACTCTACTGTAAAAATAATAGTATTCTCACCACGAATAATAGTTTTTGAATTTAGTGAGCATTTACTACGTGTTAGGCAATGTGCTTTCATAACATGAGCACATTAAATATTATCAGTAACACTTTGTATGGATATTCCGATTTTATAGCTTTTTAGCTTTGAAAGATTAAATTTTCTATCATATTACTGCCAGTAAATGGTGATGGCAGCAAGTGAGATTATTTCTGACCTATTCAAAACACCATGCTGTGTATCACGGCCTTATTATTAGATTTAGTTTAGGGTTTTCCTGCTGGAATGAATTGATTTGGTGTTGGCCTCTACCATCAGGGAAAACTCAACGTGTTTTTCTGATCTAATAAATAACCTTGTACAAGAAAGAATGAGTGAGATTGAGAGCCACCCAAGTCACCAACATGCCTTCAGGCCTTCTGCAAACTCCTGCAAATTCTGAGATAACTACTTCCATAGTCCAACAAATTTGTCAAATGGTAAAGGTGAACACTGCTATTTAACCTACAATCCTCCCTCCCTTTGTAAAAATTGTAGCTGATTTATAATATCATGTTAGATTCAGATGAACAGCATATCAGTGGTTCAGATTTTTTCTTTTATTATATTCCTTTATTGGTTTTTACAAATTATTGAATGTAACTCTCTGTACTATACAGTAAGCCCTTGCTACTTATCTATTTTATGTGTAGTAGTTTGTATTGGGGCTTCCTTGGTGGTTTAGATGGTAAAGAATCTGCCTGCATTGCAGGAGACCTGCATTTGATCCCAGGATCAGGAAGACCCTCTGTACAAGGAAATGGCTACCCACTTCAGTATTTTCTTCTTTTCCCCTACTCCAGTATTCTTGCCTGGAGAATTCCATGGATAGAGGAGTTTTAATTTGTGAATCTCACACTCCTGATTTGTCCCTCCCCCACCTTTGATAACTTTAAGTTTTTTTTCTATGTCTGTTTTATGTATAGATTCATTTGTGTTGTTTTTTAGATTCCACATGTAATTGATATCATGTAGTATTTGTCTTTGTCTGACTTACTTCACTAAGTATATTATTCTCTAGGTCCATTCATGTTCTGCTGCTGCTGCTAAGTCGCTTCGGTCGTGTCCGACTCTGTGCAATCCCAGAGACGGTAGCCCACCAGGCTCCCCCATCCCTGGGATTCTCCAGGCAAGAACACTGGAGTGGGTTGCCATTTCCTTCTCCAATGCATGAAAGTGAAAAGTGAAAGTGAAGTCGTTCAGTCGTGTCCGACCCTCAGCGACCCCATGGACTGCAGCCTACAAGGCTCCTCCAGCCATGGGATTTTCCAGGCAAGAGTACTGGAGTGGGGTGCCATTGCCATGTTCTGCAAATAGCAATATTTCATTCTTTTTTGTGGCTAATATTCCATGGACAGTCCCATTGTTTTTTAAAGGATACATCAACATCAGAGAAACCTAAGTTCAGATTCTGACCTGATGACTTACTACTAGTTGGACCTTGAACAAGTTACTTAACCTCCATAAACCTCAGTTTATTATTTATCCATAACATGCAAATGATAATGATAATATTAAGTCTGTATTCATTTGAGGAATACTAAGGCAGTTTTTGAAGCTACTCTTAATTATTGTTCTTCTTAATTTTTAACATTTAATCAAAATATATTATTAGTAAGAGAAAAAAATTTAATAAAATTTATTAGTGAAAGAGGAGATGGCTGATAACATTCATAGGTAATATTCAAGGTCAATGGTTTTATTTTCTTCTGTTGTCTCAATATTATATCAAACCTTTAGTAAAGGTTTGCTACTTACAATAATTTGCATTAATGCTGCCTTGCAACATAGAAGAAGATAGTCTGTTTTCTTTTGTGGGAGAGGCAGGCAGAAAATTGATAGTAGCCACTAGGAGGTGAGCCAATGATTTTGGTAATATCAGAAGATACTTGACAGACATATCAGACAGAAAATACGCTGTCCATATTAAGAGAGTCTTAGAAATCTTAATTATCAGGTAGACTTACAATAGTAAATGGCACGTAGTTATGAACCATTTTAATTGAATGTTAAAGCCAATGAGGATTCCAGAGAGCTGAAATATTCAGAGAGCTATTGAACAGGCTGTCCATTCAATAGGCATCTGGGTTAAAAAGCTGTCCATGCACAAACATATTAGAAGTCTACAGTCAATACAGCTGAGACTCTGCCTAACATGAATAAAAAAGCAAAGATTCTTTCCAGATCACGGACTTCAATAGTGGGAAAGAAAAAAGGAAGTTTGGAGCAATCAAGGATTGACTTCATAATTTTGCCCAGAGTTTGCTCATCCTGTTCTTTTTCTCAATAATGTTTGACTATTTGCATTTTCTTTTCTCCCCAGTCTTTAAATGGGGCAATAGCTCTTGATTATTTGATTTTCTGAGAAATGGCAAAGGGACATAATGACCTAGAAACCTACAGTGGGGCTAGGTAGGGGGTTGGATCCTTTTTGATAAGGCAAAGATAATTATAGAAGCTTAATAATTTGTTCAGGTTGCAAATGAGGGGGATGCTCTTTGCTAACCTTGCTATTTTATTTTGGATTTGCGAATAATGAATAATTTGTTTTAGGTCATTCAAAGGGTTTAAATGTCACATCCAAGACTTTGACCCTGTCATTTTTAAGTGCCTGGTTAGATAGAATAATCATTGCTAAGGCCAGTGGGTGCTTTTCTTAAATTAAAAGGTTTTCAGAATATATTCAAACTCAATAATATTTCCATAATTGTTTTGTGAAAAATATTTTAAGGAATTATTATTTTAATAACTGTTAAGGATGAAATTAAAATGTGTATTCTTATGCAAAATGAATGCTGTGTTCTTATAAATTATCTTATAAATGTCATTTTTAATGGAGTCTTCTGTTGAAAAAAAAAATGTGGTCACGATTGCATAAACACTCTAATTTCAAAGGTATTATATTTATCCTTATGTGTTTCGTGTCATTTGGAGTAATGTGTTTCCTTATTAATTTTTTTTATTAGTCATTCAATCTATTATTATAGAAAAGATTTGAAGTGAGTCACAATTTAAAAGAAAAAGTAAAATCAGGCCTTTGAGATAATGATAGAAGAGTAAAAATGTTCAGTTGATGACTCAGGAAATAGGGCAATAATTATACCAGAAACCTTTTGTTTTCCTATTTTCTATTTTTCTATTGAAATACAGCCAATTAACCAAGTTGTGATAGTTTCAGGTGGACAGCAAACCAACTCAGCCATGCATATACATGTATCCTTTCTCCTCCAGTTCCCTCCCATTCAGGCTACGACATAACATTAAGCAGAGTTCCCTGCGCCATATAGTAAGACCTTGTTGGTTACCATTTTAAATACAGCAGTGTGTACATGTCAATCCCAAACTCCCTACAGAAACCCTTTCTATTTACAGCCAAGAAATTAGCAAGCACAAAATTTACATCAGCCAAGGCAAAAAGAGAAATATGATGAGTGTTGCATTTCTATCTTGTATTCAAATAGAGAAAGAGAGAGAGAGAGAGAAAGATCTTTCCATGTTCTGAGCTCTAAGAGTTTTTATGACATACATTCTTATGAGGCTTATAGCAGTTGATGTTGACATCCCACCCAGATCCTCTTCATTAGTTTGGCATGTCCATCACAGAACTCCTTACAGCTGCATCTTTCTCTGGAGGATTTCCACTGACTGATGAAGGAACCACAAAGTCCAGAGAGGCCTGGGAGGTGTTATGCCAACTTCTTCCTGATGTCATTTGTGAAAAAGAATGAACTGATATAATATCTAACAGCCTCTTAGTAGGCAATCTTGTAGAACACTTCACTCTCCACAGTGCCTTTTGAGAACAACTAAGGCTAACCTTTTGTGAAACTACATGTTTACCTACCTTCTTTCCCTTGTCCAATACTATTTCCCTTAATTTCTCCACAGGATTCTCCTGTGAATATTCCTTCAATAAATCATTTGCCAAAGAAATCTCTTACAAGAAGGCAAAATATATTTTACAAAATAGGAGCAAATCATTTTGCAAAGCTGAGAGTACCATTTTACTCAGGTAGCTATTTCTTGACCCTTCATTTAATAAAACCTGAGGGAATATTAATTCATATTTTTTAAAGGTTTGATGTAAAATGCCCTTGATCTTTTTAAAAAATTTATTGTAGTACAGTAGATTTACAATGTTGTGTTAGTTTCTGGTGTACAACAAAGTAAATCCATTATATATATACATATATTCATTCTTTTCATAGCTTACTTTCCCATATAGGCCATTCTAGAATATTGAGTAGAGTTCTCTATGCTATATCAGTTCAGTTGAGTCGCTCAGTCGGGTCCAACACTTTGCCACCCCATGAATCGCAGCACGCCAGGCCTCCCTGTCCATCACCAACTCCCGGAGCTCACCCAGACTCACGTCCATCGAGTCAGTGATGCCATCCAGCCATCTCATCCTCTGTCATCCCTTTCTCCTGCCCCAAATCCCTCCCAGCATCAGAGTCTTTTCCAATGAGTCAACTCTTTGCATGAGATGGCCAAAGTACTGGAGTTTCAGCTTTAGCATCATTCCTTCCAAAGAAATCCCAGGGCTCATCTCCTTCAGAATGGACTGGTTCGATCTCCTTGCAGTCCAAGGGACTCTCAAGAGTCTTCTCCAACACCACAGCTCAAAGTCATCAATTCTTCGGCGCTCAGCCCTCTTCACAGTCCAACTCTCACATCCATACATGACCACAGGAAAAACCAGAGCCTTGACTACACGAAACTTTGTTGGCAAAGTAAAGTCTCTGCTTTTGAATATGCTATCTAGGTTGGTCATAACTTTCCTTCCAAGGAGTAAGCGTCTTTTAATTTCATGGCTGCAGTCACCATCTTCAGTGATTTTGGAGCCCAAAAAGATAAACTCTGACACTGTTTCCACCGTTTCCCCATCTATTACCTATGAAGTGATGGGACCGGATGCCATGATCTTCATTTTCTGAATGTTGAGCTTTAAGCCAACTTTTTCACTCTCCTCTTTCACTTTCATCAAGAGGCTTTTAGTTCCTCTTCACTTTCTGCCATAAGGGTGGTGTCATCTGCATATATGAGGTTATTGATATTTCTCCCAGCAATCTTGATTCCAGCTTGTGTTTCTTCCAGTCCAGCGTTTCTCATGATGTACTCTGCATATAAGTTAAATAAGCAGGGTGATAATATATAGCCTTGACGTACTCCTTGTCCTATTTGGAACCAGTCTGTTGTTCCATGTCCAGTTCTAACTGTTGCTTCCTGACCTGCATACACATTTCTCAATAGGCAGATCAGGTGGTCTGGTATTACCATCTCTTTCAGAATTTTCCACAGTTTCTTGTGATCCACACAGTCAAAGGCTTTGGCATAGTCAATAAAGCAGAAATAGATGTTTTTCTGGAGCTCTCTTGCTTTTTCCATGATCCAGCAGATGTTGGCAATTTAATCTCTGGTTCCTCTGCCTTTTCTAAGTCCAGCTTGAACATCTGGAAGTTCACGGTTCACGTATTGCTGAAGCCTGGCTTGGAGAATTTTGAGCATTACTTTACTAGTGTGTGAGATGAGTGTAATTGTGTGGTAGTTTGAGCATTCTTTGGCATTGCCTTTCTTTGGGATTGGAATGAAAACTGACCTTTTCCAGTCCTGTGGCCATGCTGAGGTTTCCAAATTTGCTGGCATATTGAGTGCAGCCCTTTCACAGCCTCATCTTTGAGGATTTGAAATAGCTCCACTGGAATTCCATCACCTCCACTAGCTTTGTTTATAGTGATGCTTTCTAAGGCCCACTAGACTTCACATTCCAGGATGTCTGGCTCTAGGTCAGTGATCACACCATCGTGATTATCTGGGTCATGAAGATCTTTTTTGTACAGTTCTTCTGTGTATTCTTGCCATCTCTTCTTAATATCTTCTGCTTCTGTTAGGTCCATACCATTTCTGTCCTTTATTGAGCCCATCTTTGCATGAAATGTTCCCTTGGTATCTCTGATTTGCTTGAAGAGATCTCTAGTCTTTCCCATTCTGTTGTTTTCCTCTATTTCTTTGCACTGATCACTGAGGAAGGCTTTCTTATCTCTCCTTGCTCTTCTTTGGAACTCTGCATTCAGATGCTTATATCTTTCCTTTTCTCCTTTGCTTTTCCCTTCTCTTCTTTTCACAGCTATTTGTAAGGCCTCCCCAGACAGCCATTTTGCTTTTTTGTATTTCTTTTCCATGGGCATGGTCTTGATCCCTGTCTCCTGTACAATGTCAGGAACCTCATTCCATAGTTCATCATGCACTCTATCTATCAGATCTAGGCCCTTAAGTCTATTTCTCACTTCCACTGTATAATCATAAGGGATTTGATTTAGGTCATACCTGAATGGTCTAGTGGTTTTCCCTACTTTCTTCAATTTCAGTCTGAATTTGGCAATAAGGAGTTCATGATCTGAGCCACAGTCAGCTCCTGGTCTTGTTTTTGCTGACTGTATAGAGCTTCTCCATCTTTGGCTGCAAAGAATATAATCAATCTGATTTCAGTGTTGACCATCTGGTGATGTCCATGTATAGAGTCTTCTTTTGTGTTGTTGGAAGAGGGTGTGTGTTATGACCAGTTCATTTTCTTGGCAAAACTCTATTAGTCTTTGCCCTGCTTCATTCCGTATTCCAAGGCCAAATTTGCCTGTTACTCAAGGTGTTTCCTGACTTCCTACTTTTGCATTCCAGTCCCCTATAGTGAAAAGGACATCCTTTTGGGGTGTTAGTTCTAAAAGGTCTTGTAGGTCTTCATAGAACCGTTCAACTTCAGCTTCTTCAGCGTTACTGGTTGGGGCATAGACCTGGATTACTGTGATATTGAATGGTTTGCCTTGGAAATGAACAGAGATCATTCTGTCGTTTTTGAGATTGCATCCAAGTACTGCATTTTGGACTCTTTTGTTGATGATGATGGCTACTCCATTTCTTCTGAGGGATTCCTGCCCGAAGTAGTAGATAAAATGGTCATCTGAGTTAAATTCACCCATTCCAGTCCATTTTAGTTCGCTGATTCCTAGAATGTCGACGTTCACTCTTGCCATCTGTTGTTTGACCACTTCCAATTTGCCTTGATTCAGGGACCTGACATTCCAGGTTCCTATGCAATATTGCTCTTTAAGCATCAGATCTTGCTTCTATCACCAGTCACATCCACAGCTGGGTATTCTTTTTGCATTGGCTCCATCCCTTCATTCTTTCTGGAGTTATTTCTCCACTGATCTCCAGTAGCATATTGGGCACCTACTGACCTGGGGAGTTCCTCTTTCAGTATCCTATCATTTTTCCTTTTCATACTCTTCATGGGGTTCTCAAGGCAAGAATACTGAAGCGGTTTGCCATTCCCTTCTCCAGTGGACCACATTCTGTCAGATCTCTCCACCATGACCCGCCCATCTTGGGTTGCCCCACGGGCATGGCTTAGTTTCATTGAGTTAGACAAGGCTGTGGTCCTAGTGTGATTAGATTGACTAGTTTTCTGTGAGTATGGTTTCAGTGTGTCTGCCCTCTAATGCCCTCTTGCAACACCTACCATCTTACTTGGGTTTCTCTTACCTTGGGCGTGGGGTGTCTCTTCAGGGCTGCTCCAGCAAAGCACAGCCACTGCTCCTTACCTTGGACGAGGGTATCTCTATGCTATATAGTAGGTCCTTGTTAGTTATCTATTAAATATATAGTAGTGTTATATATCAATCATTCTCCCAGTTGATCCTTTCCATCCCTTTACACCCTGGTAAACATGTTTGCTTTTTCCATCTGTAACTCTGTTTCTGTTTTGTAGACAAGTTCAGACAGTTCAGTTCAGTTGCTCAGTCGTGTCCAACTCTTTGCAACCCCATGTATCGCAGCTCATTTGCACCCTTTTTTATATTCTACATATAAGCAATATCATATGATATTTCTCTATCTTTCTCTGACTTACTTCACTCAGTCTCTAGATTCATCCATGTAGCTGCAGATGGCATTGTTTTGTTCTTTTTAATGTAACACCCTTGACCTTGTTTCTAATTCTCCCTTAGATTTTCCCTGCTTGTCTTTTTTTTTTATTATTGTGAGGCCCCCAGATGATGTTTTCTGACTTTGACCAAAGAGAATTTTGATTAGTATTTGTCTAAGAGGCACAGGCAATTTGAATACAGAGGTCCAAAAAGTCAAAACAATTAGAATAAGACAATTTGTCAGAGAGCTCAAGGCAAGCAGAGGGTTTTGAACAAAGAATATGTGCAAGGAGATCTCTAAACCTGTGTTTATACTCAGAAATCACCTCCATATGGCTCAGGATTTTCAGCAAATAAAATAATCTCTGTGTACTTCATTTTCTTCATCATTAAACCAGACGGTAATAACACTTGTCTGCTTAGATTGTAGCAAAAATTAAAATATAATATGTCTCTCACAGAGTAAGTGATAAGATGACTGATTAATAGATACCAGTTCAATTATTTCCTTAAAAGCCACCTCTTTAAGTAAACACATGTAATATTAAAGAACACAGAGGTAATTGCAAAAAATGTTTCAGAAATGGAAGAACCCATATATGGAAGGTGTGTCTAAGAAGAAGGAAAAATAAAATTGTGTGTGTGTAATAAAGAGAGATATTTGGTCTAGAATGAATTCATAATATTCCTTGATTATATTTGCATTTGGATTCAGAAATAAAAGAAGCAACTAATCCAATAAGGTACATTTTATTTAGTAAAAACATTTTACATGAAGAGTGATAGTATTAGAAGAAGAAGGAAAAGGGTTATGTTTTCTTCCAATAAAACAACACAAGGGACACAGAAGTTGTATGGATCCCTAAAATACATATTTACAGTCTAAAACTTAGCTGTTTCCTATGTTAAAATTGGACTTCCCTGGTGGGTCAGACAGTAAAAACTCTGCCTGCAAAATGGGAGACCTCTGTTTGATCTCTGGGTCAGGAAAATCCTCTGGGGAGAGGAATGTCTACCCACTCCAGTGTTCTTGTCTAGAGAATTCTATGGACAAAATAGCCTGGAGGGCTACAGTCCATGGGGTTGCAAAGACTCAGACATAGCTGAGTGATAACACATTCGGTTCAGTTCAGTTCAGTCGCTCAGTCATGTCCAACTCTTTGCGACCCCATGAACTGCAGCATGCCAGACCTCCCTGTCCATCACCAACTCCTGGAGTTTACCCAAACTCATGTCCATTGAGTCGGCAATGTCATTCAACCATCTCATCCTCTGCCATCCCCTTCTCCTCCTGCCCTCAATCTTCCCCAGCATCAGGGTCTTTTCAAATGAGTCAGCTCTTCACATCAGGTGACCAAAGTATTGGAGTTTCAGCTTCAACCTCAGTCCTTTCACATTAGGTTAAAATTAAAACAATTGTCTTATGAGCTATTGTTAGTGAGGTATTTGGTAGGGTGTTTGTTTAGCAAATGAAATTTCTTATATCTACTTCTAAGTGGAAAGGTTAGAATGAAGGAATCTGAGTAGTCTGATATCAGTGAGAAAGCCATTCATTGCCTGGCTTCAAATTTAAACCACAGCAGTGATCCAGACAATTGCTGTGTGTTAAAAGCACTTCATAGCCTCACTGATGGCTTATCAAGAGCTCAGAAAGAATTCTGAACACTTCCCAACATTTCCTGAAGTGTGTCTCATGAGATGCTTTTTAAAAATAGGACTCCATGATGAAATGCTTGTGAGTATAGACTCATATTTATTTGTAGATTTTCTAATGCATATTAAAATGCATGTTAGCATATTTGAGGCTTTGAAAAAAAAAAAACTCTGTATTAAAAATAAGTTGTGGTGCTTTCCTCATGGAAATTCACCTGACAATGCAGGAGACACGGTTCGATCCCTGATCCTAGAAGATCCCATGTGCCTCAAAGCAACTAAGCCCATATGCCACAACTATTGAAACTGTGCTCTAGAGCACTCATTTCAGTTAAGTCCAGTCACTCAATCATGTCCAACTCTTTGTGACCCCATGGAATGCAGCACGCCAGGCTTCCCTGTCCATCACCAGCTCCCGGAGCTTGCTCAAACTCAAGTCTACCGAGTCCGTGATGTCATCCAACCATCTCATCTTCTGTCATCCCCTTCTCCTCCTGTTTTCAAATTTTCCCAGCCTCAGGGTCTTTCTAGAGCTCTGGAGCCATGCAATTACTAAGCCCACATGCTGCAACTTCTGAAGCCCATGCACCCTAGAGCAAGAAGCAAAGCCACCACAGTGAAAAGCCCACTCATTGCAACATAGCCCCTACTCACTGCAACTAGAGAAAGCCTATGCAGAAACAAAGACCCAGCACAGCCAAAAAGATAAATTAGTACATAAAATTATTTTTTAAATACTATAAAAAATAAGTTGTAATTGGAGGATTTAGGGTTACTTTATAGTCTGAGATAAAAGTCATGGATTACCATCAATCAGAATGGTAGTGACAGTAGATAACCTTATTCCTTATGCACCCAAAATTTCTGAGCGTTTACCAATTCCCAACAGTAAGAATTCAACCAGACTCATTTTAGTCTTGGTATAAAAAGCAGGAGCATGGATGCTGAAGGGAGGCTTCTTGGAAAGTTGAGCTTGAAGGCAAAACAACGGGTACATCCCAGGCTTCCACAGCAGCCATAATATTTGCTAAAAGTATGCAGATACTGTTACAAAGGCTGGCAGTTTTCTTTGCTGTGCCATGCTATGCTTAGCTGCTCAGAAGTGTCCAACTCTTTGTGACCTGGGGGGATGGTAGCCCCCCAGGCTGTTCTGTCAATAATATTCTGCAGGCAAGAACACTGGAGTGATTGCCTCGCTCTCCTCCAGGGGATCCCGACTCTCTCTACTGTTAGTTATGGTTATAAATATGGGTTGTTGTTGCTTTGTTAGTTGCTCAGTCATCTCCGACTTCTTGCCACCCTAAGGACTGTAGCCCTTCAGGCTCCTCTATCCATGAAATTCTCCAGTCAAGAATGCTGGGTTGGGTTGCCATTTCCTTGTCCAGGGGATCTTTCTGACCCAAGGATCAAACTCAGGTCTGCTGAAATGCAAGCAGATTCTTTACCATCTGAGCCACCAGGGAAGTTCTCTATTTCTAAAAGTTTATTAGCTTCCTTGACATCAAGAGAATCGATCAGGCTTTATGTCCTCTGTCCTCGCAATTACACTTCTAGGGATTCTTGTTACATTGAACTACTGCTGCCGAGGACTGAAACGCTCACCATGGAACCAGCGGCTCAGAGCGCCAGTGGCACTTGAGTATCTCTGGTGGAACAAATAGGGCCGCCTGGTCAAGTGGTGAGGGTAAGAGTCTCTAGTGGAAATTAGGGTCTACAAAGGTCTGAGGATCTGAGCGTATCTATGAGGCTATTCCTAAAGAACAGGCTGGAGGTGTGATAGAGGGGAGTGCGTCTTTGCTTGCCATAGTGAATACCTTTCCAGGGTCACAGAAGAGAAATGTTACCCTCACCCAAAAGGGCTTCATGCACAAAAGGCTGAACTGTAGACATTCTAGCTCTTCACACTCTGCACCCGGAGTTCATATGTAAAGTCACTTCTCAGAGTTCCAGCCAGCTCAGAGAGAACCACTTCACTCCTCATTCCTGAATCAACTACCTCACAGACCCTAAAGGCCCCCTCCTCACTGCCACACATTTCTTGCTCCCTGATGACCAGCTTCTACAAGGTTAGAACCATCCTTTTATTGTGTTCTTTGTTTATCACTTAAAATTGTTTTTGACACTTTAGTCTTAGGTGAAGCTGACTAAATTTATATTGAAATATCTAAGAAAAGCATTCAACTTTTTATTTGCAAAAACAGGAAGTCTATTTCAAGGTTATTTTCTGCCCTTACTCATCTGTGAAGTCTTGACAACTCTTCTAGCTAAGAAAGGTTTAAAAAAAAAAAAAACACAGTTTACTGTATCTTTTCTTAGGACCTCCACATTAGAGTTTAATTATATGTAAACTAGGATTTTCCAAACTTATTTTGGTCCTTTTAATATCCCCTCAAACTGGGGTTCCAAAGAGCATAATCTTTTAAGTGCTTGACTGCAAAGTGCAATATTTGGTTTTTGCATCTCATAAAAGTATGTAAAGTAGAAAAATGAGAGGAAATAACTAAATTTTCCCATGCCTCATTTCCCCCATCTCCTAAATTAAATTAATATAATCTGTCATATTTCTTTCTGTCTGTGACCTTGGAGAGTTTCCAGTAGAAAAGACCTGTGAAAAGTTTTTTATATTTTACATATTCAGTTACTCTTTCAGATAGGCAAATGAGGTAAAGAAATGTTATACCTTATCTGTAAAGCTTCCATTTAGGTCTTCTTAAATCATGAATGATTGTTCAGACAGCTTTCTATCAGCATGATTTTGTCAGGGAAACTGAGGCAGAGTTATTTGTATGCTTATAGTCACTAGAGAATGAATTGATACAAGAAATATCATCTCCAGAGACTATTGGTGAACTCCAAGTATCACTGTAATTTGAAGTGTGTCCAAAACAATGAAAACAAATGTGATACCAAACTGATTTGTCAAAGAAATCTTTTAAAAATCCTGTTGCTTATCTGGTTTTATGTCCTTTAAGTAGCAGAATTATGACCAACAAATTACTTTATCAAGATGATACCTACCTTGTTGAAACTGAATCTTGAAATCACTCTCCTTTTACTTCAAGACTGAAACCTCACATTACAGGTCTCTGTCTTGTTTGAGGGGGAAAAAAAATCTATTTCTCTCTAAATTACTAGAGATTTGTAACTCAGTGTTTCTGAATTTTGTCTCCTTAGTGACTCATGCAAGCTCTGCTCAGAAGCCCAGCAGTAACACATGTGTCAGAGAGAAGGGATGAGTAGGCTGGGCTGAGAGAACTATCCAGGCTACAGTTCTGACTTCTCAAGTTTGTGGAATATGCAAGCAATCCAATTCACAATCTTTAATATGGCATTATTAGATTTCTCTCTCTTTATGCCTCTATCTAAATGCTTGTTCAGTCGGGAGAACCATGGAAAATCTGAGTAGGGTCAGTAGTCTAATTTAGGTCTTTGGCAGCAAAAGGGTTCCAAGACTTTTTTTGTTTTCAAAAAAGACCATTTTTTGTTAGCTAGTAAAAATTAAACAACAATTTGAGATCCTTGTAAAGAGGCTTGTATTTCGGTCAGAACTTGGAAGGCAGAGGGACAGATAAAGTTGCCTGAATTGTGATGAGTAAACCAAGGCAAATACAACGACACAGAGAAAGGAGAGATGATCCAGGATAGTAGCAGCTTATTTTGCAAACACTCCTTTCAACTAGAAACATTACGCCTCATAATTAAGACATGGATCTAACCTAATGGTTGTCCAGTCTTCATTAGGAACGATTAATGTCATGGGTGAGTGTGAAGTTTATAGTACTTATAATTATTTGGAATTTAAGCAATGAGATATTGATTCTTGTCTTCATTAGGAGTCATTTTTTAACCTGCCATCATTGCAATACACACAATCATTTAAACAGTGTTTGTGAATTAAGGAGCTATTTATTTCTTTTCATATTAGATTTTTTCAACTTAATTTTTAATGCTCTGTAAGATGCATCATTGATAAGGAATACCTTATCATTGTAAGTTATTTGTTGTTGATTAAAGGTATTTGGGTGATTAAAATTGTATTACCCTCAAAGCTTTTACTTTTTATTTTTCTGGCTATTGTTTTTCTTGGTTCATTTGTATTAACTAACGCGAGTTAGTCCATGTAATATAAATGAGGAGGACAGATCCTTCTAGGTAACGATTGTCTTATATGTAGCTCACAGATCATATATTCCAATTAATAAAATTCCTAGGACAATATCCTTGACTTTCACGTTCCTGGACCACTTACGTAATTGCCACTTTCTCCGTGTGATATAACTGTGAGGTCTTATAATTCTCTAGTATTTAAGATATGATGCTAAAGACCTTTATTTCTCAACATCTCCAAGCTGAAATTCTAATTGTCATCTACAATTCATCCTTTTCAATTGCAACACAGACGGGGAAGGCTGCATGTCAGCAGATTCGACTCATTTAAACCATGCCACTGTGATGCCGTTTCTGGTGTGAAAAGACATATCCTTGAATACCTGCTTGCTTCCAATGATTACTTTCCCATTTATTCCCCAACAGCACTTTGATTAAATCTAACATAACACCTCCTGACCGAACTTGCTTTATTCTGGCCCATCCTCAGCTTCTTTGAACTGGAGTCTAAATTTGGACTTCTGTTTGGCACTACAGGCTTCTGGAGAGCTCTATACATTTTCTTTCACATTTCTTTGGTTGAGATTTTATGAATCTACTTAGATCTCAGCCTACACAGATGGGTTTTATTATAAAGGGTTTGAGCCAGTAAAATAGGTGTTCCCAAGTTCCCTGCTGCTGCTGCTAAGTCACTTCAGTCGTGTCTGACTCTGTGCGACCCCATAGATGGCAGCCCACCAGGCTCCCCCGTCCCTGGGATTCTCCAGGCAAGAACACTGGAGTGGGTTGCCATTTCCTTCTCCAATGCATGAAAGTGAAAGGTGAAAGTGAAGTCGTTCAGTCATGTCCGACCCTCAGCGACCCCATGGACTCCAGCCTACCAGGCTCCTCCGCCAAGTTCCCTGGACATCTTCAAAAACAATTTGCTAAAGGAACAACTCAGAAGAGAGAAGTTGAGTTGTTTGAATGTCACACTAAACCAAACTACTACTGTGATAAACAGGGATTGCTAAGTATGAAAAGTTTCAGTAGACATCTAAGTGCCTACATACTGAATATTTCTTCTCACTCTCTTGGAAACAGTGTTCTATTTTAGTTTAATAAAACTGTCCCCTTTTGTACTCCATTTTTGAGAACTTAAAGACTATGGCTTAATCTTGGAATAATTATCTAGATTTATTTTTCAACAAGTGAAATCCTGCCTCCATGAATAGAATAGAGGGATGTTTACTTATATCTTTTATGACTGTTTGCCCTCATAAAAGAATCATGGCCTTTGTCTAATGAGTTTTTCAAGGACCTCCCCAGTCATGGCTCTAACCTACCTCCTCACCAAAATATACCTGTATTTAATAAGAGCTTTTTATACACTATTTTGCAATGTGCATAAAAAAATGTTCCTTGGCCATATCTCCCTAATAAAATGGCAGAATGTTTGAGGGCAAAAGACCATGGGAGGCGCATTTTTATAGTTTTCTACAGCATTATATGCGTAGTAAGCCCTGATCATATTATTATCCAAATGAATTTAAGGGGAAATTCTTTTTCTTTAGATTTTCAAATTAGATTTTCAATTGTCACCTAAACTATACTTCCTACTGGAAAACACTGCATTTTCTTTTCTTTTTCAGAAAACAATTAGTCATTGAGAATATCAAACCCCCAAGGGCAGGAAAAAATTATTTAAACTTCACTGCATGTGGTCTGCAACAGGATTTTCTAACTGGGGAGACTAATCAAGCACATTGAATGTTCTAAATGTATTTTCTATTAACGGGGACTGCTCTAAGGCCTACTGCTCACACCCTTGTCTTTAGACTCGTTAATTAACTAGCAGTTGTACAAAATTCATTCTGAGGAAATAAGTTAACTCAAGATAATCCAGAAATGAATTGTCTATTAGGATTTCAGCCTTGAATTCTCACCACATGTCCACATTGAAAAATGATAGTAGAACTGCAAGGCCAGTGTTTTGTGAAATAAAATGGAGGATATATGACTGCGAATATGTTTTTATGGTGCTGGTTTCATCTACACAGATTTTACCTTCTTGATTTAATTGGATTCAATTCTTGGTTCAATCAAATGTTTCAAGTTGTTTACTTAAGTAGATGATTAAATCATTTAAATGTAGGAAACAACTAGGTAATATGAATTTGAGTAAGTAATTCCAAAGAAAAATGCTAACTATGCCTGAAATTGCCTTTACATTTTTTTGTGTGTGTGCAATATTTCTTTTCAGTCCTTATCTTGTTTCCATCTCTTTTGCCATCATAGATTCATAATTGGATCTGCTAGTGAATATATATTCTCATATAGACTTACACATGGAAACCAATTCTTGTGTCAAATCTGATTACAACAGAATATTCAGCAATAGCCTTTCCTTTACCATCTGGAAGAACTGGAGATTAAGACCTCTACGCCATGTGTTCATTGACAGAACTGGGGGACACCATCTGGGGTGAGTCCTACTGCTTGTATAACCCACAAGTCACAGTATCTCTTTGTTTTCTTGCCCTGTTTCACATGTTATTATACTCTGTATGTTTTTGATCCTGGGACCATACCCTAAACCAAAGTTCTCTTATCTAAGACTTTGATGGCTGGGATTCTGGTAGCTCCTATTAGAGTTCAATAAGACTGCAATATGTGTTTGTTGGGGGACGAGTGTATAGTCATTTGTGTGTGTTTGTGTGGGTGAAGAAACCAGAGATTGAATCAGATTCCCCCATGTTCGGTCATTCTTGGAGTCCTACTGTAAAAGAATTTAAAACTTATATCATGGAAGTTCTTGTTGGCAGTTTCAGATGATACTTGGTGATAATGTAGCATGCTCAATGAGATATATATATATATAAACTTTGCAAAGCTGCCAATTGTATAGCTGCCTTTAGTAGGTTACCACCTTATAATTTGCATATTATATATCCATGAGAATAAATGTGTCAGCTAATCTTGAAATCATCCTGTTTCCTTTCCTTGGATCACAATTTGCAATACTGGGTCCTTTTAAAATCTTACTGTTCAAGATAATGAAAAATAAATTCACAACAGCACATATATATGCAATACCAGATGGGACACACTTTCCAATATGGTGCTTTCTTTTCATTCTTTGTCCTCACACTGGCATTTAACTTTCCTAGACACAGAGGTGTGAATCACCATCACCATGTGCTAGCTGCCTGAGAAAAGTGGGAACTGCTTTTGCATACATTAACTCATTTTCAAGAGACTATACAAAGCATTACGCTAGGTGTTTTTGCTTGTATTGTCTCATTTATCTGGAAACCACAAAACACTTTTGTATTCAAGAATTCCCTAATTGTAGAAAAATCTTGTTGTCAGGTCCTTATCCATTTGTTTTACATACGGCTGTACCACTCAAAATCCCCTCTGAAGACCAGGAAGTACTACTTTGGAAGGATGGAGAGTGCCAAATGGGAGTTGAAATGACAGAAGGATATGAAGTGAAAGTGTCTGGGATAGAAGAGTCAGAAAACTTGCAAATAGAAAGGGGCATAGAGGTGAGTGTTTTTGGCAGTAGGAGCTATTTTTCTTCTCACTTAATTCATTTCCAAATGTAGTTAGCAAACGAGACTGATGCACTTATCAGCATAAAATGCTTAATTCATATGAAGAATTCAAGACAGTTTACTCTTCATTAGTTCTCATCTAAATCACCAAGGAAAGAGTATCAAAATTATCTAAAGAAATAATATATTCCATATGAATATCAGTGTAAATCCTGATTTGCTACGTAGATGGACAAGTAGATAACAGATGGGGCTTTCCTGGTGGCTCAGACAGTAAAGAATCCACCTGCAATGCTGGAGACCTGGGTTTGATCCCTGGGTTGGGAAGATCCCCTGGAGGAGATCATGGCAACCCACACCAGTATTCTTGCCTGGAGAATCCCCATGGACAGAGGAACTTGACAGGCTACATACAGTCCATGAGATTGCAAAGAGTCAGACACAACTGAGCAACTAATCACAGCACATTCAAACGATTTTTAAAGTTTATCATAGGAACATTTTAATAGCAGTTTTTTAAAATTAAATTTTAAAGGAGTATAATTGTTTTACAATGTTGTGCTCTTGTTGTTGTTCAGTCACTAAGCTGTGTCCAACTCTTTGCAACTCCATGGACTGAAGTGTGACAGACTTCCCTGTCCTTCACTATCTCCCTGTTTGTTCAAACTCATGTCCATTGAGTCAGTGATGCCATCCAACCATCTCATCCTCTGTCATCCCCTTTTCCTCCTGCCCTCAATCTTTTCCAGCACCAAGATCTTTTTCAATGAGTCAGCTCTTTGCATCAGGTGGCCAAAGTATTGGAGCTTCAGCTTTAACATCAGTCCTTCCAATGGATATTCAAAGTTGACTTCCTTTAGGATTGATTGGTCCCTTGCAGTTCAAAGAACTCTCAAGAGTCTTCTCCAACACCACAGCTTGAAAGCATCAGTTCTTCTTGGATCTCAGCTGTCTTTATGGTCCAATTCTCACATCTGTACATGACTACTGGAAAAACCATAGCTTCGACTATACGGATCTCTGTCAGCAAAGTGATGTCTCTACTTCTTAATATGTTCTCTAGGCTTGTCATAGCTTTCCTTCCAAGGAACAAGTGTCTTTTAATTTCATGGCCATGTTAGGTTTTCTTTATTTTGAAGAGAGATAATGTTCATTTTTTTTTACTCAAATTCTTCAATAATTCTCAAGTGAAAGATGATAGTATTTAAAATTCAAAATCAGGCCTACAAAATCCTTCATACTCTCCTCCCTAAATTTTATCTCCTGATCCTATTCTATCTTCCAAATCTCATCTCAAACATTTGTATCTAGCAGTGCTGAATTCAATTCTACATAACTGAACATATTAGCTCTACTTCCTAACTCTGCACCTTTCAGTAGTACTCCCTATGCCTAAAAATATTTTTTCCTTCTGATCCAATTATCCCCCACTTATCCTTCAAAACTCAGTTCAAATGCTACTTTCGCTTTGGATCTACCTGATGCCTTCCAAAAGCCTGAGGTTCTTCCTCTATGCCCCTCTTGTGCAATAAGTCTTTTCTAACCAATTACCTGGTGCACAGTGGCTTTAATATATGCAAGTCTGCCTTACCACTAAAGTTTAATTCTGGATCATGAACACTGACTTCTTATCTTTGCATCCCCAGTGTCTGCTGCTGTCCTTGCCACATTATGTTTGCTTCATGATTTTCTTTGCTGTCTAAACAAATGAAGAATAGATGGATTGACAGACGGATCATGACTTTAAATGTATAAAGCAAGCAAGTCTTTCTAATAAGAGTTTCGTAGAATGTGAAATTACTGCACTTGCTAGCAAGAATAGAAGGACCTGTGATTTAAGTAAGTGAAAGTCGCTCACTCATGTCCAGCTCTCTGTGGCCCCATGGACTGTAGCCTGCCAGGCTCCTCTGTCCATGGAATTCTCCAGGCCAGAATACTGCAGTGGGTAGCCATTTCCTTCTCCAGGGGATCTTCCCAAGTCAGGGATCAAACACAGGTCTCCCAAATTGCAGGCAGATTCTTTACCGTCTGAGCCACCAGGTGTAGTTATAAGATTTCAAAATTTGATCACATTGTAAAAATCATAGTTTTCAACAGTGAGAGAGAGAGAAGAAAATACAAAAAGAAAAGTATTTTCTGTGTCATAACAGTCTCTTATAAAAAAATTTAATGCTGGATAATTCTATCAACCTGGAAAAGTAAGCTATTGGGCATTTTAATTTTAAATCATTTTAAACTGTTAGTGATTTTTTTTTTTTCCTAAAACTGAATTAATAGCATATCTCCTCACTAAAAGTATTTTTAAAACAGTGTCTAGACAACATATTAGAAAGCAGAGATATTACTTTGCCAACAAAGGTCCGTCTAGTCAAAGCTTTGGTTTTTCCAGTATTTATGTATGGATATGAGAGTTGGACTATAAAGAAAGCTGAGCACCAAAGACTTGATGCTTTTGAACTGTGGTGTTGGAGAAGACTCTTGAGAGTCCCTTGGACTGCAAGGAGATCCAACCAGTCCATTCTGAAGGAGATCAGTCCTGAATATTCACTGGAAGGACTGATGCTGAAGCTGAAACTCCAATACTTTGGCCCCCTGATGCGAAGAATGGACTGATTTTAAAAGACCCTGACTTCTGGGAAAGATTGAAGGCAGGACGAGAAGGCGACAACAGAGGATAAGATGGTTGGATGGCATCACAAACTCGATGAACATGAGTTTGAGCAAGCTCTGCAAGTTGGTGATGGACAGGGAATCCTGGCATGCTGCAGTCCATGGGGTCGCAAAGAGTTGGACACGATTGAGTGACTTAACTGAACTGAACTGTCCTAGGAAGAGTTAAATCACATAGGACTCTTTTCTTGTAACTGGTAATCTGTCCTAAAATGTAATTAGTTCTGAAATGAGAGGAATGTTCATTTCAAATAATGGTAATAGACACTGTAATCAAGGCTTACTTTTTTTTTTTCTCTGCATTTATTTCTCTCAATAAAAAATTGTTTTATTGCCTCTTCGGGGAAAAAAAGACGGTGCTCATTTTCCCTATGATTCTTAATTAATTTGCTATGAAAAACCTTTTTTTTAAAAAAAGTTCTAGCTGTTTGCAATAATTACACACAGAAAACTGATGCGAAGGTCATTCTCCAACATCTGGAAATGGAAACAGAAATTCTTGTTAATTAGGATAACTTATAGATGAAGCAAAACCTATTCTGTAAGCAGGTATTTAATGGCGTTGTGGGTTCAGGGGAGGGGTGAGAGGAAAAATATAAAACAGGGTATTAAGAGCATGAAACAAAAGGGGGAAAGAGATTCTAAATCTGAATGGTTTTCAAAAAAGGAGATCTTCAGACCACGACTGTGGACAAAGCAGAGGATGATTTTAAAAATGCTGTCTTCCCAAGCGACTCTTCCCTCCAAGAGAAATGAGCTACCTCTGTAGCGATGATAATGCACATTCAGGAGGATTTTGATCTGCTGCAGATAGTTATGCTGATAGGTGGAGCATTAGTCAAGACTTTTTGAGAAGATTCAAAGTAAAGTTAACCCACCAGTTCTTTGTCAGTCGGTGCTTTTGTTCAAAGCCCCGGGCAAGCCCAGATCCCCAGTCACTAACAGAGGTGTTTGTCACTCCTGGGGTGCACTCTGCCTCAAGCCCAGCAGCTGTTGTTTAGTGATAGATCAGTGAAGCAAAACATTATGCAGTGATGAAAAATAGATCTTGCATCGCTGTTCACATTCCTACCCCTTTGTTCTACATTCTCTGGGATTCATTTAGCTATAATCATTTGTTACTGAGGGGCAACTGTCTTTCAGACAATGATGATGGAGTCACCTTTGAAAGAAGTGCAAATGAGGAGAAATCATTTTCCAATATACCCTCTTTGAATTGCAGTAGATAAACCGGTGCTTACTCAGAGAGGCTGCCTGGAATGTAGATTATACTCATCAATAACAAAATGAGAAATTTTGACTTCTTTCCTTTTTTTTTAATCAATAAGAAGTTAACTGGTTTATATTCTGGAATTTCTAATAAAATTTTATTAGGAGATGAGGGATCTGAAATAAGATATAAATGTGTGAAGTTTTAAGGGGTTTTGTGTGATATCCTGATATATTTTATCACATCTTATTTAGTTTGCTTCACTTTATTTTGGGAGGAAAAGTCCTGGTTAAATCTCATGCACTCCATTGAAAATAGAAGTTTTGACTGCAGTCTTCTAATTCTCTAAGATAAATTGTTTGCAATTTTAATAGGACTATTTCCCTTATGCTCCTGCAACTCCCTGTAAAGTCAATGACTTTGGTACAGACTTTCAGATCTCAATATAAGTAATTTCCATCTCAGCCTTGGAATGACGATCAATATTTTGTGATTTCTTCCACATAATTTAATCCATTAGATTTATTGGCAATGCCAATGCCAAGCATCAAACCTTTAATGAAAATGAAGATTAATATTTGACCAAGTAACCTCAAATCAACAAATGTCTGAAGCACTTGCGTTGCCTGCACTGAACATTGATTTCTCTTTCCTGAAAAAAATTTTGTACAGTGCAGAACACTTACCTGACTCATATTCCTTTCCACATAAGAAGGAGGAAGTACTTTGAAACAGGCATCAGGGAACAGGACCTCTTTGGATTTCAGCTATGCCTTTGCTAATAATGCAACCCTAGGTTAAAAGGACATTTTACATTTCACATGTATAACCTATTTTTCTCCAAAAACATCTCTTTGAATTTATTACAGCAGACATTCTTTTTTGTTTTTTAATATACTTCATGTGTTGCTTTGTGTGTGTATGATTATGTATAGGTATTCACCAATTTTTATGTACAATTTAATGAGTTTTGACAAATGCATAGAGTGGTATCATCACTACAACAACTATAAGTATAGAGATTACTTCTATCCCCCAAAATGTCTCATACTGCACCTTTTGTGAAATGTCCTCATCTTTCCCACCATCCACTGGAGTCTGACAAATACTGACCTTCTTTACCCTCTTTAAAATTTCATATAAATGGAACCATGCAGCATGCAGTATTTGTTTCTGCTTTTTTTCACCCACTTAGTATGAATACCTTTGAGATTCATCCATGTAATTGCAGTTCTCAATACTTTCTTTGCATTTATTGTTGAATAGTATTCCTTTGCATGGATGTACTACGATATTTTTATTCCTTAAGCAGGTTACAAAATTGTGAGTTGTATACCAGTTTTAGCTGTTATGAAGAAAGCTACTGTGAATATTTGAATATAAGTCTTCATAAGTTTATATAATGTCTAGGGTAACTACCTAGGTGTGAAATTACTGTGTTCTACGATGAATGAATATTTAAATTTGTAATGAGCACTCAAGCTACATTCCAAATTTGCTGTACTGGTGTTTCTTCCTACCAGCAGTGTATGAGAGGCTTGGTTGCCTTACAGTCTTGCCAAAACTTGATATTTTAAGTCCTCCAATAGGTATATAGTACTATCTAATTGTAATATTTATTTGGATTTCAAGAGTGACTAATGATACTTTTCCACTTTTAATGGGTTCATTAGCCCTTTGGTATGTATTTCAATGAAATGTCTTTTCAGAACTTTTTAGCTTATTTTTTTTTTTAAACAAAATTAGATATTAGACTTATTAAATTATAAGAGTTTTTTGTGATTCTGGATACAAATTCTTTATCAGATATATGTTCTGCATCAGATATATTTTCTCTATTTATGTTTTGTATTTTCATTTTCCTGTTGTTCATTGCTCAGTCGTTAAGTCGTATCCAACTCTTTGAGACCCCATGGACTGTAGCATGCCAGGCTTCCAAGTCCTTCACCACCTCCCAGAGTTTGCCCAGACTCATGTTCATTGAGTCAGTGATGTCATCCAGCCATCTAATCCTCTGTCTCCCCTTCTCCTCCCATCCTCAATCTTTCCCTGCATCAGGTCTTTTCCAATGAGTCAGCTCTTTGCAGTATCTTTTGAAGAGCTTAACTTTCAAATTTGTTCAAGGTTAACCTATTACTTTTTTATTCTTCAAGATTTATTTTTTAAGTTTCTTTTCTAATCCAAGATCACTTACATTTTATCCTATATGTTTCATTTTTAGATTTTATTGTTTTCATACTAACAATTAGGTTTAAGATTCACTCAGATATTTGTCACATAGAAGAGGAAAGGGTTGAAGTTCAATTTTTACGTATTGATATCTAAATGTTATAGCATCATTGTTGAAACAGTGATGCTTCCCACTGAATTGTCTTTGTACCTTTGTTGAATGTTAATTAGCTATAAAGGTGTGGGTCTATTTTTGAACTCTATTCTGTTATATCATCTATTTGTCTATCCTGTTGCTAATGCCATGCTGTAAACTACTAATGCTAATAACATACTATAACATTAACTGCCTTAACTTTGTAGTATGTCATGAAATCAGGTAAAGTCCTGAAATATTAAAAATCAGCCTGTTTATTACTATATAAAAATTTGGGGGGAGAATTGATTATGGTGCAGTAAACTATAGCTGAATTTTGGAGAAAAAGAAATCTTAAAATATTAAAACTTCCAGTCATGAATCGTCTGAGTAATTTAGGTGTAGCTTTAATTTCTTTCATGGATATTTTGTAATTTTCAGGGTACAAGTCTTCTATATTTTTTCCTAAAGTTTACTTTAAGATTTTATTAGTTTTAAGCCATTGCAAATGGTTTTATTTTAATTTTCATTTGCTCACCAGTAGTATTAATATGGAACCACTCCAGTACTCTTGCCTGGAAAATCCCATGGACAGAGGAGCCTGGTAGGCTGCAGACCACGGGGTGGTGAAGAGTCAGACACGACTGAGCGACTTCACTTTCACTTTTCACTTTCATGCATTGGAGAAGGAAATGGCAACCTACTCCAGTGTTCTTGCCTGGAGAATCCCAGGGACGGGGGAGCCTGGTGGGCTGCCGTCTCTGGGGTCACACAGAGTCGGACATGACTGAAGCAACTTAGCAGCAGCAGTATTAATATATTGAAATACTATAATTGATTTTTTGTAATCTTCATGCAACCTTACTAAACTCACTCATAAAGTCTAGTAGAATTTTTAGGATTCCTTAGGATTTTAGGATTCCTTAGTAGATTCCTTAGGATTTTCTATATAGCAAACATATCATTTGTGAATTATGACATTTTAATATTTGATTTCAGAAATTCATATTTTCTATTTCTTTTTCTTTTTTTGTGCTTGTTGGGACAGTCAGTACAAGGTTGAAGAGAAGTGATGACAAGGGGTACCCTCTGTATTCCTGATCATGGGTGGAAAGAGTAAAGTCTTCCACCATAAGATGATCTTACTGTAGATTTTTCATCAATCACCTTAATCAAGTTGAAGAATTTCTCTTTTATTCTCTTTTTGAAATATGTCAAAAGAATTTTTGAATCTATTGTGATAGTCGTTTTTTAGCATATAAATATAGTGAATTTCATTGATTTTGAATACTAATCAACTTATCCCTTCTAGGATAAAACTCACTGGTTCATAATTTATTTTTTTATATATTACTGAATTTGGTTTGCTCATATTTTGCTAAGGAATTTTTCTCTTATAACAGTGTTGGTCTGAAATTTTCTTGAAATCACTGGCTAATTTTAGCATCAGAGTGACACTGATGCTATAAAATGGTTGAGAAACAAACCTTCTTCTTCTATATTCTGAGAGAGTTTGTATAGAATTGTTACTAATATTTCTCATATATGTAGTAGGATTTGCCAATGAAGCCACCTGGGCTGCACGTTTTATTTGTGGGAAAGTTGTGAATAGGAAATTAATTTACTTAAAAGATACTGGGTTATTTGGTTATTTCCTCTTGAGTTAGTTTTGGTAGTTTGTGTCTTTTAAAAAATTTTCCATCTCATCTAAATTGTTAAATTTATTAGCATGGTCTTATTCATAGTATTCCTTTGTTATCCTTTTAATGCCTGTGGGACCTATGGTCATGTATTTGCTTTTATCCCTGATACTGGTAATTTGTGTCTTCCCTCTTTTATCGCATTGTGGTTCAAAATATGGCCCCTCTTGGTGAATGTTCTATGTGCAATTGGAAAGAGTATGTATTTTTCCCTTTGGAGACTGTACATTTTTAAACATCAGTTAAGTCAGTTTGACTGATTGGGTTGATTGACTCTGAGATTCTTACAGATTTTCTAGCTATTTCTTTTACCAACTATTGAGAGAGAAGCGTTGAGATCTCCACTTAAAATTTAGGATTTGTCTGACTCTCTTCCGTTCTTTCACATTTTGCTTCCTGTGTTTTGAAACTCTGTTATAACTTACTTATGCATGTATGTACTTATTTATTTTAATTTTTGGCCAAATTCTGCAGCATGTGGAATCTTAGTTCTGTGAACAATGACTGAACCTGCACCCTCCGAACTGGAAAGCTGTGTCTTAAACACTGAACTGTTGGGAGGTCCTGAAATTCTATTATTAGATGCATGCATATTTAGCTCTGTCCTGTTCTCTTGATAAAGTTTTTTCTATCATTATGAAATATCATTCTTTATCTGTAGTAATGTCTCTTATTTGAAATATACTTTGTCTAATATTAATACAGACACTCCCATTTTTTCTCTTGTTTATATTTGTATGGTATATCCTTTCATATTTCTAATTTATTTGTATTTTAAAGTGGTTTACAGTAGATGTTTTATAGACATTGTATGGCTTGGTCTTGCTTTTTAAAAGTCAGGTCTGATCATCTCTGTCTTTTAATTTAATTTAATGGCAACAGTGGGCAACACTTCACATGTTCCTTCTGCAGAAACTATAATGAAAGATAAAAGCTCTTGCCCACAGCTTTCCTTTCCCTTTGTCACCTGACCCTGTAGCTTTCTTGTGCCCCTCCCACCCTATTCCTCCTGGGAATGGAAAGGAAAAAACTACCTTTCCAATGGCAATTATCTACTTACTATCCCTTTAATTTTCTATTAACACACTATAAATATGTATTTTTTCATTTTCTAGTTTTTAAAGTGGGAGGGTAAATCTGGTTATTACTCCATCATCATTGGAAGAGGGAAAAGATAATACTTTTACTATGACTTTAGAGTTACAGAAAATGCTGCTCAGAGAATTTATCAGCTTTCAAGGCCACACAATCAATAGCTATTTACCTATGTACTCAGTGTATTTGTTCTGCGTTCTTATTAAGAAATACTTAGCTGCCATAGGTTAGGTTGTAATTCTGTCTTGTATGGTCAAAGCTATGGTCTTTCGAGTAGTCAGGATGTGTGAGCTGGACCATAGAAAAGGCTGAATACCACAAAATTGATGCTTTCAAATTGTGGTACTGGAAAAGACTCTTGAGAGCCTCTTGGACTGCCAGGAGATCAAACCAGTTATTCCTGAAGGAAATCAACCCTGAATATTCATTGGAATGGTTGATGCTTAAGCTGAGGCTCCAATACTTTGACCATCTGATGCAAAGAGCTGACTCACTGGAAAAGATCCTGATGCTGGGAAAGATGGAGGGCAGGAGGAGAAGGGGACCACAGAGGATGAGATGGTTGGATGGCATCACTGACTCAATGGACATGAGTCTGAGCAAGCTCTGGGAGATAGTGAAGGACAGGGAAGCCTGGTGCACTGTAGTCCATGGGGTCACAAAGAGTCAGACATGACTTAGCAACTGACCACCACCACTAACAACTATCTTATTTTCCTGAGACTGCTGTAACAAATAACTATAAACCTATGACTTCAAGCAACATACATTCATTCTCTGATGATTCTGGAGGCTAGATGTCTGAAGTTAATATCACTGGGCCACAAATCAAAGTGTGGGCAAGACCACAGTCCCTCTGGAGGCTCGAGAGGAGAACCCCTTTCTAGCCTCACCCAGGCTCAGGTGGCTGCATCACTGTATCTTCAAAGTAGGCATTTTCTATTATAGGGTTATTATTTAGAACAACTGGAGATTAACACATCATCTGATCTTGATGAATTCATGCTTGGTATTCCTATATCCTGGGAATATGGCACAGTACCTAAATGGATAGTCAGAATACAAAATATGTTAAACAGGGATAATGCCAAATGATTGATATGCATATAAGGTGTGGTGTTCATTTCAAAGCAAATTGAAAACAAAGACAAAACCTGAATATCTCTGAATTTCTTCTACTATGTGCAGATATGGGAGCTAGGCTCTAAGGAAATAAAACCAGACAAATGAACAAACCAAAAAAAAAAAAAAAAAACCCTAATAGAGCCAAAGGATTCTCTAGCATGGAAGTTCAATTGGTGATAAACAGAGAGGCTAAATTCCTGAGTCTTTGATGAGAAATCAAGAATGAAGACCTGGGTGAACCAGATGCTGATACTTAAAAAAATAGACAAGAGCCCGTATGATAAATGGTATATAGGAGCAGAAGCCAGAAATCAGGTGAAAAGCTAGCTGAAATGGAACCAGGTCAAAACAATTAAGGATGGACACTGAAGAGCAGTACAGAATTTAGTGACTGGTTATGGCTAGGCTGTCAGACTGGTAAATGGGGTTCTGTGGGGCTGGACTGACAAAGATAATCAGCAGAAAGGCTGATGTAATAGATTAACAACAACCACAAAAATCTATTTAGCTAGATTAGTCTTTGAAAGATTAGAATGATTAGTGTTTTGCAGAGAACTGAAGTATGGTATTCCTTTTAAAGTTCAAGTAGCCACAGGGTAAAATGCTTGACAGGGCAATATTACAGTAGAAAGTAACACTTCTCTTAAGAGAAGTTTCCTTTTTTCTCCTCTACACAGTCTTTACAACTTGAAATAGATAACCCCTTGTGGAGACATTTTGAGTGGCAGGTTTTGTGGTGCTATTGTAGACCTTAAAAAAAGAAAGAAAGAAAGAAAGAAAGAAACTAGTGCCAATTCACAATAATGTTTGGTTAGCACAAAATGGCCATGCAGGCTAGCAAAGAGTGGGAGATCAATAAGATACCCTGTCATTGCAAAAACTAGGATCTAGGGTAAATTTATTTTCCTCACCACATGGATTTCAAGTTCATTTCTCTGTAGGATGTGTTAAAAATATTCTGGTGCACTCACTTGCATTGTATATACACTCTGAAGGGGAGAAACTTACCAAGAAAATGAATAGTTTCCAAATTTTAAAAAATGACTGGTTGTGAATGGGCTGTATTTCTAAAGATGAAAATGTCAAAAATTTTAATACTCAATTACTGAAATAACAGACCATATTTCATAATTAAAAAAACCTACTTCATTCCCAAGAAGCATTAAAAACTCATAGAAATATGTATGCAGATATATATTTGTGTGTACATAGGTGTTTATGTACATGTGTATAGATAATACTTAGTTTTCCAGGGTTAGATGACCTCAACTATGCTGAGTTTGTTAATTTTCTTTTATAGATTATTAACTGAAGGAGAAAAAAACATCACCATGCTAATTAGTATATGTGAACCTGGAGTTATTATAACATCTAAAAACTTATATTGGGGTTATTTATATTTTCATTCACTCAGTTGAAACCCATCAACATTTTAAATACCACGTGAGGAACTAAAAAGTTGATCATGATAAAATAATGAATTTCCCCAGGCTAATCATCTTAGTGGAATGCTCAGATATGCATTCAAAGCCTTTTCTGTGAAACAAAGCATAGCTATAGGATTTCACAATTGATCCAGGGTGTGGTCACTGGTAGATTAAGTAAAACAAAATGGTTTACAATGCTGAGATCAGTTAGAACTGAGTCTTCAAAAACTGGCAGGATTTTTTCCTGACATGATTCAGTGGGAACTGCACAATACCACTTAAACAGTGTGTGTGTATAACCTGATATAATCATGGAAAAAAATACTCAAATCCAAACTGTAAGACATGCTACAAGAAAACTGGTCCAAGATACTTAAAATGGTCAATTCCATGAGGAAAACAAACAAACAAAAATGATGGAGATGAGGTTGTTTAGTTTGTGTGATCATTGATTGGATCCTGAATTAAGGGGAAAAAAACATTTTTGCACTAGTGAAGATATTTGAATATAAACTGAATATTAAATTAGAACATTAAATCAATGTTTAACTTGTCTGCTACAGTTTTGGTTCTGATTCTTCCAGATGAGAGCATGAGGCACCTTGTGTGTGAATAGTTTGTGTGATTTCAGGAAGAGAAGTGGAGTAGAGGAAGTGGGAGAGGAAATGGGGCAGCTTTCATGCAGCTGTTTACTGGAAGCATCTGGGTTACTATTCCTCTAGGCATTCTCTGATGTGCTGTGTAGCCCACACTCCAGAAATATAAGTGAAAGGCAAGGGGCTAGGATATTTACCCACTGCTTCAAGACCATGGAGGGAGGAGCCTGGTAGGCTACCATCCATGGGGTTGCAAAGAGTCAAGACAGGACTGCAGGACTGAGCGACTTCACTTTCACTTTCACTTTCAAGACCTCAATTGGTTGAGTGTAGCTTCCTGTGAGTATATGTCACCTACAATTTCCAAGTGCATTTGCTAATGTGAGTTTTTGAAGGAGAAAAGTACTAAAGTATATGGCAAGGGGCAAAAAATGGCAAACTTTCGATGTAAACAACAAGTATCTATCATAATAGTGACAAATTAAAAAAAAAAAAACTGTGTTAAAAGGTATAATTATAATGTTGTGATAATGTAAGATAATGCCCTGTTTTCATGAAATGCATACTGAATGTATTTAAGGGTAAAGTGTCGAAGTACCTATCACTCAATATTAAATGGATCTGTGCAGGAGGAACAGAATGAAGGCAAAGAGTTAAAGCCATTGTAGTAAAATCCTTGACATTTTTTCTATCAACTTCAGTGTAAATTTGGAATGTTTTAAAATAAAAAATTTGATAAAAAAGAAAGAACTTGAATACATAAATTTGGAGTAGGAAAGGGCATTCTTTGTTTAAGAAAGCCTAAGACTAAAAAGAGTGATAAGATAGGAATCTACAAAGTAGAAAAATATAAATCTCGAGGTGTGCAGTGTGTGAAAATATCAGTCTGAAATTATAAGAGTATTTCAAATTAATTTTGTAATTGATGATAACTGTTGGAAAAGACCCTGATTCTGGGAAACATTGAGGGCAAAGGGAGAAGGGTGCGGCAGAGGATGAGGTGGTTGATAGCATATAGCATCACTGACTCAATGGACATGAGTGCGAACAAACTCCAGGAGATAGTGGAGGACAGAAGAGTCTGGCATGCTGCATTTGTGTCCATGCGGTCTGTGTCCATGCGGTCACAAAGAGTCAGACATGACTTAACAACGGAACAAAAACAACAATTGGGAGTTATAAAGGACCCAAAAAAAAAAAAAATGTGGATATAATATGAGATGCTGCAGTGATGAAGGTCAGAGGTTCATTTGTAGTAGTGAATCAAAGTAGAGGCTACCGGAATATTAAAGAAGGGTAGAACTAAAGCCCTGAACTTTGGTAGTAATAGTCATTAAAACACTGAGATGAATGTTAATCAGAAAATACTTTACAGAAAGAATTGATGTCTTCTATATAATTGGATTCCAAGATGGTAAAGGAAATGGAATCTTTAGTAACTAAGTAACACTTTAATCTTTGTCTCTCTGACCCCCCTGCATAGTTGATCAAATTTTGATAAATTAAAAAGGGGGGGCATACTTTGCATAACAAGGAAGAGCTTTACAGCTTCAACACAATTAGGAAAAGAAGAACTTCTGTGAAGAGGAGAAAGTCAATGAGGTATTGAATTTTGTGATATTTTCAGGGAGATGCTCATTCCTTTTAATTTATTTTCAGATTGGGGTTTTTTATACATTTTTTTGAAAGGGAAACTATGTGCAAGAATAGAAAGATGGTATTTAAACAGTAGTTTAAATGGACCAAGGGTTTTGGTAGTAATTTGTTAAGGAACTTATTGGTTAGGGTTGGAGAATTAATGAAATGCCAGACTCCAAAGATAGAAGATGCAAGCATCTTAGTAATACTCACCCAGCAGAGGTTTCTGGATTGCAGGGGTGTCTCCCTGAGTGGAGCCTAAGGCAAAAAGGGAGTTAAACCAAGAACAGAGGCAAAATTATTCTTGTGGTTAGGGAGGAAAGAGGACATGACAGATCAGGTTAAAGTTTGATTGGTTTATGTAAATCACAATTGTATGAGCAAATTTGTGGCAGTTATGATATCTATCACAGCATACTATCAGGGTTTCTCATCAAATGAACCAATCAAATGAACTTGAGGGTGAAGGTATAGAGAATCGGAATTGACTTGGGAGAGAGGCCAGTGGAAAGGAATTTTGTAGGGTTTAAGGCACTTGTGTCAATGTTAATTCAAAGTGGAGTTTATTTAAAATTAAAGTGGAATCTCTCAGACATTATGAATAGATGGTTTGCCTCATTACAAATAGGAGTGAGCTTTCTACTATGGAAGCAAAATGTCAGTAGAGCAAATGTAGTAAAAGTAAAGGAGGTTAGGATGAAAACACAAGAATTCAGTAGGAAAGAGAAAGCATCTAACACTGAAGATAATGCCAAATACACCAACATCTTCACCATATCCCGTATTATGTATGATGGGCAGACTGCAGAAGAGCTTATGCTAACTGCAGCCCGCCAGGCTCCTCTGACCATGGGGATTCTCCAGGCAAGAATACTGGTTGCCATGCCCTCCTCCAGGGGATCTTCCCAACCCAGGGGTAAAACCCAGGTCTCCTGCATTGCAGCAGATTGTTTACCTTCTGAGTCAACAGGGAAGCCCCTATGTTAATAAGCCCTTTCTTTATTTTAGAAGGGTTCACATAGTAGCCTGTTAGCTTCCTTTAAGTGGTTAAGCCAATGGGTTTTGGAGTCACTATATACATAAACCTTCAAGTTGTGAACTTTTAAAGATGCACACATGCCTTCTTCAGTGTCAGGCATGAACGAAATTGCAGCATGCCCTCCATTTCTTATTGCTGGCAATCCTTCAGCTCTACCATCTCTCACCTCCTCTCCTTCCTCCAGTCAGTAACACTTCTTGTCTGTTCCAGCGCCAGACCCTGTATGCCAGCTGTTGTATTGTACTACTGTACTTTTCAAGGTACTGTACTATAAGATTAAAAATGTGTTCCTTATTTTTGCATTTGTTTGTTTTGTATGTATTATTTGTGTGAAAAATATTATAAACCTGTTACAGAACAGTACTATCTAGCTGATTGTGTTAACTGGGTACCTAGGCTGATTTTCTTGGACTTACAAACAAATTGGACTTAATGAAGGCACTCTTACTGTACTTGTGTTTGAATGCTGGATCATTAACCTGCTAGGTTTTGTACTTTTAAGTCATATAACTCTATAAACCTGTGCTTGCTAATCTGTAGAGTGGGAAATAACAGCACCAAAATAGAGGGCAAAAAAATTTCAGTTCAGTTCAGTTCAGTCGCTCAGTCGTGTCCTACTCTTTGAGACCCCACGAATCGCAGCACCGCAGGCCTCCCTGTCCAACTCCCGGAGTTCACCCGAACTCTTGTCCATCAAGTTGGTGATGCCATCCAGCCATCTCATCCTCTGTCGTCCCCTTCTCCTCCTGCCCCCAATCCCTCCCAGCATCAGAGTCTTTTCCAATGAGTCAACTCTTCACATGAGGTGGCCAAAGTACTGGAGTTTCAGCTTTAGCATCAATCCTTCCAAAGAATTTATTCCAAATAACAACCTATAGTTGTTATTGCAGATATGGTTGGTTGTGAAGGACATTTTACATATAAAAAACTCAGATATGAAGAGTTATTATGTTTTCAAAGTTGCAAACTTGTAGTTAGCAGAGCTGGGATGTGAAATTATGTCTACCTTAATTTCAAATTTCACTTATTAACTGAATATATTAAATATTTCCTATTTTAAATAAAGACTGCATCAGTTAGAAAAGGATTGCTAAAGAAAAGGAACAAAGAATAAAGAAGAGTCATGGATATCAAAGAAGATGATACTCATTCAAAGGCCACAGTGGGAAGGGAGTGCCAGGGACAAAGCAATGCAAATATAATAGTCACATTTCAATTTCTGTGCAGAAGAAGTTGAACTGGGTTTTTTAGCCAGATGTCTTGAAACTTGAGAATAGGAACACATAACACAACCTTTCCCTGCCCTTAATTTCTTGTCCACCAAACCCCATTCTGATCATAATTCTACTTTTAAAAGAGCTTGCTAATGTAGAGCTGAATTGAGTTTTCTAGGTAATTATGTCAAAGCCTATATAAGACTGAAAGTATACACAGAAGAACTATACAAAATACATTTTCACAACCCAGATAATCATGATGGAGTGATCACTCACCTAGAGCCAGACATCCTGGGAATGTGAGTCAAGTGGGCCTTAGGAAGCATGACAATGAACAAAGCTAGTAGAGGTGATGGAATCCCTGTTGAGCTATTTCAAATCCTGAAAGATGATGCTGTGAAAGTGTTGCCCTCAACATGTCAACAAATTTGGAAAACTCAGCAGTGGCCACCGAAAGGGAAAAGGTCAGTTTTCATTCCAATCCCAAAGAAAGGCAATGCCAAAGAATGCTCAAACTACCACACAATTGTTCTCATCTCACATGCAAGCAAAGTAATGCTCAAATTTTTCTAAGCCAGGCTTTAACAGTACATGAACCATGAACTTCCAGATGTTCAAGCTGGACTTAGAAAAGGCAGAGGAACCAGAGATCAAATTGCTAACATACATTGGATCATCAAAAAAGCAAGGGAGTTCCAGAAAAACATCTACTTCTGCTTTATTGACTATGCCAAAGCCTTTGACTGAATGGATCACAACAAACTGTGGAAAATTCTTAAAGAGATGGGAATACCAGACAACCTGACCTGCCTCTTGAGAAATCTGTATGCAGGTCATGAAGCAATAGTTAGAACTGGACATGGAACAACAGACTGGTTCCAAATAGGAAAAGGAGTATGTCAAGGCTGTATATTATCACTCTGCTTTTTTAACTTATATTTAGAGTACATCATGAGAAACACTGGGCTAGATGAAGCACAAGCTGGAATCAAGATTGCCAGGAGAAATATCAATAACCTCAGATATGCAGATGACACCACCCTTATGGTAGAAAGTGAAGAACTAAAGAGCCTCTTGATGAAAGTGAATGAGGAGAGTGAAAACATTCAGAAACCTAAGATCATGGCATCTGGTCCCATCACTTCATTGCAAACAGATGGAAAAACAATGGAAACAGTGACAGAATTTATTTTAGGGGGCTCCAAAATCCTGCTGATGGTGACTGCAGCCATGAAATTAAAAGATGCTTCCTCCTTGAAAGAAAAGTTATGACCAACCTAGACAGCATATTAAAAAGCAGAGACATTATTTTGCCAACAAAGGTCCATCTAGTCAAAGCTATGGTTTTTCCAGTAGTCATGTATGGATGTGAGAATTGGACTATAAAGAAAGCTAAGAGCTGAAGAATTGATGCTTTTAAACTGTAGTGTTGGAGAAGACTCTTGAAAGTCCCTTTGACTGCAAAGAGATCCATTCAGTCCTTCCTAAAGGAAATCAGTCCTGAATATTCACTGGAAGGACTGATGCTGAAGCTGAAACTCCAATACTTTGGCCACCTGATGTGAAGAACTGATTCATTGGAAAAGACCCTGATGCTGGGAAAGATTGAAGGTGGGAGGAGAAGGGGATGACAGAGGATGAGATAGTTGGATGGCGTCACCAACTCAATGGACATGAATTTGAGTAAACTCCGGGAGTTGGTGATGGACAGGGAGGCCTGGCATACGGCAGTCCATGGAGTCACAAAGAGTTGGACTTGAATGAGCGACTGAACTGAATTGATTCAGTTCTACATATTAATTTCTTCTTTAGCGAGAAACACTAAACCCCCCTGCTCTGAGACACTACTGAAATGTTTCTGAGCCAGAAATATTTCAGATCAGATGACTCTGGAAAGCAGCAAATCCCACAAATTCTCCCTTTGGGGAGGGTTCTAGTCAGCCCCACTCTAACTAGATGCATCCCTGTTTCCTCTTATAGAAGCTGTTAGCCCATTTTGAAGATGAATAGATCATGGCTAAAATGGGTAAAAGAACTTTTTGTCACACAATGATTTGGTTAGAAGAATTGTGCTTTGATCATATCTCTTTGGATCCCAAATCCATTTTATTTCTACTGCATTGCTAAAGTCCTATGAAAATCTGGATTCTCAAGATAACTTTGGAGAGAAACTTTTCTTTCTTTCTTTTTTACTTATAATTTTTTATTGGCATGTAGCTGATTAACAATGTTGTACTTGTTTCAGGTGAACAGTGAATGGACTCACCCATACATATACATGTATCCATTCTTCCCAGAACTCCCCTCCCCTCCAGACTGCAACATAATGTTAAGCAGAGTTTCCTATATTATACAGTAGGTCCATGTTGATTTTCTATTTTAAATATAGCAGTGTGTATATGTCGATCTCAAACTCCCAAACTATCCCTTACCCTCATCTTTCCTCATTGGCCTTCTTAAGTTCATGGAGAGAGCATTTTCTGGTTTCTGTTTTTCACAATACCAATGATGGCAAATGGAAAGAGCTTGAGACACACATTAATTATTTTGTCATAATTAGAGACTATTCATATGATATCCAAATTCATAGCTGTTACGTTGTCGCTTTGGGTTACCAACTCTCCGACTTGGGCATGGGAGGGGACGAAGGCCATTTCCTTTGTACTGCTGTGTCTGCATTGGTGCTAAGTGACCCAGTTAATTATGCAGCTACTAGTTGGGCTATGATCAGGGTGAAAGGTCAGGACTTAGAGCTTTGCTCTAATTTACTCTCCCTCTCATTTTCCTCCCTTCTTAATATCTTTCTCTTCATAATTCATTTCTCTTGGCACTGTCTTCCTCTGCCACCTTCATCAATGCAGTTGTCTCTCAGAACAATGATCCCTTTAGGTTTTCCATGTTTCAGATTCTTCTGATTATACTGGCATGCTCTGGGTACAAATGAAAAAGAACCACGTAGAAAAGTGAACTTATTCACCAGTGTCAGGCAATTTCTAACTCTTGTTTTACAAGTACAAGTGCATGGACTCCCAGGTTTTAAAAAAATAATTAAAATTATTTTACTGAGATGACTGTTTTCCATATTTCTTAAATGCTGAATTATTTTGTCTTAAAATGAAATTCTACTTAAAATTGGAATGGAACACCCCCACTACATTCTTGTTTCCAAGTACACCCTAATATATCCATGAGTGTTTTTAACTGTTCTTTGAATAGTTGTAGTGACAGATCACTCCTAATCATATCAAGCAGCTGAATTTTTTTTCTTGGATGAGATTACAACTTCTTTTAGAATGTGCTGGAAATTGCATCCTTATAATTTTCAACCATTGACCTTAAATTGTGATTAGGAACATCAAAGTAGCAACCCTAATTTTTCTACTAACAAACAGTCTTAAGATGCTATTCCTTGTGTTGGAAGAATCAGAAAACTTATACCTTTCTTCACAGGATTGTCCTTGAAGTCAATCGGACCTCATGTCTTATTAAATCAAATTGCTGTTAGTCCACATATTCTTCATCCTGTCCCTAATCTTTTGACTTTGCTCCTTCCTCTCTCCTCTGTTTCTCCTCCTTTTCTCCTTACCTTTCCGCCCCCGCCCCCCTTCTTCTCTCCCTCCCTCCATTTCTTCCTCCCTGCCTTCCCCCTTCCTTCCTTCCTATTGTCTTTTTATTTCAAACCCCAATACAGGAACATACAATCCTCTAAATAAAATAAATCCATTAGTTGGATTGAGGCCATGATTTCTACCTGCTATGATGTATATAGTTTCTAATTAAAGATCATTCTGTATGTGTTTTTCTTTGTTATGTGATCATGACCATCTCTCCCAAATTAGTGATACCTGCCTGCATTCTGTCTGGTCAAGTTCTGAGTAAAAAACTGCATTCTAGGAGGTAAGTCAAGGGTCTAAAATTTAGATGCAGATCAGTTGCCACATCTCATGAAAAGTTAAAAGCCAGAAATAAGTGGTAAATGCAGCAGTGAGTGGTCTGTTAAGTGGAGTATGGAGTGCGGGTATAGAGAAGTTGATCATCAGGACTTGCATTTTTAGAGTTTACTTTTATTTTTAGACAATTACTTAGAAATAACTCTGCTTTTTAAAAAGTGTATTTAAATACATTAATAAAATATAATATAGACAGAAAGAAGAAATTAAAATCAACTAAAAAAAACAATCAATGATAGAAACAAGAGCAGAAGCCAGGAGTGGGTGAATCCACTTGCTCTCACTGATGCTGACCATGTGTGCCTCGGAGGGCCACCTGGAGTCCCAAGGCCAGCGGGGGCAAGGACATCTCTCCTGTTTTGCTGTTCCCTCTGGGTACACTGAAGACACATGTGGCACCTCCTCCCTGGGGAGTCTGGCAGCTGTGGCAGTGGCTGGAAGTAAGTATTCATGAGCCTCTCTGCATCTCAGAGGCAGAGGAAGGAGAGAGCTCACACAGAGTGTTAGCCTCAGTCTTAGAACTCCTGCAGAAAAGCCATCACAGACTGTTCTGTTCTGTGACAGAAACTATTATCTTTGTGTCTCTTTCTCAGTGCCTGTGGCAGTGAGGGTTCTTTAGGCCACCTCTCTTTCTTAAGTTTCTTGGAGATGCTGCAAAATAAGAAGAAGAAGAAAAAAAGAATTGACTGCTGCTGCTGCTTGCGGAATAGTTTAAAGAAGAATTGCCTGCCTTCCAATTTATTTCCGTGGGTCTGACTTCCAGGAAGGTTGTCAAACCTCTTGGTGCCCATTTTCGGTAGCTTATTCAGTGTGAGAAGTCACAGAGCATCCTAAATTCTGAGGAAATTGGTGATACTACTCAGAAAGATGTCAGAGAAAGTGGAGGGGCGGTGATCTTGAAAGTGATACAAAATTCACAATGTTCAACATTTATATAAAACATTTCTCAAGTAACCTCCAAGCAGTTCACATTTCCTTATCCTCTGATAAAAACTGGAACTAGAAGAAAGTTCTGGAGAGGAATTCACTATGGCAATAGAGATTAAAAAAACAAAACTTTACAAAAAATTGACACTGCAGGGTGGTATTCCAGTTATGCCTGGGTTGACCAACTATTGCAAGAACATTTTATGCCTGTATGCCTTCTTGTGGATTTTAATGTTCATGATCTGATGTACTGGACACCTCTCTGCTCCAGAATGACATTTCCCTTCTTACTGTCAACCTCTTGTCATATACCAGATGACAGTATCTCTTGGGTGCAAATAAGAGATAGTAGACAGATATGTCTGATCTTGCAATGATGCTATTTTTCAGGAAGAGTCATGTACAAAGTTTCAGGCCACGAGATGCCGGCCTTTGTTCTATATCTCTGCATTGTACATGTCACCCACATCACTCTCTTTTCTCAATTCTTCCTGCAGCTATGTATATACAGGTGTGAACATCAGAGTAACCACTTATTTTCCTCTAATTTTACCTTGTAAAACTGAAAAGTTAAGTCACCAATTTAGGCATACAATGAGAAATCACTAGTATTTCTAAAACATTATGATAAAAATATTTTAAAATGCTTTAAATCTATCTATTGTGTTTGATCTTGAGTTAGCATGATTTTTAAAAACTAACTGTTGAGTTCTGAAATAATATCATCACATAAAACTACTAACAACACAAAAACCAATTGTCACAAAGCACCCAGTTTAGTGATAGCTTCAAGATTCATATTTAAAGTATTTCTTCTGAACAAGCTGCACCAAGAAACTCCTATAAGATCTTGGACGGACTTCTGCTTCTTTGTGACAATGAGTTTCCTTTGCAGAAATTCCTCTGGACACTTTGGGTAGGAGTCAGTGAACTTTGAGAAAACTGCTTTGCTCCCATCTAGTAAGAGTCTGTTATGTGATATTTGCATATCTTCCAACTCAAGCTTGTATTTCTTTGGTAGGCACATTTGTAATTGATGAGCTTCTGAAGAAAGAAAGCATTCTTCTGTCATCACAAAGATTTCAGTTTTTGTCACCTAATGAAATGTTCCATATCTCAGCAACTCTATTGCTCAGCAGATGTTGGACATGAAGGTCTATGAGAAAAAGATGTGATAAATGCTTTTTCAGTGGCTTCCACTCTTTTGAAGACTGGATTAGAATGTTGGCAAAGAATAGTGCCTCTCAGTGCTGAGAATATGAATTGATCGCCTGGTGATATCAAACACAATTTTCTTTTTTTTAAATTGAAGTATAGTTGATTTATAACCTTCTGTTTATTTCTGCTGTTCAGCAAAGTGACTCAATTATAAACACACACACACACACATTCTTTTTGATATTCTTTTCCATTATGTATTGTTGCAGGACACTGAATATAGTTGCCTGAAACATAGTATTCTTAAAACACTGGAAAACATCAAGACAACAGAAATTCAAATATTACAACTAGACAAAAAAAAAAAAAAAGAGAGAGAGAGAGAGAAACCATTTAAGAATCTGGGGCTGCTGCTAAGTCACTTCAGTCGTGTTCGACTCTGTGCAACCCCATGGACTGCAGCCTACCAGGCTCCTCTGTCCATGGGACTTTCCAGGCAAGAGTACTGGAGTGGGTTGCCATTGCCTTCTCTGATTTAAGAATCTAATATGTGGCAGATACTGGCTGTACTTTCCATGTGTCAAGTCAGAATTACTGAAGTTGGCTTTGTTAGAATTTAGGGGCCTGTTTCCAACTCCAAACTTGAATGAATGAGAAGTGGAATCAGTGAGGCTCTGAAGTTAATATTACAGCCACCCATTCAGCATGTCTTTAACTGGTAACTATCAGTGTTTTCAAATAGTTCACCCTTCCCTTTATTGAGATACAGTCACTATTTCTGTGAACTATGCATTTATTGATAGTGGAACTGGGTGAGGTTTCCAAGATCTGTGATGTAGGATTTTCCCCTTCTCCTTCAGTAAGAATGAACTGAAAATGATAGAAGTGTGATTGCATCACCAATGCTCTGACACCAACTAGGTGTCCTACAGTATAATTCAATTCTGGCACTAACCAAACATAGTTAGCACTGACCTCACAGGTTCTGGACTCCGTCTCACAAGGAGGTGTCCATTTCACAGACCCACTTTAACTCTTCTGTGACCCCCAAGCCACCTACACTCTTGCCCAGCTTAGCTACAAATTCAGGGATTCCTGTAAATCTTTCAGATTTGATAGTTAGTTACAATAAGTCACAGATCTCAGGAGACTGCTATACTTAAGACTACCACTTTATTACAAAGAATACAAGTGAATAGCCAGAGAAAGAAATACACAGAATGACAGAGCGTGGAAATGTCCTGTTGCAGGGGTTTCTGTCCCCATGGAGTCCGGGTGCACAACCATCACCATGCCTATACGTCAGTATCTTCTCCAACCAGGAAGATCCCTGAGCATCATTGCTCAGTGGTTTGTTACATAGACATCCTTGATTAAATCACTGGACGCATGATTGAACTCAAGTCTCAATACCTCATACTGAAAGTTCAATTTGCTTGTTTGTTTGTCAACCAGCCCTCATCCTGAACTTTTCCAGGGACCCTGACAGAAGTCACCAAGTTAAAATAACAAAAACAATCCTATCACACAGGAAATCCCAAAAGATTTTGTAATTCTGGCCCTGGACAAAAACCAACTAGCTAGCTGCTGCTGCTGCTAAGTCGCTTCAGTCGTGTCCGACTCTGTGCGACCCCAGAGACAGCAGCCTACCAGGCTCCCCCTTCCCTGGGATTCTCCAGGAAAGAACACTGGAGTGGGTTGCCATTTCCTTCTCCAACTAGCTAGCTATCTAGATATTATTGTATCACAGAGGATAAAGGAATATTACAGTAAGAATTCTTTTCCTTCTTATTCAAAAAATCCCTTTTAAAAAAACAAGTTTGAATATGTCTATTGTTATTCCTAATTGTATTCAGAAAGGAAATTTTTGTTTATCTATCTATCTATCAGTTCACTTAGCAAACCAAATCTTTTCTTCTTAGGAATCTATGACCCTGAATGGTCATAACGATGGTAAAGTTTCTGTTGGCATCAGCATCAGAGATTATTATATATATATATGAGGGGACAAATTTGAGAAAGTTAGAATACTTTTCAAACATTCTGGACTTCCCTGGTGGCCCAGTAGTTATGAGTCTGCTTGCCAATTCAGGGGACGCAAGTTCAATTCCTGGTCCAGGAAGATCCCAGATGCTTCAGGGCAACTAAGCCCCTGCTCGCTGCAACTATAGAAAGCTGGAGGACAGCTACAAAGACCCAGTGCAGCCAAAAATAAAAAATAATTTGTTCATTTAAAAAAAAATTCTCCAACTGAAGACTACATGAAAATTTAGGCTTTGAAACAACAAGCCCATGAATCTCTCTAATAATCATGCAGTCTTCCAACACAGAGTTAGCCCCGGATTTATTTATTCAAGGTTACAGTTTCTCATAGGCCAGCTGAAAGGAGAACAAGCATGAATGAGTATTAAAGTAACTGACTTCATGCAGAACTGAGGGTGATTCAACCAAGCAATGCAAAAGGCCACAAATGTTAAGTAAGAGAAATAGGACATCTGTGCTTAAAGTATTTCTGTTAATAAGTAAAAATCAAGTTAAAACAAACCTGGCATCCTGTCTCAAATCATGGTCAATCTTTAAAAAGGTTCTGTGATCATTAGAAATTACTGGTGTCTGCTACGCTTCCTCATGGAAGTGTTTTTAAAAGTATTAGCTGAAGGGGAGTAAACATACAATCAAGAATTCATGGAGAAAATTGCATTTTTGTAAAGATATATTTTCTGGAAAGAAATACTTAATAGAATACATTATTTCCCTGTTATTTAAATTCAGATTTTAAAATCCATATTGGAGTTCTATTAACCTGCCAATTAATATAATAATTAACTCATTACGTTAATGGTACCATAATTATCTGTTAGCTATGATTGGATTTTAATTTTCCCAAAGTCAAAGCATAATAGTCTTATCTATACTCCCCATATGTAATTTTTTCTCTATGTCCTTTCCCCTGCAGGTATCTAGTAGGGCACAGAGAAGCTCTATGATGAGTTTTCTAATCCTGCCACACCTAGGATAGTCATTTTACCAGAGCTAGAGTGTCTCTAATAAAAAAAAAAAAAAGAAAGAAAGAAAGAAAGTGAGAGAGAGAATTTGGAAAAAAAAATACTCTAACAGGTTCTCCGTCTGATTATATCTCTTTCCTGACCTGGGATGGAGATCCACACTTTCTCTGGGGAGATCTCTGCTTCCCTGGTGTTGTTGCCTTGCAGTTTAATGAGTAGAGTCATGAAGAAGATATGATGGGTTAATGAGTTCCTGTCAGCTCTCTGGATGCTTCTCTTATCTACTTTCAGGTATCTTATGTGCACTTATTGTACTGGTTTGGTAATTCAGCATCGGCGTTTGGACAAGAAGGAAAAAAATAATAATGTTCAAGTTTGGTTCAGTACAGCTTAACATAAAAGAAACTCCAAATAGATATTACAAAATAAGGTCAGATAGTCAGCAGAGAGTCAGCTCTTCTGTCTTTCTTAAGAAACTGTGGAGACATCCATAGCAACTATTTACTGAGCATGTGTAAATGCTAGATGCTAAGTGATTTATTTTGATTAACCCTCTGATCTCATAATAACCATATAAGTTAGGTATGATTATTATATCAGTATTACAGATGATGCTTGGAAATGTAATATAATTTCCCCCAAATCATAGAGCTAGGTGGTGATAGATACCTAGGCAAGAATGCAGGTTTTTAGGCTTCTTTCTATAAATATTAAAACTTATGTCCTACCATATTCATAATGGAGTGAAAACAGGTCTAACTTCAAAGTCCATATTTAAGAAATCTTTTCAAAATTTACCTTTCTTTCCTGTCTCTTCCTCAAACACACACACACACACACACACACACACACACTCCACAATGCATTACTCAAAAGGTCAATAATCATAGATGAACCATTTTTCTCTTTAGTCAAGGGGGAGACAGTACTATTAGAAAAATAGATTTATTATTTGACAGTTGAGTCATAAATACATAGTTGGTCCAATAAGCATAAAACCTGTAAGGAATCACTAAGCTAACTTCTATATTTTATACTTCATAGACCTAGAGACAAATTTCTATAGTGTTGGATCCTCAGCCATAAATTCACAGATTCTTTAGCTTTGTCCTGATTAAACCTTGGTTGTAAAAATAAGAAAATATCATCTAGTCCAGTTGACTGAATACCTGTGAGTGTATCCACCTCATATCTGGCCACTGCTACAGACTACATTGTTGAAAACCTAATGTGGTTCGTCTGAGGTTGAGATGATGGTTGGAACAGGTTGTTGGAGACAGAATTTTCAGGACAAATCAAGACTGCCTTGATTTATCTAAGTTCTCTCTTCTTCCAGGTTCAGCTTAATTCCAGTTTGGTGTTTTGGTGAGAAGTTACATGCAAATAACAACTACCATTCTGCTTCCCATATCTTCTCTTGAGACCACATGCTTAGTTTCTTACAAGATGAAACTCAAATAGAAAACATATTTTTAACCATTCTGAGCAGCAAAAGCACACACTGTCTCTGTGGGACAGAGTCAATGACTTCTTCCAGGAATTAAATGATGACATTCTTACTAACACCAGTGCCCAATGACCCCAGGCATCCGTGGTGGTGACAACATTGATGAGTCCCAGCTGCAGTGGTGCCTTCAAATTGCATCGGAGCCATAGCTTCTGTGTTTAGCACTGACAGTGACAAAAATGTCATTGCAAGGAATCAGAACACCAATTAGAAACAGGTTAGCTAAAAGGAACAGGCTGTGTGCAGAAACAGAAACTGTAGAGCTGAGACTCATACTTATGTGTGGTGGTGGTGGTGGTGGTTTAGTTGATAAGTCTTATCTGACTCTTGTGATCCATGGGCTGTAACCCACCAGGCTCTTCTGTTTATGGGATTTGCCAAGCGAGAATACTGGAGTGGGTTGCCATGCCCTCCTCCAGGGGATCTTTCCAACCCAGGGATCAAACCCTCATCTCTTATGTTTCCTGCATTGGCAGGCAGATTCTTTACCACTACTGCCATCTGAGAAGCCCACACTTATGTGTATTTGACTTTAAAACTCATACCATACTTACTGGATACGTAGAAAAGTTTCCAAACTACTCTGTCTTAGTCTTATCAGCTCAGACGCATTGGGCACCAGAGAGGATGAATTGTCAGCCTCTGTGCTGTGTGCTTTATGTGCTAGGTCTCCAAATATAATAGTTGGTAGTTTCAATATGTATGTCTTATAGCACTGGGATAAACTAGAGAAAGGTTAGAATCCTTGTCCCACTCTACCTACCCCAGCCTGGATAGGATCATAGGATACACCAATCTGTGAATACAACTGAGTTGATATTATTTACTCCAATTTATGGGAAACTTACTTTTATATAAATCTTTTCTTTTAAAAGAGGGGCTTAATCCTTTGGGTTCTTCTTAGATGGCACATCTTAAATGCATTTCCTTTCTGCATTTCCTAAATGCATTGAATCAGGTTTGCGTCCTGGTACTTCTCATGCAAGTGAACATTTCCGGTGACTCAAACAAGACATCTCAGTGTCAGTTAGGACCAATTATGGTCTAACAGCAGTTAAGTGTAGGTTTCTTAATGAAGTGGAACTGTTTCTCCTGTGCATTAAGTGCCAAGTGAAATGGCTGTTGGCTAACCTCAAGTTAATGAAGTAGTTCCACAGTATCACCTATGTGCTAATAATGTAGGCATGTCAGGGAAAAACAGAGAGGTCTTAAATGAACATAGAATGCCATCAATAAGTTAGGTTGAATGGATGCCTTCCTGAGAATTTAGTTTCACATAAAGCAGGAGGTCATAAGCTCACGTGGTCCTATAGTCTGGAAAGATGTTTGTGATGGGAGCTTGCATTAGAAGGTGCTTTCAGAAGCTTATTTTCTGCAAACCACAAGTTTGACAGGACTTTTACATCATCTATTAAGGGTCATTGGGAAGAAAAAAGAAGACATCAAAGAGTAGTTAAATCAACTAAATTTCTGCAATTGCCCTTGAATAAAAACATAGACTATTGTGCCAACTCTTCTAAAAATGGTTATGTTCAGTATTTATCAACGACCTCTGGGTATGTCTATGAGCTAATAGAGCTTTCCTTCAGAATACACTTGACACTTGCAAAGTCTAAATGATGTCAAAGAAGCAATACAAATATATCATAAAAGGCTATCATCCTATCGGGTGAAATAACCTCTACAGGAAAGAAAAACTACTCAAATGCAACCATTCATCACTGAGCTCTCTCCTCCTCCTTTTTAAACAATATTATATCAAATATAAAATGTTTACTATTTACGGGAATGACCATATGTGTGTGCATGTGTGTATGTGTATAAATGGACATTTCAGGGGTTATCATGTCTAAGACCAAAACCAAATATCCTGTCTTCAGTATAGGTTTTTACAACCTCTCTCTGTTAACCAGGGCACTAATATAACTTCTCTTCCATGATGCATACTCCAGATTCGCTGTTTGGAATTAAGAATTCTTTTCCCGGCTTCTAAAGGTGCTAAATGAAGATGTCTGTCAGCTGTCAGCACTCACTGGGGGATTGACTTAATTAAAAAAAATTCTCCTCGCCCAAATTCATGCCTGCTTTCAGAGGCAGTCTACATGCCTGATGAATATGGGAGTATAAAAAACTGGCTCCTTCATCCCAACACTGAAGGAACATTGTGGATCCAGAGTTCTTTATGGGTTCAGTCTGCATTGCTTCATGAATTCTGTCTGATCCTGTGTTTGTTTCTTCTATTCCACAGATGTAAATCCCCAAAACATTGCTTTAGTAACTATTTTGAGTACCAATTTTCATGTTTTGGAATGGCTCTGGAGGGACTCAAACTGCAACACCTTCTTCGTGCCACCACACAATTTTTAGATATATTAGTTTCTCTATTTCAAAAATCCACCAATTTTTTATAATAGTTTATGTTTTCTTATATGTTTGCTTATTTACTTTTTTGATGGCTCTATGTTGCTGCTGCTGCTAAGTCGCTTCAGTCGTGTCCGACTCTGTGCGACCCCAGAGACGGCAGCCCACCAGGCTCCCCCGTCCCTGGGATTCTCCAGGCAAGAACATGGAGTGGGTTGCCATTGCCTTCTCCAATGCATGAAAGTGAAAAGTGAAAGTGCAGTCGCTCAGTCGTGTCCAACTCTTAGCGACCCCATGGACTGCAGCCTACCAGGCTCTGCCGTCCGTTGCCTTCTCCGGATGGTTCTTTGAGGTATGCATTATTCTCCTCCTATGCCAAATGAAGCTTAGAAGAAGTTCACAGCTTGTACGCTAGTAGAATTAAAACCTGGATAATATATTTTTAGCACAATAAAAACATTCATTCTCATAATAATTGACCTTATTTAATTATACTTCTCCCATTAGGAACACCAAACCTTCTTCATCCTTTTACATCCACTAGCTGAGTGCAGTGTCTAGCCCTATATTTACAAGTTTTGAGAATTTGGAAATATGAATAACTTTGTTAATCTGTAGTTTCTTCATTGTTAAAATGGATTAATAGTGTAAATAAAAGCAAGATAAATTATGTAAAAGGTACAGCATTCAATTGGATTTTGCTCCCTAAGTTCTCCATTAGGCTAGCTAATATTATGGGAAGTTAGGTACAGTGTGTATGTGTGTGCATGCAAAGTCGCTTCAGTCATGTCCAACTCTTTGCAATCCTATGAGAATAGTCTGCCAGGCTTCTCATCCATGGGATTCTCCAAGCAAGAAAACTGCAGTGGGTTCCCATGCCCTCCTGGAGAAGATCTTCCCCACCCAGGGATTGAACCCTTGTCTCCAGGATCTCCTACACTGGCAGCCGGGTTCTTTACCACTTGTGACACTTGGGAAAGCCCTAGGCATAGAGCAGGGATTAACAACATGAGTATTGCAGTATCAGGTAACTCTAGTTTCTAGTTAAAACTCTGAGACTTATTTCATCCCCAGTTTCAGGCAGCTTTTATGAAGTCTCTAAAAGTAAAATTAATCAGCCATCAGTTCAGTTCAGTCGCTCAGTTGTGTCCGAGTCTTTGCGACCCCATGAATCGCAGAACGCCAGGCTTCCCTGTCCATCACCAACTCCCAGAGTTCACCCAGACTCACGTCCATTGAGTCAGTGATGCCATCCAGCCATCTCATCCTCTGTCGTCCCCTTCTCCTCCTGCCCCCAATCCCTCCCAGCGTCAGAGTCTTTTCCAATGAGTCAACTCTTTGTATGAGGTGGCCAAAGTACTGGAGTTTCAGCTTCAGCATCATTCCTTCCAAAGAAATCCCAGGGCTGATCTCCTTCAGAATGGACTGGTTGGATCTCCTTGCAGTCCAAGGGACTCTCAAGAGTCTTCTCCAACACCACAGTTCAAAAGCATCAATTCTTCGGCACTCAGCCTTCTTCACAGTCCAACTCTCACATCCATACATGACCACAGGAAAAACCATAGCCTTGACTAGACAAACTTTTTTTGGCAAAGTAATGTCTCTGCTTTTGAATATGCTGTCTAGGTTGGTCAGAACTTTTCTTCCAAGAAGTAAGCATCTTCTAATTTCATGGCTGCAGTCACCATCTGCAGTGATTTTAGAGCTCCAAAAAATAAAGTCTGACACTGTTTCCACTGTTTCCCCATCTATTTCCCATGAAGTGATGGGACCAGATGCCATGATCTTTGTTTTCTGAATGTTGAGCTTTAAGTCAACTTTTTCACTGTCCTCTTTCACTTTCATCAAGAGGCTTTTTAGTTCCTCTTTACTTTCTGCCATAAGGGTGGTGTCATCTGTATATCTGAGGTTATTGATATTTCTCCTGGCAATCTTGATTCCAGCTTCTGCTTCTTCCGGCCCAGCGTTTCTCATGATGTACTCTGCATATAAGTTAAATAAGCAGGGTGACAGTATACAGCCTTGATGTACTCCTTTTCCTATTTGGAACCAGTCTGTTGTTCCATGTCCAGTTCTAACTGTTGCTTCCTGACCTGCATACAAATTTCTCAAGAGGCAGATCAGATGGTCTGGTATTTCCATCTCTTTCAGAATTTTCCACAGTTTCTTGTGATCCACACAGTCAAAGGCTTTGGCATAGTCAATAAAGCAGAAATAGATGTTTTTCTGGAACTCTCTTGCTTTTTCCATGATCCAGTGGATGTTGGCAATTTGATCTCTGGTTCTTCTGTCTTTTCTAAAACTAGCTTGAACATCTGGAAGTTCACGGTTCACGTATTGCTGAAGCCTGGCTTGGAGAATTTTGAGCATTACTTTACTAGTGTGTGAGATGAGTGCAATTTTGCAGTAGTTTGAGCATTCTTTGGCATTGCCTTTCTTTGGGATTGGAATGAAAACTGACCTTTTCCAGTCCTATGGCCACTGCTGATGTTTCCAAATTTGCTGGCATATTGAGTGCAGCCCTTTCACAGCATCATCTTTGAGGATTTGAAATAGCTCCACTGGAATTCCATCACCTCCACTAGCTTTGTTCATAGTGATGCTTTCTAAGGCCCACTGGACTTCACATTCCAGGATGTCTGGCTCTAGGTCAGTGATCACACCACCATGATTATCTTGTCTTGAAGATCTTTTTTGTACAGATCTTCTGTGTATTCTTGCCACCTCTTCTTAATATCTTCTGCTTCTGTTAGGTCCATACCATTTCTGTCCTTTATCGAGCCCATCTTTGCATGAAATGTTCCCTTGGTATCTTTAATTTTCTTGAAGTGATCTCTAGTCTTTCCCATTCTGTTGTTTTCCTCTATTTCTTTGCATTGGTTGCTTAAGAAGGCTTAAAGTTGTTTAATTCTCATAACAATTGTGTAAGATCATCCTTGTGAAAATGGTAACAGGGTGCCAGAAGCATTACTAGCCTTTCACAAACAGAAGCTATCCTGTGAAGACACACACACACACATGTGTTTGGGCAAACAAATATGCTAGGACAAAAGCGGGGTTGCAATTGGGAAGAGATGGAGAGAAGCTAATAGGTCCCAGGCACTAGTTGGTTTAGATAAATTATGAAATTCAATAGAAAATCCTGGCATTAGAAATAAGGAAACTAAGTTCCAAGAAGATTAAATAGCTTCCTTAAGGTCACAAGGGCTTCCCAGGTGGCTCAGTGGGTAAAGAATTTGCCTACAGTGCAGGAGACACAGGAGACGTAGGTTTGATCCCTAGATTGGGAAGATCTCCTGGAGTAGGGAATGGCAACTCACCAGTATTCTTGCCTCGAGAATCCCATGGATAGAGGAAACTGGTGGGCTACAGCCCATGGGGTCGCAAAGTGTCGGAGACGACTCAAGCAACTGAGCATGTGCATGCATGTGCGAAGTCACATACTTGGTAATGAAGGAGTAGCTGTTCAAACCCAGGTCTATTTACTACAGAGACTGGGGAGAGGAAGAGAGGAATAGAAATTATAGAGAAATAAAAAAGAAATGAATGAGGGGAGAAATATGAAGATGTATCAGATGAATCTCTAAATTTTTGTACAAACGAGAATCTTGAATCTTTAGTTGATCACAAACTTCACAAAATCTTCTTCACATCAATTCTTTATCTCTCTCTACTGAAAATGTCGATCAGTCTGTAGAATATGTTTCTCTCAGGTCTCAAGGTACAAGTGTTGTAGTCTCCACTGATTGACTGCAGAAATCAGAATCCAATTTGCAGGGAGTTCTTACTTTCTTATTAAGCACACATCATTGTTAAATGCTTACTGTCAAGAAGTCTCATCAGGCTTTCAAAGCTTTTCTGCACTGCCTGTGAGGTACTCACAATACTGGAGATTACCGATAAAGGCACTTTCACATCTACAGGGGTAGCTGTGGCAAACAGTAGAAATGTACTTTCTGACAGAATTAAGACAATTATCCATGAGACGAGTTCAAGGTAATGCGAAGGTCATTCCCACTGCAGGTTATTCTTAGTGAGATACAATTCTGTATCACCTCTATTCCTCAAGAAAAGAAAGAAAGAAAAAAAAACAGATGAAAAATTGTATACCAAATCTGAACTTCTTTTGATCCAGTCTTGCAAGAGATGATAAAAGTTGGTCATTCAATAAAGGGGTCTGGTTTGTAACTACAATCACTCTTGTTATCTGTGGGGGATAGGATATACAAATCCTTGGATGTTCAAGTGCCTTATATAAAATGGCATGGTATTTGCATATAACCTGTGAACATCCTCCTTTATACTTTAAATTGTCTCTATATTACTTATAATACCTAATACAATGTCAATGTTGTCAAATACTTGAAAATACAATGTAAATGCTATGTGAATATTTGCCAATGCATGGCAAATTTGAGTTTTGCTTTCAGGAACTTTCTGGAACTTAAAAAAAAAAAGAAGTGTTCCGTTTGTGGTTAGTTCAATCCATGGATGTGGAACTCATGTGTATAGAGAGCTGACTGTGCTGCTCGTCTCTTTGTGATAGTTCCCATTCTTATATTCTTACGCTGCACACAGTCTCCAAGGCATGCCTACCTGCTCAGGAAAACGACTAAGATGACAACTAGAATTTGGACTGTACTTATGTTAATCTAAAGGAGGATTTAATACTTTTATCATGAAAATCAAGGAATGTTGTAATTGCCCTCACTATGGGTTTTTCAGGGCTCCTCTAGTAGGAGGAGAAGGTAAAGAATGTAAAGAAAGTAAAGAATCTGCCTGCAACTCCTCCTCTAGTAGGAGGAGAAGGTAAAGGCTCAGAAGGTAAAGAATCTGCCTGCAACTCAGGAGATCTGGGTTTGCTCCCTGGGTTGGAAAGATCTCCTAGAGAAGGGAATGGCAACCTACTCCAGTATTCTTGCAGGGAGAATTCCATGCTCCGAAGAGTCTGACAGGCTACAGTCCATGGAGTTGCAAAGAGTTGGACATGACTGAGTGACTAACACTTTCACACTTTCAGTGGTTTTTCAGCAAACCAAGAAGAAGCCTTCCTAAAGAGACACTACATTTAGTACATGGAGATTCATATTTAACCTGTGAATGTCCCAAAGTATTGTACTTGAGAACACAGACAGTTGTCAAGAATTCCATAATGCTCTTTCCAAAAAAGGCAACAGTCTATTATATTGAGTCAAACCTATTGGATCACATTGAACAAACTACTAGCAAAGAAAGTCATTGTAGGGACACACAGGAAAGGCTCACTGAGTAAATTGATAGGTATCTTCAATATCAAGCTTAAAATACAGTACAGGGTTCAGAAATTCATGTCCTTATTAAGCCAACATTTATTTTGAATCTGTAAAATAACAGAGAGGGAGCTCCTGAAACTATGTGTAATCATGAGTCAAATCTATTTCACCTACTTTTCACTAATCAAGGACTTGCATGTCGTCCAAGTTGCACGTGGTCTATACAATGAGATGATTGCGGGAGTTGTTGTCAAGACACTCAAGAGTCAGCTGTGACTAGTTGGAACTGAGCAGGTTAAGACCAGGTTGGACCACTGCCCACTAATCACAAGCGGGAATGTCTGATTGGTGAACTTTTGAGGTGGGCGGGGGGACTCGTGGATAGCGCCTGCACGCTTTGGAACGTGTAGGAGCCAGGAGTTTAGTTATACCAGCACAGAAGGACAATTTTTGCACCGTTTTCCAGTCACTCGGCTCCTCAGAGTCCCCACACCTCAGGCCACTGTGCTTTTTTATTTTTTAATCCCCCAACTACCCTGAACCCTTGCCTTCAGAAGGAGGCAAATTGGAGACTGGTTCCTTCGTCGCTGAAGCTGGCTTGTGAATGAACCCCCTCTTTGCTGCAAACCTTGGTGTCTCAACATTTTGGTATCTGTGCTTCGGGCAAAATGAAACTCCTTTGGAATGAAAGGATCTCAGGAGTTCACAAACGGTAAGATAGACACCTGTACCCTTCAGATACTATTTCACATTCTCATATATTAATCCATTACAATTTTTTTTTTTTTTTTGGAGTGAGGACTGCTAATGTGTGAGGTGAAAACTGTCTTGATGAGCAGGAAAAAGTATTCGTGCAAATGGAGCTTAGGCTCTAATGAAGAGGATTTTAAATAGATTATACAATAAACTGATAAAGTCAAGGTGCCTTTCACATACCGAATGACAATGGTTTGTTTTGATAATAACACAATGAAACTAATATGAACTAATTATGAGAAATATATATGTGATAATTGCAATGCTTTATTCTTACAAAATGTTGAGCTAGAGGGACATGTCTCCTTGGGAATATAGAAAAAGAAGCAAAGAGATTGTGACATTTAACGGGAACCTTCAGGCATGACTTTTCCAAAGAAACAAACAATTATTGCAGGAGAAGAAACAGCGATTTTAAAGCTACCAAGCCCAGAAAAGATGAGGTGTTGATAGAATAGCGAGTAGCTCAATAAGACCTGTCCTTGTATTCACACCTTCTCTCTCCCTCGACCCTGCTCTGCTTCTCTGGTAAATACTCCTACCTAGAATAAATGTCACAACTGCACTAAGCAGGTAAGCTTTGTGGCAGAAAAACGCAAAATTGTGCTGAATAATCTCACTTAAAATTGTGGTCTCAAATGCCCAATGAGGGTTCTATTCAGAAGGTAATAGAAAAATATAATTAAAAATTAACCCTATGGAAACCTATGTCTGATGCAAGATTCCTTTTAATTTTATCATATTAAGAAACCATTTTTGTATTTCTGCTTTGCTAAGAATAATTTTTTATTATGAACGTGTTTTGAATGGGATCATTTTTGCATTTTTAAAGATTACATGATTTTTTACCCCTTTCCTACTAATGTGATCAATTTATTTTCCCACTGCATTTAAGTAGTTTATATTTAAATGTTCAGTTCAGTTCAATCGCTCAGTCATATCCGACTCTTTGCGACCCCATGAATTGTAGCACGCCAGGCCTCCCTGTCCATCACCAACTCCTGGAGTTCGCTCAAACTCACTTCCATCGAGTCAGTGATGCCATCCAGCCATCTCATCTTCTGTCATCCCCTTTTCCTCCTGCCCCTAATCCCTCCCAGCATCAGAATCTTTTCCAATGAGTCAACTCTTAGGGCTTCCCAGATGGCACTAGTGGTAAAGAATCCACCTGCCAATGCAGAAAACACAAGAGAAGACAGTTCCATCCCTGAATCGGGAAGATCCCCTGGAGAAGGGAATGACAACTCACTTCAGTATTCTTGCCTGGAAAATTACATGGGTAGAGGAGCCTACCAGACTATAGGCTATGGGACCACAAAGAATTGGACATTAGTGAGCATATATTTAAATGCTAATTCAACCTTTTAATCCTGGAATTTAAATATACCTATTGATATTTTATTTTCACATCACTGGTTTTAACTTACTGGTGAAAGTGAAAGTAAAGTCACTCAGTCGTGGCTGACTCTTTGCAACCCCAGGGACTGTAGCCCACCAGGCTCTTCCCTCCATGGGATTCTCCAAGCAAGAGGACTGGAGTGGGTTGCCATTTCCTTCTCTAGGGGATCTTCCTGATCCAGGGATTGAACCCAGGTCTTCTGAATTCCAGGCAGACTCTTTAACCTCTGAGCCACCAGGGATTTCCCTACAATTATTTTTCCACAGTGTCATTTTGTACTTTTGGTACGTTTATATTGGTTCAATAAAATAAATGGAGGATGTTCTCAACAACAACAACAAAAACCCAAATCCCAATGAATACAGTATTGCTGACTATATAATTATACATTCCTTTTTTTTTTTTTTGTCTTCCCACTCCCCACAATTAATCTTCCACACCTCCTCATCTCTACTCAAGACTCCTATACCAGTCTTCTCATTCTCACTCCCAGTTTATGATTTAAATCATCACCTACTGAGAAAATAGAAATAAAACATGCCTGGTGGCTTTGGTAGGCTGCCTGGAGCTTGAATGGTCTGGACTGGGGATGGTCCCTAAGAGTGCTATGCTGGGGACCCCCTTGGCTGTGGACTTAAAGCTGGATCAGTTGTGAAGAGTGGGTTGGCCCTTGGGAAGCACTGCACCATAAGCTCCTTTGGCAGGACTACTGTGGCTGGAGCAGGGAGACCTGGAGGAAAGTCTCCCATTCGCTGAGGGGCTCTAGCAGTTCCCTGCTAGTTTGGCAGAAGCTCTAAGGTGAGTAAATGGAGTTTCTTCCCTGTAAAGTCTAAGTGCCCTTTAAACTGCTGGTTTTGTTTTTGTTTTTCTGTGTCCCAATCCCAAGGTAGATAAGTCCTCACTCAGGACTCTAAGCTATATTTCTCCCTGCTTCAGGTCACCATGGCAGGGTTGGAGTCCCATGGATACAGTGTCTCCACCCCATTTGTACATGGTCCTTCTATGTGCAGTAGCTGTTCAGTCAATCCTCAGGTCTTTAGGAGAAACTGCTCTATATATTGATATAGAGTTGGGGTGTCTGTAGGAGGAGGTGAGTGCAGGGGTTTTCTACACTCCTAACTTCTCTCTCCCACCACTCCTCCCATCTTTACTTTTTTAAAAGTTGATTCATATGCTTTTTTAAAAAACATATATTTTTTTATTTTATTTTTGGGCTGTGCTGCGTCTATGTTGTTTTGCTTGGTCTTTCTCTAGTTGGGGCTAGTGGGGGCTACTCTGTTGCAGTGCTTGGGCTTCTCACTGTGGTGAGCAACTTGTTTTGTTGCAAAGCACAGGCTCTAGGCATGCAGATCTCAATAGTTGTGGCACACAGTAGCTGCTGCACGCGGGTGTGATACAGCTGAGGTTTGTGGGCTCCTGAGCTCCATTTCAGTAGCTGTGGCACATGGACTTAGTTGCTCAGCTGTGTGTGGAATCTTCCTGGATAGGGATTTAACCTATGTCCCGTGCATTGGCTGGTGGATTCTTATCCACGGCACCACCAGGGAAAGTCCCATATGCTCTTTTTGAAGATCTAGACTTATATTTGAGAGCAACTTTCTGGAGATATGCAAATCCATATATTTAAATATAATTTTTATTTAAATACTAAAAAATATTTTTGCAATGTTGTGTTGGTTTCTGCCATACAACAGAACAAATCAGCCATAATTATTCATACATCCCCTCCCTCTCTAAAGGCAACTTATTATATGCTGAACACTTAGAAAATACTGCAGAGAGGAGAGTCAAACTTGCCATGTCACAGAGAAGAGTTTAGATAATGTGGTGTATGGATGATAGATTTGAAAATAGCATTAGTGTCCTTGCATTCCAAATTTAATACTGTTGGCATTTCATCAGTCTTGAAAATTCTTTAGTCATTTTCCAAGTGGACACCAATCACCAGATACCTAATGGCAACTGATCTTAGGGCTCGTTCCACTCTCACTCCTTACACTGATGACCATGACATTGTTGCTGCGTCACTTCAGTCGTGTCCAACTCTGTGCGACCCCATAGACGGCAGCCCACCAGGGTCCCCCGTCCCTGGGATTCTCCAGGCAAGAACACTGGAGTGGGTTGCCATTTCTTTCTCCATTGCATGAAAGTGAAAAATGAAAGTAAAGTCACTCAGTCGTGTCCGACTCCAGCGACCCCATGGACTGCAGCCCACCAGGCTCCCCCGTCCATGGGATTTTCTAGGCAAAATTACCGGAGTGGGGTGCCATTGACTTTGAAATATCAGTTTAGGCTTGCACAGATTCTTCTAATCACTGTGCTATTCCCCCATTGTCTGTTTTCTGCACACATATATCATGAAGAGTAGAAGGACATTTTCAAAATTTATTAAGCAGGGAAATATTTTGTTAGGCTTTTCTTTATATTCTAAAAATTTATGAAATTGATGTTAAAGAGCAGTCTCTTCTTATGCATGAGGACAATTAATAATGTCAAATCACCAATTATAAGGGAATGCATTTGAGAGCCCACATTTAATTGCATTCTTATAAGTCATTTGACATAAACAAAAATAACAAATGGGTTTAGTTACAAGTTGTATACCAAAAAAATTCCATTACTTATACCTACTAAAAGTTTAATTATCAACTGAGAGCTACATGAAGCATATTTATTTTAGTAATATATCTGTATTATAAGCTTACCAATTTTTCCTTTCCTTACTAATTTATTTGCATAAACTTCAGATTATTGCCAAAGAAAAACTAATCAAACATACAAATATCTAAAAAAATATGAATAAAAAGGTCTTTTTTCCTCCATTTCTTCTCCTGAGTTGAGGTAAAGTAAAACTCAAATTTACTGAACAAGAGCTAATTTTGTTCAGTAAAAATAGCTCTTGGCACAGTTAACAATGTCTAATTAGAAATCTGAATAAGATTAATTTATAGGTTGAAAGTGTTATTATGCACTACTTCTCCAAAATTCTCATTTTTAATGGCCATTCATCTTTATTTGACTATTGGATCACTTTTTTATAATTTAAATGTGTGTATTATATCTATACTTAAAAGTGCAATTGTTTTAAGAGGACCAACTTTTGCCTAAGGAAAATCTCAGTATTTGGTGCTGTTCAAAGATCAGGAAAGGTTACTTGGAGCTGTCAATCACCCATGTTTTTATATTAGCTATCGTTGCAAAGTTTCTTTTTTCTTTCTTATTCTGTCAATTTCACCTTTTCATATTCTTCAAAGCTACCCTATCCATATCTGGGATTTATAACACAAACTGAAATTACTTTGTCATCCAGAGGACCCATATATGAATAAACTAAGAATTTGATTTAACAAAATATTCCAGGAAATATGTAAAGTGGAAGCACAGTCTGACTTAGGACATGTTGCTTTGAAAAGAACATAGCAGGAGAATGTTGAACTGTTTCTACTAAGCAGTTGGGTGATCTTTCTTTATTTTTCTTCCTTTTCCAAGTATATATTTATGGCTAGAGAGTTCTAGTTGTTGAGTATTGTATGAAAGAGAAAATGCATTTGATATGTATATGCTGGAAAGATTGATACCCGGAGGATATATAACCAATCCATACACATAGCTCACAGCAACATTTTCCTGAGGAGTGTGTATGTTTGAGCTTAAAGCATGCGGATTCTGGCTATCAGGTCTATGTGCAAGTGTGTGAGGGTGACCTCCCATTGGTCAGAGATATATATATATTTTGTTTTTAATGATTTAAACACACACATACATACATTCATGCATACATATACATATATTGCCCAGTAAGAACCAGTGGAGGCCATGAATAGAGTGAAAATACACTGAAACTGAAAGTGAGGTTTGGCTGCTTGCCACTCAAAAGCCAATAAAGAGACAAGGTTGATGGAAAGGAAAGTTGGCTTTATTTTGGATGTTGACAACTGGAATGGGGGAGAGCAACTCTCTCTCCAAGACCTGACCATCCTCCTCAACCTAATAACCTGTGGAAAAGAGGTTTTATAGGCTGAGGGAGGGGCCTACATGCAGAAACAGCACAGTCAGCTCAGACAGTCATCTTGAAATTGGTCATCTGTAGTCTGACCAGCATCATTTTGATTATTTTAAGTACAGCTAATAGTCACTTCCAAGTTCAGTTTCTTTTCATTTCTTTGAGGCCAGTTCTCCAAATTGTGGCAGCTTAAGTCATGGCTACAGTTTGGTCTGCGTGTAGTTAACTTCTTCCACCTGGTAGAAGTTTCAGTATCTATCAAATATAAGACAGCTCACAGGATATGGCTCAGAATATTATCTATAGCCCTTGAGTAGGAACTAAAGGTCCTTGATTTTGCTTAATGACTAAGCAAGTATTATTTGGTCTCCTCTGACTGTCTTTCTTTGTTTCTGCATTTTCTAACTTTTCTGATTAAACTTATTCTTTGGCTAAAACAAAGCTTTCCTGCAGACAAAAGGCAGGCTGAGAATATGGGGGGCAAAGGACATATGATCCTGCTCTGTTTCAACATTGATACTCAAATGTAAGGTTTATCCTATATTATACACAAGGTTACCTATTTAATTGTCAGTATTCTTTCTATTAAGATTGGCTAATTAATATACACATTATTAAGAATTTAATTTTTAGTCACACTCATTTTCTATTGTTGCATTTTGAGGCATTTCTTCTGGATGATATGTCTAGCAATTGGTCACAGATTATATAATGGCTTTCCTGATAGCTCAGTTGGTAAAGACTCCGTCTGCAATGCAGGAGACCCTGGTTCGATTCCTGAGTCCAGAAGATCCCCTGGAGAAGGGATAGGCTACCCACTCCAGTATTCTTAGGCTTCCCTTGTGGCTCAGCTGGTGAAGAATCTGCCTGCAATGCAGGAGACCTGGGTTTGATCCCTGGGTTGGGAAGATCCCCTGAAGAAGGGAAAGGCTACCCACTCCTGTATTCCAGCCTGGAGAATTTCATGGACTGTATAGTCCATAGGGTCGCAAAGAGTCAGACACGACTGAGCAACTTTTACTTTTACTTCATTATCAGTTCAGATCAGTTCAGTCTCTCAGTTGTATCCGATTCTTTGTGACCCCATGAATCGTAACACACCAGGCCTCCCTGTCCATCACCAACTCCCGGAGTTCACTCAAACTCATGTCCATCGAGTTGGTGATGCCATCCAGCCATCTCATCCTCTGTCATCCCCTTCTCCTCCTGCCCCCAAACTCTCCCAGCATCAGAGTCTTTTCCAGTGAGTCAACTCTTCGCATGAGGTGGCCAAAGTACTGGAGTTTCAGCTTTAGCATCAGTCCTTCCAATGAATACCCAGAACTGATCTCCTTTAGGATGGACTGGTTGGATCTCCTTTCAGTCCAAGGGACTCTCAAGAGTCTTCTCCAACACCACAGTTCAAAAGCATCAATTCTTCGGCACTAGGCTTTCTTCACAGTCCAACTCTCGTATTCATACATGACCACAGGAAAAACCATAGCCTTGACTAGACGGACCTTTGTTGGCAAAGTAATGTCTCTGCTTTTGAATATGCTATCTAGGTTGGTCATAACTTTCCTTCCAAGGAGTAAGTGTCTTTTAATTTCATGGCTGCAATCACCCTCTGCAGTGATTTTGGAGCCCAGAAAAATAAAGTCTGACACTGTTTCCACTGTTTCCCCATCTATTTCCCATGAAGTGATGGGACCAGATGCCATGATCTTCGTTTTCTGAATGTTGAGCTTTAAGCCAACTTTTTCACTCTCTTCTTTTACTTTCATCACTTCATTATAGTTAAATATAAAATCATATAATGACATTTGAACCCACCATCCAAGATTATCAGTTTTCAGTATTACTTTAGCCTCATTTTTGAAGTATCTTTTTCAGGAGTCATTTTTTTTTTATGGTCTTCTGAGCTTTTTATCAAAATGAAATATGATTAACTATGAGTTGATGACGAGATCTTGTCTCTAGACTTTCATGAAATCTGTGTCTATACTAATAAGCAGAAGCAGCAGTATTGAAACTTATTTGATTTAGAGGGATCCTATGGTTAGGATGCATGGGATGGACCATTGTTTTTCAAAGGTTATTCATTCAAGGCAAAGACTGATTTTTCATCAACAAAAGTTCATGAAAACTGAACAAAAATTTTCTTTAAAAATAAGTTTCCAAGGAAAAGTTTCTTCAAAACCTGTTACCAGTTTGTGATTTTCACATATATGTTACCAACACACAAGTTCTGTGGATCATTTTAAATTCTAAAGCATTCCTAATAAAAAGGAATTCAGAGATACTGGAATATATATAAATTTAAACATCTGAAGTCAATCAACAGAAAGTTATTCCAGGCATAGTATTTTTAGGATTGAATTATCACTGAACTCTCATCCACAACCCAAACACCGACTCTCCAAATTCTTTTGTTAAATAATTGTATTATTGCATAATTTCATAGCCCTGTAAAATAATTTTATAATGCCTCTAGTTTGTGAAATCAAAGGTTTAATTTGCTTCTGTTGTGTCTTAGTTTATGCTTGACTTTTTAAGGTACTGATAGTCAATGGAGGAAAAGACAGGCAACATGTTAAAATGTCATCAAAGCAGCATTCTATTTTAAAACAAAGATGTATATTCTAATTCTAATGACAATGATAAAGCACTCCAGGGTGTGCTTTAATGGGCCATTAGTTTTCTTCTTGGGTGGTTGAAATTCTTTGGCCTATAGCCTTCTGTTCCCCGGAGTCTCTGGGCCTCTATTAGACCCATTAAAAACTCCCTGGAATGTGGTTTTTGTCTAATGTGATCATTATAAAAATGTCCAAGTTATGCATTTATTCCTCCATTTGCAGTGGCACTGGCATTTCATTCTCTTGAATGTTGACATGGGGGTCTTCAGAAAATAAAATACAGCTGATCAATTAGAAAGTAAAAATAAAGATTTTTCAGGCCCATGTCACTGGGGGCAAGGGAAAGGAAGAGAAATGTCTGAGTAACCGGAGAGTGATTTTTACACATGCCAAGCATATTGTGGTTTGAACCACAGTGGCAAAGCTCGACAAATCACAGGTTTGATATATTATCCCTAGCTTAGTTTTTCAAATGATCTTTCACTGCTTCTGCTTTGTGATGGGTAGAGTCTCTTTTATTTCTGTGCTTTCTTTACTCCTTCAGTATAAACACACATTGTGTAGATCTTTGTAATGGGAGAACGGACTAGATCCCAGCATCAAAAGCAAAAGAGGCCAGGAGTGAACGACATGTTATATTTCTTTACCCATAAAATTGCTTTGGTAGAAGCATCTTTTCCATTAAAGGTGGTTGTAGTGGAGATAGCAATATGTTCCCCTTTCAGCAATAGAGTTCAATCCATCATGCATGTTCAGTCGTGTCCGACTCTTTTGGGACCCCATGGACTATAGCCTTAGGCCAGGCTTCTCTGTCCATGAGATTTCCCAAGCAAGAATACTTTATATACAAGAATGAGGAAATGGGTTGCCATATACTCCTCCAGGGGATCTTCCAGACCCAGGGATCAAACCCGGACTCTTGTGTCTTCTGCATTGGCAGGTGGATTCTTTAACCCATCATGTTTCATGAGCAAATCAAGATAATTTATCTACCTGTATGCAATGCTCAGTCTTAAGGTGATATCCAAAAGAGGACAGATATCCTTCCCCACATTTGATACATGGAAACTTGGGGGCATATAGATACTCTCACTTTTCAAAAATTTGACTTTTTTGAGGGACATACAGTAGTATCTCTTTTTGCTAACTGAAAGAAATTTGAAGAAAAAAATTTTTTGTGCGAAAAAAGGGGAAAAAAATTAAAACAGGTTAGGTTTTGACATTCGTTTTGTAGTGAACCATTATAGTGGCAGCAGGCACCCCAGGCTTAGAGACTACCAACCCAGCATCTCAGCATCAAGCTGCTATATCTCTGAACTGTGTCTGTAAGCATCTGTATTTTATCTTCACTTATTTTGTGCATTATTAGCAAAATGTGCTCCAAAGTAATTGCTTCAATTTACACTTAGGAAAGATTTCATAGGAATACTCTACTTTTGGATGGTGTGTGTGTGGGCAGGCTGTAAATGATATCTCTTCTTTATGCATTATAAACTGAAGAGTAGCCTTAACAGTTTTCAGGGGTTACTGTTATTGCTTTTGTTTTATGTCTTGGCTTCACTTTTGTTTTTATGTTAAAAAGCATGTTGCATCTTTTCAGTTGCTTTTCCTGCAACACTTGAGATGGTCATGTAGTTTGTTCTTCATTTCGTGATGTATTACTGTGGTGTATTACATTGAATTTTGTGTGTTTAACCATCCTTGCAATCCAGGAATAAACCCCATTTGGGCAGGGTGTATTCTTCAGTGTGCTGTGAAATTTGTCTTGCTAGTGTATTATTGAGGATTTTTGAATCCATGTTCATCAGGGATATCGGTCCCTACTTTTCTTTTGTCTATCTTTGGTATCAGAGTTATGCTGGTCTCATAAAATAAGTTTGAAGGTGTTTTCTCCTTTTCTGGTTTTTGCAATAATATAAGAATAAACTGTGTTAATTTTTTCAGTGTGTGTTACAGTTATCTAGTAAAGTGAATTGGTCCTGGGCTTTTCTTTACTGGAATGTTTTTTGATTACCAATTCAGTCTCCATATAGGCTATAGATTTGTTTATAGGTTTATTTGTTTATAGGTTTCTAATTTTTTCATGATTCTGTCTCAGTAAATTTTATGTTTCTAGTATTTAAAATTTTTTATCCAATTTATTGTTGTATAATTGTTCATAAGTATGCTTATAATTTTTATTTCTGTGGTAGCAGTTATAATGTCTCCTTAATTTCTGATTTTAGTTGAGTTTCCTCTCTATATATTTGTCTCTATATTTTCTTTACCAGAGTCCGTATTTTCTTATTCTTTTTCTGTTGGTGTTTAGCATAATACTGTTGCAACTTGAAGGACTCCCTTTTTCATTTCTTACAGGACTCATGTTGGTGATGAACTCTCAGCTTTTGTTTATGTGAAGAACTCTTAAGTTTGTCATTATTTTGGAAGGACAGCTTTGCCAGATATAATATTTTTGGTTGGCAATTTTATTTTTACTTTTTTATTTCTTTGAATATATCATTTCTCTTCCTTGCAGCCTGCAAGGTTTATGTTGAGAAATGCACTGATAATCTCATCCTTATCTCTTACGTGTGACTAATCACTTTTTTCTGCTGTTTTCAAGAGTCTCTCTTTGTGACTTTGGCTTCTTATTATAATGATTTGATCATAACATGTCCCAGTGTGGGCTTCTTTAGGTTTTTCCTAGTTGGAACTTATTGAGATATTTGAAATTTTATACATACATTCTTCCTCAAATTTGGGTCATTTTTGGCAATTATTTCTTTAAATAGGCATTCTGCACTTTTCTCTTTCTCTCTCTTCCTGAGACTCCTGTATATTGGTTACTTCTTGGTATCTTATAAATCCCTTGTGGCTCTGTTCACTTCTCTTCATTCTTAATTCTTTTTTTCATCTACCTCAGTAATTTTAAATAATGTCTCTTCAAGTTTGCTACTTCTTTCTTTTCTTTGATCAAGTCTGATTTGAACTTTTAGCAGATTTTTCAATTCAGTTATCATATTCTTTAGCTCTAAACTTTGGTTTGTTATTATATATATATATATATATATATATAGTTTCTATATTCTTTTTGATATTCTCATTTTATTCTTGTATAGTTTTCCTATTTTAATTTTGTTGTCTGTTTGTGTTGTCTTAGTTCACCGAGCAACTTTTAAAAATGTCTGTGGCGGATTCATTTAGATATTTGGCAAAACTAATACAATATTGTAAAGTTTAAAAATAAAATAAATAAAAATGTAACGTTGAATTCTGTATTAGGAGATGTATAGATATATGAATCTTCAGTGTTAGTTTCTGGAGATTTATTTTCTTCCTTTGTTTGGGCCATATTTTCCTGTTTCTCTGTATGCCTTGCTATCATTTGTTGAAAGTTGGATAGTTGAAAAATAGATACCTCTGCCATTCTTTCGGAGAAGGCGATGGCACCCCACTCCAGTACTCTTGCCTGAAAATCCCATGGATGAAGGAGCCTGGTAGGCTGCAGTCCATGGGGTCGAGAAGAGTCGGACACGACTGAGCAACTTCACGTTCACTTTTCACTTTCATGCATTGGAAAAGGAAATGGCAACCCACTCCAGTGTTCTTGCCTGGAGAATCCCAGGGACCGGGGAGCCTGGTGGGCTGCCGTCTATGGGGTCACACAGAGTCAGACATGACTGAAGCGACTTAGCAGCAGCAGCAGCAGCCATTCTTTACTGATTTAGTACCAGGAGAGACTTTTTACCAATCATCCCACCTAGAAATCCTGGGGGCCTTTTAAACCTTTTTTAGGAATATGTCTTCTCTGAGCTCATGTGTATAATTCCCCAGCTAAATTGTTCTGTCATTTATTTTTCAGGAGTTCATGATCTTTTGTTCTCCCCAGCATCTTTCTGCACTTATACAGTCTCTTCTGTTGCCTCATTAATCCACTGTGCTCAATTTTGTTCTCAGTAGCCCCCTGGGCACTCAAACTATGCAGGTTTCCTTTGTTGTTGTTGTTCAGTTGCTCATTGTATCTGACTGTTTGCTGCCCCATGGACTGCAGCACATCAGGCTTCCCTGTCCTTCACCGTGTCCCGGAGTTTGCTCAAACTCTTGTCCATTCATCAGTGATGCCATCCAGCCATCATGTCCTCTGTAATCCCCTTGTCCTCTTGCCTTCAATCTTTCCCAGCATCAGGGTCTTTTCCAGTGAGTGAAAAGAGTAAGATCTTTGCATCAGGTGGCCAAAGTATTGGAGCTTCTGCTTTAGCATCAGTCCTTCCAATGAATATTCAGGATTGATTTCCTTTAGAATTGACTGGTTTGATCTCCTTTCAGTCCAAGAGACTCTCAAGAGTCTTCTCCAGGACCACAGTTCAAAAGCATCAATTATTGGGCATTCAGCCTTCTTTATAGTCCAACTCTCACATCCATACTGGAAAAACCACAGCTTTGACTATATGGACCTGTGCCAGCAAAGTAATGTCGCTGCTTTCTAAAATGTTTTCTAGGTTTGTCATAGCTTTTCTTCCAAGGGGCAAGTGTCTTTTAATTTCATGGCTGCAGTCACCATCTGCAGTGATTTTGGAGCCCAAGAAAATAAAGTCTGTCACTGTTTCCATTGTTTCCCCATCTATTTCCCATGAAGTGATGGGACTGGATGCCATGATCTTCATTTTCTGAATGCTGAGCTTTAAGCCAACTTTTTCACTCTCCTCTTTCACGTTCATTAAGAGGCTCTTTAATTTCTGTTCACTTTCTGTCATAAGGGTAGTGTCATCTTCGTATCTGAGGTATTGATACCCTGCAATCTTGATTCCAGCTTGTGCTTCATCCAGCTCAGCATTTCAAACTAAGTTTCCTTTAGTTTTCCAAATCAAGCAAGATAGAAAACAGATCCTTGGGCAGTCCCTCAAAATGCCAAAATAGTGTATGAACATTCCACTCTTGTCTTTTATTCCTAAGAGAGTAGCCATGTTTTGGGAACTTTCTTATGATTATGCCACAGTAACGGCTAGGGGAAGGTCTATACAAGCAATGAACTTTCTTACCCACTTTGATGTAGTTATTCTTGATTTTGTATTGCTTTGGATGCTACAATTTCTTAACTGGTTTTGGGGGTTCTCACTAAGGTACTTTGGTCCACCTTAAAAAAGTCTCTTTTCCATAAGGGAATCTCTAACCAGGGCTTCTTATTTTCATCATCTTAGTGACATCATTCCTGAGCACCCAAATTTGGTTCAGATATTCAGTTGGCACCAGCATCCCAGATGATATTGATGTAGAAGATATGAAGAACACATATTTAAAAATACTGTTCCTTAACAGTGATTCTTAATATGGGTGGGGTGTCAGAATCCCTGTAGATGCACTGATGCATAGGGTCCACTTACGGACATCCTGATTTAAATGCTCTGTAGTGGAGCTCAAAGTCAGAAGTTAAAATACTTGCATGGTGACTGTAATGTGCAGCCATTGTTGAAAACCATTGTTCTCATGCTACTTACAGATTAATTGATTAGCTCTAAGAGTCTATTAGCTCTAAGAGCCAACATCTGCTGGATCATGGAAAAAGCAAGAGAGTTCCAGAAAAACATCTATTTCTGCTTTATTGACTATGCCAAAGCCTTTGACTGTGTGGATCACAATAAACTGTGGAAAATTCTGAAAGAGATGGAAATACCAGACGACCTGATCTGCCTCTTGAGAAACCTATATACAGATCAGGAAGCAACAGTTAGAACTGGACATGGAACAACAGACTGGTTCCTAATAGGAAAAGGAGTATGTCAAGGCTGTATTTTATCACCCTGTTTATTTAACTTATATGCAGAGTACATCAAGAGAAACTCTGGACTGAAGAAACACAAGCTGGAATCAAGATTGCTGGGAGAAATATCAATAACCTCAGACATGCAGATGACACCACCCTTATGGCAGAAAGCGAAGAGGAACTAAAAAGCCTCTTGATGAAAGTGAAAGAGGAGAGTGAAAAAGTTGGCTTAAAGCTCAACATTCAGAAAATGAAGATCATGGCATCTGGTCCCATCACTTCATGGGAAATAGATGGGGAAACAGTGTCAGACTTTATTTTTTTGGGCTCCAAAACCACTGCAGATGGTGACTGCAGCCATGAAATTAAAGATGCTTACTACTTGGAAGGAAAGTTATGACCAACCTAGATAGCATATTCAAAAGCAGAGACATTACTTTGCCAACAGAGGTCTGTCTAGTTAAGGCTATGGTTTTTCCTGTGGTCATGCATGGATGTGAGAGTTGGACTGTGAAGAGGGCTGAGTGCCAAAGAATTGATGCTTTTGAACTGTGGTGTTGGAGAAGACTCTTGAGAGTCCCTTGGACTGCAAGGAGATCCAACCAGTCCATCCTGAAGGAGATCAGCCCTGGGATTTCTTTGGAAGGAATGATGCTGAAGCTGAAACTCCAGTACTTTGGCCACTTCATGCGAAGACTTGATTCAATGGAAAAGAGTCTGATACTGGGAGGGATTGGGGGCAGGAGGAGAAGGGGCCGACAGAGGATGAGATGGCTGGATGGCATCACTGACTCGATGGACGTGAGTCTGAGTAAACTCTGGGAGTTGGTGATGGACAGGGAGGCCTGGCGTGCTGCGATTCATGGGGTCGCGAAGAGTCGGACACGACTGAGCGACTGAACTGAACTGAACTGAAGAATCTATTAGGGCAGCTCATCTCCCTAAGGAGTTAATTTTAACTTAGGTATAGTTTAAACACCAGTGAAAAACCATTTAACATCAGAGTCTTCTTCATTCAGTTCAGATCTCCATCCTTGTGTTACTAATTAAGGTCAAAACATTTAAATATACATGCATTTGAAAAGGACTGTAAATCTAATACCACTAGTAAAAGAAACTGTGAGTCAAGCCCATTAAAAGGTGAAGCAATTCAGCCTAAATTGTTGAACTGAAACAACTTACATTTATTTCTAGATAAGTCTAGGGAAATGACAGGCAATTTTAACTCTTGACACACATGTAGGTTTATTAGACTACACAGTTAAGACAGAGAGTATAGGAAGAAGTGCACTTTCTTTGTTGCCATTGAGAAGATTTCCATGTGGTATTTGAGTATAACTCCAGCCCTGATACTCTTACCAAATCCAGATTTCCTATGAGGTTTTTGTGATTCCTTCCAGCTGACACTTCTGCCAAACTAAAGAAGGCAATATAGGTATTAACTTGGACTTATCTTTAATTTGGGCTTCCCAGGTAATTCAGTGGTAAGGAACTTGCCTGCCAAGCAGGAGATACAGGAGATGTGGATTCAATCCTTAGATCAGGAACATTCCCTGGAGAAGGAAGTGGCATCACATTTCAGTATTCTTGCCTGAAAAATCCAATGGACAGAGGAACCTGGTGGGCTATAGGCCCATGGGCTTGCAAGAGTCAGATACAATTGAGTAAGCATGCATGCCCCATGTTACTAGAAATATCTGAAGTGCTGGAATAATCTGGCACGTAGAAGAGATTCGGGAAACATTTACCCAAATAATGGACTATACATGAATATAAATAGATTGTTTGCAAAAATCAAGCAGGACACCTCCCTTCAATTCCAGACTATTCTGAATCCACATGTGGCCTCCAGGACACTCTGGTTTTTAAATTCCAATTCTTTTCCTACGTATAACTTTCCCAACTACAAGCAGACTTCATAACTTCAGATTCCATCCTTTGGATCCAGTAACCCTACTTTTCTGGGAAGTTCTTTGGAAAAAGTATCGCATTAACTATTGGCAGTGTTGCATTGAATTTAATAAGTAGTCTTATTTTTCTGTTTAATTTTAAGATTAAATGAAAGCTTAGATAAAGTTTTGGTGCTGATATCTTAGAAGCATTATTATTCAAGCATGTATTTCTGTATCTTTAACATAATGTTCCTTTTCATGGAGTTCATCCAAGACCTTAAGCAATTCATTAGTAAATTCTAAAAGACCTAATTTTGCTCTCTTCTTCATTATGTAGCACCATTACCTACGAATTTCTTTCAGAATTCCTTTCAGGTTATTTGCTTAGAAACATTGTTCTATGAATGAATTGGAAATCCTCTCTGCTCTCTGTCCTCTTCAAGAATTAAAGTGGGTGAGAGGTGAAATAAGAAATTTTGATCACAAAACTATTTCTAAGGGCTTTTATTTCTTCATTTTTCCAAATTTTGTTTTGCTCTTCCACCCCTGCTTCTTTGTAACTAGGCTAAAATTTCTCTTTTACAAAAGCCCAGGACCTAAGCTAGGTGAGATGTCATAAATATTCCTATATAGGTAAACCTTGATGTCTGCAAAACAATCAAGCAAACCATCCCAAACTCAAGTTAAACCAAAAATGAATCAGACATAGACTTCCTCTCTCTCTCTGATATTGTTAACAATTTTTCTGCTTTGACCATCAAATTGCTATAATATAATTTTTATGCTTATTGACAGTTTTAAAGGATTAAAAACAGTGTAAATTGCAGCAAATTATACAGCTCCCTATTATTGAAACTTCAATTCATATCAAACTGACAGTTGAAAGAAAGCATTCTTTTATATCACCCTACAAAAATTCATCTAAAATGACCTTTCTGAATAATTTATGAGGGCTTTTTGTCTTTGTTGCAACTTTCTAAGGTGTGCACACCACACTGTAGCCATATTACTCCAATGGACTGTGCAAAGCCTAATTTGCAACTATTTCTGTCAGCTTTTCTCTAAGTGGTGACATTTGTTAGGAAACTCTTCTAAAGCCAGAATAGATGAAGTAGTTTTCGGACATAATCTGTTTCACTTAATTTACAAATAAGCCCATTGGTTGAACACTGTCCAATGTGCTGTATAACAGATGATGAAAGTCAGTATATATGGGTCAATTTGCCCCTTCCTACAGGTTAGAAGAATACTAATCAAAGACAAATGATAATTTAAAAGTCAGAATTTTCACAATCTTTCATGTGTGAAGATAATGTGCGTTTATAGCGTGCATTTAATGATGGTCTAGTTATGAAGCATAAATACAAAAATTAGTATATTCTATGATCAGTATTTATCATACTATATACAACAAAGCAAGAAATAGCCAAATAAGTCATTCATAGTCACTTAAACCAATTTGAAAAGTGTACCTGCAAATTCTAGCTAATCATATGCTATTAACTTATTGTGTTAATGGTATCCCTGATTAATATATATATATATATATATTTATATATGTGTGCATGTGTGTGTGTATAAAACAGAAAGTAATAAAAATCACCTCTAATTATATCACCCTGACTAATCACAGCCCAAGGAGATTTTTCAGTAATTAATATACATAAATGTAGCTGTAGATAATTAAAATCTATGGCCATGCCATTCCTTCTGTAACCATATAAATTATTGAATATGTTTTCACAAAATAAGAGTCATAACATATACATAGTCTTATAATCTTAAAATTATTTTGTGAAATATCTGAAATATACAAGTATTCACTTTCTCACTAAATTGAATCTTAACATTATGCTATGTTTACTACAGTTTCATTGTTTTAGAAAATATGTGATAACTGAGACACAGTTAAAGCCCCCTGGGAGAAAAAAACCTTCTGATTCTATTACCCTCTACCAAGGTAATCCTAAACATGAATTTACTGTTTATCATTCTCATGCATATTTTAATATGTAATATATATTTACATATTCCTAAACATAATATAGTCTTGTGTTGGAGAAAAGTTTAAATTAAATTGTACTTTATGTGGCACTCTGCAACTTGCTTCTCCTGCCTATTAGGTGTGGAACTTTATCTTTGCTAATAGATATATCTCTCATTCAGTTGTTCTCATACTTTAATGCGTATCAAAATCAAAAAGTCTAAGTCTGTTTCTGTTGCAACAAGCCTGAGTCTCTGAATTGTTTATCATAGGTGCCCAAGAGATGATTCTGATACATGCCAAAGTATGAGAACCAGTATTCTAGTTTGTTTTATTTGCATTCTATTGTGTTTCATTGCATAAATACACCACAGTTTATTTATTCTCTCTTGGATGAATGTTTTATGTTATTATTAGATTTTGCTTTTGCAAGTAAAATACCACACGAAATGCTAAGTAATGCAATATTGCCCCATTGCCGTGACTATCTGGCTCTGATTTGCCTGGAACTTCCTCAGTGTTAGCAGAGGCATCTTGGCAGACTGGCACAGTTGATTATCCTAATAAGAGCGGATAGTTTCACATACCCCAAAACATTAGTATTGTCCCACTTTTTTAAAATAATAATTTTTGGTCAAAGGGAAGGGATAAAAATAGTAACTAGTATTTGTTTTATATTGTATTTTTTGATCAAAAGGATGATTGATTGCTTTTTTATACCTGTTAGTCCTTTAAATTTACTCCTTTTTATCCTTTTTTATAAGAGAATGCTTATTCTTTCATATAGATACTTGAGTTTTTATGAATTTTCAGCATTAAAAATCATAAAAATCCATTTATCATTCATACATTACAAGTATTTCATGGAAGTCTATGCTGGCTTGCTTTTACCCTTTTCTTTATTTTGTACAAATTTCATCTTTCACAACATCAAATTTTTAATCTTGTATGTTTTGTGCTTTTTTTTTGGTACTTAATCTAAGAATCCTTTCTGTATACTCTGGTAATAACATTAATTTACAGATTTTTTCCTAACATTTTAGAATTTTACTTTTGACATTATATCTTCGGTATACCTAGAGTTATATGTGAAGTAAAGAGTCAATTTTACTTTTCTGCATATAAATAATGAACTATTAAAACACTATATATTAAAGTCTGTTTTTTAATCACTGATTTATAGTATTATTTATGTGCCAAATCTATTTTTTAATATATTTTACTTTAATTTATTGTTTCTGTATTTAGTGCAGTTAGTCTGTGTTGTAACTTCTATTTTCTCTCACCCGAACTAATTTCTCTCAATTATTTTAGTTTTAAATTAGACATAATATCTGGTAGAACAAGTGATTTCAATTGTTCTTTTTCAATAGTCTTGCTATTTGTGACCCTTTGCTCTTCTGTTTAAATTTAGTGCTACATTGATTCAGTTGTATTTAAATGTGGTTTGGATTCAAACCATATTCAATTAATAGAATAATTTAGAAAGAACTGTTATCTTAACATCAGTGTTCCCATCCAAGAGCATGGTGTATCAGCCCATTCAGTCAATTCTTTACTTCATGAATAGTTCTTCTTCTCTCTTAGAAGTTTTACATATATTCTTATATGCTGTTATATTATGAATATATTTTCTAATTTCTTCATACTGATATCTACACACACTAAGTTTTTGTCTCCATGTTACATTTTCATTATGAAGTAAATGTCTGAACATATGTAGATAATCATACATTCTAAAAACGGAAAGGGCTTTTAATTTTTTCCCCTAACTTATATAGCTGTGATTTCTTTTACTTATTCTATTGTCCGTTTAGCAAATGTTAAACAGAAATAATAAGGAAAGTCAAACTTCCTATATTTTTGAATTATTGAGAGTGCTTTTAAATTTTCGCCATTAGTAGCAGTTGGGTTAATATATGCCTTGATGATTTAAGACATTTCTCTCCCACATTATATTTTCAGACTGTAAGAACATTTGTTCTTTGTAAATCATAAGTGAGTAGAGTGTTCTGAAGACTTCTGAACACATGCATTGAAGTGATTGTATTTGCCTTTTAGCTGCAGTGGTAGGCAGTTACTAAAACAGGCCCCAGTGACTTCTATTTCCTAGTATCCATGCACTGTATAAGCTCTCCAATACATGATGGATAAAATTTGTGTGACTCTATATTCTTGCATAGTCTCAATCTTAAAAAGAAAATACTTATTCTTTTGCCATTGAGTGAGGTATGTTGATTGTAGATGCCCTTTATAATAAGAGAATTTCAGATTTCATTCTATTCCTAGTTTGCCAAATGCATTTCCTTCATATGTTGAAATGATACGTTTCTTTCAAATACTCAAATAACATTGTGAATTACCTTAGTTGGTTTTTTAAAACATTAAACTAACCTGCATTTCTGCAAAAATTCTACTTGATCATGATGTGTTAAACTTTTATACATTGCTGGATTTATTTTACAATTTTCATCAAAATAATTTGGAACTATGCTCATGAGGATGGTTAGTTTATAATTTGTTTTCCTTTTAAAGACTTGTCCTGGTTTTGTGAGTGTAATGTAGTTATCATAAAATGAGCCTGGAAGTATTCCTACTTCTATATTCTGCAAGAATTTTATGGCTTGATATTATTTTTTACTTAAATGTTTGATGTAATTCTCCATTAAAGACATCTGGGCTTTTTTTTTGTTTGTTTGTTTTTATCACAAACAATTACATATGTATTATAATTAAAAGTCAATTAAGTTTTCCTCACCATTTCCAGCTCTTATGCTTTCCATTGAGTTTACTTTTATTCATATTAAAATATATCCTTCATGGGTTTTTTTCCCTCCTTTTGAACTTCTATGGGTAGAAAAACTTTGTTTGTAAATGGCTGAAAATATCTTTATTTTGCACTCTCTCATGGGTCTAGCTCCTGATGCTGAAGCTGAGTTGATAAATGCTATGAACATATTGGTTTCTTTATTTTAGCCTTATCTCTGAAGTCAGAAAACTCCCATCTCTGACCATGACTTGAAGCAAATTGAACAATTTCCTTTCTCCTTTCCCCTGTAGGACCCAAACTCTCCAGGCCTGCATGGTTGCAGATACAGCGATCAGAAAGACTACAGTTTTTGTTGGTTTGTTTAGTGTCTGGTAAAAACATACTTTACTTACATTTAGTGAAGTTCCATTATATTGGCTTCCTCATTGGACATGTCACCCATCATTGCTAAGTGTTGGATCAGAGGGTCTACACATGTACTTTGCTTGCCATTTTCACCCACAAGCGGATCATACAGTTTAACACTGCAGTGCAAAAGCTCTATGCCACTACTACTACTGTATATAGGTGTCTAGGTATTACTAGTAACTAGGTTGTACCTTTTACTATAAACCTATCCACAGTTGTAGTGACATTTGTGTATGCCAGACACTTGCTCAACACTTACTGTGTACTAACCACTCTTCTAAGTAATGTATATGTATTAATTAATTTAATTCTAACAAAGACCAAATGAAGTAGCTATTATTGCTATCCCTGTTTAAAAGGTGGAAAATTGCAGTATACATAGATTAGGTACTTTTTCCAGGGGCAAGGAGAAGTAAGTTGCCTAGCTAGTACTCAAACCTAAATTGTTTGACTACATCACTTAGATGTTTGATGAATGAGGAACAAAGATGACTGTTCCTGATGACATCTGTCCATCCTGGCCTACCTCTTAATCATGCCTTACCCTGTCTTGTTGCACTTGTGCTCTGGCTTCGTAAGAGCCAGAGACACACTTTTATCATCTCATTATCCCTTGCACCTAGCACTGAACTTAGAACTCTCTAGATTTACTGCTAATTGTTGTCATGGCTCAAGCAGACCCGGGTAAGGATTCTTTCCTGAGAATTCAGTCTATATACTGGTTAAGTGGAGACAGTGCCTTTCACTGTTTTCTTAAGAGGTCTATTCAAACTTATGAAGCATTCTATTTAAAATTTACTTTAAAAACAGTAGCTGCTGGGGATAGTGTAAGGACACAGTTGTTTTCTATCAGCATTTTACAAAGTGTTAGGGAAAGAAACTTTGGGAGGACTAATAACTGAAAAACTCTCATTCTTATCAGTTTATTTTTCAAAAGATGTAGAAGGAAATGAAACACATTGCTGTTTCTCCCCAGATAGTTTGACCATTTCTCAGCACGAGCTCCATATAATGTTATACGTAAAATCTTCAGAATAAAAAAAAAATCCAACATGGGCAGATTAAACTTTTGTCTTAAAATGTAGTACTATTCTGGTTATTCAAAATAAAAATGAGAAGTAAAGATATTTAATTTTCTCCAGTGTCATCTAGAATGTGGGGACATGTTCAAATCAGCATCTCCCAGTTGGAAATAAAGTCTCTGGAAAATTACTGAGGGACATCAAGAAAAACCTTGGCAAGGAGATTCAGGATGCAGAACTGTGGGATACTATTCGAACAGAGCAATTAGTGGCCACTTTTCCAGTTTCCCTGCTGAGAAGACAGCCCTGTCAACTGCCTTCTTGCTGCAGAAATAGTCCCCAGTGCCAGCCCTCATCTCAGTGGCTTGCTTTTGTGTACAAATTGATACTTTGTTCTCCTTAAATGATCCAGCCCCTGAGAATGCCTTGGGTTCTGGTTGATCAGCATGGGAAGGTACTGTGGAAGGATCCCTGCTTGGAGAGGACCGTCTCTCCTCTAGGAGCGAAACTGCACTATGCAGCCAGACTGTGTGAAAAGAGCTAAGTTTGGACAGTGCCAGTCAAGCCTTCATGCTGTCCAGGAGACTGTGGGTATTAATTCAATTTATCCTTCTCGTTTTGATTGGTTCCAGCCAGGGAATTAAATAGTTCCCTTCTCTCATGTATGTTCCTAAAGAGACTGAGGCTTAGATCAGTTAGATGTTTGTCTTTAAGTAAATGTGTTAGTAAGAAGAGCTATGCAAAGTCAAATAGATTACTCTGCCCTGTCATTCTGGCAGATATTGGAGACACAGGAAGACTCCTGTAAACCGAACCAGTGGGATGTCTTGCCTATTCCATCTCTAGGGAGAATTTATTCTGCCTGATCCATTAGTCTCCATTTAGATCAAATTGCAGGCTGTTAAGAGCTTTACCCCTGAAATATTTTACCAAATGGAAATTCCAAAAACCCCAGCATAACTTACGACATGCTGATAAAAACTGATAACATATCAAATGTAAAAAAAAGATAGGATTTATGAACCTTTGCCAATGAGACACAGTAGAAGAACAACTAAGAATCACAGAGCCTTTAGAGAAGTTATATATCCAAATACTCCTGATCCTAAGAATCAAAACCAACAAACACTGGTTAGTGAAAATTTTTCACCTTTGGTTGGATAACCTAGGTAATATGAAGTTAACAACAACAACTATATATATATATATATATATAAGCTTTTTCTCAAAACACACCTTCCTCCTATAGATATGCCTCTCCACCCTACCTCCTTCATTTTTCTGTCATAAAGCGATGCTAAAATGGGATGTGTTGTGTTCTGATGCATAATGCATAATGGTTACCAAATCTAAATGGCTAGATTATCAATCTGGAGTATGTGGAACCAAAACGGTGATTCCCACAACACTTCAGATATTTGATATATGTCCATAAAGCCAAATCTAACATGGGAGAGATGTAATCAGTCTCCATTGCATCTCTGTGTTCTTGTCTGACACTAGGTTAGATAAGAAAGAAAAAGCAGGAAAAAAAAAGAGAGGGTCAAAAAAAAAGGAAGCTTATGATTAAAGAGCTAAGAACATAGGAAGTAGGAGGATGCACAGCAAATAAATGCAATGCTTTACTGGTCAAAAAGTGCTTCGAGAAATCTCTGTTCCCTGGATCCTCGCGACAGGAATTTGAGATAGCTCCTGACTAGTGGCGTTGTTCATGTGTTATTTGTAGGGATCCTGGTGTTCGCAGTAAAAGCGAGAGGCTCCAAACCTCTCAAAACAAGAACCCAGGATTACTGATTCTTTATCCAAGTATAGCCACATGACATAGCGCAAAACGTGCAGAATGTGAGGATCAAATTCATAAATGATAGGAAATATAATTCCAGAAAATAAACCTATTAATATCACATCTTTAGGGCTGCTCACTAATATTAATATCACTTTGTTGCAATTGCAATGCATACCCCAAGAGGGGATGGAGTTTTTTTTTTTTTTTTATTGCTTTCCTCAATATAGGTGATGATGAGCATCTAGAAGTCACAAAATAAATAATTTTTGAATGAACATTTAGAAATAGAATAAACAGGTTTATAAACAGATGATGCTCAAGTTTGTAAAATCACTTGAAATGTTTGGCCTTCAGTTTTGTAAAAGGCAAACAACAACAAAATAGCTGATCTGATTTCTGAAATGTTTTCAAGTTCAAATGAAATTTTACTCATAAAATTATTTTTATTTCCATTATTTGAAAGTTCTTTAAGGCTATAATTGTTTTAATTGTGTAAAGAATTATAAATATTACACACTTCAACCATGAATGTTGAGATATCTTTTTCTAAACCAAACCTTAACTTCTGAATCATATTGGAGCACCTGTTCTCCAAAATAGTACACAATTCTGAAAGTATTCCCAAATGGATCAGAAAGTGAATTCTTTAGAGTTGTGCACTCTCTTATTTATTCTTGTACCACCAGCACCTGAAACGCTGGTGATACAAGAATAAGTGAAACTCACTAAACTGTATTGATAATTATAGTGGTCGTGACGATGCTTTATGATCACACACACACTTTCTAATTCATGATATTTAACCTTGGCTGATTCAGACTCTGTTTATATGACAGCAACAAAATATTAACATTAGAATCCCTGGATGTGGGCTACATGTGGTGTCTATATTTTAATTATTTATAAGCTAGTACAAACATAAGACTTCGATAGTTTTTGTTTCCTTTTATTTTGTCAAGTTTCTCCTATTTAGTACAGAGCTCCAAACTAGTTTCAGGCACAAGTTGTTTTATTTTAAAGCTTTTTATCACCAGTTGAAAGTAATATTTTATTTTCCTTTTATTTGGGAGGAAAATGAGCATTTTCATGATGAGTAAAACATGTCTGAAGCTTCTCAAGTAATTTACTCATGGTTGAGAATAAGCAGGAGTGATTAGAGCTTCAAATCAGAAAACTTCAGAGAGCCAGAAGCTATCAAAATGTGCAGCTTTAATGAATGATTTCTCACTCACTGCTTTATAGCAGTCGCCACTGATACACTCTCTAGTTTTTTCCAAAGCATATATAATTGAGCAAATCATCTAAACCCCCACAAGCAGGCAATTATTCAACTACATTGATGCAGAATTACTGGGTCCAGCACTTCATTAGAATATACCATAATCCCTTGTTCTCATCTTAACCTTCTCTGTGAAAAATCTTTCATCCAAAACTGACACAGTGTCCTGTTGGTTATGCAAATAGTGGCATTGCAGAAGACAGGGTTTCAAGCCACTCTTCTATCTTCAGTCCCATGTGTAGGGCTCTTATCCAAATCTTTAAATACAGCCTAGGAGTTCTAATAATTATTCAACTAACATATATAAGCTCCCTTTGTGCTTCTTTTTGAAAATGTGCTTATCTTTTTCCCTTACAGAAGAGAGAAAGAGACATTGACAGGGAGATTGAATGGCACTGCCAATACCAGAGGAATAGCTGGGACAGAGAGCAGGAGGGCACTTTGGTGCAAGAGACACGATAAGAAAAGTATAAAGCTGCCAGGGGGAGGATGGTACTGCCACCCCTCACCTTCTCTCCATTTCTGTAGCCCAACTGACCTTTTTCCAGACCCTGTCTTTGCATTCTGTTGGAAAGATCATGACATTGGATCCTCCCCGCCTGGGCTCAGGTGCCATTATCTGTTCCTGACTAGAGTCCATCCTTGACCATATTATTTAATATCTCTCAGCTCATGAAAGATGAGAATTACATGCTCTGGAAATCTGGGAAAACTAGTACAATGCCAGACACGTAGCTGCAGGCACATAGACCCCCTAATCTGATGAAAGATGTTCCCCCCTGAAAAGCAATGAATGTTTTATAAACATCTTCTATTTCTAAAGGGATATGACTTGAGAAGCATGATAGGAAGACATTTTGACAGAAACTTGATTGTTGCATGGGCCCTGGGATAATATACTTCTGAAAGAGTATATTCCTTCATTCCTGAGTCATGATTTCAATTTACTTTTTTCCAACTTGCTGGCTTGTGATTCGAATCAAGTTAAGTTAAAAATGCTACTTTACAGTTTTGCATAGTTTTCATGAGAACTCAGAAGTAAGACTAGTCCCCCATTTTCTTAATAACAAGAATAATGGCAATTCTACATTTTATGGAGTACATAGTATGTGGCCCGTGTTAACTGATATCTGTGGTATTTCATTTAATCCTCACAATATCCGTGACATCATTGCTGTTTTTATCCTCACTTTACAAAAACCTGTGTGTATGTGTCTGTCTGCTTAATTTCTCAGTCATGTCTGACTCTTTGTGGCCCCATGGACTGTAGCCCACCAGCCTCTTCTGTCCATAGGATTCTCCAGGCAAGAATACTGGAGTGGGTAGCCCGTCCCTTCTCCAGGGGCTCTTCCCAACCCGGGGATAAACCCGGTCTCTTGCACTGCAGGCGGATTCTTTGCCATCTGAGCCAGAAAGCTTATAGACATTAACTTGGCCAAAGGTACATAGAAATTATTAAATTCCTCAGTGAAGAGTCAAACTCAGGCACTCTCTATATACCTAATCAACCTTCTGTCCCAGGCAGTCTACCAGCTGCTTCGTTCTCTCAGATGGTCTACTGAGGAAAACTGCTGCCGTGAAGCAAATCACTGTTTTTAGCTTGTCTAAGAGAGCTCTCAACTTGCTTCTAGTTAGACCTAGAAGTCTCACTGGCTCTTTGAGAACAGTGGTCCTCAACCTTGGCTGCCGAGAGGAATCACCTTGGGAACTTTAATAGTGGTGTTTGGGCTCCACTGCCAGGGGTTGATTTAATTTGTCTCATCTGGGCTAAAGAACTTTTAAAATGTCCGCAGATGATTCAAATGGGAAGCAGTCCTTGGGAAGTACTGCTCTACAGCTTTGGGCCTTACACACTCTTCTTTCTAACTGCAGCCAAGTGGAATCTTACAGATCTGGTCCTGAATTGGAATTATGTGGTATTCAAGTTGAGTAAGAAATATAAGTTTGGAAAGGATGAAAAAATGAGAATGATGATGATGATAGCCAGTTACCATTTGTTGAAGGTTGTTCGATGCTGCTGATTTACATATATTTACATACATCATTAATTAGGCTATATGACCACTTTTCTTCAGAATCAAAGGCATGGGGATTGAAATTAGTTTACCCCCAAATCCAAACCAGGTGTGCCACTTATTGTGGGTGGCTTCAAACCTCTGCTTCTAATTGTATGATTAAGATGAAGGAGAAAATGATGGATAGGTTTGGACACTGATGGTGATTGTTGAAAGACTTAGGGGAAGTTTTATGCAGGGGCTTCAAAGTTGGTTGTATGGCAGGGTGAAATGGAATAGGAGGAATGGATTTTAGTTCCAGTCAGCTTTCTTTGGAGCAAAGCCAGTTAACCACAAATAAAGCTGCTTTTGGGTGCTACAAGCCAAATGTGTTAAGAGCTGGCAGCAGAATTATTCCCAGGAGGAAAGACAACCAATCCACCATAAGACAGAAATCAGAACAGGGAAAGTCAGGTGATGGGGGCATGGAGGACAAGCCAGAGAATTAACTTGTACAAAACAGAACCTGTGGGTATCTGATGGCCAAAGAGAAAAATTTATTTTGAAGATAAAGATTATTATTATTATCCATTGGCAAGGCAATCAGTGAGCTGTCAGGGAGTAAATAAGCCCAGGCATAGTTTATGAACATTCTCTGATGTTTATAAATGTCTCTCTGTGTTTGGGTTTGCTTCTTTGTTAAAACCAAGCAACAACAACAGTAAAACTTAGTCTAAAAGATTAGCTAAGATAGGAAGTAGAAGCTTGGGAATTTAAAGAAACAAAGATGTCCACTCATGAATTTCAGGATATAACAGTGGTATTTGAGCAAAAATATAAATCTAGGGGCAAGCCTTTGGTACCCAGAGTACTAAGCAGAGACAGTCATTTCTGGAGAAGTAACAGTGGAATTCCAGCTAAGAGAAAGTGTATTAGTGGCTTTTCAGAAATGCTTATCAGCATAAGGCAGCAGATGATCACCTCTAGATGCTATTGTTAAAGAAGGTGTAATATTAAATATGGTAAATTTGAAAAATAATAGTTATTATGACAAAGCTATTTTGTAAATCCATGTATTTCCCTTTTTATAATATTTTGTTTGTATTTTTTGTTTTTTAAATTAATTTTATTAGAATATAGCTGCTTAACAATGTTGTATTAGTTTCTACTGTACAGCAAAATGAATCAGCCGTAGATATACATATATCCCCTCCCTCTTGGATTTTCTTCCCATTCAGACCACTACTGTGCCTTTGGTAGAGTTCCCTGAGCTATATAGTATGTTCTCATTAGTTTTCTCTTTTTTACATTGGCATCAGTACTGTATAGGTGTCAATCCCCAAATCTCGGTTCCTCCCACCTCCACCTTCCTCCTTAGTATCCATATATTTGTTCTCAATCAAAAATATGTGTATATGAACAAATGTCTTTTTCTGTTGTTCAGTTGCTTAGTCACATCTGACTCTGCAACCCCATGGACTGCAGCACACTAGGCTTCCCTGTCCTGTATTTTTTACTGAGGGGTAACTGACATAACAACATTCATTTCAGGTATACAACATAATGATTCTATATTTGTATATATTGTGAAGTAAGTCTAATTAATATCTAATATCACCATACATAGTTACAGAGTTACTTTCCTTGTGATGGGAACTTCCAGGATCTACTTTCTTAGCAACTTTCAAATATGCAGTATAATGTTAATTACAGTTACGATGCTGTACGTTACATCCCCATGACTTACTATCACATAATTGGAATTTTGTACCTTGTGAGTTGCCTTACTCATTTGGCCCACTGTCAACCCCCTACGTCTGGCAGCCACGAGTCTATGAACTTGTTATTTATTTTTTTTAGATTATCTACCTGTAAGGGAAATCATACAGTATATGTCTTTCACTTTCTGACTTATTTCACTTAACATAATGCCTTAAAACTCCATCCATGTAGTTGGAAAGGCAATAATTTCTTCTTTTTTATTGCTGAATAGTATTCCACGGTATACCTGTGCACTACATTTATCCAGTCATCAGTTGATGGACTCAGGTTTTTTCCATATCTTGGCTATTGTAAATCATGCTGAGATGAACACAGGGGTACATATATCACTGCAAGTTAGTGTTTTTATTTTCTTCCAATAAATGCCCCAAAATGGAATTGCTGGATCATATGGTAATTTTATTTTGAGTTTTTTGAGGAATCTCCATATAGTTTTCCTTAGTGGCCACCCCAGTTTACCCACCAACAGTCCAGAGGGTTTCTTTTTCTCCATAACATCACCAATACCTGTTTCTTGTCTTTTCAACCTTTCTAAGAGATGTTCTATCTCATCATGATTTGCATTTCCCTAACAATTAGAACGTCTTTGCCTGTGTGTTTTGGCCATCTGTATATCTCTGGACAAATGTCAATTCAGAGCCTCTACCATTTTTTAATTAGACTTCTTTTTTGCTGAGTTGTATGAATTCTTTACATATTTTGGATATTATTCACCTCTTATCAGAATTATGATTTGTGATTATTTTCTCTCATTCCGAAAGTTTCATTTTCAATTTGTTGATGGTTTTCTTTGCTGTACAGATTTTTTGTTAGTTTGACATAGTCCCACTTTTTTATTTTTGTTTTTTGTTGCCTTTGTATGCATTATTTCAATTATTAATTTTCAATATACTCTGACGTAAATTGAATAGATTCTCACTTTATAGATTTTAAGTCAATAAAGACATGTGCCAGCATACACTAGTGATGGACATGAGCACTACTGTCCTTTTTTAAGAACTGTCTTTGGCAGTGTTTAGCCTTCCTGCGGAGAATAGTCCCAGATGATCTTTAGCAACACAAGATGGCATCCGTGGAAGATGAATTTATTGCAGATTTCATACTGCTGGTACTTACTCCAAAGGCTTTTCTGAGTTTCTGCATACTTCTCAATGTAAATGTGAAGTCTTTCAGAGGAAGAATGTAAAATATGAAGCCACAAAGCTTGAATTATTTTTTGGTAGATATGAATCAGTTATATGATACCTACATTGAAGATTTTTAAGGCCTCATAAGCAAAAAGCAATGTTAGAGAAAAAAACAGGATGGGGTAACAAATAAATGATTGGAGCAAAGTCCATGTATGTTAGTACTGATACTGCTGCTATTTAGTTGCTAAGTTGTGTCTGACTCTGCAACCCCCTGGACCATAGCCCACCAGGCTCCTCTGTCCATGGGATTTCCCAGGCAAGAATACTGGAGTGGGTTACCATTTCTTTCTCTGGGGGATCTTCCTGACCAAGGGATCACATCTGTACCTCCTTCCTTGGATTCTTTATTACTGAGCCACCAGGGAAGCCCCTGTTAATACTGATAGACTGATTTTAATTCAATCATCATTACTTCTATTATCTCCTTATGATTTTTGTTTTTGGCCTGTAACCTTTTTTGGCTTTGGCTTAAAGTAACATGTGTGTGCTGGCAGAGTACCAGTTGTGCATCTACAGATACTGTTGCTATAAATGAGGAGGGCCTTGACACTAAGACTGGTGTGATCAATTGCAAAACCTGACTAGGACACTCCTGCTTCTTCCTCTACCCGCCGTCACCGGATTCAGCCAAAGGAAACAGTTGCCATGCACTGAATGAGTTCACTTCAAATAGGTTTGTGTTCAGCTCAAATTTCCCCAATTGTCTTCATTAAATTCTTCATTTTTGCCATCCAGAAATGGGGCAACAAGATGTCAGCAAAAGTCTCTTTCAGATTTTGCATTATATATCTTTATAAATATAGATTTGACTGCTTAGTGTATTTTTGTACTAAATAGTAAAGCTACTAATGTGGTTGGTAGATGTAAAATATATGCTAATAATCTTAAGTCTCATAGATTTTATGAGTGAAAAGGATTTCCTCCAAATTTTTAATCATCAAAAGAATGGTTTCTGTTGAAACACTTGTACAGAGGACATCTTTAAACGTACACTGGATGCCAGTTCTTATTTGGTAGAAGTTCATAAAATGCCGTAGAATTGTATGTGCTGATAGTGCCCTGGAAGAAACAGAGACTCAGACTCTTCTGGGTTTGCCAGCTAGGCTAGAGCAGTTTAGTGGCTTGTCAGAGGTAGCAAAGTCAGTAAGTGGCAAATGGATAACTTGAACCTACATCTCCCGATTAACATTCTAGGGTATAGACACCCTCCATGTGTTACATCATTGGATAATTACAATGAGCCAAGTATTATTATTATCATCTTCACTTTACAGAAAGAAAAGTAAGTAAATGACTAAGTGAATATAATCAAAATGATTAAGTAAATTATTCAAGTGATAGCAGTGGGATATGAAGCAGGGCATTTTTTTCACTTCAAAATACATTCACTTATGTAAAACATTTATTGAGTGTCTCAGATATTCTCTGGGAAAAAAATAGAAAATTAAAATAGCTCTATTTTAATTAATAAAATTAAAATTGTTATTAAAATAGAATTAAAAATTATATTAAAATATAATTTAAAATTCTGTTAAAATTATCATTGATTTATTAAATCATAATAAAATTATATATTATTAATTTAATAAAATTATTTATATCAATTATAGTAGAATATGAAAAGTTCTATTTTAATTCTAATTAATATAATCTAATAATTCTATTCTAATAAAATAATTAAAATTAAAATAGAAAGTAAAAATCTCCAGTTCTAACACCTACACACATGGATATAACTAAGAAATAAACAAATAGACATGTATAAATAAAATATTACATTATTTTTTCTTCTTGGCAAAGTAATGTCTTTAATAGACATTTATTTAAAACTATTCACCCCCAAATTTCCTCAATTCTCCATTTTTCTGGAGTAGTAAGCAAACATATATGAGTAACTCCCATTTCTATCATCAACTTGCTGGCAAAATGCTTCAGCTCTCCAAGCCTCAGTTGTTTCACAAGCAAAATAGGTTTTTGGGTTAAGTGAGTAGCTTTCTGGACTTCTCTGGTAGCTCAGCTGGTAAAGAATCCACCTGTAGTGCAGGAGACCCCAGTTCGATTCCTGGTTTGGGAAGATTCCCTGGAAAAGGAAAAGGAATACTCCAGTATTCTTGGGCTTCCCTTGTGGCTCAGATGGTAAATAATCTGCCTGCAATGCAGAAGAACTGGCTTTGATCCCTGGAATGGGAAGATCACCAGGAAGAGGACATGGCAACCTTCTCCTGTATTCTTGTTTGGAGAATCCCCATAGACAGAGGAACCTGGTGGGTTACAGTCACAAAGAATCAGACAAGACTGAGCAACTAAGTTCAGTTCAGTTACTCAGTCATGTCTGACTCTTTGTGACCTGATGGACTGCAGTATACCAGGCCTCCCTGTCCACGACCAATTCCATGTCCATCAAGTCAGTGATGCCATCCAACTATCTCATCCTCTGTCATCCCCTTCTCCTGCCTTCAATCTTTCCCAGCATCAGGGTCTTTTCTAATGAGTCAGTTCTTTGCATCAAGTAGCCAAAGTATTGGAGTTTCAGCTTCAGCATCAGTCCTTCCAATGAATATTCAGGACTGATTTCCTTTAGGATGAACTGGTTGGATCTTCTTGCTATTCAAGGGATTCTCAAGAGTCTTCTCCAACACCATAGTTCAAAAGCATCAAATCTTAGGTGTTCAAGCTTTCTTTATAGTCCAACTCTCACATCCATATATGGCTACTGGAAAAACCATAGCTTTGATTAGACAGGCCTTTGTTGGCAAAGTAATGTCTCTGCTTTTTAATATGCTGTCTAAGTTGATCATAGTTTACCTTCCAAGGAGTAAGTGTCTTTTAACTTCATGGCTGCAGTCACCATCTGCAGTGATTTTGGAGCCCCCAAAAATAAAGTCCATCACTCTTTCCATTGTTTTCCCATCTATTTGCCATGAAGTGAGGGGACCAGATGCCATGATCTTAGTTTTCTGAATGCTGAGTTTTAAGCCATCTTTTTCATTTTCCTCTTTCACTTTCATCAAGAGGCTCTTTAGTTCTTCACTTTCAGCCATAAGGGTGGTATCATCAGCATATCTGAGGTTACTGATATTTCTCCCAGCAATCTTGACTCCAGCTTGTGCTTCATCCAGCCTGGCATTTTGCATGATTTACTCTGCATAAAAGTTAAGTAAGCAAGGTGACAATATACAGCCTTGATATACTTCTCTCCCAATTTGGAACCAGTCTGTTGTTCCATGTCAAGTTGTAAATACTGCTTCTTGACCTGCATACAGATTTCTCAGGAGGAAAGTAAAGTGGTCTGGTATTCCCATCTCTTGAAGGATTTTCCACAGGCTGTTGTGATCTATACAGCTAAAGGCTTTGGTGTAGTCAATAAAGCAGAAGTAGATGTTTTTCTGGAATTCTCTTGCTTTCTCTCTGATCCAACAGATGTTGGCAATTTGATCTCTGGTTCCTCTGCCTTTTCTAAATCCAGCTTGAACATCTGGAAGTTCATGGTTCATGTACTGTTGAAGCCTAGCTTGGAGAATTTTGAGCATTACTTTACTAGTGTGTGAGATGAGTGCAATTGTGCAGTAGTTTGAGCATTCTTTGGCATTGCCTTTCTTTGGGATTAGAATGAAAACGGACCTTTTCCAGTCCTATGGCCACTGCTGAGTTTTCCAACTTTGCTGGAATACTGAGTGCAGCATTTTCACAGCATCATCTTTCAGGATTTGAAATAGCTCAACTGAAATTCTGTCACCTCCACTAGCTTTGATCATAGTGATACTTCCTAAAGCCCACTTGACTTTGCATTCCAGGATGTCTGGCTCTAGATGAGTGATCATGTCACTGTGGTTATCTGGGTCATGAAGATCTTTTTTGTATAGCTCTTCTGTGTATTCTTCCCACCTCTTATTAATATCTTCTGATTTTGTTAGGTCTATACAATTTCTGTCCTTTATTGAGTAAGCTCTGGAAGTTTGTGATGGACAGGGAAGCCTGGAGACTAAGTATAGATTGGCTTTCTAACCTCAATGTACAGAGATTTAGCATTCCTGGAAACTACTTCAGGATCCAATGTGAAGTAAGAGTAGAGTGGCTTTGCAATTTGGGATTTTGGTCACCTCTGTAGTTTTGAGCAATAATTTGCTTTATGTAGTAAAGTTCAATGTTTTGACAAAATTTCTTATTATAAAAATTTTGAGAACAAAATGAATTTACTCTTAGGTTCATCATGGTCATTTATGATTGTTTAGCATCATCCTGTAAGCTATCCATTATATTTCCCACATTGAATATCTATTGGACTAGCAACACACTTTTTGAGCAGTTGCTATAATCTTTTGAGCGGAAAGTTTTTGTTTCTCTAGAGGAAACTACATCTTTTGATAGGACAACATGAACTTTCCCCCCAACCTTTATTGACTATTAATTAACAGACTGAAATGATATCTATTGAAGGTGTATCACCTGGTGTGTGTGTGTTTGTGTGTGCATGTGTGTGTGTGTGTGTATCTGTTGTGAAATGAGCATCACAGTCAATTTAGTTAATGTATACACCACTTTTCATTGTAAATTTTCCTTCTTTTGTTCTGTGGTGATAATGCTTAAGATCTACACTCTGAGCATATTTCAAGTACATAGCACAGTACTATCAATCATTATCACCATAATGTACATTACATCTTCAGGACTTATTCCTTTTATATAACTGAAACTTTTTGTCCTTTCACCAACATTGCTCCACTCCCTTCCATCTTGCCCCAGGTAACCATCTTTCTACTCTCTGCCTCAATAAGTCTGACTACTGTAGATTTTTTTATAAGGCTTTGTTTTGGTGTACCCACAATCTGCCTTGGATTTTAGAATATTAGAGAAAGAAAAATTCTTTGGAATTAGCTTAGTCCCGATGTTGACTCATGATTCCACACTTTACTAGCTATGAATAGCTAGCTATGTTGATGCTGCTAAGTCACTTCAGTCGTATCCAACTCTGCGACCCCATAGATGGCAGCCCACCAGGCTCCTCCATCACTGGGATTCTCCAGGCCAGAATACTGGAGTGGGTTGCCATTTCCTTCTGCAAGTCACCTAACCTCTACCTACAATTTTCTCATTTGTGATATTAAAAAAGTACAAATAATTGCATTTGTTATTCTAAGAGTTAAACAAAACAATGTATTTGAATGATTCAGTATAATTTCTCACCACAATGTACCAATAATATTTTTAACACTGTTTTTTCTCAAAAGTCAACTGTATGGTATTATAGTTATCAAAGAAAATATTTCTTGATAGAAAAGGCAAAATGCCATATCCAGTGAAGTATCAAAGACCATGTGTTGGTAGATATTTTATCCATTAAATTAGAAAAGCACATGGAACACATTGGGAGACAGTTTTCCATGTGTCTCCTGTGTTTTTCAACATCTCTTGTGTATTGTCATTAATTACCCTTTTGTTTTAGGCTATCCATTCAAGGACTTTGTACAGTAAATAGTCTTTGGAGATATAGATAATGTCTGCCTCCAAAGCAAAGGGCAGGTTTGTTTACTATGCATTATAACAAAGGTAACATTTCCCTTTCAGAGCAAAGTTTGGGTAGGCTTATTTGGAGTTCATTATAAAAGATTTGCATTCCCTAAGCTTGAGAGTCTTCAGCTATGATTCAAATCTACTCCATGCATAGCTCCACCTGGAACCCTCTGTTTTGCCTTCATGAGACTTGGAGGGAAAGGAAAACTGCAAACTTGTCATTCATGCTGATTGCTGTACCATAAGGAATGAAGTCCTGTGTCTGTGATCCAAGGGTCTCATGTCTTCTGCCAGCATCCATAAATGTACGATAGGTAAAATTGTTAGCTGATAAGTAAATGAAATCTCCAGACCTTTTACTAGTCTTGGGACACCTCAATATAATTATGATTATGTTCTTAAAAGTAAGTTAGAGAAAACAGCCTAAATATCCATCAACTGGTGAATAGTTAAATAAATGTGATGTACCCAGGTAATAAATATTATTCAGCCATAAGATAATGAAGCAATGCTATATGCTATAACATGAATGAACCTTGAAAACTTTGTTATTAAAAGAAAACAGACACATTTTTTATGATTCTATTTATATGAAATGCCCAGAATAAGGGAATCCATAGAGCCAGAAAGTAGATTAGTGTGCTCAGTTGTGTCCAACTCTTTGCAACCCTGTGGACTGTAGCCCAGCAGGCTCCTTTGTTCATGGAATTTCCCAGGCAAGAATACTGGAGTGGGTTGCCATTTCTGCCAGGGGATCTTTGCAACCCAGGGATCAAACCTGCATCTCTTGTGTCTCCTGCATTGACAGGTGGATTCTTTACCACTGAGCCACCTGGAAAGACCCAGGGAAGTAGATTAGTGGTTTTTAATAGATTACGTGAGGCCGCGGTTGAGGGGAGGAAATCAGGACTCATGGCTCATAGGTACTGTGGTTCTTTTTGGGTTGATGGAAATATTCTGGAATTAGACAATAGGGAAGATTGTATAGCATAATGAATACACTAAAAACAATGCATTGTATCCTTTAAAATAGTGAATTTTATATTGTGTGTGCTTTTTTATCTCAATGACAAAAATGTTGAAAAGGAATGAGGATGAGAGAGGAAGAGGAAGAGACAGGCTTGTTTGTTGCTGAGAAAGCATAATTTGAGGCTAACAGACATGAGTTTGAATCCCAGATCTCCTTTTTACCATTAGCACCAACTTCATCACCTCTCTGCCTCATTCTCCACATTTTATAACTCTTCAACATAATACCCACTCACAGGTTCATTATGCAGATAAACAATGTATGAGAATGCCTTACTGACTGACCCAGAGTTGATGTTAACTAATTAGTAAATATAGTTATGACAGAGACAATTTCTTTAGAAAGAAATAAATGAAAAAAGAAAAACCAAGCTAACCCCCTGTGATGTGCCACTGCATGCTTACAAATATATAACTGTGGATAGAATGAATCTATGACTTCCCTGGTAGCTCAGCTGGTAAAGAATCCACCTGCAAAGTAGGAAACCTGGATTTGATCCCTGGGTTGGGAATATCCCCTGGAGGAGGGCATGGCAACTCGCTCCAGTATTCTTGCCTGGAGAATCCCCACGGACAGAGGAGCCTGGCGGGCTACAGTGCATGGGGTCACAAAAAGTCAGACATGACTGAGAGACTAAGCACAGCACAGAGTGAATCTACCATGATTGCTATAGAAATATATCTCCTACCAATACTTAAGTAAATGCATTTAAAAATATTATTTATGTTTCTGCAAGTGATTAGAAGTATCCTTCCTTTTGCACTCTCTATAGTAAGAATAATACATTATCAACAGAATTTACATGCAAATAACTTTTTAGTGTACTTTAGTGGGGAGATGTTGGATAATTAAATCATATTGAGAATATGTTTGTAATAGCTTTTCTGAGTGTGGATCATGCTCATTTTAAGAAATGGTTTATTGTTTTGTAGTCAAGATGGCAACATAAGAAACCTTTGTTTTATAAAAAAAGTTTTCATTGCTTCCTTAAAATGATGACACTTTTTTACTGATAAGACTAAGATTCTTTGATGGGATGTATTTCATGAAGGTTAACCATTACTGGAAGGAAAAGATAGCAAACAGTACTGAGTGTTAGATGATGGGACATTTTAATAAAGAGTACCAAAAGGCATTAAGATGTTGACACTGCATACACTCTCATCATTATATGAAATTAAGTCAACTTCACCCACCTTCTTTCTGAATGAAGCACTTTTTTACACAATTGTTTACACATGTGGAAACCCTACATGGGCCTTAGCCAATCAATGCTTTTAAAATATTTAGCCATTGAGAGTATCATAAATGGTAGTTATTCTTCATGGCATTTGAAATAAGGCCATCAGAATCCACTCCTTTTTTTTTTTTCTTTTTATTGTAACACCAGAGAGAACAGTAAGCAAGGGGTGAGCAAGTAAAAAGATAAGAATGTGTTGTGCCTGGTTAGCAAAGGCTGAAATAGCATCCTTGGACTTTAAAAGATGCAGAGGGCAAGAAAGATCAGCATGTGAATCAGAGGGGGGAAAAATAAATTTAAAAGGTGAGGAATATGCTTCTGTTTTTTCTCTGGCTATTCTCATTCAAATTCCATTTTCACAACCCCCTTTCTATTCATCCTCTGTCCTTTACCTATTCCGTTTTCTCTGCTCTTAATGCCTCCCATGTTACCACATGCTGTCCTTGTTCCTCTACGTATCATTTTCCACCATATAGTCTCTTCTTTCTGTCCCACACTTAATGCTTCAAGCCAATTTCCCAAATTGGATCCAGGGGCCCAATAGCTCACTTGGGAGTGTCTAGGCAGGGGCCCAAGCTGGAGGCAGTCAAGAGTGAGGGGCGTGGGCAGGGACTCCAAACCTACTTCAGCTCAGTGCTGCTTGGATGGAAGCAGCCCTTGGGGCTGACAGAAAGGTCCTTGGAGAGAGTCGTTCTGTGCCAGTTGTAAATGCTGTCTAGGCCTTGGCATTTCAGTCCCTCGCACAATGAATGCAGAGCCTGACACAGTTCCAAGTGTACTGAGTTGAATGAATGCAGTGTCAAAGGAAGAAGCAGCTGCTTGGGAAAAGGCATTGTGCCCTGGTGTGTGTGTTCCAACTAGGTGTAAACACTTATTTTCTTAGAGGATGTTCCAAAGTCCTTTTACCCAGTGTGAATTGTCAAAGTCTGAGAGACAAGGATTTTTTTTTTTTTAACTCCTTCAAGGTACTACTCAACATTTTAGTAGGTTTATATTTATTTTTAGTAATTGTTTTCTATATGGCAAGTGAAAATGCTTTTGCAATTAGAGTAGAGGTTTTGTTTGTGAAGGCTATTGTGACAAAGCGCAATAGATGTGGTGGCTTAAACAGCAGGGAAGATTTATATTCTCACAGTTCTGGAGGCTGGAATCCAGGATCAAGGTGTCAGCAGGATTGGTTCCTAATGAGGGTCACGAGGGAATGTTCTGTTTCTCCTTGGCTTATAGATAGCCTCTCCCTTTGTCTTCACATTGCTTCCCTCTGTACAGGTCTGCATCCAAATTTCCATTTCTTATAAGGACAGTCCAGTTCAGTTCAGTTGCTCAGTCGTGTCCGACTCTTTGCGACCCCATGAATCGCAGCACTCCAGGCCTCCCTGTCTATCACCAACTCCCAGAATTTACCCAAACTCATGTCCATCAAGTCGGTGATGCCATCCAGCCATCTCATCCTCTGTTGTCCCCTTCTCCTCCCGCCCCCAATCCCTCCCAGCATCAGAGTCTTTTCCAATGAGTCAACTCTTCGCATGAGGTACAAGAATCATTCAATTAGGACCCATCTTAATCATCCCAATAGGTCCCATTGTGACATCCTAGGGCTTAGGATTTCAACCTCCGAATTTTTGTAGGGAATACAACTCAGCCCAGAACAGGTAGTGATAAACAAAATTTTGTTTTACATAAATTTAAATAGAATTTTATTTAAAATTATTAGGTAAGCATTAAGTAAACATAAAACACATTTGTGCTTAGTCTTGCAGTTGTTTCCGACTCTTTGTGATCCCATGGACTGTAGCCTGCCAGGCTCCTCTGCACATGGGATTCTCCAGGCAAGAATACTGGGATGGGTTGCCATTTCCTACTCAAGGGAATCTTCCTATCTCAGAAATTAAACCCAGGTCTCCCACTTTTCAGGCAGATTCTATACCATCTGAGCCACAAGTAGGGAACTATTAAGCACATTTATCCCTGTCAAAACACTAAATACAGGTTACCTCCTCTCTCTAATATTTCAGAAGTGCAGACTTACAGATATAGAAAACAAACGTATGGTTACTGAAGGGGAAAGGGAATTGGAAGGATAAAATTAAGAGTTTGGGATTAGCAGAGACAAACTACTAGATATAAAATAAACAACAAGGTCCTACTGTATAGCACATGGAACTGTATTCATTATACTGTAATAAACTATAATGAAAAAGAATATGAAAAAAGACTATGCATATATATATATGTAAAACCGAACCACTTTGCTGTACACCAGAAGCTAACACATTATTGTAAATCGACTATGCTTTAATTTTTTAAAAAAGGAAAATTGTTATCTTCAAGCTGCAGATTTTGCAAAACCCCAAATCTTGATTTTCAGTAAAGTAGAAATGCATTAAAAAATTACTATGTAGTATACCTGAAACTAACGTAGAATTGATGTCAACTATATTTTACTTAAAAATTGATAGCAGCAAAATATTAAGTGATGCACACACATATTACTGAGCAATTCCATTCCTAATTATTTAACCAAGTGAAATGAAAACATATGTTCACATAGAAACCTGCATGTAAATGTTTCTAGAGCTTTATCATAATTATCAGAAACTGGATAAAACTCAAGTGTCTTCCAACTGATAAAAGTATAAAAATGAAATCCATAGAATAGCATTCAGTGGAAAACCACTAAGTGATCAGTCAATCAATAAGGACAGAATTACTGATGTACAGAATAACGTGGATGAATTTCAGATGAATTATGTTAAGGAAAAGAAGGTGGATTCTAAAAACGGATTCTGTGACTCTCTTCATATGACCTTCTTGTTAGGACAAAACTATATGGATAACAAATTCCTGTTTGCAGACGTTAGCGATGGGAGGAGAGGTTGATTAAAACTGGACATAAGGGATTTTTCCAGAGAAGGCAATGGCAACCCACTCCAGTACTCTTGCCTGGAAAATCCCATGGTCAGAGGAGCCCGGTGGGCTGCAGCCCATGGGGTCGCTAAGATCAGACATGACTGAGCAACTTCACTTTCACTTTTCACTTTCATGCATTGGAGAAGGAAATGGCAACCCACTCTAGTATTCTTGCCTGGAGAATCCCAGGGACAGAGGAGCCTAGTGGGCTGCCATCTATGGGGTCACACAGAGTCAGACACGACTGAAGCGACTTAGCAGAAGGGGTTTTTCAAAATGATGGACTGTTCTATACCTTGACTGTGGTAATGTTTATAGAACTATATAAGTCTGTCAAAACTCATACAACTTTAAATAGAGTGAATTTTACTGAGTATAAATTATAATTCAAATTGTTGTTGTTTAGTCACCCAGTCATGTCTGACTCTTTCTGGCCCTGTGGTCTACAGCCCACCAGGCTCCTCCATCCATGGGATTCTCCAGACAAGAATACTGGAGTGGGTTGCCATTTCCTTCTCCAGGGGATCTTCCCAAACTGGAAATTGAGCCCACATCTCCTGCATGCATCTTCTGAATTACAGGTGGATTCTTTATCACTGAGCAACCAGGACAGTCCTTATGTAAATAACTTGACTTAAAACAGTTAAAAAATTAAAATTATCTGGCATATTAGATAAAAAGAGCATGCCACATGTCAAAGGGCATAAACAAGCATTTCGCAAAAGAATAATTAAATGGTCAAATGAAAAAATGTTCACCTTCAGTAGTAACTGGATAAGCCTAAAACTTGAAATGGTATATCTGATATAGCTTACTGTAGAATCTGTTTCATGTTCTGTAAAATATATGTTTTCATAATTCTATAAAGAGCATATATTTATTAAAGTACTTAAATGGGACAGTACAAGAATGCACGTCATAATTCTAAATGGTATAGATATTTGGACCCAGCAGATCCACTGAAGGAAAAATCAGGTATAAATTTTTTTTTAATCAATTAGTAAAAGTGTGCATTCTAATAGGATAAATAGGAAAATCTTTGAAAGTTCAAAAATAGGGACTGGACAAAATTAATCAAATGCATTTGTAAAGTGGAATAAAATATAGGCATCAAAATAAGAGTGTGTGTTTATATATAATATATATAGCTGTTTCCTGTTGCTGATGTGGAATATCAGGACACATTGCAAGTAAAATTTCAAAAAACAAAATAATATGTACAGTATTACCATTTTAAGATGTATTTATAATCGTTCTTTTCTACATGACCATCTATGATAGCTCATACACTTACAACATATACCATGAAAAGATGTTCAAATGGTACATCACCTGCCAATGCAGGAGACACAGGTTTGATTTCTGGGTGGAGAAGACCCCTGGAATAGGGAACAGCAACGTACTCCTGTATTCTTGCCTGGAAAATTCCATAGACAGAGGAGCCTGGAGGGCTATAGTCCTTGGGGTCACAAACAGTTGGACATGACTGAGCAATATATATATTAAATACGGTGTCTTTAAACATATACACATAAACAAGGTTATTTACTAATTGGTGTACAGAATTATTGTTGCCAGGGGCTCAGAGGAAGCTAATTCTGTAATTCTCCTAGGAGCAGTGGTTTAGTTTGCTAATTCAGGGTTCAAACGTAACTATTGTAAATAACATGAATTGAGTACATTTCACTTCAAAGCACCATTTTTTAGATAATAAAAATTTCCTGATAATAATAATAAAACTTTTCCTATGGGAACTAGATGTGATATTTTGGAAGCACAAGATTTAATAAATAAATTATACCTCCAGTGATAAAGAAGAAAAAAGTGGTTCTGGTGAGTGGCAGTGGTAGTAGTAACAGGAGTAAGAAAGAGAAGCCACAAGTCCTCTTTTACGATGAGTTAGGGAGGGAGGACGGAGAAGGCAATGGCACCCCACTCCAGCACTCTTGCCTGGAAAATCCCATGGACAGAGGAGCCTGGTAGGCTGCAGTCCATGGCGTCGCTAGGAGTCGGACACGATTGAGCGACTTCACTTTCACTTTTCACTTTCATGCATTGGAGAAGGAAATGGCAATCCACTCCAGTGTTCTTGCCTGGAGAATCCCAGGGATGGCAGAGCCTGGTGGGCTGCCGTCTATGGGGTCGCACAGAGTCAGACACGACTGAAGCGACTTAGCAGCAGCAGCAGCAGCAGGGAAGGAGGAAAGGGAGCCACGTGTGACCTGGCTAACTCATTCAGATTAGCTAATGACCTCGTTAGCTCAGTGGTTAAGAAAATGACTATTTCTTTCAACTGTTGTAAAAAAAAAAAAAAAATCATTCCTGTTACCAGTTTTAAGTATAAGCTGAAGACGTGCATACGTGCATGCTAAGTAGCTTCAGTCATGTCCAACTCCTTGCCACCCTATAGACCATAGCCCGCCAGGTTCCTCTGTCCACGGGATTCTCCAGGTAAGAATACTGGATTCAGTTGCCACATCCTTCTCTAGGGGATCTTCCCAACCCAGGGATTAAACCCTGTCTCTTACATCTCCTGCGTTGGCAGGCAGGTTCTTTACCACTAGGGCCACATGGGAAGGCCATATGCTTAAGACCTCCATTCTTAAATACATGGTATTGTGCTGCTATGGCAAGATGGAGATGACAGTTTGGTTCTTAGGAAAATAAAGTAATACTATAATACACAGAAGAACTTTTAAATATCATTATCTTATACAACTCGTTAATTTTGAGGATAAATCTTTCTTATTATCAAAATAGATTCTATAATTTATTCTATCACATTAGAATCTAGAAATCTGAGTACTTATATAAGTCCTCTATGTTGTTTTTAAGGATCAAAGTTTTAAAAATATGAAAAGGGAAAAGACAGACACAGAATGTGTAGTTCAATTATCTTAATGCAGGCAGTGTGATATGACAAGGTGTAAGCATGTTTTGGAGAAGGCATTGGCACCCCACTCCAGGACTCTTGCCTGGAAAATCCCATGGACGGAGGAACCTGGTAGGCTGCAGTCCATGGGGTCGCTAAGAGTCGGACATGACTGAGCGACTTCACTTTCACTTTTCACTTTCATGCATTGGAGAAGGAAATGGCAACCCACTCCAGTGCTCTTGCCTGGAGAATCTCAGGGATGGAGGAGCCTGATGGGCTGCTGTCTATGGGGTCACACAGAGTCGGACATGACTGAAGTGACTTAGCAGCAGCAGCAGCAAACATGTTTTATGGAGAAGGCAATGCACTCCACTCCAGTACTCTTGCCTGGAAAATCCCATAGATGAAGCCTGGTGGGCTACAGTCCATGGGGTCACTAAGAGTCAGACACTATTGAGCGACTTCACTTTCACTTTTCACTTTCATGCATTGGAGAAGGAAATGGCAACCCACTCCAGTGTTCTTGCCTGGAGAATCCCAGGGATGGCGGAGCCTGGTGGCCTTCGGTCTATGGGGTCGCACAGAGTCGGACACGACTGAAGTGACTTAGCAGCAGCAGCAGCAGCAAGCATGTTTTAAAGGAATGAAGTTTTATTTTTCAATTCAATTCAGTCCCTCAGTCATGTCCAACTCTTTGCAACCCCATGGACTGCAGCATGCCAGGCTTCCCTGTCCATCACCATCTCCCAGATCTTGCTCAGACTCATGTCCATTGAGTCGGTGATGTCATCCAACCATCTCATTTTCTGTTGTCCCCTTCTCCTGCCTTCAATCTTTCTCAGGATTAGGGTCTTTTTTAATGTCAATTCTTCACATCAGGTAGCCAAAGTACTGGAGTTTCAGCTTCAGCATCAGTCCTTCCAATGAATATTTAGGACTGATTTCCTTTAGGATTGACTGGTTTGATCTCCTCGCAGTCCAAGGGACTCTCAACAGTTGTCTCCAACAACACAGGTCAAAAGCATCAGTTCTTCAGTGGTCAGATTTATGGTCCAACTCTCACATCCACACATGACTACTAAAAAAACTAGTGTTTTGACTGTATGGAAATTTGTCACTAAAATAATGTCTCTGCTTTTTAATATTCTGTCTAGGTTGGTCATAGCTTTTATTCCAAGGAGCAAGTGTCTTTTAATTTCATGACTGCAGTCACAATCTGCAGTAATTTTGGAGCCCATGAAAATAAATTTATCACTGTTTCCATTGTTTCCCCATCTATTTGCCATGAAGTGATGGGACTGAATGCCATAATCTTCATTGTTTGAATGTTGAGTTTTAAGCCCTTTTTTTTTTTTTTTTCAGTCTCCTCTTTGACTTTCATCAAGAGGCTCTTTAGTTCTTCTTCACTTTCAGCCGTAAGGGTGGTGTCATCTGCATATCTGAGGTTATTGATATTTCTGTCTGCAACCTTGATTCCAGCTTGTGCTTTATACAGCCCAGCATTTTGCATCATGTACTCTGTATATACGTTAAATAAGCAGGGTAACAATAATCAGCCTTGACGTACTCCTTTCCCAATTTGGAACCAGTCTGTTGTTCCGTGTCCAGTACTAACGGTTGCTTCTTGAGCTGCATATAGATTTCTCAGGAGGCAGATCTGGTGGTCTGGTATTCTCATCTCTTGAAGAATTTTCCCCAGTTTGTTGTCATCCACACGGTCAAAGGCTTTAGCATACATAGTCAATGAAGCAGAAACAGATGTTTTTCTGGAATTCTCTTGCTTTTTCTCTGATTCAACAGATATTGGCAATTTGATCTCTGGTTCCTCTACCTTTTCTAAATCCAGCTTGAACATCTTTAAGTTCTGGGTTCTCGTACTCTTGAAGCCTTACTTGGAGAATTTTGAGCATTACTCTGCTAACATGTGAGGTGAGGGCAACTGTGTGGTAGTTTGAACATTCATTGGCATTGCCTTTCTTTGGAATTGGAATGAACACTGACCTTTTCCAGTCCTGTGGTCATTGGTGAGTTTTCCAAATTTGCTGGCATATTGAGTGTAGCACTTCCCAGGTTGGGAAATCTGTTCTCGACCCTAAAACTTTGGCAAGAGTGTGAGAACTTCTTTGGTATAATTGTTTGCCAGTTTGTGGGTTGTCTGCTTGGTGGCTCTATGGTGGGGCTCACACGCTGTCCCTCCCAGGTCTGCTATAGCCAGAGCCCCTGTCTCCATGGCAGGCCACTGCTGACCCGTGCCTCCACAGGAGACATTCAAACAGTCAAAGGCAGTTCTGGCTCAGTCGTTTGTGGGGGTCCCTGGGTCCTGATACGCATAAGGTTTGTTTGAGCCCTCTGAGTGTCTCTGTTGGGTGTGGGGTTTGGTTCTAAATGGGATTTTGTCCCTCCTACTGTCTTGTTGGGGCTTCTCCTTTGCTCTTGGGTGTGCAGTATCATTTTTTGGTGGGATCCAACATTCTCCTGTCGATGGTTGTTCAGTGGTTGGTTGCAGTTTTGGAGTTCTCACAGGAGAAGGTGAGTACACATCCTTCTACTCCACCATCTTGTACCCAAAACAGGGCATAGGCCACATGGAGTGAGCCTGCAGCTCCCACTGCCTGGAATTCAACTCCAAACTTCTAAGGCAGGGAGCCCAAGCATGGATCTGTGGCCCACCACAGTAGCTGGAGTCCAACATCCTCTGCGTGGCTGGCGTGCATGTTCCCATCACTGTGCATGCCTACACTCACTCTCTGAAGATTTATTATAAAGGTTTGATTAAAGGGAGTCTTCCCTAATGGCTCAGATGGTAAAGAATCCATCTGTAATACAGGATATCTGGATTTGATCCCAGGGTAAGAAAGATACTCTGGAGGAAGAAATGGCAAACCACTCCAGTATTCTTGCCTGGAGAATCCCATGGACAGAGGTACCTTGCAGGCTACTGCCCATACCATCACAAAGAGTTAGACAAGACTGAAACGACTTAGCATGTACCCACCCACACCTTATCAAAATAGACTTGGATTTTCCTAGGGGAAAATGGTTATGTGGCTCATAACTCAGAGAAGTTAAAGGAACAGTGAGGAAGAAAAAGTAACAATTGAGTTAACACGTGATGGATGAGTACCAGTTAGCTTGTTCAAGAAATGTCAAGAGACTTCCCAGGAGATGGAACAGCTTTTGTAGAAATGTAGAAAGAAAAAGAGAACTTGTCATGTTGGTAGCAATGATGCATTGTCCACCTGGAACATAAGGTGGGAATTGGTGATTTTTGAAAGATGATTCTACAGAGAGAGAAAGAGTGATCAGAAAAGGTATTAGGGAGTTATGTATTTGATAATTCAACAGAAAAATGAATTAAGGAATTGTCTTAATTTAATAAATACTCTACATAATGAATGCTTAAAATGTGTTCAGTATTGTGCCAAATAATGGCACAAAAGCAAGGTATTACCCTGTCCTTGTAGAAAGATGCTGTTGTTAAAGGAACAAATAAAGTTCAGATATGTATAATGCTATGAATGAAACAAAGAGGGTTGACAATAGAGAATATAAAGAGCCACATGCCAGACCAAGAGTTTTCCAGCCCAAAGGAAATGACAAGGTCAAGGTTTGATATTCTTCTAGATGTGGAAGGGGGGACACCAGCAGGAAAGGTAGCACCCAACAAGGTCCAAGAGATAGAAGGAAATAGATGATGTAGTTCTTTGTGGTTCTAAGATATATTCTGGCCAAATTTCTTTATGCAACACTATAAAGTAAAACACTTTATAAAAACAGAAAAGCATTTATATTGGCAAAGTCACCCCAGGGAATCATTTGTTCCTTTTCTACATGGTGTCAACATTGCTGGGAAAGGTACTCTTGAGAGATGTCAAATTTTAGTCTTCCATATGGGAAAATGCTTCATAAAAATAAATTGTTTGTTGTAAGAGGCCTCGTCTGCATTTATCTCTTCATGTCTCTGAAGTGCAAAATGTAACATGTCTTGCAGGGGCTGCTATGGTAAATGCACATTTTTCATTAAATGCGAGAGTAAAGTGATGCTACCAGCAAGTGTTGTGTTATTGGGTTGGGGGAACATTGTCTTATCTTTTTTTTTTTTAACTTTGTCCTTACAGAGCCAGTTATTGCTGCCCCTAGATATCTGTTTGTTGTTGTTGTTGTTTTTTCTTTTCTCATCTGTATGCACTAACTTTTTGAACAGGTTCCTTTCTCTCTTTGAAATGAAAAATTCTTAAGGTGATATCTTTGTAGCTCAAATTAATAGCATTGAAGAGTAATCAAGATGAAGATTATGTGAAATTTCACTGAAAAAAGTTACTAAGTTTAGAGAAACAAGTTGTGTTTTGTTTTCAGTAATGAGCACATTCTAGCCAAAAAATGTAAGTGAGAATTTTTGCAAGAGACAGTCCATCTGCACTCACAGAGATCCTCGAAAGGGCCCCACACTTGATTCCAGCTCCTCCCAGGCACAGTCCACAGGGGTACTGTAGGACCAGGGATCTAGTAGGAGATTCCCCTGCCCATCTCAGAAAATCCTGGAACAACCTACAGGTGTTTTCAACCCCTCTAGCCACAGTCAGCATGCTAGTCTGACCAGGATACTACAGGAGACATACCCACCCCTGCCTCCAGAAGAGATCGACAGGTCTCAGTCTTGGCTGTGTACCCTGGAATAATCCTGGATCTCAGTTCAATCTCTTCTCAGACATGATGCAGTGCTAGTACTGCCTCTACTGTATGTATGTGTATACGTATATATATATATATATATATATATATATATATATATATATGAGTGATATACATGTATGATATGATATATGTATATATGTGTGTGTATATATATATATTTATGGGCTTCCCGGTGGCTCAGTGGTAAAGAATCCACCTGCAATGCAGGAGATGCAGGTTCCATCCCTGGGTCAGGAAGATCCCCTGGAGGAGGAAATGGCAACCCACTCCAGTATTCTTGCCTGGAGAATTCCATGGACAGAGGAGCTTGGTAATCTATAGTCCATGAGGTCACAAAGAGTAGGACACAATGTAGTTACTGAGCACACACACATACATATGAAGGATACAACCCATGAAAAAGAGCTAAGAGATTTGCAGAAGGGAGTTCAGTCATGATCTGGAAGGCTTTTCTAACTGTGTCTCTTGAGATGAGCCTTTAGTAAAAATTAAGAAAATCTTTCCAGTAGTAGACAGCATATGAGGGTGATGGAGTGGTCAAGATTTTGTGCTGTGAAGGTCTCCTAGGAGCCCTAATTTTGCCACTATCTTAGAAAATTTATATGACATGTTTTTTCTCACTTGAAAATAATGGTAAAAATCACCAGTACATAAGTTATGAAAATCTATTACCCAATTAATACTTATTTACCTTGAAACCTTAGCTTAAACATCATTTATTCAAACAAATCTTTGACCAGTGTTTTCTATTTTGTGAATACATTTATATTTTCTCTATCATTATTCCTGCTTCGAAGTTTCACACACTAGTGATTAGGTACTTCCTGTCTCTGTTTCTGGTTAGACAGTGAAGCTCTGTCAAGGAAGGTTCCTGCTTGTTTTCTGATAGGATGCTGGCTCCTAGCACAGTGCCTGGCACTTGAATCATTTATTGCTGATGACTGTTCCTAGAAACCATTTGGTGGGCATGCCACATTGTCAGAAGGGAAGAATAATTCTCTTTCAGGCATTGCTGGTTTGAAGTCCAGGATAAATCAGTCTAAAATATGAATCTGTCTGACTTTTTCAGTGAAAGAGCAATAAAGCATCATCTTATGGAAATTTCTGACACCAAATGGTAGCAAAATAAAATCAAGTGAAAGACTATCCAGAAACTATTTTAAAAAATGATCCTCAACTACTTTTCCAAACAGCCTTCGAGAACTAAAAATAACAAATCAATGTGTAGTACTATTGGAAGCAAAACGTGTGTCCCCATAAAGATAAATACATTGCAAATCACATTGTCTATAAGCTGGATTCCAGTCCATGAGAAACATGTCTAAAGCCTCAAACTGGTAAGAAAAAAAAAAAGAAAAGAAGACACGTGACATATCTTTTTCAGGTATGCTTTATGATGTATGGCAAGGAGGCAGTCTTATCTGTTTAAATATATCAGAGACTAGAGCTTGGTGACATTTTTCTGTTGGAGGCAATTCATTACTACTTCCCTGCCATACAGAAACTTTGCACAATTGGCATTAGAAATGTTTCAGGGACTTGAGAGATTGATTTATGGTGTGATATTACAGCAATTAAATATGTGCTATGAAAAAAACCAAGACTCATAACTGTCTAATGTCTGAGGGTTATAAATACTATAAAATGAAATAAATGTTTGAGATGATAAAAAGGTTGTGATGAAGAGTCATGAGATGAAACTGAGAGATTAGAGATGTTTCTACCTGGAAACATAGTCCAGCAACTGTCTTCCTGGTTGTATTTTTTCCTAGGACTGTGATAACCAAGTACACCAAACTGAGCAGCTTAAAAGAACAAAATTTATTTTATCACATTTATAGAATCTAGAAATCCAAAATCAAGGTGTCAGCAGGGCCACATTCTCTAGGGAAAGACTCTAGACTAGAATCTATCCATGTCTTTTACTTACCTTCTCTTGTTACCAGCAATATTTGGCATTTCTTAGCTTGCAGCTACATAATGCCAACCTTTGCATCTATCTTGACATGGCATTCTGTGTGTGTGTGTCCTCATATCATTTTATAAGGACACTGGGCATATTGATAAAAGGCTTACTGTTGCCCAGCATGATCTCATCCTTTGCTTCCCAGGTAGTATAGTGGTAAAGAATCCACCTGCCAATGCAGGAAGTGCAAGAGACGCAGTTTTGATCCTTGGGTCGGGAAGATACCCTGAAGGAGGAAATGGCAACCCACTCCAGTATTCTTGCCTAGGAAATACCACGGACAGAGGAGCCTGGAATCTACAGTCCATAGGGTTGCAAGGAGTCAGACCCAACTGAGCCACTGAGCATGGACGCATGACCTAATCATAGCTAATTACATCTGCAATGACTCTGGTTCCAAAGAAGGTCTCATTCTTAGGTACTGAGGCTGACAGCATCAACACATCTTTGGGGGACATAATTCAGCCCATAACACTGAGTATGGAAGGTACAAAGAAAGGAATTGATACTTTAGTCCCTTCTTGGAACCAGCTTAACCTGTTTCATACAATCCTTACCAAAAAATCCTTTGAGAATGTACGTGGGGAAAGTATAGACAGTAGTAACTATAGATAGTAGTATAGATAGATATCTATAGTAAACTATAGATAGTAGTAACCCAACGTCAGTCACTTTAAAGGGAAAAACTGGGATCCAAACACTAACTTGATCCTCTTCTTGGCCTTTTCTCATACTCTCCCCAGCATGTGCTATGCTGTGCTTAGTTGCTCAGCCATGTCCGACTCTTTGCGACCCTGTGGGCTGTAGCCTGCCAGGCTCCTCTATCCTTGGGGATTCTCCAGGCAAGAGTACTGGAGTGGGTTGCCATGCCCTCCTCCAGGGATCTCCCCAATCCAGGGATCAAACCCAGGTCCCCCGGGTTCTTTACCATCTGAACCACCAGGGAAGCCCAAGAATATTGGAGTGGGTAGCCTATCCCTGCTCCAGCATGGTGGTGTCTTTAGAACACCATGATATAGTATGCATTTTTCCATTTCAAGGTTCTATTTTATTGATTCAAGTTAATAAGAAAATCGTTTTTAGTTTTATTAGCCATTTAAAAACTTATCTGGGAAGCACGTTTTTACTCTTTTATTTGGCAATGGACTGCATATCTCACTGTAAAATTTGCTGAGGCTCAAGAAATCCACAGCATGTGGTTACTTATCATGGCCTCAGGGTCCATAGCCCATGTGAGAACCACAGTATCTACTTTATCTAAGTGGGTGAATCTTGAAACTCTTGTAGGTGTAATCTCAAACTATGTTATTTTGTCCATCGATTCATATGTTCATTATACACACATTGAATTATGTCTGGTAGAGACCTAGGAACTGGTGGTTAAAAAAAAAAAAAAAAAGCTAAGAAAAGGTACCAACACTTTGGAGTATACTACATTCTATTTGGAGAGTCAACAGTAATCAAATGAATAAATATAATGATTCAATGATATAATGAAGAATAAGTTACATGTCATAAAAATGACTGAACATTGCTATAGGTAAAGGACACTGCTATAGGCCAAGGACAGTGTGACAAAGTTAGTCACTTGGTCCTGTTCAGCTCTTTGCAACCCGATGGACTGTAGCTCACCAGGCTCGTCAGTCCATGGGATTTTCCAGGCAAGAATACTGGAGAGGATAGCCATTCTCCAGGTGATCTTCCCAACCCAGCGATCGAACCCAGATCTCCTGCGTTGGCAGGCAGATTCTTTACCATCTGAGTCAACCAGGGAAGGCCAAGGAAGTCCACTTTAAGGAAGTGGCATTTTAATGATGCTATGGACATCAGAATGATGGCAAGGGGCCAGCCACAAAAGCAAAATGCTTCCCCGAAAAAGGACAAATGAAGTTAGAGAGCTTGGAGCTGAATATGTGCAAAAGGAAATGGAAAATGAGTCACAGATAACACTCATTGTGATTCTTTAGCATACCTGCTTTTGTGTTTATATTTTAGACACCTTTAGATTCAATTAAACTGATATCACTAAAAAGGAAGATCAGTTAGGTGCTATTGCAGTCGTTCTTACGTGGGATATGGACCTGGACTAGAACAAATTGTTTGGGTTAACAGAAGTAAACCATCTTAGCAGGAAAACTGGCTAAGTAAAACCCAGGATATGGAAAGGAGTCATAATTAGATTGCTTAATGTGTGGGTGGACCCGAGTTACAAAAGGCTGACAATCTCAGATGAATGTTTCTTACATTTTGAGACCTATTCCCTACTTAAATTTATGAGCCAAGAATTGTGGGGAAATAATATAGGATAAGGGGAAAAGAGAAGTAAGATATATATATATATATATATACACACACACATACACACATACATACACACACACACACACACACATATATGTATATATGTATACACATACAGTGATGGTTTTACCGACCAAGGAAAATTAGAACATGTCATGGTAGGTGGCAGAGGTCAGATATTTTACCTCTCCTCTCACTGATGATAATTACATGTCATAATGCATATTGTAATTACGGAAGTGCCAAGCCAGATGACCTAACAGATATTTTCAATTTGTAATTTCTGTGCTGCAGAATTAAAATATTAATCAACTAAAAGCCTGCTAGTCTGGTTAAAGGTTGACTCTGCACTGAATGGCCAGAGGTAATAGGGCTGCCTCTTCTTCTGTTTATTGATGTCCTCCAGGCAGTTCCTCAAAGAGGGTCTAGGAAACCTCTGTCAGCTTAGGCAACATCTTTTCCATTCCCTTCCTTGGGGTAGTAGTGGGTGTTCACAGTGACATTACATCTATATGTAGTAATAACAAGATTCTATGTAAGAGGATAGTTGAAGGGAAGGGTTTTTGATCAAACAAAACCTAAGAGATGAACAAAATAATAATTGCATCCTCAAAATTCAAAAATACTGTGCCTGGAAAACTCATGGCTCATTTTAAACAGTATTTTAAAATACAAAGAAATAAAATATTGATTCTTGAAAATGTCTAATGTAATGACTAGGCAAATTATTGTAAAACATCATAATGCATATTTTCCATGGTGCTGCTGCTGCTGCTAAGTCGCTTCAGTCGTGTCTGACTCTGTGTGATCCCATAGACATCAGCCCACCAGACTCCCCCACCCCTGAGATTCTCCAGGCAAGAACACTGGAGTGGGTTGCCATTTCCTTCTCCAATGCTTGAAAATGAAAACTGAAAGTGAAGTCGCTCTCTTAGCGACCCCATGGACCGCAGCCTACCAGGCTCCTCCATCCATGGGATTTTCCAGGCAAGAGTACTGGAGTGGGGTGCCATTGCCTTCTCTGATATTTTCCATATTTTGTGTTTATTTTTTTAATTCTATACTGGAATGTGGTATATTATCACTGTATTTAAAAATGAGATTTAAAAATATTTAATTATGTGAAATATTACTTTAAAAATTTTTAGAAAGCATTTTTCTGATGAAATATAGAAGTCAGCTTGTTTTAATATCTAAAATTTATCTTGTTGTGGTTTGTCACATTCAACAAGTTAAGATTGATGTATTAAATCAATTTATTTTCTAAGTCCAGTAATAAATATGCTACAAGGAAATAAGTTCCATTAAAAACAGAAAAAAATTCCTAAAATCCTCATTTCTTAGATACTTGTGATTATTAATATCCAAGTAAGAATACTTCTTAAAGTAACAAATATCGTTTATGGAACACTTTTATATTAAACTCTTGGAAATGTCCCAAGAACTTTACATATATGATCTCATGAAAATTTCATTTTACAAATTAAAAAATTGAGGTTCCGAAGTTAATAACTATTACCAGTATTTTTATTAACAGGAACAATTTTTTATTATTATTAACATATTATTGATTTTATAGATACTATCCAACAAAATGGTGGCTGTCAATACCTTCCTTCCCCAGATGTATATTTGCTTTTCATTTTAAGATACAGAGTCTAATTTTCCTCTCTTTGAATACGGACTGGCTTTAATAGCTTACTTATCAAATAAAATACTACAGACATGTTGTTTTGGAAATTCTGAGGCTAGGTCTTTAAAATAATGTGTGCCTTTTGCCTGTTTCAAATTTTGCATATTGCCTCTTAGAAACTAGCTGTCATGCAGGGAGAAATCTAAGCCACATTGAGAGACTAGGCAGGGGCACTTTGGTTGACAATATGAGCTGACTTCCCAGCGTACTGTCATCATAAGCTACCTAGCACCCAAGGGAAAAAGTCTCTTGGATGCTCAGCCCAGTCAAGCCTTGAGATGGTTCTATCCAGAGCTGCCATGTAACTGAACTTCCAAGAGAGATTCCAAAAGCATTCCCAGTTGAGAAAGCATTTCTCAGGACTGTTAGAAGTAAAAAATTGTTGTACAAAGCCACTAAATATTAGATTACTTATTATGAGCAATAGACAACCAAAATAATAAATAGAATTTATTGTGCACAGGGCTAAAACATTTATATGAATCATCTGATTTAATTCTTATAATAGTGATATGAGTTAGATACTATTATCTTCATTACACAGATTAAAGAAAAAGAAGGCCACAGAAAATTAGTGCTTTTTTAAAAGCCACACAGGTAATGAGTCAAATCCCCACAGTCTTGACTATAGGCAACACTACTATGAAAAATCATCATTCTTATGTAATAGAGATTAGATTGCCCCACTCCCACATATAATTGCCATCCATTCATCATTCTAACATGATCAACTTTTATCCATTGTGGAGGAAATGTTCCAACTCCTTTTCTTTACTCTGTGTTGTATCTAGAAGTTGGTAAGGTTTTCCTCTATGATGGAAGTGGTACCCAGACAATAATAGAGCCTGCATGGTTTGAAAACCCAGGGGGAAGCTGTTCTTAGTGGGCCAAACAGTGGAATAAGGCTTGTTTGGCTGAAATGAGGAGTGTCAAGATAGGGTAGAATGTAAGAATAAAATTTAGAAGTCCAGTTATAGACTTAGAATTCTTAAGAATTAGGGCATGAGAATATGGAACTTAAAAGCAAAGTCATTCTCTAGGAGGTGGATCCTAGCCATCCTTCTGAAACAAAGCCTTGTTTTGTCCTAAACATGATGGGAAGCTGGATTTAAATGATTCAAAGGCATATTACCATATTATAAAGAAAGCATCAGGCTATCCACTTCCAAGACACTCTCCTCTTCAGTTTAATTAAACTCAGCTGACTACTCACAAAGTTTTTGCCATCAGCTACCATGCTTCTGTATGTACACATGCAATATAAAATCAAGTCCTTACTTGCATAAAGATGATCAGTTACATTTGAGCTAGAAGGAACTTTGTGCTTCTGAATTTCTTATAGTCTCCCAGGATAAACTTAGATTAGCTTTTACTTCCTCCCAGTGTATTTCAACAAGAACTCTCAAAGGCCCTATCAGACAGCCCCATAAACAGATGTCTAAGCACATCATCCCCCAAGGGAGATGGGGGATGCAAGAATCTCCCCCAAACTCAGTATACCATTCTAAGGGCAGGAAAACACGTAACAGCACAAGCAACAAGTAAGCTGGCCAAAGTTAATTTGTTAAAAAGCAAAAAGGAAGAGATGAAGCTGGTCCTACATTCAACTCCATTCTCATCTCTTCCTCATCTGTATACGTGTGTGTGTGTGTATACCTTTGTATTTTATTTTGCAGATTAGGTCAGGAGCATGACAGCTCTTGTTCAGTGCTCACAGCCGTGAATACCAGTGATCAGCTCTCTCCAGTTGACTTTCCCTCTCTCACTTATGCACGTATTTGAAATCTATGTAGAGAGTTACCTGCCCCATGCCCATCTCCATCCTGGACCCCTCAAAATGTCTATGACTGTTGCATATGGGTTTTTCAGAAAAGAAAATTATTTTAAGCCAAAGCCAGGGATATATGTCAACTCCCTGCATGAGAAAAAAAATCTGCTTCTATATAGTTTTTCTCCACAAATCCTAAGAGCACAGTAAAACCAGATTTCCCTTCTGGATGTCTAAACTATGCCCATTCATAAATAAACAAAGAGGGGCACTGAGAAATGGTGAGTTTGCCACGGCCTCCAGAAACTCCTCGTAGTTTCCCTTGTGGATAATACACCTAATTTTTTTTTCATTGTATTTTTGGACTTTGTAGTAAAATTGTTCTCATAACGGAATTCTCGATTTGTGTGTTTATGATACAGTTTCTTGGATAAGTGCAGTTCCTGCTATGATGTCCTATGAAGAATTATGAAGAGTTTCTATTTTTTTTCTTTTTTAAATAACAAGTAGAATATTCATAGTCAGTAACCTAGCCTTTGTGCTAATGCAATTTCTTCAATAATAAATATCCTGACCAAAAATATGTTTTTTACTTCACTCCTGAGTGCAGCCTGCAGTGACCATGGATAAACACTGATAGCTGAGCGCTCACTGTGAACACAGTTTGTTCATATATTGATAGACAAAAACTCTCTTTAGGAATTTTAAATGCATTTATTTAGCATTCTTAAACCACACGTATTATTCACTATGCCAAAGCTGTGTGGATCACAATAAACTATGGAAAATTCTGAAAGAGATGGGAATACCAGACCACCTGACCTGCCTCTTGAGAAACCCGTATGCAGGTCAGGAAGCAACAGTTAGAACTGGATATGGAACAACAGACTGGTTTCAAATAGGAAAAGGAGTACGTCAAGGATGTATATTGTCACCCTGCTTATTTAACTTTTATGCAGAGTGCATCATGAGAAACTCTGGGCTGGAGGAAGCACAAGCTGGAATCAAGATTGCTGGGAGAAATATCGATAACCACAGATATGCAGATGACACCACCCTTATGGCAGAAAGTGAAGAGGAACTAAAGAACCTCTTGATGAAAGTGAAAGAGGGGAGTGAAAAAGTTGGCTTAAAGCTCAACATTCAGAAAACTAAGATTATGGCATCTGGTCCCATCACTTCATGGGAAATAGATGGGGAAACAGTGGCTGACTTTATTTTTCTGGGCTCCAGAATCACTGCAGATGGTGACTGCAGCCATGAAATTAAAAGACGCTTACTCCTTGGAAGGAAAGTTATGACCAACCTCAGTTCAGTTCAGTCAGTTCAGTCGCTTAGTCATGTCCGACTCTTTGTGACCCCATGAATCGCAGCACGCCAGACCTCCCTGAACATCACCAACTCCTGGAGTTCACTCAGACTCACGTCCATCGAGTCAGTGATGCCATCCAGCCATCTCATCCTCTGTCGTCCCCTTCTCCTCCTGCCCCCAATCCCTCCCAGCATCAGAGCCTTTTCCAGTGAGTCAACTCTTCACATAAGGTGGCCAAAGTACTGGAGTTTCAGCTTTAGCATCATTCCTTCCAAAGAAATCCCAGGGCTGATCTCCTTAGCATATTAAAAAGCAGAGACATTACTTTGTCAACAAAGGTCCGTCTAGTCAAGGCTATGGTTTTTCCAGTGGTTATGTATGGATGTGAGAGTTGGACTATAAAGAAAGCTGAGTGCCGAGGAATTGATGCTTTTGAAGTGTGGTATTGGAGAAGACTCTTGAGAGTCCCTTGGACTGCAAGGAGATCCAACCAGTCCATCCTAAAGGAGATCAGTCCTGGGTGTTCATTGGAAGGACTGATGCTGAAGCTGAAACTCCAATACTTTGGCCACCTGATGCAAAGAGCTGACTCATTTGAAAAGACCCTAATGCTGGGAAAGAGTGAGGGTAGGAGGAGAAGGGGACAACAGAGAGTGAGATGGTTGAATGGCATCACCGACTCAATGGACATGGGTTTGGGTGGACTCCAGGAGTTGGTGATGGACAGGGAGGCCTGGCAGGCTGCAGTTCATGGGGTCGCAAAGAGTTGGACACGACTGAGTAACTGAACTAAACTGAAATCACACATTTTCTTTCTTTTTAGATTTATAAATACCTCTGCTAGTACATATCTGTGGTTATCTCTTTTTTCAGTTCCTTATTAAGATAGGCAATTAATGCTTTCTCTGCTGTTGATGCTTGTGAATTAGTGATTTCTTTCTTCAGAGGAGTAGCACTCTTTGCTAAGATTTCTCTTTCATCAATATTAGAAACCAGAGTTAAAGAGTTACATTTATATACTGTATTATTATGTAAGTGAAGTGAGAGGGCATATGGAAAGGGAGAAGCAGACACAGATAAATGATCAGTTCATCGTTTCATGTACAATGTTATATTTGAAATCACTTGCCATGCAAATCTGTATTTTCATTTTTTATAACCTAGGATCCATCTGGAAACAAAGTACTCATCCACTCATAGAAGCAAATAAGGCTTGTATAGTTAGTTGTTGGATAAACAATGTACAAGAATGATAAGACCCCTGCCAGCAACTGTATTATGAAATCAGTATTCAAATACATTATTATAATGTAGGTGTAATGCTGCTTAAACCTATGGCTTTGTAATACCGTGTCATTTTATCCAAATATGTGCAGACCCTGTCTGATGAATCACTTTTTCTCAGAAACTCATAATGTTTCAAAATTCTTTAACATGACAATAGCATAATCAGCCCTTTCTAGTATATACTCCTGAATTGAACCCCACCTACAAATGTTCTCAGAGTAGTATGCATTTTATGACCTTTCATTGGTGTTGCTTTGCCAATAACATTTTGAGACACACAGAATCTCTTTAATGTTTGAGATTTAAATGGAGAGGAAAACCATTTGTAACTTTATACCAAAGGTAAAGAAATGAATGAAAGAAGAAGATAAGACATTTAACTGACTATATGATAAGTCATCCATCTCTCTATATCAAATAAAAATTCAAGGAAAGTAAATTTGATTATGATTCTGCATTTAAGATTCCCAATTTATTTTCTACCATGTATGCTTCCAGTGTGGTCACACCTAATCTTACGTCTTTGATTCCTAAAATACACTCTATAAAAATGTACACTGCATATGTTTCAGAAGTTAATCCATACCTTTTATCATATTCACAAAGAGATATTTTACAAAGAAACCTCAGGATACTGGCAAGAGGATATATGTCATTGTTACTGTCTTTCTAAATTCTGTACATATGCGTTATTATACTGTATTGGTGTTTTTCTTTCACTTACTTCACTCTGTTTAATGGGTTCCAGTTTCTTCCACTCTTTAGAACTGATTCAAATGTGTTCTTTTTAATAGCTGAGTAATATTCCATTGGTTTATGTACCATAGCTTTCTTATCCATTCATCTGATGGACATCTAGGTTGCTTGCATGTCCTAGCTATTGTAAACAGTGCTGCGATGAACATTGGGGTACACGTGTCTCTTTCAATTCTGATTTCCTTGGTGTGTTATGCCCAGCAGTGGGATTTCTGGGTTGTATGGCAGTTCTATTTCCAGTGTTTTAAGGAATCTCCACACTGTTCTCCATAATGGCTGTACTAGTTTGCATTCCCACCAACAGTATAAGAGGGTTCCCTTTTTCTCCACACCTTCTCCAGCTTTTATTTTTTGTAGACTTTTTGATAGCAGTTTTTGACCTGCATGAGATGCTACCTCATTGTGGTTTTGATTTGCATTTCTCTGATAATGAGTGATGTTGAGCATGTTTTCATGTGTTTGTCAGCCATCTGTTTGCCTTCGGAGAAACGTCTGTTTAGTTCTTTGGCCCTTTTTTTATTTGGTTGTTTATTTTTCTGGTATTGAGCTGCATGAGCTGCTTGTTTATTTGTGAGATTAATTCTTTGTCAGTTGCTTCATTTGGTATTATTTTCTCCCACCTTGAAAGCTGTCTTTTCACCTTGCTTATAGTTTCCTTTGTTATGCAAAAGCTTTTAAGTTTAATTAGATTCCATTTCTTTATTTTTGCTTTTATTTCCGTTACTCTGGGAGGTGGGTCATAGAGGATCCTGCTGTGATTTATGTCAGAGAGTGTTTTGCCTATGTGTTCTTCTAGGAGTTTTATAGTTTTTGGTCTTAGATCTAGAGCTTTAACCATTTTGAGTTTATTTTTGTGTATCATGTTACAAAGTGTTCTAGTTTCATTCTTTTACAGGTAGTTGACCAGTTTTCCCAGAACCACTTGTTAAAGAGATTCTCTTTTCTCCATTATATATTTTTGCCTCCTTTGTCAAAGATAAAATGTCCATAGGTGCATGGATTTATCTCTGGGCTTTTTATTTTGTTTCATTGATCTATATTTCTGTCTTTGTGCCAGTACCAAACTGTCTTGATGAGTGTACCTTTGTAGTATAGTCTGAAATCAAGCAGGTTGATTCCTCCAGTTCCATTCTTCTTTCTCAAGACTGCTTTGGCTATTGCTTTGGCTATGGTTTTTTTGTATTTCCTTACAAATTTTGAAATTATTTGGTCTATTTCTGTGAAAAATGCCACTGGTAGTTTGATAGGAATTGCACTGAATCTATAGATTGCTTTGGGAAGTATACTCATTTTCACTATATTGATTCTTCTGATCCATGAACATGGCATATTTCTCCATCTATTTGTGTCATCTTTGATTTCTTTCATCAGTGTCCTATAGTTTTCTATATGTAGGTCTTTTGTTTCTTTAGGTAGATTTATTTCTAAGTATTTTATTCTTTTCGTTGCAATGGTGAATGGGATTGTTTCCTTAATTTCTCTTTCTGTTTTCTCATTGTTAGTGTATAGGAATGAAAGGGATTTCTGTGTATTAATTTTATATCCTGATATTCATTTGTTAGCTCTATTAATTTTCTGGTGGTGTCTTTAGGGTTTTCTATGTAGAGCATCATGTCATCTGCAAACAGTGAGAGTTTTACTTCTTTTCCAATATGGATTCCTTTTATTTCTTCTTCTTCTCTGATTGCTGTGGCTAAAGCTTCCAAAACTATGTTGAATAGTAGTGATGAGAGTGGGCACCCATGTTTTGTTCCAGGCTATAGAGGAAATGCTTTCAATTTTTCACCATTGAGGATGTTTGCTGTAGTTTATCATATACGGCTTTTATTATGTTGAGGTATGTTCTTCTATGCTTGCTTTCTGGAGGGTTTTTTTAATCATAAATGGGTGTTGAATTTTGTCAAAGGCTTCCTCTGCATCTGTTGAGATAATCATGTGGTTTTTATCCTTCAATTTGTTAATGTGGTGTATCACATTGATTGATTTGTGAATATTGAAGAATCCGTGCATCCCTGTGATAAAGCCCTCTGGTTCATGATGTACGATCTTTTGAATATGTTGTTGGATTCTGTTTGCTAGAATTTTGTTAAATAGTTTTGCATCTATGTTCATCAGTGATATTAGCCTGTAGTTTTCTTTTTGTGTGGCATCTTTGGTTTTGGTATTAGGGTGATGGTGGCCTCATAGAATGCATTTGGGAATTTACCTTCCTCTGCAATTTTCTGGAAGAGTTTGAGTAGGATAGGTGTTAGATATTTTCTAGATTTTTGGAAGAATTCACCTGTGAAGCCATCTGGTCCTGGGCTTTTGTTTTTTGGAAGATTTTGGTTACAGTTTCTATTTCTGTGCTTGTGATGGTCTGTTAAGATTTTCTATTTCTTCCTGGTTCAGTTTTGGATGGTTATACTTTTCTAAGAATTCATCCATTTCTTCCAAGTTGTCCATTTTATTGGCATATAGATGCTGATAGTAGTCTCTTATGACCCTTTGTATTTCTGTGTTGTCTGTTGTGATTTCTCCATTTTCATTTCTAATTTTGTTTATTTGAATCTTCTCCCTTTTTTTCTTGATGAGTCTGGCTAATGATTTGTCTATTTTATTTATCTTCTCAAAGAACCAACTTTTAGTTTTGTTGATTTTTGCTATAGTCTCCTTTGTTACTTTTTATTTCTGCCCTAATTTTTATGATTTCTTTCCTTCTACTAACCCTGAGGTTCTTCCTTTCTTCTTTTTCTATGTTCTATTTTCTAGTTGCTTTAGGTGTAAAGTTAGGTTATTTATTTGATTTTTTTCTTGTTTCTTGAGGTAAGCTTGTAATGCTATGAATCTTCCCCTTATCCCTGCTTTTACTGCATCCCATAGGTTTCGGTTTGTCATGTTTTCATTTTCATTTGTTTCTGTGCATATTTTGATTTCCTTTTTTATTTATTTCATGCTTTGTTGGTTATTCAGCCTCCATATGTTTGTATTTTTAAAAGTTTTTTTTACCTGTAGTTGACATCTAATTTTACCACATTGTGATCAGAAAAGAGGCTTGAAGTGATTTCAGTTTTTTTCAACTTACTAAGGCTAAATTTATGGCCCAGGACGTGATCTATCCTGGAGAATGTTCCCTGTGCACTTGAGAAAAAGGTGAAATTCATTGTTTTGGGGTGAAATGTCCTGTAGATATCAATTAGGTCTAACTGATCCATTTATCATTTAAAGTTAGTGTTTCCTTGCTAATTTTCTGTTTGGTTGATCTATCCATAGGTGTGAGTGGGGTATTAAAGTCTCCCACTATTATTGTGTTACTGTTACTTTCACCTTTCATACTTGTTAGCATTTGCCTTACATATTGCAGTGCTCCTATGTTGGGTGCATATATATTTATAATTGTTATATCTTCTTGGATTGATCCTTTGATCATTATGTACTGTCCTTTGTCTCTTTTCATGGCCTTTATTTCAACGTCTATTTTATCTGATATGAGTATTTCTACTCCTGCTTCCTTTTGGTGTCCATTTGCATGTATTTTTCCAGCCCTTCAGTTTCAGTCTGTATGTGTCCCTTGTTTTGAGGTGGGTCTCTTGTAGACAGCATATATAGGGATCTTGTTTTTATATCCATTCAGCCAGTCTTTATCTTTTGGTTGGAGCATTCAACCCATTTACATTTAAGGTAATTATTGATAAGTATGATCCTGTTGCTATTTACTTTGTTGTTTAGGGTTTGAGTTTATAAATCTTTTCTGTGTTTCCTGTCTAGAGAAGATCCTTTAGCATTTGTTGATGGTTTGGTGGTACTGAATTCTCTCTCAGCTTTTCTTGTCTGTAAAGCTTTTGATTTCTCCTTGATATTTGAATGAGATCCTTGCTGGGTATAGTAAGCTGAGTTGTAGGTTGTTCTCTTTCATCACTTTAAGTATGTCCTGCCATTCCCTTCTTGCTTGAAGAGTTTCTATTGAAAGATCAGCCATTATCCTTATGGGGATCCCTTTGTGTGTTGTTTATTGCTTCTCCCTTGCTGGTTTTAATATTTGCTCTTTGTGTTTGATCTTTGTTAGTTTAATATGTATCTTGGGATGTTTTACCTTGGGTTTGTCCTGTTTGGGACTCTTGGGGTTTCTTGGACTTGGGTGGCTACTTCCTTCCCCATTTTAGGGAAGTTTTCAACTATTATCTTCTCAAGTATTTTCTCATAGCCTTTCTTTTTGTCTTCATCTTCTGGGACTCCTATGATTCGAATGTTGGGACATTTGACATTGTCCCAGAGGTCTCTGAGGTTGTCCTCATTTCTTTTAATTCTTTTTTTCTCTTTTCCTCTCTGCTTCATTTATTTCCACCATTCTATCTTCCACCTCATTTATCCTATCTTCTGCCTCAGTTATTCTACTGTTGGTTCCCTGCAGAGTGATTTTGATCTCAGTTATTGCATTATTCATTATTGATTGACTCTTCTTTTTTTCTTCTTCTGCTGCTGCTGCTAAGTGGCTTCAGTCATGTCCGACTCTGTGTGACCCCATAGACGGCAGCCCACCAGGCTGCCCCGTCCCTGAGATTCTCCAGGCAAGAACACTGGAGTGGGTTGCCATTTCCTTCTCCAATGCATGAAAGTGAAAAGTGAAAGTGAAGTCGCTCAGTCGTGTCCGACCCTCAGCGACCCCATGGACTGCAGGCTACCAGGCTCCTTCGCCCATGGGATTTTCCAGGCAAGAGTTTTTTCTTCTAGGTCCTTGTTAAACATTTCTTGCATCTTCTCAATCCTTGCCTCTAATCTATTTATCTGTAACTCCATTTCATTTCCAAGATTTTGGATCATCTTTACTATCATTATTCTGAATTATTTTTCATATAGACTCCCTATCTCCTCCCCTTTTGTTTGGTTTGGTGGGAATTTATTGTGTTCCATTACCTGCTGAATATTTCTCTGCCTTTTTATTTTGTCTAGATTGCTGTGTTTTGGGTGCCCTTTCTGTAAGCTGGAAGTTTGTGGCTCCTCTTTAGTTGTGGAGCCTGCTTCCTGTGGGTGGGGTTGGATTAGTCACTTGTCAAGGTTTCCTGGTTAGGGAAGCTTGATCTGTGTTCTGGTGGGTGGAGCTGGATTTCTTCTCTCTGGAGTACAATGAAGTGTCCATTAGTGAGTTTTGGCGTGTCTATGGGTTTGGTGTGGCTTTAAACAGCCTGTCTTTTAATGCTTAGGGCTGTGTTCCTGCTTTGCTGGACAATTAGCATGGCATGTCTTGCTCTGGAACTTGTTGGCTCTTGGGTGGAGCTTGGTTTCAGTGTAGATATGGAGGCTTTTGGATGAGCTCTTGTCTGTTAATGTTCCTTGGAATCAGGAGTTCTTCAATGTCCTCAAGTTTTGGAGTTAAGCCTCCTGCCTCTGGCTTTCAGTCTTCTTCTTACAGTAGCCTCAAGACTTTTCCATCCATACAGCACAGATGATAAAACATCTAGGTTAATGGTGAAACAATGCTCCATAGCAAGGGACACCCTGAGGGGTTCACAGAGTTACATGGAGAAGAAAAGAGGGAGGAGGGAAATGGAGGTTACCAGGAGGAGAAAAGGGAGAGTCAAAAGGAAAAAGAGCAATCTAGCCAGTAATCAATTCTGTATGAGCTCTCCACAGCCTGGAACTCCCAGAGAGGTTCACGGAGTTACATAGAGAAGAGAAGAGGGAGGAGGGAGATAGAGGTGACCAGGAGGAAAAGAGGGGGAGTCAAAAGGGGAGAGACCAATCTAGCCAGTAATCAGTTCTCTAAGTGTTCTCCACAGCCCAGAACACCCAGAGAGATTCACAGAGTTAAGTAGAGAAGAGAAGAGGGAAGGAGATAGAGGTGACATGGGGGAGAAAAGGGAGAGTCAAAAGGGGAGAGAGCAATCAAGCCAGTAATCACACCCCTAAGTGAAATGTATACTGAAGATTAGATTCTTAAAGGTACAGAATTGATAATAAATACCAAAAAGCAAAGATCAAAAATCTAGAGTAGAGGTTAGACTCTCAAAAATACAATATTTAAAAATACAATACAAAATCAATCACAAAAATTATAAAATATATATATGAAATTTGCTTTAAAAATAGGGTCCTTTTCTATTTTTTTTTGCAAGGTAATAGTAGGTTATAAAAATGAAAATTAAAGGAGTATTAAAGAACTTAAGAAAAGATTAAAAAGTGATAATAGTAGAAATATATCTGCGAATGTCTCTGGAGCTGTTGTAGGCAGTGTGGGGTCAGTTCAGTTTCAGATAGTTCCTTGTTCCAACTTGTATTTGTTCTCAAGGTCTAATAGGCCCCCTCCAGTGCTTAGTCAATGTTAACGACAGGGTTTTTATCTATTGCTCCTGTCACTTCCAGAGCAGTTCCCTCTTCTTTGTTTATTTTGGCTTCCTCTATTTGCAAGTCTCTTTGGTGTCTACTTTCCGCCCTGACACAAGAGGGTGAAGGTGGTCACTTATTTAGGCTTACTTGTTCAGTTGTACTGTGGGGAGAGAACACTGCAGACAAATATCGCTGGAGTGTGTAGGGAGTACTCGCAGTGTATGGACCACACTGGTTTTGCCCCCACTCACAGCAGTATGTGCTTTCTGGGTCTATGCTGCTTAGGCTCCAGGAAGCTCTACAGGGGCACTGTCCAAAGTGGGCCCTGGATTTTGTGAACTTCCCAGGTCTAAGCCACTCAGGTTCAGGTTCTTAGGTACTCTGCAAGGGCACAGACTTGGTTGGTCATGTTTTATGCCTTTCCCAGGTCCGAGCAGGTCAGGTGACCAGGTGCTTGGCAACTGCACAGTCCCAGATTGGCTGTGCGTCTGCTGGTCCTGGCTGTTCAGTTTACTGGTGCGCCACAAGAGCACTGTCTCAGGTGTGCCGTGTGTCTCCTCTGGGGAGCTGATCTCAGGTTGTGACCCACCTGGCAGATATCAACCGTCCAGGATCCCAGGAAGACATTGTTAGCAACTGGGAGCCTGCTCACAGTGTGGTGGAGGATGCCAGTCTCTGGGGCGGAGATTGCCCCTTGCCTTCCGGCTCTGGCTGGCACGTACCTGCCTCTCTGCCTCTGGCAGGGGGAGGAGCCTGTACACAGCCGGCTAGCTCTCTTTTGGTTTTCACTCAATCCTTTGTTCTGTGAGCATGCCAGGCTATGAGTTAGAGCCTTTCACAGGAAAGTTCTCCCTCTCTCTTTTTTTCCCCCTCTCTGGCAATCCCACAGTTTGGGTTGCTATCTCATTTTAGCTCCCTCAGATTGTCCTCAGGGCATTCAGACCCAGTCCTTACCCTAAGGACCTATGATGCCACCTGTGCCTCCCAGTCCAGCCCCCTCTCGCTGGTGGCGGATGCGAGCATCTGGGTTACTTCTCCAATGGCAGTTGCAGTTAGGCACCTATTCTGTGTTTTGTTTTGTTTTGCTTTTCCTGCCAGTTATGTTGCCTCTGAGATCCCCAAACTCCCCACAGACCCAGTTGTGAGAGGGTTTCCTACTGTTTGGAAACTTCTCCTCCTTCATGACTCCCTCCCCAGGTCCGGTCTCCATCCCTAACTCTTTTGTCTCTCTTTTTGTCTTTTATATTTTGTCCTACCTCCTATCTAAGAGAATGGGCTGCCTTTCTGGGTGCCTGGTGTCTTCTGCTATCATTCATAAATTATTTTGTGGAAGTTGCTCAGCATTCAAATGATCTTTTGATGAATTTGTGGGGGAGAAAGTGGTCTCCCCGTCCTATTCCTCTGCCATCTTAGGACCACCTCCCTGTCTTTTTTTTTTTTTTTAAACAAAACCTCACACTCCTTATCCTGGTGAGGTGACCAGTAGTATTCTCAGGGTTATTTGAAGAATGAATGTGTTAAAGCAGTGAAGCCGTTTTAACCACAGCTAGCAAATAGGAAGTGTTGAGTAGATGTTAGCTCTCATTATTCTACCCAACCTCTTCTTTTTATCTAGCATACCCTTTAAAGAACTCCAGGTATCCCTTTTATACCATTGCTGATTTTCTTTCCTACTTCTAAGAGAGAAAAGAGGTTCACCTACCACTTTCAAGAATTTTGAGGATGCACAAGTAACTAGAACAAAGGTTTTGAAAGATTTATTTAGGGGGCTAAGTGATAGTTACAGAAATTAGGAATGTTGCATGGCCAGAGACCTCAGCATGTCAAACAAGCTCTGATTTGAATTTTAAGTTTCTTTCATGTAGCTTTGTGGCCTAAACTAGTCATCTATCTAAATGAGCTTTGGTTTTCTTACCAAAAAGCAATGCTCTTACCATAGTAGATACATAAATTAACTAATACCTAGTAGATATAAATACATGTTTATTGATTCAAAAATCATTGTTTAGCTTTTATTTTGCACCAGACACTGATAGGTTCCATGAGTACAACCTTGAACAAGCTTCTCATGGTTCTTCTACTGAGGGAATTTTTCTCCTCAATCCCTCTCTGTATTAGTTTTCTATTGGTGCTGCAACAAATTGTCACAAACATGATGGCTTAAAACCACACAGATTTTTTAATAGTATAGTTCTGGATATCAGAAGCCCAGCATGGGGTCTCACTGAGCTAGAATTAAGAGTTAACCAGGCTACATTTCTTCTGAAGGTTCTAGGAGAGGTTCTGATTCTTTGTCTTTTCCACCTTCTCTAGAGATCCCTTCATTTCTCACCTCATGTTCTCTTTTCTCCATCTCCAAAGCCAGCAACTTTTCATCTTTCTGACCATCCTTTTATTATCACATCTCCTTTACAGATCTTGTTTGGCTCATGCAGAGATAATCTCCCCAATCTCAAGATCAAAAACCTTAATCATATCTGCAAAATCACTTTGGCCACTTAAAGTAATAACATTCACGTGTTCCAGAGATTAGAGAGTGGGCATCTTTGGAAGGGAGCCATTATTCTGATACCCCAACTATTATTGCTCAAGTTTAAAAATGTTTGGAAGTGAATTTTGTTCTGAACTCAGGAAACAAGGGGAGTACTTAGCGCTTGGTCACCCATGGGTAAAGCAGCTTCATTAAGTCTGTTTAAGTGCTTTATAGAGATGTCCACTATGCCTGGGCAAGGTATATTTTTTGTTCCAGTTTCCTCTTAACCCCCACTGTGAAAAAATGATCTCTACCATTGATGTGCTTAATTACCCAGTAGAAAGGGCATTAGGCAATGATACTCTGTAATGCCTGCCATAAGGAAGGCCATCCTTTATCATTAGCAGACTGCTTAGTGGTGAGCTCACAATTGTACATCTTACCTTGCAGATATTAGGAGCCCACTTATCAGTTTTTCTAATGAAATGAATCATGAAGTGGAGATAGTGATGGGAGGAGGGAGCTGGGTTAATAGTCCAAGGGGACTAATTAGAATCAGGTGAGAGCTGGAGAAAGCAACCACAGCGATTTCAGTCAGAACCCACCTGAAAAGCTCTAATTAACAGGAGTGATGGACTTTGCTTTGAGACCACTGGAGAACACATGATGGTCAATTTAAATTCCCTGACCTAGTAGCCAGATAATGTCAAGTCTCAATGCATTTTTTTTTTAAGTAAGGGTAGAAAAATATCCCTTTGTGTGTATTTGTGTGTGTTGCATTAACCATAAAGCTGTGTAAAAACGAAGAACCGTAAAAAGATACACTAAGCAGAGCGGTAAGTCAATGACAAAAAGGGAGTTATATTCAAGATATTCATTTCTTGAATAGATAACACACAGTGAGCGTAACAAAGATGGTCTTAGGGCTGGAGGACTTGGGAAGACAGAGGTGGATGGGGACCTTGCTTAACCAGTCTAACATCTGTGTCTCTCAATGCACAATCCAATTCAGGAATAATTTAGCTGAGGTGCCATCCTAAAACCACATAAGCTTTAAATTTATCACTTCAGCAAAGTTATTGTTCCTTCAAAAAAAGGTATACAAGGTATTTTAGCTGCAGGGTGCATAACTAGAGAAAGTGCTCCCTGCAGCGTGTCTCTGCCTTTCTACTAAATTAACTGCACAAGAACCGACCATGTTCCTGTATGACATTTAGTTTTTCTAATCTGTTTAATGCCATGGTTTGCACATGATGTATTCTGATGCGCTTTTATGTTTCAGATACTAAAAAAGCACATTAGAAGTGCAGTAGGGATTCTTTTACAGACAATATAACTTGTTACAAATTGCATTTTCAGAAAAATTATACCAAAAAATCCAATCTTATCTTATGATTTTTTCCTTCAAAATTGCATTTCACCTCCTGCATGTCTCCTGTCTCTTGTGTCTAAGCATCTTCAGTTTGAGATCCTCTTGATTCATTCTCCTTTCCTCTGTGCCCTGTGGTAAATGAATTCAAATCTATTTTTAAGGTAAAAATCGACAGCACTTGGAGATGCAGTCAGCATTTATGCTAAGACTTGCACGGATGCTGGGGGAGAACTTTTGAACATATTTTTGACTCAAGTATAGATTTCAACTCTGTAATCTCATTTTGTTCCTGGTAGAAGTAGACTCTGTCCTTTAGCACTTTGCACTCAGCACGTGTTTATAAAATGGGAAATGAGTAATAAAGTAGTTCATGTTCATTCTTGGATGTTTTTGACATGCATATTTATGAAGTTATAATAAAGTAAAATTAAATCTCCCAGAAAAGCTTATTATCCAGGCTGTGTGCACTGATGTGTATGAATTTTTGTGTGCTCTATATGTACATTTTATACTTTTCAACACACACAGGGCTTCCCAGGTGACTCAGTGGTAAAGAATCCACCTGCCAATGCAGGAGACGTGAGTTCAATCCCTGGGTCAGGAAGATCCCCTGAAGAAGGGAATGACTACCCACTCCACTATTCTTGCATGGGAAATCCTATGGACAGAGGAGCCTGGTGGGTTACCTAACATGGGTAGCAAAAGAATCAGTCACGACTTAGCTACTGAGCACACATGCACATATATACACACATGAAGATATGTGGGGTACTTATCCCTATCTTTATTCACTGGTTCTGCCCTCTTCAGGAATACATATCTAGATTAAGAGTCTCATATTTTAAGGGAGGCATCTGTTTGGGGACTTAAATAATAGTCCCTTCCATTTTGGTTCTGTGGAATTTTTTTTGTGTTGTTTACTTATATTTTTCTTACTTCATCTTCCCTCTCCAAACATTGTTCTTGTTCTCTCCTACTTACAAGAAATAGGGGGAATGGTTAGCATCACTTTTGATAATTTAGAGAATACACAAATAAGTAATACACATTAACGACCTCAGTAAGGGACTAATCGCAGGTTAAAATTATACAAGGCACATTATTACAGGTCTTTTCCTTTTTATTAAATAAAAGCCTGTATATTATCAAAGTGGAAATACCTTGAATAATTAGAGATATTTATGGGCCATTTTACTTATCATGACTCTGCCTTCAGCTGGAATAATACTAAGCTACTATTGAATTGGGAAGTAGATGGGAAAACAGTGGAAACGGTGTCAGACTTTATTTTTTGGGGCTCCAAAATCACTGCAGATGGTGACTGCAGCCATGAAATTAAAAGACGCTTACTCCTTGGAAGGAAAGTTATGACCAACCTAGATAGCATATTCAAAAGCAGAGACATTACTTTGCCGACAAAGGTCCGTCTAGTCAAGGCTATGGTTTTTCCTGTGGTCATGTATGGATGTGAGAGTTGGACTGTGAAGAAGGCTGAGCACCAAAGAATTGATGCTTTTGAACTGTGGTGTTGGAGAAGACTCTTGAGAGTCCCTTGGACTGAAAGGAGATCCAACCAGTCCATTCTAAAGGAGATCAGCCCTGGGATTTCTTTGGAAGGAATAATGCTAAAGCTGAAACTCCAGTACTTTGGCCACCTCATGCGAAGAGTTGACTCATTGGAAAAGGCTTTGATGCTGGGAGGGATTAGGGGCAGGAGGAGAAGGGGACGACAGAGGATGAGATGGCTGGATGGCATCACCGACTCGATGGAAGTGAGTCTGAGTGAACTCCAGGAGCTGGTGATGGACAGGGAGGCCTGGTGTGCTGCGATTCATGGGGTCGCAAAGAGTCAGACACGACTGAGCGACTAAACTGAACTGAACTGAACTATTGAATTAGACTCTCTCCATCTAAACTGTAGGATACTCTCAGGCTATGTTCCTATGTCTAGACCTCAGGCTCTTTCAGCAGCCTTATAAAACAAGTGAGTTCATTTATTAAAATGATGAATTAAACAAGTCATTGTAAGTGGCCATGCTCGATGACACTAGTGACTTGGAATAGCGCATCTGTCATGTTGGCTTTGAGGAGGTGGGGGGCAGAAACGGACCAGTTAGGATTAGGTGGATCAGGAGCTCAATTTTTTAAGATTAAGAGAAATCAAGGTCACCCTCCATTTCTGCTGGTGTTTTAAACGTTTTTATTTATGTAGTTGAATTGGAGAATATGCATTAAAAAATATAAGTAGCAGTAACATAAATGAAATACAGTAGCAAAAGAGACAAAATCAGCTTTAAAGAAATTTTTAAAAATGTAAATGGTATTTTAAAAAATACCTAGAACAGATGAATGAGGAAAATAACACAAACCAAAATGTTTGGGATACAGTGAAAGGTGATAGTTTGGACAAAATTCATAGCCTTTTGTATTTACATAAAAGAACAATAAAAATATTCTGTTGAGAGGCAAAAAGAAAAAGGTCAATAGTTCTCAGTCTTTGTAGTATAATTATTAAGAACTCATCATTTCTTAGGGAAAAAATCAGTTTTTCAACATTTTAAATCTGTAAAAATACTGGGAAGAAATGGTTTATATCTTGACAAGGTTCTCTTTCTGATTCAGCTTCCTCTGAGCTTTTTTTCCATCTAGGCTTGGACTTTTGGATTTTTGTGTTTGTCTCTGCATTGTCCAATTTTAGCAAGAATCCTTCTAGGTCAATTTAATCAGGATCTCTCATCCTCATATCTGATCATCCTCTGTATCTGGTTGGATTTCTTATCCTCCAAAATCCCTTAGGTGATTTCTGATCACCCTGACCTGCTTTCAGCAAGAATTCTGTTAGGTTGGTTTAGCCAGAATTTCCCTTTAGCCTTTGTTTCCTCTTAGTAATTTTCCATCTGCTGATCTCCACACTTGCATTTTGGCAATAAATTACCAATTGCTCACACAGTATTTGAACTATGTACCCCATTTCAGTGGTCCCTACAACTACCTCTTATGATGGCCCCCCCTTAAGTGAAGTCTTATAATCTTCAGCAAATATTGTGAATAAGGTTTTCATTAACAATCTGCAGATGCCAAATCACCATCAGTATTCTTGCCACAGCAGCCGGGGACAAGAGAGTAGACATGCTACATTCAGGTAAAAAGCAATTGTTTTTGAACTTAGAAAGTGCCCAGGTTTTCCAGGTCAAGTTTCTTTCCAAAAGATTGGAGCAATTTGGAAATCAGCCAGAGGAAGGCATAATTAAAGACCATTTTTGAAATAGAAAGGATATACCAGTTAATAGAAATAGCACAAATTTTTTGTGAAAGTATATGTGGGAAGAGTCACCTACTATGCAGGGCTTCCTGTGGCTTGGCTCAGTGGTAAAAAATCTGCCTGCCAATGCAGGAGACGCAGGTTCAATCCCTGGGTTGGGAAGATCCCCTGGAGGAGGAAATGGCACTCCAGTATTCTTGCCTGAAAATTCCCATGCACAGAGGAGCCGGGTAAGTCCATGGGGTCGAGAAGAGTCAGACATGAATGAGCACTCATGCAAGCACACACGCTTCCTGTGCTTAGTCTTAAGAGTAAAAGTGGCTGATGTGAGTATCAACTTATTAGATTTCTTCAAAAAGAAGAAATACTAGAACTAATTGTCTGGGGGTTCCATGATGCTTGGAATGGTGATTGTCTGGCTTATACTCAGCGTCAAGAATTATATCAGTGCTAGTTTCATCAGACAGAAATTTTGCAATAACTTAGAGATATCTACTAGAATTTTAAATCTTCCAAAGAGCAAAGAAAAACTTAAACCTTATGATAAAAATGGACTTTTTGTTTGTGCATGCATTTGTTGGGAGGTGATGCAAACCAAAGCTCAGCTTCTAGAAAGTGAAAATTGTCTGCTCAGGGTTTATAGGTGATGTGCATACTTATAACCATCACCGTCACCAGAAAAAGGGTTCTGTAGGTCACAAATTAATTTGAAATGTGATGTTCAATTAACCATGTGGCAAGAATGCATCCATTTCATCATCAATGCCCATCATTGCCAAACATTTTCATTAAGCTAAGATTCAAATAAATAATAGAGACACAATTTTTAGTTCAAGGTTGGCGTATAAATCTAGGAGATGTAAATGCCAGAGGCATTGAGTCACCTGTGATTATTTACTCTGCCAGATACTAAAGTTTAGATAATAATATTCTTCCCCTGTACTGCAAGTACACATCTTGCAGTGCTAATTTTTCTTTGTGGTATTTCTTTGAAATGCAAGAAAGTATATAGTTTGGTGATCAAAGTTCCCTAGTTCCTAGGTGTTGGGGTCAGTGAGGAGGATCCCCTGCTTGGATAAATGATTTCCCCAAGTTGAAAACATTTTAAAGAAAATGCCTCATTTGCAACTTGTCATTTGGGGACAAAGCAGTAATCACATGAGAGGTTTCTTTGAAAGAGAATGCAAATACAGTAGAAAATTACTTGGGTAAGGCTTTGAAATTTTTAAGGTATTTGGAAACTGACAAATTAAACTTTGTACTAGCCTAAACATCTTACCTACCACCCTTCCATGAATGACTAAGCATAGGTTTTCAGAGCATTGATTTCAGGAAGAAATAATTATTTCCTAACAAGACAAAAATAGTGATTCAGAATAATCAATATTAGTGGAGGAAAAAATTACCTCCTGGGTCAGTATGTTTCTCTGACTTACTAGCTTTGCCACTTGGGAAAGCTAATTCTTCTGAAATGTTACTTCCTTATAAGTAATATTGATCATGCATATTTCATAATATTATTATGGATACTAAATGAGGTAATGACCTCATTTGAGAGTGTCCCTCATCTGAGAGGTTCTAACTGCATAGGCTCCAGGTGACACCACCTGGACTTGATTCTTGTGTTTCTCCAAAGACCAAATTAAAGATCCTCTACATCAAGGGTGCCCACCTCCAAATCTAATGCGTGATGATCTGAGGTGGAGCTGATGTAATAACAATAAAGATAAAGTGCACAATAAATGTAATGCACTTGAATCATCCTGAAACCATCACCACTCCTCTCTACTCCCCACCTCCAAGTCCATGGAAAAATAGTCTTCCATGAAACTGGTCCCTGGTGCCAAAAAGGTTGAGGACCACTGCTCTACATCCTCTGTAAAATGGATATTACACAGGCCGCTTCCTCATAAGGATGTTATGAAGGTAACATTATAAAATATAGAAATAAACAGGACCTGATAAGTATCAATAAAGTTTAACTCATTTCACCATTCCGTGCATTGTTTGTTCCCAACAACTTTCCATTATCATCTTCGTTGTACACATGCAATGCTTCTGTGCTAGGTGTGATCAGTCATGTCTGACTTTTTGTGGCACCATGGACTATATCCTCTGCCCATGGAATTTTCCAGGCAAGAATACTGGAGTGGATTGTCATCTCCTCCTCCAGGGGATCTTCCTGACCCAGGGTTTGAACCCACATCTCTTGCATCTCCAGCATTGGCAGACAGATTCTTTACCACTAGCTTTACCTGGGAGCACTAAATAAATAGTATACTCAGTGTCAAAAATATGGTTTTGCTACTTTACTTCCAGACTTGCCAGCGGCATTTAATTTATAATTTTAAGCAGTGTATTTGTCACATATTTTCTCATTTAAGTAGAGGTGGTTTTTGCCTCTGGCTTCCCAACAGGCATTTTCTTATGTGCAGATTTAAATCACTGTGCAGATTTCTTTTGAAATGACTGGTGTTAAAAACATTGATAACCAGAGAAGACAGCTCAAAGCTTGGTTTAGCCAGTCTCTGGTTTAGCCTACCTTGTCTACAAGACAGAGAGCTTTTTAAGTGCACAACTAAAAAGTTTGTTGATCACTTGGTGGAAAATGATCATTTACATCTGAGCAGGGTCAAGAGAATAAGGAAACATCTACCAATTTATTTAATTTTTTTCTCCCAACTGCTTTAATCATATGAACTCTTGGAGACTGTAAAGCACTTGGGGGACAACTGGAGTTTTACATTTTTATTTATCACAGTGGCTGACAAATCATAGAATATTTTCCTTAAATATATCATTTAATGGGTTGGAAATAATCAGGGTTGCATCTTTTTTAAAATGCACTCTGTATATTAGTCTCGTTAATACCAAGTCTGTGTGATACCAAAGACAACTAACTCTTTTTATCAATACATTATTCTGACTTTCTGCTCGGAATAAATTTAAGACAGTGATCTTGCTTACCATCCTGAATCTGACCCTTTGGGCAATTGTGACCTCACTCTGATTCAGTTTTGCTTTCAGTAAGATAGGGGAAATAATGGTACTGACCAAATAAAATTTTATTGAGAATTGAGGTATTGCACCATGAGAGGAAGATAGTAGGAACTCATTTACCTTCATTAATAAAGGACACTGAGCCATGCTGAATTTCAGGTATATTGTGCAAATAATTTGGGCAGAGTATTTGAAACTTTAAACCAGAATTGCTGTTATTTACATGTAAGTTTACTATATCATCTTCCTGGTCTCATTCCTAGAGTCACTGTCAAGATATATATATATATATATATATATATATATATATATATATAAGAAAACAAGAAAGAACAAAGGGAGGAAGGAAAGAAGGGAGGGAAGGGAGGGAGAGAGGGAAAGAGGCAAGGAGAATGGAAGAAAGAATAAAAAATTGCAAAGATATTCATGTAATGAACTCTGAAAATTTTCAGATTCCATGTGGCTTGAGCTGTTAACAAATTCATATTCCAAGGGTTCAAATATGGGATTTTTCAGGTCCTATTGATGGAGTTGATTGAACAATTGATGGAAAATTAATATCAACATTAACTGGAGGGTCCTTTTCCCTTCAAAAGAAGGACTCGAGGTTTATGCATGTAGTCCTCAGAAAGATCTCTAGACATGTTCACTAATCAGTTTCCATTCTCCAGAAATTTCACACATACAAAGGAGCTGGTGAAAACTGTTCCCGTTCCTTTTACTACATTTCTCTCATTACTACAAGGCACTTGCTATAAATGTTCCCGTTCTTATCCCGCCTCCCTGGAGAGCCACACCTTGACTATAATCAGCAGGTGGGAGGAGACAGTGATGTTTGGACTCACTTGGAGGGAAGTGTGCAGAGTCCTCTGTAAAACAAATTCTTTTACTGTTTTGTTTTTTTTTATTTTTTTTGGTCACAAGGATATCATTTATCAAATGAATAGTCCAATTCACTTCATCGTTCTTACTTCCAAGAGGAGCAGGAGTAGGGATATACCCATAAACTTTGTACAAACCAAGCCTTCAGGTCAAGTTTGTGATGGGCTCTTTTCAAGATATTCCCATCTTCCTCCACAAACTCTAATCAGTTTTATACTCAGGCCAAATTGATTGTTCTCTCTTCTTAACTTTCACTGATCTCATTTTCTGTATTGATTCATTCATTCATCACCATTCATGTTCATCTCTGTGCTCTGCTCTTTTTTCCCTCTCAGCTTAGACTGTTTCCTCTTGACAGCCCACAGAAAATCCATATTTTCTTGGAAGAGCATTTATTAAAACCACAGTATAAACTCTTTCTTTGATCACCAGCATGGAAGAGACTTGGATGAAAAAGAGGGGAACGGAAGGAAGAAAGAGAGAGGGACAGGGATGAAGAACTGGTGGAAGAAAAAAAAAAGAAATTATTTGTTAAATATTCTGGAATTAGATTCTTTGCTTTGAAATGAAGAGCAAGTCCATACAGTCAGTATTTAAATCTCAGTACTGCCGCTTATTTACTGTGTGACATTGAATAAGTTTAGTGTTACCTTGGACATCTGTTTCTGTATCTCTAGAAATAAAAAAATATTTATATATCAGAATAAGAATATGCTTAATATAAAACTCTTACCATAATAGTGGCTGTAGGTTTGGTGATCAATAAATTGTAGTTATTTTTATCATTATTATTAATACTAAACAAGGGTAAAAATACCTTTTACAGTACTTGAATTCTATCTGTATGCTATGTTCTACCTTTTGCATTCAGCACAGAAATACTCCTTACTCGTGTGGAAACTTAAAAAAAAAAAAAAAAAAAAAAGCAAAGGAAAGAAACAAGGCTAAATCACATAATAAGAAAATCAGAGGAACATTAGTGCTTACACACATGCACTTTGAATATATTCAGTAAATATTCTAGCTTCTCTGCTTCTGTTTTACTTCTGGGAATAAAGTGTTGTGCACTTAAGTCTCTAAAGTGCACATAAAGCAAATTTCAACCAATGAGCAATAAAATGAATAAACCAATAATGATTCAATAATAGCTAGTATCTTTTACAATATTAGTGTCACATAAACATCAGAGCCCTGCAGAAGAAAGTGATGATCATTTCTACTATATACTTTTAAATTTCCATACCTACATTTAGAATTTAAGGGAATGGGAGGGGCTCTGTTTGAGTATTCTTTTGTGTGTGTATGTGGGTACAGACACAAACATGAAGGCACGCATACAAATTCTTTCAAAATGTTTTTCAGTTCAGTTCAGTTCAGTCACTTTTGCAACCCCATGACTGCAGCATGCCAGGCTTCTCTGTCTGTCACCAACTACTGGAGCTTGCTCAAACTTATGTCCATTGAGTTGGTGATACCATCCAACCATCTTATCCTCTGTTTTCCACTTCTTCTCCAGCCTTCAATCTTTCCCAGCATCTGGGTCTTTTCCACTGAGTCCCGTCTTCCCATCAGATGGCCTGGAGCTTCAGCTTCAGCATCAATCCTTCCAATGTATTGGAGCTTCAGCTTCAGCATCAGTCCTTCCAGTGAATATTCAGGACTGATTTCCGTTAGGATTGACTGGTTTCATTTCCTCGCTGTCCATGGGACTCTGAGGAGTCTTCTCCAATACCACAGTTTAAAAGCATCAATTCTTTGGCATTCAGCTTTCTTTGTGGTCCAACTCTCATATCCATACATGACTACTAGAAAAACCATAACCGTGACTAGACAGACCTTTGTCAGAAAAATAATGTCCCTGCTTTTTAAAATGCTGTCTAGGTTGGTCATAGCTTTTCTCCCAATGAGCAAGCATCTTTTAATTTCATGGCTGCAGTCACCATATGCAGTGATTTTGGAACCCAAGAAAATACAGTCTTTCACTGTTTCCATTGCTTTCCCATCTATTTGCCATGAAATGATGGAACTAGATGCCATGATCTTCATTTTTTGAATGTTCAATTTTAAGCCAGCTTTTTCACTCTCCTCTTTAACCCTCATCAAGAGGTTCCTTAGATCCTTTTTTCTTTCTGCTATAAGGGTGGTGTCATCTGCATATCTGAGGTTATTGATATTTCTCCCAGCAATCTTGATTCCAGCTTGTGCTTCATCCAGCCCAGCATTTTGCATATGTACTCTGCATAGAAGTTAAATAAGCAGGGTGACAATATACAGCCTTGATGTGCTCCTTTCTTAATTTGGAACCAGTCCATTGTTCCGTGTTCAGTTCTAACTGTTGCTTCTTGACCTGCGTACAGGTTTCTTAGGAGGCAGGTAAGGTGGTCTGATATTCCCATCTCTTGAAGAATTTTCCACAGTTTGTTGTGATCCACACAGTCAAAGGCTTTAGCATAGTCAATGAAGCAGAAGTAGATGTTTTTCTGGAAATCTTGCTTTTATGATGATCCAGTGGATACTGGCAATTTGACCTCTGGTTCCTCTGCCTTTTCTAAATCCAGTTTGAACATCTGGAAGTTCTCAGTTCATGTACTGTTAAAGCCCCACTTGAAGAATTTTGAGCATTACTTTGCTAGCATGTGAGATGAGTGCAATTGTGCAGTAGTTTGAGCATTCTTTGACATTGCCTTTCTTTGGGATTGGAATGAAAACTGACCTTTTCCAGTCCTGTGGCCACTGCTTAGTTTTATAATTTTGCTGGCATATTAAGTGCAGTACTTTAACAACATCATCTTTTAGGATCTGAAATAGCTTAGCTGGATATCCATCACCTCCACTACCTTTGTTCCTAGTGATGCTTCCTAAGGCCCACTTGACTTCACATTCCAGGATGTCTGGCTCTAGGTGAGTGATCACACCATCATGGTTATCTGGGTCATTAAGATCTTTTTTTGTTTTTAGGGTAATAGATAAATTAAAAAACAGAATAAGTCATAATTCTTGCCTTAAAGAACTCACAGTAAAGAAACATTAAATACTTGACAATGTTTGAAATACATGCTTATCAAACATAAATTATTAAGTAACCAGAGACTACTAAACATTTTTCAGGCCATCATTTGTGATGAAAGGGAAAGTGAAAGTCGCTCAGTCGTGTCTGACTCTTTGCAACCCCATGGACAGACAGTCCATGGAATTCTCCAGGCCAGAATACTGGACTGTGTAGCCTTTCCCTTCTTCAGGAGATCTTCCCAACCCAGGGATTAAATCTAGGTCTCTGCATTGCAGGCAGATTCTTTACCAGCTGAGCCACAAGGGAAGCCCACGAATAGTAGGACGAGTAGCCTATCCCTTCTCCAGGTGATAGTCCCAACCCAGGAATTGAACCGGGTCTCCTGCATGCAGGCGGATTCTTTACCAACTCAGCTATCAGAGAAGCCCTATTTGTGATGAAGATGTAGGTAATTGTAGTAACAACAACAATGATGATACATAGTATTCATTGACTAGTTACTGTGCATCTAGTTTTTTTTTTTTCCTTTCTACTGAACTATGTTTTATATGAGAAAAATGCATATACAATACATAATCAAAGTGATGAAATTTTTTCAATTGGGTATATTCTTGTAACCAGGATGCAGACCAAGAACCAGATTATTCTCCCACCCCATAAGTTCCACTTTCTTGGTTAATACAAATTGTGTTACTATATTTAGTGTGTGTCTTATGGTGACTGTGTTATATCCATGTATGTATATGACTGCCTCATTTCATAAAGATGTTCTTCTGTATTTTCCTTTAGAAGCTTTACTTTACTTTCATGTTTAGGTCTGCAATCCCAGGGATTGATTTTGTATATAATAACAGGTGAGGGTAAGATATGTTTTTCTTATATGGAAATCCAATTGATTGAGCACCATTTATCGAAAATATCAAATAAGCTATATTCAGAAATTTGAAAACTTTTAAAGACATTCCAGAAAACCAATACACACACACACACACACACACACACATACACACACATATATATTTATATATCTTTAGTTATGGATCATTTATCATAAGAGAAATTCAATTCAAGGTAGCTCAATCATTTTAGATTCACTGACTCACATCACTGGAAGAGGTAGAAGTTTGAAAGCAAACAATGAGACTTGGAATGCATTTGTAATCACAGTTTCTCATTTCTCAGTCATTCACTTTCCTCCTCTTTCTTTCTCTTCTTTCTAGAAGTTGGGTTTATTTTCCCTTATTTTGAAAATGGGTATTATGTCCAGAACTTATGTATCAGAAATCCTATTATACATTTTAATCACTCACTTTGTATTTTTGTATGCATCCTTCATTCTAGAATACTGTAGATGGGAATCCTGTTACAGAAGAAATTGGAATAAAGTAATTCAATTAGGTTCTGTACCCAGAGCTCCATGTTTGGTCATGGGAATTCTTTTCTGTAATCAATGTTATTATGAAAAAATGTACGAATAAGCTGAATCCATTTAAATTGTACAAATGTTGAATTTTGGCAGATATAATAAGCCTAATGAAAAGATCAGTTTTCATTCCAATCCCAAAGAAAGGCAATGCCAAAAAAATGTTCAAACTGCTACACAATTGTGCTCATTTCACATGCAAGCAGGGTTATGCTCCAGATCCTTCAAGCTAGGCTTCAGCAGTACATGGATGAGAACTTCCAGGTGTAAAACCAGCATTTAGAAAAGGCAGAGGAACCAGAGAGCAAATTGCCAACATTCATTGGTTCATAGAAAATGGAAGGGAGCTCCAGAAAAACATCTACTTCTGCTTCATTGACTATGTTAAAGCCTTTGACTGTGGATCACAAAAGACTGGAAAATTCTTCAAAAGACAGAAATACCAGGCTGCCTTACTTGTCTCATGAGAAACTTGTATGCAGCTCAAGAAGCAGCAGTTAGAATCGGACATGGAACGATGGACTGGTTCAAAATTGGGAAAGGAGTATGACAAGGCTATATATTATCACCCTGCTTATTTAACTTACATATGCAGAGTACATAATATGAAATTCTGGACTAGATGAATCACAAGCTGGAAAAGATTGCTGGGAGAAATATCAACAACCTCAGATATGCAGATGACACCACTCAAATATCACTTTCTAAAGTGATACCACTTTAGAAAGTAAAGAGGAACTAAAGAACCTCTTCATGAGAGTTAAAGAGGAGAGTGAAAAGCTGACTTAAAACTCAACATTCATTGTGTATAACTTTGGCTGAACCATGTTGATGTATGGCATAAATCAATACAATATTGTAAATATCCTTCAATTAAAAATAAATAAATTCAAAAATCCTTCAGTATTAAAAAACTAAGATCATGGCATCTGGTCCCATCACTTCATGGCAAATAGAAGGGGGAAAAGTGGTAACAGTGACAGATTTTATTTTCTTGGTCTCCCAGATCACAGCACATGGTTACTACAGCCATGAAATTAAAAGATTCTTATTCCTAGGAAGTAAAGATATGATAAACCTAGACAGCATATTGTAAAGCAGAGACATCACTTTGCTGACAAAGGTCCATATAGTCAAAGCTGTGGTTTTTCCTGTAGTCCTATTTTACCGATGTGAGAGTTCAATTACAAAGAAGGCTGAGTGCCAAAGAATTGATGCTTTTGAATTGTGGTACTGGAGAATGGAGAAGACTCTTGAGAGTCCCTTGGACAGCAAGGCAATCAAATCAGTTAATCCTAAAGGAAATCAACTCTGAATATTCATTGGAAGGACAGTGCTGAAACTGAAGCTCCAATACTTTGACCACCTGATGTGACGAGCTGACTCATTGGAAAAGACCCTGATGCTGGAAAAGACTGAAAGCAAAGGAGAAGAGGGAAATAGAGGATGAGATGGTTAGACAGCATCACCAGCTCAATGGACATGAGTTTGAGCAAACCACAGGAGATAAGGAAGGGCAGGGAAGCTTGGTATGCTTTCAGTTCATGGGACTGCAAAGAGTCAGACACAACTTAGCAAGTGAACAACAGCAACAACAATAAGGATATGGAATCACCACCATGATTATGATAGAGAGTATTTGCATCACTCCTAAAAGTTTATTTGTACACTTTGTGGTCTATCCATCACTGTAAACTTTCAGTCATTATATGTGACTTTATATTTGCACAGGACATGCACTCTTTTGTATATAACTTGTCACTCTGAATAATGTTTCTAAAATGAAGTGAAAGTATTAGTCACTCAGTCTTGTCTGGCTCTTCACAACCCCACGATCTGTAGCACACTAGGTTCCTCTGTCCAGGGTTTTCTCCAGGCAAGAATACTGGAGTGGGTAGCCACTCCCTTCTCTAGGGGATCTTCCTAACTCAGGAGTCGAACCCAGGTCTCCTGCATTGCAGGTGGATTCTTTACTGTCTGAGCCACCAGGGAAATGCATAGTGTTTCTAAGATGCACCCAAGTTATTAGTCCTTTCCTCCCTCCATCCTTTTTTTCCTTCCTTCCTTCTTTCTTTCATTCTTTCTTTATTTTTCCTGAAAGAACAGACCACATATTGTCTGTCCATTAACTGAAGGACATTTGTGGTGTTCAGAGTTTTTGGTTATTAAAGATAAAGCTGCTGCGATCATCTTATACAAGACTTCATATGGATGTAACACTTTCATTTCTCTTTGGTAAGTATGAGTTATATTGTGAATATATGCTTAACTTTTTAAAGGAAATTCCAAATGATTTTTTAAAAGTGATTTTTATTGTTCTATATTTCTACAACATTAACGAGAATTCTTTTCAATATTTTTGCTAACAGTTGGTACCATCAGTCCTTTTAATTTCAGCCCTTCGAATAGATAGGGTATCCTCCCACTGTAGTTTTAATTTTTATTTTCCTGATGCGTAATGATGTGGAGCATCTTATTTTGCCCTTACTGTCCAGTCATTTATCTTCATTTGTGGACTGCCTGTGTGAAAACAGGCTATCTTATCCTCTACTTTTCTAAATTCTTGCCTGAAAACCCTGTAACATGAAGTAGTTTAACAAAAGTAAGGAAAAACATGCATATTTATTTAATACCAGTTTTTCTTGACAGAAGAGCCTACAGAAAGAAATGAAAACTGCAAAGAAGCACTTAAATTGAGTGTTTCAATGCTAAGTTTAATTACAAGTGAAGAATTCTGGGAAAATGTGAAAAGATGAAAAGGATATGAGCTAAGTGCCATGAAGTGGGGGAAATAGCGAGTCCTGTTCAGATTGTTCTATGTGTCTTGGAACAATGTGTCAACTCTTTGCAACCCTAAGGACTGTAGGCCATGAGGCTGCTCTGTCCATGGGTTTCTCCAGACAAGAATCCTGGAGTGGGTTGCCATGCCCTCCTCCAGGGGATCTTCCTGACTCAGGGATGGAACTCGTGTCTCCTCTGTCTTTTGCATTGCAGGGGGATTCTTTCCCATTGAGCCACCAGGGAAGCCCATATATTATGATATGGATCCTTAACAGATCATTTTCCAAAAAAAAAAAAGTGAAGTCTCTCAGTCATATCTGACTCTTTGCAACCCCAAGGACTATAGCCTATCAGGCTCCTTCGTCCATGGAATTTTCCAGGCAAGAGTACTGGAGTGGGTTGCCATTTCCTTGATCATTTTCCAAACGGCCTATCAATTCAGTTAAACAGTTGTAACTTAGAAGACAAAAATTTTTCAATTCTATTCAAAATTATTTAGTTAGCATTTCCATGTGTTATGTCGGAGAAGGCAATGGCACCCCTCTCCAGTACTCTTGCCTGGAAAATCCCATGGGTGGAGGAGTCTGGTAGGCTGCAGGCCATGGGGTCGCTGAAGAGTCAGACACTATTGAGCGACTTCACTTTCACTTTTCACTTTCATGCATTGAAGAAGGAAATGGCAACCCACTCCAGTGTTCTTGCCTGGAGAATCCCAGGGACGGGGGAGCCTGGAGGGCTGCCGTCTATGGTGTCGCGCAGAGTCAGACTTGTGTTATGTAGACCATCGTAATTTCTGGGATTATAAGGCAGAGAAAATAGGTACAGTCATTGTTTTTGTAGAATTTTCTATTTAGTAGATCAAACATTAAAAAACATTAAACCATAAAAATACAAATAGAACAACAAGGATTTTGTGTATAGCATAGGGAATTTTATTCAATAATTTAAAATAATGTATAAAGTAAAATAATCTGAAAAAGATATAACTAAATCACTTTGCTGTATACTAACACAATATTGTAATTCAACTATTCTTCAATAAAAAAAAATGACAAATGAAATGGAAAAGTATATTGCATTCCCTGAAAGGATATCCTCAGATTATATGAGTGGGTAATCTTGCTTGAGAAGAGGAGTAAAGAAAAATGTATTTTGCTCTCCATCTTGTTAATTCTACCAAGAAATTTAATGATGGCTTCTTACTCTCTTTCTTTCTCTTCATTTCCTATTTGGAGTTCATATCTGTCAACCTTTGCGATAAACACATGACTGCACACACAGTGTTTACTGATACAGGGAATGTTCTGATTCATAGATTTCTTCTTTCTGTCATCCTCTTCAAGAAGAAGAGATGTTGACTGATGTGAGCATCTGGGGTCACTTGGGAGCCTGAGAAGCTTAGAAAACTCTACGTGCTTGGTAAAAGCAGGTCCACTCGGTTCATAAAAAACATTGAATAATATTGATGTAAAGCATTTAATACACAAGGAACATAAAAAGTATACAAAATATGGGTGCTTGTAGTTTCTTTCTTCACAGGAGCCTCAGGCTATACATCCTATATACTTTTATAGCAGACACTAATGTGGTGCATGTATTTATTAAGAGATCATCATCAACAACATCAGTGTCAATCTGTCTGATAGTAAAACAATTTGCTTCTAGGACATTCAGAAAATATTTCACGGTAGATGATTGGTAACTTTTTTTGATTGCAGAATTCATCAGGAGAACTGACAAATTTGTCGAAGAGAGTTGGATCTTGAGAGAAGATTTGCTTCTGTGGCAGGTAAGAATCCCATTTCAGAAACTTATAATTTTCTTTTCTCTATGAATTAAATCAAGTTTGCTTTCATTGTAAATCTTCAGTATTAACACCGTGGTGTCCGAAACTTAATCTCAGACTATTTTGGACTTTTTGTGTTGACTGGAAACCGATGTCTGTGTCTCCTTTCTAGAAGGCTGGACATTAATTTAGGGTTGGGAGGGAAGATAGCTCTTATGCTCCAGTTTGTGCACATAGATTCTCATTCAGATATGCCAGAATCTTTGTTACCTTTTGGTTTTGGATGCTTTATTCACTATCTAAGTCTACCCCGTGGAGGCACTAGAATACCACATAGATCCTGTGCCCACCTGGGACAGGAGCATTTCCACCTGGGTAGCTTTGTTCAGTTGGTGTGCCTTGGCCAAGCATGCTTTCCTGCCCTGATGTTTCACTTTCATCTCAAGATTCCACTGGGGGAACCAGTAAGGGAAATTTTGGGTGTGTGTGTCTCTGTGAAGAATGTATTGATGACTCTCCTCTAATCTGCTTCTCCATACAGCCTTAGCAGAGAAACACTGCTCTCTACAACAGTTCAGGCAAGAAGAATGGAGGGAGGGTGGGTAGAGGAGACTTGCTCTTTATCCATTTGTTTTTTTGTCCTTTGGTGTATTTTCTTCCAATCATTTTGTCTATGCCCAAATATTCATAGTTTTCATGAGAGCTGTGGCTTTGGAAAACAAAATCTAGAAACATATTTTTTTCTCTATTTCCTATCTTGTTTATTTTCTTTAAGATTTTAACTTAAGACAGTGAGTAGAGATAACAAAGTGCCTGAAAGAGGATAGAGAAACAGACCCAGGTTACTTTTGAATTATAACTGTCTTGTCATATTTGAAAGATAGTCAAATCATGTATTGGACCAGAACCAGCCTGGAGGAACATTTAGCTATAGTTCTTAAAATAGTAAATGTTACTTTTTGGTTTCTTTCATTACACTTGAAGTATGTACATTTTGGGTTGCAGCCCTTTGGAGACAGTCAAGGAAGTAAAGCAGTGTGCATGTGCTTACACATGGATAAAACATGATAATTCAAACTCATTGAACTGGATGTGGTTTAATTGTGTAAACATACGAAAGGCAAAATGAAAAATCTAGGATTCACTTCATCCATATTGCAGACCATCTTTCCTATTAAGTAAGTGTGACCCTGGATAACAGATTCTTTATTTTTTATCTGCATATTCTGTACATATAAAAATGATGGCTTGGTAAAAATGTACTTGGTAAAATTTCATCGATTCTACATTTTATGAAAACTTCCAAGGTCCTTGCCAACACTTACCAAGTCTTTCAGTTCCATAAACGGAAATGAAGACTGGAGGCAATCAAAAGCACATATTAAACATACATCACTTTCATTGTTGAAAAAGGCATGTTTACTGTCTAAAGTATTAGACTGAATGAAGAGTATATTTACTGGCTCAATTCTACAATATCTTCTCATATTGCCATTGATATTGTTTTAATACCACTGTTTAAGTTTCTAGTAGGGAGAGATGCTGTTATGTTAATTTAGCATCTAGCATGCCAAAATACAATGTTTTATATGGGAGTGCTGTGAGAATATTTTTGATACATATTTTAGATATTGATAGCTTTTATTTTTGTCTGAAATAGCAATACCTCCTTTTATCCTTCCTGTGCCTGAGACCAGTAAACCAGAGGAAATTCCTCACTTACAGGATTTTGGTTATGGAATTAATAAGGAGAACTGATATAGAGAAATAATTAAAATGTTCCCTCCTTTGCACAATATAGAATTGCCTTTACCAGCTCTTCAAATCCTTCAGCAACCTCCCCTTCTACCCTTATCCTCTGAGAAACACACTGGTAATGAGATTAGTCAGAAACAATTGGGATTTGGCCACAGTTAATCATGTGTGGATTACTGTTTCAAAAGGATAAAATCCCAGATTCGTTTTTCATCCTTTCCTGTACATCCTTCCTGTTTCATCTATTTGGTAAGCAATCATCTTAGGTCTTGTTCTGACAGAGTACACTGGCCAAATTTCCTTTTCTACAATTTAAATGACTGAATGTGTATTTGAGATCAGGCTTTTTCTAGGCTGAGCCAGTCTCTTCACCTTCTGTTCTTCCTTCTCCTCCTGTTTCTCATTCTCCCTCACCTATATCTAAGCTATTACCTGTATTACTCTCAGTTATATAGACTGAGGGGAGGAAAAAGGTACTAATTAGGCTTTGTTTCTAATTAGGGTTTTTACTCAGCCTTTTCCCCCGCCTAGGGCACAAGAGAAATGAGAAAAAAAATTGTTAAGAAAAAAAAGATAAATAAGAGGTTTCTACACTCTTTCTCAACATTGGAGACCCCTTCTTACTTCTTTTTTAGTTTTAGTCAATTAATTTATTTTAATTGGAGGCTAATTACTTTACAATATTGTGGTGGTTTTTGCTGTACATTGACGTGAATCAGCCATGGGTGTACATGTGTCCCCCGATCCTGAACCCCCCTCCCACCTCTCTCCCCATCCCATCCCTCAGGGTGGTCCCAGTGCACCAGCTTTGAGTGCCTGTTTCATGCATCGAATTTGAACTGGTGATCTATTTCACATATGGTAATATACATGTTTCAATGCTATTCTCTCAAATCATCCCATCCTTGCCTTCTTCTACAGAGTCCAAGAGTCTTGGACTCTTCAGTTCAAAGTCTCTTCAGACTTTTTTCAAAAGTCTGTTCTTTATATCAGTATCTCTTTTGTTGTCTCGCATATAGGGTGATTTCCCATCATTTACCATAATGATTTACCATCTTTCTAAATTCCATATATATGTGTTAATATACTGTATTGGTGCTTTTCTTTTCTGACTTACTTTACTCTGTATAATAGTCTCCAGTTTCATCCACCTCATTAGAACTGATTCAAATGTGTTCTTTTTAATAGCTGAGTAATATTCCATTGTGTATATGTACCACAACTTTATCCATTTGTCTGCTGATGGAGATCTAGGTTGCTTCCATGTCCTAGCTATTATAAACAGTGCTGCAATTAACACTGGGGTACACGTGTCTCTTTCAATTCTGGTTTCCTTGTTGTGTTTGCCCAACAGTGGGATGGCTGGGTCGTATGGCAGTTGTATTTCCAATTTTTTAAGGAATCTCCACACTGTTCTCCATAGTGGCTGTACTAGTTTGCATTCCAACCAACAGTGTAAGAGGGTTCCCTTTTCTCTGCACCCTCTCCAGCATTTATTGTTTGTAGACTTTTTGATAGTAGCCATTCTGACTGGTGTGTCTACTCAGCCTTTTTAAGTGGGGTCTGAATTAGAATATTAGCCTCTTAGATAACTATGGATAAAATGAAACTTTGATTGCCATTCTGCTCCTGTTTATGGCATGTCTTCCTTTTTATGGGAAAAAGAACTGAGTTTCATGACAGGATTTGCATGTTTTAATTCTTCCAATGATAACATCATGATAACAAAAAAAAAACTCATAGGCCATAATGCTGTGAAGTCAATAAGGCTGTTTCAAAGTCACACAGATCTACAGTCACACAGATCAACTCTTTTTTTTCTGATACTGTATGTATGTATGCACATATATACACACACACAAACACTTGTGCTGTTTTAATAACCTACCAAGGGACAATCATATTTAAGTTGCAGGTGGTATGGAGGTAACTCAAGCAGCTAAAAGCTGACTTTATTGAGTTTATATTTCACTGTGAGATAAATATGCATTTGAAAATTAATTCCTTGGTAATAATAAATTCTAGGAAGAAAGTAAAGCTTTTGCTACCTACATTAATTTAAACAAGTTATTTAACTTTGAGCCTCAGTTTTCTCATTTGTTAAAAATAGCAACTGAAAATAACATTTGGGCTGCTTTTTTTTAATAAAATAATATTGGGATAAAATAGTTGATATCTGTAAAAAGTTATTTGATAACTACAATGTGACATTCTGTTAGGACAGAGAAAAAGTACTGTATCCTGTCTTTCAGTCATATGAGCATTGTAATTGTCCAGAAATGTCAGATTGCTTGTCTTTAACCATCTGTTTAATTTCTCTCAATATGGGCTCTCTTTTGTCTCCCCTTTGAATAGGTAGCTTGTGACTAGTCCCAACAAATGTTCACACAGATTTTTAATAATTTTAGCAATTCATTTGGAAAACCTTTGTGTTGCAAGTCCAGACCTTAGGACTCTGAGCTGGCAAGTCCTAAGCAACAGAAAGTAAAAGCTGAAAATAGGCTTAGGATGGGCAGCTTGAGGCCCCGACCCAGGTGGTTGGACTGCATTTGAATAGGGAGCAGGCTCTTGGCTGATGCTTAGGGGGGTTTTGTGTTCAACAGGCTTTGTGATGTTTGGTCCTCTATCAAGAAAGATATTTGGAAATCTCCAAGTTAGGGCTTTCCTGGTGGCTCAGATGGTAAAGAGTCTGCTTGCAATGAGGGAGACCCAGATTTGATCCCAGGGTTGGAAAGATCCCCTGGAAAAGGGAATGGCTACCCACTACCACATTCTTGCCTGGAAAATTCCATAGACTGAAGAGCCTGATGAGCTACAGTCCATGGGTCACAGAGTCAGATATGACTTAGTAACTAACACACACAAACTAGTTAGTGATACCAAAGTGAAGAGGAACTAAAAAGCCTCTTGATGAAAGTGAAAGAGGAGAGTGAAAAAGTTGGCTTAAAGCTCAACATTCAGAAAACTAATATCATGGCATCTGGTCCCATCACTTCATGGCAAATAGATGGGGAAACAGTGGAAACAGTGTCAGACTTTATTTTTGGGGGGCTCCAAAATCACTGCAGATGGTGATTGCAGCCATGAAATTAAAAGATTCTCACTCCTTGGAAGGAAAGTTATGACCAACCTAGATAGCATATTAAAAAGCAGAGACATTACTTTGCCAACAAAAGTCCATCTAGTCAAGGCTATGGTTTTTCCAGTAGTCATGTATGGTGTGAGAGTTGGACTGTGAAGAAAGCTGAGCACCGAAGAGTTGATGCTTTTGAATTGTGGTGTTGGAGAAGACTCTTGAGAGTCCCTTGGACTGAAAGGAGATCCAACCAGTCCATTCTAAAGGAGATCAGTCCTGGGTGTTCTTAGGAAGGAATGATGCTAAAGCTGAAACTCCAGTACTTTGGCCACCTCATGCAAAGAGTTGACTCATTGGAAAAGACTCTGATGCTGGGAGCAATTGGGGGCAGGAGGAAAAGGGGACAGCAGAGGATGAGATGGCTGGATGGCATCACTGACTCGATGGACAAGAGTTTGGGTGAACTCCGGGAGTTGGTGATGGACAGGGAGGCCTGGTGTGCTGCAATTCATGGGGTCGCAAAGAGTCGGACACGACTGAGCAACTGAACTGAACTGAACTGACTGTAGTGTGCATTTTCTAAAGGTGAGGTTATTTTCTCAAAGTTCTTACATATAAAAAAAGTTTAGAATTACTTCCAAACAAGTGTCCCCATAGATTTCCACAGACATGGCTATGAATATTAACTAGTCTTACTTCTCTAAAAAGAACGTTTGGTCCTAATCCTCCAAATGAAGTTCCCAAGTTGTATGATGATATTGTCAATGTATCACATATTTGAACATGCCTTTTAAGAAATTTTTTCTCAGATCACGAGAATACACAGAAATATGGAATCCTCCTGAAGTCATCTATTTTTATTGTTGCTTTGAGTCATCTGTTTTTATTGTTAGTAGTAATGGTAGATGTAGATATTAAGTACCTCATGTGTACCAGGAATTAAACTTATCATTGCATGTGTACAAGTTCTATAATGTTTATCACTGCATGGGAATGCTTCCCTCATAGCTCAGTTGGGAAAGAATCCGTCTGCAATGCAGGATTCCCTGGTTCAATTCCTGGGTCGGGAAGATCCACTGGAGAAGGGATAGGCTACCCACTTCAGTATTCTTGGGCTTCCCTTGTGGTTCAGCTGGTAGAATCCACCCACAATGCAGGAGACCTGGGTTTAATCCCTGGGTTGGGAAGATCCCCTGCAGAAAGGAAAGGCTACCCACTTCAGTATTCTGGTCCAGAGAATTCCATGGACTGTGTAGTCCATGCGATCGCAAAGAGTAGGACATGACTGAATGACTTTCACTTTTGCATGTGTATAATTCATGAGCCCTAAGATTCAAGGTAACTTTTGTAACAATAAATATTGAGTTAAACAAGACATGGATTGACTTTTCTCATCCATAATTAAAAGCACAGAGGTAGGTGACCCAAACCTAACACTGTGGGTTCTGTTTCACTGGGATCAACCTTAAGCTCTATTTTCCCTCAGTTATGACTCTTGTTCTTATGCTGAAATATGGCTGCAACCACACCAATCATCGAATAATGTTTAAGACAGGAAGAAGGAGGAAAATAGAAGTGCGAGAAAGACCTGCCAATTGAGTTCCTTTTAAAAAGATTTTGTGGAAGTCTTAATGACTTCCTATTATATATTTTTGGCTAAGCCAATCAGCCAGCAAAGTTTAAGACTGAAATAGTTTTATCTGGGTGTAAAACCACTCATAGCAACATGGATATTCTTTTTATTTATTTATAACTGTACTGGGTCTTCAGTACTTTGTGCAGGCTTTCTCTAATTGCAGAGAGCTAGGGCTACTCTTCATTGAGTGTGTGGGGTTCTCACCGTGTGGCATCTCCGGCTGTGAAGCACATGGCTCTTAGGTGCATGGGCTTCAGTAGTTATTGCTCACAGGCTCTAGAGTGCAAGCTCAGTAGTTGTGGTGCAGGATCTTAGTTGCTCCACAGCATGTGGAATCTTCCTGGATCAGGGATTGAACCTATGTCTCCTGTGTTGGCAGGCAGATTCTTATCCACTGCACCACTAGGGAGGTCTGAGTATTCTTTTATTGTGCAGTCAAAGAAGAAGGGATGGATATTAGCAATTTCTGCTGTGGCACGATTATCCCCATTTCTCTCATAAAGAAATTAATATATCTTGTGTTAATGTAATTGTTTTTCTCACCATGATCATAACATGTATTTTCATATGTCCAGAGATCTGATCATACCATTTCTTCATACTTTCCAAGATTGCCTGTTTTTTCATGCTCTATGTTGACAGAACTTACTTATCCTTTAAGAGGTCCTCAAATATTCATTCTAAGTGTGCAAAACTTCCTCAAGCCTTAATGAATTAATTGTGACTCAATTATTATAAAATCATTTGAAACTATTTGCTATGTTTTATATATAGGATGCAACACTGTGTCCTATGTTTTATAATTACTGGGTAGATTTTTTTCTTTTTCATCATAGAGAAGTTCCTTAAAATCCAAGTGTTATCCTGTACAATGTTAGTAGTAGCAGTATTACTTTGTCTCTGCATTCATTTCATTATTGAATGATATTTATTTTCCTTTGCCATTGAATATCTAACCAATTTATAAGCTATACAATCAAATCTAGAAATTCCCAATAAGTTAGTCTTCATAATTTTAATTATACATTTTTTTCAGTGGATTCCAATATTTAACCCACTTATAAGAAGTATTTGGCTGTTATCACTATAATTCCTTGGAGTTATGCTTCTTTGTATGCATTATACATTGTATGTCTATAATATCTAAGATCCGCTAGGTTCTTAGAAAACAAATTTTATAAATTAATTTTGCTTCGCTTTCAAGTGTCAGGATTGGCAATCCTGATGGCCCACTAAGCTGCTTTTCCCAAAATGATTTTATTGGTCTGAAAGGAAATTGTGTCCAATTTTGTCTAGTAAGAAATGTTTCATATCAGCCACATTCCTTGCTATTTATTCTTGTTACTAGCAATTTCTAGGAGCTGCTGGACAAATATTCTTTGTTACTGTGTTGCTTTCATAATTGACATTGGACTTTAAAATCTGACTTTTTATATTTTCTCCCCTACATGCTATTTTTAATGTCCAATTATGACATTGTTTTAACCAACACCAAATGTATTTTCTGTCCTTTAATATGATCTTAGATTCAAAAGTAGCTTAAATCTAACTATGTTATCAGAAATGAGATAACTGCCACCTCCATGGGTGGTTCAAAGGAAGACAAAGAAATTACTTTGAGTGAACAAATTAATGTATTTCTTTATCACCATAATTGTGTGATGTAATTTCTTAATATTATATTCAAAAATTACTCTGCATAGCAGCCTTATTGAAGTAAGTTTAGGATATTTCCAAAGAATCAAGTGAAGATAATGACATATCTTCAAACATTTGCTAAGCATTTAGTCTTGAACGAAGATCATGGCATCCGGTCCCATCACTTCATGGGAAATAGATGGGGAAACAGTGGAAACAGTGTCAGACTTTATTTTTTGGGGCTCCAAAATCACTGCAGATGGTGACTGAAGCCATGAAATTAAAAGACGCTTACTCCTTGGAAGGAAAGTTATGACCAACCTAGATAGCATATTCAAAAGCAGAGACCTTACTTTGCCAACAAAGGTCCGTCTAGTTAAGGCTATGGTTTTTCCTGTGGTCATGTATGGATGTGAGAGTTGGACTGTGAAGAAGGCTGAGCGCTGAAGAATTTATGCTTTTGAACTGTGGTGTTGGAGAAGACTCTTGAGAGTCCCTTGGACTGCAAGGAGATCCAACTAGTCCATTCTGAAGGACATCAGCCCTGGGATTTCTTTGGAAGGAATGATGCTAAAGCTGAAACTCCAGTACTTTGGCCACCTCATGCGAAGAGTGGACTCATTGGAAAAGACTCTGATGCTGGGAGGGACTGGGGGCAGGAGGAGAAAGGGACGACAGAGGATGAGATGGCTGGATGGCATCACTGACTCGATGGACGTGAGTGTGAGTGAACTCCGGGAGTTGGTGATGGACAGGGAGGCCTGGTGTGCTGCGATTCATGGGGTTGCAAAGAGTCGGACACGACTGAGCGACTAAACTGAACTGAACTGAACTAGTCTTATTACCTTCTAGTCATTTTCGTAGATCCAAGAGTAGTCACATTTTGGGGGAATTAGCCTTCTGTTTTTCAAGACTGACTTTGGCATTGCGTATAATTCATAGATATTCATGACACAATGCCAGTAAACAAATGTATGGATGTTCAGCCTATGCTAGATACATGTGAGAATCAATAACTATGAAAGCAGTATGCTTCTGATAACATCTTGATAATATACCCAAGGCACCTTTGCTAAAACTGTTACTCTTCTTAAAAAGTTGCTGTGCATGCACTATGTTAGTACAGTCAGCAAGACTCTGGTCTCCTTATAGTCTTTAAGGTCTAAAGAGTCCCAGCAGTTAATGTAAACAAGAGAGCCTGCATGTAATTTCCCTTACAAGCAAGGGAAACTGCATGTAATTCTTGATTATAGAATGTCTTAGGAGAAAATATCTGCTGAGACCTGTTAAACTAGGATCTGTTTACCACCAGTGTCGTTTGCAATTTTTTGCTTGATCTTCAATTTACAAACTTAATTCTAAGACTTTATCTTTTCTTGTATATTTAAATACCTAATTTTCCTTGACCAGACTACTTCATTATCTTGCTCATCTACAGAAAAAGTAAAAAAAAAAAAAAAAAAAAAAAATCGCTTGGTAAGGTGTCTTCTATTTGCCAACTAATCTATGAGCTGTGTGTTGATTCTTTGTTTTTTTTTTTTGTTTGTTTTTACTGGATACACAGAGAATGCTTTCCTGCTGTCTATCATGGTCATAAAATATGGGGATTTGCTTCATACCTCTTTACAACTGGGAACCTTTCTTTTCTATCTTCCTAGTTTCTCAAATGATTCTTTTTTTCTTTCTGTGTTTTATCCCCATCTGTAAAAGAGTTAAAGATTCTGTATTCCTTAGAGATTTGTAAAGAATAAACATGCTATTACCTGTCAAATACTTAGTGATGAGTTGGTCACATGGTCAACTTTCTATTATTGTTAGTTTCTATCATTACACAAGCAAGTGTATTTATGTCTCTGGTTGTGTTTGTGTAAATGGAGTTTGTGTATGTCTGGGTAGGGATTCACAGGGAAAAACTAAATAACAATAAGATTTGGAGAAAACCTGACTTGCATTGGGTTGTTCTATATTGAGTTGCATGATTTTATTCTTGTTTTAATAATTAATCACATTATCTATAAGAGAGTAAAACAGATCTTATTAGATTTTTTTTTACATTAGTTTTATTTTTCTGGGCTCCAAAATCGCTGCAGATGGTGATTGGAGCCATGAAATTAAAAGACGCTTACTCCTTGGAAGGAAAGTTATGACCAACCTAGACAGCATATTGAAAAGCAGAGACATTACTTTGTTAACAAAAGTCCGTCTAGTCAAGCTTATGGTTTTTCCAGTGGTCATGTATAGATGTGAGAGCTGGACTTTGAAGAAAGCTGAGTGCAGAAGAATCGGTGCTTTTGAATGTAGTGTAGGAGAATACTCTTGAGAGTCCCTTGGACTGCAAGGAGATCCAACCAGTCCATCCTAAAAGAAATCCATCCTGAATATTCATTGGAAGGACTGATGTTGAAGCTGAAACTCCAATACTTTGGCCACCTGATGTGAAGAGCTGACTCATTTGAAAAGACCCTGATGCTGGGAAAAATTGAGGGCAGGAGGAGAAGGGGCCGACAGAGAATGAGATGGTTGGATGGCATCACCGACTCAATGGACATGGGTTTGGGTGGACTCTGAAAGTTGGTGATGGGCAGGGAGGCCTGGCGTGCTGCGGTTAATGGGGTCGCAAAGAGTTGGACATGACCGAGCGACTGAACTGAACTGAATACAGTATGACATAAATTAACTGTTACCAAAAAGGGATAGATGTCTTCCTTTAGTCATTAATTTGAGGAAGACTGAATCATATAGTAAAGCAGAAATAAGAATAGTCACATATGACATTTATATGTATCTTAAAACTTTAAATATTTCATCAAACACATTTATCTCAAATACTCCCTATTTACAAATTTAATGAAAAATATTCTATTACTGGGCTTCCCTGTTGGCTCAGATGATAAAGAATCTGCTTGCAATGCAGGAGACCCATGTTTGATGCCTGGAGAAGGAAGTGGCAACCCACTTCAGTATTCTTGCCTGGGAAGTCCTCTAGAATCACTTTCATATTTGGAAGTTGGAGTTGATTCACATTGGTATTTTGTTTTAGTGATATTACAATTGAATTTTTAAATATATGCTAAATGAAAATCAGGAAAAAAAAATGACTAATTCCAATGTTGTCATTAAGTGTGTACCCCCGGGCAAGGCTTGAATGGTCAGATTCCATTGCATTCTATCACGTGGCTGATTCAAGACGCTTAAGCTGTTGCCGCTGCTGCTGCTTAGTTGCTCAGTGGTGTCCGACTCCCTGCGACCCCATGGACTGCACCCGCCAAGCTCCCCTGTCCATGGGATTTTCCAGCAAGAAGACTGGAGTGGGTTGCCATTTCCTTCTCCAGTTGTGCTAAATATTTTAAAACAAAACAAACAAATACATCGTGTTACTCCATCACTGCCTCTAAAATTCTATAGTCCTTACCACCTGCCAGGTGAGACTTCCATATACCTCAGTTATTTATTTACATCATTTCCTGTGCCTAAAGTGCTCCTTCCTCTCCCTTTTTCCTGGTTACTTCCTATACTTTCTTCACATTTCAGCTTAAGCTTCACTTTCTAGGCAGCTGTCTTGGCTTTTGGTAACTTACTTGACCATATAAATCTATTCCAAAGCACATATCCAGCTGAACTTTATATTTTCCTGTGTTTTTATTAGTTTTTTCCTAATAAAATATAAGCCTCATTGTAGTCAAGGACTTTGTTATTGCTCACCATTGCATGCCCAGAGTCACCTAAGTAAATGGTGACTCAATAAAATTGAATAGATGGATGATTTCTTGAATCTTTTAATTTCATGGTATTTTTCTAGGTAACTAACATGTTATCTATGCTGTTATTAAAACAATTAAAGAAGAGGAAGAAATATAGTAACCAGGGAGCTGAGTGCAATCACCAGTAACAGCTATCACAAAGACACTGCTGTGGAAATGGAGATGGTTTCTGAAAGGGGAGTCTGTAATGTCAGCGAGGACTACAAATTTAAAAATAAGATAATGGTGTGTAAAGCCAGCTCATACTAGCTTGTAGAAGTCACTTGTTATATCTGTAAGTATTTTATGAAATGACTGGTAAACCAATGACAGCTTGAAACTGGTTATGTTGGGTGTATTTATACCACATAAATTGGCAACTGCTATAAAGCAAGCCCACCTCCCACTTCCCCCAAGGACTGTTTAAGGTTCACTAACACACTACTTCCCGTCACAGGAAATAGGAAGTAGCCATCTGAGCTAACATGGTAGAGCGGTGGGATTGGGAGGAATTCAGAGAGATACTTGGAGTTAAAAAAATAAGATATAAAAGTATATTTGCTAAAAGATACTATCAGGCATAGTAGGATGATGTTAGTTGATTATTTCCTCTTTCTTACTCGTGGCCTCTGAGATCATGATCACCCATGTCACTATGATCCTCGCTAATCCTGATAACAAATAACGTATTTTGGGACAATTATGACTCTCATTTTAGAGATCACTAATTTGAAACATAGAGAGATTAAATCACTTATCCAGAGTCAGGAAGTTAGGAGATGGCACAGTGCAAAACTGTACCCAAGGACTCTGCCTTCAAAAATAATCACTCTGTTAACTCCAAAAGGCTCCTATTGATCTAGTTACCTGACACTTGATGCTGAAACTTCAATCCTGTAGCCAGAATTTAAAGTGTTTTATTTTTCCTTTGTGTTTGCTATACATAGTTCAAAGGCATTTAACTATATTTTCTCCTGACCCCTCATTCCCACCCCAGCCAGGACATTCATGCCTAAACTCTACCACATTTTACTTTAGCCATTTATATTTTCCTAGCCTTCAGTGAGAAGAAAGCTCCTTCTTGATATGAATAAGTCACATTGTATCTTCTGGAAGTTTCAGCATTGGGGGAAAAGTAAAGCAGAGAGTACTACCTCCCAATATAGATTGCTTAATATCTTAGTTATTTAAAAATGTTTTTCTCTAGGTGGAAAAATGTTTAAGTATGCCTAAATAAAACTTTAAAGCAAATAAAAGAAATAATGATAACACCATCAAAAAGTACACTAGAAACAAACTTTTATTTTTTCTCCTGTCACTCATCACACCACAGGTTTCTTAAAATTTGGATTGCAGTCCTAAGGACATGACAAATGCCATCATCACAAATCAAATAAGTGGAAAGATTAATTCATTTATTGCAGAAAATTGTATAAGCAAGTAACCTTAATAGCATTTTTCTTGCAACCCACTATCAATGTATTGTGAGATAAAATGAAAATGGATTATAGAATCTACAAAATTAAAAATGGATCTGTATACGTATTTCCCAAGACAGTTTCCTGTCATGGAGTATCTAATTGTTCCTCACCCATCTTTTATTGCTATTGATGTAAGAGAACATTATCTCAAAACAACTAATCAATATTATCATAATCTCCTAAATTTTTATCTCTGACTATTGGTATTTGGAAGTACATCTTTAGTTACCAGATTTAATGATTTTCTTTTCCAGTTTATTCAGCCCTTGAAAGATTCATGATACATTTCAGAAAAAGATTCCGTAAATATGACAATTCCTTGAACACCAATACATTTCATGCTAATATACTGAATTAACAATAAAATAGAAATGTTGAGTATCTATTTGAAGTATGTCTACCTGAATTCAGATAATCAGTGCCATCATTGATGTCTGTTTTAACATATTTATTGTATCCTACTAGATAAATTCGGAGAAGGCAATGGCACCCCACTCCAGTACTCTTGCCTGGAGAATCCCAGGGACGGGGGAGCCTGGTGGGCTGCCGTCTATGGGGTCGCACAGAGTCGGACACGACTGAAGCGACTTAGCAGCAGTAGCACTAGATAAATTTACCCACGTACAATTATATCTCTTGAAGTTTGAGAAGTGGATTTTTTACTTACCTCATTATCAGTATATACAAATTTATACCTCCTGTGACAGGGGAGATACCATTTGAGAGCACTTTAGATACAGACAAAGGATCATTGTGATATTAAGTGTAGTATTTTATGCAAGGAAGACATAAGTCCATCCCCATCATTTCAGAAATATCTGTTCTGAAATGTAATTTCTAAAGTTTGTAAATTATACTTTTTTTAAATCACCAACCTCTATACTGAATTGCTTTTATTAAAATAGCAGAAATAAAAGTTTGTTATTACATACAGAGCAAATGGCACCTCTGCATATACATATACAAGGTATATATACATATAAAGTATATATTGGCATACCTTGGAGATGTAGGTTCAGTTCCAGACCAGTGCAATAAAACAAATCACACCAGTTTTTGTTTGTTTGTTTCCTAGTGCATATAAGAATTGTGTTTACAGTCTACTGTAGTCTTAAAAAAAAAGTAAAGCATATCCCTTAATCAGGAACTGGTGGTGGTTTAGTCACTAAGTCCTGTCCGACTCTTTGCAACCCCATGGTCTATAACCCACCAGGCTTCTCTGTCCATGGGATTCTCCAGGCAAGAATACTGGAATGGGTTGCCATTTCCTTCTCCAGGGGATCTTCCTGACCCTGGGATTGAACCGAGGTCTCTTGCATTGCAGGCAGATTCTTTACCGACTGAGCTACAAGGGAAGCCACTAATCAGAAGCTACTTTATTGCTAAAAAATGCTAGCCATCATCCAAGCCGTCAGTGAGTCATACATAACCCTTCTCCAGTAGTAACATCAAAGATCGCTAATCATACATCATTATACCAAATTCAACAGTCATAATAACTTTGAAATATTGTGAGAATTACCAATATATGACACAGAGACATGAAGTGAGTTAATACTGTTGGGAAAATGACACTAACAGACTTATTCAATGGAGGGTTGCCACAAATCTTCAATTTGTAAAAACACACAGTATCTGTAAAGAGTAACAATGCCAAGTGCAATTAAAGGGGTATGCCTGGATATATGTGAATACTTCATGTATTATATGCGGAGAGAATGAATCAGGTGGGGCTACTGGTAAAGAACTCCCTGCCAACACAAGAGACATAAGAGATGCAGGTTCAATCCCTGGATCAGGAAGATACCCTGGAGAAGGGAATGGCTACGTCCTCCAGTATGCTTGCCTATAGAAAGAATAGAGGAGCCAAGACACAGGATCCTGGCGGGCTGTGGTCCATAGGGTCACAAAGAGTCTGACACCACTGAAGCAACTTAGCACACAAGCAGAGAGAGAGAGATTGAATCAAGAAAAAATGTCATAGCAATCTTCTTTAAAAAAAAAAAAATATGAAGCATATATTGAGCACCTTTTATATGCCAGGAGCAGTGCTAATTGCTTCCCAGGCTAGTTCCCTGAATATGCTTCAGAATTTTGAAGTGGGTATTTTTCCAAATTGAGAGAGAGGTACTTCAGCCTCCCAGAGGTTGATTTCATAGACTGTCATCCTGAAAATGAAATTATGTAACATACATAAATAACTAGCCATAATTCCTATAAGCTACCAGATGAGCCAAATATTAACCTGTCCTTCTTCTACATGTTTTCATTTATAAAATGAATTTCTGGCAAATTATTTTGACAGTTAAATGGGATTTTGAATTGTATCTTGTGTAAATAATTTTCTGTTTATGTTGTGTCTTCTGTTTGTAACTGAAACTAGATTAACCTGTGGTAAAATATGTTTCATTCACTTTCACTTTGCATAAATACATTTCTATCTATCTAGTTCCCTCACTGAGGATCATTATAAAACCAGAGCTTCATTTTCATGCTAAACCAGAGCTGTGTATGTTGGGGAGTAGTAATAAGACATTCCTTGTAAGTTGAAAATTTTTAGAAAAAATACAATTGATATTTTTTTATTAATGACCAGAAACATATTTGCTTAGTTTTGAGAAGTGACATTACCAAACAACTTAAACTTAATTTTGGCCCATGGTAGATCCTCTAAACCATGTTAAAATATGTATATATATATATATATATATATATATATATATATTGAGGTCAACTTACTACACCTATGTATAGATAAATGCATCATCTGCAACATTAGTTTCTTATCATGATGGCTTTTTTATTTGCTGAAATTCCAGAAACAATGTATTCATCACTGCTGCTGCTGCTAAGTCGCTTCAGTCGTGTCCGACTCTGTGCAACCCCATAGACGGCAGTTCCCCAGGCTCCCCCATCCCTGGGATTCTCCAGGCAAGAACACTGGAGTGGGTTGCCATTTCCTTCTCCAATGCATGAAAGTGAAAAGTGAAAGTGAATCATTCAGTCCTGTCCGACTCTTAGCGACTCCATGGACTGCAGCCTACCAGGCTCCTCCATCCATGGAGTTTTCCAGGCAAGAGTACTGCAGTGGGGTGCCATTGCCTTCTCCGATATTCATCACATATTTCTAATATTTGCTCACATTTTATACCACTGACTATGACTAGCAAGAAATAATTTGTGGAAAAAATAGACTATCTTTCCTTGATTTTGTAAGCTACCTAATTTATGAGTTTTCCCTCAATATATATATTATTTTTCATTAATTTGCTCTTAATTGTTACTTTAAATGCAACAGAAATTATTTCAACAAAATGAAAACTGCTTAGTATGTTTAATTTGAATTATACATTTTTTTAAATTTTATTTTAAATTTTTTTTTAAAATTTAAATCAGATATTTATCTGTTACTCATTGCAATCATCATCTGGATATATTTCATTTCATTTTATTTTGATTTAAATTTTCTAACGCATGCATCCTACTGGTCAGCTTCCTACACCACAACCAGAAAAAGCATAATCTATGATAACAAACTGCTAGGCACTTGATATATCTATTTTTTTCAGTCACAATCAGTGGAGTGTAAAATCACACAATCAGAATAAGGCTGCAGGGTGACACGGAAGATTTGAAAGAGATTAAGTTTCTCTAATTTATGATGAGAGGGGATTCCAAACGGCCAGCCTAGCTGGCCAAGAACTTCCCTCTAGAACACAATTTGCTCATAATTACTCTGCTACTAATAGAATCTGCCTGTGATGCTGGAGACCTATGTTCAATCCTGGGTCAGGAAGAAACCCTGGAGAAGGGAATGGCTACCCACTCCAGTATCTTGCTTGGAAAATCGCATGGACAGAAGAGCCTGGTGAGCTAAAATCCATGGGGTCTCAAAGAGTTGGACACAACTGAGCAAATAACACTTTCACTTTTCACTCTGCAGCTAGCAGAATCAAAATACATTTTTCTCTTATTTTTCTTCTTTTTGGTGAACTGGAAATGGATGGGTAACCCAAGGGGAAAGTAATTGATTGATGTAATTTTATAGTCCAAGTGTTTAATAAAGTTGAAGATTTGTGGTTCTCAACCCAGAAGCATAAGTCATTATCTAGGAACCTGTTAGAAATATACATTATCAAGCTCTACTGCAGACCTACTAAGTCAAAATTTCTGGAGGGCGGGGCCTGGACTCTTTGTTTTAACAAAGTGTCCAGGTGACTCATTTTGCACCTTCAGTATGAAAACTATTGTTGTGAAGCAGAGGTTTGCAAACTGTGGTTCTTTGGCTAGTGACAGACTTGTCAGAGAATTTCTTAGAAATTGCAGTTTGCAAACTCCACCCATATGTGACAAACCAGAAACTCTGGGGTAGGACCAGCAACTTGTGTTTTAATAACTCCTCCATGGAATTCTGGTGCATGTCAAATTCTGGTGACAGGGAAGCCTGGCATGCTACAGTCCATGTGGTCTCAAAAAGTCAGACATGATTTAGTGACTTACAACAACAACGGGCCCCTTCCCAGAGATTATGAGTCATCACTTTTTATGGTGTGGCCAGGAAATCTGTATTATAATTAGTTTTTCAAGTGATGCTCATATAGCTTGTTGATACATATCTATGACTGCAACCGTGAAATTAAAAGATGCTTGCTCCTTGGAAGAAAAGCTATGACCAACCTAGACAGCATTTTAAAAAGCACAGACATTACTTTGCCGACAAAGGTCTGTCCAGTCAAAGCTATGGTTCTTCCAATAGTCATGTATGAATATGAGAGTTGGACCATAAAAAAAGCTGAGCGCCAAAGAATTGATGCTTTTGAACTGTGGTGTTGGAGAAAACTTTTGAGGGTCCCTTGGGCTGCAAGGAGATGAAACCAGTCAATCCTAAAGGAAATCAGTCCTGAATATTCATTGAAAGTACTGATACTGAAGCTCCAATACTTTGGGCATCTGATGTGAAGAACTAACTCATTTGAAAAGACCCCGATGCTGGGAAAGATTGAAGGCAGGAGGAAAAGGGAATAACAGAGGATGAGATGCTTGGATGGTATCACTGACTTAATGGACATGAGTTTGAGCAGGCTCTGGAAGTTGGTGATGGACAGGGAAGCCTGGCATGCTGCAGTCCATGGGGTTGCCAAGAGTTGGACACGACTGAGCAACTTGACTTTCACTTTCACTTAGACAGATCCTATGTTGTCAATGTTTCAGAACAGAGTAAACTTCTCTACAAGAAAAGAAAAAGATTACTTAGGTAGTGTTTATTTTTCAAAAGTTTTCAGGTGTCTGAATTAGATTAATTACCCACTTCTCATTTTTCCAAATTCAGTCCTTCCAGCCCAGAAGAGATAAACCCCTGCTAGCACATTAGCATTCTGGATGCTGGGAATAATGCTTTAGATGTAGTTTTTAACCTCATTCATGACACCAGGAACACAATCATAGCGTTCTGAGTACACTAGTTCCAGTGCCTCCGGGAGAAAATACAATTTCTGCCTCATCAGGTTTTATTGATAAAACACAGATGTAGTTATATTATTCATATGACTTTCTGAATTTGTTTTTGTGTTTTCCAACTTTTTTTAACATAATCTTTGCCTTCTTATGGGATAAGCAATCATCTGAGATATATTTAAATGAACACAGATTCAATTTTTTAAATTTATTTTCAGCATGTGATGGAAAAATAGAAAATAACAACAGCAACAAAATGTAGTTCTTCAAGTATATTTGAGGACTTTTCTCTACAGTAACAAATGGATCATCAACTAGAGTGTGTCATTGACCCATGCCATGTTAATCATATAAGTTAGGCTTTAAAAATACAATCCCTGCAAGATGACTTCAGTAAAAACCTTAGGAGTTCTGTTTACACAAACAGAACAGAAGCGTCTGTCAATAATTAAAAAATTCTTAGCCATTAAAAATCAAATAAAAGCAATGTAGACATAAGCTGATTGTTATTGAATATTGAAATATAAATCCAATGCAAATGTCTTCTTTCCTTCATTGAGCAATTCCATATAGAAGTTGCCAGATTCCATATACAAATTTTTTGGAAGAGGATCAACTTTGTAACCTGACATCAGAAAGATATGTTTAATATGAGCACTGGAATACATCCTATTAATTAACTGCATGTTTACCAACTGTATGATGACTTTAGGTTAAAAGATTTATTTCTATTTATTTGTTCTCAAACACCTCATTGACCATAGTTATTGAGAAGGAAAATGACATGTCAGAAATACCAGAGTGGAAGCTCCTATACAGAGTAGATAGGTTGGGATTAATTAATTTACTTGTAAATAGTCGTTTTAGGTGCAACGTAATTCTCTGGCAGCAACAAGTATACACTTTTCATGCCCATATGATATCCATGTGGCTAAAATTTTTGACAGAATCTAAATTCATGCTTCAAAATAATCTTTAAAGTCATGCTTCTTTATTCTGATGAAGTCCTTAAGATAATTTAATCAATATCCATCACTTAATAGAAATGATTATTGTAAAGAATTCCAGAGAAATCAAGCCATTTATCCAATTCCATTGTCCATGTTGTCTAAGGTAGGACAAGTCAGTGATACACTCACACTTATTTTTAGCCCAATGGCTTTTAAAGTCTTTTTCTTAGAATATATTTCTAGATATTAATATTTCTCAAATCACTTTGCCGTGAATCATCAATCACCCCATTTTTCTTACTCCTAGGTATTTACTAGATATATTTAGTAAAATTTATTTTGCTCTAAATTTTCTGTGAGTGAAAAGATTCATGCTTGCAAAGAAGCATTGTCAATATAAACTATATTTACATATTTCAGTAGAGATGTAAGGTATTTCAGTGTCTCCCAAATAATTTAGCTGGGTGGGTACTTGTGCTCTAGAGGTTAACTCAATGTCATCCCACTGAACCTCTCAGAATGCCTATTAAAACTACTGCATTTGACTTAGGTTTAATCATGCAGACAAAAATAAGTGAGCTTGAATATTTTGAACAATTCTGCCAGTTTAACTTATTTATATTTCTTGGCATTAATTTATTTACTCTATCAATTTGATAAATATTAATTGAGTAGCTACTATATGTCAGACATTTGTTCTATCCTCAAAGAATGTAGCAACAAATATAATATTCTCCCCACAAAAAATACTGTGTTGTGGAGATGATTGTGAGGCAAGAGCAGAGATAGAAAGTCAATTAGGTAGTAAAAACCATAATCTATTCATATACAATATCATTATTCAAAAGAAAATTTTCATTTGCATGTCCTGGATGAGGTTGGGCACCTTTTCAAATGTTTCTAGGTACAGTGAATATAACTTCTGGTTTTCCTAGGATAGTCCTTGTTTATATATGTTATGTTGTATGGCTTAGCATTTGGCTCTGATCTTTTTTTAGATAATATCATTTATTAATGAATTAAAGTAAGCTTGGATGGATTTTGAGACCTACATTTTGTAGGTCAATTTTTTGCCATGTTTTTGCTTAATAGTGTATGAGATATATGTCTCAAAAACAGAGTTCTCTCAATTTGGTTATATTGAATAACAACCAGTTACATACATTTTTCTTTTTCTATATCTTTCCAGTTGCAATGTAATCAACATCTCCCTTGCAAAAGCATTATGTGTAAAATGTATTTGAGAAATAAAGACTGTATTTTTGCCTGATAGCTTATGTTAAAACTATGAACAATATCCTTTCCTTAGTGGTTTGGTGACTTATCATATGTTGCAGACCATATGAAAGTACTTTTTTGGAGTCAAGAGTTTGGTCAAAAATGATTAATTGTCAGTAGTTTTGTAAATTTTAGATCACATACAAGTATTTACATATATTATTAATGAATCACATTTTTGAAAGTGAAAGTGAAAGTTACTCAGTCATGTCCGACTCTTTGTGACCTCATGGACTGTACAGTCCATGGAATTCTCCAGGCCAGAATACTGGAGTGGGTAGCCATTCCCTTCTCCAGTGGATCTTCCTTATCCAGAAATCGAACTGGGGTCTCCTGCTTGCAGGTGGATTCTTTACCGTTGAGCCACCAGGTAAGCCATATTATTAATGAATCACACTTTTAGAGCTTATTAAAAATAGTTATCTTGGAATTGATAACCTAGAAAATAAAATATATGTCTAATAAAAAGTCAATTACCAAATTTCCATTTTATAAGAAAGATGATGAAAGTTTAAGAGGCATAAAATGTTTGTCAACATTAACTTTCCAATAGTGAGATTACAATGATGTCACTGGCTATATAGAAAACCAGCATCTACTCAAAATCTTCAGCATCTACCTAAATACTAGCACTTATTTTTCAAAGTCTGAGAACAAAAATGACAAATCATCACACATATCAGCCAAACTTCTATTCACATACTCATCTGTGACTCATGACCAATAGATCAAATTACTAGTTTTATAAATCAATGTTACTCATTTCCAAGTCCAGATTTTGTTGTGCATGTAAATAATTAATACCTCCCTTTAAAGTAAGTTAGATATAACATATATTTGGGAAACAGAGTGAGAAGTCCTGGTAAAAGCCTATCTTTAATTCTGGAACAGAAGCGATTAAAGATTTTGGAAACATTTAAATGCTGTTGGTGAGATAGGACTTCCAAAATAGTGGAGTTAGGTCCTCCATGAATCTGCTACTTAAAAACAATGAAATATTCCCATAACATTATACTATCTTTCTTCTCCTGAGGAGGAAAAATGTATCTGGAGCAGCGTGTGGCAATTAACAAGTATTAAAATGACCTAAGGAGCTTCTCAGGTGGCAGTCGTGGTAAAGAACTCGCCTGTCAATGCAGGAGATGTAAGAGATGCGGGTTTGATCTCTGGGTTGGGAAGATCCTCTGGAGGAGGGCATGGCAACCCACTCCAGTATTCATGACTGGGGAATCCCATGAACAGAAGAGCCTGGTGGGCTACAGGCCATAGAGCCACTTACAGTTGGACATGACTGTAGTGACTTAGCCTCATGCAAAATGACCTAAATTGTTATTATACTTACTTATTATTATTATTATTGTCCTAATTTTCCTTAAGAAAAGTCTATTACCAAGTGTACAACTTATTTTGACTCATGGACTATTTAAAAATCTATGAAGTCATCATTACTATGATTCCTGTGTTACAGACAAGGAAACAGAGTCATGGGTAGTTTACACAATTAAGAAAATTAATGTCATGCAGGTAGCAGGCAGCTGAGTTGGATTTTACACCCAGCATATACAATGTTAAGTAAATACATTAAAATTTTATGTATACAAAGATCTCCAGAATTAAAAAAATAGAATAAATAACTTAAAATATTAATAACAATGAAATATGCATGGTGGGGCTATGAATGTATATTTTTACTTATTCCCAGTTTTCTCTACAATTTGAATTGTATTTAATAACCATATGCTAATTTTATTCTGAAAACACATATTTCTAAATGCGGCATATACCAAATGAAAATCTCATTTTCAGTAGGATCTAGGGAAGATTATCCCAGTTATAGTCATCCTGGTACTATTTCCTGTAGAAAACATTATTAAAATATGAATCTGCCCCATTCAAATTATTGAAGAGAAAGCTGGTCAGTGTTCAAAGGGGTAAAATAATTTTATAGCGATAAGGAAAAATTGCTGTCAGAATCATTTATATATTTGTCTTGATCTTGAAAGAAAAATAGGGGAACAAAGAAACAGGTGACAATGTTTTATGAAACCTGAAATCAGGAACTTATCACCTATACCAAATGGTGTCCTCCATCTCTAACTAAATTATAGACCTCAAATACCCCCAGCTAGAAATACCCATGGTAATTCAGCACTGAAACTTTCAAAGGAGAACTAAATCGAAAACTTAAATTGAGTAAAATCTGCTAAGGACATCTGGTTCCTAAAAGCCGGGATTTTATAATCAGAATATTCATGGGCAATGTCAGAGTCCAATGCAGGTGCGTCTGCCAAGGAGAGTGTCACTGTGCACAGGAAGTGTACGGAGAGCTGCACACACAGACGCGCTTTAGATGTTTCATTTGCATCACTGCTTTTAGAGTATTCTGAATTAGTGTTTGCTTTATCACATTTGAGACCTGCACTTTTTCTGGGAGTAAATCTCCTGGGGTCGATATCCCTTGGTCTTTGTCTATTCTGCTTATTTCATTCAAAGACCATTTATTCCATAAATACTCATTGAATATTTGCTGCATATGAAGTGGAGAAAAAGAGAAAACAATGGTTAGTCATATTTGCAGAGCAGAAATAGAGACACAGACACAGAGAACAAAGACATGGGCACCAAGGGGGAAAAGAGGGAGCTGGTATGAATTGGGATACTGAGATTGATAAATATACACTCCTGCTGCTGCTGCTGCTAAGTCGTTTCAGTCGTGTCCGACTCTGTGCGACTCCATAGACAGCAGCCCACCAGGCTTCCCCTTCCCTGGGATTCTCCAGGCAAGAACACTGGAGTGGGTTGCCATTTCCTTCTCCAATGCATGAAAGGGAAAAGTGAAAGTGAAGTCGCTCAGTCGTGTCTGACCCTCAGCGACCCCATGGACTGCAGCCTACCAGGCCCCTCTGTCCATGGGATTTACACTACTATGTATAAAATAGATAACTAATGAAAACCTACTACATAGCACAGGAAAATCTACATAATGCTCTGTGGTGACCTAGATGGGAAGAAAATCCAAGAGAGAGGGGATATATGTATATTTATGGCTAATTCACTTTGCTGTACAGCAGAAAATAACACATTGTAAAGCAACTACATTCCAATAAAAAAGTTTTTTAAGTGTGAGACAGACAAATATTTAGAAGTGGTTATAGTAGCAATAGTAGATGAAATGGAGCACAGAGAGCTATAAAAACATAGAGCAGACCATATAACCTAGGCTTTGGACAGGTCTCTGGATTTTCCTGGGGAGGGTGTCAGGGTGGCTGCCTTGAGAGGATGTCACCTGAATTAAGCTTGTTGGAAGGCTGAAAGTCAGCCAGCTGAGAGGAGGAAGGGTCATATGGGGCAAGGTTTATCAGACAAAGGGAACAGGGTGTTTATTTCTAAACAATGGAGTTCCAAAGTGGAAGGGACAGGATTCCTGATGTTTGCTAAAGTGTTATAACGCATTGGCACACACCGTTTTCCATCCCCGGGAAAGGAAAGCATCAGGGCAAGATTTACTATTGGAGCTGTCAGTTTATCAGGCTGGAGCAGGTGTCAGGAACAGCAAGAAATCAAGTCCAAAAGGAATAAAATCAGAAATAGAGAGATGAGTAAAAGTGGTAAGTAATGGCCGTGGCAAAAGGCCACCCGAGACTGCACAACAAAACTCCAGCACGAAAATGAATTCCAGACCTTGTATTAGAGAGAGGGTTGTAAAAAGTTCAAGAGCAATTAAAGATTCCTGCAGGTTGAGCACTGTCTCAGTATTGATATAAAAATAGCAATTGATGTCCAAAAACAGTAATCTCTGATACTAAGTGCAAAATCTACACATTCTAGAAAATAATATTTAATAGAGTAAAAAATATCCAAGACAATATATTGTTTATCTTACACATGATCATAGGAAAGATAAGAGATCTTTTTGCAAGTCTTGTTTGGGAAAAATAATCATGTGAGTTTTGTCAAATAATGTTTAATCTAGAGATAGTTTGAACTTCTGTCACTTGAACTTTCATCAGTTTATAATATAGAAGCTTCTATCTACCTTTTATACACTCTATTTTCTATAAGGCCTTTGGGAAAAAAGGAAATTTATTTTAATATGTTCATTATGAAACTAACCAATCAGTGTCATTAAAAATGTTTACTTCTCTTATTGTGAAAGTAATACCTACTCATTGTAAAAACTGCAAAAAAGCATATAAAATTAATATCAGTCATAATTCTATCAATTTAAAAATTATAATCACAGTTAATATTACAGTATATGTCCTTTTAGTATTTTTCCTATGCAATCAATGGAAAATGACATATATAGCATAATTGAAACTAAAATGTACATTTGCTTTTTTTATTTGAATCTATCATAAAGGTTTTTCTAATTCATTAAAATAGTACTCAAAAACATATATTTAACACAAATCACTGCATAGTGATTCATCTTGTGATCTCACTATAAATTACTTAAAAATTCTCCAAATATTATATATATATTGTAGTGGAAGAAATAGATGCAAACAAAATATAATTTTAAAGACTTTTTAAAAATACAAATATGCATATGCATATCTGATATTTATTTCAGGATCAGTTCTTAAAAGTGGAAATATTGGGTTAAAGGATATAAATATTTTAAAGTGGGAAATAATCAGAATTTGCCTAAATAAACCACATGATCTACTGGAATTTATGATTACACAAGCCAGAGGGATAAAATTCCAAAAAGCTTAAAAGATAAAAGGAGTTGACTAAATAACCTTAGCTAAATTAATTGTATGTTTTGGAAAGCGATCATAGGAATTCACAAATTCTAGTTTTCTTCCTACCCTGAAATTTTACTGGAGATATGAAGCAAAAGTAATTCAAAATATTTCACGTTTTTTTGATATTTGTTTTGATTTGTTATGCTTCAAATGCCTAAATTTCTTAAAAAGGAACTAGAATTTGACAGAGTTCACCTTCTGGTATTCATTGATTTTGGATCTTGTGAACATTAGAAGGAATCAGTCCACTTCAGTTCAGTCGCTCAGTCATGTCTGACTCTTTGCCGACCCCATGAATTGCAGCACGCCAGGCCTCCCTGTCCATCACCAACTCCTGGAGTTCACTCAGACCCACTTCCATCGAGTCAGTGATGCCATCCAGCCATCTCATCCTCTATCGTCCCCTTCTCCTCCTGCCCCCAATCCCTCCCAGCATCAGAGTCTTTTCCAATGAGTCAACTCTTCACATGAGGTGGCCAAAGTACTGGAGTTTCAGCTTTAGCATCATTCCTTCCAAAGAACACCCAGGACTGATCTCCTTTAGAATGGACTGGTTGGATGTTCTTGCAGTCCAAGGGATTCTCAAGAGTCTTCTCCAACACCACAGTTCAAAAGCATCAATTCTTCGGCGCTCAGCCTTCTTCACAGTCCAACTCTCAAATCCATACATGACCACAGGAAAAACCATAGCCTTGACTAGATGGACCTTTGTTAGCAAAGTAATGTCTCTGCTTTTGAATATGCTATCTAGGTTGGCCATAACTTTCCTTCCAAGGAGTAAGCGTCTTAGATGGACCTATACGTGGTCAGGTCATTTGATGCTTGGGTGTATGTGGAAGGCACATTTGAAATATTTGTGATCCCATCTGAGACACCTTAAAGTCATAAATGCTAAATATTTTTAGAAACTGACATTGGTCAGTAAATATTTTGCATAAGTGATAAACTTTAATATTTCACTATTATGGTTAAATGGTTAGAGTCCATTTATAAATTAAATACATTTGGTGTATTGGCTTAAAAAATAATAAAACTAAGAAAAAGCAGCAATTACTTTAGTTCAAGAATCCATGCTTTGAATTTTACTTGCCTCTTTATTTTTTTCACTTAGTCCTCACTACAATACTATAGAACCCTTTTTCTTATTATTTGTTTACATATGAATATACAGAAGCTTAATGTATTGTTGTCAGCAGAATATTTGTGAATAGGATATTTACGTCAGTCACAAGAGACGTTCATGGAATAGCTACGACTTACCAGACATTATGTAACATGCTGTGGATAAATAATGAGTCCATACAAGGCTCAAAGCCTTGTTCTGGAGACAGAAATACAAAGAGTTATTTTTAAGTGCAGACACAAATGGCTCCACAGGAAGCCAAAAAATGCTTCTGTGGAATATGATGGAAGATTTAAATCTCTGTACATTAGTAAAATTTAGCCAGATTAAGCTGATTTGAATGGATGAAAGCCCTTGCCTCTATGACTCATTGTGCAGCTTCTGAGGAAGTTGGTCACTTTTGTCTTGGTGTATTTGGAACCCAATCTGTGTGCAGCATTGTGCTGGTATATGCCAAGGTATATTTGTAGCTGACAACAGCCCTGATGGTAGGGGGTATTTGCCCCATTTTACAGATACAGAAATGGCATCTCAAAGAAATCAATAATTACCTAACTTCACTTAACTCTGCCTGGAATTCAAACTCATAGTGGTCAGCTCTTGAAGGCCATATAATTAACAGTGTAGGAAGCTGCCTGAAGCACATAAAATACAAGGCATCTGTATAGTTACCACCTGCTAAAGAGTGAGTGTTTGCTTTCACCCTCCAAATTCATATGCTGAAACCTAACCCCCAAGGTGACGGGGTTTGGAGGTGGGGGGTTTGGGAGATGATTGGTCATGAGGATGGAGTGCTCATGAATGGGATTAGAACCCTTATAAAAGGACTCATGAGGGCTCCCTTGCCCATCTGCCAAGTAATGACTCAGGGATAATATGCACATCTATGAACCAAGAAGAGGGCCGTCACTAGACACGAAATCTGCTGGCACCTTGGCCTTGTACTTCACAGCCTCTGGAACTGGAGCAAAAATTTTCTGTTGTTTATAGTCTTCCCAGTTTCATGTTTTGTTTTGGCAGCCTGAGTTGACTAAGACACTCACTGAAGAAATATTAGCAACCAATTGCCATAGTATGTATATGACATAAGCTGGAAGCTATCAGCCTCTGTTAATACAATGCTTGACCTGTTGTTTGCGCCTCTTAATGAATGAAACACAAGAACGAAAATCAGAAGAGGTCGGGAAAGGAAGTGTGTGGTGTGTGTGTATAACCGGGGTTTTGCAGTATTGGGGCTATGCTAGGGAAAGATTACTTGCAAGACTGTCACTTCATAAGTAGGTAGTATAGTCAGTCAGAGAGTCAGTTCAATCACTTAGTCATTGTCTGACTCTTTGCATCCCCATGGGCTGTAGCATGCACGGCTTCCCTGTCCATCACCAACTCCCAGAGCTTGCTCAAACTCATGTCCATCAAGTTAATGATGCCATCCACCATCTCCTCCTCTGTTGCCCTCTTCTCTTCCTGCCTTCAATCTTTCACAGCATCAGGGTCTTTTCTAATGAGTCAGTTCTTCACATCACGTGGCCAGGGTACTGGAGTTTCAGCTTTAGCATCAGTTCTTCCAATGAATATTCAGGACTGATTTACTTTACAATGGACTGGGTTCATTGTAGTCCAACAGAGTCTCAAGAGTCTTCTCCAACACCACACTTCAAAAGCATCAATTCTTTGGCCCTTAGCTTTCTGTATAGTCCAACTTTCACATCCATACATGACTACTGGAAAAACCATAGCTTTGACTGGATGGACCTTTGTCGGGCAAGTTATGTCTCTGCTTTTTAATATGCTGTAAAGGTTGGTCATAACTTTTCTTCCAAGGAGGAAGTGTCTTTTAATTTCTTGGCTGCAGTCATGATCTGCAGTGATTTTTGGAGCCCAAGAAAATAAAATCTCTCACTGTTTCCATTGTTTCCCCATCTATTTGCCATGAAGGGATGGGACCAGATGCCATGATCTTTGTTTTTTGGATGTTGAGTTTTAAGCCAACTTTTTCACTCTCCTCTTTCACTTTCATCGAGAGGCTCCACAGTTCTCCTTCCCTTTCTGCCATAAGGGTGGTGTCATCTGCATATCTGAGGTTATTGATATTTCTCCCAGCAATCTTGATTCCAGCTTATGCTTCATCCAGCCCGGCATTTTGCATGGTATACTCTGCACATAAGTTAAATAACCAGGGTGGTGATATACAGCCTTGACATACTCCTTTCCCGACTTGGAACCAGTCTGTTGTTCCATATCCGGTTTTAACTGTTGCTTCTTGACCTGCATACAGATTTTTCAGGAGGCATAAGGCAGTCTGGTATTCCCATCTCTTGAAGAATTTTCCACAGTTTGTTGTGATCTATATAGTCAAAGGCTTTGGCGTCATCAGTAAAGCAGAAGTAGATGTTTTTCTGGAATTCTGTTGCTTTTTCTATGATCCAACGGATGTTGGCAATTTGATAGGTAGTATGGGGGAACGACGGAGAAGGCAATGGCACCCCACTCCAGTACTCTTGCCTGGAAAATCCCATGGATGGAGGAGCCTGGTAGGCTACAGTCCATGGGGTCAATAAGAGTCGGACATGACTAAGCGACTTCACTTTCACTTTTCACTTTCATGCATTGGAGAAGGAAATGGCAACCCACTCCAGTATTCTTGCCTGGAGAATCCCAGGGTCAGAGGAGCCTGTTGGGCTGCCGTCTATGGGGTTGCACAGAGTCGGACACGACTGATGTGACTTAGCAGCAGCAACAGCAGCATGGGAGTACGAGAGCTATGTAAAAATTTTCAGTCAGAATCTGTAAGGCTAACCTGTTGTTATCTTCTTCTAACTAAAACTCATTTTCTTTTTTTCAAGACAATGGTGTTCCTTGTTCCTAAAAACAAGACTGGGAGCTGACTGTGGCTCAGATCATGAACTCCTTATTGCCAAAATTAGACTTAAATTGAAGAGTAGGGAAAATGACTAGACCATTCAGGTATGTCCTAAATCAAATCCCTTATGATTATACAGTAGGAGTGACAAATAGATTCAAGGGATTAGATCTGATAGACAGAGTGCCCGAAGAACTGTGGATAGAGGTTCAAGACATTGTACAGGAGGAAGTGATTAAGACCATCCCCAGGAAAAAAAAATGCAAAAAGGCAAAATGGTTGTCTGAGGAGGTCTTACAAATAGCCCTGAAAAGAAGAGAAGCAAAAGGCAAAGGAGAAAAAGAAAGATATACCCCCTTTGAATGCAGAGTTCCAAAAAATAGCAAGGAGAGATAAGAAAGCCTTCCTCAGTGATCAGTGCAAAGAAATAGAGGAAAACAATAGAATGGGAAAAACTAGAGATCTTTTCAAGGATATTAGAGATACCAAGGGAACAGTTCATGCAAAGATGGGCACAAGAAAGGACAGAAATGGTATGGACCTAACAGAAGCAGAAGATATTAAGAAGAGGTGCTAAGAATACACAGAAGAACTATACAAAAAAGGTCTTCATGACCCAGATAATCATGATGCTGTGATCACTCACCTAGAGCCAGACATCCTGGAATGTGAAGTCAAGTGGGCCTTAGGAAGCATTACTATAAACAAAGCTAGTGGAGGTGATGGAATTCCAGCTGAGCTATTTCAAATCCTAAAATATGATGCTGTGAAAGTGCTGCACTCAACATGCCAGCAAATTTGGAAAACTCAGCAGTGGCCACAGGACTGGAAAAGGTCAGTTTTCAGTCCAATCCCAAAGAATGTTCAAACTACCTCACAATTGTACCTGTCTCACATGCTAATAAAGTAATGCTCAAAATTCTCCAAGCCAAGCTTCAACAGTACATGAACCATGAACTTCCACATGTTCAAGATGGATTTAGAAAAGGCAAAGGAACCAGAGATCAAATTGCCAACATCTGTTGCATCATGGAAAAAGCAAGAGAGTTCCAGAAAAACATCTACTTCTGCTTCATTGACTATGCCAAAGCCTTTGACCATGTGGATTACAACAAACTGGAAAATTCAAGAGATGGCAATACCAGACCACCTGACCTGCCTCTTGAGAAATCTGTATGCAGATCAAGAAGCAACAGTTAGAACTGGACATGAAACAACAGACTGGTTCCAAATGGGGAAAGGAATACATCAAGGCTGTAAATTGTCACCCTGCTTATTCAACTTATATGCAGAGTACATCATGAGAAACGCTGGACTGGATGAAGCACAAGTTGGAATCAAGATTGCCAGGACAAATATCAATAGCCTCAGATAACCCTGTCATCTCAGATATGCAGATGATACCAAACTTATGGCAGAAAGTGAAGAAGAACTAAAGAGCCTCTGGATGAATGTGAAAGAGGAGAGTTAAAGAAGTTTGCTTGAGGCTCAACATTCAGAAAACTATGATCATGGCATCTGGTCCCATCACTTCATAGCAAATAAATGGGGAGACAATGGAAACAGTGAAAGACTGTTTTTTGGAGCTCCAAAATCACTGCAGATGGTGACTGCAGCCATGAAATTAGAAGACACTTCCTCCTTGGAAGAAAAGTTATGACCAACTTTGATAGCATGTTAAAAAGCAGAGAAGTTACTTTGCCAACAAAGGTCCATCCATTCAAAGCTATGTTTTTTCCAGTAGTCATGTATGGATGTGAGAGTTGGACTATAAAGAAACCTGAGGGCCAAAGAATTGATGCTTTTAATGTGTGGTGTTGGAGAAGATTCTTGAGAGTCCTTTGGACTGCAAGGCAATCCACCCAGTCCATCCTAAAGGAAATCAGTCCTGAATAGTCATTGGAAGGACTGATGCTGAAGCTGAAACTCCAGTACTTTGGCCACCTGATGTGAAGAACTGACTCATTGGAAAATAATCTGATGTTGTGAAAGATTGAAGGCAGGAGGAGAAGAGGGTGATGGAGAAGAAGACAGTTGGATGGTATCGCCGACTCAATGGACATGAGTTTGAGCAAGCTCTGGCAGTTGGTGATAGACAGGGAGGCCTGGCGTGCTGCGGTTCATGGGGTCACAAAGAGTCGGACACTACTGAACAACTGAACTAAACTGAGTGTTCCTTGGTTAAAATACCTTCTCACTTCAATATAGCTGGGAGCCATTTTTTCCTTCTTCTTACCTTTAAATTAAACAGGGTGCCTGGAGGGTTACCCATTGACAAGTAAGCAGTGGGAAGAAAGCTACGTGCTATAGATGTAGAACAAAATAGAAAGAATACAGCCATTGTTGACATCAGTGAATCACCATGCAAGCTCTAGGCTTTTTTGCTCTAATATTTATTTTTGTGGACAATACATAGATCCCTTACTTTTTAAAATCATTGTAGTAGGTTTGTTTTTTTTTTTTTTCCTACTTGCTGCTGACTGGAATCCCAACTGAATTTGATTCAAATCAATGAAAGCAGAAGAGTTCAAGTTGGGAAAGATACTCAACTTGTCCCAAGAAACTGGAATCAGAATTGATGACAAGAGGAATGAATGGGCTAAGTAAGGTATTGAACAATTTACAAATGTGCCTCCAAAGTCTGTTTCAGTAATGGTCTTGGTCAACTTAGCAGTACCCCGAATCAGAATGGAACAGGTATGGGAACCTTGATTCAGGGGGATAAATATCAGCTGTAAACTGAGAAATAGACAAAGAAAGAAAACAAAGCTGAAGAGCTGGCCAGTCGAGTAGGATCCCAGGGAGCAATAACAGCTTCAAAGCTCGAGTGTGAGAACATTCTGGTGCAAGCTTCTGCAGCAAACTCCAGTCTCCCCTATGTCTCTTGTCCAAGATTCAGAGTTCCAAAAGACATCGTCCAATGTTCTTGGCCTGGACATGTGCCTCCATGCCCAACTATAGTTGTAGTTTCAAAGAGAGCATGGCATCTAGAGATTTTAAAGCGAGGCCTTGAACATACCTCCAACCAAGATTAAATTCAATGTTGTCATTCCCCAAATGGAGGTTAGAGTAATAGCAGGAAGAATAAGGTAAATCCTGAAGGGTCAATAAAACAGCAAATGTCCAAGAAGTCCCCTGTCCCTGCCTCTGCAAGTTTGACCCCTTAATCGTCCTTAAGTTCTATTGTTTTATATTAAAAAGTTGGAATCCATGTCCCAGTTCCTCTGATGACTCTGTGAGTGTCATAGGTCTGATAGAGGGAATGAAAAAGAAAGAATTAGTATTCTATACTTACAGCTGAGGAACTTGGCCCCTAGACTTAAATTCTGTTACAAATAATCCCCATGCCTCCATGCACACTGGCAGATATGACACAACACTTAAATCGCCATTGGCTATGGGCCTAATAAAAGCCGGGTAATAAAACCAAATTCTGCTGGGCTCCATTTTTACAAGCAATATCAAGTCTTGTGAACTTAAATGCCCACTGTCTATTTAGATAGTCATGGCTCAGAGCTGGTATTAAAAGTAGCTAGAAATGCTTGTTCTGAAGGGTTGAAATATATTGCAAATTACACTGGAGTATCCACTTAGTCCCAACTAATCCTATATTGCACTGACCTTTGCAAAATCAGTTCTATTTTCCTTGGCAGCTTCATTTCCACTCCTCTTTGTCTTATTCCCTTGAAGTTCCATTTTTATTGGAGTCAGAAATCGGTATGAAGTGGCTGCTAGGTTTCAGGTGGGCTTGTGTGACTGTGTGTGATAGGTTTTGCTTCTGGGTGACCACAACAAACCTATTTTTCATTCCATTTCCTTTGCAGCCTCATTTTCATTCCAGCACTCTGTATTCCTCAGACACCATCAAATACTTTTCCTTTGTAAGACAATGAATGTATTATCCCAGGCTGTGCTTTTTCTGGGGCTGAAAAGAGAGCTGGGGTTTTGTTGTTTCCCTACACATTAAAAAGAAAATACTATATTCTAGACACCCAAACTTTTGTGTCAAGGAACAAAAAAACAACAACAAAATTAATCATAGGAGGGGGATAAAAGCTACATCTGGCACATTTTCACAGGGGTTTTGTTTCCAAATTCTTAAGTGGGAAGGATGATTTCTGAGTGAAATGCTAATGTGGAACCAAAGCCTTATCTGAAAGAAGATGGAGAATTTAGAAGAGAATTGCATTCAGTTATACAGGGAAGTGGTTTTTGACCTTTAGAATTTAGCCAAAAGCTTGAATAACCTCACTTCTCAGTCTTTGTGTGCAGAGAAGTCACTAATCTCTGCACTACTTTAATAAAATTTTATCAAATATTTTGTGTGGAGTTTTGCTGAAGCATCACACAGACTGCAGACACCCAGCTGTGGCCTGTGGCATGGTCAAACACCAACTTGGCTTCAGATTTTTATGTGCAAGTTCAAAAGAGAATATATTTTACCAACCCCATATGCTCTCTCAAATTCAGACTTAACTCAGTATGGATGGATGGCAAAGTATAGCATTTGGCCAAGTTCCTACTTTGTTAGTACACCTCACTCTAATTTTGACTTCTAAATATGACATCCTGTCTACAGTTGAGGTTCCTTTACTTTTGTGCAGTCAGTAATCCTCTTGGGAACTTGAAAAATATATAGTCCCAGAAGGTACCTTCTGAAACAGAGCATTTATGGTAACATGAGAATCTGTATTTTTTTTACAGATCACTCTGAATGATTTTGAAGTAGACTGTCCTTGAACTACATTTTGAGAAACCACTGACTGTTTGAATCATGTTTGTAACACTAATTGGGAAAAGAATTTCATGGCTTCTTATTTGTGCTTTACAATGTATAAAGATTTGAAGACTTCTATTTTTTTCAATGATTTTTTTAAAACCATCGCATCTCTCCTTTTTAATTGTCCTTATATTTTTATCTTTTTAAACATTTAAGTGTTAAACTGTTTTTCTTACATGCTGAGGATTTTGATGGGGAAGAGTTACTTCTTTTATTGCTGTCACTATAAAGATAGCCTGGACACTCGAGGGTTAATCCTGCTGATTGACATGCTGGGTAGCCAGGATTTTGTGTTTCATGCCATCTAAGGGCCTCTGGAATAATTGGTTGTCCTATCTCATCAGCATCAATGGAGTAAGGAGGGAAACATAACATCTAGGCTGTGAGGGTGTTTGTTTTTTTTTTTTCCCCCTCTCCTTTCCTTGTCCTCTTCTTGATGATAAGGACACAGAGATAGTTAGAGGAGTGGATGGAGGAGGGGGGAATCAGGAGAGAGATTAAAAGAATATGATGAGAAAAGGATGTCTCCTTGTAGCCATTGCCATTCTATGCGGAGAAATCAGTTTTGATCTCAAATCCCGATCTCAGTTGCCTTGAGCAAGGACCTTAAACTCCTTGACACTAAATATTACTATTAATTAAATTGACTCCAAACATATCTATTGGTCCAGGGTCCTATACGAAATAAATAACATACTTGGAAAAGTTCAAGTGTGTTTGTGTTCAGCAGAATTACTTCAGGATAAATTCACATTTAGTAATTAACATTAATATTGAACAGCACTTTGGTTAGCAATTTTCTTCATAAGTGTTAATAATTTTACTAGTGTGATTTTCAAATGATAACCTCATGTAGCAATATATATTTCCAAATACAGGACAAAGGTAGTTTGGTAATTAGACTTCTTTGGTTTTCCACTTAATCAGGTGGCTCAAAACATGTGAAGAAACATTTAAAGTGAACTTTCTTGCTTCTTAGAGTGAACAGCCTGACTCAGTTTCTCTTACCTCTTCTGTTTATATCAAAGAGATTAACAGATCTATATTTAATGATATTCTAAATATGAACAATACATTGCAATTTCTTACCTCCTCTATTACATTGTCCTTCACATAAATTCATCTTTGGCCATATAAATATATATAATTAAACATTCTAAAGGATCAATTCCTAAGAAATACATAACCCTGAGAAAGAGAAAAAAAGCCACTAGTTCACAGCTGAGAATCATCATGTTGCTGAGCCTCAAACTGTCTACTTTAGACTCAGCTTGAGTGTCATCATCTTTGGGATACTTCTCTGATGATCTTCCCTTTCCGCTATCTCAGCCAAGCCACCAGGTAGAATCAATAGCTTCTATTTTTGAGCATTCATGGGAAGCTTTCCAAACATCTGTCAGATCATTTATCATTATAGTTGGACATCAAGTACTAGAAAAAAATGCTCTGGATCTAAAGGTAATTTAGAAAAACACACTGCCCTCCATGAACTCTTCTTATCGGGGAGACTGATGAATAATTGTATCACAGGTAACAAGGAGTTTGTAGGAATGTATGAATTAGTAAATGAAATAATCTGGTGAAAGTTCCAAAATCAAATAATTTGCCCTGCATTTCTTAATAATAGAAAGTTAATATATATTTTCTGCTTCCTAGTTATCAGTTATCTTGTTACATGAGATAAACTAGTACCTTACAGAACATCATTTCAATTATTTCAACAACTGCAAAGTGAGGAAAATAATACCTGATACTTTAATCTTTGGGGGAAAATGGAGACCCAGAGGTATTACAGGTTTTCCATATTCACACAATGACATTTAACACAGATCTGCCTCATGATGGAGCCTTAGATGCTAAACAAGGCATGAACTCTAATGCAACCTAACACAGGTTCATTTGAATTTTTACAATGACAATTTTTATGAGAATACATAAGAAAATAATAGAATATATATTGACATCATTTGTTGTCATTACAGAAAGGAGATATGTGGTCTCTTAAGGAGTTAATTTCCTACAGATTAACCTTAATGTTCTCCCTTCTCAAATAAATCACATGGTATCGGTTAAAGAGAAAGTGAGAAGAAATATCTGTCAATGTACATTTTTGCTATCTACCCAAATGGGTATTTGCTAAATACCCATTTAAATGTGTATTTAAATATACATATATAATGATATATCAATAAATAAAATTTAAAAATAGAAAGAATAAAGGTAAACCCATAATACATTATTTCTTTGTAGATTTCTATGTAGTTTATATGGTCTACACGTTGAATGAACACAAAACTGTGTAATGTAACCAAAACCTTTTTTTTTTTAAGTAAGGGTTATCTATTTGTGTATGATAGAGGTTTCTTTTAATAACCTATCTCACTAAAGTTTTCTAATCTGAGCAAATTAGCCCCCATCCCTTGTTGCATATTTTTCTTTGCACTAAAAATCATAGAAGATCAAGAAAGCAGTTTATCTTTTGTTATTAATGAGGTCTTCTTTGTAAGACAACATCATTTCTGTTCTGGTCACTGCATTATTACAATAGTCAGCATATCAAGGTGCCATCTTATTTTAAAATTCCACATAGTTCAGAGAAAAAACAGAAAGTTCTGGTGTTTTGATGAGTGTGATACCACTTTTTCCTTTCAGTTTTATTGAGATATAATTGGCATACAGCACTGTATAATTTTAAGGTGTACAGCATAATGACTTGATATATGCACTGCAAAATGGTTATCACAGTTAAAGAATCCTTCTTTTTCTATGTGGAAGAAAGAAAGGAAGGAAGAATGGAATTAGTTAAGGAGTAAGAAAGGAAAAATAGAGAAGAAAAAAATTAATGCTGGATTCTTTTACAGATGATCAAAAGCCAAAATTTCGATTTGAAAGGGTATGAGTTATCTATTGATGTGGTAAATTACCCCAAACTCAGTAGCCTAAAACAACAAATATTTATTTTCTCATTTAGTTTCTGAAGCTCTTAAATCTTCTAGGAGTTGTTTGGTTGGGTGGTTCTAGTATAGTGTCTCTCATGCGGTTGCCCTCAAAATGTCACTTAGGGTTGTAGTAGTATCTTAAAATGGCAGTCTCCATCGTCACTTTACCTGGGTTCAAATAACAGTTTAATATCACTAATTGTGTGAACCTGAAATATTTATTTTCTTGAGGTCTTAGGAATTACTAGATACTGTCACTTAATTGGGAAATTAATTCATGAAAATCTTGTTAGTACTAAGTGACATCATATATAAAAACAAGCAGCTCAATGCCTATAATATAGCAACTGTTCAACGAATGTCAGTTTTTATTATTGATACTATGAGATTTAGTATGAAGTAGATAGGAAAACAGCCATGGGAGCAAGGAACATTTTATTCATTTTAGCAAATGTGTAAAGGATGTCTCTCTCTTGCGGTGACAGAAATGTCCTGGGCATTGTGGATAGAGTCACAAATGAGATATGTGTCCTCTTTCCCTTTAATGTTCATCTTACCTGAAATATAAGCTCTAGAAAAAGGGCGAAAAGTGAGGATTATTGTGGAGAAGGGAAGGGCATCATGCTCTACAAATCAACAGAAGAGAATCTAATCTAGTCTGGAGGCTTAAAAAAAGAACTCCCAGAAGAAGAAATGTTTTAAGTTGAGTGTTAAAGGATAGTAAGGCAAATTGCTGTGGGCAGAACATGAAAGGCAGTAATATTATGCTGTTCAAAGGCTCAGGAAAAAAAAAAAAAGATAGTATACCATGATAAAGGAACTGAAAATGTCTAGGGATTATAGGGTTAGAGAAATCCCCAGGTGGTCGGCAAGACTGAACAGGCACTTCAAGTCCAAATGGAAGGTTATGTGAGTGTGTGCATATGTGTGTGCCCTAAAGGGGATTTTTAAATGTAATGATACATTTTTTTATGACTATCAAGTAAAGACTATAAGAAATATGGAGATGATGTAATAGGAGATAGATCACAGATCAAATCACGAAGGGCTAACATTGCCATGAGACAAAATCTGTCCTGAGAAAACATCATACTTTCTTCTAAATATCTAAAAACACAAATTTGGGAGTGACAGTCACTATTCTGTGGTCAGGCAGGAACCACAAGGTTATACTGGTTCCCTACTCTCTACTGGGTTTTATCATAGCTAAGGGAGGCAGGACAATGAGATGAAAACTCGAAACTCTACTTCACAATATGCCTCACTGGTAGCACACCTTGACATCCAGGAGGAAATGTATTCTCTTCTCCCCAAATGTACAAGAGAAGGGACATGATAACAGACTTTAAGAATATCACTGGCTCATAAAACTGCAAAGTGGTGCAATGTGATTCAAGTCAAGGTTGTCATGATTCTAAAACTTGTGATCTTTTGCTGTTCTATGTTACCTCACCCATTTCAACAAGCTCTTATCCTGAAAAATGATCAACATGACTCTACCTATCCATTCTGCCACTGTTCTCCTAAGATTATATTCCCAGTTGTCAAGTGTTAAATAGAATAAAGGCTTTAAGAGAAGGACTACTAATTCATTAACAAGCAATCCCTCTGGAAAACACTCATATCATTGTTTTAGGATGGAATTTGTCAGACTTAATTCCATGAGAATGTATCTGTGTGGTATTTGTGACCAGAGTATTGGATACATGCCAATATCACTTTCTTTTGGTACTTACAAACAGTTTAAACCAAATCATCAAATCAAGTCTTCTGTAGACATCTCACTCAAGATTGCGTTTCTTAGTATAAATATCATACAGCACACATTGTTGTATATATTACTAGTTCTGAACTTAATTTTAAAAAGCAAACAATTGAAGAGGAAGCAACTTTGAGACATGATAAGGATAAAATGGTCAAGGCATTCTGAACATCTACAGTGTGTTAAATACTTTGTATTATTTTATTGCAGATCCTTCATTTCTCGGAAAATATGACTCATTTTTAAATTGCTACACAGATACAGAAACTGAGACTTAGATAATAGCTTAGTAGACAATACGCCCAAGATTCACACCTATGGCATGACATCTTCAAATTCCATGCGGTCTCCCCAATCTAAAACATAGTTACCGTGCACACAGTAACAAAACAAGTACAGATAAACTTGCACTGTGCTTTTCATTATCATCACAGCCATCAAACTTATTGCATAGAATTCTCACCTCAATTTTATAGATGAGGAAACCTCGAAACAGTTTAGCGCACCTGTTCAGATGCCCATAGCCAGGAAAAGGCAGCAGGACATAAACTCATGCCTGCTTTATTGTAAAGCCTGTCTACAACTTTTCTGCTGCTCCAAAATTTGAACTGAGCATCTGACATTGTTTCAAAATCAAGATACAAATTCGTCACAGCATTATCTTCTAGAGGTCAGAGTTGTCTTCTTCACTGAAAATTGAGGTCCTGCCTCAAAACTGATTGTGAACCCATCTGTGTTTTTCATGGGAGTCTGTATTTGGCTAAACTAGTAAGAAACTTGGAGAAGGAAATGGCAAGCCACTCCAGTGTTCTTTGCCTGGAGAATCCCAGGGACGGGGGAGCCTTGTGGGCTGCTGTCTGTGGGGTCGCACAGAGTCGGACATGACTGAAGCGACTTAGCAGCAGCAGCAGCAGCAGTAAGAAACTTACTTTGTTTTTGAGGAATATGCTGAGCTTTCATTCTAATGTATGTTCTCAAGTATGTTCTTCTGGACTCTGATACTTAGACCAACTTCAGAGGAAACTCCCAGCCACTATCCTGGTGTACTTGGCTTTATTTGATGGCTTAAATAAGAATTTTAGCCTACCCAATTGCTCTGACTCCCTATAGTCTGTCTTAAGGAAATATTAAGGCCTCTTGCCTTCTCCATAAGCTAAGGACCAGACAGAAAAGCAAAGAATGTTTTCTGAGAAGCCACTGGAGGTTTCCCAAAGAATTAAGAGTTGTCCTTGGATTGGGCTACTTTCGCTAAATATACTGCCAGACCACCAAAAGACAGAGGGCAAGTTTAAGCTGAGAATAGTTATGACTGGTTTTCAAGGCCAAATTGAGGTATTTTTGCTGGGAAGGATAGTCACTCAGCAATGTTTGAAGGAAGTGTGTGGTCATGTGATTTTCAGGCAGATGGTGGGAAGTGAAATGTCTCCAATTGAAAGAAAGATAGAAAGAAAGTGAAATCGCTCAGTCATGTCTGACTCTTTGCGGCCCCATGGACTGTAGCCTACCAGGCTCCTCTGTCCATGGGATTTTCCAGGCAATAGTACTGGAGTGGATAGCCATTTCCTTCTCCAGGGAATCTTCCCGACCCAGGGGTCGAACCCACGTCTCCCACATTGTAGACGGACACTTTACCGTCTGAGCCACCAGAGAAGTCCTAATGAAGGATTATAGCATATTTGTATTTAAATGCTCATATCTATATAAATGTCTGACTCACAGTAGGTCCTCAGTAGAAGATGGCTTTAATTAAACACTATTCTGTAGACTATAAAGGGGAAACTGCATGGTAAGTTATCTTCAGCCTTTTGCTATCTATACTTCTTGAACATGGTGAACCACAACATATGTTTTGTGACTAAAGGGAAATGGATGATTTGGAAAGAAAAATGGTGATAAGTGCCCTTAGGAATCTCCCTGGATATGTTAACGTTGGGCTGCAATGTGATTTAACAAATATATTGGATTCTTTCTGATTTGTTAATAACCACAGTGACTCTGGTTATATATATGTATGGCTTCCCAGGTAGCGCTAGTGATAAAGAACCCACCTGCCAGTGAAAGAAACAGAAGAAACTGGGGTTCGATCTCTGGATTGGGAAGATTCCCTGGAGTAGGAAATAGTAACCCACTACCATATTCTTGAGTGGAGAATCCCATGAACAGAGGAGCATGGAAGGCTATGGTCCATAGGGTCTCAAAGAGTTGGACATGCCTGAAGCAACTTAGCATGCACACATGTGTGTGTGTGTGTGTGTGGCTTGTAATGTCCAGAAACAAACATGTTCATGGATATACTACAAGAGAACCGAGCATTCAGATCCCTGTTTCTTATCAGACATAGTTCAGACCATCAAATCAATCTCCCTGCTGGTTACTTGATTCCAAGGATGCTCCTAGGAGTCTCTGTCATGAATAGATTTAGCTTACATTAAAAAAATTTAGTCATTGAATCCAAGCTCTGACTTTGAGGCAGCTAGTTCAGGCTTTTCCTTAATGGACCACAATGAAGGTATCAGCTTAGTTATGGTTTTTTCAATTCAGTTTTATCCATACCCTCATTCATTTACTCATTATTTTAACAAATAATTTTTGGCACCTAATATATGAAAGATTCTTATCACTCATTGATGAAAAAGTAGGGTCTAACAAGAAAAGAACAGCCAAATTTCAGGAAATTCTTTAGTATCTTGAACACTGTAGGTAACATAGAATGTATGATTTGTTTCTGTAATGTTGACTGTATGAAGAGACAATGTAGTTTCATTCATGTACACACAAAGATGCGCAGACCCCAAGATCACATTATCCGGCCTTCTCACATTATAGTTAAGTTCAGGACTCAGACCAAACATCTTCTGCGTCTCAAATCATGAAGAGTTCTTTTTTCATCTCCTTAGGTATGGGCTTTCCTGATAGCTCAGTTGGTAAAGAATATTCCTGCACTGCAGGAGACCATGGTTTTGATTCCTGGGTCAGGAAAATCTGCTGGAAAAGGGATAGGCTCCCCACTCCAGTATTCTTGGGCTTCCCTTGTGGATCAGCTGGCAAAGAATCCACCTATATGTGGGAGACCTGTGTTTGATCCCTTGGTTGGGAAGATCCCCTGGAGAAGGGAACAGCTACCCACTCCAGTATTCTGGCGTGGTGAATTCCATGGACTGTGTAGTCCATTGGATCACAAAGAGTTGGACACGACTGAGTGACTTTCACTTAGGTATAAAGGATTAGTTTTCTTCAAGAGATGACCATGCCTCCTTGAACCTAGTCTACTAGTCTTAAGCAAAATCCCCAGGTGAAATATGTATGTTTTATTATACTCATGAGAGAACAGAAGATCACTTATATGAATGTCTACCTAATCATGCATGGGCTTGGACTGTTTTAAAAGGAAGTGGTTTTTGTCTTCCATGGTAACATACCCTGATGGTGGGATCTACTGGACTGTGAATAGCAGATCAGTGGTATCATACTGGCCTATTCATGCATAAGAGCAGGGTCATAGAGATTATCTTTGTGATAGATGTGCCCTTTTGAAAATCAGTGCTTGTTATGGCAGTTTAATTGATTTCAAGAGAAAAAGTTCACTTGCTTTAGTGAAGTGAAGTTTAGCTTGAGAGAGAAATTTGAAAAGGAATGATAGAAGAACAAGTAGAAGGAGGTGGGGGAAAAGAAGAAGAAGGAAAAAGGGAAAAGGAAGGGAAGAAGCAGGAGAAGAACAAGAAGAAATGAACAATGTTTATTAAAAGAACACAATCACAAGTCTGCCCTTCTGGTTCTCAGATATTGTTTTTACCTGTAGAGATAGCTGATTTTCCCACAAGAGTATCTCAAATTTATAAATATTTCTCAATACACATTTAAAAACTCATTTAAATTGCAACATACTTTTTTATGATTAAGGGAAATGTTGGTGAATGATAAATTCTTGGTGACTATGATGACTAAAGTATATGTGCAGTCTTGAATATATATGATATATATATTTATATATTTTCTCATCTTCAGGTAAACCCATTTTTAAAACATTTTGTGAAAGTAGAATATATATACAGAAAAGCATGCATATTATAAATGTGCAACACCATACATTTTCACTAAACACACTCATACAGACAGCATTAACATTAAGAAACAAATATTGCCTGCACGCTAGAATCATTATCCAGTGTGCTTGTTTCCCATTTCTAAACCCTTCAAAGCTACCACCATTCTGACCTCTTTTGCATTTTATAAGAATAGAATCATATATACATTATCTTTAGGCCATAGTTGCTTGTGTCTGGTTTCATCAAACATTATGTTTGTGAGATTCATCTATATGTCTCTGTGGGCTCATGAATTGTTGATTTTCATTGTCATACTTTTCATTATGGCAGTTGACATAGCCGTGATTCAATTATTTTAATATATTCAAAATAAAATCTGTGGCAAATTCATTTATTTCCTATAAATTATAACCTACATATTAGAGACTAAAATGATGTTTTTATGATCATAGTACTATTAAAGAGTTAAAAAAAACATATCTAAATTTTAGAAATAGAGTTAAACTTACAACCAGGCTCCCTACCTTTCAGGTAAATCATCTTCTGCAAAAATACAGTTTCACTTTTAGAAGTTACTTTTTCTACTTACCTTGCAGAATTCTTAGATAAAGCAAAACCTAAAATGGATCATGAAATACCTTTACAATCAAACATGTTTCACTCCATTTTCAGATAAGTGTATGAAATGAAGGGTTTAGTTGTTTGCAAGGGCATCACTTGGTTAAAATAAGGCGACAACCTAAGTTGCTTTTCCCCATGCATGTATGTCTAGTCGCTCAGTAATGTCCGACTTTTTTGCAACCCCATGGACTGTAGACCGCCAGGCTCCTCTATCCATGGGATTTCCCAGGCAAGAGTACTGGAGTGGGATGCCATTTCCTCCTATAGGAGATCTTCCCGACCGAGGGATCGAACCCGCATTTCCTACATCTCTTGCATTGCAGGCAGATTCTTTACCACTGAGCTGCTTTTCCCCAGTGACATTCAAACTCATCTATGCTCATATTTCACATAGAAGCTGAATGATATAATAGATTAAACTCAATGAGTTTAAATTAAATTCACTGCAGGCAAACACATTTTCCTTCCCAATATTACTCTTTCCTTATAGCACAGTGCTAAGCTCACTGCTGACCACATTAATTCTAAATGATGAAACTGAAATCATGTAACTTTTGGTGGATAAGTATGGTAGGCTGAATAATGATCACCAAAATATGACTATGTCCTAATCCTCAGAGGCTGTGAAGATGCTGTATGTCATTTGGGGGGATTAAGTTTTCAGATGGAATTAAGGATGATGATCAGCTGACCTTGAAATAGGAAGATTACCCTGGATTGTTCAAGAAGATCCAAGGTAATCACAGTAGCCCTTATAAATGGAAGAGGGAGGCAGAGAAGGAAGTTAGAATCAGAGAAATATTTGAAGATGCTAGACTTCTGGCTTTAAAGACAGAGAAAGGGAGGAAAATGGGTATTCTCCCTAGGCCACTAGAAGAAACATACCCATGCTGGCACCTTGATTTAGCCCAGTGTGACCTAATTTTGGATTTCTGAGTTCTTTTATCTATAAGACAATAAACTTGTGTCACTGACTTTGTGGTAATTTGGTATAACAAAATAGCAAATTAATGTAATAGGTGTGAGTAATTGACTAACAAAATTCTTTTTTTCCCTAAACCAGGGGAAAATAAGAGTGGAGGGGATGGGCAATAGATAAATCTTGTCTTTTTTTCTCAGAATGTAATGATTGTTTTACCTTCTTCTACAAAGCAAGTAGCAGATGATTCTTTAGCACATGCTTCTCTTTAATTCTTGAGTAAGGTGGCATTTTTTAAATGAATGCAAATCTACTTCTGTCTCAGCCTAGAGAAAATGTATGCATGACTTGAAAATCAAATGTGGACATGGGCAAAACAAAGGTTTTTTGTTTTTTTTTTTTTTTCCTTCGTCCTTGTCCCAAATAAGCATTTTTTGATATACTTACTAAAGATATAAGATCAAGTTGATAGGGGTGGGAGAGATACCTCTCTGACTCTGGGACCCCCAGGTGCCTGCTAATGTAGGATTTGCCTTCAAGGCCACTTCTCCAGAATACATCCCAGAGAGTATGTTAAATATAGTTTCTCTACTTAAGTTTAATTATAACTGTTTTCTCATGTTCCCATAAGAAACATTTCAGAATGTGAAAATCTGGTGCATATGGAAATAGGAAATTCATAGGAACTTCTGGGTACCTTGCCTTCACAGTACTATAAGGAGCCTGTTTCATTTTGAATGCCAAAATTGTTCCAACAAATCTGGAGTTTTGTCACTGAGTGAAAAATTAGAGTTAAATACTCTGAGCTGGGAATGACATTGAAACACATAGATGGAAGTAACCAAAGAAGGAAGTGGATCTATTCATAAATTATAATAGACTACAAAGGCTTTTAAACTCAGCTTAAAAAAAAATGGCTTGGAATTTTTTAGGACTCCTCCTGTCAAAGGCTGGCTGAAATTTGCAGAATGGCTTAATATACTTTTGTAATTCTAATAGCCATAGGAATAAACACCTGTGGCAGAGCAAAGGCTGCTAACACCAAGGAGAAGGGCCCATTCATGTACATAGGCTCATCGGTCATCACATTATTCTTGGGCTTATTCTCGGGCTTATTCTCATCCCTCATTAATAGACTGATACACGATTCTGGTATGCTTCTGTCCACATCAATCTTTGCAAATGATATTCTAAAGAGTCATTGTGCTGGACTCCAGATGAATGTGCCAGAGAGGGAAGTGTTAAGGGGAGGGTATAAGATACTTTAGAAAAATAACAAATTCCCAACTTTGAATATCACGAGGCCAGTTTCCTTTTTTCCTTCCTATCAGGGAAGAACTCTGTCTTGAAAAACTTAAGAAAGTGAATCGAGGCAAATTAGAATTCAATGAGCACACACTACATGTCAGTATTCATGCTTGCTGAATTTATCCTTAATCTTGTAGCACTCTGGGTTAGCATTATCACCCATTTTCCCAAAGAGGTATACATGCAGAAGACTTCACCTACTCCCAGTGACTGCACTAGTGAATTGTAGAGCTTGACGAAGAACCCAAGAATTCCAAATCTCAAAGCATGAATGTCTACCTAACATCACTTTGACTTAAATGTGTCTGTGATTTTATCACACAGAGATGATCACAGATCTGTACCATTCATTCACAACACACATGTAACATCTATAATGCACACAGATCTATGACATCAATTTCCTTTTATGTTTTCTAGTTTCTGATGATTTTCTTTATATTATTCACTTGTATAATTAGATATTATGTATTTATTTAAATATTCTTTGCACCTCAGCTAGCATCAAGGACAGTGCCTACCACAAAGTCAATATTTGGTGACATTTGCTGACCAGAACAAAAAGAGTCTTATTTATAAATATGAATGATCCAAGGATTTCAGGTATAACTGCATTACTGGACTGACAGGGCTTGTTTCCTCTACACAGTCTATGATCAAATATTGTGGTTGAGAATGTGAAGCCTGGAATTCCTTGGGTTGAGTAAGATTTCCCTTTCTCATGCTTACTCATTGGATTCTGGTAGGCAACATCCATATCCTCTCTCTGCCTCTGTTCACATCTGTAAAGGTTTGCAACTTGAAAGTTCTGCAGAAAGGGGACTTACTGTATTACTACCATCATATCCATGTCTCATTCAAGTCTCACTGATTATCTCACCATGTTCTTCATGACAAAAGCATGCAATGAACCATCACACACTGTACCTTGCCATGCTTTCCTAGGGACCTTCAAGGTGGAATTGTCCCAAGAAGAGCTGTCATGGGTTTAGGGCCACATAGCTAGTGAATCTAACTTAAAATTCTGTGCTCTGCTTCCTCCTTTTTTAAAAAATTTTGAAGATGGGAAGTCCCAGAGGAGTTTTCTTGCTCCCCAATATGTGATAAAGCAGATCACGCTGCCTGGAGTGTGCAGGCAAGGGCATTGAGTGTAGCCAGGGAGGCAGGCTGCACAGACAAGTGTTTGTGGTAAGGCCAAGAGTGGCCCAAATATTACAGTAAGCATTGGAGATTTAGATTTGATCACTGTAATCAAGGTATCTGTTTATAAATTCTCAAAACAGCATTTGGAAAGTGTGCACTTCGTTGACTAACTCAAAGTAATATCTTTTGATCCCTAGAGAGTTTCGTTTAAGGTCTCCCAAACTCTCTCCCCATAGCTATGTTTCCTACTTCATGTGCTTCTTTATTGCTTTCCTCATCTATCAAATAATTACTTTTGAAAAATATATTACTTATCTCTCTCTGCCTAACATTATTAACAAAACTTAACATGTTAAAGCAATGTATATTAATTATCTTATACATGTTTGTGGGCTAGCAGTCAAAGCACAGCTTAGCCAGGTCTTCTTTTTCATGTTTCTCAAGGTTAGAAATCAAGGTTTTGGCCATGGATGCAATCTTATCTAAGTCTGGACTGGGAAAGGATCCATGTACAGGCTCAAGGGGTTATGGGCGGCATTCAGCTTCTTGTGGGCTGCTGGATTGGGAGACTCAGTCTCCTGCATGTACTCTGGTTAACTGCAATACACCCTGGTTCCTTGCCACAGGGGCCCTCCCAGCATAGCTTTTTGCTTCCTCCAAGTGAGAAAAAGAGAGTCTGTCAGCAGCAAGGGGACAAACTGTATATAATATTATCATGGATGTGATATCTCATTGTCTTTGTCCTATTGTATTTGTTAGGAGCAAGTCATAGACCTTGCTCACACACTGGGGAGGGGATTACACAAGTAATGAATACTAGGAGGTGGAGGTCATAGGAGCTGTCTTGGAATCTATTTGCCTTAAAAGGCAAGAAGAAAAGCAATTTTTGAATATAAGCACACAGAGCATTAGAAATTAACAAGGTATTTGTACACAAGATGGAGGAAGATCCCATTTGAATCTGACTCTGGCATTTATATATTATTTTGTGTCTCTTTTATTTAACTAATGAGCACAATATTTATCAGTCTGTGTAACAAATCAGACTCATCAAATCCTCTAGCACTTGCCTCATGAATACAGGTAGTGCTGTGGTAGAGTCTGCCTGCCAATGTAGGAGATGCAAGAGATGCAGGTTCTATCCCTGTGCCAGGAAGATCCCCTGGAGGAGGAAATGGCAACCCACTCCAGTATTCTTGTCTGAAAAATTCCATGGACAGAGGAGCCTATAGCCCATGGGGTCACAAAGAGTTGGACATGACTGAGCACGCATGCTCACTCAGTCACTTACTGATCAGTTCACTCGAGCAAAGGAAATAAGGAAGATACCCTTTCTTCCTGGACACAAAGCAGATAATGGTGTGATCCAGATTTGGAGGGAACACATCTAGGATTTAATCTCATCTTAAGCATTTATTATTTTGGTGTCCTTATTTTATACATGCACATTATACAGATATGAGCATGAAAACTCATAGTATTAAAATAGGGGGAAATGTGCTAGGCATTATTGTTGGGAAATTTAATTATGAGATTCCTCTAATACTAAGTATTAAGCACTAGTTATTCAATGTTGCTAAGAAGAAGATGGAAACTCACAGTGTGGCTTTAGATTAAATGATTTGACTCAAGGTTTTTTTTTTTTTTTAGTATGTTTGACAATGGTTTCTTGGGTTCCAGAAGACAATTACTTCAGCTCTCTAAGGAGCTTTCTAACTGCAGCTGCTAAGACATTTGTGTGGTTTGGGACTATGTTTTGGAAGAATTTCTGAAGAGTACAACCACAATATAAAAATATATTCATTTTATTTTCTTCAACTATCCAACAACAATGGGAATATGGGGCTTATTTCACTTGTACTTAGAATGTAAAATTCAAGTGGGAGACCTAAGTGAAAATGGGAACAATTTTGGTCATAAAAAATATCCTGTGTCATACAAGAGGCAGATTCATTCACCATACTTGACTGTCACATTAAATTCTGAGCTTGAGAATTAAATGTGATTAAACCTGATTCTAAGACTTGGTACTAAGCATTAGATCTCAGAATTCTCCTCTAGGCAAGGAGGCAGATCTTATTTTCTCAGAACACCAGGCAAAAGCAGAAGGAAAAGAGAATAAGAATAAGGGGTAAAAGAAAGAGAAGAAGGAAAAATAGAAAGCCATACTCTGGCTTCAGTATACAATTGTTATAAAATCTCCTCTCCTTCTCCAAAACACATATCTTCTGTAGGACATGCTCCATTTCTGTGGTTCTCCATGGCAGGGATTTCAAAGTGAATGATGAAATAGAAGAGAGTATTATATTGAGATACGGACTACATAGACCCAGGTTCCAGCTTTGCTCCTGCTAAACTGAGTCACCTGGCGTGGTGTATTGGACCTTTCTAAATGTCAGTTATGAAGTGAGTAAAGTATATACATTGCTCAGTTGTGTCTGACTCATCATAACCCCACGGATTGTAGTCCATCAGACTCCTCTGTCCATGGAATTCTCCAGGCAAGAATACTAGAGTGGGTTGCCATTCCCTTCTCCAGGGATTGAACCTGGGTTTCCTGCATTACAGTCAGATTCTTTACCATGTGAGCCACCAGGGAAGTCCAGAGGTCAGTTATCACTGATGGCAAATAGGATGGGGTGAAGTACACATTAAGAGTGGCAAAGGATGGATCTTGTATATCTTTTGCAATAGTTGAGCACATCTGTCTAGAAAGCCATGTTATGACAGAGTTTGACCCACACAGAAATGCAACGAGGGAGATTTCAGGGGCCAATTAATGATGCAAGAGCATGGGTGGAGCAGCCAAGAAGCATCTTGCTGGATAGATGTTTGCCATCCCAACACTTCACTCTCTTCCAGATTGAATATTCTAAATGACTATGACTCACTTTCCCTTGCTCTTGAATAAAGTAATTTATTTTAGAATTTGAGAGCAAGTTTAGCCAAAGCTGGAGCAATATTTAGGCATTGTCTCTCTCCTTTTTTTTTTTTTTAACACTAGCCATAAATTTCACAGCAGCGAAGACTATGTTCTTTTGGTTCTACATTGAATCCACAGAGACTAGCCAAGTATTGGCACACAGTAGGTATACATTAACCACATTGTCGAACCACTGAATTCTGCAGTACTGCTTCTGAGAAAAACACATATTGCACTCCATCTCACACTGGGTTCTCCTGAAAGAGGTAGTTCTTAAACTTGTCAGACTAGAGTGTATTCAAGACAAAAAATCAACAAATCAAAACACAAAACATGCATTATAAAGTTGATTCATCAGGAATAAATGGCATTAAAACAAATAAAGGGGAAGGAAACAGAGTCCAGGGATGTTTATTTTTTTTAATCCTACGACTATTTATAGGGTCTTCTCTAGGTAAAGAAGGAGAAGGCAATGCCAACCCACTCCAGTACTCTTGCCTGGAAAATCCCATGGATGGAGGATCCTGGTGGGCTGCAGTCCATGTGGTCGCTAGGAGTCGGACACGACTGAGCGACTTTACTTTCACTTTTCACTTTCATGCATTGGAGAAGGAAATGGCAACCCACTCCAGTGTTCTTGCCTGGACAATCCCAGGGATGGGGGAGCCTGGTGGGCTGCTGTCTATGGGGTCACACAGAGTCGGACACAACTGAAGCAACTTAGCATAGGTAAAGAATCCACCTGCCAATGCAGGAGACACGGGTTTGATCCCTGGGTTGGAAAGATCCCCTAGAGGAGGGCATGGCAACCCACTCCAGTGTTCTTGTCTGGAGAATCCAATGGGCAGAGGAGCCTGGGAGGCTACAGTCTATGGGGTTGCAAAGAGTAGGATACAACTGAACATGTGTGCATGCATATGCATGGACTTTTGTAAACAAGTGTCTAACAAGCTCATTCACTCCCTGAGCACCCTAACTTCATAACAGACAGTGTCTTCCCTCACCAGCTCCCAGATCATTTTAGTCCTCTCCTCATAGCTCAGGGTCACAAAGCTGGTGCATCTGGAAGATAAGCTTATAAAGGTAGAGAAAAAGACATAGTGTAATCATGTCAGCCTGTCAGAATATCAAGTTCAAAGGAACAAAAGACAGAGTGTCCAGTTTTAATTGGCCCATAAGCAGTTTTGTTTTTTTCCACTCTCAAAATACCCTCAAGAAAAATAATTCCTAGTTTTGGGCTGCTATTATTAAAACACTAAAAAAAATGAGCATTTCCTGTTTATTGAAGATTTAAAATGTGCATAAATCTTGCATTTTTACCCTGACCTTCACAACAGTTCTTTCTGGAATATTTTCCAACTCAGTCTACATTCCTAAGTGTCTGTGTTTAAAAGGGTCCTCCAGTTCTCTATATAATGGCTGGACTTCTATTACAGGGCATTAGTTTTACATTAAGAACTATTAGGATCCTGTGGATGACCCCATTATAACCAGTTTCTGCCATTCACATCAGCACCTGCAGGAGACTAATGTGATCATAGGCAGACAATGTCTGGCTTTAACATCAAATAAATGATGGTTCACACCAAGTGCCTTTGGCATCTACGGTGCTCACAGATATCTTCTTAATGGTCCCATGTTTTTCCATTTGAAAAACATAGTTGGAAAGATCATTGTTTTTGAAATTAATTAATTCACAATTTTTATCTATGTGATCCTGAACCAGTTATTTAAACTCTTTTACCACTGCTTCCTCATCTATAAAGTGGGGGAATTAGCATTTACCTTTGAAGACTGTAGTAAAAAATAAATAATTTTCACCAGCAATGTGCACGTGCTCCATTTCTTCCACATTCTTGCAAATGCTTGTTTGTTTATATATATATATATATATCTGCTAAGTTGCTTCAGTCGTGTCTGACTCTGTGCGACCCCAGAGATGGCAGCCCACCAGGCTCCTCCGTCCCTGGGATTCTCCAGGCAAGAACACTGGAGTGGGTTGCCATTTCCTTCTCCAATGCATGAAAGTGAGAAGTGAAAGTGAAGTCACTCAGTCGTGTCTGACTCTAAGCGACTCCATGGACTGCAGCCTACCAGGCTTCTCCATCCATGGGATTTTCCAGGCAAGAGTGCTGGAGTGGGGTGCCATTGCCTTCTCCATATATATATGTGTGTGTATATATATATATATATATGTATATTATAATAGCTGTCCTGACAAGGGTGAGGTGATATCTTATTGAGGTTTGATTTGCACTTTCCCTGGATTAATGACATTGACTGTTTCTTCAGGTATCTATTAGTAATTTGTATGTCTTCTTGGGGAAATATCTATTCAAGGTCTTAGCTCATTTTTTAAATTGGGTCTTTTTTTCTGTTGAGTTGTAGAATTCCTTATATAGTTTGGATATTATTAATTATTTGAAATTATATAATTAACTGCTTATCAGACATACGGTTTAAAAACATTTTCTCCCATTCCACAGGTTTCTTCTTTGCTTTGTTGATTATTTCCTTTACTGTGCAGAATTAATTGTATAGATTTTATGGAAAACAGTATGGAGATAACTCAAAAATTAAAGATGGAACTGCTATAGGATCATGCAATCACACTTCTGATTATTTATTCAAAAACTTTGAAATCAGAATCTCAAAGATGTATTAACACGTCCATATTTATTGCAGCAGTATTCATAATAGTCAAAATATGGAAACAGTCTATAAATCCATTGACAGATGAACAGAATAATTATGGTATAAACACATAGAGGAATACTGTAGAAACTTAAAAAAGAAGGTCTCCAATATGCTGCAACATGGATGAACCTTGGAGACATTATGCTAAGTAAAATAAGCCAATCACAGAAAGACAAATATTGGATGATTCCACTTAACACAAGATATCAAAAACAGTCAAATTGATAGAATCAAAGAGTGGAATAGAGGTTACTAGGGGCCAGAGAGAAGAGTGAATGGGGAATTACTAGTCGATAAACATAAAGTTGCAGTTAAGGGAGATAAGCTCTAGAGGTCTGTTGTACCACGTACCGTAGTGTGCACTTAAAATGTTAAGAGTGCAGATCTCATGTTTCTATTCTTTCCACAATAAAATAAATGGTTTTAGTTAGATATATTAAGACATATCATGTACTTAGAATACTGTCTGATATACAGTTGTTGTTGGTATTTACTTGCTAAGTTGTGTCTGACTCTTTTGCAACCCCATAGACTGTAGCCCACCAGGCTCTGTTCATGGCACTTCCTAGGCAAGAATACTAGAGTGGGTTGCCATTTCCTTCTCCAGAGATCTTCGCGACCCAGGGATTGAACCCACATCTCCATCACTGACAGGCGGATCCCATACCACTGAGCCACCACAGAAATCCCTAATACAGAGTTAGTAGACATTAAATAATAATTATATCAAAATGCACTATGTCTGTCAATGCAGTAGAAAGCATCCTTTATGCTGCCTGGAAAGAACCAGCTGATGGATAGAAAATGCCAAGTGATACTGACAACTACTATCATGTATGAAATTATTAGCTTGTATAAAAGGCCCATTGAATTTTTTTCTGTGAAAATTAAGTTAGCAATACAGAAAGAAATGGGAAAGATTGCAAAAATGACCTCTGACTTCAGCCATTTACAGTCAGTAAGCCTAATGAACATGATTGAAGACTCATGTGTTTATGCTGATTTTAATTCCTCTGCAACATCTACAGGTTTTAAAAATAACCCTTCCATCTTTTCATTGAGAGTGCTATGCTAATTATTATGCATGTTTATCACATGCTTAAATAGCATCAGCGGTGAAAGCTCATAAAATGTTTATTAAGAAATATAGAAGTATTGAAAACATTAAAACATTGGCTTCAAACATTAAAATATATTTCTAGGAGCTCTTTGGCCAGGATTTTATTTAAAAGTTTTCAAAGTTTTGTGCTGGGAAAATCCCTAGGCAGTAATTTTATTGTTGGAAGACATTTAAACTAATATTTGATATTTTACAATCTCTCCATGATCCATTATGATTTGTAGCCTTTGACTATTTTACTGTAAACTCCATTCTCATTAGTAACTGCTGCAATTCCAAAATATACTTTCAGTAATTTAGAAAATGTCTGCAGTAACATTCACTAAAGGCATTTACATTAACATTCCTTATAACATTAAGACAAAGTATGGTCTCTTGAAAATAAATTTAACCAAATGGAGAGGTTTTTGAAAATCAATGTATATATTCTAGGAGTGGACTGTGGAAATAGGTTCTGAGGTCACTACAATGACCCGTAAAATTCTGAAGTACTATTTGGCCAATAGTCTTCATTACTCACACTTTCTATGAATGTGTGAGAAACTGAGGAAAGCAATCCAAAAACAAAGGATTATGTACAACTCTTTATTTAAAAACTCCTGTGTCACTTTTAAAACTCTGTATGTTAGATATAAAAACTCATTATGTCATTTTCATCAAACTGGCTTAAGGAAAAAGGGATTTATTGGTTATTGTAACTGAAATTTCAGCAGACGTTCTGCCTCCCATCATTGATATGGGGTCTTAGGAAATTATACAAAGTTTGTGACTTACTTTGATAGGCATTCAAAAACTTAAATGGGTTGGTAATTGGAGAATGGGATGAATAGATGGTTGGATGTATGAAAAACCAACTATGGCATAATGCTAATTTTAGAACATTGGTGGCAGGTAATTAGGTGATTTTGGTAAAATAGCTTCATCTTTTCTTTATATATAAAAACATTTCATGACAAAATGTTGTAGAAATTGTTACCACCCTAGTTTCTCCCTCTCGGCTCTCCTTACTGTGTTGGTGTGTCCAAAAAAGTACTAGCCTAAGTGCTTTCAGGTAATTTTGGCAGCAACAGTATGAAGTCATTCCTGTCAGATTCAAAGAAAACATTTTACTGAGTTTGGTTGGCAATGGCCAGATCACATACCCACACCTGAACAAATGACTGGGGTGAGGAGGTTGCAAAGTTCTGATTAGCTAGGAAAGAATCACATGCTCCACTTGTGAAGATGGGCTGAGACTCCTCCCAGAATGTAGGGCTGAGAATTCGAAACAGGGGCTTTGGGTGGCTTAAAATTTCAATTCCTGAAAAATCATTCAAATGTGATATGTAGACCAGCAAATGCATGATGAAATGTAATTCCTGATGTTAGAATGAAAACACCTGCCTAGTCACTAAAAATTATCTATCCTTTTAACAAGTTATGTGTTGTAATGCAAATTAATATAATCGTAGGCATTTTCATTTGCTTTTGGAAGGCAGTGGTGCTCCTAGAAAAGCTGCAGTAGATGAAAACAAGAGTATTCCAAGATTTTTGTGTATAAACACTGGCTCAGAGAAGGAAAAAAGAACGCAGTGAAACACGGTTGGGTTCACTGAATTTATGTAACAACTAAGCCGATTATTCCTAAACATCTTTATCTCTCGTCTGCTCTTCAGTGAACACTCTTCTTAAAGTTTTGTTTTTAGAAATAGAGCCTGACTCCCAAGTACCACTCAGGTGTGCAGAAAGGTTTTTTGACAAGACTTCTAGGATGAAAATTTATGTTGGAAAGTTGTAGCTTCATAATTCCTACAGTACTGGCTGACCAACTTACAATCTTTGACATCAGTTACCACAACAAATAAAATATAACCTGAATTCCTGAAAAAGAAATGTGGCTGACTCTCTGTTATAAGATACAGGTTTGAATCAAGATTAAATTGGGCAAAAAAGCTAAAGGTAAGTATTCTGATTTTAATGAAAGTTGTACCTCAGATGATTATTAGGAAATCAAGGAAATTTTGTATAGAGGTTATAGAACCTCGTATGGAACTATATTATATTACTTTAGGTATACAACACACGTGCATGGTAAGACACTTCAGTTGTGTCTGACGCTTTGCGAACCTATGGACCATAGTCCGTCAGACTCCTCTGTCCATGGGATTCTCCGGGTAAGAATACTGGAGTGGGTTGTTGTGCCCTTCTCCAGGGGGTCTTCCCAACTCAGGGATCAAACCTGTGTCTCTTATTCCTGTGTTGGCAGACAGATTCTTTACCACTATCGCCACCTGGAAACAGGTGTGCATTAAATATAGATACAGATGTGAATAAAGATACAGATACAGATAGGCAAAGAAATTGACATTCTAAGCCTTGAAGTATAAAGAGTTAATTTAGTTGTTTCATTGATATTGGGATTTGTGTTGACATTTTAATCATGAATTATGCCTCTGCATCAGTCCTGTGAACAAGCCTTGATAAATAAATTTAACCTCATTTTGCAAATGAAGAAACTGAAGCCTTGCAAGTTGCAGTATCTTGCTGAATTCTACTACCACTAGTATAGAGTAGTAAGCTGGATTTAAACTAAAATCTGAATAATTTAGGGGATCAAAAGACTATGGACATAGGTTGTAGGTATTTCATTAAAGAAAATCACCCCAATTTTCAATATATACAACAGATTTTCCCTGACACCAAATGGAAAATTAATTTGAAGAAGAGTCCAAGTCAATTATTGTGTGTCTTTTGACTCCAAGGCCTCGCACCCCCATGACCCTGAAGCATGGCTGTTAAGAAGATTGCCCTCTTTGGCGCCATGGGAGGACCAGGCTCACCACCTGGTCAGGCGGTGCAGGTAGGCTCTGAGATGATAGTGCTGGTGTGGAACACCTCCTCCAGGCTGCCTGCAGAGGGTCCCAGCCAGCCCACGTGATAGAGGGTGATGTCCAGCAGGTGGCTGACATGACTAGACTGAGGCTGGAAAGAACGCCATCATCACACTGCTGGGCACCAGCAGTGATCTCGGTCCTGCCACAGTGATATCTGAGGGTGCCTGGAACATTGTGGGGCCATAAGGGCCCATGACATGGACCTTGGCCTTCCTACTGTGGGACCCATGCAAGGTGCCCCCAAGACTGCAAGATATGACCAATGACCACAGTCGGATGCACAAGATACCGCAGGAGTCAGCCTGAGTTTCATGGCTATGATGCTGCCACCTGAAGGAGAACAGCTGCTGAGTGGGGCCCATACTCAGTGACCCTGGATGAATGAGGGCCCTCAAGGTCATCTCCAAACATGAATTGGGCCATTTCAGGCTGTGCCGACTCACTGCCAATGAGCACAATGGGAACAGCAACTGCTACTCCCACCAGTACCAACTCTTTCTTGCAGGACAGCACCCAATCAGTCTTGAACCAAGAGCTTCAAATTAAAAAAAAAGAAAAGAAGAGACCCAAAATGCAGTTAGTACCTTCCTTTTGTAACTAGTACCTAGACAAAGCAAACTCTTAAATCTCATGCTATTCAGTAGCCCCAGAAATATAATATCTATTGATAATAGATTTTGCCAATTTATTACAGTCAATTTATCACCATGATTGACGATATTAAATGTGGTATCCCATGCATTAAATGAGCCCTCCAGATGATCAGAATGAAGCCTGTGGGAGGAGGAACACACTCTATTAGTTATGTTTTTCTGACACAGTGCTGGCATCAATATCTTCAGAGTATTTGCTGCCATGCACGGCTTCGCTTCATCTGCACCAAAACACTTATTTTTCTTTCTTTATGCTCAGTTTGGTTCTTAGTTCAGCTAGACATTTTTTTTTTTTCTTTCTTCCCCAGCAATAGACATCAGTGGATTGGTTACAGAATTAAGTCTCAGAAGCACAAGTACAATACTTTTTCATTGAATCCACAAGACAGAAATATTCATAGCAGTTAATAGATTTCTCCAAATTTTACATGTAGTCTGGCTCTAATCCACACAGTCAAAGGCTTTCCTGTAATTAGTAAAGCAGAAGTAGATGCTTTTTCTGGAATTCCATTGCTTCCTCTATGATCCAGGGAATGTTGGCGATTTGATCTCTGGTTCCTCTGCTTTTTTTAAACCCAGCTTGTACATCTAGATATTCTCGGTTCACGTACTGTTGAAGCCTAGCTTGAAGGATTTTGAGCATAGCCTTACTAGCATGTGAAATGAGCACAATTTCTGGTAGTTTGAACATTGTTTCGGCACTTCCCTTTTTTGGGATTGGAATGAAAACTGATCTTTTCCATTCCTGTGGCCACTGCTGAGTTTTCCAAATTTTCCAAATTTGCTGACATATTGAGTGCAACACTTTAACTGGTGCTGGAGAAGACACTTGAGAGTTTCTTGGACTGCAAGGAGAACAAACCAGTCAATCCTAAAGGAAATCAATCCTGACTATTCATTGGAAGGACTGATGCTGAAGCTGAAGCTCCAATACATTGGCTACCTGATGCAAAGAGACAACTCATATGGAAAAGACCATGATGCTGGGAAAGATTGAAGGCAAAAGGAGAAGAGGGTGGCAGAGGATGAGATGGTTGGAAGGCATCACCAATTCAATGGAAATTAATTTGAGAAAACTCCAGGAGATAGTGAAGGACAGGGAAGCCTGGCATAGTGCAGGCCATGGGGTCACAGAGTCAGACACTACTAAGGGACTGAAAACAAAGTCTGGCTGTGACCACTCTTTATAGTCATACTTGGTCACTTAGATTTAGGATGCAGCCCTCAGGCAAAATTTGAAGAAGCAATACATGTTTTTTGTTCTCAATTTTGCCTTGCTCCAGCAACACACTTTCTCAACTGTTTCATTTCAAATGAGTTTTAACTAAGGGCCCTTTTCTATATGCAGACAATGGAAGAGCAGATGGCACTTTTTCCAGTGTATCTTAGCCAAGATTCCACTCTGGAAACACAGGCAGTTCTTGTTCAATAGCCCTTAAAAAAATTGGTACAGTTCATCTCACTTGATTTCATGTCAACTATGACTTAGAAAAGCCTTGAACACAAGTTCATTTTTCATTTTTGGTAATAGTGACCACTGAGTTCTAACTTTACACTAGGTTTTTAACATTCTTTATGTCAAATGTGACTGGAAATCTACTAAGTAGACACTCTTAATACCTCCATTTTATTTTCCTCTCAGTCTCATTATTTAGCTTCAAAGAGATTGAAAAAAAACAAAAACAAAAAACCCTAGATTCTAATTGATCTCTTAATGATTAAGTGAGCTCAGACAAATAAATATTTTACTTTGAAATCTTTGCAATGGGGATATATGACAAGAATTAGGAAAAGCCAAAACATCAAGCTAATACTTCTGTTTTCCCTTCTTTTACCCAAAGCAGATATTGTTAATCATGTACTGCACTCTTTCTCTCCTAATAGTACTTAAAGACACATAGCTCTTTGGGAAGTTATTCTTACTTTACAGACCTTGAAAAGTTAGATAACATATATTTACATACCCAATACTTGGCTACCTTAGACATCTCTTCCAAAATCTCACATTCTGGATTTCAAGGTATGTCTGCCTCTTAGCTTGTTTACTAATTGAAATCTGTCATTATATATGAAGGGGCTTCTCTGGTGGCTTAGACAGTAAGGAATCTACTTGCAAAGCAGGAGACCCAGGTTCAATCCCTAGGTTGAGAAGATGCCCTGGAGAAGGGAATCACTACCCACCCCATTATTCTTGCCTGGAAAATCTCATGGACAGAGAAAGCCGGCAGACTACTGTCCATGGGGTCGCAAAAACGTTGGCCATGAATTCCGTCAAATGTCTTTCACCTGTCTTGTCACTGTGATGGGTGTTTAAGTTGTGTGTGTGCCAAGTTACTCAGTTGGGACTGACTCTTTGTGACGCTGTGGGCTGTAGCCCAACAGGCTCCTCTGTCCATGAGGATTCGCCAGACAAGAATAATGGAGGAGGGTTGCCGTGCCCTCCTCCAGGGGATCCTCCTGACCCAGTGATCGAACCCAGATCTTTTTATGTCTCTTGCGTTGGCAGGTGGGTTCTTTATCACTACCATCATGCAAAAGTCAATAAAAGTCTCTTGCCTCAAAGGTATATCTAGTTATGACTTTCTTTAAACAGCTTATTTTCATTAAGGCAGGAGCATGTTTGAATTTACTCTTTAAATTTATGTGAGGAGAGAAAAATCTTTGCTCATTTGAATTTTGAAGCATATATTTCCTCAGTGAAAGATTTTCATGAAGGCAGACACAGCAGGCAGAACCGCTGCCCCAAAAGATATTTTTGACTTCACCCCTCATGTCAAGCATGACTGAAGTGAAGACCTTCATGCTTGCAGCTACATTTTTTTTTTTTTTTCTGCTAACAGTCTTTCTCCTTAAGTACTGTGACTGCGTATCTCCATTTCCTGCCTTAAGGATTCTGAAAGCATCCATCTGTCCCTCTGCTTCATTCCCTATTCACTGTGCCCTTAACACTACCACCAAACTTGGTCAATTTATAGCAGAATTGCATAGAATCCATGCTCAGAATAGTCCCTGCAATTGAGTGACAAAAGGCTACATTAGTTCATCTCTTGTTTCTCTGTTTGGCTTAAACCCAGAAGTTTTCTGGGTACCCAGAATCTCAGGAATAAGGTCCTAGAACTGAAACCCAACCCAAGGGCGGTGCTTAGCAAAAATATGGGGTTGCCAAAGCTTAGTTCAGGCTTAGCAAAAAGCTGTCAAGACAAAGGTCATTTGGAAGAGTTAGAGATGAGAGACAAAAAAAACCTATTGGAGTGGGACAGATGCTTGAGAGTAGTTGAAGCAGTAGGTGATGGGAAGAAATCCAGTCAGGCGAACAAAATATTAAGTAGGTGGCAAAAGAGGATATAGCAACAGCAGCCAGCGTGGTAAGCAAAAGGAAAAACTTTTGGTAAGTCACTTACTGTATTTATTGAGCTTGTATGTTTTCATTTTTTCCTACTGTATGGTAAGCTCCTTTAGGGCAAGAGGTATTAATATATCTAGTCCACTTTTAAACTCTATTGCTATGAATTAAATTTCTATTACTATGTTCCCATGTAAATGCTTCATAGATGTTTGATAAATTTACATAAGAAATAAATGAATGGTTGGATTCCATCATTAAACCATCTTCAGACTCCCATATTTCCTTCTTTATGTTATCTTTCAAGTTTTTACCACTTCAATAATTTTAGGATTTCCTTTTCATGAAGCTTATTTTACTCTTTAAATTTTGTGTAAAAAGGATTATTTTTATTATGAGAATGATAAAGAAAATTAACATAGTCTATGTATCAGGGCAACCTAATACAAATACTAATACAAAAACAAATGGTCAGAGGAATATTTTAAGATTAAAATTAACAAAATGAATGGGAGATTGTGAAAGATGAATGGTGGCAAATGCTGAGAAGCACAGCATTATGTTATCAAAGTACTCAGACTTGTGACTTATTATCCAATGCCAAATGTTAACTGCAAAGATGCCAAAGTATTTAAAAAGTATGGCACATTTAAAGGCCAGTCTTATCTATATTACTTGGGCACATTAAAAAAAATTATCAGTTATTTTCAAAATCTCAAGGGCCATTAATGCATTTAAAATGTATTAAGGAAGTGGCTTGGTACAGTGACTTTGACAGTTTATAAGACGTCTTATAACTGGGCATATATAATAATTTTTCTTTAACACACACAAAAGGCTTCGAATAAATTGCCTTGTCCAGTGGCTAGAATACAGTGAAAGTGAAAGTGGCTCAGTCATGTCTGGCTCTTTGTGAGCCCCTGGGACAGTACAGTCCATGGGATTCTCCAAGTCAGAATACTGGAGTGGGTAGCCTTTCCATTCTCCAAGGAATCTTCCCAACACAGGGATTGAACCCAGGTCTCCCTCACTGCAGGTGGATTCTTTACCAGCTGACTCACAAAGGAAGCCCAAGAATACTGGAATGGATAGCCTATCCCTTCTCCAGTGGGTCTTCCCAACCCAGGAATCAAATGGGGGTCTCTTCCACTGCAGGCAGATTCTTTACCAGCTGAACTATGGTCAGTATTCTGCATCTTTTTAGATATTCAAGAATGTAGATATTCAGGAGTTACAGGTAGATGCCTTGGAAAGTGGTTGAAACCGTTAATGTTAACATAATGATCAGGTGTGGAGTTCAAAAGCAGACCTCCAAACTTGAGGAAGATAGTCCCAAAAATTACACAGGAATATAGCATTCTACCTGAGTATATAAATGAAGCAGTACCCTGTCCTGTGGCAACCCACTCCAGTGTTCTTGCCTGGAGAATCCCAGGGACGGTGGAGCCTGGTGGGCTGCCGTCTATGGGGTTGCACAGAATCGGACACACCTAAAGTGACTTAGCAGTAGCAGCAGCACCCTAAATTTATGGTTATTGACACTGGAGGATTGGATTAGAAGATAAATATTCATTTCATACCAAATTGCAAAAATACAGTGCCCTATGATTAGGTTTCCTAGAAATAATTAGGAGAGAGCCTGATTGCCATGTAAAGGGCCAAGTCCAAGAATTTATGAATAGGAGTATTTTTTTAGTCACTCTTTAAATTTATTTGTAAATGAAGGATGATTACAGTATTGTGCTGGTTTCCGCCATACATCAACATGGACCACCCATAGGTACACATGTGTCCCCTCCCTCGTGAGCCTCCCTCCCACCTACCCTTTCCCATGCTTCTAGGTTGTTACAGAGCCCTGATTTGAATCCCTGGGTCATACAGCAAATTCCCACTGGCTCTTTATTTTACATATTTTAGTATATATGTTTCCATACTCCTCTCCCCATTCATCCCACCCTCCTTCCTATCCACCCCTTGTGTCCATAAGTTTATTCTTTATGTTTTGTCTCCATTGCTGCCCTGCAAATAGGTTCATCAGTATCATCTTTCTAGATTTCATATAGATATAGATATAGATATACAATATTTGTTTTTCTCCTTGTGACTTACTTCACTCTGTGTAATAAGCTCTAGTTTCATCCACCTCATTAGCACTTGCTCAAATACATTTGAATAGGAGAATCTTTGAAAGTGAAAATCACTTAGTTGTGTCCGACTCTTTGTGACCCCATGGAATTAGTCCATGGAATTCTTCAGGCCAGAATACTGGAGTGGGTAGCTGTTCCCTTCTCCAGGGGATCTTCCCAACCCAGGGATCAAACCCAGGTCTCCTGCATTGCAGACAGATTTTTTACCAGCTGAGCCACTAGGGAAGCCCAGGAGAATCTTTAGCAACATAAAATTAAGCTGTCAAAACACATTGGTATACAGAATTGATTCCTCTGGATTCCAGTTCAGAAGAATAAACGTTATATCTATTTAAGTCTGCACAATAATTCTGTGAGTATCTCCATTTTAGAGCTAAAGAAACTGACTTATACACCAAAGGAAACACAGTGGCTTAAGAATCCTGTAGTTCCATCTATTCATTATGTACCTGTAATTATGTCCCTTTCTCTCTGCATTTCATTATTCCCATCTGTAAATGGAAGAAAAATAAAATTCACATCTCAAAAAAGTATTCATCCTGATCTATCACTAAATATAGGACTAGGAGTACACGCAGAAAAGGGAAAGAGAGAAATGGATGATTCAATATAATAATTGTATCCCGCAATTAATTGGTTATAAATGTAAGTTCCCTGTATAAAAACAAGTTTAATGTTGGAATTTTGAGCACTAAAATCCTGTTTCTATCTTTTTCTTCAAGTAAATCCACACACAAATGCTGGGGATTTAGTATAGACCATACAACACAAGTTTGCTCTTGCCCCCTGCTGAAAATTTGCTTCATTTCTGATCTTGTCTGCAGTATGTACCATTTATCTCAGTGACAGCAAAAGAAACTTGGGATTAGCTATTAACCAGTAAACAGTATAGCCCCCAAGCTTCTTGGCAGTGCCACCTGGAAATACAAATAATCACAGACTCCCTAGAGTAGGAGACCATGTCCTTGGTCAATGAGGTGAGAAGAGGACAGAGGGTAATGAGCAGACCGCCTAGTATTTTTCTTATTTTATTCCCCTGCTGTTCTAATGTGAAGCCAGGTTAAGGACATAGGACACATTTTAGAGATTAGTTATACTTAAAATTATAACAGCCAATAAGATTTAATGCTTAAATTAGGCCCATATCATTTATTAATTTATTCATTCATCCATTCAGTCATTTGAAAAAATATCTACTGAGCACCTTCTTTGTGTCAAGTTTGGTCAACAGCCACGAAGGACACAGAAACAAATAGGGTTTCTGGCTTCAAGAAGCTCATACCATAGAAGGGCTATGCACAGTAAACATTTATCCATTTTTTCACAAATAGTTTTGTGTGCTTAATAAATCATAAATGGTCAGTGTACAAGCTCTGAACAAAAGAGAGCACTTGGAGTTTGGAGTATGAATTCCTACCTAATGAAGCTATCAGTTTGTGGAATGTTATGAGGAGTCTACAGTGGTTTTCCATCAGCTCCTTTCAGTTCAGTTGCTCAGTCGTGTCCGATTCTTTGTGACCCCATAAATCGCAGCACGCCAGTCCTCCCTGTCCATCACCAACTCCCGGAGTTCACCCAAACTCATGTCCACTGAGTCAATGATGCCATCCAGCCATCTCATCCTCTGTCATCCTCTTCTCCTCTTGCCCCCAATCCCTCCCAGCATCAGGGTCTTTTCCAATGAGTCAACTCTTTGCATGAGGTGGCCAAAGTACTGGAGTTTCAGCTTCAGCTTGTCAAATTCATCCTCATCCTCAGGGCCTTGGCTTTTGCTGTCCCCCTTATCTAGATTGCCATTCCTCACCTCTTCATGTGATTGGCTCTTCTCTCATATTTAGATCTCAATGCAAATCTTACCTTCTCAGGGATTAGATTCCTGGCCAGCCAATGCAAAGCAAACATTGCCCCTTCCCTTGATTTTTCTCATTAACCTTGGTTTCCTTGTTTTCAAAGCATTTAATATAAAAAGTGTCATGTTTATGTATTTTTGTCAGTTTATTTATATGTGTTCCCTATAAATACATGTTGCTTGAATGGATGGCTTGAATAAATGAATAGTTCAATAAGGACATGGGAAAGGAGCATCTTATCCTGCCTACGAGAGAAAGGAAGACCTCACGCAAAAGAGTGTCATCTTCCATGAGAAAAAGTTATGTTAAACCAGAAACTGGCCAAAGTAGAGGTATTTCCAGGCTATAGAAGCACAATGTTCAAAGGCATCACATACGAGGCAGTGTGTCAAGGTGTCAAGTGTCCCTGGACTTGTGATTATATGTTTGGAAGTGACAAAGGAGGCTGGATAGAAGACAGTGGGAAGACCATGACGACACCAATTTGCTAAGCAGCCTGGACTTCCTCCTGAGAAGAACAGGGAGACATCGAATCATTTTAAATGAGGTAGCACAAACACAAGACTTGCATTTCACAACAACTGATGTAGTAGTAAGAGGAGTTTCCTAGGTGGCACTAGTGGTTAAGAACCCACCTGCCAGTGCAGAAGACATAAGAGATGAGAGTTCGATCCCTGGGTTGGGAAGATCTCCTGGAGGAGGGCATGGCATCCCATTGCAGTATTCTTGCCTGGAGAATCCCATGGATAGAGGAGCCTGGTGGGCAATGGTCCATAGTGTCTCAAAGAGTCAAACACGACTGAAGCCACTTAGTATGCCTTCATGCAAGGAGAGGTATGTTGCTAGAAGGTAAACATGCAACAGGTGACTTTAAGTCTCTTTAAATTGTACTTGAAGCTAATGCCAAGGGAATGAATTAAAACTCTAGAATGGTGGAGATAAGAAAATGTGAATTCATTTATTAAGAATGTAGATATTATGTCAAATGGTAACATTGTGGGAGTGAAAGAAAATAATGATGACCACAATTCTACCTGGAGTATTGTGTAGTCATTTGGGACATTATAGTTCATAAGCCATGGGATTAGAGTAAGTGAAAGAAAGCAGATATTGGGATTGCGGAAAAGAAATTATTCAGTAGAAACTTGCTCTCTTTCCAGTGGCCTTGGGATATTAAAAAGAAACTGGCATACATTTATCAAAACTGTAGAGAGTTCATATTTGGAATTAAATTTGGAGTGAGTATGATAATTCAGTTTACCCATTGAAAGACAAAATAGATTCTCAGGGTGCTTTAAATCTCAAACTGTCCCTTAAGTATGATGGCAATACATTCTTATTACCTAAAGATTCTTATCACTTAATTTATCACTATTTTAGAAAAGGTCTGGTTAGGTCAATTTATCTCTAATTCTGAAAGTCAGTAATTGAGTAGGAATTTTATTTCTGCGTCAACAATCATCATATGAAGGATTGACTAAAAATATACTTATCAGTGGAAATTATAAGGGCTATGGCAACAGGCAAACCTGGGTTTAAACTGTGCTTCTCTTTCTGTCACTAGATAGATCTTCTTGGACAGGTTTGTTTGTTTTTTCCTTTTAAACTCCTCTGTGCATGTATTTTTTTCATTTTAGCACAAGAGAGATAGTAATGAATTTAGAGTATTGGTACAGGAAACCCTGATAGCATATATATGGCCTGATGCAGTGAGATAGTCAATAATGATTCTTAATTAATTTCATGATCATAATGATGTCATCATGTGGTTCAGACCAAAATCTTCCTTGGAATAATAAAAGTCAGCTCTTCTGGCTTTTAACAACAGCATAGCAGGGCGTTTCTATTCCAGTCCTCATTCACAGAGATGGGCCCTTTGCCTTTTGCAAAAGGGAATGCCAGAATGAAAAGGCTGAATGACTTTTATTTTCCTATTTCTGTATAGCACGAATGGTGTAATGTTATCAGTAGAGATAATACTGCCTGTAAATAGCTCTGAGTGAATTTGGTTGGCAAAATCGCGGGTGAAGATTGACAGGATCTTAAACAGCAGTAGTCAGGGAGGCCGGGGCTGGAGTATTGACAGCGGGTGATTTCGTGAGTAATGAAGAAGGTTATATGATTAAGTTTCCCAAAGCGTGCAGCGCCTGCCGTGAGCACTTGCTGCCGATCACCACCCTTCTGTGCTGCTGACTAGCCTCACTGCTTTCCAGGCAGGATCAATAGGATTAGAGGATTTGCACAGAAAGCTTGCCTGTGGCTTCTTGTTAAGGGTGTAGGGTGCCTTATAGCTCTCCTCTCTGGCGGTTTGCAACCATTCCATGTATTAATCACATACAAAGTCATCTTTTGGCTCTATTTTATGACTGTTTTTCTTCTATTACTTTTTTTTTAAGAACTTCAGACTTACCTTTAACCCCCCTAAAAATAAGATAATGCCCAAGACAGCACCCAATATGGCCAAATCCTATGCATTCTTCTTCAAGGCATAGCTCTTTTGTCACCTCCACCAGGGAGCCTTGAGGTCTTGGTTAGAATGACACATTGTGTTCCTAACTCTTTGTACATTTGCCACCTGGCAAATCACCTGCCCATACTTGTTTTCCTCACTAGATTGTTAACTTCTCTGACAACAATTGTGTTTTATTAATCTTTGTAACCTCTCTACCTGATTATATATATCCCATAGTATATGTTCAATGAGCATTTGCTCATTTTTTAAACCATATGCTAAATACTGTAAATGAAATTAATTTATTCATTGGTGAAAGAAGAAATATCTCAGTACCAACCCCATGGAGTTGTTGTGAAGATAAAGTAAGCTTCAGAGAGGTTTTTAAAAATAGGAGCTAATGACAGAGGTAAGCAGTGAGACCAGTATTCAAATATCAGATCAGATCAGATCAGATCAGTAGCTCAGTCATGTCCGACTCTTTGCCACCCCATGAATCGCAGCACACCAGGCCTCCCTGTCCATCACCAACTCCCAGAGTTCACTGAGACTCACGTCCATCGAATCAGTGATGCCATCCAGCCATCTCATCCTCTGTAGTCCCATTCTCCTCCTGCCCCCAATCCCTCCCAGCATCAGAGTCTTTTCCAATGAATCAACTCTTCACATGAGGTGGCCAAAGTACTGGAGTTTCAGCTTTAGCATCATTCCTTCCAAAGAAATCCCAAGGCTGATCTCCCTTAGAATGGACTGGTTGGATCTCCTTGCAGTCCAAGGGACTCTCAAGAGTCTGCTCCAACACCACAGTTCAAAAGCATCAATCCTTCGGCGCTCAGCCTTCTTCACAGTCCAACTCACACATCCATACATGACCACAGGAAAAACCATAGCCTTGACTAGACAAACTTTTTTTGGCAAAGTAATGTCTCTGCTTTTGAATATGCTATCTAGGTTGGTCATAACTTTCCTTCCAAGGAGTAAGCGTCTTTTAATTTCATGGCTGCAGTCACCATCTGTAGTGATTTTGGAGCCCAGAAAAATAAAGTCTGGCACTGTTTCCACTGTTTCCCCATCTATTTCCCATGAAGTGGTGGGACCAGATGCCATGATCTTCGTTTTCTGAATGTTGAGCTTTAAGCCAACTTTTTCACTCTCTTCTTTCACTTTCATCAAGAGGCTTTTTAGTTCCTCTTCACTTTCTGCTATAAGGGTGGTGTCATCTGCATATCTGAGGTTATTGATATTTCTCCCGGCAATCTTGATTCCAGCTTGTGTTTCTTCCAGTCCAGCATTTCTCATGATGTACTCTGCATAGAAGTTAAATAAACAGGGTGACAATATACAGCCTTGACGAACTCCTTTTCCTATTTGGAACCAGTCTGTTGTTCCCTGTCCAGTTCTAACTGTTGCTTCCTGACCTGCATACAAATTTCTCAAGAGGCAGGTCAGGTGGTCTGGTATTCCCATCTCTTTCAGAATTTTCCACGGTTTATTGTGATCCACACAGTCAAAGGCTTTGGCATAGTCAATAAAGCAGAAATAGATGTTTTTCTGGAACTCTCTTGCTTTTTCCATGATCCAGCGGATGTTGGCAATTTGATCTCTGGTTCCTCTGCCTCTTCTAAAACCAGCTTGAACATCTGGAAGTTCACGGTTCACATATTGCTGAAGCCTGGCTTGGAGAATTTTGAGCATTACTTTACTAGCGTGTGAGATGAGTGCAATTGTGCGGTAGTTTGAGCATTCTTCGGCATTGCCTTTCTTTGGGATTGGAATGAAAACTGACCTTTTCCAGTCCTGTGGCCACTGCTGTGTTTTCAAATTTGCTGGTATATTTAGTGCAGCAGTTTCACAGCATCATCAGCTCAACTGGAATTCCATCACCTCCACTAGCTTTGCTCGTAGTGATGCTTTCTAAGGCCCACTTGACTTCACATTCCAGGATGTCTGGCTCTAGGTCAGTGATCATACCATCGTGATTATCTGGGTCGTGAAGATCTGGGTCTTGTGAATTCAAAGTCTGTACAATTGACCATTTTCTTCTAATCTTTCTGGAAAAGCCACATTGCATGACTTAAGTATAATACATTTATATATTTTTAAATCTTCTTTTTAAAATATTTAAAACAGTCTGCATTACACTCCTCTGAGACCTAATTTACCTACCTCTGAATTAGGTAAATAGCTGTTCTTCTGCACGCCTGTAAAGGTCAGTGACTGGTCCCATGGTTAAGTAAACCAGAAGACAAGGCAAGTTGAGAAAAGATGAGTGACTGTGAATTAGTCTAATCATTCCACCTCATTCTTCCTCCGCCTGGGAAAAGGCTGTCTTCATAAAAACACAGCACTGGTAGTGTTAGGGGAAGCACGCTGATTGAAACTGCCCACCCTGACCAGGCACCATAGTAACCATTTGCATGAGTTGTTTTATGACAGGAGATCCTGTTAAGGAATAGGGAACTAATAAGCCACCACCAACCGGAAGAGGTCCGGAAAGGTCTAAAGGAGACACCGCGTGTCTGTCCACTTCCCAGAATCCCTCTCGCCAGCATCCATCTTGGCTGAGTGATGCGTGCACCACCAGGAAAGACTCTGAATTAGAATGATTGACCAAAGATCACCCGTAAACTAGCCCATCACCATAAAACCTGAGATGCGGCAGAGCAGTTCTCCTGGGTTCCCTTACCCTACTGTTCTCCACCCTGGTGCCCTTTCTCAATAAAATCTCTTGCTTTGTCAGCACATGTGTCTCCTCGGACAACTCATTTCCGAGTGTTAGACAAGAGCCCAGTTTCCGGCCCTGGAAGTGGTCCCACTTCCTGAAACAATAGCAGATATGTGTCAGTGTCTCAAATTGCATTCCCCTCTTTCTTGCATATCCCCAGGTATTGATGTTCATTATGCTTAGGCATCGTGGGCCAAGTCTGATTACTCTCACAACATCCCTTCCCCAGATAGTCCAAATTCAGCAACCCAGTTGCTGCATTTTCTCTGGATGCTTGCTGAGCCTTCCACTGTCTTAAGTGCCTGGCAGGTAATCACAGGTGGAGAGAGATGAAAATAATGTTTGTTTGTTTGTTTTTTTAACTCATACACCTATATTATTTTAAAGCATCAGTCTTAGAGAGGGAGGAAAGTACACTTAAGCATTTATAATTCAGCAGACAGGGCTTATCTGGTGGCTCATTGGTAAAGAATCCACCTGCCAATGTAGGACATGCGGGTTCGATCCCTGGGTCAGGAAGATCCCCTGGAGAAGGAAATGACAACCCACTCCAGTATTCTTGCCTGGAGAATTCCATGGACAGAGGAGCCTGGTGCTACAGTCCATGGAGCTGCAAGTCACACATGACTAAGCAGCTAAACAACAAAAATCCAGCAGACAACCATCATCACACACCCCAATCCATTTTATGCATTGTATTTCCTATGTTTGTTCCAAGGATAAGAGTTTCTGCATAACTGTGTCCAATATTTGTATCAGATTGATCAGTTAATTAGCAATGGCAAACATTTACTATGAGAGATTAAATGAATTTTATAAGCAAATCCCTCTTATTAACATTACAGGTTTATAATAAATACACAACCAAACCTATCTCTTCTGAAATTGTTTTGGCTTAATGAAACAGTGTCTGTCACAACTCCGAAAATTCTGTAATATTCAAATTAATGTGTAAACAAGATCCAGTATTTTTATTTTGTCAACTATAAAAAATCAATATTTAACTCACAGAAACATTTAGAAAACAGTATTTGCTGCAACAAAGTCTGTTGTATTCATTTGTATTCTAGACCTCCAAGGCAAGGTCTAGAAAGTGCCTAATATTTATTTGTATGTATGTGTGTTTGAGTATTTGCATTTTGTAGGGAAAGAAGTAGTTACTGAATAACATATAACATAAATAAGTATACAAATAATGTTTCATATTTTAAAATAAATAAAAATTAATGAATGGAGAGTTAATGTAGGCATATGATGATATAGAAGGGAGTTTGACCTGATAATGTGATATTTGAGCAGACATCCAAGTGAATTGAGGAATGTGGGCCATGAAACTATTTGGAGAAATATTTCTCATGGTAAACACTGAAATAAATAAAGTTGGAGGTAGATATTTAGAGAAGAGAGAGAAAGTGTGAGTCTGAAGTGATACTCTTTCATTTTCTCTTTTATTTAAGTAGAATTGTCATGTAGGTCATCTAGTATGTACTCTTCAGAAGTAGGGATGTTACCAGCTCTCCTCCTCCCTCCTCTCCCCAACCCCTGACATAGTTAGGGAACATTGTTCTGGACTGCTTTAGTGCTGGTGGGCTTAACCAAGTGAGAAGAACTTGATTGCTCTCTGACAGAGGAAAAGGACTGTGTTAGAACTGGGTCTGTGTCCATTTCTAGAGCATACAGTCAAATTAAAATATTGAATTCTACCAGAGGTCATGGATACTAAGTGCTGTGCTTAGTCACTCAGTCATGTCCAACTCTTTGTGACCCCATGGACTGCAGGCTGCCAGGCTCCTCTGTCCATGGGGATTCTCCAGGCAAGAATACTGGAGTGGGTTGCCATGTCCTCTTCCAGCATGGATAATATAGTGGGACTATATTGCAGAATTCAACTCCTATTGAATTCTTTTTACTTTCACTTGTAGAGTTGCATATAACGTATGATATCTATCAATTCAACATAAAGTTGACTTTTGAGAAAAGCGAATTAGAACTGTACAGGTCCACTTATAGACAGATGTGTTTTTTTTTTTTAATAGTAAATGTTACAGTACTGCCCAGTCTGTGGTTGGTTGAATCCACAGATATGGAGTAGGCATGAATACAGAGGGCCTACTATGGTTTACATGTGGATTAACCCTCGTGTCTGGCAAGGGTCAACTGTATAATCATGTTTTGTTTTAATGAACTTACATGTAATTGCTTATAAGTAAAATTATTTTCAGTGTTGGTGATTGTCTACTACACAGGGTTAATAGCATCCTTCCAAGATTTATGTCCTTTTGCAAACCTCAGAGTGTAACCTTATTTGAAAATAGGGTGTTTGTAGATATGATTTAGTTAATATGAGGTCATACTGGACTAGGATGGGCCTTTAATCCAACAAGACTTATAAGAAGAGTAAAAGAGTCACAGGCTCACGTGCTGGTGTGGAGTCAGAGACTGGAGTTACATAGCTGCATGCCAGAGAGCGTTAGGAATTGTCAGCAGTCACTGGAAGCTAGAAGAGAAGCATGGGCAGATCCCCCGCTGACATGTGAAGAAGGAACCAAACTTACCCATACCTTGATTTTGAGCTTCTTTCCTTCTAAACTGTGAAAGAATGTGTTTCTGTTGTGTTGTGACTCCCACATTTGTGGTACTTTTTTACAGTGGCACTGAGAAACAAATATTCTATTACCGGGTCTTAGGCTAGCTGTCTTCACCAGGACTATTTCGTATGGTGTGTTGTTCCCACCCATATACAAAAGTATAAAGTTATATGCATGCTATTTATTTAACAAATGTTGGACACCTATCATAATCTTCGCAGTCATCTAGGTGTTAGGAATACAGGTGTGAATGAGAGAAATGAAGTAATGCCCCTATGGAGATTGATTATACAGTAATGTTTACCCATTCTTGTTACAGTAGTAGATTGCAGGACTTTTGACTTTGGAATGCAGAAAACTGGAAGACAAGAAGGAGCTTGGCAAGAATTATCAAAACCACATGAAAGTATCAGGATTATATAGAGTACAATGGCTTCCTATACAAATAAATATTTATAATTAAACTAATAACCCAGAACTCAATAATGGTAGGATTCTGACAAAAAAAATTTATTTCCTCATCCTTAGTTCAGTTCAGTTGCTCAGTCGTGTCGACTCTTTGCAACCCCATGGACTGCAGCACACCAGGCCTCCCTGTCCATCACCAACTCCTGAAGTTTACTCAAATTTATGTCCACTGAGGCAGTGATGCCATCCAACCATCTCATCCTCTGTCATCCCCTTCTCCTCCTGCCCTCAATCTTTCCCAGCAATCAGGGTCTTTACCAATGAGTCAGTTCTTCACATCAGGTGGCCAAAGTATTGGAATTTCAGCTTCAGCATCAATCCATCCAATGAATATTTAGGACTGATTTCTTTTAGGATGGACTGGTTGGATCTCCTTGCAGTCCAAGGAACTCTCAAGAGTCTTCTCCAACACCACACTTCAAAGCATCAATTATTCGGCACTCAGCTTTCTTTATAGTCTAACTCTCACATCCATACATGACCACTGGAAAAACCATAGCCTTGCATACTAGTAAAGAATTGCTCAAAATTCTCCAAGCTAGGCTTCAGCAATATGTGAACTGTGAACTTCCTGATGTTCCAGCTGGTTTTAGAAAAGGCAGAGGAACCAGAGATCAAATTGCCAACATCCACTGGATCATCGAAAAGCAAGTGAGTTCCAGAAAAACATCTATTTCTGCTTTATTGACTATACCAAAGCCTTTGACTGTGTGTATCACAATAAACTGTAGAAAATTCTGAAAGAGATGGGAATACCAGACCACCTGACCTGACTCTTGAGAAATTTGTATGCAGGTCAGGAAGCAACAGTTAGAACTGGACATGGAACAACAGACTGGTTCCAAATAGGAAAAGGAGTAAGTCAAGTCTGTATATTGTTACCCTGCTTATTTAACTTATATGCAGAGTACATCATGAGAAACACTGTGCTGGAAGAAGCACAAGCTGGAATCAAGATTGCCGGGAGAAATATCAATAACCTCAGATATGCAGATGACACCACCCTTATGGCAGAAAGCGAAGAGGAACTAAAAAGCCTCTTGATGAAAGTGAAAGAGGAGAGTGAAAAAGTTGGCTTAAAGCTCAAAATTCAGAAAATGAAGATCATGGCATCCGGTCCATCACTTCATGGGAAATAGATGGGGAAACAGTGGAAACAGTGTCAGACTTTATTTTTGGGGGCTCCAAAATCACTGCGGATGGTGACTGGAGCCATGAAATTAAAGACGCTTACCCTTGGAAGGAAAGTTATGACCAACCTAGATAGCATATTCAAAAGCAGAGACATTACTTTGCCAACAAAGGTCCGTCTAGTCAAGGCTATGGTTTTTCCTGTGGTCATGTATGAATGTGTGAGTTGGACTGTGAAGAAGGCTGAGCGCCGAAGAATTGATGCCTTTGAACTGTGGTGTTGGAGAAAACTCTTGAGAGTCCCTAGTCAAGGCTATGGTTTTTCCTGTGGTCATGTATGGATTTGAGAGTTGGACTGTGAAGAAGGCTGAGCGCCGAAGAATTGATGCTTTTGAACTGTGGTGTTGGAGCAGACTCTTGAGAGTCCCTTGGACTGCAAGGAGATCCAACCAGTCCATTCTGAAGATCAGCCCCAGGATTTCTTTGGAAGGAATGATGCTAAAGCTGAAACTCCAGTACTTTGGCCACCTCATGCAAAGAGTTGACTCATTGGAAAAGACTCTGATGCTGGGAGGGATTGGGGGCAGGAGGAGAAGGGGATGACAGAGGATGAGATGGCTGGATGGCATCACTGACTCGGTGGACGTGAGTCTCAGTGAACTCCAGGAGTTGGTGATGAACAGGGAGGCCTGGCATGCTGCAATTCATGGGGTCGCAAAGAGTCAGACAAGACTGAGCGACTGAACTGAACTGAACTGACCAGATGGACCTTTATTGGCAAAGTAATATCTCTGCCTTTTAATATGCTGTCTAGTTTGGTCATAATTTTCCTTCCAAGTAGTAAGCATCTTTTATTTTCATGGCTGCAGTCACCATCTGCAGTGATTTTGCAGAGCCCAAAAATAAAGACAGCTACTGTTTCCACTGTTTACCCATCTATTTCCCATGAAGTGATGGGACCAGGTGCCATGATCTTCGTTTTCTGAATGTTGAGCTTTAAGCCAACATTTTTCACTCTCCTCTTTCACTTTCATCAAGAGGCTTTTGAGTTCCTCTTCACTTTATGCCATAAGGGTGATGTCATCTGCATATCTAAGGTTATTGATATTTCTCCCAGAAATCTTTATTTCAGCTTGTGTTTCCTCCAGCCCAGCGTTTCTCATGATGTACTCTGCATATAAATTAAATAAGCAGGGTAACAATATATAGCCTTGACGTACTCCTTTTCCTATTTGGAACCAGTCTGTTGTTCCATGTCCAGTTCTAACTGTTGCTTCCTGACCTGCATATAGGTTTCTCAAGAGTCAGGTCAGGTGGTCTGGTATTCCCATCTCTTTCAGAATTTTCCACGGTTTATTGTGATCCACACAGTCAAAGGCTTTGGCATAGTCAATAAAGCAGAAATAGATGTTTTTCTGGAACTCTCTTGCTTTTTCCATGATCCAGCGGATGTTGGCAATTTGATCTCTGGTTCCTGTGCCTTTTCTAAAACCAGTTTGAACATCTCAAAGTTCACGGTTCACATATTGCTGAAGCCTGGCTTGGAGAATTTTGAGAATTACTTTAGTAGCGTGTGAGATGAGTGCAATTGTGCTGTAGTTTGAGCATTCTTTGGCATTGCCTTTCTTTGGGATTGGAATGAAAACTGACCTTTTCCAGTCCTGTGGCCACTGCTGAGTTTTCCAGATTTGCTGGCATAATGAGTGCAGCACTTTCACAGCATCATCTTTCAGGATTTGAAATAGCTCCACCGGAATTCCATCACCTCCGCTAGGTTTGTTCGTAGTGATGCTTTCTAAGGCCCACTTGACTTCACATTCCAGGATGTCTGGCTCTAAGTGAGTGATCACACCATCATGATTATCTTGGTCGTGAAGATCTTTTTTGTACAGTTCTTCTGTGTATTCTTGCCACCTGTTCTTAATATCTTCTGCTTCTGTTAGGTCCATACCATTTCTGTCCTTTATTGAGCCCATCTTTGCATGAAATGTTCCCTTGGTATCTCTAATTTTCTTGAAGAGATCTCTAGTCTTTCCCATTTTACTCTTTTTGTCTGTTTCTTTGCACTGATCACTGAGGAAGGCTTTCTTATCTCTCCTTGTTATTCTTTGGAACTCTGCATTCACTCTGTCTATAATTCTGTTTTCCATTTATGTTGGACACTTTCATTCTCACCTCCATTTTGTTTAATAATAATTTTTATCTTTCCTCCTTCCTTTTATTTCACTGTGATATATCGAATCTAATTTACTCAAATATATTTTATTCTACTTCTCTTCTGCTGGATCTATGCTGTGGCTTAATTCGTGCTTGTAAATCTTAGTTTTTATTGGTTTATTTGCCTCTTTTCTTCATAGAATTTTTTTTGTTTGTTTTTATTCTTTCTTTTTTAAAAGTTTAAGTCAAACATGCTAGTCTACAGTCTTTTTGTTGCTATAAAAAATAGTTGTATTATCTAATATTCTTGAGATACTAATCCTCCCATATGTTATATCTGTTTATCCTCATTTGTGGCAGATGGTTATCTCATCTGTTTTGTAATGAGAGAGTGTGTGCTCATCTATACAGGGCTTTTTCAGTGAGAACAACCTAAACTTTTTAAGAGTGAACTTTAAGTGAGGTTTACATTTGTTTTATCAGGCATCCTAAAATTATCACCAATCTATGACCATGTTTTATGCTAATTTCTTAACTCCTGCATCCTGTACCATATGGGCAGTATACATTTAGCCTGTGTGAAACGTAGCCCACTCCATTTCTCAAGTGAGAGATACATGGGATGTGTTTATGTGTGTGTGTGTCCATACATGTGTGTTTTCCTAGAACCCAAATGGAAACAGACAAGCTGCCTTTCCCATCTCTCTGTATGTTAGAGATAAGTTTCCCAAATTGAGCGATCGAAAGTTTGAACATTATGTGTAGGCTTAGTCACAGTTTCTTCAAACTTCTTGGTCCAGGACTTTATCAGTCTGCTTCCACTTTTCCATCCTCCTCCTCCTTTTTCCTCTTCTTTTCCCTCTTCTCCTCCTTTTCCTCTTTCTTCTTCTTCCTCTTCTTCCAATAGCAAACTTCCTCCAAGGGCAAACACTATGCTAATTCATATGATTAATGCTGTTTTTTCATCTTTAATTCTTACCATCAAAAGATTTAGTTTGTTCTTTCACTGTATGTATTCACATTTGTACTCCTGCTACATATTATTTAACTTTTCTAAGGATTTATTTCTTGAGAGATTTAGATTAACTTAGTTTGTCATATTCCTCTGCTATTAATTTGACATATTATTTTTCATTTAATCCTCTACAAAATCTTATGAGATAGGTAAATTGTCTCCACTTGATTCCTCAATTTTTTTAATCTAAAAATAAATGTGAGTAAGTAGAACAAAAACAAACTCACAGATTTAGAGAATGAACTTATGATTGTCAGGGGGAAGGATGGGGCGAAGGGATAATTAGAGAGTTTAGGATGGACATGTACATACTGCAATATTTAAAATGGATAGCCATCACTTCTTGGCCTTTTGGCTAAGATCAAGTGTAAAATGGATAATCAACAAGGACCTACTGTACAGCATATGGAACTCTTCTCAGTGTGATGTGGCAGCCTGGATGGGAGGGGAGTAAGGGAGAATGGATACATGAATATGCATGACTGTGTCCCTTTGCTGTTTGCTTGAAACTATCACAGAGATCAAATTGCCAACATCCGCTGGATCATCAAAAAAGCAAGAGAGTGCCAGAAAAACATCTATTTCTGCTTTATTGCCTATGCCAAAGCCTTTGACTGTGTGGATCACAATAAACTGTGGAAAATTCTGAGAGAGATGGGAATACCAGACCACCTGACCTGCCTCTTGACAAACCTATATGCGGGTCAGGAAGCAACAGTTAGAACTGGACATGGAACAACAGACTGGTTCCAATTAGGAAAAGGAGTACGTCAAGGCTATATATTGTCACCCTGCTTATTTAACTTATATGCAGAGTATATCATGAGAAACACTGAGCTGGAAGAAGCACAAGCTGGAATCAAGATTGCCAGGAGAAATATCAATAACCTCAGATATGCAGATGACACCACCCTTAAGGCAGAAAGTAAGTGAAAGAGGAGAGTGAAAAAGTTGGCTTAAAGCTCAACATTCAGAAAACTAAGATCATGGCATCTGGTCCCATCACTTCATGGGGACTAGATGGGGAAACAGTGTCAGATTTAATATTTTGGGCTCCAAAATCACTGCAGATGGTGATTGCAGCCATGAACTTAAAAAACGCTTACTCCTTGGAAGGAAAGTTATGACCAACCTAGATAGCATATTAAAAAGCAGAGACATTACTTTGTCAACAAAGGTCTGTCTAGTCAAGGCTATGGTTTTTCTTGTGGTCATGTATGGATGTGAGAGTTGGACTGTGAAGAAGGCTGAGCGCCGAAGAATTGATGCTTTTGAACTGTGGTGCTGGAGAAGACTCTTGAGAGTCCCTTGGACTGCAAGGAGGTCCAACCAGTCCATTCTGAAGGAGATCAGTCCTAGGTGTTCATTGGAAGGACTGATGCTAAAGCTGAAATTCAATACTTTGGCCACCTCCTGCGACAGAGGATGAGATGGCTGGATGGCATCACCGACTCGATGGACATGAGTTTGAGTGAACTCCGGGAGTTGGTGATGGACAGGGAGGCCTGGTGTGCTGTGATTCATGGGGTCGCAAAGAGTTGGACACGACTGAGCGGCTGAACTGAACTGAACTGAAACTATCACAGCTTTGTTAATCAGTTATACTTCAGTACAAAATTAAAAGTTTAAAAAAAGAAAAACTAAGATAATTCCTCCAAGTGTCACAATGAGAAAGTGGCAAATTTGAGACTGGTACTCTAATCCACGAGACCAGAGTGTTCAGGCTTTTACTCATATAGTTACATGTCTCCCACTGGAAAGGAACAAACTTATAGGCGTAGAGTTTTAGGTTATAAACCTGGTAGACTCTATGGATCTTTCCCAGATTATATGATACAAATGAGGTCATTGATAGCCAGTAAGGAGAAATTATCTACCCCTTGTCCAAAATAGGAATTTTAAAACCCAGAATTGAATGGATTTCCTTTTACTTGAAGTGCAGTGAGCCCTCTCCCCACCTGCGGCCACACAGGCACATCTTATTTGCAGTTGACAAAGAATGGATTTGCTGTGAAATACAATTTAGACACTAGAGATTTATGCCACCTGCCTCTGCAGAGTCTCATGAGAAGGATTGAAAGGCATCATCACAGCCTCCCTAAGTGCATGTTTCAGCTCTCGGATGTCAACACTCGAAGCTCCCAACAGACAACATAGGGGAAATTATAGGCACGAGATGTCTTTTCTTGGACGGTACCCATTCTATGTCATTCCTAAAGGCCTTACAAATATCTATGGGTGCAATTGGAAATATCAGTAAAAGAGACTGGCAGTGTAGAAATTGAAAATAATAGTGTAGGCAAAATACACATCCCCAAAGTGTGTGGCTCGTGTTTTTCTGAGAAAAACAAATGTAGTTTTACTTTTCTATGCGTGGACTTATTATTCATGGTGGACACAGAAAGTCTTAATAATAACATATGAACAAAAAGTGAACAGTGTCTAAACTAGAAATGCTAGAGCTTTGGAAAAACAATGCAGTCAAATAGAAGATTCATTAATAATAATATTTATATTAATAATACTTTTTATAATATTCCCACTTATTTTATTAAGGTTTTATTAGAACAGAGCTTTTAAAAATTGCACCTATGTCACTTAATCCTTGAGATGATCCAGTCAGGGGGCAGAATATAGATTTATAAGTTTATTTTTCAGATGAAGGAGCTGAAGTTTATAAAGGTTGGCATCATGTCATATAGGTGGTAATTAAGCCAGGTCTGGAATCCAGGACTTTGTGTTGTGCAAAAACTGATTCCCAATTCACAACTTCTGTGTTCCAACAGACCCACAGTAAGTCCCATCTATATCTGCTAGTCTACACACTCATATTCACACACAAACACACCATTCTTTCATTCATTACTTTATCCATTCAACAAATTATTGCCAAGCACCTACTGTTTGTCAGATTGCTAGGTAAATTATGTGTATTTTACATATATTATTCAGTCCTTACTACCACTCTGGAAGTTACTGTTCATATTCTAATTCTATTTTTGCAAAAACTGAATTCAGAGAGTCCTGAGGTTTCATCACAGAGCTAGAAACAGTGAGGATTCTAGATGATGCTCTAGAAAGGGAGACATTTTATGATGTCCCCCCACTCCCTAGTAGAGAAGTTGCCTGGGTTAAATGACATAATGTGTTTTGAAGCTTGTTGCTATCATTATATAATATTTATAATGTGGTTCCCAGAGCTCATAGTCACACTTAGACCACAATACATACTTATAGTAAGTTCATCTTCCCCATTTTCCATTCACAGCCTGACATAAACATGCTGTGTTCAGGCTAAAACAGATCATATAAATTCTGCTTAACAAATGTTATTTAGGATATTTTGGCAAGTTCCAGACATAGGTCATTTGAGAAACACTACCTGCCTTCAAGGTCCTTCTTGTGTAGAAAAGGTGAGAGAGAGGGACAGTGATATGAGGACAGGAAGACAGTGAGTCAGCAGCTATGTTTTATTCCTTCCTGATTCTATAGATCCTCAGCCACCATGCCTCCACCTAGCAGTCAGTCCGTAAATACTTTGTAAATGATTGAACGGATAAATGCATCATATTCAGATGAATTTTGTATTTTTTTTCACGTATTTAGTGAATTGCTAATGGATTCAATGGCCTTAAGTAAATTATATTTTATCTTCATTCATAAAATGAGGTTTTGAAATAGATGGTTTCTAATATCTTGTATAGTTTTAAGGTTTGCATTTCCTTTTTGTCCTAGATTTCTGTGCTTCAGAAGTATTAATTCTCTCAAGTTCTCAAATATACAAAGCTCTCTCTCATTGTAAAGAGTTCCTTTTGCCTGAACATCCATCTGCCTTTTAGAATCCATTTCTATTAGCTTCTTTTTGTTGCTCTAACAAATGATCGCAAACTTGTTGGCTTAGAACTATAGAAAGGAATTATCTCACAGACCTGGAGATCAGAGAATCAAGGTATTGGCAGGGCATTTCTTCTGATGCCTCTGGAGTCCTTTTCCAGCTTCTAGAGACTGCTTACACTCCTTGGTTCATGGCTCTCTTCCCTTGTCAAAGTCAGCAGTCTCAACACTGTGTTTCCCTCAGTCTTCACATGGCCTTGTCTGCTTCTGTTATCATAGACCTTCTCTCTCTCTGCTTTCATCATCACATTGCCTCTTCTGATTCCAACCTTTCTGCCTCTTATAAGAATTCTGATTACATTGGATCCAATATGATAATCCAGGAAAATCACCCAGTCTCAAGATCTTTAATTTAATCCTATTGCCAAGTATAGTAACATATTTACAGATCCAGTCGTTAGTAAGCAACTACCTGTGGGTTCATTGTTCACTGTACCACTGCGTTCTTAACTCCTTCCCTTCTTCATGTTAACTCCTGCTCATTTTACAGGTCTCAGCTCAGGTGTCACATCAGGGAAGATGCTTTCCATCACCTCTGGTATCAAAGAGATATTGTCACATACTCTTCCAAAACTACCTTTCTCTCATGTATGCTGCTCCTGCTGCTAAGTCACTTCAGTCATGTCCAACTCTGTGCGACCCCACAGATGGCAGCCCACCAGGCTCCCCCATCCCTGGGATTCTCTAGGCAAGAACACTGAAGTGGGTTGCCATTTCCTTCTGCAATGCATGAAAGTGAAAGGTGAAAGTGAAGTCACTCAGTTGAGTCCAACTCTTAGCGACCCCATGGACTGCAGCCTACCAGGCTCCTCCATCCATGGGATTTTCCAGGCAAGAGTACTGGAGTGGGGTCTGCTTAGTTTTCTATACATTGAGAAGTGTGAATACTCGGCCAAATGTCTCTCTCTCTCTGGATTATAAGCTTCAGGAGATAATGGATGTGTTTAGTTTTATTCACTGCAAATTCCATGCACAGTGCCTGGGACATGATAAGTTCTCAGTTATTATTCCTTGTTTGAATGTATGAGCCCAGAACAACTGCACTCTAACTTTCAGGAAAATCTCATTCCCATTCCCCCCAGTCCAGAGGTGAGAGGTCAGGTTTCAAAGGCAACAAAGAACTATCCATAAGCCCTTGTCAAATTGTATGCAGGTATACCTTGTATTGGGGCTTCCTAGGTGGCAGTAGTGGTAAAGAACCTGCCTGCCAATGCAGGAGATATAAGACATATGAGTTCAATCCATGGATCAAGAAGATCCACTGGAGTAGGAAATGGCAACCTATTCCAGTATTGCCTGGAGAATCCCATGGACAGAGGAGCCTGACAGGCTACAGTCCACAGGGTTGCAAAGAGCAAGACACAACTGAAGCAACTTCTTACATTCCTTGTTTTATTGTGCTTGAAAGATATTGCATTTTTTGTTTTACAAATTGAGATTTGTGGCAACTGTGCTAGTGTATTAATGCCATTTTTATAAAAGCATTTGCCCATTTAATGTTTCCGTATTACATTTTGGTAATCCTCACAATATTTCCCACTTTTTCATTATCATTATATTTGTTGTGATCTGTGACCAGCCATCTTCGTTCAGTTCAGTTCAGTTCAGTCGCTCAGTCATGTCCAACTCTTTGCGACCCCATGGATTGCAGCACACCAGGCCTCCCTGTCCATCACCAACTCCCAGAGTTTACTCAAACTCATGTCCATTGAGTCGGAGATATGATCCAACCATCTCATCCTCTGTCATCCCCTTCTCCTCCTGCCTTCAATCTTTCCCAGCATCAGGGTCTTTTCAAATGAGTCAGCTCTTCGCATCAGGTGGCCAAAGTATTGGAGTTTCAGCTTCAACATGGTTCCTTCTAATGAACACCCAGGACTGATCTCCTTTAGGGTGGACTGGTTGGATCTCCTTGGGACTCTCAAGAGTCTTCTCCAACAGTTCAAAAGCATCAATACTTTGGCACTCAGCTTTCTTTATAGTCCAACTCTCACATCCATACATGACCACTGGAATAACCATAGCCTTGACTAGAGGGACCTTTGTTGGCAAAGTAATGTCTCTGCTTTTTTAGTATGCTGTCTAGGTTGGTCATAACTTTTCTTCCAAGGAGTAAGTGTCTTTTAATTTCATGGCTGCACTCACCATATGCAGTGATACTGGAGCCCCCCAAAATAAAGTCTGCCACTGTTTCTCCATATATTTGCCATGAAGTGATGGGACCAGATGCCATGATCTTAGTTTTCTGAATGTTGGGCTTTAAGCCAACTTTTTCACTCTTTGTTACTTTGTTACTTTTCTGCCATCTTTGTTACTATTGCAAAAAGATTACTACTTGCAGAAACCTCAGATGATGCTTAGCATTTTTAGCGATAAAGTATTTTAAATTAGGGTATGCACATTTTTTATATAGAATGACACTTAATAGGCTATACTGTAGTGTAAATATAACTTTTATATGCACTGGGAAACCAAAAAAAATGTGACTAGCTTTATTGCAATATTCACTTATTTTGTGGAACCAAATTTGCAATATTTCCATGGTATTCCTGTATCAAGAACTTATCCACTCATTTCATTAAGATATGTAGTTGTTTCACTCCACATTTTCATAAAAAGTATTTCAACCAAAAAAGCATTAAATTATTCTTCTACAACTTACCTTGCCCTCTATATAGACATGAATTAAGTGAGTTAAATGAAATAAATACAGCTTCTAGCTATGGTATGTAAGTCTACAACATTAAAAATGCACATTATTCTGTCTCAGCTTTTAAAAAACATGCAGCTGCTTTTTGCTCCTTGTTGTCCTTCTCTTTTTCCTTGTATGTGATGATGGCTACAGCAAGTTGAGAAACAGATTCCTGTAAGCATTATGCATTATTTAGTGTGAATTTACATACTGTTCTGTTTTAACTGCTTTACAAGTGTCCTATAAATACAGGGAATTATTTGACTGTCTAGGCAGAAATGAAAAGCAAATTTGGGAAAGGACTTGGCAGGAATATACAGGGTCCGTTTCTAAAATGCAACATTTCTTCCCTTGTCCTCTGTTAATTACAAATTCTATTCTTTGTATGTTGATTTAAATATTCTAAATTGACTAAAATTGTGCATCACACTCCCATTTTATAAATATTAAGTATTTTATATCAGTATAATATTTAAACTGAGATATTTCATAAAAAGTTGCAGATTGCCAAACCTCTCAGTAATCTACATCTTTAGTATTTTGTGTTTGTGTTAAATAGCATAAGCAAATACTTTTCATGGAAATTATCTTTCAAAAAGTAGCGTATAGCAAGGCTGAAGTAGGTAAGCATAGTAAGACTTTTCATACGTGATAAATACATTAGAGAAAAATGATGTTGGATTACAGAGGGCTTTAAATGCCACCCTAAAAGTGATTGTCTATTTTCTAATGAAAATAAGGTTTTATTGAGTATTTAGATGGCAAAAGAACTGAGCTTTGGAAAGAAAAATAGCATTGGCGGTGTAAAAGAAAGTTTGAATGAAAGAAAAGAGGATACCATTTGGGAGATCATTACAAGCATCCATGATAAATACAGTAACACTGTGATCTCATTAGCGGCAGTAGGATGGAAAAGAGTAAATGTTTGGGGTGAAAATACTTGACTTTTTAAAAAAAAATTTATGTATTAATTTTCGGCTGTGCTGAGTCTTTGCTGTTGCATATGGGTTTTCTCTGGTTGTGGTGCGCGGGGGCTACTCTTCCTTGTGGTATACAAGCTTCTCACTGTGGTATACAAGTTTCTCATCATGGTGGCTTCTCTTATGTCAGAGTACGGGCTCTAGAGCATATGGGCTTCAGCAGTTGCAGCTTGTGGGCTCAGTAGTTATGGCGCAGGGGCTCTAGAGTGCTGGATTAGTAGTTTGGCACACAGGCTTAGTTGCATTATGGCATGTGGAATCTTCTGGGACCAGGGATCAAACCCATATCCCCTACACTGGCAGGTGGATTCTTAACCACTAGACCACCAAAGAAGTCCTGAAAACATTTGATTTTATATAAAAGAAAACTCAGTACCACTTTAAGTCAATGGGAGCAAATTAAAACAAATTTCAAATTAGACTCAATTACCTGGACCAATTGATTCTAAAGATGATGAAGATATATCTGGGAAATTGGTTTTTAGTATAAAGTCAGGTTGTAGAAAGAATATCAATACATATAGGAAGTAAAATATTTCTAGTGTTTAGCATTGAAGACATCTTGCTACCTTATTTGAGGTTTCCGCCTGTTCCCTTTGTCTTAATTCCCTAAAAGTGGCATCATTCTATCCGTGGCTGAACGTAAATAAAAGCTGTTTAATGCCTGCTTCACATGATAGTAGATGACATTCTCTTCCCATTATGTGCCACGAAGAGAGCTTCAGTTCTACGTATCATTTTTAAAGCAAATATGGTATGAAATAAACTCAAAAGCCTAATGGAAAATTCAAAGTTTGTTCTCATGGTTTCTCGAAAGAAAGGGAAAAAAGGAATATTTCCCTATTCTTCTCACATATCTTTGAAAGTGAAAATGGGGTCACTCAGTCATGTCCGACTCTTTGTGAGCCCCTTGGACTTTAGCCTTCCAGTCTCCTCTGTCCATGGGATTTTCCATGTAAGAATACTGGAGTGGGTTGCCATTTCCTTCTCCAGGGAATCTTCCCAATCCAGGGATTGAACACAGGTCTCCCACATTGCAGGCAGACTCTACCATCTGAGCCGCCAGAGAAGCCACAAAGTGGAATGGGTAGCCTTCTCCAGGGGATCTTCCTGACCCAGGGATCGAACTCGGGTCTCCTGCATTGCAGGCAGATTCTTTACCATCTGAAGCATCAGGGAAACCCTACATATCTTTAGATAACTTAAAGTTTATCATTTTACAATAATTTTCTATGTGTCATGTTGGTTTTTAATTCCTTAATTAAAAAAATCCCTTGATTGAGTTGCTGTGACTGTAGGTAGGTAGAACAAAAATAGAAGAATGATGATTGTAAATGTAGTAGAAGTCCACATTTCCAAGTTCAAATTATATTTAGCATCAGTTACAGAATTTTCCTATCACATCAAAATGGCTAGTATTGAAAGTCCAACACAGGGTTATCTCCTGGGTCAGGGAGAGATGGGAAGGGAGTCTTGTACAGATCCAGTGCTGTATTTAGCATTCTATTGGAATCCTCGGACGATTAGAAGGTTGAGACATTTAGTGGAACAATTTAACATATTAGTTTTTTGTTTGGGCAAAAATGAAATGAAAACCATTCAATGGGGAATGTCTTGAGCACAGCCTGAATGGCGTGGAGCATATATATATATATATATATATTTTTTTTTTTTTTTTTCCTTAAGCAGGGAAAGTATCTCTCAGGTGGTCAAGGACTTCCATAGGAATAGACTTTTTTAGTCTGGAATGGAGATTAGTATCACAACTATTTAATATGGAGAAACATCAGCACCCATAGCAACAGCAGTAGCAAAAGGCATAAATCATTACTGACATGGAGTAAAAGCAACAGCCAAAGCCAGAAGAGAGCAAAATTTCACTTCTTTTCTAGAGATTGGGACAATAGCCATAAGAATGTAATGCCAATTTATATACGACACACTTAGAGCTTCCTGAAATTATCTGGCAGCAATTTCAGGAGCGAGACAGTTTCCACAGTTTTGAGAGATAACTAGAAATGAAGAAGTGTTTTATTACAAATTTGGTAAACTTTTTGGATGTTTCAGGCTCCTGTTACTAAGGAAATGTATCACCACGTTTCCTTTTTTTTTTTCCTCTCTCTCTCTCTTTCTGTCTTTCATTCACCTCAGTTGTTTGCACATTGAAATGACTCCAATAGGAAGATAATAGTAGGAATTTGGGGAAGGGAAGCATTCTCAAATGTCAAAGCTCTCTTTGAGGGCATCCTTTGTGCATTCTATTCAATGGTGAAAGCCCAAGGCTTTACTCGTGCTGAGCCGCTTCAGTTGTGTCCGACTCTGTGCAATCCTATGAACTGTAGCCCACAAGTCTCATCCGTGGGATCCTCCAGGCAAGAGTACTGGAGTGGATTGCCATGCCCTCCTCCAGGGGATCTTCTCAACCCAGGAATCGAACCGCTGTCTTCTGCATCTCCTGCATTGCAGGCAGATTCTTTACCCACTGAACCACCTGGGGAGCCCAAGGCTTAACTCAGATCCTGTCAAAAAGAGTTCTCCATCCGAGAGGGAAGCCAGACCGAGAAGTGCATGCACTGGCCATCTAAAAGTGCTGTGTGGTGAAGAGATGGGAAGTGATCCTTCCATCACCTTTGCCCCACGACATTATAATTCTAAAAGAAATGAGTCACGTTCCTTTCTAGAATCCAGTCATCATTTTATCTATAATTTTATCCCAATGACCTTCAATATGTCTGCCACAGAATTGCACCTACTGTTAAATGCATAATTTGTTCACTAATCCATTTAGTGAACAAATGGGGAAATTAAATGGTTTTGAATATTAAGTAGGATTTTTTTTAAAGCATAGAATGCTTAGCACTTAACCAAATAAATGTTGCTAGAAAATATAAATGTCTGTGAGGATATGGGCTGTGCCAAACTTCACTCTCTCATACAATATGCGGCGCACAGTCACCACATAAATGACCGCTAGAATGAAGTGAACCCACTGAATTGGGTACAAGAGTTGTTCGGTTGTAGGAACACTCTAAACTGCTCGTAGCAGTCCTGCCGATGTGTATTACTGGTGTTGCTGGGTATATAAGATTTAGATGACAATAAAAATAGTCTAGGAGGCCCTAAAGAGAGGTGTGCTTCGTTTTAAAGTCCTCTGGGTTTCAAGTGAATAAAATTGTTTGGGTAATCGCAAGAGAGGATTTTCTTGTAAACACCAGGGACTATTCAGTTTAATTGTGTTGCATCTGGTGCTGACTCTGTTTTGGGTTTTCTGTTTTGTTTCCCAAAATATTCTTCTTTTATGTATTGTGTGCCTTGGATAAGACCAAAGGATTCACTGTTGTTCTTCATCTTTTGTTATGTAGGTAAATGTTCCCTCTATAACTCTATTATCTATTTGTTTTCAACTATAATGATTTTAGTACGTTTTGATTATATACTACATTTATTTAACGCTTATACTCAAATGAGGTCAAAATCATAATTCCCCAAATACATGATTGGAAACTGAGACTCATGTTAAGAGATTTACCCAGGGTCATATAATTATATAGTAAATAATGTGTGTGTGTGTGTGTGTGTGTGTGTGTGTGTGTGTGTGTGTGTGCGTGTGTGTGTGTGCACTCAGTCATGGCCAGCTCTTGAGGCCCCATGGACTGTAGCCCACCAGTCTCCTCTGTCCATGGGATTCTCCAGGCAAGAGTACTGGAGTGGGTTGCCATTTCCTTCTCCAGGGGATCATCCCAACCCAGGATGGAACACACATCTCTTACGTCTCCTGCATCGGCAGGAGGATTCTTTATCAGTGTAACACCTGGGAAGCCCAGTAAATAGTGACATCATCTTAAATACCAAAGGTCATATTATTTATCTACTAAAACAAGTTTTTCTCAACCATCATCATCTCTTTACCTCTTCATTATATTTGTCATGTTTACTGACCATATATATCATTTATCTACATTGTTTGATTATTAATTATTTTATTAATTTTATATAATTACTTTAATTTATGTTTATGTTACCACCATGGATGTAAAATCAATATTAATGGCCAGAAACAGTATAAATACTAATACAATAAAAGGAAAATAATGTGATTATATTCTTATTGGATATTAATGTTTATGGAAAGGCTCTGAACTTGACACCTAGACTTGTATAAATGTAGTTTAAGAAATATTTGATACATGTTATCATCACTGACATGATCTAATCAAGAATAAAATGTAATTGAAATGGGAGTATTTCACTATATGATTTCATATCACTTAATGCTATATTTATAAGCCAAAGGGCTCTCATATCTAAAAACTTTGACTTCTGGCCCTACACTTTGGAAAACGTGGGAGTTTTACATCTAACTTTTAAATAAAGCACTTAGGGGAGCTAAGGATTGTTTGATTCAAATAGAGAATAGATCACAAAACCTCCATTTAGGAAAAAACATCTTGCTAATTCTGCCATCCAAATTGTTTATGTTTTTGTACTACCAGCCAACTTCTGGACATTGTGTTTTTCTCTTAAACTGACATAAAAAAAAATAGACACAGCAATGCATGAACATTGATGGCGTTTAACCCATTTCTGACAAAGTTGCAAGAATCATAAACTTTCTTCCACTCATAGTTCATACGTGTCAGATATATTTTCCTTGGTAAATCCTCCTTTTCTCTTCCTAGTAAGTTTGACTTCATTATTTCAATAGCCTCAGTTACAGCCTGGGCTTCCCAGGTGGCTCAGTGGTAAAGCATCTGTGTGACAATGCAGGAAAGGTGGGTTAGATCCCTGAGCCAGAAAGAACCCCTGGAGGAGGAAGTGACAACCCTCTTCAGTATTCTTGCCTGGGAAATCCCATGGACAGAGGAGCCTGGGGGGCTACAGTCTACAGGGTCTCAAACAGCTGGGCACAACTGAGCATGCATGCAGGCTACAGCCTGCAATTTCACTTGTTACATTATTTGATAAATGTGAAAATATGTTAATTAGTTTTACATGATTTTACATTTACAGAGAACATTCCCCAAATCTACCAAAGTTGAAATCTTCAAATTTTGATACAGTCTCTGAGTAGGCCACTCTGGATTTATCTTATATCACCTAAGACAAGAATCCTCTCATGTCCAATAAGCAGCCTTCCTGAATTAGAAAATGAACTCTTGCTTTAAAATGCTTTATTTTAGGACATTTAGAGAGAATTTAAAGATCAACTCTTTTAAAAATATATTTTATTGAGGTATGATTGATGCACAGTGTGGTGTTAATTTCTGCTCTACAACCAAGTGATTCCATTCTACATATATACATTCTTATTCACAGTTGTCTCCATGTAGTTGGTCACAGGATACTGGATATAGTTCCCTGTCCTACACAGTGGGACGTTGCTGTTTATCCATTCTATATATAATAGTCTGCATCTGCTAACCCCAAACTCCCACCTCTCCCTTGGCAACCACAAATCTGTTCTCTGTGTTTGTGAGTCTGTTTCTGTTTCCTAGAAAAATTTACTTCTGTTATCTAAATATCAACTCTTTAGCAGACTTAAAGGCCCTTTTATTCTCTAGTCTCCCAAGAGCACTGTGATTTGCTTGCTCTGAATTCTAGTCACACAAACCCTTCCTAGGTTTTTGTCATTTGGGTTTCTTTTTGCTGCACAACTTTTTTTTAAATTTATTTGGTCTGGAATTCATGCTACTACCCTTTTCTTATTCTACTTATCAATTATTACTACCTGGAGGAAACAGTCTCTGATGGCATAGACTAAGTCAGGTCCTTGGTATATTTTTATACCACTCTGCATATCTCCTCCATTGGGGACATTAAAGCTGCAATCAACTAATTGTGTAACTTTAAATTAATGTGTTTTTCTCCTAATAGATTGTAAGTCCATGGAAGCAAGACCAGGATTGTTAATTCTACTACTACATCCCTAGTGCTAGGCACAGTGTCCAGTGCCTAGCATATGCTCATTAGTTATTAGATAGAAATGAACGCACACGTGGATATAAATTGAGTGTATGGAGCTATGTCTCTTTAGGGATTCATATCTAGGGAAGAAAGAGCATTTTCCAGATAACCACAATGGGTCTCACATCCAACAAACCAGACATTCATTAAAGCACAGTAAAAAGTGGCATATTTGAGGGCACGTAGGTGGGACACAGGCAGCTATGTTGGAACTGCAGTTCATTTTGCTTTTTAAAAATTTCCTCCTCTTTTAGGGTAGCACCTGTGAACTGTTCATGCTAATTAGCATCACCTGGTGGTGATTGCTTAAGGCGAGCCTATGAATTAAGATCTTGATTGGATGACTGTTCAAGATCTTTTTCCAAACATTTTCTTTTTCCATTGAAAATAATCTGTGACTTTTTTTTTTCACTCTCTCCTTTATGAAGCTTAATGATCTGCTTTATGTATTTCCTTTGAATCCTCACTAAGGACGCTATCAGTCAAAATCATTTGGCAAAACACGATGTTGGCCATGGAACAGCAAGAGAGGTTTCAAGGTGAAGGAAGGCAGTCATGGGGTTTCCAGACCCCGATGCCTGTCATTACTGTGCCCTTCACCCTCTCGGCCGCTCCCGCACGGCACCCCTCCCCTTGCCGATTTGCAACTGGCTCACCCGCTTATCTCAGATACCCATGTGTTTTGGACATGAGGTGAGGAGGTGGAGGAGGGGGAATGGGAGGTAATAGCAGGTTTGGGAGTGTAGGGGAATTGCAAAGCAAGAAAATAGATGAGAGCAGCAGGAGGCAGTGGGAAGGCCTGCTGAGAGTGGAGACAGGCAGCATTTATATCCCAACCTTATGTCTCCCAGGCCAGTTTTGGCTCTGTGTTCTTCCTTACCATGCTGGTGTTCCCTCTGTCTGGAATGTCCTTGTCGCTTGGAATATGCATACTGTCCTCTACGAACCGACTCACACATCTCTTGAAACCCCGAAATTAATCAGTCCTGCTCCTGTGTACCATTTTGTTTCAACATCAGTTTTAACGTGTGTGTTTGCATATCTCACTCCTGGTGGACTGTGAGTGCCGAGGAAGTAAGGGTTCTGGTTTATTCACATACTTATTCACATTCTAGGAAAGTGCCCGGCTTAGGGTAGATGCTGAATAAATATTTGTGGAAAAAAAGAAAGGAAAACAGTGGGAGTGAGGGAGGAAGAAAGGAAGGAAAGAGAAAGAAAACTATTTATGACATATTAAAACAGAAAGAGAAAAGCCTATTACAACAACACTGAAGCAGTAGAATGGGATTTTTAGAGTCAGACAAAAGGCCCAGTTCTTACTATTTTAGGTCTTAGGAAATTTCTCCAAATATCTAAGTCTTTACCACCTATATTGTATAGGAAATCATACATGAAACACCTCATGTAGTGTATTAGACATATTTAGGACTCATTACCTCCTATTCCTATGCTTAAAATTCTCCAAGCCAGGCTTCAGCAATATGTGAACCGTGAACTTCCTGATGTTCAAGCTGGTTTTAGAAAAGGCAGAGGAACCAGAGATCAAATAGCCAACATCTGCTGAATCATGGAAAAAGCAAGAGAGTTCCAGAAAAACATCTATTTCTGCTTGATTGACTATGTCAAAGCCTTTGACTGTGTGGATCACAATAAACTGTGGAAAATTCTGAAACAGATGGGAATACCAGACCACCTGATCTGCCTCTTGAGAAATTTGTATGCAGGTCAGGAAGCAACAGTTAGAACTGGACATGGAACAACAGACTGGTTCCAAATAGGAAAAGGAGTACATCAAGGCTGTATATTATCACCCTATTTATTTAACTTATATGCGGAGTACATCATGAGAGATGCTGGACTGGAAGAAACACAAGCTGGAATCAAGATTGCTGGGAGAAATATCAATAACCTCAGACATGCAGATGACATCACCCTTATGGCAGAAAGTGAAGAGGAACTCAAAAGCCTCTTGATGAAAGTGAAAGTGGAGAGTGAAAAAGTTGGCTTAAAGCTCAACATTCAGAAAACGAAGATCATGGCATCCGGTCCCATCACTTCATGGGAAATAAATGGGGAAACAGTGGAAACAGTATCACACTTTATTTTTCTGGGCTCCAAAATCACTACAGATGGTGACTGCAGCCATGAAATTAAAAGATGCTTACTCCTTGGAAGGAAAGTTATGACCAACCTAGATAGCATATTCAAGGGCAGAGACATTACTTTGCCAACAAAGGTTCGTCTAGTCAAGGCTATGGTTTTTCCTGTGGTCATGTATGGATGTGAGAGTTGGACTGTGAAGAAAGCTGAGTGCCGAAGATTTGATGCTTTTGAACTGTGGTGTTGGAGAAGACTCTTGAGAGTCCCTTGAACTGCAAGGAGATCCAACCAGTCCATTCTGAAGGAGATCAGCCCTGGGATTTCTTTGGAAGGAATGATGCTAAAGCTGAAACTCCAGTACTTTGGCCACCTCATGTGAAGAGTTGACTCATTGGAAAAGACTCTGATGCTGGGAGGGATTGGGGGCAAGAGGAGAAGGGGAAGACAGAGGATGAGATGGCTGGATGGCATCACTGACTCTATGGTCGTGAGTCTCAGTGAACTCCGGGAGTTGGTAATGGACAGGGAGGCCTGGCATGTTGCAATTCATGGGGTCGGGAAGAGTCGGACACAACTGAGCAACTGATCTGATCTGATCTCTGACCTCCTATTCCTACCATTTCTTCCATAAATATATTTGACTTGAAATAATGAATATGCTCATTGTTTATGACTTGGGTGATAGAAATTATATTTTTAATGCTTTTATCCCCCCCACCCCCCAATAACACCCACACTAAGTGGTTGTACAACTTACCACTGAAAGAAAAGCAGTCCATGCATATCATCATTTACATTGGTGGTCTATCTTGACAATTTTGATAGTGTCTTCCAAAATTGACTCAAGATCAGAACATATAAGGAGTCCCCTAAATTCCTGGATGAGATTTGGAGGTTTCTCACCCAGCAGTCAACGGGTCCTGTATTCCTTGCAGAATTCCAAAACCACCCAGTTTCTTCCACTGATAGGAGTACTCCCACTAATTCTCAACTTTCCTGTTGCCACTGAGCTTCAGAAGTGGAAGAATGAAAACTGGTCACAGTGCCAATGTGAATAGGAAACTTTCTCTGTACAGTCTCTGACTTCTGCTTCTTCTCATCACTGTAATTGGGATAAAAATAATACTCTTGTCTACTTCAAATGAGAAACAAGTATTCACAATATGAGCCACATGTTCTGGCACACAGTCAGTTCAGTGGATTCAGCCACTCAGTCCTGTCCAACTCTTTGCAACCCCATAGACTGTAGCACGCCAAGCCTCCCTGTCCATCACCAACTCCTGAAGTTTGCCCAATCTCATGTCCGTTGAGTCAGTGATGCCATCCAACCATCTCATCCTCTGTTGTCCCCTTCTCCTCCTCCTGTCTTCAATCTTTCCCAGCATCAGGCTCTTATCGAATCAGCTCTTCGCATCAGGTGGCCAAAGTATTGGAGTTTCAGCTTCAGCATCAGTCCTTCCAATGAATATTCAGGACTGATCTCCTTTAGGATGGACTGGTTGGATCTCCCTGCAGTCCAAAGGACTCTCCAAAGTCTTCTCCAACACCACAGTTCAAAAGCATCAATCCTTCGGCGCTCAGCTTTCTTTATAGTCCAATTCTCACATCTATACATGACGACTGTAAAAACTGTAGCCTTGACTAGATGGACCTTTGTTGGCAAAGTAAAGTCTCTGCTTTTTAATATGCTGTCTAGGTAGGTCATAGCTTTTCTTCCAAGAAGCAAGTGTCTTTTAATTTCATGGCTGCACTCACCATCTGCAGTAATTTTGGACCAAAAAAATAAAGTTTGTCACTGTTTCCACTGTTTCCCCATATATTTGCCATGAAGTGATGGGACCAGATGCCATGATCTTACTGTAGCACACTGTAGGTACACAGTAAATCAAAACTTCTCTGATCTGACCTCTGATAACATCTGCTCTGAGCTGCCACCATGATGTGTTCATAAACCATCTCCTCCTGTCTTTCAATCCTTTGAAAAGCATTTCCATGTGTACATTTGAAAAGGCAAGGTGGTTTTTTTTAAGTATTAGAAAATACACACATACTAAGTGTAAGAAGAGTCTGAAAGTGGTTATAATAAAACTACTTATTCACAGATTTCATAAAGATCCCCAAATAATTCCTGCTCTTAAGGCCACCAGTGGGGCAGCTATGGGAAAATGCTGATTTTGTGTGTGTGTGTGTGAAATCACATAAAGGTCAAGATAACAAAAGAAGACAGCAGTACTCCTAAAAGATGGTAAGAATAATCCTGACACTAAAACAAGTGTGATTTGTTGAATATTACCTGTAAAATTGAATATCTCAGTCTCAAAGGGAAAGAGATTTTCTACCTATTAACTGTGTGAGACAGAGGGGAATTATAATGTATAGGTGGTGCCAGGCAGTCAGTTAAGTGTTCTGATGCACTAAATCATTTAATTCTTGCAAAAACCTTGTAAAATATAAATGATCATTCACAAATTAATAACTAAGGAACATACCTAAGTAAGTTAAATCTGTGTCCACATTCAAATGATAGGATGTGCCACCACCGGCATTTGAACCCTAATTTTTTGTTAATACTGTAAAGCATGCAGCCAAACCAAATATTTAAATGCTGGACTGCTGTAAGATGTAAATACATCCACCTATTTCACAGGTGAATTATTTGAATTTTTTGAAGAAAATATTTTATAAGATAAGCAAATGCATTCTTAGATGAAAATATACCAGAGAGTTGTCATTTCTTTAATACACACCCCCCAACATGATAAATTCTTTACAAAACAGAAAATCCTTTTATATGAAATATCCCAAATCCAACCTCATCCCAGATTGATTTAATCTATCCCACCCTATAGTCCTATAGTACATTTTACCCTTTTATAATATGATTACCGTCTAGATATTAATAATGTTTTTATCTATAAATGCTACTGCTAAGTTTATTAGATTTTCAGCTTTTAGAGCATAGATTTTAGGGTGAATCATATGAACGTGACAATTTTACATCAAAATTATGAAATAAAAATTTTAATAGGTCATATTTCTATATCCTACTTAATTTTGTATCCATCACAAACCCTGAATGATACCTAATGTCTTTTTAAAAATCTGTTTAATGAATGCATACTCTGTGTCAGGAAACCCACCTGACATTTTAAGCAATATGCCATTTATCATCAATATATTACCTGGTGCTTTATTATAACGATTTTATAGATAATAACTGTGTAGCTCACGATATTCAGGTAGAAATAAAAAATATAGTTTTAGATATTTACTGAAAGTCTATTAGCTTTTGTCTTACTCTCACATTTATTCCATTTCCACTGTTGGAGCTTGCTAGATACATCCTCATTTAATGAAGCAAAACCTTATTAAGGTAAAGCAAAAGTGGAAATTGTTTTGTGAACTTCAGAATGTCATTTTTACTTATATTTGCTGAGATCTGAGACATGATTGTTAAATCATACCAAATTTAGTTCCAATATACAAGTACCAGGTAAAAACTGCCATTGTTCCTTATCCTCTCAGATAGAAAATCTCATTTTAACACTATTTATCTTAAATTTACTCACATAGGACCTTGGTTGCATGTTAATACATGCCTATTTGATCAAATTTTAATCAGAATGGGTAGCATCATTCTGCCTTCTGGTCCCACAATGGAGTATGTATTTATTATGCAAGGGACATGGTCTTGCCTTCACACTTCTATTGCAACTGTTGGATCACGTGTCCCAGAAGGCTGTTTCAAGGGTTAAAGGAAGGCTTCTGGTGAAAGAATTATCTAAAGATACATCCTAGTTTTCCTCCCCAGTGCTGCACAGCACACAAAATATGACCTTCGCAGCAGATCTTGCTTTTTTCTTATTTGTTTTAAAATTTATGTGTTGAATGGAAACAATGGAGAGGGGAGGAAAGGAAGGGAAAGAGAAAGGGAGAAGGATGGGAGAATGGGGGAAGAAAGGGAGATTTTTAAGGATGGAGAGTATTGGCACTGATAAATCATCGAATTGCATTTGCCCTCTAGATGCCTGATCCTAACCCAATGTTGAGTGTTCAGACTACAAGATAGTAACCAGCTATGTAAAAATAATATGTGATAAAAGAACTATCAAAATATATGAATACTAAAAATGTACAGACTGAACATTTTCAACTCTAATTATGCAGGTATACAAATCAGCAAAAGAGGTTATTTTGGGGACTGCATTTCATTGACTTCAGATTAGCAAAGATTTGAAAAGGCATTCATCAACTGTGACATCGTGCCTGTCTTTTTCATCCCTGAAAGACCGTTTTGTGAGACACTGTTATGATTCAAATGTCATTCACACTGGAGTAGCAGGAACAAAGCAGGATTTCCAATAGAAGAAGATCTAATTAAGAGAATAATATTTGCTTATTGTCAGTGCCTAATTAGTTTCCCTGTTTATTCATGTTTATAAAGGTGGCTCTGTTATAATTACAGTTCAACAAGAGGCAGTTATGTAATGGTTCTCATTGTAAAAAAAAAAAAAAATACAGCTGAGATACTTGAAGGTCTTCTCCCTTCTTCCTTTACACTTACCAACTCACACACAATAGAGACATCAAATGGTTACATTTTACTCATTACCTTTTTCTTCACAGTATAAGATGTGCTAATAAGTTCAGTGAGGGGGAAAAGGACTATTCTTTTACCATTCAATGAATCCAACTTCTGCAGCATATGTGTGTGAATTTGGGGGGTTATTAGAAGTTCACTGCATGTTTTCTTGCATTTTAAAAATGATGCTTCTCTCTTGCTTTCTTTCATGTGTGCACTTTCTGGAAGGGTAGTAGAAATAGACCGAGATGAAAATAACATAGACAAGGTGCCAATGCATCCAAAAGAGCCCACTTTTATTATTTTTATTTTTTAATTGGAGGATAATTGCTTTACAATGTGTCAGTTTCTGCTGTGCAACAGCATGAATCAGCTCTAAGTATACATATATCCCCTCCCTCTTGAGCTTCCCTCCCACTGTCCCACCCCTCCACCCTAGACGATCCCACTTTAATGATACTCTGTGTTAATGAGGGAGGTAAATTGGGATCAGAATAATCAAATGATTTTCTGTGCTTATGTCTCAAAAGAGAATTTTGATCATGCCCATTTACTGCTACTTGCCATTAAGGAAATACGTTAAATTTGATCAAGAACATATCATAACCTCCACTATATCTGATCCCTACAAACTCTTAATCTCTCTCCCACAGTTTTTATAATACCCTAACCTAAAACAGTTTAGTATACCTGCAGAAGAGACTAATGTTAGGTGCTGTTAGAGATAAGTCACACGCTTTCAGTGGCTTAATAAAGTAGAACTTCATTTTTGGTTTTATTCATGAAACTATCAATGAAGATGTTCCTGGTCACTAGATGACTTATCGTCACATGATGATTCAAGTCTCAGTTGATTCCAGTCTCCAGAGTCAGATTTCTCTTCTCACCAAGACAGAAACAATGGGCAAGAAGCATACTTACAATTCTGGCCTGACAGTGACATATGTACTTAAGCTCACTTTCCATTGGTAAGAATGAAGTCACAAGACACATGTCTGGGAACTACACTTTGTTGCTGGGCAACCTCTTCCCAGTGACAATTTCAGATTATGAAAAAGGAAGCACACATTTTCTTGCAAAGCCCATTGTCCTTTCTACATGATTCCTATGGAGCATGCTGCTTCATTACTCTTTGCCATTTCATTTGGTGAATTCTCACTCAGCCTTCAAGCTATGTTCAGGCATAATTTCTCTTTATAGTCATCTGTGATCTGCCCAGACAAGATAAGAAATTGCCTCTTCCCTATAGCTATAACATCCGTAAATATTCCTAGTAGAGTAGGTAAAATGTTTGTGCATAACTATTTTAATTGTCTGTCTTGTATGGTCATTTCTGGTATCATTTCTATTCTTTTGCTCTCACTCTCCCCCAGTTGCTTGATTTTCCTTCATTGCACTTTAATTATTATTTATGTTTTGATGAATTTATGTTTTGATCTATATTTCTAACATAATACTTTCTCCAGATCTTAAGGTGAATTAGGATTTTTCAGACAAATGGAATAATAAGGGAACAATGTATACGTACATATCTAACTCATGAGTTTTATTATAAAGTATTGACTAAACTATTTATAGAGGCCAAAAAGTCCTATACTGCCACTTGCAAGCTGGAGACCTGGAAAGATTTTGGTATACAGTCACCCCTCAGTACCTGTAAAGGACTAGTTCCTGGACCTCATGGATACGAAAATCCATGGATGCTTAACTCCCATATATAAAATGGGTCAGCACCGTTGGCTCTCTGTATCTGCAGTTTTCTCATGTGCAAAGTCTAACCTGCACATGTGAGAGAGCTGACAACAATTGAAGTCCTGAGAGCCAGAAAGCCAACATATTCAGTCTGGATCTTAATGCCTGAATGTTAGGAACATCTAGGGCAGAGAAGATTGAAGTCCCAGCTCCAGTGGCCAGGCAGAGAACAAACTCAACCTTCCTCTTCCTTTGTGTTCTATCAGGCCTTTGATCCATTGAGTGATGTCCTCCCACATTAGGGAGAAACATCTGCTATACTCAGTCCACCAAGTCAAATGCTAATATTTTCCAGAAGCATTCTCACAGACCCCAGTATGGTGTTTAACTAGCACTCGGGATATCCCTTACCCAGTCAGTGGATCTATGCATTTCACCATCAACATAAAGCAATACCTACTTGGAGATTTTTAATGTGAATGTATATTGTCACCTGTTGCTGCATTGCAGACCACCCCACAACTTACTGGCATGAAACAACCATTGTAGTATGTTCATGATTTTGAACTTCAGGATTCCAGACAGAGCTAAGGAGAGTATGTCATCTATGCTCCACATGGAGTGGAACTAAGTTATGGTGCCCAGAATTTCTATAGGTGGTTTAGTTTAATTAACTGGGTCTATGTATTTGGGCCTTCAGTTCTGATGGTCAGCTGGATTATGTGGTTCTTCTTCTTCCTGTTATATTTGCTGTTTGGAATAGCCAAGTTGCCTTCTTCGCCCTCAGAACCAATATATGCACAGGGATGTCTGGGACTCTCTCTCTCTCTCAACCACTTGGTTTAATTTTGTGGAGCTTTTCCTGGAGGTAAAAAGAAGTTTCATTTTAGAGCCAAACAAGTCCTTACTCCTTAACAATTCCTCTAAATTATTCTCAAAGCTCAACAGTTACTTATTTTAACATAATAAGCTCAAAGATGGAGAAGGAAATGGCAACCCACTCCAGTGTTCTTGCCTGGAGAATCCCAGGGACCGGGGAGCCTGGTAGGTCTATGGGGTCGCACAGAGTCGGACACAACTGAAGTGACTTGGCAGCAGCAGCAGCAAGCTCAAAGAACCTAATTCCCATGTTCTTAATGTTTTGCCTACTATTTCCCAGCCAGATCCATGAGTCAATAACCTACACTTTCTTTTTTGCACATTTCTTTGTGCAGCAGTGTTGCTAAATATTTTGCCTCTGTGTAACAAGTATGTCCTTTTCTCAAGTCTTCAATAGCATTTCTCTCATTGTTCTTCAGGACCTCCTCAACAGTCTTCTGAAGGAACATCTGGCTTCTACTCACTATTTCAAAGTCAAGGCCACCAGTCTGAAATTTTTATTATGGTGGCATATCACTTCCAGATAACACATTTTGTTGTGGGTGACTATTGCTGTGTTATAAAGTGCCCCAGACTTAGTGCATGACAGCAACCTTTTTCATATGCTCATTATTTTGTTTTAATTAGAAATTTTACATAGGGCACATGGTGATGGACTTTTCTCTGCTTTGCAATTACTTGGACTCTTAGCTGAGGTGACTCAATTAGCTGGAGAGAGCAGAGACAGCTTGATGAGTCCCAAGCCTTTAACCATCTGACTTCAGTGCATTCTTTGGTCTCAATTTATTTCTATCTAACTACACAAAGATCCCTTCTTATCTCACTGTGTATATCCTTGTTTTATCCTAGTGCCCTGGACTTCCTTTATATTACTCTTTTTACTTAAAAAAAAAAAAGAAAGAAAGAAAAAACCTTCTTATTCGATCCTTTATCCAATGAAACTGAAATCTATGTGAAGGGAGCAATCACACATCACTCTAATTCACCATTCTATCTCTACCTCTAATACATTGCTTGTTACATGGCAGGTACTCACTAAATGTTTAATAAATTTTGAAGCCATCGATTGCTTTTTAGTTCCCACTGGCAAACAGAATGATCTCAGTGGCAGTTCATCTCAGTGACAAAGATGTGTATTTGTCCAGATCTAAACATACACAGAATTTACTGAAGATATGTTAAGACTGGTTAGCCAGAGGGAAACTCAAGTCATGATTGAGATTTTAACCATTAAGATAGTACTCAGAATATAATCTAAAAACATTGTAAAGCTAGAAAGAATGAATCACAGTATCAAAAGGTGAGATGAAACTGACATTCCAAAAAATGAAAACAGACAAAACACTAGAGCAAACAGTTTAGTACTAAGGCAATAGATGGATACACTGACCCAGCTTTTTTGCTTGGGGAGAGGACCTTCATAGATATGACAGCACTTCAGGGATTTTCTGAGACTGTCCCCATTCAGTTGCAGACATCGTGAACAGCCTAGCATTTACAATATCATCTCTTTTGTGCAAATATCTCTGTAAATGAGTAACCAGGATGTCATCCCCGCTTGTCTTTGTGTGCATTCACTAGAACTCTTCTGGGCTTTAAACTGATGTTGGGATGTAGTTGGAACTGGACAGAAGTGAGTAAATTAAAAAGATGTCAATAACATTATAAGTGAGGAAGAATAATGGATAATGATATTTAAATTAAGTCTAAACCATTGTTAGTTTTCTAAAATTATTGAAAAACATTTATGTTTATTAATTATGGTCAGGTCAATTTAAAGATTCCATCAAGACTTCCAGTAGTTAAGTTGTCTGCCACTAACATGATCTCCCAGGGGCTACAACTCACATACTTGAAAATCTTAGAGACTATCATTCCTAATTAGCCTAACTAGAACACACTTCTATCCAGGTAAGTTCCCCAAACATGGCTTAACTAGCGATTACTCCTAGTCGATTTCCTCTGTCTCCCCTCTCAAATTCTGAGCTCCAAGAGCACGGAGGTAGCAGTTTTCTTACCCAACTTTATCATCACTGAGTCGAGTTCCTGTCACTGTGCATTGATTTAATCACTAGTGATATGAGTTGAATTCTATTGATTCTCCCTTCCACTCCCAAAGAGTTAGAAGATACTAAACATAGTATATAGAAATAGGCCCTCTGTTTCTTCTCCTATCAACATTGTTTTACACTATTTTCTCAAGTCTATTCAGTGTCAATGTTTAAGGCTTCTAGCTCAATATAGAACTAATATTCAAAGTCCAATTGGATCATTAATTCTCCATTCCATTTTTTTCTATAGTAACTATAGACTATTTATGATATGAGTTTTTTTTTTATCCTAAACAAAATGTAGTTGAATAGAAAAATCACATTTCCTTAGTATCTGGCAATACCATGCATAAACATGATGTACACTTGAAATCTGGCAAAAATCACATTTCCCATAGTATCTGGTAATACCATGCATAAACATGACATACACTTGAGATCTCTAGATATTATATTTAACTTAGACTTGAGGTCCTAAGTCTTAATGACCAGGCTTTCTGAGATGTTCATCCTGGATATAATCCTCAAATTTGGATCAAATAACATTTGCCATTCCTTTCTTTAAAAGTAATAATGACCAAATTTTAGAGATATTTTATTCTGATCTTAGTAGCCAGGAAAGAAAAACAGAGAAGAAAACGCAAACACATTTGAAGCCTGTGCTCTACAAATGTTATACATAATAGTAGCACCTCAATGCAGTACATACCCCAACTGATCAACAGTGATTGTGTAAGTTTTAGTATTAATAGTGTAGCCTTGAGCACATGAGAGTAACTGAAAAAATTAAAGTTCAGCTTCTGACAGTCCTTTGTCTTTCTACCATACCACAACATGTGGTGAAGACAATCATTATGAACTTGGGGTCATTCTCTAGATCTGATGGACTGCTCTTTCATAGACTGGCACTTACATAATCACAACTGTACCTTGAGGTACTTAAGCTCCTTGAAATACATATATCCTTATATCGCTATTTGTTAAATAAGTGAAATGTCTGCAGACATCTACTGCTCTTAGATGATGGGATTATATCTTGTGATAGAGGCTATTTCAGGTATCTCTGTAGCAAAAAAAAAAAAAAAAAAAAAAAATTCTAGACCAAGTTCTGCAGCAACTAACACTGTTTCCTGATCCTCAGCTCAGAGGACAACTGTGTTCTCTCAGTTATCACTCTCTTCCAAATGGTTGTAATCTCACATTTGCAATCACATCTCTAAATATCTGGGTCACAGTGAGAAGCAGCTGATACAGATAAATTGCAAAGATAACCTTTTCCTGAGATTGTTAGCGTGATTGATAGGTATCATTACACAAATTAGAAATCATTAGGTTTTTTATTGGTAAAATGGGATTTCCCCAACAAGCCACACCAACAAGGAGAGGAAGAAAAGGTCCCCAAAGGACAATGGGTCATCCCATGCGTGGACTTCTGAGAGTTTCAGTGTATCATGCTAAAGTGAAGGAAGCATGGGCAAGAGAAATAGAGGTATAGAGCTGTGGTTCTCAGGCTTAAGCATCATCAGAATTACTTGGAGGTATGAGCAGGTCTTACACTGGGCCTCAGAATCTGCATTTCTGACAGATTCCTGAACAATCCTAGACTGCTGATTTAGGGCAACTCTGAAAGCCACTGCTTGAGAATAATGCTTGATATAGGCTCTAGAGTCACACCCCCTAGGACTGAAACCTCCCACTTTCCTTGAAGGCTTCATGTAAGTTTATTCACCACTTTGAGCCACAGTTTCTTCATCTCCTAAATAGTAATTAAAATAGAGTAAGTGATGGCAAGCAGAAAGTCCACATACTCTAAAGAATATTTATAGAAGGTCCATGGTTTCCTTAAATGGCAAGTATCCAAGTGCTAGTTGCAGGTGAGCAGTGAAGGGACTCAGCTATACATACACATATATCAATTCTCTCCCTTCAGGTTCTGTTTTCAATATAGCAGTGTGTACATGACCTTCCCAAACTCCCTAACTATCCCTTCTCCCTGGCAACCATAAACTCACTTTCTAAGTCTGTAAATCTCTTTCTGTTTTGTAACTTCATTTGTATCATTTCTTTTTAGATTCTATATATAAAGGATGTCATATGAAATTTCTCCTTCTCTGTCTTATTTCATGAGTATGACACTCTCTAGGTCTGTCCATGTTGCTGCAAATTGCATTATTTAATTCTTTTTAATGGCTGAGTAATATTCCATTGAATATATATACCACATCTTCTTTATCCATTCCTCTGTCAGTGGACATTTAGGTTACGTGAATGCCTTTTCTAAGCTGAGGGCTTTTCCATACATTATATAGTCTCAACTTACTCATTGTAAAGACACTGGAGATGAATAATTACTATTTTCATCTTCACTTCAGTTCAGTTGCTCAGTTGTATCTGACTCTTTGCGACCCCATGAATCACAGCATGCCAGGTCTCTCTGTCCATCAGCAACTCCCAGAGTTCACTCAAACGCATGTCCATCGAGTCGGTGATGCCATCCAGCCATCTCATCCTCTGTCATCCCCTTCTCCTTCTGCCCCCAATCCCTCCCAGCATTAGGGTCTTTTCAACTGAGTCAACTCTTCGCATGAGGTGGCCAAAGTATTGGAGTTTCAGCTTCAGCATCAGTCCTTCCAGTGAATACCCAGGACTGATCTCCTTTAGAATGGACTGTTTGGATCTCCTTGCAGTCCAAAGGACTCTCAAGAGTCTTCTCCAACACCACAGTTCAAAAGCATCAATTCTTTGGTGCTCAGCTTTCTTCACAGCCCAACTCTCACATCCATACATGACCACTGGAAAAACCATAGCCTTGACTAGACAGGCCTTTGTTGGCAAAGTAATATCTCTGCTTTTCAATAAGCTATCTAGGTTGGTCATAACTTTCCTTCCAAGGAGCAAGTGTCTTTTAATTTCATGGCTGCAATCACCATCTTCAATGATTTTGGAGCCCCCAAAAATTAAGTCTGACACTGTTTCCACTGTTTGCCCATCTATTTCCCATGAAGTGATGAGACCAGATGCCATGATCTTCGTTTTCTGAATATTGAGCTTTAAGCCCACTTTTTCACTCTCCTCTTTCACTTTCATCAAGAGGCTTTTGAGTTCCTCTTCACTTTCTGCCATAAGGGTGGTGTCATCTGCATATCTGAGGTTATTGATATTTCTCCCAGCAATCTTGATTCCAGCTTGTGCTTCTTCCAGCGCAGCGTTTCTCATGATGTACTCTGCATATAAGTTAAATAAGCAGGGTGACAATATACAGCCTTGACGTACTCCTTTTCCTATTTGCAACCAGTCTGTTGTTCCATGTCTAGTTCTAACTGTTGCTTCCTGACCTGCATATATAGAGAAGGAAATCTGGACTTAGGCTAAGTTCTTCAAGATTACCCAGATAGTAAATATGAATGCCAGGATTTGAACCCAAATTGTCTGATGCCCAAAATTTGCTCCATTACTTCCTACTTTCCTCCTGATTAATACTTGGTAGACTTTTGCTTGACAGCTGAAACATCGCTGAGGACCACTAAGAAAAGCTGGTTCATCTCTGGTTAGAAACCCATTTCTCTACAAATATAACTTAATTTCTTGGGCAGGTCAAGTCTTAGGTGCCTAGTCATCTGTGTTCTTGTAACATTGAATTTGCTTTCAGCTGTCATTTTTGGGAAACAAATATTAGAAAGCAAAATTTATACTTTGTCCTGGCAGAACTTTGTCTATTGTAGAAACTCTCAATAGTCCTCATGTGTGCATGGCCCAGTGTCTATCACATGACCAGTAGGGCTTGATATTGCCCACATCTGTAAACAGCTTCTGGCTAGCCTGTCCAGAGACAGTGGTTGGCCTCTACTGATATTTACTGAGAAGGTCTGATAATTATCTTGACTCTTCACAAATCTGACTCCCCTCCATGAAGACATATGATGGGGACGGATACTACTTCATCACTTTGCCAGTTTGAAGATGATTTTTCCTTACAATATGTCTTTGGTCTACAGAAGAAATATTGTTTCTCCCTAATAATTCTACCTTATCACATGAGAAACAAGAATGCTCATCTTATGTGTGTGCATCAAAATGTGTATACCAGATTTTACTTATAATAAGGTGTCTTTGCATTGGGCTAATACTAGAAGATTATTTTCTCCATTCTCATAATTAATGCTGCCATGACAACATCGTTTCCTGACATCATATTTCAGCCCTAATGTCTAGAAAGAATGAGGAAAACATTTTCAAATTCGGTGTTAAGAAGGAGTGGGGAAGGACTTCCCTGGCTGTCTGGGGTTTAAGATTCTGCCTTACAGGGCAGGGTATGCAGGTTTGATCCCTGCTTGAGGAGCTAAGGTTACACATGCCTCTCAGCCAAAAAAAAAAAAAACAAAACAGAAGACAGGAACAATATTGTAACAAATAAAATAAAGACTTTAAAACAGCCCACATTAAAAAAAAATCTTAAAGAAGTGGGGAAAAGTAAGTGGCAAAATTTTCAGAAATAGTGAATTTCTGTGAAGCTACATGCCATGGTACTGCTATGATATGAGTAGAAAAATTACAATTATAGCCAATAGAGAAAGAACTGTAATATAAAAACTTTTATGTTGCAGATAATACAAAATGAGGTCTGAGATACTAAGTGACTTGTCTTAGCATCAGTATTACAAAGAAGCAGATTTGGTTTCCTGGCTCCCAATCAGTATTCTTCCCCTAACACTGCACTGATTTATAGTATCTAATGGGTCTCTTTCATTCTTCAATTCTGGAATTGACATTTCCCTGTATCAGTGTCACACCCATTTATATTACATATGTGGCCTTTATATAATTTTAAGCAATCTTTCCCATTCACATACACAGGAGATTAGAATAGATTCCAACAGTAGGTATAGGTCTATACATGCACATACTTATGCTTGTTAAATTTGTTTGGCAATTACAAATGGCTTGCTGATCGTGCATATTGATATAAAGGAGTTTTAAACCTTTTGAAATGCACTGACTTCCCTCTTGGAGGTTGTGAGTGGGAGGTTTGGACTAAAGCTGATGAACAACATCCTGGGGCAGATAGAACAGGAAATAAAACAGAAACCAGTTTCCTTCATTTTTTTGCCAGGGACTGAGTTGTTCCAGGAACAACTATATTAAAAAGGGAACAAAATGAATACAAAAATCTGCATTTCTTCACCATGAGGAGGATATCAGCATTGTGTGGAAACGTTTGTGATTTACATTAAAATAACTTTTCCTTGGAGCATCACAATATGGTTTACAGATATATTGGAAAGAAAATATTACTTGCATTTTTTTGGTTGAAGAAAGCCATGCCACATAATCTAGGGGAAACGGTACACTTAATTTCTCAAATTGGCATAGACAGGTAAGACCAAGAGAATGATAACTGCTCCAGAGATGTTTTTTTGACGATGTTATATAACTCAACATCTAGCCACCCTCAAATTTTACTTTTGCTTTGAAAGGAGAATGTGATAATTATCTAAGTGAAATTTGTCAAAGTGTAATATTTTTAACTCAAATTTTCTTTTCACTGGCTGTCATTGATGTCCCATATTTATGCCTGTTCAGGAGCCATGCCCACTGGTGCGAGCCACCCACGCCCAGTCTTGTAGTTTGAGTGATGAAGTCTATACCAAGCTGCAGAGATGGGCTTATGACTTAGGCCTGTATAATCAGAGTATTGCATTCACTTATTTACAATAATTAGTTAAGGAATCATCTGATTACAACTAAATAGAAGTCATTAAAAGTAACCTTAGGAGTCTTTCTGGAACCACAGTAAAATCTACCTTTCATGCCTAAGCTGGAATGATCGAAAAATGGCTCTCAAGTGACTGGTGGTGAAGAATTATTTTGATCAATTATTCTTATTTTCATGGAAATGAAACCTGAAACAAAGGAAGCATACTGGTTGGGAAGGAAAGAGACAAGACACACAGACATTAAAGGGTTCTGCTGTAATGAATGATCCAAGCACATTTCAACCATAATAAATGAATTTTTAAAGTGAAGAAAATAAATTTGGTTGAAATTAGAAAGTATAAGCTTTTTTCTGCCTCCTATAATTGATAAAATATTAAGTAATATATTTGTTATAGTCTTTAAATGAGTTAATTAGACAATTTCTCAATGTCAGTTTTGCTAGGCATTGCATAGAAACTGAAATCAGTGTCCCATTGCAGCAAAAATTGTTTTCAAGAAAATGTTTTATTTGAATAATGTTATTTGCCATTTAGTGCATTTTAGATGTAATTGTATGATATTCCTTTTATATTTTTTTCTTTCTTAGCGAAATATTTTCTCTCAATTAATCAAGCCACAACATTATCAAAATTTTCACATACAGAATGGGAAATTTCCACACATCTCAATAACTATTTTGGACACTTGCAGTTAAACACATTAAGACTCTTATTAGTGGAGAGTTGTGGAATGAGTCTCAATTAGTGAATTAGACTGTATTCATTACACTTCACCAAATGCTCATTAGCAGATTGTTTGATTTTTTTTTCCATACCCATGCTAGAGGAAAAAAAAAAAAATAAGGATGGATGGAAGGGGGGAGTTAATTTGCCTTAAAAGCAATATGAAAATATAGTTACATGATAGTCTTTTTGCTTACAGCTGCCTAGAGCAAAAAAAAATGCTTATAGCCTTTATCAGTAAGGCTAAGAATTAGGTATTAGAAAGAAGGGCTAATTCTTCTGTGCCACTAGAGAAACCATTTGGCATATATTTTTCCTAAGTCTTTTATTTTAATAAAGCAAGTTTATGCAAAGTAGATCAATTGGGGGTGGGAGGGGAAGCAGAGTTCATCTGATGGCTCAATTTGGCTGAATTATACCCTGATGACCTGGCCAAATCTTTTCAGAATATGCAGCAATCTGGGATTCTTCCATCAAAATTTCCCAGCTTCCTTGATCTCACTGGGGACAGAATTTGAATGCAGTTCGATGGTTCTCCAAGGCTTTTCAACTCCCCATTTTATATTTCCTCTAAAATATTTGCATGTTTAATTCCAGATGAATGTCTGCTTCCTGGAAGATGCAGACTGACACAATAAACAAAGAAGTTTATCACAAAAATATCCTAGAAAATCTCTAGAATAAGCATGTCTCTCCAGCCCCAGGAGACCTAAAACATAGCTGAGGATGGGAGTAAATTTATCTACTTAAAACAAACAAACAACAAAACAAAAAAACAGGATGATCAAGGGGAAGTTTACCTAATAATGTAAGAGATTTACAAACCACTTCTCCTACAGACTCCTCAGTTGGAGATTTCTTCTCTTGGGAAATAATCAGTAAAAGAAAAATAACTGTAAATAGAGATAATTCAAATGCCCACTCTTTAAAGCACCAGTTGTAGTCTTCAGTTCAGTTCAGTTGCTCAGTTGTGTCTGACTCTTTGCAACCCCAGGGACTGCAGCACACCAGGCTTCCCTGTCCATCACCAACTCCCAGGGCTTACTCAAACTCATTTTCAGCGAGTCAATAACACCATCCACCCATTTCATTCTCTGTCATCCCATTCTCCTCCCACCTTCAATCTTTCCAGGCATCAGGGTCTTTTCCAGTGAGTCAGCTCTTCGCATCAGGTGGCCAAAATACTGGAGTTTCAGCTTCAGCATCAGTCCTTCCAATGAATATTCAGGAATGATTTCCTTGAGGATGGACTGGATTGATCTCCTTGTAGTCCAAGGGACTCTCAATAGTCTTCTCCAACACTACAGTTCAAAAGCATCAGTTCTTTGGCACTCAACTTTCTTTATAGTCCAACTCTCACATCCATACATGCCCACTGGAAAAACCATAGCCTTGACCAGACGGACCTTTGTTGGCAAAGTAATGCCTCTGCTTTTTAATATGCTGTCTAGGTTGGTCATAGCTTTTCTTTCAAGGAGCAAGTGTCTTTTAATTCATGGGTGCAGTTCACCATCTGCAGTGAATTTGAGCCACCCCAAATAAAGTCTCTATTTCCATTGTTTCCCCATCTATTTGCAATGAGGTAATGGGACTGGATACCATGATCTTAGTTTTCTGAATGTTGAGTTTTAAGCCAGCTTTTTCACTCTCTTCTTCCACTTTGATCAAGAGGCTCTTTAGTTCTTCTTCCCTTTCTGCCATAAGGGTGGTGTCAACTACATATCTGAGGTTATTGATATTTCTCCCAGCAATCTTGATTCCAGCTTGTGCTTCATCGAGCCCAACATTTCTCATGATGTACTCTGCATAGAAGTTAAATAAGTAGGGTGACAACATACAGCTTTAATGTACTCCTTTCTTGATTTGGAAGCAGTCTGTTGTTCCATGTGCAGATCTAACTATTGCTTCTTGACCTGCATACAGATTTCTCAAGAGGCAGGTAAGGTGGTGGGGTATTCCCATCTCTTAAAGAATTTTCCACAGTTTGTTGTGGTCCACACAGTCAAAGGCTTTGGCATAGTCAGTGAAGCAGAAGTAGATGTTTTTCTGAAACTCCCTTGCTTTATTGATGATCCAATGGATGTTGGCAATTTAATCTCTGGTTCCTTTGCCTTTTCTAAATCCAGCTTGAACACCTGGAAGTTCATGGTTCAGGTACTGTTGAAGCCTGGTTTGGAGAATTTTAAGAATTACTTTGCTAGAGTGTGAGATGTGTGCAATTGTGCAATAGTTTGAGCTTTCTTTGGGATTGGAATGAAAACTGACCTTTTCTGGTCCTGTGGCCATTGCTGAGTTTTCCAAATTTGCTGGCAAATGGAGTGCAGCACTTTCACAGCACCATTCTTTAGAATTTGAAATAGCTCAATTGGAATTCCATCACCTTCACTAGCTTTGTTTGTAGTGATGCTTCCTAAAGTCCACTTGACTTCGCATTCCAGGATGTCTGGCTCTAAGTTAGTTATCACACCATCGTGGTTATCTGGGTCATTAAGATCTTTTTTGTCTAGTTCTTCTGTGTGTTCTTGCTACCTTGTCTTAATATCTTCTCCTTCTGTTAGGTCCATAGCATTTCTGGCCTTTCTTGTGCCCATCTTTGCATGAAATGTTCCCCTGGTATCTCTAATTTTCTTTAAGAGATCTCTAGACTTTCCCATTCTACTTTTTCACTTTATTTCTTTGCATTGATCACTGAGGAAGGCTTTCTTATCTCTGTGTGCTATTCTTTGGAACTCTGCATTCAAATGGGTGTACTTTTCCTTTTTTCCTTTGCCTTTAGCTTCTCGTCTTTTCTCAGCTATTTGTGAGGCCTCCTCAGACAACCATTTTGCTGTTTGGAATTTCTTTTTCTTGGGGATGGTCTTGATCACTGCCTCCTGTACAATGTCATGAACCCTGTCCATAGTTCTTCAGGCACTGTCTATCAGACTTAATCCCTTGAATCTATTTGTCACTTCCCCTGGATAATCATAAAGCCTATACCTGAATGGTCTAGTGGTTTTCCCCACTTTCTTCAATTTAAGTCTGAATTTGGTAAGGAGTTCATGATCTGAGCCACAGTCAGCTCCCAGTCTTGTTTTTGCTGACTGTATCGAGCTTCTCCATTTTGGCTGCAAAGAATATAATCAGTCTGATTTCGATATTGACCATCTGGTGATGTCCATATGTAGAGGGTGTTTGCTATGACCAGTGCATTCTCTTGGCAAAACTCTGTTAGCCTTTACCCTGCTTCATTTGTACTCTAAGGCCAAATTTCCCTGTTACTCCAGGTATCTCTTGACTTCCTACGTTTGCATTCCATTCCCCTATAATGAAAAGGACATCTTTTTGGGGTGTTAGTTCTCGAAGATCTTCAGATCTTGCAGATCTTTATAGAACCATTTAACTCAGCTTCTTCAGCATTACTGATTGGGGCATAGACTTGGATTACCGTGATACTGAATGGTTTGCCTTGGAAAGGAACAGATATCATTCTGTCATTGTTGAGGTTGCATCCAAGTACTACATTTCAGACTCTTTTGTTGACTATTACGGCTACTCCATTTCTTTCAAGGGATTCTTGCCCACAGTAATAGATATAATGGTCATCTGAGTTAAATTCACCCATTGCAGTCCATTTTAGTTCGCTGATTCCTAAAATGTAGATGTTCACTCTTGCCATCTGTTTGACCACTTCCAATTTACCTTTATTCATGGATCGCATATTGAGTGCATATTGCATATTGAGTGCAGCACTTTCCACAGCATCATCTTTCAGGATCTGGAATAGCTCAACTAGAATTCTATCACTGCCGGGAGCCAGCGTGAGGAGCTCCACCCATGACAAAGGTCATGAGGAAGGAGGCTCAGCATACGCAAAGGTGGGATCGAGCCTCAGGAATCCCCCTGGAAATTCTCAAGCATCTACCCCCAAAACCAGAGTCTGCCTACTTTCTGCTTTGTGCTCTCACCTACACCTCTGACTTTATGGGGGGCTGTCCCCCACTACCTCTCTCTGAAAAAAGAGTTAGCTTACAGCTCCAGTTAATAATTCCTGGGTGTGACAGTGTTTCAACCTACAAACTCCTTTGGAAATCCTCTAGCCTGCCTGAATAGGTTTTTCCGGCCACATGTGATTGCTCAGAGCCTCCCAACTGTGAGAGGCATGAGATGGTCTAAACTGTCTAAATACAGATTCCTTTGAGCAGTTAAAAGATTGATTAGAAATTGTATTGGTGGAGGGTTTTTCACTTGTTGGGCCAATGTTTGCTGCTAAGTCTCCATATCCCTTATCTGCTGTGTCCCTGGCAGTGTATTGATTAATATAATTGGTGTAAATAGTAGCTTTAATGTTTGTAACCTGGGACCCTTGAGTTAATTCTTTTTCTTGTTATAGCCCACCACACCTTTGCTCTGTAGGAATGCAACTTTATCTAATGCTTTTGGAGGGTGGCTCCTGACCAATCACCTTTAGAGAAAAATAAGTTTTCTGAAGAAAGGGTCTTAAAGTGTTAACAGGCCTCCTGGCCAGAAGATGATGCAAATCACCTAAGCTTTTGCATATGATAAGTTTGCAGGAAGAAAGCCTGGCTTGCTGCATGACTCTACCCCTTCCCCCATTATCCTCTATGCATAACTTAAGGTATAAAAACTACTTTGGAAAATAAAGTGCGGGCCTTGTTCACCGAAACTTGGTCTCCCCATGTCATTCTTTCTCTCACCTTCTGGATGAATTATTCAGCCTCTTTTCTTTTTTTTTTTAATTTATAAATGATATTTATTGACTTAGAAAACATAAGGAAATTGTCTAAAATTTTAAATTAATAAAATATTTTAATAACAAGATCCAATAAAAGAATCAAGATGCAAAGGAAATAATTTAATTATATATCTATGATGTATCCATGATAATTTATTTTCACTGATATCTACTTCTCTATTCTTGTGTATTATAGCAGACAAAAATATTAAAACATTAAGAAAAAATAATTAAACTATACATGTGGAAAAATTCAAGCTTTTACTGAGATATAATATTTTAATAAGTTGAATAAGAATGAATCCTTAATACAGTTATCAATGTACTATAAATGTGAGATTCTTAATATTTTGAATCAATAATAATTTCTATAAACATAACAGAATATTGAACTTTTCCTGAGGCACAATGAATGTTTCCTAGGTATAAACAGAATGGAAAAAAATTACAGTCTCTAGGAATAAGTGTATCTGTATTTGTTGAACACATGAGTAGTGAAATGAATACAACCCCCCGCCCCTGAGGACAAAAGGGTGGTCCTCATAGTATTAACAACAGAAGAGAGACAGAAAAATATGAATGATCAATATCAGCCTCACAACTGAATAAGATAATGGACATCCAAGCGACAAGACACATTTTTACAATTAGAAACCATATTTTTAAAGCATAATTTTTTTTTGAGATTTTTTAAAATTTTATTTTATTTTTAAACTTTACAATATTGTAATAGTTTTGCCAAATATCAAAATGAATCCGCCACAAGTATACCCGCGTTCCCCATCCTGAACCCTCCTCCCTCCTCCCTCCCCTACCCTCCCTCTGGGTCGTCCCAATGCACCAGCCCCAAGCATCCAGTACAGTGCTCAGCCTCTTTTCTTCACTGAATTTTCCTACTGAGCTATCCTCATCCTATTACTCTTTATATCTTTGATAAATATTTAAATAAATAGGTCACCTACGCTGTCTCTCCTTCAAATACCCTGGATCAGCCGGGGCTGGACCCCGGCACCTAACATTCCAGGCTACTATGCAGTATAGTTCTTTGTAGCATTGGACTTTACTTCCATCACCAGTCCTATCCACAGCTGGGTTTTGCTTTGGCTCCATCTCTTCATTCTTTCTGGAGTTTTTTCTCCACTGTTCTCCAGTTGCATATTGGGCACCTACCAACCTGGGGAGTTCATCTTTCAGTGTCCTATCTTTTTGCCTTCATATTGTCCTTGGGGTTCTCAAGGCAAGAATACTGAAGTGGTTTGTGACTTCCTGCTCCAGTGGACCATGTTTTGTCAGAACTCTCCACCATGACCTGTCCATCTTTGGTGGCACTACACAGCATGGCTCATAGTTTCATTGAGTTGGAAAAGGCTATCATCCATGTGATCTGTTTGATTAGTTTTCTGTGATTGCAGTTTTCATTTTTGTCTGCTCTCTGATGGATAAGGATAAGAGGCTTATGGAAGCTTCCTGATGGGTGACACTGACTGAGGGGGAAATTGGGTCTGATGGGTGGGGCCATGCTCAGTAAATCTTTAATCCAGTTTTCTGTGATGGGTGGGGCTGTGTTCCACCTGAGACCAAACTGTGGTGGAGGTAATGAAAATAATGGCAACATCCTTCAAAAGGTCCTGTGCATGTACTGCTGCCCTCAGTGCCCCTGACCCTGCAGCAGGCCACTGCTGACCCATGCCTCCACCAGAGTCTCCTGGACACGTACAGGTAAGTCTGGGTCAGTCTCTCGTGGGGTCACTGCTTCTTTCTCCTGTGTCCTGGTGCACACAAGATTTTGTTTGTGCCCTCCAAGAGTCTGTTTCCCCAGTCCTGTGGAAGTTTTGGCAGCTCTGTGGTGGGGTTAATGATGACCTCCCTCAAGAGGGCTTATACCATAGCCGGGTCTGCTATAGCCCGGCCCCTGCGGCAGGCCACTGCTGACCTGTACCTCCACAGGAGACACTCAAACACTCAAAGGCAGGCCTGGCTCAGTCTCTGTAGGGTCTCCTGGTGCACACAAGGTTTTGTTTGAGCATCTCTGGTGGGTATGGGGTTTGATTGTAAACACAATTTTGCCCCTCCTACTGTTTTCTGGGGCTTCTCCAGCAAGTCTTGAAACACTCTAATAGGTGGCCTGCCCACTGTAAAGTTCTATCTTTATAACAATATTCTAGTACCTCACTTTTAATAGAACTGAACTGCAAATCATCACTGAACATCTGAGAAAATCCATTAAAAATAAAGCCACCAATGTAGACAAATATCAAAACTGGGAATATAGAGAAAATAAGAAATGTGGTAAAATAGGAAATATGGAGAAAATAGAAAAGTGGGAAAAAGAAAACATTTTTAAAAATCACAACTGATTTCCTCAAAATGAGAAGAGTATTGGAATATAACAGTTAAACAATGTTTCAAAAAGCAAAGAAAAAAAAAAAAGAAAGAAAGAAAAAAGAATGATTATTGTAACTTATAGGTTGGTTGTATTTTTTATTCATTAAATTTCCCATTCCAATAAGAATAACTGTAAGAAACAGCAGATAAAATAGAGCAGAATAAATTATTGGGGGAAATAATATAAAAATTTTATCATAATTAACATGAGTTTTAGAATAATAGACAGTTTATTTCAGATAATTCAATTGATGATTACTATTGTTGCTACTACTATTATGTATTTTGTTTCTGTGAGCTGAGCCTTGTCTTAGGACCCCTACTTATCTTGCCTCTAATATGTATAGTCATTCAGTTCAGTTCAGTTCAGTCGCTCAGTCTTGTCCGACTCTTTGCAACCCCATGAATCACAGCAAGCCAGGCCTCCCTGTCCATCACCAACTCCCAGAGTTCACTCAAATTCATGTCCATCGAGTCGGTGATGCCATCCAGCCATCTCATCCTCTGTCATCCCCTTCTCCTCCTGCCCCCAATCCCTCCCAGCATCAGAGTCTTTTCCAATGAGTCAACTCTTCCCATGAGGTGGCCAAAGTACTGGAGTTTCAGCTTTAGCATCATTCCTTCCAGAGAAATCCCAGGACTGATCTCCCTTAGAATGGACTGGTTGTATCTCCTTGCAGTCCAAGGGATTCTCAAGATTCTTCTCTAACACCACAGTTCAAAAGCATCTATTCTTAAGTGCTCAGCTTTCTTCACAGTCCAACTCTCACTTCCATACATGACCACTGGAAAAACCATAGCCTTGACTAGACTCACCTTTGTTGGCAAAGTAATGTCTCTGCTTTTCAATATGCTATCTGGTTGATCATAACTTTCCTTCCAAGGAATAAGCATCTTTTATTTTTTCTTTTTCTTTTTTTAAATTTTATTTTATTTTTAAACTTTACATAATTATATTAGTTTTGCCAAATATCAAAATGAATCTGCCACAGGTATCATGGCTACAATCACCATCTGCAGTGATTTCGGAGCCCCCCAAAAATAAAGTCTGACACTGTTTCCATGGTTTCCCCATCTATTTCCCGTGAAGTGGTGGGACCAGATGCCATAATCTTCATTTTCTGAATGTTGAGCTTTAAGCCAACTTTTTCACTCTCCTCTTTTACTTTTATCAAGAGGCTTTTTAGTCCCTCTTCACTTTCTGCCATAAGGGTGGTGTCATCTGCATATCTGAGGTTATTGATATTTCTCCCAGCAATCTTGATGCCAGCTTGTGCTTCTTCCAGCCCAGCATTTCTCATGATGTACTCTGCATAGAAGTTAAATAAGCAGGGTGACAATATACAGCCTTGACAAACTCCTTTTCCTATTTGGAACCAGTCTGTTGTTCCATGTCCAGTTCTAACTGTTGCTTCCTGACCTGCATATAGGTTTCTCAAGAGGCAGGTCAGGTGGTCTGGTATTCCCATCTCTTTCAGAATTTTCCACAGTTTATTGTGATCCGCACAGTCAAAAGCTTTGGCATAGTCAATAAAGCAGAAATAGATGTTTTTGTGGGACTCTCTTGCTTTTTCGATGATCCAGCGGATGTTGGCAATTTGATCTCTGGTTCCTCTGCCTTTTCTAAAACCAGCTTGAACATTTGGAAGTTCACGGTTCACATATTGCTGAAGCCTGGCTTGGAGAATTTTGAGCATTACTTTACTAGCGTATGAGATGAGTGCAATTTTGTGGTATAAGATATCAATCCCCATTATAGAGTTGAAGATATAGAGAGGATAGGGAATCTTCAGTGGAGCCAAAACGACAGACAAATCTTTCAATTCAAATAAATATTTATTTAAAACCATCTAATTTGCAGGCATTCTAGGGAATGAAGAAAGCAAATATTTTCTGGTCCTCATTTCCTCAAAATATAATGCAGAAAAGGCATTTCCTCAACTAACTGAAGACTTAACAATGTAGCATATGTGAGAGGGACTGATTGAATTTTCCTGGTGAAAAGAAAGACTTCTTTACTGAAGTGGTAATTAGAGTGTGACTCAAAGGTGGAGTAGAATTTCACCGGACCTAGTTTGATTTCTGAGTCAGGAGAGAGCATTGGTGAAGGTCTATCATTGTGAAATTTCAATTATCAGAAAAAGTAGAATTTTAAAAAACCAAAAAAGCAAGCTCAAAGCAATAGTACGTAATAAAAGCAAAGTAATATCAAGAAGATGTAGCAAACAATCTTTATGCAGCCAGTACAGAGACTAGAAAGATATAAAGCAAAAACAAAAGAGAACAAAAATCCCAGAGGAGATGGAAATGGACATCCACATTCATAATGGAAGATTTATATTTAGCTGTATCAGATATTGATCAAGTAGAAATTCATAAGGCTGTATATTTGGAGAACATATGAATAACTTATTCCGGAATGGCTATGATATACAGAACTTGCAAAGAATAAAGCACAAAATAAAACTAGAGAAATAAATTTGAAACTATGCTAATATTCTATACTCATTACTCTTAGAACCAAAAAGAGTGATGAAATCAGATCTGCTTTTAAAAAATAATAGAGGCAATAAAGGGAAAAAAACTGTCAGATATAGTAAAACCAGGGGTATATTATATATATACATATATATAGATAAATATGTAAGTGTGTGTGTGTGTGTGTGTGTGTGTGTGTGTGTGTGTGTATGATAAAAAGAAAACAAATGAGTCCAGGTGAAAGATGATGGGGAACTCAGAGACATGGAAATGGTGACTTAGGAAAGGCCGTATATATAAGACATATAGGATTTATCAACAGGATATGGGGTGAGGAGAAGAAAAAGTTAAATAAGTCTTTGCATTTCCAAGGTTCAATGGCATAGAGCAATGCTTTCTAAACCTTACTAATGCTAAGAATCACCTGGATCAAAAACTGAGTTTTGGGGGACTCAAGACAAAGATCTTGCCATTGTCTCTGACACAAAACAGGTGGTTAGTGACTAAACAATGAAAGACCAAGTGCAAGTAATAATAGTAATAATAATACCTCAGATATATTAATTGTACTTTAACATATGTGTATATTCTAACATAAACCACTATGTTATCCTTATAAAGCTAATCTTTCATAGTCTCTTGTTCATGCAGAAGAACACCACCTATCCAGATGTTACCCAGATTATCCCTCTTAAACTTCTTAGCACATCAGTTTGAAGATATGAGCAACATATATTTAAATTAATTTTTTAGAGTATAATTGCTTTATAAAGTTTCAGTAGTTTCTTGTTGTTGTTCAGTCACTCAATTGTGTCTGACTTTTTGCTGCCACATGGACTGCAGCACGCCAGACTTCCGAGTCCTTCACCATCTCCTGGCGTTTGCTTAAACTCATGTCCATTGAGTTGGTGATGCCATCACCATCTCATGCTCTGTCATTCCCTTCTCTTCCTGCTTTCAGTCATCCCAAGCATCAGGGTCTTTTCCAGGGAGTTGGCAACATTGCATCAGATGCCCAAAGTATTGGAGCTTCAGCATCAGTCCTTCCAATGAATATTCAGGACTGATTTCCTTTAGGATTGACTGGTTGGATCTCCTTGCAGTCCAAGGACTCTCAACAGTCTTCTCCAGCACCACAGTTCGAAGACATCAGTTTTGGGGCACTCAGCCAGTTTTATTGTCCAGCTCTCACATCTGTACCCGACTAATGGAAAAACCATAGCTTTGACTATACAGACCTTTGTAGGCAAAGTAATGCCTCTGCTTTTTAATATGCTGTCTAGTTTGGTAATAGCTTTTCTTCCAAGGAGCAAGCATCTCTTAATTTCATGGCTGCAGCCACTATCCACAGTGATTTTGGAGTCCAAGTAAATAAAGTCTGTCACTGTTTCCTTTTTTTCCCCATCTATTTGCCATGAAGTGATGGGACCAGATGCCATGATCTTCATTTTTGAATGTTGAGTATTATGTCAACTTTTGCATTCTCCTCTTTCACCTTCATCAAGAGCATCTTTAGTTCCTCTTGGCTTTCTGCCATAAGGGTGGTATCATCTGCCTGACTGAGATTATTGATATTTCTCCCTGCAATATTTTTTCTTTTTAATTTATTTTTTATTGAAGGATAATTGGTTTGCAGAATTCTGTTGTTTTCTGTCAAACCTCAGCATGAGTCAGCCATAGGTATACATATATCCCCTCCCATTTGAACCTCCCTCCCATCTGCTGCCCCGTCACACCCCTCTGGGTTGATACAGAGCCCCTGTTTGAGTTTCCTGAGCCATACAGCAAATTCCCCTTGGCTATCTATTTTACATATGGTAATAAAAGTTTCCATGTTACTCTTTCCATACACTTCACCCTCTCCTCCCCTCTCCCAATGTCCATAATGCTATCCTCTATGTCTGTTTCTCCATTGCTGCCCTGTAAATAAATTCTTCAGTACCATTTTTCTAGATTCCATATATATGGATTAGAATATGATATTTATCTTTTGTTTTCTGACTCACTTGACTCTGTATAATAGGTTCTAGGTTCATCCACCTCATCAGAACTGACTCAAATGCATTCCTTTTTTTGGCTGAGTAATATTCCATTGTGTATATGTACCACAACTTCTTTATCCATTCATCTGTCAATGGACATCTAGGTTTCTTCCATGTTCTAGCTATTGTAAGTAGTGCTGTAATGAACAATGGGATACATGTGTCTTATTCAATTTTGGTTTCTCAGGGTATATGCCTCAGAGTGAGATTGATGGGTCAAATGGTGGTTTTATTCATAGATTTTTAAAGGAATCTCCATAGTGATTCCTTTTTTAAGGAATCTGTCTTCCATAGTGGCTGTATCATTTTACATTCCCACCAACAGTGCAAGAGCATTCCCTTTTCTCCTCACCCTCTCCAGCATTTATTGTTTGTAGCCTTTTAATGGGAGAAGGCAATGGCACCCCACTCCAGTACTCTTGCCTGGAAAATCCCATGGACGGAGAAGCCTGGTAGGCTGTAGTCCATGGGGTCTCTAAGAGTTGGGCACAACTGAGCGACTTCTCTTTCACTTTTCACTTTCATGCATTGGAGAAGGAAATGGCAACCCACTCCAGTATTCTTGCCTGGGGAATCCCAGGGACAGAGGAGCCTAGTGGGCTGCCATCTATGGGGTCCAACAGAGTCGAACACGACTGAAGCAACTTAGCAGCAGCAGCAGCAGCAGCAGCCTTTTAATGATGGCCATTCTAACCAGTGTGAGGTAATATCTCATTGTAGTTTTGATTTGCATTTCTCTAATATTGAGTGATGCTGAGCATCTTTTCATGAGTTTTTTAGCCAGTATGTCTTCTTTGGAGAAGTATCTGTTTAGGTCTTTTTCCCACTTTTTGATTGGGTTGTTTGTTTTTCTGGTATTGAGTCGGATAAGCTGCTTGTATATGTTGGAAATTAATCCTTTGTCAGTTGTTTCATTTGCTATTATTTTTTCCAATTCTGAGGCTTGTCTTTTCACCTTGCTTATAGTTTCTTTTGCTGTGCAAATGCTTTTAAGTTTAATCAAGCCCCACTTGTTTACTTTTGTTTTTATTTCCATTACTCTAGGAGGTGGGTCATAGAGGATCTTGCTTTGATTTATGTCATTGAGTGTTCTGACTATGTTCTCCTCTAAGAGTTTTATAGTTTCTGGTCTTACATTTAGATCTTTAATGCATTTTGAGTTTATCTTTGTGTATGGGGTTAGGAAGTGTTCTAATTTCATTCTTTTACATGTAGGTGTCCAATTTTCCCAACACCATTTATTGAAGAGACTGTCTTTGCCCCATTGTATATTCTTGCCCCCTTTGTCAAAAATAAGGTCCCCTGGGTGCATGGGTTTATTTCTTGGCTTTCTATCCTGTTCCACTGGTCTATATTTTTGCTTTTGTGCCAGTACCACACTGTCTTGATGACTATAGTTTTGTAGTATAACCTGAAGTCAGGAAGGTTGATTCCTCCAGTTCCATTTTTCTTTCTTAACACTGCTTTTGATCTTCAGGATCTTTTGTGTTTGCATATGAATTGTGAAATTTTTTGTTCTAGTTCTGTGAAAAATGCCATTGATAGTTTGATAGGGATCACATTGAATCTGTATATTGCATTTGGTAGTATAGTTATTTTCACAATATTGATTCTCTTACCCAGGAACATAGAATATCTCTCCATCTTTTTATGTCATCTTTGATTTCTTTCATTTTCTCTCTCTCCCTTAGTCTCTAAGTCATGTCCAACTCTTGTGACCCCATGGACTGTAGCCTATCAGGCTCCTCCATCCGTGGGATTCTCCAGGCAAGAATACTGGAGTGGGTTTCCATTTCCTTCTCCAGGGGATCTTCCTGACCCAGGAATCGAACCCAGCCAGTATTGCATTAGTATCATAATTTTCTGTGTACAGTTCTTTTGTTTCCTTAGGTAAGTTTATTCTTAGATATTTAATTCATTTTGTTGCAGTGGTGAATGGGATTTATTCCTTAATTTCTCTTTCTGATTTTTCATTGTTAGTATATAGAAATGCAAGTGATTTCTGTGTATTGATTTTGTATCCTGTAACTTTGCTAAATTCACTGATTAGCTCTGGTAATTTTCTGACTATCTTTAGGGTTTTCTATATACAGTATCATGTCACATGCAAACAGTGAGAGTTTTTCTTCTTCTTTTCTGATCTGGATTCCTTTTATTTCTTTTTCTTCTCTGGTTGCTATAGGTAGGACTTCCAGAACTGCGTTGAATAATACTGGTGAAAGTGAATACCCTTGCCTTGTTCTTGATCTTAGAGTGAATGCTTTCAGTTTTTCACCCTTGAGAATAATGTTTGCTGTAGGCTTATCACATATGGCCTTTACTATGTTGAGGTAGGTTCTTTCTAGGCCTATTTTTTGAAGAGTTTTAATCAATAATGGGTGCTGAATTTTGTCAAAGGCTTTTTTCTGCCTCTGTTGAGATGACCATCTGGTTTTTATCTTTCAATTTGTTAATATGGTATATCACATTGATTGATTTGTGTATATTGAAGAATCCTTTCATTCCGGGAATAAACCCAACTTGATCATGGTGGATGAGCTTTTTGATGTGTTGCTGAATTCTGTTTGCTAAAATTTTGTTGAGGATTTTGCATCTGTGTTCATCAGGGATATTGGCCTGTAGTTTTCTTTTTTTGTGTTATCTTTGTCACCCTTTATCTACAAGGGTGATGGCAGCCTTGTAGAATGAGTTTGGAAGTGTTCCTTCCTCTGCAATTTTTTGAAAGAGTTTTAGAAGGATAGGCATTAGCTCTTCTCTAAATGTTGGATAGAATTCTCCTGTGAATCCATCTGGTCTTGGGCTTTTGTTTTTTGGGAGATTTTTGATCACAGCTTCAACCTCTGTGCTTGTTCATAGTTACTATTTCTTTCTGGTTAAGTCTTGAAAGATTGAACTTTTCTAAGAATCAGTCCATTTCTTCCAGGTTATACATTTCTTTGCCATATAGTTGTTCATAATAGTCTCTTACGATCTTTTATATTTCTGCATTGTCTGTTGTAACCTCTCCTTTTTTCATTTCTAATTTTGTTGATTTGACTCTTCTCTCCTTTTTTTCTCGATGAGTCTGGCTAAAGGCTTGTCAATTTTGTTTATCTTCTCAAAGAACCAGCTTTTAGTTTTATTAATCTTTAGTATTTTTTCTTTCATTTGCTTTTCATTTATTTCTATTCAGATCTTTATGATTTCTTTCTTTCACTGACTTTTTTTTCTTCTTCTTTTTCCAGTTGTTTTAGGTGTAAAGTTAGTTTGTCTATTCAATGTTTTTCTTGTTTCTTGAGGTAGGATTGTATTGCTATAAACTTCCCTTTTAGAACTGCTTTTGCTGCATCCTATAGATTTTGAGTTGTCATGTTTTCATTGTCATTTGTTTCCAGAAATTTTTTGATTTTGCTTTTGATTGCAGCAACCCCTTGGTTATTTAGAAACGTGTTGTTTAATCTCCATGTGTTTGTGTTTTTTACAGTATTTTTCTTGTAATTGATATCTAGTCTCATAGCATGTGGTCAGAGAAGATGCTTGACATGTTTCAATTTTCTTAAATTGACTGAGGTTTGATTTGTGACCCAAGATGTGTTCTATCCTGGAGAATGTTCCATGTGCATGAGAAGGTGTATTCTTCTGCATTTGGATGAAATGTCCTGAAGATATCAATGAGATCCATCTCATCTAATGTATCATTTAAGACGTGTTTCCTTATTAATTTTCTGTTTTGATGATCTGTCCATTGGTGTGAGTGGGGTGTTAAAGTCTCCTACTATTATTGTGTTACTGTCGATTTATCCTTTTATGTCTGATAATGTTTGTCTTATGTATTGAGATGCTCCTATGTTGGGTGCATAGATGCTTACAATTGTTATGTCTTCCTTTTGGATTGATCCTTTGATCATTATGTAGTGTCCTTCCTTATCTTTTGTAATCTTCTTTATTTTAAGGTCTATTTTGTCTGATATGAGGATTACTACTCTAGCTTCCTTTGGTTCCCATTTGCATGGAATATATTTTTCCATCCTCTCACTTTCAGTCTATATGTGTCTTTAGGGCTGAAGTGGGTTTTTTGTAGACAGCATGTATATGGGTCTTGTTTTTGTATCCATTCAGCCAGTTTGTGTCTTTTGGTTGGAGCATTTCATCCAATACATTTAAAGTAATTATTGATATATATGTTCTTATTGCCATTTTCTTAATTGTTTGGGGTTGATTTTGTAGATCTTTTTTCTTCTGTTGTATTTATTGACTATATAGGTACCTTTAACATTTGTTGTAAAGCTGGTTTGGTGGTACTGAATTCTCTTAACTTTTGCTTGTCTGAAAAATTTTCTATTTCTCCATCAATTTTGAATGAGATCCTTGCTAAGTACAGTAATCTTGGTTCTAGACTCTTCCCTTTCAGTACTTTAAATATATCCTGCCATTCCCTTCTAGCCTGCAGTTTCTGCTGAAAGATCAGTCGTTAAGCATATGGGGTTTCCCTTGTATGTTACTTGTTGCTTCTCCCTTGCTGCTTTTAATATTCTTTCTTTGTGTTTAGTCTTTGTTAGTTTGACTAGTATGTGTCTTGGTTTGTTTCTCCTTGGGTTTCTCCTGTATGGGACTCTTCTTGCCTCTTGGACTTGATTGACTATTTCTTTTTCCATGTTGGGAAAATTTTCAACTGTAATCTTTTCAAAATTTTTCTCACACCCTTTCTTTTTCTCTTCTTCTTCTGAGAGCCCTATAATTCAAATGTTGGTGCATTTGATATTGTCCCAGACATCTCTGAGCCTATCCTCAGTTCTTTTCATTCTTTTTACTTTATTCTGCTCTTCAGAATTAATTTCCACCATTTTATCTTCCAGCTCACTGATTCATTCTCTGCTTCAGATATTCTGATATTGATTTATTCTAGAGTGTTTTTAATTTCTGCAATTGTGTTGTTTGTCTCTGTAGATTATTCTTTAATTCTTCTAGGTCAATGTTAATTGATTCTTTCATTTTCTCCATTTTGTTGTCAAGGTTTTTGATCATATTTACTATCATTATTCTGAATTCTTTTTCAGGTAATTTGCCTATTTCCTCTTCATTTATTTGGACTTCTGGGTTTCTAGTTTGTTCTTTCATTTGTGTAGTATTTTTCTGCCTTTTCAATTTTTTTTTTAAACTTACTGTGTTTGAGGTCTCCTCTTCTCAGGCTTCAAGCTTGAATTCTTTCTTCCTTTTGGTTTCTGCCCTAAGGTTGGTCCAGTGGTTTGTGTAACCAGAGATTTGTGCTCAGTTTTTGTTTTGTTTTGTTTTTCCTCTGATGGGCAAGGCTGATTGAGGTGGTAATCCTGTCTGCTGATGATTGGGTTTGTATTTTTGTTTTATTTGTTGTTTAGATGACCTACCCCTAGTTTCACTCAGGAGGGAAATGAGCTCACTGACACCATCAGCAAAGTGCCCCAAAATCTCCCTGCAATCTTAATTCCAGCTGAGCTTCATCCAGCCCAGCATTTTGCATGTTGTGTTTTGTATATAGGTTAAATAAACATGGTGACAATATACAGCCTTGATGTCCTCCTCTTCCTATTTGGAACCAATCTGTTGTTTCATGTCAATTTCTGACCGTTGCTTCTTGACCTGCATATAGGTTTTCAGGAGGCAGGTAAGGTGGTCTGATATTCCCATCTCTTTAAGAATTTTCCACAGTTTGTTGTGATCTACACAGTCAAAGGCTTCAGGATAGTCAACGAAGCAGAAGTAGATGTTTCTCTGGAAGTCTCTTGCTTTTTCCATGGTCCAATGCATGTTGGCAATTTGATCTCTAGTTCTTCTGCCTTTTCTAAATCCAGCTTGTATATCTGGGAGTTCTCTATTCATATACTGTTGAAGCCTGGCTTAAATGATTTTGAGCATTACTTTGCTAGCATGTGTAGCAAGTATTAGTTTCAGTTAACAGTGAAATGAGTCAGCTGTGCGTATTCATATATCCCTTCCCTTATGAACTTCCTTTCCATTCAAATCACCACAGTGAATTTAGTAGAGTTTCCTGTGCTATACAGTAGGCTCTCATTAATTATTTTTTATACATAGTATCAATGATGTATATATGTCCATCCCAATCTCCCAATTCTTTCCATCCTCTTCTTTCTCCCTTGGTATCCATACATTTGTTCTCTATGTCTGTGTCCCTATTTCTGCTTTGCAAATAGGATCATCTATACCACTTTTCTAGATTCCACATATACGAACAACATATTTTGATTCTATTAATATTTGTAAACACTTCAATGGGTTTTTCATTGCTTTTAAGATAGTGAAAAGGTTCCATATAACACATTTATATGTCTACTCTCCATCTGTCCAGTCACATTTCTCATTTCTGGTGAAATGATTTTTTTCACATATCTCATGCCACTAATATCAGATGATACATATACTATTAATACACCCACCATTGAAAAAATATATATTATTACAGCAAACTGAGTATTTACTATTAGATACTGAGTCAGTATTTTATATAGATTTTCTGATATTATTTTCACAGTTCTATTGTAATCCCCATTTTATACCTAAGGTAAGTAGGAATAAGAGAATGTAAATAACTTGCCAAAGGTAGGAAAGCTAGTTACTATACAGGCTGATACTCAACACTAGACAACCCAACTCTAGATCTCATTTTCTGTTCACTTTTCTCTCCAGAATGGCCCACTCCACATCACCTTTATTTTCTACCATAAAAGATTACTCTTTCATCAAAATTTATCTCAGTGTACAACTCCTCTCTGAAACTGTCCTTTGGTCCCCAGGGAAAGCGTCAAAACTTTTTTCTCCATGTTCCATTTATGGTGTTCATATCTGTTATAATTACCATGATTTTATTGCCTGAATGCTTGTCTACCCAATAGATCAGAGTTAGTCAAAGTAGGTTTCATAGAGGTCTAGTTTTAAAGTATGTTTAAAATAAAACTGAATAGAGTAGAATAAAACAGAGTAAAACAAAACATAACACAACAGAGTTAAATGAAACAAATTCAGTAAAAAAATTATTTGAATGAATACCTAGTAAGAAATACACTTTCCACTACATGGATCACACCCATGAGCATTTAGAGTGACCACTTTTATGAACCAATGGCCTAGTACACACTTTCTGAATCACTTACCCATCACTATAATGCAGTACTTGTAAGGTCAAAGATACCTATTACTCATTCAATATTCAAAAACACCTTGAAATAAGACTGTGTTGATTGGAATTGATTTCCAGAGATTTGCAATCTTTAAGATTATTATGGAGAACTCTCTTGTCTTCTCATCCTTTCACCTGTGAATGAACTAGATTTTTGAGAAGATTTCATTAACAGAAGTCCCATGGGTCTAGACATTCCATTTCAAAATAGCATTAATCAAATTTCCTTAATCCTACTGAAACTTTCAGCTGTATACTGCAGCTATTTCACAGGAAATCTGTAAGCCTGCTACTTAAATGTTATGCTTCTTTATTGTTATTTATTTATACCTAATTTATTAGCTGAACACATCTCTGTAGACTTAGGATATGAGTATCTATAAGTTTAATTAAGAAACCCATTTTGAGTATTCTCACTCCCAGTGAAACAAAGAAGACAAAAATATAAACACAGAAAATATACACATACACAAAGATGAGCACCCTCAAGAGATAATCTAATCCAACAGCAAGTTAGCAAATGTAGAGGAACTGGGAAAAAGACACATGACAGGAAACATCTAATTAGAGAGTCAAGCTTTTAGTATTTAAATTTATTTTAAATTGTAAAGTTGAATCACATGGAAGATACACTTCACTGTATGACTAGATTTATGCAAATACATACAGATTCTTCTGCAGGCCATATTAGAATCCCCACAGCTACAAAAACTGACTTGCCCCTCTCATATACCCTGTAAGACGTTTCCTTGTGTAGGAATCAGCTCTGACATCAAGCCAAATTCTCTCATCCAAGCATTGGAAAGAGAAAAGTAATCTTAAAATTGAGTAGACAGATTATTTTTCTTACAAATATAATGAAACAAAAATTACTAATATAGTTAACACTTAAACAACACGTTTGAACTGTGATGGTTCCCTTAACACACAATTTTTGTTAAATAGTAAACACTACACGAACTATGTCAGTTAAATCCCCAGATGAGAAACCATGGCTATGAGCAACCTGGTATGGAGGACGGACTATAAGTTATACACAAATTTTTGACTATAGGGAGGGTTGGCACTTCTAATCCTGAGGTTGTTCAAGGTCAGCTGTATCAAGGGGTCATTGTCAAGGTTATGGGTGGTGGCAAAGTAAGGCCCATTTTTTAAATGTGTATCCAGTTTAGAGTTTCATTATAAATAATAATAATAACCACAGTATCATCAACATTATCACCATCATCATCATCACCATTACTATCAGTGACTTCATTGATTTATATTACATTTGTTTAAAAGAACTTAAATATTTAAGATCTTACTTGGCAATAATATTAGATTTCTATATTGTAAATATATTTTTTAAGTTGAGATGCAGAAAAATTATATGGGCATTGCTTGAATTAATATGGTACATTTAATACACAGGATAATATTAAGAACAATTCAGACCTTTTAAAGTTGTCTTTAACTCCTGTTTTCTAAGCTCTCATTCACTGGAAAATATGCCAGATTTTACTTAGATGGCTTTAATAGGTTAGAAATGAGATTGGTATAGATCTGATCTTATAGTAGACACAGTTGTTTTTTTCTAGGTCATCATTAACTCATGTTTGACTTTTAAAATAGTTTCTTTTTTTGATTTCTTACTAAACTCTGACCCATTATAATCCTCCACAGGTCTCTCTTTTTGGAGAAGTGGAGGTGAATGGAATATATGTTGACACATGTATTTTCACAGTTTATTTATAGTCAATCTTTGGAGTTCTTCCTATCAGGAGTGATAACAATAAAGTGCCAATAGACTAAAAAAAAAAAAAAAAAAAGAACATCTGTTTCATGTGTTTTCCATCATGAGGCCATCTAAAGTGAGATTCCTTTTCTAAAAGATCAACACTTTAAAAATCCTTCTGAAGACAAACTGTGCCTACTTCCAGATCATGTGGCAGTAACACACTATTACATAGCTCATCACACCCAGGATGAAGTGCCGGCTGCAAAACACTATGATTTATGTGTATATTCAACATTTGTTTTTGGAGCCAAACTGACTTCTCTCTTAATTTGTTGCGATTGAAATGATCTCTATTTAATTCTTTGTAACTAGCAATCCTTAATTCTGTCTAATAATGTGCTTATACACAAAGCATTTCCTGCACCTTGTTTTTCTGCAAAAATTCTCATCAGTGCCCTTAATTACCTCCTGACATCACTGTGTTGGTTGTGGACTTTCACACAATACTGTGTACAGCATGGCTCATAAAACGTAATGAGAATAAGTTCATTAAATTTATCCAAATAATTAACAAACTTGCTGCCTGCTTCTCGATGTCTAATTTGTGACACAAATTTGGCAAATGTTTTCAACTGTGGAAACAAGAATTGAAGCCAAAAAACCTGTTTCAGAGAACTTGACATTCATATTTATTTGGATTTCTTCATCAAATATACAATCTGCTGATGATATATAAAAAGAAAGAGACACATCCACAGTGAAAATAAAGATAAAATAACATAAAATGTTGACCAAGGGAGGGAGGGTTCATGATGATGATTTATTTTTTCTGCATGCTGTGTTCCTAAAGAGGAAAGAAGAGAAAATTATTTTATTTTCATATTTCAGTAATCACACTTTTATGTTAAAAAACTTAACTCTTTCCATTCCCAACTACCACCTGTTCCCTAAATTGCTGGTTCAAACACTTTGCTGAAATGCTCTCATTATGCAAGGAATGTATTGGTATGACAGAGTATATACTAACAGGTCATTAGTAGACAGTGACTTCATAAATTGACAGTCAAATTCACCCTCCCCCAGTTACCCTGAAAGTTACATGGTGTGTAATATCCATACCTCCCTCAAATCTAAAACACAAATAAAAGAATAGAATAAAATTTAATCTTTTGAATGTCTTACTCTTCTGCTTTATTTTAAATCCCTGGGTTGTAAAACAGATTCTGATATTTAGGAGGTGATCAAACAAGTTGGTTGGATAAATTAGAAGATAACTCAATAATATTTTTTTAACTTTTAATTTTTTATGTTGTATATCAGTGGCAACCCACTCCAGGACTCTTGCCTGGAAAATCCCATGGATGCAGGAGCCTGGTAGGCTGCAGTCCATGGGGTTGCTAAGAGTCAGACACGGCTGAGCGACTTCACTTTCACTTTTCACTTTCATGCATTGGAGAAGGAAATGGAAACCCGCTCCAGTGTTCTTGCCTGGAGAATCCCATGGACAGAGGAGCCTGGTGGGCTGCCTTCTATAGGGTCACACAGAGTCGGACATGACTGACGTGACTTAGCACCAGCAGCAGATTAACAAACAATGTTTTGATAGTTTCACATGAACAGCAGAGGGACTCAGTCATACATACACATGTATCCATTCTCCCCCAAACTCCCCTCCCATCCAGGCTGCCACTTATCACTGAGCAGAGTTCCATGTGCTGTGTAGTAAGCCCTTGTTGGTTATCCATAAATGAATTTATTGTAACTAAAGAATCCACCTGAAATGTGGGAGACCTGACCTGAGTTCGATTCCTGGGTTGGGAAGATTCCCTGGAGGAGGGCATGGCAACCCACTCCAGTATTCTTGCTTGGATAATCCCATAGACAGAGGAGCCTGGTGGGCTACAGTCCATGGGGTCACAAAGAATCGGACATGACTGAGCGACCAAGCACATTCTATTTTTAGTAGGTGATTTTTTTTCCCCCAAAACATATGTGCGTGTGTATGATGTTTTACTACTTCCTAGCAACATGCTGTCTGAATACTCACTAAAGTAAAAGTGAAAATATTAAAATCTCTCCTATATATCTTCTCCTTAGGAGCTGTTCTCTGACCCACAGTTCTTATGGATCATAAATGAAATCACATTTATTGGCAATCATCTTGAGCCTATTCCTTTCTTTTCTTCTTCTTTTTTTTTTTTTTTTTGTATCCAGCAAAGGTATTTATCAGAATTGCTCACTTTAGGGAGTATTCACTGGGGCTTTGACCAAAGAAGAATTCTATGATACAAATAAATAAGAATTACCAAATGTTAAGCAAAAAAGAGACATAGATGACATCATATCTGTTTAACTCCCTTTTAAAAATAAAGTTATTGTGCCTTTGCTTGCTTATTTGTATCCGGAAGCACATTTTTATGTGGCTATTATGAATTTGAATTTCCCCCAGTGGTCTATCTTTGTAGACTACCTTTATATAAAAAATTAGTACAGGAGTTTAAGAATATAGTTTTCTTATATAAGCTTATTTTATTATTATTATTTTTTGTGGGACTCAATTTGAAGGTTGGGTTTCTTAATTTTTATCGTATTTTTAATTAAGAGGATTATTACTTTACAATATTGTGATGGTTATTGCCATACATCAACATAAATCAGCATTAGGTATACATAATGTCCCCTACCTCTTGAATGCACCCCTCTAGGATGTCACAGAACACTGGCATTGAGTCCCTTGTAACATACTTAGAGCACCCACTGGCTATCTGTTTTACATATGATAATATATATGTTTCAATAGTATTCTTTCATATCATCCCACTCTCTCCTCCCCTAACTATGTCCAAATGTCTGTGTCTCCTTTGCTGCCCTGTAAATGGAATCATCCATAATATCTTTCTAGGTTCCATGTATACACATTCATATATGATATTTGTCTTTCACTTTCTGACTTACTTCACTCTGTATAATAGGCTCTAGGTCAATCCACCTCATTAGAACTGACTCAAATGCATTCCTTTTTATAGCTGAGAAGGCAATGGCACCCCACTCCAGTACTCTTGCCTGGAAAATCCCATGGATGGAGGAGCCTGGTGGGCTGCAGTCCATGGGGTTGCTAAGAGTCGGACACGACTGAGTGACTTCACTTTCACTTTTCACTTTCATGCATTGGAGAAGGAAATGGCAACCCACTCCACTGTTCTTGCCTGGAAAATCCCAGGGACGGGGGAGCCTAGTGGGCTGCCATCTATGGTGTCGCACAGAGTCGGACACAACTGAAGCGACTTAGCAGCAATAACACCCCACTCCAGTACTCTTGCCTGGAAAATCCCATGGACAGAAGAGCCTGGTAGGCTGCAGTCCATGGGGTCGCTAAAAGTTGGACACGACTGAGTGACTTCACTTTTCACTTTCATGCATAGGAGAAGGAAATGGCACCCCACTCCAGTACTCTTGCCTGGAGAATCCCAGGGACAGGGGAACCTGTTGGGCTGCCATCTATGGGGTAGCACAGAGTTGGACACGACTGAAGCGACTTAGCAATATTCCATTGTGTATATTTTATTGGAGTACAGTTGATTTACAAACGTCATGTTAGTTTCAGGTGTTCAGTAAAGTGAATCAGTTGTACATATACATATATTCATATACACGTTTTGCCATCAAAAAGATCTAAGTTTGCATCCAGCTTGTATGTGCAAATTTTATTCCACTCTCAGCGTCTCAGATTGTACAGCAATGAACTGTAATGATGCTAAGGGTACTGCCCTCATGAGGTAGTTTGGAGGTTATGATAATGAATATTTAATGAAAGTACTCAATAAACTGTAGCCACTTTAATAATGAATCCTGGCTTTTCTTAAAAGAATGAAGATGAGGTGGGAGGGGCGTTCAGGCTGGGGGCACACACGCACACCCATGGCTGATTCATGTCATTGTATGGCAGAAACCACCACAATATTGTAAAGTAATCAACCTCCAATTAAAGTAAATAAATTAATTTTTTAAAAAGAATGAAGATGAGAAATAAGAGTTATGGAAGTACTCTAGTCCCATGATTGATCCGTATTTGAAAAGGGATGGGGAAAAATATATAGATGCACACACAAGTCACGATGCCCAATACCTACTTTCATAGTGAGCAGGAAATTTCCAATCAAGCCTTAGTATTCATTAGACACACAAAGACAAGAAGCACAAACTTATTTAAATATGAAATTTAAGTGAGGAGGGACACTAGAAATGGGTAGGGGGGAAAAGGTTATTATAGGATTACACGAAATCACGTGTGAAAGACTTCTGAAAATTGTAAAGCACTATAGACATTAAGGAGAAGGAAATGGCAACCCACTCCAGTGTTCTTGCCTGGAGAATCCCAGGGTCGGGGGAGCCTGGTGGGCTGCCGTCTATTGGGTCGCACAGAGTAGGACATGACTGAAGCGACTTAGCAGCAGCAGCAGCATAGACATTAAAGCATCTTTCATTCAATAAAAACAACAAATAAATAAATATGAGAGTTAAGGAAACTGATGAGAAAAAGAGCATATAATCATTCCTGAAATATAGATTGTAAATGATAGTGTAGCTGCATATTACATTGTCTTCAGAGTCCTTGTGACCTGGATTAATATTCCAGATAGGCACTTATAAGTCCATGACATTAGGCAAGTTATTTGACATCTCAAAACCTTCAGATATTTCTTCCAGGACATAGGAGTAAAATAGGCCTATTCCATTAAAGTATTTGTGAGCAAAAAATAAAAAATTTCCAAATACAAGAAAAACTCTTATTTGGATAATGAGATTCATAGTTTATCTCTGAATAAAAATTGAAATCACAACTAATTCTAGTGTTTGAAAAAACTTTGCTCACAAAGTGTCTCCAAATGCTTTATCTCACTGTTTTCTCACAAAATTCTTGGAACTGGCATAGCAACTCTCAAGTGAAAGCAGGTTTGCTCCATTGGGGACACCTGGGAGTTTGGGGGGAGATTTTTGGTTGTCTCACTGCAGGCGCTACTAGCATCTTATGAGCAGAAGCCAGGGAGGCTGCTAAATATCCTATGGTGAATAGGAGTGCCCGCTATGGCAAAGAATTTTCCAGCACTAATGTAAATATTGCTGAGGTTGAGAAGTGCTATTCTAGAGGTACAGGAATCTTTTAGCCAATGGGGTGCTTGCAATGAAAATATATTGATCTTATGTTGTTGCACTGTTATCAACCCAGAAGTGAAACAGAATCATACTTATTTCTTTGGATCACCTATTTGAACTAATTCCATCACTTTGGTGGGTTATTTTTTCTGATTGACTACTACTTGTCCATGAAGAAATAACTAGAAATGTAGCACTGATCTAAATTCACATCATCATAGAATATTCATAGTCAAGGGCCCTTGGCTAATTCCATTCAGAATATTAATTAGTTACTAAAATTTAAAAGTGTCAGTCAGTTCAGTCACTCAGTCATGCCCGACTCTTTGTGAACCCATGGACTGCAGCACAGCAGACCTCCCTGTCCATCAGCAACTTCCAGAGTTTACTCAAACTCATGTACATGGAGTCAGTGATGCCATCCAACCATCTCATCCTCTGTCATCCCCTTCTCCTCCTGCCCTCAATCTTTCCCAGCATCAGGGTTTTTTTCAAATGAGTCAGCTCTTCACATCAGGTGGCCAAAGTATTGGAGTGTCAGCTTCAGCATCAGTCCTTCCAATGAATATTCAGGACTGATTTTCTCTAGGATGGACTGGTTGGATCTCCTTGCAGTCTAAGGGACTCACAGGAGTCTTCTCCAACACCACAGTTCAAAAGCATCAGTTCTTCAGTGCTCAACTTTCTTTATAGTCCCACTCTCACATCCATGCATGACCACTGGAAAAACCATACGTTTGACCAGATGGACCTTAGTTGGCAAAGTAATGTCTCTGCTTTTTAATACGCTGTCTAGGTTGGTCATAACTTTTCTTCCAAGGAGCAAATGTCTTTTTATTTCATAGGTGCAGTCACCATATGCAGTGATTTTGGAGCCCCAAAAAATGAAGTCTGTAACTGTTTCCATTGTTTCCCCATCTATTTGCCATGAAATGATGGGATCAGATGCCATGATCTTAGTTTTCTGAATGTTGAGTTAAAAGTTAAGTAAGCAGGGTGAAAATATACAGCCTTGATGTACTGCTTTCCCAAGATGGAAACAGTCTGTTGTTCCATGTCCAGTTCTAACTGTTGCTTCCTGACCTGATACAGATTTCTCAGTAGACAGGTAAGTCAGTCTGGTATTCCCATCTCTTTAAGAATTTTCTAGTTTGTTATGATCCACACAGTCAAAGGCTTTGACATAGTCAATAAAGCAGAAGTATATGTTTTTCTAGAACTGTCTCGCTTTTATGATGATCCAGCAGATGTTGGCAATTTGATCTCTGATTCCTCTGCCTTTTCTAAATCCAGCTTGAATATCTGGAAGTTCATGGTTCACGTACTTATGAGCTTTGCTTGAAGAATTTTGAGCATTACTTTGCTAGAGTGTGAGATGAGTGTAATTGTGAGATAGTTTGAGCATTCTTCAGCATTTCCTTTCTTTGGGATTGGACTGAAAACTGACCTTTTCCAGTCCTGTGGCCACTGCTGAGTTTTCCAAGTTTCCTGGCATATTGAGTGCAGCACTTTTACAGCATCATCTTTTAGGATTTGAAATAGCTCATCTGGAGTTCCATCACCTCCACTACTTTGCTCTTAGTGATGCTTCCTAGGACTGGAAAAGGTCAGTTTTCATTCCATTCCCAAAGAAAGGCAATGCCAAAGAATGCTCAAACTACCGCACAATTGCACTCATCTCACACGCTAGTAATGTAATGCTCAAATTCTCCAAGCCAGGCTTCAGGAATACGTGAACCATGAACTTCCAGATGTTCAAGCTGGTTTTAGAAAAGGCAGAGGAACCAGAGATCAAATTGCCAACATCCGCTGGATCATCGAAAAGCAAGCGAGTTCCAGAAAAACATCTATTTCTGCTTCATTGACTATGCCAAAGCCTTTGACTGTGTGGATCACAAGGAACTGTGGAAAATTCTGAAAGAGATGGGAATATGAGACCACCTGACCTGCTTCTTGAGAAATTTGTATGCAGGTCAGGAAGCAACAGTTAGAACTGGACATGGAACAACAGACTGGTTCCAAATAGGAAAAGGAGTACGTCAAGGCTGTATATTGTCACCCTGCTTATTTAACTTCTATGCAGAGTACATCATGAGAAACGCTGGACTAGAAGAAGCACAAGCTGGAATCAAGATTGCCGGGAGAAATACCAAGAACCTCAGATATGCAGATGACACCACCCTTATGGCAGAAAGTGAAGAGGAACTAAAAAGCCTCTTGATGAAAGTGAAAGAGGAGAGTGAAAAATTTTGCTTAAAGCTCAACATTCAGAAAACTAAGATCATGGCATCTGGTCCCATCACTTCATGGGAAGTAGATGGGGAAACAGTGGAAACATTGTCAGACTTTATCTTTTTGGGCTCCAAAATCACTACAAATAGTGATTGCAGCCATGAAATATAAGACACTTACTCCTTGGAAGGAAAGTTATGACCAACCTAGATAGCATATTCAAAAGCAGAGACATTACTTTGCCAACAAAGGTCCGTCTAGTCAAGGCTATGGTTTTTCCAGTGGTCATGTATGGATGTGAGAGTTGGACTGTGAAGAAAGCTGATTGCTGAAGAATTGATGCTTTTGAACTGTGGTGTTGGAGAAGACTCTTGAGAGTCCCTTGGACTGCAAGGAGATCCAACCAGTCCATTCTGAAGGAGATAAGCCCTGGGTGTTCTTTGGAAGGAATGATGCTAAACTCCAGTACTTTGGCCACCTCATGCGATGAGTTGACTCATTGGAAAAGACTCTGATGCTGGGAGGGATTGGGGGCAGGAGGAGAAGGGGGCGACAGAGGATGAGATGGCTGGATGGCATCACCAACTCGATGGACGTGAGTTTGGGTGGACTCCAGGAGATGGTGGTGGACAGGGAGGCCTGGCATGCTGCAATTCTTGGGGTAGCCAGGAGTTGGACATGACTGAGCGACTGAACTGAACTGAAGGCCCACTTGACTTTGCATTTGAGGATACCTGGCTCTAGGTGAGTGACTACATCATTGTGAATATCTGGGTCATGAAGATCTTTTTTGTGTAGTCCTCTGTGTATTCCTGCCGCCTCTTCTTAATATCTTCTTCTTCTGTTAGGTGCATGGCATTTCTATTCTTTCTTCTGCCCATCTTTGCATGAAGTGTTCCCTGGGTATCTCTCATTTTTTGAAGAGATCCCTAGTCTTTCCCATTCTATTGTTTTCCTCTATTTCTTTGCACTGATCACTATGGAAGGCTTTCTTATCTCTCCTTGTTATTCTTTGGATCTCTGGCATTCAGATGGGTGTATTTTTCCTTTTCTCCTTTACCTTTCACTTCTCTTCTTTTCATAGCTATTTGTAAGGCGTCCTCAGACAACCGTTTTGCCTTTTTGCATTTCTTTTTCTTGGGGATGGTCTTGATCCCTGTCTCCTGTACAATGTTGTGAACCTCCATCCATAGTTCTTCAGGCACTGTCTATCAGATGTAATCCCTTGAATATATTTGTCACTTCCACTGTATAACCGTAAGGGATTTGATTTAGGTCATCTACTTTCTTCAATTTGAGTCTGAATTTGGCAATAAGGAGTTCATGATCTGAGGCACGGTGAGCTCCCAGTCTTGTTTTTGCTGACTATATAGACTATATAGAGCTTCTCCATCTTTTAAAGTATAATACCTATCAATATTAGAAACTACCTTCTTCATATATTTAATCTTACTATCAAAATTTAGGCAGATCATGCCCACCTCCCCCCTCAAAAAAAATAGGATAAAGGGGCAAAAGAAGAAAAATTAAAATCTTTTCATATATTGAAGGTTGACTGTGGAAGGCAGGATGGAGATTCCTTTAAAAAATCAAGAAATAAAACTACCATACAACCCAGCATTACCACTTCTAGGCATATACCTTGAAGAAACCAAAATTGGAAAAGACACATGTAGCCCAATATTCTTTGCAGTAGGACATGGAAGCAACCTAGATGTCCATAGACAGATGAATGGATGAACAAGCTGTGGTACATATATGCAATGAAATACTCTTCAGCCGTATAAAGGAATGCATGTGAGTCCTGATGAAGTAGATGAACCTAGAGCCTATTATACAGAATGAAGTAAGTCAGAGAAAGACACATACCATATATTAATGCATATACATGGAATTTAGAAAGACCTATCTACAGGGCATCAATGGAGACACAGACATTGAAAACAGATTTATGGACACAGGTGGGGGACAAAGGAGAAGTGTCACAAGTGGAGAGAGTAGCATGGAAGTATATACATTACCATATGTAAAATAGATAGCCAACTGAAATTTGCTGCATGACTCAGGGAACTCAAACTTGGGTTCTGTAACCACCTACAGGGGTGGGGAAGGTGGAAGGGAGTTTCAAGAAAGAAGGGACATGTATATCTATGGCTGATTCATGTTGATGAATGGCAGAATCCAAAGCAATATTGTAACACAATTATCCCTCAATTAAAAATAAATAAATTTTTAAAATAGGGAAAATATGTGGAAGGATGCTTTGTGAGTGTTCTGGACATACAGGCTGCTATCACCTGGAATAACGCCTTAAAATGGGTGTCTTTACCGCCTGCTGGATCCTGTTGTTTTCATCATTTCAGTTTGCTTGAGTATGTATGCCCTCACTGCCCCAGCCCAAAGGCACTTTTCTCCAGTCTGTGTCCATGAGAAGGTCCTTTCTAACTGCCTGAAACTGAGGCTCTCATTTTACTGCTATCTTGCAGTTCTCATCCACAGTAGAAATGTAACTGGAACATACTTGACTGAGGCTCCAACCCCTGAGGCTGGGTCTCGACTGCTTTTTAATATCCTCCACTGCATGACATGCTGCTAGCTCTGTAGACAGAGTCAGGATGCCAAATTGTAGCACAGATGGTTATCAGAAGATTGACACACCTTCATCCTTTTCCTGAATTGTATTCAGTGGAGAAATGTTGGAACATTATGGGATTATGACATACAGGTGTTTTTGATTTGTGAGAATGCAGAGGAAAGAGTTATGAACTCTATAAGGAGAGGCTGAGAAAAGTTGTAGGGTTACCACTGAGCTGAAGTGAGAGGGTAAGAGGTAGATCTCCAGACAGATCACAGCAAAGGAAGTTAGTAGCATGTGTATAAATGCACACAAGTTGAAAAAAAAAAAAAGGCAGAAGCAGACTGGCAAAATATTCAATATCATTAGAGGGCAACAAATGTGTCATCCAGCCCAGAAATAAACAAGACTGGAAATATAGCCAAAATCACTGCAGATGGTGACTGCAGTCATGAAATTAAAAGACACTTGCTCCTTAGAAGAAAAGCTATGACCAACTTAGACAGGATATTAAAAAGCAGAGACATTATCTTGCCGACAAAGGCCCATCTAGTCAAAGCTATGGTTTTTCCAGTAGTCATGTATGGATGTGAGAATTGGACCATAAAGAAAGCTGAGGGCCAAAGAATTGATGCTTTTGAACTGTGGTGTTGGAGAAGACTCTTGAGAGTCCCTTGGGCTGCAAGGAGGTCCAACCAGTCCATCCTAAAAGAAATCAGTCCTGAATATTCATTGGAAGGACTGATGCTGAAGCTGAAGCTCTGACACTTTGGCCATATGATGTGAAGAACTGACTCATTGGAAAAGACTCTGATGCTGGGAAAGATTGAAGGTAGGAGGAGAAGGGGACGACAGAAGATGAGATGGTTGGATGGCATCACCGACTCTATGGACATGAGTTTGAGCAAGCTCTGGGAACTGATGATGGATAGGAAGCCTGACATGCCGCAGTCCTTGGGGTTGCAAAGAGTCAGACGTGACTGAGCAACTGAACTGAACTGAGAAATATAGGACAAAGAACCAATTCCAAATGGCCAAATCCCCCTTTCAGAAAGGGGATTCATGGCAAAGGTTTTTAAAAGAGAGTTTATGGCATGAGATAGCATTTTAGAGAAATCTTTGATAACTATTTGAAGAAGGATAGATTAAAGGAGGGTAAAGCTGGATATACAAAGACCAGTTAGCAAAGGAAAAATGAAAGCACAACAAATGTAAAGTTTTAATTGAGGATTCTTGGCAGGAAAAACGTGAGAAATTTAAAATAAGTATGAGATAACTTAATTTAAAATAAATTATTGAATATTTCTACTTTCTTAATATATCTGAGGATTTGTACTTGATTATGGATGTTTTAAAAAGTTTTTTTAGTAATATCTGTTGATGACGTTGTCGAATCTCTAATTCTAATTATGACACTTCCCAAATATTCTTTGCTTAAAATCATTAACAGATCTTGCCCAGGATACCTGAATCTTGCCAAGCCTACTCTTCACAGATGGCCAATGATACCAGGAGTGACCATTGAAAGGAGAAAACGTGGCGATGTATCTGAACTTTGGCAAAGAAAAACAAGATTGGCTAAATTATTGCAGTGAAACAGAATATTAACAAAGATTCTCTGGCTCATTTGGAGAGGATAAAATTAATTCAGGAAGGAGAGGGTAGCTATAGGCAAGATTCCATGGACAAGGAGAGAGACAAATGTAGATTATGGTTTTTAAAAAAATTAACTAGTGAATGGGATGTTAACCTCCAACTGGGGAAGTAATTGTATTATAATGGTGATGGAAAAAACTATCAACCAAAGAAATGAACCTGAACTGAAATGTTTCTAAATGGCAAGTAACTTTGGTTACCATTTTGGTTTGTTTGTGCTTTATTTTGTACACTGCTACCCTGTGCTTTAAAATCTCAGCAGAGACTAGAAAGAGGAATTCTACAAGATTTTACAGTAAGGCATTGACCACAAACAACTGACTTAAACCATCCTAAACCAAGATTCCACCAGCAACACAATTCCTGCTTTCCATGGTGGTTTCAAACCTAAGTACTCACTCGATGGATTCAAAGATAAACAGAGATGACTATGAAGTACCTTGTGTGATGCCTGGCCTATTGCAGGCTTTTTCAAAATCTGATTCTTTTCCTGGGATTCTGAGCTACTGCACAGTTATCTTTAGGAATGAATCTGAGAAACATAAGGAAAACTTGGGCACTAAGTTAGTTGAAGAAAGTTCTGGGCTGTGAAGCTGGCTGAATCTACAGCAGGGGTGGTAAGAAATAAAAAAAGACAGAATTCCACTTCCAGGTTTTTTTCATGACTATGACTGTAGTAGAGAAAAAAAAAAAAATGACTGGCAGGGCTTCCTGTAAAAACATGCCTGTAAGCACAGTGATTTGGGGAAGTCTTCTAAGTCTTGAGAGGCAGGATGTTTCACTGAGACCACAAATTATGTTTTGAGTATAAATGTATTTATATTTACTTTCTCAATACACATAAGCAGCTATGTCTTGTGCCCTCGTGCCTGGCAGAATTTATGTTCTAGGACTTAAAAATAGAAGAAACTTTCATACAGGACTGTATTTGTCACTTAATGGTTCTGTTTTGAGGAAATTAATGCTGGTGTAGCCCATGTGGTAAAGTAAAAGAAGTACCGGTTTTTAAAGTAATCATTTTGTTTTTAATTGCATCTTTTTCAAATGTAGTTTTATTTTTGATAGAGATATAGTTGACATACAATATTATGTTAGTTTCAGGTGTACAGCATAGTAATCTGAAATCAAATAAATTACAAAATGATCACCATGACAAGTCTAATAACCATCTGTCACCATACAAAATTATTGCACTATTATTGACTACATTCCTTATGTTGTATATTACATCCCCATGGCTTATTTAGTTTATAACTATAAGGTTGTATCTCTTCATCTCCTTCTTGCATGCATGCTAAATCACTTCAGTCCGACTCTGTGACTTCATGGACTGTATAGCCCTCCAGACTCCTCTGTCCATGGAATTCTCCAAGCAAGAATACTGAAGTGGGTTGCCATGCCCTCCCTCAGGGGATCTTCCCAACTCAGGGGTCAAACCCACATCTCTTATGGCTCCTGCATTGGCAGCCGGGTTCTTTACCACTAGTGCCACCTGGGAAGCCCAGGTGTAAATGGACTTAATTTTTTGCAGTGGTTTTAGGTTCAGAGTAGAATCAAAAGAAAAGTACAGTTTCCATACAACCTTGAATCACTGCACAGGCATAAACCTGCTCAGCATCTTGCATTGGAATGGTATATTTGTCCCAATTAACCTACACTGATGCATCATGATTGATTTTTAAGTATTAAAAATTTTATTAACTCTTTTTATTAACTATAGCTCTGTGAACTTTAACACATGCCATGGATTCATGTAACCCTCATTAAAATCCAGATTCAAGATAATTCCTAAAGGATCCCTTAAAAATCTCCTTTTACAGCCACATCCTCCCCTCGTCCCTAGCCCGTGACATGCACTGATTTTTTTTCTATCACTGCAGCTTTTGTCTTTTCAAGACTGTCATGTATATGGATCATAAAGTATGAAACCTTTTGAGACTGGCTTGTTTCACTCATCATAATACCTTTGAGATTCATATAAGTTTTTGTGTTCTATTTTCATCTGTTCCATTTTATTGCTGAATGATACACCATTGTATGGACATACCAGAATTATTCTTCTATCAAAGAACATTTGAGTTGTTTCCAGATTGGAGCAGTTATGAATAGAAGAACTGTAGGTTTTGTTTATAAGTTTCTGTGTGAATATATTTCTATTGCTCTAGGATAAATGATCTGAAGTAAGACTGCCAGGCAATATAATAAATGTGTATTTACCTTTCTAAGACACTATTTTCTGACAGGCTATTTTCCAGCATGGCAGTCCTATTTTGCATTTCTGACAGCCACAGGTGAGATTTCCAGTTGCTCTGCACCCTCACTAGGACTTGGTATTTTCAGATTTATCTTGATTTGCTTGTTAATTTGCAGCCTTTCTAATGGATATGTAGTGGTACCAAACATGCTTTTATTTATTTATTTTTAACCTTTAATTTCTTTTTTTTAATTTAATTTTATTTTTTAACTTTATATTATTGTATTGGTTTTGCCATATATCAACATGAATCCGCCACAGGTATACACATGTTCCCCATCCTGAACCCTCCTCCCTCCTCCCTCCCTGTACCATCCCTCTGGGTCGTCCCAGTGCACCAGCCCCAAGCAGCCAGTATCCTGCTTTTAATTTGTATTTCTTTAATGGATAATGATACTGACCATCTTTTCATATGCTTATTTGCCATCTGTAGGTGCTTTTTGCTGAGGTGTCTATTCAAATTATTTTTTTCATTTTTATTTTGTTTTCTTGGCAAACTGTCTTTTTTTTATCCATATATAAGGTCCCTTTCTGCTTCCCTGGTGGCTCAGTGGTAAAGAATCTGCCTGTAATTTAGGAAATGCGGGTTTGATCTCTGAGTCAGGAAGATGAAGGAAATGGCAACTCACTCCAACATTCTTGCCTGGGAAATCCCAGGGACAGAGGAGCCTGGCAGGCTCCAGTTCACTGGGTTGCAAAACAGTCGGACTCAACTTAGCGACTAAACCACCACCACCCAGTGTCCCTCTCTACCTGTCCAGTGTTTCTTTGACTTTGGATTGAACAATTAAACCACTTGCATTTGACTATTAACATGTTTGGATTTAAGTTTACTACTTTTTTTTCCTGTTAATTCTGTTTTCCTCGTCTTGCTTTCTTTTGTGTTTTCTCCCTTAGTAATAGGAATAATGCTTTGAGGCTAAGCAAAATGAGAGGACACATGACTTTCTCCCACTTATCAGTTCTGGGAAAGTAAAATTTTAGAGAGGAATGGCTTTTGGTGCACTTTAAGATGATGAATTTTAGATCATTGGTCTTACAGAAATCTGTATGATTCTGATTATTTAAGTTAGCAAAATCTGAAGAAACCTCCACCATCAGAAAATAGGTTTCCTTATATTAAAGCATGTATCAGTGGTGACTAGTATGGACTAGAGATTTGAGACATTTCCTGTCTACTCAATTTAAGACCCACTGGCCCTTCAAATGACCCAGGAAGACACAAAAATGCTTGGGATTTAATTTTCTGCCAATCAGATATATTTCTGGCATAATTGTGTATAGATTAAAATCTATACCCACTATCCTTGCCTGGTAAAAATAAAAAGATGGATGTGACCAAAGCATTTAAACAGAATGTTCCAACCAGTCCATCCTAAAGGAGACCAGTCCTGGGTGTTCATTGGAAGGACTGATGTTGAAGCTGAAACTCCAATACTTTGGCCACCTGATGTGAAGAGCTGACTCATTTGAAAAGACCCTGATGCTGGGAAAGACTGAGGGCAGAAGGAGAAGGGGACGACAGAGGATGAGAGGGTTGGATGGCATCACCGACTCAGTGGACATGGGTTTGGGTGGACTCCGGGAGTTGGTGATAGACAGGGAGGCCTGGCATGCTGTGATTCATGGGGTCGCAAAGAGTCGAACGTGACCTAGCGATTGAACTGAACTGAACTGATTGTTCTGCCTCTTACCAGCCTGGAAATAATTATCCAGGCAATAAAGTGTATTCTTGGAATGTGACTATTTGTTAAGGGGTATTATTAAACTTCAAAGGTGGTGTGTAAGTTCTTCCAAGATTTTGGGATTTATTTGTTTTTCCTTCAGTTAAATTAGGAGTTTGGGTCCAATTAAGAAAACATTTCTACGAGTTCTGCTTTATATGGGGGCTTTGTCAAGCCCTGGAAGGTAGACCCGAGAGTGATTTTCCATGCTTTTCTAGTATTTACTAAGAAACACACATTCACCCCACTGTATTGCTTTATTATCACATGCACCAGAAAGTTATGACTGCCTAAAAAAAGCTTAGAGAAGAGTAAAGTCATGATTCACAGTCAAGGGAAACTATGATACTTGGCTGTGCTTAAAGCACTATTGGTTCAGGAGAAGCTAACAAGGTCGTAGCTCTTTGTTTTCCAATTTCTTGATGCCCTTTTGCTCTGTGGTGCCTCATTCTCAAACACACTTCTCTCCTCTTTGGAAAGATTACAGTCAATGGTAGCTTTAGCTTTAGTGATACTTTGAATGATACCTGATAAAAAAGATTATTTCCCAAAAGGTACTAAGACTCAAATTAACCTGAATTAGGTCAGTAGCTATCTCAGGAATTAGAGGAAATTGAATGAAAAAGGCATGCTTCCCCAATGAAAGAAATGCTGTCATCAGCTGGTAAAAACAAAATGCGTTACAGCTGTATACTAAAGATTCGAGGGCATTATGGCCATGGCAATGAATAATCCAACACAGATTTCTAAAAGAAGTTCCCACATATGTATAATAATATCACAAAGAAAGGAATATACATTATTTCTCAATAATGTGACGAATCTGCCTGCAATGTGGGGGACTGGGTTCGATCCCTGTGTTGGGAAGATCCCCTTGAGAAGGGAAAAGGCTACCCACTCCTGGATTCTGGCCTAGAGAATTCCATGGACCATATAGTTCATGGGCTCACAAAGAGTCAGACACAACTGAATGACTCACTTTCTTTCTTTCAGTGTGACCAAATGAATATTATTAGTTCCAGGAATTACAATTTTATTATTTTCTTCAGTTTCATGGTAGGACCAAATTATCCATTAGCATGTAAGCTCTATATGTTCTATTCTAACAGGCTAAACTATAGAATATATCTGCACTTAATGATAAACAATGACTCATATTTCAGTGTGAGGCTGTGGCTGCTTTGCTTTGTTTATCTGACATTAAAGAAAAAATCTAAACCAGTGAAAGTTAATGTGTTATTATTGTTCAGTCACTCAGTCATGTCCAACTCTCTGTGACCCCATGGACTGCAGCATGCCAGGCTCCCTAGTCCTTCACTGTCTTCTGGAGTTTGCTCAAACTCATGTCCATTGAATCAGTGATGCCATCCAACCATTTCATGCTCTGTTGTCCCCTTCTCCTCCTGCCTTCAATCTTTCCCAGCATCAGGGTCTTTTCAAATGAATTAGATCTTCACATCAGGTGGCTAAAGTATTGGAGTTTCAGCTTCAGCATCAGTCCTTCCAGTGGATAATCAGGATTGATTTCCTTTAGGATGGACTGGTTGGATCTCCTTGCAGTTCAGGGAACTCTCAAAAATTTTCTCCAACCCCACCGTCCAAAGGCATCATTTCTTTGGCACTCAGCCATCTTTCTGGTCCAGCTCTCACATCTATGCATCCTACTGCTGCTGCTAAGTCGCTTCAGTCGTGTTTGACTCTGTGCGACCCCATGGATGGCAGCTCACCAGGCTCCTCTGTCCCTGGGATTCTCCAGGCAAGTATAGTGAAATGAGTTGCCATTTCCTTCTCCAATGCATGTATGCATGCTAAGTCGCTTCAGTCGTGTCCAACTCTGTGTGATCCTATGGACAGCAGCCCACAAGGCTCCTCTGTCTACAGGATTCTCTAGGCAAGAATACTGAAGTGGGTTGCCATTTCCTTCTCCATATATGACTACTGGAAAAAACTTGGCTTTGACTAGACAGACATTTGTCGGCAAGGTAATGTCTCTGTTTTTTAATATGTTCTCTAGGTTGGTCATAGCTTTTCTTCTAAGGAGAAAGTGTCTTTTAATTGCATGGCTATAGTTACCATCTGCAGTGATTTTGGAGCCTAAGAAAATAAAGTCTGTCACTGTTTCCATTGTTTCCCCATCTATTTCCCATGAAGTGATGGGACCAGATGCCATGATCTTCATTTTTTGAAAGTTGAGTTTTAAGCCAGCTTTTTCACTCTCCTCTTTCACCTTCATCAAGAGACTCTTTAGTTCCTCTTTGCTTTCTGCCATAAGGGTGGTGTCATCTGCATATCTGAGGTTATTGATATTTCTCCTGGAAACCTTGATTCCAGCTTGTGCTTCATACAGTCCAGCATTTTGCATGATGTACTCTGCATATAAGTTAAATAAGCAGGGTGACAGTATACAGCCTTGATATACTCCTTTCCCAACTTGGAACCAGTCTCTTGTTCCATGTCCCGTCCCTACTGTTGCTTCTTGACCTGCATAAAGGTTTCTCAGGAGGCAGGTCAGGTAATCTGGTATTTTCATCCTTTAAGAATTTTCCACAGTTTGCTGTGATCCTCACAGTCAAAGTCTTTAGTCAATGAAACAGAAGTAGATGGGTTTTTTTGGAATTCCCTTGCTTTTTCTGTGTCTGCCTTTTTTAACTTTAGCTTGTACATCTGGAAGTTCTCTGTTCATGTACTGTTGAAGCCTGGAATGGAGAATTTTGAGCATCACTTTACTCATGTGAAATTAGTGCAATTGTGCAGTAGTTTGAACATTCTTTGGCATTGCTATGATTATACCAAAAATTATATTAGAGCAGTAACAGTGATTCACCAGGTGCTATAAATTACTCTATAAAGAACTATCTTTTAAATGTGAGTTATACAAGGCGCAATAGTGAATCTAATGTGAATGTCAAAGGGCAGGAATTCTTTTAATAAGTCAGGGGTGGACTGGATTAATGCAAAGTAGTATGCAGACACTACAGAACCATTGCTTACCAGACCAATGGTACTATCATGTGACAAAGTCTATTTCATATAGTTAATATATGAGTTTTTACATAGCATGTGCAAAATATTCAGAATTTCTGAACCTTTCTGCTGCTGCTGCTACTGCTAAGTCGCTTCAGTCGTGTCCGACTCACTTCAGTCTGTGTGACCCCATAGACAGCAGCCCACCAGGCTCCCCTGTCCCTGGGATTCTCCAGGCAAGAATATAGGAGTGGGTTGCCATTTCCTTCTCCAATGCATTAAAGTGAAGAGTGAAAGTGAAGTCGCTCAGTCATGCCCGACTCTTAGCGACCCCATGGACTGGAGCCTACCGGGCTCCTCCATCCATGGGATTTTCCAGGCAAGAGTACTGGAGTGGGGTGCCATTGCCTTCTAGTATGATACTAACTGGTTAAAGAAAAAACCTGTTTGACTCCTTTATACTCACGTCTAAGTATGTCGGACAATGGTGCATGCACGCACGCACACACACCGTTCTAACCAGAAAAGAGAGAGAATGAAGGGAAAAGTCCTCTAATAAGTGAAAGCTTTAAAATCTATGAAAAGTCAAGTGAGTAAAGGGAAACAATGACCTTTCCTGTTGTGAAATAGAGGTATAAAGGTAATCAGTGATCAGTTATCAAAATATTATCTTACTATGTATACAATATGCATGAAATACACTTATGAACTAGGAAACTGACCTATGATTGGCCAATGGAGAAGCTGGAGAGGAGGCACAGATCACAGTTGATGATAAGTGTGCACATGACGAGAGTAATTTTTTGTTTTGGCATTATTTTATCATTTTAAAGCTTTGCTTAGAATATTTGACTCATGTGTAATCTATGTATTTGTTTCTATTGTGAATATTAAACACCTCGTATCAATCAGGAGCTTTGCTAATGTTAAAAGGTCAACGCAAATAATAGTCTTGCCCTCATGGGATTTACCACACCTGTGCACAGAAAGTTATATTTGAAAATTTTAAACAACTCTTTGTATCTTGTTTATGTAGCAAAAAGAAGCTAAGGTTTCTGAATATTTGTTACTTAATATTTATTACTCATTCTACCTAAAGCCAGCAGAAATTACTCTCTCCTAACTAGTCACTATTAGTTACCTGGTAGCAATTAATGAGTTTTGATATATTATTCTGGAGAAGCATTTAAAAATCTCCCAAAAGCGTCTCATAAGACTTAAAACTCTGGCTAACTGACAGCTGCATCATATTCTTGCCAGGTGCTCATTCACTTCCACGTCTTTTATGCCTGGAGCCTCACAGCTTGAACACTATTTTTGCACTTGCTTTTTTCTATTATCTATTTCTAAAGCACTTGTAATTTGTTGAAGCCCAGGACAACGAGATGGGTTAATTCTAACTTAAGTAAAAAATTTTATACATCTTTAAAATATACATTACTATGAATATTAGCATAACTTCTTCTCCCTCCTATTTTTGTGTGTATATGAGGAAAGGAAGAGACTTGTGTTTTCACCAGATACTTTACATGCCACAGTTAATTTTTATCTATTTATATCCATGATGCCAGTAACAGCCTCATACTGTTTCTTTGAGCATTGAATGGCATCCAAAATCTCACCCAAGTTCACTTGGCTAGAGAATTATAGAACAGGAATTGAACTTCAGCTCTGACTTAGTATGACAGCCTGTGATTCCCCTGTTGTATGACAACTCTGAGACATTTTGAATAAAGCGATTTAAATGGAAAGATTTACCATGAGACCTAGGCACTAGACACCCATCTGACAAACATGGCTAGAGCAGACAATTCCTGCTCTTGCTGAGTCTCCACTGGTTGAGATTCCATTTTTTTTTTTTTCCTGCTGAGATACATCATAAGCATATGGTATTCTCTTCTTCACCAAAACCTAAGCTTGACTGTTATGTTGAAGTGTAATATTTATATAAAAAAGTGTGTCTGTCAGACATACACAAATTGATGAATTTTCATAAATTCAATAGGTGTGTGTGTCCTAAGCACCAGATCATGTAACATCCAGATCAAGCAAAGATCTTCCAAAAACCTTCCTCATGCTCTCTACCATCACTTTTCCCACTCTGCCAACATGAGTAAGCATTTTCTGACTTCTTGCAGCTTACCTTATTTTCCCAGCTTTGATACCTCATGTAGTTGGAATCATATAGTGTCTGGCCCCTTTTGCTTAGCTTTATATTTCCAATAATCATCCATTTTGTTATATAGTTGTGTAACATTTTTACTCATTGTGTTGTATTCACGTAGATATGCATCTATTTATCTATCTACTATATAAATAATGAACATTTTGATAATCCGACTTTTAGCTATTAAATGACAACCCACTCCAGTATTCTTGCCTGGAAAATTCCATGGACAGAGGAGCCTGGCAGGCTGCAGTCCACGGGTTCACAAAGAGTCTGCCATGACTGAGCATGCACACAGGCTGTAATTAAGTTGTTATAAGCATTCTAGAACATTTTTTAAAATAAATATATTTTAATATTTTCACTGTGTATATATCAAGGAGTGGAATTGCTATATCACAAAATGTTGTTGTTTAGTCACTAAGTCATGTCCAATTTTCAACCCCATGGACTGTAACCCACCAGGCTCTTCTGTCCATGGGATTTCCCAGGCAAGTATAGTGGAGTGGTTTGACATTCTTTCTCCAGAGGATCTTCCCAACCTAGGGATCAAATTTATGTATCCTGCATTGCAGTAGCATTCTTTACCTCTAAGTCACCAGGGAAGCCCATTGCAAAATGAGCATATGTTAAATTTTAGTAGATACTGTACATGACTTTCTTTGGAATTAATCTTTGTTGTATAAAGCCGTATTTTCAAACTGTCCCTTCCTGCTTTGGATATAATGCATTTTTCTAACATACTGTCTCTCATTATGCAATTCATTTCCTTCCTTGGCCAAGTTCATAGTTCGAGGCTTTGAGAAAGATTTTGGTTCTTATTTCATCCCACATCATTGAGTATCTTGTTCTATTGCTCTGGCTTTATGTATGCATAAAGAATATGTCCTCTCTCCCAATAATGGAATGTGTATGGATGGCATGGTATGACTGAAAAAGAAAAATATGACTATGAAAAGTGTTTTGTTGAATTACACTTGTTTGGTTTTAAAATAATATCCTTTTATTTCCCAAAATCCTTTGCACCTTTATTCTTTGCTGATTGGCAGTGACTAAGCCTCAGAGGGAGTACCCCTTGCTAGGTTAACTACAAAATTGCATGCTGGGTTGTGTCCCTACAGACTGAGGAAAAACTCTGTAAATATCAGCTACTGGAGTCTTCCTGCAATTGAACTTGAAAAATATGTGCTTAAAAACATACAGTGAGGGGCAGCTGGTTGGAAGTCACCTTTCAGTATTTAAGGAAAGGCTGTATCGCAGCGGGCAGGTAAAAGCATTGTAGAGTAAATTTTAAACCAGTAAATTGCAACTATACAGTAAACTGTACCTTACATTTCTTCCAATTTCTACTTCCTTACACTCATATTCCTAAGAAGTAAAAGCAAATACAGTTATATAGTAATTATAAATTAAATAAACTTGGCAATTTTATTTGCAGCTATACTTTATAAAGAGATAGACTAAAGTTACATATTTAATTAAATTTATTTTTTGGAAATTAATGAAATCTATTCTGTGCCCTCACATAATTTATAATCTAGCTCTGGTAAATCTAAATTCTAGTGTGTGTTTGGCAACAACTGTTCAAATTAAAGATGGGATGAAAATAGATGGTAGAAGGTAAAATAATATGCTGTAAATGAGATGCTCTTTCTACATAATTTCCAAAATCTATTATATGAAAATGCTAAAATCTGGGTATTTAATAAACATTGCCATTTATTTCAAGAAGCATTGCATGTAAACCTTGGGTTCTGATCTCAAATACTTGCATTCTAAATTCAGTTCTTTAATGGTGTCATCACTCTAATCTCAGTTTCCTCATCTATAAACTTGGGATACAGTGATCTGCCTAGTAGATTGTTGTAAGTATTAAATAAAATGATATGAAGAAGTAGTTTAGAATGATTGTCTTACATATGATATTACTAAAACAACTTTCAAAGATACAATGAAAATGATAACTACCAAAGTATGGAGATATGCTAATGGGTTCTTTTTTTTTTTTTCCTAAAGTGGTGGCTGATAGTAAGTTCTATATGTGTGTGGTATATTGTTTATAGTAATTGTTTTGATTTTTTCATTACTATTATTTCTGTTATAATTTTTGAAGCACAGAAATTACAGCTGGTAAAAAGAGACTTTTTCTTAGGCTATGGAGAATATCTCCCTCTAGAGGGGTGAGCCAGGGAAATAAAATTCATTGCCTGAAGTTATATAATATTCCTTCTTGCCATAAGAAGGACAGGGGCATATTCTAATTATACCATTGGGATAACTTTGATTAGACTTATATTCCTTTTATTGCCATTGTTGTCTAATATACTCATTAATCAAAGCACCCCATAGTTAAGTTATAATAATAATGCTGAAAAGTTGAACCAACTTCAATGAACTGAATTTAATACAAGGTATTTTACATTAAGGGTCTTCTGAGGTGGTGCTAGTGGTAAAGAATCTGCGTGCCAAAGCAGGAGACATAAGGTTCCATTCCTGGCTGGGAAAGATACTCTGGAGAAGTGCATGGCAACCTACTCCAGTATTCTTGTGGAGAATCCCATGAACAGAGGAGTCTGATGGGCAACAGTCCATAGGGTAGCAAAGACTAGGACATGACTGAAGCAACTTAACACCCATTCTACATTAAATATCCCAATTCTCAAAATAAACTTGCAATATTGGCATTCTCTTTATTTCTCAGATAAGAATTCTGAGGATCACAAAGATTAAAAAACTTGTCAAACATTTGAGGTAAGTCTACATATTTGTTCATTGAGTATTATTCCACTGAATGTACTAGAGTTCCTTTATCCTTCAGTTGACATTTGAGTTGATTCCTGCTTTGGGGCAATTATGAAATGGGGCAGTTGTGAAAGTGAAATTGTTAGTCACTCAGTTGTGCCCAACTCTTTGAGACCCCATGGACTGTAGCCAGTCAGGCTCCTCAGTCCATGGAATTCTCCCAACAAGAATACTAGAGTAGGTAGCCATTCTCTTTTCCAGGGGATCTTCCTGACCCAGGAATCAAACCCAGATTTCCTGCATTGCTGGCATTTTCTTTATCATCTAAACCACCAAAGAAGCCCCAAGAATACTGGAGTAGGTAGCCATTCCCTTCTCCAGGGGATCTTCCCAACCCAGGGGTTGAACGTGAGTCTTCCACATCACAGGCAGATTTTTTACCATCTGAGCCACCAGAGAAGCACCACCACTATATAAATTCAACTACAGTGTTTTGTGTGAACATGAGTTTTCATTTTTATTGGTAATTCATTTTAATAAGTCAAAGAAGCCAAACTGAAAAAAAGTATGTGTGATTTAATTTAAGTGACATTTTGGAAAAGGGAAAATGACAGAGATCAGTGGAAAGCAGATTACTGGTTGCCAGGGTATGGGAGAGGCATTGACTGCAAAGGGAACAACACAGTTCTGGCATAACACAACTTTCACATATTTTGATTGGATTGTGGTGGTTGTTGAGCCACATTTGGGATTTCTCCAAACTCATAGATCTGACTGATCACCAAAAACAGTAAATTTTATTGTATATAAATTTAAAAATAAATAAATAAATACCTTGTCAAAAGACATGCCAAAATGAAATGACTAAGTTAGCAAGCAAACTCAGGAACATCTATATCCATAACTCATGCTTATTCTGCTGCTAATCCAACCCTTCTGTCAATTTTTATTGACTTATCAGTAATTATTATCAAATAACTTATTATTAGAAGGTTCCTCTACATCGTATACATTCCAAAAGGGAATATTTTATCTTATATATTATCAGGTAGAATTTGTCTTAATAAAAACACTATATCCCTTCTTGTTGTTGTCCAGTTTCTAAGTCATGTGTGACTCTTTGCAAGCCCATGGACTGCAGCATTCCAGGCTTCCCTGTCCTTCACTATCTCCCAGAGTTTGCTTAAACTCATGTCCATTGAGTCAGTGATGCCATGCAGCCATCTCATTCTCTGTCGTCCGCTTCTCCTCCTATCCTCAATCTTTCCTAGCATCAGGGTCTTTTCTAATGATTCGGCTCTTCGCATCAGGTGGTCAGAAGTATTGGATCTTCAGCTTCAGCACCTTCTTGCCATTGTATAAATCCAATTCAACTGCAGTGCTACTTATTTTTAACAGGGGACTGGATAAGTTAATGCTTTCAATTTGTTATTTTTTTTTTTTTTAGAGTCAGAACTTTTTTAACATTTAAAAATATTAATCAAATCTATTCCAGTATTCCCATCTGTTCCCTAAATGAGAGTTGCTTTAAGATAGCAATCATGACTCTAATTCTATAATGCTTGCCTTCAAGAATACCAGTTGATGTATGTCCCAGCTCTTCTCGTCAATAAAACAGTGGCCATGCATGGGCACTTAAAGTAATAGTGATGGGGAGTCATGTTAATACTAAAAAAGTTAATGATCCTTTTCATCAAGTGCTGTTTAATCAGGAAATTATTTCTCCCTATAATTGATAACTATTGTTATAATTCTTCAGAGACTTACTGACACTAACAGGTTGAAATTCCTCTGTGATCTTGAACAGCAGTTTAGAAGCCTTAATGATAAAATTAAAACATGGGATCAGAATGTAGCAATATTTTTATCAAAAATTATTTAGCAAATGAACATGCAGATTATGCCAGGCTCACAATGCTTACTTGGATATTTAAAACCACTTAGAAATTCAGTACTTACAGATGATCTATAAATATATTAAACTCTCAAAGAACCTGCAATATTAATTGTTGGGTGGGGATTTCATTGGGCAAACAAATTATTCAGACAGAGTAATGCCTGTTCTTGTTTGCTGTAGCTCCCCAGGAGGTAAAACAATACATTCCAAATCTTAAAGTCACCAAATTTATTTATCTCTAGTAATAAGTTTTTTTTTCCCTCTTCTGCAGTGAACCCAAATGAACCCTGAAAAAATAAAGTGTATTGCAGATCACTGTTTTCAATGAGAGAAAATCCTTTTCTAACTAGAATTTGAATACTTTCACCCAAGGATATTGAAACAGTCTTTTTTATCAGTAACTTAAGTTTAGATGCCAAAGTAGTTGAGCATAAACATGTTGAAGTTAGGAAAAAAAGGTCAAGATCAGCTATAGAAAATATGAATTGGTAATCAAGTCATTTATTCATTCTTTCTAAAGATATTAATTGAGCACACACTGTATACTGGATTCGAGAAAGGAGTGGCACCCCACTCCTGTATTCTTGCTTGGAGAATCCCATGGTCAGAGGAGCTTGGGAGGCTACAGTCCATGGGGTTGCAAAGAATCGGACATGGCTCGACTTTCACTTTCACTATCATATACAGTATCCATTCAAGAGAATCAAGATGCACGGAGACTAGGTGGGCTAGAACTAAAAAAAGATAGAGAACTTCATCATGTTGTCTCCAAATATCTGGGGCTTAAAGATAGTTAATACCCAAGTCGAGAGTAGAACCCAGTTTTCAAGAATTTTCCCCCTAGTAACTTGGGCTGCCACAAATGAATTAAATTATTTCATTTTAATAAATGGCAGGTTCCATTAGATTTAAATGTATTTATTTGATAATTTGTTAAGTACTGTGTTCTTGAGGGTATTAAAAATCTAAGCAGGCAATACCAGTCTGGACAAGACCAATGGGCCATTAATGCCAAAGAAAAAGGATTGAAGATTTGAAAGGAATACAGTTTACAAAAGATCTCCAGAAGGGCACTCCCATGCTGTCTGGCAACTTAGGCAGTGCTGCGTTATGTTGCAAAAAGTGATAAGGTTCTTAAAAGAGACAATCCTAAATTTGAATCCAAGCTGTGAGATTTGATAAATTTGTGACTTGGAACAAATTACTTAATGCACATGCTCCAGTTTCTTCACCTGTAAAATGGGGTTCATACTGTAGTTCAGTTCAGTTCAGTCACTCAGTCGTGTCTGACTCTTTGCGACCCCATGAATTGCAGCTCGCCAGGCCTCCCTGTCCATCACCAACTCCTGGAGTCCACCCAAACTCATGTGCATCGAGTCGGTGATGCCATCCAGCCATCTCATCCTCTATCGTCCCTTTCTCCTCCTGCCCCCAATCCCTCCCAGCATCAGAGTCTTTTCCAATGAGTCAACTCTTCACATGAGGTAGCCAAAGTATTGGAGTTTCAGCTTCAGCATCAGTCCTTCCAATGAACACCCAGGACTGGTCTCCTTTAGGATGGACTGGTTGGATCTCCCTGCAGTCCAAGGGACTCTCAAGAGTCTTCTCCAGCACCACAGTTCAGAAGCATCAATTCTTCGGTGCTCAGCTTTCTTCACAGTCCAACTCTCAAATCCATACATGACCACTGGAAAAACCATAGCCTTGACTAGACGGACCTTTGTTGGCAAAGTAATGTCTCTGCTTTTCAATATGCTATCTAGGTTGGTCATAACTTTCCTTCCAAGGAGTAAGCGTCTTTTAATTTCATGGCTGCAGTCACCATCTGCAGTGATTTTGGAGCCCCAAAAAATAAAGTCTGACACTGTTTCCCCATCTATTTCCCATGAAGTGATGGGACCAGATGCCATGATCTTTGTTTTCTGAATGTTGAGCTTTAAGCCAACTTTTTCACTCTCCACTTTCACTTTCATCAAGAGGCTTTTGAGTTCCTCTTCACTTTCTGTCATAAGGGTGGTGTCATATCTGTATCTGAGGTTATTGATATTTCTCCCAGCAATCTTGATTCCAGCTTGTGCTTCTTCCAGCCCAGTGTTTCTCATGATGTACTCTGCTTATAAGTTAAATAAGCAGGGTGACAATATAGAGCCTTGACGTACTCCTTTTCCTATTTGCAACCAGTCTGTTGTTCCATGTCCAGTTTGAACTGTTGCTTCCTGACCTGCATACAGATTTCTTAAGAGGCAGGTCAAGTGGTCTGGTATTCCTATCTCTTTCAGGATTTTCTTTGACTGTGTGGAACATACTAGTAAGTCAGTAAATGTTAGCTATTTTAAATATTAACTGCCACTAAAAGCACCTTAGGGCTTCCTTGGTGGCTCAGTGCTAAAAGAATCCGCCTGCTAATGCAGGAGATGTAGGTTCAGTCCTTGGGTTGGGAAGATGCCCTGGAGAAGGAATTGGCAACCTACTCCAGTATTCTCGCCTGGGAAATCCATGGACAGAGGAGCCTGGTGGGCTCCAGTAGTCCATGGGGTCACAGAGAGTTGGACATAATTGAGCACACATACATGCAGAAGCACCTTATCTGCAATTTACACATCTGTCTTCAAGGCAGATAGTATTATTAGCCTTTAAATTTTTTGTTATTATATTTTAGCTTATTGACCATGTTACTTTTTTCTACCTTCTACCTTGTTGTTGTCATTGTTTTTCAAACTGAGGATTAATGATTAATGGCATTCTCAAGATGATATAGTTGTAAAGTGATGGAGGCAGGATTAGAACCTTGGCTGACTGGAGCTACAACCTGTGCTGTGTAGGCCAATATACTGCCCTGCAGAGCAGAGGAGATTAAATGAGGTAGTAGATATGACTACCTAGTAACACTCCTGGCCTGTAATGGACATGCATCAATTGTATGATATTTAACAATGAAAGGACTTCCCTGGTGGTCCAGGGGTTAAGACTTTGCCTTCCAATGCAGGAGGTGTGGGTTCAATCCCTGGTCAGGAAGCTAAGATCCCACATGCCACTTGGCCAAAAACCAAAACATGTAACAGAAACAATAAAGTAACAAATTCAATAATGACTTTAAAAATGGTCCACATCGAAACAAAATCTTAAGAAAAAACAATGAAAGTATTCTGTGTGTGGGATGGATGAAAAAGTAAAAAAAGAAAAAGGTTTTATAAAGAATCATTATCATGTAAAAGTGGCCTGAATCTTCAGGTAGACTGTGGAGTCCTCTTTTCATCCATGTCGGTTGTTTTCAGCTGGAAACAATCTTGCCTTCTCTTCCAGGGGACACTTGGCAATGTCCAGAGAAACTTTTGATTGTCCTGACCAATGGGATGCTTTTAACCTCTAATGAGCACAGACCCAGGACATTGCAAGCTGTCCTACAATACACATAGTAGGCATCAACCCTCATGGCAAAAAGTTATGCAGTCTGAAATAGCAAGTGTCATTGCCAAGTCACTCGGGGCTGTCATCTCACAATTTTAATTTGTCATGCTAAGTCAGACATAGGTCCTGCTTAAAGAAAAGTCTCAAATTTTTATGTTTACCAGAATCATCTCACAATTTAACCACACAGAAGTCCATCAGGGTTTCTGATTTTAAAGGCTCGAGTTCATCCTAGAAATCTACATTCTCCAACCACTTCCACCTTCAGGCCATTGTGATGTAGGTGGTTTCGTAGGTGCCACTGTAGATAGAAAACCTCCAGCTATAACTCGGCTCTGTCTAATACTATGGGCTATGGAGTGCAAAGGTTTGAGAAGTCAGCGTAATAATGGCTCTGGCTATGAACACTTACCCTGCTTATGTTTAGTCACTCCTCTTATTCTCAGCCAGCTTCCCTATTAGACTCGCACCCTGCAGTTGAGGAGCAGAGACACATTATAAGCAAGAAAGTGTGAGCTACAGTCTGACAGGGAGGTGCTAATAACTCTGCTCAAGCTCAGAGTTACTCCCTTTTCCCTCTGCTCAATGGAGAGGGGCAGGAGTGGAAACAGGTGTTAAAAGAATTCAGTGTGAAGCCAAAGTCTGTAGCAAAGCCAAGACAATATGTGCTTGGGAAAGAGGGACAGCAACTGATACGGTGAAGAGGAGATGGAGTTAGAATTACTGAGTTTGAGAGTTTTCAAGTGGCAAGTTCAGAGAAGGATTCCAATTCTGTACATTGAGTAACTTTGAGCAGGTTACTTAAACTCTCAGAGGCAGTAGTCCTCAATGCTGGATGTAAGTTAGGATCCCCTGGGAAGTTTTAAAATAAATACCAATATTTGGGCCCCACTGTAGACCAATTAAACCACAGTCTCTGGGGATGGGTGTACAGTATCAATATACTTTTCAGGTTCCAAGGTAATTCTAATGTGCACACAGGGCTGGGAACCACTGCTCTAAATGTTATTTTTGTTCTTATGAAGACACAGATAAACAATTAGGCAATGCTGTAAAATTTAAGAGATTTGGGGCTTAGTAAGGACAATAAATATTGGTTGTTGATGCTATTATTATGATTTGCCATTATTGATGCTGCTACTGCTGTTATTGCTGAGGAAGGCTTTCTTATCTCTCCTTGCTATTCTTTGGAATTCTGCATTCAGATGCTTTTATCCTTCCTTTTCTCCTTTGCTTTTTGCTTCTCTTCTTTTCACAGCTATTTGTAAGGCCTCCCCAGACAGCCATTTTGCTTTTCTGCATTTCTTTTCCATGGGGATAGTCTTGATCCCTGTCTCCTGTACAATGTCATGAACCTCTGACTATAGCTCATCAGGCACTCTATCTATCAGATCAGGTCCCTTAAATCTATTTCTCACTTCCACTGTATAATCATAAGGGATTTGATTTAAGTCATACCTGAATGGTCTAGTGGTTTTCCCTACTTTCTTCAATTTAAGTCTGAATTTGGCAATAACGAGTTCGTGATCTGAGCCACAATCAGCTCCCAGTCTTCTTTTTGCTGACTGTACAGAGCTTCTCCATTTTTGGCTGCAAAGAATATAATCAATCTGATTTCGAAAGAATAGCAAGGAGAGATAAGAAAGCCTCCTCAGTGATCAATGCAAAGAAATAGAGGAAAACAACAGGATGGGAAAGACTAGAGATCTTTTCAAGAAAATTAGAGATACAAAGGGAACATTTCATGCAAAGATGGACTCGATAAAGGACAGAAATGGTATGGACCTAACAGAAGCAGAAGATATTAAGAAGAGATGGCAAGAATACACAGAAGAACTGTACAAAAAAGATCTTAATGACCCAGATAATCATGATGGTGTGATCAATCACCTAGAGCCAGACATCCTGGAATGTGAAATCAAGTGGGCCTTAGAAGCATCACTATGAACAAAGTTAGTGGAGGTGATGGAATTCCAGTTGAGCTATTTCAAATCCTGAAAGATGATGCTGTGAAAGTGCTGCACTCAATATTCCAGTAAATTTGGAAGACTCAGCAGTGGCCACAGGACTGGAAAAGGTCAGTTTTCATTCCAATTCCAAAGAAAGGCAATGCCAAACAGTGCTCAAACTCCCACATAATTGCATTCATCTCACATGCTAGTAAAGTAATGCTCAAAATTCTCCAGGCCAGGCTTCAGCAATATGTGAACCGTGAACTTCCAGATGTTCAAGCTGGTTTTAGAAAAGGCAGAGGAACCAGAGATCAAATTGCCAACATCTGCTGGATCATGGAAAAAGCAAGAGAGTTCCAGAAAAATATCTATTTCTGCTTTATTGACTATGCCAAAGCCTTTGACTGTGTGGATCACAAGAAACTGTGGAAAATTCTGAAAGAGATCGGAATTCCAGACCACCTGACCTGCCTTTTGAAAAACCTATATTCAAGTCAGGAAGCAACAGTTAGAAGTGGACATGGAACAACAGACTGGTTCCAAATAGGAAAAGGAGTACGTTAAGGCTGTATATTGTCACCCTGCTTATTTAACTTCTATGCAGAATACATCATGAGAAACGCTGGCCTGGAAGAAGCACAAGCTGGAATCAAGATTGCCAGGAGAAATATCAATAACCTCAGATACAGAGATGACACCACCCTTATGACAGAAAGTGAAGAGGAACTAAAAAGCCTCTTGATGAAAGTGAAAGAGGAGAGTGAAAAAGTTGGCTTAAAGCTCAACATTCAGAAAACGAAGATCATGGCATCTGGTCCCATCACTTCATGGGAAATAGATGGGGAAACAGTGGAAACAGTGTTAGACTTTATTTTTGGGGGCTCCAAAATTCTGAAGAAGATCAGCCCTGGGATTTCTTTGGAGGGAATGATGCTGAAGCTGAAACTCCAGTACTTTGGCCACCTCATGCGAAGAGTTGACTCATTGGGAAAGACTCTGATGCTGGGAGAGATTGGGGGCAGGAGAAGAAGGGAGCGACAGAGGATGAGATGGCTGGATGGCATCACTGACTCGATGGATGTGAGTCTGAGTGAAGTCCAGGAGTTGGTGATGGACAGGGAGGCCTGGTGTGCTTCGATTCATGGGGTTGCGAAGAGTTGGACACAACTGAGTGACTGGACTGAACTGAACTGAGATAGCGTATTGAAAAGCAGAGACATTACTTAGCCAACAAAGGTCTGTCTAGTCAAGGCTATGGTTTTTCCTGGGATCATATATGGATGTGAGAGTTGGACTGTGAAGAAAGCTGAGCACCGAAGAATTGATGCTTTTGAACTGTGGTGTTGGAGAAGACTCTTGAGAGTCCCTTGGACTGCAAGGATTTCCAACCAGTCCATCCTAAAGGAGACCAGTCCTGGGTGTTCATTGGAAGGACTGATGCTGAGGCTGAAACTCCAATACTTTGGCCACCTCATGCTGGGTGAGGTGACTCATTGGAAAAGGCTCTGATGCTGGGAGGGATTGGGGGCAAGAGGAGAAGGAGATGACAGAGGATGAGATGGCTGGATGGCATCACCAGCTCGATGGACGTGAGTTTGAGTGAACTCTGGGAGTTGGTGATGGACAGGGAGGCCTGGTGTGCTGCAATTCATGGGGTCGCAAAGAGTTGTGCATGACTGAGCGACTGAGCTGACTGACTGACTGCTTGTTGTTATTAATGTCATTGTTACCCTAGTGCTGTTTCATGCCTTAACATTTTAAATATCTTCTTCATATCTGTTTCCTTATGTAAAATGGGAATAGTAAGACTTACAACCTAAAGTTGCTATAAAAAATAACATGATACATTATAAGGGCTTTTTTTTTAAATATATACCATACTCATATTAGTTTTTTTCCTAGAAAACTCTGCACTGCTGCATTACTTGCATTAAAAGGGAATTTGAAAGTCTGCCCAATAAAGATGATATTTTAAGGTGCCAACTGCCCAATGACACTTTCATTGAAGTAGTAGCAAGTATTTTAAAAAGTGAGCTGTTATTATTATTACTGTTATTATTGTTACAAGGAACTGTATGTATTTTCCTTGCTTAAACTTCCAAATAATCCTGTGAGATGTCATGTTTCCATTTCATAGATGAAGATAATTGCTCATACAGTAAATAGTAGAAGAATTTAAACATGGTGACTTCAGGACTTCCCTGGTGGTCCAGCAGTTAAGACTGCATTTCCACTGCAGTTAGTACAGGTTCTACAGTTAGTACAGTTAGTTCAGTTAGTACAGTTCTGGTCAGGGAACTAAGATCCCACATGCCATGCGTGGCCGCAAAACAAAATAAATAAAAACATGGGACCTTCATGCTGAGTTGTTACCATCACCAGGATCTTGGTACTAAGGAGAATAGTGACCCATAAAATAGAGTTAGGTAGGCAGCTAAATGCAGTATCATCTTCTTTAAATGGCTTGGTTTGGGGACAAGCAATCTCACCCACCCTTCTGGTATGGGGTTCTGGGAGTCTGAGTGAAGCGTCCCTTCTTGGCAGCTGTGGTGCACATGGACATCAGGAAATGGCTGGGAACAATGCACGGAGGCATCAGAAAGCACAGGATCTAAACAAAAGCAAGTCACCTGGAGAAGAAATTCCCAAGGCTACCTGCAGGTACACTTGGCAACCTTAAGTTGCTGACGGAGCTACAAATGCCAAATTGGACTAATGAAATAGAGAAGAAAGACGATAAAAAAAAAGAAAGAACATGTAGTCAGCTTTATTTTTCTCAAACATGACATCTCTGCTTTTTGTATGTCATAGTCTCTGGCGTGGAGCTTGATTAAGAGATGACATCAAGAGCCTCTGGTTAAGAGAAATTTTGAGTCTTCTCTAAGAACTTTCAGTCAGCCTGTGCTCCAGAAACCCAATATGACCTCTTTTCACTCTGACAGGTAAGTTTCCAGCTCTTTCAGTCTTATCCTTCATTTAACTATAGAATTATGACATCTGGACAATATGCTGTGTTTCATATTCATTGCTTCCCTGGTGGCTCAGATGGTAAAGAATCTGCCTCTCAATGCAGGAGACCTGGTTTTGATCCCTGGGTCAAGAAGTTCCCCTGGAGAAGGGAATGACAACTACTCCAGTATTCTTGCCTGCAGAATCCCATGGACAGAGGAGCCTGGCAGGCTACAGTCCATGGGGTCGCAAAGAGTTGGGCATGACTGAGTAATTAAGACTTTCAACACAATATTAACTTTATTTTAATTTGATTGGGATGGGAGTGGGCATCCCTGCAGCTCTTTTTAAAAGGAAATTGCAGCCTTGGTGTCAAATATTCAGAATATGGTCACTCAGATCCAAGGGATTTAAGAAAAATTGAGAATAGATAGCAGACTTCTAACACTGTAATATTTTTGATGTCTGGAATATTACTATCATATATATAATACCTCTTTAATAAAAAAGTGCTTTGAGCCTTGAAATTACTCTTGGAGGAAGGACAAGATCATAATCCCCATTTTGCAGATGAAGAAAATTGAGGTTCCAAGAGGATAAGTGACCTGTTAGAGGCTGCTGAGAGGGTTCATTACAAAAAAGATACAGTGAAAACAATAGTGCTTGTTTATTTGATGTCTGAGACTTTGCCATGAAATCATATCGGGAGTGGTATAGAAATGGTTTCTTGATTATATGGCAAATTTTTGTATATTATCTGATTAAATGCTAAGTACTGATAGCCAATTTTTTTTCTATTTAGCAGGAAGGTTAAGGAGGTTGCCTAGTTATATGTACATCAATTATTCATCTATTCTTGCTTTTCTTCACAAAGAAGGGTGGCACATTAGTCAAGATAAATAACAGCATGGTACCCAGAGATGGGAAAGAGATATTTAGATATGATTGCCTCTATTTTAGAATTTTTGTTTCTATGTTTTACCTGCCCTTCATAGGTCCATAGATGCTTGCATTTTTAATCTTCTATCTTTTGAAAGTGTTAGGATGTAATAACCATTTCTAAACTGCCATAAGCAGTCTTTTAAAAATATATATCAAATCTGATTCTTTCCTCTCTGACACTAGACTCAAGAAACAGTTATATGCTTAATGGTGTCGATTTCCAAGGATGATAAATGGGCCCATCTGTCCATATCAATTGTTTCATAAAATTAAAGTGGAGAGTAGGAAAAATATAGGAACACAAGAGGCAATTGTTTTTACTCTTCCAACTTCACAGACATTTTCAATAGGGGTCTTTAATAGAACAAAATTTGACCCCTACTAGGTATATGATAAATGTTACATCCTTTGAGTATTACAGCTCCATCTCCAAAATCTCAGAGAATTCTTGAAGTACTTTAGATCTTTTCTCTCTCCTCACCTTCATAACAAATTCTCAAGGTTGCTGGTCTGATTGTCCTCAATTTACAGAGGGGTTCATACTTGGAATCTAGAGTAGTTGCTGGACACGACCACCTCGAATGTAAATGGACTTTGATCTCATCAGATAGTAATAGCTATGTGCTTCATGTTGTTAGTATTTTCTACACACTTTATTTTCCTTTACAAGCTAGTTTAAAATTTTTATTTCTCCAACACAGCTTTCTGAGGATATGTGTCTTAAGTGTGCTGGGAGATCATACCCTGTTTCAAAGACGTTTTGAAAGGACAGGCACATTTGAAGATGAGTCATTACAGCCATTTATTTGTCTGTCCACGGTAACATAGTTACTGAATGTTCCTTACATGCCAATCACCGTGTTGAAGTGTAGCAAAAGCTGAGGTTTCAGAACCCCTGTTTTAGCAATAATCTGTGTATAAATCATGGTAATTCCAGGAAACCATTTATTTATTCAACTCACAGAATTTTGATGAGTGTTTCATAGGTGAAAATTATGGGACTAGGCTCACTGATTGCATAAGGTAGTCAGACATGTTTTCCTCCCCCCTACCATGAGGAGCTAGAAATATAATTTGTAGTGTGGTAAGAAAAGGTTTCAGATGTTCTTTACTGAAATATCATATTGCACTATTATTTTGGAGTTCCTGGACCTAATCCCAAGGTGTATGTGTGTGTGAGTGGGGGTTTCCACACACAACAAGTAGTTCTTGATTACCACCATGGTATCTGAGAATTCAACTCAATCTGACATTATCTTCCCAGAGATAATTGGTTCAGTCCTACAAGACAGCAGCCCCACATTTCAGATCTCAAGTACAAACCCAGGCTGTTACGTGTAATACTGACCCACTGGCTATAAATACCCACAACTTCCTCTTCGGGTTCAATTAATTTGCTAGATTGGCTCATAGAACTTAGAGAAACATTTTACTTACTAGACTACTAGTTTCTAAGAAAAGAATACAACCTAGAAATGGCCAGATGGAAGTGATGCATAAGGCAAGGTTTGGGGAAAGGGTGCAGGGCTTCCACGCCCTCTCCAGGTGAACCACTCACCCCACACCTGCAAGTGTTCACAAGTAAAGAAGCTGTCTGAACCCGATCCTTCTGATTTTTATGGAGGCTTCATAATATAGGCATAGCTTTTTAAAATTAATTTCTATTGGAGTATAGTTGCTTTCCACTCTATAGCAAAATGAATCACCATACGTATAGACATCAGTTCAGTTCAGTCGCTCAGTCATGTCTGCCTGTTTGCAACCCCATGGACTGTTACATGCCAGGCTTCCCTGTCCATCACCAACTCCCGGAGCTTGCTCAAACTCATGGCCATTGAGTCGGTGATACCATCCAACCACCTCATCCTCTGTCTTCCCCTTTGTTCCTGCCTTCAATCTTTCCCTGCATCAAGGGCTTTTCCAGTGAGTCAGTTCTTCACATCAGGTGGCCCAAGTATTGGATTTTCAGCTTCAGCATCAGTTCTTCCAATGAATGTTCAGGACTAATTTCCTTTAGGATTAACTCGTTTGATCTCCTTGCAGTCTAAAGGACTTTCAAGAGTCTTCTCCAGTACCACACAGTTCAAAAGCATCAATTCTTTGGCGCTCAGCTTTCTTTCTGGTCCAACTCTCCATACATGACTACTGGAAAAGCCATAGCTTTTACTAGACAGACCTTTGTTGGCAAAGCAATGTCTCTGCTGTCTAGATTGGTCATAGCTTTTCTTCCAAGGAGTGAGCATCTTTTAATTTCATGGCTGCAGTCACCATCCACAGTGATTTTGGAGCCCAAGAAAAAAAAAGTCTGTCCCTATTTCCACTGTTTCCCCATCTATTTGCCATGAAGTGATGGGGCCAGATGTCATAATCTTTGTTTTTTGAATGTTGAGTATTAAGCCAGCTTTTTCACTCTCCTCTTTCACTGTCATCAAGAGACTCTTTAGGTCTTCTTCTCTTTCTGCCATCAGGGTGCTGTCATCCGCATATCTAAGGTTATTGATATTTCTCCCGGCAATCTTGATTCCAGCTTGTGCTTCATCCAGCCCAGCATTTCTCATGATGTACTCTGCATAGAAGTTAAATAAGCAGGGTGACAATATACAGCTTTGACATACTCCTTTCCCAATTTTGAACCAGTCTGTTGTTCCATGTCTGGTTCTAACTGATGCTTCTTGACCTGCATGCAGATTTCTCAGGAGACAGGTCAGGTGGTCTGGTATTCCCATCTCTTTAAGAATTTTCCACAGTTTGTTGTGATCCATGCAGTCAAAGGCTTTGGCATAGTCAATAAAGCAGAAGTAGATGTTTTTCTGGAACTCTCTTGCTCTTTCTATAATCCCAATGGATGTTGGAGATTTGGTCTCTTGTTCCTCTGCCTTTTCTAAATCCAGCTTGAACATCTGGAAGTTCATGGTTCACATACTGTTGAAATCTTGCTTGGAGAACATTCGGCATTACTTTCCTAATGCCTAATGTGAGATGAGTTCAATTGTGAGGTAGATTGAACACACTTTGGCATTGCCTTTCTTTGGGATTGGAATGAAAACTGACTTTTTCCAGAGCTGTGGCCACTACTGAGTTTTCCAAATTTGCTGGCATATTGAGTGCAGCGTTTTTACAAAATCATCTTTTAGGATTTGAAATAGCTCAGCTGGAATTCCATCACCTCCACTAGCTTTGTTCATAGTCATACTTCCTAAGGTCCACTTGACTTTGCATTCCAGTGTGTCTGGCTCTAGATGTGTGATCACACCATCATTGTTGTCTGTATAATTGTTTGTATAGTTCTCTGTATTCTATCCCTGCCCTTTTGGACTTCATTCCATTTCGGGTCACCACAATGTATTATGTAGTGTTCCCTGTACTATACAGTATGTTCTCATTAGTTATCTCTTTTATATACTGTCAATAATTCCTTGGTGTGTCAGTGATAAAGAATCTGTGTGCTAATGCAAACGATGACAATTCGATCCCTGAGTTGGGAAGATTCTCTGGAGAAGAAAATGGCAACCCACTCCAGTATTCCAATATTCTTGCCTAGGAAATCCCATGGACAGAGGAGCCTGGAGGACTATATCATAGTCCATGGGGTCACAAAAGAGTTGGACACAATATAGGGATTAACTAAACAACAACCACTATACCTGAGACAGTTGTTGGCTGTCACCCTGTTTAATCTATGCCCTGAGCACCTCATGAGAAATGTTGGACAGGATGAGTTACAAGCTGGAGTTGAGATAGATGGGAGAAACATCAACAACCTCAGATATGCAGATGATACCACGCCAATAGCAGAAAGTGAAGTGGAACTAAAGAGCCTCTTGATAAGGGTGAAGAAGGAAAGTAAAAAAGCTGGCTTAAGACTAAAATTAAAAAAAAAAACTAAGATCATGGCATCTGGCCCCATTACTGCATGACAAATAGAACGGGAAAAGGTGGAGGTAGTGACAGATTTCCTCTTTTTGGGCTCCAAAATCACTGCAGATGGTGACTGCAGCCATGAAATCAGAAGATGATTCTGATTATCTTGACAGGATAGCAGTGACAAACCTAGACAGTGTGTTGAAAAGCAGTGACATTACTCTGTCAACAAAAGTCCATATAGTCAAGGCTATGGTCTTCCCAGGGATCACTACAGTTGTGAGAGCTGGACTGTAAAGTAGGCAGAATGCCAAAGAATTTATGCTTTTGAACTGGAGAAGGTGCTGGATAAGAATCCTGAAAGTCCCTTGGACTTTCAAAGAGATCAAACCAGTCAATCTTAAGGGAAATCAACCCTGAAGATTCACTTGAAGAACTGATGCTGAACTGAAGCTCCAGTATTGTGGTCCAGTGATGTGCTCAGATGACTCATTGGAAAAGTCCCTTGTGCTGGGAAAGGTTGAGGGCAGAAGGAGAAGAGGACGTCAGAGGATGAGATGCCTGACGGCATTGTCCATGCAATGAACACGATCTTGGGCAAACTTCAGGAGATGATGAGGGAGAGGGAGGCCTGTTGTGCTGCAGTCCATGGGGTTGCAGAGTCAGACACGACTGGGAAACTAAACAATGACAACAACAAAACATACATACAATGGAATATTACTCAACCATAAAAATGAATGATATCGGGTCATTTGTAGAGACATGGATGGACCTAGAGAGTGTCATACAGAGTGAAGTAAGTCAGAAAGAGAAAAACAAGTATTGTATATTAATACATATATATGGAATCTGGAAAAATGGTATAGATGACCTTATTTGCTAAATTGAAAGAGAGACACAGATATAGAAAACAAACTTATGGATACCAAGGGAGGAAGAGAGGGTGGGAGGAATTGGGGGTTTGGGATTAACGTAGGCACAGTTGATTGAATCAGGGTAGGCCACTGATAACCCTCCCCTCCCCAGAGACTGGGGGACATGGCTGAAAAGCTTTAATCCTCTATCCAGGCAGTTAGCTCCACTGGTGACCAGCTTTCATCCTTAAAATCACCTCACTAATGTAATAAAAGACACCTTTCCCTCTCTCATTACTTAGAAAATTCCAAGGGCTTTGGGAACTCTATGCCAGAAAAAATATATACATACATATATATATATATATATATATATATATATATATGTTAGTTAGTTAGAAATCACATATCACCTATTTCCTTAAAAAAGTGATAAAGTATGGAAAAGGTATTTCAGGCAACTCAAACAATGAGGAAAACTAGAGGCACAGAGATATTGAGGGGCACAGAAAACCTTGGGGGAACAAAGATTTCTGAGCTGAGTCTTGGCCCTCAAGTAAAATCAGTCCTAGAGTGTGGACATGGACCAGGAGTGTCAGCATCAACTATAACTTATTATAAATGCTAAGTCTGTTTCCACCCCAGACCTAGTGGCTCATAAAACTATGGGGGTAAGGACCGGCAATGTGTGCATTAACTTTTTCTCCAAGTTCTGACACAGGCTAGGTTTGAGAACCACTAATATACAGTCAGGAACCTCAGTGGATACCAAAATCCTGGTATGCTCAAGTCCCTTATGTAAAATTTCATAGTATTTGCGTATAACATATGCACATTCTCTCATATGCATTAATTGACCTCAAAATTACTTATAATACCTAATTCTATGTAACTGCTAGTAGTCACATGCAAATGTGAGAGTTGGACCATAAAGAGGGCTGAGGTGGAGAAGACTCTTGAGAATCCCTTGGACTATAAGGAGATCCAACCAGTCCATCCTAAAGGAAATCACTGAATATTCATTGGAAGGGCTGATGCTAAAGCTGAAACTCCAATACTTTGGCCCCCTGATGTGAAGAACTGACTCCTTGGAGAAGACCCTGATGCTGGGAAAGAAGGCAGGAGGAGAAGGGGATGACAATGGATGAGACCGTTGGATGGCATCACTGACTCAATGGCCATGAGTTTGAGCAAGCTCCGGGAATTAGTGAAGGACAGGGAAGCCTGGCGTGCTGTAGACTATGGGGTTGCAAAGAGTCGGACATGACTGAGTGACTGAACAACAACAACTATATAAATGCTATGTAAATAGTTGCTGGCGTGTGGCAAATTCAAGTTTTGCTTTTGGAACTTTCTGGAAAATGTTTTAAAACATTTTTGATTCAAGTTTGGTTGGATGCAAATGCAGAACCCACAGATACACAGAGTGGACAACAGTGGATGTCCAAAAAAGAGCTTAAGATAACTACAAATTTTGTGACTCCTTCATCTCATCTGCAAAGTGAAACTACCTCCTTTGGCATTTGTGAGAATTGAAGACATAATTCCTTAATTCAGACCTCTCTAAATGGTAATTTCATATATGCACTGTTGATATATTATTTCATATATACTTTATAATGTGCACAATTGCTATTGTTTAGTTTCTCAGTTGTGTCAGACTCTTTGGGACCCCATAGTCTTTAGCACCCCAGGCTTCTCCGTCCTTCACCATCTCCCAGAGTTTCTCAAATTCATGTCCATTGAGTCGGTGATGCCATCCAACCATCTCCTCCTCTGTTGTCCTCTTCTCCTCTTGTCTTCAGTCTTTCCCAGCATCAGGGGCTTTTCCAATGAGTCAGTTCTTCACATTAGTTGACCAAAGTATTGGAGCTTCAGCTTCAGTATCAGTCCCTCCAGTGAATATTCAGGATTGATTTCCTTTAGGATGGACTAGTTTGATCTCTTTGCAGTCCAAGGGACTCTCAAGAATCTTCCTCAACACCACAGTTCAAAAGCATCATTTCTTCAGCATACAGCCTTCTTTATGGTCCAACTGACATCCATACATGACTACTGAAAAAACCATAGCTTTGACTATACAGACCTTTGTTGGCAAAGTAATGTCTCTGCTTCAGAACACACTGTCTAGGTTTGTCATAGCTTTTCTTCCAAGGAGCAAGTGTCTTATGAATGAGCATGTGTGTGTGTGTGTGCGCACACACACACATATTTTGTTGGTGTTGTTTAGTCTTTAAGTCATGTCTGACTCTTTTGTGACCCCTAGACTGTAGGTAGCCTACTGGCTGTTCTGTCCATGAGGTTTCCCATTTAAGAATACTGGGATGGGTTGCCATTTCCTTCACTGGGGCATCTTCCAGACCCAGGGATCAAACCCAGGTCTCGTGCATTGGCAGGCAGATTTTTTTACCACTGAACCATTAGGGAAGCCATAATATACATGTATACATGTATAGATTACAATATAATCATCCAAATGAATATTGCCTCCTTCAAAGAACATATATATATGTTCTTTGTTTTAAATATAAATATATATGTTCATTGTTTTAAATTTGAATGACTTTAAAACAATGACTTTAAAACTTTAAATAAATAATACAAATATATATATATATTTGTATTTATAGGGCTATTTTCCTACATAATCCTATTATCTCTTATATGTAATTCTATTGTGCAGTAACCTGGGTACCTAAACAGCTATTTAGATAGATAGATAAATTAAGAAAAGCACAAATAATATATTAACAACTATTGAATTTAATTCATAGCCTATGGGAGTTTAATTTACCGTTGTTTCTTTATTTCTGTATACTTTTCATAGTAAAATTTTAGGAGAAATATGTTATTTGGTTTCCTCTTTGGATGCTATCTCCAGATCATATATGTGTGATATAAAAATTGAATTCATGGCTTCATTTTTAAACTTTAGTTCATCATCAGTACTGAAATGCTTTTAACTGTTTTCAAGTGGCAAAGTATCCATACAAGCCAAACATACCAATTTTGTGGGACTTTCGATGGATACATCGTAAACTGCTTATAAAGCAGCAATTCTCAAACTTGACTCCCCATTAAACCACCAATATGAAAGGTTGCTGATGCTCAGATCCCACCCACAGAGATCTTAATGTATTCAGTCTGATGCGGGACCCAGGCATTGCTTCTTTTAACCTTCCCAAGTTATTCCAAAGTATACTCAGTGTTGCAAAACATTGCTCCAAATGCTATCCAGTAGCTATTAAGCTATTAAAAAATAGAAAGACTCAATTAAACACTAGCTTCTTGGGATAAATACTTCCAAGTAAGCATTAGCGTAGGTGCTGCTTGGGAACTGGGTAGGTCTGGCCAAGGTGGAATGAGGGGAGGGGGTTTTTTCCTTGAAGAAATATTGTCATTCGAATTTAAAACAACGTCTACATCATGTTATAGTTAATTCTGTGTTAAATTATAGAATTATAGTTATAAAACCATCAGCATTTACAACACAGCCAGGTGAAAATAAATGTGTAAACATCACGATTTTATAACTACTGATCCAATTTTATCTAAAAGACCAAAGAAAAGATCCACACAATCTTAAGCTCTCCCTCCTTCTCCCTAGCTCTCTCTCCTGTCCTTCACATACACTCACACGCACATCTTCCTCCTTCGGTCTTTCATACACACACACCCCACCTCACTGCACACACACACAAATATCCATGCACATATATAATTTTCAAATATTTTAATCTTTCAAATACAGTTTTGGCTAAATCTTGGCCCCCTATATTTTTTTTAACATATTCTCCTATTCTTTGAAGTAAAGATCTCACTATTTGTTCTTCTTGTTCAAAAATATTAACAATATGTCTTTTTGATACATCTGTTATTTTAATTAATTGTTCAGCAAGTAATTTGACATGTACACATGAAATTTTTATTTCCTCTCCTTAGTATTTTTCCTATATCATTATTTTCCCTTTATCTGAAGATTCTGAAAAATATTCAGTTGAAACATATTTTAGAACTTGTGGTGACATATTTTACCAAATTATTACTATTTCATTTCAAATTAGTGAAATGGTACAGCTTTGGGTAGTTTATACCAGTCATTCGCACATTCTGCTCAAGTATCACACTTGTAAGTTTTGTTGACATGAAAAACACTGTCATGTTTAAACTAGCATAAAAGTATAAGAACCCTTACAAAAAATAACAAGATCAACTCAGAAAATATGACCATAGGAAGCAATTCTAAGCAATTGCTTTCAGCTATATGGAGAGAAACATTATTTGGAAAATGAATAGCAGAAGGGAGAAGATAATCGGTTGTGGATCTGAAAAAAAAAGAAAAAATGGGAGAACATCATGGTTTTAAGAAGCCACAGAAAATTTTCATCCATTTATTCACTAATTCATTCAAGGCTTTGACTCATTCATTCAAGATTTTGGAGGACTTTTTTTCACCAGACATTAAACTAGACACCAGACATTAAAAATGTTGCCAAAGCCATGAGCCTAATATCAGTCACAGGATGCATCCTACTCATAAATATTTATGAATATTTATGAGCATCTACTATGTACTAGGCATGAGAAGGTAGAAAAATGTCACATCTGCACATAGTGTACAGTCTTTGCCTTGAGTAGTTGTGTTCTGTGTGCTTGCTCAGTTGTGTCAAACTCTCTTTGCAACTCCATGGACTGCCGTCCACCAGGTTTCTCTATCCATGGAATTTTTCAGGCAAGGATACTGAAAAAAACCCAAAGTGGGTTGCCATTTCTTACTTCAGCAGGTCTTGTGGACCACCTTCAATTTTAAAGAGCATTTTCATTTTCAAAAGAGCAATGCAACATAAAATTCTGAAGTTGGTATCTTTCCAAACAATTCAGGAAGGACCAGATGTGTCAAAAATGAGCCCCCAAAAGTATTGATTAGCTCTGCCACTAAAGATCTACAGGGATGAGCCTTGAGTGGTTCAACTTTTAATGTCTCAGGAATAGTTTACTTACTCTCCTTCTTCCACACTCTTGATATCTTGCCTCTGTAAAATATCTATTTTTAATCTCAGCCATTCAGAAGGTAAAGAGGAGAAATGTATGAGACTACAGCTAGGGTAATTCTGCCTAGGGGAAGAATTTTAACACAAAACTTTCCATCTTAATTCACTGAACAAATATAATTCACTGAACAAATATTTAACTAACATTAACTAACATTTCATATGTAGCCACTAAGTGTCATACAATTTACATGCTATATTAGTTTTCTACATCTGTGTAAAATATTACCATAAACTTAGTGGCTTAAAAAACACAGATAATTAGCTCACAGTTCTGGATGTCAGAAGTCTGGATGGACTCAGCTGAGTTCTCTGCTCAGGGTTCTCATAGGTTGAAGTCGAGGTCTCAGGCCATCTGCACCGTTATCTAGACTCAGGGGAAGGTGTGCTTCGATTTCATTCTGGTAACTGGCCAAAACCAGTTCTTTCCATGTGGCTGCAGATCTGAGGTCCCCATTTCATTATCAGCTTATATTAATAGCTGGAGGCTACTCTCAGCTCCTTGAGACTTCCTGAATTCCTTCCTATAGGAGCCCTTCATCTTGCCGTCTTAAAAGCCAGCAAAAGGATGTCAAGTCCACGTTATGCTTCAAATCTGACTTCTCCTGCCACCAGAAGGAGAAAACTCTGATTTTAAGGAGTTTGTGTAAATAGACACCCCCTAATGATCTTCCTATTTTAAGAACAACTTATTAGTAACCTTAATTGCATCTGCAAAATCCCTTTGACATGTACCATAATCACAAATATAATAACAGAGGGTAAAAGCCATACAGATTACTCCTATTTCTTGTATTTTAGCTCTAATTTTAATTACTACAGTATCTTTTAAAATATTTATCTATTCATTTTGGGCTGCACTTAGTGGTGGCACTTGGGATCTTTGCTGCAACATCCCAGCTTCTCTCCAGTTGTGGCCCGTGGGTTCAGTAGTTTTCCCAAGGAATGTGGGATCTTCATTCTTCAACCAGGGATGGAACCCACGTTCTTTGCACTGGAAGGCAGATTCCTAACCATTCCACCACCAGGGAAGTCCCTTATCACTACACTGTTAAATTAGGTATCACTATTCCTAATTTTCAGACATTTTAAGATTCAAGATCACAGAGTTGTTAAACATCAGAGCAAAGATTTGAACCCAGGTCTTTCAAACTGTAAAGTGGTTTTTTCTACAATTGCACAATCAATAATTGCTTTATGAGCACCAGTATTTTTACTATAATGCTAAAGAAATATGTATCAGGGATTCCCTGATAGCTCAATCGGTAAAGAATCTGCCTGCAATGCATGAGACCTGGGTTTGTCCCTGGTTTGGGAAGATCCCCTGGAGAGGGAAAGGATACCCACTCCCGTATTCTGGGCTGGAGAATTCCATAGATTGTACAGTCCATGGGGTTGCAAAGAGTTGGGCGTGACTGAGTGACTTTCACTAAAGAAATCATGTTTTCCTTTGCTCTTGAGGAATTAAAACATTAGCTGGTTCCTCTTTACCCGATCAGTTAGAAATTGAATAATCCCTAATACTTATTATGTGATATTTTAAGGTGCTTCTGATGTGGCTCGGTGGTAAAGAATCCCCTTGAAGAGACACAGGTTTGATCCCTGGATCGGGAAGATCTCCTGGAGAAGGAAATGGCAACCCACTCCAGTATCCTTGTCTGGAAAATTCCAGGGATGGAGGAGCCTAATGGGTTACAGTCCATGGGTTCACAAAAGAGTCAAACACGACTGACTGACTATGCGTGCTCTTTTAAGGACTTTTCATATGTTAATTAATTTAATCCTCATAATAACCTTATGAAATAAATGCTGCTATAATCCCCAAGGTCATTCCAGTTGTACTTGGCAAACTTAAAATACCATCACAAGCACTTGGGTGCCAGAGTTTATGCTTTTAACCATAGCATGTACTGACTCTAACCTATCATAGCTAAGTTCTATATTTAGGTGTCAGACCAGAGAATACAAACAGATGTTTCATGTATGATACTCTGTTTGCAATTCTAAAATCTATTTTGTTATATTTCAATGTAAAATTCTTGATTCTCAATGTAGACTTAGAATTTGAGAATCTCTTGAAATATTGAAGCTCTGACGACACTGAACTCTCATTTGTTTATAGCAACAAGCTGAATAGTATTCTCCCCACTTGCCCTTAGATAGAAATTCTAATTTGCCACAATCCCGGCCACTTCCTGTTGTCAGCCATATATTAAAAGAGACAGTCTGTAACCATGAAGTACCTCACTAACACTGTTGTGTTTTCTTATAGTAGAGACTTTTTTCCCCTGCACTTATCAGAGCAAATTAGAAATTGTGGACAGCAAACATTAAGTCCTCCTCCTTCATTTTGTCAATTTCCTGATGGTCTTAGACATTTACTTTGGTTGGCAACCTTTTGCTTTACCTAAAGGCCACTCTTTAATTGGATTTAAGAACTCTGCACCATCTTTGAGTCATAGAAAATATTAGAATGAGTTCTGTAATTGTTGGGTTTGACACAAAGGACATTTTTTAGTCATATCCAGCCACTGCTGCTGCTGCTGCTGCTGCTAAGTTGCTTCAGTCATGTCCGACTCTGTGCGACCCCACAGACGGCAGCCTACCAGGCTTCCCCGTCCCTGGGATTCTCCAGGCAAGAACACTGGAGTGGGCTGCCATTTCCTTCTCCAATGCATGAAAGTGAAAAGTGAAAGTGAAGTTGCTCAGTCGTGTCTGACTCTAGCGACCCCATGGACTGCAGCCTACCAGGCTCCTCCATCCATGGGATTTTCCAGGCAAAAGTACTGGAGTGGGGTGCCATTGGACTAGGAGGAGGAAACACGCTTTCCAAATGTAACTGTGTGTCATTATGCCTAATTTTGGGCTTATCTGGTGGCTCAGTGGATAAAGAATCTGCCTGTCAATGCAGGAGATGTGGGTTTGATCCCTGGCTCAGGAAGATTCCCTGGAGAAGGGCATGGCAACCCACTCCAGTATTCTTGCCTGGAAAATTCCATGGACAGAGGAACCTGGCAGATTATAGTCCATTAGGTCACAAAGAGTCGGACCCAAATGAACAGCTAGCACTTTCACTTTCTCACTTTTCATGCCTTATATTAAACTCATATTTACACTTTAAATGTGAAATTTAAATTGATGAGTACTTACCTCATCACGATATTTATCATTTGTCTCTGTTTTGTTTCTTTGTGAATTAGTCAATCTCCTTACATAGCTCCTTTATTTCTAATGCTTAGATTTGATAATCTTTGCATTGCTTTCCAGAAAGCATTTTGCCCCTGAAATTTGAGCCACATTCAGAGAAAGCAGAGCTAGTAACCCCATGGCAAAATCAGTAGGCTTTATGCCTGAGAAGCCCACGCATTTGTGTTAGATAAATGTCTCCCCACCTGGTTTTTGTTCAGCCTATCCACCAATATAAAACCTCACAGCAGTCACATCTGTATTCAGCCACAACTCTTTGTGAAAGGGACAGCTTGAGAACCTATTAAAAATACATTGTTACTATGAGTATTTTGTCCCTCTTTGCTATATAATAAGCTAAAAACTACAGTAGGTGAGCATTCTATGGGGAAGACTGCTGTTCCTTTTATTGACTTTATAGCCACACAGACTAATAGAAAATGCATTTTATATCACTCAGGTGAACTCAATCACGCTGAACTCAACAGGACGGAATATTTTCCCTACATTTAAGTTGTAAATGGCAGGCTGGTTTACAATAAATTTCTGGGACAATAAAATGTCACTTCTTTATAGAGTTGTATTATGAAATATACCTATGTTGTAAATAATATTTAGAATTTTGACTATGAAGTTAATGCTCATTTAGAAGACTTGAAAATTCTTAGGTAGTTGGTATATAGACAATGTGAACTTACATTTTCATATTAACTTTGCAGAGGCAGAGATATTTATGTCATTAGTGGTGTTTTTAATATTCTCATTCCTTATAAAATTAAGATTTATTCAATAAAATGTTCCTATCGAAGACATTTAATGTTATTGCTAATTATCTCAGGCTTACCAGTTAGCTCACTGGTAAAGAATCCACCTGCCAATTCTAGAGATGCTGGAGACATGGGCCTGATCCCTGGGTCTGGAAGATCCCCTGGAGGAGGAAATGGCAACCCTCTCCAGTACTCTTGCCTGGAGAATTCCATGGAGAGAGGAGCCTGGCGGCTGCAGTCCATGTGGTCACAAAGAGTTGGACACAACTTAGTGACTAAACACACACACACACTAATTATCTCAACATATTCCCTTTCTTCTCTCTCTCTCTTTCCCATTTTCTCCCCTTTCCTTTAACTTTTCTAGCTCTCATTTTATTGCTTTTAAAAAACATTCACTATGATTCATCTTCTCCCAGAAAATTCTTAGGGTGCTACTCAATTCTTTTCCCTCAGTTGAAATTCTAGGTACAGAGTTGTCACTGGCTGTTATTATTTTGTTGTGGTGGGTTTTTTTTTTTTTTCAGCAATAATAGTATTGCCATTTGTAAGTTGATCATTTAAAGTCGTTCCAAAAAAAAAAAAAATAGTCATTCCAAAGACACGTTAAAATGAAGAAAATAACCATAAACTGAACATTCCTTATTAGTTAGATTTCTATATATTGTGTCTTCATATATTTAATCCTCTTATTTGGGCCTTTAATATTTTTACCTAAATGTTCATATACATAGCTTTTGCATTTTAGTTTTAGAGTCTATATCAAAATACCCTGAAATTTTATTAAGATGATTTTGCTAGAATGACTACATAATTTATAGTCCAGAATTTTGAGGGTGAAAACAGGCACTATCATTAATTATCCTAGAAAAAGAGAAAAGAATCAGAAGTGTTTCAGGCAAACTATGAACAATGCTCACCTTCAAGTTTGCCTACAAATCCATACAATGGCCTTTGCTTTGTGATGTTCCTACCATTCAGTGTGGGACAGCAAATAACTGAAAAACCAAACACGACCATTTTGGCTATCCATTTACCCATTTCATTTCAAATAATGTAGTCAGCTTATTTTTTCCTGAAAATGATGACTTTTATGAAGGGGTTGCTTTGCAAAGGTTTTAATTTGAGTACAACAGCAGTTCTCTACTATTATGTAAGGTTTCAAGATGAGTTGAAGAGGAAAAGGAAAGAATTATAGATAGAAAACAAGGTGTGAGTAACCAAATATTTATTATAATGCTTATCCCATGTAAAATATATCACTGTATGTTCATAAAAGTGAGTCAAACATGGGACATTATACAGCAGGTATGTTTCCAGGGTGGAGGTGGAAGATGTTGGTAGGAACATTGGCATAGAGTTGATAAAAATCCAGATTCAATGGCTTGTATTTAAAGTCTGTAAAACTCCAGTCCCATTTTTTCTTTTAAATTTGTGTCTTATTCCTTCAAACGTGAAGCCCAAGTTATGTATACATTTGCCAGCTTCTCTTTTATGCCTACTTCCCTTTTTATGTTTTGGCCAAATCGGAGCTTTGCATGAAGATCCCCGTTTCAGTGGAACTTTATGCAATTTCTTTTTACTATACCCTCCCCCCCTTCCACACACACACAAACCATATTAGAGACCAGATCCATTGTTTTAGATCCTACTGTAACTTCCAAGAGAGATAACAACATATGCACACAACCAATTCAGTTGCTCAGTCGTGTCCAACTCTTTGTGACCCCATGGACTGCAGCATGCCAGGCTTTCCTGTCCAGCAACAACTTCCAGAACATATTCAAACTCATGTCCATCGAGTCAGTGATGCCATCCAACAATCTCATCCTCTGTCTTCCCCTGCACACAATAAAATCCTATAAAAAGTATCCTAGTATCATACCATTGAAATTTAAGGTATTTATATTTTTTTCTATTATAAAACATTTCTCAGTTAATAGAATTAAAATATCTAGTCAACAACAGTGGGGAAACTTCCAAGTGTCTTTTATAAAATACTGAGATATTATCGATAGTTTAGGCAAAGTGAAGTGAAATGAAGTCTCTCAGTCGTGTCCAACTCTTTGTGACACCATAGACTGTAGCCTACCAGGCTCTTCTGTCCGTGGAATTTTCCAGGCAATAGTACTGGAGTGGATTGCCATTTCCTTCTCCAGGGGATCTTCCCAACCCAGGGCTCGAACCCGGGTCTCCCTCATTGTAGACAGACGCTTTACCGTCTGAGCCACCAGGGAAGTCAAAGTTGTTTATAAGTCCCAGCATCAGCTTATATACAGATCTTCCACTGATTTAAAGTGACCTTTTAGGTCTTCTATTCACGATATGCATACTCTGATAGGACCTTAGAATCAGGTTTAGAACAATTTCTAACATTTAGAGCCAAATTTAACATCTTGATTTCAAAGAAGCTAAGTTTCCTGAAATGGTGTTTAAAGGTTGCTTCTTCATAGTGGTGTAATTAAGAAAATACGACCCTGGAAAAGATGAACAACAAAAGCTTCCCACACGCCAACTCCATCTTCATAGATTTGTCATATTTTTTTCTTCCAGGTTTATGAAGTATAAGTTTAAACTGTACAGTGTGATTTGACTTGCACACATCATGAAATGGTTACAATAAGTTTACTGAATTGCCATTGTCTCATATATGTGCGTGTTCAGTTGCTCAGTCATGTCTGACTCTTTGCAACCTCACAGACTGTAGCCCAGCAGGCTCCCCTGTCCATGAAATTTTCCAGGCAAGAATACTGGAGTGGGTTACCATTTCCTACTCCAGGGGATCGTCTTGATTCAGGGATTGAACCCACGTCTCTTGCGTCTCCTGCAGGCAGATTCTCTACTATTGCACCACATGGGAAATCCATTATCTCATATAGATACAAATAAAAAGGAAAAAAAAGTTTTCCTCATGATGAGAATGCCCAGAATCCACTCTTTTAACTTTATATATAACATCGCAGTGTTGATTATATTTATCATGTTGCATTTTATATTCCTAGTACTTGCTTATCTCATAATATAAATTTATTTCTTTTGACTACCTCCTCCCCAAACCCTTCTCTGGTAGCCACAAATCTTGTCTCTTTTCCTAAGGGTTTGTTTTTCACATATAATTCAATTATATTGTTAGGTCAAATTATGGTTATGTTAGATCAAATTTGTTAGTTTCTGATGGGCAATGTATTGATTTATTATTTCCATACATTGCAAATCTATACAGTTGTCATAATGTTTATAATCTGAAAGAGAAAATAAGAAATGTGTCTCAACTACTATTATTATTGTGGGCTATTATTGTACCTAAAAGTGTATTTTTTTCCAAATCTTATTAATTATATTTTTATCTTTTAAAATAATAATAATATTCAGTGATAGAATTGCATAGCCATTATTACTCAGCTTCATTCTGGGTTGTTACTTTTTCATACAGAAGTTCCCTACCTTATTCTCAGGTAATAAATTTGATTCAATCATCAATTAGCTGGATGAAATATGTTAGTTTATTTTTTCTAAAAAATATGTATTGATCACATTTTCGAGGTTAGTGAATGGCTCAGAAATATCTTTGTAATGCCCTTCTATGTGAATGAAAAATTTGGCTGAGGTCAAATCACATCATAACAATCAAAAAAGTTACTCATTTAAGGCAAGATTTTTTTTCTTTTTTGACATATAATATTTTTTGAAATAAACTGACTTCAGAGTATTTCTTCTACCATGATTTGAAAATTTTCATTATGAGGTATCAGTGTGATAAGTCTTTTTGCAGCTGTGTTACCAGATATCCTGTATGCTTTTTTGTTTATAGATTTTAATTTTTCTGTAAGAAATGAAAACATTCTGTATAAATATTGACTGGCCATTAACTATCCTTCCAATCAGTAAGTCTTACTGAATAAATAAGTAAACTTCTGATTTTCTATTTTCATTTCTGATTGCTTTCACTCTACCTGAGCTATTTCCTCAAGCTCTTTCTCTGTATTCCTAGATCAATTATGTGCAGTATTTGTGCTCCCTGTAAACATTTATATTTACAGTGCATACAATCATTTTTCTGTATACCTCTCATTCAATATTTTTCATCCATAAGATCATATCATACTATATATTATCTCTCCATTCAATTAACCCATGTTTTCTTTATATCTTGTGGAGTAAACAAATCTTAAATCTTAGTAATCCTTTAGTGATTTAGAAGGGCTATAAATAAATAAATATGATCTGTTTTTTCTTTTTAAATTAATTGGTATTGGCGTATAGTTTCTTTACAATGTAATGTGATCTGTTTTTAATAATTCCATTTCCCTTGTATGCTGATGGAATTTGTTGAAGAATACTTTTAATTTTCAGAATAGAAATCTTGTAGAAGAAAGATGCCACAGCTCTGGGAAACCCAGCATGGCTTATTTGTTTTTTGTTTGTTTGTTTGCTTTTTGTCTGTTTATCATCTTTAATATTATTATTATATCGTCTATGAATGGTTGAAGGCAACCACAAACAACTCTCTAACTTGCAACTAGAATAAATTGTAGTCATTGTTATTCCATCCAAGAAATATCTTTTTTTTGTTAATCTTTGCTCCAACCTCCAAGTCTTTGCTCCAATCTTTGATCCTCCTTCAACCTGGTGTTTTGATGATTTCTTTGCTGTTAACTAATGTGGCCAATCATCTTTCCTAGTATTGGGAAGGCACTGCTCTTTCAGGTAATTTTTACATTAAAACTTTTTAAATATTGATAGTTCTATAACTTCATGATGTTTCTTCTAAAACCACTGTTACCGTGGCAACCATTTCAGTCTTAGTGGCAACCATATCTCTTTTAGAAACCACTTTTCTGATGCCTTTGTCGCCAGTGGCCTCCTGTTTTAAGTGGCAGTGCTCACTCCAGCATTTCCTAGCGTGGTTCACTCAGGCAGCCACTGCTCAGATGAACATGCTCTCACAAGCCATCCCGATGCAGTGTCCTCACTCACTATAGTCATCTGAGATTCCAAAGACCCACAGTGACCAAAGGAAATCAAACAAACTTTGTCAATGTTAAATTCTTTCCCAACCTCTTGTCCTCACTTACCGATGACTGCTCACAGGTTACAGAAACTTCCATTCACCTTCAACTTGTCCAGTACTCTGTTTGAAGAGAGTAATGTCCAAGTTGGTCTTTAATGAACTTGTTTAATATGAACTCAGCTGAACTGTATATAATTAGATGAATAAACCTTATGAGTTGGAATGGATAACTAGGAAAAAGAGAAAATTACATCTTTAGTGATTTAGAGAACTTTTGTGATTAGATAGTGTGTGTGTGAGTGAATATTTGTGTGTCACTTCTGTTAGCTTGAAATTTTCTCAAGCTGCTCTATTTTTTGGAGGCAGTCTATGCTGACTGTATTTTCTTTGTTGTTCTGGCTTCCAAGAAATTAAACGTCAAATTTGTATCTTAATGTAATACACTCTGACATATATTCTTGAAATATGATATCTTTGGGGATTTTCTTTTTATTCTAAATTTTATATTCTCTATTTATGACTTTTTAATTTACTGTGTATATATTTGACAGTGACTGTGTATATTCTCAGATATCTTCACATCTGTTATGGGAGAAAAGGGCCACAATTAAATAAATTAATATTATAATAAATAAATAAACCTAGCTTTATTAAAAGGATGATCTGTCCCTTAAATTCATAGATTGGTCCCAAAACTAGGGTCCTTAATTTATTTCTTCAATTTTAATATAGATATCTGTTAAATCAGAAACCTAAAAGCCCAAAGAAGAGAAATAGCTCCTCCATGTTTCTTAACTTACAAATTGAAATACATTAAGTTTTGTCATTGATTTATTATTTATTTTTATATATAACATCAAAATGACCATAAGAATCACAACAGCTGAATAAATTTCAGTTTATGTTACTGAAGTATATGGTTGTTAATAAGGATCAATAAGTTTTCATCAGGAAATACAGTGGGATGCTAAATGCAGATAAAATTAATGCTATTGCTGGTTATTACCTGATAATTTAAGTACATTCTATGTTGCAAATCATACATGTCAAGGTGTAAAATAGTATTTTAGTAGGATCACACTTATGAGAATCACATGTGTTTCACACACACACACATACAGATAAATTTTGAGAGATTTTTATCTTTAAGATTACTTATTATTTAGGGTAGCATTAAAGAGAAAACAATTTACTGTGTGCCTTATTATTTAATTATTTTCCTGGTTTTCTTCCTTTCTAGAACATCCTAGAAAGTCTTTCTTAGTTACCCCTAAATCACCAATATTTGCACATGGTAGTATTTCAATAATTTTTTTTCATTGAGCTGCTGAATAAAGTGTACATTTGCAGATTCTGACACATATGCACCAGGTTATCCTATTTTGAAGTTGCAAGTTAGAGTTTATAATGAACCTCATTTTGAAAAGAAACATTAGGTTTTGAAATAAAAAGTCATCTATAATGTCTGCAGAGAAAGATAATTTATAGGGGAGTTGTGCACATCTCCATATTTTTGGAGTTTTTAAGAAAAGAGAATAGAAGCAGGTGGGCTCAGTGTTTTAAGTGTTATGTCATAAACCATGCATTGGATTTACCCTGGAGATTAGCACTTGCCAATAGCCATTAGTTTAAATTAATGAGTCCATAGAACTACTGGTTTTTTTGTGTAACAGGAGAAAACTCATTTTCCACTCAACTGTGGCATCTTGTGCTGTAGTGGGCTATGTAAGGACTAACCAAACACCGCTGACAACTGAAGATCATGGGTGTGCCTACTAGTCTTTCTCAGTAAGCGTGTATGTATATGCATTCATTTTATTCTTATGTTGAGTTATGTCCTAATAGCTAAACTGAGACCATAAAAATAGAAAATGAAAAAGCAAAGTTCTTAGCTGTAACACTGGAACCAGATCTCTAGTTTCTTGTCATCTCAAACCCTATTTAAAGTGGTGGTAAAATACAAGCAATAAATTGCAGTCCTGATATTCCACATGATCTTTTATTGTTGTTATTATATCAGTGTTTTCTGTAATTTCCATTGTGCATGTTTCCTTCATATTTTACACCAGTTTTTATCTGATGAATGTCACAGACCTTATTATCAGAAAAAAATTGACTGTTACACAGAACATTTACTGAAATATCAGATTATATTATTTCTTAGCTTTTAAGTTGTTATATTTTTATTGATCTTTGTACTAAAACGTATCTTTCAATATAATGCATTCTGTTTTTACAGAGTTTTACAGATTGTAATTTAACTTATATGCAGAGTACATCATGAGAAACGCTGGACTGGAAGAAACACAAGCTGGAATCAAGATTGCCAGGAGAAATATCAATAACCTCAGATATGCAGATGACACCACCCTTATGGCAGAAAGTGAAGAGGAACTCAAAAGCCTCTTGATGAAAGTGAAAGAGGAGAGTGAAAAAGTTGACTTAAAGCTCAACATTCAGAAAATGAAGATCATGGCATCAGGTCCCACCACTTCATGGGAAATAGATGGGGAAACAGTGTCAGACTTTATTTTTGGGGGCTCCAAAATCACTGCAGATGGTGATTGCAGCCATGAAATTAAAAGACGCTAGCTCCTTGGAAGGAAAGTTATGACCAACCTAGATAGCATATTCAAAAGCAGAGACATTACTTTATCAACAAAGATTCGTCTAGTCAAGGCTATGGTTTTTCCTGTGGTCATGTATGGATGTGAGAGTTGGACTGTGAAGAAGGCTGAGTGCCGAAGAATTGATGCTTTTGAACTGTGGTGTTGGAGAAGACTCTTGAGAGTCCCTTGGACTGCAAGGAGATCCAACCAGTCCATTCTGAAGGAGATCAGCCCTGGGATTTCTTCGGAAGGAATGATGGTAAAGCTGAAACTCCAGTACTTTGGCCACCTCATGCGAAGAGTTGACTCATTGGAAAAGACTCTGATGCTGGGAGGGATTGGGGGCAGGAGGAGAAGGGGATGACAGAGGATGAGATGGCTGGATGGCATCACTGACTCGATGGACGTGAGTCTGAGTGAAGTCCGGGAGTTGGTGATGGACAGGGAGGCCTGGCGTGCTGCGATTCATGGGGTCGCAAAGAGTCGGACACGACTGAGCGACTGATCTGATCTGAAAGCACTTTCTTATATGGCATCAACTTTAATCCCCCAAAATTCTGAGCTTAGTGAATCAGTACCATTGTTAATTAAATGAGGTTGTAAGTGGTGAGAGTATGACTTGAAACTCATTCAATGTATAAAGGTCAAAACTGGGGCTAAAGTCCATGTTTTTCAGTAATTAATAACGACCAATGTTTATGCTATACTTAAGACCTTACAAAGTTCTTGGCAGAGATCATTTCATTTAGTTCAAAAACTTCCCTATGAGGGAGGAATTATTAGTATTCTAATTTTACCATAACTGAGACTCAAGTCCTTGGTCTGTGGTCACAGATATGATCATTGAAGATGCCGGTGTTCAAGCCCAAGCAACCTGCTTTCAGGGCCTATTTTGCATAAGCACTAAACTGTAAGCTTAATCTTTTGCACATTTCACTACTCAACAGTGACTGTCAGCTTAAATAAATAAATAAAAGTGTAATGGGACACAAGTCTGAATATATTGTTGTTCAGTTGCTCAGTTCTGTCTGACTCTTTGCAACCCCATGGACCAGGCTTTGCAAGCCCACCAGGCTTCTCTGTCCATGGAATTTCCCAGGCAAGAATATTGGAGTGGGTGGCCATTTCCTTCTCCAGGGGATCTTCCCGACCAAGGAATCGAACCCACATCTCATGCATTGGCTTTTAACTAGATTTTTTAACTACTGAGCCACTAGGAAAGCCCTACTCTGGTTATACGGTCATTTAAAAAATAAACCAGTTACTAAAGGGAAACATAAATATTGAAAAGGGTGAAAGCCTCAAGTGTGTACCTTGGGAGTTTTCATAAAGGGAGAATATTTGTATAAATATCACTCTGATAAAAAATTATAACATTATTATGTTGTGTCTCTCTCCTTGCCCCAAGTCATTACCAGCTCTCTTTAAAGATAACTGCCTTTCTGACTCAGTGCTATAGATTATTTTGGCTTGATGTTGAACTTGATATCCAGGAACTGGCACAATATATGATCTTGTGGCTTTGGCTTCTTTTCAGTTTTGTAGTAGAGATTCATCCATACTACTGTAGAACGCAATACTTACTCCTTGGAAGGAAAGTTATGACCAACCTAGACAGCATATTAAAAAGCAAAGACATTACTTTGTCAACAAAGGTCTGTCTTAGTCAAGGCTATGTTTTTTCCAGTGGTCATATATGGATGTGAGAGTTGGACTGTGAAGAAAGCTGAGCACCGAAGGATTGATGCTTTTGAACTGTGGTGTTGGAGAAGACTCTTGAGAGTCCCTTGGACTGCAAGGAGATCCAACCAGTTCATCCTAAAGGAGATCAGTCCTGGGTGTTCATTGGAAGGACTGATGCTGAAGCTGAAACTCCAATACTTTGGCCACCTCATGCGAAGAGTTGACTCATTGGAAAAGACTCTGATGCTGGGAGGGATTGGGGGCAGGAGGAGAAGGGGATGACAGAGGATGAGATGGCTGGATGGCATCACCGACTCGATGGACGTGAGTCTGAGTGAACTCCGGGAGTTGGTGATGGACAGAGAAGCCTGGCGTGCTGCGATTCACGGGGTCACAAAGAGTCGGACACGACTGAGTGACTGAACTGAACTGACTGATACTTTGTTCATTCTCTTTCTTTTATAGTATAGCAGTATGTGAACATTCCACCACTTATATATCTATTCTCTTGCTTATGGGCATTCAAGAAGTTTTACATTTGGGACTATGATGAATGGCATCACTATATATATATAAGTTATCTAATAGCATTTTTATTGCACACATGTACTTATATGTTTATTTTCCTAGGAGTAGAACAACTAGGTCATAGAGGATGTTTAAGTTCATTTTCAGTAAATATTTCAAAGTGTTTTCTAAAGTAGTTGAACTAGTTTATACTCCCATCTGTATTTTGAGTTTTCCACTTTTCCACATTGTCACCAACACTTCATATCTTCTGGTTTTTTAAAAATTTTATTATTTTAGCCATTCTTGTTGGTTATGTTGTGTTATATAATATCGTTGACGTTAGTATTGTGTTATTTTCAAATTTTTATATATGGTGTATGCTCAGGTGCTCAGTCATGTCCAAATCTTTGTAACTTCTTGGACTGTAGCCTGCCAGGCTCCTCTGTCCATGGGATTTCCCAGGTAAGAGTACTGGAATGGGGTGCCATTTTCTTCAAATATTTATAGTTACTGGATATTCTTTTTGGAAAATTGTCCACTGAAGTCATTCGCCAAGTTTCTTTTTAGTTGAATTGTCTCTTTTCCTTTATTGAAATGCCAGTTCTTTTTATGGGTATAAAAATATAAGGGACGTGAGTATACCTAAGTTGTCATTTTACTCCCTTAATGGTCTCCTTTGATGAAACGGTACTCTTTTTTTTATTATTTTATTTTATTTTTTAACTTTACAATATTGTATTGGTTTTGCCATATATCTTAATGTAAATGTTGTGCAGGTTACCAAACTTTACATTTTTATATTTGAAGTAGCTCTTTTCATGTCTTATTTAAGGTCAGAAGCATTATATTCTTTATTTATTATTTAAATTGTGTTGTTTTATTATATGGCACCACATCCTTTGAAGTTATTTTTAGAGGGTTGAAGTAATAATTTAATGTTTCAACATAAGCATTCAATTGACCAGTACCATCTATTATGCAGTCTATTTTTCCCCACCTATATTATGGGCTTCCCTGATAGCTCAGTTGGCAAAAAAATTCTGCCTGCAATGAAGGACAGCTCAGTTCTATTCCTGGGTCTAGAAGATCCCCTGAGAAGGGATAGACCACCCACTACAATATTGCTGGGCTTCCCATGTGGTTCAGCTGGTAAGGATCCGCCTGCAGTGTGGAAGACCTGGGTTTGACCCCTGGATTGGGAAGATCCCCTTGAGAAGGGAAAGGCTACCCATTCCATTCTCCTGGTCTAGAGAATTCCATGGACTATAGTCCATGGGGTCACAAAGAGTCTGACACAACTGAGTGACTTTCACTTTAATTTTCATTTTCACCCATATTATAGATCTGGTATTCATATAAGCTTAGATCTCCGTCTTTCCTCAGTTGTGTTACATTGACTCATTTGTCTATTCTTGTGTTAATACCACAGTGACTTAATTACCTCCAATTTATAGTAAGTGTTGCTGTTTGGTCATGTGAAGTCCCAGGCTTTGTCCTTAGATTTTATTTTGGCTATTCTAGATACTTTTCATTTCCACATAAATCTTAGAAACAATTTGTAGTATCAGTTCAGTTTAGTTCAGTCACTCAGTCGTGTCTGACTCTTTGCAACCCCATGAACTGCAGCACGCCAGGCCTCCCTGTCCATCACCAACTCCCAGAGTTACTCAAACTCATATCTATTGAGTCAGTGATGCCATCCAGCCATCTCGTCCTCTGTCATCTCCTTCTCCTCCTGCCTTCAATCTTTCCCAGCATCAGGGTCTTTTCCAAGGACTCAGTTCTTTGCATCAGATGGCCAAGTATTGGAGTATCAGCTTCAGCATCAGTCCTTCCAATGAATATTCAGGACTGATTTTCTTTAGGATGGACTGGTTGGATCTCCTTGCAGTCCAAGGTACCCTGAAGAGTCTTCTTCAACACCACAGTTCAAAAGCATCATTTCTTCGGCACACAGCTTTCTTTATATTTCAACTCTCACATCCATACATGACTACTGGAAAAACCATACCTTTGACAAGACAGACCTATGTTGGCATGGTAATGTCTCTGCTTTTTAATATGCTGTCTAGATTGGTTATAACTTTTCTTCCAAGAAGCAAGCACCTTTTATATTCAAGGCTGCAATCACCATCTGCAGTGATTTTGGAGCCCAAAAATATAGGCTGTCACTGTTTCCACTGTCTAGCCATCTATTTGCCATGAAGTGATGGGACCAGATACCATGATCTTAGTTTTCTGAATGTTGAGCCTCAAGCCAACTTTTTCACTCTCCTCTTTCACTTTCATCAAGAGGCTCTTTAGTTCTTCTTTACTTTCTGCCATAAGGGTGGTGTCATCTGCATATCTGAGGTTATTGATATTTCTCCTGGCAATCTTGATTCCAGCTTGTGCTTCATACAGTCTGGTATTTTGCATGATGTACTGTGCCTATAAGTTAAATAAGCAGGGTAACAATATACAGCCTTGACATACCTTTCCTGATTTGGAACCATTCTTTTGTTCCATGTCCAGTTCTAACTGTTGCTTCCTGACCTGCATACAGATTTCTCAAGAGGCAGGTGAGGTGGTCTGCTTTCTCCATCTCTTGAAGAATTTTCCAGAGTTTGTTGTGGTACACACAGTCAAAGGCTTTGGCATAGTCAATAAAGCAGAAATAGATGTTTTTCTGGAACTCTCTTGCTTTTTTGATGATCCAATGAATGTTGGCAATTCGATCTCTGGTTCCTCTGCCTTTTCTAAATCCAGCTTGAACATCTGGAAGTTCGTAGTTCATGTACTGTTGAAGCCTGGCTTGGAGAATTTTGAGCATTATGTTACTAGCGTGTGAGGTGAGTCCAATTGTGCAGTAGTTTGAGCATTCTTTGGCATTGCCTTTCTTTGGGATTGGAATGAAAACTGACCTTTTCCAGTCCTGTGGCCACTGCTGAGTTTTCCAAATTTGCTGACATATTGAGTGCAGCACTTTCACAGCATCATCTTTTAGAATTTGAAATAGCTCAGCTGGAATTCCATCACCTCTGCTAGCTTTGTTCGTAGTGATGCTTCCTAAGGCCCACTTGACTTCCCATTCTAGGATGACTGGCTCTAGGTTGGTGATCACAGCATCGTGATTATCTGGGTCATGAAGATCTTTTTTGTACACTTTTTCTGTGTATTCTTGCCACCTCTTCTTAATATCTTCTGCTTCTGTTAGGTCCATACCATTTCTGTCTTTTCTTGTGCCAATAATTACATGCAATATTCCCTTGGTATGTCTAATTTTCTTGAAGAGATCTCTAGACTTTCCCATTCTATTGTTTTCCTCTATTTCTTTGCACTGATCACTGAGGAATCCTTTCCTATCTCTCCTTGCTATTCTTTGGAACTCTGCATTCAAATGGGTATGTCTTTCCTTTTCTCCTTTGCTTTTCCCTTCTCTTCTTTTCACAGCTATTTTTAAGGCTTCCTCAGACAGCCATTTTGCCTTTTTGCATTTCTAATTCTGTCTTCTGTATAATGTCATGAACCTCTGTCCATAGTTCTTCAGGCACACTCCATCAGATCTAATCCCTTGAATCTATTTCTCACTTCCAGTGTACAATCATAAGGGATTTGTTTTAGGTCATACCTGAATGGTCTAGTGGTTTTGCCTGCTTTCTTCATTTTAAGTTTGAATTTGGCAATAAGGAGTTCATGGTCTGTGTCGTAGTCAGCACCCAGTCTTGTTTTTGCTGACTGTATAGAGCTTCTGCATCTTTGGCTGCAAAGAATACAACCAATCTGGTTTCAGTATTGACATCTGGTGATGTCCATGTGTAGAGTCTTCTCTTGTGTTGTTGAAAGAGGGTGTTTGCTATGACCAGTGTGTTCTCCTGGCAACACTCTATTAGTGTTTCCCCTGCTTCATTCTATACTCCAAGGCCAAATTTGCCTATTACTCCAGGTATTTCTTGACTTCCTACCTTTGTATTCCGGTCCCCTTTAATGAAAAGGACATCTTTTTTAGGTGTTAACTCTAGAATTTGTAGTATACTTGCTGAGTTTTCAGTAGGATTGACTTGAACCTGCAGATCCTTTGAGGCAATCTCACAATTTTGAGATGTTCAATTTAGGAGTGTGCTACATCTTTCTGTTAGTTGAATCTTATTTAATTCATCTCAGTGATATTCTGTAGTATATTGTGAAAAGGTTTTTCATATTTAGATTGCATTTGGTCCTATATACTTTTATGCTGTTTTCAATGCTTAATTTTATATTTTATTTTATATTTTGTTACTCTCATAGAGGAGTAAAATTAATTTTCATATCAAACTTGCACTCATTTACTTCTGATAGTGTATAGATTCTTTTGGGTTTTCTGTATACTCAATCACATCTATGTGAATAATATACTTATTTCTTCTTTTCTAATTCTTACTCCTTTTTATATTTAATTTCTGTTTGTTTACCTATTAATTAATTTACTGACCTTTGCCTTATTGCATGGCTACAACTTTGAGAAAAAATAGTAAAAAGAAGTTGCTGTAGCATTCTTTTCTAGTTTAAAAATTTGAAGCATATGGATATTTGTTTAATATGAAAAATACGGTGGATTTTTAAAAATATTCTTTATAGAGAAAATATATTGATTCTGTTTTTAGGTTGCTGAAATTTATTTTTGTATGAGTGATCATTGCATTATATCAGACTCTCTGCATCTACTTGTGAGTGAGTGAGTGATAGTCACTCAGTCGTGTCCAGCTCTTTAAGACCCCATCGACTGCAGGCCACTAGGCTCCTCTGTCCATGGAATTCTCTAGGCAACAATATTGGAGTGGGTTGCCATTTCCTTCTCCATGTCTACTTGTATGATCATGTAGTTTTTAATCTTCTTTTACTTTGACAAATTATATTGCTTGCTTTTCAAATATCACACCACCCTTGTATTTCTGAAATAAATCTCATTTGTTTATAACACTATCACTTTATGTGTCATTGGGTTTAGTCTGCTAATATTTTGTTTAAATAATTAAAATTACTTTGCTGTGTTCATAAGAAATACTGGCCTATGGTTGCCATCTCTTGTAATGTTCTTTTGGTGACAAATATACATTGATCTTATATATCAAGGTGAGAAGAGGTACCTTAATTACTGTTTGCCAGAGAGTTTTATAAATTTGTTGCCATTTTTTCCCCAAATGTTTGGATGAACCAGCAAAATCATTTAGAGAATAGTTTTATTTTTTAGAGAATACTTATGTATTTCACTTCTTTAGGACTATATTTTTAGGTCCCTAATATATAATACATAATTTATAAAATTTGATAGATCCTTATTTCCCCTCTCAGCTTTGATAAGTTGTGTTTTTAAAGGAATTTATTAATTTCATCTAATTTATAATGAACTGTTAAATGTATTATCAAAGTCATTACAGGTTTGAATAAAATATCCTCTTATCTTTTCAGTCCATGCATAATCTCTATGCACGTCTTTTATTTTGTTCCTGCAATTGATTTTGTTGCTGCTCTCTATTGTATAAGTATTTTCCATTCCATTGGTTTCTGCACTTTCTCTTATTCCCTTTTTGTTTTCCTGGCTTCTTGATATGAAAGCTTAAACCACCAATATTCAGCTCCTCTTTTTTTTTTTTTTTTTTTAATATAGGCATGTAGACTTTATTAGAGTAGGAAATGGCAACCTACTCCAGTATTCGTGCCTGGAAAATGACATGGACAGAGGAGCTTGGTGGGCTATAATCCATGGGGTCACAAAGAGTCAACAGAACTGAGTGACTGAGCACCAGACTTTATATTTTCCTCTAACCTCTAGTTGCATTACTCAACTTTTGGTAAATCATAAAATATCATTAAATTCAACATATTTTCAAATTTCCTTTTTAAATTCTCCTTTGACCCAGGAAGTTGCTTCACATGTTCTTGGTTCTTTTATTCTCTCTTTTCTTGCCCTCTGATTAATCAATTTTTTTTAATTAAGCTGTTTCTTTTTATTAGCTTTTTAGTTAGAGCATTTTTACAATTTTTATATTGGTTTCACTATATGCACCTTGACCTATTAGAGTCTAATATTAATACTTCTCTCATTTCCAATATAATGCTAAGGTTTCTATCATTGTAATTCCTTGGAAATCTTTCTTAGCTTTTCATGTTAAGAGTGTCATTCAGTTAAACCCTAAACCCCATAAAATTACCCTTATAACAATAATTTTATTATTATTTTTGTAATCAATATTCCTTGCATATTTACTTGTCCTCTCTCCACTCTTTCTGCATTTCCACACATATACCACAAATGCTCAGGGGAAGACTCCCCTTAGTATTTCTTTCAGTTTGTTTTCTGGCAGCAAATGCAATGCTTTTATATATTGAGGGAAAAAAACTGTTTGAAAGACCTTTTTTGTGTGTATACAATTCTGGTTTGCAGTCGTTTTCCTTCAGCACTTAAAATATGGCATCCCTTTCAACTGTGACTTCCGTCTTTTCTCTTTAGAAGTCAGATGTCAGTCATATTGCTATCCAGATTTCTCTCACCCACCTTCCTGGACCGCTTTTAGGATTTCCTCTTTGTCTTTGGCTCTGAGCAGAATGACTGTGGTATAGCAAGGGGTGGTCTTTCTTAAGTTTATCCTGCTTAGGTTCTCTGAGTTTTTTTGAATCTGTAAGCTCATCTCTTTAATCTGTTGTAGAAAATATCTTGACCTTTACTTTTTTGACTAAAGTTCTTATCCCATGTTTTTTTATCCTCTCCATATGGGCCTCCAATATGATAATATATTTAAGAACTTTTCACCATGTACCACAGCTATCTTACACATTTCTGGAATTTCTTTTTCTACCCACCTCCTTTTTATTTTCTTCTTTGTGAGCTTTAGTCTGTATATATTCTGCTGGCTTTCTTCTAGCTCATTAATTCTCTCCTCACTTAAAACCACTATGCTATTTAATTGATTTTGCAGTAGTTATGGGGGTTCTTAATACCAATTAATGTTTGTTTTAGTTCTAGAAATTCGAGTCTTTGTTTTTTCAAGTCTCTAGTTCTTCAGTAATTTCTTCATCATATCTTTTCCTTTTCTTTAATATATTAATTAACCATATTTAAAAATGCTTATGATAAATTAATTATCTGGATTATGTAGCAATTCATATATATTTATATTTTTATCTTGATCTTGTTTTTCTAAACCTCATATGGTTTGACTTAATGCCAGATGTCAAGTTCAAAATGTTGTAGAGGTTTTGAATGATATTGTCTTACTACCAAAGGATTTTATTTTCATCTGACTATCCTCTGGGAAGTAGTTAAGGAGCAAATTAACACAGTCTAAAGAGGGACTTAGCTGACTTAGGCAAATTCCATACCTGAAAACAAAACATGTCTATCAACCACTGGTTTGCTCTCATTCCTAGTGTATTTATTCAGGTCTCTCTTCATGAACAGATACTAAACTCTAATGATTGCCCCAGCACGCTGAGATCACAAAAGTTCCACTATATATGTCAGCTCCTCTTGGCTTGGTTTCTTGCCTTTTGCTCAGTGCAGCTGAAAAATAAGCAGACATGTCCAGGTGAAATGTGGGGCAGAATGAATGACAAAAATGTGACCATCACCTCTGTGAACCTCCCTTCTCTCTTAGCTCTTCACCCCTCAAATCTGTTCTTGTTGTTGTTCAGTCGCTCAGTCATGTCCAACTCTTTTCATCCTCATGGACTACAGTACTCCAGGTTCCTCTGTCTACCACTATCTGCCCGAGTTTCCTCAAATTTATGTCAGTTGAGTCAGTGATGTTGTCTAAGTATCTCATCCTCTGCTGTCCCCTTTTGCTTTCAGTCTTTCCCAGCATCAGGGTCTTTTCCAACAAGTCGGCTCTTCACATAAGGTGGCCAAAGTACTGGAGCTTCAGCTTCAAATCTCACCTCATATAATTAGGTGTTGCCAGTGTGTTCAGAAAGTTTTTTTTTTTCTAATTTGGTCTCTCATTTTTCCCTAGTAAAAATGTTGATATATCACCAAGTACTCCAGCACAACCAAACAAAAGACATCGATGATATAGATTCGATTGCAAGTGTTGTGCAGTTTTTGTATTTTATTTCATATAATGAATGAGATATCTCTTACAAGTGCAACAGTGACTGTTGCATTACCTACCAGTTTGTGTTTATAGTGTTTTCAACACAAAAGTAAATCTGAAAGAAATGTAAATGCTTTTCTATGTAGGAGCCTATGATCTGAGAACTATTGTGTTTTGGGAGAAGAAAAAAAAAAAAGACCTATTACGTTCTAAAAGAGGGCTGAACTGGGGACTTTTAGAATGCTACTGCTAACTTTAGTTAAGTTCTAAAACACTGCCACTCTGTGGTAACTTGGAGACATAGCAGCATCCTGTATATTTCTACAGATAAGGATCCCCTAGCAAGTTACTTCTAAATTCTATTTCCCTGTTATTCAGGAAGCTGAAATTTCCTCATTCAGTGAATCAGCTACTTCAGACCCATTTCCATGCACCTCTCTCCCAATCCAGGTTTCCAGTCTGAGGTGCAGCCAATGGGCTATTCGCTTTGAGGGAACTTGAGCCAATGGCAAAGTACTAAGGCTCCAAGTCCCATAAGTTTCCATTTAGGCACTAATACTTGTGAGTGGAGAGCTTGCCAAGTGGCACAGTGCTAAAGAATCCACTTGCCAATATAAGATATTCAGGAAACGTGGGCTCTATCCCTGGGTCAGGAAGATCCCCTGGAGGAGAAAATGGCAACCCACTCCAGTATTCTTGCCTGGGTGACCCCTTGGACAGAGGAGCCTGGCGGGCTACAGTCTAAGGAGTAGCAAAGACTTGGACACAACTGAGCAAATGAACACACGCACATCTGTGAGTGGAGGGGTCTAGAACTTATTACTTACCCTCTTTCGGTATCAGTTTTGTCATCTGAAAAATAAGGATTTTAGCAGGCATATTCACTTCATGAAAATTTGTTGAGCTATATACTTTTTCTCTCTGTGTGCTACATTTTAATAGAATTAATTTTTGAAAGATGTTAATATTTATTTAAATGTATCTTTTAAAGAATTGGTCTGAACATTTAAATGTATACTATCCTCCTTACAATGATGCCTGCACTGATCTCTATTCGAAAGTCTATAATCTTCCCTCATCATCTCCATCCCTACATATCCATACATACATCTCCTCTGTTCTGTTCAGATTTCTATTTTTTTTTTCCTACAGCACTTTGATCAAATAAACTGTTATATGATGGGCATGTTACATATTTTCTCACTTCACTTTGTAGAATGTAGCTTCCCAAGGGCGGGGGTGATAGTTTGGTTGGTCTACAATTGCTTAGAACAGTGTCTTGTACATAATGGTTGCTCAAAATCATTTGGTCCTCACTGGACTCCATTGGTGATCCAGTGGTTAAGACTCTGGGCTTCCAATGCATAAGGTGCTGCTCCAATCCCTGGTTGGGGAACTGGGATCCCACATGCTCTATGGTGCTACCGAAAAAAAAAAGAATGTTCAGTGCATGAACAGGAAGCAAGCATAGGTATTGGTACATAACAATAGCTCACATTTAAAGAACTTTTTTTGATTAGGATTTCTGCTGGAGACTTTGTTCCAAATCTTTAATACAGCTTGTGGATGAGAAGGTGCTGCTAAGTAGATGTCATAACTTCAGGTATTGCCTAGGAGATGCAATTTTAAAAAATCACTAAGTTGTACACTTTAAAAGGTAAATGTTATGGTTTGTAAGTTATATCTCAATAAATCTGTTATTAAGTAGATGGTGAGTTCTTCAGAGAGAGAAAAAACTTTTAGCTCCTGGTCTGACACTAACTCACTTTTTTATTTTATAATAGGATGCTTTTCCCTAGTTCTTAATTTTCTGTATGCAAATTGACTGTGTCCATTAAGATGAAATTCTAAAATCCCTTCCAGGTCTCGTACCCTGCCTTTTTTAAAAAATAGATTTCAACAAAGATGGAGAGAAAAGAAGGTATCGTGAGTTTTGTGCCCACCTTGCTCTGCAACCAGGAGCACACCCACTGGGAAGCACCGAGTTTAGAGGCTGAGCTCCTTTTTATATGAGCTTCCCTGGTGGCTCCAATGGTAAAGAATCTGCCTGCGGTATGGGAGACCTAGGTTCAATCCTTGGATTGGGACGATCCCCTAGAGGAGGACACGGCTATCTACTCCAGTGTTCTTGCCTAGAGAATTCCATAGAAAGGAGCCTGGTGAGCTACAGTCCTTGGGGTTGCAAAGAGTTAGACATGATGAGCCACTTTCACTTTCTTTTTTGTATATTTCAATGTCCTATACATGCAACTCATATGTATCCACACATGCATACACATATCTCATCTAACTTTGTTGGATGGGGAGCCAGACAATGAATATCATTTCTTGGTTTCCAAAGACTTTACCAGAAACTCTTTTTCCAGCCCAGAAAAGTAGATCCCAGATCCCAGAGGCACTGATTCCTCTGTCTGCAAAACAAAGAGTACCTTAGGGACCATCTGGTATCTCAACACTTAACAAAATTAGCTGGGTTTAATTTGAGTGAATTAGAAAACTCTTGATGTCACAATGAGAGAATGTTCATATTACCTAATTAACGTGCTTTATTAGGAGAGTGGTGACTGCTGAAGTCCATTGAACACCCAGCCATATGGGCATATGAAGCACAGATCAAACAGGTCTCTTTGTAATTATGTTAATAGTTACTTTTTCTGTTTTTCCTCATTTTCATCAAAGCCCAATGCAAAACATATTTCCTGGATTTTTAGCAGAGTGTCAAGTAATAGGCACTGTAAATGGAGTTCAGGTATCAAGGCCACCATTTACTGGACACGTGTCTCCTGCCCAATGATTCACCCCTTTTGCTGCTTCCCCAAATGTCCTTCTATCTGCCTCATCTGAGACACCTCAGCTCTGTGGCTGTGGCCTTTTCTTGGCCATATGGCTGCACCCAACTCCTCATGGTAGTATGCCTCTTTGATATACCGTCAGCGCAAAAACCTTTCCTAAATAGGAAAGTGCAACATGTATAATTTCCTCATTAAGTCAATAGACAAGGTCATTCTGTGTTAAATGGATTAAAAAGCACATTCCCACATGTTACATAGATGCACTGACATTTCAAAGCCATCCAAAAGTCACTTCCTTAGCCTTTCTGACCAAAGGAGAAAGCATTTAATAAACACAATTGCTTTCTTTTGAAGATTTTTTTTTTGATGGGGGCCATTTGTAAAGTCTTTATTGAACTTATTGCAATATCGTTTATGTTTTATGTTTCTGTCTTTCAGTTGGTGAGGCCCATAGGATCCTAGATTCCCAAGCAAGAATGGAACTCCCTCCCCCGCCCCCACCTTGCCATTGGAAAGCAAAGTCCCAACCCCTGGACTACCAGGAAAATCCCCAGGATTACAGTTTTCCCTCTTTCCAGGTAGTATGCAAAGTGGTATGCACACTCTGAAAAAAAACAGGAAGTCAATATGCTCCTTTGTTCTACTTTCAAAGTAAAAAACAAAATAAAACAACAACCACTGAGCCTTAGAGAGAGCAGGAAATTGATCAAGTCAGACTCTCTTTGGTGTCTTTTTAGGCCTCCTAGTGGGAAGGAAATGGCAACCCACTCCAGTGTTCTTGCCTGGAGAATCTCAGGGACGGGGGAGCCTGGTGGGCTGCCTCTATGGGGTCACACAGAGGCGGACACGACTGAAGTGACTTAGCAGCAGCAGCAGCATCTTGCAGTCGACTATTCAGCTCTGCCTGGCATGCAGTCGAGATTCAGCAAATTTTTTTCTGTTTTTTTTAATGAATGTTTGTGTAACACTTTTACATAGACTAATTATTTATTCAGAATGTTGACTTAAATAATCGGGTGGAGTGTAAGGAAGGGAAACCCCAATAGCTGAAGGGAAGATGAGCGTATAATATAGGTTTATAATTAGAAAACAAATCTCCCTGCCCAATGAGCACATGAATGAGCTGTCAGCAAACTGAAATGAGGCCCAGAAAACAAGTATCACACAATCCCTTGGGGCTATCGCTGTGTACAATGGTAAGAGACACAAGGAGAGCGAGAGAGACAGACAGACAGATTGATCCTTGTCTGTTTAATTCAGATCCAAATTCACTCTTTCCTTCGGGTATTTTGAAATACCCAAAAAGGGAGGATAGGAAGCAAAGAAGTTCTGGTTTTATAACTCTTGCAATATATAAAATACATTTTCATATCTCCAGAAAATAGGATTCCAAACAAGATAAAGTTGGTATTTTCAATTTGGAAATCACGATGTTAAGTGCCAAATCTATATGTATGAATCTGTCTTGATATGGGGAATCCTCTCTCAACCCTTCCTTCATCCTGATGCCCAGCTAGGGCCTGAAGCTACCTTAATACTGAAGCTGCTTACGTTTGAGCAGCTGTCATGAGACACTTGTTTTTATGATTAATTCAATACTAGCCATCCGTCCTATCTTGAATCAAGCTATGTATAATAATCCATCTTCTTTTTCATTTGTTGTCAGCATCTATTCAAATTATAGAAGGTATTTGCTATGAGACATTTAGGACCACACTTTAAGTCATTGAGTGTCATCTATTTGGGGAATAACATCACTTAGCATGCCTCTTGAGGAAATCTACATTTTTAAAAATTAAGCCACATGTCTTAGCTATTAGTACTTTAAAAAAATAATTTTATTTACTTATGCATCTTTGGCTGTGACAAGTCTTCACTGCTGCACAGGCTTTTCTCTAGTTGCAGAGAGTGGGGGCTACTCTTCATTGCTGTGACCAGGCTTCGCATTGCGGTGACCTCTCCTGTTGCGAGTATGACCTCTAGGGCCATGGGCTTCAGTAGCTGCAGTTCCCAGGCTCTAGTGCATGGGCTTAATAGTTGTGGCAAAGGGGCTTCGTCGCTTTGTGGCATATGGAATCTTCCCAGTCCAGGGATTGAACGTGTGTCGCTTGCATTGGCAGGCAGTTTCTTACCACTGGACCACCAGAGAAGCCATATTAGTACTTATGCCTTTAAAAATATATATGTAAGAATACTGAAAATAAAAGGTGATAACTGTTAGATATCAAGATGAATTCTGCAAGGCAAATGTTGCTTCTTTTACAACCAGGATTGTCATGTATGCACTTGACTAATCTAGGGGTCATCGTTCCCTTTGTAGTATGTAGACATGTATATTCATTACAACTATTTAACAACTGCTACTGCTGCTACTGCTAAGTCGCTTCAGTCGTGTCCGACTCTGTGCGACCCCAGCGACGGCAGCCCACCAGGCTCCCCCGTCCCTGGGATTCTCGAGGCAAGAACACTGGAGTGGGTTGCCATTTCCTTCTCCAATGCATGAAAGTGAAAAGTGAAACACAAGTCGCTGAGTCGTGTCTGACTCCTAACGACCTCATGGACTGCAGCCTACCAGGCTCCTCCGTCCATGGGATTTTCCAGGCAAGAGTACTGGAGTGGGTGCCATTATTTAACAACAGATGATTGTAAATAGTCTTGAGGAAGAGTCTTTGTCTATTTTCTACCAATTTCCATAAAGGAGGATGTTTGTTTACCACTAGAATTATTCTAAGCCATAATTTTCCTACTAAAATGGTGTTCCTGGATTATTCTTCTGCAATCCCATATCTTTCCTCTTATAGAATTTCTCATACCTTGCTATGATTATCTTTGAATAATTCATCTTTGAATCTCCAGTTCCTACCTCTAATATACATAGATAAATGTTGAGTGACTGGATAGATGGTAAGAAAACAACTCACCTCGAAATAAGTAGAAAATCATCTAACAGTTGCTTCAGAAAATAAATGAGTTATAAGAAAATATAAACAAAATAACAAAGTGGGCCTTTATTTGTTCATAACCTCTAACTCAGCAAACTCCTAGCCTCTGATTGAACAGTAATCAAATATTTCCCTCATCAAAATTCTGTCATTTGAGAATATGCTGGCATATAACACACCGATTAGATATGACCCATATCCTTCAAAATATAGGAAGAAAGGGCAATACTATTGTATTTATTTTGTGTTATTGATAATTATTTGGGGAAGAGATAAATTTAGATGGTTCAAAATCTGAAAGGTGCAAAACGATAGACCATAAAAGTCACCTATCTGCTTCTGTCTCCTGCCACTCAATACTTGTTGCCTTGAAAGCAGTGTTCCCAATGTATGTTGTACATTTATAGACGCAGCCGTGCCAACAAAAGCAACAATATGTGCACATATATTTATACAGCTGCTGTAACAAATAACAAAGTTAATACAATACATCTTTAGTATCTCACAGTTTTGTAGGTCAAAAGCTGACTAGGGACCACATTTTTTTCTGGAGGATCTAGGGCATTCATTTCATTGCCTTTTCCAGCTATTAGAGGTCTCCTGCATTCCTAGGTTGTGACTTCTTTCTATCTTTAAAGCCAGCAGTGATGGGTTGAGTCTTTCTCATGCTGCCATTTCTGTTTCTCTGACTACAGCCAAGAAAGTCCTCTGCTTTTAAGGATCTATATGATTAGATTGGTGAGGCAGGTAAAGAACCTGCCTACCAATGCAGGAGACATAAGAGATGCAGATTTGATCCCTGGGTTGGAAAGATCCCCGGGAAGAGAGCATGGCAACACATTCCAGTATTCTTGCCTGGAGTATCCCATGGAGAGAGGTGACTCCTGGGTCACAAAGAGTCAGACACAACTCAAGTGATTTAGGACACATGATTAGATTGGATATATCTGGATAATCCAAGATATATCCCCATATCAAGGTCCTTAATCTTATCACATCTAAAAGTTCATTTTGCTATATAAGATAATATATGACAAGGTTTCAAGGAGAATTAGACAAGGGACAGCTTTGGAAGCTATCGATCTGCTTACTGCAGTGTTTTCTGAACAGATGTGTAGACACACACACACACACACCTCACCCAGCTACATAGTTTTCTGTTGTTTATTATTTGTTTTACTGAAGAAATACATCATACTTTATTTGACCAAATGTTGAAATTATTTTTTTTTTAATCTCATGTTTCTTTAAAGGGACCTTCCTAACTAGAGAGTCATATGTGAGCAGTGAATGAACTGCTTACTACTCTTTCAGCTATTATAAATGTCATCATGATAAATGATTAAATGATTTGATTAGTTATCAGAATCTTTTCTTAAACTTACAATGTCCTATGATCTAGCTCCCATCTTTTCCTACTTCTTTCAGATCTTTATTGTTTTTCACTATTGATTGCCTTCAATGGACACATAATCTTATTGGATTTGAGGAGGTGTGGTAGGCATTCAGTCATCTTCCTTTTTTCATTCTCTTCCTGTTAGTCCAGTCTGACTGGTCCTATCATACCCATTAGGACACTTACTTTATCATTTTCCTCCTTACTTACAGGCTGTCATGGAAACCTAGTTTATTCAGTATAATTTTCTTCCTGAAATACTGGGCACTACTTAGCTATATGATTTTAATTCTGTCTATTGTATTGGAATCAAGACTGCTGATCAGTTCAGTTCAGTTCAGTCACTCAGTCGTGTCCGACTCTTTGCGACCCCATGAATCAGAGCACGCCAGGCCTCCCTGTCCATCACCAACTCCCGGACGTCACTCAGACTCACGTCCATTGAGTCAGTGATGCCATCCAGCCATCTCATCCTCTGTCGTCCCCTTCTCCTGCTGCCCCCAATTCCTCCCAGCATCAGAGTCTTTTCCAATGAGTCAACTCTTCGCATGAGGTGGCCAAAGTACTGGAGTTTCAGCTTTAGCATCATTCCTTCCAAAGAAATTCCAGGGCTGATCTCCTTCAGGATGGACTAGTTGGATCTCCTTGCAGTCCAAGGGACTCTCAAGACTCTTCTCCAACACCACAGTTCAAAAGCATCAATTCTTCGGCGCTCAGCCTTCTTCACAGTCCAACTCTCACATCCATACATGACCACAGGAAAAACCACAGCCTTGACTAGATGGACCTTTGTTGGCAAAGTAATGTCTCTGCTTTTCAATATGCTGTCTAGATTGGTCATAACTTTTCTTGCAAGGAGTAAGCGTTTTTTAATTTCATGGCTGAAGTCACCATCTTCAGTGATTTTGGAGCCCCCCAAAATAAAGTCTGACACTGTTTCCACTGTTTGCCCATCTATTTCCCATGAAGTGATGGGAAAAGATGCCATGATCTTCGTTTTCTGAATGTTGAGCTTTAAGCCAACTTTTTCACTCTCTTCTTTCACTTTCATCAAGAGGCTTTTTAGTTCCTCTTCACTTTTTGCCATAAGGGTGGTATCATCTGCATACCTGAGGTTATTGATATTTCTCCCGGCAATCTTGATTCCAGCTTGTGTTTCTTCCAGGCCAGCGTTTCTCATGATGTACTCTGCAAAGAAGTTAAATAAGCAGGGTGACAATATACAGCCTTGAAGTACTCCTTTTCCTATTTGGAACCAGTCTGTTATTCCATGTCCAGTTCTAACTGTTGCTTCCTGACCTGCATATAGGTTTCTCAAGAGGCAGGTCAGGTGGTCTGGTATGCCCATCTCTTTCAGAATTTTCCACAGTTTATTGTGATCCACACAGTCAAAGGCTTTGGCATAGTCAATAAAGCAGAAATAGATGTTTTTCTGGAACTCTCTTGCTTTTTCCATGATCCAGCAGATGTTGGCTATTTGATCTCTGGTTCCTCTGCCTTTTCTAAAACCAGCTTGAACATCAGGAAGTTCACGGTTCACGTATTGCTGAAGCCTGGCTTGGAGAATTTTGAGCATTACTTTACTAGCGTGTAAGATGAGTGCAATTGTGCGGTAGTTTGAGCATTCTTTGGCATTGCCTTTCTTTGGGATTGGAATGAAAACTGACCTTTTCCAGTCCTGTTGCCACTGCTGAGTTTTCCAAGTTTGCTGGCATATTGAGTGTAACACTTTCACAGCATCATCTTTCAAGATTTGAAATAGCTCAACTGGAATTCCATCACCTCCACTAGCTTTGTTCATAGTGATGCTTTCTAAGGCTCACTTGACTTCATATTCCAGGATGTCTGGCTCTAGGTGAGTGATCACACCATCGTGATTATCTTGGTCTTGAAGCTATTTTTTGGACAGTTCTTCTGTGTATTCTTGCCACCTCTTCTGAATATCTTCTGCTTCTGTTAGGCCCCTAACATTTCTGTCCTTTATCAAGCCCATCTTTGCATGAAATGTTCCCTTGGTATCTCTAATTTTCTTGAAGGGATCTCTAATCTTTCCCATTCTGTTTTTTCCTCTATTTCTTTGCATTGATCACTGAGGTAGGCCTTCTTATCTCTTCTTGCTATTCTTTGGAACTCTGCATTAATATGATTGAATTCCTATCAATTAACTTTATATAATTTTTCATTGTTAAAATATGAAGCTGTATTTGAGCACAAAGTGAATTCATTTTATTATTGTATAAGAAAGCTTGGGCATTATTTGCTAAGTTCAGGCAACTAATAAAATATTATCACCTGGAATTCTTAGACATTTACAAAAATATTATTTTTAAAAGCTCCTTGATCTTTGCTAGATTTGACCTTTGATTATTAGTTATGAGATTTATCTTTCTACTGCTGTTTTTTATTCCCTGTCATTTGTTCTTTGCATTATACTATTTAAAAAGAAGTTATTTTTTAATGATGCAATAAAAATTATACCTTCTCTGAGTAAAAACTATAACAGGAGAGAGAGAAATGGTGAGAAAGATAGAAGCTAACAAGTTTTAGAAGAAAAGAGGGAATTCAATTATTTCAAAAGTCCTTCTTAAGTCATCTGTTTGATATGGGCAAAGTAAAGGGATACCAAGAAACTTTCTATTTATTTTCATACATGATTATACACTTATGTACAAGTCATATCCAATGTCCATATTCTTTTATTTGAATTACAGTTTAGAAACGTGTTGTATATTGAGCAAATGCTATGAATTAAAGAACACACACGTTTGCTCTGAAAAAGAAAAAATAGCATTCAACTTGAATATTAGCTGCTCCTCAGGACACTGAGGTACAATTGAAATAAAGAAATTTGTTTAAACCCAACAACTGAACACATAACTGGAGTACCTCTTGGCCATCGATAAAGGGCTCATATTGTTTTCTTTTAACTGTGTTTGTTTTTAAACTGCATGAGGTCTGAATAGACCCAATCTTCAAATCCAATACACATATTTCTATAAACATTGCTTCAGGTTGATCATATTTTGTTACCAGCAGGAAAAAAAGCTTCCATTTCCATGCACAACAAAACTGTACCACAGGAGATGGCAGAATACAATTAGGGAAACTGGTGTCAGTGTAAACCAAAAGCTGTAATGTCTGCATCACCTGACAGCTGGCTGGGGATTTACATTATATTCAGGAAAATGCAGGATCAAGATTTAGATGGTATCCCTGTTCATAATTCTGTGTCCATGTCGCCTTGCACCTTCATAAACACACCCCGGTAGGGGATGTGAGAGGGCATTTTAGAATGAAGATGACATCTTTCTGTCTTTGAAATAATCAGTCCAGCTTGCAAATATTTCTGGAGTCTGGTTCAACTAAGTATGAAGCAGCCCAAATTAAGGCAATGGTCTGTGGGTTGCATGCATTTGCGGCCTTCAGCATTTGAAAGCCGGTTTCTGCTAAAAGTCTGACTACTTAGAATTCAAGCCCTATGCAACTAAGAAACTCCAAAAGAGGTAATGAACCATAAATTATTGCCGTTAGATATTTAATACTCAATCAGTATGTGCTCTCTCAAGCATATCCCACCGGCATTGCATTCATTCTGACAGTGTGGTACTGGTTCAATTACTTTGCTCATTTACAATAAAAGATTAATGAAAAGAGGTATATTTTAGTTCACAGAGATTAATTGCATCCCTTACTTTCCCTACACTAGAAATATTCAACCCATAATCCTGATAGCTTTTGCATCAACAAGTATGTGGAAAATTAATAGACTTTCTTGGGCTGGAAATCTCAGAGGGTTTTCAGATAGAACTATCCAGGGAAAACAAGATTGAAAGTTGGCTTTGGGCTGGAAATGAATTAATTTACCTGCTTCTTTAAATTTACACTTATGACATTTTGAATTAGCCAGTATAAAGATGTGTGTACTGTAAGTATTTTATATCTGCACATTTTCTGTCAAGTATTTGCAAAGCCAATTCCCTTTTGAGATATACTTCTAGCAAATAGAGCCAGGTATGTCTATGCTTGGTAGATGTTCCAACATTGGAGAAATGTTGACTGTTAACATTGAACAGTTTGTTTTTTCTTCAGAGAATATAGATGCCAAGTGTACTAGTACATTTATTTGGAGTCCTTGTTAAATGAAACCAAACAAAAAAAAAACACATAAAGTTATTTACTACTGTGAAATCTAGGTTTAAAATTTAAAAGTGATTTCCTGGTAAATAATTCTTAGGTTTCCATGAACTTTGTGAGCGTAGAGAAGGAAATGGCAACCCACTCCACTATTCTTGCCTGGGAAATTCCATGGACAGAGGAACCTGGTCAGCTCCAGTCCACAGGATTGTAAAGAATCAGACACGACTGAGCGACTGAGCACTATATTTTTCAGAGCATTGAAGATAGCAAACAGACATGTCTATGTGGTATATAGCTGTAATAGGAAAAAAAAATTGTAGAGCCTTATCTATTTCATATTAAGATTGTTTTTCAGTCCTTGTTTTACATAATTTTTATAGAAATATATTTATATCATTGACTCCCATTTCTCCCGAAGAGGCTGAGGTGAAAAAGGTAAAGTGACTTGTCTTTTATTGTTGTTCAGTCACCGAGGCACGTCTGACTCTTTGCAACCCCATGGACTGCAGCACGCCAGGCCTTCCTGTCCTTCACCATCTCCTGGAGTTTGCCCAACTTCATGTTCATTGCATCGGTGATGCCATCCAGCCATCTCATCCTCTGACACTCTCTTTTCCTTCTGCCCTCAATATTTTCCAGCATCAGGGACTTTTCCAGTGAGTCGTCTGTGCCCATCAGATGACCAAAATACTGGAGCTCCAGCATCATTCCTTCCATTGAATATTCAGGGTTGATCTCCCTTAAGACGACTGGTTTGATCTCCTTGCTGTCCAAGGGACTTTCAAAAGTCTTCTTCAGCAGCACAGTTCAAAGGCATCAATTCTTTGGCATTCTGCCTTCTTTACAGTCCAGTTCTCACAGTCATATGTGACCAATAGCCTTGACTATACAGCCCTTTGTCAGCAGAGTAACGTCCCTGCTTTTCAACACACTGTCTAGGTTTGCCATCACTTTCCTGCCGAGAAGCAGTTGTCTTCCGATCTCATGACTGCAGTCACCGTCTACAGTGATTTGGGAGCCCAAGAAAAGGAAATCTGTCACTCTTTCCACCTGTCCCTTTCTATTTGCCATGCAGTAATGGGGCTGGATGCCATGATCTTAGTTTTTTTTTAATATTTAGTATTAAGCTGGCCGTTTCACTCTCCTCCTTCACCCTCAAGAGGCTCTTTAGTTTCTCTTGACTTTCTGCCATTAGCATGGTATCATCCACGTATCTGAGGTTGTTGATGTTTCTCCCACCTATTTGGATTCCTGTTTGTAACTCATCCAGCCTGGCATTTCTCATGATGTGCTCACCATTTTGGTTAAACAAACAGGGTGACAGCAGACAGCCCTGTCACACTCCTTTCTCGATCTTGAACTAATCAGTTGTTCCATACAGGGTTCTGTCTACAGTCACACAATTAGCAGATGGCTAAATCTGTCTTCCCTGGTGGCTCAGACAATAAAAAATATGCCTGCAATGCAGGAGACACATGTTCAATCCCTGGGTCAGAAAGATTCCCTGGAGGGAATGGCTACCCACTCCAGTATTCTTGCTTGGAGAATCACAGAGGAACCTGGCAGGCTACAGTCCATGGGCTCACAAAGAGTCGGACACAACTGAGAGACTAAGCACACACACAGCACAGACCTGGCGTCAGACCATTCATTATCTGCCTTGGAAGTCCATTATATACTGTACCTGCTTTTTGTCTGTCCAGTGGTGACCATAACACCTGGCACAAAATGTTTTGATGATGGAATGCAACAACAAATACGAATGAAAACTAGGAAAGCAGAATTACTTGGATGGATTGGGATTTAACTATGCAAAACTGATCCTTCAATCCTGGTGAAATTAATCCCCTTGGCATTGCCAGATGGAATGTGTCTGATATACTTTTCCAAGTCCAAATAGACGATTTAAGGGCTTCTGTCTTCTCCTTTGCAATACAGTTTATTAATCCATTTCTCAATCAGAGTTGTCCAGGACACTTTCAATTGCAGAAATACCTGGTCTGTATTTTTTTTTTTTGCAGATTTTATCCTATTGTTAGGAAGAAGACGTGTACCTTTCTATATATCCTGAAGTTGTTTTCTAGAAAGAGGAATCAGTCAAATGTCTGTTCCCTATTTCATGTGCACTTTCTAGTTCTATTCCAAAGCTTACTGAGGTCAATCCCTGAAAACAATAAATTGTTCATAGATGTTTCAATTTATCAGTGGTTTCTTAGGTAGAAACCAGGGAATCAGAGGCAGATCCACTAATTCTGAAAACATACATCCACCATAAATACCAGGGCTTCCCTGGTAGATCAGTTGGTAAAGAATCCACCTGCAATGTGGAAGACCTGGGTTCAATCCCTGGGTTGGAAATATCCCCTAGAGAAGGAAAAAGCTACCCACTCCAGTATTCTGGCCTAGAGAATTCCATGGACTGTATAGTCCATGGGCCGCAAAGAGTTGGACACGACTGAGCAACTTTCACTTCGCTTCACTTCACCATAAATAGCAAAGATGAGCAGGGCTGAATCAACTCAGAGCAGAGCCCAACCTCTTTGTCATAAAGAAAATACTGCTTTTATAACACCGATCAACCAATTTTTGTGATTTATTTTGCTGAATTTATTGTATTTCTTGGCAGTGGTTACACTGTGTCAAAAAGAACAGAGCTCATCATTTAGCTTGATGAAGTAGTGTATTTTGTAGCAATTTGAGACTGGATTTATTTTTGGATTTCCTAGTGAGCTCATTGGAAAAGATGCATTTCATTTTAAGAAGGCAGTCTAGAAACAGTGACCACAGAACAGGTGTTTCTATGTTGGTTTTCATACTTATGGGAGTGTTAGATGAGAAAGAACTGGTTGCTTCCCGATGATTTTGTTGCTTGCTTTACAAATGATGATTATACTTCTATTCCACATAGAAGCCACTGCTGTTTAAATTTCCTTGCATGTTTTGCACCTGTGCAAATAATTTATCTTAATACAGACCTTGTATGTTGTCTTTTAGAACTTTCTATTTAGTAGCTATTAGGTATAATAACCCACCTGTGTAACCTGGGCAAGTCTTTTAATCTTCTTAGGTCTTAATTTCTTCATTATGACATAGTGGAGTTTGGGCAGAGCATGAGCCAATGATCATGATCCAGCTATTAGGATATAGTCCCAAGGGCCTGGAGTTTAGCAAATGATAAAATACAGACTCCACCTTCAATAAACTCACTGTGTAGTGGGAAACAGAGACAAGCAAAGATGCTACACCCGAGAGAGGGATAAGTACTACACCTAAGAGATGGACGGGGTCTTATCAGAACAGGAAGGACACGGCCAACAGTTGAGGTGTGACAGGTATGAGTAGTCAGGAAATAAGTCACCAAAAAAAGGGGACTATTGACTTGCATTTTGAGGAATGAGTAGTAGTGGGTGGTTGTGAGAAGATGGATAGTCTAGAAAAGGAAAGAAACAACAACTGTAAAGAAATTGGTGATTTTTTTTTTTTTTTTTTAAGTTGTAGAGGGCAGCATGATGCTGTTAGGGAGTACCATAGAGTCAAGAGGATATGTAGGAGAAATTAGAGACTCCAGCACCGGCCAGACGCTGTGCTGCCCCAGAAACCTACTGGGACTCCTGAGCTTTATGGCAAATGTAACAGGAAACCACTGAGGAATATTGAGTAGCATTAGATAATATCACAGGCTCCCCCAGTGGCTCAGATGGTAAAGAATCTGCCTGCAATGCAGAAGACTCCGGTTCGATCCCTGGCTTGGGAGGATCCCCTGGAGAAGGAAATGGCAACCCACTCCAGTATTCTTGCCTGGGAAATGCAATGGACAGAGGAACCTGGCAGGCTACAGTCGGTGGTGTCACAAAGAGTCGGACACGACTGAGGAACAAACACTTTAACTTTTCAGATTAATATCACCATTAGTCCACACATGTTAATTCTAAGGATTTCTATGATCTCATGTTTATAAACTACTGAATAAAAGTGAAAGACAAAAGCAAAAATAAAATATGGTAAACACCCTTAAAATTTAGGGTTGCACCCCAACTGTCTCAAATTTTACTTTGATGTATGATGATCATACACCTTTGGAAATCTTCATGATGTATCTTTACAAGTTTGACTTGTAACATGTCTCCTAGTTGATGCTTGATGAAAACATTATAAATTATGCATATTTGGTCTGAAATCTTCTAAGTCCTTCTGATAATATACAAAGGGGTTATTTATTTATGTAATTTGTATCTGCTTATGTCCAACTCTTTGGGACCCCATAGACTGTAGCCTACCAGGCTCTTCCCTCCATGGGATTCTCCAGGCAAGAATACTGGAGTGGGTTGCCATTTCCTTCTCCAGGGACATTAAAATTACTAGATATGAAATTTGTCTTAAGATAAGTGAACTAAAATTTGCTGGATCATCTCATATCTCCACATTCTTGTGGTGTCCCTTTTTTCTCTTTAGCTTCTGAGGAACATGACTTACCTTCTCCATTCTCAAGAAGGTACTTGGTTTCATGACCTGACCGGCCCCTTGTCCAACAGGAAGTTGAAAGATTTTCTAGTTACAATAAGAATATCTCAGGTTGTGTGTGTCATCTTAGTACCAGAAATTTACTGTTCCAATCATTCTTTTGGAATGTCAGCCCACTTTTTAAAACATTTTTGTTATATTGGAGTATAGTTGATTTTCAATGTTGTGTTCTTTTCAGGTATACAGCAAAATGATTTAGTTATACATATACTTCTATTCTTTTCCAGATTTTTTCCCATATAGCTTATTATTGGCAGTACAGTGTCCTGTGCTATACAGTAGGCCCTTTTGATGATCTAGTCTATATATAGTAGTGCTGGAGAGGGCAATGGCACCCCACTCCAGTACTCTTGCCTGGAAAAGCCCATGGACGGAGGAGCCTGGAATGCTGCAGTCCACGGGGTTGCTGAGGGTCAGACACGACTGAGCGACTTCACTTTCACTTTTCACTTTCATGCATTGGAGAAGGAAATGGCAACCCACTCCAGTGTTCTTGCCTGGAGAATCCAAGGGACGGGGGAGCCTGGTGGGCTGCCGTCTATGGGGTCGCACAGAGTCGGACACGACTGATGTGACTTAGCAGCAGCAGCAGTATGTATGTTAATCTCAACCTCTCAATTTGCATCCCCCATCTTTCCCCTTTAGTTACCATAAGTTTGTTTTCTAATTTTGCGAGTCTATTTCTGCTTTGTAAATAAGTTCGTTTGTACCATTATTAATGTAGAATGCTATTATTATTCCACATTATATGTGGAATCAAGATTCCACATAAGAGTGATATCATATGATATTTGATATCATACTTTTAAATATGATAATATCTGTATCTCTCCATGTTACTTCAAGTGGCATTATTTCATTCCTTTTATGGCTGAGTAATATTTCATTGTATATATGTACCACATCTTCTTTATTTTTTATCTGTTGACAGAAATTCAGGTTGCTTCCATGTCTTGCTATTATAAATAGTGCTGCAGTGAGTGCTGAGGTGCATTTATCTTTTCAAAGTATGGTTTTCTCCAGATATATGTCTACTTTTGAATCCTCAACATCTTCCCATACTGATATTCAACATGTCCTTGCTTTTAATGAACATCCTTGCCTTATCTCTCTGATTCTCAGAAGTCTCACTATGGTTTTTATTTACCTAATTTGTACCTTGGAGGAAATGATAAATACTCATACCTGCACATGGTAGCCTTTGTTCTTATTTTCCTTTTAATTTCCAAGAGGAGTTTACAATGAGATTTTCCTCTCCAGCCTTCATTCAGGGCACTAATTACATTTTACACAGTTACTTTCAGTTAAAAGGAAATGCAATGTCCTCTGCTTGCTGGAAATACATTGGACAAATTGATTTTTAAATATATACGATTTCTATGGTAAACTAAATGGAGAACCACAGGATACTGACTACTAAATACTGACATCAAGAAGTACCAGTTTTCTTAGGGGAAAATTGTAAGATTATGTAAAGAGCTTGGGAGATCAACCCCAATTCTCCCACTTCTAATGTTTCTGTGATCTTGGGAAATTCAAATAATCTTTCACCACAAACCATTATTTTGTAGATAAGTAAATGAAGATTTTGAGAGAATATTTTTAAAAGGTTGAGACCATTTACAAAGCACCTAGTACCAAATGCATGACACATGTTAGAGGCTTGATTTTTGGAAGTTTTTATTTGTTAATTCTTCACTCATTGGTACTGATAGATATCCTTATGTCTATAAAAAGAACAAGGATATTTATACCTGATTTCACCCTCAAATTGAAAAATAAAAAGCAGGTAGAAAAGTGAGGATTAGAATGAAAGAAATACTCTTTTTAAAATGTTTAATGGTTCTCCTGTTTATTTAAAAGGAAAAGAATGGTTCATATAGATTTCAGTTTGCAAAGCTCTTTTTTGAACTCTTTGGAATCTTGCTACAAATAAGGGGGAAAGACAAGAAAACTCAAAACTCAGAGATAACTAGAAAAGATTGTCTTCCCACCTCAGTGTTGCTCCTGTGAAAAATTTAAATTCCCTACTCAGGGCTCCTTAAGCTCAGTGCTGGCATATGTCTTTTAATCTTTCTCTGATTGTTCATATGTAATGTAAAACTGAATTCAAGTCTGAGCTATGGTCAATAGCAATATTTTAATGTCACCCAGTATTTTAGTATGCTGTAGTCCCTAGAAGAAAACAAACCTTCATTATAATATAAATGTCTTTTATATACAGCCTCAACCAGATCCTTGACTACTATTTCAATACATTTATTTCAAGCATAATCAAATTCTGAGAAAATTGGTTGGTATAGTGAATAACAGCAAAGTTATCCATCCTGTTGAATTTTAATTCATTGTCCTAAGTAAACCTGAAATTGGCAGTGTGATTAGAGTGCAAAGTCAACCACTGAAATGAACATGTATAATTTGGAATTATTTTTATCACAGTGTCTCCCTAAGAACATTGGACAAAACAGTTACCAAAGAATTTTTCTTTTAGAAGCTTGAGTATTCAGAGTACTGTTGTCTGCAGTTAATATGTGTTTCCATGTCAGGACATTGATCTACTTAGTGATTTATATTGTATAATAAAATCAATAAATATTTTAAATATTTTGTGATTAGTAGCAGTAAGACAGTAATTTTTATGCTTAATTATACATGATACACTTGCACATACATTATACTATTATAGAAATCCATGGGATGAGCTAAGCAAGTACACTGATCTCCATTTTACAGATAAAGAAACAGGTATAAAGTAGTAATGACTTAATCTAACTTCTCAGAAGGTATTGTTCAGCTGGGGGAAGCATGTGCCCACAGGTGGGCAAATACTGTCATTCTTATAGGACGTACTTGAACCGAAAGACTCTGATATAACAGACCCTACTTGCAAATAATCACACTTAAGAGTTGTCACTCTAAATAAATAAAACCAGCCTTTTTCTGAGGGAATGATTTTAATTTCAATGGCATAATGTTCCATCTTCAGAAAATTAAAGACAGGGTGATGAAGTGAAAGTCACTCAGCCTTGTCTGAGTGACCCCATAGACTGTAGCCCTCCAGTTTCCTCCATCCATGGGATTCTTCGGGCAAGAATGCTGGCGTGGGTAGCCTTTCCCTTCTCCAGGGGATCTTCCCAACCCAGGGATCGAATCCAGGTCTCCAGCATTGCAGGCAGATTCATTACCATCTGAACCACCAAGGAAATTAAAGTGATAATATTCCTGGGCAGGGGGGATGAAAAGGTGTATAAATAGCAAATTGTGCCTACAACAGCAACAAGAATAATATGGACTGGAAGACCAATGTGACCTGTCACTCACCATTAAAGTTCCACATTATGGATGTAGGCAAGCACAACATCTAACAAAAAAGAAGTTATATTCATATTTAGTGTGTTCATCTTAACTGTTTCTAAGCCTCTGGCCTGTAGCAATAGAGTTAGGTTAAATGATTCAGTTCAGGACAATGAGAATCAGAGCTTTGTTACTTTCTGTGCTGGTAGAGAAGGGCAGGAGAAGGCAATGGCACCCCCCTCCAGTACTCTTGTCTGGAAAATCCCATGGATGGAGGAGACTGGTGGGCTGCAGTCCATGGGGTCGCAAAGAGTCGGACACGACTGAGCAACTTTGCTTTCACTTTTCACTTTCATGTATTGGACAAGGAAATGGCAACCCACTCCAGTGTTCTTGCCTGGAGAATCCCAGGGACGGGGGAGCCTGGTGGGCTGCCGTCTATGGGGTCGCACAGAGTTAGACACGACTGAAGCGGCTTAGCAGCAGCAGCAGCAAAGAAGGGCAAAAAGGCAAAGTTACTCTGTATACTGTAAGATTATGAGAGGAAGGAGAGAATATGGGATGAGATTCAAAGACTGACTCAAATGACAAAGTATTTTCTCCTGAGACACAGAAATAAGACATTTTAACAGGCTGTATGTTCTCATGGTCTTTCCTTTTCATTTATTTTAGAACAATAAAGAAATTTAAAAAAACTAAAAAATTATGAAACTACAGAAAGTTATACAGAGGAAAAGAGAAATCCCCTCTAACTATGGTAAGACTCTGCCCCTCTGAATGTCTCTTGGTGGGAATGTGAAGACCATTGATCTTGAAGTCGGGATGCCTAGTTGGAGTGGAAGCTCAGTCACTTGCCAACTTTTTAACCTTGGGTAACTTTACCAAACTCCACTGTATCACAGCTGTCTTATGTGTAAAACTGTGGATAATAATAGTACCTACCTTATTAGACTATTATGAAGGCTGAGTAAGTGAATATTTGAAAGTACACCAAGAAGTTCCAAGCATATATTCTAAGAGCAAGAAAGATGTTTGATGTACTCATGATTATAACCAATAATAGTAAATATGGCAGATTACAGTATTGTTTCCAACTAGTCTGACTATTCACTCCTGATTTGTACGAGAGCATTATGCATCCCCTTTCATTACAATGTTGTTTCAGTATCTCCTATGAAAGGGCAGTACTGCCTTACTCATCTGGACTTGCTTTGGCCAAAAGAAATGTAAGCATATATGCCACACACCATTTTAAACAGAGCCTCAAAACCCACTGTTTGTTCATTCCAATGCTTTTGGTATTTTCCCCTGGCCATGATAACAGCAGGTCTAAAATACAGACTGCTTCCATGGCTCATGTCCCTTTCAGACAAAAAAAAACATAGGAATGAAATAAAATAACAAAGGTTTTTTTTAAGATCTCCATTACTCCAGCAAGGGGCTTCCCTGGTGACTCAAATGGTAAAGAACCTCCCTCTGTGGGACACAGAGTTTCAATCCCTGGGTCAGGAAAATTCTCTGGAGAAGGGAATGGCAACCCACTCCAGAATCCCATGGACAGAGGAGCCATGGGATTGTCCATTGGGGTCATGTGGGTCACCCCACATTGTCCATGGGGTCGCAAAGAGTTGGACATGACTGAGTGACTGACACTTTACTCCAGCAAAGTTGACAAATAAAATAAATATATATGTATATATGTATGTATGTATGTATGTATGCATGTATGTATAAATGAATGAATGAATGAATAACTTAATATTTAGGTTATTTTAGAACTGTAATCCTTGATTATATAGATCTTAGATTACACACAGACACACATATAATTTTGAAAGTTGCTTTTTTTTTTCACTTGGCTTATGAGTATAGTTTTCTCATAGCATTAAATACTTTGAAAATACTAGAATTTATAGATAACTTTAAATAGGCACTAGAAGCCTGTAAGTGGTAATAATAATAATAATTGTAATGATAAGATACACTCATCACTTATCTGGTAGTAAAATTATAAATATGCATGTAGTGTATTTAAACAGAGTCATGCAAATCCATATTGTGATGTTTGGGAAAGTGATGACTCTAAAGTCAACAAAATTTATCTGTAATAAAGTCAAATGTATTAACATATCTAAATAAAGTAGAAAAAGAAATGACACAGAGGTTGAAATGATTAGTGCCTATTCAGAAAATGCTCAGTGCTTATACAATAGATTTGAGTATAACAGTTCCTTTGACAATTCATCCTAAGAATGAATTATGTGCCTCTAAAAAGTTATGACCAACCTAGATAGTATATTGAAAAGCAGAGATATTACTTTGCCAAGAAAGGTCCATCGAGTCAAGGCTATGGTTTTTCCAGTGGTCATGTATGGATGCGAGAGTTGGACTGTGAAGAAAGCTGAGCACCGAAGAATTGATGCTTTTGAGCTGTGGTGTTGGAGAAGACTCTTGAGAGTCCCTTGGGCTGCAAGGAGATCCAACCAGTCCATTCTAAAGGAGATCAGTCCTGGGTGTTCTTTGGAAGGACTGATGCTGAAGCTGAAACTCCAGTACTTTGGCCACCTCATTCAAAGAGTTGACTCACTGGAAAAGACCCTGATGCTGGGAGGGGTTGGGGGCAGGATGAGAAGGGAACGACAGAGGATGAGATGGCTGGATGGCATCACCAACTTGATGGGTATGAGTTTGGGTGAACTCTGGGAATTGGTAATGGACAGGGAGGCCTGGTGTGCTGTGATTCATGGGGTCTCAAAGAATCGGACATGACTGAGTGACTGAACTGAACTGAACTGAAAGCGTCCCAGGTGGTTTAGTGATAAACAATCCACCTGCCAATGCAGGAGCTATGGGAGACGTGGGTTCTCTCCCTGGGTAGGAAGATGCTCTGGAGTAGGGCACAGCAACTCACTCCAGTATTCTTGCCTGGGAAATCCCATGGATGTAGGAGACTTGTGGGCTACAGATCATGGGGTTTCAATAGAGTCAGACACAATTTAGTCACTAAAAATAGTCCATTGTATACTATATATGTACTGCATCTTCTTTATCCATTCCTCTATTCATGGAAGCAACATTTAGGTTGCTTCCATTTCCTAGCTATTGTAAATAGTTCTCCTATGAACACTGGGATGCTTATATCTTTTCAAATTATTTTTTTTTTTCTGGGTTTATACCCAGGAGTGGGATTACTGGGTATTACATATAGTAGCTCTATTTTTAGAACTTTAAAGAATCTCCATACACTTCTCCATAGTGGCTGTATCAATTTACAGTCCTACCAATAGGGTAGAAGAGTTCCCATCTCTTTCCACCCTCTCTAGCATTTATTGTTTGTAGATTTTTTGATGATGGCCATTCTAACAGGTGTGAGGTGAAACTTCACTGTAATTTTGATTTGCATTTATCTAATAATTAGTGATGCTGAGCATCTTTTCATATGCCTCTTGGCCATCTGTATGTCTTCTTGAGGGAAATGTCTGTTAGATCTTATAGGAGCTTGTTTGTTGTGTATTTAATATATCAACTAATCCTTGTTACAAATTAATGTTCATCAAACATCAAATTGATATCATCAAGTTGCAGTTTCCCAGCCTTTAAAATGGGGATAATAAGTATTGTTTGGCAGTCCAGTGGTTAAGACTCTGTTTTCACTGCTGAGGGTCCCAGTTCGATCCCTGGTCAGGGAACTAAGATCTCACAAGTCACAGTGTGGGGGTAATATAATCTGCTTTAAGAAGTATTTATACAAAACACAAAACAAATGGGGGTAATATAATCTGCTTTAAGAAGTATTTATAAAGATTAAATAATACCATTCAGACATAATTCTTAGTACAAAATCTGGCAGATAGTAATGAACATCTTAAGTGCTTCACATGGACTAACATTTAATAATTCAAAGTTCCTTGAACAAGAAATCTAACATGAGAAACCCCATGTTTAACCACTATGAGACTGCTATTTATTATTTAAACAACATTGGCATGTTACTTAATCACTCTGCCTTCTTCATCTCATTTGTATGTTGTAAATAATAATAGCAACCTCTGAGTTGAAGTACTGCTTGTAAAGACTTTAGAAGCCTGCCTAGTAAAAGTGAGCACTCAACAAACTTTAGCTAACTATTAACAGTGTTAAAAAGAATCAGTTTCACACAAAAGTAAGTACCTATCCTCTTTACACATTTATTTATCACCTTCTGATCATCATAATAATTATATATGTATACATATAATAGAGAATGTCATCCAAAAAGTGGGGAAACATGACCATGTATTAAGTTCCTACTGAATAATAGGCAATGAACATATACTGACTTATGTGATAGTCTACCATAATCTTTTAAGCCAGTATTATTATATGTACTGAAAAAAAATGCCAACAGGATATGAGAGGTTAAACAGGATATGATGACAAAAATGCATCAAATAAGTATAGTTCCATCAAGTCTTGGACTAATTATGTCAGGATATCCATACCTTTTCCACTACACCTATAAAAATGAGATTTACCCATAATGGCAACTTGAAAGACATGTCTTTTCAAATCATCAAATCTGGTACATTAGTGTGAAACCACTTTCAAACTGGAATGAGCATGAGGTGCTGTGATCAGAAAGTGTATGCATCCATTACAATCTGTCATCTGCTTTTCCTGGTGAAAAAATAAGACAATTTTAAGTATATCTATCCCCATCATTGAAGGTAGGCAAAGAAATAACAAACTGTGATGACCCAGGAAGAGAGTAGATACTAAAATATACTAATAGAAAGATGGGGAAATGTATACATTTTTTTCCATTTTAGATATATCCATTTGGTTTAAAAATAAAATTCCAATCAATAATTGTCATGAAAATGTATGCATTTTCCTGATGCTGAAAATATATTTGTGGATGTGATTTGTTCACAATAGATTTTTTTATTAAAAGGAAGTATTCTAGTTTTTCTTCTAGAGAATAATTTAAGTACCCTAAAATTAATTCATGGTAAATGTATAATTCATTGAAGACTTTTAGAACTGTGAAATGCTAACTACACTCCAACTTTAGAATATTTCTATCAACCTTACAGGTTTCCCATGTACCTTTTTAGTCTGTATCCATTTCCTCAACCAACCTCAGATAAAGCATACAAAATGCATTTGTTGCTGTCTAGCTTTACATTTAGCATATTTTTGAAGTTCTTCCATGTTGTAGAATGTATCGGTAGTTTGTTCATGTGCATTGCCAAACGGTATCCAACTGTATGAATAGATCATGTGTTGTCTATCCAGTCTTTAGGTGGTGTACATGTGGGCATGCTTTTTATTTCTCTTGGTTATATCCTAAGAATGAAATTGCTGATTCATGTGGTAAATTCACATTGGAATTCTGGAGAAACACCCAGATTATTTTTCAAAGTGGCTACCCCATTTTACATTCTCAACAGCAATGCGTGAAGGTTCTTGTGTCTCTGCATCCTCACCAACACTTGTTATTTTTTGCGTATATTTGTTAAAGATGTTTACATCTATGTCGGTAGAAATAGCATAGTTTAGTTGTGACACATTTGTCTGAATTTGGTATCAGGATAATATTGGCCTCACAGAGTAAATAAGGAAATGTTGTTTCCTAAAAGATTTAGTGAAGGGTTATCAGTATTTATTCTTTAAATGTTTGGAAGAACACACCACTGAAGCTATTCGTTTCTTTGTGAGTAGATATTTCATTACTCATTCAATTTCTTTACTTGTTATCAGATCAGATCAGTCACTCAGTCGTGTCCGACTCTTTGCAACCCCATGAATCGCAGCACGCCACGCCTCCCTGTCCATCACCAACTCCCGGACTTCACTCAGACTCACGTCCATCGAGTCAGTGATGCCATCCAGCCATCTCATCCTCTGTCAGCCCCTTCTCCTCTTGCTCCCAATCCCTCCCAGCATCAGAGTCTTTTCCAATGAGTCAACTCTTCACATGAGGTGGTCAAAGTACTGGAGTTTCAGCTTTAGCATCATTCCTTCCAAAGAAATCCCAGGGCTGATCTCCTTCAGAATGGACTGGTTGGATCTCCTTGCAGTCCAAGGGACTCTCAAGAGTCTTCTCCAACACCACAGTTCAAAAGCATCAATTCTTCAGTGCTCAGCCTTCTTCACAGTCCAACTCTCACATCCATACATGACCACAGGAAAAACCATAGCCTTGACTAGATGGACCTTTGTTGGCAAAGTAATGTCTCTGCCTTTCAATATGCTGTCTAGGTTGGTCATAACTTTCCTTCCAAGGAGTAAGCGTCTTTTAATTTCATGGCTGCAGTCACATTCTGCAGTGATTTTGGAGCCCAGAAAAACAAACTCTGACACTGTTTCCCCATCCATTTCCCATGAAGTGATGGGACCAGATGCCATGATCTTCGTTTTCTGAATGTTGAGCTTTAAGCCAACTTTTTCACTCTCCACTTTCACTTTCATCAAGAGGCTTTTTAGTTCCTCTTCACTTTCTGCCATAAGAGTGGTGTCATCTGCATATCTGAGGTTATTGATATTTCTCCCGGCAGTCTTGATTCCAGCTTGTGCTTCTTCCAGCCCAGTGTTTCTCATGATGTACTCTGCATAGAAGTTAAATAAACAGGGTGACAAAATACAGCCTTGACGAACTCCTTTTCCTATTTGGAACCAGTCTGTTGTTCCATGTCCAGTTCTAAGTGTTGCTTCCTGACCTGTGTACAAATTTCTCAAGAGGCAGGTCAGGTGGTCTGGTATGCCCATCTCTTTCAGAATTTTCCACAGTTTATTGTGATCCACACAGTCAAAGGCTTTGGAATAGTCAGTAAAGCAGAAATAGATGTTTTTCTGGAACTCTCTTGCTTTTTCCATGATCCAGTGGATGTTGGCAATTTGATCTCTGGTTCCTCTGCCTTTTCTAAAACCAGCTTGAACATCAGGAAGTTCATGGTTCACATATTGCTGAAGCCTGGCTTGGAGAATTTTGAGCATTACTTTACTAGTTTGAGATGAGTGCAATTGTGCGGTAGTTTGAGCATTCTTTGGCATTGCCTTTCTTTGAGATTGGACTGAAAACTGACCTTTTCCAGTCCTGTGGCCACTGCTGAGTTTTCCAAATTTGCTGGCATATTGAGTGCAGCACTTTCACAGCATCATCTTTCAGGATTTGGAATAGCTCAAATTGGAATTCCATCACCTCCACTAGCTTTGTTTGTAGTGATGCTTTCCAAGGCCCACTTGACTTCACATTCCAGGATGTCTGGCTCTAGGTCAGTGATCACACCTTCGTGATTATCTGGGTTGTGAAGATCTTTTTTGGACAGTTCTTCTGTGTATTCTTGCCATCTCTTCTTAATATCTTCTGCTTCTGTTAGGTCCATACCATTTCTGTCCTTTATCGAGCCCATCTTTGCATGAAATGTTCCTTTGGTGTCTCTAATTTTCTTGAAGGGATCCCTAGTCTTTCCCATTCTGTTGTTTCCCTCTATTTCTTTGCATTGATCGCTGAAGAAGGCTTTCTTATCTCTTGCTATTCTTTGGAACTCTGCATTCAGATGTTTATATCTTTTTCTCCTTTGCTTTTTGCTTCTCTTCTTTTCACAGCTATTTGTAAGGCCTCCCCAGAAGCCGTTTTGCTTTTTTGCATTTCTTTTCCACGGGGATGGTCTTGATCCCTGTCTCCTGTACAATGTCATGAACCTCATTCCATAGTTCATCAGGCACTCTATCTATCAGATCTAGGCCCTTAAATGTATTTCTCACTTCCACTGTATAATCATAAGGGATTTGATTTAGATCATACCTGAATGGTCTAGTGGTTTCCCCTACTTTCTTCAATTTCAGTCTGAATTTGGCAATAAGGAGTTCATGGTCTGAGCCACAGTCAGCTCCTGGTCTTGTTTTTGCTGACTGTATTGAGCTTCTCCATCTTTGGCTGCAAAGAATATAATCAATCTGATTTCGGTGTTGACCATCTGGTGATGTCCATGTATAGAGTGTTTTCTTGTGTTGTTGGAAGAGGGTGTTTGTTATGACCAGTGCATTTTCTTGGCAAAACTCTATTAGTCTTTGCCCTGCTTCATTCCGTATTCCAAGGCCAAATTTGCCTGTGACTCCAGGTGTTTCTTGACTTCCTACTTTTGCATTCCAGTCCCCAATAATGAAAAGGACATCTTTTTGGGGTGTTAGTTCTAAAAGGTCTTGTAGGTCTTCATAGAACCGTTCAACTTCAGCTTCTTCAGCATTACTGGTTATTATAGGTCTGTTCATAAGTTATAGCGTAGAAGTGTTTGAGTGGGTAACCACAAGCAGTGGAAGAGGGGCTTGCAAAATTAGGATGAAAGTATATCCACACGTATAGAGGCAAGAAAGTACTTTCCCTAGATTCTGTATTCCATGTGGTTGGGGAGCCCAGAAAAGGAAGAATGTCATGAGCTATGAATTTAGCACAGTCAAAATAAAGTAAACCTCTCTTATTTTCATTTTGTGTAAATTAAAGGCATCAACAAATGTATTCAGTTATCTTCAATTAACCACATATGTCACTAAGTTGTAAGAAATTTATAAGAAGACAATAGTATCTAAAAATTCAAACAAGGATTAAGATTATATATGAGTGACTAACCATATTTTTGATGATTTTTTTAGTAATGAGACTATTTGAAGGTAAAAATGTGAGTGGTAGCCCCCAAACATTAATATTTTAGAAACTGCAGCAGGGAAAATAATGACTCATGAAAGATGTCCATGACCAAGTCCCCCAAACCTGTAAAAATGTTACCTTATCTGGCAACAGAGATATTAGATGCGATTAAATTTAAAGATCTTGAGGTAGGAAGAATATTATGGGTTATCCAAATGGGCACAATGGGCCAAATGAATTCTTAAAATCAGAACAGCATTGAGCCATTCTTATTAGCACATGCATATGCAAGATAGATAGCCAGTGGCAGTTTGCTATATGAGGCAGGGAACCCACAGCTTGTACTCTGTGACAACCTAGAGTTGTGGGAGGGGGAAGGAGGTGGATGGGGAGCACAAGAGGGAGGGAACATACGTATACCTCTGGCTGATTCATGTTGATGTATGGCAAGAACTATCACAATATTGTAAATAATTCTACAATTAAAATTAAAATATAAATTAAAAACGAAAGTCTTTCCCAGCTTTGGTCAGAGGGAGATATAATAGAGAAGAATCATCAGAGAGATATAATTTTTTCTGGCTTTTAATATGGACAAAGGGGGCTGAGTGCCAAGGAATGTGGGGAGCTTCTAGGAGGTTAAGAAAAAAAAAAGGAAATGGATTCTGAGACTTGTATCAACTTTTTGTTCTTCCAAACTGTATGATGATAAATTTGCATTGTTTTAAGCAACTAAGTTTGTGGCAATTTGTTACAGTAGCAATGGAAAACATACAGTAACTATGCAAAGTGTGTAAAAATTGGCCCATATGTTCTTAGGCTTATTGCCGGAAGTGATATTAAATACAGCTAAAACCCATGGTTAAATGAAATATCAGACACCATCAGCACAATGTGTATGATTTGGTCCCATAAAGTGAGGTCTTTATTTGCCATCTTCTGCCAAGAAAACCCAGCAGTAAAATTATGAGCACACATTTTTCTATGTATATATCCAGTTTTCTACTTTGAATGACATTTTAAGTCACTAATTTCAAAGACTTTCCTCCCCAGTACTCTGTTTTTTGCAAAAGACCCATTGTTTCCCCCTCCATCCTGAGCTGGGGTTTCAGACTGCATTGTTCATCTGTGACCTGACTCTGGAAATGTCTTTTAAGATCAGGCATAGAATGCACATTCTCTCACTGTAGTATCTGTCCATTTGAATTTTAAGATAAAGCTTCTATTGGAAAATTGTTATATACTGGTAAATCTTTCCATTCTGTTTCTAAATCTCTGTATTGATTTCTCACACCCCCTTCTAATCATTTTTTTAATGCAAAAACTATCTTGATCTGGTCTATTATTTTTCTCTTGCTCCATCTTGACCCCGTTATCGTGAGCTTTAGCTTTTAGTCATTTAACTCTCCATGCTGTCTAGGGATATCACCTAAGATCTTTTTTTTGTTTTAATTTGCAATTATGTTTATCTTTTTTAGGTGAGAAATGATATATACCATTCAAGCAGCCCAACCAGTTTATTGCTTATAACTCACATGTCAAATGAGGATCTCAAAACTGCCAAAAAACTTTCTGAAGCCCTTATATATACTATAGATTTCAATATAATAAAATGATGTAATTATATCCATATATGTGTATAGGGTGTCCCAGATGGCGCTAGTGGTAAAGAACCCACCTGCCACTGCAGGAGATATAAGAAACATGGGTTCAATCCCTGGGTAGGGAACATTCCCCTGGAGGAGGGCATGGCACCTCACTCCAGTATTCTTACATAGAGAATCCCATGGCCAAAGGAGGCTGGTAGCCTGCAGTCCATAGGGTTGCACAGAGTTGGACCTGACTGAAGCAACTTAGCATGCATGAATGCATAGTATATGTACTGATATGCATACACATCTTTCAAGTGTTGTTGTTTTTTTTTTTTTTTTAACCAGGCGGTAGATACAATTGTTAGGATTTTGTAATTTTCTAGTAAGTATACTTATTAGATCTTATTTAATTTTATAATATTTTAGCACTGTATTTGGTCCCAATTTAAATACTATATGAATGTTGAAATATCTGACACACTAAGAAAAAGAAAACATGGAAGTTTTTAAAATCAAATAAAAATTATGAAATAAAACTCAATAGATACTTAGAGATAAAGTAATACTTAAGTACAGTTGAAGTAACAGAAGTAATGGCTAATTCTAGAAGCTTCTCACAGCAAATAAAGATCATATTTCACATATAATTTCAGCTAGAATGAAGCTCTTATAAGATTTTTTTATATATATAAGCTTTTGAAATTGTGAAGCCATACATTGTTTTCTGTGTAGCTGGCTAGATATATTAGGAGATGAGTACAGCAGATTTTATTTGCTGTTACATTAAGTCAACTTGCATTTGGACTTCTAGATCATTTTACTAGGTCCTGGCATTTTAGAGGCATAGGATTCTTTGGATACACTGAAACAGGCAAGAGACACAGTCAAATTACCTTTTTTCCCCTAATTTTAAATTACTTAAGCACTTGTTTCATAAATGAGGAAGGCTTTGATATTCATTTATTAGTACTAAATTACTTGTGATGACACACGCGAGAAACTTGGTACATAGCAGGGATCCTTCCTTTTAAAGGTTCTTGTTTTGTTATATATATTTTCGTGTGTCATACAGCCAGCTTTGGACCTTAAAGGACATCAGTGTAAGGAATAGATGTGTTGCAATTAGATAGAAATTATTTATCATTCAAGGAAAAAAGCTCAAACTGGATTATGATAAATTCCATGAATTATACAACTAACTTGATAGTTTGTTCATCTATCGATGCCACCTGCCTTACTAAAATATACACTTTTCTCTCCTGCACCAAAAATCAGTGTTCAAGAGTATTTTCCCCAAAAGAATGTTGATGGACTCTTGTTCATATATATATATCTTTTAATATCTCATGTGTAATTTTTCCAAGCATAAGGAGAATGAGGAAGAAGGAAATGCCTTAACCCATTGACTTAAAGTTTTGAGACAGACCTGTTGTATTTTTATTTATTTATTTAGGGTTGCATCGGGTCTTAGTTGTGGAGCACAGATTCTTCCTTGTGGCACACGGGCTTCTTTGTAGCTGTGGCACACGTGGGCTCCAGAGCACATGGATTCTGTAGCTTGCTGCATCCAGGCTCTCTAATTGAGGTGCACAGGCTCAATAGTCACAGTAGGCAGACTTAGTTGCCCCTTGCCTGGCTGTGGGATCTTAGTTCACTGACTAGGGATGAAAAGCAGAGTCCCCTGCATTGAAAGGCAGATTCTCAACCAGTGGGCCATCAGGGGAGTTCCAGACATGTGTTTTAAAGACACAGTGACACTTTTCCCCTGGGTGGACATGAAGAGTTATGTTTGTGTTTCTCTTTAGGAGATGCATAAAAGCTGAGAGCAGCTGAACAACTCTTGTCACTTGTTACAGGTATTTAAATTTATGTTGCTCATTTTTTTCCCATGAATACTATATATTTATCCACCTCAGATGAAAACAACATCAGAAGGAAGGAAAAACCCACCAAATGAAATTAAACCAGCAGGACTGAGCCAAAATTTAGTTCCAACCAGCTTGATCAGTGATGTTTTATTCATCTATCGCCTGCACTTGTATCAAATTGTTGACGCACAGATTTCAAGCATAAATAGCAAATGCATCATTTCATTTTACTTGTGTAGTATCATGAATTAATATGGTACCCATTAGTCTGTTGGATCCCCCTAGATGCTCGGGTGCTGCATCAAATGACTTCCTATTAGTTGTGTTAAACCTATTTTTCAAATGGAATGAACAGAATTCTCAGATGTTTTAAGACATAATGAGGCAGATTATTTAAGTACTTAGGTCACTTTATGAAAGTAAGTTAAGCACGACTGGAAGAAGCATTAATGCATTTATGCTACAGAACAAATTACTGAGGCAATTTATGTATTTTTCGAAAGCTCATGTCTTTTATAACCCAAGTATTTTCCAGTCTTTCTTTGATTTTGGTTACGGAGGCAATGGAAAGTTAACAGGGTAAGCTGAAATTATGTGAGAGGCCTGTTTTAGAAATGTTGTGTGGGGAGACCTCCATGAAGAGAGAATATTTAAGCAGAAATCTGGAAAGGAGGCAAGGCTGCAAAAGCCATAGGGGAGGAGCATTTCAAGTAGAGCCATTATCAAGTGCAAAGGCCCTGAGCGGAGCGTGGCATGTTCCTGGAAGAGGAAGAACGCTCCAGTATCATTCAATATACTCAGTTCTGCAATATTCCAAAATCATGCTCTTTACACGACACTGCACTGCCTAAAAACAAAACCAAAGAGAAACAAAACAAACACTGAGAAATCATGAGTGTGCTCTTTACCCTGAACAATTCTTTGCTCTTTTCTTAAGGTCACTAAATCTCCACTGATTACAGACAGTCCTTGATTTAAGAAGTTTTAACTTGACAGATTTTCAGTTTTACAGTGTAGGAAAGTGATATGCATTCAGTAGAAACCCTGCTTCAAATTTTGCATTTTATCTTTTCCAGGGTGAATTAAATGTAGCACGATACTTTCTCATCTTACTGGGCAGTGGCAATGAGCTACAGCTCTCAGTCAGCCAGACAATCACGTGGATAAACAAATGATACACTTAGAACTGATCTGTATCCAGAAACCATTCAGTTTTTCACTTTCAGCACAGTATTAAGTAAATTGTGTGAGATATTTGACACTTTATTATATAATATATTAAATGATTTTGCCAAATGCAAGCTAATTCAAGTGTTCTGAACACATTTAAGGTAGCTTAGGCTAAGCTATGATGTTTGGCAGGTTAGGTATATTAAAAGCATTTTTGACTTAAGATATTTCAACTTATAATGGGTTTATTAGAATGTATACATATCATAAGTCAAGGAAGATTCATATATGTTTCCTTTTTTTGAGTCCCTCACTTAAATCATACTCTGTTTTCCAATGTATCGTGCATGTTGCTAAACTATTTTTAAAAGTAATATACCCAGTTTATAAATATATAAACATATGGGAAATTTCATTTGAAGGAAAGATGGATAGATAGGTGAAAGATAAATAGACAATAGACAATAGATAAACTTTTTTTTACCCTTTTCAGAAAATCCATATCCAGGAATTTTGCACATGCTCTTGAGGACTATTGGGCCACTTAAATTTGCTGAAACTTCATATTATACATTATTATACAGTATTCATTTCTTTATTCATAACTAATAATACCCATCATTCATTTTGCCTAACTGAGCCTTTGAAACCTTTTTTTCCTTTATATTACTATTATTAGCACACTCAATTATTTGATTCAAAAAAAGATGATATTATTACCATTGTGTGCTTTCTAAAAATACATAAAATGAAGTGAAATATACAAATAATAAGTCAGATTTGTTGCAAAAAGTTTAGATTTTTAGAAAACAAGTGACTGGAAGTTACTTGATCGTGAGATAGTTTGACATATACAATGGATAACTTACATTAACAAAAAGCTAAAGGCATTATAAAAGGCATTAAGGGGTGAAAAATACAATAGTCAAAAAAGTGATTTTACAAGAGTCCTTTGATTTTCCTTTTGCGCTGTGTTTTTCTTTTTTTTAATTTAAATTTATTTATTTTAACTGGAGGCTAATTACTTTACAATATTGTATTGGTTTTGCCATACATCAACATGAATCCACCACGGATGTACACGTGTTCCCCATCCTGAACCCCCCTCCCACCTCCCTTCCTACACCATCCCTCTGGGTCATCCCAATGCACCAGCCCCAAGCATCCTGTATCCTGCATCAAAACTGGACTGGCGATTCGTTTCATATATGATATTATACATGTTTCAATGCCATTCTCCCAAATCATCCCACCCTCTCCCTCTCCCACAGAGTCCAAAAGACCGTTCTATACATCTGTGTCTCTTTTGCTGTCTCGTATACAGGGTTATCATTACCATCTTTCTAAATTCCATATATATGCATTAGTATACTGTATTGGTGCTTTTCTTTTTGGCATACTTCACCCTGTATAATAGACTCCAGTTTCATCGACCCCATTAGAACTGATTCAAATGTATTCTTTTTAATGGCTGAGTAATACTCCATTGTGCATATGTACCACAGCTTTCTTATCCATTCATCTGCTGATGGACATCTAAGTTGGTTTTCATCACTCTAGATAAGCAATCACTATGAGATGTATAGATGTCTTTTTTTAAACTATCAAAGTAAGTTTGCTTGCTTTTTTAAAGAGAAATAAATAACTTGAGGTGCACTATATTTTGAGCCAACAACACTAAGGCTGTAGATAAATTCTAGTACAAAAAGAAGTCACAAATGCTTTTTATGTTGAAAGTACACTAAACTAATGAGAGAGAAGGAACTCTTGGATCAAAAAACCCATACCTTATCCACCAGGAATTAGCCATTGTTGCTCATCATTCAGATTGCATTTTTGCTCACGATACCTGATAGTTTGAAGGTTTTGTTCCTATGCAAGTAATTCTTAGGTGGAAAGAGACAAACCCTGTTGAATATTAGTGCTCTTCAATCTTCCAGACTTCAGTTTCTAATGTAGGACTTTGAGAGAGGAAAACAGGGGATCTCTAAGATTCTCTCAGTTTTGACATCCCCAGATTCTATATCAAGCAGGACTCTCAAAGAGACTGATTCAAAAATGTTAATGTGGACTTGCTTTTGAGGAACTGCTATTATTCATTCTTAAATACAGCCCTCAGAAGTGTGACATAGTGCAAAACGTTTTGAAAGAAGCTTTGGGACATAAGGGTTCTCATCCCAACCCTGCCACTGACAATTCTGATAATCCTCATTTAAAAATAGAGATGACCTCAAACTGTCTTTCTCATTCTAAATTTCAATGAGAGATAAGTAAGTTGTTCTTAACAATAATTATAGCCAGTGCGCAGGGAAAACATTCTCAGCAAACAAAAGGCTCTGTGAAGTCTTCAGATCTCGATTTGTTTTTTCCTTCTTGAAATGAGCATTGAGTTATGATGGCCACTTGGCACACTTGAAGCCCTTCAAATAGTCAATTCTTTGCTCTTTCCAAAGCTCTGGAGATCTGTTTTCTCTGAAATGTTTGTTTCTCTCAATTTGTAGCTCTCTGTAGGATCCCACGTTCAGAACGTAAAATAAAAAATACAAGGAAAAGTGAATAATCTTACCCCAAATTTATTACAAACAGCAATTTAGAAGACTCATTATCACAGTAAGAAACATAAAAAAGAAGAATCATAATCAAAGAATGTGAGGAAAATGTAGAAAATATGTGGGTACATAGCTATCCAGCTATTTCAACAACATCCAAATGCATATTGTATTGTTCATGCGTGAATCAATAAATACATTTCTGTACTCATTTAACAGAGTGTTACTGAAGTTAGATTATAGTTATAAATGATAATTAAAATCAAATCATTAGAAATGAAGTGTGCTTAGCATCTTCTACCAGTCTACGGATAATGAAGTTGCTCAAATTGGTTGAAATTCATCAATTTTTGTTTTACACTCTTATCAGGGTTTTATAAAACAAAAGTGTCAAGGAGGAGTCCCCAGGCTTCAAGAGACTATAAAATCTCACTGAAGCTGGTTTCCTACAAGTCAAATGAAAAGGGATAAAGCCCCTTGGTACACATTCACTGCTGAGTTGGTTGGATTGAGTCAATTCTAAGTTTTCAAGATTGTTGAACTCATCAAGGAAGACCCGAGAAGACAGATAAAATACATACAGAGTGGAATCTATGCTTCAACTTCAGCAAAATCCAAGTGATTTCTCAGCCTGTACTTCTGAATTCCTGCAGCCTGGGTCTGAGCACTCCTTAAAACTCATTAGTTACTACCTGTGGTGCCTCACTTGGACAGCCATGCTTTCTTGAAAACATGAGACTCCAGCCCTCTCCAGCTCTGAGCTACAGAGTCTCAGGCTGACTTTTGATTGCAGTGTCTCCAAGGAAGATGGGAAGCTGCTGAGTTCAGTAACTCCATGGGAAACTTTAGTCTATCCCAGGGTGGAAGTAGCCACACAGGAAAAACTAGAGAATACTGGGAGAAGAGGAAGCAGAGACTGAGAAGTGATATATGTGGAAGATTCAGGAGATAGATATTACACGGGAAAGTTAGTCAGGTTATGCCAGGATTTCTCACCATTGAGAACAAGTAAGCCTCTTCTGCAGGTATGCAGTGTTGTTGTGTGTATGAGTTTATATTATAGGACATTTAGCAATGTCCATGCCCTCTACCCAAAGGATGCCAGCAGCACTCACAAGTTGCACAAATCAAAATTTCCAAATGTTCCATGCTGTGGAGTAGAGGGGTAGAGGAAAGGGTGACAAACTCGGTCCTCATTTAGAAGTCTCCTGTGGTTCATTATCTACCCCCCTGGTTTGGATTAACTGCTTTCTACTTTACCTTTTGATAACCATATTTCTTCTTCAGAAGTCTTCCCTTACTCTCTGTGAGGACTTAGACGCTCTTCTGCATGCTTTGTTAAAACTCTGTTCTTCCTTCACTCAACAGAAACACATAAGACACCTACTATGTATTGTGTGTGTCCTAGTACATCATGAGAAACTCTGGGCTGGAAGAAGCACAAGCTGGAATCAAGATTGCCGGGAGTAATATCAATAACCTCAGATATGCAGATGACACCACCCTTATGGCAGAAAGTGAAGAGGAACTCAAAAGCCTCTTGATGAAAGTGAAAGTGGAGAGTGAAAAGTTGGCTTAAAGCTCAACATTCAGAAAACGAAGATCATGGCATCTTTTCCCATCACTTCATGGGAAATAGATGGGGAAACAGTGGAAACAGTGTCAGACTTTATTTTTGGGGGGCTCCAAAATCACTGCAGATGGTGACTTCAGCCATGAAATTAAAAGACGCTTACTCTTTGGAAGAAAAGTTATGACCAACCTAGATAGCATATTGAAAAGCAGAGACATTACTTTGCCAACAAAGGTCCGTCTAGTCAAGGCTGTGGTTTTTCCTGTGGTCATGTATGGATGTGAGAGTTGGACTGTGAAGAAAGCTGAGTGCCGAAGAATTGATGCTTTTGAACTGTGGTTGTTGGAGAAGACTCTTGAGAGTCCTTTGGACTGCAAGGAGATCCAACTAGTCCATTCTGAAAGAGATCAGTCCTGGGATTTCTTTGGAAGGAATGATGCTAAAGCTGAAACTCCAGTACTTTGACCACCTCATGCAAAGAGTTGACTCATTGGAAAAGACTGATACTGGGGGGGATTGGGGGAGGAGGAAAAGGGGACGACAGAGGATGAGATGGCTGGATGGCATCACGGACTCAATGGACGTGAGTTTGAGTGAACTCCAGGAGTTGGTGATGGACAGGGGGGCCTGGTGTGCTGTGATTCATGGGGTCACAAAGAGTTGGACACGACTGAGCAACTGAACTGAACTGAACTGAAAGATATGACGGTAACTAAAATAGACATGGTTCCTATCCTTATGAAGCTTTCATATTTGAAGTGAAAACACATGATCAAGTGTATGTATAAACGAGTAGAAAATTTGTAGTTTCTAGGAAGGAATGAAAGAAAGTGAGGTGGTGGGAATACTACTTAGGAGAACTGCAGGAAAGCCAGTGGCTATAGTGTGGTTCGCTAGGAGAAAGGCAGATCTGAGATCAGGTAGAAAAAGGCAGTCATGGACAAGTTGATATAGAGTCTAGTAAACAATGTTAAAGCCCTAGGTCTTATTTAAGTGCCCTTTCATAGCTCTTAATGAACTACCTCTATGTCAAGAGATATGGTCTCTCTGTCTCTTGGCCTTAAGCAATCCATTCCATTTTTCTAAGAGTTGTAAAGTGAGTAACCACATATGCCTTAAATAGTGTTGTGAGGATCAAATAAAATGGAATACTAATGAAGTGATTTGGAGAAGGAAATGACAACCCACTCCAGTATTCTTGCCTGGAAAATCCATGGACAGAGGAACCTGGAGGGCTACAGTCCATGGGGTCCCAAAGAGTTGGACACGACTGAGCAACTAACACACACAATGAAGTGAAAGTCGCTCAGTCGTGTCTAATAAGTATCCCTTAATGAAACCATAGTCACAGCACTACATGCATTATATCTCTTAGTCCACAAACAATAGGCTTTATTCCCACTAGGAGAATGGAGGAATGACTCTTGCACTCAATGTCGAAGGCAGAGTAAGAGGTTGTTGGTGCAAAACACATGATGAAGAGATAAGGCACTCCAGAACATGGGAGCAACATATGCAAAGTTATCAGAAATACTGGAGTCGGGGGTGATAATAAGCAATCAGATATGTACAGCTGGAGAGTACAGTGCAGGGACCAGGAGGAGAAAACTCCGGAGAAATAGATTCTTAACTTATTTGGGTTATTCAGTCTTGCTGTAACTAACTTTACTTCTTCAAGTCTCAATTTCCTTGTGTATGAAAAGGGGCAATGACCCTTTGTTTGTAGTATTATTGTAAGAGAAACATTAAGTAATCTTTTTGCACAGAGCACAACCCAAAGTAAGTTTTTTAAAATATTAGCTTTTAAAGTATTAATATATACCCAAATATCCAAGGAATTTTTATTAATGCACCAATACCCTTCTAAGCTCATTTTCAGTGATAAGCTATCATATTCTGTTGCAGATCTTCCCCATTCTACACTTTGATAATGACTTAATATGGGAACACACATCAGACCAGATTTTTTAGATTACCAAAGTTGGAATGGATAGTCAATATATCAAGTAACAAAATCATATCTTGATAGACCGAAGTGATTACATTTAACATAGATAAATGTATAGTCCTAAACTCACATTCAGGGGGGAAAAATCTATTTGAGATGAGACAGATGTGGGTAAACAGCCATTCATATGAAATATCAAAGGGTATTTTTATGTGAATGAACACTCAATATGTGATAAGAATGCTGTATATTTTCCAAAAGTGCAGATGCAGTGGTATTTTAGTGGCATTCATAGAGGTATGTGCCTGATAGAAGAAAAAGTAATTATCTCACTTCAGTAAAACCAAAGAAACTTATCTCAGTGACAGAAAGTGGTTAATATGTACAGATTGTTTGAATGATTGCATCTTTGAAACTAATGACTGAAGGGATCAGTATATTAATACTGCAAATGTATCTCTGGTTAGTGTCCATTTAGAATGAAAGGTATGAAAGATTCTCTGAAAGATGTGAAAAGCAGTGTCTGAAAGGAAATGGGGCTCAAAACATTGACCTTCATCTCCTCTTTTGATTCCTGTAATTCTGCTAGTGTTAAGGAGGCCAGTAGACCAGTTGGCAGATCTTTTCAAGGAAGTTGACCCTGAATAGTTTGCTTTTGACATACGGCCAATGGAAAAGTCAGACTGTAATTCATCTGGGGAGTCTGGTTGAAATGTGTAATGATGGGCATGACATGTACTCAGCAAGAGTGGCATGAACCCATACAAGGGAATTGGAATGCTTACAAAGAGGATGCTCCAAAAAGAGGGTGCAGAGAAAAGCACAGCCTTCATTTGAAATAAACTCTTGGTGAATTTTAAGAGACTGGAACATGTTTTAAGGAAATCTGGGCTTGCTTTCAAAAGCAGGATCCATTTATAGTCTGAGGGGAAAGCCACAGGAGGCTAAGGGATGCTGGCTGAGATGTACTTTGAATTCCTTGATTTTCCAAATCTGAAGCTCAAAGTCAAATTCAGGCCCTGCCAACTACTTGAACCATGACGAGAGTTAAAAGGTTTTCGTAAGTCCTTGAAAAATATAACTACAGCTTGACGGCTTTAATTCTCCAACATCAATAATGGTGGCTGGGTTGGATAATCCTTGTGATACTACTCAGTTTCACTCCCTGGTACAAACTCTGCATTTATTCCTTGTTTTGGAAAGGTATTACTCATAGAGGAAAAATGGTAAAGTGATTTATGTAAGACGATTCTCTACAAGCCATGACAGTCATGACTTGCTTTGCATTCTCGGGATGGCATGAAATTCTGTCAGAGCACACGAAAGCTCTTTTAAGAAGCAGGTGAACACAGGATTACGGACAGAAAATTCTATGGCAAAATGGTAAGCACAGATTAAGGAAAAGCGCACCACTGGCGGTATCACATCTGGATGAGAAAGAGATAATGTTGTGTTGCTTTAGAGATGATGCTTTAGTCGCTAAATTGTGTCCAACCCTTGTGACCCCATGGGTTGTAGCCCACCAGGCCCCTCTGTCCATGGGCTTTTCCAGGCAAGAATACTGAAGTGGTTTGCCATTTCCTTCTCCACAGTATCTTCCTGACCCAGGGGTTGAACCCAGGTCTTCTATGCTGCAGGCAGTCTTCCTGCATTGAAGGTGGATTCTTTACTGACTGAGCTACTAGGGATAGACAGATAGACAAACAGATAGAAAGAGAGAGACAGACAGACAGACAGACAGATAGATAGTCATTCAGTCTTTTAAGTCTTACAGTGATTTTTATTTAGCAGACCCTCTTTATTGAAGAATCCCTTCTCACATCACTTACTACTCATTCTTGACTAGTTGACTCTTGCTCTCAATTTCAGAAAGACTATTTCCAACTAAATTGGTCTTAAAAATATTACTTTCTCAGCTCTTTTCCACATGTTAACACCCCTTTCCCATGTTCACTTTTGCCCTTTTATAACATTCCCTGTAATAAACTGTATAGCCTAAGCTATGCTCTAACACCCTCCAAATCTTATTTGCATGCTGCAATAAAATGTATTTCTCACAAACTCTAAATGTTCCATGAATACCAGCATAAGGCTGTGCTTAACACGGTCAGCAAGGGACCCTCACCGATAGACGCCAGGCCTTGCTGTTATTGCACCATCTGTGACTCTAGTCTCTTCCCAGTAACTAAGGCAGTGAAAGGGAAAGAGTAGAAACTTGTGCTGATCAAACCTGTCTCCAGAAGTGATGTCAATCAAAGATGTTCACAGCTCATATCTCGGAATCCACCCACCATCATGCTGTAGTGGAGCCACTGTTAAAAGTCTCACCTGTGATGGCCTGAGATGTGATCTCAGTGGAAGGAAATTATGAGCAAGAACAGTTACCTAAGCAGCTGACAAAGTTTGGGGAAAGTGATAACAATAAAGACAGTAGGATTGTATGGGTTTTGCTAGGAAAGAGATGTGCTAAATAACACAATAATAGGCTAGGAGTGAGTGATCAATAACTAATAGCTAAGTGTGAAAGCCAATGGATTAGGGAAAAACCCAGACTTCCCTCCTGTGTTCCTACTTACACCACACTCACAACACTCCTGACAGCAGATGTGTGGAGGGTTTCCCTACAGCAAGCAATCCACTGAGACATCAGCAGAGTCTCCAACAATTTAACTCAATTATGACATGCTCTACCCAGATATAATGTCAGATCCCACAGGTCACATGAGACTGCCCCCATTTCAGATGCCAGTCACAAGTAATAGATCCCCAGGTTTCCTACAACTTCTGTCTGATTTGTCCACAAATAGGAGGTTCCAATTACCTCCCTGCCCTTAGATTTTGTTATTTGCTAGAGAAGCTCACAGAACTCAAGGAAACACTTATTTAATTTTGCCAGTTTATTGAAGGATATCATAAAGGTTATTGATGGACAGACAGATGCAGAGATAGATAAGGTGAGGTTTGTGGGGAGTCCTGAACTTGTGACTATGAACTTCCGTCTTGCTGGAGGTAGGGAGCATCACTCTCCTATACATGGATATATTCTTGGAAGTTCTCTGAACTCCATGCTATTGGGATTTTAGTGAAGCTTCCTCACTTGAACATGATCAATTATTAATATTGACTCCATATTTAGCCCCTCTTCCTTCTCTGGAGAATGTGAGGTGGGGCTGAAAATTCTGCCTCTAACCATGACTTGGTTTTTCTTGGAATCAGCCTCCACCCAGGTGCCCACTCAGAGTTACCTCATTAGAACAAAAGGTGTTCCTAGTGTTCTTGTCATTTAGGAAATTATAAGAACTGAAACTCCAAAACTTTGGCCACCTGATGCAAAGAGCTGACTCATTTCAAAAATCACCTTCCCTGATGCTGGGAAGGATTGAAGGCAAGAGGAGAAGGGGTCAACAGAGGATAAGATGGTTGGATGGCATCACTGACTCAATGGACATGAGTTTGAGTAAACTCCAGGAGTTGGTGATGGACAGGGAGGCCTAGCATGCTGTGGTCCATGGGGTTGCAGAGAGTTGGACATGACTGAGCAACTGAACTGAACTGAACTGAAGGGCTTTAGGGACTGTATGCCAGGAACTGGGGGCAGAGACCAATACAGATCTAGATTTAGATACTTCTTTTATCTGTTATCTTACAGTCAATGAATCTCCATGGCAGCATGTAGAGACATTTGTTTCCTGAATTCTGAGGGCATAAAATGTGAAATTCAGGACCACAGCCTATTTATAAGAGTATTTCAACTCCAGAAGAGGTTGAGTTCTTCATTTCAGTCATGCCAATGTCTGGCCTTTATTAGGAAGGAATAAAACCAACGGGATCAGATGAGGATCTCTGAGTCATACAAATAAAAATCTCAAATCCAAGATCCCTCTAAAATCCCTAGACCAAGAGAAAGTACAGTCGCTCAGTTGTGTTTCACTCTTTGTGACCCATGGACTTTAGCCCACCAGGCTTCTCTGTCCATGGGATGTCCCAGGTAGGAATATTGGAGTGGGTTGCCATTTCCTTCTTCAGAGGATCTTCCTGACCCAGGGATTGAACCTCAGTCTCCTACAGAGCAGGCAGATTCTTTACCATTTGAGCCACCAGGGAAGCTCTGGACCTAGAGAAATGGTCCACTTTTCATTGTTAAAAGCTGGTTCTTCTTCCTCTTTACTTTAAGATGATTCAGAAGATTTTCCTTACAAGAAGAAACACACACACTTAAGAATCCTCGCCAGTGTCCCCTCTGACAGCAAACTCCTATTTGGGGTTAAGTCACAGACAATATGGCTCAATGTGTGTGTGTGTGTGTGTACACATGTGCCTCTCTAAAACACCAATGAACACATTTTTGAAAGAGAGTACAGGTGGCTTGTCAAGGTTTCTTGGTTAGGGAAGCTTGTGTCGGTGTTCTGGTGGGTGGAGCTGTATTTCTTCTCTCTGGAGAGCAATGAAATGTCCAGTAATGAGTTATGGGATTCTTCACAGAGCTAGAACAAATAATTTCACAATTTGTATGGAAATACAAAAAACCTTGAATAGCCAAAGCTGTGTTGAGAAAGAAGGGAACTGGAGGAATCAACCTACCTGACTTTAGGCTCTACTACAAAGCCACAGTCATCAAGACAGTATGGTACTGGCACAAAGACAGAAATATAGATCAATGGAACAAAATAGAAAGCCCAGAGATAAATCCATGCACATATGGACACCTTATTTTTGACAAAGGAGGCAAGAATATACAATGGATTAAAGACAATCTCTTTAACAAGTGGTGCTGGGAAAACTGGTCAACCACTTGTAGAAGAATGAAACTAGAACACTTTCTAACACCATACACAAAAATAAACTCAAAATGGATTAAAGATCTAAACATAAGACCAGAAACTATAAAACTCCTAGAGGAGAACATAGGCAAAACACTCTCTGACATACATCACAGCAGGATCCTCTATGACCCACCTCCCAGAATATTGGAAATAAAAGCAAAAATAAACAAATGGGACCTGAAAAAAAAAAAAAAAGAAAGAGAGTAGTGAAAATTAATTCTGCCAATGGATTAACCTTCATGAAGGGAAATGGTGAAGCTGAATGGTGAATGCTGAAGCTCCAATACTTTGGCCACCTAATGCAAAGAACTGACTCATTGGAAAAGTCCCTGATGCTGGGAAAGATTGAAGTCAGGAGGGGAAGGGGACAACAGAGGATGAGATGGTTAGATGGCATCACTGACTTGATGGACGTAAGTTTGAGCAAGCTCCAGGAGTTGGTGATTGACAGGGAAGCCTTGTGTGCTGCAGTCCATGGGGTTGCAAAGAGTCAGACACGACTGACGAAACTGAGGGCAATGGTTGAAGGTCTTGAAAGAAAATGACTGGAAAATTGAAGAGAAAGAAATCCAGGTACATAGAGTGATGGAAGGTGAGCACAAATGTGAGTAATGTTGTATCACACGATAGTGTCCAGTAGAAGGCATCCACCGTTGTGATAGGCAGAATAATGTCTGGCTCCCCTAAGATGTCTTCCTTCTTATTCCTGGAATTTGTGAATATATTACCTTACATGTTACAAGGGGTTTTGCTGATGTGATTAAATTAAGGATCTCGAAAATGGGAAAACTGTCCTGATTTATCTGGATTGTCCCAATGTAATCACTAGGCTCTGTATAAGTGAAAGAGTAAGGTGAGGGAGTCTCCACCATCAAAGATGTAATAAAGCAGAAATCAGAATGATGTGATTGCTGTCAGGTGGTCTTGAGTCAAAGAAGCTCAAAAGAGCTAGGAAACATTCTTTCCTAAATCTTCCAGAAGGAATTCTGCTGATGCCTTGATTTTAATCCCATGATACCCATTTCAGACTCTGACTTCCAAACCATAAGATAACAAATTTACTTTTTTAAAGACACTAAGTTTGTGGGGATTTGTTTCAGCATCAGTAGGGAACAGACATAACCATGGAGAGTCACTAAACAACAAAGTAGACGTCATGACTCACCCAGCTGACCTCAGCCTATCTCTTCTATCCTAGAGTAATGGTCATATGAATGTACCCACAGTGGTAGTGACAGAAGTAACACAGGGGTCCATGGACTCCTATCACCAAAGCTGATCTAAATATTAAGTGTTACTATATTGCCATTAATTGAGATCAACTCTTAGCCCTTAATGTGGCATTAGTCACTCAGAACACCATCCAGCAACTTAGTTGCAAATTTTTATCTTAGATCCTTCCTACCCCTGATGGCTCAGTGTTAAAAAATCTGCCTGCCAATGCAGAAGATCTGGGTTTGATCCCTGGGACAGGAAGATCCCTTGGAGAAGGAAATGGCAACCCTCCTCAGTATCCTTGCCTGGGAAATCCCATGGACAAAGGAGCCTGGTGGGCTAAAGTCCATGGGGTTGTGAAAGAGTTGGACACAACTTAGGGACTAAACAGCAACAAGCCCTGAGGAGACAACAGTTTACCTTTCCTAAAGTTGGCAAATACTCTGGGTATGGATTTCCCTTTCCCATTTGTAGACTTTCAACCATCCTCATCATCTAGAACATACAGAAGGTTTGAATTGTCAAATTCAAAGCCATGGGATTTGCATAGCATTACATCCGACTGAGGAATCCACTTTATTGTTTTTAACTTTTCATTTTGTGTTGGAGTATAGTTGATTAACAATGTTTTGATATCAAACAATGTTACAATGTTTCAGGTGGACAACAAAGGGATTCAGACATACATTTACATGTATCTATTTTCCCCCAAGTTCAGTTCAGTCAGTCATATCCAACTCTTCACAACCACATGGACTGCAGCATGCCACGCTTCTCTGTTCATCACCAACACCCGGAGCTTGCTCAAACTCATAGCCATCGAGTCAGTAATTACCTCCAACTATCTCATCTTTTGTTATCCCCTTCTCCTTGTGCCCTCTTCCCCAACATCAGGGTCTTCTCCAGAGTCTTCACATCAGGTGGCCAAAGTATTGAAGCTTCAGCATCAGTCCTTCCAATGAATATTCAGCATTGATTTCCTTTAGAATTGACTGGTTTGATCTCCTTTATGTCCAACAGAGTCTCAAGAGTCTTCTCCAACACTGCAGTTCAGAAGAATCAATTTTTCAGCACTCAGCTTTCTTTATGATCCAACTCTCACACCCATACACGACTACTGGAAAAACCATATCTTTGACTATACAGACCTTTGTTGGCAAAGTAATGTCTCTGCATTTTAACATGCTGTCTAGGTTTGTCATAGCTTTTCTTCCAAGGAATAAGTGTCTTTTAATTTCATGGCCGCAGTCACCATCTGCAGTGATTTTGGAGCCCAAGAAAATAAAGTCTGTCACTGTTTCCATTGTTTTCCCATCTATTTCGCCCCCAAACTCCCCTCCTATCCAGGCTGCCATATAACATGGAGCAGAATTCCCAATGCTATGCAGTAGGCTATCCATTTTAAATGTAACAGTGTACACATATCCATCCCAAACTCCCTAACTATCCCTGTCCCCTCTCATTCTTCTGACCCCCTCCAGCAACCATAAGTTAGTTCTCTAAGTCTGTGAGTCTGTTTCTGTTTTGTTAATAAGTTCATTTGTATCATTTTCTTTTTAGAGTCTGCATATAAATGATATTATACAATATTTGTCTTTCACTGTCTGACTGACTTCACTCAGTATGACAATCTCTAGGTCCATCCGTGTTGCTGAAGATGGCATTATTTCATTCTTTTTAATGGCTGAATAATATTCCACCCCGTGTGTATATACCACATCTTCTTTATCCATTTATCGTGTGTATATACCACATCTTCTTTATCCATCTATCTGTCAATGGGCACTTAGGTTGCTTTCAAGTAGTGGCTATTGTAAGCAGAGCTGCCCTTTTGGATCATGTATTTCTTCAGAAATATACCCTGGAACTGGATTGCAGAGTCATATGGTAGCTCTCTAAGGGACCTCTATACTGTTCTCCATATTGGCTATACTAATTAATGTTCCCACCAACAATTACCTTCTCTGTGGAGGGAGTGGAAGGTTCCTTTCTCCTGCACCCTTTTGAGCATTTAATGTTTGTGGATTTTTTGATGATAGCCATTCTGACTGATGTGAGGTGATATCTCATTGTAGTTTTGATTTCCACTCTCTAGTAATTAGTGATGATAAATATCTTTTCATGTGCCCCTTGGCTATCTGTATGTCTTCTTCAGAGAAATGTATATTTAGGTCTTCTGCCCAATTTTTTGATTGGATTGCTTGTTTTGACGATGATAAGCCTGATGAGATAATTTATAAATTTTGGAGAATAATCCCTTGTTTGTCACATCATATGAAAATATTTTCTCCCAATCTGTGGGTTGTCATTTCATTTTACTTATTGTTTCCTTTGCTGTGCAAAAGCTTTTGAGTTTAAATAGGTCCCGTTTGTTTATTTTTGTTTTTATTTCTATTATTCTCAGAGACAGATTGAAAAAGATATCACCGTGATTTAAGTCAGAGTGATCTATCTAGGTTCTCCTCTAGGAGTTTTATAGTGTTTGGTCTCACATTTATGTCTTTAATCTAATCTAACTTTACCTTTGTGCATGGTGTTAAGGAATGATCTAGTTTCATTTTTTTCACATGTAGCGGTCTAGTTTTTCTAGTATCATTTGTTGAAGGGACTGTGTTTCCAACATTGTGTAGTCTTCCCTCCTTTATTGTAGATTAATGGACCATAGGTGTGTGGGTTTATTTCTGGGCTTTCTATCCTGTTCAAGGAACCCACTTTAGAGCAGAAGTATTATAGCAGTGGGATCCACTGGTTCTGTCATATACGCATCAAGCAAACCATCAGACTGATAGAGCAATGAAAATTATAACTGAAATACAGACTGGTAATCTGGACTGCAAGGAGATCCAACCAGTCCATTCTAAAGGAGATCAGTCCTGGGTATTCATTGGAAGGATTGATGCTAAGGCTGAAACTCCAATACTTTGGCCACCTCATGCGAAGAGTTGACTCATTGGAAAAGACCCTGATGCTGGGAAGAATTGGGGGCAGGAGGAAAAGGGGACAACAGAGGATGAGATGGCTGGATGGCATCACCGACTTGATGGACATGAGTTTGAGTAAACTCTGGGAGTTGGTGATGGACAGGGAGGCCTGGCGTGCTGCGATTCATGGGGTCACAAAGAGTTGGACACAACTGAGCGACTGAACTGAACTGAATGACTCCTGAGTATATGGAAAATAATCTATCAGGATGCAGTACACACCCTAAATCAATGCCTGTCATATTTTCCAGTGAACCCAACAGATATGAGTCTGAGAAATATGGCTGAAAGCTGGAGTGACCACACATATCATCACTCCTATTGATTCCAGTCCTGCAACTCTTGACTCTAAAGGTTTAGAAGTCCTGATCCTTTGCCAGAGGACACAGACATAATCTCATTCAACTTGCAACTATAGCTGCCATCTGGTTACTTTAGGATATGTGTGCCAAGAAATCAGCAGTCAAGGAAAAAAAAAAAAAAGGGGAATTACCAACCTGAATAGGGTAATAGACTCCAAATATTAGGAGGAGATAGGACTGCCAAAGAATACGTTCAGGTACCAAAGAATAGGATTTGTGTCCATGAGAGCCGCAGTCACATCTCTTGACATCTTTTCCCATATTTAACAGGAAATTGACAAGCAAAGCACCTGTGGCCTGAGAAGGACATTATGACTGTCCAAAATACCCACTTGATATGAGGATTTGGGTCACTTGTCTGTGTGATCTACCCAAAACCAGCAGAGGTGCTAGCCAAGGCTAGGTGGAATCTAAAATGTGAAGTTGAGGAAGGAGATTATAAGTCAGAATTAACTACAGGAGGAAAATAGACAAAGCAGAATCCTGGCAAAGCTGTTTCTGCTGCTGCTAAATCACTTCAGTCGTGTCTGACTCTGTGCGACTCCATAGATGGCAGCCCACCAGGCTCCACTGTCCCTGGGGTTCTCCAGGCAAGAACACTGGAGTGGGTTGCCATTTCCCTCTCCGGTGCATGAAAGTGGAAAGTGAAAAGTGAAAGGGAAGTCGCTCAGTCGTGTCCGACTCTTCGCAACCCCTGCAGCCCACCAGGCTCCTCCATCCGTGGGATTTTCCAGGCAAGAGTACTGAAGTGGGGTGCCATCGCCTTCTCCAGAAGCCATTTCTAGAACTTATCATACGAAGAAAGTAGTTGGTTCCAGTTAGTGCAAGGTGTGCCACCCTGGTGGGTCTCCATTCCCTGACTTCCTCTTTTCCACTGTCAGGCCTGAGTCACACATTCCTGAAGCTGCTGAGACTGTTGGTAGCTGAAGGCTCTTATATGAATCATTCCCCAGGAAATTCCTCAAAAGAAGAGACCTGACTTACGCAAACCCATGACCTATTCCTGAGACGTGCCACCTAGAGTCACTGGTGGAGGAGGAGGTAAACATGAGTCAAAAGAGTCCAATTATGAAGACTCATCCCACCTCCGGTGATCCCCTTGGATTGTGGTGACTGTGTTTATAATTCTGCATTCCTCATTATTCGCTATTTCACTCACCCACAGGTTCTGACTCAAAGTATATTCCCCCCAAACCTTTTATATAAAAATGTTCATCTCAGGGTCTATTAGGGGGAAAACCTGACCTATGGCATCTAAATAAGAATCAGTAAGAACCATGAAGAAGAAGTGCAGGTTTCTATGAAAGTATAGAATCTAAGCGGAGAAGGCAATGGCACCCCACTCCAGTACTCTTGCCTGGAAAATCCCATGGACAGAGGAGCCTGGTAGGCTGCAGTCCATGGGGTCGCTAAGAGTTGGACACGACTGAGCGACTTCACTTTCACTTTTCCCTTTCATGCATTGGAGAAGGAAATGGCAACCCACTCCAGTGTTCTTGCCTGGAGAATCCCAGGGACGGGGGAGTCTGGTGGGCTGCCGTCTATGGGGTTGCACAGAGTCGGACATGACTGAAGTGACTTAGCATAGCATAGCATAGAATCTAAGATTAGGTTTAAATCAATCAGTAAGTTCAGTCGCTCAGTAGTGTCCCACTCTTTGCAACCCCATGGACTGCAGCACACCAGACTTCCCTGTCCATCACCAACTCCCATATTAGTATCGGATGGATGTGCTGTTTCCTTTTTTATTTAGACCTGGAAATTGAAATCACTTCTTTGTTCCCCTGTCCTTTTCCCTCTGCCTCTCCCACTAAGGAAACTTTGACCAACATCAAAGAGCAGCCGCACAGTAGAGAGCTGACTTAGCCATAAGGATTTCCCATTGCTGTGATATATGTGACTTTTTCCTTTTGCTGTCACTTAATTCTGCCCCCTGGACTTGCCTCTAAGGTGCAGAGAGAGAACCAAGTCTCTGTACTTTCAAGAATGTCTTTCTTTTCAAATTATCACTTGAACAGACAGGATGATCCCACACAGACCCCTTTAAGTTATCCAACAGGCTTCTAAATATGAGAGAAGCACAAAATATGCCTTTCCATGTTTCTGGCACCTCTATGAGTAGAAAAAAAATACAAATTATCATTGCATATTAAAGGCATCTGGGAAATGAGGTGATCACTGATAATTATGAAACTACATATGAATATAGGCTCATAAACATTTTACCTTTTAAGGCATTTTATTAAATATTGAACAACAGCCTCAGTTTTGGAATCAGATCTTGTGGACTCCAATTCTACCTCCTCCAATTCCCAACTGTTTCATTTTGAGCGGGTCAGTTAAATACAGTGATTTAAATGCACCATTTGTATATGTGCAAGGGGGGTTATAATAGGTAGATGGCATGTGGTGCATGTTCTGTCCAACCCTCTCTTCTCTGACACTGAACCTGTCTCCCTGCTGCGAGTGTTGGTTGCTCCTAGCACTTACCTGTACATTTCGTCAAAGGTTTTCCCTTGGTTGATGAGATCTACCTCGTTTTCCCTTGGTTGAGGTCCATCTGAAGTGGCTGGGCAACTGCTTATACCCAACTCACCCCCAGCACTCTGGCCAGTAATTGAATCTGCAGTGGGTATATGTCCCAATTCTGACCAAGGAATTATGAAAATATCCTACAGGAAATTCTTCCTTATTAGGAAGAGACAATCTTTTCCATCCTCTGTATGTTGGTGCTGTTTCTATGTACTACGTGAAACAGCTATAGTTACCAACAAACTATACTGAACACAGAACAAACATCGACGGTCACAGGACAGACAGGGAAGAAAATTAAATATTTGATACCATAAGTGACTCCTTAAATCAAACGTTCCAGAGAATTTTGTTTCCCACTGAAAAGACTCAACTTCCTGTTATGTTGGTTAACACGTGTCAGCGTTATTTAGTGAGTTGATTCAAGGGTCCTCTTTCTTCCAGCAAAAGGAGGCTAACAGATACACAGGGTGTGTGTTTGTGAGGGGTGGGGGGATGAAGAGAGAGAGACAGAGGCTGACATAGAAGGAAGAGAGACGGGAAAAGAGAGAATACATATCCTGCCATCTGCTTTGATTCCCTTATCTTAGTCACTGAGGAAGCCCTACCTGCTTCTTCAAAAACTGCCCAGCTTTCTTTTTTCTAGAACTAGATTGAATTGGGTTTTGCTAAAGGGGACCTGAAACACTGATATTGATTAATTCCTATTTCAAAGTGTTGTGTTTAGAACAGCTACAGTACAATAGACACTCAATGATAATCAGCTATTTATAGCATTTTTAATTATCAAGATACATTGTTCTTTCATCTTATCACTCCTTATGAGACCAAAGTGGTGGTCCTTAAAGCTAGTTTCACATTAGTATCACCTGAAAAGCTTTGAAAACTTAATGCAGCCCAAATCTTCCACTTTCATGGTACTGGAGTAACTGATTCAAGTCTTCAATGTACATAACTGGGAAACCAGACAAAATATATGAAACAACTTGTATCGGTGTGATGACCATATAGTTGGTTTTTGTCCTTGGTTCCTAGCATATAGCTCCTAAAACCTTTGGAATCTCTGCCGTGCTAGAAAGCATCCTTTGTTCTAATGAGGTCACTGTTTTGTTTTGTTTTTTCAGTGAAACACAGTTTACTTACATGTACAAAATCACTTAAACAAACATACATATATGTAACCGAAATAAAAGCTTCATAAGACAATAATTACTCTTAGTGCAAGTCATATATCTTTTTTTTAATTTTTATTGGCGTATAGTTGATTTACAATGTTGTGTTAGCTTCTGCTGTACAACAAACTGAATCAGTTATAGATATACATATATCCTCTCTTTTTCAGATTCTTTCCCCGTATAGGCTATATAGAGTTATCTGTGCTCCAGTACTCTTGCCTGGAAAATCCCATGAATGGAGGAGCCTGGTAGGCTGCAGTCCATAGGGTCGCAAAGAGTCAGACACAACTGAGCGACTTCACTTTCACTTTTCACTTTCCTGCATTGGAGAAGGAAATGGCAACCCACTCCAGTGTTCTTGCCTGGAGAATCCCAGGGACGGGGAAGCCTGGTGGGCTGCCGTCTATGGGGTCGCACAGAGTCGGACATGACTGAAGCGACTTAGCAGCAGCAGCAGTGCTATATTATTAATCCTTGTTAGATATCTATTTTCTTAATAATAGGGTGTATATGTCAACCCCAATCTTCCAATTTATCTCCCCACTTCCACCTGTGGTAACCATGTTTGTTTTCTACATCTGTGACTCTGTTTTTGTTTTAAAAGTGAGCTAATTCATACCATTTTTTAGATTGCACATATAAAGTAGGAGACCCAAGTTTGATCCCTAGGTTGGGAAGATCCCCTGGAGAAAGGAATGGCTACTCATTCCAATATTCTTGCCTGGAGAATCCCCATGGACAGAGGAGCCTAGCAGGCTAGAGTCCATGGGGTCACAGAGAGTCAGATATGACTGACCAACACTTCATTTTATAATTGATGTTATATGATATTTGTCTTTCTCCTACTGACTTCACTCAGTGAAGAGATGAAAATCTCTAGGTCTGTCCATGTTGGTGCAAATAGCATTCTTTTGTTCTTTATTATAGCTGAGTAGTATTTCATTGTGTATGTGTACGACATCTTCTTTATGCATTCCTCTATTGATGGTCATTTAGGTTGCTTCCATGTCCTGGCTATCATAAATAGTGCTTCAGTGAGCATTGGGATGCATATATCTTTTGAATTATGATTTTCTCCAAATATATGTCCATGAGTGAGATTGCTGGATCATGCATGCCTGCTAAATCACTTCAGTCATGTCTGACTCTTTGCTATCCTATGGACTGTAGCCCGCCAGGCTCCTCTGTCCATGGTATTCTCCAGGCAAGAACACTGGAGTGGGTTGCCACGCCCTCCTCCAGGGGATCTTCCTGACCCAGGGATGGAACTCCAGTCTCTCACAGCTCCTGCATTAGCAGGTGGGTTCTTTACTACTAGTTCCACCTGGGAAGCCTTGCTGCATCACAGGGCAACTCTGTTTATAGCTTTCTGAGGAACATCCACACTGTTTTCCATTGAAGCTCTACCAACTGACATTCCTACCAACGGTGCAGGAGAATTCCCTTTTCTCCACACCCTCTCCAGGATTTATCCTTTATAGATTTTTTTTTTTGATGATGGCCATTCTGACTGGTGTAAGGTGATAACCTCATTGTAGTTTTGATTTGTATTTCTCTAATAATTAGTGATGTTGAGCGTCTTTTCATGTGCTTTTTGGCCCTCTGTGTGTCTTCTTTGGAGAAATGTCTGCTTAGATCTTCCGTGCGAGGCCACCTTTGATGAGCACCTAGATAGCCTCAGGAACAGGGAGGGCCTGGTTGCCACATAAAACCAAGGATTAGGAGGTTGGAACTTTCAGCCCTACCCCTTGGAGGCAGAGGTGGAATTTGAGTTAATCACCAATTGCCAAAGATTTAATCAATCATGATTACTTAATGAAACTTCCATAAAAACCACTAAATGCAGGGTTTAGAGAACTGAGTCATTGAACACATGAAAGTCCTAGAAGGAAGGTATGCCCGGAAGGGACGTGCAGTCTGTGTGCTTTCTCCCGTACCTTCCCTACTCACTTCCATCTGGCTGTTCCTGATGGTGTCCTCTGCAATAAACCGCTAAGTAAAGGGCTTTCTGTAGTTCTGTGAGCCGCTTTAGCAAATTATCAAACCTGAGGAGAGAGTCATTGTATCTCTGGATTTATAGCTGATTGGTCAAAAGTACAGGTGGCAACGTGGAACTTGCAAGTGATGTCCCTACATCTTGTGAGACCAAGCTCTCAACCTGAGGGACTGTGCTAACACCAGGTGGTTAGTGTCACAATTGAATTATACAGCATCCAGTTTGTGTTCAGAGAGCTGGAGAATTGGTCAACAGGGAGAGACCAAAAACATACATTTGTATCCGAAGCATTGTGAATAAAAACAATTCAGTTAGACATCATACAGCAGGCAGGATAGGGATTGTGATACCTAAGAGAAAGGAAATAAATGAAATGAACCTTATAATTCCCCTAGATTTCCAGACCCAGTACAGAAGAAGGAACCCCAGAAAGGCAATATTCTTGAGATTATGAAGCAGATAGTACAGGGTTAAAGGAGTCCAAGATACTGGAAAGGATGAAGATACACAGACAAAAAGCTCCAGAAATCTGCAACAGGTCCCATGGGTCTATTAATGAGTACAAAGCTACATGAATGTAGTGAGTAATTCCATAAACCCTGGCAAAGGAACCCTACCAGGGAGCTGTAAGATAAACAGTTATGATCGTCTTCTGAGTTCTGACCAATCAGAGTGGAGGTATGCTCACTGAATACCCAGAGCACCCTGGAGGCAAAGATATATCACCCCTTAGTAGTAATGCAAGATTGTCTCTAGAATAATAACTACTGTCGACCAACACTAACAGCATTTAAAAAGAAGCAAGCCTGGGAAGTCTCAGACTGATCTGAAAGTAACAACTCTCAAACAAGACAAAATTTAACGTCTGTAAAAGAAGACAACAAATCCCAGATTCTACCAATGTAATATTCACAATGCCCGATGCCCAGTAAAAATTATTAGGCAGATAATTTGGGGTAGTCAAAGCAACATCAGGTATGTAAATTTGATACCCCCAACTTCTCTAACAAAATAGACAGCAAAGCTCAATAAAACAAATAAAATGACAGAAACTCTAACTGCAACACATAACATGAAGATCATGAACAACTAAAACTAAATTGCCTATAAGTCAAAAAATAAACACCCAATTCCAGCCAGGTTGCTTTGTGCTTTCTGCCACGAGAATTTGGAAATCCATGTACAGTTTGGAGAAGCCACTATTGAACAGAAGCTAGAGGATCTATGTTTAGTTTTTTTCTCAATTTTTCTAAAACTGTATCAGAAAAAGATAGACTGCCCTCTGTATGAAATGCTCAAAGCATGCAGGTAGATAAAAAAGCTAAACCTTGTTGTAGGGGAGAAGCGGTGAAAAGAAAAGGAGACACACCTTTGAAAGTACATAGTAAAAGGGGGAAAAAATCAAAAGCATGAGAATCAGGATTCAGGAAGATAAAATAAGTAGATAATATCAAAGATAACTCAACACCATTTCCAGTCCCTCAAACACACACACACACACACACACACACACACACACAAAGAAAAGAAACATAGTTTTCTACTCTGACAGAAGAGGGCGCTCTTGAACTAGGAATCTTATAAGCCATTACAAACTAACAGGTCTGACCACCAAATATGCAAGGAACCAACCTTCTTCAACTGCTGTGTGTGTGTGTGTGTGTGTGTGTGTATGTGTGTGTGAAACAACAAAAACCTATATAACATAGCATTCAAAACTGAATTACTATATTCAAGCATTTAGGGATATGAAAAAACAATTTGAATTGGAAATTTTAAAAGCAAAAATAGAAATGGGGAAAAAAAGGAGAAAATGAAATAAGACTTGATCTCTGGAAAGAAATAGAATAAAACAAACTAATATTAGAAATTATGACTAGATTCAAAGTGCTCAAAGAAAAAAATATTTAAATGAAAATATTAAAAAGACATCGAAGAAAACAAAAAAAACCAATGCAATTCAAATGAATTAAATAAGTAAAAATGTGTGAGAAAAAATAGTTGAAATTGAAGACAGTCAAAGAGAAAATAGCATCTGTACAATTGGAGTCCCTGCAGAAACTAAGATGATGGAACAAGATTCATATTAAAACCACTGTAAAATATTAATAGCAATTTCCAGAAGGAGAAAAAAGAAAACCTTGTAATAACATATTTAAAGCACCAGGTACCCTGAAAAATCACCTGTAATGATCAACTCCATGATATACACTAACAAAAATGTTTAGTTTGTAAAGATTTAAGAACTATCCTTAGGACTTCCAACATAAAAATGAACTATCTAACAAGGGGAGATATAGACTTCTTATCAAGCACACATGGAACATTTATAAAAATTTAACATATTTTAAAATAAAAAGAATCAAAAATCTCCATAAATATCACTCTGATCAAAATTTAATAAAACTGGAAATTATTGGGGGAAAAAACCCTAGAAATCAAATGTTTCTGATTTTCCACAAATCTTTATCAAGTATTTGACATGATATTTACTTGTCCTTTGGCTCAAATTCAGCCTGAAATTTTTGGTCAGGTGCTGAGTTAAATAAAGCCACAACTCTGTTAGCTGTCCTTCACAATTTTTCCAGTTGGTTCCTTTAAATTCCTAGCACGTATGGCAAACAGTGGCCTAATCATCAGTTTTTCCAACTGATTCATACTTCTATTGCTAAAAACACACAAAGAGCAAAATCTCAGAATATATAATTTTTGAACCACTAAGTTACAAGTTATTAAGAAGGGAGGCTTTTCAGCTCACTCCATTATGTTTGGGGTGGGGAGGGAGACTTCTCCTAGAATTTAACTAAGAGGATACTCTGAAGGGTATTCCAATTAATGATAAGAAATGGACACTGCTATGATTTTTGAGGTTTAATGTTTTCACCTTCCTTCTAACCCAGAATTTTGAAACAGCAACATATAGCATGTTGAATACTCAGATGGAAAAATTACACCAAATGAACAGAAAATACTTTGAGCTATCTATTCATTCCATAATTCAGAAAAGTATATTTACTACCAGCTACATGTGAGAATCTCTGATAGATAATCGCCCCCCAAGATTTTAAGACACAGTCCTTGCCCTCCAGTAGCTTATCATTCACTGAGAGAGACAAATTCACAGATAAAACATGTCAGTAAAATGAAATGAATATTATTGTGGGCATATGGGTAAACTTAAAAAACCCAAAAACTATGCTTGAGATGAAGTAAATAAGGAGATCACCTGCTTATTTCACTTGTTTCACAAAGCAAGTGAAAATTAAAATGCGATTTTGGAGGTTAAAAGACAGTTTAGTTAAATATACAAATAGAAAATTGTATCTGTTAGCGATTTCTGTAGCATTGCTGCATAACATACAACCCATGGCATACAACAATAAGCATTTATCACTTTACATGTATGTGGTTGAACTGGGCCAGTTCTGAACAACTCACCTGAACACACCTATATATCTTCAGGGCCAGCTCTGAATAACTCAGCTGAACACACCTGTATATCTTAAGGGTGGGGTGCTCTGGATCCTGGCTGGGCCTGGCTGGTAACTTGACTTCAAGCTGCAGAGCTGAATGGACTGGTCTTCACTGTGCATTCTTCAGATCTCATTCAAATATGCATTCTGAGACCCATGGTGAGGGGCAGTAAGCTCCACAGGGAAAGTACTTCTAACATGAGCAGGAGGGCAAAAGAATGAGCACAGACCAGTGTCTCTTTGGCCTGAAGTGGGAGCTGGGAAATGGCACAGAGTCACTTCCTCCCACATTTCATGTTCCATAGTAAGTCTTATTGACAAACAGTCATCAGTAGGATGGTACAATAAATTCATCCCACTCTAAGGGATGATACTGAAAAATCTGTGACAAAAAAGAGGATGCCCAATTCTAATATAGGGAGGAAATGAAGAACTGGGAATAAATGACTCAATCAAAAAGTATATTCCCAGATGACATATTAATAGATGAGCCAGAATTATTTTTAAAACCTTATACATATATATTAAATATATGAATTATTAAAATACATTGAAAAAGACTGCATCCACATATGTTATTTTAGGGACCCTATAGTAGTTCCTTTAGATTGGATGGGCATAGGGAACATTGTCACAGGTAAGGATAAAATCTGAACATTTTCCCCCAAAATAAATATTTAATTTCCTTTTTAATTAATATTTACTTTATGATTAAATATGTTTCCTTTTTATTTATAGTCTGTTATCTCTTACCCACAATTATAAATAGGTCTTATTCATCTGTTTGACATGCAGGAAACAGAGAATGTATTATAAATTTTCAGTAGATGGTGAATCCTGGCCCCCTCATAGTTAGCACTGAAATTCTCACTAATAAAAAGATGCTGCATATAGATTTTTACCTTAAGAAATGCTGTGGGGAAGACAAGGACATAAATTAGAAATGAAATGAAGCACAGTATTTAGAATTTAGACACTAACAATTTCCAATATAGGAAACACTGCATGTTTTCTTGTGAAATAAAAAATTCTGACATCTTTACCCTTCGTGCGTTGGTTAAAAATGACACATGATGAATGATAAAATATTTTAAACCAGGATAAATATCCTGTTTCATTCCGTTTCCAATTTGCACCAATATCTCTCCGTTAGTATTTCTCAAAATGAAAATTCAAGTCTACCAAACTGTGGTGAGAATTTTATTAACTGTAAAGAAAATATTAACTATTTGGGCCTGTGATTTAGGGAGTAAACATGACCCTGCAAAATATTTCTTTTGTTTTTTACATCAAACAGTCAGCTCCTGGTCTTGTTTTTGCTGACTGTATAGAGCTTCTCCATCTTTGGCTGCAAAGAATATAATCAATCAGATTTCGGTGTTGACCATCTGGTGATGTCCAGGTATAGAGTCTTCTCTTGTGTTGGTGGAAGAGGGTGTTTGTTATGACCAGTGCATTTTCTTGGCAAAACTCTATTAGTCTTTGCCCTGCTTCATTCCGTATTCCAAGGCCAAATTTGCCTGTTACTCCAGGTGTTTCTTGACTTCCTACTTTTGCATTCCAGTCCCCTATAATGAAAAGGACATCTTTTTTGGGTGTTAGTTCTAAAAGGTCTTGTAGGTCTTCATAGAACCATTCAACTTCTGCTTCTTCAGCGTTACTGGTTGGGGCATAGACTTGGATTACTGTGATATTGAATGGTTTGCCTTGGAAATGAACAGAGACCATTCTGTCGTTTTTGAGATTGCATCCAAGTACTGCATTTTGGACTCTTTTGTTGACCATGATGGCCACTCCATTTCTTCTGAGGGATTCCAGCCTGCAGTAGTAGATATAATGGTCATCTGAGTTAAATTCACCCATTCCAGTCCATTTCAGTTCGCTGATTCCTAGAATGTCAACATTCACTCTTGCCATCTCTTGTTTGACCACTTTCAATTTGCCTTGATTCATGGACCTGACATTCCAGGTTCCTATGCAATATTCTGTTTACAGTATCGGACCTTGCGTCTATCACCAGTTACATCCACAGCTGGGTATTCTTTTTGCTTTGGCTCCATCCCTTCATTCTTTCTGGAGTTATTTCTCCACTAATCTCCAGTAGCATATTGGGCACCTACTGACCTGGGGAGTTTCTCTTTCAGTATCCTATCATTTTGCTTTTTCATACTGTTCATGGGGTTCTCAAGGCAAGAATACTGAAGTGGTTTGCCATTCCCTTCTCCAGTGGACCACATTCTGTCTGATCTCCCCACCATGACCCGCCCATCTTGGGTTGCCCCACGGGCATGGCTTAGTTTCATTGAGTTAGACAAGGCTGTGGTCCTAGTGTGATGAGATTACTAGTTTTCTGTGAGTATGGTTTCAGTGTGTTTGCCCTCTGATGCCATCTTGCAACACCTACCATCTTACTTGGGTTTCCCTTACCTTGGGCGTGGAGTATCTCTTCATGGCTGCTCCAGCAAAGTGCAGCCATTGCTCCTTACCTTGGACAAGGGGTATCTCCTCACCACTGCCCTTCCTGACCTTTAACATGGGAGAGCTCCTCTAGGCCCTCCTGCGCCCACGCAGCCACGGCTCCTTGGACATGGGGTTCGTCCTCCCGGCCACCACCCCTGGCCACGGTCGTGGGGCTGCTCCTGCCTGCCACTGCCCTTGGCCTTGGGCTTAGGGGTGTGGGGTAGCTCCACCCACTCATTGCCCCATGGTCAACACCGAAATCAGATTGATTATATTCTTTGCAGCCAAAGATGGAGAAGCTCTATACAGTCAGCAAAAACAAGACCAGGAGCTGACTGTGGCTCAGACCATGAACTCCCTATTGCCAAATTCAGACTGAAATTGAAGAAAGTAGGGAAAACCACTAGACCATTCAGGTATGACCTAAATCAAATCCCTGATGATTATACAGTGGAAGTGAGAAATAGATTTAAGGGCCTAGATCTGATAGATAGAGTGCTTGATAAACTATGGAATGAGGTTCATGACATTGTACAGGAGACAGGAATCAAGACCATCCCCATGGAAAAGAAATGCAAAAAGCAAAATGGCTGTCTGGGGAGGCCTTACAAATAGCTGTGAAAAGAAGAGAAGTGAAAAGCAAAGGAGAAAAGGAAAGATATAAACATCTGAATGCAGAGTTCCAAAGAATAGCAAGAAGAGATAAGAAAGCCTTCTTCAGCAATCAATGCAAAGAAAGAGGGAAACAACAGAATGGGAAAGACTAGGGATCTCATCAAGAAAATCAGAGATACCAAAGGAACATTTCATGCAAAGATGAGCTCCATAAAGGACAGAAATGGTATGGACCTAACAGAAGCAGAAGATAGTAAGAAGAGATGGCAAAAATACACAGAAGAACTGTACAAAAAAGATCTTCACGACCCAGATAATCACGATGGTGTGATCACTGACCTAGAGCCAGACATCCTGGAATGTGAAGTCAAGTGGGCCTTAGGAAGCATCACTATGAACAAAGCTAGTGGAGGTGATGGAATTCCAGTTGAGCTCTTTCACATCTTGAAAGATGATGCTGTGAAAGTGCTGCACTCAATATGCCAGCAAATTTGGAAAACTCAGCAGTGGCCACAGGACTGGCAAAGGTCAGTTTTCATTCCAATCCCAAAGAAAGGCAATGCCAAAGAATGCTCAAACGACTGCACAATTGCACTCATCTCACACGCTAGTAAAGTAACGCTCAAAATTCTCCAAGCCAGGCTTCAGTAATATGTGAACCGTGAACTTCCTCATGTTCAAGCTGGTTTTAGAAAAGGCAGAGGAACAGAGATCAAATTGCCAACATCCACTGGATCATGGAAAAAGCAAGAGAGTTCCAGAAAAATATCTATTTCTGCTTTATTGACTATGCCAAAGCCTTTGACTGTGTGGATCACAAGAAACTGTGGAAAACTCTGAAAGAGATGGGAATACCAGAACACCTGATCTGCCTCTTGAGAAATTTGTATGCAGGTCAGGAAGCAACAGTTAGAACTGGACATGGAACAACAGACTGATTCCAAATAGGAAAAGGAGTACGTCAAGGCTGTATTTTGTCACCCTGCTTATTTAACTTATATGCAGAGTACATCATGAGAAACGCTGGACTGGAAGAAACACAAGCTGGAATCAAGATTGCCAGGAGAAATATCAATAACCTCAGATATGCAGATGACACCACCCTTATGGCAGAAAGTGAACAGGAACTCAAAAGCCTCTTGATGAAAGTGAAAGTGGAGAGTGAATAAGTTGGCTTAAAGCTCAACATTCAGAAAATGAAGATCATGGCATCCGGTCCCACCACTTCTTGGGAAATGGATGGGGAAACAGTATCAGACTTTATTTTTCTGGGCTCCCAAATCACTGCAGGTGGTGACTCTAGCCATGAAATTAAAAGACACTTACTCCTTGGAAGGAAAGTTATGACCAACCTAGATAGCATATTGAAAAGCAGAGACATTACTTTGCCAACAAAGGTCCGTCTAGTCAAGGCTATGGTTTTTCCTGTGGTCATGTATAGATGTGAGAGTTGGACTGTGAAGAAGGCTGAGCACCGAAGAATTGATGCTTTTGAACTGTGGTGTTGGAGAAGACTCTTGAGAGTCCCTTGGACTGCAAGGAGATCCAACCAGTCCATTCTGAAGGAGATCAGTCCTGGGATTTCTTTGGAAGGAATGATGCTAACGCTGAAACTCCAGTACCTTGGCCACCTCATGTGAAGAGTTGACTCATTGGAAAAGACTCTGATGCTGGGAGGGATTGGGGGCAGGAGGAGACGGGGATGACAGAGGATGAGATGGCTGGATGGCATCACTGACTCGATGGACTTGAGTCTCAGTGCACTCCGGTAGTTGGTAATGGACAGGGAGGCCTGGCGTGCTGCGATTCATGGGGTCACAAAGAGTCGGACACGACTGAGTGACTCATCTGATCTGATTTGTGTTTAAATGATATTAATATTCAAAAAAGAATCTTGCATTGCCATTGTGCAAAAACGCTTCATTCATAACAATAATTTAAAATTGTTATATTTGGAAATCATAAAGTATGTTATATTACTATTTGGAAGGTGCTAACACATTTTTTAATCAGATGATGTATAAAAGAAGACTTCAAAATAGTTAGCTGGGGGGGAGGGTGCAGTTCTCCGCAGTGATGAAGAGTATGGTTCCTGCTCTCTTTCATCTTCAAAGACAGTAACAAGTCAAACCCATCTCACACCTTGGATTTCTCTTATCTCCTTTTTTTTTTTTGGTTGAATTTCTGGTGTCTTTTCTTCTGCTTAATGGATGTATGTGATTGCATTGGTTTCACCCTCATAATCCAAGATAATCACCCTATTCTAATGTCCGCTGACTAGTAACTGAAATTCTATCTACAATTAGCAACCTTAATTCTATTTATTATACAAAATCCCTCTAATGACAGTAGCAAGATTAATGTTCAAGAATGTATTTTTCAGGGTGAAGAATAGGGTCTGTTTGCATGCCCATCTACCCCAATGCCTCACAGGATTCTTTTGGAAATTAAATGAAGTACTACATATAAAATGTTTCATATAGTGCCTGACAGATAGTAAAATCTCCATAAGTTATAGCTGATATCATTGCTGATTAATCGATAGCATATCTGATATTTGGGTACATTTACCTCTTCCCTGATACTTCAATTGGTAAAGAATGCACCTGCAATGTAGGAGACCCCAGTTCAATTCCTGGGTTAGGAGCATCCACTGGAGAAGAGATAGAGGAGAAAGGGATGACAGACGGATGAGATGGTTGGATGGAATCACCGACTTAATGGACATGAGTTTAAGTAAGCTCCGGGAGTTGGTGATGGACAGGGAGGCCTGGCGTGCTGCAATTCATGGGGTCACAAAGAGTCAGACACAACTGAACGACTGGACTGAAGTGAATAGACCTATGTTACACATTTTAGTTGGCATGTGACCTGGAACAATTTACATCAGTCATCTTAGCTCTCAGAATTTTCAGCTATGACATGGGCATAACTGACATTTATTTTAAAAGATAAGGAAAGTGCTATCAGTTCAGTTCAGTTCAGTTCAGTCACTCAGTCGTGTCCAACTCTTTGCGACCCCATGAATTGCAGCACGCCAGGCCTCCCTGTCCATCACCAACTCCCGGAGTTCACTCAAACTCACATCCATCGAGTCGGTGATGCCATCCAGCCATCTCATCCTCTGTCGTCCCCTTTTCCTCCTGCCCCCAATCCCTCCCAGCATCAGAGTCTTTTCCAATGAGTCAACTCTTTGCATGAGGTGGCCAAAGTACTGGAGTTTCACTTTAGCATCATTCCTTCCAAAGAACATCCAGGGCTGATCTCCTTTAGAATGGACTGGTTGAATCTCCTTGCAGTCCAAGGAGCTCTCAACAGTCTTCTCCAACATCACAGTTCAAAAGCATCAATTCTTCGGTACTCAGCTTTCTTCTCAGTCCAACTCTCACATCCATACATGACCATTGGAAAAACCATAGCCTTGACTAGACGAATCTTTGTTGGCAAAGTAATGTCTCTGCTTTTGAATATGCTATCTAGGTTGGTCAAAACTTTCCTTCCAAGGAGTAAGCGTCTTTTAATTACATGGCTGCAGTCACCATCTGGAGTGATTTTGGAGCCCCCAAAATAAAGTCAGACACCGTTTCCCCATCTATTTCCCATGAAGTGATGCGACCAGATGCCATGATCTTCGTTTTCTGAATGTTGAGCTTTAAGCCAACCTTTTCACTCTCCTCTTTCACTTTCATCAAGAGGCTTTTGAGTTCCTTTTCACTTTCTGCCCTATACTATCTTCTAAATAATAGAAAGTGTTAGTCCCTAAGTCATATCCAACTCTTTACAACCCCATGGACTGTAGCCCATTAGACTCCTCTGTCCATGGAATTCTCCAGGCTAGAATATTGCAGTGGGTAAAGCCACTCCCTTCTCCAGGGGATCTTCCCAACCCAGGGATCAAACCCCAGTCTCCTGCATTGCAGTCCCATCTGAGCCACTAGAGAAGCCCCTTTAAATAACAAGTTCTCAGCAAAAGTGAGTATTCTCTCCCCTCATCCCTATTTCATACACAGGTTTTAAAATCAAAGCAAAGTAAATGCTATTTTTATTTTAATCCATGACATACTTTCATTTTCTTAGTCTGTGAAATGATTCTTATGTCATAGGGACATGAGTAAACTAAATTAGAGAGCTCCATGATTTATTATTTAGTGACTTTCCCCTTTTAAAAAGTGAAGAATTTTAAAGCATTTCAAAATCTTGTGATTGACACATTTTCATCTTTCAGGTCACCCATTAAGTAATACTAGTGTTCCAATCACTGTAATAAGAATGGTTATAAAACACAATTCTGTTTGGAAAATGTACAGCTAGCTAAATTCCCAGTAGCTGAGTCTTTACCATGGGAATTTACCTCCCATGCATTTGTTGGCAGCCTTTAGTAAGCTTTTAGTTGGCAGCACCTGAAAAGGCAGTGTCTCGCCCCTACTATTTATTAAAATGTGTTATCTATATTTTAAAGGGAATGTTTTCTATCTGTGTACTTTGTGATCAGTAACAATGTGGTAGGCAAGGTCATGAAAGATTAGCTGGGATTTAAAGTAATTTGATGTTTGGCTGTGATAATGAAATATGTACTGTATTGGATCTTCCCTTGGTAAACAGGGATAGTTTTCAACTGGGAAAGTTTCATTCCAAAAATAATTACAACACTGAACCCTAAAACCTGCACATTGAAAGAGAAAAAAAAGTGATTATTTTATCTATTGAAACATTTTACAACTTTGGAGAATATATATATTCTTTCATGGACTTAACCACCAATTTATGTGTTCATGTATGTGTATAATGATATATGTAAATTATTAGTAAAAGTATTTAAATTGTATACCTATAAGGAATACCATATATACATATATGTATATGATTAGTAATGATGTATATATATGTGTGATATAGTATATGTAATGAAGTTATATGAAGTAAATATATATAAAATATAAATGTAACTAGTTACAATATGTTAATATATATATATATATATATATATATACACACACACACACACAGATGCATGACTTACAAGTCAGTATGCTTAATAAACAGTTGCTGTTACTGTAAGTTAATGACTTTTTCACACGCTATTTCTAAAACTGAAAGTCCCTTGAAGGAGGAAAGATGTGTGTGTGTATGTATAATATAAAGTCATATATATTGATATTTAATCAGATATACAATTGTATATATTATGAAATCTTATATATTGTATAATCATATAAATTTATAATGATATCTTATATAGTCTTATATAACCTAATATAAGATTCTATATTATGGGGGGAATTACTTATAAAGGGGTAAACATTGAGCATCTATCTATAGATGGCCAGTAAACTGCTCTCAGACAATACGCTGCTCTTTAGGGAAGGAAGACAAAAGAAAACATGGAAACACATTTAGACTCTAAACATATACTAGATAATAAGTATAGCAGGTGCTTTCAAATGAAATTACATGTTTCTTCTGACTTAATAATCCTGCCAAAACTATGAGATAAATGGCATCCTAATTTGTTTGATTATACTAATAATTTCCATACTGAGCTTTCTAGGTCAAAATGTATGAACATTTCTATGATTCTTGCATGCAGTAATCTAATTTTAGTGACTCTCATAAAGAAATCACCAAAGAGGTATTTGTAATGTGAATTAGGTTATCCGGGGCTCTTCATTTCAAAGTTTTATTTCCTATGAAATGCTGTTGGGTAATATTGATTCATGATTAGATAGCAAGGGGTCTTTTCCCAAAGCATTTGATTTAAACAACAACAACAAAAATTAGTTACTAGTCGTTCTCCTTTTACTAGTAGATATTGTCAAGGTAATTGAGTTTTATTGCATTTGAGGGTACCTGTGGGTAATGGTCAGGGTAGTGTACTTTATAAAGATTAGCAGGCAATAAACTGGCTTCTGCCTGGGCTTTTGAACCAAGGGCAGCCCTATTTAATCTCACAGCCTGCTGTGTAGAAACTGTTTCCTGAGGTATTCTCACTTAAACGTGGCATCTAAGAAATGTCTTTTTGAAGTATAGCACAGTTGTGTTTTCCTAAAATACCACTGCTGAAAATTCCTTCTCACAAGGGATGTGAATGTCAATAGATGAGACTGTCATAAAGAAAAAAAAAAAATCTTACTTTAGAAAAAAAAATTATTCATGTCTTCAAAAAACATGTCCTAGATCAGTGTGGTGACCACAGGTATAAGAATGAAGAAATGATGAAAATATGGTTCTTTCCCTCAGGGAACTTGAAGTCTTATAAAAGAAATAGCATGTAAACAAGCCCTCCAGTGTTGACAACACTAATCACAGTGATTTATGGTGTTTGGTAATCATAATAAAAAGAGCAATCATTTATTAAGCACATCATCTGTGCCACATGCAGAATCAAATATTTACAAACATAATCTCATTGGATAATCACAATAGCCTAATGTGGTAGGTGCACTATGATCATTCTCATCTTCCTGAGGGTTACCTGAGGTCAGAAAGTTTAACTTGTCTGGCTGAAATAATGTGGAGAGGAAGTGACTCCATCAGGAAGTCAGGAACTGAGCTGTACAACTAGAGTATCTTATCTCTGCACTGTAGGGCTCAACGAAGGGTGGGATTATCTTTTATTTGGGAAGATGGTGGAGGTTAGTGGTGATTGGCAGGGAATGATATTCAAGGATTCACAAAACAGTAAGATATTAAACAAGCTGAGCTTAAAAAAAAAAATGCTTTCCCAGCAGACCAGAACATGGGAATTCCAGGAAAAGGATATAGCACATACACAGAGAGAAAGGCCTGAGAAACCATGATGTTCAGAAGACAAGATGATTCTGCATGGCTGAAAATATTCCACAAAAGGAGTAAGTGGCCTTACCTGATTCTGCAAAGATAGTCATGTGACATAGCTAAATCTTTTAGAGTGTGAATTGTCATCGGATGCCATGGAAGAGGCTCAAGCAAGAGAGTTGTATGGCTGATTCAAGTTTCAGAAAGATGGCTCTTCAGAGAGATGGAGAGATTACAGGGACAGAACCTGAAAATGGCCATTCTGATAAAAAGACTATTGCAAATGTCCAGGAGAGAAATTATGGACGAAAGGGCAGTGGTAATGGGATGGGAAAGTCAGGTGAGATGGAGGAATATTTGACTTGATGTCAGTGGATACGGAAGAGCACGGACTGAGGAGACTTCGTGTTTCCAGTTCAGGTGGCTGGGGCGAAAGGAAGCTGTGGTGTTGATGAAGCATCATCGGAAGGCAGGGAGAAAAAGAATGAGGACATTTTGCTCATGTCTGACACTGAGTTACGTCAACGTATGGGGTTACTTCTCCAGAATGAGAGCTTTTAACCCATTTTATTTCCAAATTAACTGTGACTCAAGCCTCAGCATAATAGTTCAGCAACCCACATAATTTTGAACCATAACTGATAAAGCACTTTTTATCCAAGTTCTGTCTTCAACTCAGCAGGTTGGGTAGGTACAGCTAAATCTGTATGTTCATCTACCATAGTGGATGGGCAGGGGAAGCAGCAACCAACAGCAACAAATACCCCTGGAACACAGTTTTGTCTTCTTTGAGCACCTGGCCCTAACTGGTGAATGAATTTCCCCTTTTCACCATGACCTGTCTTATTGAGAAAATTCCAGGTCTATTCGTCATATCTTTCTGTTTGCTACTATAATTCTGTTCCTTGCTCCTATCCATGTTAATTCACTTGATAGGATTTTCCCTGCCACCAGATACTTATTACACAACAATTTTCTATACTTTATTAGGCATTAGCCTGTATACCGGCATTGTATTTACTATACATTGACATTATATTTATTGGTTGACATGTTAGCTACTTTAAATATATATTAACTTTTTTCATCTAAAAAACTTCTGCTGAAGCTTTGAAAATAGAAAACACAAACTCCATTAGGATTTGAAGATACAGGTAAAGGATATGAGTTATTGAGAATCCATTCTACTATGCCAGATACTTTCTTTTATAACCATTTATTCTCCTAATGCACTATTAGTTTGATATTTGTATTCACATTTTTAAGAAAAAGGCTACAATGTTTAATGAGTTTTGAAGTCTGGAAGTCTAAGTTGCTAAATTGTGTCTGACTCTTTGGGACCCCATGGACTGTAGCCCTCCAGGCTCCTCTGTCCATGGGATTCTCCAGGCAAGAGTACTAGAGTGGGTAGCCAGGGGATCTTCCCAACCCAGGGATTGAGCCCAGGTCCTCAGCATTGCAGGAAGATTCTTTACCATCTCAGCCACCACAGAAGCTCTTAATGAGGTTTAATACCTGGTAAACATGCCACAAGTCACTAGGATTCAGCTCAGGCTTGTGAGGAGATAAAATACTGCTGCCTTCAATTGCTTCCCTCTGGGTAGATGCTTAAAAATTACTGTGTTATCTACTCCCTGCTTTCAGTTACACCACAGCTTCTTCTAGGTGTTAGATCTGAACAGATTAGAGCACTGCCCAAGATGAAATACTCACTTTAGGACAGACATTCATTACCCTAATTGTTTTACTAATACATTCTAAAGTGATCATTTCTTGCTGTGGAAAATCTGATATAGATATTCACATTGTCCATCTTCATGGCTCCTTTGTGAAATCCCAAATATTTACAGAAGAGTTTTAAAGAGGACTTATAAATGCTTTAAATATTTCTCTCTCTAGTGTCGAAGAATGATCCTTCCATCCTATATCCAATACCTTGTCCTTTTGACTGTGTAGAATTTGAATATTGATATATACATGGAGGCAAGAGAGTTACGATAAACATAGCAACTCAAGTTATCTACATAATAAAATGGTAAGTCAGGAGGGGAAGAAGAGAGACAAGAACTCTGTGAGTTGGATTGAATCACATTTTAGATATTTGGCGTAAGAGAAGGAAAAGGTTTCAGTGTGAGGGATATATTATGAGGAGATGGATAAAAAAGATTGTCATTAAGTTTTTAGTCAGAGATTACTCTATGTCATTTAATTGTCATAACTATTTTTCATACAAGATTAATAGGTCTTTGGCATCTTATGGAAAGGTATCCACATATTTAATGGGTTATATTAACTATATTCATACACGATAGGATAAAGAAATTAGAAGAACCCTTAGAATAAAGGCAAAAACTTGAATTTTAATTCAGGTTCTATCCTACTTTCTTTATGTGTTATTAGAGGAGATAGCTTAACCTCAGGGCCTTCATTTTCACTCACACACACAAAAATGAGAAAAGTAGCATCTTTCTTCCCCATTCCAAAGACTGGCAAGGAGGAGCCATTGTCATGTTCATCAATCCAACTAAGCAAGGCAGGGATTTGCCAACCTCATGCATAATAGTTCTCTGAAAATGCAGCCAAAATTCCAAGATGCAAATTGTAAATATTAGAATTACAAATTATTATGGTAATTCTGTTTTCAGAGAACTAACACATGATAGTCTATCCCTGATTTTACCTTTTATTTCAGATGGAAATTTTGATAACATATTATGAGCTTTTCTTACCACTCCTTTAGCTTTGCTCTTTTGTTTAAATATCAAGCATATAGAAGGCTGGCTTATGAGTGTCCAGCTAACCCTAGACTGCTTTCAAAATGCATTTTAATACTGAATCTATCTTGTAATTTCATTATACTTTTTGATACTCCACTTTATCACTAATGTGGTACTTTACCCTCTTGTTCACAACTCAATGAACGTTCAAGTAGCTGCACAAACTGGTATGCTACTGATGTGAATGGTGACAGCAGGTATACACACTATGTGAGAAAATGAAATAGTTCATTATCTGATGAGCAAAAGCCAAAATCTGGTGTATTAAGGGGAGTCCTGGGTCCCAACACACACAAATGGTGGGTGTTTTGAAAATTAAATCTATACAAATGAAAGATTAGACTATATATGTATATATGTGTTCAGAGAAGCTAAAGATTAGGAGAAGAGACAAAGATTCTTCATAACAAGCTTTCCAAGAGAAAATGCTAGTAAGGTCAGGAAATCTTATCAGAACAAAGAGAATATAGGAAAGAACTGCAGAGTTTCAGAGGCTCAGAGTAGGAGTAATTTTGATGTGAGGGGAGTTATTAAGAGGGCTGTGTAGGGGAAAGTTTTCATATACATTTCAAGAAGGTTCAATAAACATCTGGATATAATTTTATTTGAGGGAAATGGTGATATCTGTGGAAATAGTAGATTTGAGATGTGCCTTGCAGATAATTAAGAGAGCAAATAGCATGCGATCAGACGAGGAGGGTTTCTGGGCACTTGAGGACAGTCTTCCTGCCCTTCTCATTCAATTCTATATTCTATTAAGTCTTAGAAGCAGAAAGTTTGAATTACTTTTCAAAATATGAATAATCCTGTATCTCTGGAATCAAAAAGCAATATGAATTGATTCTAAGGAAAAAAAAAAGGGGGGGGAGGGGGAGGGAAAAGCACTCTTTATTCAAGCAGATTTTGAATAGTACCCGCATAATACTTCTGGCTAAAGTTTTGATGATTGACTCAGTCATTACAGTGCCTCATTTTTCCTCTTTCCCAAACTAATGATATGATCAAGAAATTTTGATTCTCATGTTGCCTGTAAGAAAAAGTGATATAGCCCATTCCAACCATTTTTTAAAAACCCTGAGAATATCAGTGTCTTATTGTTACACAGGGAATAGAAAGAGTCACAAAAATGAAAGTTCTTCTTTCTGTGTTCAATTTTGAGACAACTGAAAGTGGACACAGAGGGAAATGTAATAAAAAATTCTATTAACTCTTTTGAGCCTCGAAAGATTAAAATTTTCAGTAGACCATCAGTTGAACACATTTAGATTATTGTCTATGAACTCCCTATTGTACTTTCTTTTTTCCAAATTAGAAGTTTGTTGTTTCTCTGTTTGCATTTTCTTTTTAATTTTTGAGTGATGTGCTAAAGAAAAGAGCATTGGGGAAAAAAAATCAATAAAACGTAATTATTGTTTTGAACTACCCAAACAAATCCTGGGATTTCAAACAAACGACTCAGATTCTTTGAACATCAATTTTCTGATGTGTAAAAAAAAAAAAAACTGAACAATATAGTTGTATATCATTGTAAGGTAGAAAGTCATCTTATCTACCTTTATTTTGTTAGAGTAAATTTTTAAAAATATTATTCCTCTGCTATCTATACCACATGTAATGAAATTCCTACATATACATCTCTCTAATATACTGAGGAATCTCAACCTCCCTGAACCAAAATTTTATTAACATATTTTTCTGTAGACACATGGAATTTTCTGTATCAGTGTGCTGACTGTCCACGAATCCGGCACAGGGAACTGATTCAGTACAGTGAGTCTAGCACGTCCTGCCCTGGCCTTTGGTGCACAGTAAAGATGCCTTTTCTTTTTCTACATCAGCCCAGGAGCTGAGGGCTTCTGTTTAATTATCTTGAGTCAACAGCACTGATGTACATCTGTTAAGTGTACTTATTTCCATCAGTACTTCCCCACGACTCCTTTCAACTCAAGGAGAGCTCACTGTCCCCTCCTCTCAGGAATGGGCCTCTTCAGCAAGCCCACTAGTCATTGTCAACAGGACAATGTGCAAGATTGAATGAAACTTTACTTACCAAGTAAACACTTGGTGGAGGAAACAAGCATTCATCAGAGAAGGCTACTAGCTGGTGAGGACTGGACAGTGGAGGGAATTCTACTGTCTCCTGAAGGCCATAGATTTTGGCAGTTATTAACATTTTGTCTATTTAACCAACCATTGCCAAGCAACATTCATTCATGCAAATCATCTAGCTGTTTAAGGTCTGAAATACTGTGGCAGCAGCTACATCTTCAATTGTTTATGCCTGCTATGAACCAGCTTTTACTGATAGGCTGACTAATATTTGGTATAAATTGCTCCATATTTCTCACTTAGAACAGCTATTAACACTACCTTCGTAGAATATTTTGAAACTGCAAGATTACCTCAATGAGCATAAGTTCCCAGAAAATCTATACAAATTTATGGCTCCCTAGAATGTTGTAATAGTATGTGAGCTTCAGAATAGAAAACCAAGTTTTCTAGACCATGAATATATCATCAGAGACAATGATCTCATTTGCTATTTTGGAAAATTAGTCCATGTCTTAGATCCTGAGATCTAGTTCCCCTTTTTCACCAAAATTTCTTGATCTAATAAATTAAGACAGCTTGTAAACAATTATTTTGGGAGTTGAAGCACTAGCCTTGCTTATTCAGCTTTGAAATGGTCAGCAATATACAATAGCCACTGTAAAAGTGATCCTAAGATTCCTTAAAGGTCACCTGGTCCTCTTTGAACTCTATCTACATTAGTCACAGTTATTAGGATCAGGGAGACTAATACATAGGCAGGGCTAAGATATAACATGTATATCTCTTAATACTTTTTTTCTGACAAAGTGATTTTATGCTAGGAATAGAAAGATGATCCTTAGGAAACATGTTAATGTAATAATGTGTCACCATTTTTTTTCTATTGAAAAGTACACATTTTTGATGAAAGAAATCATGGAAGATCTATATAAGTGAAGACATATACTATGTTTATTGATGGAAAGACGCACATAATGAAGATGTCAATTCTTCCTATACTGATAAACAGATTTAACACAATTCATGTCAAAACCCCAGCAATTTTCCATGGATATAAACAAGATTGTTCTAAAATTTGTATAGAAACCCCAAGGATTTACAATAGCTAAAATAATTTTTAAAAGGAAATATAAAGAAAGAGGAAATCAGTCTACCCCATTCCAAGAATTATTATATAGCCACACTAGTGGTGGTGGTTTAGTCGCTAAGTCGTGTCCAACTCTTGTGACCCCATGGACTGTAGCCTGCCAGGCTTCTCTGTCCATGGGATTTTCCAGGCAAGAATACTGGAGTGGGTTGCCATTTCCTTCTCCAGGGAATCTTTCCAACCCATGGATCGAACCCAGGCCTCTTGCATTGCAGGCAGATTCTTTACTGGCTGAGCTGTAAGGGAAATCTAGTAGACAGTGGAATTAGTAGAGGAATTAGCAGAGGAGTAAACAAAGACATCAATGGAACAGAATTTAAAAACTCAGAAATAGCCATTCCCTTCTCCAGGGGATCTTCCCAACCCAGGGATTGAACTTGAGTCTCCCATATTGCAGCCAAGTTCTTTACCATCTAAGCCACCAGGGAAGCCCATATACTCTTAACAATCTGAATTAAAAGAGAGATGTTCCTGCATCAATCAGATAAGGGTGGTCTATTTTGTTTGTTCATTGTTGTTGTTTTTCTTTTTTCTTTTGGTTTTTACCTTTTATTATTACTTTATTTTAGTATTGGAATATAATTGCTTTACAGTATGTGTTAGTTCCTGCTCTACAACAAAGTGAACCAGCTATATGTATTCTCCTCCCTCCTGCACTTCCCTCCAACCTTACTCCCTCCTCCACATCACACCCCTCTAGGTCACCACATCACACCCCTCTAGGTCACCAGCTGAGCTCCCTGTGCTATGCACAGCAGCTTTCCACTAGCTACCTATTTTACACAGCTTTCCACTAGCTACCTGTTTTACACATAGTATTGTATACATGTCGATACTAATTTCCCAGTTTGTCCCATCCCTCCTTCCTCCGCTGTGTCCAGTGTGTCCATGTCGGTTTTCTAAACATGTTCCTCATACTCAAGCAGAGAAAGCCAGAGTAATATAAAACAAAGAAAAGAAAAAAAGAAAAGGGGAGAGATCAGAGACTTTGGTGGGTTAGGACCAAGAAAGAAAAAAAGGGGAGAGAAAAACAGAGGAAGAAAGAGAATGATTGACTCTGTGTTTCTGGAAGTTCCAGCTGCCTCTGGTTCCAGCTGCCTCGTTCATTCCAATTAACCCGTTTTATCTTTGAGCTAATTGAAAAGGGTGTCTTATTGTTGTTGTTGTCCCAGGCTACCAACAACCGCTTACAAGACAGATACACAACTTAGAAATAATTCAGCAAACTAAACAGTTCAAAGATAATAATGCGCTGAGGTTTGCTGAGAATTTCAGGTTTGCAAGACAAGCTTTCGTGCTTCTGTATGGGAAATGACAGAATAGCAATTTCCTAGGCAATAACAGAAGGCAAAGGTATATGCCTTTCAAATTTAGAATAAAATTTAGAATTCTGAGATGGCATATATGAGGCAATAAACACTAGTGCCTTGTGGACACCAGCAAAAGGGGGAGCTCGGTGTTCCTAAGAGTCTCACCGGCCAGGACTGGACACCAGCTCTAAGGCTAAATCATCCAGGGCAAGTCCCTTAACCTCTTAAATTTTTACTTAGTTGTATGGAAATAATAACAACAGCTGTTCCACGGGAGACCTGTAATGATTAACATACAGCATAGCACTCTAAATGATGTGCTGAACATTCAAAGTGCTTTTAGTGGTGTTAACTTTGGTTTTATTTTAGTTTTTATTATCTGTCACTTAGAAAAGTTTTAGGGAAGGTCTATAGAGGAAGACCGGGCTTCCCTGGTGGTTCAGTAGTAAAGAATCCCCCTGCCAATGCAGGAGATCCCTGGGTTGGGAAGATCCCCTGGAGAAGGAAATGGCAACCCACTCCATTATTCTTGACTGGGAAATTCCATGGACAGAGGAGACTGGTGGGGAGCAGTCCATAGGGTCACAAGGGTGTTGGGTACAGCAACAACGTAGAGGAAGACACTAAAATGCCATTTGTTAAAACCTTACAAATGTATAAGATTTTCTTTGTCACTTGAGGCCCTTTAAAGTCACATGAACTTGGGGCAAAAAAAAAAAGCCCAAGTTCAAAATTCCACATGATTATGTTTGAACTATTTCAGTGATTTGCTCACTGCCAACTTTTCAGAATATGAAGAAGTTATTAATGTGTAAAAGGAAAGTGATGATTTGGCCGTCAGAGATGAATCATTGGAATGAACAGATAAAATGCACATTAAATGATTTACAAAGTTTTAAACACTATAATAAATATGTATGATTATTATTCATAATTTCTGGCTCCCTAAGGTAGTGGAAATAGCTTTGAAATTCCACTCTGACAATCTAATACCTTTCCTCTACACTTGCTTGCAAAATATAACTTTCCAGCCATTGTTTGGTTTATGACATACAATCTGCATTAGCAGAAGTTAGAGCACCAATTAGTTATATTTATTGAATAGCTGTTTGCTAACTGGCCTAAGGAAACTTATGGAGTTTAAGAGTGTGAGGTAAGATATCAAAATGTACTGGCTTGCTTTAAAGAATATAATTGTTTTAAAGATATAATATAATAACTGGTAGATATTCTATTAAATGTGAGATAGTCACATAAATGCAATTGATTTTAAAATAGTTAATTAAATTAAGCATAGGCATTTAACTCATCTACCCCGAGTCCCAAAATTGTGATGCGATGGAAATCAAGGTTTCCATTTGTTACAGTTCACTGCTGTGAGCTTTCTTGCAGTCTCTGGCAAACAAAATGAAATGAATAGAGGTTATATATTCAAGGTCCCTACCTTTTATTCCTTAAAGCTCATCAATATGTAAGCCCCCAGGGAGCTGGCTTTCCTATTTTGTACACCAGGCCTTCACTCATGTGAGGATCACAGTTCGGTGAGTTATGTAAAAGATGCCTGCCATCATTCTCTACCCTACCCTCTCAAAAAAGAAGATAACCTGAAAAAAATGCTTAGAATATAAATGGAGGGAGAAATAGTAAGAGTAATAAGCCATGCAGAAAGCTTAAGGTGTGGCAGAAGGATACAGATATAAGTAGATGCATCTTATATATATGCATATATATATGTAATAGAATGTATTAAGATGTTGGAACTATTTTATGTTGTTGATGAAATTCTATAACTTGGGAAACAGATAACATTCTGGACTAAAACTGACTTGAGGAGAAAGAACTTCAAAAAGATTTTGTATAAAATTCTAAATTACAATTTCCAGTCACTTCTCACTGATTCAGACCACCTCCCAATATCTACTAAAATTGTTACTGAACCAAACATGGGTCCACTTACCCAATTTACTAACACTGGTCTATGGTGAAAGAAAACACAGTATTTATTGTAGCTGCCAAGTAAGGACTACAGGGCAGCTCAAGCTCAATACCCCAAACTTCTCAGAGGGTTTTAGGGAAGCATTTTTAAAGGCAAGTTAGAGAAACGAGTCACAGGCTATATGATCAGCTGATGCATATTCCTCTGATTGGTTGATCATGAGCTAACAGAGTGGTGTCATGGGAGTTAATCTCATCAATCCTGAGGCTCCAGCTACTCTGGGGACTACATACTCATGGTCATCAAGTAATTAACTTCTTACATTTGGTGGGGTTTTAACATCTATAAAATAGCTGGGAAATGTGCATCCGATACTGTTATCTACGTAATTCAGGGAGGAGCCACAGCTGCTGTGACTGCCATGTGACTGCTTTACTGTTTGAGTCATGGCCACTTCTCCTGGTAGTCATTACCACTTGCCTTTTTTTGTCACTACATGTTTCCATCCTTTCATTCATTGATTCTTGAGCCAGGCTTTTGTGACTCAGGGCAGGTCTCTCAAGATGAGAGTCTTTTGTTTTTATTTTATTTTTTTTACAAACAAGGGACAGGCAGAGGATATGGTGTTTGTGGAGGGGGCAGGGTCTGTTGTAGGAAGGCCCCATATTCTGGACCAAGTGCCAACTCCTCCCCATCCCGATGCTCTTTACATCAATAGCCCTTGCTAGTCTAGTTTGCTTTGTATAACCTGTAGAGAAGGTAGCTTCCTCAAACATTAACTTATATACATGCCAATATCCAGCATTTATTAAGGGGTTTGGGATTTTATAGATACTCAATAAAGATTGTGAAATAAATGACTGAATAAACAAATTAATGGAAAATAGATAAATGGATGGGTGGATAAATGGGCAGATGGATAGATGGATGAATAAGCAGATGATTGTATGAGTTTTGATCAAACTGAACTATTCTGTTTTCATAAAAATCAACACATAAAACATTAAAAAACATATCCCCAGCACTCTAATTTTATTAAAGATTTCTTCTATTTTTATTAAAAATTTCTTCATAATCTACTTTATTTTTTCTTCAATTCAGGATATTAGGGCAAATCTTCTTTCTCCTTCAAGTTATGAAAGAAGGAATTGGGGAAAAGCACTGTTTTCTTAATTCAAGAAGTATTGAACAAAGCCCCTACACAAAGAAAGAGGAGATCAATGGATGCTATCATCAGTGCACTTATACATAGCCTCTAAAATGAGACACTGATGAAAAGGCGTTTCAAAGCTCTTCCCTTTACGCCATTCTAAAATAGTTGATGTTATTTCATTTTTTTTTCTCCTCTGAGCTTTCAAAATACTCATGCTGAGATACTGAGATTGTATTCAGTTTGTGAAATTAGTGACATAAAGCTTCTCCAGCCACCCCTATTATCTCGCACAAAGACGCTAAACCAGAATTGAAATCCTATTATATATATTGCATTAAATTGGTTCCCAGCGGGGCATCTTAATTAAGATGTGCTTATTACCTGGGTCCAGATTAAGTGGCATGGACTGTATCACAGTCTGTATAATCAGAGAGCAGGGTTAGCCCAGGCCCCGATTTGCTAATGAAGGCTAATGGCCATCGCCTTCATGGTACAGTTGTGGTGGGGACTCTCTAATACCATGCCAGACACTGCTTTAATTTAACGCTAAGAATGCACGTAACCCTATTGCCCTTTCTTAAGTAAATACTTGTAGGTTTTAAAGCATCACTCTCCTAAAGAGAGATTGCATCAGGCCCTGTAATATGGCTCTTCTACAAAGCCTGGAAAAATTCGATTTTCTTTTCCTATTTTGGCTCCTCCTCTCTCATTCCTGTCATACCCCCACTCAAATACCCATGACATCATATCCTGCCTACCCCACATACACCCTCTTCTAATAAGTCTTCACCTCCCCCTCAATCTTTTGAGAATCCCCAGAGCATCAAATCTTTGATAGACCAACAAGTTACTTATGATACTCTCCAAGGTTCGAAATGGCTAACAGATTGAGCTCCAGAGTTCCAAGAGGATTTTTGTATGTCCTTTGTTATCAGGGAAGGAAAACGTTTTCTGTCTTGACCGTACAGCCATGTATTAATTAGTTTTGCAATGTCTCCTTTATTTCTTTCACTTACCAAAAAGAGTTCTTTTAATTTTGATATGCACTCGATGCAAAGTAAAGGAGGAGCTGTTCCACTTGACTATAAAAAGCAGGAAAAATATTAACTGATCATAGTAGCAGGAGGCTTTCTCTCCCAGGTAAATGCCCCCTGGTTCATTCTCATTGACCTGTGAGCAAAATCTTATTGAGTGCCCTAGTTTTCCTTATTCTTGAGTGCCTAGGAAACTCACTTGTGAGTTAAATATTCAGCTGGGTAGCAAAGATTCTATGAAACAGTCCATCAAACACCTTTAAAATCCAAATTGCTGTAAGAGCCAGCATAGTTACATAAATATTTGATGAAGGGGACTCAGTTATTGGTGCTGCAATAATTATACAAATTGTAATGGTAATCCTCACTATCAATAATACCTTTAGAGGAAATGATATTATATACTTCACTCAGAGAGAATAATAACAATATTAACACGGTACTGACATTGGCAAGCCAATATCTCCCAAGCTGGGCTCACTTGGCAACCAAGACAGCAAGGAAGCTTAGCAAACACATATTTTTTGGCTGTCGTTCAGTTACTGGAGTGTCAGAGAATATTTGGCGCTTAATGCTATGCAAAGTGTTGTTCCCGTTTGATTGTTGTATACTATATAAGCCTTGGAGCATGACGTGAAGTAATTTAACAACTGGAATAACAGGCATTTGGGACAAAACTAATTTCATAGGAAGGCTGATCACAGACACTCAACTTGTTCATAAAAATGTTACCTTGTCATATAATACAACATTGAAGATCCAGCAACAGAAGGAGAAAAAAAGCCAGTTATGTCCCTTGAATGACACAAAGGCTGTTTTCACAATGATATTATCTTACCTCTAGATATCAAGATGTGCTTGGGTCTTGCCTTGTCTGTCTCCAGTTTGAAAGAAATGGGCAGTCGGGTTAGTAGGTTTGCCTGGGTTCTAATAAACTCATGTAGACTCTGATATGGCAGCAGAGCTTTTCACTTTTACTTGGTGCTGAAATAGTCTCATCAATGTATCAGACATGGTACAAAGACTTAGGAGAACACCAATGAACAAGGTAGAGTATGGACCACTGCTGAAGATTGGAGTCCGTTTTCTTTTCCTGGATAGCTTGACATACCTGTTGACATATTGACATATTCTTGACATATTCTCAGGAGTCACTCTCCATGGCACTTGCCATAATTCTAAAGACCCCTCCCTTTATTATGTATTAAGAGGAGGCTTCATCTTATCATCTCCAAGATTCACCCACTCTGCAGCTGCTCTTCAGCATCATGCCTTCTCTCCACCAACTGTGATGCTTCTGTCAGTGACTCTTCAGTGTTAACAGAACTGTGGCATTGATAGAATCCTGCATTTTCTGCCAAGAGTTGAGCAGAGGATTGAGTGTGAGAAAAAGCTACACTTCCCTTTACTGCCTATCTTTTTTCTTCTCCCTCTCTAAAGCTCCACCAGTATTTCAGAATAGAATGAATTCTTGGGTGTAAGACCTCCAAGGACCCATTTTCAAAAATGGTGTGAAATTATCTTATACCCACTGCTCACTGTACTCACTCACAGTAACCTAATTCATGCCACCATCATCCTTCACCTGCACTAATGTGATCAAGTTCAGTCTTCTCACTTCTCTGCTTGCATCCCTACTCTTGATGATCCATCCAACACATCAAGCCAATACTTCACTTGCTGTAAATCAACCTAAGGCTGGGTACCTATGCCCTAAGGCCCACTGGAATAATTAAAACTAGCCAATCCTAAGCTATTTACCCTGATCTGTTCCGCCTTGCTTTTCCTGCAGAAACCCCAATAAATGCTTCTGGCCTTGGCTTTCCCCTTGCTCCTCCTTGGGTCTGACCAAAATTGGTCAGCCACAGTTTTTCCTTTCAATGGCATTGATCTTTCTGTGTTGGTAGGCCATCACTTCTAGACATTAAAATACCTGGAGTATAATTTTAATACAGGGGTCATTCGGGATTAGAGTGCCCAGTTCAGAGCAGGGGTTTGAAGGGGTTCCTTAATGAATTAGACCACATGCAAACTTGCCCACAAGTTGATCAGGAAAGTAAAACAAAGGTGCCCTAGTTGAACTGGGAGATATAGTTCTTTTGCTGTGACCATTGAGGAAAACCACTTTTCAGGAGAGGAAATAGACATGTCATATTCATGTGTAACTAATAATATTGGATTGCAGAAGTCTGTTTTTCACATGCTTTTAGGTCAATTTTGCCAATATACCTTTACCAGGTATATCAAGTGCAAATTCCTGTTCTCTGGATCATGAACTTCATTTCCCATATCTGCTTTTTTCCTTTTAATAGTCCCTTTCTGTGGCCCATTGATTCCACTTTTGACATTTTAAAATAAGATAGGGAAAAAAAAAAATCAAGAACTGAGTTCTCTTCCCCAGTCATCAAGTCTTTCAGATGATTGATGGAAGGACAGAACTATTCATATGTGCCTGGCAGAAATCAGGTTTGTGCTTCAAGAATTAGAAGATTGAAAGTCATGAGGGGCCCTGTGATTCATGAGAGAAGGTGGTAGGTGCTTGGATGAGTGATTATAAAGAAGTGGGGGAATGTGAAGGCAGGGACTGGGGGATTGGGTACTGTGGAAATCTTTAAGGACTGAGTGCTTACAAAAATATTAAACACACTTTTAACAAGTCATTTTGAATAAAACCTACTTACTGCTAATATTACAGGACTTCTGTCAACCAGAATATTATTCCTAGTTCATTTGTAACTTGGGAAAAGAAGTGGAATTTAATTAGACAGTAGGAGCCACGTCTGGACAGCACTAAGCATTTTTTATATTGCTGAAGCTTCCTATTAGCTTTTAAAAAACTGCATGGCAATCTAGCTTGACAGATGTTCTAACAGAGATGGATGTGACATTACATCTCAGGTTTTGTTGTGGTTGCTGTTTTGGATGAATACAGATGCAGTTCTCTGTGTCTGATAGCCTAAACTTTTAGTATTCTGTGATTTAGGGAATTTCATAATAAGGTAGACCCAATTGTATTTAAGACTTGCAAGCAGTTTATCTTACACCTTTTTTAATCATGAATACATGGTACAGGGGTTCCAACTGAAACATGGACTTCTTGACAATGGACAAGACTAGACAAAGTGAGGATTCAACCAAAAAGACCTAAGAAAGGGTAGACTTCTTAAGCCTGGGGTTGAACCACTGAGCAACTTAGAATCCGTCCCTTGGAAAGAGGCTCTGTGATGGAGATAAGGTTTGTTCGGAATGGGTCTCAAGAAATAACACCTGTTAGAAAGTGAGGGAGTCAGAATTGAGCAGAGAAGCTGGCTGACAACCAAGTTGCAACCACAGAATATCCCACAGGGAGTTCTGAAACCAGACTGGTTTAGAGTTAACCATAACTGCCTTTAGAGTTAGCCCTTTAGAGTTGTCCCACATTGGGTCAAGATAACTGCTGGGCCTTGATATATGCAAGTCAGCCAGATATTACCTGTGGCTGAAACAGTGCCCGGTGAGAGACAGCTGTGAGCACGCTGAAGCCAATATTGCCAGAAGTTGGACAATGAATGCTTCCACCCTAAAAAGGATCTGGGCAAAGTACCATAGTATCTATTATACTGAGCCTTGATCTGGACATTCAGAGCCATCGGAAGGAGGGAAATCAGAGTGCATATAGAAAAATTAGTTTCAAATATGGGGATGTAAACTTCTAAGCCACGGATGAAACCCAAATAGGCTTCATGCAAGGAGAGTGAAAAGCCTAGCTTTTGGAATAAGGGAGATATACTCATGAAATCTTTATCAGGGTGAAAGGAGGTGATTTACAAAGAGCAACAGTCTGATTGTAAGACTTCTAAGTACCAGTTTCCTGAAGTTGTTTTACTGGGCATAGAAGATGCTAGTTTAATGGGAAAAAAAGCTGGGGTAAAAAACTGACATTTTATTACTAAAACAATTAAGACTGATTTCATTGCATAGAGTTAAAGATTTTTTTTCTTTACAAATAAGTATCCCCATCTTGAAACTAAAAGAGAAAAAGTGGATGGAGGATCAACTTTGATAAAGGAAGCAAAACTTTCCAGGGCGTGAAAACCCTTGGTTTTAAGGGTTTATTTAGACCAAAGTTTCCATTTAGGACCAGATAATTTATTTGGGGGAGATTGAGGGGGCGCTATTCTGTGCCTTGTAGGATCTTTAGCAGAATCCCTGGCCTCTCCTTCAGATGTGTGTGCGCACGTGCATTCCGTCATGTCCTACTCTTTATCACCCCATGGACTATAGCCCACCAGGCTTCTCTGTCCCTGGATTTTCCAGGCAAGATACTGGACTGGGTTGCCATTTCCTTCTCCAGGGAATCTTCCCGTCCCAAGGATCAAATCTGGGTCTTTTGCATCTCCTGCATTGCAGGTAGATTCTTTACCACTAGCTCCCCCTGGGAAGCCTAGTATCAACTGCTCATCCCCCAAAGTCATGGCAACCAAAAGTGTCTAAACACTGTGGAACCACTAGGGGAGTGTGTGTATATGCTTGTGTACATGTGTATACATGTGTGTGTGTGTGTATTGGAGGAGGTGGGTATTGAGCAAAAATGCTACACCTAAGAATCATTGGTCTCAGTTCAGTTCAGTCACTCAGTCGTGTCCGACTCTTTGCAACCCCATGAATTGCAGCATGCCAGGCCTCCCTGTCCATCACCAACTCCCGGAGTTCACTCAAACTCTGTCCATCGAGTTAGTGATGCCATCCAGCCATCTCATCCTCTGTCGTCCCCTTTTCCTCCTGCCCTCAATCCCTCCCAGCATCAGAGTCTTTTCCAATGAGTCAACTCTTCCCATGAGGTGGCCAAAGTATTGGAGTTTCAGCCTCAGCATCATTCCTTCCAAAGAACACCCAGGGCTTATCTCTTTTAGAATGGACTGGTTGGATCTCCTTGCAGTCCAAGGGACTCTCAGGAGTCTTCTCCAACACCACAGTTCAAAGGCATCAGTTCTTCGGTGCTCAGGTTTCTTCACAGGCCAACTCTCACATCCATACATGACCATTGGAAAAACCATAGCCTTGACTAGACGGACCTTTGTTGGCAAAGGAATGTCTCTACTTTTCAATATGCAACCTAGATTTCTTCCAAGGAATAAGCATCTTTTAATTTCATGGCTGCAATCACCATCTGTAGTGATTCTGGAGCCCCCCAAAATAAACTCTGACACTGTTTCCACTGTTTCCCCATCTATTTCCCATGAAGTGATGGGACCAGATGCCATGATCTTCGTTTTCTGAATGTTGAGCTTTAAGCCAACTTTTTCACTCTCCTCTTTCACTTTCATCAGGAGGCTTTTTAGTTCCTCTTCACTTTCTGCCATAAGGGTGGTGTCACCTGTATATCTGAGGTTATTGATATTTCTCCCAGCAATCTTGATTCCAGTTTGTTCTTCTTCCAGCCCAGCATTTCTCATGATGTGCTCTGCATAGAAGTTAAATAAGCAAGGTGACAATATACAGCCTTGACGTATTCCTTTTCCTATTTGGAATCAGTCTGTTGTTCCATGTCCAGTTCTAACTGTTACTTCCTGACTTGCATTTAGGTTTCTCAAGAATCAGGTCAGGTGGTCTGGTATTCCCATCTTTTCAGAATTTTCCACAGTTTATTGTGATCCATACAGTCAAAGGCTTTGACATAGTCAATAAAGCAGAAATAGATGTTTTTCTGGAACTCTCTTGCTTTTTCCATGATCCAGTGGATGTTGGCAATTTGTTCTCTGGTTCCTCTGCCTTTTCTAAAACCAGCTTGAACATCTGGAAGTTCACGGTTCACATATTGCTGAAGCCTGGCTTGGAGAATTTTGAACATTACTTTACTAGCGTTGAGATGAGTGCAACTGTGCGGTAGTTTGAGCATTCTTTGGCATTGCCTTTCTTTGGGGTTGGAATGAAAACTGACCTTTTCCAGTCCTGTGGCCACTGCTGAGTTTTCCAAATTTGCTGGCATATTGAGTGTAGCACTTTCATAGCATCATCTTTTAGTATTTGAAATAGCTCAACTGGAATTCCATCACCTCCACTAGCTTTGTTCATAGTGATGCTTTCTAAGGCCTACTTGACTTCACATTCCAGGATGTCTGGCTCTAGGTGAGTGATCACACCATCGTGATTATCTTGGTCATGAAGATCTTTTTTGTACAGTTCTTCTGTGTATTCTTGCCATCTCTTCTTAATATCTTCTGCTTCTGTTAGGTCATTGGTCTAAATAATTCTCTTTCTTTTCAGTTACGGTTACCGGCTATCCTAGTTTGCCCAGGGCTGAGGGATTTCTCTGGATGTGAGAAATCTAGTTCTAAAACTGGGCAAGTTCCAGGCAAATAGTTCCAGTTGGTCTCACTAATATAGCTCTGTTCTTGGGTGCAGTGTGTTGGACCCCCAAAAATACATTGTTACACCAGTTTACATAACATGCAGCACAATTGCCTCTCAAGTATTGTCCTTTGAACCTGAAGTGTGCTTCTAATTTCTTCAGGACCATGTTGAAGTGACAAGCTTCAATTAACGAAAGTGAATTCCATGTAATTTTAGCTAATCTGGTAAAAGAGATTTTGCTAAAACTTGATCATATGTAAAAATGAATAATATTGTTTTTATTTACAATGAAACTATGAGTTCTAAGTACAATGTTTAATAGGCCTGAAGAGAGAATAGTTTTCATGAATAAGTGCTAATGTTCAAGTCCAAGTATTTAAATAAAAATAAAGCCCAGTGATTTATAATTGAATTTTCTGCAAAGGTTTCTCAAACAAATCACATTATTTATACACTCCATTCATTTGCCCCAGTAAATTGAGGAAGTTAAAGAGAAAATGATTTACTCATGGGACACTCAACTAGCATTATGCTCTCAATATGTAGGCATTCTAAATATAGTAATGCAAACTAATTGAAAATTTACTAATGACAGTGAAACTAGGTTAAATATCATTCTCATTGTTGAAAATGCATTGTTTAATCATTAAACAAATCCTTATTGAAATCCTTTGGTTTGCTAAGGACATTGTTAAGTGTTGAGGAGAGAAAAAAATCAATAATACTTTCTCTACAAGACAGGAGTCTTGATGGGCACCAATAGATCACCAATTGCTATACATTATGTTATGAATACAGATTAATAATATAGCAATTAACTCATTGATCACTATGTGTCAAGCATTATGTTTAATACATTTGTATATTTTTATTAATAACCACAACAAGCTTATAAACTGGTATGAGTAATAGTCTGATTTTAAATTTTAAATTATATATACATATTTGTGGGGAAGCAGAGCTAAAAAAGAGACTTTTTTTAACTGACCTATTTATTTCTATTGAAGTACAGTTGATTTACAATGTTGTTAGTCTCAGGTATACAGCTAAATGATTCAGTTATACATGTCCATACACACACACACACACACACATATGTGTGTGTATATATATATTCTTTTTCAGATGCTTTTCGCTAGCAGTAAAGAACCTGCCTGCCAGTGGAGGAGAATTAAGAGACATAGTTTCGATCCCTGGATCAGCAATGTCCCCTGGAGGAGGGCATGGGAACCCACTCCAGTATTCTTGCCTGGGAGAATCCCATGGACTGAGGAGCCTGGTGGGCTACAATCCATGGGGTTGCAAAGAGTCAAACATGACTGAAGTGACTCAGCACACAAGGGTCTTTCTTATACAGTCAATTGAAATGATGTTGGGCAGAAAGCAAAGAAAATCTTCCACGGGCACTAAAACTTCTCCACCTTCTTGTTCCTTGCAAATCAAAGACATGTCGAAAATCTAAAAATATAAAACTTCCCATGAGCTCCCTTCCTATTCTCATCTGAATATTGAGACCTTATATTTAGAACACTATTTGTTGCTTGGATTTTATTTAACATTTGAATACAGATATTGTCTTGAATATTCCCGAAGGTGAGCAGAATTCTCTTTTGCTTCTCTCAGCTCCTCAACCAGGTCTTCATAAGAGAGGGAGAGAAGTGAACCTTTCTTCAGGTTTTATGAGTTTATTGTTCATAAAACATCTCTTCAGAATAGATTTTTGGATGTGGAGGCGAACAGGACACTGTAACCCAGCAGTTCTCTACCTTATAAGGTGCAGAAATCCTGTTATGGAACATTTGCTGGTTTTTCAAAAATTTATTTTTGTTATGGTAACAGTTAAGGTTCTAGAAGATGTAATTTTAAGGGAAGAACACGTATACTTAGGGAAGGAAATAGATGAGAGCCATAGTTTGACTTAATCACTGTGTTCTGAAGTCCAGCAAAGTGAATGCAACATGGAGGGAGCTTGACAAATCTCAGCAATAATGGATTGAAATAGATTTCCTGTACCACAAGAGAATCAAATGAATTACATGTAGTTTAAACTACTGCAGTTAAACTACTGTAGAACTACTTGTAGTATATATACATATTGTATATTTATATATAAATATATGTATTTATAATCACTAGTAGTCACATGGTAGTTAACAGCAATAGTTTAAACTACATTAAATGGTTAAAGTATGTATAAGAATATAATTTATATACATATGTAGATATACACATATACATACATAGTACAATATTTATAATACTCTAATATAGCCCAGAAAAGAGTCTGAAATGCAGAAAAGAATCCAAAAGGCAGTACTTGGATGCAATCTCAAAAACAACAGAATGATCTCTGTTCATTTCCAAGGCAAACCATTCACTATCACCGGCAATCCAAGTCTATGCACAACCAGTAACGCTGAAGAAGCTGAAGTTGAACAGTTCTATGAAGACATACAAGACCTTCTAGAAATAATACCCCAAAAATATGTCCTTTTCACTATAGGGGACTGGAATGCAAAAGTGGGAAGTCAAGAAACACTTGGAGTAACAGGCAAATTTGGCCTTGGAGTACAGAATGAAGCAGGGCAAAGTTTAATAGAATTCTGCCAAGAGATCGCACTGATAGCAAACACCCTCTTCCAACAACACAAGAGAAGACTCTACATATGGACATCACCAGATGGTCAACACCGAAATCAAATTGATTATATTCTTTGCAGCCAAAGATGGAGAAGCTCTATATAGTCAGCAAAAACAAGACCGGGAGCTGACTGTGGCTCAGATCATGAACTCCTTATTCCCAAATTCAGACTGAAATTGAAGAAAAGTAGAGAAAACCACTAGACCATTCAGGTATGACCTATACAGTAGAAGTGAGAAATAGATTTAAGGGACTAGATCTGATAGATAGAGTGCCTGATGAACTATGGATGGAGGTTCATAACATTGTACAGGAGACAGGAATCAAGACCATCCCCAAGAAAAAGAAATGTAAAAAAGCAAAATGGCTATCTAAGATGGCCTTACAAATCACTGTGAAAAGATGGGAAGTGAAAAGCAAAGGAGAAACAGAAAGATATATCCATTTGAATGCAGAGTTCCAAAGAATAGCAAGGAGAGATAAGAAAGCCTTCCTCAGCGATCAATGCAAAGAAATAGAGGAAAACAATAGAATGGGAAAGACTAGAGATCTCTTCAAGAAAATTAGAGATACCAAGGGAATATTTCATGCAAAGATGGGGTCAATAAAGGACAGAAATGATAGGGACCTGAAAGAAGCAGAAGATATTAAGAAGAGGTGGCAAGAATACACAGAAGAACTGTTCAAAAAAGATCTTCATGACCCAGATAATCACGATGGTGTGATCACTCTTCTAGAGCCAGATATCCTGGAATGCGAAGTCAAGTGGGCCTTAGAAAGCATCACTACGAACAAAGCTAGTGGAGGTGATGGAATTACAGGTGAACTATTTCAAATCCTGAAAGATGATGCTGTGAAAGTGCTGCACTCAATATGCCAGCAAATTTGGAAAACTCAGCAGTGGCCACAAGACTGTAAAAGGTTAGTTTTCATACCAATCCCAAAGAAAGGCAATGCCAAAGAATGCTCAAACTACCGCACAATCGCACTCATTTTACACACTAGTAATGTAATGCTTAAAATTCTCCAAGCCAGGCTTCAGCAATACATGAACTGTGAACTTCCAGATGTTCAAGCTGGTTTTAGAAAAGGCAGAGGAACCAGAGGTCAAATTGCCAACATCCGCTGGATGATGGAAAAAGGAAGAGAGTTCCAGAAAAACATCTATTTCTGCTTTATTGACTATGCCAAAGCCTTTGACTGTGTGGATCACATTAAACTGTGGAAAATTCTGAGAGAGATGGGAATACCAGACCACCTGACCTGCCTCTTGAGAAACCTGTATGCAGGTCAGGAAGCAACAGTTAGAACTGGACATGAAACAACAGACTGATTCCAAATAGGAAAATGAGTACGTCAAGGCTGTATATTGTCACCCTGCTTATTTAACTTGTATGCAGAGTACATTATGAGAAATGCTGGGCTGGAAGAAGCACAAGCTGGGATCAAGATTGCCAGGAGTAATATCAGTAACCTTAGATATCCAGATGACACTACCTTTATGGCAGAAAGTGAAGAAGAACTAAAGAGCTTCTTGATGAAAGTGAAAGAGGAGAGTGAAAAAGTTGGCTTAAAACTCAACATTCAGAAAATGAAGATCATGGCAACTGGTCCTATTGCTTCATGGCAAATGGATGGGGAAACAGGGGAAACAGTGACTGACTATTTTGGGGGGCTCCAAATCACTGCAGATAGTGATTGCAGCCATGAAGTTAAAAGACACTTACTCCTTGGAAGGAAAGTTATGACCAACCTAGATAGCATATTGAAAAGCAGAGACATTACTTTGCCAACAAAGGTCCATCTAGTCAAGGCTATGGTTTTTCCAGTGGTCATGTATGGATGTGAGAGTTGGACTGTGAAGAAAGCTAAGTGCCAAAGAATTGATGCTTTTGAACTGTGGTGTTGAAGAAGACTCTTGAGAGTCCCTTGGACTGCAAGGAGATCCAACCAGTACATTCTAAAGGAGATCAGTCTTGGGTGTTCATTGGAAGGACTGATGAAGCTGAAACTCCAACCTGATGGTTGGCCACCTGATGCAAACTTTGGCCACCTGATGCGAACTTTGGCCACCTGATGCGAAGAGCTGACTCATTTGAAAAGACCCTGATGTTGGGAAAGATTGAGGGCAGGAGGAGAAGGGGACAACAGAGGATGAGATGGTTGGATGGCATCCATGGACATGGATGCACATGGATGGACATCGATGGACATGGGTTTGGGTGGACTCTGGGAGTTGGTGATGGACAGGGAGGCCTGACATGCTGCAGTTCATGGGGTCACAAAGAATCAGACACGACTGAACTACTGATCTGAACTGAACTGAATATAGCCCAGACACTGATCATAGGAAATTTGCTTCTCTATGGGAATGCATGTCGTTTTAATGAATGACAGTGATGTGGTACAGAACAGACATGAATCAGAGTTTTACTCAGAGTCTGATGTTTACTCGGTAAGTGAAGATGGTAAACCTTTTTTGCCCATCTGTGCAACCAGTTCCATGCTTGTAAAATGTAACAGCAAAAATTCTTTCCATCTCTAAGCTCCTAGTACTACCCAGTCACAAGCTAATCTCCACTCATTTAGGTTTATGATGAGAAACCAATCAGAAGTTTTACAGCTTTGGAGCTTTCAATAAAAAACTTTAAGCCTTTTGTTTTGAGCTTGCTGTTGATGTAAAAAACAGACACTTTACATTTTCACTAAATTCTCAGCACTCTTCTGCAGATGGCATCCTATGTTCAATTTTATAAACTCTGTTTTATTTAGTTAAGGTGTTTTTGTTTAAATGCAAAAAACAATAGTAATTACTATTGGAAAACTTAAAAGATAATTATAAAGGCAGGCTTTTGATTTAAAAAATTAGAAAAGAGAATGTATCAACATCTATATCTAAAAATGTACAAAGGAAAAAAATGGGAAGAACACTGTTTCTTATTATGATTATTTCCCACTGGATTTTATCCCCTCTTTTTAAGGCATCCCAGTCCTTCTGTCAACTTCCCTTGAAGTGGCTGTCCCTGTCAATTGTCTGTCACTGCTTCATGTCATTCCAAAAAAGACTAGCAAACTTTCTGAGTGACAGTGTAACTTCAATCAATTTGCATTTCTGCCACAGTGTGAATTATTTTTGAAAGTTTATGCATCCTTCCTAGGCTCTTTGAGGCCTTAATTGCCTAGCATGTCACTTGATCTATAAACTTTCTGCAACTGGTTCTGTCTGAAAGGAAGTCCGTCTGAGCTTAAAGAGAATCATCTTTCATAAAACATTTCAACACAAGTTCTAAAATCTTGTCTGGTAATGTTATTATGAGATATTGAGGTGACCTATTGCCATGTCTGTTGAATTATTTGTTAATATTCCAGACTTACCAGAGGCAGCACAGAACCTCTGACAGTCATTACTCAAATGCTGAAGCCAGGCTGGTTTCCAATCTGGATTTACCTTTTTTTTTTTTTTTTAATTGAAGGATAATTGCTTTACAATGTTGTGTTTGTTTCTGCTGTACAACGTGAATCAGCTATAAGGATACATATATCCCTCCCTCATAAGCCCCCTCCGCTCTCCCCAGCCCACCCCACCCCTCTAGGTCATCACAGAGTACCAGGCTGAGCTCCCACTAGCTATCTGTTTTACATTTGATACTGTGTATAACTCAGTGCTCCTCTCTCAATTCATCCCACCCTCTCCTTCACCTGCTGTATCCACAAGTTTGTTCTTTATGTCTGTATTTCTATTGTGTGTGTGTGTGTGTGTGTGTGTGTGTGTGTGTGTGTGTGTGTTCAGTCATGTCTGACTCTTTGGGACCCCATAGACTATAGTCCACCAGGCTTCTGTGTCCATGGAATTTTCCCAGCAAGAATACTAGAGTGGGTTGCCATTTCTTCCTCCAGGGGATCTTCCTGACCCAGGGATTGAACCCATGTCCCTTGTGTCTCCTGCATTGGCAGGTGGATTCTTTACCATTGTGCCACCTGGGAAGCCCCTGTGTCTATTCCTTCCCTTCGAATAGTTTCATCAGTACAATTTTTCTAGATTCTGTATATATATGGGTTGTTGCTGCTGCTGCTAAGTTGCTTCAGTCGTGTCCAACTCTGTGCAACCCCATAGATGGCAGCCCAACAGGCTCCTCCGTCCCTGGGATTCTCCAGGCAAGAACACTGGAGTGGGTTGCCATTTCCTTCTCCAATGCATGAAAGTGAAAAGTGAAAGTGAAGTCGCTCAGTTGTGTCCAACTCTTAGCTACCCCATGGACTGCAGCCTACCAAGCTCCTCCGTCCCTGGGATTCTCCAGGCAAGAACACTGGAGTGGGGTGCCATTTCCTTCTCCAATGCATGAAAGTGAAAAGTGAAAGTGAAGTCGCTCAGTTGTGTCCGACTCTTAGCTACCCCATGGACTGCAGCCTACCAAGCTCCTCCGTCCATGGGCTTTTCCAGGCAAGAGTACTGGAGTGGGGTGCCATTGCCTTCTCCGATATATATGTGTTAGTATACAATATTTATTTTTCTCTTTCTGACTTACTTCATTCTGTATGACAGGCTCTAGGTTCATCCACCTCAGTTCAACCGATTCAAAATTGCTCCCATTTATAGCTGAATAATAGTCCATCACAATTCATGGGGTTGCAAAGAGTCGGACACGACTGAGCGACTGAACTGAACTGAACTGAATAGTCCATCGTATGTATGTGCTGCAGCTACTTTATCCATTCATCTGTCGATGGACATCTAGATTGCTTCCCTTGTATATAGTGTTATTGTAAATAGTAATAGTTACTATTGTAATTAATGCTACAGCTATTGTAAATAGTGCTGCAGTGAATGATGAAGTACATGTGTCTTTTTGAATTATGATTTTCTCAGGTTATATACCCAGTAGTGGGATTGTGGGGTCATATGGTTTACCAAGCATCTGATCCCAGGTATTTCACATCAACTCCATCCACTTAGGTTCACTTTGTAAGAGTAGAGATTGAAAGCGTCTAACTCCTAAGGTTACTGTGTTGAGTAATCACAATCGTCCTTCATGCTTCATCCTTCCTTTGATGCCTGTTTCTGGGAAAACTTTAAGGGACATCTCTTAGGGAGCCCAAAACCTGAAGTTCTGACTGTAAGTCAGGTTGTGGTGATGAAAAATCCTGACTATTGCTACCAAGTCCTGATTTTAAAGATTCTGTTCATTTTCTCTATATAATATGCATCCTCATCAGACTATATATGCCATTTTCTGTCTTTGTCTTTTTCTCTACCTCCTCCACTCCCTTCTTTGTTCTCCTGTTTCTTCCACCCTTTTTTTAAGTGCGTGCTTCAGAAAATGAGACCTGGAACTGAGATAAAGCAACAGATGGGTGGATGTTTGCAATTTTGCCGATGAAGAAACTGAGATACAGAGAGATCTAGGGACTTGCCCAAGTTTACTCAGCTGAAAAATGTCAGATCTGGGCATTTCTCCTCCTCCAAGCCACTCTGTAACAGCATTTCATGGCCTTCCTATTAGTTTCTCTGATCAAATGGCACTAAATCTGCACTTTGGTTTCTCTCCTAGGGAAGGGCTGATTCCAGGTCTAATAGCAGCTATCAACATTCTCATGCAAGGTCTTTTTAAAATGTGTGAATAGCTTTGAGATTAATTTCTTTTAAAGCAAACTTAAACTAGCTTTTCTATTGATGCTATGAAGAGGAAAATAGTCTTGTCCAAGGTTGATAAAGAATTGAAAAGTGAGGTTAATAATAACAGCAGAATTAGAAGTGGTTTCAGTGGTGATATGTCATGTGCAAGCCTATGAAATAAATAGCAATTATGACATTAGAAAAATGAGTCTCTTGGAATGGGAGCTGTTTGTGACAATTCTATCTAGGTACCACTCTCCTCTGCCTTGCTTACTTTGTGTCTCTTATTGACTAAATTGATGCATGACATTCCCCACCCCTGTGCTTAAGACAAAAGCTGTTTTGTCCCATAAAAACTCAATGCTGCTGCTGCTGCTGCTGCTAAGTCGCTTCAGTCGTGTCCGACTCTGTGAGACCCCATAGACAGCAGCCCACTAGGCTCCTCTGTCCCTGGGATTCTCCAGGCAAGAATACTGGAGTGGGTTGCCATTTCCTTCTCCAATGCATGAAAGTGAAAAGTGAAAGTGAAGTCGCTCAGTCGTGCCCAACTCTTAGCGACCCCCTGGACTGGAACCTACCAGGCTCCTCCGTCCATGGGATTTGCCAGGCAAGAGTACTGGAGTGGGGTGCCATACCCAGGGACAAACCCATGCCTTTCCCAAACCACCCCCTTATATATTGGCTTAATGTATAAGCAAATACTGTCTGTATTATATTTCACTTGCGTATGGAAACAAACATTACTTGTTTATTCATATTGTATCCATAACATATAATAATAAATCCTTAATAAATGGTATCAGATATTGTTCACAGAATAACACAAGCTAAAAGTCTTTGTTTTATGACGTCACTCTGATTCCTTGCAACAGTGCAATTATTCATTATCGTTATTGCCATTTTACAGATCTGAAATAGGGGTTTGGTGAGGTGTAATGGCATGTTGAATTTTATGGTGCTATAGAGAGTAAGAGAGAGAATTTGAACTCAGTTTTGCAAGGGTATCTGGCCTTAATCTTCACTGTGTATCCCCTCATTAAATCTGTTGTTTGGAATACCCATGTTTACAGGCTATGCTGGTCACTACCAGTAACAGAATATCATGATTAGTTTTTCCGAAGCTTGGAGACATTCAGTTCAGTTCAGTCACTCAGTCATGTCCGACTCTTTGTGACCCCATGAATAGCAGCACGCCAGGCCTCCCTGTCCATCACCAACTCCCGGACTTCACTCAGACTCACAGCCATCAAGTCAGTGATGCCATCCAGCCATCTCATCCTCTGTCGTCCCCTTCTCCTCTTGCCCCCAATCCCTCCCAGCATCAGAGTCTTTTCCAATGAGTCAAATCTTCGCATGAAGTGGCCAAAGTACTGGATTTTCAGCTTTAGCATCATTCCTTCCAAAGAAATCCCAGGGCTGTTATCCCTCAGAACGGACAGGTTGGATCTCCTTGCAGTCCAAGGGACTCTCAAGAGTCGCCTCCAACACCACAGTTCAAAAGCATCAATTCTTTGGCACTCAGCCTTCTTCACAGTGCAACTCTCACATTCATACATGACCACTGGAAAAACCATAGCCTTGACTAGACGGACCTTTGTTGGAAAAGTAATGTCTCTGCTTTTCAATATGCTGTTGAATAAGGTCAGTCATAACTTTCCTTCCAAGGAGTAAGCATCTTTTAATTTCATGGCTGCAATCACCATCTGCAGTGATTTTGGAGCCCCCCAAAATAAAGTCTGACACTGTTTCCACTGTTTCCCCATCTATTTCCCATGAAGTGATGGGACCGGATGCCATGATCTTCGTTTTGTTGAGGTTTAAGCCAACTTTTTCACTCTCCACTTTCACTTTCATCAAGAGGCTTTTTAGTTCCTCTTCACTTTCTGCCATAAGGGTGGTGTCATCTGCATATCTGAGGTTATTGATATTTCTCCTGGCAATCTTGATTCCAGCTTGCGTTTCTTCCAGTCCAGTGTTTGTCATGATGTACTCTGCATATAAGTTAAATAAGCAGGGTGACAATATACAGCCTTGACGTACTCCTTTTCCTATTTGGAACCAGTCTGTTGTTTCACGTCCAGTTCTAACTGCTGCTTCTTGACCTGCATACGGATTTCTCAAGAGGCAGGTCAGGTGGTCTGGTATTCCCATCTCTTTCAGAATTTTCCACAGTTTATTGTGATCCACACAGTCAAAGGTGACATTTGGAGACATTACCTCGGAAAAAAAAATGTTTTTAATAATATTACTTCTTCCTTTCTTTCTGGCTGCTCTGGCTCCTCCCTGCTGTGCACAGACTTTCTCCAGTTGTGGTGCATGGGCTTCTTGTTGCGGTGGCTTCTCTTGCTGTGGAGCCCTGGCTCTAAGGTGCTTGGGCTTCTGTAGTTGTGGTGAACTTTAGTCCCCCAGGTAGGACGGGATTTGTGTTAACGGAAAGCCCTCTGCCTGAGCTTTCTCAATTGGATGCCGTTGTGTCATAATGGCCATCACAGGCACACCTCTGTGAGTATTGTCTATAATACAAACACACTCATTGTTGTAAGTCATGGAACTCCAACAGTGTCTCAAGGACAGAGAAGTGTTACCTCACTAGCCAACACAAAATGGTCTTCCAGAGCTCAGAGATAAGTTAGCCCAAAATATATAGAATTCTTCCTACAGAATAACTTTTTTGGCTGCTGGGATGAGAAACCTTTCCCTATAGGACAGGTTGGCCACATGACCCTACTGTGACAGTTGTAGGTTCATCTTCAATTGCAATTATCATAGGCTCTGTGGCCACCTGGGACTCTCTGGGGACCATTGGAGTCATCTCACCTTGGACATATAATATGGGGGGCCAGGAAGTATTTCCAGTCATTCTGCTGCTAAGTTTTAAGAGCTAAGCTAAGTGCAATGCTTCTTGAATATGGCTGCATTTATTTATTTATTCAGCCATTTTGCAGCATTTGGGACCTTAGTTCCCGGACCAGAGATCGAACCCATGCCTTCTTCTTAGGAAGCACAGAATCTTAACTACTGGACTGCCAGGAAAGTCCATGGCTCCATTATTAAATCCCTTGGGGAGATTTAAAAGTAATGACAAAATTAAATGAAAATATTTGAGATAGATCCTAAGCATGTATTTGTTTTTGTTGTTGTTATGGTCTGGAACTTTCTGAAACTCTCTCAGCCACCACCCTCCCTGTTATACACACAGTAGGTGTCAGGCATGGAACAATCATTTTGCATGCCTATGACACCTTTATGTCATAGGTATTCACCCTGTTTTGTAGATAAGGAAACTGAGGCACCAGCACATTAAGTAACTTTCTCAAAGCCACTCTTGAGTAAGTGACCAAGCCCTGAACCCTGGCTTCTCAACCACAGAAGTTGCTCTTTGACTCATAATTTTCACCAGTCTAGACACACAGCAGACACACAGCAGGTACCCAGTTCTTTTCTTCCTTACCATATTCTGGCCTGCTGAATTCCATGGACTGTGTAGTCCATGGGGTCTCAAAGAGTTAGACAGGACTAAGTGTCTTTTGGGCTTCCCTCATAGCTCAGTTTGTAAATAATCTGCCTGCAATGCAGGAGATCTGGATTCGATTCCTGGGTCAGGAAGACACCCTGGAGAAGGAAATGGCAACCCACTCCAGTATTCTTGCCTGAATCCATGGACAGAGGAGCCCCATGGTCTACAGTCCATGGAGTCACAAGAGTCAGAGACAATGTAGCAACTAAATCATCAACACTTCCTACTTCCTTGCATGTTCTTTGGTGGAAAAAGCACTGAGCTGATGGATTTTCTGTGAAGCTCTGCTGTGTAGGAGCTAATCACTTTTCTCTTTTAAAAAAAAAAATAGGTGAGAAATTCTTTTAGAAGGGAAAAAAGAGAGCAGAAGAGAGAATGTTATTTCATGAAAGAACTTCAGGTCTCTAGATTTCAAATGTAAGTGAAAGTTTTAAAGACCCTGATAGTGTCCTGCTCATTATATTTAATGTTCAGTCACTCAGTCATGTCCGACTCTTTGTGACCCTGTGGATTGTAGGACACCAGGCTTCCCTGTCCTTCACTATCTCCCAGAGATTGCTCAAATTCATGTCTGTTGTGTCAATGATGCCATCCAGCTATCTCATCCTCTGTCGCCCCCTTCTCCTTTTGCCTTCAATCTTTCCTAGCATTAAGGTCTTTTCCACTGAGTCAGCTCTTCACATCAGGTGGCCAAAATATTGGAGCTTCAGCTTCAGCATCAGTGCCTCCAGTGAATATTCAGGATTGATTTCCTTTAGGATTGACTGGTTTGATTTCCATGCTGTCCAAGGAACTCTCAGAAGTCTTCTCCAGCACCACAGTTCCTATAATCTTTTCCAGGTTTTTTCCCCTTCTCCACTAATTTTTTTTTTTTTAAATGGGATAAAACCATCGTAAATCGCACCTAAGAAAGAGCTTTGTTGTGAGCAGAAAATATTACTCTATAAGAAAACAACATCTTTTGGGGAACATTTTTAACTAAACAAGTAGCATCAGTGATAGCATCACAGGGAACAGGGTGGTATTTCTGTCCCTGCTGTAAACATTTTACCTGTGCTTTACAGGCAGCTATTGGTACTCTGTCCTGAAGCGTTAAGACTGGGCTCAATGGAGTTAGTCTGTGATTCTGGCATAAGAAAGCAGTATAAGGAAAAGGCAGAAAAATCCTAGAAAAAGATGGAATTTATCGAGGATTTACCATGTGTCATACACTGTTCTATGTACCTGTCATATATCATCTAGTTTGATCCCCCTGAAACACTATGAGTAATAGTTATTATCATTCCCATTCTAAATTAAGTTAAATAATTTCCCCAGGGTCGTTTATTAAGTGACAGAGATGGAAGTTAAACCTAAGGAATGTGCCTTCAGATATTGGACTGTTATATATTATAGAAGCTTCTTAAATATTGTTTTCTAGAAAACTCTGTGTTGCTCTTAATCTTCTCCTTCATTTAATTAGCAATCATTTTTGCATGTGTATCTTGGGCTAGAGACTGCAGAAGGTGCTGGAAATGCAGGGGAATCCTGTGAGAATCCATAACTGGAAGGAGTTCATAACATAACATCTAGTTTAATACATTGAAATTTGTCCTCCTCTACCAAACTGCAGAAAAACTGTAAGTTATACTTAATGCTGAACACACATTTTTTCCCATGAATAAATATACAAACGAATGCAAGTGAAAGTCACTCAGTCGTGTCCAACTCTTTGCAACACCATGGACCATACAGCCCATGCAATTCTCTAGGCCAGAATACTGGAGTGGGTAGCCTTTCCCTTCTCCAGGGGCTCTTCCCAACCCAGGGATCAAACACAGGTCTCCTGCATTGCAGGTGGATTCTTTACCAACTGAGCCACGAGGGAAGCCCAAGAATACTGGAGTGGGTAGTCTATCCCTTCTCCAGCTGATCTTCCCTACCCAGGAATTGAACTGGGGTCTCCTACATTGCAGGCAGATTCTTTACCAACTGAGCTTTCAGGGAAGCCCTTACAAATGAATACATGATGCCAACTTGGGTACAGCAATAGGCATATAAAATATGCTGCTAACATATATGCCAATGTTTTCAGCCTGGACTGTTATTTGTTCTCTCAAATTTATTCCTCTTCTCTTTCTTAGTGAAACAATCTTTGATATGAACTTAAACTAGTGGAAACCAATACATTAATTACATTAGCTACTCTTCTGTGTAATAAGGTATGACCTTGTAACAACTTTTATTTAAATTAACAATAAATATAGTTTTGTGGGCAATTTCCAAGAATTTTCCTTTTAGAAGGATAGCCTACTTTTCTTTGTCTTTCCCTCGTTCCTGATTCTTGGATGGCAGATATGATGGCTGGTGCTCCAGAGGCCACATTGGCTTGTGAGGTGATACATTAAGAGTTGTAGAACTGCAAATTATAAGGATGCAGATCCTGGTGGTCATCAAGCTCTCTAATCTCCTTTATGTGAGATTCTGAGAGAAGAAAATTCTCCTTTTGTTCAAGTCATGATTGTTTGCTTTTTCCTGTCAAAAGCAATTAGTCCTAACGTTAGTGATTCAGTGTTAAGGTACGCATATGCACAGCATTGCCAGAAGACAGATTAACATAAAAGATGCCTGGGAATTAGGAAAGGTTCACAAGAGGTGGGTAGAAACTTGAAGAATTAGTAAGAGTTTACCAGCATCCAAGTTGAGGAAATTCTTTCATGAATAAAGGTTCTGTTTCTAGGATTCACAGGTTCTCTCTCTCTCCAGGCTCCTCCCCAATGGTGACTTTAGATGCATAAGATCCATTAAAAAGTCATCCATTAAATATGCGTTGCGCATCCAGTGAAGCAGACACAGATTCTGTGCTTAATAGGAGCTCATAGTCCTTCACAAACTGGGACCAAACTGCCTCTCTAGTCTTAGGACCTGATGCTTACACCGACCTGCTCTTTACAAGCATTTAATGTGTTAGAGAGTGACTTTTATATGCCATACTTGTTTTGACTCCATGCTGTAACAGTTCTCCAGAATTCTCTTTTCCAGTTCCAAGTTCTATCAAATCTGCATGCTCCTTTTCTTCCTGTTCTTCTTTACTTCTCTTCTCTTCCCTGACAATTCAGATCATCCTGGGGAAGGTAGGTGTCTGTGGAAGGCCAAATGTTGCTCTGTGGTCCAGAGCAGCTTGTCAGAGTCTAGGCAGGTGGAAATGGGCGCACAAAATGAGCCAGGAGGGGACTTCCTTGGTGGCCCAGTGGTAAAGAATCTCTGTTCCAAAGCAGAGGACATGGGTTTGATCCCTGGTTGGAAACCAAGATCCCACATTGTGCAAGGCAGCTAAGCCCACGCACTATGACAAAGATTCCCCCATGCTGCAACTAAGATCGGATGCAGCCAAAATAAATAAGAATAAAATAAATAATAAAAAATGAGCCAGGGATATCTGGTCATACCAAAAAATAAGAAGTATTCATGGTGATGGTAATTTCAAAACAACACAGGAGACTTGTTGAAGGGGAAACTGGAGAATCAAAATAGGTGATAACAGTAGCAATTAAAGCCCACGGAATAAAATATGAATAACATCTAGACTTGTATACAAATGAATGGACATATTGAAAGTTATGTGAAAATTGGGTTATATACATAGTTTCAAAGTAGTTCTCCATATGATATGTATTAATTGTATTGGGGAGACTGAGCATTTTTTAATGGAAAAGGCTGCTAGCCACTGTCTATACCCAGTGATCTAAGTGAACATCAACCAGCAATGGGACAGAGAACTTAGGCATCATGTGCTGAAATGTAATGAGGAGAAGGCAACCTCAGTTTTGATGCACACTTGCCATAGATGCATCGCCTGAACCTAATCATAAGAAGTTATCAGATAAACTCAAATTGAAGGACATTATCCAGAATAACTGGCTTGAAATCTTTGAAAGTAATAAGATTGTCAAAGAGCAAGATAAAGCACAAGAATGGATTTAGGATAAAGAGAATAAGAGGACTGTCAGTCAGTTCAGTTGCTCAGCTGTGTCTGACTCTTTATGACCCATGGACTGCAGCACGCCAAGCTTCCCTGTCCTTCACCAACTCCCAGAGCTTGCTCAAGTGCATGTCCATTGAGTCAGTGATGCCATCCATCCATGTCATCCTCTGTCATCCCCTTCTCTTCCTGCCTTCGATCTTTCCCAGCATCAGGGTCTTTTCCAATGAGTCAGTTCTTCACATCAGGTGGCCAGAGTATTGGAGTTTCAGCTTCAGCATCACTCCTTCCAATGAATATTCAGAACTGATTTCCTTTAGGATTGACTGCTTTGATCTCGTTTCCATGCAAGGGACCATCAAGACTCTTCTTCAACACCACAGTACAAAATCCTCAGTTCTTCAGCACTCAGCTTTCTTAATGAGAACTGAATTCTAGGCTGGTTCCCTCTCCTGTAAGACTACCTTTGAATCTACTAGCCGGACTAGTAGATTCAGTCAGATTCAATGATACTGTTGGATCAGTGTTAATTTTCTGATGTAGATTATTGTGCTGTGTTCATGGAAAAGAATGTGCTTATTGTAGGAAATGCACATGAAGATGTTTGCAGGTGATGGACATTTCAACAACAAGTATGTAATTTTAGGAAAAAGAAAAAATATCCACAAAGTGTATGCACAACTTTTCTGCAAGTTCAATATTGTTTTAAAATGAACTAAATAGATGAAAGGGAAAATAAAGTGGTTGCCGGTCTCTCACTGATTCTTTTTTCACCCATCCTAATGCTGACCCTCCTCCTGCCTCAATTCTCTGAACTGGAGACCAGCACATAGTTTAAGAGAGTAAGCTCTAAATTCAGGTTGATATGAGTTATAATCTAAGGTTCACTGTTTATTTTATTTTCTATGTGACTCTTAGCAAATTATTTACATCTTCGTGCACAGTAACTTCCTCTGTACAAAAGAAAACATAGTAGTGTTTTAGGGTTGTGGGAATTAAATTGGCTGCAGCATAAGATAAGCACTGAATATGTGCTAACGACCTTAATTGACCACCAGGCCTTCATATATACATCAATAACTCCAGCCACCTCACTGCTGTCTCACCACCCATGGCCAGGAAGGCAGCCCTCAAAATTGCGACATCACTTAGCCTCCTCTGATGTGATTCCTTTTCATCTACCTCAAGCTTTGAAATTTCAGAGTCCCTGGTACAAAAAACTCAGGCCAGCCGAGAACCAGAATACCTTTTTTTATCTCTGAACTCATTTGATCTTTACAAGCTCCCTGGGACATACCATCATGTCCATTTTACAGGAGAGAAAGCAGGTTCCAAGAAGTGAAAGATCTTGTTCGATTCACCCAACAAACAAGTGGCACTGCCTTCCTACAGCCCTCCTGATTCAAGTTGTATATTCTTTCCATCATATCATGCCACCCTGTTTAACTCTTGTTTTCTAAACATTGTTCGTATAGCATTGATGTTATTGCAGCATTCAGTGGTGAGAATGAGAGAGCAGTGGCTGAAAGAGAAATAGACAGGGCAGTGGCGGCGGGGGGGTGGTGAAGGTATACAAGGTTACCTAAGGACACACATTGCCACATTGTCACTGTCCTCTTTTGACAACGAGGGATCAGAACTTGAGCACTGCAGTTGATGCAAGATCCAACTACCTCCAAGAACAGAATATGAAACATGAGATTGATGTCCACACTTCCCCAGTATCACCCCGTCTTAGAAAGCTGTGTGTGATTGTGAAGACAGAGGAGTGTGGTATCTTTGTGGAAGGAGAAGTCCAACAAGTCATTAGATGTGCTCCTCTCGTGACACAGAACACAGGCCTGAGAAGCCTGAGCAATTTCTTTTGCAGAACTATCTAATTGGAGGCATGATTAGTTGAATCTTCCTCATAGACTACACTTTAAATAAATGGCTGCTGTCCATAAGAGGAATTATGGCTTTGAAATCATTGCGATCAACATCTGTAAATAATTCTCAAACAGCATTCTTTATGCTGTGTAAATCAGACCCATGTTTTCAAGAAGTGTGAGACACCTTTTGAAAATATACAAACATTACTCGGTCTGGGATAATAATAGAACAGTTTTAGCAGTGTTTGAAAATAATGCTAAATTTACACTACTTTTGTCAACATACACAAGTAAATATGTGTATTGCTCATTGCACACACATCTTAATTGCCTCTGTGAACACCTTAAAAATAGTAGTGTTTAGGGGGAAATGTTTATTTTAACTCAATCTTCCATTGCATGTTAATTAACAAGTCAAAAGATGTTACTATCCTCTGTATTGGCATGAAGAAAAGAAATATTTTACAAATCTTTCCTGTAATTCCCTGGCTCTCTTGGGTGTTTGAAATCCACATGTTGCAAAGCCCTGTGACGGAAGAAAGAGACATCCAAGCCTGGAGACTGGGGACTCTGTCACTTCCTCATCATCATGCTCATAGCCAGTGTAACAGGATGCTGGCAGAAATTTCCTTGTTGACTCAGAACATCAGGTGAAGCCTTAACCTGAAAGCACTGAATGACGAGCATCCCCATAAACCATCATTGCAGGAAATTCCCTAAGAAAAGAATTAACCTGGTTCTTTGCTACCAGCTTAATGCCGGACTCCAGGTCATAGGAACTAGTTATATTGTGTATTAGTGTTTTAGGGCTGCCGTAATAAAATAACACAGACTGGGTGGCTTAAACAACAGGAATTTATCTGCTAACAATGGTGGAGGCTAGAAATTCAAATCACATCTTCCTTCCTTCCTTCCCTTCTGGCTGCACCAGCCCTTAGTTGTAGCACGCAGGATCTTCAGTTGTCACTGCGGCATGCAGGATCTTTAGTTGTGGCATGTGGGATCTCGTTCCCTGATGCAGCCTGCCCTGCACTCAGGCTGCAGAGTCTCAGCCCCTGGGCCACCCGAGGAGTCCCAAGGTCTGATTTCTTCTGAGCACTCTCTCCTTGACTTGCAGGTGGCCACCTTCTCGCCGTGTCCTCGCATGGTCTTTCCTCCATGCTCACATATTCCTGGTGTCCCTTTCTGTGTTCACATGCTGGCTTAGGGTCCATTCTCGAAGGGCTTCATTTTGACTTAATCACCTCTTTAAAGGCTCTGTATCCAAATACAGCCGCATTCTGAAATACTGAGAGTTAGAACTTCAACATACAAATTTTCCGTGGACACAGTTCAGTCCTTAACACCCTATTATTAAATGCTTTCTCTGGCCATAGAGTTGGCTAAGTGCTTTTCCTAATAATAGCAGAGTGCCTGGCACCTCTGAAGTTTTCAGTAAAATTTAGCCAAGTGCTTTACATGCATTATGTCATTTAAATCCTATGTTTAGGCAAATCATTCATTACCCCTGCCTATAGGGTAGAAAACAGCCTTAGAGAAATTAAGCAAATTTTTCAAGGTCTCACAGTTAACAAATAAATACTTTAGCTGGGATTCTAAAGAAGATGGTCATGTATAAGCCAGCTCTCCTACATTTATGATCTCATTCACCATTGCATATTTATATAACTACATGATAATCTCTCTCTACCTGGCTTTACAAATGTCTCACTGATGAGACATTTCTAGTTTATGTCACATGTTTTTAACTCTACTCTTCTTGTATTTGATAAGAATATGTGAAAAGTACCCAAGAATAAATTATAGATAGTCATATGTATATAAAATTACAAATGCATATATCTTTAAACATATGGTGATACACCATATATATGCATATATTGACACATAAGAGTAAGCTGTTTGGTAAAATGACTAAATTATTTTCTCAGTATGGAACTTGTTCTTTTGGTGAATCTTCAGTTCAGTTCAGTTCAGTTCAGTCGCTCAGTCGTGTCTGACTCTTTGAGACCCCATAAACTGCAGCACGCCAGGCCTCCCTGTCCATCAGCAAGGAGTTCACTCAAACTCATGTCCGTTGAGTCGGTGATGCCATCAGCCATCTCATCCTCTGTCATCCCCTTCTCCTCCTGCCCCCAATCCCTCCCAGCATCAGAGTCTTTTCCAATGAGTCAACTCTTCGCATGAGGTGGCCAAAGTACTGGAGTTTCAGCTTCAGCATCACCATCAGTCCTTCCAATGAACACCCAAGACTGATCTCCTTTAGAATGGACTGGTTAGATTTCCTTGCAGTCCAAGGGACTCTCAAGAGTCTTCTCCAACACCACAGTTCAAAAGCATCAATTCTTCGGCACTCAGCTTTATTCACAGCCCAACTCTCACATCCATACATGACCGCTGGAAAAAACATAGCCTTGACTAGACAGACCTTTATTGGCAAAGTAATGTCTCTGCTTTTAAATATGCTATCTACGTTGGTCATAACTTTCCTTCCAAGGGGTAAGGGTCTTGGATGGCTGCAGTCACCATCTGCAGTGATTTTGGAGCCCCAAAAAATAAAGTCAGACACTGTTTCCACTGTTTCCCCATCTATTTCCCATGAAGTGATGAGACCAGATGCCATGATCTTCGTTTTCTGAATGTTGAGCTTTAAGCCAACTTTTTCACTCTCATCTTTCACTTTCATCAAGAAGCTCTTTAGTTCTTCTTCACTTTCTGCCATAAGGGTGGTGTCATTTGCATATCTGAGGTTATTGATATTTCTTCCGGCAATCTTAATTCCAGCTTGTGCTTCTTCCAGCCCAGCGTTTCTCATGATGTACTCTGTATACAAGTTAAATGAGCAGCGTGACAATATACAGCCTTGATGTACTCCTTTTCCTATTTGGAATCAGTCTATTGTTCCATGTTCAGTTCTAACTGTTACTTCCTGACCTGCATATAGGTTTCTCAAAAGGCAGGTCAGGTGGTCTGGTATTCCCACCTCTTTCAGGATTTTCCACAGTTTATTGGGATCCACACAGTCAAAGGCTTTGGCATAGTCAGTAAAGCAGAAATAGATGTTTTTCTGGAACTATCTTGCTTTTTCAATGATCCAGCGGATGTTGGCAATTTGACCTCTGGTTCCTCTGCCTTTTCTAAAACCAGCTTGAACATCTGGAAGTTCACGGTTCATATATTGCTGAAGCCTGGCTTGGAGAATTTTGAGCATTACTTTACTAGTGTGTGAGATTACTGCAATTGTGCGGTAGTTTGAGCATTCTTTGGCATTGCCTTTCTTTGGTGAATCTTACTGTTGGTTTTTCATTAAAGAATTTCAAGAACAATTGCAGTTATTATACAAGAAGTTGTTCTTAACATTTATTGAGGGTTCTCAATGTGTCAGGATCGTTGAACATTTATTTGGTTGCATACTTCCTGAAAGTCTTAGAAGATCAGCACTTTACAGATTGAAAAAAAAAAAAAAAAACAGATTCCTGAAGAAATCACAAGTGTCTGCATCAGGGAACTTTAACATTTGCAGAATCTCCCAAGAGGCACGAAGTAGGGAGATTAAGGAAATGGCTTCCTAACAGTTGTTGACTAAATAAAATGCATAACCTTTAAGCTGAGAATTATGTTGTATTCAGTGATGTTACTGAGGACTATAGCCCGGGAATCAGCCTCTTGGTTAGCTCTGAGGAACTGTTTCAAAGAGAAAAGGGAGGAGCCAGGATATATGGGAGTTTTGCTGAAAAACAAACAAAAACCATGTAGTAAACATCAAAAGATTACTGCTGATCACAAAAAAAGACATCTCAAGTTAATGATTTTGATGCTTTTACCAAATTTTGTGGTATGCATGCATCAGCCAAGACTTTTTTTCTAAAATATTTCCCCTGAGCCCCTCGGAAATTCTGATTCAGTGTGTTTTGTTGATGTCTAGAACTTTATGAACTGCCCCAGGTAATTACCCGAATAGTTCATACTGCCAATATACTATTGATAAATTTTATTGATAAATTTTGAGATACAATAGTTGATATTAGAGGTTCTTCACCCTTGCTTCCTATTAGAATCAAGAGGAGTTTTGTTTATGGCTTTGTTTTAAATTTTCACTGCTATAGCCCACATCAAGATTACCCAGAAGTTCTCAGTTAATTGATCTGAGATGGAGTTTAAGAATCAAACTATTTTAAAATTCCCAAGGATTCCCTGTTGGTACAGCAGTTAAGACTTCACCTTCCAAGGCAGGGGGTGTGGGTTTGATCCCCTCGTCAGAGAGTTAAGATTGCACATGCCTCGCGGTCAAAAGGCTAAAACATAAAACAGAAGCGATGTTATAACAAATTCAATAAAATCTTTAAAAATGGCCCATATCAGGAAAAAAAATCCCCATATATTTATAATGGGCATCAAAGATAGAAGAGTTGAGAATGGTCTTCCAGATATAACATAACGCAGTCAGGAAGATTTCAAGGACCAAACTGATTGTTCCCAAAACACATCTGAGTTAAAATGCTGCCCCTGGAAATTATTTCCTACAGGGGAAATATTGTTTTCTTCACTGATGACATTTCATTTCCAAAATATATTACTCTTATACTTAAAAATACCAGTTCAAGTTTCTTATGATGCAAAAATGTTACAGAAATATAGACAGTTTTTACTAAAAGGGAACATGGAGAAAAGAAGCTTCACAAAAAGTAAAATTATCCAGAAGAGCTTAGAAAAATCAAAGTAAAACAGACACGTTTGGAGGACACCATACACATTTGGAGGCACCTAAATTGTGCCTTGTGTGTGCTATACTCAGTCGCTCAGTCGTGTCTGATTTCTTGTGACCCCGTGGACTGTAGCCCACCGGGCTCCTCTGTCCATAGGATTCCCCAGGCAAGAATACTGGAGTAGGATACCATTTTCTCCTCCAAGGGTTCCTCCCGACTCAGGGACCAAACTCATATTGTACCTGGTACTGGGCTAAACTGTTAGCACACATCATGCTGATTAATATTTGTAGTAACACTATGATGTGCACAGCATACTGTTCATGGGGTTCTCAAGGTAAGAATACTGAAGTGATTTGCTATTCCCTTCTCCAGTGGACCACGTTGTCAGAACTCTCCACCATGACCATCTGTCTTGGGTGGCCCTACATGGCATGGCTTAGTTTCATTGAGTTAGACAAGGCTGTAGTCAGTAAGACAAGGCTGTGGTCTTGAACCCCGTGAGCAGTATGAAAGGCAAAAAGATGGGACACTGAAAGAGCAACTCCCCAGGTCGATAGGTGCCCAATATGCTACTGGAAATCAGTGGAGAAATAACTCCAGAAAGAATGGAGAGACAGAGCCACAGCAAAAACAACACCCAGTTGTGGATGTGACTGGTGATAGAAGCAAGGTTCAATGCTGTAAAGAGCAATACTGCATAGGAACCTGGAATGTTAGGTCCATGAATCAAGGCAAATTGGAAGTGATCAAACAGGAGATGGCAAGAGTGAACATTGACATTTTAGGAATCAGCGAACTAAAATGGACTGGAATGGGTGAGTTTAACTCAGATGACCATTATATCTACTATTGTGGGCAGAATCCCTTAGAAGAAATGGAGTAGCCATCATAGTAAACAAAAGAGTCTGAAATGCAGTACTTGGATGCTATCTAAAAAATGACAGAATGATCTCTGTTTGTTTCCAGCAAACCATTCAATATCACAGTAATCCAAGTCTGTGCCCCAACTAGTAATGCTGAAGAAGCTGAAGTTGAATGGTTCTATGAAGACCTACAAGACCTTCTAGAACTAAGACCCCCAAAAGATGTCCTTTTCATTATAGGGGACTGGAATGCAAAAGTAGGAAGTCAAGAAACACCTGTAGTAACAGGCAAATTTGGCGTTGGAGTACAGAATGAAGCAGGGCAAAGGCTAATAGAATTTTGCCAAAAGAACACACTGGTCAGGGCAAACACCATCTTCCAACAACACAAGAGAAGACTCTACACATGGACATCACCAGATGGCCAACACCAAAATCAGATTGATTATATTCTTTGCAGCCAAAGACAGAGATGATCTATACAGTCAGCAAAAACAAGAGTGGGAGGTGACTATGGCTCAGATCATGAACTCCTTATTGCCAAATTCAGACTTAAATTGAAAAAGTAGGGAAAACTAGACCATTCAGTTATGACATAAATCAAATCTCTTGCGATTATACAGGGGAAGTGAGAAATAGACTTAAGGGACTGGATCTGATAGACAGAGTGCCTAATGAACTATGGACAGAGGTTTGTGACATTGTACAGGAGACAGAAAAGAGATGCAAAAAAGGAAAATGGCTCTCTGAGGAAGCCTTACAAATAGCTGTGGAAAGAAGAGAAGGGAAAAGCAAAGGAGAAAAGGAAAGATATAAGCATCTGAATGCAGAGTTCCAAAGAATAGCAAGGAGAGATAAGAAAGCCTTCTTCAGTGATCAATGCAAAGCAATAGAGTAAAGCAATAGAATGGGAAAGACTAGAGATCTCTTCAAGAAAATTAGAGATACCAAGGGAACATTTCATGCAAAGATGGACTCAATAAAGGGCAGAAATTGTATGGGCCTAATAGAAGTAGAAGATATTAAGAAGAGGTGGCAAGAATTTTACAGAAGAACTGTACAAAAAAGATCTTCATGACCCAGATAATCACGGTGGTGTGATCACTCACCTAGAGCCAGACATCCTGGAATGTGAAGTCAAGTGGGCCTTAGGAAGCATCACTATGAACAAAGCTAGTGGAGGTAATGAAATTCCAGCTGAGCTATTTCAAATCCTAAAAGATGATGCTGTGAAAATGCTGCACTCAATATGCCAGCAAATTTGGAAAACTCACCAGTGGCCACAGGACTGGAAAAGGTCAACTTTCAATCCAGTCCCAAAAAAAGGCAATGCCAAAGAATGCTCAAACTACCACACAATTGCACTCATCTCACACGCTAGTAAAGTGATGCTCAAAATTCTCCAAGCCAGGCTTCAACAATACTTGAACCATGAACTTCCAGATGGTCAAGCTGGTTTGAGGAAAGGCAGAGGAACCAGAGATCAAATTGCTAACATCCACTGAATCATCAAAAAAGCAAGAGAGTTCTAGAAAATCATCCTTTTCTGCTTTATTGACTATGCCAAAGCCTTTGACTGTGTGGATCATAATAAACTGTGGAAAATTCTGAAAGAGAGGGGCATACCAAACCACCTTCTGCCTCTTGAGAAACTTATATGCAGGTCAGGAAGCAACAGTTAGAAGTGGATATGGAAGAACAGACTGTTTCCAAATAGGAAAAGGAGAACATCAAGGCTGTATATTGTCACCCTGCTTATTTAACTTATATGTAGAGTACATCGTGAGAAATTCTGGGCTGGAGGAAGCACAAGCTGGAATCCAGATTGCCAGGAGAAATATCAATAACCTCAGATATGAAGATGACACCACCCTTGTGACAGCAAGTGAAGAAGAACTAAAGAGTCTCTTGCTGAAAGTGAAAGAGGAGAGTGAAAAAGTTGGCTTAAAGCTCAACATTCAGAAAACTAAGATCATGGTATCTTGTCCCATCACTTCATGTCAAATATATGGGGAAACAGTGGAAACAGTGACTATTTTGGGGGGCTCCAAAATCACTTCAGATGTTGACTGCAGCCATGAAATGAAATGATGCTTACTCCTTGGAAGGAAAGTTATGACCAACCTAGCCAGCATATTAAAAAGCAGAGACATTACTTTGCCAAAAAAATCTGTCTTGTCAAGGCTACGGTTTTTCTAGTAGTCTTGTATGCATATGGGATTTGGACTATAAAGAAATTGAGCCCCAAAGAATTGATGCTTTTGAACTGTGGTGTTGGAGAAGACTCTTGAGAGTCTTCTCAAGGAGAAGACTGCAAGGAGATCCATATAGTCCATCCTAAAGTAGTTAAGTCCTGAGTGTTCACTGGAAGGAGTGATGTTGAAACTGAAACTCCAATACTTTGGCCACCTGATGTGAATTGCTGACTCATTTGAAAAGACTCTGATGCTGGGAAAAATTGAGGGTAGGAGGAGAAGGGGACGACAGAGGATGAGATGGTTGAATGGCATCACCAACTCAATGGAGATGAGTTTTAGTAAACTCTGGGATTTGGTGATGGACAGGGAGGCCTGGTGTGCTGCAGTCCATTGGGCTGCAAAGAGTCAGACACAACTGAGCGACTGAACTGAACTAAACTGATACACATCATTATTGAATATGCTTTACTGCTTAGAAAACTTTTCAAATTCACAGAGAACATAACTTAGGGACCTGAATTCAAGGCTCATGATCAAGGTCAATGATTCAAGGTCAGTGATCTTCCTATTAGAAAACACTATTATTGTATACAATTCCCAGATAAATTTGTGTGACTTCTCCATTGAAGCAATAGAATTGGGCTTTGAGGTTCCAAGTGTGAAGAAGAAATTCTTAGGGGTCAAAATGACAGAAAAAATCTGACTGTGGAGAGTCAAATATCATGAAACAAGGCCAAATGGGAAGCCCACATTCCCCCATACTCATCTCCTGCAAGAACCAATCCCATTGGAATTTAGATTCCAGCAAGACATGCATGTCAAATGAAAAACAAAAAAACAAGGTACAACATTACAATTGAGAGTTAAGTTTTATTTGGGGGCAAAATGAGAACTATGACCCGGGACACAGCCTTTCAGATAGCTCTGTACCTCTGAAGAGGTTCCAGGGGAGGTCAGTATATATGTCATCTTAGTGAGGTTGATACATGCTGTCAAACACACATTTTATCACAAGGTTGCTCCTAGTCATGAGAAGAAGATAGCTCCATTTATGATTTTACCTATTTTCTAGATTTGAGAAGATGTAAGAAATCAGGTGCATGAAACATTCTCCCAAAAATATCCAACACTCTGAAAACCTATTTTTGCCAGTGTTCCCCGGAGCACAGAGTGCCTCACTCCTAATCTCCACCCTGAAATTTCAAGGAGTATTGAAGGTCAGCAACTGCAGTGGCTAGTGACTTAGTCCTTGTAGAGGCAGAGGGCCAGTGACCATTTTTAGTTGGCGTGTGGATTTCCTGATTCTTACTTTATGTATTGTTCTAGATTCACCTGCTTACAAGTTGCTGTGTTACAGCTTAAGACTGTGCCAAGCCCTATACTCAGTACTGAGAACATTCAGTACAATCACTACCCTTATAGTCACCCACATAATCAAGGGAAATTGACAAATACATTAAAGCTATGGTGCATTTATGTTAGGGCTTCCCTGGTGGCTCAGCAAAGAATCTGCCTGCAATGCAGGAGACTGGGGTTCAATCCCTGGGTCAGGAACCAGGGATCAAGGAATCAAACCCAGGTCTCCTGCATTTACATTAAGGAGTATATAGTAAAGTCACTTTTATGGGAGAGCAAAAATAACATGGAGCACAGAAAGAAGGAAAACAAATGAAGGAAACAAATAAAGAAGTTGATTTTCAGAAACATGGAAGAGCCGGGGTGAGGGGACTGCACTCCCCACAAAGAGCCCATCCTCCCCTATTCCCTCTTGACTTTTTGTCTTGAAACGATCTCGAGCCATAAGCTTGTTAGGCCTTATTGATGACGATATAGTGAATTTCCACTTCTCCATGCATCCACTCAATCCTTCAAAAATTCCCAATGGGTAAGAAGTGCTTTTTAAACCACCTTTTCTCCTCTGAGTTCTATCATTATGGGCCAGTTTCTTTGAAAGTGTCTCCTAAAAAAAAAAAAAAAAAAAAACTACTGACTAATCGGGAGCTGTCCATCAATAGCAGAAATCCAATGGCAACTATTTACCGTATGTACTTGTTTTCCCTCTTCTGGTCTAAGTGATATTTTTTGGAAAATAAAAAAATGTATTGATACAAACACTTTTAAAAAAATTTTTTCAGATCAATTGAGTAGCTCTATTCTTTTCTTTCAGGAAAAATGTGTGCTAGTTATACCCATTGAGTAAGGTTATTAAAAGACATAGAAAAAGTAGAAATTCTATCCTCTAAACCATCCCAGAGCTTCTGTCACAGGGCACAAAACCCTAAAGTGTTGACTATTCAGCTGTGCAAGTTTCATATGATCCACTCAGAAGTCATATATCTGTTTATATGTCTTCTATTTCACTATATTTTTATTTTGATTGATTTTCAATTTTTTTTTTCTGAACTTCATAAGTTGGAGATAATACACGCCTGGCACTGACCACTTTATATTTTTTTTAAAAATGTACTGAACATTTACTCTTAAGAGAAAATTGGATCCATGATGTGACTATTTCTATTTAATGTCAGGCAGTCACAACTTGTTAAGACCTGCTTTTCTCAAGGCTCTGAAACTGGACTTATAATGAACATTCATTTTCAGTGTTTGGTGTGTGCTTATGACATTCTTCATCTGTAAATTACCTTCAATTCTGTTTTACTAGGCTGCTTCCTAATATAAAACTCTAATAATAGTAATACGACTTACTTAAATTTACATCAGTATAAACTAATTAAAAATTAGTAGTAACTGACTGGTTTGTGTAGCTCAGTGAACAGTATCATACTAATGTCAACTTTCTGGCTTTGATATTAATAACTTGTATAGCATGTTACCATTGGAAAAGGTAAGAGAGGGGCCCATGGGACTCCATGTACTATTTGTACAAATGTCTGTGAATTTTTAATTATTTCAAAATAAAAATGAAAAACAACAGTAAAAAGAAGAAACAAAAATCATTGCAGACTAACAAATACAGACTTTAAAACAACACAATTTGGGTTCCTGGCTCCATCACTTAAGAGCTGACTGGGAGAATTATTTGGTCTCTCAGGGTTTCATGTTATTCTTCTCTAAAATGGAGGTAGTAGACATGGTGAATTGTGTAAGAAAAATTTTCCAATGAATCTTGCCTGAAGCTGTAAAACTGTGAGGAACATAAGTGACACAGATAAAACTAACAGCAACAACCGCAAAATCTGTGTTGAATTTCTTATGTTTAAGTGTTTATCTGCTCTATACATACTGTCTTAGACAGGTATATGTTAAGGTAACTTAACCATTGAGTCTTTCCAAACCTCTGAATTCCCTGCACATTCATGTTTCTCTCTGTTGGTTTTGAGGTGATTGGAGGATAAATGACTAATAACAGAAGGAAGAATTTAATCTTTCTTGGCTCCCTGTTCCCATCACAATACTTCTCTACTGAGCACAAGGTCAAGGCCCAAATGTATTGGCTAAACAGGTTACTACTCAAAGGCCCTTGAATACGGTAAAAGACAATCATTCAAATGCTCTGTTTTACAATTAAAGCAGCTAATCCATTGTCATTAAATAAGCAATCCATTGGATATCATCATTTGAAATGAAAGCAAGCACTGTAACTCCATAACCCTGAAAAACCCAGAAGCCAGAATTTCTTTCCCTGTCATGATAGAATGTAACACCATAAAACACCATTTGGAAAAAGACATGGAATCGTCCCAATTTTTTTTTTCATTTGTTTCTTATCTAATATTGAGTATGCCGGTGCATTCCTAACGAGTAACATTGTTATAGACGGATTTCTCTGCAAAAGACTTCTGAAGCTGTATTGCATGCTAACAAGGAATACCAGCTACAATAAATTGTCTAACATCTACCTTATAAATTACATTTTTAAAAGTCCATATACTAATGCAAACATGCCTGGCATATTTAATTTCCTGATTAAAGAAGGCAACCCTCCCAGAAGAATGAATCCCTGATCATCATAGTCATAATGGAATTTCATTCCTCTGCACGGAATTTCTGTCATTGTTTTCCCTTTATTGAATCCTCAGTGTTCACAATCAACTATGGACTAGGAGTTGAAAGTTGAAATTGATGTGGCTCCAAGATGCATACATTTTTGTCAGTTACATGGAGATCAATTCTACATGCATATTTTTGGCCTTGATCTCCATATATGTTCCACACACTTTGACAACCACCTTCCAAAGTTTTAACTGCAAAGGATGTTGATGAATAAAATGAATAAAAATAGCTCCCATATGAACAAAAGAGTGCTGATGACACATAATGTACAACCTGATGAACATTTATGATCTTATCAGAGAACCAGTGTACAATCGAGACTTCTGGAAATAAGACCATCAAGCACCAGAGGCTGGTGCAACAATGTTATACAGTGGGAAAGGAAAAATAAATCTTCTTTTCTGATAAGTAACACCTTGGACAATGTAACAAAATCACATTTTTATGTATTTTAATTAATTAATTAATTAATTTGACTGCAGAAGGTCTTAGCTGAGGCATGTGGGATTTACTTAACCTGACCAGGATCAAACCGAGGCCACCTGCATTAAGAGTGCAGAGTTTTTGCCACTGGATCACCAGGGGAGTCCTAAAATCACATTTTCAAGATTATGCATTACTTTGACTTATTTTGAATGACACTGACCAAGTCACAAAGATGTGAAAACCTGTGAAAAATCTAAACTTTCCCACCTTTTTCCTGGGTGATCTGAAATGAGTTACTAGCACCTAAATTCATAATGTCATCTGTAAAATGAGGAAAATTTTAAAAAGAAAGAAAGAAAAAACACTTGAACAATTTTGTGTGGGTGAAATGATGTCCATGCTCTGCTCCCAACTGCCTACCTGCTAAATTGGTAAGAATCTTAATTTCAGAGTCTTACTTCTACTGTCCCATCTTTGTCCTTAGAGTCTAAGGATTATATGAGAACACTAAGGAGCTAAAGCAGAAGCCAGTCTCCTGTCTAAAGATGTATAAATGGAAAGAGGGAGGGTTTAGGCCTATCCACAAGTTTATTTTGATGTCCTTGTTCCTCCAGGCCCCTCTTGTATACTGTCTTCCACTAGTCGATCACTGCGGCTTGTCTCAGCTAGGATGAAGTCTCTATAACCCAGATCCTGGGAAATTGTCCTAAAGATGTAGGGATTTCTTCTTCAGATAATGTCCTTTCACCAGTGCTTTGTATAAATAAGCATGCCCCTTTTCTCTCAGCATAGTGTTTTACATCCAGGTTACTGGATCTCTGTCCTTGATGACTACATAATCAATATCCATATTTCCAGAGTCAAAGAATTCTTCTCCAGAAATCAACTTATATCTTCTTATTCTTTTTATATCTAGAAGCAAAAAAAAAAAAAAAAAGAAATTAAGCTTTTTCTTTTTTTAGAGTTGGAATTCAGAAACACAAAACCAAATTTAGATTTTAACAATTACAATTGTGACTTCATAAGAGGACAAGCTTAAGCATCTTCCTGTAAAACAGTTTAATTGGCTCTAAAATGACCTTATTTTCAGTTAAAAGGAAAGACATATTTAAAATGCCAACCACTTCTGTCTCGCCTTCCTGTCTTATGAAAACTGATCATAAATTCATGGGAAAAGACCAAGAAGGTGTAATTGTTGATTTTATATGGTAACTTGGCTGAGTCACAGTGCCTGGATATTTGGTCAAACATTATTCTGGATATTTCTGTAAGTGCATTTTTTGGATGAGACTAGCATTTAAGTCAGTGGACTTTGAATAAAGCATATTGCCCTCAGCAGTGGGGGAACATGTCTCACACAATCAGTTGAAGGCCTTAAGAGAACAAAGACTGACCTTCCCTGAACAAGAATTCTACCAGCAGACTGCCTTTGAACACAAACCACAACTGTTCCCTGAGTCTCCAGCTTGCCAGCCTACCATACAGATTTTGATTTACTAAGACTTGATGATTATGTGAGTTAGTTCCTAGAAATCAATCAATCTCTCAATAATAGACATGGTGATAGATACATGTGGTAATAGATAGATATGGTAATAAATAGATATGGTTATAGATAGATATATCTTTATGGTGATATATAGATAGAGATAGTTATAGATGGATAGATATATACAGATCTGAGTATATGGTACTAAGACCCTATCCAAACCAAACCAAAGTTCACAAAGTAAGCCCACTTCATGATTTTCTCCATTCTTCCACAAATCCACTTTTCTCTTCTCTCATGTCCCAACTTAATCTAACCTTTGAATTTAAGGTAAAGTACTTTTTTGAGTGAAAATTTTGTCTCATACCTCCTCAAGATTAAAGTACATTCATCTATATTAATTTGCACAGGTTCTATATTAATCAAAGAGGATTTTTCTGACTAAACTGACTATAGATATCTACAGAAGTGAGCTTTAGATAGTATCAAAATTTTACATGGAAGTATAAACAGAAGTGCGTTATAACTGCTGATTCTATTTCATAGTAAATTTACTTTGCATACATCAACTTCCCTTAGTCCTGTTGATGCAGATCATAAGGTTAGCAAACCTTTCCTTCAGATAATAATTAGACTGCATAAGAATTGAATGGGTAATACTAAATTTATATGCTTGAATAAGCCAATATTTTTCTTATTTTTAAATTATTTTAAAAATGAGAGTATTTAAGCATGCTGTCTTTAACTATAATTTAGCCAAACTATAATATTGTTGATTGTTTTTAGAGCTTATATTTCAGGATGAATGTTCACTTCTTCATCTTTGATTTTCATCTATTGACTTTTGTTAGTACTAAAGTATTTTCTGAAACTTTCTGTAAGAAAATAAGAGTCTCATGTTTGCTTCCCAAGGCCATTCAATAGGACTTTTTTTTCCTAAAATGATTTTTATAGACAATGGAAGTAACTAGCTATCAATATTTAGCTGTGTAACAATTTGTATGCTGCTTTCCAAGAAGCGCTGAAGATGGCAGAGCCTGGTTTCTCAAGGCCAGAATACAAGGGATCCAATTGTACATTTATTTGAAAATTCAAGTGAATAGTTGAATTTCTACAATTAGAAAATGTCCATGGGTTAAATTGTACCAGGAAGTGTATGACTGAAATAGATAATAAAATTCTTTCTTATATACTGGTAGGATGTACAGATTCTGGGATGGGCAAAGATGGAACTCTCATGCAAGACCCCTGGCTTTGGGCATTGTAAAGGGGGACATTTTCTTCAGATAATTACTTCATATCAACACACAAATCAATTTATTTTCTTCACTTGGATAAAAATAATAACAAACAGAAATATTGATATTGTCTTCATTATTTGACCGAAGAAGAGATTGAAGAAAGTCAAATCTCTTGAAACCTATGTAACAGTATAATGTTTATTGGGTATTAATTGTGTATAATTGTGTGTTTCGTAGAATAGGTATTCTCCACTGATACTTATTTATGCTTTTCTGTACAACTCTGCAAGAGACAACTTTCATAGAAGTGTCATAATGGACAAGCCTTGAGGTCCTGCAATGGACCTTCAATGAGTAACTGCTCTCTCTTTGGAAATGCTTTACTTTTCTCTATTAAAAACCCTAGCAGGTATAAAGCAATAGGCCACTTGGTAAATAAGCAGATCAAGGCTCAGATAAGTTATTTATTCTTTATTTTTGGCTGCACTGGGTCTTTGCTGCCATGAGTGGGCTTTCTCTAGTTGTGGTAAGCGTGGGCTCCTCACTGATGGTGGTGTGCAGGCTTCTCACTGTGGGGACTTCACTGCAGAGCATGGGCTCTTGCGCTCTCAGGAGCTGCAACTTGAGGGCCCTGCAGTACAGGCTCAGTAGTTGTGGCACACGGGCTTTGTTGCCCTGCAGCATGTGGAGTATTCCCAGATCAGAAATCGAGCCGGAATCCCCTGCATCGTCCAGCGGATTCTTAACCACTGGACCACCAGGGAAGTCCCCTCTATGCTTTCCTATCTTGCATCATGCGTGTGTAATTTGCTCTGTGTCCTCTCCCACTAGACAGGAGGTTCTCGAGGACAGGAGCATGTTTTATTTCTGCACTGTTTTAATCTGCATTCTCTCTGGAACAACCATTCACTGTCCTAATAGAATTACCTGTCCAGGGGAGTGCCTGACATTAACAGAAAATTATATAGAGTGCCTAGTATAAGGCAGACTCTGTGCTGGGTTTGGGGGCTATAAAGCTGAAGAAGAAGACATGCTAAGGATAAATAAGAGAAGGGAAAAGAAAGGATTCTAAATATGGTGCTCAGCAAAGGTGGGGTTATATTCAGGCTATAAGCTAAAGGGTGAGAACCCAGCTATGTAAAGACTGGTGTGCAGAATATTCCATGCACTGAGAAATATCAAATTCAAAGGATCTGTGTTTTTAAGAAAAGTTGTTATGTTTAGGTAGCCTGTGTGGCTGTACCAGAGCAATTGAATGTGTGTGCCTGTCTGAGTGTATGTGCTTGTACATCTATATATGGTTCTTCGTATATTTTTCAGTCCTTTTGTTTAAATCCTTAAATCCTACACTCTCTTTTTTTGTACCTAAGCTGAATAGCTACTTAAATGGTTGGAGTCTCCTTTTTTACATAAATTTATTTATTTTTAGTTGGAGGACAACTGCTTTACAATATTGTGTTGGTTTCTCCATATATTAACATGAATCAGCCGTAGGTATACATATGTTCCCTCCCTCTTGAACCTCCCTTCCACCTCACCCCATCCCACCCCTCTAGGTTGTCATAGGGCACCAGGTTTGAGTTCCCTGTGTCATACAGCAAATTCCCCCTGGCTATCTATTTTACATATGGTAATGTATATATTTCAATGCTGCTCTCTCAATTTGTTCCACTCTCCTTCCCCAACTGTGTCCACAAGTTGGAGTCTCTTGAAGTCATATTCACTGGTGTCAAGTAAGGAAAACAGGTATTGATCAAGTGTCCCTACAATAAATGGAACATGAAAAGTTGATAAGCTTGCTATAAAGGAAAGAAATGCCATCCTATGAGAGCATGTAATAGTGAAACTTGACCAAGTATCTCCAAAATATTATCACTAACACTAGGTGTAAAAAATTCAGATTCTAGGCTGAGAGCCAGGACAATTTAGACCTGTTAGAGCAATGCCAAAGGTTTGTTTTATGTCATCAGGGAATTATTTTATGATTTTAGAAGATAAACCAATCAAAGCAAACAAAAAACTAGCAGACCTCTGGAGTTCATTTCCATTCTAACAGAGAGTACACATATTTTTAGATAAACTTAAATCCTGCGATTGCAGAAGTTAAAGACCCAGATTCTTTTCTCAATATATGAAAGAACAGAAGGGGTCTCCCTCCCCACTCCTACTTAAGATCTGTGGTCAGACACCAATTCCATCAGTTCCACCACTCTGCTTTTTTTCAGTTTTACTCTGTACTCTTTTTTTTTTTTTTTTGCCACTGAGAATCTTATAACCCACCTCATTCTTGGTAAGTAAATATCTGACCATCCATCCCCAAGGCTGGTACAAAAGAGATGGGTGTTGACATTTTGATACTGGTCAATAGTTTTACAAAAGATGTCAAGGTATCTCCTCAAAACACTCTATGCCCTAAGCATCCATTAGATGAAAATGCCAGCTGAATTGTTTCATTCTTCCTAAGCAAAACTATTCAAAAGGTGCAGGGCATCAGAATGGACTACCTGTGAATAGCTGTGAAAAGACAGCAGGAAATATAAGAGGTCAGAAGGAATAAAAGCAAAGTATTCACCACTGCTGTAACCATCAGCATGCCCTCCTGAGCTAACCTTTCTTGAGGTTCTAACCCCACTCTACCTAGAGAAAGTCCCTGTGCAAATGAAAGATAGCTCTGATCCTGCTGCAGCAATAGAAATATGTCTTTGCGTAAGATCCAGGAGGTAGAGAAATAAGGAATCATAAATTCCACGGGTGCTTATGCCTGCTAACAGAGAAAAATACGGGGGCCTCTGAGTGTTGCAACTGTTTCCATCTGTTCTCTTTATGTGTAACTGATGTAAGAAATTAGTGACTGCCAGAAGTCACTTGGTTTGCAATTACAGTGTTTAATGGTATTAGTATAAACTAGGAGGATGAGCTACTCTATTTTAGAATAGAAAGCACAAATGAAGGTGAAATAAACTTTTGAGATACTATATCACTTATGACATCCTTTGTCATTACCTAAAACAATGGGATATTCTCATTTTACTTGAAAGCAGATGGAAAATCCCTAAGACCTGCTGATCTAAGTTGAAGAAAACTTTCACACAAAATCTCCTCGATTTTCATAGCCAGTCATAGGAATGACTTTATTTGTCTCCTATGGGTCAAATGGCTAAGTGTAATAGAGATTAAAAATCACAAAGCTGGTTCTATTACAAGGTAAACTTTGACACCCTAATGCTTGTTTTGTGTCAAAATGAGATGCCACAATGTCTATCCTTGTTTTTAGTCTAACTCTGGTAGGACACACGTTTTGAGTTCTGGTTTTCACCAAGCACCCCCAACCAGCATTACAATCTTCATATTAAGTAGTGCAACCCTGGGACCTCCCCGGCTGTCCAGTGGTTAAGACATTGATCTTCCAGTGCAAGAAGTGTGGGTTTGATTCCCTGATAGGAAACGAAGATCCCACATGCTACACAGTGTGGCCCCAAAATAAAGATTTATACTTGTTCATTTTTAAAAAGTAATGCAACCCTGGGTAGGCCATTTCAGAAAATAAGAATCAGAAAAATCACGTGTGGAGTGGGTTTATTAATTTTTGCCCTGAATGGGGCACAGAAATGATGGTGTGGTCAGAAGATGTCTGTAGAGGCTGAGGAGAGTCTTAGTAAAACACACCCTTGCAAATATAGATGGTCAAAAAATAGTGAGTCTCTTAAAGAACAAGTGCAATATAGAATTTTATCTGTTAGTCAACAATGGAAGAAAAATAAAAATCCACGAGACAACTATTATTTTTTCTGTGGGTGGCAGTGGATATTAGCATAAAATAGATGCATCACAGAGAAGATGGCTATGGGTTGGAATGCCCAGTCTGTCACATCCTAGCTGTAGGACTTCCATAAATCCCATAACTTCTCAAAGTCTAAAATTCTCAACTGTAAAAGCATAAATAATTCCAATTGCTTCATTACACCACAGTGAGAATGTTATGAATTAAAGGATGTGAAGAGTTTGACATGCAATAGGTGACTAATAAAACCAGTCTGTCTCTTTGAACCATTCATTCAAAGCCTAGGTGTACTTTTATTAGAATTTACTGTTTGGAGGGTCAATGGAAATATAATGAAAGCTTTCTCATAAGAATTGTAGACATATACAACTTGCCGTGTATTTCTGAAGTTCACAGATGATTTGTAATCTATCAACAGGTTCATGCATTGTTCACAGATCCCTGGTGTACACACAATTGATAGACCCCAAGAAGGTGAAAAGCAGAGATAGTGTTTAGGGTGTTCTGGAAATACTTCAGATAATTTGTGTGAAAATTCTTAAAATAGTTTATATTAAAATGCTCAACAACAACAACCAAAAATACTCAACAAAACATATTTCTTGGAGTCTAGTTGTTCAGCAGCTCTCACTTCTTTTCTGAGATGAACCAGTGCAATGCAAGATTGTAATAAACAAGCCAGGTGTGCATATTTGCAACAAAAATGCAACTTAGGTTGGTGTTACCAAGTTGTGGTTATTGGCTTACATTCTCGAATTTAACAACCCCTGCTTTTTGGCACCCCACTCCATTACTCTTGCCTGGAAAATTACATGGACAGAGGAGCCTGGTGGGCTGCAGTCCATGGGGTCGCTGGGAGTCGGACACGACTGAGCGAATTCACTTTCACTTTTCACTTTCATGCTTTGGAGAAGGAAATGGCAACCCACTCCAGTGTTCTTGCCTGGAGAATCCCAGGGACGGGAGAGCCTGGTGGGCTGCCGTCTGTGGGGTTGCACATAGTTGGACACGACTGAAGCGACGTAGCAGCAGCAGCAGCAGCTTTTAAATGCACAGAGCATCTGGAAGTGGTAGAGAACTTTGAGGCCGAAAAACAAGACCTTTGGGAAACTACTACTCTTGAGTCCCTATTCTTAAACTAATAATAGTGCTTTGTCAGCTTCTTTAGCCATGTTCTCCTCTGAAGCCTCTAGACGTGAAAAACATTTTATTGCATATGTGCGTGTGTGTGCTTAGTCATGGCCAACTCTTTTGCAACCCCATGGACTGTAGTCTGCCAGGCTCCTCTGTCCATGGAATTTTCCAGGCGAGAATACTGGAGTGGGGTGCGATTTCCTCCTCCAGGGATCTTCCCAACCCAGGGATCAAACCCACATCTCTTGCATCTCCCAGAATGACGGACAGACTCTTTACCACTAGTGCCACCTGGAAAGCCCCTTATTTATTGCATATTGTCCTTATCTCAGACATATAGTAATGTAAAAATCCCTTATATCATTTTTTTTAGTTATTATGAAACAAATATTAAAGGGAAAACAAGTCCATCTTTGTTTTCAACCTAGTTTCACATTTATTTAATTTATAATCATATTAATAGCCATAATTATGGCAGTTTTGCAAAAAAGTAATAACTTGGGCATTTATATAGAATTATGTATAAGTATTATTTTGAAAAGAATCTTTCCAACTAGATATTTGTCTGAAAGTATTAAATGATTATTTCAGAGTTTTTAACAAAGCCTTGATATTCCAGTAAATCTCATAAGTTTTGGTATATAGGCAGGCCTTATTTTACTGCACGTTGCTTTATTATGCTTTACAGATAATCGCATTTTTGTTTGTTTGTTTTGCACAAATTGAAGCTTTGTGGCAAATTGGTTTACTGGTACCATTTTTCCAACAGCATTTTCTCACTTCAGGTCTCTGTCACGTTTTGGTGATCCTTGCAATATTTCAATTATTTCTATTATTATATTTGTTATGGAGATCTGTGATCAGTGATCTTCAGTGTTACCACTGCAATTGCTAAAGGCTTGGATAGATGATGGTTAGCATATTTAATATTGCATATTAATATGCATATTGTAATATTGCATATTACGAGCAATGAAGTATTTTTAAGTTAAGGCATGCATATTGCTTTTTTAGACATAGTTTTTGCATATTCAGTAGACGACAGGATAATGTAAACATAGCTTTTATATGCACTGGGAAACCAGACAATTCATGTGACTCGCTTTGTTGTGGTGGTCTGGAACTAAATTTGCAATGTCTCTGAGGTTTGCTTGTACAGTTTTACAATGTCTTTAGTTAAATGGTGGAACAAAAACAACCACAACAAAAGTCCTTGGAAAAGAAGGCAAGAGTTTATTTTAAGTTGATAAAACTGGGAAGACATATTAAATGTAGAGAAGAGATATGTAATATATAAATCAACGACATATAATAAAACACTGTCATTACTCAGAAAGGCTTCCCTGGTGGCTCAGATGGTAAGGAATCTGCCTGTAATGCAGGAGACCTGGGTTCGATCCCCAGGTTGGGAAGATCCCCTAGAGAAGGGAATGGCTACCCATTGCAGTACTCTTGCCTGGAAAATCCCGTGAACAGAGGAGCCTTTACCCAGAAGCAAAATATAAAAATTGAAATAATTTTGTGGTCAAAGACCTGTGTGTTTGATCAGGTTGATTACAGGAAGCTAAGGTGGGCTTGTTCTGCAGCATCTCTAAGAATTGGTAGTGTATAAAGATTATAGTATGAAGGTAACAGTATAAAGGTTGCATATAGAGTGGCGTTTGGATCCCAGAAGCACTTTGAGAGGTCATTTGAGCGGAGTTGCTCCTCACCCGGACTTAGAAGGTGGTGCTAGTGGCAAAGAACCCGCCTACCAATGCTAAGAGACCTGGGTTCAATCCCTGGGTGGAGAAAATCCCCTTGAAAAGGGCATGGCAACCCACTCCAGTATTCTTGCCTGGAGAATCTCATGGACAGAGGAGCCTGGAGGGCCATATAGACCATGGGGTCACAAAGAGTCACACACTACTGAAGCGACTTGCATGCCAGCTCCTCACAGTGATGACGGTATTGAGTTACAGATCACTGAATGAAAAACAGCCAGTTCCTCACTGAAACACCCAGTTTCCTACTGAGAAACAAAACTTCTCACTGCCTCTTTTATCTGTCACCCATGTTGAATATGGCAGATTTTTGTCCTGCATTGATCTTTTAAATTAATTTAAATATGTGTGTGTGTGGAGGATGCAGAACCATTTGTGGATGGGAGCTGAATATCGTTTCAGAGGGCATGCATATGCTTTCCACCAGACATGGTATCACACAACTGATGTTAAAAGCAACACAGGGACTTCCCTGGTGGTCTAAGTGGCTAAAATTCCACACTCCCAATCCAGGGGCCCCAGGATTGATCCCTGGTTGGGGAACTAGATTCCACAAGCTGCAACTAAAACATGGCACAACCAAACAAATGTTCTTCAAAAACAATACAAAAATCCAACTGTGTGTGCCCTTCCCCTCCTGTGTCCCTGAAAGGAGATGGAGAACTTGATATCTCAGTATATTTCAGAAGTGGGGTTGCGAAGATGGAGATTCCAATTGCTGTGACCAATACCCATTTTCTTCTGCAGCTTCAGCTTCCCCTGCATTCTTCCTCCATTCATTTTTATTTCTGACCACAACACATATATTGAATATCTATTCTATGTCAGGCCCTTTGCAAAGAACCACAGATTCAGAGATGAATAAGAGAAAACTTTTGCCCACAAGGAATTTACAGATTTGTACTAGAGGACTTGCAAATAGATTATCAGAGACCAGGATGATAACAGCTCAGATGGAGGTGGGGAAATTGCATTGTGAACTTAAGAAAGAGGCTGAATACTCAGCTAGAGAGAGGATAGGGTTTTGGAAGACTTCTCATAGAATTTAATTTTTAAGTGCCAGCATTCTCTGGAGACTCCCCTGAAAGAGCCAGCTGACTGTTTCTACTCTGGAAAAACTTATCATCTTCCCTCCCTCTGTACCACTGTTCTATCGGCCACTATAATAGCAGTGCCAAGTTGATGCTAGCTTCGATAATGACTAGAGTATCGCAAACAATACAGAACTTCCTAGGGGAGTAAGGGGAGGCTAGAGAGAGCATTCTGGAAGAGATTACATCTGAGTTCAACACTGAAGAATAAGAGTTGGCCAGACAAGGAGAAAAGGAAGTTCAGTTCATTCCAGAAAGATACTTAAGATAAGTAGGCATGTTTGTGTCTCTTTGGTTCCAGAAAGTGTGGCCAAATTTCTGTTTCTCTGTAGAGAAATGTTCATTCTGATTCAGCCAGGTTTGCTAAGGATGAAGAATGGGAAATGCCTCAAAGGAAATAGTAATTTTGTTGGTGTTGTTTCTTTGTTTTAAGAGATGTAACAGGGAAAAAAAAAAGAAAAAGAAAATCGAATGGATTAAAGTGGATGCCTTCTTTGGGGGACGGGCAAATAACATATGAGTCCTATGTCCACCACAAGGGCAAGGTGAGTTTCTATAACTCACAGGGTTTTCAGAGGAAAATGAATGAGAAGAACTTCTGGGTCCCACTCCTGGTGACTAATCACACTTAACGAAAATATTTCATTCTCTAATTTACTCCTCTCCCAAGCATACTTTTTCAGTGAATAGGGTCTGAAGACTTCATTTATATGTCTGTGAACATCCTGAAAAATGTACAGAAACTTGGTCAGAAGAAAGATATTGAAGAGAAAGAAAGATATTGCTTGGCATAATATGTCAGTTTCATTCTATGCATGGCCCTAAAAGCTGACTTATAACAGGCAAGAAAACAAATGGATTTCTTCACTCTTGCCTAACTTTCATGTACACGATACATAAATAATGTAAAAAGGTGACTTCTGTGCTGACTTGCTTTCTCTTTCACTCATTTCCCAGTGCCTTTTCAGAATATCTAAGAGCCCCGTCATAGCATCATGAAAAGAAAACCATGTTAATTGCATTTTCAAGATAGGTAAACGCAGATCCGTAATGCCAGCTAGAACCACCCACATAATGTTTACTATAACTGGACAGTATTCTAATGTATTAATTTACTCTCCCTTACAAGTTTATGAGCTAAGTTCTGTATATGTCCATTTTAAAGAGAACTCACAGCAAATAAGCTATATAAGTTCACACATCAAACACAGTGCCATTTGAACTTGAACCCAGGAAACAGTGATGACGCATCTGTGATTCTAACCACTAGTCTAAAGAAGCACATGATAGAGGAATAAACAGGGTGAGTTTATTAAATGCTTTTCTTCTTTCCTCCCAACTCAGATGATTACAGTTTGTTTTTTTTTTTTTAATTTATTTTTAAATGGAGGATAATTGCTTTACAATGTTGTATTGGTTTCTTCTGTACAACACCATGAATTAGCCATAAATATACATATATCCTCTCCCTCTTGAGCCTTCCTCCCCGCCCCCCACCCCACCCCTTGGGTTATCCCAGAGCCCTGAGCTGAGCTCCCTGCGCTGTACTGTGGCTTCCCACTGGCTGTCTATTTACACATGGTAGTCAACAGATGTCAATGCTGCCCTCTTAATTCATCTCACCTTCTCTTTACCCCTGTGTCCATAAGTCTGTTCTCTACATCTGCATCTCTATTCCTACCCTGCAAAGAGGTTTATCAGTACCATTTTTCTAGATTCCATATATATGCATTAATACACAATATTTGTGTGTGTTTTTAACTTCACCCTGTATAACAGGATCGGGATTCATCCACTGTGGGTTGGATAAAAAGCTGTTGAACATTCCCTAGGTACCCCACATGGAAAAGAAAGCTGTGTGTGTGTGTGTGTGTGTGTGTGAATGTGTGCACATGGGCATGTGTGTGTGTGGAGTAACCAAGCCCTCCCACAGCACTGGAGATGCAGGTTCACGGAAAGTAAAAACAGAACTTGTACGGCATTACCGCCTTTGATTCCCAGGGCGCATCTACAATGTACACATCGTCATTCCTACTCTGCCAGGAAAGAAACTGAGCCCAAAGTGGCTAGGAGACTTCTCCCAGGTGACAGAATTGCATATGTCTGAGCCAGGAATGGAGTGCAAATGTCAATGCAAAAGAACAGAATTATGAGAGCATTTTACAGAAAGCATCACATTTGCTGGAAAGGGGAATAGGTTCAGGAAAGGCTTGCTTGAAAAAAAAAAAAGTGCTTCAAATCAGATCTGAAGAATGAGTAAAATTAACTCAGAATGGAGGGAACAATGCTGCAGGAAGAGAGAAGACTGTGAGCAAACAGAGCCTGACTTGCATGGCAGCAGAGAAAAGGCCAATTTTCCCCAACATGGAGAAGCAGGGCTTCCCTTGCGCCTCAGCTGGTAAAGAATCCGCCTGCAATGCGAGAGACCGGGGTTCGATCCCTGGGTTGGGAAGTTCCCCTGGAGAAGGCAAAGGCTACCCACTCCAGTATTCTGGCCTGGAGAATTCCATGGACTGTATAGTCCATGGGAATGCAAAGAGTTGGACGTGACTGAGTGACTTTCACTTTCAGAGAAGCAGGAGGTTACTGTGGGACAAGGAGAGATAGGTAGGAACCAGACATTAGGGGTCTCGAAGAATATGACAGAGATGCTAATCAGTATCCTGGGAGGAAAGGGAACCCACAGCAAGGGTGCAGGAGAGGAGAGGGGAAAGGCTGGGAGGAGCTGCTGGGCTGCTGAGCAGATGTGCTTCTCTGAAAGTTGACTCCAAAGGAAGGACATCTGACACAGTGGATTCATATAGGCCAGTTAGGAAGCTCTTGTAAAAATGCAGCCAAGAGATGATGGACAATTAGAATAAAGCAATGGCAGATGATGCAAATGGATATATTGGAATTTGTTAGGGAAACTGAGCAGTCCAGGCTAGACTTCCAACTGGGTGAACCTCAGCATCACTCACTCAGGAGAGAAGCATGGACTAGAGCTACCCACTTCTCAGGAAATGTGCAATAGAGGAATCCTTAAGGTTCTGAGCATTATGTATTTATTCACATCCAAACATTTTCACATACTTACCAACAGATATTCAAGAAGTGGAAGAGCATGGTGAAAATCTAGTGACCTCCATGCACTGCAGTCATATAATAGATATAAAGAGAGATGTTCAGTTTCTAAACTCTCAACAGCCAATCGACTAACTGCCCTGAAATGAAGATTTGGGCAAACAAAACATGACTTCTCTAACTCCTCTAAAAACTTAGAATTTTTTTTTCCATCTTGAACACTTTTTTAGTCTTCTTAAGACAGAAGAACATGTTAGAGATGCCAGCAACTACACTCGCCATACAAAAGCATTCCCTCATTTTAAAGATGAGAATAGTGAGGTTCAGGGAGCAGATAACACAGACCCAAGGCTGCGTACCATCATTCTGCATTACAATTCCACTGAACTGCCAGGGATCATGCAGATCAGTGACAGGTTGTGTGGGGAATGTCTTTTATATTTTCCGTACCGTTCATTCCAGGGCCACGGCAACCCTATGAATCACATATAGTATACTCAAACACTGACATGCACATGAGTCAATTTTCCGAATGACTTTTTGCTTCCTTATTGGGTATTTGGTAGTTTCAGTAATGCCACAGTATGAGCCAATACCAAGTCCATATATCCCATAACTTACTCAAAACCATTATATTCTGTTGTCCAAACTATGATTGTTTTAGAATTCCTCCTGTTCATTTTTTAAGACTGCTTGAGACAACAGAGGCAGCAGCGTTTTCTTTGTTTTGTTTTTTAAAGTTTTATTGGTGGATAGTTGCTTTACAATGTTGTGTTAGTTTATGCTCTACAACCAAGTGAATCAGCTGTACATATACATATCTGTACATATATATGCCCCTCTTTTAGATTTCCTTCCCATCTAGGTCACCACAGAGCCCTGAGGAGAGTTCCCTTGCTATATAGTAGGTTTTCACTAGTAATCTATTTTATATGTAGTAATGTCTATATGTGAGTCCCAGTCTCCCAATTCAGCCCTCCCCCTTTCCCGGCTTGATGTCCCTACATTTGTTCTCTATGTCTCTTTCTCTGCTGTGCAATTAGGTTTATCTGTACCATTTCCTCCTGTTCCTTTTAATTGTAAATAATAACCACTGTATTTTACTTAAGATCAAGACTCATGTCAAAAGAAAGATTTATTTATTCACCTGTGCGTTTTGTGCATCAATTTCAGTTTAGGAAATTTAAGCATTTATGCATGATTAGGAATACAGACTTGCATAGATCATGGATATTGAGTGATCTAGGAACTGACTCTCACACAGAACTTAATATGATTTGTCATCTTCTTGTTTGCACACTAAACTTGAAGTCTATGAAATTAAAGAATAAAACCTGTGCATCAGGAAAATGGCACATTTTATACCAGACAACTTTAGAATTTCCCTCAAAGAGTTGGAAAGACAAAACCTGGACAGTCAGAGGAGAAGACCTACTCTACATCCTTGCAGAGAGAGTTTGGTATGGAGCAGGGCATTGATCCAGGTTTGGGATAACAGTCACACTTTCTGGATTCTAACCCTGGTTATTTATGCCCAAGCTGCATGGCTTAAGGTAAAATGCTTAAAGTCTCTGAATTGAAGTTTCCTTCTCTATAAAAGGGGAGTAATAACTGCACCTACTTTGTAGTGGTATTGTGAGGATTAAATGAATAAATGTAGTGAAGAGTTCAGTATTGTTTCTGGCATAAATGTTAGCTATGCTGAGGCTGATGATGAATATATGCAATTAGAAGTTGGGAAATACTAGAAGGCCTAGTAAATGTTCCACAGACAGGGATAATTTGTGACGATGCTATTGGAAATTAAGATTTCTTCATATGTCTGTGCCAAGGAAAGCCAGGTTTGTAATGGTATTCTAAATAATGCTTAGACTGCTTCTACAAAGAATATACAATTTCTATTTAAGCAGACAATGTCTTCTCTATGCCTCTGTCTTTAGTTCTGATTTACTGTTGAATTGATTAGCCACAAAAACAAAAATATAATTAAATACATGTAAGGAATATATTACATATATTCACATATATTGTACTGTATGTGTATGTATTTAAACTTTTTTTGTTAGGATCATGAACATGAGGTGATGTTTATCACATAAAGGAAACTGGCATGAGAGAACTTATTTTATATTAAGTACTATAAAACACTACTCGGAATATTTAGGCAGCAGATGAATTTAGTGGAGGACTTCCCTGGTGGCTCAGATGGTAAAGCGTCTGCCTACAATGCAGGAGACCTGGGTTCGATCCCTGGGTTGGGAAGATCCTCTGGAGAAGGAAATGGCAACCCACTCCAGTACTCTTGACTGGAAAATCCCATGAACAGAGGAACATGGTAGGCTATAGTCCATGAGGTCACAAAAAGTCAGACATGACTGAGCAACTTCACTTTCACTTTCCGTCTAGTGGAAAATACATGAGCTTTGTAACAACAACAACAAAAAAAAAGTCAAGCCAAATTTCAGAATTTGTTCTGCTTCCTGGGGAATTATTTAACCCTTGGAACCTTCTGTTATCTCATCTTTTAAAAAAAAAAAAAGGTCCTAATTTACAATTTTTGAAATAGATGATCAAATAGATGATCAAATGCTAGGTATTCAAGAGGAGCTTTTGTGTGTGTGTGTGCTTAGTTGCGCCTGACTCTTTGGGACCCCACGGACTCTAGCCTGCCAGGCTCCTCTGTCCATGGAATTTTCCAGATGAGAATACTGGAGTGGGTTGCCATTTCCTTCTCCAGGGGATCTTTCCAACCCAGGGATGGAACCCACATCTCTTGTGTCTCCTGCATTGGCAGGCAGATTCTTTACCAGTAGCATCACACCTGAATGTCAATATCCACCTCTGTGGAGTAAATACACAACATACATGATGTGAAACCACTTGTCTTTGCTTTTCAGTGAACTAAATAACAGTTCAACTTCAGAACGCAGATAAAGTGAAGGATCTCCAAATTGGAAATCAGGAGCCCTAGTTCTTACTTTTGGCTGTGAGCTTTCGTTGGTCCCAGGCAGCTATCGACCTCATTGGATAGAAAGAACAAGGTTCAAAACTTGCATGCCAAGGCCCAGCTAGAACAGGTATCTTCAAACTCCCTGTGTAACCCTAAGTGAGTTAACATGAACAAAACAGACCTCATCTGCACGTCTGTAATAGGAACCAGTGGCCTAAATTATCTTTCAGCATCCTTCCAGCTCTGAAATGGTATGATTACTAACACCTAAGTTTTTAAAATACTTAAGAATGGATCTCACCTCAGTTTTATCCCCCTAAACATTGATTTTTTTTTAATTTTATTTTTAAACTTTACATAATTGTATTAGTTTTGCCAAATATCAAAATGAATCCGCCACAGGTATACATGTGTTCGCTTTACAAAATTGAGTTAGTCTCTGCTGTACAAGAAAGTGAATCAGCTATATGTATACATATATCCCCTCTCTCTTGGACTTCCCCGCCATCCCACCCATCTAGGTCCCCACAGAGCACTCAGCTGAGCTCCCTGTGATTTTAAATGGTATCTCCTGTGGATTGTTAGGAGAAGGTAAGAGGGAAGGGACCCCCCTCCACCCTCCCCCTGGTTTAAACTGACACGTGAATTCCAAGTCAGAGGCAGATTTTCCATGAGAAAGAGTTAACTGGCAAGAGCTTGTAGTAGTTGTGCATCTTTCTAAACCAGACTGTTTTGTTTTGTTTTGTTTTTTTCCTGTCTTAAAAAAAAAAAATGCATGTCCAGTCAATGCTGTCAGTCACCGTCAGATCTGTTTATGGCTCACTGTCCCTTTTACATTTTCAGCATCATGCATTTTAATTAGGAGCACTTACATCCCGAGCGCCCTCTCCACCTGCCACATAGAAATGAGTGTTAGTGTGTCTCAGAAGACAGTTGTCCTGGTTGATAAGAAACAAACAGACCTCAAAAAATAGGCTGATATTCACAGAATGAGTTAAAAGCCCTGAGGATTACAAATGAGGGATTCACTTTTCATGGAGTCGATGCAGACACTTCCATGTCAGTGACTCAGTTTCCCCGTACAATACTGTATGATCACTGTAACCATAAAAGAGTCTTCCTATGTGCCAGTTGTACTGTAGATGTGCTATTTTACAGATGTAGGCACTTATATTTGGAGAAGCCAAGATGTTTCACCTAAGAAATGCTGATTAAAACACAAGTGCCCTTTGTAACTTGATTTGATGGAGTTTCCTCTTTAGCAAATTGTATTTGTTGTTTGGGTGGCACTATTAATAAGTGATTGATTTATTAATAAATTAAATGTAACTTTATTAAATTAAAATTAATAAATTATGAGGAAAAGCTCTCTGAACTAAAAGGAAAAATGAAAGAATGGTGAAAAAAAAAAAGAACCCAAAGAAAACCACACCATGGAGGAAAAGAAAGGAGGAGGGGAGGAACAAAGGAAGAAAAAGAAAGAAAGAAAGAATACAGAACCAAAGCCAAAAAGAGAGAAAAAGGAAAATATTGCTGAAGAGCTGTGAGCCAAAAGGAAAGTAACAGAGATGGGACTTCTGTGACAACACAGAGAGAGGAAGCTAGGGGATTTGCTTATAAGCATGTAAAAATCTCCCAGCCTTCCCAGGTGGTGCTCATGGTAAAGAATCCGCCTGCCAATGCAGGAGACATAAGACATGCGTGTTCAATCCCTTATTCAGGAAGATCTCCTGGAGGAGGGCATGGGAACCCACTCCAGTATTCTTGCCTGGAGAATCCCCATGAACAGAGGAGCCTGGCAGGCTTCAGGCCATAGGGTAGTACAGAGTCAGACACAACTCAAATGACTTAGCAGACACGTACGCCTATAAAAATCTAACCCTTTCACTTAAGGAATATGTGTTACTGTCTCTTTTGATCAGTATGTCAATGTTTTAACTGTATCATCACTTCCTTCCTTGTGGCTTTTAATAATTGTTCTTGAAACAGAAGTGTTTTTGCATATACGCTCTTCTCACTTGACTATTTAATCCACCTGAAGCTGTCTGTCTGTCTGTCTGTCGGATGAGGTGTTCGTAGAGATTGAAAGCCAAGAAAGCTCCAAGTGGCACTGACATCTTAGAGCAAATTAACTTACATAGTGGCCTTGTCAATCTGCCCTCCCTTCAAATTCAGTTTTGTTGGTTGAATTTGATCAGTCTCCTTAGGTTTGCTTTCTTTCTCATGCACCATTCAGTTATCCCAGCTTTCCTCAACTCCTACTAAGTGCTGAGCAATGATGAGTATCATAAAGAATATCAAGAGCGTTTCTACTGCCCACAAGACATATTCAGATTTTAAGGACTGGAAGAACCAAATGGGTCCAATATGGCAGAGAAGTCAAATTCCACTAGACCTTGGGCCTCAGTATATGCTCATTGTAGCATATCAGCAGGCTAAATGACAAAGGGAGACTTTCCTGGTGGTCCAGTTGTTAAGAATCTGCCTGCCAGTGCAGAGGACACGGATTTAATCTCTGGTCTGGGAACTAAGATCCCACATGCCATAGGGCAACTAAGCCAGTGAGCTGCAACTGCTGAAGCCTGGGTGCCCTAGAGCTCATGCTCTTCCACAATAGATGCCATTGCAATGAGAAGCCCACGCATCTAAATGACAGAGTAGCCCCGACTCACTGCAACTAGAAAACGCTGAAATGCTGCAGTGAAGACCCAGCACAACCATAAATAAATAAATATTAAACAAAAGAAAACAAAATAATCTTAAGAACTAGATACTTGCATTCCACCAATACTTATGTGTTGTTTATGTGTGGTACATTTGTTGATAGTGTTAGTTGCTCAGTCATGTCTCTTTGTTCCCCCATGGCTAGGGCCTGCCAAGCTCCTCTGCCCATGGAATTCTCCAGGCAAGAATACTGGAGTGGGTTTCCTTTCCCTTCTCCAGGGTACCTTCCCAACCCCAGGATCAAACCCAGATCTCCTGCATTGCAGGGATATTCTTTACCATCTGAGCCACCAGGGAAGCCCAATAGATTCCCAATGTGATATCATTCGTAGATACAGACTTTGAGAAGTCATAGATGAAGTATGAAAGTAGTGCCCTCATGATGGGATGACTGTCTTTATACAAGGAAGGAGAGACTTAAGAGCACCCCTCACACACACACACACACACACACGCACACCCCTGGATCCATAAAAAGCCACATGAGCACACAGTGAAATAGGGGCCATATGCAAGCCAAAAAGAGAACTCTCATCGAAAACTGAAGCTTCCAGCACCTTGATTTCAGGCCTCCCACCTTGCAGAACTGTGAGAAATCAATGATTATATTTTAAGCCACCCAGCTTATGGTATTTTGTTATAGTGGCTTAAGCCTGGACAAGTGACATTAGGCAAAAAGGTAGGTGGGAATACAATAGCTAGGGAGCCAGAACGCAAACAAGATTTTCTAAGTGCCAAAGATCTATACGACTTTAGTTCAGGGGTGGTGATTCCTCTTGAGTTGAGAGAATCAAGGAAACTTCATTGAGGAAGTGAACTGGCAGGATTCTGAAATGTGAGCCTGATGAAACAGACCATCTCCAGCCAAAGGAAGCATGTAAGCTTATTCGGCAAAGGATCTTAATCGAATTGTCCAATTCTGAATGAATTTTCATGTCTGGCTTAAGTGCAACCCTGAGATAAATCTTAAAAATGAGTTCATGCTCAGCCATGATCAATTAGATGTGTCTGCCATGGTTACAGAATTGAAGAGGTCTCTATGTAAACTGCTGTATTCAAAGCTTTCAAAGAATTTAGTGAGCCAAAGCACGAAGTTTGCTGTTGGTTGAAGAGGTTTTACACAGGAGGTAAAAGAGATTGGTTAGTAAAGCAAATTGGGGGCAGATTAAAAGGGCTGTGGATATCAGGGTGAAGAAATTTCATTCTGTGAGAAAAACATACACTTATGTATTTAATACTCAGTGTGTGTGTGTGTGTGTGTGTGTCAGCCACTCAGTCGCATCTGACTGTTTGCAACCCCACGGGCTATAGCCCAACAGGCTCCTCTGTCCATGGGATTCTCCAGGCGAGAATACTGGAGTGGGTTGCCATTCTCTTCTCCAGGGATCTTCCCAACTCAGGAATCGAACCCAGGTCTCCTGCACTGCAGCAGTTTCTTTACGGTCTGAACTGCCAGGAAAGCCCAATACTCGCTATGTGAAAATCTAGTGAGACTAACTTCATGGGACTTAAGCCCACAGCTGTTCCATCCGTACAGGTCTGTCTGTCCTTTCTCATTTCCCAAATATTAACTCTTCAACGCATTTTATTTTCTTTACTACAAATAGCTTTGTGTGTAGCCCTTAGTTACATAAGGTAAATTGTAATACACATGACGCATAATGTAAATAACGTGTCCCTGGTTTCCCAGATTTCTTTGTAGATGTGATAGGACAGGCATCAGATATCTGTAAGATACTGCAGTATGCCCTAAGTAAATAGTCATGGTCGACAGAGTTTGGAGGGCCGGAAACAGCAAAGGCTTCTTACAAGAGCTGCCTCGTAATCTAGGTGGATCTTGGTGATTAGGCAAGATTTCTGTATGTATAAGCGGCAAGGGAGAGTGAAAAGAAAATTCTGGACTAAGAAAGTGAGCAATCGTTTTGAGAAAGAAAAGCAATGATGCTGCGATGTGCCTGCCTGATAGCATCCTGTCACAAGTTACAGTTGAATTGTAACCTTGCGATTATACATAGAACCCATGGATGTCTCTGATCCCCATCACTGTGGTGCATTTGGTAACCAGTTATATGTACCTGCTATTTGCTAAGAACCAAAGTGTGTATGTGTGTGCTAAGTCGCTCAGGCATGTCTGACTCTGGGACCTCTTGGACTGTAGCCTGCCAGTCTCCTCTGTTCATGAAATTTTCCAGGCAAAAATACTGGAGCAGGTTGCCATTTCCCACTCTAGAGAATCTTTCTGACCCCGGGATTAAACCTGCATCTCAGCACCTCCTGCATTGGCAGGTGGGTTCCTTACCACTAGTGGCACCTGGAAGCACTAAAGCAGGCCCTGCTAAAGCATAGTAGCCCACTCCTGGGCATATACCCAGAGAAAACCACAATTCCAAAAGATAGTTGAACCCCAATGTTCATCGCAGGACTATTCACAATAGCTAACTCATGGAGGCAATATAGATGTCCATCAACAGAGAAATGGATAAAGAAAATGTGGGGTGTGTGTGTGTGTGTATATATATGCACAATGGAATATAACTCAGCCATAAAAATGAATAAATTGTGCCATTTACAGAGATGTGGATGGACCTAGAAACTGTCATACAAAGTGAAATAAGTCAGAAAGAGAAAACCAATATCATACAGCTTATATGCGGAATCTAGAAAAATGATACAGGTGAACTTACTTGACAAAGCAGAAATAGAGACACGGATGTAGAGAGCAAACATATGAATACCAAGTGTGGGGGTGGGATAAATTTGGAGATTGGGATTGACATACTTGTTATTTGATACTATATGTAAAATAGATAACTAATGATAACCTAATGTATAGCTCAGGGAACTCTACTAAATGCTCTGTAAGGACCTAAATGGGAAGAAAACCCAAAAAGGAGGGAATATATGTATACACATAGCTGATCCACTTGGCTGTACAACAGAATATAACATTATGAAGCAAATATATCCCAGTAAAATTAATTTAAAAAACATAGTAAAAGCAATAATAATTTGTAAATTTCAGAGCACCTATCCTGGAGGGTATAACTCCAAAAAGGAAATTCATTATGTAAAGGCAGAGAGATACCAAGTCCAAAATGTATAGTCAAATAAAAAGCACATTTTCACAAAGTTTTCACTCAAATTTTCTTTCCTGGGCCACTATGGTATGATATAATGGCTAAGGATAGGATCTCTGAAGCTGCGCTAGCTGTGTGATCACAAGCAATTTACTTTACCTCTCTGTACCCCACACTTCTGATCTGTGAAATAAGAACAATAAGGTTACCTATGTCGTAGGGCTTTATAAGACGTTAATGAGTTAAAAGCCTTTAGAAGAGTGCTATTTTACATTTGCTATTGTTTGGATTATATTGCAATTCTCTTTTTATTTATTTTTTTTTATTTTTTAAATTTTTATTTATTTTTTTTAATTTTATTTTATTTAACTTTACAATATTGTATTGGTTTTGCCATATATCAAAGTGAATCTGCCACAGGTATACATGTGTTCCCCATCCTGAACCCTCCTCCCTCCTCCCTCCCCATACCATCCCTCTGGGTCATCCCAGTGCACCAGTCCCAAGCACCCAGTATCGTGCATCGAACCTGGACTGGCAACTCGTTTCATATATGATATTATACATATTTCAATGCCTTTCTCCCAAATCATCCCACCCTCTCCCTCTCCCACAGAGTCTAAAAGACTGTTCTATGCATCAGTGTCTCTTTTGCTGTCTCGTATACAGGGTTATTGTTATTGCAATTCTCTTTTTAAAATAATTTTATTTATTTATTTATTTTTGACTGTGCTGGGTCTTCATTGTTGAGCCAGCTTTTCTCTAGTTGCGAAGAGCTGGGGCTACTCTCGAGTTGAATGCTGGGTCTTCTTTCATCGTTGTGGCTTCTCACTGTGGAGCACAGGCTCTAGGACACATGGGCTTCAGCAGTTGCAGCACATGGGCTCAGTAGTGGCTCCCGGGCTCTAAAGCACAGGCTCAGTAGTTGTGGCACACAGGCTTAGTCACTCCTCTGCATGTGGAATGTTCCTGGATCAGGGATTGAAGCAGTGTCTGCTGCACTGGCAGGCCACCAGGATAGCCCCCTGCAATGACTTCTTAACTAGTACTCCCATTGCCTGTTATCCACTCTATACTCACGCAATGTCCAGGGCTCTATTCATGCAGGGCTATCACAGAGATGATGTATCTACACCCACTGGCTATTTTTCAACATGAGATAGGCTTGGCAGATTAATGCCCAAGTTTCTCAGTCTAATAGATAAGGCCCCGTGAACTGGTCCATTTAACTTTCTGAACACAGGACCCACGATTCTCACCTTGTACTCTCCTATGTGGCCTATGCTCCAACCATGCCTGACTCCTTCCCAGCGGGGTTAAGTGACTCCCAAGGTGAGAAGTTTACCAGGACATTTCCAAGGGTACTCCCTGACTCCTAAGCCGTCACTGTTTCCATCCATCCATTTTGCTGCAGCTCTTGAGAGCTGTCCTTGTACTGAGCTCGTGTATTCACATCATCTCTGCCACTTGACTGAGCTTTTGAGGGCATCTTGTCTCATTCATCTCTGAATTATCTGCACCTGTTACTGAGTAGGGTAACAGCATGAGAATAATCACACGCTTGATGAAACTGGGTGGTCATGTACATGTATTCATTCATGTACTTGTTTTTATATTAATAAGACACCAACTTCTAGGGGGTTAATCAAACAAACTAAACAGTACTCCTGCTAAGCACTCATGTAATGCCTTAGCTCTTAATGAGAAATGCTCACGATGGAATTTTTAAAGGAAATGGCAAGTCAGACGAGGATGTCTGCTGATCAGGGAGATTTTAGCCCCCACACATAGAGTGTGGGCTTTCGCCTCTCTATTTGTAAAATCATTATGGAAAATGACAGATAACATGTTAGAGTCAAAATTTCAAGCAAAATAGGAAGAGTTCGGTTGCTGTTTCTTGCTTTTGATCTCACACGTTAGCATAAAGATCATAACACTGTGTGTGTATGTGTGCCATTAACACAGTTTTGTCACATATACTTCATATTATTAGATTTTCACAACAACCCAATGAGAAAGATGAGGCACCGTTTATTTCGCTCAAATTGCTGATGAAGAGCCCGAGGTTCAGGGAGGTTAAACAAGGCGTAGTGGAGGCGGTAAGTGCAGGGGGGGAAAAAATGTGAAAGCTCTGTATAGATATCAAAGCGACATTGACAAAAGACCACTAGAATAAATTAGCATTCCCATCTTGACTGACTCAGTTGACAGGGACAAACTCACAGGCAGGTAGAAAAGAGAACAGGAGGGTCATGTTACAATATATCAAGAAGTGACTACCGCCACATCTTTTTTAAAAGACAAACACATCAAAACAACAATAGAACAATACAGGCCTACCTCAGAGTTATGCAAGTTGGGTTTCAGACCACCTCAATAAAATGAATATCACAGGACAACAAGTCACATGACATTTTTTATTCCCTAGTGTATATAAAAGTTATGTTTACACTATACTATATTCTGTGCGCAATAATATCATTACTTCTGAAAAAATGCATATCCCTTAATTTAGAAATACTTTATTGTCAAAAAAAACCCACAATGCAGTTGACACAATCTTTCAATTTCTTTTTTTTTTTTTTTTTTAGGAGGGCGGCACCGTGCAGCATGTGGGATCTGAGCTCTGCAAATAGGGGTCAAACCCACATTCTCTGCATTGGAAGCTTGGAATATTAATTAAAAGACCACCAGGGAAGTCCCACAAACCCTCAATTTTTAAAAAATGCAACATCTGTAATGCACATAAAGTGAAGTACAATCCAGTGAGGTATGCCTATACTATTTTACTTCTTAAAAGCCCTGAACCTCATAAGTAATAAGGCCCAGAACGTGTCCCAGATTTCCTGACTCCAAACTTGTGAAATCCTAAAATGATTTCTAGACTTCACATCTGGCCCTGAAAAGAGATGCGTGGTTTAAACATCCCCATAGGCGTTCCCAAAATACCAAGGACTTGGGCTCAAGGATCAAAGGGCACCAGACGTGTTTAGCATTTATTTTCTTTTCTACTTTTCCAGTTTCTCTTTCTTTCTCTTTTTGTCTCTCCACTTTTCTTTGTAAATTTTTTTCCCCCTCTCACACAGTAGAGTGCTAGTCAGTAATTCAAACAAAAGGAAAACATAAATGGTACTTCAGTATTAAGTCCTGGGGGACTTGAGTGATTTATATTCTCTTTCTTCTGCAATATTTGCTGTAAAGCTACTGAAGGTAATATTTAGAGGAAGTGGATATTCTGCCACAATTTCACCTCTTAATCCTTAGAGCATTTCCTTGATATCTATCAGCAGTTCATAAAGACTTTAACACTTTATGAGCAATATATTGACTTCCCTTTACAATGGCAAGGAAAAAAATAAAAATAAACTCTCACTGAAGAAGTCTAAAGTGTCTCCCTAAATGAAATTGGGTGATAAACCAAATAAAATAGGCACCAAAAAATGGAAGGTTTTCGTTTGTTCTCACTCACTCTGCTCCAAATCTGTATGCTCGGAAGATTTATTTGATTTATTTAGTTGAATCTTTCCAGACAAAAAGAAAATATAGTGTGATTTTCATCAACCCATGTCAAGGATGTTAACTGAAGATGATGATTATTTTTTCCAAATATCAGTGGGGGAAGCCGGGACAGAGACAATAGTATAATATTGTTTGCACCTGGAGACTAAAAGCATTTCTGCAAAGTCCACTGGAATAGGTTATATTGTCTCAATTCTTTGTAACTCCCAGACTTGACATTTATATTTTTAATAGTTGATTTTATAGGAAATCAAAATAGAGAAATTTGGAGCATTTGGTATTGAGTAAAAACTTCAAACTCAGGAATAATACTTTAAGTATGCTGTACTTCCAAGTTTAAGGGGACTTGATAATAGTACTTTGAAAGGATGCTGATATAATGTATATGTTTTTTTGACCCAAGCTGAAGTCATTTAGGGGTCTTCCCAGGTTTCTCTAGTAGTATAGAACCCACCTGCCAATACAGGAGACATCAGAGATGCAGGTTTGATCCCTGGGTGGGGAAGATCCCCTGATGATGGTCATTTATGTAGTTTTGTGTTGGGTTTTTCTAAAGGTCTGTGTACCATCTATGTGATATAATTTGTAATCAACTCACTTTAACAAAGTAAATATTTGTTTTAAAGGGGACCTGTATATCCATATCTAAAAAATAATAAAGGAACTTTCACTTACTGTAAAAACAAGGTAAACTTAGAAATCAAATGAATGAATGCAGCACAATGTTCTTACGGTCTAACAAAGCACTTGGGAATGGCTTACGGCTCTGAGCTTGAGGGCAATATTCTGCTTGTTAGAGAGATCTCCACTGGCAGGGAGCTGAGACATTCTCTTTTGACATACTCAGAGGACTAAAAGAGAACTGGCAAGCAAGCAACTCTCTCTCCTTGTGATTCAGTGGTGTTTACACACTTGTGTCCCTTCAGAGATCACCACAGGGGTACACCCCCTGCAGTATGACAAATGCTGGGGTCTCCTAACCAGTTTGGGCGGGACTGCCAGTGGTGGGATTCATTCCTGAGTCTCACTTTCTTTAACTGTGGAATGCATCTCTGGGTCACGTGTCTCTCTGAACAGCTATGAGGGTTATCTGGGTCACGGGTCTCTCTGAAGAGCTATGAGGATTAAATGAAATAACATCCTATACTGTAAAAAATAACCCAACATACCTGCTGGTTACTCAATTAATTCTAGTTACCACCAACCCTCAACATATTTTGTCTATCTATTCTACAAACATGGAAACGTCATCTCTTCCAAGCCCCTGTCCTCACTCTCTGCATATCCTTCCTTCTTACAGAAATCTTCTTTAACTTGTATAATTCACTCCACATTTTAGGTAGAACACTCTGAGGCTTTCTGAGGAAATCACACCCAATATTCTGGCAGACTCCACAAGTATATCTGCTTGTTCTATTAAAAGCTACACTGACAAAATAAATAGATAAATGAAAAAAGCACCATTAATGAAATACAGATGAATCAAACCTGGGTAGGGGGAAGTGGCAAGATTTTGAGAGCAATAAGATTCTGTTCATAAATGAGACTTTGAAACATATCATTTGAGTGGAAGATCGAGGGGAAAGATAAGTTCCTCTTCTTAAGGCAAAAATAACTTTAAAGTCCCATTAGGTTCTTTTAAAAAGGCTTCTTGAACAGCAAATATCTTCTCCAAACACTTCATTGATTTAAGTGTGAATTAATCAGAAATGCATGGATTCCATCTCCCTTAGAGTACACATGGATTTGTACATCCAGATGCAAAATACCTTTCCTGTTTTCCATCACTTCAGCATTTGAAAGGGTGTTTTAGGTGCTCAAGACTGACTCAGAAGTGCTAAGCCTTGCCCTTGATGCTTGTAAAGCATCAGAAGTGGTGACGTTTCTTTGGTCCTCTCTGTGAATACTAAAGGACCGTACTTTTCTTAGAATTTCTAACAGAAAAGATGTAATTAATAAGCAGTGCGACCTTGGTAATCTTTCTCTGCTGTAGCATGGCACAGCAAAAAAAGCCCAATGAGTTCAAAGATCTCAGATTGGGTTCCCGGATTCAACTCTGACTGGATGTTTCCGGTTTCCTCATCTGAAAAATGGGGCTTCTGGACAGGATCGATTTATCTTGCAGCTTGCTGTGGGATAGATATGAGGTGATAAATCAACAAAAATTTATGGTGCATCATTTCTGTGCTACTGGGGATTCAAAGATAAATGAACAAAATATTTCCCTCTGGTCTTTGAGGAAATGTCTAGCTAAGAAAGTACTCTGAGAATCTATTTTAGAGTGCTATCTTGGGGATGGCATGACATGCACAAGAGTCTACAGGCTACAGAGACAGTGCACTCTACCTGGAATGAAGGGGGTGCTTTTCCTCCAGAATGGGAACTTACTTTGTAAACACTCAGGTACCAAATTATGAAGCATTAAGGAGCAAATGGGTCCTTATCAATGGGCTTCCTCCCTGGTGGCTCAGATGGTAAAGAATCTGCCTGCTATGTGGGAGACCTGGGTTCAATCCCTGGGTTGGGAAGATACCCTGGAGGAGGGCAAGGCAACCCACTCCAGTATTCTTGCCTGGAGAATCTCCATGGACAGAGGAGCCTGGCAGGCTATAGACCATGGGGTCGCAATCCCAAATGGTGATTTGAACAAGAGTAGTAGTTAATACTCCAGGAGATAGTGAAGGACAGGGAAGCATGGCCTGCTGCAGCCCATGGGGTTGCAAAGAGTCAGACACAACTTAGCAAATGTCACAACTCTGTGACCCCATGGACTGCAGCATGCCATGCTTCCTTGTCCTGCACTATCTCCTGGAGTATTAGCTACTACTCTTGTGCAACTCACCATTTGGGATCTGAATTGTTTCCTGATGTTCATTCTTGGTTGTGTCAGTTCGGTGAATTTTAATTTTTTTCAATTGTTCAGCCTCTTAGTCTAGCTTCACTGTCTTACTTCTGTTCCAAGAGACTGAGCTTCCTGGTTGTGTTTCTTTTCACTTTGTATTAGGATCCTCTTTCCTCCCTCTCTCTTTTCCAGTGAAATCTGTTATCCTCATCGAGCTCCCCACACCAATCTGCTGGGCCATCTGATTTTTTCTAACTCCAAATCTGGGTGTATTTCCTGCCAACTGGTGACTATAATACCATAGTTATCTTTGCAGTCATATTCACTTGTTTCTCATCTTAAGTAATATAATTCCTGACCATCAACTATGCATCAGGCTTTGGACTAGGTTGGGAATACCCAGATATAGATAATATAGTCCTTGCTTCTCAAAGAGCTCAGAATCAATCTAGTGAGGGTGGTAGGCAAATAAACGTTAAATGACAGAACAGTGCGTTCAGCCTCATACTGCAAATACGTGCAAGGAGCAGCAGAGGTACATAAGTGGGGCGGGAGTGAAGATTTAGAGTTTAAGTGATACCTGCGCTCCATCTGGGCAGATAAGATGGCCACTAATCATGGATAGGTATCCTAAGAGAGGGAGAATATCATTTCTCTGTGCTCAGAGTCTGTTCAACAAGCAGATGCTAATTGCATCCCCAGAGTACAGAGCCGAGCCTAGTGGCAATTCCAAGCAATGTCTATAGGGTGGCTTAGGATCCTCTATAATTACCAGCAGCATCATAACAATGCATTTCCAAAAAGGTGCACAATCTGTATATAAAAAATCAGTGTTCCTGCTATGCAAATTCAGGTTCCAGGCAAATGCCCAGAAGAGCCAGACTCCCTTATTCAGGACTAATTCAGGGATTTCTGTCCAGATTTCTTCCCCTGAGACCTACCCATTCATAAAGTTGGTCAAGCTCTAATCTCCAAGGTTGATGACTTCCAAATAACTGAATAAATGAAAAACCTCCTGCATAGTACATGCATAGGGAAATGAGTATGGGGCTGACCCACTGTTTACAGGGTGCTTTTCTGAAGCTCTCAACTGGCCAAGGACATACCTACCAAATATTCTGAAATTAGAAACCTAGTGGCTTTTTTTTTTTTTTTTTTCTGGCTTCAACATTTGGCATGTGGTATCTTAGCTCCCTGAGCAGGGATCGAACCCATGTTCCCTTCACGTGAGGCACAAAGATTTAACCACTGTGCCACCAGTGAATTCCATTCCTGTCTGTAAATTCTAGCACCCTCCTGATAGAAAATAGATACTAGTACTTTTTTCAACAGAGAAGTCAGAAAGTTCGCCTTCTCTATGGACCTTGACACTGAGCCTTCCCTTTCTCTCATTTATGCCTCAAGATCCCATAATTTAGATCATTAAATGCAACATATCAATCCATATTTTTTTTTACCAGATCGTAAGATTGAGACAGGCCTCCTTTTAACATTAGCTGCTTTACTAATCAAAGTGGAGTTCAGGGAAGACAAAGTAAGGGAAAAAAAAAAACACACACACAGTTTTAATTTCTCAAAAAGAAATACAGTTGTGTGTAGTGGATTGGGGGCAGGAGGAGAAGGGGATGACAGAGGATGAGATGGCTGGATGGCATCAGTGACTCGATGGATGTGAGTCTGGGTGAACTCCGGGAGTTGGTGATGAACAGGGAGGCCTGGCATGCTGCGATTCATGGGGTCGCAAAGAGTCGGACATGACTGAACGGCTGAACTGAACTGAACTGTAGTGTATAAATTGTTTAGAAAATGATAGTTTGGAGAAGAATGAAGTCTTGTTTGCTTAGAGCTCAGATGTGTTGGAAAACAGAGGATGATACCATTTAAAGGGCTGACTGAGGTCTGACTGAATGCCCTGTGTAGCCAGGAGACAGGATTACACAGTGAAAAGGAGCAGTCTAACTATAGGGATCTCAGAAGAATCTGTTTTCTGGCTATCTGCTTTTATAGGTAGGCTCACTTGAGAGGAAACTAACATATATATTAAAAACCAAACTTTTTTCTTTCACTGCATCTGTTAATTGAACAACCTTGTGAGTTAAGCATTCTGTAAAGCATATAATACCCTCTTGTTCCTGTTGTTCATTTGTTATGTCAAGTCCAACTCTGTGACCCCAGGGACTGCACCACGCCAGGCTTTCCTGTCTTTTACCATCTCCTGGAGATTTCTCAAATTCACGTCCATTGAGTTGATAATGCTATCGAACCATCTTGTCCTCTGCCGCCCTCTTCTCCTTTTGCCTTCAACCTTTCCCAGCCATCAGGGTCTTTCCCAATGAGTTGTCTCTTCACATCAGGTGGCCAAAATATTGGAGCTTCAGGTTTGATCCTAAAAGAAATAATACCTTATACACAAAGGCAAATGAGACTCAGAAAGGTTATCAAACTTTAATTAACCAGTTAGCTGTCTGATTTACAGCACCAATACTGTGACAATTGACCATAGCTATATGACCCCAGAAACATCTATATATCTTGCTTTTTCTTTCAGGTGTCACACCTCCTATGTCCCTAGATCAGGGAGTTAACATTTTCAAAGGACCAAGAAAAATTTAGTTTGGCTGGTCTACAAAGGACAAAGAGACTGTGCTATAAAGTGATGGTATAAAGGTGAGCAAAAGTCTAATTGGAATTTAGAGAAGAAAATATATTTCCCTTGACAATTTCTTCATCTGAAAAATCGGGAGGTTATTGTAGAGAATAAATGAAATCACCTATGCCAATCACTCCCTATAGTGCCTAGCAAGATATTAAACAGTCAATAGAAAGAATACCCACTACAAATGCTAATGTCATTTATTATCACTGTCTGTTCCAGAAAAGTGACAATATGCCTTACGTAGTGGCGGTAGGAGGGCTTTGGACAACCAGCAAACAACCTGGTGTAAAATGAGGGGTTCCCTGCTCAGGCACAACGAGGTCATTTAGGGAAGAAAGCCAGAATATCCTTATGCAAAAAAGAAAAGTGAGAAAAAAATTCAACAGGCTCCATGCATTTGCTTTTCTCTGCTTTCAGAGAATGCAGGAGTCGAGTCTTACACATCTCCATTTAAAATGAGTTGTTTCTGTCTGGGTTTTCTACCAGAAGATACCAGAGAAACTTTTAGGGTACATCAGAAACATCAGAACACATGAGAGCACAGTTATTATTTTTTTTTTCTTATGCTGTTATCGTCCTCTGATTCCACAATAATTCTCACTCCAAAAATCTACTGCACACACGATCTGCTTTGAAGGAGCCTCTGGGGCTACATTAGTGAAACAAACTCCAGGGTACTGAAATAATTCAACCAAGACAAGACATTATTAGACTGAGCAGATACTAGGAGAAAAGAGTAAATGTAATCTCACCAGAAAATGTCAGTAGACTTTTTCTAGTCTGCATTAATTTGGGTCTAAACTGTGTTTTCTGTTCTTGTTTGTTTGTTTTTTTCACATCTTCTGACTTTATATCTGGAAGACTAATCAAGTTATTAGCCTAATGATTTTTCCCTGGGCCATATTTTCAGGGACAAATGACAGCCTGATGTATCCTTTAAAGGGATGTTTGGATCCAGTGACCTGGGATCTGGCCAGGGCTTTTTCCAAGAGCATGGTTATGTATCTTCAGGCTTAGGAGTCAGAACACTCATCCAGTTTTTTTCTTCCTATAAAATGAAGAAGTTGTACTAGACTATCTCTAAGGGCCATTTTGGTTCTGCTGCCGCTGCTGCTGCTGCTAAGTTGCTTCAGTCGTGTCCGACTCTGTGCGACACCATAGACGGCAGCCCACCAGGCTCCCCTGTCCCTGGGATTCTCCAGGCAAGAACACTGGAGTGGCTTGCCATTTCCTTCTTCAATGCATGAAAGTGAAAAGTAAAAGTGAAGTCACTCAGTCGTGTCCGACTCTTCGCGACCCCATGGACTGCAGCCTACCAGGCTCCTCTGTCCATGGGATTTTCCAGGCAAAAGTACTGGAGTGGGGTGCCATTGCCTTCTCCATTTTTGGTTCTAAAAGCTTGTAACTCTATAAAATGGAGGAAATAATGTACCTTCTTCTCACCTCACAAGACTATTGCAAGGATCAAGTAAGAAAGCCAATGTGCTCAGGAACATATGAAGGGCTATATATATCTAAATAGTGATAGCACAAGAGCGCCTTTGCCTGGGACTCCAGTACTGAGGAGCTCAATGGGACCTTGAATATATTTGGTTTCATTATTCTCAAATGGTCTCCAGAATGATGTTTGTTATGTTGAATCAGAATCACCATGTTTGCTTTCTGAAAATATACATTCCCCTTGGAGACTTTGATTTAGTTGGTTAACCATGGAATCTGGGATCTATATTTTCGAAACCACATGCAATTAATTAAGGATTCTGATTCTTCTCAGGAATACATAATGTTTAGTTCATCTTGTATTGTGCTGTGTAGGTCCCTTCTGCAGTGAGGGAAAGTAGTGTTGCAGTGTTTTGAAAGTAGCTTATAATAGTTACTAGTACTTCAGTATGGAAAGGTAGGACTAGATTATATTCAATGTTGGAAACCCTCGGTTTGAATTGATTCCTTAACTTAGTAACTGGGTAATCTTGAGCAAATCACTTCATGTCTCTGAGCCTCGTTTTCTCAGACTTTAAAGGATACCAACAATATCCTCTCCATTCATGGTGCCTTAATAATTAAAGGAAGACTGCATGTAGAAGAGCGAATGGAGTATGTTACAATGCTAGCTCGCTTCCTTCTTTTCCTACCTGGTAAAATATCATAGCTATAAGGGTATTGGTAAAACATAGTGATGTATACTAATCATATTATTAGTAAATAAAATCTCAAGTTGCATAACAGGTGTTTAGACACCCCACCATCTGAACAGATGCCAATACACAAGTCTGTTTACAGGTGTCTGCTTCTCTCTCCGAGACTAAGTGTTGAGTGGGTGGTGTTTGGGTGAGTAGAACTACCTTCTGTTATTGTTAGCTTGTTTTAAAATTTAGGGAGACATGCCCAAATGTATGTCTTGAAGGAATTTTGCCTTACTATTTAGCTATATTTATTCAGACACAATGTTTGCAAAAGCAAGTACATTTTTCTTCTCCAAATATTCTTCCCCATCTCCTACCATTCTGAGTCTCCTGAGCAAAGCCACTGTTTACAATAGAGTTGTTTTAACGACATGTTTATGAAAATACAAATCCTGATCACAATTTCCCTCTGGACCACCGAACAGAATTTGAAACCCTGTTAGTAGAGGCAAGATGAAAGACGGGTTCAACTGTATATCAAATTGTATCTGAGGAGCTGAAATTGTTTTATAAACCTCAATTAGGCCTCATACCACCCCCCTGAGGCAAGAAAGAAGTATTATGCACTTTTATGGAGACACAAACTGAAAAACCCACGGAGAGGTTAATCAATTTGCATCAGATGTCTTATAGCCAGGCTGCAGTGAGTCAGGAACAAAATGGAATTTCTTCCTAGGGAGCAACTTACCTTCTTTTATTTGCCTGATTACTAGAGTGTATGAAACTTCCGGAAAATTATGATGAATGTTCAAAAGAAACCCCTGAGAAAGGATTAGCATTTGTTTCTCAGTTTAGTAAATGAGAGATTTGTTTTTCATGCAAAAGCAAAGCACTTCTTTTGTTTTGCCAAACACTTCAGTGGAAATGACCCCTTTGAGGAAGGAGAAAAAAAAAAAAAAGCGGAGCAATTCAGGAATTAGGGCAGGGATTGGTAGAATATTTCTTTTCTTCTCTCCACCTTCCTCTATATAGCAACCTAAGCAGATATTGCACGCTAGAGGGCGCTTGAGGTGGGAAAAAAAAAAAAAACTTCGACATGGCTCAGATAGAACCAGTTATCTGTGCAGGCAGGAAGGAGATGGCCACCTGAAAGCCTGTGCAATTTTTTTTCCCTCCAGGCAGCATGACTTTGATAAATGAACGAGCAAACAAAGAATCTTTAGATAGTTTTATGCAGCTTTGACTAATAAAGAAATCATGTTCATATTCTCAGTAATGTAATTCCCTTTCAACTTCTTGGGACATTTGTCGAATGCATATGTAGTAGTGTCTTGTCCAGTAACCAACTTGATAACAAGTAACCAGAATGATAAACCCCATTTTAGACACAATAAGTCATGCTGATGTGCCTTCCCCCTCTTACATTTGTATTCCTTTATACATGTGTACTAATACATTAGTATAAGTGTGCCAATTCCAAATGATAATCATCTTCTAAATCAGACTTAAGATCAATTAAATTTAATAGTGGCTTCCCTGGTGGCTCAGAGGATAAAGCATCTGCCTGCAATGCAGGAGACCCGGGTTCGATCCCTGGGTTGGGAAGATCCCCTGGAGAAGGAAATGGCAACCCGCTCCAGTATTCTTGCCTGGAGAATCCCATGGACAGAGGAGCCCGGCAGGCTATAGACCACGGGGTCGCAAAGAGTCAGACAGGACTGAGCGACTTCACTTTCTTTCGCTTTCACTTTCTTTAATAGCCAAAGCAATCTGATATACCAAATTAATTGTATCTGGGGGCTCATAGTGTGGGGTAAGGGGTGTTGGAAGGAAAACTCCCTCCATTTCTCTTCTTTTTAGGGTATGGTGTGAATAGTTTTTATTTTTTTCTTCTTCTTGGTTCCCGTGTTAAACAAGAGGGGTCTGGAATCTTAATCTAGCTGCTGTTCACTTTCAAGAAAACTAAAAACTAAAATCCACAACGAAACAACAAATGAAAATGTGTGTAGTCTACCAAACCTGGGCTGGCTTATTTGACAGTTTTGTACCAGTCCCTTTAAATCTATCTACCGTCCCTCCCCGCACCCCCCACTGGTCAGTTTCTGTTTAGAAGCGGAATTGGAGCTTATCTATTTTCTAACACCTGGGACGATGGGAGATAATGCCATTTTGAAAAACTTCTCCAAAATGCTCTCAGCACAGATGTAGTTTTCAGAAAGTGTTTATACCTTCATTTACTGAAAATATAATAGCAAGTTCAAGATTAGTAGTTACAGTCAATATTAAGAGATCCAGGTCTAATTTCAGGATAGCTAAAACCAGCAGCCAAGAAATGTAGAGCATCACAGCTCTGAATACAGTCCAGTGATGAATGTACCCCAAGAATCCATAATCACTTAAGAGTTTTCCTAATCTTTCCATTCTTATGACTTAGGCTCAAATATTGGTAGTCAAACTAAAATTTCAAAAAATTATTTTTTTACCTAATGGCACAGTTGTCATATCTTTTTATATTATATATATAATATATATAAATATGTTTCTCAGGAAAGTACACTACTGATAATAAAATATGCACCCTCTCAAAAAAAAAAAAAAAAAGACACAGTCATCTTCAGATTTTTAATTGGAATTCCATAAGATGAAATGTGAGAAAAGTTCTCTGAATTCCTAGAAAAGATCACATACTAATTGGTGTAATTTTTTGCCTTCTTCATATTTCACATTCTTTAGCTTTTTATTTTAAACCTTATTTTGAAATACCCTTGGTAGGTATCACATTGCAAAATCCTTTCATTCATGGAATCCACACTCCTCAGCCTTACCTTTAAGAGGTATCCCATGAATGAATTACTTAGTTAATCTAAATTTAAAAGCAATCCAATAAATCTGAAAGCTCTCAGTAATCATACCATGATACACATTTTTAAGTTAATTTTAGTTTTTTTTTTTCTTTATCATGTACTGAAGAAGGAAAAGATGAAAAGTTTGAATTTTATCTCTGGCAGTAATAGATATGTTCCATTCTGCCATTTCCTGCTCCAACTGTAGAAGCTGGAGTCTTCCTATCTCTCCTTCCCTCTTCTGGTGGGGGCAGAGGAAGCCATCAGATCCCTCCCCGCTCCAACTAATCAGTCCCTTTGTTAACTGTCATTTTTACTCAAAATTAGAAGAAAAGTCCCATTCCTCATGAAAAACAAAAGTGCCTTTTACTGGATGGAGTTACCCTCCATCTCATTCAACTGCACAGACTCCTGTGCAGAACTGTCTGCCTGTCACTGAAACACAGGCTGGAGACATTCTGCCTCTTCCTATACTAGCATCAGCCAGCCAGGGTTATCCTGAATGCTCTCCTCCCTCTCCTATTCCCCCAACAGCCACTGCCTCTCTGATTATATTGCTGTCCTAGCAGATAACTCCTCACCCTTCCTCCCCCAGAATACTCCAGGACACATGCAATTCTAGTGGCCATCCTACAAAGCCTGTGTTACAGTCCTCTTCCTGCTAGAAGGCTGTCACTCTGAAGAGGACGTTGAAAAAAACTATCTTAAGGAGGTAGGTTCTCACCATTGTGACATTACACTGCATCCTATTAAGAGGGGGTGGAATTGTTAAAGAGGCAAATGCCTTGTCTTTCAGTTTCCCTGATTATTTTAGAAATATCCTTATAGGGCTTTTTAACATTATCCTAATCCTCTTTCACACTGCTTAATCATCCCGGTCTCTCCTAAGAATCAAGAGAAAAGTAGTAAGAAATTCCTACTGCAGTGCTTTGACTAGAGATTAGCAATATATAGAGAGAAGGGGCTACCTTGAAATTTAGATGGCCAAAAGTCAGCTAGGACAGTGTATTTAACTGCTCTGGGAATAAACTTGGATAAGGTGAGTCAAAATAAACTCATTCTAACCCAAGGGAACTAAAGCCATTGGATTCTGACCTTCTTCACTTTGTCATTAAAATAGTTTTATTTCACCATTAAGAAGATGGGATTTGAGGATACTGTTTAGCTCTACCACTCTAGCTTGCTTTTGAGGTGACTTTGTTACTAGGAACAATTCCCAGGCTTCAGTAATACGTAACGTTTGCTTTAATTCTCATAGACGTAAGAAGGTACCCTAAGGAAAGGTTCAGAGCATTTGTTCAAAGTGAAAATGAATGTCTGAAAATTAAGCATAGTCCAAGGTGTGATCTATTTCTCTATCCATTTGGGACTGTCCGGTCCAGAGGCAGTTATAATATGACTGAGGCATGACTACTGTTCCTTTTCCCAAGACAAAATTAGCCAATTTCTGAATATCCTGTAAACAGAGTCTGAGATGAGATCAGTTACTTAGTGACTGTCTCGTGGGAAAATACCCCCTGCTTCTCTTCACTTCTCCCTGCTCTGAAATAACTCAATTTTCTTCCCTAAATCACCTAGAATGTGAAACAGATACTAGACCTATAGTCAGCATCCTTTTCAACATCTCACAATGGGATGGTAGATGCAACAGACACAAAAAAGTCAAAATTGCATAACTATTATAAGTATATTGTGTCTGTTTTCTCATTCTCCTCACTCTAATTAATTGAAGTCAGACAGTACAAGCTTTACGGACCTCTTGTCTGGTTCTCCATACCCTTTCTTTCTTTTTCCATTCCTGACTTTGTTCCCGGATAGTAAAACCCTTCCTCAAAGTTCAGCTTTAGTGCACAGAGAATGGACTAAGTGTTCTGTGGAGGGGAGTTAAACAAAGGAATAAGGATTAGCTCATAGTAATTTCACAAATTTTATTAAAAATAGCTGCCTATTTCTACGTGTTTGCCTCGCTGATGAGACGAAAAGAAATCTGGACCTCCTGATTCATGATTCCTCCTCTTGCATGGGCTTTGATCCATGGTGGGCAATTCTCAACGTTTGAGTGGAGTCCATCAAAGGACTCGAAAGCGCATCTCGTGGCGGAAGCAAAGGAGCTTGAAGTCTGGTGCCCGAGAGATTTCCAGGCAAGGGCACATTGAGAAGACCTAGCAGTCTCTCCTTTTATTTCCCAAGCAAGTTCTGCTTTTTTCACACCTACTTACGCGTCCCTTGCGTCTGCCCGTCTGCGCTTCCTCATCCCATCTCCCTGAAGAAGTAGAAGCCTGGGGATATGAGGAATGCGCACCACCCACAGGACCGCGACACAGTGCCTCTAAAGCACAGCGTCTGAGCAGCAGGCGTTGGTCCTACCGACACCCCACTCGGTCTGCCTGAGGATCTTGGCTTAAAGAGGAGACAAGACGCCCACGCGCACCCTTTTGCCCTGTCGCGTCCTCTTCCTCCCAAGGAAAACAGCCGTGGTTCACTGGGACGCTTTTCAAGATCTCGCTAGCCTCAGAGCTCCGGGAAGACTCAGAGAGAAAGCTCGCGGGTACACTCGTCCGCATCCTTTTGTAGTCTGCCAGCTCTTTTACCCTGGAGCCTGGCCCTCCGCGGGCGGCGCGCACCGCACGGAAGGGCGCATCTTCACCGAGTGGCTCCGGAGGCGGAGACGCGCTGGGCGCGCTCGAGAGCGAGGAGCGAAAAGTTGTGCGCCCACTTGGTAGCGGGAGAGAACCGAGGAGCGAGCGCGCCAGAGCGCCGGTGGGGGGAGGAAAGGAGGGGGCGGGGAGGGGGCCCGCTTACATGAATTTCCAAGTGGTAGACCTGCCTCTGCGCTCTGCCCAATGAGATCCGTCAGGGGAGGCACCCGACTCACTTTTCCACATCACTTCACAGTTACATTTGGCAGGCAGGCGGGCTTGCACGCCGGAGCGCTCAGCCCAGAATTAGTGGATCTATTTGGAATCTCCCTGCTTCCCCGAAGCTCATCTGCTGTCGCCGGTTCGTGCGCGGACGGTAGCGTCCACCCAGCGAAGCTGCACTTTGGGCTACAGACACGCAGAGCCCGGCGCGCCCGCCCCGCGTCTCAGCACCAAGCCCCGCAGCTCCGAGAGGCATGAACGCGATCCGGAGGCGCCTGCCCAGCGCGCGGGGAACGCTCGCTGTTCACCGCCCTCGGGAGCAGACCTCGAACCCCTCCGGCCATTAGTGAACCAAGAGGCTTGAAATTCGCCCGCGCGGAGCCCCTCAAGAGTGAGTGATCCTCCACCCAAACCCCTCGTTTTAATCCATGCCCCGAGGACCCAAAAGGGACCGTATTTTTTTTTTTTTTTTAAGGAATACCCCTGCCCCTTCCGGCACCCTGCGCGCCTCCTTCCATTCGAATGGTGCGTGTGGGTTCGCTGCCCCAGTGTGGGGCTGAGCTGTATCTTCTTTCCTGCTATGAGCAGCTGATGGGATCACCTCAGGGTTTTACCTGACCATTTTTGCAACCTGCTCTGACAGCAGATCCCGGGGAACAGCAAGCAGGCTGTGCCCCTCCAGCTTTCCTGCCGGGCTCCCTTTCTTGCGGTCGCCTGGCGATTTCGCCGCCTCGCGACACAGGCAGGCGCCGCTGCAGCCGCGCGCCTTCACTGCGGGGTCCGTGCGGTGAATGGGAAGCACCCGCCGCCGGCTGAGAGGCAAGTGCCAGCCGGAGCAGAAAGGAGGCGAAGGGGAGCGGGGCGGTGGTGGTGAGGGTGCCCTCTGGCTGGTTTGCCGCACCGCCCCAATCCCGAAAAGACGGAGGGCGACCCCCGCAGTGGGGCAGCGGGCCACGACTCAGCCGCGAGAGCCCCAGCCCACGGCTTTCCCACAAGTGGCTCCTCCAGCCCCGGGAAGCGCGGTGCGGGTTCCAAACTTGCCAGGCTCCCTGGCGGCCCCACGGCTCTGTGGACACCGAGATGGGGCCCCGCATCCAGGCAAGCCCCCCAGTGTCCTCTCCGAGCCCGCCAGACTGTGCTCACAGAGGCCTCCTGAGCCGAGCCGGGGACTCCCTCGGACTCCCTCTCCTAGCGCCGCCAGAGCACAGAGCTGCGCTTTCTGACAGCTCACTCCTCCCCATCGGCGAACCCTTGGGGTGGGGTGGGGGCGGGGGAGGGCGGGCTGCGCCCCTCGCGGGACCTGAGGAAAAGCGGATTCTTGCCCGGGTTCTGGCAGCGCGTAACAGGTTCATAAGGGACTTGATCCCCGTTCTCTCAGGCTCCAGCCAAGCCTGGGAGCCAGTGAAAATCTGCCGCCGCCAACGAGGATGCCAACAGGTATCCACAGTTTACTGTGCCTTTCCCTCTCCGCAAGACCAGAGCCTTCCCCATCCAATCTGGTAGAAACCTCAAAGTTTCGTGATCCCGAGACCCTTCCCTGTAAGCACAGAGCCGGCAGCAGGTCCGGGACGAGCCGTTCGTCTCCTCGAGCCGAGATGGCAGCAGTTTGCTTGGGCTGCTACATGTAAGAAATCAAACATTAATTGTTTATTGTTGCAAATGCACATTAGTCAGTAATGGAAAACCACCCTGGCAGCTGCTCACTTCAGCTCCAATTAAAGGATAGAGCTGATAATTAGGCAAGGGAGAAGGGGTCTTTCAACTTTACCACCCTTTCCTGAAGATTCCAGAGTTTCCTCTTTAAGAGGCAAGATTCGACCATGCCCTTAGCGCGCCGGAGCTGCTCAGCCGATCAGCCGGCTGTTTTCTTTCACTGGCTTCACAGTATCTGTGGGCCGAGAATGGGAACCCGGACGCAGGAGAAGGTGCACTGGCCTTGCCCTCTCGAATGGGTACCACCGCGAAACAGATCGGAGGCACGGGGTAGGGGGGAGGTTGGGGCCCCTAGGAAGCGCCGGCCCTCTTTACGGCACTCCTGACAGCTATCTCAGTGGTTAACAACCCTCCCTAGGCTGTCACCTCAGGCTTCATTATAGGAGGTTTTCAACTGGAAAACTATGTGCTGGAAGGAGATATTTATGTAAGATTCGAAAGTGGGATTTTCCATCCATTCAACCTGGCCGCTGTACCTCACTGCATGCAAAATGAGCCCTGTCGTTCATGGCAAACACAACTGAAATTTCTGCCTCGTTTTTGCTTTTCATCAGTCGTGTCCGGTTTTGCAGGGGGTTTATCGTGTGTGTGTGTGTGTGTGTGTGTGTGTGTGTGTGTGTGTGTGTAAGAGATTGTTTTAACCAAGAGACCTTTAGAGGATGTTCTCTGAGGGTTACTTTTTTTTTTTTTTAATCCCTCAAAGGGAGTTCTCCATAATCATCCTGTCCAGACATGTTTTTCCACTTCCCTGAGCTCTGTGGCTGAAAGAAATTCTAGGGCTCTCCCTCTTATTAAATAATAATACGACTAATAATATTCTGTAAATCTGCTTCAGCAGTTTGGAAGCCCCCCAATCGCATAGTCATTTCATGCTGGAGCAGTCGCAGGATTTTAAATCATCTTTGATAAATATAGATATAGATATATATTTTCCCCCCTGGACTCTGAAGAGGGCTTGGAGTTGAGAAAATCTATTCTGAAAACACAGAGGAGGCCCCGCAGATGCCCTGGGGACTGTTTCATTCAGGGCTGCTCTGTGGCAGCTGGCACTCTTCATTCTGTCCCCCACGACATCCACATGGGCATCCAGGTATCCCATAGCCATCACAAACAAGCCCGATGTTTCAGAGACACTGGCTAATGTTCTCTGAAATGTGTGCTGCAATGTTGTCATGCAAACTTTTTAACTGTTCCCCCCTTCAACCTGGATCTTCTATTTTCCAATTACTATTACTATTTAAAAATCAATTCTTCTGCCTTATAATCTATAGTCTCTTAAAACTCTCAAGACTCCAGATGAGGAAATCTCTCCACCCAAATCACTTAACATATTTTGGCTGCATTTTGGGTGTCCAAGATACATTTCTTGAGCTCCTGAAGGTGTTAAGAATTTAACTGAAGAACAGTTTTGTAGCAACCCTCACTGGAATAGCAGCTCCATTGGCCTGCTGTACATGTATCAACTGGATAAAGAAGGAAGTCTTTAACCTGAAAAAATAACTTTATGTGGGCATTATATGCTCCTCTCTGGTCAAGACAGTATTCATCTAAAGCCACCGCTTAATTTAGCACTGAACACAGTAGAAGTAGCCAATGGCAGTTCGCTCAAAGTAAAAAACAAATGAACAAAAAAAACAACAAAACAATCTGTGAAACATTCTCTGCAGGATGCAGTAGACCACTTGAGAAGGCATTTTGTAAAGGCTGTTATATAAACAAACTCATGATGCAACATTTCCTTGTAAACTGAACAGATTTAAGGTCTGATGCTCCTGGTTAGCGGGGAGCACCTGATTCTTGGAACAAAGCAAGAAAAGTCCAAAGAATGAGGGTATAATGATTCTATTCAGGGAACTGTACCTCAGGGCTTTCCTCTCACAGTTCCTTTCTCTGTTTATGGGTGAGGAAAAAGGATCAAGCACAGACAGAAAAGTTAGAATCTGCACTTCATTGGCAACTGTTCAGAAGTAACTTTATCGTTAGAAGTAACTAATTCTCTAAAGACAAAATTAATAATCTTCATCATTTTTCTATTAAGCTAGTATACCTTACAATTTTATCAACATTCCAATCTGAGCAAAATTGCCGTGCACAAACAAAAGCTTTTCATGGATAAACCGACATTCAGTTTGTATTGCCAACCATTCTTTCTTACACTATCAGCAACGTTTTGTGTCTGACAAATCAAGGGAGAAGCAAAACAGACTAGCCTTTAAATTATAGATGCAAACTAAGATCCCAAGACTTTTTCAAAACTATTCTGCTCAATGGTGCTGTCGATCCTAGTTTCAATAATTTTGTATTTTTACAACGTTATTCAGAGAAGCAAGGCGTGGGGGAAATGCAGTTTTTCTGTTTTCAACACTGTTGGCATTCACAGGTGAAATGGACTAACTTTGCTTTTTAGTTTGGGAAAGGCTTCTGTCTTTGGTGTGTTGTATACCTCCTACAGAGCATACAATTGAACCAAGGCTGATTCCTTTGCTCTGTATTAGGTGTTACTTACACACACACACACACACACACACACACACACACACACTGCTTACTTCTAGAAAACCTGGAAATGTCCCTAGATAACTAACTCACTTATTGGTTCAAGTAGGAGATTCCCTTTGCCCTTTCATCTGCTTTAGATGATTTGATGTGCCCTCTAGGCTTCTTAGATTCATATATTGACTAGTCTTTTAAAGCAAACACATCTGTCTGTGGTGTGGGAGGATTTTTTTTTACAGAATCTCATAAATGTATATTTGTGGAATAGAATATTTTGATGGTCCGAGGCCATCCACTGATGTCATGGGGCTTAATTAACCAAAGAGCCGTTCGTCTGCTCTCTTTTGAGTCCCATGGAAAGCTGCTGATGATGTGGAGTGTGCAGTGTATCTCAGCTGCACTGTTGGCTCCTGCCTCTGGAACCCGCCTCCAGATGTAACCAGGGGGAGAAAATTAGTTGAACCTGGCAACTTCAAAAGGTCAGAAAAGAAATAAGTTCAACGGATGCCATTCAGCTGCTTCTCCCATACGTTGCTGTGAACAAAATCTCCATTGCCTCTTCATGGCAGAGCATCCAGGCCAACGCTGTTTCCTTTCTCTCTCATGTCCCAAGCTTTTATTTCCTGAGTTTTAAATGTCATGTGCTATTCCCTATCACAAATATCATCCACCTTCTTGACTTTAGAAGTCTTGTTTTTTGTAAAGTTCTATTAGTAGGAGGAAATGCACAGAAGTGATTTTTCTGTATCTCTTTGGACACCATCATAAAAGAATAACACTTGTATTTGGAACCTGCACTTTCCTTCCCTACTCTGCTTGTCAAAAACAACTACAAATGCTAAGATGAGGGTTGGTTGGGGGTACAGCATGGAATTAGTGCTAAGTCAACATTGATTTAATGCATTAACAATTAACAAGCCCTGTGCCTTTTTTTTTTTTTTCTAGGATATTCTCAGTAAAGGGGAGGGAGGGATACAAGTGTATCTAAAGTCCAATATTGTGACAATCTACCTCAGTTTTCTCTACAGAAATTTCATAAATTGTCCCAAGTTTTTTCTTAGACCCAGATTTTACCTTTTTTAAGAAGTCATTTTTATTCATGTTCCACAAAGCATTTATTTCTCCCTCAAAATCATTTTTAAAATGATATGGACTTATAAAAATTAAGAATACTTCTAAGACTAGACTTGCATCAAGAATGCTTTTAAACTCTGTGTGATAGGAAGTTATATTTTATTGGGAAAAATGCTCTAATTATGGAAGTCTTACATGTGTAACTCAGTATCTGTACCTTTCCCTTGTGGAGAATTTATTAAAAAAAAAAAAACAAAAACCCAACGAGGAAACTAATTCTTCTTTCCTTCTTTTGCTCCCTCCCTCTCTTCTTTAATTTTTTAATATATATTATATTTGAACAGTTCGCATCAACCTCATGTGAATTGCAATTCCGTGTCTGTTAGAAGACTCCTCTATATTGATTTTAATCAGCAGGATACCTGGCCCTCACAAATACACACAGGAAAAAAAAGTTCCATCAGAAAGTCCTCATGGATGTACTTACTGATATTTTAAGCAAATGGAATGCACTTCAAAGAAATATTAAATGGAATCTTCTTAATTCTTCTATATCATTAAGTGAAAATGTTATTATACTATATTCATATTCTATTAGCAGTAGGGACCATATTTTCCATGCATTGTTTCTTTCTAAATGAATTCATGCATAAAATATGATTAGTTGATTCCTGATGTAACACAAATAACATAAAATAAGTAGATGGGGAATAATATGAATATCATTAAGGAATGCTTTTCTTTTTTATCTATGGAGCCTTATCTCCAAAATATAATGTAAAATTTGCAAGAGCACATTTCATTCTTTATTAGCCATTGCTGTTTCAGCTTGACAAATGGAATTTAACTTCTCTGTGTCCCAAGTATTGGCATCTTTAAAATGGGGATGCTCAGAATTATGAAAAAATAATTCAAATCTATTTTTATTGGAGTAGTGAAACAGGCTTGATCTTTGAATTTCACTACAATATAACAGCTGAAGGAGATACACTTATTTTAGAATCTGTATAAGCAATGTAACTTTCAGAAACTATACATTCAAAGTGATATCTAAATATCATTTTTGTCAAATGATTGCTTGCTATCCATTTACCTACCCATCATCTATGTCCATGTGGAGTTCATGGTAACAGTGCTTGTGGGTGGTTTTTAAGCTATAAAGTCTTTGAAACATGACAGAATGGAAGTAAGGGTGGTTACTGCACAGTATAATCTAATTGGCAGAATCCTGACTTATTAGGCTGGGATATTTGGCTGCATTCCAGTTTCAGTATTGTAGACTCTGTAGCCCTGGTTATGTGTTATATCTGATTTTAACCATTTCCACATTTCTTTTTTTAATTTACTTTTCATTTGGAGGAAAATTGCTTTACAATGTTGTATTGGTTTCTTCCATACAACAATGCTATTTCCACATTATTTAAGCAGGAAGGGAGAGCTTCTAATTTTTAACCATCATCAATAATACTAAAATTTCTTGAAACACATCAAGAATTTGCTAAATATTTTTTGGAAGAAGACACTACCTAAATGCAACCTCTAGTTAAGATTATCTTCTCAACTCCTTTCTGAGAAGTGTTTAGATGTCACTGTGTTTTCATCTTTGAATTAATAGGGGCTTCCCACTTGAACCATTCCCATGAGAATATACTAGATGATTATGAGATGCAATGGAATTTTTCTTGTAGGAGAGAAGAGTGTTTCAGTGAGTGGTTACAATTTGAAAGTAAGTAGTTATGGTGTGGATGTGTAATTGTACTTTGTCCTTTGCACTTTACCCTTTGCCCTTTTAAGATTAATGATGATGGGCAATGCCATGTCTTCTTTGGAAAAGAGAGACATGGATGACCCCAGGGTGGGGGAAAGTTAAAAATATAACCCTTTAGTCCTACTGTATAACACAGGGAGATATACTCAATATCCTATGATAAGCCATAATGGAAAAGAATATGAAAAAGAATATATATATATATATATATATACATATATATATATATATATATATATAAAAACTGAATCACTTTACTGTATAGCAGAAATTAACACAATGTTATAAATGAACTGTACTTAAATAATTAAAAATATACCACCCTTTAGAGGCCTCATAAAATTATTTGAAGACATTAAGTGTATAGTAACTGTGGATAGGAAAAGCTATTTGTGAAATGCTGTTTTACTTATATCCCTCTTGGTTTATGACATTAAAAAAAAAAGAAGCTGGAAAAAGTTATTTTATTACCTGTTTACACAGAGCACCAAAATTTTCCCCACTGGTGTATCCAGCAAGAAATTGACATCAAATAGTTTTTAAAAAATTTGTCAAGGTTCTTTGTGAAGCAGGTGAAACATTCAATAAATTGTGACTATCATTGTTACATTGACAAAAGGGTTTTTACAAAGCTTATCTCATTTAATTTTTTTCACCATCCTTCAAGTCAGTTCCCTCATCTGCCACTATTAAGATAAATTTGCCTAGGTCACTTATCTTAGGAATGATAGGACTGTGATTCAAAGAACTTCTGACTCCAGAGTCAAGGTTCTCAGCATCTGTGCCCCCACAGTTCAGTTGTGTTAACAAGATTGTTAAGGGTAAGATTGATTTCCTAGTGGTTACTCTGATTTAAAGGCATGTTGGTTTGCAACCTTGGAGTTTGCAGAGGGGGTAGAGGGTGAAATTCAAAGCCGACCCTTATACTTGGAGCTCCAGGAGAGACGGAAGAAAGAGGCAAGCCACTCCAGATTGGTAGGTGGCAGTTTTAATAAACAAGGGAATGGACACTACATATGAGGCTTGATTTGGGCAACCACAAGATCTCTGCATCTGCTTGCTGGAATCTTAAAGTTCATTTACACGGAGATGTTTGTAGCATTCAGTCTCATTTACCATCCAGATAATCTCAATAACACGTAACTCTCTCAAGGCTACATCTTTGAAGTGGCTGCTAATGCAGACACAGTGGGCAGGACATGCATTCCAAGGACAGGGAGGGGTAAGGAGCCTTTGATTGCCAAGGTCCAGCTCATGGATGAACCTGCGGTCACAGCTCCTCCATGACCTCCCCCAGCGGAGGGCCAGCACAAATTGTTTTCCCTCATTAGGTCTTTGGCTGTTAAACTTTGAGCAGGTTGATTTAAAGACAGCAAAGGATGTGGCTTTTAAATGGAGAAGGAAGGATTTAGATTACCCTTGAGAAATGACTTCCTGGCATGACTCTTATAGGCAAGGAAAGTGTGGGTCTTAGATTCATCGTTCTGAGGTGGTTTCTAGACAGTTCTGCCTGAAGAAGATCCAACAGGATAGATTCAGCTTCAGTATCTTAACTAACCTTATAATTCTAAGAAAGTTCATTAAATAAATTTCTGAGCCTGTAAACACTAGAAAAAGAAACTTGACCCTCCTGTCTTTGTTATCCCAGTTCTGAGATGTCTATAGCAGGAAAGCTTCTACATGAAGGACAGAGTTCTGACTCCATCTTGGGAAAGGATGAGGAGCTATCTGTCTTTGCCGTGGTAACCAGTAATTATCAAACTTAAAGAAAACTAAAGCTTCCAGTAGAAAAAAACAATAGCATGTCAATAATAGCAAAAAGTAGAGTAGATTTGACAGCTATTATTCTGGGTGGTAAAACAAAGCAAATAATGTGCTTTTGGATAGACAGTTGGATAAATGTATGATTTGATGCCAAAGAAAGATGTCCAGAAGTGTTGTGGTTGAGAGGAGAGATAATCCTCTGTGTGTGTGTGTGTGTGTGTGTGTGTGTGTGTAAATGAAAAAAAAAATTAAATTCTCTTCTGCCGAGGGAATTTGGTCAGGGCATTCTGAAGGCTTTAAGAAAGGTAATTCTCCTGCATTATTTATATCTGGACACACACAAGTATTGTTTGTCTCTAGTTCTCCAGGGCTTGGCATGAATCGCACTGGGCCGCGGGCTGAATCGCGTACCCTGTGTTGCTGAAACACCACTTTGAATTCAATGTGCATTTACCTGTTTTGAAGCAGCCTGCTAATGGCTCTAAATTCAAGGTCAGAAACATTTTTAATAGAAACTCTCTGGTCTTGTGTGTCATTTTTGCTTCCATGAAATATTGTGGCCACTAAGCCCAGTGGATAATAAAAGCATAATTTCCTGTCAACCACAATAATCTGCAGGATTGAATTCTGAAGTGTCGGTAAAAGCCCGTTTTTATTTTAGGCTTCAGAGTGTGGCTTATCGTTGGAAACTGCAATCTTTGTTGTTTACCAAGTCAATGGTGCAGTAATATTTTTGCATAATGACTTATCTGAAAGTTTTTTTTTTTAACCTCAAAAAAAAAAAAAAAAAAAGTTGAACTCAATGGGGTCAGACCAGGCTGTAATTAAAGCTATCTCTAAAATGTAAGTGTGAACGAAAAGCAGGATTGTAAGTATCTTACCTAAGACAAAACATCTTCTTAATGGGGGAATTCTAGTTACTTCTTTGTAAGAATTCCAGAGGGACTGTAAAATCTCTTCATCTCACTCTCGGGGTGTAAATCAATGCAGCAGCATTATAATAAAGTGGATTGCTTGGCCAGACATACATACTATTGTTAGAAAATCTAAAAATACATTGATTTTTTTTTTACCCAAGCTTTACAACCTCACTCAATTTCTTCTTCCTTGCGTAGAGTTAAGCAGTTTGTGTATGCAGCTACTATTACAATGTTTATTAATTCTGATAACAGTGACAGGACATTTGGTTGCATCTCAAGAATTCCTATAAAGCTGTTCTCTGATCATCTAAGAGGACAACATTAGCTCTGCCCATGGCAGAGCCCCGCATATAAACAGTACAGTTCTGATTATCACAGGAGAATCCCATTTCTCTCCTAGTAATAGACTTCACCGAAGTGAAAGTCAAGTCTCAACACCCCCTAATAGCATGCGTGGGAACACACTGCTTATTGGAGCAGTTTTTCCAGTGTCCCATATGGAGTGGGTTAAGTATAAAAGTTATGACATCATGCAAAATCTCATTTATTCATACATTCTATGGCTGGTTTTCCCAAAGTCTGATATATGTCTATTCCCAGGTAGGAAGTATTTTATGGGCATGCCATTTAATGACACTGAGGAGGAAGTAACTTTTGTACCACACCACTGAATCTTTCAAGCCTTCATAAGAAGGAGGTCTGAGTTAGGTGGTTTTATTCCTGCGAACTCTAGGCTTCTCCAGCTACAGCACCTGCCTCACAGATGAGGTTATTACAAATGCAGAGTTGCAAGCCCCACTCTAGACTTACTGGATCAGAATCTGCATTTTAGAAAAACTTCCAGGATTTGTATGCATATTAAAGTTTGAGAAGCATCACCTAGGGGTATGCTGGAGGAATCTCTTACTTGACTAAACCAGAGCTGTTTCTGGTTTAGAAACTTTCGCCGATTGCCATACCTGGTTAGTGATCACATTGAAAACTTGCAATTGGTCACGGTGGAAGTATTTATATCATGGAAATAAAAAAATCAGGGATTTTTTTTCTTTCAGATAGCCACTTGGTAAATATTTAACTGCACACCCTTGCCTCTAACTGTTGCTTGTCTTCCTTTTCGACAAAGAGGGACACAACCTCAGGCTCTGACTATATTTAGTTAAATGAAAATTAAACATTATATAAAGTACCAATCTCACTGTGCTTCCAGTTGCTGTCTCCCATACTCTCACCAGGTGGCTCAGTGGTAGAGAACCTGTCTGCCAGTGCAAGAGACTCAGGAGATGCAGGTTTGATCCCTGGGTTGGGAAGATTCCTTGGAGGAGGAAATGGCAACCCACTCTAGTATTCTTCCCTGGAAAATCCTATGGAAAGAGGAGGCTGGTGGGCTGCAGTCCATAGGGTCACAAGAGTTGGCCATGACTGAGCATACCATCATTGTGGAATGGCACTTATTTTTATGCCTTAGAGCTTTCTAAATTGAACACACTCTTCTCTTCACAAAGCTTTGGCAGAGAAGAGGACGTCAATTTGACATGTAGTCTAGAGACCATAATTAGAATGACGTGGTGGGTGGCAAGAGGATACCATGGCCATGGATTAGATAATATGACAAGAAATAATTTGAAAACTACCCTCGGTACTAATTCATTCACAAATCCTGTCTTAGTGAATGGTTTCGTTCTTGTTCATTGATTGACTTAAACGACCCTTTGTACTTACCCTCCCCTCTGGGTTATTCCTTTTCGAGGGTTAGATGATGCTTCCCCCAGGAAGCCTTCTTTAAGGCAGTGAAGACGAGTGGCATACCCATCACTCTGTACTACCCTAACGTTTCTCAGACTTAATAGGATATTCCAAGTATTCATTTCTTAGTCTTTACCTTGGCTCTTGGCTTCCTGAAGATAAGAATTCTGATATGTTTGCTTCTCTTGCCTCCGTGCCTGACCCACAGTATAAGCTCATCAAATATTTAGATAACAAGAGGAGGGACTGTGGTAAGAAAGAATTCTAAAGTTAGATTCCCTAGATTCAAACAGCTGTTTTCTCTTTACTAGAGGTGTTCTTTGGGCAAGTCATGTCATTACTCTGCACCTCAGTTTTGAATAAGACTTACTGTGGCTTATAAGTACTGTGCCTTGTAACAAAACTTAAAAGGCACAGTAAGTTTTATCTGACTGCAAGATCTTGTGTTCATGGATACTATTTGGGGCTATGCATATGTTCTTGATTGATTAATCCCTTTATTCTAACTAGTGAAGCTATGCCATTGTATAAAGCAGTTTCAGGGCCTATTATTTACTTTTTACTGATTCTGACGAGTTCAGGGAGGAATTGTGTCACATTCCATCCCGAGTGGGTTGGTGGCAATCTATCTGCTTGGTGGCTTCCATCAGGGAAGTGTCTATTAGGACTTTAAATTGGGATTAAACTGCTTTAATCCCAGAATCATTAACAACAGAGCAGATGCCAGAGAATACTTGCAGAGTATTTGGCACAATTTAAAAATAACTGTGCATTCTTAATCACTTTACCAAAATTATCACTTGTAATCTTCAAAATAAACCAGCTAGGTAAATAGCATTCTAGTTTGTTTTTTTTTTAATTGACCCCTAGTTATGCAGCTGGTAATGGTGTCTCTCTGGCTGGAATTCAAACCCCAGGCTGGCTGGAGCTAGAGGAAACACAACCATCTCATGGTTCTCCCTCTATAGCACTCAGGCCATCAGAGGATGGTCTACATGGCTCTCGAGCATTCAGGTATGGCCCAGCATGAAGCAGGGTATGTTCGGAGAGAAGTCTTCTTGCCCCTGAGAAGTGTTTAGGCTGAGCCTCCATGATTAAAATGAGTATTCCCTTCCATCCAATATGGTCCAGCCCTTCTCTCACCAGCATCACCCTCGTCCACCCACATCCCACCTTAGGGAGGATTCTTGACTGCCTTTGTAACTCTCATACCTTTACCTTTCCTGCAGAGGTCACACAGCTTATTAACTCTTTGCTCCTTTGACTTTTTTTTAACTGAAGCTTTTCAAGGGCAGAGATGGTGTCAGGACCACTTCCTCAGTCTGGCTCAGGAGAACAAGCATCACAGCTTAGTAAGTGCTTCCCAGGTTCTGGGTGCTTCATCTGAGTCTTGTTTCTGAATCACCCTACTGCTTGGAAATTAGGAATTCTTCTTATTGCCATTTTGCAGAAGAGAAAACAGAAGCTCAGAGAACTTAAGTAGTTCTTCCCATTATTACAGAGACAGCAAGTCGGATGAGCTGGGATTCGAGCCCAGGATTTTCTGCCTGTAAAACAGACAGTCTGGGGAGTAACACACTAATCCTGCATCACTGTTCCTGCCCCATGTTTAGGAGATTGCATGGCACGTGATGGGTGTGCTGTTCACGCTAAGTATTTTAAGTTTAAATGCTGTTTAAGTGGAATGACCATTTAGAAAACTGTTGGTATTGAAGGGATTTTTTTTTATCAAGATCTTTCAACTTTTGTTTTAAATTCGAAAGGTCTGTTCTCAGATGGGATGAGACAAGGTCTTCATGGAAATCTGCTATACAGGAAGGCTGATCTCCCTGCTGGTGCTGCAGTTTTAGGGAAAGCTGGGGCCTTGTTCTGGACTCTCTTTGCTCTGAATTATTTCCTGTTGAAAGTTTTTCTTGCCTTCAGTTTACATTGCAACTGTTGTTTGCAGGGGTTCTCCTGTGCCCCTATCAGGGTGGAGCCTCTTTTGAGGTACAAAGAGAGTCCCAGTGGTGGAGCTGAGCCCAGGAGAAAAGTGACAAGCAGGGCGATTCTATTCACCACCTTGTTAGATAAGATCCTGCCTGTCTTTGCAGCAGGATCTGAATCTGCCCCTTACATCTGGCTTTGCTAAGACCACTCACTAGCTAAGCCAATGTTAAGGACTTTCTTGCTTTCCCATTCTGAGCCAGAATGGAACCAGGGACACACAGGGGAAAGTTTCCCTACCCCATTATGAATTCCCTGAGCCAAACTATTCCCCATGGTGTTCCGAGGAATTATTTTCCCATTTCATCTAATTCAGCTAGACTTCTCTCTGGGATGTGTGGGGAACATTATTTCTTTAAAAATAATTTTTTTGAGAGGGAAGAAACACGTTTTGCCACACCGAAGGTAAGCAAAAAAATGTATTTGACACCTCAGGTAATGGGGATTTTTTTTGCGCATCCCTTTCTGAAATCTCCTCAATTGAAAATTGTATTTTTACCATATTTCATTCCCAAAGGAGCTTTTCATAATTTAAATCTCCTGTTCAACTGTACATTTGGAATGGGAGCCTTGACACTGTCCTGATTATAACATACATGCTGGACGTTACAGAATTTCTCTCTGGGAGCATTCTAATTTTATTCACTCATTATTAGCATCCTGGCAGAGAATTGTATTCTGCAGGCTGAGCTGGACAATCCCTTCTGATGGGCTGTGGCAGCTAAGACGGTAACAACTGGGGCTATTTCCCTTCCTGTTCTCATTTGTAGATTTTTTTTTTTTTTTTAATTAACCATTGAAGCTAGTTTCTTCACATAGCACAGCCCAAAGAGAACTAGAACTTCTCTTTAAACTGGAGGGTGGGGAAGGAGACGGAAAAGAGAAGGAAGAAAAGCAGGAAGACATGAAGGAAGGAAGAAAGACTTGCAGTCTCTACAAGAATGCAGGAGGGCCACACTGGCAACACCCACACTTGCGTTACAAGCAAAGACTGCAAAAAAAGAGAGTGAAAGTGATGGAGAGAGAAAAGGGAGGGAGCATGAAAGAAGAAGGAAGGGAGAAAGGAGGAAAAAAAAAACAAGGAGGGAGAAGCAAATTTCAGGGACTTGAAGCAGTTTTTGATAAATAGCAGATAACAGAAATTAACATTGTGTTGCGCTGCGGTGCTCAGTTGCTAAGTCCTGTCCAGTCTTACATGCATGCGTGCTCAGTTGTGTCTCTTTGCTACCCCATGGACTGTAGCCCACCAGGCTCCTCTGTCCAGGGTAGTAACCAGGTAAGGATACTGGAGTGGGTTGCCATTTCCTCTCCCAGGGGATTTCCTGACCGCGGTCACCCCCACCCCTCCCCCCACCCCCCAGATATCTAACCCATGTCTCTTGTGTCTCCTGCACTGGCAGGCAGATTCTTCACCACTGCGCCACCTGGGAAGCCAACAAAAATTAATATGAATATATCTGAAAGCTTAAAGAATAAAAAGACCTGTGAGCCTACTTATTCTCAATCTATATGGATCCACTTTCTTAATTCAAGGCTGTGGGAAATGTTCATTCACATGCTTTTGAAAAGCAGTGATTTTGTTTTAAAACCTGTTGGCAGTGGATCATTATTTTTCTCCCTCCTTGTTTTTGCAGGAAATTTCAATGAGAAGGACAGCCCATGGATCGTGGTCTTAGAAAAACTGCGTAGATGATGTCTGTTTCCTGTGCTGTAAACAGGTGGCAGGGCTGTAAGTAAATGCTCAGCACCGCATGATGAATTGGATGGCTGCAGACCGGAGGCAAAAAAAGTAATTGTCTCATTTTCGTGGTGATTTGCTTAACTGGTGGGACCATGCCAGAACGGCTAGCGGAAATGCTCTTGGATCTCTGGACTCCATTAATAATATTATGGATTACTCTTCCCCCTTGTATTTACTCGGCTCCGATGAATCAGTCTCCGGTTCTAATGAGTGGATCCCCATTGGAACTAAACAGGCTGAGTGAAGAACAGCGGATTTTGAATCGTTCCAAAAGAGGCTGGGTTTGGAATCAAATGTTTGTCCTGGAAGAGTTTTCTGGACCTGAACCGATCCTTGTTGGCCGGGTAAGCTTCGTTTTTAAGATCCCAATTTTGGGATCCTACTGGTCTCTAGATCTTTAACATTAGGCTTGTCACAGTTGTTGCTGCACTTAGCTGTAAGTACTTTTGGCCAGATGGTTAGTTCATTTACCTCTTGGTTTCTTTAGGAATATGAATAATCCCACAGTAACAGATTTAAATGTAGACAAATTGCTTTTCTCTGGAAAGCTCATCCTCCCCACCTCTCCCGCCCTCCCCATCTATTATATCATAGCTATAATAACACTTGTGTAATGCATACACAAATAAGCATTCTCATTCTCACTTCGTATAAAAAGTCTGCATGCCAAACCTCTTCTGTAGCTTACAGGACTTGGAAGATGTATGCATTTTTGCTCAGTTTGAATTTCTACCACCTGGATTCCTAAGATGTTATTTTGTCCCATTTTATTCTGAGGCTGTGTATCTCCAATTGCAGGTAGACTTTTGTCCTTTTTTGTTGTTATTCATTTGTTGTTTCAGTTATTAACCTAGGATAGAGAAAGGTCGATTCTTGGAGTGGGTGCTTAGCAGTGCTTTGTACTTATGGTCATTCAGTGATTTTGCAACAGGATATTGATTTATTCGTTGGCAGGTGGAATCAAATGGATAGAATCAAAGTTTTGGTTTGGTGATGTGTGTGTGTTTGCACGCGTGCGTGTGCATGTATGTGTTAGACTGGGTTTACATTCGTTTTGCTGTTGGCGAGTTAGACAGGTGTTCCTTGTTCTGACGATAGGCACTGCCTGATTTACACAGTCTCACTGTGGGTTGTTGAAGACTATACATGTTTTTTTCCTCAGAATTATTCATACACTTCTGTTAATTTGGGCACATACCATCATTGTAGGTAGAATTCCAATTATGAGCCTGCCAAGCACTGATTTTCCTGATAAGTCAGATTCAGAAGTGAATCATGCCAATACTGTGCGTTTCCCAAATGCAGTGATTAAAAAAGAAAAAAAGAATTAAATATTGAGCTTCAGGACTTGGTGTCTCACTGGAAACTTCTGATCCCATTTGTGCTCGCACCTCATTGTCTTGCAAAGCAGGTTGAGCCTCCCCAAGGATTATGCTTTTTCACTTCATGTAGTTTCACTTGGGCAAGGGGAATCCAGAGGAGGTGGTGTCAGGAGTCATTCGGAGAGCACCTATTATTGAGGCAAACACATTTTTAGGTGGATAGGGGCCTGTTGATGAACAAACCAACGACCCCTGCCTTCAAGGAATTTGCATTCTGGTCAATATTGTTTTGTATTGAGCACTATTATTAAAGCACTCTGTGGGCACAGTCCTGATTGATTCTAACAGTAGCTCCCTCCCCCGACCATGTATACATATATGTGTTTATGTGTGCATATATACACATATACAAACAATATATGAATAAAACACATCTACGCTCCTTTCTTTGTCAAAATACAAAAATGATTTTTTTGTATGCCTGATGCACACTCAGGTAGCAGAACTGACTGGAGGCTATTTATAGTCGTAACACATCCCATTACTGTGACTTCATATATTTCCCTGCAGAAATGTTAATGTGTTTGATTAGAGGCTACTGCCCCAGACTCTGCTGAAGGTTTTACTTACTATACAGTTTATCTACCTTAAAACGTTTCTAAATGTGAAAAGTTCTCATTTGCAAAACATCTGGCCCAGTGGGTTTTGCACAGGGGCTTCTTGACCACATTATCTGTCTCTCTCTCTCTCTCTTTTATTTTGGTGAGTGCAGAAATTGAGACTTGGATTAATAAAGCAAACCAAGATTGTAGCACTAGTAAATGATCTGAATCTGAACCAAGTTGAGGATTCCCAAGGCCGTAATTTTATCCACTGGATCCGATTACATTTTAGTGACTAGTTACCATGTTTTTAAACCATAATTTGCACTTAAGAATTATTGAGTATAGAATGCAGAGTTCTTAAATTCTTACTTTCTGGATATTCAGACTTCTTATCCAGCCCTCTGACAAGGCATTTTCATGCCATATGAAATTCTGGATATACAATACATGCACACATACATAATTGATGGATATTTTCTGCCTGTTTTCTGTTAGTTAACTCTATGGAGGTCTATCACACTGTTGCTGTCTTGCGTAATATAAACAAACAAACTTGCTATCCCCAGAAGAACTTTCCATTTTTACCTGAATATAAAAAGTAATTAAATTGGGATTTGTTTTGGAGTCAGGATCTAATGACTAATTTTACCTCCGTTGTTTAAATGTAGCCATAGAGAGAGGCAAACAATTCAGTGTTTACTATCCTTTTGTGACATAATAGTACATGAGAGGAGAAGGAAATGGCAACCCACTCCAGTATTCTTGTCTGGAGAATCCCGTGGACAGAGGAACCTGGTGGGCTGCTGTTCATAGGGTCACACAGAGTCGGACATAACTGAGATGACTTAGCATGTATGCATGCATTGGAGAAGGAAATGGCAACCCACTCCAGTGTTCTTGCCTGGAGAATCCCAGGGAGAGAGGAGCCTGGTGGGCTGCCATCTATGGGGTCTCACAGAGTCAGATACAACTGAAGCGACTTAGCAGCAGCAGCAGCAGTACTTGAGAAATTCATGCTTCTTTCAAGGACAGAAATGTTGCTAGTAAATCCTAGGATTTTTTTTTTTCTGGCGGTGTTGCACAGCATGTGGGATCTTAGTTCCCTGACCAGGGATCAAACCTGCACCCTCTGCATCAGAGGCACAAAGTCTCAACCACTGGACTGCCAGGGAAGTCCCGAACCCTCAGATTTTGAAATGGCCAAGATGATTCTGATCCTTGATGTACTCCTCTCTCTGTAATCCTGGACACGGCCAGTTCCTAAACGACTGTTCAGTCTGAGTTAATCCTCTTTTCTGAAGAACTTTTCCTGCAAACATTTCCAGTCATGTATATTTCCCCTTAAAGAAAATTGCTCCTGAGTTATTATGGCTTAGCCTTTGAGGGACTTAGGTTGTAGCAGAGTCTAAAAATGCATTTCAGGTGACTGCTGCAGGTGATGAGGCAAGCTGAGTGTGGGGATGATCCGTATCGGGGTGCCCACCGGCGCTTTATACCGTTTTATCTCTGTGAACGCTCTTCCACGTCTGTCTAAATGCTCTTCCACATCTGACTCTGAACTGCTTCATTGTTGAGCTTCTCCCCAGGAACTGGCTGAGAAGCAGTAGTTACTTAGGAGCATACCTGCTCTTTAAAAGGCCCTCCTGCGAGTCACCATAGTGGGAGCCTCGGGCTTGGCAGACTGAGTTCAAGCTCAAGGGCAGAGTCAGTGTTTGAGTGATTGGCTCTTCAGAGTTTCACATACACCCTCACATCCTTCATTTCTGTTTATATTCTATTGGTAGGCAGCTGGATGCAGAGAAAAAACTAAGTCTTAGAGCTGGACTCTGCAGAGGTTTGAGTATTGGCTTTGCCACTTTCTGGATATTTAGCCTAGGAAAGTAACCAAGCTCCTCAAGGGCTAGCCAGATAAGGTAAATACAAGTAGATAAGAATGACTAAAATAAGGCATGCATAGTGCCTGTACATATTGTAGGCATGATTGTATTCTTAAATGTGTTCGTGTGTGTGTGTGTGTGTGTGTGTGTGTGTGTGTAGTTGGAGTGAAGGACAAAGAAACTACAACTACATCACTAGGTGAGCACAGGACTCTGGGAGCCTAATGAGGGGCCCTTTCAATGAGCCCAGGTTGCTTAGGATGAAGGTGATGGTTGATATTTCCATGTGTCTTGAAGGGTAACTGTCATTTAGCTTAGTGGCGTGGGCTGGAGTAGGAAGTTAGGAGGCGCTCCCGGGTGGAAAGGTTTATGCAACGTCGTGGGAATAGGGTGGGATGACTGAGTGTCCCCTTCATCACAAGCAGCATAAGCCCGCATATGTTCCATTGAATTAAAAAGAAGTTGAATTTTGTATTCTTACAGAGCCCTCTCTGCCCCATTCTGTCTAAAATAGAACTGTTCCATCTCTGATATTTCAAACCCTTTGACTATGCTTTATTTTTATTCCTTCCTGAAGACCACTATCTCACATCACCATACTATATCTTGCTTCTGATTTGTCACCTACTAGAATGTAAGTTCTACAAAGAAAGGGATTTTGTCTTCTTTGTTCTTTACTAAATATCCCCAGATCCTGGAACTCTGCCTGCATATGGGGAGAGCTCGTAAATATTTTGCATGAATAAGTGAATGAGTAATTCACCTAAAAATGGAGGAATTTATAAAATAAGATAGATCAGCTTTTATATCAATAGTATTTTTCAATTAGGAGACAATACATTGCTTTCATGTTATCCACTCCTGTTGGGATTTTAGGGACTTGCTAGGTAGTTTAAACATTGTTTCTAGACATTGATTTTAAGTCTTTCTTTGAAATAGTAATAGTGATAAGAATCCTTGGTGGCTTGGTGGTAAAGAATCCACCTACCACCCATGGGTTCGATCCCTGGGTTAGGAAGATCCCCTAGAGTAGGAAATGGCCACCCACTCCAGTGTTCTTGTCTGGGAAATCCCAGGCATGCCTGGCGGGGTGCTCTTCGTCAGGTCGCAAAGGGTTGGAAATAACTTAGCAACTAAAAAACAACAACAACAAATTTGTTAAAACAAGTCTTTTTATGAAGACTGCAGATTATTCTCTTTGGAGGTTGTCCCCTTAGCCGTAGCATGAAGCAGTGCAGCCTGGAAATTCCATTATCTTCCAATTCATCTAGAAACTTATGTCACAAACTAGACCCAAAATCTTTCTGAATATCTGAAAAGCAAATAACAGACTCCACTCCTGCCTCCAGCTCTCTGTGGAGCAAGGTAGTTCAGAGCCTGTTGGTATAAACATAAATACTTTGACTTCTATACTGCCCAGAACCTCCTGTGTTGACTTTCTCTGCCAGTTCTGGAAGAGAATAATGTGGTACACCCTTCACCCTGTATTCTTATTTGCTCTGGTCTTAGAAAAGAAAGATGGAAAACCCATGGTAGTTTTTCGTAAGTCTTATAACTGAGACAAAAATATCATCCTTGGGATGAAATGTGCATGGATTCTTTAAGCTGGGCTGCTTGATGCCATCCTGAAAGCTCTTGCCTGTGAGTCAGGAGGGTGATTGATCAGATCATTCCACAAATATTTATCAAGCAGCTACTATCTCCTAAGTGTTCTTGTCTATGGATTCTTAACCCTGAGCAAACATAGATCCATGTCCTCTATCAGAATGGGCTACTATGGGGAGACAGATGTTTAGAAAACAATCACAAAAACATATGTCAGGTTAAAACTGAGGTTAGTACTCTGGTGTGGAAGCCCATACAGAGGAAGCTATTTTGTTTGGTGGGATGATGGAAGCTTCCCTAAAGGTTCCCATAACCAGGTGAACCAGGGTGCAGAGCTGAAGAAGACAACATTGACCCAGAAGACATAGTATATGCACAAGGCCATTTAAGGAGCTGAGACTGGGTCTGGGTAACTGGAAGACAGAGAGCTTGTGTTGAGAGCTTTGGAATTAGGTAGAAAGATGAGCAAGAATCTCTTGGAGATCTGGCTTCTGTCTTTTTCCCCATCTGCTCTAAAGGAGCTGGAAGAGAAAGCCATGCAACACTTCTCAGGTTCAGTTTCCTCACTTGTAATTTGTATAGTGGATTATGGAATTATATTTAAGTTACAAATCCCCAATGGAACAGGAAAAGAAAGCAATATAAAAAATGTGTGCAACATCTATTGATTTTTGGCCCAAGTTCCTTGAGCTCTTGTTCTGTGATCCACTGTTCCTCAGACTGCTTTATTTTGGGGGAAAAAAATACGGTTTGCTTTCCAGGTGGTCAGAGATCTCTCCTAAATCTTCTTTCTTACATAAACTCCTCAGCTCTCTTTCCTCTCTTTTCCCCTCCTACCTGGATTTCTGAGCAACTCCTTATTTGGATAGAACTCCCATTGGTGATGCCACGTCTATTTATAATTCTCTCCCTCCAAGGCACTGACTCATTTTCTGTCTTTAAAATTGACCTTCTAACCTTCCCTCTTCGCCATAACTTGGAAATCGTTTGGGTGGTGCTTAGTATGAAGGTCATGGGATGCCAAATAATTACACTGTATTACAGTTTACCGTGTCAGCGGCTGGTGAGAAAATTGCACTTGACATGCCATTATTTTTGCTGGCTGTTTGCATGTTAAGAGCACTGGGTTGCGCAGCCGCAGCCAAATTGTATCTTCGGCCTTGCGAGAACAATTCACTGTCAGTTTTGTGAGGCTCCCGCCTACTCAGATAGAACCTTGTGCACCAGTAATTTGGCAGGAATGCAGTCAGCATTGCACATCTCAATCTGGCCAAACAACAAGGGTTGTCTGCCTTTTGCCCAATGTCCCGACTTACAAATGACAGGCATCCCAGGGCTGTTGGAAATCTTTTGGTGCTGATATAAAAAACTGGAGTAGTATTAGTCATGTGTGTTAGCAGAAACCCTCAACACACACACATGCACACACATATACATGCATACACATATGTGCACAGTCTATTAGCTGACTTTCTACATGAGTAAAATCCCAAGTCATCTCCTAATTCTTTCTCTTGGTAGCCCCTAGACTTTCACTATGTTTTCTTTTCTTTTTTTTCCACTTCTGCTATAAAAGTAGCTGGAGGGAAAAGTCACACAGCCTCTCTTGGGCCCAGCAAATTGTATCTGTGTTCCTTACCAAGGGGCCAGGTAAGAGTGTGTACAATCTGCTTGTCTCTGTAGATGTCTTGAAAAATAAATTCATGCAGACTTCTTAGAAGAAGAGTCTTATACATTTTATTGGTCCTCTTTTAAGAGTTTCCTCATTGAGACACATACTTTTCCCACTTGAAGCAAAATACTAGTAAGTCTATGTTTATGGCTGAAAAAGCCAGATTAAGTAACCCTATTTTATGAATAAATGGCATCGAGGCAGTCAATGTGGAAAAAAAAAAAGAAAGCAAACAGAGAACGGATACCTACCACTAATGTAGGGCCAAAGCTCAGAGAGAAGAATTGGCAGATGTAGAGGCTGCACAATTGGGAAGGCTTTCCTTGTGTATTTACACAGCAGAGTAGTATGAATCACCCCAAAATGGTTAAAATGTAGGACATGGGAACATAATTGCAACTGAGTAAATATCAGAAGCAAGATGTAAAATGTGTAGAGAATATAATTTAAAATATATGTGTGATATGAATAGAGTACCTGTATCTAATAGAGCAGGATATCTAATATATATCTAATACATATATAATAATAAGATATTAATCATTATATTAAATTAAAATAATTATAATATTAATTAATAATATCTGATACATAGCTATTATTATTATGGGTACATAAAATAATATAATCAAACATTAGCAAAAAAGTCAATTTCTGTGTACCTCTCAGTCTGATCAACCATATTTAATAGTTTTCATACAAAGTCAATACTTTGGATCTTAAAACCTATTGTAAGGAGAATCCTAATTGTATCTATAATCACCACCCATTGTTTCTGATATAAAAACTTGCCTAATTGAAAACAGCATGATTATAAAAATCACAAATCTATGATTCTATTTAATGAGTAATAATAATCATGTAACCTAGATAGCATATTCAAAAGCAGAGACATTACTTTGCCAACAAAGGTCCATCTAGTCAAGGCTATGGTTTTTCCAGTGGTCATGTATGGATGTGAAATTTGGACTGTGAAGAAAGCTGAGCACCAAAGAATTGATGCTTTTGAACTGTGGTGTTGGAGAAGACTCTTGAGAGTCCCTTGGACTGCAAGGAGATCCAACCAGTCCATTCTGAAGGAGATCAGTCCTGGGTGCTCCTTGGAAGGACTGATGCTAAAGCTGAAGCTCCAGTACTTTGGCCACCTCATGCGAAGAGTTGACTCATTGGAAAAGACTCTGATGCTGGGAGGGATTGGGGGTAGGAGGAAAGGGGACGACAGAGGATGAGATGGCTGGATGACATCACTGACTTGATGGACAAGAGTTTGGGTGAACTCCGGGAGTTGGTGATGGACAGGGAAGCCTGGTGTGCTGCAATTCATGGGGTCGCAGAGTCGGACACGACTGAGTGACTGAACTGAACTGAACTGAACCTATTAAAAACAAAATTCCTGACATTAATTCATATTAATAAGTATGTTAATCACTGAGTCATGTCTGACTCTTTGCGACCCCCTGGACTATAGTCCACCAGGCTCTTCTGCCCATGGAATTCTCCAGGCAAGAATACTGGAGTGGATTGCCATTCCCTTCTCTAGGAGATCTTCCCAACCCAGGGATTGAACTTGGATCTCTTTACATTGCAGGGGAATTCTTTACTGTCTGAATCACCAGGGAAGCCCCATTAATAACTGTACCACAAATCAATAAAGGGAAATATACCAATATACTATAACATTTTTTCTTCAGTACATGTGGTTGGATTATCTTTTTCTTTTTTTAATTTTCCTATATTTCATTTTGTAAGCTATTATTACATTTTAAAACATAGTAAAATGAGAGAAAAACAAACGACAGTGTTATATTGCTCAGTTTTTAAAAAAAAACAATGCCATCTATTCATAGTTAATTCTTGGGGACCATGATTTAATGTGAAACTCATTTGGTAAATAGAATCTTTTTTTTTTTCCCTAAACCATACCTTATTAAACCCTTGGAAATTCAATCTCATCGATTAATAAATTAAAGTGCCAGCAATATTTAATCATTTTTATGAAACGATAAAGAGAGAAAGAACAGTCACAGCCCTGCTGTCCTGCTGAATGCATGTTAAATAAGTTTCATTTCCCTGGAACAGACCACATATTAATGAAAAATGAAGATTTTGGATTTGGCCTTCAAATGGGAAACTATCTTATGAAGATTTTGCATTTGACCTCGAAGGTGGGAACTACCTTTGGAGTCTTTAAGTAATGCAGTCAGCCTTCATGTTGCTTGTAACCTTTCAATAAAAGAGAATAGCCTAGAAATGTTATTTATGATACTAGATTATTTAAGAAAAATAAGAGTTTTATAGGATTTACAGGATCTCATTTGGCTTGGCCAGACATGTTTTCTACATAGCAATTTCTTTAGCATTTCAGCATTTTTTATCTGCATATATTATTTCCATTATAGTTAACTTAAATTCGCCCCTTACATGTGTATGTTCATGTGAAATGCTTGGCTGGATGAAGCACGAGCTATAATCAAGATTTTTGGGGAAAATATCAATAACCTCACATATGTAAATGACACCACCCTTATGGCAGAAAGTGAAGAGGATCTAAAGAGCCTCTTGATGAAGGTGAAAGAGGAGAGTGAAAAAGCTGGCTTAAAACTCAACATTAAAAAAACTAAGATCATGGCATCGGTCCCGTCACTTCATGGCAAATAGAGGGGGAAACAATGGAAACAGTGAGAGACTTTATATTTGGGGGCTCCAAAATCACTGTTGATGGTGACCGCAGCCATGAAATTAAAAGACACTTGCTCCTTGGAAGAAAAGCTATGACAAACCTAGTCAGTGTATTAAGCAGAGACATCACTTTGCCAACAAAGGTCTGTACAGTCAAAGCTATAGTTTTTCCAGTAGTCAGATCTGGTTGTGAGAATTGGACCTCAGAGAAGGCTGAGTGCCAGAGATTAGATGCTTTCAAACTGTGGTGCTGGAGAAGACTCTTGAGAGTCCCTTGGACTACAACGAGATCAAACCAGTCTATCCTAAAGGAAATCAACCCTGAATATTCATTGGAAGGACTGATGCTGAAACTGAAGCTCCAACACTTTGGCCACCTGATGCGAACGGCCTACTCATAGGAAAGCCCCTGATGCTGGGAAAGATTAAAGGCAGGAGGAGAAGGGGACAACAGAAGATGAGATGGTTGGATGACATCACCAACTCAATAGACATGAGTCTGAGCAAACTCTGGGAGATAGTGGACAGGGAAGCCCAGCATGCTGCAGTCCATGGGTTGCAGAGTTGGGCACAACTGAGTGACTGAACAACAACAACACATATACACACTCACTCCTTGGCATAATTTGATTATGTATATTCCTGTTCCTAACCAAGTCCTTGAATATTTCGAAATATATTAATATGACACTGCTGTCAATATTCAAAGATCTGACTAGTTTGTTAAAGTAGGGATATGCTTTCTCATAAGCACCAGCTGCCTCACTCACATTTCAAAGCATTTAGAATTCTTTTTAGACATCATAACTAGGAGGAAAACTAAAGCATACTCCATTCTGCTTAGTCAAAGTGAGGGTCTGCTGATCAACAGCAGCATCTTCACCTGAGAGCTCCTTCGAAATATAGAATTTCATTCTTACTGAATCAGAATCTGCATTTTCACAATAAACCCTGGGGAACTCATACACCCAAGAAAGCATTAAAATGAAAACTTGTTTTTGAAGAAATCAATCCATCATAAATCAATCAATCCAGGGACAGTGCAAGTCGTGGTTTTTGCTGTCTGTAGACAGAGTACGTTTTGAATACAACTCAATCAAAGAAAAGTCTTGGAGGTTGTATTGGCAAGAGTTCCAGGCAAGGTTGTGGGTAGAAGCCTCAATCTTGTGTGGTAGATGTTGCACAGCAGGCTGTAACATCAGTTTGCAGACGGGACTCCACTGTACTACAGCTGACAGAAGAGGAGGTTACTGCCTGTGGAACTCCCCGATTCCACCAAGCTGGATTAGTTAACAGGAACTTTCTCCTGCTCAGATGTGTTGACTTCTTTTTTCTCCTGCGTCTGTTTACCACAATGGTAGATGTGCTCTGACATCTGCAAGAGTATCAGATGTCACTGGGCTTCCATGGGACACAATAGTGGAATCCAAATGAACCAGAAGGGCTGAGGAATATTGGGGGAACAGCAGGGAATAAATTACTGAATACCTATCTCTATTCTCTCTAATCTTAAAATAATCTGGCTGTGTTGCATAGATTTTTTTTTTCCTTAAATGTATAGTTGAGATTGTGAACTTGATGACATTGGCCAGAGGCATCTTAATTCTATTAAATGTTTACTGTGTGGTAGACACTTTATGGGGCTTCCCTGGTGGCTCAGAGGTTAAAGCATCTGCCTGCAATGTGGGAGACCTGGGTTCGATCCCTGGGTCGGGAAGATCCCCTAGAGAAGGAAATGGCAACCCACTCCAGTATTCTTGCGTGGAGAATCCCATGGATGGAGGAACCTGGTGGGCTACAGTCCACGCGGTCGCAAAGAGTCGGACACGAATGAGCGACTCAATTTTATGAAGTTTTCTCGTTCAGGCCTCATGGCAACCCCCTGATGAAGCTACCATTATTCCCATGTCCAGACCTGGAGAGATTCACTGAAGAGAAGAGTCATTTGCATTAGAGTTTACCAAGTTACACAAATAGTGTACAAGTGATAAAGCCAGGAATCAAACCTAGGCATGGTGATCTTATAACTTGTTTCTGTAATCTTGGAAACACATTGTCACATTTGAACCTCATAGAGGAGGGGCTCAATGTGCTAGGCTGCCACCACAATTGGCAGATGAGAAAAGTGAGGCTCTCTGGGGTTAATCAAGGTAGCATCTCAAGACTAGATGTAAAATGTTTGTTGTTTGTTGTTTAGTCGCTAAGTAGTGCCTGACTGTTTTGTGACTCTGCAGACTCTAGCCTGCTAGGCTCCACTGCCCATGGATTTCCCAGGCAAGAATTTCCCCACTGAATCTGCCATGGGAGTTCATGTATTCCCCATCCTGACCCTCCCTTCCACCTCTCTCCCCATCCCATCTCTCAGGGTCATCCCAGTGCACCAGCCCTGAGTACCCTGCCTCATACATCGAACCTGGACTGGTGATCTGTTTCACATATGATAATACATGTTTCAGTGGTATTCTCTCATGTGAACATATGGCAAAAACCACCACAATATTGTAAAGTAATTAGCCTCCAATTAAAAAAAAAAAAAATTCCCCACTGGAGTGGGTTGCCATCTCTTTCTCCAGGGGATCTTCCTGACTGAGGGATCAAACCCATGTCTCTTGCATTGGCAGGTGGGTTCTTTACCACTGAGCCATCTGGGAAGCCTGTTTAAAACATTTAGTAGGATATAAATAGACATTTAGAGATTTCTATTCAATTGCAAAGCCGCTACACCTTTTTCTTTGCAAATATCTCTCTATGCATTGGAAGTAAGAGACAGGAGTGAATACAAACCCCTTGAGAAAAGGAAAAAAATATCCTTGAGGCTAATGCATGTGGTACCTCTGTTTTATTTCCTTTATGGAGAGAGAAACTGCCTCAGTCTGGGCCTAGGCAGGGATGGTACCATGTACAAAGCAATTTGTGGGGTTTTCTCCAAATGTAGGGGGCCAGCCCAGTATCTGTTTTTTTGGCTCTATCATTTACAGATACACATTTAAGGTGATCATGATGATAAAATAGGAGAAAAATGATGGAGTAGGAGGAGGAGGAGAAGAATAATTTTATTGAGCCTTTAAGACCTCTTACTTTGTGCATTAAATATCTTTAAAGATGTTGTTGTTTCCATTTTGCAGGTAAGACAATTGGGACATTGGAACTGAAGTGAGTTCTGATTGGTTAGGTGACTATGGTGAAATGATTCTAGCTATTTTCTGAGTTGGGCAAAGTTCTTAAGTACTCCAGAGCTGTATCATTAAGTTAGTTCACTGGAAGCTTTGCCACAACTGGGCAATTTTATGTGTGTGTGTTTGAACTGAGAATCACCAGAACAGTAGAAAGAAGCATAGAATAGTTGAGTGGAATAGAAAAGAAAATCTTGCATACATAGACAGGAGCTGAAAGAAGACAGAAGAATTGTACCTCCCAGTTGCTTGAACTAATTGTGCTGAATAGTAACAATTCCCTCTGCACTTGGAAACTGAACTGGTGGACAGCACTACAGAGGATCTAAGGGTGGAATCTATGGTTTACTTAGCTCTCTTCAGTGACCTCCCCTCTCTCCATTTGCCTTTTGCAGCTCCAAGAATCTTTTTCCAAATGAACATGTGCTTCTCGTTTCATCTCTTCCTTGCTAGCTCTTACCACAGTGACCTTCCTCTGGACACTTCTGGTCATGTCCTTTGGTACGGGTGCACTTTGACCACTGAGAATAACCCCCTCATGCCTTTAGCAGATTCCGTGAGGAAAAGTAATTTGCTGAAAGAGCAAACATGGCTATTAAAAATGACCAAATCCTGTAACTCCTCCAAACAAAGCCAGACTCCCCAGCCAGTCAAAGGCTTTATTTAGAATGTGGCAGGTTTATTTATAGTGGAGTTTTCTTTGCTTTTATTTTTTATGTGGTTCTGGGAATCCGAAAGTATAAATGAATTTCTCATTGCAGTTTGCCTTTTGTATGTGTGTGTGTGTGTGTGTGTGTGTGTTCAGGCGTGTGCACTGTCCTATTATTTTTCCTCTTAGAGCAGTGTTACTTTGGCAGGGCTCATGCTCTGACTATGACCCTGACTTTGCAGGGACATTTGTAATCAGCCTTGTGAAGTCTTTTCAGGAATCATTAGACTTTTGCAGTGGTTGGTCCTATTGATTACAGTTTCTGTTGTCCTCATCTTCTCCTCTGCCTTAGATTCATGCTGTAAACATCTCAGTTTTTTTTTTTTTTTAATAGCTGAAACCAAATTCCATATCCAAACAAAACTATTGGGAATGCATTTCAGTGTTCCTAGTTTTTCCTTCATCTCACGAGTGGAAGAAAAGATACAAGTTGCAGTGAAAAGACCAAACAAGAAACACTGAGCACACTTGCCCTTAACACATAAGTACAGACACACACAGAATGAGGTGATTAGACAGGGTCAAAGAGATGCAAAGAACAGGACCAAGCAGCAAATGGACAGTAAGAGAGAAAGCCTCAATTATAGACAGAAAGTTACATAACTGTTGCAACATAAGAGAGGAGCCTATGTACAGAAAGCATATACTCATAGACAGTGAGCGACTGTCACAGAAATAGAGAATCCAAAACCATGAGGAAGAAAACTGAGACTTGGTGAGGATGAAGATTGAGAGAGGGAGAGAAAGTAGGGTGGTGGAGTTAGGAGGCTAGTGTGTGAAGAAAAGCCACATGGAGAGGATTTGGGGTCTGCTAAGTGGTTTTCACTCAGAGAAGGCGATGGCACCCCACTCTAGTACTCTTGCCTTGAAAATCCCATGGACAGAGGAGCCTGGTAGGCTACAGTCCATGGGGTTGCTAAGAGTCTGACACGACTGAGCGACTTCACGTTCACTTTTCACTTTCATGCATTGGAGAAGGAAATGGCAACCCACTCCAGCGTTCTTGCCTGGAGAATTCCAGGGATGGGGGAGCCTGGTGGGCTGCCGTCTATGGGGTCGCACAGAGTCGGACACGACTGAAGTGACTTAGCAGCAGCAGCAGCAGCAAGTGGTTTTCACTAGGCCGAGGCTAATTTCTTTCAGCCCCTGGACAGATGGGCTTATGCATACTTTTATGGCATTTCTGATCACATGGGTCTGGTTTTTTGAAAATAAGTGCATTTTGATTCTGACACATGACATTTGCTGAGTAACTGTGGCTGGCAGGACTGGGTCTGAAGTCAGAATAATTTGAGTGAACCAACAGACATGATGATCTTTCTTCTCAACTTTGCCTGAGACCCAGTTTTGTTTTTTAAAAGTATACACATTCTAACATTGATGCTAGAGACTAAATCAAGGGATTTTAACCTCAAATTAGCTATGGAACATAATAATGAGTCTTTAAGTGAAATCATCGTGTCATCCATATGAGGAATCATGGCAGTAGCTTATAAACCAAGTGAAAAAGAGGGAAAGGATTACCAGTAAGCCTTTGTACAATTTATATTTTCTAAAGCTCTCTAAAATTATGGGATGGGCTTTTAAAACATTGAAAGAAATATACCATTTTGTTAGAATTTATATTTCCAGTATGTAAACAATTTAATTTTTGGCAACTAATTTTATTTTATTATTTTTTAAAAGTTATTATTATTATTATTATTATTATTTTTGACCATGTGCACAGCACATGGGATCTTAGTTCCCTGACCAGGGATTGAACCTGCGCCCCTTGCCTTGGAAGTTCAGAATCGTAACCACTGGACTGCCAGGGAAGTCCTGAGTAATTTTAAATAACCTAAAATGGCCATAGAGAAGGCTGAGGTGATTTTCTCTATTTATACTTTGCAAATATATTTGAATAATTATATGTTGAAAGTTGAAGATTACGTATAGGTCCGACCAAGGGAAGTAACACTTTCTAAATACCTAGTCCTCCCAGGATGTACAAAATCTTATTTAGCCTTCACCTGAACCCTGTGAGAGAGGGTACTGTTAACATCACCTTTATGCCTCCTTTAACAGATAAAGAATTTTAGGTTTGTAGAGATTTAGTCACTGTCCTAGAATGGCCAAGAAAGTGGGGAATGGGGAGTAGAATGCAGAAGCAGCTGAATCCAAATTCTATGCTTCTTTCTGCCTACACTGCTCTGCCTCCTCTCTCACTTTATTTGGTTCTTCCATATGTTTCCTTGCGCATGGATATGTTCTTACAGAATAGGGGGAAAGTTCTTACTTTTACACAACACAATTAGCTCTTCCAAATATTTTTTCTTGATTATTCCAGCAACCCAGGGAGCCAAGAAGGAAAACTGGGGTGGTATTCGGCCCACGCTGGAAATGGTGCAAAGTGAAATCTCGGGCACTTTGTTCAGTGTTTGCGCTGATCATCACTCTGCCTGCTCATGGTCCTTAGAGAGGTTTGCTTTGTGGTGGGTACTAAGTCACTTCAGTCGTGTCTAATTCTTTGCGACCCTATGGACTGTAACCTTCCAAGCTCCTCTGTCCCTGAGGATTCTTCAGGCAAGAATACTGGAGTGGGTTGCCATGCCCTCCTCCTGGGGATCTTCCTGACCCAGAGATCGAACCCACATCTCTTACATCTCCTTCATTGGCACACGGGTTCTTTACCACTAGTGCCACCTGGGAAGCACTATGGTAATTCCTCTCCATCAAGAAGTGTGTTGAGATTACTATTGCAGCTCTAACTTGCACCACTGACTTAAGTAAGACTCGGACTCCTAAATCCTGCAGCCTGCCACTGCTGAGGGCTAGCAAAGGCCTGGGTGGGATATTTTAAAAGTATCCCATCCCATCACCTGGTTTATGTGGTCTCTTTTAAATCTAAGAATTGTGCTTTTTGCCTACTAACACTGCCAAATGCAGACTGAGAATGTGGATTCATCATAGTCATCCTCCCAGGAGATGTTACTGAATGAGGCTGTGAAAAGCCTGCCCTGCCTTGTGTGACCTCTTATCTTCACATTATTCAAGATTGTGTTTCTTTCTAGAGCCTGGCATCCCAAGTTCCCAATAATGAGTAGTCCAGGCTAAGAAACCATGATTGCAAGAAGAGAATTCCTTTGTTAACATTTGAGGAAGATCACTGCAATCAAATCTTTTTAAAAAAAATATTCACCAGGCTTCCATTTGGGTGGGACCAGGTCTGTGCCACTTGGTAATTCAAGCCCTGGAATCCAATTTTATCTCATGACCTGGCAGAGAAACTTTGTTACATTTGCAGGGGAAATCAGCATTCCTGGAGACTGCTCCCTGAGATGTGATAAGGAAGGGAAAGTCTGTGTTGGAAGGCTTTTCTCTCCTGAGAGAACTTTTGAGGTATTTCAAGAAAGGATTCCTACTTTGGGCTTGGAGACTTCCAAGAGCCTTTGCAAATGCAGAATTGTCTAATTCTGTTGCTCTATAAGCACTACACGGTTCTGATTTCTTCTTTTGAATTTTATTAAGTGTCAACACAAGGAAAACTCTTCTAACCTGGTCAGGGCAGGGGTTGAGTTTAGGTTCCATTCTGCCTCCCGTGAAAGCTAAACATTAATGTGAAAGTGTAGTCACTCAGTTGTGTCTGATGCTTTGCAATGCCATGGACTGTAGCCCGCCTGGCTCCTCTGTCCATGGGATTTCCCAGGCAAGAGTACGGGAGTAGATTGCCATTCCCGTCTCTAGAGGATCTTTCCAGGCCAGGGATCGAACCAGGTCTCCTTCATTGCAGGCGGATTCTTTACCATCTGAGCCACCTATGCAAATTTTCATTTGAACCTCCTTCCTGTTAAAGGACTTGCATTTTCTATTTTACAGTTTACTATTTAAGGTATATTTTTGCAAGCAAACCAACTTTGTAGGGGGCATAGATTTAGGTTTACAGCTCTAGAAGGGAAATAGCCTTGTATGAACAGAGAAACACACTTAACACAAAATTAGGGAATAATGTTTAGTACAGATTTCTGAAACCATTAGCAAGTTTTCAATACAACCTGCATTCTTTTTTTGTTGTTATAACCACAGTGGCTAGCTTGTTGTCCTGTATTTATCCCCTATGATGAATAGCTTATTCGGTTCACCGTACCTCGCATCACCTACACTGACCTCTCTTGGTCAAAAGTATAGACTCCTGGCATTTCCCTGGTGGTCCAATGGCTAAGACTCCGTGCTCTCAATGCAGGGGGCCTAGGTTTGATAACCTGCTCAGGGAACTAGATCCCACATGGTGCAACTGTTTGCAGGGCACAATTAGAAAGATCCTGCATGCTGCAACACAGATTGAAGATCTGAGATGCCTCAGCTAGGCCCGGCACAGCCAAATTAGTCAATAAAATGAATATGTAAAGAAAAGTACAGGCTTCTTACCTTTTAAATGACAACTGTGGTAGCCTAGAGTATTGTGGTAGGAGTTCATCTCTGAAGTTAGACAAAGCTGGATTTTAAATCTTGTCAAAACAGTCATACACTGCAGCTTGTGACCTTGTGTGTCATTTAATCTTGTTGAACTTCAGTTTCCTCATCTAGAAAATTAGCTTGAAGGACTTATTCTCCTCTAGGATCCCCCAAACCGTATGAAAGCTTCATTCACTTAGAGGGGACTAAATGATGTCATAAAAGTTGGTTCTGTTTTAAGTAGCCTACACCTTGGACTTGACTTGTCTTCAGTTAAAATTTTCTTCTGATTGTTATTCCCTAGAAATTATGAGGCCCCTATATTCCATAGCCATACGTTACTCATCTGGAAATTGACATGGATGACTTCAGGGCTCTCTAGGGCCCTCTGAAACCCAACATTCTGTTTCTGTATAATTCTGAGTCATCTAAACAAATATAACATTGAGTGTAAGGAAGGAGTAAATCTCATGGAATAGAAGGAGCTGGTGCTTGTTTAACATGAGTGCTTTGTTTTCTGAAGGCATGGAGGAAAGTACCTGCTTAATTGTGACTCTCTATTTGATATCAGGGAGGAGAAGAAAATTTAGAATCAAATGATGAATATCCACATTCCATATTGATAACCACACATTTCCAGTCTTCAAAATGTCACAGTACAAACACACTGCAGAAACCTGAAGGTCAAGAGGAAGGGTGAGCTGAAGACATTAACCAGCTTTTAGCTTCCACCACTTATTAAGGAGTGATGTTGAACATACTGAGTTCTGCTTTGATATAGACCACCCAAAGACCAACACTGATTAGAGAGACTATTTTCTTTTGAGCTGATAAGAATAAAAATGATTCTCTGAAAAACAAATACAATCAGGCATTGCGAAGTATTTTTGGCATATACATATAGAATAACAGTCATCATAATAATATAAATTACAATGAAATATTAAATTTATAATACCTAGTAAGGAGATTGCATGAAAAGAACGTTATTAAAACATACTTGATAAAAGCTGTAACATTGCAGAAACAGTGCTATTAAATTGCTATTTTTTGTGTGGGCAAATTTTCAAAAGAGCTTGATTTTCAAATTCTTGAACAAGCAAAAAACATTCTATTATTTTAGTATCTGAAATTCACTGAAACAGAAGTTAATCTTCAATGGCACACTTTATAAGTATTGAAGAGAAGGAAACTTTAGATTCATAATTACTTATGCATTTTACACCCCTTCCACTCATGCATACTGCCAAAATCTCACACCTACTCAGATAAACAATTATTAACTTTCCTACTAATGGATAATTATTGTACTGAATGTTTCTGATAAGTTTGTTTTTAGATACAGTGATGGTTAAATCTGTTACCTAAGATGAGTTGTATCATCTTATAAGTTCACCTCACTTTTGTAATTAACTTTGTTTTTGTGAAAATGAGATGTTTTACAAGAAGTTCATCTTAAACTATATTGTATCATAGGTATTACAGGTTCCATCCTATAGTGCTCTCAAAGAAAATAGGAAATTTCATTGTTATTAATCCTAATTCTAAGGACTAACATTTTGAACACTTTTTTCTAGGACTAGAATAAACACTATGGCCCATCTCATTTAATGTTCACAAAATCCTTGTGAGGTCCATCCTGTAATACCTTTCAGTCTGTAGATATAAACAGACTTCATGAAGTTATATAATTTGTGTGAAGTCAGGCAGCTGAATGTTGCTGAATCACATTGCAGACATAAATACATTTGCCATCGAATTTTGCCCTTGAACTTTCCTAATATATAATCTCCCATAAAATAGTTTAAATTCTTGGGTAAAGTATTCACATTTCATCAAGCACACGCATACATAGAATTTAGAAACTAACGTGATGTTCCACAGATATATTTACTTTTTCTTTTCAAAATCAATACAATTGATTAATGTGTTATTCTGAAGTGCTGACAAATTATTGGGTAAAAGTAGATTAATATATTTATTCAGCAGTATTTATTGGGAACATACTATGTGCCAGAACCTTTACTGAGATGATTAAGACAGAGGCAAGGACCGTGTATCGTTGTCCTACCCAAGCTGGTATGTCCAGCATATAGTGAGGCCAGACAACCCAAAAGGTCGGAGTTTGGAGCAGAAAAAGGATTATTGCAAGGGTCAGGCTTGGATAACAGGCAGCTTGTGCTCAAAAGACCCAAACTCCCCAGTGATTTTCAGGCTAAGGTCTTTAAACACAGTGTCAGGAGAGAGGGTCTTAAGATGTGTGATCAGTTCATGGACCTTCTGATTGGTTGATGCTGAAGTAACAGGGTGATTTCTAGTTCCGACCAGTCTGGGGTCTAGGTGCTTGTGGTCATGTAGTCATGTAGTCACCATCATCCATCTGGGGGCAGACGGGTTTTAGTTTTCATAGAACAACTCAAAGATATGCATCAGATTCTCCTTTCTACCCCTTCGGGAGGAGCTAGGAGTCCTCTGATTCTTGTATCCTAATCATTGACCTTGAACCTGTTCTTTGGAACTCAGGGAAAGCCTATGAAATCAGCCTTTTTTTTTTTTTTCTACAAACAAGAAAAATGGGACATGGAAAAGCTTTTTTACCTAGGAGGGCCCTGCAGGGTCCTGCTCTGATTCAGGATGACATCAACATTCACTTTGAAGAAAACAAGGTAGAAATATTCAGGAGTGGGCTATTCACTCTTTAAAACAATTTTACCTATTTTTTTCTATCCTATCTATAGCATTGCTACCAGTTCACATACATTATCCAGATTTCACATCAGCCCTGGAAAGGAATGAGCAATCAAACCAGCTTGAAATAGGAAGGATTTCTCTCCTTACGGCTCTTAACAGAGCACATAGCTTGCAGCTAGTGCAACTTCCTATGCAGGAAGAGAGGGGATCACTATGTAAATCATTATTCCTGACAAGTTAAGCCTCTAGTCAAAAGCAGAATATACAGTTTGTGTATTTACCTCAGGCTATTTGTCTCCATGGGGTAACTATTTGAGATGAAATACTTACAGCAGGTTGATACACACACACACACATTATTATGCTCATGTCACCCTGGATTAACTGCATTCCAAGGCTTAAATTATCCCCTGGACTATTTTTTTTTGTTTGTTTGTAGCATTTTTAAAAAATATGAATTTATTCATTTTAATTGGAGGCTAATTACTTTAAAAAATAATTTTATTTATTTTTGGTTGGACTAGGTCTTTGTTGCTGTGAGGGCTTTTCTCTAGTTGCAGCGAGAGGAGTCTACTCCCCATTTGCAGTGCACGGGCTTCTCATTGAAGGCGCTTCTCTCGTTGTGGAGCACGGGCTCCAGGGCACGCTGGCTTCAGCAGTGGTGGCTCCTGGGCTCTAGAGCACAGGCTCAGTAGTTGTGGTGCACAGACTCTGTTGCTCTGCGGCATGTGGGATCTTCCCAGGCCAAGGATCCAACCTGTGTCTCCTGCATTGGCAGGTGGATTCTTGACCACTGAGCCACCAGGGAAGCCTTCCCCTGGACTCATGATAACCTATCTCTCCATCCTAACCCAGATATCCCAAGAAAGTGAGATAAAATGAAAATTCTGTCCAGAATGAGTTATTATTTGACGAACTCTTTACTTTTTAAGTGTAGGGTGGGGTGTGGGAAATTATCTAAATTTATCTTTTTCAAGCCCTTCCCTGTAGGGTTGACGGTGGTCAAATCTGTTTTTCCACCTAACTTTCTCTGTTTTATTTAAATTGGTTTTTTTCCCCTAAATTTCAAAACTGAACAGATTATTCCCCTGCGTGTAAAATTTCTACCTATGTAGTTGACTCCTAAAAATCTCCCTAGCCTCCGTGAACAGCAGTTAACCATCATGGGATGCTAGGGGACTCATTGAACCTTTAATATTGAAAACATTAAATGAGTTGATAGGAAATAAATAGCACGTAGCATTTAGCACGTAGCACAGTATTGCTCTGTAAATTGTTAACTGTACCAATTACAATGAAAATAACTACTTTTAAAAATTATTTTACTTCGTCCGTGCTAAGTCTTCTTGTGATGTGACGGCTTCTCTCGTTGCAGCACGTGGACTTCTTGTTGCAGATTGTGGGTTTCTCTTACTGTGGAGCACAGGCTCTAGAGCGTGTAGACTCAGTGGTTGCAGTGCATAAGCTTAGGTGCTCTGGGGCATGTGGGATCAGAGCTTCCCGACTAGGGTTTGAGCCTGTGCCCCCTGCATTGGAAGGCAGATTATTAACCACTGGACCATTAAGGAAGTCCTGAAAATAGTAACTATTATTCACCAACAAATAACTGTTACTACTAGCGTTACCACTACTGCTGCTAAAAATACCACAGAATTTGTCTACAGATGAGAAAAAAAATATGTTAACTTTTCTCAGCAGTCATGTGAGAGACTGAGCTCAGAGAAACGAGAAAGAACTTCAGTTAAGATTTCAGTTAAAAGCTTTGTCTTGTCTCCGTACGGGTATGTCCACTGTAGCATCTCTCTATTCAGTTTTTGGCAGATTGTGGCTTCACAGTAAATGTTTGATAATTGAGATATCTGTGTATCATTTTTGTTAGAACTTAACAAAACCACCTAACAATAGTGGGTACTAAATAAAAGCACATTCTCTTTTCTTCTAGTCTTTTCTCTTGGCATTTTGGAAAAGCAATCTCCTCTGAAGAGACGCAGCAGGTGCTGTCTTAAGCCATGTGTTTCCCAGAAAAGGAAGGAATTCTTTGTTTTGTTTTGTTTTTTTTAATTATGTGGTGGGGGTGGAGAACATTTCACTTGTTTCCTTACAGTATCCCAGTGAACACAGTATCAATGTCAGAAACACATGCAGAGTTGTGTGTATGTATATAACCTTTTCCAGGAGTCTTTAACGTCATTGCCACTACCTGGCATTTTACACACACTATCTCATTTAATGCTCATAATAAACCTAAAAGTTAGGTGTTATTATCTCAGTTGCATAATGAGAAACCAGTATATTCCAAGAGGAAAAGTAAAATTTCCAATGGAGTAAAGACAGATCTAGCTGTGCTGACATTCATCTTGTTCTCCTACATCATGCTTCTATTAGAAGTAGCCTGTAACGTCTGTGATCGTTTTACTCCAAGAGTTTCTGCCTCCAGATCTCAGTCCTCCATTTCAACAACTCCAGTCTCCAAAAGATGGGATTACCTTGCAAAATCGTGGTGGTGGTGTGTTGGATTCCTGTGGCCACGAAAAATTCAGTGCAACCTCTCTGAGCTCAGTTTGTTCAGTTGTAAAATATTTGGTCAAAATGGCAACCGACTCCAGGATTCTTGCCTCTAATCCCATAGACAGAGGAGCCTGGTGGGTTGCAGTTCATGGGGTCGCAAAAGAGTCAGACATGACTGAGCAACTAAACAGCAAATAACGAGAAGCACCTCACACAGCATCTTTCATGCAATAGGCACTCAGTAAATGGTAGCTACTCTTATTATGATTCATACTCTCTTGATTATTGTTAATAATGAGATCATAGAGCTGCACCATGAGTTGTTAGGATTTTCATCCTGGTTCTGTTTGCTAATGAGACTCTTGTACTTAACTGAACTATCTGCTTTGTCATGGCCCAGTGTCATAGTTTTAGCTTTCATATAATATTTATCCTCCTTATTTCTTAGTACTGAATCTTTCCCCCTTCTGTATTGATTTCATTAGACCTTTAGAAACAGTGAGTCACTGGAATAAAAAAATCTGGTCTTAAGAGAAAGCAGTTTTTGGAACCAGGAATGTAGTTTTATTCCTGAGATCAAGTAACTGACTGGAGGAAGAAGAGACTTGCTTATCTTTTCTACATGATAGCTGCCTTCCACGTGGGTACCAACACAATGACCCACCACAGAAGTCCTTTGATTCAAAAGCTAAGATTGAATATCAGACGACAAACAGACGATGGACATGATTCATTTATTTACAAGATGAAAACTGAGGCAGAGCATAGAAGAAGCTGCAGGAAAGGGCTGCACTGAAGTCCATATCAGCTTCTTCTGTGTCTAGGTATAGGGGTTTCTGATTGACGGCAGTATGGTGGATTGGGGAGTCTTTGATTTTTAGACAGTCCTGGGTTAAAATTCTGATTCTGTCGTTGTATTAGTCAGGGTTACATGGAAAAACAGAGCCAATATAACATATAGAGACATACAGAAAGAGATTTGTTATAAGGGGGTGGTTTAGACAATTATAGAGGCGGAGAAGTCTCCCAAAGTGCCATCTATACAGTGGAGGTCCAGGAAAGCCAGTGATGCAATTCCAGAACCAGGGGAGTCCATGATGCGAGTCCCAGTCTGAGTCCCAAGTCTGAGAACCAGGAACGCCAATGTCCGAGGGCAGAAAATGGATATCCCGGATTAAACAGAGAGCAAATCCACCCTTCCTTCACACTTTTGTTTTATTCTGGTCCTCAGGGGATTGGATGATGCCCACTAATACTGGACAGGACAGTCCTCTTTACCCAGTTAGCTCATTCAAATGCTAAGCTATTCCAGACACATCCTCAAAAGCACACCCAGAAATACTGTTTTACATTCTATCTGGACATTTCTTAGCCCACTCAAATTAATGCATAAAATGAACTCTCCTAGCTACCATGTGTTCTTATGCAAATAACCTGATCTCTTTGAACCTCAGAGTATTCATCTTTCAAGTGAGGAAAATGATACCTCATAGAAATTTGAAAAACAGCTTGAGTTATTATTTGTCACAGAAAGCCATATTTTATTATGATATAATTTCAACTTGATGGGAAAGTTCGAGTAATATGGATCTTCCCATATTCACCTTTGTTTACACTTTATTTTTTTTTGTTTACACTTTAATCCATTTGTTTTATCATTTAATATCTATCTACTAGCACATATTGTATTTTCTTCTGAATCATTTGAGAGTAAGTTGGGGACATTTTGGTCTGTCTAAAATACTTCAGTATATTTTCTAACCACACAGTAATTATCATAATCAATAAATATAACATTGGCACAATACTGTTTTCCTGTATCAAATTTTGTCAGTTGTCTCAACAATTCTCCTTAAAAATGTTTGTCATTTTTGGTCTCGATCAAGATGGCATATGGCATTTAGTTGTCATGTCTTTTCAGTTTCCTTTGATCTGAAACAATTTCTTGGTTTTTCCTGAGATTTATATTTTTAAGGATTATTGGCCATTTATTTTGTAGAATGCTTTTCAATTTGTTGAAGGAACAATCTGATAGTTCCTTGTGAGTATATACCTGTTATGCACTTTTGGATAAAATACCTGGAGAAGTGGCACTGTGTTCTTCTCCGCACATGATACCATACAACGTGTGAAGTCTGTCTGTTTCAGGATTGATGATGCTAAATTTGCCCACCTGGTTAAAATGGTGTCTGCCAAGTCTCCCCACTGTAACATTACTATTTTCCACTTAGTAATTAATAAGTGATTTGTTGGAAGGGAAACTCTGAAAATGTTATTCTTCATCAGACTTCCATTCAATAGTTTTAGCATCAGTGGGGGATTTGGTATCTCTGCTATTCCTTTCATATTTATTAATAAGCATTCTATTCTCAGGAAGTTCATGGTCATTTGATAGACTGTTCTATTGGGGGGAAGTCACAGTAGGAGCAAGAGAAAGCATTGGGGTCAGTGCCTTAAGTGCCTAGGTAAATAAGCAGTGTAAGGCTACCTAGCCAGCTATTTGGATGGTGTCGGAAACACGACCTGGGTCGGGCAGCAGAGGTATACACATTATGTTTCATTTCTATAGCATGTCTTAATTTTTAGTTCAGACAGTATAGCTTAAGGCAGGAGGCAGAGTAATGCGGCAATCAGCAGAGTAGATTCTAGAGACTATAGATTGGAAAGGGTATTTAACATAAGTATTATGAGCAGTCTTGAGGGGACTTCCTGGTGCTTGAGCGGTTAAGACTCACATTCGCAAAGCAGGGGACCCGGCTTTGGTCCCTGCTGAGGGAATTAGATCCCTCATGCCACAAACAAGACTCGGTGCAAACAAATAAGTTTAAGATTAAAAGAATTATGAACAGTTTTTAGGACAAAGAACAAAGAAACTACAAAATCTGGGAGGGATTATTCTTAAACAAAATCTCTATGGTCATGAATATTTTCTGAAGAATGTTAATCTCATTTATGATAGACAGTGAAGTGGGGATTAAGCTACCTAACATTTTAGGATTGTTTAAATTGTAGACCCATTAGGGATCTAATAAACCACCTTATGGCCATGATATAATTCAGTTTGCTGCCTTAAAATTATTTCATAGTATAAATTACCACTGTGGGTTTCAGTTAAGTTTCCCTACTTCTTGGCAACCATCTTAATCTAGATCTGTGTTTGTGGGAATCTTTTGGACTTTAAAGTGAAAGCTGATGCAGCTTTAGGCAATATTATATAACTTCATATATTCCTAAGTAAAACCTATTGTCGTTGAGCATTTTTATTTAGGCCATGCTGGGTCTTCATTTCTGTGTGAGGGTTTTCTCTAGCTGTGGCATGTGGGCTTCTCTTATTGAAGTCCATGGGGTCTTGCAGTGCATGGGATCTAAAATGATCAAGCAGCTCGGTATTTGGTGGTGTGCAGACTTAGTTGCTCTGTGGCATGTGAGAACTTAGCTCCCCAACCAGGGATCAAATGTACATCCCCTGCATTTTGAAGGTGACTTCTTAACCACCTGGACCACCATGGACATCCCAAGCTGAGCATTCTTAAAAGGACTTTTTAAATGTCTCCCAGGAATGCATTAATGCTCTTTTAGGAAAGGAAGATGCTAAGGCAAGCTTTTGCTTCACCTGCAGGTTGACAGCATCTTTAAGTGCAGTCATCCTCTGACAGAGGCCAGCTCTGCCCCCGTGTCCAGTGTCTGCCACTCCCCGTGGTGGCAGTGAAAGGACTGTGTTGTTCAATTAGAAGACATGATTCTTCCATCCTGGTTTCAACCTCAGTCCAGATGCTGTTATTTTATCTCCGCTTCCGGGGATTGGGTTGGATGATCTGTCAGGTCCCTTCCAGATACTCAAAACTAAGAAACAGAGAGCACACTAGTAAACATTTCCACAGGCCTTGAGTTTTGATGAATTTATCTGCGAGGATGGATTAGGTTTATTTTTCTTTGTCTCTAGGGGAAGGAGACATATGTCTTTAAAGCTGCAGGCTGGACTGTCTTTTCAGCATGATTTAAGAACACTGGAAACTTTCACATAGGATTAGAGTCAGTATAAGCCATCTGAAGATTCCATAAATTCTTTTGGGAGAATAAGTAGATGAGACAACCAAGGGTGGATGGATTATATCTACTGAGCTGTATAAGATGAGAACTTGTCAGATTAAAAGAATTTTTCCTTTATCTTTTTTTTTAATACACATTAATTTGGATTGAACAATAATGAAAAACATATTATTAAATATGGTTATAAACACTCAATCTGCCTAGTAGAAACTGTTTTGGTCCAATTTATTTGAATAAAGCCTGTCTTTGTCCTTGTGTGTGTGCTAAGTCACTTCAGTCCTGTTTGACTCTTTGCAACCCTATGAACCAAAGCCAGCCAGCCTCCTCTGTCCATGGTATTCTCCAGGGAAGAATATTGGAATGCGCAACCATGCCCTCTTCCAGAGTATCTTCCTGACCCAGGGATAGAACCCCCGTCTCTTATGTCTCCTGCCTTAGAATCTGAGAACGAGATGATCTTTGTCAGAAGACAGGAATTGCTAACATTAACCTCCAACGTTGTTTGTTTTGTTTTCGTGTTTTCTTTTTCCTTTTTTATTATAGCTTTAGGTAGGGACGTTTCCTCATTCATAATCATCTCTCACAAGAAAGGCTCTCTCTGTGTTACAGAGCAGCATGTTTTCTTTGTATGTATACTAGGCCTATTCCCTCTTTAATAAAACTTTACCCAGGAGTGACTTGGCTAGGAACAAGAGAGCCAGCACGATTTCTCACAAGTAATCACCTTTTCTGAAACTCGGTTCATTTTTCTTAATCTCCCTGGGACCTTGAGTTAACCTTCAGACAGATCTGTTTGCGGAAAGTCAGTATTGCGGGGCACAATTAGAACTTCAATAAGATCGTAGAAGGAAATAGAAACAGGAGTGGTGAGGTTCCGCTGCTTTTCCCAATAGCTGGTTCCAATGTGGGGAGCTAAATTGATTGCAGGAGGATAGATGATGGGAAAAAAGAATCAGGAAACATACACACTAGACTTCTGAGAGTTCAGTGAGCGTGAGAATTACATAGAGCAGTATCCCCAACCTTTTTGGCACCAGGGACTGGTTTCATGGAAGACAGGTTTTTTTTTTTTTTCACGGACCAGGGATGGGGTGATGGATTCAGGATGATTCAAGCACATTGCACTTATTGTGTGATTGAGTACATCAGCTCCACCTCAGATCATCAGACATTAGATCCCAAAGGTTGGGGACCCCTGACCTGGAGGACTGGTTAAGTCTGGGTGCTGGGCCCCACCTTGAAAGTTTCTGATTCAGTGCCTCTGAGGTTGTTCTGCAGTGGCTAAGTCGTGTCTGACTCTGCGACCCCGTGGACTGCACTCTGAAGTGGAGCATGGGAGTTTGCATTGTGGACGAGTGCCCTAGTGGTGCTGCCAGTGCTGGTCAGAGGACCAGATTTTCAGTACCAGTACTCTTAATATATCCCTAAAATACATTCATTTCAGTAGCTTTTGTCTGTAGTGGAGAGAGGATTAGATTGGAACCATGAAGCTTTTTTTTTAAATTAGTCACTTGGTGAATTTTCCTGGCTTATGATAAGTAAATTATGTGCTATGCACTATTAATAAAGAGATTAATAAATCAGCCTTGTATTCCAAGAGATTGATAGTCAACTTTAGGGGAGACAAAGACATCCACAATCTCAGTGTGTGCTATATGTGCTAAGTTGCTTCAGTTGTCTCTGACTCTTTGCAACTCCACGGACCCTCGGGGCTCCTCTGTCCAAGGGATTTTTCAGGCAAGAATACTGGAAGTGGATTGTCATTTCTTACTCCAGGGGATCTTCCTGCCTCAGGGATTGAACCCGTATCTCTTATGTGTCCTGCATTGGCAGGCAGATTCTTTACCACTGATGAGACCTGAAAAGCCTTCTCAGTACAGTATAATAAACAATCTAATGGAAGTTAGTACTGGTTTGCTGTGGGGATGTATTAGAGCCCTGCTGCTGCTGCTGCTGCTAAGTCGCTTCAGCCGTGTCCGACTCTGTGCGACCCCATAGACAGCAGCCCCCCAGGCTCCCCCGTCCCTGGGATTCTCCAGGCAAGAACACTGGAGTGGGTTGCCATTTCCTTCTCCAATGCATGAAAATGAAAAGTGAAAGTAAAGTCGCTCAGTCGTGTCCGACTCTAGTGACCCCATGGACTGCAGCCCACCAGGCTCCTCTGTCCATGGGATTTTCCAGGCAAGAGTACTGGAGTGGGGGTGCTATTGCCTTCTCCGATTAGAGCCCTACTGGCCTCAATTCATACCGGCCTCAATTTATACCAGGGCAAAGTTCTAGGGAGCAGAAATCAAAAATGATTTTGGGAGAAGGGTCAATATAGGGGTAAGAAAGTAAAGCATACAAGTTATTAAGTATAAAATAAATAATTTTATATATTGAATAATATAGGGAATATAACCAATATTTTATAATAACTATAAACGGAGTATAGCCTATAAAGTTTGTAAATTGATGTATTGTATACTTGTAACTTATATAATATTCTACAGCAACTATGTTGGTGTGTTTGTTCAGTCACTCTGTGATGTCTAACTCATTAGGACCCCATGGACTGCAGCATGCCAGGTTTCTCTGTCCTTAGCCATTTCATGTCCATTGAGTCAGTGATACTGTGCAACCATCTCATCCTCTGTCATCCCCTTCTCCTCCTGCTTTCTATCTTTCCCATCAGGATCTTTTCCAGTGAGTCAGCTGTTTGCATCAGTGGCTAAAGTATTGGAGCTGCAGCTTCAGCATCAGTCCTTCCAATGAATACTCAGGGTTGATTTCCTTTAGAATTGACTGGTTTGATTGCCCAGCTGTCTAAGGGATTCTCAAGAGTCCTCCAGCACCACAGTTCGAAAGCATCAATTCGTTGGCATTCAGCCTTCTTTATGGTCCAACTTTCGCATCTGTAGATGACTACTGGAAAAACCATAGCTTTGACTATAGGGACCTTTGTCAGCAAGGTAATGTTTATGCTTTTTAATATGCTGACTAGGTTTTCCTCCCAAGAAGCATGTGTCTTTTCATTTCCTGGCTGCAGCCACCGTCCACAGTGATTTTGGAGCCCAAGAAAATAAAGTTTTTCAGTTTCCATTGTTTCCCCATCTATTTGCCATGAACTGATGGAACCAGATGCCATGATGAGTTTAAGCCAACTTTTTCACTCTCTTCTTTCACTTTCATCAAGATGCTCTTTGCTTACTCTTTGCTTTCTGCCATAAGAGTGGTGTCATCTGTGTATATGAGGTTATTGTTATTTCTTCTAGGATTCTTGATTCCAGCTTGTGCTTCAACTTGCCCAGCATTTCGCATAATGTACTCTGCACATAAGTTAAATAAGCAAGGTGACAATATACAGCCTTGATGTACTCCTTTCCCAATTTGGAAACAGTCGGTTGTTCCCTGTCTGGTTCTAACTGTTGCTTCTTGGTCTGTATACAGGTCAACATACAGCAGTTATACATACTTCAATTTAAAAAAAAAATTGAAAATGAGTTTTGAATACCATATAGGATTTATTAGATGGAGGGACAGTATTAAAACCAAAAAAGATAAGAGTTAAAGGCACAACTGATTAAAATGACAATGCAATTTTAAAATAATGAACCATTCAGTAGAAGTTGAACATGAAATATTGTTGAGAAACTTGCTTCTTCCCCATCTTAATCACTATTCAGTTCCCAGCCATGAGTTTTTCCTGGCATTCTTAGGGGTTTTCATTTTATTATGTATGTGATGAAGGTGGGAGGGTCAGACATTGAAGGTTTTAAACAAGGGAGTAATGAAATTCGATTCCCATTATTATTGTCTAAATACTTTATATCTATTCTGTGGAACTTTATGCAGCTGTGAAAAAGGATAAGGTAGTATTATGCTATGGATTGCCTCTAAAACAAAATACAGAATTTTGTTCATCAGCTGCTTCCGTTTGTGTGCAAAGAATAATGAAAAGGATGTCTGCATTAACATATGCTTGTGTTTGATTATAGTATTTTTATGTGTAGGAATAATTTACATGCACAAACATGCAAAATATAACTTGATAGCAATAGTTGCCTTTGGATATAGGCATTAAAGGAGAAAGTCTGTAATGGGAAGAATATTTAATGCTTTGTGTGTTTTTTTGTACTATTTGAAATGATTTTAAGATACTCATTTTACTTTTGTTATCATACACATTTACCACTATGATGACTATTAACAAGTCATCTTAGAGGAAAAATATTACTGTTAAAATATATATACACATGTTTTATATGCAGAGTGTGTGTGTTAGTTGCTCGGCCATATCTGACTCTTTGCAACCCCATGGACTATAACCCTTGAGGCTCCTCTGTCCGTGGGATTTCCCAGATAAGAATACTGGAGTGCATTGCCATTTCCTTCTCCAGGGGATTTTCCTGACCCAGGTAAGGAACCCAGGTCTCCTACATTGCAAGCACATTCTTTACCATCTGAGCTACAAGGAAAGCCCAAAATACATATATTTGGCCATGCCCCATGGTGTGCGGGTCTTCGTTTCCTGACCAGGGATCATGGAACATGTGCCTCCTTCAGTGGAAGGGAGGTGCCTTAACCAGTGGACCACCAGGAAGTCCTTCTTATAACTGATCTGGAAGGGTTATACAACCCAGATGTTTTCTAAAGTCACTATATACATATAAAAGTATCTTTGGAACCTTTTTAAGACATGCAAAACAAAATGTATCTTCTTTAGCAGAAAGTAAACAAATTGACTGTGAAGGATTTCTTTTTCTCATTCATATCCTCAGCACTTCCTAGGTCAGGGCTCACAAATATTATCAGATGAATGAATCACAGGGCTTTAATTTATTTCTTGCCCCTGTTGACCTTTTGTTCTCTGAACCGCACATTAAAGTTATGTAAATCACTTGGGTATAGAGCCCAAATGGAGTATATGCTTTTCTATTGCATAGCCCCCAGAGGGGCCTTTATTCCCTTCTATTTCCTGCATAGATGACTCCCACACAAAAAAGGCTTAGCATATGTTTTGCCGGTGGCTCAGCAGATAAAGAGTCCTCCTGCAGTGTGGGCGACACAGCTGATGTGGGCTTAATCCCTAGGTCAGTAAGATCTCCTGTAGGAGGAAATGGCAACTCACTCCAGTATTCTTGCCCGAAAAATCAAAGTCAGACACCATGGATGGGTTTCCCTGGTGGCTCAGATGGTAAAGAATTTGCCTGCAATTCAGGGGACCTGGTTTCAATCTCTGGGTTGAGAAGATCCCTTGGAAAAGGGAATGGCAACCTACTCCATTATTCTTGTCTAGAGAATTCCATGTGCAGAGGAGCCTGGTGAACTTCAGTCTTTAGGGTCTCAAAGAATCGGACATGACTGAGCAACTAAGACTTTGACTCTCTATTTCATACTTTGCTGGAAGCAGGTGGTTGCAGACATACATTCAATATATTGACGGGCTGACAAGTTAGGAAAGCAAAGCATTAGACATCCCAGAGTCTATGAAGAGCAGCTTACCTCTCCAAAGCAATAGATAGGTTTGGGGATTGCCAGTTTGAGGAATCAGATTAGACAAGAGAGAGAGAAGGAGAGAGAAAACTTGGCTAACTCCCAATTTTTCTGATTTAGCTAAATGGTTGAAAGGGCATGAACTCCAACCTTCTCCTTAACTTGTATTGTTTTGGGCAAAACTCTTATTGTTTCAGAAATTCTATCCAGCTCACCTGCAAAACAGATGATGCTATATCCTCCATCCGCCTCCACACATTTTCAGTGGTATGGAAAGTGAAATATGTGAAAGCATTGTGTAAATGTCCCCAGTGCTCCAGAAACTTAAAGGCGTGTTATTGCCCACCTACACAGAGTCTTCTCGCATTTGCATTAGGTGTTAAGAGCAACAGGAAGGTTATGATGTCTTACATTCCTGCTCTTTGGGATTTTTATGGGGAAATGAGAACAGACGTTTACAAAAAAGGAGAATCTGTAGTGCAGACGGAGTTCTCCAAAGTGCCTCACACTCCACCTGGCAGATGGTTGTACCTATATAGATACGTTCCTTTCCTTCCGCCTCTGCTTACCTAAAACGACTTAGGGATGCTAACTCTGTCTGTTTTCAGAAGATTGCATTTCTGAACGTGCCAGTTTGGTTTAGCGTATGAGTATATGCTTTTTGTACATGAGTATTGTTAGTAAAGACATATTGCTAGTGAAGTCACAGAGGCAAGGAGTCCAGCCCTCACTGTGTTTAGGATTATTCTGCCAGTATGCACTTTTATGCTTGACTCTCTGTTTCTTTTCTGTCAAATGGGAATGAATACCATTGACTTTAACAGGATGTAAAGAGGATTTGAACCAAAATATGTCAATTATTTGTTAAAGGATCCAGCTAGTAATAGGTACACTGATAAATAGAATACATGGTATTAATTAATATAATCTGGCATTAACACCCACTCTATAAGAACTTAATGATCACTACATCTGTGCCAAATGCTGTGTTAACTGCCACATTTTTGCTTTATCTCAAAAATGGGAAAAGCAGTAGTACAGATAACTTAATCTGTTAATAAAGAGATTATATGCATACTTATAGTCAAAAGTCTGGTAATTTTAGGTGTAGCGATTGGATATCTCTACACCTTGTTCATCTCTGGACACCTGGCTGGCTTCTAACTAGCATGTGATATTTGCGTTTCTAAAGGCATTAGAAGAACCCAGAAGCCTGCATTCTGGGTTCTTCTAAAGACAAAATTATTTGCCTTGGACAAATCATATAATATTATAGGCTCCTAAATTTAACAAAGAGAGTAAAGAAAAGTATATCCTTAGTGCAATAGCAGCAGATGCTGCTGCTGCTGCTAAGTCGCTTCAGTTGTGTCCGACTCTGTGTGACCCCATAGATGGCAGCCCACCAGGCTCCTCCGTCCCTGGGATTCTCCAGGCAAGAACACTGGAGTGGCTTGCCATTTCCTTCTCCAATGCATGAAGGTGAAAAGTGAAAGTGAAATCGCTCAGTCGTGTCTGACTCTGAGCAACCCCATGGACTACAGCCTTCCGGGCTCCTCTGTCCATGGGATTTTCCAGGCAAGAGTACTTGAGTGGGGTGCTATCACCTTCTCTGCAACAGATGACGAGGGCTTAATTAATATTTATGGAGTACTTATTTGTTTCAAAAGGAATACAAGAAAAAAAGAACAGAAACAAGCACATGTTTCTGATTCCCTGAGCTCTAATGCAATTCAGTACAGTGAATTTATTTCATCACTTCCCTGATCAATCATAGGAGCTAAGGATGGCAATCTGAACCCACTATACTGATTAGTAACTGTGGTAACTGGGGCTATTGGCTATACAGGCACATCTCTGAAAAAAATATGTTCCAAGAGATTTGAGATGGGGCCCTTGGCACTGGTTTTATCTCTGAATGTGTCTGTTGCTCTCCTGGGGCTCAGATGCTCCGCCTTCTTTAGGGCATTGAGTTGAAGTTGTGACTCTTGGTATTGGCACACAGCCTGAGACGTTACCATTCCATCAAAGCTGCCCAAACCCTAACATCAGCACTTTGCCACTAACCAGCCACCCTGTGTAAGGAAACTCATTTCAATCAATCACAGTATTGACTTATCTGGAATATTTTGAGCCACTCTTCTTTGTCTAAAAATAACAATGCTTCGATAGCATGTAGCCACCCTTGTCCAAAGAGTATAGATGTGTGAAACTATAGTTTCAGCATCCCTTTTAGTTTTATTCTATCCATTTTATTTTTCTCCATCTGACTTTAAGTGTTAGAATTCATCTCTAAACCAATTCACTTCCAAGGTTTTGCAGAAGTCTCCAGTTACTTGAAGGTCTGACAGAATCAAAGGAACTTTCTCTGTCTGTGAGCCCAAATACAGACCAAAGAAAAATTGCAGGAGTGTTTTCAGGAGCTCTTTCCAAGTCTGATCTGTACCCTGACCCTTTTTTTTCTTTTTCTTGACAAAAAAGCCAGTTCTTTTGGGAATGAAATTATATCGATGCAATGATCTCACGTGTGAATATTTCTGGCCTCAGCATCTCTCTTAGTGTTGCTGCACAGACTGACATTGGGATTTCCTGAATAACCTTTCACGTTTTCAAAGGGCTTGAGCCACAGATTTCAACGTTGCCAATAAATGTTTGGCTGACAGCCGTACTTACTTATTTGGGTTAATAACAAAACAGCATTTAAAAAACTGCCCAGCCATAGTGAAAATTTCCTGTCTGACTGTGTTACAACAGATGCCGTAAATGTGTTTTTACCTGTAATTCGATCTGCTTTGTGTTTATTTAATAAAGGAGGTTCTATCATCTGAGCATGCTGAATTTTTTTTTTTTTTTTTTTATAGCTCATGAACACAGGCAGAGGGAAACAGCTGCCTCGTCAGTAAGGGCTGCATGCTATCAGGAGTGGTTTTATACTGTTATTACAAAAATATTTACAATTAAAATGTGGGGCTTGGTTTAAAGAACACCTGTTTAATCAAGGCTAGAAAGTCATATTTTGTATATGCCACTGGGTGAGCAGGTGCCTTGCATATCAATTCTGTCCCTGATTACTGTCTGTTCTAAAGAGTTTTCTCCAGAAAACTCTTTGTTTTCTGTTGGACTGCTAGTTAAAATTTTAGGACAAATATTTATCTACTAAGGTTTGCTTGGGCACTGAGTTAGGTTTTTCTTTTTTTTAATTTTCAAAATATTTTCCTTTATTATCAAAATAATATATCAAAGTATACATTCTCATCATGAAACATTCAGAAAATAAAGAATGATTTAAAGAAGAAAATTAAAAATAGCATTAAATAAAAATAACTAATTCAGTCATTATTATTTACATTTTAGTGTATGTTTTTCCCTAAATGTGTTTTTAAAAGATGAAATTATTCTATACATTCTGTTTTTAATATAACATTTTATGTTTAATTTTCCTTTTGTCTTTAAAAAATAATTTCCTGCAGGAAGTTTGCTACAGATCTTACCTAGAGAAATAAGAAGCAGAAAAGAGTAGTGTCCTGAATCTTCTGAGTTTTGTGGTGATGGAGATTTTTTGTTAATTGAATACCTTGATTCTCTGAGAGTAAATGTAGAGTAGATAATCACAACCTGGGCTTATAATGGTACAAAGTTAGAGAGGCTTGGGCCATTTACTAGTAATGTAAATTCAGGAAACTTGTTAGATTTTTCTCAACTTGGAGAGTTATAAAGGTGGTATTTTATTCCTCATAAGGTTTTTGAGAAAATTAAATAATTCAGTTTATATAAAGTACAAGTGCCTGGAATGAAGTTGTACGCTTAGTCGCTGAGTCATGTTCGACTCTTTGTGACCCCCGGACTGTAGCCCAGCAGGCTCCTCTGTCCATTGGATTTCCCAGGCCAGAATACTGGAGTGGGTTGCCTTTTCCTTCTCCAGTGGAGCTTCCCCACCCAGGGATAGAACCTATATCTCTTGTGCCTCCTGCATTGGCAGGCAGATTCTTTATCACTGAGCCACCTGGGAAGCCCCTGAAACGAAGTTAACACTTAGTAAATGCTGTTAGTATTAATATCCAAATAAGATGTATCTATAAGGGCGAACAGTTTTCAGAGACTGAATATTTTTGCCATTCTAAAACACCAGACTGGTTATACTTTGAATAATGCAAAAATTCATGTTTTTGACATCATATTGTAGTGAAAAAAGTATGAGACCACAAAATCACCCAGGTATATATTTGAATCTCAGCTCCATTACTTACTAGCTAAGCTTCAGTTTTTTCTCCCACCAAAGAGAGGGAATAATCCTTATCTTTATGGGCTGTTGTTAGGATTAAGTGATGCTATCTCCAAACTGTATTGACCCATAGTGAAAACCCAATACATTTTCTACTGTTTATGCATTCTCCTTTAAACTCTTCATTATGAATTAGTATCAGAGAGTGAGTTAATGCGATGGAAACACCTCTTTCCTCCCGTATAACATAGTTTTATTGAACTTCCTGGGAGTTAGGGGCAGAGATACTTGTTTGAAAGCCCAGTCACATTACTTATCAATTATTGTTGTGGATGATAGGCAGGCCAGCCTACCTGAGATTTATTCCTAAAGAATCAGTCTGCTCCTGAGGAGTCAGAACATTAAGATGCTGAGACAAATCTCAGTGTTCCATATCCTGATGCCTCTTCTGGACCCATTTAGTTGTAAATGGCCTTCCTGGGCAAAAGCATCCAAGGTGTGCTTGAAGGCTTTTTCACAGCCAGTGGCCCATAGACTCCATGATTGTGTGAGGACCTTCTACGTTATTTATTCTAACTCTCTGATCGACCTTCACACAGTCCTGGACTCCCTGGCCTCCAGCCACATAGATGTTTCACCTCTGAGCTGTCTAATCACCTCCTGACCCTGTTACTTTTTTTTTTTTTAATTGAAGGATAGTTGCTTTACAATAGTGTGTTGGTTGCTGCCGTATATCAACATGAATCAGCCATAGGTAGACATATGTCCCCTCCCTGTTGAACTTCCTTCCCTCCTCCCATTCCGTCCCATCCCTCTGTTGTCACAGGGCCCCAGCTTGAGTTCCCGGAGTCACACAGCACTCTTCTATTGGCTGGCTATCTATTTTACATATGGCAGTGTGAATGTTTCCACGCTGCTCTCTCCATTTGTCCCACTGTCTCCTTCCCCCACTCCATGTCCGCAAGTCCGTTCTCTTTGTCTGCATCTAAACTGCTGCCCTGCGAATAGGTTAATCATTACCATCTTTCTAGAGTACACATGTGTGTGTTCATATGCGATCTACGTTTTTTCTCTTTCTGACTCCTTTCCCTCTGTATAATAGGTTCTAGTTTCTAATTATGCACCATAATTAGAACACATTGACTCAAATACAGTCCCTTTTTATGGTTGAGTAATATTCCATTGTATATATGTACCACAGCTTCTTTATTCATTCATCTGTTGATGGGCAGCTAGATTGCTTCCATGTCCTAACTGTTGTAAATAATGCTTCAGTGAACATTGGGGTACATGTGTCTTTTTAAATTATGATTTACTCAGGATATATGCCCGGTAGTGGGATTGTTGGGTCATATGGTAGTTTTATTCCTAGTTTTTTAGGGAATACTCCACTGTCGTCCACAGTGGCTGTATCAGTTTACATTACCATCAACAGTGCAAGAGGGTTCCCTTTTCTCCATACCCACTCCAGCATTTATTCTTTTTAGATTTTTTTGATGATGGCCATTCTGACTGGTGTGAGGTGATATCTAACTGTAGTTTTGAAGAGTTGACTCATTGGAAAAGACTCTGATGCTGGGAGGGATTGGGGGCAGGAGGAGAAGGGGACAACAGAGGATGAGATGGCTGGATGGCATCACTGACTCGATGGACCTGAGTCTGAGTGAACTCCGGGAGTTGGTGATGGACAGGGAGGCCTGGCGTGCTGCGATTCATGGGGTCGCAAAGAGTCAGACGACTGAGCGACTGAACTGAACTGAATAAAGAATGATGTTGAGCATCTTTTCATGTGCTTTGTAGCCATCTGTATGTCTTTGAAGCAATGTCTCTTTAGGTCTTCTGCCCACTTTTTGAATTCGGTTGTTTGTTTTTCTGGTATTGAGTTGCATGAGCTGCTTGTATATTTTGGAAATTAATCCTTTGTCAGTTGTTTCATTTGCTATTATTTTCTCCCATCCTAAGAGTTGTCTTTTCACCTTGTTTATCGTTTCCTTTTCTGTACAAAAGCTTTTAAGTTTAATTAGGTCCCACTTGTTTATTTTTGTTTTTATTTCCATTACTCTCGGAGATGGGTCATAGAGGATCCTGTTGTGATTTATGTCATAAAGTATTCTGCCTATGTTTTCTTCTAATAGTTTTATAGTTTCTGGTCTTACATTTAGGTCTTTAATCCATTTTGAGTTTATCTTTGTGTATGGTGTAAGGATGCTTCACTGGTAGCTCAGATGGTAAAGAGTCTGCCTGCAATGCAGGAGACCTGTGTTCAGTCCCTGGATCAGGAAGATCCCCTGGAGAAGGAAATGGCAACCCACTCTGGTATTCTTGCCTGGAAAATTCCATGGATGGAAGCACCTTGTGGTCTACAGTCCATGGGGTCACAAAGAGTTGGACATGACTGAGCAACTAACTTTAACTTTTATGGTGTTAGGAAGTGTTCTAATTTCATTCTTCTACATGTAGCGGTCTAGTTTTCCTGTCACCACTTACTGAAGAGACTATCTTTTCTCCATTGTATATTCTTGCCTCTTTTGTTACTGTTTTTCATTTATATGTCTGTGCTGGGTCTTAGTTGCAGAATGCAGGATCTTTTAGTTGTGGTGTTCAGGATCTGTTTCCCTAACCAGGGATCTAATCCTGGCCCCTTGCTTTGAGAGCATAGAGTCTTTGACCTTGGGTACAAGCCTCCAGTCCTTAGTTGTATTCAGTTCTCATGATTTCAGGCATGAGTTGGACAATATTTTTTATTAAACACCTGTTAAAGAATAAAATTCAACAGAGTACATTTTAAATATCTTATTGGCTATATTCAGCAATCATGAATTGAGGAACATCCAGTCTATTATTGTGCAATTCAGGAGAGCTTTATAGACCAAAGTGAGTAAGAACAAAGGAGTTATACTGGATGTTGGCCAATTAAAGCAGGGTTACTCCCTTTATATGGAGGAAAGGGCAGCCGTGGAACCAGGTAGGCAACTATGCTGAGCTGGCAAGTGCTGACTGGTTGATGTAGGACTTCCTTTTCTGGGAGAGTCAAGCGTAGAAATTAAGGAAAAATTTTGTTTGCTGACGTGTGAGCAAGTGTGAGCAGCTCTGTCCTGGACCTAATCTGACTACTTAAACATGCCAAATACCATGTGTTCTTTCTTTTTGTTATTCCCAAAAAGCATAGGGTAGGTAGACCTTGTTGACTTTTAGAGCTGTTTCAGGGCAAATAGAGAGACCCTAGGAAGATATTTGAATTTCTTATCACCAGGCATGTGTAAGCAGAGATCTCTTATCCTGCAGGTTACCCAGGGGATATAAAAAAGGTGGAAAGGGATGAGAAAGTCCGTGGAGGAACTCTCACCTGCTCTTGAGACTATTAGGATATTTCAACCCAGTACCCTTTTATTTTTCAGCTCTTTACCTGTTGGGATGAGGATAGTTATATTCAGCAACAAAGCCATTACATGTAGAGATTTTTTAAAAATCCAAAAACCAGATAAAAAGCATTGAAAATCAGAAGACCTTTCTGGGTTTATCGCTGCAATGTTTTCTTTAGAAGTGAACAAACCAACTTCCTTCAATGGCTCTGTATCAAGATGCTGTTTGACAAAACTTTCTCCGATGATTGATAGAAATGTTCCACATCGGTGTGTCCCAGTATGATAGCACTAACCATTTATGGTTATTGAACACTTGGAACATAATGTGACTGAGTAACTGAGTATTTAATTTTATTTAACATAAATTTAATTGTCCACATGTCTAGTGGCTCTAGAATGTAGTGGGTCTAGAACGTATCATGGTTTTGTTGGAAAGATACTTAACTGCCAAAGAGTATTTCAGACCACCCCTGCAGAGACATTTGGGATCACTAAGAGTCTCCACGTTTGAAACAGACAGTCATTTTTGAAGAAAAACATGACATGGGTGGTTGCATTATCATGCATCAATACTCTTTATGTCCTTGTTGGTAAGGAAGCATTGGTGGCACATTGGTAAAGAATCTACCTGTCAGTGGAGGAGATGCAAGACACCTGAGTTTGATCCCTGGGTCAGGTCCCCTGGAGTAGAAAATGGCAACCCACTCCAGTATTCCCGCCTGGAGAATTCCGTGGATAGAGGAGCCTGGTGGGCTACAGTTCATAGGGTCTCAAAGAGTCAAATGAGACTGAGCATGCACACATACATTGTGAGCCTTAAAAGAAAAATTAATAATTTTTACAAAATTAAGAACTTAAGAACTTTGATTTAGGCATCATAAAGTTAAAAAAAAAGTGAATGGGAAAAAGAAAAGGTATTTGCTGCTTATAACTGGCAAAAAATTATTATAATAAGTAAAAATAAATAAAATAAAAGATGCAAAAGAGAAACATGAATTACTGTAAATGTATCATGCAAATTAATAATTGCAGTTAAGTAGTGTTCTTGCCTGGAGAATCCCAGGGACGGGGGAGCCTGGTGGGCTGCCGTCGATGGTGTCACACAGAGTAGGACACGGCTGAAGTGACTTAGCAGCAGCAGCAGCAGTGTTGTGTATCTAACACAATGCAAAAATTACATGTTGAACAATAGTAAATGATGAAGATATAGAGCAATGTAAGTTCTTATAACTGATAGCTAGTGTGTGAGCTTATAAAACTCTTTTATAAAATAATTTAATATTATCATGGAAACTACAAAGACTGAAACTATGGATATATTTATTACCTAGCAATTTTTCTCCTAGGTAAATGCCCTAGAAACTCTTCTTAGACACAGGCACTGGAGTTCAAGTAAAAGGTCCACATAAGCATTTAATGTTAAAAAATGTAAATATCTCAGATTTTCACTAATGTAGAGTGGATAGATCTGGTGTTGTCTTAAGATAATTTGGTGTAATGAATGAACTAAAACTGAAACCAATAGCATGGATGAATCTCAAAAACAAGAGTTGAAGAAGATCAAGCCAAGAAGTATACGTGAGGCTGAATTCTAAAAAAAAAGGAGGAGGGGTTAAATATGGAATTTGGAGAAATAGTATTAGTGAGGGATGGGATGCTGTTCTGTAGGGTCATATAAGAAACTTCAAATACTTCAGGATCATTCTACTTTTATGTGGTTGACTAATTCATGAATGTTCCTTTTAGTATTATTCTTTAACCTTTCTTTTATATGTTATGCATATATTTTGTGTATAGATAGCTTATTTCACAATAAAAGCAAATATTAAAAAAAGAGCACACTTCTATGGCAGAATATAAATTGCTTCATAAAAAAAGTTCTTTACCAGCTGCAGAGAACCTCTAGGCTCACTCATAAGCTAAAAGATATGCTAATTTGAGAGCCTGTCCTGGTGTCTCAGTGGTAAAGAACCCATCTGCCAATGCACGAGATGTGGGTTCGATCCCTGAGTAAGGAAGATCCCCTGAAGAAGGAAATGGCAACACTCTCCAGTGTTCTTGCCTGGAAAATCCCAGGGACCGAGGAGCCTGGCGGGCTACAGTCCATGGGGTCTCAAAGAGCCAGACCTGACTTAGCAAACAAATAACAACAACATGCTAGTTTAGTTCTTTTTCTTACAGGCTCAGACTCAGAGTTCTTGGCGCTCAAATTTCTGTCCTAGTAAATTAATAATCCTTATATGTTATATATCAAAGCTAAAATTGCTAGTGTTATGTCTAGAAATAAGACTGGCTTATGTCTATTAAGTGGTCATTATGGACCTGGCACTTTTTAAATAGCTTCAGTTCAGTTCAATCCCTCAGTTGTGTCCAACTCTTTGTGGCCCCATGAATCTCAGCACGCCAGGACTCCCTGTCCATCACCAACTCCCAGAGTTCACTCAAACTCACGTCCATCGAGTTGGTAATGCCATCCAGCCATCTCATCCTCTGTTGTCCCCTTCTCCTCCTGCCCCCAAATCCCTCCCAGCATCAGAGTCTTTTCCAATCAGTCAACTCTCCGCATGAGGTGGCCAAAGTACTGGAGTTTCAGCTTTAGCATCATTCCTTCCAAAGAACACTCAGGACTGATTGCCTTTAGAATGGACTGGTTGGATCTCCTTGCAGTCCAAGGGACTCTCAGTAGTCTTCTCCAACACCACAGTTCAAAAGCATCAATTCTTCGGCACTCAGCCTTCTTCACAGTCCAACTTTCACATCGATACATGACCACTGGAAAAACCATAGCCTTGACTAGATGGACCTTTGTTGGCAAAGTAATGTCTCTGCTTTTGAATATGCTGTCTAGGTTGGTCATAACTTTCCTTCCAAGGAGTAAGTGTCTTTTAATTTCATGGCTGCAGTCACCATCTGCAGTGATTTTGGAGCCCCCCAAAATAAAGTCAGCCACTGTTTCCACTGTCCCCATCTATTTCCCATGAAGTGATGGGACCAGATGACATGATCTTTTGTTTTCTGAATGTTGAGCTTTAAGCCAACTTTTTCACTCTCCTCTTTTACTTTCATCAAAAGGCTTTTTAGTTCCTCTTCACTTTTTGCCATAAGGGTGGTGTCATCTGCATATCTGAGGTTATTGATATTTCTCCTGGCAGTCTTGATTCCAGCTTGTGCTTCTTCCAGCCCAGAGTTTCTCATGATGTACTCTGCATATAAGTTAAATAAGCAGGGTGATAATATACAGCCTTGACGTACTCCTTTTCCTATTTGGAACCAGTCTGTTGTTCCATGTCCAGTTCTAACTGTTGCTTCCTGACCTGCATATAGGTTTCTCAAGCTTAGCACACATTAATTTATTGAGTCTTTGCCACAGCTCAATGAAGAGAGCATTATTATTATCCATTCCCTTTCTGCTGATAAGGAAGCTGAAATTCAGAAAGTTTGAATGACTTGCCCAATTTTCCACAGCTAGTGAGTAGAGAAGACTGTTGCTCACACAAGTAGTAGGAGTTCAGAGGAATGGCTACAGGCTCTTTCTCTGTATCCCCTAATTGATGTTGAGTTTGGAAACCTCGTGTCCAGCACTTGATTATAGACCATCAGAACAGAAACCACTGTACTAAGAAATAAGTCTTCTTGAGGAATTTAGGTTGAGGAAAGCAATAATGAGTGTTTGTTACAGTTATAAGAAAATGATGAAATAGCTTAATAATAAAAGCAGTGTCATTGATAGTTATCATGTCTTAAATTAGTGGATATGGTACTATTAGTTATCATTTGCATTCCTCAGACATTTTTTCCAGATTTTCTTATTTCACTGTTCAAATTCTCATGAATCTGATTGGTTCTGTTGCCAAGAGGCATCACTCGTAACAATCTTAACAGCTAATACTTCCTTAGTACATTCCACATGCCAGAAACTGGATTAAATATTTTGGCAATGCTCTCCTGTTTATCTTTGGCATTGTTATGTTATTATCCCTCAAGACCATCCCCAAGAAAAAGAAGTGCAAAATGGCTTCTCTACTTTTCACAGCTTACAAATAGCTGTGAAACGTAGAGAAGTGAAAAGCAAAGGAGAAAAGGAAAGATATACCCGAAGAATAGCAAGGAGAGGTAAGAAAGCCTTTGTCAGTGATCAGTGCGAAGCAATAGAGGAAAAAAATAGAATGGGAAAGACTAGAGATCTCTTCAAGAAAATTAGAGATACCAAGGGAGCATTTCATGCAAAGATGGGCACAATAAAGGACAGGAATGGTATGGACCTAACAGAAGCAGAAGATATTAAGAAGAGGTGGCAAGAATACACAGAAGAATTATACAAAAAAGATCTTCACAACCCATATAATCACGATAGTGTGATCACTCACCTAGAGCCAGACATCCGGGAATGTGAAGTCAAGTGGGCCTTAGGAAGCATCACTACGAACAAAGCTAGTGGAGGTGATGGAATTCCAATTGAGCTATTTCAATCCGGAAAGATGATGCTGTGAAAGTGCTGTACTCAATATGCCAGCAAATTTGGAAATCTCATCAGTGACCACAGGACTGGAAAAGGTCAGTTTCATTCCAATCCCTAAGAAAGGGAATGCCAAAGATTGCTCAAACTACCGCGCAATTGCATTCATCTCACATGCTACTAAAGTAATGCTCAAAATTCTCCAAGCCAGGTTTCAACAGTAACTTCCAGATGTTCAAGCTGAAAAAGGCAGAGGATATATTTAGAAAAGGCAGAGGAACCAGAGATCAAATTGCCAACATCTGCTGGATCATTGAAAAAGCAAGAGAGTTCCAGAAAAACAAATAAAATAGATGTTTTATTTGACATAGCTTTATTGACTATGCCTTTGATTGTGTGGATCACAAAAAAACTGTGGAAAATTCTGAAAAAGATGGGCATACCAGACCACCTGATCTGCCTCTTGAGAAATCTGTATGCAAGTCAGGAAGCAACAGTTTGAACTAGACATGAAACAACAGACTGGTTCTAAATAGGAAAAGGAGTACATCAAGGCTGTATATTGTCACCCTGCTTATTTAACTTATATGCAGAGTACATCATGAGAAATGCTGGACTGGATGAAACACAAGCTGGAATCAAGATTGCTGGGAGAAATATCAATAACCGCAGATATGCAGATGACGACATCCTTATGGCAGAAGGTGAAGAAGAACTAAAGAGCCTCTTGATGAAAGTGAAAGAGGAGAGTGAAAAAGTTGGCTTAAAGCTCAACATTCAAAAAACTCAGATCATGGCATCTGGTTCCATCACTTCATGGCAAATAGGTGGGGAAACAGTGAAAACAATAACAGAATTTATTTTCTTGGGCTCCAAAATCACTGCAGCTGGTGACTGCAGCCATGAAATTAAAAGATGCTTACTCTTTGGAAAAAAAGTTATGACTAACCTAGACAGCATATTAAAACGCATAGAGATTAACAACAATTGTCCATCTAGTCAATGCTATGGTTTTTCCAGTAGTCATGTATGGATGTGAGAGTTGGAATATAAAGAAAACTGAGTGCCGAAGAATTGATGCTTTTGAAATGTGGTGTTGGAGAAGACTCTTAAGAGTCCCTTGGACTTCAAGGGGATCCAGCCAGTCCATCTTAAAGGAAACCAGTCCTGAATATTCATTGGAAGGAATGATGCTGCAACTGAAACTCCAATACTTTGACCACCTGATGTGTAGAGCTGACTCATTTGAAAAGACCCTGATACTGGGAAAGATTGAAGGCGGGAGGAGAAGGGGACTCAGAGAATGAGATGGTTGGATGGCATCACCGACTCAATGGACTCGAGTTTGAGTAAACTCTGGGAGCTGGTTATCGACAGGGAGGCCTGGCATTCTGCAGTCCATGGGATCGCAAAGAGCCATACACGACTGAGTGACCGAACTGACTGACTATGTAGCTAAAGTGACTTGTTCAAGGTCATCTTGCTGGTAAATTGCAGAACTTGATTTGAAACCCAGATCTTCCCAAATCTAGCTTTGGTTCTTTTAGACATATTTTGTCTGAGAGGAGAGTCCATCTGCACTGTATAATAATTTTATGATATTGTGTTTTAACAGAAACATACCTAATCTGGCAGTGTTTTAAGCCAGGAGTTCAGGAGTCCACTTTTCTAGAAAGGATTGGAGAGTACATATAGGTTCTGTGCGCCACACAGGCTTCGTTGGAACTGTTCAAATCTGCCATTAGGGAGTGAAGACCACCAAGGCAAATGAATGGGTGTATCTGTGTCCCCCACAAATCTTTATTCACAAGGAATGACCAGCGTTAGCCTAAGAGTTTCCGATTGTGGACCCTGGTTTGAAGGGGTTGACAAATACCACCATAATCCTTAAAACAAAAGCAAGAAAACTTAAAAGCAGGTATTGCTATATTAATGGCAACAGTATAACATATTAGGAAACTGAGGTGAATAAAGTTAAAATAAATTGCCCAAACTTTCATAACTGGTAAACAATAGAAGGAGAGTGTGAGGTCTTCAGGACTGTAGTCTTCACCATTTGTGTGATGTCCCCACATTTGACTCAACAGAAGTCCCAGATTCTAACTCCTAAATTTGTGAGAGAGTAGGGCTTCCCTGGTGGCTCAGATGGTAAAGAATCTGCCTGCAGTGCAGGAGTCCTGGGTTCAATCCCTGAGTCAGAAAGATCCCCTGGAGAAGGAAATGGCAACCCACTCCAGTATTCTTGCCTGGGAAATCCCAATGGACAGAGGAGCCTGGTGGGCTACAGTCCATGGGGTTGCAAAGGGTCAGACATGACTGAGGTACTAACACTTTCACTTTCAGCTCTTCCTCTCTGCCTCTTCAGTCCCAGGACACATCCTTAGTTCTTCCTAGGAAATCCCTGTGCCAAGGTACATACTATGAGCACTTCTAAACGTATATTCTTTCCCCAGTCCTTATATTCCTCAGGGCTTCCCTGGAGGTCCATATGCTTCCTTTCATGTGTCTATAAGGTTTCAGTGCCTTGTTATACAATCCTGAGTACCTTCTGCCTACCTTCTTCAGCTCCTCTTTCTCCTTCTATTCTTTTGTTCCTATGTTTGGATTGACTCTGGATGGAGTGCATCAAGTTTTGCACATACTCTCTGTAAACTATTTATGTAACGGCTCGCGAGAAGAGAAGCACATTTCTGCATGCTGGATTTCAATAAAGGGATATATAAATGAGCGACATTGTTTTTTCTTGAAGGTGAAACCAAGCAAGATTCATCTTGACTTCTGCAGGAGATGTTAAAGTATCTGACATTAAACAGGTGCCTAATAAATGTTGCCAAATAAATAAATGGCTAAATGGCGCCTCTTACTTGATAGTCTTAAAGCATTTCTGAAATGAAGAGAGTATTCACTGATTAGACAGTAAGTAGATGTGAATGGTGTTGTTGTTCAGTAGCCTAGTCTTGTCTGACTCTTCCTGATCCCATGGACTGCAGCACTCCGGGCTTCCCTTTCCTTCACCATCTCCCCGAGTTTGCCCAAGTTCATGTCAACTGAGTCAGTGATGCCATCCAACCATCTCATCCTCTGTCGTGCTCTTCTCCTTTTGCCTTCAATCTTTCCCAGCCTCAGGGTTTTTTTCCAACGAGTTGGGTGTTCGTATCAGGTGGCCAAAATATTGGAGCTTCAGCTTCGGCATCAGCCCTTCCAATGAGTATTCAGGGTTATTTCCATTAGTATTGACTGGTTTGATCTCCTTTTGCAGTTCAAGGAACTCTCAAGAGTCTTCTCCAGCACCACCATTCAAAAGCATCCATTCTTTATGGTCCAGCTCACAGTCACACGTGACTACTGGAAAGACCATAGCTTAACTCTACGGACCTTTGTGGGCAAAGTGATGTCTTTGCATTTTAACGCGCTGTCTAGGTTTGTCATAGCTTCCCTGCCGAGAAGCAATCAGCTTCTAATTTCATGGCTGCAGTCACCATCTGCGGTGATTTTAGAGCCCAAGAAAGGGCTCCGCCTGAGAGGAAATCCGCCACTGTTTCCACTTTTCCCCTTCTATTTGCCATGAAATCATGAGGCCAGATGCCATGATCTTAGGGGGTTATTTCCCTTTTATAATATTTAGTTTTAAGCTGGCTTTTTCACTCTCCTCTATGACCCTCATCAAGAGGTTCTTTAGTTCCTCTTCGCTTTCTGCCATTAGTGTGATATCATCCACTTATCTGAGGATGTAACTATGAGTACTTGTAATTAAACATTTGGATGCCCTTAAGAAAATTCCTTCTTCTGTTTCCCCAGTCTATGTATGAGACAACGTCTCACCTACCTTTAAAGTTCTTTTTTTTCATTTTTAACAGATTATTGGGGTATAATTGATGTACAGAAACTGCACATATTTAATGCATACAATTTGATGAGTCTGGACATATGGACATATGCTTACACCTGTGAAGCTAGTATCACAGTCAAGGCAATAAATGTATTCCTTACCTCTAAAGAAAGAACAATGACTGATACTATGTAAAAAAACGGAGGGCAAATTTAAAAAAAAAGAAAAATAAGTTAAAAAAAAAGTAATCATTCATTTTCCCTGTCTTCTGTGTTTGGGTTTGCACAAAGGTTTTGCTTTGTTTTTTTTTCCCTTGTGTCTCTTCCAGTGATTGATAGAGGCTTGTTGGAAGGTTGCGTTCATAAAAATGCTTAGGCTAATCCTGGTCTCCTGAGAACTAGTAGCTTGAATGATCAGTGATGCCTCCCATGGGTGTGTGATGGTAAAGTGGGGGCACCTCTGCCAAGTATCTATCTTTACTAGAATTTATGTTGCTCTCTAAATAAAGATTTCTATTTTACTAATCAGTGAGAAAACATGTCAGTGACAAACTCTAGCTGGCCTCTATCTTGGCCTTACTAATGTTTCTCAGGTTCCCTTTTCGCTCGTCTGCAGGAGATGAGGAAAGCCTTTTACCCCAATTCTAACAGTCCTGTATTGTGTCTCACCTCTAATGTCTGAAATGCGTGTTGTCAGTAGCTAAGATTTATTGAATGCCTACCTTACTGAAGACACCTTTACTTTGGGCTCATCTTTTCTGGCTCTAGCTCTGGGCTTCTGAGTCTTTATTTCTTTCTGCTCTTTTTCAGCCCAGAAGCAAATTGCTTTTCAAAAGTTTGAGAAGAAACTAGAGCAGTTTTGGATGGGTTAGAAATTGGGGGAAATGGCTCATTTCATGAATAAATATTTGCCTGCAGTTCTCCACTTTGCAGCCTCAAACAGGGATTAAAAGGTAAAGATTGGCAGGAAGGAGGTGAGGAGGCTTTTAGGCAAAAAGCAGCATGGGTGTTAGAGCTCCACTTACAGAGAATGTAGTTTTCCTTTGTTGTAAGTAAAAATCAGCTCTAAGTAGCCCTTTGTAGCTGCCATTACAGAGGGTCAATCCAGTAGAAAATGCACAGGCTTTGAGTCAAAAATATCTGAATTTGGATCACTGACAAGAAGTGTGAACTTGTGCAGGTAGCTTAAGGTCAAAGAATGTCAGCTTCTTCATCTGCAAAATGGGGAGCAATTCATGTAAAATACATGCATAACCTCGCATGCAGTAGATGCCCATCAGTAAATCTTTGTTCTCTTCAGTTTATCATGAGGGAAACCTTAGAAATGAATAGTAGACCCTGACATTAGAATAGGAAACTAGACCCTGATGGTGGGAAAGACTGAAGGCAAAAGAGAAGGGAGCAGCAGAGGATGAGATGCTTAGATAGTATCACCAACTCAATAAATGTGAATTTGAGCAAAGTCCGGGAGCTCGTGGACGACAGAGGAGCCTGGCGTGCTGCAGTCGATGGAGTTGCCAAGAGTCATACACGACTTAGCACCTGAACAACAATAACAGTATTTGATGACTTACAAGCCCACTGGAATTATTCAGTTTCAGACTGGTTTGAAGCAAACATCTTGGAGGATTTTATTTGTATAAATGTGTTACCATACAAAATCATTACACCACCGCCACCTCCAACAGTAATAGCAGTAGCAGCAACAACAAAACCATCCTTGGTAGCTTCCCTCAGTATGAATAGTCAGGGCAATAGATCTTAGCCTTTTTACCAAATGGGTCAAGAAAAGCCTGATTTGTACAGAGAGAAATGCACACACATACACACAAATAATGAGAACCTTGTGTTTCAGAACTACTGGCCTGATACACTCACTAAAATGCTGGCATACCTTGTGAAGTGGGATAAAGATTTTAATAGAAGAGCAGAAGAAAATTTTGGAGCATCCAAAGATAGTAGGGGTTCCCTGCCAAAAGAGGAAGAAATTACACATCTATAGATTCTGGGTTTAAACTGAGCTTGGATGGAGGTTGAAAAAACATTGTTGAATATACTGGCACATTTTAGATGATTCTGCACTGCAATAACAATGAAAGCCACCACAAAAATAATGATAAAAATGACAAACAGCCACTAAAGCTAATATGTACTGAATGCTTGCTACTACCGGCTGTGTGCTAAGTTCTTTAATAAGCTGGCAAGAACCTAACCAGTGTGGTTGTGAAGGAAAAAAAATGAATTAATAAATACAATGTGTCCATTAACACACAGTTCAGACATGGTAAATTCAATATTGGAAGCTGAGAGTTCAGATGCCCTATAGCAGTGTTATAGGCAGGCATGATTTATGTTTGTTTTTAAACTTTGGTATTGGGATATAGCCTGTTAAAAATGATAGTTTCAAGTGAACAGTGAAGGGACTCAGCCATACATATACACGTAATCATTCTCCATGATCTTAAAGATTATTCTTCTCTTCCACACCCTTAGCTTACATGAAACGAAACTTATCCTGACCCATTTACTTTACCTCCCAAAATTTCTTATGGGAATTCCGGGGGTATTTTTCTCCCAAGCTGTTTTGTTTAGTTTCAGACTGCTTCATTATATGTATCATACTGGCACTGATTTCAGTTACCCTTAACTTCAAACTCACCTTGTTCATAGAAAAGAATTTATCACCTTGACAGTTTAGCCATCATGTTTTTTAAGACACAAGTCCTGGAGAGGAGGCACCTTTACATTTTTTAATTTTTTAAATTAATTTTTGTTAATTGTTGTTTTATTAATTGTTGTGTTAATTTATGCTGTATAGCAAAGCGAACTGGTTGTGTGCATGTATGTATGTATGTATGTATGTGTGTATATATATATATATATATATATATATATATATATACACATATGTATGTGTGTGTGTGTGTGTGTATATATATATATATATATATATAAAATCTCCACTCTTATTTAGATTTCCTTCCCATTTAGGTCACCACAAATCATTGAGTAGGGTTCCCTGTGCTATACAATAAGTTCTTATTAGTTATCTGTTTTATACCCACTCCAGTATTCTTGCCTGGAGAATCCCAGGGACAGAGGAGCCTAGTGGGCTGCCGTCTATGGGGTCGCACAGAGCTGGACACGACTGAAGCGACTTAGCAGCAGCAGCAGCAGTGTATATATGTCACTCCCAACTTCCCAATTCACCCTAACCAGTCCTCCACCCCCTCTCTGGCCAGGAGGCACTTTACTTGAATGCATTGGAAGGACGTCTGAAGTAAATGACCTTCAAGAAGTATAGAATAATACCTTCTTATAATGGTATTTTTTCCACCAATGAATTTTAAGATTTGTCTTCCCCAACTTCCTGCCTCTTTTTTGTTGTTGTTACTTACACAGACATTTTTGAGTGTTTACTATGCTCTAGACACTGCTTGGGGCTGGAGAATCAAAGACAAATAGTATTCTGTCTGCCTTTAAGGAGCTGCCATGCCAGGATCTCTCAGAGGGTTGACTGCTGTGTGAGTGGAGAAGATAGTAAAATCTATGAAAAGAATTTAAGTGACTTAACTCCACAGCAGTGAAAGTTCACCTTAAAAAAAAATGTTGCCCAAATTCCATGACTTTGTGTTCTTTGTTAACAGTTCTGGCTTTTTAATATTATGCCTTGTAAGAGCCCATTGGTTTCATGTACCATTAGGTATTTTGAAAACTGATCTTTATACTGGATGTCTGCATTCCAGACTGTTTTTCTCAAATGGATCAGTATGCTTTTTTTTTAAAGACATATGAGTTGTTTGCATAGATTCACATGGAGTGAATCCTCCAATCATGAGAGTGGGTTACCACCAGTATGGTAACAAAGGGTTAAGCTTAAGAAGCTTTAAGCTACTCATACTCTTCCAGCTTTGGTTTACAGTTAAGGTCTCCACCAATGTCCATTATGCGTGGACTATTGTATTTTTAGTCACAGTTCAGTTCAGTTCAGTCGCTCAGTCATGTCCGACTCTTTGTGACTCCATGAACTGCAGCACGCCAGGCCTCCCTGTCCATCGCCAATTCATTGAACCTCACTCAGAGAGCATCTTCAGATCCCGAAATGATGATCGCTAACTAACAGCCCTGGTGCTGCCCCCTCCAGCACTCACCCTGAGAAGTCTGGAATCCCCGATCAAATCCATGAGTGATGATGGATTCCCAAGATATCACAGGAGGGATCTTGATATGATGTGCAGCCAGAGAGAGAGAGAATAGATCTACTACAAAATCAACCTGGACTATTCTTAAAATGAACTTTGTAGTATTAAAATATTATTATGGGACCTATGACTGATTTATGTTGATATATGGGAGAAACCGATACAATATTGTAAAGCAATCATCCTCCAATTAAAAAAAAATTAAAAATACAGAGCTACCATATGATCCAGCAATTCCACTTCTGGATATATATCTAAAAGAATTGAGAGTGATGTGGATGGACCTAGAGACTGTCGTACAGAATGAAGTAAGTCAGAGAAAAACAAGTATCATATATTAATGTATATATATAGGATCTGGAAAAATTGGTAAAGCAGAAATAAAGACACAGGTGTAGAAAACAAACATATGGATTCCGAGGGGAAAAGGTGGAGGATGGGATAAATTGGGAGATGGGGATTCACACATACATACTCTTGATATCATGTGTAAAATAGGTAACTAATGAGAACCTCCTGTATAGCACAGGGAACTCCACTCAGTGCTCTGGTGGTGGTGACCTAAGTAGGATGGAAATCTCAAAAAGAGGGGATGTATGTATGTATACATATAGCTGATTCACTATGCTATACAGTAGAAATTAACACAACATTGTAAAGTAACTATACTCCAATAAAAATGTTTTTGAAAAATAAAAAAATATATATAGTTATGAAGCACAGACGGTCTATTATATATGCATTACTACAAAAATATTTGCAAGATGATTTTCACTGCTGTTTTGCATACTTAGAGTGAGAGAATTGAAGCAACCTCTCCAAGTTTGCAAAGCTAATAAAAGACTGGAACTAACTTTTGAATATCATATATTTCAGTATAACTTCCTCCCTGAAAAAGTTTCCATCAAGTCTTAAGTGTGGGATTAACAGTGCAGCCTTAGGAAATGACTGGGAAAAGGAGTGTATTTGTCAGGCACTGGAGTAGACTGACTCACGTGTCAGTCAACGTTGTGAATATTAGTTCTGATCTACATTCGTTGAAAGAAACCTGCAGCCTCTTGAACCCACATTTCAAATCTCTTTTGGCTATTATAACCCAGATTATCAATGAGAGCCCCTTCGTTCTACCCTCGTGCATTCAGTTGGGCTGGGTAGGCACATGGGCTTTGTGAGAGATGTTCTTATTCTTTCAATTATGAGCTTTGGGAGATCAGTCTTTCCGAGCTTTGTCATTTCCCCTTAGAAGCAGAAATACTAACCTTAAAGGAAAGCTTATAAGTGTAGTGCTAGATCTAACTTTTCTGTTAATGTTGGGAGAAATGAATTGGATGAATATATCCAATTGACTATATGAATTGGATGAATAAAGGAATGAATGTTTAATTCACTCATTAAATCAGTTATTTGTAATACCATTTTTATGACCTCAAAATGTTTTTAAATTTTTCAAGTATCAAATAACAAGTATCGTTTCCATGCTGTTGTAGTCATGCTATGTGGTCATCTTCCTTATTTTTATCCCACTTAATTTCTTACCATTAGAGCTTCATACTAATGACCTACCACATGCCATTCTGTATGCTTGGCTTATTGCAACACTGAGCTTCCTAAGGGAGTCGGTCATTACCATCATTTGACAGACAGAAACACAGCAGAGAATCGACTTTCCTAGGTATTAGGTGGAGCTGAAATTTAAGCCCAATCTCTATGTTCGTGGTCAGTTTTTTTTGTTTGTTTTTTTCTTCCTACTCTACAAGTTTGTGTCTGCCAGTAAATACCAAAGCAGTATGAATTTTCTACTTTGGATATCCACAGTCAAAATGCTGAGCAGTCTCTTTCAATAGGCAAGAGGGTGCTCATGCTTGGTTATTTTCTTTTTCTTTTTTTAATGTCAATGACACTTTCTACCCAACCTCATAGACCATCACAGAACCTTGATGATCCAAAGGGAGACAAAGAGATTTATGGCTTCTTGAGATTGTCTCCTGCTTCTCTGAGAATAAAATGAAGTTCTTTGTACCGTACGTCAATATACTTGACATCTTTTATTATTTTCAGGTCATACACATCTTTCTTCCTATAAAGAGAGTCATCCTACAAGCATTCATTCATTACTCTTAAGGTCATGTCAGAAAGAATCATGGACTTATTGTCAACATACTCAGTGTGAAAATACAAAACCCTTTTTATTTTATTTTATTTTTTTTTGCCCAAAACCTTCCGTATGTTCTTATCAGGAAATCAATGTGCTGATGGGGCACTGAGAACTGGGAGATGTGGAGAAATTCAGTGTATTTTGCCATCTGCCCAAGCAGATGGAATTGGGATTGAGCACTCTCACTCTGAGCTTAGATCCGCTGGGTATTATCATCTTGGATGTCATAACTTCTAGAATTACTGCCCATGAAAAAGGTACCACTTAAGACACTGAAAAAAAAATAGAAAAAAGATGTGCCAAGCATACTTTGCTGTGATATGGCTTCTATGTTTTCTATACTGTTTAATGGATTATGTGCTTTGGAAGTTTAAAAAGAAGATGGCGAATATCTACAATTTTCTTTCTTTTGAATCTGCTTTCAGGCTTCTTAAAAGCTGTGATATCAACAACAGTGCCACATAATGTTCTGAGTCATTCAAAACTTTCAGAACTGGGTGTCTTGGATTTCCTGGTACTTACTTGCACCTCTTCTCACATTAGTTCTTGCTTTATGTGAGCCAGATGTACCCTGCATTGCCAGGCTTAACAGACTGAAAAAGATGCCGTTATATATCCAGACCTCTCATCCCTGTTGCAGGTTGGTACCCACCCCCATTCTTATGAAAATACCAGCCTGGTTCAGAGATGGATGTCTGTATTCACTTGATAAACATTCCATTATCTAATGGGTGGCAATTGTAAAACTCAGTATATGCCCTCATCCTTTCCCAAAACTCTTTATTGAAAGCCAAATATATTTTTTCACTTCATGCGTGCGTTTTTTTATTTTTTAATATGTTTCTCTTGTTCATAGCCTCTTGAGTTATTATGTAGAAGTGTCAGGTAGGCCCATTACTAGCTGCTTTGGTCAAGTTATTTACTCTCTCTAAACCTCAGATTATTTAATTAAAAATGGGACTAATGATACCTACACAATAAAACTCTTGTGATGAGCAATATATGAAAATGGCTTACTTATTTTCGGCCCTTCTTTAGTGACTCAAAAATGGTGAGTCTTAGAATTAGGCATACCTGACAGATAAGGCGGAAGAGGGACACAAGAACTAAAGTTTATTTCAGATATTTGAGATGGGGGCTTTGGGGATATGGGGTTCTTAATGCACCAACAACTTAAAACATTGTTAAGTAAGTATAGAATTTTTGGATATCAATTTACAAATTACACATTTTAGGCTGATTTGATCTGTAACTGGAGACTGAGAAGCTGTGGGTCTTTTCTTCATATCATCATTCAGGAATTTATGTCTCTGGGTTTATTTAGTCTTCACAATGTTATTTTCATAGACTGCACTCCAGGTTTCTTAGCAACCTGTGCATGAGGCTTTATTGGACCATGGGCTCTGTGGTATGAAGGAGAGGTGGGAAAAGCTTCAGGAAATCACATATGTATAATTTAGGACTCTGAAGAGTTGTATAGTCACCTTTTTGGCTTAAGCTGGTTTAAGCAGTTTCTAAATCCAGACCCATCTCTAATTGCAAAGACTTGTATTGTTTAATATCTCAACTGAGCACTGTGTCTTTTTCTCCACGTTTCATTTTCGCTTTTTTCTCTGAGTGGATGTCTTTATGTAGACTGCTTCTGCTAAGCACCTGAACAAGAGAGTTCTTGACATCTATAGGCTTGATTCTTCTTTCAAACTCAAAAGACAATAGGAAAGTGAGGTCTATTATCACCTAGCATTCTTTTTTAATTTTTTTTTTAAATCGGAGAGTAGTTGCTTAACGATGTTAGTTTCTTCTGTACTGCAAAGTGAATCAGCCACACATATACATATATTCCTTCTTCCTTGAATTTCCTTCCCATTTAGGTCACCACAGAGCACCGAGTAGAGTTCCTTGTGCTATACCGTCAGTTCTCGTTGGTTATCTATTTTGTACATTTTGTTGTTGTCGTTTAGTTGCTAAGTCACGTCTGACTCTTTTGCGACCCTGTGTACTGTAGCCTGCCAGGCTTCTCTGTCCATGGGATTTCCCCAGAAAGAATACTGGAGTGAGTTGCCATTCCCTTCTCCAGAGAATCTTCCCTACTCAGGGATCGGACCTGTGGCTCCCATATAGGCAGGCAGATTCCTTACCACTGAGCTACCAGCTACTGTGTGTGTATATATACAGTGTCAATCACCTAGCACTCAGACTATTCCATGGAAAGGTTTTGGTCACTGTTGACTGGGTGACATCTCTGCTCACAGTTCAATCACATTATTATGGTAAGGAATAGTTAGGACATTGTAGGAATCAGGCCCATTTAAAAGACAGAATCAAATACACAGACCCACAGTGTTCTCAGACAAAAGACATTTTTTCTTGCTAACAGAGTAAAGGAGACACTCAGAAGTCCACCCTGACTTTGCTCTCTTCACCTTTTCACCAGCCCTCCCATTGCCTTCAGGAATAATGCATGTTGCTTATACTCTCCCACCCAAAACTAAAACAACTACAAAAATAGAAGGTTCCAGCATGCTGCTCCTCAGGGAGGTGAACAAGTTGTGTTCATTTTCTTTTTGCTTCGATGAACTACATTCTTCTTGTTTCTTGGTTTTGGAGATTCTGTGTTTATCCAATTGAAGCTGCTTTGGTTCTCATTTTCCAATGCCTTTGATAATCTTTTTTCAACTTTCACTTAAGAAAAGAGACATTCTTCAATATTTTCTGCTTGAATTTCTGTTCTTATCCTTCCCTGAAGTTTGGATTTTACTTCAATCAGGATGACATACAAATACACATCTCTAAACCAGGTCTCTTTTTTAAGCTTCTAAACCACACAGCTAATGGCTCCACCTAGACATCTACATCAGTACATTAAGCTCAAACTATCTTGGTGCAATTAAAAATACATGTATTAGGCATCTTATGGACTTGGGTAGAAGTCCAGCATTCTACCTTTAGTAATGAGGGGATCTTGTAGAAAACAGGGTATATTGTGTAGCATGTTTAATATGGAGATAATAATGAATATCTTTAAGAAATGTTTTGAAGATCCAAGATACTCTCTGTAAAATCATGAGCAGATGGCCCAAAACATAGCATTGAAGAAAGTTACTGTTACCATTTGGACTTCAAACTAAAATAATGGCTTTTTAAAAAAATTGATTGATTGATTGATTTTTGGCTGTGCTGGGTCTTTATTGCTGTGCAGGCTTCTCGCTAGTTGCAGCGAGGAGGGACTGTCTCTGTTCGTGGTGCAAGGGCTTCTCACTGTGGTGCATTCTCTTGATGCAGAGCACGGGCTCTAGGGCGTGCGGGCACAGCAGTTGGGTTTCCTGGGCTCTAGAGCACAGGCTCAGCAGTTGTGCACGGGCTTAGTTGCTGGTGGATTCTTCAGCACTGAGCCACCAGGGAAGCCCAAGAATGGCTTTCTTATCCTTTCAGTCCACACATATCAGTCCTACAGAAGCACAATTGGAAGCCTTGAATCACATAATTATCTCTGGGTCAAAATAATGTTGTCTAGAAAATAGACCCATGCCTGATTCATGTTCTTAGATGCTAAGAAGGAATTTCCATATACTAGATTTATATTTATACCCTTGAACTTGAAGAGATTGCAACATACACTAATGAGATCAGGAATGACATGATATGCATTTTACTCCACCAGTTGTTCAGTACACAGTAAATCTATTAGATGCTCAATAAATCTTTTGTTAATTAATGAATGCATTGGAAAGCAATTATTTTTATATATATATATATATATAATGTAAAATATATATAATCGAATTCAATTATTGTCTGACATTCAGAGAATTTTAGTCTATTGGAGCTGGGAGAGACACTGGAGGTTATTCAGTACATTTTGCAGATAAACCCATGAGGGACCTCTCTGCACTCTGGATATTTTTTGATAGATTTCAAAATAAAATGCAGGCAATATTTAAGGGACCTGCCGCATGCTAAGACAGACAATAGCCCCATTACCAAAACTACTATATGTTTCCATGACTCATTTAGCCGTGACTCAGAGTGGTAGGCGACTTGAACAAAAGCACACAACTAGTGAGCGTCAGAGTCGGGATTCAAGCCTGTGCTTCTATGATTTTAATAAGGGAACACCCTGTGCTATGAAATCTATTCTCCCGAATCACAATTCATGTTTTATCCTGCCACATCACACAGACAGAAATCCATTTTAGTGTTCCACGGCTTGGAGGGAAGATTCAGTCTGCTCAGAAATCCCTTCAGCAACAGGTCTGCCACTGAAGTTCACTCTTGGTAGTGATTTTCTGTGTTTGTGCCTGGTTACTTTCTGTAAGTTCTGAGAACCCTCATGTCAGATGCCAATCCTCACTTCATACCAATCACTCCGCCAGGAGGAGGTCTATTTATTTTGAGTCATTTGTATCATTATTGCAATTTAAGGGCAAGAAAAATAAGGTTCTTAACACATATCAACACAATGACCTTCATGTTTCTTTTTTCTTAAATACTTAACTCCCTGAGAAGATTCATCCTGCTCCTCTTTTTTTTTTTTTTTTTTTTTTTAATGCATGTAAATCCAAATAGTAACTAGGTGTTTTTCAAAAAATCTTGGACTCTCAACATTTTCCTGTGGTCTTTTGCCAAGAATAAGAGTCAATTTATGGTGCAGGGAGACAGGGACCGGCCCCCCACCCTTTTTGAGAGCAGAGGAAAACTTGTTTGAGATGAGCAGCCTGCATCCTGTCAGACTTCCTGCCGCTTTTCCAAGCAGCGCTAAAGGAAACGAACTAATGATAGCTGACGCTTGTGATGGGCAAACTCTTCTGCAGCTCAGAATTGGAATGTGAGTGAAAGCTGTGGGGGCCAGGGCCAGCCCTGACAGAAACAGGTTTTTAACAGCATGAATTTATGAAGCCAGTCAATGCAAATGAGAGTTTATTATGCTTGGAGTCTAAAGACGATGCCTCATTTATTAAATTAAGCTGCAGAAATTCTATTCAGATCATGTTCAATGAGAGCTTTTCCTCTCAAAGCAAGGCTTTTCTTGCAGTGATTCTCCTTATTTGACGGTGTTATTTTACACTCTCCTTTAAGTGGAAGGGAGAGTAAAGATGTGCGGACGGAGAGGGCTGTGATTACAGTCAGATAAAAGTGTCTTGGACTCAAGATTATATGCCCTTTACCTGCCCTGAGTCTTACTGCGTTGATAACCTTTATCATCTTTAAAATGGGCATAATTCCCTGAGTGACAAGAATGTGGTGAATGAGAGTAGGAAAGAAGCTCATGACCTATGAATCAATAGTCCAGTGGAAATAAAAGGAGGGGAGAAAACCTTCAAATGCATACATCATTGATGTGTTTTTACAGAGTAGTTTCTGGGCCACATGTAAGAACTCCTGTTCACATCTTTTTTTTTCCTTCTTGAGCTGATCACAGGAATCTACATAAAACTATCCTCCAAGCAAGTCTTGTTCTAGTTAAAAAACCACTGGCCTTAAAGTCATGTCTCTACTTAAGTCCAACTGTGATATAAGTAATATGAATATTTTAACCCCAGCATGAGATTCTCACTAGGTTACTAATGATCAGTATTAACATGATGGGTGGGAATGTGATGGTATTGTAAAGAGAAAGCTAAAACCTGTACATTATTTGAAGTCAACCATATGTGGGATCTTCGAGCATGTGTATTCTTTTACAAGTTTCCCAGGTGGCTCAGTGGGAAAGAAACCCCCTGCCAATGCAGGAGACAAGTTCGAGCCTGTGTCAGGAAGATACCCGGGAGAAGGAAAGGGCAACCCAGTCCAGTATTCTTGCCAGGGAAATGCCTGGTAGGCAACGACGGTCCATAGGGTCGCAAAATATTCCGACACGACTTAGTGGCTAAACAGCAACAATAACATCTCTTACAAACGACTTGACATGGGCTTGTATTTTATCCTTTCTAGAACTTGGTTTCCTTCTCTCTGAAGTGAAAATGTCTGCCTGCATTTTCATGATTGCTTTGAGTAATAAATGAGATAATGTAAAGATCCCAGCGCAGAGGTCTGAATGCACTGGATGTTTTGGAGTGCAGTTTTCTATCTAGAAGATAAAAATTAGCAATTACTCATTGTTTGTTTCTGAGTTTTGGAACAGAATTGATTGACTTAATTTTGATGGTTTGATTCAGTGTGTTATTTAGTATTCTTATTTTGACACAGATTTTTATGATGATGATAAGTTAACTATATAGTTAAATATTTATGTACACGTTGTGTGTGTGTGTCTGTGGGCCTGTGTATGTGCATTTGTGTGTGTCTTTGTTTCTGAATAACCACACTATTTGTTTTCCTTTCATGGATAAATTATATCAGTAGACAAGTTAGTTTGCTCTCAAATTACTCCCACCTCTTGTCTGTATGAAAGAAGCATAAGAAGAACGTAGAATAGAGAACTGCTTTATCCTCTTCTTTTCAAAGCAACATTTCCAATGAAGAGGTTCAGCCTGACAAGGCCCTTTGTGTTAAAACCAATGAACATTCATTTCAATTGATAATTCATCCTGAATTTTGAAATCATGTTTTCTCATCTCAAGAAGCCAATTTTACTAATCCTTTGATAGGGTCACATTTGTGATCAAGGTGTAGGAACAATTAGCCAGTAGGATTCCTGTGTAAACAGAAAGATAATTCACAAATATGCATTTGCCCTGCATGTTTTTCTAGAGTCACTGCGAATGAAAAGGATTAACATGCATTAGGGGCCTTTTTCATGAAAGTGCCTGCTTGCAAATGAGAACACCCAGGTGGAAATGTGTAGTGGCTGTGCTCCCCGGCATCCACTAGTGCCCCCTTGGGCCTTGTCAGCATGTTTTAGCAGAAAGGCAGTCACCTGTAAGAGCATCCTAGGCATATATGATATGGTCTTTTCAGTGGTGCTAGTGGTAAAGAACCTGCTTCCCAGTGCAGGAGACTTAAGAGATTGCAGATTTGATCAGTGGGTCGAGAAGATCCCCTGGAGGAGATCCCCGGAGGAAGCCATGGCAACACACTCCAGTATACTTGCCTGGACAACGCCATGAATAGAGGAGCCTGGTGAGTCCTATGGATTGCAAGGAGTTGGACATGGCTAAAGTGACTTTGCACATACTCACAAATATGTGTGTGTGTGTGTGTATAGGTTCTTTCACTTTTCTTTTACTTAGAATTACATTTACTTGGTAGCAGAAGATAAGGAAGGGTCACCATGAGTTTGTATGAGCTCATTTTAGAATTCTTTGTTTAGGCTTTTAAGAGCCAGGGCATATAGAAAACTGAGTAACTAAACATCGAACTTAGGAGATACTTTGCTATTATGAACTTTGGGAGTGGTAAGCGTGTCTCTTGTTGGAGACATTTAATGGGCATATGTGAAACAGCTCTTCTGTGCCAGGTCTTGTGCTGGCTCTGGGGGATTCCATAATTACCATATTGAAGTGACTGTAACCTTTAAGGAAAGATGATCTGTTTTGGATCCTGCCTCCCCTAAGGGAAGGTAAGCACATTAATAAGTTAAGTGTCAGGATGGGAAGCTGGTTGACCATGAAACAAGCAGGATGTGTATAGAAAATAGCCAATGGGTAGGGATAGTTGGAAATGACTTAGTGACTAAACAACAGGATAGTCTAGTTTAGATGTGGTCTTAAAGGGATCACTTTTGACATTTAATTAGAACACGATGCCCATTTGAGGGAATTTGACCATGCTTTTTCTTATATTTTGAACACTTTTGCCTCTAACCTCAACACCAAATGCTGTAGAAAGAACAGCTGATTGGAATGGGGGTGGGATGTATTTTATACATAGAGAACAGCATGATCAAAGGCTTTAAGGCAGAGACAGTTAGGGAAGAGCTAGATGCATATGAGGAACTAAAATACTTTTGTGTTAGAGGCCAGGTTTTGCAGACCAAATTAACCACTGTAGAAATCCGGATTTTATTGCTTTGTGCACAGGAAAACCATGGGAGAATTTTAGGCAAAAAAGGTTGCAAAGTACTTTACATTAAAAAAAAAAAAAATTGATTGATTCTATTGAGCAGAGAGGTAGCATGGAAAGAGAAAGGTAACCAGTAACCATCTGTAAGGCCAAGAGTTAACCCAGCAGAGAGCATTGATGCTAATTTATAGAGAAGGACAGAGTAAGGCGGTAATCGACTTCCTGTATATTGTGGGGCAGACTGAGACCCATAAGGAGGCAGTGCTTTGGCCAGGGCCAGGGACCCACTCAAGGGCTGAACTAGAGCCAAGTATCTTTCCCCTCCAAGCCTGTTCTCATTGTAAATAGGTGAGCTTTGAAGGACTTTCCAGGGAGAAATACCCAAGGGTTTAATTGTGTTGCCATTAACTGCCTCTTGTTTGGTTGAGATAAGCAAGACAGAGAGGCTTTAAATAAGCTTAAAAGTGGCTTTCTAAGTATTCACTTACATCTGATTTGTTAGAAGTTTCTCATAAAGAAAACAAACAAACAAACAAACAAAAAACAATGAGCATTACTGATATATTTGGTTCCCTGAATTCCAGAAATTATGGAACTTGGGAAAGACCTGAGAAAATAGGTAGTTTTTATTTCGTCAGTCATTCCCTCTTCCTTTGTCTTTCAGTCTTTATCACGGTGGAGAAGAAACTCTTAGTTTATTGTTAGTGTTTGGCTAGTGTTAAACAGAAAGATTAACATGTCCCTCATGGCAAATAGATGGGGAAACTATGGAAACAGTGAGAGACTTTATTTTCTTGGGCTCCAAAATCATTGCAGATGGTGAATGCAGCCATGAAATTAAAAGATACTTGCTCCTCGGAAGAAAAGCTATGGCAAACTTAGACAGCGTATTAAAAGCAGAGACATTACTTTGCCAACAAAGACCCATCTAGTCAAAGCTATGGTTTTTCCAGTAGTCACGTATGGATGGATGTGAGAGTTGAACCATAAAGAAAGCTGAGTGCCAAAGAACTGATGGTTTTGAACTGTGATGTTGGAGAAGACTCTTGAGAGTCCCTTGGACTGCAGGGAAATCAAACCAGTGAGTCCTAAAGGAAATCAGTCCTGAATATTCCTTGGAAGGACTGATGCTGAAGCTGAAGCTCCCAAGGTTTGGCCACCTGATGTGAAGAACTGACCCAATGGAAAAGACCTTGATGCTGGGAAAGATTGAAGGCAGGATGAGAAGGGAATGACAGAGGATGAGATTGTTGGATACCAACACCATGAGTTTGAGCAAGCTCTGGGAGTTGGTGATGGGCAGAGAAGCCTGGTGTGCTGCAGTCCATGGGATCGCAAAGAATCGGACACGACTGAGCAACTAAACTGAAACACATCCTTGGGCCTCAAGTTCCCCGCTTCCTTTCTTAGAGACGTTGGCAGGCTACAGCATCTAGATGGAACTTAATCACATTGCTTTGATTTTGTGGAATTTATTTTTATTATTACAGTTATTTATGGCATGTGATATAGGTTTTCTTTTTTTTTTCTTTCTTTTCTTTTCTTTTTTAACTTTACAATATTGTATTGGTTTTGCCATATATCAACATGAATCCACCACAGGTATACATGTGTTCCCCATCCTGAACCCTCCTCCCTTCTCCCTCCCTGTACAGTAGTGACATAAAGTTTTCTTGTGAAATAAATTTGAGGAAAAAGTCAACTTAAAGAGAAAAATAAGAATGCTGTAAGTGACATGGGTATGTGACAAATATAAAGAAGCATTTTAGATCTTTTTCATCAGTCAGCTTGTGATCGTCTTGTTAGAATAGTGGGGAAGTGGAGAGGGGTGTGCTGGGGGCCACTCTTGTATCTGTCCCCTACAACAAATTCTCCTTACATTCCCTCTGTTTTTCACTCTGGGGAAAACGTCCGTTTCCCATATTCCCATGGGTGCGTGCATGCTCAGTCACTTCAGTTGTGTCCACCTTTTTGTGACTCTATAGACTGTAGCCCACCAGGCTCCTCTGTCCACGGGATTCTCCAGGTAAGAATACTGGAGTAGGTTGCAAGGTGCTCCTCCAGCAGATCTTCCTACCCAGGGGTCGAACCTGAGTCTCTTGTGGCTCCTGCATTGCAGGCGGATTCCTTACAGTTACTGCTGAGCCTCTCGGGAAGTGCCCCCACCCCCTTATTCCCATAGTAAGGTATTAAGTGTGAGTTAACAACTAGGCTTCCCTGGTAGCTCAGTGGTGAAGAATCCGCCTGCCAAGGCAGGAGATGCAAGAGATGCGGGTCAATCCCTGGGTCAGGAAGATCCCCTGGCAGAAGAAATGGCAACCCACTCCAGTATTCTTGTCTGGGAAATCTCACAGTCCATGGGGTCACAAAAGAGTGGGACATATCTTAAGGACTCAATAGCAGTAGCAGCAACACGAGATACCAAACAGCTCTAATCTTCTGAAATTTTCCTGGCCTCTTAATGGGAGTGGGGCTGGGGAGAGAAGATGAATATTTGTCAAAGAAATACTTTTTAAGGTAAAGTATGCTTTTTGTGTATCATGGAGTGGTACAGACATGAGTTTGAGTAAACTCCCGAAGTTGGTGATGGACAGAGAGGCCTGGTAAGCTGCAGTCCATGGGGTCGCAAAGAGTCAGACAGGACTGAGCCACTGAACTGAACTGGATTTGTATAGAACTGTTAAACATGCCACATTGATCTGGATGCAGTGTGGTAATAGATTTCTAAAGCCGATTAAATGCAAAAAGGTCAAAAGATGCTGCAAGAGTGTGCTTTGTTTCTCCCATTTTTAAAAGAAAATGAACGCAACATGCATGCTAACGTGGATGAAGACAGAAAACGTCTGGAAATACGCACTTGGGGGAAGTTATCAATGATTGCCTCAGGCAGGGTTGAGAGGTGAACTTGGGAAAAGGCTTACTTTTTATTTTCTACAATTTTATACCCGTGTTCCATTTTGTCGAGTTATACCATACTTTTCTTACAAAAACAGAAGGAATAGCACATATTTAATTTTTTTTTTTAGTTTTTGAAGGGAAGGAATGAACACCAATTTTAAGTCACAGCTTATTACGTTCAACAGTATTAGAAGCAGGGCTTTAGCAGCTCAGGTCTAACTGGGTTTGCAGTTGATGTGCCCAGGAATTTCCTCAAACAGCAGATCCACGGGGTCATGTGATGGAAATGAGAGATGCTGAGGGTGGCACAGTCACGGCAACAGCTCTGTGCCTGCCCCCCTGCCAACTCCACACCCAGTGAGCACTCAAGGCTAACCCCACTCTCTCAGAGACACATGTTTACTTAGTACTTGCAGTTTTCCCACCTTTAACAACTTTCACAAATCTTTTCTGAGTGTCTGCTCTTTGCTAGGCATTGTTCTCAGTATAGGGATGCAGAATTGCAGGAGACAGTCATGCCCAAAGTGATTTTGGTGTGAAACAATGAATTCACCTTGGAAGGGAAGAGAACTGTACTTGTTTATGTAAGTGCTGTGGATAAGACAGGATTAAGATAAAAACAGCAATCAATGCCCTTAGGGAATTCCTCTGTGAAGTGGTAACTTCGGAGCAGAGGCTGGAAGGAAAGCACTGGAAACTCTTTCCCTAGGACCAGGAGGAGCCAGGCAGGTGCGTAAGCAAAGAAAGAGATTGGGGTGGCATGATCTTCGTTATTGTCCTGAGTGAGGCAGAGAAGAGAGATGGGGAGGGAGGGCTGTGGAGGTAGACAGGAATGTGACTGGGAAATGTGTGGTGGAGATTTGCTGCCACTGGAGACTTGGAGTGGGAGGGTAAAGAGATCTGATGCATGTTTTTCTGAGGTCATTCTCTCTTCTAGGGGAATGAAGTGTACGGAGGGCAGAACAGAAGCAGGAGCTCATTGGGGATGCTACTCTGATTTTCTTAGCACTTTCATCTCCGAACTTTAAGGAATGCAAATCCTCAGAGGACGTGGATGAGAAAGAGTAAAAGTGAGGTGAATGTTCTTAAAGCCATCAGAGAGAGCTCTGACAATAGTTTTTAAAAGTGTGAAGTACACTGCTCAGCTTGACCGCAAGGATCCAGACAGTCAAGGTGGTGTGTCAGTGATGGATGATACAGGAAGGCAGGAGAGAAGGAAGGGATGGGAACAGCATGCGGACTGAGTAAAGAAGCAGGGACAGCTCTGAAGTAGCAGAAAATACACCCACTATTTCTGTTTGCATGCTGCATTTCTTTCATCGTTAGAGTATTTGTGAGTACTAGGCTGTGGACTTCCCAGGGGACACTGGTAGTAAAGAACCTGCCTGACAGTGCAGGAGACCTAAGAGATGCAGGTTCGATCCCTGGGTCTAGAATACCCCCTGGAGGAGGGCATGGCAACCCACTCCAGTATTCTTGCCTGGAGAATCCCATGGACTGAGGAGGCTGGTGAGCCGCAGTCCATAGGGTCACAAAGAGTTGGACATGACTGAAGCAACTGGGCATACACAGGCTGTGGATTCAGTGTGTCATGATGTACTATTCAGAAACATCTTCAATAAACATGCATTGAGCGCTACACTGTGATAGGCTCTGTGCTGAAGTCAGAAAAATATAGATGATGTGGCCATGACATCCCAAGATTCTGGAGGGACAGGGCTGGTTTCTTGTGCATAAAATCCATGGGGTCAGGATGGGGAGGGACGGGGGAGGGAGGGTCAGGATGGGGAACACATGTACACCCATGGCTGATGCATGTGAATGTATGGCAAAAACCACCACAATATTGTAAAGCAATTAGCCTCCAATTAAATAAATTGGAAAAAAAAATCCGTGGGGTCACACAGGTCTCTGCTGCTCAGAAGGGGCCTCCATTCCTGGGTTCATTCTCTGATGTCAATCTGAGCATTCTTAATTTTTGTGATTGAAGTCTGGTGAGAGAAAGGAGCAAGCATATAAGCCGCAAGAACTAAGTGGAAGAAAGGAAGATATTTCATATTTTTGTTGTTGTTCTTTAGTTGCTGTCATGTCTAATTTTTTTTTTGTGGCCCCACGCGTGGACTATAGCCCACCAGGCTCCTCTGTCCATAGGTTTCTCCAGACAAGAATACTGGAGCAAGTTGCCCTTCCCTTCTCCAGGGGATCTTCCTGACCCCAGGATTGAACTTGCCTCTTCTGCATTGCAGGCAGATTCCTTACTGCTGGAGCCACCAGAAAAGCCCTTTCATATTTTAGTATTTTTTTTCTGTGTTTTCATTTTGTAATGAGCATCACAAATGATGTAGTTGGTTTGCAGCCAGACATGTGGATATTTAAATCAGTCATTACAGTAGACCCTGGCTTTTCCTCAGTGACAAGTACCTATGGTTGGGCATAGTGTTAGAGGCACTGGAGTCAGACAGAGGTGGGAGATGCAGGGAGTCAAGGAAGATTTTCAGGAACAAGCAAGAATCAAGCCGACTTTTTAAAATTTAATTTTATTTTTAATTTGAGGATAATTTCTTTACAACACCATGATGGCCTCTACCATCAACATGAATCAGCCATGGGTATACATATGTCTCCTCCCTCTTAAACCTCCCTCCCACCTCCCTCCCCATCCCAGCCCTCTAGATTGTCACAGAGCATCAGCTTTGGGTTCCCTGTGTCATACAGCAAGGAAAATCAGGAGCTGGGCAAATGAGAGAAAGGACTTCAGGTAGAGACAGCAAACAGTATGTGTGAAAGTGAAGTGTGAAGGGTTGTGCCTGGGGCTTTGGTCAGGCCCAGATCAGGGGGAGCTTTCCTGGTCACACTGTTGAGTAGATAAGCAAATTTTCTCTGAAATACTGCTTTTAGTGAATAACCTCAGATGTGCACAAAGTAAGGAAGTTGTTCAGGAGAGTGATGAATGTTTTTATCGAGTTTTACGTGACACTCCTTGTGCAGATCTTCTCGTGTGCATCACCTTGCTTCACAAGACTGTTTTGAAGTTTCCTGTTCATCCCTACCCTGGACTATGGATGCAGGAACTGAGGGTGAGCCCATAACTCTCCAAATGGGTGGCGTTAGAGAAAAGTGGGAGACTGAGATTCTTGTCATGGATTTTGACTTCAGAACCCATGCTCCTGTCTCTCACATGTTTTGGCATCTCTACAGAATGGCAGGTCAACAGGCATGGTGGGAAAAGGCTTTGACACATTGACAAGCCTTGACTGGAATGATAAGGACTGTAGAGTTTTATTGTATTGGTGTTATGGATAGATGTGACAATATTGTTTTCTTATGTGGATACAGCTCTGCTTTGTTTAGCTGTTTTCCCATATATCACCACACTCATATAGATAAATTCATCTTTCAGATAGATCAAAAAATTCTCATAACTTCAGACCTGCATACTTGCTTTCTCTTTTGACTGGAGAGCACGTCCAAGCTCTGTTTTATTGAGCTCAGTCTCTGGAGACCCTCCTAATCTATCACCAGCCTCCTGAATTTTGCCTGCCTCATGCTTGGCTTCTTTTTTCTGAAGTCCCTTAATCCTCTGTGATTTTTTTTAAGACTTTTTTTTTTTAAGTCGACCATTTAAAAAAAATGTCTTTCTTGAATTTGTTACAATATTGCTTCTGTTTTATGTTTTGGTTTTGGCCCCGAGGCTTGTGCTCGTCTTAGCTCCCCAACCAGGGATCAAACCCCTCTCTCCTGAATTGGAAGATGAAGTCTTAACCACCAGACTACCAGGGAAGGCCCCCTCTGTGCTTTCTTATCTTGTACCATGCCTGTAGTTTGCTCTGTGTCCTCTCCCACTAGACAGGAGGTTCTCGAGGACAGGCACATGTTTTATTTCTGCATTTCTGTAGTGTTTTATTCCGCATATACTCAGTCTCTAGAACAATTTGGAATATAGTCAGTGCAAAATTATATTCCAGCATGTGTAGTCATTCACTGTCCTAATAGAATTACCTGTTCAGGGGAGTGCCTGACATTAACAGAAAATTGTATCAAGTGCCTAGTATAAGGCAGGCATTGTGCTGGGTTCTAAGGGCTATAAAGCTGAAGGAAAAGACATGCTGAGGATGAATGGGAAAAGGAAGAAAGGATTCTAAATATGGTGCTTAGCAGAGGCGGGGTTATATCTAGGCTATAACCTGAAGGGTAAGAAATCAGCTCTGTAAAGATTCATGTGTAAAGTATTTCATGCATCAAGAAAATACCAAATTCAAAAGATCTGTGTCGTAAGAAAATTTGTCACGTTCAGGTAGCATGTGTGGCTGGACCAGAGCAAATGAATGCATGTGCTTGAATGGATGTGTTTATACATCTATATATGGTTCTTCATATATTTTTCAGTCCTTTTATTTCCAACCTTAAATCCTACACTCTTTTTTTTTTCCTTGTACCTGAGCTGAATGGCTACTTAAATAGTTGGAGTCTCTTGAAGTCACATTAACTGGTGTTCTTTTTCACAGAAATGGTGAACCTGACAGATAGGGAGGGTTTCCAATGTGTTCTTTTTAAACTACACTTAGCTGCTGCTCCTGGCTCTTAAATCGACATTCTTTCTGGCTTCCTTGAAGGGAACAATCAGATAGACTGTAGGTGGTCTTGCTTAGACATTTGAAGCTTTATTCTTAGACAAATACTGCCAGGATATGCTTTGATTCCTAAGAACAGCTAGAACTTTTCATGGTGTGTGTGTGTGTGTGTGTGTGTGTGTGTGTGTGTATCTATATGTCTAAAGGGAGGAGAAAGGACGATTAACTTTGATCTCTTGAGCCCCTGATTGTGTAATTAAGAATCAATTGGCCAAAACCTAATTTTGAATATATAACCACTTCCACTAACTTGCTTCTGCTGAAATGATTTGCTAGGCAATATTACATTAATGCCTAATCTTCTCTGAAAATCAGTTAGAAATACTCAATCACCCAGGAACAACTAATGTTTTCAATGGAGCATCCGCATTGTGTTAAACGTGCATTGACTACTTCACACTTATTAGCAGGAGGACTGATCTAGAGCATGTACTGCCTTGACCAAAAGGAAGATAAAACTGGGTGGGAAAGACAGTACAGGTAATACAATAGTTAGCTTTAAGGACCCTCCACACCTCTTGGACGCTGGACCTTCTGCCTCAAGTACTTGAAGTGTGTCTCTGTGGGTGCAGGGTGAAAAAAAGCAATACCACTAAAATCATTATTGAAATTGGAATGAATTGCACAAAATCGAGCATTTTCACTTAGCTTTTTATTCCCTTTTTAAAATTTTCTGTTTTATACTTTAGAAGTAAAACAACTTCTTGCCAAAGAAGTACAAACTTGTTAAGTAGTATCATAAAAATACTGTTCAGGGACTTGGTATTTTTACTGAAAAAATAGATAGTGCTTTGTGTTTATGCAAACTAGGCTTAATTTGCTCTCATAAAGTAGAATTTGCATTACCTTGGGTGCACTGTTTGGAAATTAGATAACATTAAAGAATATAATAAAATACAATGTAAATTTACCTCCATACCTTCCTTTTTCCAAGATGAATTTTATTAGCGTCTAGTGATTATTTGAGTCAATTCCAAATATTCTAAGTTTACCTTAAGATTTTGCTTTGTGAGTCTCCTGCTTTTTCAAAGGCTGTCTTGCCTGCTTTAAAACCAAATAAACACTTCTGTTGTGCAATGAAAACTTTCAAGAAATGGGATCAAATTAAATTTATCGTTTTTAACTTTCAGTGTGCATATATTTATAGTTAAAGAGTATATGTGTGAATGTGTGTGCATGTGTAATTTTTTGAGCAGCTAATTTACAGGGTTGATACTGTTGGTCTAATTATTAAAGTACACATGGGAATTTGTGTTAAAGAAAGTTAAACACATTCTAATCATTTCTTTATTAGTAAACAAATTTAACTTACGTGATCGGATACTTAAGCCGATATTGTTAGTAAATAAAGGGATTTAAATTCTCTTACTATGGGACTCATTTCTACTTGTTTGAAGTGTGGAATAGCTTTTTTCTGTCCCACGTGGCAACTTTGATAACTAGACTGTCTACGTGTGGGCATTAACCAGTCAGATGATACTTCCAGTATTTAAACATTTGGAGAGAACCAAATAGCTTTAAATTTCCCAGAAGCCCTATAAGACACATCGTTACAAGATACTCGCCATTGTAATGGAGATGGTTTGATTACCTACAGAATATCAAAAAATCTTTTGTGCTAACAAATTTCCTCTTTAAAGTTATTCACAGTTCTTTGCAATCATGTTTCAGTCACGTTATGTAAAACTTTAAATATATATATCAATAAAAAAATAAAAACTAGAAAACAGATGAATGTTATGTCTATGAGATACTAGGTCATTTTAATGAAGAGCTAGAATCCACTGGGTTCTGTAAATGTCAGCATTCTGCAGTGAAGTTAGCATGGTCTTCATTAGGTGGGATTCCATTTCTTAAACACTAGGTTTGTGGCCTTGGTTAAGTCCTTTCCCTCTCATTTACTTCCTCATCTGTTAAACAGAGTTAATACCTAATTTAGAAGGTTACTGTTGAAATACAACATTAGTGTTAGTTCATTATGTTTTCTCTTTTAATGTTGTTCCTACCAGGCAGAGTTTATGTTTACAGATATGTACATTATTATTTAGATATTTCACTTTTCCCATAAAGATTGGGGCTCAATTTTCAAACATCAGATAATTATGTGCACAAGAACTGACTCTCCAAAAAATTTTTTTTTTGTTCTACAAGTTTGTTTCGAGTATTTATCATGAGGCAAGTTTAAGTTTTAAACAATAAACGTTTAACATTTTACATTTATTTTTATTTATTTTTGATTGTGCTGGGTCTATTTTGCTACACGCGGGCTTTCTCTTATTGTGGAGCATGGGCTCTGGCGTATGCGGGCTTCTGTAGCTGCGTCTCCCGGGCTCTAGAGCGCAGGCTCAATACTCATGGAGCACGGGCCTAGTTGCCCCATGGCATGTGGAATCTTCCTGGACCACCCATGTCCCCTGCATTGGCAGGCTTATTCTTAACCACTGGACTATCAGGAAAGTCTGAAAGTTGAATTTTGAGTGCTAGGGATGCAGAGATGTGTAAAGGCCTTTGCTAGTCGTTGTAAAGAGCATCCTGTTAAAATCACTGTTGGGGCTGGCACTAGAGGAATTGCTTAGAGGAGATGCTGAGTAGGGAGAGGATGCGAAACCAAGAGGGACAAGCACCATATCTAGTTTTTTATACATCCTTTCTCCACAGCAGATAGATGAGAAGTGGTCAGTTGACTTAGAAAGGTCTTCCTGAGATGGGGGAAGCCCTCCCATGAGATTTCACCTGAGTGGAAGACTCCACTCATCAGTCAATAGGGGAAGTGTTTGTTCCAAACACAGTACATGAACCGAGATGATTGCATGAAGTTGACCAATATGACTTTAAAGAAAATGGTGTCTTTTGGTAACAGTTATTCTTTGTTGAGTTCTCAGTGCTTTGATATTTCAAAGACTGTGTCTCCACATAGTCATAGTATATCTTTCACAGATAATGCTGAAACAGTATCTGTTTTTTAAGTGAGATAGAATTGGTGTCACACTCAGAGATTTGGGGAGATAAGAGATAGTATTTATAATACTAATTTTATACTACTAATAATATGATATACTTTTAAAATATATTTACACAAAGAACAACAAATAAAATTAATAGTATTCTGGTACAGAAAAAATCCTCAAGTAGATGGAAGGGAAAAAAAAAAAAGCAAACAACCAGAAATATGGAAGCATTAGTATGCTCTGTGAAGATTTACATTCTAAATATGTCATGTTCTTCCACCGACCAGTCTTTCCTCTTCTACCCTTGGGGTCCAAATGATCAGCTACTTTCATGAATTGTTGAAAAGCTATTCCAGATGATTTCCTTGCATCCATTTGGATGGATTCAAATGCATCCATCCATTTCCTTGTATCCACATCCCTTCCCAATTTTCACTCTATGCTTAGTCACAGAAGTGATACAGTTTGATTTGCATTTTGAGAAGATGGGGCTTCCCTGGTAGCTTAGATGGTAAAGAATCAGCCTGCAATGCAGGAGACCCTTGGAGAAGGGAATGACAACCCACTCCACTATTCTTGCCTGGAGAATTCCATGGACAGAGGAGCCTGGTGGGCTAAAGTCCATGGGGTTGAAAAGCATTGGACATGACTGAGTGAATAACACTTTCACTTTGAGAAAATCATGTGAGATACTACACATTAGATGTTTATCTTTACATAGAAGAGATAAAATCCTAAGGATCTCTAACAGACATCACATGACTTGCCCCTGCCTTTCTTTATTTTTTAATTATTCATGTATTTATTTGATTTTTGCTTGTGCTAGGTTTTTGTTGCTCGACCCGGGCTTTTTCCAGTTGCTGTGAGCGGGGGCTGCACTCTAGTTGCAGTGCTCCAGCTTCTCACTGCAGTGGCTTCTTTTGTTGCAGAACACCACCTCTAGGTGCTTAGTTTTAGTAGTTGTGGCACAGGGCTTAGTTGCTCCGTGGCCCGTGGGATCTTCCTGGACCAGGGATCGAACTTATGACCCCTGCCTTGGCAAGTGGATTCTTGACCACTAGACCACCGAGGAAGTCCCACCCTTGCCTTTCTATTCAACCTTCTGTAGACCATGCATCCTCTTCAAAGAATTTATTTCTGTCAGGCAATTATTAAGCATCAGGTCCAAAGAACTCTACCTTGAAAGATACACAGATGAACAAGAAGACATGGGCACTGCCTTCAGGATGCCTAATAATATTCAATAACTGATTTGAGGAATTTATTCCATTGCTCTCTACATCAAAGGTTTCTACTAACTTATGCATTGAATGAATTCCAGCAAAGCTGGCAAATTCCTGTGAAGCAAATCCCATTTTCCCATCGACTTCCATTATGATATTGAAAATGCATTTCCTCTTGGTGAGAGGACCTGCAGTATTCAATTGCTTGGCACAGTGGCTCATTGGGAAATCATATCTCTTTAAATGCATAAAGAGAAAAGGAGGAGCCATAGGTGTGACAGGAATTGTTAATGTCCTACAAAGGTGCTGTAGTTAAAGGTTAATGGTGGCTTAGGAATTATTTCTGGCTTTACCTTCAGCAGAGTAAACATGAGACTTACTGGTGAAGACAGGCAAAGGCTTTTGATTTTGAATCCCAGTTTTTTCCTCATTAGTGGAATGAGCCAGGAAAATTTATTTAACTTCTTTGAGTTCCGTATTTTTCAAATGTGTCAAAGATTGGAGTGTGGAATGTTAGTGACATAAAGAGTTAGAAATCATAGTTGACCTGGTGCTGGGGAGTAAAAATAAGAAAAGAACCACATGTTGAGGTTATTTTGTCTTATGTTGTCATTTTTGGCACTAAGCCATTTGAATCAAAAGCAGTAGTGAGGATCGGCACCCAGTTACACTCCCCATGGAACTCTGCACTCATGTTGTTTAATCTTTTCAACATCGATGCACTCAACAAACAGGTATTGAACTCCTATGCACATTTGCTAAATAGAGTAAAATCTCGTAGCTGCCTGCAGTATTTCCCTAAAGGTGTCTGTCTCATGAAGAGCTGCTTCTCTGCTAAAAATATCTTACTCTGTCTTATCTCTAGCACCTTCTCTCAACACAGAAGTCAGAGAGGGGGGAAAAAAAATCCATTTGGGATCAAAAAGGTCTTGCCTTCTGTATTACAACCTGTACCACTTACCAGCAAGTGTGCTGGGCTCATCCTTTACAGACAGAAAGTGCTTTATCAATAATTTTGCTGTACTACCTCATTTACAGGTCTCTGGCTGTCTTGATTTCAGGATTATACAGGCTATACATGCTGTGAAAAACCAGGGCACAGGAAGCACGAGTGTGAGGCTGTGGTTCATGGAGCTTAAGATGTCTTAACTCTAACATTTACTGACGTGCATCCTGTGAGGTATTAACATGTCACATGAAATAGTGTTTCACAGTGTTGACCACAAAACCTACGAGTTTTTAATATTAACCTTTTTCTTTGCTGCAGGAGTACCAGAACTTTTAACGTGCCAAACCTGTTTTGTGTGTCTCCAATTAGTAACAGTATAAACTGAACATAATTTCCCCAAAATATGTTCATCACCTTGGGTGCATAAGATTATTTTTGAAAATTTTCACCCCCTCTGCTACTTCCATCATCAGAGGAGTTTATTTCCCTGCCCCAATTTTGTCAAAAGTATTGACAGAGGAAATAACTCTATAATAAAAGGAAACTGCACTGGACAATTAGAATGTACTCTTGTCTCTAGTATATTCTTGAGAGGGATTAAAAATATGCACTTCACATCTATTGTTGGACTGCTGCTTCTTTCAGTCAGCACTGGACAGGTTCTTTGCCACTTGGAGCCCAAGTTATATTCTGGATACATATTGGCTGCTGCTGTTGCTGCTAAGTCGATGCAGTCCTGGCCAACTCTGTGCGACCCCACAGACGGCAGCCCACCAGGCTCCCCCGTCCCTGGGATTCTCCAGGCAAGAACACTGGAGTGGGTTGCCATTTCCTTCTCCAATGCATGAAAGTGAAAAGTGAAAGTGAAGTCGCTCAGTCGTGTCCGACTCTTAGTGACCCCATGGACTGTAGCCCACCAGGCTCCTCCGTCCATGGGATTTTCCAGGCAAGAGTACTGGAGTGGCAATATTTGGTAAATAATGAATGAGTAGTGTGTCTGCTATTGGAGATACACCATGCTAGATGTTAAGTGTTGACTGTGGTCTATGCTCCTTTTGGATGTTTCTTCCAATGTCATGATTTTTTTTTTTTTTTCTTTTGGCCATGCCATTCTGCATGTGTCTTAGTTCTTACATTCTGTCATGTATCTTAGTTCCCAGACCAGGGATCAAACCCACTCTGCCCCTGTATTGGAAGTGCAGAGTTTTAACCACAGGACCATCAGGGAAGTCCTTAATTTCATGACTTTTTAAACCTAAAATTATTTAATCAGATTCAAATCAGCAAAGCAAGAGATCGGACATACTCAGAAGCTAATTCTTGCAGGCACACTTAAGTTAACCCTTTGGAAGATATCTTAATATCTTTCTGTTTTACCATGCTATTCTTTACTGTGTCAGGGCCACTTAAACAGCTTCTCAGATTTTGTCCCAATCTGGTGCCATTAAATGAAGTTCAATTGGTACTTACCAACTGCTTGGTTTACATGTGGTTTTCTCATTGTGTTGCCATTCTCAGTGAGGTTCTTAATGGCTAGATAGTCAAGACAGAAGTGTGGACAGGGCAGACACACTGGGCATGTGTGTGCTCACAACCATATATACAGTGACTGTTTCACTGTAATACACACTCCATTAAACCTTTAAGGACTGATCCTGAAGCTCCCATTCTTTGGGCACCTGATGAGAAGAGCTGACTCATTGGAAAAGACTTTGATGCTGGGAAAGATTGAGGTCAGCAAGGGACAGGGGTGACAGAGGATGAGATGATTGGATGGGATCATTGACTCAAGGGACACGAGACTGAGCAAACTCTAGGTGTTAGTGATGGACAGGGAAGCCTGGTGTGCTGCAGTCCATGGGGTCACAAAGAGTAGGACATGACTGGGCGACCAAACAACAACCTGCAGATAATTTTCATTTCCTGTGACATCTATTATTTGAGAATGGGGCCACAGCAGCCTTGTATGTTAGCCAATAGCAATTCCATGTTGAAATTTACATACGATTTAAACACTATTTGATTCTTTTATTTTGTTTTTATTTTATTTTATTTAGTTTATTTTATTCTTAGACATAATTTTAAATTCTCCAGAGAAATAAGTGAGATGTTTCTAAGAAGGAATTGAAACAAATATGTTGAATGAGGAGGCAGAAAGCATGTTCATTCATTAAGTCTGAAAATGGGAAAAATTTCATTTAGAGAAAAAAAAGGAATATACTTTCTCTCAGATTTACACTACCTGAAACTTGAATTCTATTTTGTTTTTATTTTCAATTGACTCATATGTTCCAGGAATAGAGAATTCAACATAGAATGAGAACTTCTTGAAGGCAGGGGCCATGTTTTATTCATCATCTCTGTGTATAACTCGTCTGGAAAATAATAGGGGCTCAATATATGCTTGTATGACTCTGTATGACTGAAAAGTAAAAAAGATTGAATCATACAGTTATAAAAATATGTTTTAGGGGAATGATCAGCATTTTCCTTGACACATTTAATACAATTTTTATTCAAACTGTTGAGATATTAAAAAGACTCAATACCTTATGGAAAAGTCATATTTGCCTTCTTTCCTCATAATCATTGTAATAATAATCATACTCAAACCTAGTGTGAAATACACTTCAGTTTAGAAATAAGATCTACAATAGCATTCATGTATGGGAAAGAAATAACGGTGTGGAGTTGTTTTGATAATGTTTGTGATACTGTTTTTGAGCAATCTTTAAATTCTTGGGTTTAAGGAATAAACAGCTGTTTCAATCCCACGCCCACCCCCCTAGCAGGAGCATACTAGTAAACTAGTGGGGACACTGCTTCAGTCACTATGGAATAGTCCACCCAATAAATGGGAGAATTTACCTCTACCTGGGAGCCTTCCCTGGTGGCTCAGATGGCAAAGAATCTGCCTGCAATGCAGGAGACCTGGGTTCAATCCCTGGATCAGGAAGATCCCCTGCAGAAGGGAATGGCTACCTACTCCAGTATACTTGCCGAAAGAATCCCATGGACCGAGGAGCCTGGTGCACTACAGTCCACGAAGTCACAGAAAGTCAGACACAACTGAGCCCTAACACTTTCACTGTTTTCTTTGGGAACCAGATAACCAGATTTGGTCAACCTTAGTTAGCTACAGGGAGAAGATTCCCTGGAGGAGGAAATGGCAATCCACTCCAGTATTCTTGCCTGGAGAATTCCATGGACAGAGGAGTCTGATGAGCTATGATACATAGAGTCACAGAGAGTCAGACACGACTGAAGGGACTTAGCATGCACACATGAAGTTACCTACAGTCTGATGCCAGATCCTCAGTCACTAGGTGCTCAATTACTTCTCTTGTCCTCTCTGATTTCTTTACATAACACTGTTTTTTCCCCAGCCATGAGAAGAGGAGAAACACTGTCATTCAGCTCAGCAAATATTTGGTAAGAGGCCAAACTGGAGATTAGAATCTGCAGATATTTATGAGCTGTGCCTCCTTGGACAAGTCACTCAGTGCCATTGAACTTCAGAATAATCTTTGTTCTGTCTAAATGCCATCTTGTTTTCAGGGTCAAGAGGGTTGGCATGTACGAGGGGAAAAGTGGAAGAAAACTAATCTGTTTTGAACACTTACTGTATGCCTAATAGTATACCTTTCAAACCTCAGCTTCCTAATTCACTAAATGGGTATTGATACCTACCTACTTCAAAGGAGAAAACAGAAGTTTGATCAGGCATCAGCTCTTAGAGATTGAACTCAAGTCCTGACATACCTGATTCTGAAATTTATGTAATTTATTTCTTTCCTAAATAGCCTCTCTAGAAAAACTGTAAATAAAGGTATTAAAAAATGAATGCTTTCTTTAGAATTTTGCTAGGCACTGCACAGTATACAATCTTCAATTCTTATGGTTTCCACAGTTTCTTATAGATAGACTTTTCATTTAGAGATAAGGAAAAAAAGAGTTCCTAGTCGTGTTCAAACTTTTTATGGGGTTGTTCATTTTTTGGATAAATCTTAAGCCAGCAAAGCACAAGTTACCACTAGCAAGAAGACGTTGCAGTCTTCTCCAAAACAGTGGAGCAGGTCTTAGTGCAGAGGGATGATTGCACTTGTGTGCGTGTGTGTGTTCATGTGGGAGCTTAGAGGTGTGCAGTGGGTGGTAGAGGCTTCAAAGTAAGGAAATGGACTCAAATTTTTTGAGACTTCTTTGACAGGTACTGATTTTGAAGTTGCTGAAATCCATTTCTGGCTCAGACTTATTAAAATGAAGGGAAATCACAAAACATCTTTGATTCAGCCACGTTTCTTTTCACGTTTTCCAGTCATTCATTCTATAGCCTTCCAAAGGATTTAAAGGAAAAATAGGAGGAAATAATGAAACACACAGGAAAAAAAAAATCACTATGCCTGAGAAAGCTGTTAGAAAGCCTAGTTCTCTGTAAGCAGCTTGCTCCACCACCTTTTAGCAACATATTTCTCTTGATTCACACCAGCTGGTCGTTTCTAATTTCTCCTCAGTGTCTTGGAATAGCTATTTCCCTTGAAGCTAATCTCTCAGCCTTTGCCGATGACTCCCTGAGTTTGAAATTCCTACAGAAGGTATTAATATTAGTCCTCCTCAACTTTCTGCTCTTAACGCTTAAATAAACTGAGCCTTAATAGCTGACCTTTGAGCAAGGACGATCCCAGAAATTCACAGCCCCTATGAGCTTAGGTAACCTTTAGGGGTTAAGAATGGTGACATATCGCATGGATAAACTCGAATCCCTGCCTTATCAGTCATCTCGGCTCAAAATGAAGTTGCGTTTTGGGGCAGGACTGGCTGAGGTATGAGCATCTGGCCACTCATCACCTCTCTTTGGCCAGTGGCAGTAGTTTGAGTAGTTTTAATGGAAAAGCAGACTTTGTAACTATTTAGATGCAAATTCTGTTAACAAATATAGAGCATATTTCTCAAGCACTATTGTAGTTCATCCTCACAAGGATCCTGACAGGTGGGTATTTTCATGTCTTCTTTAAAAAAAATATTTAAAGCAGGCTTAGAGAGCTTAAGCAATTGCTAATATCACATAGCTCATAGGAATAAAATCTTCAGACCCAGATTGTCAAACTCAAAAGCCTCAAAAGCCATTTCTTCCTAATGGATGACAGTATCCAGGCTTCAGTCGTGATAAATCTGATGAACTTGCTTCTGTTTGAACCTGTTTTCTTAGATTTTGAACCATGTTTTCTTTTGTCTTTCTTGTAACATTAGTGTTAGTCACTCAGTTGTGTCCAGCTCTCTGTGACCCCATGAACTATATGTAGCCCACCAGGCTCCTCCGTCCATGAGATATTCCAGGCAAGAATGCTGAAGTGGGTAGCCATTCCCTTCTCCAGGGGATCTTCCCAGCCTAGGGACTGAACTCAGGTCTCCTGCATTGCAGGCAGATTCTTTACCATCTGAGCCACCAGAGAAGCCTTGTAACATTGGTAGGACTTTCACTATGTGTGTGTGTATCTCGCTATATATTAAACATTATATTTTTTTTTAACAGACTCCTTACTTTGGAGAAGCCTTGTCCAGGAAATGAGGAAATCAGAATCATGCCTGGAATATTGCTTCTAATGATTGTGAATATATAGATATCAGTATCTTTTAAACTGTAAGTGCTTTCAGTTCAGTTCAGTTCAGTTGCTCAGTTGTGTCCGACTCTTTGCGACCCCATGAATCACAGCACGCCAGGCCTCCCTGTCCATCACCAACTCCCGGAGTTCACCCAGACTCACGTCCATCGAGTCGGTGGTGCCATCCAGCCATCTCATCCTCTGTCGTCCCCTTCTCCTGCCCCCAATCCCTCCCAGCATCAGAGTCTTTTCCAATGAGTCAACTCTTTGCATGAGGTGGCCAAAGTACTGGAGTTTCAGCTTTAGCATCATTCCTTCCAAAGAAATCCCAGGGCTGATCTCCTTCAGAATGGACTGGTTGGATCTCCTTGCAGTCCAAGTAAGTGCTTTACATACAGCTAATTCATTCAGTCTTCAGAACAACTTAGTAAATAACCACCAACATTATTCCTATTTTTAAAAGGAAAAGGAATTAAGGCTTAAATAATTTGGAAAAGGTGACACAGCCAATAAGTATTCAAGCTACTATATTATTCAAACTGCTATACTGAGTATCAAATGGACAATGGCACCTCCTCCAGCTGTGTTTAGGAAGGGATGACTGAGAACTCTTATTATTTATTTTTTTAAGAAAAGTATTTATTTATTTATTTGGACTGTCTCAGGTCCTTGTTGTGGCACATGCAGTCTTCGTTGCATCATGCAGGATCTTTCGTTGCCCTTATATACTCTGTAGCTGTGGTGTGGACTCCTGAGTGGGCAGGCTCAGTACTTGTGGTACACAGGCTTAATTGCTCCTTGGCATGTAGGATCTTAGTTACCTGATCAGGGATTGAACCCTCATCCCCTGCATTGCAGATTCTTAACCACCAGGGAAATCCCTGAGAACTCTTACTTTTGTGTTAGAAGTATCAATCCAAAGCCAGAAAGATGTCCATTGTCTGCTAAGCAACATTTCAGCCTCTCTAGAGTCATTTCTTGTCACTCTATGCCTTTCAACTGAGTGTTGCAAACACTTGCCGGACACTCATGTGCTAGGGATTGTGGCATTACATGCTTTACACCGATTATTGTCACGACACAGCTCTGGGGTAATGAGCAGTGCTCTCAAAGCCTTCGTTATTCTCATCTGTTGTTGTTTAGTTATTAAATCATGTCTGACTCTTGCAACCCCATGGACTGTAGCCCACCAGGCTCCTCTGTCCATGGGATTTCTCAGGTAAGAACACTGGGGTGGGTTGTCATTTCCTTCTCCAGGGGATCTTCCTGACCCAGGGATCAAACTGTGTCTCTTGCATGGGCAGGCGGATTCTTTATTACTGAGGCACCAGGGAAGCCCTCATCTGTAGAAGGAGATAATAAGTAACTTGCCCAAAGAGGTGCTTGCATATACATGTATATATGTATAAACCGAGGATGCAAATCCAGTTCTGCCTGATCTTAGAGCGTCTGCTCTTTACCATTATGCTGTGCTGTATATCTCTCTGTTTAGAGTTGTCCTCCGTAGGGTTTGGTGACTTAGCTCTCTTCTTTGGTTGACACTATTCCTGATTCTATTTTTCTCCATTCTCACATTACTCTATGTTGCTTCGAGAATCAGATGAGGCATTCATTTACACACAAGAAACCTTCTGTTATGATCAGCCTCTGGGCTTCATAATACCGTGCTATAATAAATATAATTTCACTTTCCATGCTGTAATAAATATTCTGTTTATTGTTCTATCACTCCCATTAGATTATGAGATCACAGAAAATGGGTTATGTCTCAAGTATATGTGTATTTTTCAAACTCAAACAGTACATAGAAAATAGAATAGTCATTCAACAAACTTCCATTGAATATCATATATCTGAATAAATTCAATTCTCACACATATGTAGTTGGGGATTATTTGGTATCCATGTATGCAAACTAAGCTTTGACTGAGAGTAGAATGGCCACTCTATCAAGAGCTCAGTACCATCTTGACATGAAACTGAGCTGCAAATACCTATTCGGAATCCGAAGCTAATATAAAGGACAGGAGGAATCCTCTGAATTTTATCCTCCTCAAGTGTCTGTAATCTAGACAATGGAAATCCATATCAATGCCACTGTTTGTCTCTGTGCATTTGTTCTTTTATTCAGTGACCCATTACACACAGCACTGTATATTGATGAGACACTCCCCTAGGCACCAGTGTACAAACTGAGCAAGATGGATAAATTGTCTACTCTCATGAGGCTCATGTTCTAGTATTTGAGACTGGGGAATAGTAAAATAAAATGAAACAGAACCAGGTAATGTAGAATGACTGGTGACTAGTTTGAGCTGTTTAGAAAATCTTCTCTGAATTAGTGATTATTTTTCAGCTAGGATGTGAGTGACAAGAAGTATCCATCCATGAAAAGACAAGAGGAATTAAGGCAAACACTTTTAGCAAGGAACGGATGGACGTGTTAGAGGAATAGAAAGGAATTTAGGGTGGCTGAAGAGTGGTGAGCTAGGAGTGCAGTATTATGAGATGGAGTCAAAGTGTAACATCAAGGTCAGTTAATAGGTGCTTATGGATTGATAAGGAGTTTAGCTTGTTTTCTAAATGTGCACTAAATATGTTAGGGAGGGGTGGTATTGAAGAGTTTTAAACTAGGGACAACAACATGTCAAAGCTTCCCTTGTAGCTCAGTCGGTAAAGAATCTGCCTGCAGTGCAGGAGACCTGGGTTTGATCCCTGGGTCGGGCGATCCTCTGGAGAAGGAAATGGCAACCCACTTCAGTATCCTTGCTTGGAAAATCTCATGGACACAGGAGCCTGGTGGACTGAAGTCCATGGTGTCGCAAAGAGTCGGGCACGACTGAGCGACTAACACTTACTTACTTATGTTATAATCATCACTCAAGATGCAGTATGTAGAATGGGTCTCAGGGAGGTAAAAGTGGAAGAGGGGAGACCATTTATATTGGCTCAATCAAGGGAGGATATTTCATGGTCTGAGGATGTGGATAACAGTGGAGATGAGAAAACAGGACAGCTTAGGGATATTGTTCAGAGGATGAGGCAACACCTCATTTGGATGTGGGGCTTTCGAGAAGAGAAGAAACCAGGATAACTTCTAGATTTCTGCTTTGAACTGGGTAGATGGTATTGCTGCTTCCTCAAATGAGGAGCAGGTTGTGAGTAGAGATGAGTTCAAGGGATTGAGAGTTCTGCTTGGGTCATGGTGGCAACCTGCTCCAGTGTTCTTGCTTTGAAAATGCCATGAACAGAGAAGCGTGTTGGGCTATAGTCCATGGGGTCACAAAGAGCTGGACACAACTGAAGTGACTTAGCAGCAGCCTAGTGATACTGAGATTTCTCTGGGGACTGTAGCTGGGACTATCAAATACAGTGTTGGACTATCAAACACAGCATGAGTCTGGGGTCTAGAGGGAGGTCTTTCACAGCATGCACTTTGTGGGATCATTGACACTGAAAGAAGGGCAGAAGATAGGATGAGATCATCTAAGAAGAGCGTGTGAATAGAGAAGACCCAGGACAGCACTGCAGGAGGGAAATCCAGCTTTCTGAGTTCTGGAGCAGGAGGGTGCATCCGTGGAAGAGAGGAAGAGTATATGCCTAAAAAGTGAAGTGTTTGGGGAGTCAAGCAGAAAAGTGTTTCAAGGAGAATGTGACACTTTGTTTTACTTGCTGTTATCATTATTTTAATTAAAATCATTTTGGGTCAAAGCAAGAGCTATTTGAAGAGTGCTTTGAAGAAATCTTAACTTCCCAAAAATAAAAAAAATAAAAAAATAAAAGGTATTGGCCGTATTTCTAGGTCACCTCTGAAAATCTCACAATACAATTGAAGCTGTCTTTTAAGGCTGCACACGAATAAAATGAGAACCCAGGATAAATGCAGTCAGCCTCAACTGCTTGTTTTTCTCATGGATTGTGTCATAACTCTTTGAAAACAGTGTTGCATCACTGTAAAATGACTGTATTTTTCTTTGTCAAGTTCAACCTGATTGAGTTTTGTGTGCCTTTAAAATGGTACACGTGAATATAATCACTGTGACTCCTCGATTTGCCAACATTTTCTCACTGTTAGTTTATTGTTATTACCATTTTTATTATCATTATTATGCAAGTGTTTCTCTTGTCCTTAAGATCCAAGACCGTTTAGTTCTAGTGAGGTGGAGGAACCTAGAGCCTGTTACACAGAGTGAAGGGAGTCAGAAAGAGAAGAGCAAATGTCGTATATTAATGCATATTTATGGAATCTGGAAAAAGTGGTATCGATGAACCTATTTGCGGGGAAGGAATGGAGACACAGATGTAGAGAACGGACTGTGGACACAGTGGCCAAAGGAGAGAGCGGGAAGAATGGAGAAAGTCGCATCGACATATATTCTCTATCATGTGTGAAACAGAGAGCTGGTGAGAAGTTGCTGTCTAACACAGGGAGCCCAGCTTGGCACTCTGTGATGACCTAAAATGGTGGGATGGGGGAGTGGAGGAAGGCTTAAGAGGGAGATGATATATATATATATATATATATATATATATATATATATATATAATTATGGCTGGTTTGCATTGTACAGCAGAAACCCATCGCAACATTGAAAGGCAATTTTCCTCCAATTAAAAAAAAAAATATATATATATATAAAAGATCTGCGACTCATAAAAACTTTACTTTTGTAATTCTTGAAAGACAGAAAAGACAGGGAAGAGGGTATCTCTTGGGGTGTTCCATATGGCATCTCCTTGCCATGAAGTTGCTGTTGAATCAGCCGTGGTTACATCAGACTCAGAGAGACTTAAGGGATTCCAGCAGCTTCTGTTCTGGGCCTTTTTTTTTTTTTTTTTAAAGATAAAACGACCCATTAGTATAGCTCTATCCAGAAAGGCTGTAAACTCTGGCCCTTGTGAGGAGCACACATATTCAGAAGCCAATTCGGGCCAATAATGAGATCTTTAATGTGCAAATAAATATTGGATGGGGCAGGGAGCACAGTGTGATTCGATCTTGTGGTGACTCATTGATGCTGATGTACATCATTTGATGTAAGGAAGATGGAAACGAAGATAAGGGGTAGATGTATTATTTTAATATATTCTTCACTTATGTAAAAAATCTACAAACTCTCCAAGAAATATAATTCCAGGACTGACTTTTATTTTTCTCTTGGATGTTGATTACTTGTGATGTGGTAAAATTGGTGAGTTAATAAGGAGCTCTGCTAAACAACTAGAAAAGGGAATGGCAGCCTACTCCAGTATTCTTGCCTGGAGAAATTCCATGGGTAGAGGAGCCTAGCAGGCTACAGTCCATGGAGTCTCAAGGAATTAGACATGACTGAGCGACTAATACTTTTCACTTTTTCTGCTAAGCAAAGAGATGCAGCTCTTTTATGAGGTTGCAAGAGAAGAGAGGATAAGGGTGTTTTGTGAACCAGACATTTCTGGTTTGAATCTCTGTCACTCCAAGTTAGTGTTCTCTCTCTTTAAAAAAAAAAAAGATACATTTATTTATGCTGATGTTGGGTTTCGGGTGCTGCTTGAGGGCTTTCTATAGTTGCCTTGAATGGGGGCTGCTTTCTAGTTATGGTGTGCAGGCTTCTCACTGCAGTGACTTCTCTTGTTGCAGAGCATGGGCACATGGGCTTCAATGGTCGTAGCTCCCGGGCTCTAGAGCTCGGGGTCAGAGTTATGGTGCATGGGTTTAAAGAAATAAAATGTATTTATTTATTTTGCTGCACGGGGTCTTAGTTGTGGTCTTAGCTGTGGCAATGTGGGGTCTTAGTTCCCAGATCAGGGATGGAACCTCTGTCTCCTGTATTGCTGGTGGATTCTTAACCACTGGACCACCAGGAAAGTCCCAAAGCCAGTGTTCTCTTGCACAAGTTTTTTATTTTTTTTAATTTAAATTTATTTATTTTAATTAGAGCACAGGTTTTTTAAACGAAGTCTCAGCTTCTTCTCTGTGCAGCATGACACCACTTATATTTAGTGACAGTTACTTACAATGTTGTTTCACATACTTCTCCAAATTGCTAAACCTTTAGCCTTTCTCTCTAACTTTGTATGTGGCAGGAAAGGCAGATATGTTAGCGTATCCCATCATTTAAGACTATGGTAGGGCTTGGTATTTATCTTTTAGTATTAAAGTCAATTACCTGTGATTTATTAGCTACTGGGAAGGTGCAATATAAATAATAAACTTGAAGGTTATAGATAAATTATGTTTTTAATTGGAATGCTAATAAATTATAATGTCATGTTATGAAATAAGTAGCTGTATTCTTCAAACATCTCAGTAAAAGTCACCTGCTGAAAATTTACCCAAGGATGGCATAAATTAACTTAGCTGTCAGAATAAAATCTTCAAAGGAGGAGAAATAATGCTTTCCCATATCCAAACATGGTGTATTTGAATTTAGAATTATTTCTAAAAATCTATACCTTAATAAATATGGATGATACAGAAATCTTTTTTTTTCTGATTATGTAATAATCAGAAAGTAATATTATGTAATAATCAGAAAGTAATAAACTTTCCCCCTAAACTTTTTTTTCCTCCTTGAGATGAGAAGGGCATATTTTGTTTGCACATATTCCCTATATTCCTTGAATTAAACTCTGTGTCTTAATTCTTATTAGAAACAAGTTGAATTGTTATGATAAATGAGGCATCTTTTCATATCTCTTCAACTTTTTGGATTCAATACCAATATCCATACTGAAGCACGATTCCTTTTTTAAAATATTCTTTTAAAAATATTTGTTTATTTATTTGGCCGTGCCAGGTCTTGGTGGTGCCTTGTGGGATCTTTAATTGTGGCATGTGGAATCTAGTTCCCTTCTGTCACTCCCTTCTCCTCCTGCCCTCAAACTTTCTCAGCATCAAGGTCTTTTCCAGTGAGTCAGCTCTTCCCATCATGTGGCCAAAATATTGGAACTTCAGCTTCTGCATCAGTCCTTCCAATGAATATTCAATGAATAATGACAAACATGTATTAAATGCTTACTATATAGCTGGCACAATACTAAATATTTTACCTTTATTTTTTCATTCTATGTTCACAAACCCTGGTAGGGGATATGAACTAGCATCATCTCAATTTCAGAGGAGCAATTGCTGAAGGTCATGCAGTATATAAGTATTATTAGAGCTGAAAACACAAGCCTGTCTACTGCATGTTAACCTCAATTCAGTACTGCTTCTTTTCAACAAAGCCCACTGGGAAGGAAAACCCCGTGAGGCTAATGATCTTTGGACGTTTGAGTGATTTTGCTTACCTGTGATTTTCAGAGAGGTTACCAGATAGATGAGTGTCGTGTCTCAGCTTAACTGTTTGCTATAACCTTACATTTTAACATGACTCCTCATATGTACGATTTACTAACACTAACATTTCGTAGGTATATTTGCATATTGCAGAGGTATGGCCAAAGAACAGGGCCTCTGGTTCTGTATTATGCAGAGGAAAACAGAAAACAAGGATATATTTCTCCTTTAGTCAGAGAGAGATGCCAGCAGGAGTGTGGGTGGAGTGGGGCTCCTCATTAATATCTAACTGCAAGGAATGATTGCTTCCAATTTTATGGTATCCTTCTCCATCAATGAACTATTTCAGTTCTGAAATGACTGGCATGAACATGGAAATCACGTATTTTGTAAAATAAGTGTCATTTGGGATAACTGAGTAATTAATTCCCTCCTTATCAACTCGTCTACAGTCACATATGTATTACATAGATCTGGGCATCATTAGAAATTGGTGAAATATACACTTGATGAAATCGTTTTATATATGATTTGGGGAATTTTTAAAAAAAAACTCCAGTACTTTATCTTGATGACTCAACATGAGGTGTTGTAATTTTCCAGGGCATCAATGAAATGCTGAATTGTGCCATTTGTCTCTTTTAAAGGAATTTTACTCCATTAAATTGAATAATATTTAGTACTCATAGCGTATCATCTCCTTTCAAATGGAAACATTAACTGCTGTAATTAATCCTCCCAGCAGTTCTCCAAGCTAAAAGTATAAACAGAAATAAAGAAATCGATTAGAAACAGGTGTGCCCTTGATAAAAGAAGGAAACACAATTAGATGTTCAGCCTTTGACTCAGGACTCCTGGGTTCAGTTACTGCCTGGAGAAGGTTTTCTTCTTTAGGGAGGAAGCATTCACTTGCTAGAATTTGCAGCTTATACATAACACTTGATTAATTGGAAGAAGATATCTAGGTTCCTTTACAGATATTGTGAATAAAGCTCCATCACTTGCAGAGGCTTGAAAATAGTGACACTATGTGCTCCTCTCAACACTGAAATGCTGTATTTGTTTTCACTCTGTGCAAACCTGAATTATGGTTTGTTGGCTGTTCACATTTTCCTCTGGCTTATGCCAGTTTTTCAGGGTCTAAGAAAGGATGTGTGTATAGGGTGGGGGATATGGAAGTAGCAGATAGTGAGCAAAGATTGTTTCTTTGGTCACTGGTGTCCACTGTGACACACATCATCTCTCAGAAATATATCTCAAAATGATCAGTTTGATTCTTTCTAAAGCATGCATTCAAGCATTTGCTGGCATCCTTCCGTTGTTTCTTTCTGTCTTCAAGATCAAATCCAAGCTACTTTCATTGCACAAAACATGTCATCATAAACAACCTCTTCCTGTTCTTCATCTCCCAGTCTTTGAGGACTATAAGCCCAGAACCATGTTTTAAAGTTTATCGGCTTCCAACTAAGATCATGGCATCCGGTCCCATGACTTCATGGCAAATCAATGGGGAAGCAATAGAAACAGTGACAGACTTTAATTTTGGGGCTCCAAAATCACTGCGGATGGTGACTGCAGCCATGAAATGAAAAGGCACTCACTCCTTGGAAGAAAAGCTATGACCAATCTAGACAGTAGAGACATTGCTTTGCCAACAAAGGTCTGTCTAGTCAAAGCTATGGCTTTTCCAGTAGTCATGTGTGGAGAGTTGGACCAGAAAGAAAGCTGAGCGCCAAAGAATGGATGCTTTTGAACTGTGTGGTGTTGGAGAAGACTCTTGAAAGTCCCTTGGACTGCAAGGAGATCAAACAAGTCAATCCTAAAGGAAATGAGCCCTGAATATTTGTTGGAGGGACTGATGCTGAAGCTGAAACTCCAATCTTTTTGCCACCTGATGCAAAGAACTGACTCATTGGAAAAGACCCTGATGCTGGGAAAGATTGAAGGTGGGAGGAGAAGGGGATGACAGAGGATGAGATGATTGGATGGCATCACCAATTCAATGGTTTGAGCAAGCTCCAGGAGTTGGTGATGGTCAGGGAAGCCTGGCGTGCTGCAGTCCATGGGGTCGCAAAGAGTCGGACATGACTGAGTGAGTGAACTGATACTGATATGGTGGCCCAGAGGTAAAGAACCCGCCTGGCAATGTAGGAGACACGTGTTCGATCCTTGGTTTGGGAAGATTTTTTGGAGAATGAAATGGCAACCCACTCCAGTATTCTTGCCTGGGAAATCCTATGGACAAAGGAGCCTAGCAGGTTACAGTCTTTGGGGCTGCAAAAAGTCAGTCACAACTTAAGCAACTAAACAACAACAACAACAGCAAACAACGTGTGGTTGTATGCTGGTTAGAAAGTCCTACTGCGTGGAGACCACCCACTAATTACACTTGGAAAAGCTATGATCCACAGGGGCAGCATAACAGTTGTTTTCAGTCCAAGTGAACATTAAATTTACCTGGGAGGCTCTAAAATACTGATTCCTGAGTCCTACTGAAATATTCTAATTCAGAATTTCAGGAAATGGTACCTGGACTTTGGTATTTTGCAAAATCCCCCAACATTAGTGATTTCAGTTTTCATCCAAATTTTAAAACCACTTCAAGATAATATAACATAATAAAAGTTTATTACCTAGCAGTTAAGAATAAGGGCTGTGAATTTAGCAGTCCTGAAGGTCTGAATATGTTCTTTTTTAAAATTAATTTTTATCGGAGCATAGTTGATTTATAATTTTGTGTTAGTTCCTGCTGTACAGCAAAGTGAATCAGTTATACATATACATGGACTTCCCTTATGGCTCAGTGGTGACGAATCTGTCTGCTGCTGCTAAGTCGCTTCAGTCGTGTCTGACTCTGTGCGACCCCATAGACGGCAGCCCACCAGGCTCCACCGTGCCTGGGATTCTCCAGGCAAGAACACTGGAGTGAGTTGCCACCTCCTTCTCCAATGCATGAAAGTGAAAAGTGAAAGTGAAGTTGCTCAGTTGTGTCCGACTCTTTGTGACCCCATGGACTGCAGCCCACCCGGCTCCTCCGTCCATGGGATTTTCCAGGCAAGAGTACTGGAGGGGGGTGCCATACAGCCAAATGCAGGTTCAATTCCTGGGTTGGGAAGATCCCGTGGAGAAGGAAATGGCAACCCACTGCAGTATTCTTGCCTGGGAAATTCCGTGGACAGAAGAGCCTGGTGGGTTATAGTCCATGGGACTGCAAAAGAGTTGGGCACAATTTATGGACTAAAAAATACAAACAACAAATACACATATATCCACTCTTTTGTAGATTCTATTCCCTTACAGGTCATTACGGAGTATTGAGTAGAGTTCTTTGTGCTATACAGTAGGTTCTTATTAGTTACCAGTGTTATATATAGTAGTGTCTACATGTCAATCCCAATCTCCCATTTTATCCCTTCCCCACTTGCCCCCTTGACAATCTGAAGTTTATTTTCTATATCTATTTTTGACAAGTCTATTTTTTTGTGAGTCTATTTTTGTTTTTTAAATAGGTTCATTTGCACCTTATTTTTAAGATTCTGTGTATGAGCAATATCATATTTGCCTTTTTCTGATTTGTTGTTTAGGTACTAAATCATGTCTGACTCTTTTGTGACCCCATGGACTGTAGCCCTCCAGGCTCCTCTATCCTTGAGTTTTCCCAGGCAAGAATACTGGAGTGGATTGCCATTTCCTACTCCAGGAGATCATCCCAACCCATGGATCGAACCGGCATCTCCTGCTTGGCAGGTGGATTGTTTACCATTGAGCCACCAGTGAATTTTTAATTCGATGCTTACTTAGAGCCAGAACACGACATTGCAAATGCTCAGAAAAGTAGGACCCCTGGTGGCAGTCCTCAGCTTTGTCTCTTCTACTCAGAAATGAAGCTCTAGCTCTCTATACTGATAATCCCACTCAACAAGACAAAAGCCTTCTGCTAAACTAGACCTAGATCCCTTAGATATGAGTAGAGTGATAGTCCATTAACACTTGAACTTGCCACTTTGGGAGGGAGATCATCTTTCCCACTTCAAGTGACTTCTCACATTACTCTTGCCAGCCACATACTTCATCTCCCTGAAGGGATTGTGATAAATTTAGTGTTTGTTCACCTTGTTAGAAGGCTGATGGTATTTTGGCAATCTTTATCCACTAGTTTTCGATGTGAGGATTAAATTAAGCAGCAGGAATATAGCATAGTGTTTGATGGTGTTAAATGTTCCTTACATGTTGGCTGTAATTATTTTCATTTCCAACATTCTGTATTTATTTACCTGAATGCCTCAGAAATCTGTGATTCTCTCATTATTCATTACTTCTGAAATGATAATTTCGTCTCTTTCCAGGGAAGTATACAAAGTGAGAGCTAACATACCTTAAGTATTTACAAGGTAATGGGCACTGTTTTAAGGCCATTATATATTTAGCTTATTTATTCCTTATACCTATAGATGATTCTTACTGTTACCCCTCATTTTAGAAATAAAGACACTGAGTCACTAAGAAGTTATGTAGCTTTCTGAAGGAGACAGATACTATGTGGTGGGCGTGGAATTTGAACTCAGGACGTCTGATTCCAGAATTCAAAGCTGTGAATGTTCACAATCTCTACTATCTCACCCTCTTAAGATACAACTTTCAAGTATCATGATTATGCACATCCATCATAGACATCTGCCTCCTCTAAAGAATATGATCCATCTTCTCCACTGTCTCCTATACAGATTATAAACATATCTATGATGCTATACTGCAGCATTATTTTTTTTTCAAAGAATACATAGTCCAGGAACTTGTAGGTCTTCCCTTGTGGTCCAGTGGCTAAGACTCCATGCTCCCAATGCAGGGGGCCTGGGTCAGGTAACTAGATCCCACATGCGGCAAATAAGAGTTCATATGCCGCAATGAAGACCCAGTGCAGCCAAATAAATAAATAGATACTTAAAAAAGGAATACATAATCCATTAGAGGAGAACACATGTGTCTTCTTTATTTATGTGTCTTTAGTTCACAATAAAGTGGCTGATGTATTCTAGATGTTCAACCAATATTAACAATAGAGCCAAAGAGAAAAATGGATAAGGGAATCACAGGAAATAAATGTAGAAAGAAAATCATATCCACGTCTAAGAAATATGAGGTTACCTCCTTCCTCTCCCATCAAAGGCATGCAAGTATGAGTTCATGGTCAGGATGGAGAAAGAGGAGAGGACATTTAAATGTATATTCCATTCTTCATGCTGCCTTGCTACAGTCCAGGAACAGTTCTAGATACATATTTTCACTTACGTACCACTGCCATTCATCACTTCTAAATTATTCCAGTCAGAATTTTTCTACATAAAGTTGTATTTGGGCCGTGTTGATGTTCAGTTGCTCAGTCATGTCCTACTCTTTGCAACCCCATGGACTGCAGCACGCCGGGCTTCCCTGTCCTTCACCATCTCCAGGAGTTTGCTCAACTCATGTCCATGGAGTCGATGTTGCCACCCAACCATCTCTTCCTCTGTTGCCCGCTTCCCTTCCTTCCTTCATTCTTTCTTAGCGTCAGGATATTTTCCAATGAGTTGGCTCTAGGAGTTTAATAAAAATGTGTAGCTTCAGTCATTCCATATAAAATAATATGATGACTGTTTTTCTACTTATGCACCATACATACTAAACACTTAAAGCTTGTTGATGCATTCAAAACTGGATAGCTCTATCCTACTTTGACATCGGTTGTGCTTGTTTAGAGCATATGGGCTGCAATTGCTCTACTTCCGACTCTTCCAAGGTTCGCCTGCAGGATGTTGGTGCCTTTTCATCAATAATGTCATCTAATGCTCATCATCTCCTACCTTCTCACAGGGACGGCGTTTCCCGTGGCCGTGGGTTTTAATGCAGAACATGACTGGCTAGTTGATATTAGTGCTAACACATTCAAAATCTTCCCCTCAGACAATCCTTTCAGCAGTTTTCTGTCTGAACTGCTTACTTTGGATCTGGCATGGGATCAACCTCAGTCATGTCCTGAGGTTGCAATTATTGCCCGAGAAGCTGAAGCTCACAATTTTTATCCTTCAGAAGCTTCTGTTGACAATCAGACTTAAATTCTCTGGTGATTTTAGTGCTTGTGATCATCCAATAATTCTACAAGCATGTCTTGAATACCAACAATAAGCTAAGTCATGTGCTCACTGCCAGGGATACAAAGATGAGTGGGATATGGTCAGGAGTTCACACCCATTTGGGAGGAGGGAAAGAGTCCTGGTACCATAATGAGATAATAATAGCTGCAGCTTTCACTAATGAATTGGTACATACCAGACATTTTCCTCACAGAGTTCTATTATTCGACTCCGTATTTTTCCATCTGAAAAATTGTGATAGAGAGAAGTAAATGATTTTAACATTAAATAAATAGCATATGCACCAAATCACACATAGCTGATCCACAATCCATATTCTTTTTTTTTAAACTTTTTATTTTGTATCTGGGTGTAGCCAATTAACAATGTTGTGACAGGTTCAGGTGAACAGCAAAGGCACTCAGCCGTACATATACATGTATCCATTCTCCCCCAAATTCCCCTCCCATCCAGGCTGCCACATAACATTGAGAAGGGTTCCCTGTGCTATGCAGTAGGTTCTTGTTGGTTATTCATTTAAATAGAGCAGTGTGTACAGTCATCCCAAACTCCCTAACTATCCTTTCCCCCCATTCTTGCTCCTGGCAACCATAAGTTTGTTCTCTAAGTCTGTGAGTCTCTATCTTGTAAATAAGTTTATTTGGATTATTTCTTTTTAGATTCCACATACAAGGGATGTCGTATGGTATTTTGGGATTCCCAGGTGGCTCAGTGATAAAGAATCCACCTGCCAATGCAGGAGTTGCAGGTTCGATCCCTCGGTTGGACAGATCCCCTGGAGAAGAAAATGACAACCTGCTCTGGTATTCTAATTTGGGAAATCTCATGGACGGAGGAGGCTGGCTGGCTACAGTCCATAGGGTCACAAAACTCGAACATGACTTAGCGACTAAACAACAACAGGACAATATTTCTCCTTTTCTGTCTGACTTACTTCACTCAGTATGACAGTCCCTAGGTTCTTCCATGTTGCGGCAAATGACATTCTTTTTGATAGCTGAGTAATATTCCATTCACAACCCATATTCTTAACTGATAAGGTACAAAAGAGAAGTGTTTTTCCTGATTTTTAACATTAACCTTTCCCATGTTTTTATCCTTTAGTTTATTCTAGCTAGTATAGAGTTACTATTTACTCAGCAGATTAAGGAAGCCCTCTGCAGTAAGCTGTGAATGAGGGCTTCAAGGATAGCTGGGTATCTGTTCACCTCCCCAGATGCATCCTGTATTTCCCTTCTAATCTTTCTTTCTGAACCATGTCACTCTCTTACCTCCACTGGTGTGCCTGGGGTGTCCAGTAGTAGGGCCTTAGTGTTCCAGATGTTCAGAACACTAAACACAAAACCTGTTTGTCTTTGGTTCAATCTGGATACCATTTGGTGCTTCTGGAAGGTGTGGGCTGAGGCACCATAGTTCTTAAAGATATTACCTTCGCATTTTGTACCATACGCCAGCTCCATCAAACATGTCCGTTGTTGATCAAATCAGAGTATTTTAGATGCTTTCTGCCTTGACTGAAGCAGTGTTATCTTTCCAATCACATGTTTTACTATGTTAGCTGCCCTCTCCATTCAGAGGAAAATAAATCCATGCATTTTAAAATCCTTCTCTCTGTACCACTTAAATTTGTTATCCCTTTTTGGGAAACACAGTGCCAACACAAAATATGCCAGACCATATGAGATCTTAAAGGAGGGGAAGATATCCTGGAACTCTGTCCCTTTAGCCACATGTGAGTGCTGCAAAAAAATAGAAAACCCAGGCATGAGAGTTAATGAATACCCCCACTGATAGCTTTATCCCAATAAATATTTCTTAAAATTCACCACGCCTTTCCATTTTTCCTGTTTCCTGTTTGATTTAGTTCACTGTGTATTTTTAAAGGGACTTCCCTGGTAGCTCAGCTGGTAAAGAATCCACCTGCAATGCAAGAGACCCTAGTTTGATTCCTGGGTTGGGAATATATGCTGGAGAAGGGATAAGCTACCCATTCCAGTATTCCTGGGCTTCCCTGGTGGCTAAGTTTGTAAAGAACCCACCTGCAATGGGGAAGACCTGGGTTCAGTCACTGGGTTGGGAAAATCCCCTGGAGAACAGAAAGGCTCCCACTCCAGTATTCTGGCCTGGAGAATTCCAAGGACTGTAAAGTCTATGGGGTTGCAAAGAAAATTTGATTTCTAAGCATTTCTGGGTATGCTATTGTCTTTCTCTAAATCCTCCATTAATTTCTCCAAACTCCTTTGGGTAAAAGTCTAATATCCTTAATGTATTTGTAAGATGCCCACAGGAAGATACCACTGCCTATGATTTCAGCCTTTTGTCAGTTTTTTTTATTATCCTCTGTTCTAGTCACTCTCCTTATTATCTTCATTATCCTCTGTATTCTCTGGATTTATTCAGATTTCTTGAAACTGTTCAACTAATACTGGTCTTCTTAGTTTGGTATACAGTGGTGTTGGTTGCAAAGAGAAAGAGCTTTGGACCTTGACTCAAATTTCCCATTAGATTCAGTTTCTCTTTGGCTGTGTTGCAGTTTATTTCAAATAGAGATGGGGAGGTTTCACTCTCAGGATTATTATGAATAAGAAAGAAGACAATACCCACCTTAGTAAATGCAATTTATTTCTTATAAGAGCAATTGCTCTTTATTTTCACCTTCCAAAGATTGGATCTTTGTCTTGCTATTCAAAGTGGGTCCCATGGGCTCCCTAGATCACAACATCAGTGTCACCTGGGAGCTTTTCAGAAATGCAGAATCTCAGACCCCACAATAGACTACTGAATCAAAATCTGCATTTTAACAAGATTCCCCAGATAATATAGGTGCACATTGGGGGCTTGTTTACGAACAGGTGGTAATATTTCTTAATTATTGTGTTTCTCTTGTAGAATTCAAATCAAGCCATCATTCCCAGTAGGATGTAAGCCACTGAGGGCTGAGGCTATCTCTGACTTATTCATTGTTATATCCCCAGGATTTACACGAAATCACTCAAAGACAGTAGTTAAAAAATTAGTAATATGTTCCAGAGAATAAATCAGGACACAATTTTCACCACCCAGAACCTAGTGTTACATCCTAACCCTGATTACTGTCAGTCATTACATAAGTGTAGCATGCTATTCAAGGACTCTGTATATATCAAAACTCAAATGACTGCAGGTTCATTTTTCCCCAGGGCATAGAAAGTGGAGAATGTTTGGGGAAGCATATATACATACCCTAAATGTATTTTCAGAGCATATAAATCCAAACCTCTGCATTGCATTTTTGTCTTAATAATGCTTTACAGTTTTAAAAATATTTTTAAATTAATTATTTATTTTTTGGTTTTGCTTTTTCTTCATTGCTGCATGCAGGATTTCTCCATTTTCAGAAAGTGGGGGCTGCTCTCTAGGGGCAGTGCGCCAGCTTCTCATTGCGGTGGCTTCCCTTGTTGCAGAATGGAGGTTCTAAGCACATGGGCTTCAGTAGTTGTAGCGCAAGGGCACGGCATGTGGCATCTTCCTGGACCAGAAATCAAACCCATGGACCCTGCATTCTCAGGTTTTGTTTTTAGCATTATCTGTAATAATTATTTCTAATAACATGGTATGTCATGGAGATGCGTTGTGCTTTCTCATTATATTGTATAACATCTCACTTCTCATCCGGTTGTTGATTAGATGTGTGTTAATCCAGTTACTGAATAGATGTGTGTGTGTGTGTACGTATGTGCATATGTGTTTTCAGCACAAACCCCAGAACCACATATTTCATACCACTGATTTTGCAAAAGTGTATTTTATAACTGGAGGTTACATGTTTATGCTCTTTTTGTTTCACACTTGCCACTGTTATAGTAAGCAAATCCCTCGTGAACTTTCTGATGAATTCAGATGACATTGTGGTTCACAGTTACTGCCAGTGGAGTGTGGGTGTTTCTAGCATCCAGAAGAAATGGCACAGCAGTGTGATAAGAAGCTAACATAGTTTACATTTCACTCAGCATGCCCTGAAGCCAGGTGACTCCTAATGAATGTTAAAAGAAATCCTCATTACTTCAACATTTTCATTTTAATGGAAACATTATTAGTATATATTTATATCTCACAATTTTAAATTGGTGGAATCAAATACAGAGAAAAATGCCACAGTAAGTACCATCTTTGATGTGATATCCTGGTAACTTTTTAATTCCAGAGGGTGGCTAGATATGGATGGAGCTATTTGGAGCCAGCAGGTAGTGAGTCAGGCTTTTTTGAAAGCTTGAGTTTTATTCCTTGCATGACTCAAGCCGAGTAATGTTAGAGTAACATCAGAAATTTTGTTGAGGGTGACATTTCAGGCCTTTGGTTTGGTTTGGTTGCAGTCAAACACCTACAGACCACTTCTCTTAACGAGACAGAATTGTAGCTACAATATCCTTAATGGTCTGTGGAGAAAGGAACGATATAGTACAAATTCTTACCTGAGTTTTTATTTTAAGTCTGGACATGATTTTTACCAGGATCAGGAAAAGAGTTTATGGTTTATTTTTATGGAATAGAAGGTCCACAAGGTTCTTAATGCACATTCTTAGCTGAAAGCAAGTGTCTCCTAAGGTTTGTGAGTGATGAATCCAGAACTCCAAAGGCCAATGCAGGGTTGTAAACTTACATTCCTTTTGGCATGAAAGAAATAAGTCTCCAACCCTTTTCAAAGCTATGTTGACTAACAAGCAACCTAATTGTAGTATAAGCAAAGGTTAGTGACTTAATGTGCTAATTATGAAGAATTTTCTTCCTTTTCTCAAATTGAGGTGTGTCTCAGCAACAGTTAACTTGCATTTGAGGATTATATGCATTTAAATATAATAAAATTATATTTCTCGGTAAAAATACATGTGTACCTGTGTACATATGTATGTGTATGTATTTCTCTAATGTTAGCCAGTTTATCGGAGAAGGCAATGGCACCCCACTCCAGTACTTTTGCCTGGAAAATCCCATGGATGGAGGAGCCTGGTAGGCTGCAGTCCATGGTGTCACGAAGAGTCGGACACTTACTGAGCAACTTCACTTTCACTTTTCACTTTCATGCATTAGAGAAGGAAATGGCAACCCACACCAGTGTTCTTGCCTGGAGAATCCCAGGGACGGCGGAGCCTGGTGGGCTGCCGTCTCTGGGGTCGCACAGAGTTGGACATCACTGAAGCGACTTAGCAGCAGCAGCAGCAGCAGCAACAGCACCAGCTAGTTTATACAGGAATCTCCTGGGCAATTACTTCACATTAATATGATTCTTACTTTCACTATCCATACTTCCCCCCTCCACTACTTTAAACAGTTCTCTTTGCTCTTAGTTCTGAATAACACAAATTTAAGTAAGCAGTTGTTTTTAAGCAATCATTTGTCATTGCTAATGTGATTACAGAATGAGTAATGATCACCCTTCTGTTTAAATACTATCCTTGGCATGTGTTTTTTATGGAGCAGAGCCATAGAGAAAATGACTTTGCAGATATTAAACTGACCTATGATTCACCTTTTGCCCTTTGGCTAAGTCATGTCATTGATGTAGATTTTGTATGTGTCAACCTATTGATTGATTAACTGATTTCCTTCTCATTAAAGAAGAAGGTCTTGGTAATAAGTCCATTTGTGGACTTATTATTAATAGAATCTTTACGAGCAATCTCAGTACACTAAGATTTCTCTCAAGAATGGATGAACAACCAACTCCTAGTAAGATAGTTGAGAGTGAAATTAGCAAGCTCAGAAAATTTTTGTTATGGTCACATAGTTAAGAGCAGAAGTTTTGGAGTCAGAGTAACTGGGTTGGTATCAAGGCAACTGGGGATGTATCTTTAGCCCCACTGCACACATTAGAAAATCAAGGCTTCAAATGCTTGTATGAGTTTATACATAGAAAGTAGATAGTACAGTACCTGACAACAGGTAAAACTCTAAACAAACAGAAAACCTGTAGCCTCTATAAAACAGCTATCTAGTGTCTATAGTTCAACAAACTGTTTTGCTTCTATGTGCTTTTTAAAATTTACCAGAGGCCATTGTAGCTCCAAATATGTTGGCATATTAGAATATAGACAGGGAAGAATAGTTCGGCTTGTTCAACAGCACCTGTGTCTTGAACCCCTTCAAAAAGCCTTTATATCCCTAACTTTCATAGGGTCTCTAAAATACAGTGCTATTTCCATGTGCTCATATAAAAGGATGTTAAGCCTTTCTTACTGACTAGATTCCTTAAGATAGGGGTCACTGTTGGAATCAGGGGATGAGGCTATTCGTTGGCTAAATGTGCAGTCTTGGTCTCCATTAGAATTGGACAAGAGATAACAGGAAATAATGGAGGAGAGGTGCGGGCGGACAATAGATGCAGTTACTCAGAACACTTAAGAGTCATAGTAAGCAGAAGCTTTTTTATCAATTTTAGAGTGAACCAGATTTCATGATGAAAGAGGTAGAATTATAAATAGAACATTTGTAATGTGCAATTAGCATATGCATATGGTGGGCCTGAATTTGAATATCTCAAATGTTAAGTTTACTATATTTATCTCAGCACATTAAACCTTACCACAGAGGAATATATGTATTTTTTTTAAATGCTGGGAGTGTTTTTTTTTTTTTAATATTTATTTATTTGGCTGATCAGCACACAGGATCTTCTTTGCATCCTGAGGTGTCTTTTGTTGCTGTGCATGGGCTTAGCTGCCCTATGACACGGATCTTAATTACTTCCCCAACCAGGGATTGAGCCTACATCCCCTGCATGGGAAGGCATTTTCTTCCCACCAAGGAAGTCCTGAAGATACATATTTTTAAGAATAAAACCACAACATAACGTGAAAACATTGGCAGGACTCTGTAAACTGGTAATAGTTGAGAACAAAGCAGTGAAAATGGAAAACAAACAGGAGCGAAAGGGCACAGTTAATTTAGTTAATACACACAATTGTGGAATGGAATTTCTACACATTTGTTATTGCTGGGGCCAACATGTTGGCTCTCAGTGTACCTAATGTCCATCGTGATTGTAAAAGCTCATTACTAGTACAAAGAAGGATATCCAGGGGATAAAATAAACTAACACATCTCAAGAAATGTTGTTAGTGTCTTAGTTACTTTCACCTACACGTTCTCTCCCTGCAGTGCTCTAGGCAGGGTAATGAGCAGCATCTTCGACTCTGGCGCTGTAATATCACCGTGAGGTATTTCACAGGGCTCTTAATTTCTATCATTCCTTAATGTAGGTCACAAAAGTGCAACTATTGCATGTAAAGTGCAATTCAGTGGAACTAACTCTACTAACTCGACTGAAGAGAAGGACTCATCGTACAAATGAGATTGCAGTTGGAGCTCTCAAGTATTCCTGTGTAGCTTAGTCATAGGTCTTAGAATATTCAGAACAGTGATTTTCAAATATTTTTATTTTTTAAAATTTAATTATTAGAGTATAGTTGATTTACAATGCTGTGTTAGTTTCAGGTGTAGAGCAAAGCGTATCAGTTATACATGTACATATATTCACTCTTTTTGAAATTCTTTTCAAAGTATTAGGAAGAGTTTGCTGTACAGTAGGTCCTTATTAGTTATATATTTTATATATTGGAGAAGAAAATGGCAACCCACTCCAGTATTCTTGCCTGGAGAATTCCATGGACAGAGGAACCTGGAGGGCTACAGTTCATGGGGTGCCAGAAAGTCGGACACGACTGAGCAACTGAGCACACACAAACACACACACATTTTATATATAGGCAATGGCACCCCACTCCAGTACTGTTGCCTGGAAAATCCCATGGACGGAAGAGCCTGGTAGGCTGCAATCCATGGGGTCGCTTAGAGTCAGACTCAAGACTCGACTGAGCGACTTCACTTTCACTTTTCACTTTCATGCACTGGAGAAGGAAATGGCAACCCACTCCAGTGTTCTTGCCTGGAGAATCCCAGGGACGGGGGAGCCTGGTGGGCTGCCGTCTATGGGATCACACAGAGTCGGACACGACTGAAGCGACTTAGCAGCAGCAGCAGCAGTGTGTATTTGTCAATCCCAGTCTCCCAATTTATCCCTCCCCCCACTCCACTCTCCTTCCTGGTGACTGTTTGATTTCTACATCTGTGACCCTGTTTCTGTTTTGTTAATAAGTTAATTTGTATCATTTTTTAGATTGCACATATAAGCAATACCATATGATATTTATCTTTCTCTTTCTGACTTCCTTTACTCAGTATTACAATCTCTAGGTCAATCCATGTGATTTTCAAATATTTTTAATTTTTTTAAAAGCTTTATTTTTGGCTGTGCTTTGTCTTTGTTGTTGTGCATGGGCTTCTCATCGAGGTGGCTTCTCTTGTTGCAGAGCACAGGCTTTAGGGATAAAGGCTCAATAGCTGTGGCACAGGGGCTTAGTTGCCTCACAGCACGTGGAATCTTACCAGACTAGGGATTGAACCCATGTCCCCTTCATTGGTAGGCAGATTCTTATCCACTGTACCACCAGGGAAGTCCCTCAAATATTTTTACATAGCCTAACCCTCTTTTCTGGAGAAGGCAATGGCACCCCACTCCAGTACTCTTGCCTGGAAAGTCCCATGGATGGAGGAGCCAGGTAGGATGCAGTCCATGGGGTCTCGAAGAGTCGGACACGACTGAGCGACTTCACTTTGACTTTTCACTTTCATGCACTGGAGAAGGAAATGGCAACCCACTCCAGTGTTCTTGCCTGGAGAATCCCAGGGACAGGGGAGCCTGGTGGCTGCCATCTGTGGGGTCACACAGAGTCGGACACGACTGAAGTGACTTAGCAGCAGCAGCAGCAAACCTCTTGTCAAACAATGCCTTCCATAGAAACATTTAAAGCTGGTACATTTGAGGATCAGCATTATGCTGTGGGCAATGTTCAGCCACATGGTCCCTCGTGCTCCATCTCTGGAGGCATCGTTGCAGATTCTGTCCCTGGCACAGAGTTGTGCCATATGTTTATATATATATACAGTATCTATGATTTGACATTTGTGTATGCATGTGTTTAATGACAGATATATACCAGTAGAAACAAAATCGTATTTGGTGAATCAAGACCTAAACCTACACTTTGCACACCTATTGCCAGTTAACAGACATATTTCTACTTAATGTAAATCTCACACTGACTCCATTCTTATGTCTATGGTGACGGAGAAACTGAACCTGGCCATCCAGTGGTTAGGCCTCCGGGCTTCCAGTGCATGGGGTGTGGGTTCGATTTCTGGTTGGGGAACTAAGATCCCAAATGCAACATGGCAAAGACAAAGCACGTAACAACAAACAACCCCCATGAAACTGAAGGCAAGAAAAGTAAAATGATCTGTTTCAAGTCACGCTGATGTTTAAACCACAAAGCCAGTGTCGTGGTGGAGGACTCAGTGACTTCAAAACCCACTTCCTTTGTACTATGCCATGGTGTTGAATTACATGGCGAGGCTAAGCACTCAGACCACAGGGGATGGCTCATGCAATGCCTGTCGTTTTCTCCTCTTTATCCTTGAAATTGTCCTAAAAGGTATCAGTGGCAGAGTTCAATGGCAATAATTAGCCACATGAAATAAAAAGTGCATAACATCTTAAATGAGACCTTTTGCAGCCATTTTTTCCCTCCCAAACCTCACCATTAACGCAGCACAACCTAGATTCCAGTCTCCAGTGTGTGTCTACATATAATTGCTGTTACTATTAATGAGACTTCTGTAGGCTCACAAAAGAAATAATGGGACCCATTGAATCCAAATTATGAATCCTTTAACAGTTCTTCCTAGTGAATAAGCAAAGTGTGTCCTGGTGATTCCTGTTGCATAGCCAACAATTGTTTAAATGCTGGGTCATTTGTGGGCATATGCTCCATCTGTCAGGTGTCACAGAAACCTAAGGACGTAAAAAAGTCCTTCTACCACCTAATGGTTTTCATCTGTTTGGTGAATTCAAGAGTTGACCCTTTAGAAGCAATAGCTAACAAGGACATAGATCAAGGTGTTAATTTGGAAGGTGTTACAAAGAGAGGAAGCAAAACCATCTATAAATAGAAGCCTTTGGAAAGGGATGTGAGGTATTCGAAATTAATGGGCTGCTATCAGACATACTTGGGTTCAAATATCTCCTCTCCTATTTGTTGTCTTGTGGTTTAAATAATCTGCCAAAGGATCAGCGTTCAATAAGAGGTTATTCATTTTCCTTCTTCCCATAGATTTTATTTTCCAAAGAGGCAACAGCGGAATTCAGAAGAAAAAAAAATAGAATGATTATTTATTTGTAATGAAGGGAAAGATAATTGTAAACCAATATGTTTACACAAACACAAGCACACATTCCTTTTAATCCATGACAAAACTCCATGGTGCTGCTGCTTATTAGCTTGTGTATCCTGGAGCAGTTTATTTAACTGCTTTGTGTCTTAGATTTTCAACCTATAAGATGAGAGTAATAGAAACTCTTGGGTGTGAGGATGACATACTGCGTGTTAGTCAATTAGTACTGTGCATAGTCCATAGTAGGTTCTACATATTTCCAGGTTTCTTCCTCCTCCGTCTCTCTCTCACTCATTTAACTTATCCTTCCATCTCCTGATCTGACCATGGTGAGAGTCATCTTTGAAATAATGTTAGAGATTTTGTTTTGCTTTTTTGCTCCCACTTCCGAACACATCAGAAGTCAAATTATTTATGGAAGAGACAGTTATTTACTGTGAATCTTGATGTTAACATTTGATGATGCACACATCCTCTAAGGAATAGTATATTGCGCTTTTGCAGAAAATGACCCTGCTTTAAAATCCTCTTAAAATTCATATTGTATGAGGCTTTGAAATATATGTGTGGTGATTCCTCTATAATTACACATCATGCATTAATTATTTCCTAATGAGCTCAAATGGAAAAAAAGTAAAAATAGCACCAAAGTAATGTAATAGGATGTTTTTTTCCTTTATTTGACTAAAACCAACAAACAAGTAGCCATAAGCTATTGTTCAATTGCTAAGTTGTGCCTGACTTTGCAACCCCATGGACTGCAGTACACCAGGCTTCTCTGTCCTTCACAATCTCCTGAGGTTTGCTCAAACTCATGTCCATTGAGTCAGTGATGCCATCCAAATATCTCATTCTCTGTCACACCCTTCTCCACCTGCCCTCAATCTTTCCCAGCATCAGGGGCTTTTACAATGAGTTGGCTCTTCATATCAGGTGGCCAAAGTATCATATCTTCAGCTTCAGCATCAGTCCTTCCAATGAATACTCAGGGTTGATTTCCTTTTGGATTAACTGATTTGATCTCCCGGCTGTCCAAGGGACTCTCAAGAGTCTTCTCCAACACCATAGTTCAAAAGCATCAGTTCTTCAGCACTCAGCCGTCTTTATGGTCCAACTCTCACATCCATACATCATGAATGGAAAAACCATAGCTTTGACTATACAGAACTTTGTCAGCCGAATGATGTCTCTGCCTTCTAATGTGCCGTCTAGGTTTGTCATAGCTTTTCTTCCAAAGAGTAAGCATCTTTTAATTTCATGGTTGCAGTCACCATCCACAGTGGTTTTGGAGTGCAAGAAAATAAAATCTGTCACTGTTTGCATTTTTTCCTTGTATTTGCTATGATGGGACTACTCAATGCCAAGATCTTATTTCTTTTAATGTTGAGTTTAAAGCAATAGGCATAAGTATCCTCCTCCAAATGGTGGCTTGGTCTGGTAGAAGCTGAACATTTTAATTTTCAGTTACTCACTATTGCTGACAATCATGCATTTTTCTGTTGAGATCGAGTCTGGACTAGGATAATGAAGAACACTGAGTATTCTGAATTCTGTTCGCTTCTGGATGTTCTATTTAAACAACAAAAAGCTCCTTTATTCTTTTTCTTACATTTTGTCTTATTATTTAATGTCTGGCTGTATCTGATAGGCGTTTGACAGTGTTGCCACCTCATGGTCTCTCAGGCTTTAATTGGACAGTGGCAGTTTTCAATTAGTGTAAAGCACGCAGCTCTTTGGACTGCCTCTGTGATTTCTCTCACACGTATATTGTAATTATGTGTGCACCTCAATGTGTGAGACTATAAACATATGCTATATATTTGAATAAGAGTGCTGTCAACACTTTATTTTAGAAGTGTATTAATTATGACTGAATAATAATGTGGATGCTAACGCCGAGCAGTATCCTGTGCCTGGCTGATATTTACATTACCGAATGCATCTCATTTTCAGAAGGATGAATTTTAAAGTAGGGAACAATTAGCGACTTTATGGAAATTGTATATTAAGAGTGTCTTATGAATAATCCTCCTCAAGACGACTAACAGCTCTTTATTTTAAATTGTTTCTTTGCCAAAACAGGCAGAGATGTTAAAAATAGAAGGTTGAATTTTAGTTTGACTTGCAGCAACTAAAGACGACTACATGCCTGGATAAGAAGATTTTTTTAAGTGTTTATAACTTTTTTTTTCCTTCTCACGGAGACTAATATTCATTTATCTTGATTGTATTGCTCCATCAATCACCAAGATCCTGTATATTTATGAGTGCAATTTTTGAGTATGATGTCTTTTAACCTTCACATGAGCACACACTGATGATGCCTAGGAAGATTATTATTTTCAGCAACTTTCAGTAGAGTGGGAGAAGTCAGGGGTGGAAAAGAAACTCGTTATTAAATGTTCCAAGTTCCTGTGGATCATGAGCAGGCAAATTTGGCCTGATATTTAATTCTATATGAGAACACTTAAGATGTTACCATGGGGAAAGGTTTCTGGTGGCTCAGCGGTAAAGAATCTACCGGCAATGCAGAAGATGCAGCTGGAGCCACAGGTTCAATCTCTGGGCTGGGACGATCCCAGGGAGAAGGAAATGGCAACCCACTCCAGTATTCTTGCCTGGAGAATTCTGTGGACAGAGAAGCCTGGTAGGCGACAGTCCATGGGGTTGTAAACACTTGGACACGACTGAACGACTAATACTTTCTTATTAGTAGATTGTGATTTGCAAAGTGTATCTAATAATTTTCTAGCTTGACATAGTTGTCTCTTAACTCCCCACCTCCACCTGCTAGGCTTGCTATATTTCTCCAAAGCTTTTTTCTTCTGGCAAGGGCAAGCTTTCTCCTTTCCGGCCTCTCCTCCTCCCTTGCCCCAGGGAGGTTTCTCTCATTAGGCTCCTCCCCACTGGGGAGTTTGGCTACCTAGGACCCTGAGGTTAATTGGGTGTCACAGGTTGCCAGAGGTCATTAGATATAGGACTCGGTTTCCTCCTGTGTGCCACAGGGATTACAACTCTCACTTTGGCTTCAATTCTCACAAGGTTCCTATTAAGCAAAGAGTGATAGATGAAATGTATATTAAAAAAAATTCACTAAACAGGTTATACTTTTGTGAACAGTACCTTTGGTTACAGGTACTTCTATTTTTCTTCATCCATGTTTGGTTCTGGCACACAGTGCTAAAATAATAAAATGAACATGAACTTGAGAAGCAGATAGACTTGGATTTCTATCCATTCTTCATCCCTTTCTACATGTGATACTGAGCAATTATTTAAAATTCTATCCTTAGATTCTTAGTAAACTGAGGAGTTGAATATGCCACTCATAGGGTTGTTGTGGTACTTATAGAAAATAAGATAGACCTAGAGTCCGTCAGACAGAGTGAAGTCAGAGAAAGAAAAACAAATGTATATTAATGCATATATATGGATTCTAGAAAAATGGTACAGATGAACCTATTTTGCCGGGCAGGAATAGAGATGCAGATGTAGAAAACAGGCTTGTGGACACAGCAGGGGAAAAACGGGCAGGCGCGGGGAGGAAATGAGAGAGTAGCACTGAATTATATACACTGCCGTGTGTAATGTAGATTACTAGTGAGAAGCTGTTGTGTAGCACAGGGAGCTCAGCTTGGTGCTCTCTGATGACTTAGAGGGTAGGATTGGTGGGGAGGTTGGAAGGAGGTTCAAAAGGGAGGGAATATAATCATACATATAGCTGATTCACTTTGTTGTACAGTAGAAACTATTGCAACATTGTAAAGCAATTATACTCCAATTAAAAAAAAAAAGAAGAAAATAAGCATATCTAGTATAAGGAAGCTCATGGTCTTAGAAAAATGACTGAATAAGTAAAGAATGTGGCAGCTACCCGTGCCTGGGTATCTGGGGTAACCATGTATTTTCTGAGGGATCATCCATGACAGAATACTGAGGAAGTAAAGCAGCTATGCAGAATGGAGGGACGTGTCTAAATAAGCACAGGCTCTTTGAGCTATACAACGTCTGAGAAGTCATTTTATACTTTTTATTTTATAAGTGAAGGAAGGTACAGTTAGAAAGGGTACAAGGTTTACCCACAGACACTAGATAACTGATATATAAACTTAGCAGCATTTCAACAATTCTATAATTGTACTGATTGGAAGTATTACATGAGTTTTCTGTGGTTGCTGTGACAAATTACCACAGACATAGTGGCTTAACATGACATGGATGTATTATCTTATAATTATGTAGGTCAGAAATCAACATAGGTCTCTCCAGGCTAAGATAAGGCATCTGCATGTGTTCTTTTCTGGAGCCTCCAGGGAGAATCTGTTATTTCTTTTTAAACGTTTCAGTCTAGAGGCTACTCATTTCTTGGTTTTCGGCCCTTTCTTACATCTTCACAGTGAGCAGACTTAAATCTCTCTGACCATTATTCTGCAATCATATCTCCCTCTGACCACAGACAGAAGAAATTTCTTAAAGGATACATATATTTAGATTGGGCACACCTGGATAACCCAGAATAATCTACCCATTTCAGGGTCCTTAAATTAATCACATACATAAAGGCCCTTTTGACAGGTAAGGTAACATATTTATAGGTTCTAGTAGTGAGGACATGGATATCTTTGGGGGGCTATTTATCAGTCTACAGCACTTAGAATTGTAACATATCAGTATAATCATTGTAAATTGCAGCCACCATTTTGTATGAGTAAGGTATTCATTGATAAGTAGCTGGTGTGATTTGGGAGGATATGTTAGTTTGCTGGAGCTGGCATAATAACATGCAGAAGACAGAGTAGCTTAAAGCAACAGAAGTTTATTTTCTCACAGCTCTGGAGGCCAAAAGTCCAGGTGTCAGCAGGTTGGGTGTCTCCCTAGATCTCTGTCTCTTTGGCTTGCAGACAACTGCCTTCCGGCTACCCTTTCCCATACCTCCTCCATATGGTCTTTCCTCTGTGCGCCTGTGTCCCTGGTATCTCTCTGTGTGTCTAAGCTTCCTCTTCTTATAAGGACACAGTCAGATTGAATTAAGACCCATCTTAATGATCTCATTTTAACTTAAACATACTCTTTAATGGCTCTATCACCAGATATGATCACATGCTTTTCTATTTAAATTTTTATTGAAGTATGGTGATTTAACATATGTTATTTTCAGGTGTATAGCACAGTGACTCAGTTATTTTATATATATGATATATATGTATTATATATGCATATATATGAGTGTGTATGAATCTACATGCTGCCTGCAATGCAGGAGACCCAGGTTTGATCCCTGCGTTGGGAAGATCCCCTGGAGAAGGAAATGGAAACCTATATCTATATCTATCTATCTATCTATATATATATATGATATTGTCACATTCTGAAGTACTGGGGGTTAGAACTTCAACATATTAATTTTGAAGAAGAAACTATTGACCTTCCAACAGAGGACCTGAAAGAATTATTTGTTTTTGTTTAAGAATGAAAAAACTTCATTTTCATAAAAAATACTAATAATATCATTATTATTGCAGGGGATTTATGGATTTGCAACAGATCTATTTATAGTGTGAAAAGTAAGGGCGTTTTTAGTTTTCAGGTTGTTGTTGCTATTAGGGATTTTTTCAGCTAACTTCTAAGCTTCATTGACAGAATGGAGATGGAGTGGACAGACACATACGTACCCACACACACACACACACACTCAGTCTTAAACACACACGTATTTATAGCACTGAAGGCTATATTAGCATCTAATTCCATAAGTGATGGTATATTAGGTTCCATTTCCACATCATTATGGTCGTTAGTTGCAAAGTCCTATCCGACTTTTGCAACCCCATGGACTATATAGCCCTCCAGGCTCCTCTGTCGAGATTTCCCAAGCAAGAACACTGGAGTAGGTTGCCATTTCCTTCTCCTGGGGATCTCCCCAACTCAGGGATGGAACATGGATCTTTTGCATTGCAGACAGTCTTCTGCATTGCAGGCAGATTCTTTACCAACTGAGCCACCAGGGAAGCCCCCATCCCATCACTATAGGGATACTATAGGAATGAAACTTGGGGGAGTAGAGTTAAAATAATTAAGAACAACTTTTACATACATACTATCCTTAAAACAGTCAGGTAAATGTTTTTATAATGGTGCCAATGGCTTTGTTGGTATCATTTTAATAAAAAGAAACTAAAATAGGGACATTTAAAGTGATTTGTCTGAAATCATATCTACTAGTTTTAATTCAAATCAGGTTTTCTGATTGTCATTTTTCAAAAAGGAAGGGTGTTTGTGAATCTATTTAGTTAGCCATCCTCTTATCTATTTCTTTGTGCACCTATCCATTCTCCAACAAAACCATTTAACGGCCCTTCTTCTTCCTCTTAATTTTTTATCACCACATTTGTCCATTTTTCCACCCACACATCAATAATCCATTGATGAATAATCAATAATTCATCTACCCATTGAGTTGTCAAACTTGCATATTTCTGTTTAATCTGTGCTTTGGTCATGACCCTCTTCTTTCTTATTGAGGTTGTGAATGAGACAGTTTACAGTGTTCAAGGGGTAGGAGTGGGTAACACAGCTAAGTTATTGTCAGGCTTTAAATTTTGGGTTTGTGGATTTCTTTGGCCATGCCACATGGCCTGTGGGATCTTAGTTCCCCGACCAGGGATTGAACCAGGGGCCCCTGCATGGGAAGCATGAAGTCTTAACCACTGGACAACACTTATCAGGCTTTTTGATCACATAAAAAAATGATTTGCCAGGGTCACATCCTATTCTATAGCCCAAACTAAATCCCGGGTTTATGTTATTTCACTTTTAACTTTAACTTCAACATTCTTCCAAGTTCATGGCATTTTGATTACCTCACAGTCCCTTTATAAAGAGAGAATTTCAGAGAGAATAGATGACTGTCATTTGGTTATCCACTGTGTTCTTTCCCACTGTGATCTTGTCAGTTTTTGGATAACAAAATGCATCCTGTTTAGCAAGTAATTGTGATTACCACATCAGAAATTTGTCTCATATTTTCAACTCCTATTGGGACTCTGGTTAATCAAGGTCTTTTCAAACATAAAGGACACTGACACAACCTTCTTAAATGTTTTCTCCTTTTTCCACAGTATAACGGAAGGTTATACTGGTCTCATCACTTCATGGCAAATAGATGGGGAAAGAGTGTCAGACTTTATTTTTCTGGGCTCCAAAATTACTGCAGATGATGACTGCAGCCATGAAATTAAAAGACGCTTGCTCCTTGGAAGGAAAGTTATGACCAACCTAGGCAGCATATTAAAAAGTAGAGACATTACTTTGCCAGCAAAGGTCTGTCTAGTCAAAGCTAAGGTTTTTCCAGTATCCATGTATGGATGTGAGAGTTGGCATGTGAAGAAAGCTGAGCGCCGAAGAATTGATGCTTTTGAACTGTGTTGTTGGAGAAGACTCTTGAGAATCCCATGGACTGCAAGGAGGTCCAACCAGTCCATCCTAAAGGAAATCAGTCCTGAATATTCATTGGAAGGACTGATGCTGAAGCTGAAACTCCAATACTTTGGCCACCTGATGCAAAGAACTGACTCAGTCTTTTGGACTCTGTGGGAGAGGGAGAGGGTGTGATGATTTGGGAGAATGGCATTGAAACCTGTATAATATCATATATGAAACGAATTGTCAGTCCCCCCCCCCTGCCAAAAAAAAGACCCTGATGCTGGGAAAGTTTGAAGGCAGGAGGAAAAGGGGATGACAGAGAATGAGATGCTTGGATGGCATCACCGACTCAATGGACATGAGTTTGAGTAAACTCTGGGAGTTGGTGATGGGCAGCGAAGCCTAGCATGCTGCAGTCCATGGGGTCACAAAAAGTCGGACATGACTGAACAACTGAACTGAATTGAACTGAAGGTTTCAATCTAAATTGATCTTTGAATATTAACAATATCCTTAATATATGTTTTAAATGTCCATATCTATTTAAAATCTACTTCTTTTGTTTGGCTAATAATCTTAGTTGTCTCCTTTTAGTCCTATTCACCTTGCTTACATTGTATATTATCACATTGTCTATTTATTCTGAACAAAATTTCCCTCTCTCATATCGACATCTGTCCTATTCATCTATCTACCTATATATATATATAGAAAGAGAGATAGAAAAATTTTTAAGAGATTTGTGGAGAGTGATGATTGAGTTGAAAACTAAACATGCTCCAAGGATCTTTGTATAAGAATCTCTTATAATTTATAGTTGAGCTCCCAAGTACTATGTCTGCTTGAGTATAAGACAAGGAATAGGACTTTGAGAGAAAAAATTTATTATGTTTTCCCAAATGAGTCTTTTTAGTGAGAAACCCTGTGGTCCTTCCACCCACCTACTCAACAATATGTCCATTTGTTCATTCATGTGTTGATTCATAGAATTTAATGTGCTTGATCCTTTCACCTAAATTTCTTTTAGTAATAGATCCACAATTATTATTCACCCACACTCTGGCACACACAAGCATTTATTCAATGACACAATGCACATTGACCACCCCCTTTTACTTCTAGGCTTACAGTTTTTGAATAACAAGAAATAAAAATGAAGTACACTTTAAACACCTTACAGTTTTATTTGTGAAATACACATCACTAAAGCTGAAAAAAGAGTAAAAGCTTCCAAATAAATCTACTGTCTGTACTTCCTAAACAGTAAGTACCAAATATGTGATTATATTCCCAATATAAGAATGTCCGATGTAAGAGTTTAAGCTACTTTGTACAAACAGCATTTTAGTCAAGAAGTAACATTCTTGTATTTACTACAAAGTAATGCTGCATGTCGAATTCTGACCCACAATATATTTTTTAGGTGTATTTTTCTTGGAAAGAAGTTCCAGTTTTGGCAGAATCTATCATTGTAATTCCAAGATTCAGTCTCCACAAGAATCCACCCTATATGCAGTTTTGTTTGAATGTTTTAGTTCCTAGAAGATAATGTGCTTTACCGATTATCTATTGGCATATTTTAAGCATTACAAAAACCCTTTAGGTTTTGTAATGATAGGTTGTTAAAACTGTTATTAAAAAATACTTTACAAACAAGGACACCGAATTCTGGGGAGATTAAGCAAATCCCTCAGTGTTTTCCTGTTTGTTCTATTTCTTATCAGGCGTTCATTCTGGTTCCCATAATATCAATTACTACTTTATAAATCTTTGATTGCCTTAAAGAAACGTATTGACTTCCAACCCTGTAGGATTTAATATATTAGCCAGTATGTTATCAACATCCATACGATAAGAAAGTATTATTGTTCAGTTGCTAAGTTGTGTCCAACTCCTTGTGACTCCACGGACTGCAGCATGATGCCAGGCTTCGCTGTCCTTCACCATCTCCTGGAATTTGTTCAAACGTGTGTATTGAGTCAGTGATGCCATGCAACCATCTCATCCTCTGTTGCCCTATTCTCACACCCTCACTCTTTCCCAGCATCAGGGTCTTTTTCAGTGAGTCAGCTTCTCGCATCAGGTGGCCAAAGTATTGGAACTTCAGCTTTAGCATCAGTCCTTCCAGTGATATGTCCAAATGAAAGGAGTTCAGTGTCTTTTATGCCCCTACTAAGTCACTTCAGTCGTGTCCAACTCTGTGTGACCCCATAGACGGCAGCCCACCAGGCTCCGCCGTCCCTGGGATTCTCCAGGCAAGAACACTGGCTGCTGCTGCTAAGTCACTTCAGTCGTGTCGACTCTGTGTGACCCCATAGACGGCAGCCCACCAGGCTCCCCCACCCCTGGGATTCTCCAGGCAAGAACACTGGAGTGGGTTGCCATTTCCTACTCCAATGCATGAAAGTGAAAAGTGAAAGTGAAATCGCTCAGTCGTGTCCGACTTTTCGAGACCCCATGGACTGCATCCTACCTGGCTCCTCCATCCATGGGATTTTCCAGGCAAAGTACTGGGGTGGGTTGCAATTTCCTTCTCCTTTATGCCCCTATAGTTGCTTAAATACTGGAGTCTTGATCTCAGTACTTAAAGAAAAGAAAAAGAAATCTGAGAATACAGAACTTAAGCATCCTCAGAGCATGTTTAAGATCATTTTGGTAGGATAGGCACACTTATGTTATTTTTCCTATGACATCATTATGGAATGGATCCATCTCCTTTCTCTGAATCCTATCAACAAGGATAATTTGGCTTCACTTGTGTGTGGGTCTTTATATTAGGAGAAATTTTGCTTATCATGATCGCTCAGATAGTTGAAATGCTGTTTATCATCAAAACATTCCCTTAAAAAAAAATTGGACTTGGGAACTTTCTTTATTGGAGTCTGGCTAAGAGAGATTGGATTTTCTGTAAACTTACATGTCATGTTTCCAAACCCATAAAGCTGTGGTCCAGACTGAAGAAAGTAGCAAATTTGCCAAGGTCATAAGTGTTGGCTTGCAAAGTCTCTTGGTAAACAGCCTGCCAGCCTCTTCTTGTCAATATTCTCTGTTTGCATTCCTATTAGTTGAGCATACTGCCTTTCTATTTCTGTCTCTACTCTATTTCAAGCTTTTATAGGACAAACTGTACTTATGGCTTCATGCACATGGCTTATAAATGTCTTTAAAAAATGCCTATTGCCATTTAGGGACAGAGTAGGGAGTCTGCTCCAGCCCATCTCCTTCTCATACAGTGAACTAGGAAACCCCCAGGCTAACTAGATATGCAGTCCTGGGGGTTTCTCTGGAAAGATGCCAAAATGTATAGGCTCTGAAATCTGATTTACTGAGTTACATCTGGTTCTGTTATTTGTTAATTATGTGAACTTGAGAAAATCCATATATTTACAGAACCTGTTTCTCTCATCCTTGTAAAGTCACTGACAAGGTGCAGGCCGTTATGATAGATCCTATACAGACACAACAGCCATTAGACTTTACTGAGCATCTGCTATGTACCAGCTATTATGCTTGTTGTTGAGAAGATTGTTGAATAACATACCTCGATGCCCTGTCTTTGTGGCACTTACTATCTTAAACAGTAGCACAAGTATTGCATTCCTAATTCTGGTGATAATTTTGGATTCCTGCAGCCAGAAGCAGCAGTTTACTCAGACTTGCTTCCAATTTTCTATTTCTCTGGGCATTGCTCCCCTTGGCCAGGTTAAGGTATTCAGCACTCATACCAGCAGCTAACGCAGAGTGCAAAGACCGCAGATCTGAGATATCAGGATGCTACACATTTGTCTCCTGTAAAACATCAGAACTTTTTTGTCAACGTAGAAGGTCACCTGCATTGTAAGATGCTCTGTTCTAGTCTTTTAATCGGTGATTGTGTCTTCTTCATTCTTTCACCGTGTAAGACAAATTTCAGGGTAATTTGGTTTGTATGAGAATGAAGGACTGTTATTATTTCACTGAATTATTTCTTCAGAGTGTATGATCACATGCGTAAGTGCATATTCCCAACTCAATCTTACTAACATGCTGAGGTGTTCTTATGTCTATTACTGAGCTGTAGTTGTATAATTTGTTTCTGCAAATTGTTAAGAATGATGTGACTCAGAAATAGAGAACAGATTTGTGGTTGCCGGTGTGGGGGTGGGTGGGGGAGCAAGGGAGGGAAGGATTGGGAGTTTGGGCTTAGCGAGGAAAAGTGTTATATATAGAATGTGTAAACAGTAAGGTCCTGCTGTATAGCACAGGGAATTGTATCCAATATCCTGTGATAAACCATAATGAAATAGAATATGAAAAAAGCATATCAGTCTATCTATATGAGTCCCTTTGATATACAGCAGAAATTAACCCCACATTGAAAATCAACCATACTTCAATAAAGTAAATGGAATATAAAGTGGCATGACTGGATGAAATAATTATTTAGATTTACTAAAGTGTTGTAACATTTCAGCATATAAAGGCATCTTACAAGCGATGTGGTCCAATCTCACTCCTCCTACTCCATCTCCCACCGTCGTATTATGATTAATTTAGCTCTATCCTGGGTCAGGAAGATCCTCTGGAGAAGGAAATGGCAACCCACTCCACTACTTTTGTCTGGAAAATCCCATGGATGGAGGAGCATGACAGGCTACAGTCCATAGGGTCGCAAAGAGTCGGACACAACTGACCAACTTCACTTTCACTTTCAAAGCATCAGGAACCCGCGGTTGCCTAGTTCTACTTGAATACAATGATGAAAGCAAACTCATTCTTGAATGGACCGTTTCATGTTGGGTCAGCATCTTTTGTGAGATGTTCTATTGTGTGCAAGAAGACTGAACTACAGGTTAAAATAAGTAGACTTCAAGTCAAACTTCTGGTCCTTCTGGTGGGGGAGCAGTTCAGAAACAGGAATGTATTGTTTTCCTGTATCAATTTACTCTTTCTCCTTACCTGCCCTTTCACTCCCCTAGCAGCCTAAATGTGTACCTGATTTAGAGTGAAGTCCTGCATTCTTTATCATTTTGGTCAAAAATTTATACTCTGTTATGTTTCTGGTCCCACCTTTGATATTAATTGGTTACCATTTAAGAATTAGATTATCCATCCATTCGTAACTGATATAGATCGTTAGCCCGAAGTACCTGTGTCTCCCTGACAGGCACCTACTAGATACTGAGAACACAGTGTAAGATGTGACTTTATTTAAGTGTGCTAAGCTTGCTGTTCTCTCCAAGGGAGAATAGATTGATGAAAACCAGGAATCAGTAAGTGAGAGAGATTCGTGTTGTAGTGATCATTGTTAACCCCTTTGGGTTCTAAAGATGCTGATGCTCTCCCAGTAACTCTAGAGGAAGACAGGAAATTTGAGGAACTCTCCTGGGATTTCCTTTTGGATTGAGTGGAACTTCAAAGTAAGTTCCAACGTCAGAGCTACAGATGTTCACATGAGGAGCTGATTTCCCCCATAGTTCACTGAGTCCTATTCTACATCACTCACTCTCCAGGAAGAGGTTGGCAAGCACGGTAATTAAGTCATTCTTTGGTATTAAGATAGGCACTCAGAGGAGACTTTATCTTTTTTTTGGCTCTACTGTATTGATACTAGAAGTACTTCAGTGTCCTCAAGAATTCTGAAGAAGAAGGTGGAAAAGTAGTTTGTACTTTTATAATTTGACAGCCACAGAACTATCTCTGGTCATCTGATCTTTAAGGGTAAATTTACTAATTTTAAATTCAGAAATAAATTGAACATTTAGAAAAGCAAAAAGATATTTTTCTTCTAGCCTCAATAATCAGAAAGTGCCATAAATTCAAAGTAGTTTAGCCTTTCATAATAAGTTGGCTGAAATCACTAGATGTTAGATTAGTTTAGCTGCTTTCTTCTCTTATTGTAAGGACAATATAGGCTCAATATAGAAATTTAGAAGAGTGAAGTACAAACTGTCCGTAGTGTAATTAAACAGGGATTAGCCAATGCTTGTATTAGTTTTGACTAATCTCACTGCACACTTAAATTTTAAAAATGAATGCAGTATTTTATTTTAAATAAAAAAGTATGTATCTAATTTAAAAAAGAGAGATGGGTGACACTGAAGAATAGGGTGGGAGGGGCTCTTATTCTGAGGGCAGTGCTATTGAATATCAGGCACTTTCCTCTGTTTTCTGTTATTCATCCACTGTCATCCATCCACTCGTCCTTCCCTTGATGTTCCCTCTGCTATGTCTCAGGAGTTCTGCTAAAATTGAATGCAGAATTGAGGGAACTCAGGGTTTTATGTTTAGAGTAGATAAGGTTTCAGCTCACTAGACCTCACATTTCTAAATTTCTTCACTCTTCTTTAAATTACTATTTTGAAAATAAAATGAGACAGTGTTCTTTCCTTCCCTTCCCTTCCTTTACCTTACTCCGCAAACACTTTCTGAGCCCCAAGAGCATGACAGCCACCTTACTAGGCAGTGGGAATGCAAAGGAAAGTGGAAATGCAAATGTTTCCTCCCATGGCTTTTAAAGTTTTAAACTTGTAATTAGGGGATATTATGCAAATATATGAAAGATAGTGAGGGTGTAATTACATTGATGCTCACAATTCAGCTCAATTATGTTGTGGTCCTGTTATGATCCCTGAAATGGAAGACGCAACATGAATGACCAATGAATGACCAGGATTGCTCACTGTATACCCGACACTCGGTGCTCCTCGCCAAGGCTGTAGGGAGTGACCACAGGGGTTCATCTGGTTGTAGGTGACACAGATCATGGGTATGGGGCTGAACTTGGAATCCCAATTTGAGGTAGCTTTGTGAATTGAGGTCTAAGTTTTCCTCTGACTTCCTCTTTCCCTTTGCTTTTAAGACTTTTGCTAACGGGTGCCTGCCTACCACTGTGATTTACTGAAACAAAACTATTAGGATGCCAGGCTAGTTGCTCAGCAGCGTGTGAACCCATGACTCCCGCACTGGCAGGTGGATTCTTTATCATCGAAACACCAGGGAAACCCAAATCATTACTTTTTTGTAGTGGCCTTTGCTGTTCCCCACACTCTATTTTGTGAGTTAAATAAATTTAACATATGCACTCCGTCGCCACCTCCCCCCACCACCCCAGCTTTCTTTCTGTATCAGAGCCTTGGGGCATGTATTTGAATCCAGGAAATTTACTTTAAATCTTATGTTGTTAAGATTTCCACTTGCTGATAGTAAATTCTATGGAAAAGTTCCCTAAAAACCTCTGAATTTCAGTCATTTCATTGTTGAAATGCAGGAATGGTCTCTGGTTGGCTGTGAGAATAGATTACATATGTAGATGCAAGATGTTTACCAGATAATAAGTAATCAGTGCGTGTGACAGTAATAGTAACAGTAACAATAACAAATATTTTCTGTTTGTGTTATCTCCCACAAAGCTGTGGGTCTTTGAGGGCAGAGACCATGTCTGCGTTGCTTGTAATCATGTTTGGTGCATAATTAACCAATGAATGGATGAGGTCTTTGTACCACAGCCAGGCCAACATCTTACCACTGCAGCCAATTTGCATGTGGCCCTTATCCCGGTATAATTAGCAGAAGCAGCCCTTAGGAGAGATGGTCCTCACACTTCCAGATGATGCATGATGTGTGAGAATTTGGGATGTCTTTGGCATCATGATCTCACAGAGAAGGTCCTGGGGTGGGTTGACAGAACAGTCTTGATACATTGAAGTGAACAGGTTTAAACAGACACATGAAGACCAACCAAGAGAGCAGCAGCTTATTAGCAAGTATTCTGATTTCTCAGGACCAGATGTGGAGTCTTATGAACATTTGCTCCCTGTAAATTGCTATTCTTACACACCCACAGGTCTTTATTTGTAATGTTAAGTTGATTACTTCAATGAGCCATGTTCAAGTGTGTGTATGTGTGTGTCAATATTAATAACTGGATTAAAGAAATGAATATGGAAACACAATACTCTGCCTTTTAAGATCATGAGGGCTCTGGATTTTGCTGAGATTTGCTAAAAATAATTTTCCAGAAGAAAGAGGAAGTACACAGTGTTTGCTAAGAGCTTTTTTCTCCATTTTTTCAGGATGGAATTTTGGGAACTTTTCACTCAGCTTGCAGATAGGCTTTATTATAGTGTTTTCAGATAGTTGTATATAGTTGAGGATGTTATGAAGTAGAAACAGCTTCAGTTATTATACAGTTAATATTTAATTTTTCTGTTTTTCAAATAGATCATCTCAGATTATAAAACCAATTCTGCAAAATAGGTATCTTATCTCCATATTAGAGGCAAAGTAACTGAAGCTCAAATAAATGTGTTAATTTCTTCAGTTCACGTAGTTAGCGAGATCTGAGTCTTGCTTAGCTTATTGTTTTTTCAAAACCTATGCTGTTCCCTTCTCCCTCAGTTATTTCTAAATACAAAGGAAAGGACCATCAAAATCTAAGAATATGATAGGATTTACTAATCAGAGGCCATTGATAAATGTATGGAAAATATGGCACGAATAAGCTCTAACATAAATAATAACAGTATGTTGAATGACTTAATTTTTGATAGCAAAACTGTGATGGGCAAGAGTGACACATGTCAATACATTCTGAGTCTCAGGAATGCATGTATATGAATGGGAACATCCATGAATCATACTTTATTCAAATTTTTCTTTTTTAATAAAAATGCTAATAGAATATTAAAATGCACATAAATTAAAATGATCATAAATTTGGATTAATATCACATTAATGAATTATATTCCCACATTCATTAAGATGAAGTGGCATTTCAATATTTCCTCTTGTTAATAAGTTTAGTACAATAAATGAAATGGATACAATTTGAGGTTCAATAAATATTTGATGTAATCTAATGTTTTAACTTTTAAAAATATTCAGAAGTAAAATAGGCGATCTAGATGCATTTGGACGCATTGTTGCTGTTTTATGTCTTTTGTATAATCTTTTCTTTTCATTTATTGAGGAGCTAAATACAATTTAAATTGGCAAAGAAAGTGATAAAATCTGTTATGAATCAAAAGTGATCCCAAGAGAACACAATGGCTTTTGAGTTTCTAGGAGTTTCTTTGCACAAGACTTTTTTTCTTCAATATATACATATATATATTTTAAGGAACAGGTATTTAAAAATCTCATGATGCAAGAACGAACTATGCACGCCATAAACAATTCTTATGGCGCTTGCCAGATCTTTTGTGTTGGGGTTATGTGTGTGCTCGTCTCAGCCTCTCCTCTTTCCCCACATAAGTCAGTTGCTCAGTCATGTCCGACTCTGTACCTCCATGGACTGTAGACCGCCAGGCTCCTCTGATCACGGGGATTCTCCAGGCAAGAACACTGGAGTGGGTTGCTGTGCCCTCCTCCAGGGGCCTTCCCAACCCAGGGATCGAACCCAGATCTCCTGCATTGCAGCAGATTCTTTACCATCTGAGCCACCAGGGAAGCCCAATAACTAATTATATTTGCATTTAAATAATTGTGTTTATCTGAAAATATGTGCATTTAAGGAATATTTTACAACTATAACCCAATGAATTTTCCTTTTAAAAATGTGAATTAAAAATATATATTCTTGTTTTATTTTATTTTTTAATAGGAGTCTATATAGTATAAAGAAAAAGCTCCATATATCAGAACACTTTTGTTTCCCTCCTGAGAATAAACTATGAAATTTTGGGATTCTGTTTTCCCCAGTACATACCAAAATGTTTTAGGCAGAGTAGGTGTTCAATAAATATTTATTGCCATGATTGAAGATGGATCTGAATTCCTGCTGCAAAGTTTTTATTTCTCAAAGAAGTCCCATTTCTGGAAAATGTGCTCCCATAATCTGGTCTCAGTCATCTTTGTAAAATGGGAATAATTTTCCTGGACTAGAAGAATTATACAAATCAAAGGGGAAAAAATAACTTACACAAACATAAGGTCTTAATATCCATCAGATTGTTAGAATTATGTCAGCGTTATGAATAGAGCAGCCAGAGCTGAGTTGAACTTTAGGCCGGCTGCACTTGTTTCTATCAAGTAGAAACTGTAGAGATGTTACAATATACCTTCTCAAACTTCCCTTTTCTTGTGTTTCATATGAAATATTCTAATTCAATGACTTTTGGAAAAATGAGAAGAATTAGTACATGAGAAGTGATTCACACAGTTTTTGGCACACAGATAGTAGCCCATAAAAATAACTAATAATAATAATAACTTTAAATTTATTAACAAATTGAAAAGAATGCATACATTTTTATATATTCTTATCAATCTTTTTATCATTCTAATTGCACATCAGTTAATACTAAGCAAGTAAATATATGAATAAATTGAAGGAACACATATACTTTAGTGTTTTCTGCTCAATTTTTTTTATCATTGTAAATGTATATCAATTTATACTGAACGGGCCAGAGTATTTTTTAAAGGCATTCAAACATATTTGTTTGACTCTCATATACTGTACTTGATATACAGACAGTTGCACAGACTCTCTGTGCAGCTACTGTTGGCAGAAATTGATGAAGTTATAATCACTGTAGAAAGAAACAATGTTATATTGAAACAGGAGGTATTTAAAACATACTTTGCAAATTGCCACCTCACTAACCAATGTCCCCTTTCATTTTAGCTACACACAGACCTGGATCCTGGGAGCAAAAAAATCAAATACATCCTGTCAGGCGATGGAGCTGGGACTATCTTTCAAATCAATGACGTAACAGGAGATATCCATGCTATAAAAAGACTTGACCGAGAGGAAAAAGCTGAGTACACCCTGACCGCTCAGGCAGTGGACTGGGAGACGAATAAGCCTCTTGAACCTCCGTCTGAATTTATTATTAAAGTCCAAGACATCAACGACAATGCCCCAGAGTTTCTCAACGGACCCTATCATGCCACTGTGCCAGAGATGTCCATTTTGGGTATGTATGCTTCCATTTTCACAGAACTATTAAGAATCATCTTTAAAATAGCTTTTGGCATCAGGGATAGTGTGTGACTGAATAAGAGACATTTATTACCGTCTTATCTCTAATTTGCATTTCCAAATCCCCATTTTTGGCCTCAGTTCCACAGCTCAATAGCTTTAGTCCCTGAGTAATAGGAACTGACGAAGCAGTTTTATTAAAATCTCTCTCCTTGCACGACGGTATTTCAATAGGCTGAATTTGTATTCCTCTCATAGACCTGGAGTTCGAGTATTGTTACTGAGGCGGATTTATCAAGATTTGTTCCAACATGCCAGACTAATCCTATTGATATTTGCTTGATGTTTAATTATTTGTTTGTGTGTATTCACATGCAGATATAGCACATAGAGAAATAGAAAAGTGTCTAGGTCTGTAGTCAGCCAGATATTTCACTGAGCTGGTGGGTAGAGTCTAGAGTGGATTAGGAAATCAGCTACTAGAGGCTTGTGTGTTGTGCTTATCTTACTTGAACTGAACTTTTAAAAGAATCCTTGCTATCACCAGTGACTCACTCCCACTTTTTGTGAGCCATTGAAATATTCATTATACTCTACAGAACAACATTTATTTCAAAACACGGTTTCCTACCTTTTTCTTCCTTTTTTTTGTATTTGCTTATTTATCCCCAAATCAGTGTTATCTGGTAGTTCAGCTGGTAAAGAATCTGCCTGCAATGCAGGAGACAATAGTTCGATTCCTGGGTTGGAAAGATCTGTTGGAGAAGGGATAGACTACCCAGTCCAGTATTCTCCGGTTTCCCTGGTGGCTCAGATGATAGAAAATCCACCTGCAATGCGGGAGACCTGGGTTTGATACCTGGGTTGGAAAGATTCCCTGGAGAAGGGAACAGTTACCCACTCCAGTATTCTGGCCTGGAGAACTCCATGGACAGAGGAGCCTGGCAGGCCACAATTCATGGGTTGCAAAGAGTTTGACACGACTGAGAGACTTTCGCTTCACTTCATCCCCAAACTCTGGCCTTGATACAGGAATTCCTGACCCAGGACTTTGTACCAGGATAAAAGGGAATTTTAGAGTTCTTCCTTGTCTGACAAAAGTAGTAGACAGAATCTAAGATCCAGGGCCCTAGATCACCAAAGTCATTCCTAAGCATATAGTGGAATGGATAGTCTAGTTTGTTTCAAACTGCATTTAAGGCAACCTATAAAGATTTCAGTTCAGTTCAGTTGCTCAGTTGTGTCCGACTCTTTGCAACCCCATGAACCACAGCACGCCAGGCCTCCCTGTCCATCACCAACTGCCGGAGTTCACTCAAACTCCCGTCCATTGAGTTGGTCATGCCATCCAGCCATCTCATCCTCTGTCGTCCCCTTCTCCTCCTGCCCCCAATCCCTCCCAGTATCACAGCAAAATCACATAAATTAGAAGTAGGTGAACATAATGTGATAAAACACATACACACACACAAATAGAGATACAAATCAAAAACCCAAATTAGGTAAATAGGTTGGCTTAATTTGATCTCTTATTTTTTAACCTACACTATAACTTTGGTAAATGCACTCATTGCAGCAGCAAATCAGAATTGACTTCAGGTGTTCACATCTTACCAGTGTATTTCTTCTACCAAGACTCTATTTTGTCTATTTCTTGTGTGAAGAATCCTACTTTTATGTATTTTTTCCCTTCTTATCAAAATCAAGTCACTCCTCTATGGTAGGCTGAAATGATACTTTTTCTAGGAAAAGTTTGTGGGAAACTTCTAGGGATTTCTAGCAGGAAGTTCTCTCTCTTCCATCACTACTACAACAGAAAGGAACCCACAAATGATCAAAAACACCTTCATGTTCATACTTCTTTTAAATTCTGACAGGTAAACAGGAGCTGAGAAATACTACATTTCTTTCTTTCTTTTTATTTGCTTCTTATTTCATCAAGTTATTTAGGGCAGAGAACTTGCCTAATCCATCTTAAAAAAAACCTTTTTATTGTGTATTGAGGTATAGATGATTGACAATGTTGTGATAGTCTCAGGTGGAACAGAGAAGGGGACTCAGCCACACAAGCTCGTGTGTTCATTCTCCCCCAAGTTCCCCTCCCCTCCGGCTGCCACGTAACACTGAGCAGAGCTCCATGTGCCGTACAGCAGTTCCTTCTTGGTTATCCATCTTAAATATAGCAGTGTGTACCTGTCCACCACACTTCCAAACTCTTCCATCCCCCGTTCATTCCCGACAACCATAAGTTTGATCTCTAAATTTATGAGTGTGTCTCTGTTAGTATAAGGTGATTTTAAAGGACCATTACCACTTGCAATACGTACAGAATTGTTGTTGTTTAATCACTAAGTCGTGTTCACTTCTTTATGACCCCATGGACTGTAGCCTGCTAGGCTCCTCTGCCCATGAGATTTCCCAGGCAAGAATACTGGAGTGGGCTGCCATTTCCTTCTCCAGGGGATCTTCCTGATCCAGGGAGAGAACTCACGTCTCCTGAATTGGCAGATTAATTCTTTACTGCTGAGCCACCTGGAAGCCCCACATACAGAATACTTAATTACGAATAAATGATCAACAGAAAGCTGCTATTTTTTCCTCATTATTATAATTTCTACATCTTTAATGGCCAAGTCTATACCTATTTATTGTAGATGTGTCAGAGGCTTCCATTCCTGTGTATATGAGTCATGTCCCTGATAAATACGCTGAGGGAAAACAATAAAATACAGACTTCTACAAACGTCATGGTCAATTTCTCCTAAGGAAAGGAATTTAAAGATATTATTAGCTATATAGCACAATGTGTATGTGGACCTATACATTGTTCCTTTATCTGAAAGATTTTTCTTTATAAGAGTATGGCAATATAGTATAGTATTTCTTTATAAATATAGTATAGTATTTATACTATATTTATACTGCTCAATACTAGACTATGTTTACAATATACTATAGTATTTCTTTATAAATATAGTATAGTATTTATACTATATTTATACTGCTCAATACTAGACTATGTTTACAATATACTATAGTATTTCTTTATAAATATAGTATAGTATTTATACTATATTTATACTGCTCAATACTAGACTATGTTTACAATATACTATAGTATTTCTTTATAAATATAGTATAGTATTTATACTATATTTATACTGCTCAATACTATACTATATTTACAATATAGTATAGTATTTCTTTATAAAAGAAATAATCTACACTAACTTACATAGTTATTTTAAAAATGCTTAGCTTGTTACCTCTCTGCTGAAAACCACATGGAATATGCTGCAGTTGAAAGAAGGGGGTTTTGAAACCAAATGGATGAAATTTTGAATATCTGCTTGACTTTGAAATTCAAGGAGGTGAAACTGTTGCTTATTTCCCTTAGCCACAATGCAAAGATAACAACTTCTATCTTGCTTTCAGTTTTTGAGAATCGCTTGATGAAATACAAGGTAAAGGCATGCCATAAAGTAAGTAAGTGTTCAATAATTGGTAGGTGTGGTTTATAAAATTATTTTTATTAATCTCATTCCCGTATTACCTTTGGACTGTTCCTCTGTATCGATTTTATGCATCGGGCGTCTGGTTTCTGTTTGACTCCAGCCTCTCTGGTTAAAGGAGGAAGAGGCAGCTGCACTATTTTATTGTCAAGTGTGAATTATTCCCTTCATTTCTCATGAAGGTGAATATCAGGATGAAGGTCAGCTCCTATCTCTGTTCTCTCCCTATCACCACTGTTCTCTTCCAGCCTGCCTCTTCCCTCCCTGCCTTCCTTCTTTCATTTTTCTTCCTTTGCTACTGCAGAAATGCCAAAACCTGCACCTGAACACCCTGAAGAATGCCAGCAAGGACTGGGGGATTTCACTGTTGCAGAGAGAGAAAAATAAAATTATAATTGAGAAATTTACCAATATTACATTGAAATGAATGTGATATTCCAAAACTGTCTGCCAGTTGACAGGCTGTCAAGACAAAACACACATATATATTTGCCCAAATGGCAGCCAAATTATTTTAGAAGTATCTTATTTGGAAACTGGAGGCAGAGCTCTTTTATATTCTACTGTTTATTTCAGAACTTGATGAGAATTCACTTTTATAGCAATACTGCGTAAAGATAGATGTGTGAGCTTGTCTGATTTTTACTGTGGATCCCAAGCTAGCAAGGTTAAAGTTGGCTTTTCAGTGAAAATTTGCCCACACTTAATACGTTCCAGACACTTTAAATATTTTTATGCTATTGGATATTGGAGTGAAGGACTGTAGACCCTGATTGTGTTTTTACACCTATGCTGAGTTGCGTCTGACTCTTTGCTACCCTGTGGACTATAGCCCACCAGAATCCTCTGTCCATGGAACTTTTCAGGCAAGAATACTGGAGTGGGTTGCTATTTCCTACTCCAAGGGATCCTCCCAACCCAGACATCAAACTCTCATCTCTTGCATCCACCCCTGGGTTCAGGTAAAATGAACTCTATATTTAGCTTGGAAATAGAATCTCGGATAATTTGTCTGCAAATCTGCTTTCTACCTGTGTTAGTGATATAACCCATCTAAGCCTTACCTTCTCTGTGTAGCGTGCATAAGAATCCTTACCAAGAAAATATGTTTGGAAAAATTCAATGAGTATATTCGAATTACTTGGCATAGCCATAGAGTTGGTGCTCAGTTGATATTTGTTTCTTCACAAACAACCGTCTTTGAGCTGCTTATACTAGTATCATTCAATAAATTGTGTATATGATACGAATGCCTTGAAAGTGAAGTGAAAGTCGCTCAGTCATGTCTGACTCTGCGACCCCATGGACTAGATAGTACAAGGAATTCTCCAGGCCAGAATACTAGAGTGGGTAGCTGTTTCCTTCTCCAGGGGATCTTCCAACCCAGGGGTCGAACCCAGGTCTCCCGCATCACAGGTGGATTCTTTACCAGCTGAGCCACAGGGAAGCCCTGCAATACCGGAGTGGGTAACCTATCCCTTCTCCAGTGGATCTTCCCCAGGGATTGAACCGGGTCTCCTGAATTGCAGGCAGATTCTTTACCAACTGAACTATGAGGGGAGCCCTGTGAATGCCTTAGTCAAGGAAAAGTTGCTCAAGAAGCCTTAACTTTGTGTTTCACAATTGCATACATTGCAATGAACCCTATTGTATTCTAAAGGGTATATTAGTAAAGATGGAGATAAAGGGATGGATGAGAAAGCCAAGTAGGACTTGAGCTGGTATGAATGACTGTTGTTGAGTGCAAAGTTGTATAAAACATGGCACTGGAGGTTTTCTTAGTTTTCTTTGAGATGCAAGGCTTCTATAATGGTGATCAATGTGTATTAAAAAAGTTGCTATATTCCCAATGCTGTTAAAAGTGTGCAATATTCACAACAGTCTTTTAACATTAGTACTGATATTAACTTTTCTATTCATTATTTTTAATCAGAAAAGTGGGGAAAATAATCCAAACTGAGATATTAAATGGTGGAGCTGGGATTGAATCCAGATATGGGGCTCTTCTTTCCAAGGTTTTAACCAGTATGCTATACTAAACTTTGATAATATCTCTAGAGAAATTCACTTATATATGCTCTATAATTCCACTGCCTAATGATTCTGTTGCCTATCAATAATAATTACTGTTTTTCCAAGGTGGAAGAGCTCTTTAGGTTAGCATACTTTCCAAATTAAATTGAGGAGCTGGACAAAGAAGACAGGAGTTGGACAAAGAGAAGTGTGGGTGAAATCTTACACAGTTTTAAAAATAGGAATATCAGCATGTTAAAAATATAAGAACAATATATCACATAGAAATTCAAATCACAGTAAAATTAATTGAGAGCCATTTGGTGAATAACTGGGGCTGAAGTGCTGTTAATATTAAAGTAAAAACTAAAGAGAATAACTGGGATTGACTCTGGATTTCCTGGTGGTGACTGTAAAAGAGAATGCACTCTCCATCAAAAAATATTAATCAAAAAATCAGAAGGTCAAGAGGTTACTTAGTAAAATTTATTTTGGAAAGGAAAATCTCATTGCTTTGCGAAGGATCATAACTATAGAGGTTATGGATGTCAGTACATAATATGCAAGGGGATTTACTCTACTTGAAACAGTGACTCAGCCAAAGGTAAAGTGTTAACATTTGAGAGTAGTTTTAGTGTTGACCCTTCTATGTTTTATTCTCACTCTCCTGTCTTCTCTTACCATTAGTAGTATGTCTTTTCTGTGTAATTTTGTTCTATTTTGGTATGTGTATGTGTGCTAAGTCACTTTAGTTGTGTCTGACTCTTTGCAACCCCATAGACTGTAGCCCACCAGGCTCCTCCGTCCATGGGATTCCCCAGGCAAGAATATTGGAGTGGGTTGCCATGCCCTCCTCCAGAGGATCTTCCCAACCCAGGAATGAAACCCGTGTCTCTTGTCTCCTGCATTGGCAGGTGGCTTCTTTACTGCTAGCACCACCTGGGAAGACTTTTTTATGGTAAACGTCTTCAAACCCAAGGCCCATGTAAAATACAGTCTATGTCTTTTGTGTTGTTCATCATTTTTAATTTGGAATACATTTAATCTTAGAGAGAAGTTGCAGTTGTAGTCCAAATTAATGTTTCCTCAACTTTTAGAGGGTGCATTGCTGAGATGATACCCCATCACCGTGAGATTCTTCAATCAGTCTTTGCCACATGGATGATTTTCTACACAAACACAATTCAACCTTCAAAATTAGGGAATTAATAGTGATACACCATTGCTAGTGCATGCACCCACCTTAGTCAGATGTCTCCAGTTGTCCTAATAAAGTCTTCTTATAGCAAAAGGATCAAATCTACACCCCTACATGCATTACCATGAGTTCATCTCTATACCTCCAATGCCAAAGCAACACCACAAGGTTCATTCTAATTGTTTCTTTTTCTCCAACAGTGAGAACCCTGTTTCTTTTCCCTTGATGTATTTGGTGTTAGCATCACCCCTCACTGCTGTAGTAAGTGTTCTCATTTGCTGCTCTGCTCGTCCCCTGACTCACTGACACAAATGTTTATCGCCGTTTCACTCTACCTCCACCTTCCTGCCTTTCTGTGAATTCTTACTCGCCCAGCCATACTTAATGGCTTTTGGAATGAACTGTTTAGGTGGCAGGCAGTCAGGAATGGAGGCAGGAAACTATATGATACTCTCAAATTCTATTCTCTTGTGTATTTCAGTTGTACAACAGACCTGTGGCAGTGGCTCCAACCTGTGCTCAAAATAGATTTACTGAAAAAAAATCAAAGTTAACTGGTAAACACCAAATTAAAGAAAGTAAAATGATTGTCTTACATCAGACTGTTTAGAGTATTAGTATGTAAGAATTGGATAAATTCATATTTTATGCCCTTTTGGAGATTTCAGACATTTATATGATCCCAGAAACTATCTTTAAAAAGTATCTTGAAAAACTGCATAATTTTATACTATGAAACTTATAAAAACACATGTCTAATGAGAAGAGAATTTTGAATCTATGTTAGGTCACATGTTAATTTAACATGCAGCTAAATAGTCAAATTTGCAATTTCTAAAGAGCAAATTAAAAATTATGATGACTCTAGCTTATATGCATTAGCTTGTTATTCTTGTCACTGCCCGATAGACATTTTCATCCCATAAAAAGAAGTTTCCCCAATTAATAATTAGAAATTCATTTTCATATTTTTTATTATTAAAGAAGCAGTTTATGTTACAGAGGCTTAAAAGATCAAAAGATGTTCATACTGACAAACTGTCTTAAACCTAACATACATCTTTTTCATAATGTGGAGGTGGTTTTCCTTCTCTCTCTCGGCTAGATTTTGAAAAGATTTGGTAGCATTTCTCTATTTTAAAGGAGAGATGCAAAGTGAGAGAGAAAAACATATCTTGATGGATTTGATTATCGTTTTTGTCATATTTGATACAGAGTGACAAACAAATTTGAAATTCTTTAGGAAAACATGGGTGGGAAATCATGAAGATTGAAATAAACACTTTTCGAAGAAATCCAGCTGCTCTACCTGGTATCAGTATCTGTAACAGCTGTGGTTTCCAAACTCCAAGAAGGGAAAGGACTGTACAGTTTCTGTTCTGCAGAAGGAAGGGACCTGCATTGTTCCTGTTGTTCAGTTGCTAAGTCGTGTCTGACACTTTGCAACCCCAGGGACTACATAGACAGTTGGTATAGTAACTGAATGTTTTCTTGTATCTTATGATAAAAATGAAGCAGTGATTTCTGATGTGCAGATTTTGGTGATTCCCAAAGGTCTCCCTAATTGATCTATGGCTTAGAAATTACTGGAGTATACAAATGGGAAAGTTACTGGCAATAAACTGTGAGAGGTACCTAAAACCACTTAGTCTTCCAAAAGGCATTGTAATTTCTACATGGTGGCTAAGAACAAGATTGGTGTATAATCATGGGGATATAAACAAGGTTTATTTGAAAGGCTTCTGTGAAGAGAAAACTCCTTCCATCAAATTTTGCTTTAATGCTTACTCCTCTGTACTCTCTAAACCGTAAGGGGACATTTTATGAATCAATTAAGTGATAACAATATACAATCAATTTATTGTACTGTTTCTAATGGGATTCTTACTATTTTTTGGTCAACTTATAATCTGATATCTTTAATTTTAATGTTCTATGGGCTAAATATCAACTCAAATACGTGAATGCAGATAGGATAGCTTGTGATGGTGGTTTAGTTTTTAAGTTGGGTCTGACTCTTGCAACCCCATGGACTGTAGCCCACCAGGCTCTTCTGTCCATGAGATTCTCCAGGCAAGAGTACTGGAGTGGGCTGACATTTACTTCTATTATAGGATAGCTTGCTGCTGCTACTGCTGCTAAGTCGCTTCAGTCGTGTCCGACTCTGTGCGACCCCATAGACAGCAGCCCACCAGGCTTCTATCCCTGGGATTCTCCAGGCAAGAACACTGGAGTGGGTTGCCATTTCCTTCTCCTATAGGATAGCTTAGGGAAGTTATTAAACTTATATAGAAATCTACCTTCTAGAGTCACTTTGAAAATAGTTAAAATTATAGAACTACTCATTTTAGGTCTGCCTCAGGAACTCCAGACCCAACTCTATTTCGGGGTTTCATTGCCAACATAAACTGGACGTTTTCAATGGTCTCTTCTTGTAGATTTGGACTGTTGACTTAGGAATTTCATGGAAACACCAGAAATCTTCGAAGTCTTTCTAGAAGATGAATTCTCAATCATTAGCCAGTAAATTTTTTTTCAGTATGGTATAAATCAAAAGAGAATCTTATAAATACCTCATTTGATTTTACAAGTTGTAATATTGGTGTCACTGTTGTTCTATATAATAGAATATTACATGAAAATATATTTCAACAATTCCATAAATACCTGAAACTTGAACCTATTGGAAACACTCTGTCCTTAACGCCATCCCAACTGGTGAAAAGAGTGGAATTCCCTGTGGGATGGGATTAATTTAGAGACCTGTATCTCCCATTCATGAGTATCTCTTAATTTGAATTGGTGATTTTGAAGATTAAAATTAAACCTTTGACTCAGCATTTACAGTATCTGAGTGGCGGCAACATTGAGATCAACCTGTTCATATCAACCAGGTCATCCACTCAATATACCAATTATACAATGGATTCCTAGCCTATTCATAACAGTGGCTAAAGCTAACTTTCTGTTTCTTTCCCTTTTATTTTTTCCCTCCATTTTATCCTTGTGCTCACTCACAATGAAACTCAATTTGATTATCAAATTAAACTCAGTTTAATTATCCTGGTATTGTTTCTTTAAGCTCTTCAGAAATATGTCTTCTACTTACATTTTTTAAGCTTTGTTTATTTATTTTATTATTTTTGGCTGTGCTCGGTCTTCATTGCTGTGTGCTGGCTTTCTCTAGCTGTGGCCAGCGTGGGACACTCTCTAGTCGTGGTGTGTGGGCTCTTCATTGGGGAGCTCTTCTGTTGGGGAGCACAGGCTCTAGGGTGCACGGGCTTCACTAGTTCTGGCACATGGGCTCAGTACTTGCAGCGCATGGGCTCAGTTGACCTGTGGGATGTGGGCTATTCCTGGACCAGGGGTCAAACGCACATCCCCTGTATTGGCAGGCTTATTCTTAACCACTGGACCACCAGGGGAGTCCATCTACTCAGATTTTTTATTTTTCTATTTCTGGATACATTGGGTAACTTCTCTGAAAATTACACCCACTTCCCTGTTGGTAGATTTTCTATGATGAATAATACTTCATCCAAGTCTACCCTGAACCCTTCTGAAAAGATAAGACATCTACTGCTTCTGATTCAAGTAATCTTCTGGTACTTGAAGTACTGAGAGGTATTCTCATATCAGTAAACCTGCACTTATAAGGAAAATCAAAACACTCAACAACAACAAAAAACATTGTATTGCAGATGGAAGTTTAAGAAACATAGGTGGAATTCTACCCAGACAGTTCCATGACCCTGTTGTCTTTCTATCTCTTTGTCCTCATAGATTGATAAGAATGGATATTTTAGGATTCAACACATTTATTGATTTTTTGAGGCAAAAGGGCAAATCATTCTTAAGTTATTCAAGCCATGTTTGTGTCTAGAGCTCTGTGTATTAGCATCAATACCTACAGTGTTACGACTTTTTGTTACATGCCCATTTCAGAAAATCATGAATTAAAAGGAGCTAGAGAGAAAAAGCATATAGAGTTCAGCCTTTGCCCACATTCGCCTGTCAGAGAAAGGGATGCACTGCATGTCAGGGCAGCTCTGAAACACGCATTTGTGAAATCCTGAAGTCTTGGCTGAAAATGAATGTGGGACACCTTTGTCAATATCTTTTTGAAGTATGTCATGCCCTCCTTACCTCTCAGAGCTGGTAGGGGTTCCTAGAGTTTGAACATTTTTTAATATTATTTCTTTGATTTTTATGTTTGTGCATAGTGGACTTAATAATTGTGCTTCTGGATTCACTGGACTTGGAAAATTGCTATTTGAGTTTTAGGCCCAAATTGCTTTTATTCTTTGGTTGATTAGCAATCACAGTTATGTGACATATATGCCATTTTTTCTATTCTTATCAGTAATGTTACATAAAGAAAAATATGATGAAATTTAAATGGCAGGATAGTCACATGCATAGATAAGCATATAGATCAATACAGGCATGCCTCAGAGATATTGCCAGTTGGGTTCTAGACTGCTGCAATAAAGCAAGTTGCAAAATGTTTTGGTTTCTCAGTGTATATAAAAGTCATGTTTATGCTATACTGTAGTTTATTAAGTATACAATAGCATTATATCTAAAAATGTATACACACTTTAATTTCTAAAACATTACTAAAAAATGCTGACCTAATCATCATCTGACAGCACAGGTTTGCCACATACCTCTAATTTGTAAAAAAAAAAAAAAAAAATCAAAACATGCAGTATTATGAAGCCTAATAAAACAAAGTATACATGTACATAAAAAAATGGTAAAGAAGATATATAAGCTGTTAAAAGAACTGAGGATAAAGTTAAGTATGTAGATGTATGGAGGAAAGAAATGCAAGTTCGCATGTGTGTGTGTGTGTGTATTTGATATTATAATTAGATACCCTAAAAAAAAAGTTACATTATGAGGCTGTAAGTGGGAACATACGGATTGTCTCAGACTCATGTCTGATTCTAAGCGAACAAGGCTTTCTTCCTTGTGTCTGGTGTCTGTACTAGAAGACTTTAAAGTCAGTATAATCATATTTGTGCCAGTGTTGAAGATGATTTTATTCATTTTCTTTTTGTCAGGGAACATGACACCAAGGAGTCTTCTCTTTATAACCATGTCAGACTTTCTGGATTTCGTCTTTATATACCAATTATGAATCTTTGCAAGCCGCAAGAGTGGTTTAAGTTCAAGAAATACACGAGGGCAGGAGAGGGGAACTTCACTATATAAAGGTCTCTGGAATAGGTTTTGAGATGTTCATATGTGTTTCTTCTGAAATCCAAAGCAATGTTAAGTCACTTAAGGTTAGCATGATGAATAATTGTTTTAGGACTACACAGAGATTAATATTTAAAAGTTTATGCCAAACACACTATTCATGTATATTCATTTGATCCTAACAACAACCTTATGAAGTGAATTTTATTATTTTTATTTTTTAAAAGAGAAAACTGAGGCACACAAGCTTAAAATATACTCAAAGTCTTATGATGGGTAAAAATAAGAGCTCCTCATCAAGAATGATCAAACCAGTCAATCCTAAAGGAAATTAACACTGGATATTCATTGAAAGAGCTGATGCTGAAGCTCCAATACTTTGGCCACCTGACGCCATGAACTGACTCACTGGAAAAGACCCTGACACTGGGAAAGTGAGAGCAGGAGGAGAAGGGGGCGACAGAGGAGAAGATGGTTGCATGGCATCACTGACTCAATGGACATGAGTTTAAGCAAACTGGGAAATAGTGAAAGACAGGGAAACCTGGCCTGCCTGTCCATGGGGTTGCAAACAGTCAGACACAACTTAGGGACTGAACAACAACATCAGGCATGCAGAGAAACTAGCAGTCCACAGAGTAAGGAAGGAGTGGTTATAGAGATGAGACTATATACAACAGTAGAGTTGATAGACAAGCTCTTGTCTCTGCACTGGGTGACAGGAAGGAAAACCAGAAGTGAAGTGGAAGAGACCAGGAATACACTGGAATCCAAAAGGAGCCTGTACCTGACACTTCCACCTCAGTGTTCCTGCAGGAGCAGCTGATGCCCTTGGTCACAGGGCTGGACCTGGGCCAGGACGTGGGCATTCTGGAGGAGCACAGCCTAGAGCTGCCTAAGGAGCCGTGAGCTGGATTCTGCTCCCTGTCCTCATGGTGTGCTTGAGAACCTGCTGAGTCAGGCATGCACTGCCCCAGTGTCCAATATCCTTCAATGATGTTGTGTCTGCCTTCTCCACTTCTGCCTGCAACAGCTCACGCCAAACCTAACCAGGACAAACATAGGAAAGGGAATTCTAGAAAAATAATCCCAGTGTAGCTAAACTTATCGAAAACAAAACCATGACAGATACACTTTATTTAGCTTCCGTTGTAGGCTGGGTCCTGTGGAAAACACTGCGTAGATTTTTGGAAAAGAGCATTATATATGTCTAGTGTTATCAGTGCACATTATGTATTATGTAAAACTTTATATATTGTTGGTTGCATGTTATTATCATATCTTTACTGAAAAAAATACAGATATACATTTATTTGTGTTGTGGGCTGAGTTCTATTTCACAAAATTAATGTACTGAAGCTCTAACCCCCAGGACCTTCAAATGAGATTGTATTTGGAGGTAAAGCCCTTGAAGAGGTGATTAAAGTTAAGTGAGGACAAATGGGCAGGCGCTGGTCCAGTCTGACTGGTGTCCTTACCAGAAGAAGGAATTTGGACACAGAGACTCCAGGGGCACATATGAACACAAGGACCGCTGTGTGACAAGGCACAAGAAAAGCAACCATCTGCAAGCCAAGGAGAGACCTCGGGAGAAACCAACCCTGCCAGCGCCTTGAACTTGGACTCCCAGCCTCTAGGACTGTATGAAAATTAACTCCTGTTGTAGAAGTCACCTAGGCTGGAGTGTTTTGTTATGGCAACCCTAGAGGACTAATGTGGTTTAGTGTGGCCATATTAACTTAATTAGGAGGCTTTAGGATCAAAATCCAAAACCAGAGACTTGTTAAATTGGATACCAGTGTTCTCTCTTCTAGAATTATCATGTCCCTGTATAAGCCTTGACTTAAGGTCATATCTTTGGATACATATGGAGCGAACATCTGTTCCCAGCTATGGGATGTTTTTAAAAAATAAAAAATCATATGCTTAAGTGTGTGGAGCTTCTTTTCATTTTAAGTAAACTTTGAATTTGAGTTTTAGATTTATGGAAAGGTTGTGAAATTATAATAGAGTCCCCATATACCTTCACACCCACATTTCACTATTATCAATATTAACATCTTACATTAGTGTGGTAAACTTTTTTAAAATTAATGAATTGATATTGACACTACATTTTAACACTTGTAGGGAGAACTGGTCAGGTATTTTTGTAGAATTTCCCTCATTTTAGAATTGTCTGATGGGTTAGAGTGTCGGGGGAGGAAAACTGACATTTTGTGACATTATCAATGTTGTTTAGTCACTAAGTTGTGTCTGACTCTTGCTGCCCCATGGATAGTAGCTTGCCAGGCTCCTCTGTCCATGGGATTTTCCAGGCAAGAATACTGGAGAGGGTTGTCATTTGCTTCTCCGGGAGATCTTCATGATCCAAAAACCAAACTGGGTCTCCTGCATTGCAGGCAGATTCTTATCCACTGCACCACCAGAGAAGTCCACCTGCTGATGCGCAGGAGGCCTCAGGCTCATCTTGTGTATTTATTGCCCCACTTCTGGAATTACCTCTATCTCCAAGGAGCCCTGGTTCCTTTTGTTGGGGCCATTAGAAGCGAAGTATGCTAATTGCACTTGTTGCTGCTGGATTGTCTTTGATTTTAGACTCTCCCAGATGATAGAGGGAGGACAAATATGTGTGGAGATGTATTTATCCACTTGAGTTTTTAAAATACAGTGGTAACATAATTATATTATTTTGTCACAGTTTGAAGTCCATCGTGGGAAACTCCACATCTCATTTTTTTGAATCTACATGTATTAAATTTTTCATGTGCTATTGATTTTGATAAGTTCATTGTGACACATGTTCATCATTACTGTATCAGATGGAATAGTTCTCCTACCTTAAAGAAAGCCGTGAGCTTTACCTATTAACTTCCTCATTCTCTAACCCCCTATTGACTTTATATCTTTGTCTTTTCTAAAATATCCTATAAATATAATAAAATATTATGTCAGTCCAATTCTGTCGTTCAGTCGTGTCTGACTCTTTGTGACCCCATGGACTGCAGCACGCCAGGCCTCCCTGTTCATCACCAACTCCCGGAGTTTACTCAAACTCATGCCTATTGAGTTGGTGATGCCATCTAATCATCTCATCCTCTGTCATCCCCTTCTCCTCCTGCCTTCAGTCTTTCCCAGCATTAAGGTCTTTTCAAATGAGTCAGCTCTTGGCATCAGGTGGCCAAAGTATTGGAGTTTCAGCTTCAACATCAGTCCTTCCAATGAATATTCAGGACTGATTTCCTTTAGGATGGACTGGTTGGATCTCCTTGCAGTCCAAGGGACTCTCAAGAGTCTTCTCCAAAACCACAGTTCAAAAGCATCAATTCTTGAGTGCTCAGTATATACTAAATAGTATTCCTTTGTATGGGTTACCATATTTTGTTCATCCTTTTGTCTATTGAAGTATATTTTGATTGTTTCTGACATTGTGTAATTATAAATACAACTGCTATAAACATTCATGTACAGATTTTTGTTTAGAAATAAGTTTTTAATTCAGTTGAAATACCTAGGAGTATATCTGATGCATCTTTCAATAAGAATGTATTTAGTTTTAATATATATTTTAATAGATTTAACCAAAATATTGGCCACAAAACTCTATCAGTAATATTTAAAACATTATATAAAGACATCCTTCATTCATTAACAGGGAAAACAATGGGAGAAATCGTAGGAAAAAAATCCATTAATATAGACATGAATGGATGTGCTTATATGAGTTCCAGTGATCACGCTGTAAATAGGAATTGTCTTAAAATGTTGTCAGATTTTGGTGCCTTTGGGAAATGCTGCCCCAGAGGATTTTTAAATTTTCCATTCTTCTAGTCAAAATGGGTTCTCCTATTTCTAGTTTTTGAAAATGTGTTCATGGACACTGTTCACCAAGCTGTCACTACCAGTGTTACTCTGCCTGTTTCTGCTTTTTGAAAGTCTATGCTAAAAAAGAAAAAAAAGAAAAAATTAATACAGGAGTGAAAATCTGGTAGTCAACAACCATCTATGGAGGCTCTCTTTCCAGCTTGTAGTGAGCACCCAAATAATGTCAGCCAAACCCATGTGTGTTTATTCCCTTGGAATGGACCATCTCCCCGATGGCAGTATGGATAACCACAGTATGGATAGCCAGTTTGTGAAGGGTTTCTTTTGTTCTCATACACAGATAGACATTTCACCCAATCTAGTTCAGTTAACTCAACCCCAGCCATTTTCCATAAGGACTGAGAAGATAATGAAATAGATAATGAAATAGTATCTTTCGAAGTAGCTCAACATGGAAATATGTGAACTTAGGCACCATCAGGTAGACATCATCCTTTCATAATATATACTAATATTAGAAAAACAGAAAAGTTATGCTTCTCATGTTGGATTTCTTAGTGTCTGGTTCTAGGAATACACTGTACACTGTCAAAGTCATTCAGTCGTGTCTGACTCTTTGCGACCCCATGGACTGTATCCATGGAATTCTCCAGGCCAGAATACTGGAGTGGGTAGCCTTTTGCTTCTCCAGGGGATCTTCCCAACCCAGCAATCGAACCCAGGTCTCCTGCACTGCAGGTGGATTCTTTACCAGCTGAGCCACCAGGGAAGCCCAGTAGGAACACATGGAGTCATGGAGTCTCAGTTCCCATCTCTGGTTTCCATGTTATTTCTGTTTCTCCATGTATGACAACTCAAAAAAAGATCAGGTCAAGGGATAGTTAGCTTTTTAAAAACAAAAATTTCCTAAGAAATAGAAAATTGTCTGCTGGATGCTGTGGGTGCCCTGTGAGGAGTTATTCCAAGGAGTTCTGGCCTTTCAGAGAGTAGCGATAGAAATGTCTTTCTCCTTGGCTATGTAAACGGTGTATAAAATGATAAATATTTATATCCACTCAAATGGTGTGCAGTTTTCTCATTATATGAACCGAGAGAATTGACTATCAGTGTTGTGTCTTCCTTGTAAAAGATCCTGACACTTTAGGGCAAGGCATGGTATGGATGGATATTAATGATATGTGGCACATGTCTTCTTAATATAAGAGGGTGTTTGATCTTTTGTTTGAATTTTCTTTTACTGTGTTTGACTGCTGTCCATATAAAAACAATGAACTGAAATTTAGATTCTTGGGAAAGTAAGAATTGGAGTGGTTTATCCCTTCTGGCAGACTTGTGAAAGGACTATGCATCTCCTTAACCTGAGTGAGAAGGAGACAATGAGAGAAGGAATATTCTGAGTTCAGCCTGAAAAGACTCTTCATGCTGAGTGGAGTGTCACTCTTGTATCCATTTATATTCTCAGATCCTACTACAGCCTTCTGTGCTTTGTTCTTTTTTAAAATTAGTATTAAAGAAAAACTGGATTATCAAGACGGAAAACAAAGGGCAAAATCCATTCCTGAACATGTCTTTATTGTCCTTTTTCTCACCTTGACAGAATCTGAATAATGATAATCACCCCAGGATTTTTTTTATTGCTCTTCTAGTGTAATTATTAAGGCTGCTAATACCATTCAGTAACAATGGAATAATATCAAACATGTCTCACACATTCGTGTGTAGGTAACAAGTTACAATGTCAAAGCTAAATGAAAGAAGTGCCAGTATCCATCTTAAGAGTTGCTCTTACGGTGTCGCACAGCTCTGGTCAACTTGATGCAAGTGCACTGTGAGGAGCCTTTTGGGGGACCACACGGCAAGGGAAATAATAAGACCATACGATCTGAATCCAGCATGGTTGCTGCTGCTCGATTCAGTGCTAAGGGCATGGTTCAGTTAGCTTTTTCATAAATGTAAACAGCAATTCATATTTCTATTCAGCTTTTCAACAATGTGCATTTTCTTGTCCCCCAGACAGATTTTTAATTTTTATTTAAGTTTATTTGGCTGTGTTGGGTCTTGGTTGTAGCGTGCAGAGTCTTCACTGTGGCGCACAGACTCTTTAGCCTGGCACCCAGGCTCAAGCGCTTCGGTAGTCGTGGCCTGTGCCTAGTTGCCTGCAAGCATGTGGGATCTTCCAGGACCAGGGATCAAACCTGTGTCTGCTGCAGTACAAGGCAGATTCTTAACCATCAGGGAAGTCCCCATGTTTTTAAACTATGCACTGAAGTGTGATATCCACACAGTAAAGTGTGTATATTGTTAAGAGCACAAGCTCACAAACCCACCAGACGTGTGTAATCGGCGCCCAGATGAATCAGAAGAGTTCCCAGCCCTGCGAGATGCACTCTTGTGCCTTTTTCTTGTCGCTGTTCCCACAGAAGAACCAAATCCTTCTAAAAGCATAGAGAAGTTTTGCCTGCTTTGTACTTTATACAGCTGGACTCATGCACTGCTTTTGCTCTGGAGTCAGTTTTCTCTCTACATTCAAGCTTGAAACCAGGTCTACCAAGTTTACAAGACTGGTGAATGAACCAGTGAATATATTGATTTTTTATATTTATTTACCCTATTGGTTCTCTTCTCGCATCCCCTCTTTTCCTTTGTGTTCTGGCACTGGAAGGTGACTTTAATATTAAGTATGTTATTTAGGGTGACCTTTCATTATACACCAAGCTCAAGGCAGCTAAGCTAAGGAGAGACTTCTATGTCAAAGCCATGGTTAGCTTCACCAGTGGTAAATCTGTGCCTGTGGGAGGTTTAAGTATCTAATCTGCCTGAAACAGATCTCATCTTATTCCTACCAGATTCACTAATTAAAATAGCATCCATTTCAAAGGAAACTACCATTCTACCTCTCCCCCTTTATTTCTGCTTTTGGTTTCAACCTCCGTGTGTCTGTTTTCTCTGAGTGAAGTATTAGTTGCTCAGTTGTGTCCAACTCTTTGCATTCCTATGGACTGTAGCCCACCAGGCTCCTCTGTCCATGGGGATTCTCCAGGCAAGAATACTGGAGTGGGTTACCATGCCCTCCTCTAGGAGAACTTCCCCATCCTGGGATTGAACCCAGGTATCCCACATCGTAGGCAGATTCTTCACTGACTGAGCCACTAAGGAAGCCCAAGAAAACTGAAATGGATATCCTGTCCCTTCACCAGGGGATCTTCATGACCCAGGAATCAAACCAAGGTCTCCTGCATCGCAGGCAGATTCTTTACCAGCTGAGCAACAGTGGAAACCCAGGATTGTTGTCTGGTATCAAATATCCCATTAGCTTACATGGAACTGCTGTGTTAGAACTATTATAATTTTATTTATATAAATTGTCATGTTCGATGCACGATACTGGATGCTTGGGGCTAGTGCACTGGGACGACCCAGAGGGATGGTATGGGGAGGGAGGAGGGAGGAGGGTTCAAGATGGGGAACACATGTATACCTGTGGCGGATTCATTTTGATATTTGGCAAAACTAATACAATTTGTAAAGTTTAAAAATAAAATAAAATTAAAAAAAGAACTTTATCCTACCCCCAGTATCACCATAAACAGAGAAGATAAATACCAGATAAATATATTGATAAATATCATGAAGTATATACATACTCTTAGATAAGTATAATGTGAGATATAGGCTTCCCTGGTAGCTCAGTAATACAAAATAAATAAATAAATAAATAAAAACAAAAAAATTCTGCCTGCCAATGCAGGAGATGCAGGTTCAATCCCTGGGTTGGGAAGATCCCCTGGAGGAGGAAATGGCAACCCACTCCAGTATGCTTGCATGGAGAATCCATGGACAGAGGAGCCTGGCAGCCTACAGTCCATAGGGTTGCAGAGAGTCAGACATGACTGAAGTGATTTCACACACAATCTGTTAGGGTAGATATTCTGCTTTCTTAGCTTGTTCAAAGTCATGCAGAACTATCATTGCAAAAACCATGATAACCGAGATGGCTGAGGGATGCCAGGAGATACCCCTGGGAACTTGGCTTGCCTAAGGTTTGCATGGCAGGGTACCAATTAAAATTGCTTGTTTCCTTCTGACTCAGAGGACCTATTGCCATGTCTTTAGATCTTTGGATGATTTTTCCAATAGTCATGTGTGGATGTAAGTGTTGGACCATAAAGAACATTAAGCTCGAAAGAATTGATGCTTTCAAACTGTGGTTCTGGAGAAGACTCTTGAGAGTCCCTGGAAGCAAGGAGATCAAACCAGTCAATACTAAAGGAAACCCTGAATACTCAGTGGAAGGACTGATGCTGAAGCTGAAGCTCCAATATTTTGGCCACCTGATGCAAATAGCTAACTCACTGGAAAAGACCCTGATGCTGGGAAAGATTGAAGGCAGGAGGAGAAGGGGGTGACAGAGGATGAGATGGTTGGATGGTATCACTGACTCGATGGAGATGAGTTTGAGCAAACCATGGGAAATAGTGAAGGACAGGGAAGCCTGGCATGCTGCAGACCATCGGGTTGCAAAGAGGTAGATATGACTTAGTGACTACACAACAACAGAGATCTTTGGAAGTGATGAGAACAAAACGTGTGAAATCAGCTGCTCAGAAGTCTAGACAGGGGAGCAGCAGGACTGTGTGGACTCTCCCTAGTAGCTAAAGGATTGATTTCCTGCACAGTGGAAGTGATTTCAGCATCATTTCTCTGTTCCTAGGCCTAAGGAACCCAGCACAATTGCACTCATCTCACACGCTAGTAAAGTAATGCTCAAAATTCTCCAAGCCAGGTTTCAGCAATACATGAACCGTGAACTTCCAGATGTTCAAGCTGGTTTTAGAGAAGGCAGAGGAACCAGAGATCAAATTGCCAACATCTGCTGGATCATGGAAAAAGCAAGAGAGTTCCAGAAAAACATCTATTTCTGCTTTATTGACTATGCCAAAGCCTTTGACTGTGTGGATCACAAAAAAACTGTGGAAAATTCTGAAAGAGATGGGAATACCAGAACACCTGATCTGCCTCTTGAGAAACCTGTATGCAGATTAGGAAGCAACAGTTAGAACTGGACATGGAACAACAGACTGGTTCCAAATAGGAAAAGGAATACATCAAGGCTGTATATTGTCACCCTGCTTATTTAACTCTTATGCAGAGGACATCATGAGAAATTCTGGGCTGGAAGAAACACAAGCTGGAATCAAGATTGCCCAAAGAAATATCAATAACCTCAGATATGCAAATGATACCACCCTTATGGCAGAAAGTGAAGAACTAATGAGCTCTTGATGAAAGTGAAAGCGGAGAGTGAAAAAGTTGGTTTAAAAGCTCAACATTCAGAAAACTAAGGTCATGGCATCCGGTCCCATCACTTCATGGCAAATAGATGGGGAGACAGTGGAAACAGTGGCTGACCTTATTTTTGGGGGTTCCAAAATCACTGCAGATGGTGATCACAGCCATAAAATTAAAAGATGCTTACTCCTTGGAAGGAAAGTTATAACCAACGTAGACAGCATATTAAAAAGCAGAGACATTACTTTGTCAACAAAGGTCCGTCTAGTCAAGGCTATGGTTTTTCCAGTGGTCATGTATGGATGTGAGAGTTGGACCATAAAGAAAGCTGAGTGTCAAAGGATTGATGCTTTTGAACTGTGGTGTTGGAGAAGACTCTTGAGAGTCCCTTGGACTGCAAGGAGATCCAACCAGGCCATCCTAAAGGAGATCAGTCCTGGGTATACATTGGAAGGACTGATTTTGAAGCTGAAACTCCAATACTTTGGCCACTTGATGCAAAGAGCTGACTCATTTGAAAAGACCCTGATGCTGGGAAAGTTTGAGGGCAGGAGAAGAAGGGGACGACAGAGGATGGGATGGTTGGATGGCATCACCGACTCAATGGAAATGAGTTGGGTAAGCTCTGAGAGTTGGTGATAGGCAGGGAGGCCTGGCATGCTGCAGTTCATGGGGTCATAAAGAATCAGACGTGACTGAGCTACTGAAGTGAACTGAACTGAAGGATCCCAGTGTATATAAGCAATTAGTGTCATATTCAAATGTGGAAGCAGGTAGATGGATTTAAACGTGTGTAGTTGTTTTAAATATTGGATTGGAGCTTTTACATTATATCCATCATGTAAAACACATTTCATCTGAAGATATTTCAAAATGGCATGATTAAAGTGAGTTATTGCTGTGTTATCAGTCATAGCAATATAGGCCATTTTGACGCTCCCTTTCCCCCAGCCCCAGGGACCAGGGCCATGTTGGATTTTGAAGGGATATTCTAACACATTAGACTTGGCATTTGCTTTGAACAGAAAAGATATTCCTGACTAATGCTGAGATTTGCCTGAGTTTTTAGATATATCTGTAGCTCTTTAAGTTCTATAGAGCTTCTAATACTATAGAAGTCAACTTGAAGGAGGAGATGCTTAGAATGTGGGATTCAAGGTTAGGCTTAGGACCGCATAAAGAATACAAAAATGTGCTTCTTTGTGTCTGATTTAATGCTTTCTTGAAATGCTCAAAGATAAAAGCTGGAGCTTTGAAGCCAGACTGTTTGAATTGTGGATCTTCTCCTAACTAGTGAACGACCATGAGAAGGGAATTTACCTCTCAGAATCTGAGTTTCTTTTCTAAAAAAGGGATTTGAAAAGGAAAATTATGTGAAAGGATAAAATACTCTGCCTGACATGCAATATTTCAATAAATGTCAGTTTTGCCCCAGCTTTGAGCCATAGCTGTATATTAGGAAGGTTACCCTGACTTCCTTTCTCATCAGCATGCTGCTTCTGAATTCTCTGAGCATTGATGTATGTAGAACTGAGTCTTTCTCTCTGATGTTTTTGTTTATGATACATTTTCAGAATTAAGCTCTTATATCCAAAGCAAATAATTGATTAATCCATTAGCTTTACTTCAGATGATATTCTTACCCTCTGTTTCTGTGAATGCCCTTCTCTCTTTTATTTTGTTTTAAGTTCACCCTCTGAAATTAGCATCTTATTTCTAACCTTTGCTCTGAGTTCCAGGCCTACAACTCAGACTGCCCATGTGACACAGAAACATGAGATTGAGGTGCCTTGGTTAACAATGAGCACATTGAAAACTGCGTGCATCTGCCCTTTTGTCCTCAGCCCTTCTGGAAGTCACCTCCAGCCACAAACCCCAAATCCTCTCCCCACAAAAGAGCTGCAGTGATTCTACACTCTTACCAGCACCATGTGTCACATTTGAAGGGCATTTTAGTAGATATGTTATTTCTTTAGGGTTTGCACTCGTTTCCCTGGTCAGAGACAACGTCAACCATCCTTTCCTTATTCGCCATCTGTATTATCTGTTCAAGTTTTCTGCCCATTTTTTAATTGGGTAGTTGGTTGATTTTTATTGAACTTTAAAAAGTTCTTTATATGTCATGCACCTGAGTCCTTTGAAAGATATATGATTTGCAAATGTTTTCTCCTGGTTTGTGGTTTATCATTTCATTATTTTAACAGTATCTTTCAAAAAGCATAAGTTTCTGTTATGGGTAAAACCAGTGCATTAGTTTTCTAAAAAACAAAACAAAAAAATGAAAAGATTGAATGCATCTGTTATTTGTCACTGTGTGACAATATTACCACAAATTTCACGGCTTTTAACAACCCACATTTATTATCTCACGGTTCCTATGGTCGACGGAACTGTTTAGGACGGCTGTGGGTTCTGCTGCTTTAGGATCTCGTGAGGCTGACATTGGGGTTTCCATGGGGGCTGAGGTCACATCTGAGGCTTGACCGGCAATTCCCCAATTCCAAGGTCTCATGGTTGGTGTCAGCATTCAGGTCCTTGAAGGGCTCAGCTTCTTTGCTACCTGCGTCTGGTGGACTCTCCACTCCTTGCTACAGGGACTTTCCAAAAGGCAGCTCAGAAGGTGGCCACTTGCTTCACAGTCAGCCAGAGAGAGTCTTGTTGTGGGAGACATCGCAATCTCAGATAAAATTGGCACATCCACACGAACACGCACTCTCGGTCACCTCTGCTGCATTTTTTTTTGGTTACAAACAAGTCCCAGGTCATATTTATTACTGCTCTCCTCCAGTCTACATTAGCAAGGGTGATATTTCCAAAACATGGTTTTGAACATGGCATTATCTTACACATATACTTGAGTGCTTTTCCCTTGCTCTGAGAAATAAATGTAAGTGAATTTGAGTCATTTTACAATAAATAAGAGTCACATTCTACTTTTCAACCACTGTGCCTTCTCTCACCAATCCTATTTCAAGAGACTAGAATCCACTTAGCCCTCTGCCTAGACTCCATACTGGTTGTCTGGATTCACTGATGCCCTGTTCTAATGCATCCTCTGATTTGTTCCTGTTTATAGAACTTCAGTTTATCTCCACTGCTTTTCTGATATAGATCAAGATTTGTAACATGGCTGAGAATGTTCTGCACAATTAAACCATGTCGACATCCCCGTGTTTTCTAGATGTATTCTCTGCCTTACTGGCCTGCTTTTTGTGCCTCATGTCTGAAGGCCTCAGAGTCTTCATACATGCCATTGATTTTGCCCAGAAGACCCTTAATTCCTATTCATCCTTCCAGTCTCAGATGAGGATCACTTTCTCCAAGTCTGTTGAAGACTTCATATCATTCTGTAATTTTCTTCATATAGATTTTTCATTGACTGATGAATTCCTTGTGGGGTTCTCTGGGCTTGGCTGTAATAAAGCTTCCTGAAGGTGGAACCTGCGCTTTTACTGTTCATTGCTGTCCTCCAGTGCCCCTCACAGGGCCAAACACATAGTCGGTATCTCAGAAAATACGTATTAAACAAAAGGAAGGTAGGGCTGAAATAATGTGCAATGTTCTCAGAAGATTTCAATGGCAGTTAGGGAAACAGACAAGAGACCTTTGAGCGATGATGTTAGAGGCATACGGTGATGTTTTGTAGTCTATGGTCCTGAGCAGCGCACTGCAAGAGACTGGGAGAGGTTCAGCGATGACGGAGGTGCAGAACGATTTGAGACAATGATGACAAGAGCTAGTGCAATAGATAGCACTCAGAAAATGGTGAAGTAAACCTCAGTGTCTTACAGAAATATGAGGCATTTTGGTGTTCGAATGTTATCAAGCTCTGTACTGCCTCTCAGAGTGACAAGGCAGCTGATCCTGAAATGTGACAAAAAAGGAATTTCTTTTAGATGATATCATGTCTTCAGTCTCCCTACATAAACCAAACTGATGTAGAAATGAGGAAAGTCCTGTTTAAGTGAGAAAATGCTCATGACCTTCTCATCTTTCTTTTTTTCTTATGCTGCTCAAGTTTCTCCCTCATATTTAAAATAAATTTGTCCTAAAACAATCACATTCTTTCCCTTGATGATTCAATATAAAGGAAGTTAATGTTGTTGTTCAGTCAGACTCTTTGTGACCCCACGGACTGCAGCATGCCAGGCTTCCCTGTCCTTCACTATCTCCCAGAGTTTGCTCAGACTCATGTCCAGTGAGTCAGTTCGTTATTATCTTTTAAAATTTGGTCATCAGAGATAGGAGCATCATGGGAGCCCTGGGAGTAACAATTTATCAGTCTCCCTTCCTTTTGAGGAAACTCATCTGTGTAGAATTTAGACAATGAAATATGAGATTTGCTGTATCATCTTTTATTTGCAGTGGCTTTAGAAACTTACCCAGGTCATAGGGGTGGATACATTAATTTTATTCAAATGTAAGGGATCAAAATCTTCAGGCAGTAACTTAGATAGCCTGTTATAAAATAGGATTTAATGTATAACACGAGATATTCAATGTAAACTGAAATGGGCAGCAGAGAACATGAGGGCTCTGCAGACCTGTGGATCACGAAGGCCCCTCGTTAAATAAACACATTTAGATGCATTATGTCTCTTTCCTGCACATCCAGTATATGATTTTAAACATGATATTCCTTTACTGTTATTTAGAGAACAGTAATATGTTTAAACAGTAAGTTGTATGTACCTGTCGCAGTGACCCTTGGTAGGCATTCAGTATCTGTTGATTAAGAAAAATAATAGCACATACAAAATATCCGAGCTAGTGTCTTGCATACAGTAGGTGCTCAGTAAATTGACATCATTAGCATCCTCATCATCAACGTCACGATCATAACTCCTATCTGGACCAACACTGTGCTGTGCAGTTTCGTCTGACTTAATGATGTCACACATCTATCAGGAAGATTTGTTGGTTTTTGTTTTGTGTAAAGAAAATGCAGTAAAGCAATTGGCTAAGAGTCTTGCAGCAAATGTGTGATGAGGCTAGAACTGGACTCTGCAGTCTTACCCACAAACACTTGAACTACAGCTTGATTCTGTACATCCAAGTGAAGCACACCATTGTTATTTACTATCTATCTATTATAAGAATCACAAATGATTTTAAGGTATGGCTTTACTCACTTCCTGTTGTCCCCAGACGAGAGCCTTTAGAGTGATGTTGCAGTCCCTTGGGGAAGAAGCTTTTCTTCAACCTGGGCATCACTTATTCAAGGTGTTCCTTGAGCCATGTTTTTCAGGATACCTTTCCTAGGGAGAGAAAATGGAATTCATTTCTCATTCTTCCATCCATCACTGGTAAATGGAACAAGTGTCTAAAAGGAAATTCACACTCGTCTGACATCTGACTAGATGGCCAGCTCTGTGAAGGCAGGACCACTGTTCACACATGTTTAGCATCGTGTTGCACAAATGATTTGCACTCAGCAAGTCCTGAGGCATGATTTTGTTTGCATGTCATTTTTTCAACTGTGACCAAAAACAGAAACCTGTTTTTGAAAACTGTGATTCTAGTCTCTTTTCTTAGTTTGTAAGTTACTGTTTATGAATTGCAGATTAATGCAATTTCCAAAAATGCTTCTCTTAACCCTTAAAAAGAGAAGAGTTCTTTAATATTTTATATCTCTTGTACAAATTTATTCCCTCCCCCCCTCACACACACACATTCCCTTTCTCTTCATTCTCTCTTATTTCTATATGTCACAGTATATGTGTGTTTGTGTGTGGATTTGTGTGATATATACTGTCTAAGTTGGAGAGAAAATGCTGCTTTCTTTCCAAATCAAAGAGAAAAATATGTAGAGTCTGGAACGACAACAAAAATAGCTGGCTTGCCTCACAGCCTCTCTACTCTGAAATATAAATTCTATCCTGAAGGGAATTCGCTTTTCTGTCTAGGGTAGATTTCTCTATATACATACATGGATAGTGAAATATGTGCAGATTCTAAAGTCTATACAGGGACATGTGAGACCATTAATTTTGTATTATCTTGCCAAAAATGGGGGTGAGAAATTATTTATATTGTGGGCTCTGATTCAAGGCGATTCAAGGCAATTCAAGTTCCAAAGGATCAAGTTTCAGCAAATGCCTAGGACACCTCTCTCTCTCTCTTTTTTTTTTTAAGAATTCCACATTCCCCATTCACTTCCTCATGAGCTGTCAGTTCCAACCATAATGTACAGCGTCAGATAGTCTTGTTCTAAGATGATGCAATTATTTCTTTATAATGGTGCTTAAAGTAATTGTGTCTGATTTCAATAGGTTTTATAGATGTGGTGGTGTCTAAAAAGGCTTTTCTTACTGGTGACAGAGATAGAAGTTAAAATGCAAGGGAACTGACACCTAATGTGTAAATATATTTACTGCAATTATCTTTATAGATGTCTTAATGTTTGCATGAGATTTTCATATGTTGTTGAATAGGGCTGTATATCTTTGTTACGCTGCCGGTTTTCCAGGATAGTACAGTAAAATGGGTAAAGCCAATAAGAAAATTAGACTCAGAGATTCAGCGACTTGCTTTCAGTCCGTGTGTTCCAGCTTTGATTATCCGTAAGCCCCACATATACTGATTCCTATGCCAAATGTGCTCTCCACGTGCTTTCCACTAAATCAAGGATAATGCCTGGATCAGAATTAAAAGGGAAAGGGACAGACACAAATGGAAAGTTGACCTGAACATGTTCTTTGTGGTCAATTGGTAGATATTCACTTAATGAAGAGAAAGGAGAACGTCTTAGCTGTGAGAATATACGTATAAGAGAGTGCTATTTCATGATCAGTACCTCATAATTCTTTTGTGCATCTTTTTTTAAAATTTTATTTTATTTTTAAACTTTACAATATTGTATTAGTTTTGCCAAATATCGAAATGAATCCGCCACAGGTATACCCGCGTTCCCCATCCTGAACCCTCCTCCCTCCTCCCTCCCCTACCCTCCTTCTGGGTCGTCCCAGTGCACCAGCCCCAAGCATCCAGTACCGTGCATTGAACCTGGACTGGCGACTCGTTTCATACATGATATTATACATGTTTCATAATTCTTGCTGCTTTTTTTCTTTTTTTTTTTAATTTATTTGGCTGCACTGGGTCTTAGTTGTGGCATGCAGGGTCTAGTTGCCTGACCAGGGATGGAACCTGAGCTGTCTGCATTGAGCGTACAGCGTTCACCACTGGGCAACCAGGGAAGTTCCCTCGCTGCTTCTTTTGTCCCTCAAACGAACATGTAGAGAGAAATGAGCTAAGCCCAGGTTAGCAGAGGCCATTTGCCTCATATTCAAGTGTGCTTAGACCTCATTTTGAAGGTTATTTGAAGGTACGAAAACTGTCATACCAGCAAAATATCCAGAGTTCTTGGACATTCTAAAGCCTTGAAGTGTGTGGGTTCTTTGTACAACAAATGGGGAGCAGATTGATGATATCAGGAACCTGGAGTCTTCAAATCTAATGTGGGAGATGGGAAGCAGCAATTGCCAGCTATTAAGGGATTTGTGAAATTATATGCCTGGAAATTTATGCTTATTTAATTCTCGCTCAAAATTTCACAAAGGATGGAATTTTAACAACTGTACTTAGATGTGTTACAATATATTAATTTTGGAGAAGTAAAAAGATTAATGTGAAAACTAGACTGCATCCCGTATTTCTCAATTTTCCATCCGAAAGAAAAATGAGCTATTCTGGTCATGACAATTTGCCATTTGGTAGTAAGACACCATCATTACTGGAAGACATTGGGTGAAAATAAGGGAATTTACGAGTTATAGCCTTACTAAGACTACACTAAAATGGAGCATATATTAAAAGGTTAAGAAGCATACCTAGATGTATTCCCAGCATCTTGAATATTGGTACTTTCTGTACAACTTTCTAACACACAGAGGTTAAGGGAATTTTTCAGTCTACTTTTCTATAAAATTAGAAACTTCATAATGGTCTTACCTTACGCAGAAAGTTGTAAAGTTACAAAAAGAAGCTAACACATTATCTTAGTGGCTTTATATTTTTAGATCAAGGATATCTATGTTGATCTCATATAGTCAACCCAGGGATCAAACTTGGGTCTCCTGCTTTGCAGGCAGATTCTTTACCATCTGAGCCACTAGAGAAGTCCTAAATAGTTGTTACTGTTCACTCAATACAAAGTTGCCTTAATTTGAGTGTGCATTAGCAGAACCTGGAGGACTGGCTAAAATATACTTTAGCCTCACTCACATAGTCTGTGATTCAGTAGGTCTGGAGTAGAGCTGAGAATTTACATGTCTAACACATACTTGGAGGAGACTGATGCTGCTGGCATGGGGACCACACTCTGAGAACTACCTTCCTGGTGGTGACTGTTGTGCCATATTTCCTTACTTGGAGTCCACTCCACTTGGCATCTCTACCTGGTAGGGTGCCAGAAGATTCTGGAAGCAAAATAAGATAGGTCTGACACATCTTTTCATGGTGTTACCAAAGGCTTTGTAAAACTATTTAATATTTTAAAGAAATAATGGTGATATATTAAGAATGAAATGCAGAAAGTGTATGATATATTTTGAGAAAAAAATGCAAGACCTCAAAGTAGTTCCAAGTTTATAATTGTCCACGTCTACCTATGAGATTCATCACCTAATTTGGCTGCCTAACTTACTACAGCTTTTCAGACTTGTCCATCCAAATATTCTTCTTTAAAAAAAAAAAAAATCTAATGAATTTTTTTGGGTGCACTAAATTTTTGTTGCTATGCACAAGCTTTCTTTAGTTTCAATCAGTGGGGGCTGCTCTTCATTGCAGTGCCAAGCCTTCTCATTGTGGTGGCTTCTCTTTTTGCAGAGCATGGGTTCTAGGGTGCATAGGCTTCAGTAGCTTTGGCACATGAGCTCGGTAGCTGTGGCTCCCAGGCTCTAAAGCCTGGGCTCAGTAGTCATGGCACACGTGCTTAGCTGCCTCGAGGCAGGCAGAATCTTTCCAGACCAAGGATCGAACCTGCATCCCCTGCATTGGAAGACAGACTTAACCACTGGAGCAACAGGGAAGTCCACAAATATTCTAAATTTAGGGTCTCCACAAAGGCAAGTTCTGTGTTTATTTCCCTAATCCTAAATCCCTAGATTCTAAGTTGAAGTCTGCCAAGAATGGAGCCTCAACCATCTGTGTGGTCCTAGACAACATTTCTTTTGCTGTAACCTCTGTGTGTATAGTTGCTGCTTTAGGAAAAAAGCAACAATGATGGAACCACTCCACTGGGGAAACAGTATGCTCAGTTGGGCATTTCATGTTGATTCAAGACATTATTTGAAAGAATTTACCAAATATAATAAATGCAGGGAGAGCTTACTGTGAGCCATGCAACTCTTTAATTACTTGTGAGCAGACAAGTGGATGTGTACTTTCTATAGGAAATTCTTTGTGGAACCTGGGAATTTCATATTGAACCAGCTCAGAGTGGGCTTCTTCATTAGGTAGCCTGTGTGGTTTGCAACTCAGATAACAGTGCTACAGATGTTTTTATTCCTTTTAGGGCTAATGCCAGCCTGGGTGATATGCCAGCAAATAAAGAGAGGATGAAAAATTCAGCCTACCTCAGGCTTATTTAGGTAAATTAAGAGTCAACTGGACACTTGTGCTTGTTTAAATGACTGATCTTTTTATTATTTGTGTATTAGCCACTGTTTGCATCATTGACGTCCATTAGTAAAGACATACATTCAAACGAGCTACACTTAATTATAGAGAGAGCATTAGAAATGTCCCGATGCCTTAGCTCTACAGAAAATCACAACATATACATCTAAATACTTAGGAAAGTGAAATTTAAGCTATTATTTTTCACCATTCTCCAGGCTTTCCTGGGTGTTTTTCACATTGTTTGACCACCCTATCTGTCCCAAATTGTACCTGACAACTCTTTATGATGTAGGTGCTAATTAACTTCTTAACACTTCTTTGCACTGTCCTAAAAGCCCAGCCTTCTCACTTCTGGGCCTTCTAAGGTGTCTCTTTGACTAAAAGAGGTGTGTTTCCCACAATGAGTATGTACTATTTTTGTAATTAAAAACTTGAAATAACATATAACTTTTTAAAGGGTGTATGAGCCCCTTCTTCTTCTTCCTGACTCACAAATATCACTTTCCAAGGGCTGGTGGGGTGTGATGTATATTCTTTGTCCCCCTTCTCTGAGATTCCAGGGGTAGGACCTAGGGATCTATTTGCATTTCAATCTCACCTTCTCAGGAGATTCTGGTCCTGGGGGAGGGGTCATTCATTCCAAGCAGGCTTCTTTCCCAAGCACTGGAAACACTGCTCCATTTCCTGACATACTGTACTTTGATAGCTTCAAAATATGTCCTGTGAGTGTCCCCACGTTCTGTTCTCAAATAGCTGATGAGTTCTGTTTCTTCTAGGCACACAGGAGCAGCATAGCTTAGGACACAGTACATAGCACATACATAGCACCTCAGTTCAGTTCAGGTCAGTCGCTCAGTCGTGTCCGACTCTTTGCGACTCCATGAATCACAGCACGCCAGGCCTCCCTGTCCATCACCAACTCCTGGAGTTCACTCAGACTCATGTCCATCGAGTCGGTGATGCCATCCAGCCATCTCATCCTCTGTCGCCCCCTTCTCCTGCCCCCAATCCCTCCCAGCATCAGAGTCTTTTCCAATGAGTCAACTCTTCTCATGAGGTGGCCAAAGTACTGGAGTTTCAGCTTTAGCATCAGTCCTTCCAAAGAACACCCAGGACTGATCTCCTTTAGAATGGACTGGTTCAATCTCCTTACAGTCCAAGGAACTCTCAAGAGTTTTCTCCAACACCACAGTTCAAAAGCATCAATTCTTTGGTGCTCAGCTTTCTTCACAGTCCAACTCTCACATCCATACATGACCACAGGAAAAACCATAGCTTTGACTAGACGGACCTTTGTTGGCAAAGTAATGTCTCTGCTTTTTAATATGCTGTCTACGTTGGTCATAACTTTCCTTCCAAGGAGTAAGCATCTTTTAATTTCATGGCTGCAGTCACCGTCTGCAGTGATTTTGGAGCCCCCCAAAATAAGGTCAGCCACTGTTTCCACTGTTTCCCCATGTATTTCCCATGAAGTGATGGGACCAGATGCCATGATCTTTGTTTTCTGAATGTTGAGTTTTAAGCCAACTTTTTCACTCTCCTCTTTCACTTTCATCAACAGGCTTTTTAGTTCCTCTTCACTTTCTGCCATAAGGGTGGTGTCATCTGCATATCTGAGGTTATTGATATTTCTTTGGGCAATCTTGATTCCAGCTTGTGCTTCTTCTAGCCCAACGTGTCTCATGATGTACTCTGCATAAAAGTTAAATAAGCAGGGTGACAATATACAGCCTTGATGTACTCCTTTCCCTATTTGGAACCAGTCTGTTGTTCCATGTCCAGTTCTAACTGTTGCTTCCTGACCTGTATACAGATTTCTCAAGAGGCAGATCAGGTGGTCTGGTATTCCCATCTCTTTCAGAATTTTCCACAGTTTATTGTGATCCACACAGTCAAAGTCTTTGGCATAGTCAATAAAGCAGAAATAGATATTTTTCTGGAACTCTCTTGCTTTTTCTAGCATTGTATAATACTTCAGAGTGCATGCAGTTTGCTATCAGAACCAGCTTCTTACTGCAGGACCCACATCTGTCAGTAATGGCAACCCAGGACACCTAGCTAAACATGTAAGTTTTTCCTTCCCTTTGTCTTCTTTCTCTTTTTTTAAAGTCATTATGTTTCTCCTATTTGTCTTTGGTTGTTTTAATTTTGCATAACCTATTATATCTTCAGGGTTTTAAAAAAAAACTATGGTTGTATTTATATTTACTGCAAATATTACTAATGTGTTCTAAATGTTTAAAAATAAGTATTTTTTTTTGTTCCATCAGAATGTAGCAATAAGAAAGTCTGTTCATATTTTGAATTCTTTCTTTAGAATAATTTCCAAGAGGTGAAATTGGTAAATCAAATGTTTTGAGTATATCTATATCAATTTCTATATCAATATCTATATCAATGGTGGGCAGTCATCTATGGGATCACACAGAGTCGGACACGACTGAAGTGACTTAGCAGTAGCAGCATATCAATTTCTGTGAAGATAGCTGAGCGCCGAATAATTGATGCTTTTGAACTGGTGTTGGAGAAGACTCTTGAGAGTCCCTTGGACTGCAAGGAGATCAAACACTAAAGGAGATCAGTCCTGGGTGTTCTTTGGAAGGAATGGTGCTAAAGCTGAAACCCCAGTACTTTGGCCACCTCATGCGAAGCGTTGACTCGTTGGAAAAGTCTCTGATGCTGGGAGGGATTGGGGGCAGGAGGAAAAGGAGATGACAGAGGATGAGATGGCTGGATGGCATCACCGACTCAATGGACGTGGGTTTGGGTGAACTCTGGGAGTTGGTGATGGACAGGGAGGCCTGGCGTGCTGCAATTCATGGGGTCACAAAGAGTTGGACACGACTGAGCAACTGAACTGAACTGAAATGATATCAATTTCTGTCTATGTATCAATTGTGTATCTATCTATGTATCTATCTGTTTTGTTTTCCTAGCTGACATACTGTACTGGCTGTACTAACTACCGGAGTGCATGCTATTATAAAATTATTCTAGTTCTGTGAAAAATGCCATTAATAATTTGATAGAGATTGCATTGAATCTATAGATTGCCTTGGAGAATCAATTTTGACAATATTGATTCTTCCTATCCAAGAATTGGTGTATCTTTCCTTCTGTTTGTGCCATCTCCAGTTTCTTTCATCAGCATCTTATTGTTTTCAGGGACACAGGTCTTTTGCCTTGTTCAGTAGTTTTTTCCCAAGAACTTGCCGTATAGCACAGGGCTTCCCTGCTGGCCTAGTGGTAAAGAATCTATCTGCCAGTGCAGGAGACATGGTTTAGTCCTTGGATTGGGAAGACCCCCTGAAGGAAATGGCAACCCACTCCAGTATTCTTGCCTGGAGAATCCCATCGACAGAGGAGCCTGGTGGGCTATGGTCCATCGGGTCCCAAAGAGACCCAACCTAGTGACTAAACAACAACTGTTTAACACAGGGAACTATACCCAAGGTAAGAACCTAAAATAGAAAAGAATCTGAGAAAGAATGAACACATATGTGCGTAAAACTGAATCACATTACTGTACATCTGAAACTAACACAACATTGTTAATCAACTACACTCCAGTAAATAAACAAATACATTTATTCTAAAAGGATCCATATAGAAAACTCATCTGTAATTGAGTTGTGTTAGTCTCTCAGTCGTGCCTGACTCTTTGTGACCCCATGGACTGTAGCCCACCAGGCTCCTCTGTCCATGGGATTTCCCAGACAAGAATACTAGAGTCGGTTGCCATTTCCTTCTCTAAGGGATCTTCCTGATCCAGGGATTGAACCTGGGTCTCCCGCATTGCAGGTGCATTCTTTACCGCCTGAGCCACCAGGGAAGCCAGTAACTGAGTAGATTGATTAATTAAAGACAAACATTTATCGGGTGCCTATCTTGTTTTAGGAATTCCTATCCTCTTTTAGGAATCTAAATGTGATTTACATGTAATATTTAGGGTTTATGTGAGGTCTAAATGGGTCTTCTCTGATGGCTCAGGCAATAAAGAATCTACCTGCAATGCAGGAGACCTGGGTTTGATCCCTGGGTGGGTAAGATAAGTGAGGTAATTAAATCAATATGGGCCAGAATCATGGTGGTTTCTTTATATTTGATGGCAACTATCAATATCTAATTAAAAAAGAAGATTAATATTTGAAAATAAAAGAATTGACAATAGATATTTTAAAGGAGGTTTAAATAAATAAATTTGTGGATTTTTTCCTCTCAATGTTTTTCCTTTAAAGAAGCATCATGTATGAAGTTTGAGTTTAAAGATTTTCCTGACTCCTAATTGTTTTCTTGAGAAATCTAGAAAGATACTAAAGGTAACTTAACTTCCTGTATGAAATACTATTTTGAAAATATTTCTCCAGAGAATTTAAAAACAAGAAAAACCCAGAGTCCACTGTTTTTAGCCATATCCCGGTGCTCCTCATTTCACACATTTATACTGAAACATGTACAGAATCTTTGCCTCCACATTTTTCCTTCTGCCTGGAGAACAGCTGTAAAGATATTAATTGTGCTTCAGTTATAAATGGATTGCCAAAAGGGACAGAACGGGTTGTGTATCTCATCAGCATGCCCTGTCTGGTATAAATAATGAGACAGGAACTTGGTAAATTGGAAATTTGTGATAAAAACGAGATGTGATATTATGAAGTCCCACCAGTTCGTTCTTCTGAGTACATTGATTTTTAAGGCATTCTGCAAGACTGCTAAATCAATGATTGTCTGTCACAAAATGTTGGTTAAAAGGGCTCTATTACGAGGGTCAACTACAAATTAGCCCAAAGGGTAAACACAAAGGTAGTATAAATGTTAAAGAGAAAAAAGCCATAGATGTTGTAAAATATAGTTGGAAAGGCACAGCTGTTGAAAAGCATATACAGTCTGTTCTCTTATTCAACCTAAGATTCTTAAATGTGGTAATAGGAAGAAGTGAAAAGAATGGAAATATAATTGATTAGAACTTTATTTTATCATTTTGGCTTTTTAAAAAATGAAATAGACATTTTCTTTGATGTAACTCCAAATTCTCTGCATGTGTTTTTCAAATCTGCTCATTTTTGCTTTTACCTTTTGTTGGAACCTAGCACAGTCACTTTTCTCAGCATGATTAAAATTTAAACAAATCTAAGAAAATACTGATATTTTCAAATGAGTTGTGCAAATAAATTGATGCACACAGTAAGTTCTTTTCTAAATAAAACCCCGATTTGGAAGCAGTCTTACCTTAATGTGATCCAGATGAAGAACAGATTAAAAAACCTGACACACCTCCACACACATATACTGTTCATTACTGATGTCAGAGTCAAAATTCAGAAATCACAAAATACCCTTGAAGTTGAGTTACCTGCCCTGTCTCGTATCAGGGACGGTTTCACTGACACATCTCAAACCTGCCCACCATCATTCCCAGCAGAAGGACCTGGACTCATCTTTGTAAGCGCGCCTGGAACCCACCCTACTTTACAGCCTATGCAGAGATGGTTCTTCCACGCTTCTCCTCCTGTTAGGCTGTGAATATCCCAAGGGCCAGGAAGGACATGTAGTCTTCTTCTTTTTTTTTTTTTTGGTATCTTTTTATTTATTTACTTTTGGCTGTGTTGGGTCTTTGTTGTGGCATCTGGGATCTTCGTGGCAGTGTCTGGGCTTCCCTCTAGTTGTGGAGTGAGGTCTCCAGAGCACAGGCTCAGTAGTTGTGGCCGCCCCCCACCCCCAGACTTAGTTGCCCCTTGGTGGGGCATATGGGGTCTTAGTTCCTCGACCAGGGATCAAACCTGTGCCCCTTGCATTGGAAGGCAGATTCTTAACCACGGGACCACCGGGGAGGTCCCGATCCATATTCATACCCCAGGGCCAAGCACAGACTTGAAATGTATATCAATCAATAAATATCTATAGAATGAGAAAGGACTAAGAAAGGGAGAGTAAAGAGAAAGAAGGATACAAAGGCCAACTGAAGATGAAGAGATGAAATATTAGTTTGGTTTTCCTAAGCTATTTAAAGGTGTGGTGTGTATCAGACTCATCAATACCTTGTCAGGCTAAAAGCGTCATCAGTCTTATTCTCTCTGTCTCATCTTCTTTCCCTTTTTGTGGTTTCTATCCCCCCAGTTTAAAAGAAAAAAGAACCCTTAAGATGTTGGCAGATCTTTGATCTTTTTTTTTTTTTTTGGTGAAATTAGTGCCTAGTCTTTCATGTATTCTTTTGGTTTTACCATGATTTTAATTAAGGCATGTAGAGTTTCCAATATATTTTTTCCCAACTCTCTCCAAGCATGCAGATGCCATGATCTCACCGTATTCTTCTTGTGCTTTTGGTTCTATGCTCTGCTTGTTTGATTTGGCCACACTTAATTTCATCCTATACTGCTGGAGAAGTCCCCTTTCCTCTCATGCATCTTCTAGGATGAACTGGGGAGACTCCCACTGGCATCCAGGGATCCCTGCAGACAGGAAGATCTAACAACACAAGAGATGCAAAAGATGGGGTTGGGAATTGACATGAATTGACTTGGATTATAAATCCAATTGGTAATTTTTTTTTTTTTTTGAGGTGAGGTCCCTATGTCAAGGCTAAATTTCTGTCAGTAGCCCTCATTTGTTGATTGTCAGGGTTGTATATGTGTGAATTCCTTAGTTAGATCATTAGGTTTCAAACCTATGGCTATCTACAGTAAGATGCTAGAACTCCAGAGTTGAACTCTGAGGGGAAAATGAAACAGAATTATTTCTACACTTATGAAGTATATGTCTTAATACATTTATTTAGCTTCTTTGAGCCTGTTTTCCTATCTAAAAATGGAGACAACCGTTTCAGCTTAATAGATGTACTTGGAGTATAAAAATAAATAAGGAAAGATAAAGGACATTGCATAGTGTGTAACACATAGTTGGAGACAAATAGTGGCCTCACTGTCTCTGACCTAACCAGAATTTGGGATTAGGACCAAGCGATATCTCTCCTTTTTCAGACTGACCATCTCTGCTTTTATGATAAGTAAAATTTAATTTAAAATATTCTGATACCAAAGGACAAATGATGTATGCCTTTTTCTTTTTAATAGAGTAGAAATGTTGTCTTTGGATCAGATGGAACTGGACTTGAATGCCAGCTTCTTCAGTTATAAACTAGACCTTGGTAATAAAAGACAGAGGCACTTTGTGTCTTGGAGAAGGAAACGGCAACCCATTGCAGTATTCTTGCCTGGAGAATTCCATGGACAGAGGAGCCTGGTGGGTTACAGTCCATGGGATCACTAAGAGTTGGACACGACTGAGCAACTATCCCTCCCTCTCCATCCTCTGTGTGTCTTAGTCATCAGTTCAGGCTGTTATAAAAAATTGCAATAGACTGAATGACCGAAACAACATTTGTTTCTCATAATTCTGGAGGTTGGAAGTCCAAGATCAAGTGGCCAGCAGATCTGGCATCTGGTGAGAACCTGCTTCCTGGTTTGTAAATGTTCATTTTCTTGCTGTGTAGAGAGCAGAGAGAAAAGAAGCAAGCTGTCTTTTTCCTCTTCTTATCAGGGCACTAACCTCACTATGAGGCTTTATCCTTATTAACTAATTGTCTCCCAAAGGTCCTATGTCCTAATACTATCCCACTGAGGGTTTGGAACTCAACATATGAATATTGTTGCTTAGTTGCTGTCATGACCAACTCTTTGTCACCCCTTGGTCTTCAGTATCCCAATCTCCTCTGTCCTCTAGTATCTCCTGGAGTTTGCTCAAATTCATGTCCATTGAGTTGGTGATGCTGTCTAACCATCTCATCCTCTGCTGCCCTCTTCTTTTTTTGCCTTCCATCTTTACCAGCATCAGGGTCTTTTCCAGTGAGTCGGCTCTTCCTGTCAGGTGGCCAAAGTATCAGAGCTTCACTATCAGCATCAGTCCTTCTAATGAATCTTCATGGTTGATTTCCTTTAGGATGGACTGGTTTGATCTCCTTGCAGTCCAGGGGACTTTCAAGAGTCTTCTGCAGAACCACAGTTTGAAAGCATCAATTCTTCGGCCCTCAGCTTTCTTTATAGTCCCAACTGTCACATCCATACATGACTACTGGAAAAACCATAGCTTTGACTATATGGACCTTCATTGGCAAAGTAATGTCTCTGCTTTTTAATATACTCTCTGGGTTTGTCATAGTTTTCCTTCCAGGGAGCAAGTGTCTTTTAATTTCATGGCTGCATTCACCATACACAGTGATTTTGGCACTCAAGAAGATAGTCACTGCCTTCACTTTTTCCCCTTCTATTTGCCATGAAGTGAGTTACACTAGCCCCTTTGCCATGACAAGCTTCTGATCCATGAATGAGCAACATATGAAGGGGGGAGGGTGCAAAAAAAGTAGTCCATGGTACCCTGTTTGTGATATTTTTGTAAAGATTAAGGGGATTTCCTATGTAATGTTAGTGGAACATCTAGCAGGGAGTGGCTCAGATTCAAGAAATGTGATCTCTACTTATTTTCTCTGGTTTAAGTAGAATTTTCTTCAGCACATACTAGCAAGATGGGCAGAAAGCCATGAGAATAAGTACTTGTGGCTCAACTCCAGAGGGATTTACTCCTCACACACACACAAAAGCTCCACTCGGCTTCAAGCTCTGAGGGCAGGCAGGAGAGTCTAGCTCTTCTCCATCCTCTATCACCAACTCATCCCTGGCCATTTCTACCACCCTTTATGATCAAATGACTGTGTTGATGTGAGCTTTCATGGAATCCCCTAGTCCAGTTCTCTGCTAGACCTGTGCTTTCCCTGGGAGGAAGGGAGCCTTGTAGCTCTTCATTCACTCCATGATAAACTTGGCTTTGATGCCTGGTTCTCAGACTTAGGCTCTTTTTTTTTTTTTTTAATTTTATTTTATTTTTTAACTTTACAATATTGTGTTGGTTTTGCCATATATTGAAATGAATCCACCACAGATATACATGTGTTCCCCATCCTGAACCCTCCTCCCTCCTCCCTCCCCATAGCATCCCTCTGGGTCGTCCCAATGCACCAGCCCCAAGCATCCAGTATCGTGCATCGAACCTGGACTGGAAACTCATTTCATATATGATATTATACATATTTCAATGCCATTCTCCCAAATCTTCCCACCCTCTCCCTCTCCCACAGAGTCCAAAAGACTGTTCTATACATCAGTGACTCTTTTGCTGTCCCGTATACAGGGTTATCATTACCATCTTTCTAAATTCCATATATATGCATTAGAATACTGTATTGGTGTTTTTATTTCTGTCTTACTTCACTCTGTATAATAGGCTCCAGTTTCATCCACCTCATTAGAACTGATTCAAATGTATTATTTTTAATGGCTGAGTAATACTCCATTGTGTATATGTACCACAGCTTTCTTATCCATTCATCTGCTGGTGGACATCTAGCCAGGACATGGAAGCAACCTAGATGTCCATCAGACTTGGGCTCTTAATGATCAGCTTCAGGATGTGACTGCAGACATCCTTGGTACAGGCTGGTAAATCCTAAGCAGGCTCCAACCTATCATTCTCGGGACCTTCCCTCTTTGTCTTTCTTCCTAGTCCCTGGGACAGTGCTTACTCCTGGTAAAGACATGTTCCACCCTCGAGGCAGTCCATCATTTCTTCATTTTTTCAAGTTTGCCTGCACTGGGTCTTCACTGGGACATGCTATCTCTTCATCATGAGGCGTGGTCTTCTCTAGTTTCGGTGCCTGGGCTTAGTTACCCCTCAGCATGTGGGATCTTAGTTTCCTGACCAAGGACCAGACTTGCATTCCCTTCATTGAAAGGCAGATTCTTAACCACTGGGCCACCAGGCAAATCCCCCATCATTTCTTCTATAGAAACTTTTCACAAGCTTAAAAGGGCTTGATATCATACTAGCTTTTGTTTACAGCCATTAAAGTGAGCTTCTCTTTAGGAAGACAAAATCATGACTACACTTTTTTTTTTTTTAACTTTTATTTGAAGGATAATTGCTTTATGGAATTTTGTTGTTTTCTGCCATGACTACTCTCTATTAAGAGGATCCGAAATCTCTGCTGTTTCTTCACCAACAATTAACAATATAAAAATAAGGCAAAACAATAAAAATAACATCTAATTAAAACTATCAATGAATCAACCTGCTGTATTCATTTCTAAATATTTCTTCCTGAAGAAAATCAGCATTCATCCATTTATTCACTTAATAGATATTTATACTCAAGGCACTTTCTGAGATGCTAGGAAGAAAAACAGGAAACTGGGCCATGTTCTCTGCACTGAGTCCTGTGCTTGTGTAGTAGTAATGAGGGCCAGTTTGGAAACTTCTGGTTTTCAATACAGGATTTATCCCTTTCTGTTTGAAAGGAGATAATCATAACAAATGCTCAAAGGCTTGTTGCAAAGATTAAATGAATAAATATTTCGTACTAGGCCGTTCTTAGCATTTGTACAAATAGGACAGCATAGAGCTGTGTTTATTATGTGATAAAGGGATGAAGCTACATTAAGGAGGAATGAGTTAATTCTGGAGAAGAAGATTAGAGGGAAAAGTTGAGCAAATAAGAAAGAATATTGTTTTGAAGAAGCTTTCAGTCTGAAAGGGGAAAATCTATATGCACTGCAGTTTATTATATAAAAGTAAAAGGTACCCCGAGAGACAGTCCAAAAAAAGTATTTTTAGAATTTAGAAGAAGGAATGATTCAGCTCAGGAATCAACTAAATCTTTTGAATCTGGGTGTGACCTTAGGTGGATGTATTATGGAATCATAGGAATATGCTTGTTTGAGCAAGTGTGTTGGGGAAAAAAAAAAAAGTTGGGAAAATTAGTGAACTCTAGGTAATTGGTATAAAAACGCTGTTCAAATCCCGTCTCTAACTTTCTATTTTTCTAAGCTCCAGTCCGATTGACCTCTTTCTTGGGGGTTCCATCTGATTTGCAACCGTGCCTCTGAACCTTGACTCAGGATCACCGTTTTTTAAAATCTAATCTCAATATCAGTGTCCCCTCCACTTTGAAACCTTGCTATAGCTGTTTAGTTGCCCCTCCTGAGTTATTCAGGTCCTTTCTTTCACCTTTCTCTTCTTCTTCTTCTTTTTTTAATTTCTGGCTGCACTGGGCCTCAGTTGCAGCATGCAGGCTCTCTAGTTGTGGTGTGCCAGCTCAGGAGCTGAGGATACAGGCTTACTTGCCCCGCCGCACATGGGATCTTAGTTCTGTGACCAGGAACCGAACCTACATCCCCTGCGTTGCAGGCGTCTTAACCACTGGACCACCAGGGAAGTCCCTCACCTACAGCACTTTATAATTTTACATTATTTGTGTTAGTTGTTTAATTTTCTGCCTTCGCACTAGTCTGCCCCTCAAGAAAGCAAGGCTTTTCTATCAAGTTTCTCAGGTGCCTTAAAGAAAGCTTGAAACATTGCAAGAGCTCAATAAAAATGTGTTGCAAAATGGCCCAAACAGGAGATCAGTCTGGCTTACCTCAGTATTAGCTGGCTGAACATGAAGAATGTTGTATTTTTTAAACCTTTTATTCTATTTTGGAGTATAGCTGATTAACAATGTTGTGATCATTTCAGATGGACAGCAAAGGGACTCAGCCATCTGTATACATGTATCTGCGTGTGTGTGGTAGTTGCTCAGTCGTGTCCGACTCTTTGCAACCCCACAGACTGTAGCCCACCAGGCTTCTCTGTCCATGGAATTCTCCAGGCAAGAATACTGGAGTGGATTGCCATTCCCTTCTCCAGAGGAACTTCCCAACCCAGGAATCGAACTCTGGTCTCCTGCATGGCAGGCAGATTCTTTACCATTTGAGCTACAGGGAAGTCTTATACATATATCTGTTCTCCCCTAAACCCACCTCCCATCCAGGCTGCTACATAACATTGAGCAGAGTTCCCTGTGCTGAACAGTCGGTCCTTGTTGGTCATCCATTTTAAATATAGCAGTGTGTACCTGTCCATCCCAAACTCCCTAACTATCCCTTCCCTTCTCCTCCCCAGCTTGTTCTCTTAAGTCTGCGAGTCTGTTTCTGGTTTGTAAATAACTTCATTCGTATCACTTCTTTTTAGACTGCACATAAAAGGGATGCCGTAAGATATTTCTCCTTCTCTGTCTGACTTCCTTCACTCAGTATGACAACCCCTAGGTAGGATGGCGTATTTCGGATGAGTTAGTGAATACTTATTATTATTATTTTTTTAAATCTCTTTGAAACCATAGCTCTGCAATGATTGCCCAATTAGGCCTGTTTTGTCTAGGACTTTCCCTTCCCAATAGCACAGCGGCTGAGTGGCTTTTCATGTTGCCGGGTTTGCAATTTGATGGGAGAGTCACTCATTTTGTATTTTACATCTAGGGGGAAGAAAAGTAACTCTGTGATGTGATAGATGTGTTAATTAAGTTGATTGTGGTAATCGTTTCACAATGTATAGGCATATCAAATCATATTATACACCATTTTAAATATACTGCAATTTTTTTGTCAATTATACCTCGATAAAGCTAGGGGATAAAAGAAGAAACAGAAAGAGAGAGAGGGTAGCCATGACCACACTACTGAAAAAATTTTGAAGTCCTGTCTTTTAACTAGAAAATTAAGCCTATTCTGAAAGAATAAAATATGAACAGCCTGTGCCATGGTTGTATTTTTTTTTTTTTTTCTCATGCAACTTGGCCCCAAATTCTCACTTCATCCAATATAAATAAAGTAGTAGCATGCCCTTGAGAGCCCAGGGCTGTGATTTATACAGTGTCCCCTCACCCAGGGAGTGTTGATTGTGTGGTGTCTTTATACCAGCGGGCCCCAATCTTTTTGGCACCAGGGACCAGTTTCATGGAAGACAGTTTTTCCAGGGACGAGTGTGAGGGGATGGTTTGGGGATGTTTCAAGTGCATTATATGTACAGTGCACTTTATGTCTATTACCATTACATCAGTTCCACCCCAGAGCATCAGGCATTAGATCCCGGCAGCTGGGGACCCCTGCTTTAAGGGGCATTAGAGTCCAGTACTCTTGCCTGGAAAATCCCATGGGCGGAGGAGCCTGGTGGGCTGCAGTCCATGGGGTCGCGAAGAGTCGGACACGAGTGAGCGACTTGACTTTCACTTTTCACTTTCCTGCATTGGAGAAGGAAATGGCAACCCACTCCAGTGTTCTTGCCTGGAGAATCCCAGGGATGGGGGAGCCTGGTGGGCTGCCATCTCTGGGGTTGCACAGGGTTGGACACGACTGACGCGACTTAGCAGCAGCAGCAGAGTAAGACCTTGATGTGGGTGGTATCATTCCCATTTTTTTGATTAAGAATCTAAACCTTAAAGATGTTAAAAAAAATGTCCTCGCTGTGTGAGAGCGGCAAATCAATGATGTAGAATATGATCTTTCTTATAACAAGATAATGTGAACAAAATCTTCTAACTTTATAATTGTAGTATATAGGAGTTTTCCACTGCATCATGCCTTCTAAACTTAGCAAAGATTTGCACACTTTCCTGTAATAAAGTGAAACCATGTGAAGGCATTGCTAAAAGAAACTTCAAATACTGTTGGGACAGCAACTCGGGCTCTGCTGCACATTCCTGTACCTCTGCATCTAGCTCTGAGCTCTGCACACAGTGCACTCTATGCAAATCGCCTTTGTGTGAGTGAATGAAGAACTCAGATAATAAAACAGAACCAACGAAGCCTTCCACCTACTGCAGTCCTGACACATTGCGGAAAACGCCTGCAGTGCCACCGGTAGCATAATTGTGCAAGGTCAGGCTGGAAATAGCTGTCAGTCTAAAGCATGAATGATGCTAGTTTACTTCTTAAGCAGTTACAGGATTTTGTTCCATAGGTAACAGAACAGCAAAGGCTTGCTTGCTGGGAACAGGCCACCTAAGAAAAGAAGAGATACTTTTTTTTTTCCCCCTGTTATATTATAAAAGAGTCATTCCGATTCTGAAAGGGTTTATTTATACATATGAAACTGTAAAACAGACAGCTTATTAGTTTTCACAACCAGGCCTCCAATTGTCCTCATTATTTGTTTGCGGAAGCAGTGGGTAGGCCACCATCCTGGCGTTGTTTGCCTGGGATCCAGAAAGCATTTTTCCTCCTGTGCATAGTAAACAAGGGCTGAGATTTTACAGTTACACATTTTCATACAATATTTTTCATTTCTCTCACCCGATGCACATTACAGATGTTTGCCGGAATGCTGCATGGGTGAAGAGAAGACATCTGTGTGCTCTAGTGTGTCTTTTGAAGTGTTTAATTGTTCCAGAAACTTCCAGGCTCATTTTAAAAACACCCTGTTAAGTCTGTATGGGCTGTTTCATTAAGTTACAAAACAGTTTATACCTCAGAATGCTCCAGAATATAATCTGGAAACTGCATTTTATTTCCCGAGTTTATGTTCCAAAACAGAGCCAGAGAAATGACAGGATACATTTCGGTGCTGTCCATCCGCCTGACTGCAGTTTTGAGTCTGTCCCTGTTCCCATAATAAATTCAATTTGGAGCCTGTAGAGTTTGGCAGTGACTCTGCACTACAGGCTGAGTTGGCATGGGAGGAAAACACCCAGCAAGCAATGGTTAGGCCTCTGTGGAAGAAGACAGCATGGGAAGTGACTGTTTGAGATTGCAGTATGGGCTGTGTGTCTTCAAAGGGAGGTTTCTGCAGTGACATGGCAAGCAGACACCGCCTCATCCTTTTGCTCAGTTGCGAGATCGATCACCATCCAAAGGGAAGGTTAGATCGTCTGTTAGTGCCCTGATGTAACTTTCCTAGTTAACCAACAGTAGGTCATAGCACAGATTCCTAGAAGGAAGTGGAAACCTTCCTGCTTATAGGTGAATGAACAGTCAGATGGTACAATTCACTATTTCCCTCAGAACTTAGATGGGGAGGAATTCTCCATATACAAGGTTAAAATAAATAAGCTGCAATTTTTACTGATCCATGTTTAATCCTTTTCCTCCTCCAAAGATCCCCTAAAAGTTTGGATATTTGGCGTGTGTCTTCTATAATTAAATAGCAAAACGGGGAAAAAAAAATATCAGTAAGGTTTAGGTCATCTTCCCCACTTGGGGAGTTTGCTTGAGTCCCTTTAGGAGAAATGAATGTTGAAGCCTATGATATCAGTTATAGAGATGTGAGGAAAAAAGAATATTGGCTGTCTGCATTTATTTCTCTGATTTTGTTCTTAAGTATACAAGGTCTCTGCTCAGACCCAACAAACAAACAGGAAGGAAAAAAAACAAACAAAAAAAACACCTCTAAAAGTGCATGCACAGGAATCCCAGGTTTGATAAGACTAAAAAAAATAAAAAGGATTTCGCATGACACATTTAAAACCTCTAGGGCCAGATGCTTCAGCTTCTAGTAAGCAATAATTTAAACATCAACAAGTTACATGGGTATCATGAAATTATTGCTCTGTGGTGCAACAGCAACCCAAAAGGGTTGTCATTAACACCTGTGCCCCATTACCTCTTGTGTTGCCTACTGCTTGGGGGAATTAATAAGGAAGGTGAGGGGGAATGGGTTGAGAGTTCAATTTTATTAAAATAATGAAGGCATTGCATAGGTTGCTGTTACCTGTTAGGCCTATGAGCTTTGGAATGTGTGACTGTTTAAAGAATGTATTTTCAGATGGTAATGCCAGTTACCCTGTCTGGGGGTTGTCCATACTGAACTTGGCCCAGGATAGCTGAAAGGGCAAGTCAGATTTGGGAGATGTTCCTGGGAGGGCCAGTTATGCACACCTTTCTGAGTTTCAGCTAGTGTGGAAGGTTCAGCTATTTTATTTTTCACCTGCTATTGAAATGCTTATTCTCTGAAAATGTATTGCAAATAAGTCTTTGCAAATGGGGTCTGTGTTCTTCTCATCATAAGGGTTTTAGCTTTTCCAGTGTGCACATTTTCACGCTGCACCAAACCTTTGTTTTTCCGCTCAGGGTGTCAGCACCAGCATTTTTCTTTCTGAATAATGTGCAGAATTGGTGTGCTGACTTGCTCATAAAAAAGTAGAGCCTCGCTAACAGAGCCTCACTACCCAAAACCTCAACATCTTATTTTCCCGAAGGCCTTTCATCTTAGTTTGTCAGCAAGCTGGAACCTCTACCCTGACAGTGTAAAATTTTTAATGGTTAATTTTCTTTGTAGTGTGTGCTGTCATTATAGGCGGGAGATGTGTGGGTTTTGTTGCTAATGGGAGGGAACTTTCAGGTATGGCCAGAGGCAAAGGATTCTGGGAGCACCGTGTTAATTGAAATCCAAGCCAATTGCACTTTAACCAAGAAGCTAAATGCAGAAAAAATATGGATTTATTAAAAGCGGACTTCACCTTGGGATTGATGCCGTTCACACTTGACTTGACACTGGCAGGATGAATTGTGATGACAGGGATCATGTTTGTTGAAAAACAGCTGGAAATACAACAGCTATATTATTATAATTAGGATCTGAATCAAGTTGGATTATAATAGGGGCTTTCTTGGAGAAATGGCACGGTGTCAAATTTATAGTCACTAGCTAAATGAGGCTCTTGTACCGTCAACCAAGGGACAGAAACAGTTCCAAATGAAAACACAAACAGAGAATCCTGTTGTTGTATTTCCTGGGTATCACTCAGGGTCCTATTTATCACACACCAACACTTGCCGCTTTGAAGAAACATTATCCTGCAAGGTTTACACTTTTCAATTTGCCTCCATGGTCTGCATTCTGCATGCATTTCCGTGGAGGAGCCTACACCGCAGCTTGACTAGAAATCTTTTCTGCTGCAAGATTAACCTCAAAGCATCCATTTCCCCCCCTCTGGGTAATCACTTGACAAATGCATCCACAAAACCTCCATGCACATCTATTCCAGCGTACAGGTGCGTCAACAGTCTTGAATCACTATTAGGAGAAATATCATCCTTGACGGAAAGGAGTGCTGCCTTTTCATTTCCAGGTGTCTGAAGCTAAAGGATGCAGATTTCCCAAGAAGCCAGACATCAGGCAGAAAGATCTTGAGGGAGGATGTGGATTAAAGCTTGTCTTAGCTTTGTTACAGTCCTTAGCCCAGTGGTTCTTCTCGGCAAGCGTGTGGGATTTGTATGGACTGGGAGATGTGACATTCAAATATGGGAGCGATTCACTCAAGTAACTCTAAGACACTTGTACTAAGGATGTGCCCAGTGCCTGGCCTTGTGCCTGCTACATCAAAACACATTGTATTTTTGAGCAATTTTATGCCACAGAGGAAACTGATATGAAATTGATTGGATGGGTGAACCTGAGATTGTGTGTTTTTTAACTTGTTGCATTTGAGAATGTCTTTTTGTGTTTCCTCTTCCAAATTTAAGAAAATAAGCTACTTTTTTTTCTTTTCCATTATGATTTTTTCACAGGATATTGAATATATTTCCCTGTGCTATACAGCAGGACCTTGTTGTCTACCTGTTCTATATATACCAGTTCGCATCTGCTAATCCCAAGCTCCCGGTTCATCCCTCTTCCACCCCCACCCCTTTGGCAACCACCAGTCTATATGTTTTTTTTTCTGTTTCATAGGTAGGTTCATTTCTGTCATATTTTAGATTCCACATATAAATGATATCATGGTATTTGTCTTTCACACTTTCACACTTATTTTACTTAGTGTGATAATCTCTGTTGCATTCATGTTGCAGCAGATGGCATTATCGATTTTTAGGGCTGAGTAGTATTCCACTGTATATATGTACCGCATCTTCTTTATCCATTCATTTGTTGTTGGAAATTTAGGTTGTCACCATGTCTTGGCTGTTGGAAATAGTGTTGCTATGAACATAGGGGTGCAATTATCTTTTTGAATTATACTTCTGTTTGGATATGTGCCAGGAGTGGGATTGATAGATCATATGATACTTCTGTTTTTAGTTTTCTGAGGGATATCCATACTATCTTCCACAGTAGCTGCACCAACTTACATTCCCATCAACAGTGTAGGAAGGATCCCTTTTCTCCACACCCTCTCCGGTGAAAGAAAGCTAGTATTAAAATGACTAAGCAAAACTACACCTAGTTACAATTACAATATCCACCACCACTTAAAATGGGAAAAGGCTAGTTTATTATTCAATATCTCATATTCAAACACATAATGTGCCTATAATTATAGTGACAATAAGCTCTCAGAAATATTATGTATTTAACTCTTTTATCCTCTTTACGTGAGCTTCCCAAGTGACGCTAGTGGTCAAGAACCCATCTGCCAATGCAGGAGACATAGAGATGCAGGTTCACTCCCTGGGTGGGGAAGATTCCCTGGAGGAGGGCATGGCAACCCGCTCCAGTATTCTTACCTGGAGAACCCCATGGACAGAGGAGCCTGGCGGGCTACAGTCCATATGATCACAAAGAGTTGGACATGACTGAAGCAACTTAGCATGCATGAACACATACTCTTTACATACATTATTATATTTAATTATCTCAATAAGCCTAGGATATAACAATTTCTATTAACTTCCTTTTTTTTGCAGATTAAAGAACTCAAGCTTAGGAAAGTTTTGTTACTTGGGCAAGGACACACAACTAATACAAGTTGAGCATGGAATATAAAACAAGTGTTCTGGTTCAAGACAGTTTGACTCTAAAGTTGTCTTTCCAGCCACTACTCCCTTACTATTATCTCATTTGTTTTTTGCACAAAACTTTGAGGTTTGAAGAATAAAAAAATTGTTTTTTTTTTTTAATTGATTAATTAATTAGGCTGTATTGGGTCTTAGTTGTGGCGCATAGCATCTTCATTGCATCATGTAGGATCTTTGGTTGCATCACATGGAGTTTTCGGTCGTGGGTCCTGGGCTTAGTAGTTGGGGCACATGGGCTTAGTTGCTCCAAGTTATGTGGAATCTTAGTTCCCAGACCAGAGATCAAATTCTCGTCCCCTGCATTGCAAGGAGAAGTCTTAGCCACTGGACTGCCAGGGAAGTCCCCAGATTATTGCTTTTGTATATGAAAGCAATGAATCACAGAGCAGAGCAGGTAAATGATGGAACTCAGGAACCTGGCAGGCTGGAGTCCATGGGGTTGCAAAGAGTCAGAAATGACTGAGCAACTGAGCAATCTCCATGACTGTTCATTCAGCAGAGTGATTTAAAAGTTACTTCATTTTATAAACAAATCTGAGCAAAAGTTCTTCACAGTAATCAGGATAGAAAATTAATGTTTCTGACTGTGAAGAAGGCTGAGCGCCAAAGAATTGATGCTTTTGAACTGTAGTGTTAGAGAAGACTCTTGAGAGTCCCTTGGACTACAAGAAGATCCAACCAGTCCATTCTGAAGGAGATCAGCCCTGGGATTTCTTTGGAAGGAATGATGCTAAAGCTGAAACTCCAGTACTTTGGCCACCTCATGCAAAGAGTTGACTCATTGGAAAAGACCCTGATGCTGGGAGGGACTGGGGGCAGAAGGAGAAGGGGCCGACAGAGGATGAGATGGCTGGATGGCATCACCGACTCAATGGACGTGAGTCTGAGTGAACTCCGGGAGTTGGTGATGGACAGGGAGGCCTGGCGTGCTGTGATTCATGGGGTCGCAAAGAGTCGGACACGACTGAGCGACTGATCTGATCTGATCTGATCTGATGGAGAAGAGTGAAGTTAAATTTCAAAAAGCCTGGTTTCCATTAGAGTTTATCTGAAGTATGGCTTTACATTAGAATTGCTGAGACGACTTTAAAAACTGCTTCACCTTCATCCCTATATTGTCATCCCACAGATTTGAAAGCAACCCTAGGGATCCAAATATTTTTCAAAGCTGGATACTAACACATAAGCAGAGTTGGTACTCACAGACTTAGCATATGGTAATTTCTGTTCTAGCCCCTGTCTATATTATTTCATTGGAGCCTCGCAGTAATTTTAACATTTGTTGTAGACTTGAAATCTGGAGCGAAGACACGTTAAATGATTGGTCCGAAGAGAAAAGGTACTTACATCAGAACATTTCACATATAAATATTCCATCTGTGAAACTTAACCCCACGCTGCTGCTGCCTAGCCATTCAGTCGTGTCTGACTCTTTGCAACCCCGTGGACTGTAGCCAGTCAGGCTCCTCTGTCCATGGGATTCTCCAGGCAGGAGTACTGGAGTGGGTTGATATGCCCTCCTTCAAGGGATTTTATCGACCCAGGGATCAAACCTGGGTCTGCTGCATTGCAGGCAGATTCTTTACTGCTGAGCCACCGGGGGAGCCTGAACTCCATGCTACTCTGCCCAAATACACTCACCCCACAAATATACACAGAGTTTGTCATTGTTCAGACACTATCTAGATTTATTTATTCTCTTTATGAAGGCATTTCTTAATTTTAGAGTACCCCCACTAGAAGGTAACTCTGTTGATAACAGATTTTTTTTCATTTTATCTCTTCTCTTTTTCCAGCCTAAACAGAAACTAGTATGAAATGCACACACTCACTAACAGCCCAACACAGAGTACAGAGCTTGACTTTATTTTTCTGTTAATGTGTTATGATTTCATAATGGGGGAAATAATTTCTCCTAGAAACAAAATCTAAGTAAAAACACAACCCAGCAAAACAAAAACAAAAGTTATCTCATGGCCTTCTGCAGGGAAGAAAGAGTTCACCCTTTCAGATTAGTCTCTGAACTCAGTTCTTTTAGTAAATCTTGCATCTTTTTCTTGTGATTCATTAAAAAAAAAAAAAAAAAACTCTCCTGAATTAATTTTAATCTTAGAGAAAAGCTTCAAAAATAGTTCATGTATACCCCTTACTTAGCTTTGTTGTTGTTCAGTTGCTAACTCATGTCTGATTCTTTTCAACCCCGTGAATTGAAGCATACCAGGCTTCCCTGTCCTTCACCATCTCTTGGAGTTTGCTCAAACTCATGTCCATTGAGTCAGTGATGCCATCCAACCATCTCATCCTCCGTTGCCCTTTTCTCCTCCTACCCTCAATCTTTCCCAGCATCAGGGTCTTTTCCAATGAGTTGGGTGTTTGCATCAGGTGGCCAAATAGTGTATCTTCCACTTCAGCACCAGTCCTTTCAGTGAATATTCAAGGTTGAGTTGCTTTAGGACTGACTGATTTGATCTTCTTGCAGTCCAAGGGACTCTCAAGAGTCTTCTCCAGCACCACAGTTCAAAAGCATCATCAGCTTACCTTCAGCTGAACATTTTAGGTAAAATTAGTGCAAGGACCAAAACAAGAAAATCAGCACTGAGACTTGTATTTATTGTCATTACCCAGTGTCAATGTTTTATCATCTCTTAATTGGACTATACCTGTAAACCTCATAACTTGTCTCATCTCCTAACATTCTATATCTCTGCCTCCAGTTGAGTCTGGAAGTACTAACGGAGGAGCCTCCTACATAGGGTTGATTGCAAATGATGGATCTCCTCTCTTTTCTACAGGTTGAAGCCAACTTTTCCCATCTTGACATTTATGTGCCCTTATATTTTGTTCTGTTTGCATCTCCAACTTTAGTTTTAATGACTACCTTTTCCAGACATCTCTCTTTCTAACAGAAACCTAGTCATGTCTATCTGACTATCCTCCTCTCACCTGGAATGTCTTTCCTCCAATTCTTCTCCATCCCACACAATATTCAAATAACTGCAAATATTTTGCTTGCATGTGCTCATTTCACCAGCTAGTTGATGAGCTACTTGTGAAAGTGAGTCTTTATTTATTTATTTTTTTGATACTGTTCCCAGTGTCTGGTGAAATGTATTACACAACACATTCAAAGCATTTTTTATCTCTAGCTGTAGATTTTTGTAGAACCTCTGAATCATCATGCCGAGTAAAAATTCCAGTTTTACAGGATGATCAACTGCTCAACAAACATTACATTTTCCTATGTAGTGACCATAATTCAACACACTTCAAAAAAGATTTTGATTGGCAAGATCTTGCAGAAGCTCTACCTTGTTTCAGCAAAAAAAAAAAAAAAAAAAATGCTGCTCAGATCCACCCACAGCTCCCTTCAGGTTTAAAACACTCTTCCCTCAGCTGCAGGGCGTGTTGACTGTCGACAGTTCAGGGCTGATTATCCCTCAGCTGAAGACAGCCGCCTGGACCAGGGCCAAGCCTCCATTCTGAGGCAGGTTCCCACAGCCAATAACTGGTCAGTGCTGGAGTATAAAGTCTTGGATGGATTTCCTCATTGACCATCCCAACTCTAAAGAGAAGTCCACTGAGGTCTTTGTTGTAACTGCATCACTGCCCAAGTGCTCCTTCTTCCCAGTCTTGTCCTTTTCGCTTTCCTACAGATACTTTTTTTTTTTTTAATCAGAGGATAATTGCTTTACAGTGTTATGTTGGTTTCTGCCATGAACAATATGAATCAGCCATGCATGCACGCTCAGTTGCTCAGTTGTGTCTGACTCTTTGAGACCCCATGATCAGGCTCCTCTGTCTATGGGATTCTCAAGGCAAGAATACTGGATTGGGCTGCCATGCCCTCCTCCAGGGGATCTCTCCAACCCAAGGATCAAACCCGTGGCTCCTGGATTGACAAGCAGTTTTCTTTACCATTGAGCCACCTGGGAAGCCCATGAGTATTCTTACGTCCCCTCCCTCTAGAACCTCCCGCCCACCCCACCCCACCCCACCTCTCTAGGTTATCACAGAGCACCAGGTTGAGCTCCCTGTGTTATACAGCAGCTTCCCACTAGCTATCTACTTTACACATTTGTTGGTAGTCGCTAAGCTGTGTCAGACTCTTTGCGACTCCCTGGACTGTAGCCCACGAGGCCTCTCTATCCGTGAGATTCATGGCAAGAATAGTGGAGTGGGTTGCCATTTCCTTCTCCAGCTTTACACATTAGAGTGTATATATGTGTCAATGCTATCCTCTCAATTCGTCCCACCCTCTCCTTCTACATCTATGTCCACAAGCCTGTTCTCTGTGTCAGGGTCTCTATTCCTGCCCTGCAAATAGGTTCATCAGTATCATTTTTCTAGATTCTGTGTATATGTATTAATATACTGATCAAAGGGACTCCTCAGTAAAAATTCAAGAAATCTTCATCTTAGAATCTATTTCTAGGAAGCTCATTTGTAATACCTACCATTCGTTATGAAATCATAGATGATTTATTCATTTGTCCATCCATTCAGTTAGCAAATGTATGTTCAATAATCATTACACGTCCGACACTTAGTGAGGAAGACATGGACCCTGCCCTCATAAAACATGCTTCTTGTTAGCACACCAGACTTCTCCAGTTTCTCCCCACTTTCAGTAATTCCAAGAATTTAACAGTCTCGCAGACTACTTTGTTTTTACTTTTCTTAAAATTCCTTCCCTGCTGTTCTTTTCCTGGTTAAACTCTACCCACCTTTCATCAGTTCAGTTCAGTTCAGTTCAGTTGCTCAGTCGTGTCCGACTCTTTGCGACCCCATGAATCGCAGCACGCCAGGCCTCCCTGTCCATCACCAACTCCCGGAGTTCACTCAAACTCACATCCATCGAGTCGGTGATGCCATCCAGCCATCTCATCCTCTGTTGTCCCCTTCTCCTCCTGCCCCCAATCCCTCCCAGCATCAGGGTCTTTTCCAATGAGTCAACTCTTCGCATGAGGTGGCCAAAGTACTGGAGTTTCAGCTTTAGCATCATTCCTTCCAAAGAAATCCCAGGGCTGATCTCCTTCAGAATGGACTGGTTGGATCTCCTTGCAGTTCAAGGGACTCTCAAGAGTCTTCTCCAACACCACAGTTCAAAAGCATCAATTCTTCAGCGCTCAGCCTTCTTCACAGTCCAAATCTCACATCCATACATGACCACGGGAAAAACCATAGCCTTGACTAGATGGACCTTTTTTGGCAAAGTAATGTCTCTGCTTTTCAATATGCTATCTAGGTTGGTCATAACTTTCCTTCCAAGGAGTAAGCATTTTTCACCTTTCATAATTCCACTCAAATGCAGTGCCTCTCAGAAAGCTGTCCCTGACCATATCCGGTTTGTGCTGGATTAAGTGAGGGGTCCAAACTCAGTGTCAGTGCATTCAGCTGAATTTGTCTCTCCTCTCCTACCACCAAATGTAAGCTTCTCGAGTGTAAATTTTGACTTTGTATCAGGCAAGCTGAATGTATTCAATGGCTAAATGAATGAGTGAATAAAAATGGAAAGTTAATCTGGGGAAAAAAATAAAATTTTGATTCTGTTATCCATAGGCCCAGTTATCAAAATATTATGATTAATTAGTAGTCCAATGTAATTTTATATTTTGAGGAAATAAATAAGATGGGATAAAATATTCCTTTCATATTCTGTGCAGCTTTTCCAGCAGCCAGTTTTTCCAAGTACATTCAGTTGTGCTTTTTGGAGAACTTAAATGTTACATTTTATATCCATCATCTTATTAACCTTACATTTCATATTTCTTTGATATGTATCCTTTTCATATTCTCTAAGCCCACGAATCTGATAGGTATCTTTCAAATGAAAACTACAAAGGAATCTTAAATAATACAGATTCTAAAAGAGCTGTCTTTATATAGTACTTCAACTTAGCAGTACTCTGTCTTTTAAAAGGCTTGTATATTGTTGAAGTTATGATAGTTTATCTCCATATTTTTAAAAAGATTTCTTTTCTTCCTCATTACCACACATGGATTTCTGTATAATATCCTTGACAAAATTCAGCTCTTGGCAAAGAATAATGTGTTAATTCTTATTTTCTCTTTTTCTTTTCCTTTTTTTTTTAGGTACGTCTGTCACTAATGTAACAGCTACTGATGCTGATGACCCAGTTTATGGAAACAGTGCGAAGTTGGTTTATAGCATCTTGGAAGGGCAACCTTATTTTTCCATTGAGCCTGAAACAGGTTTGTGGCCTAAATTTTGAATTCTATTTACTGTGTCATTGCTTCAGGGATACACTTTTCTTGGAATGTGGATTACGAAATGCTCTGGTTAAGGAACTTCACTGCCTATCAGTAACATTTGAATGTGTTATTCCTGTGCAGTGCCAGATACATGGCAAGCCTGACAATCATTTTGATACATATTAAAATGAATTGCAGATCCTTTGTAGAATATCACCTGTTTAACAGATGGCCTGGCACCGTTGTTCATCCCTGGGAAAAAAGTGTGCTTATACCTCAGGCCGACTTAGATATCAGATTTAAGAATAAATACAATTACTTATTGGCTGCAAAATGCTTGGCAAGTAACATTTATAAAGATTTCTAAGTTTTAACTTGCACATCTATGAAGTGGAGTGGAACCTTCCTCATAGCCTTATGAAGATCAGATGAACCAATAAATATTCAGCACACAGTACATGGCATGTGGTAATCATTTCATGCATGGATATTATTATATTTGTTACTAGATTCCTCATTTGTTAAACAGGATTCTGATATCTGTGTACTAGGACTCTCATGAAAATATTATCATTTTTGCCAATATTAAATGCAGCCAGTATCTTGGGTTCAATGATATAGATTTTAGCAAACAGGAAATAAGTTATTTAAAAAAATAAAGCAGACAAACTAGAAAATCTATTTTTAATGATTTGGCAGATAACTTCATAAAATAACAGTTTTTATAAATGAAGATATATCTTTTATTGTTTAATTTTAACAGTGTAGCAAGAGAGCAAAGACACTGTGTCAGACTTTTTATAATCATGATTTTTATAGCATATTTTAAAATTACTTAAAATAGCACCATCTTTTGGGTATAGGTTTTTCCTGTATCTGGTGATTTTGTCTGCAGACTTCCAAATAGAAAAATTCAATATGTGGGCACATATACATTTGTTACTTTGATTCATGAGTTTTCAGCAGTATTGAGATGAATTTTCATGTCTTACCATTAAGTCAATTATTAATTAAATTAAAAATTTAGAGCCTCTCCTCACTTTTTTTTTTTAATTCAAAGAAAAATCCTCATGAATTTAAAAGTGAGAAAAAGTATATCTATACATAAATAGGTCATGGCTTAAAATTGAATTTAGATTCAGAAACAGGAAATAACTCTTGTAAAATACATTAATTAGGGGCATAATTACATACGGTTTTCCTCAGCGAAGAAGAAGTCTGCTATAGATGTCATCTCCTTTGTCCTCCTTGATGACCCTGGGGAAGAGTAGAGAAGGTGGTCAGCTCTGAATTTTAAGGGAAAAGAGAAACATCTGGAGATGTCCTACTCCTCGGCCAGAGTCACAGTGAGAGATGGGACCAGGGTTGGGACTCAGAACCAGGGCTTTAATTTCAAAGCCACTGACAGACATCTTCAAACTTCTCTTTTCAATGGCAAGAGGTATGGTATAGTGGCGTTCGCAAAACAGAAAAGTGTTAACTCCTTAAGTGAAATTGAATAATCTCCTCTTCGCTTCTTGGCTATTTGTTTGTTTACTTGAATCTTTTGGTTCACCATTTACAGTGTAATATATTGAGAAACAATTATTGAGAAAGTATATTGAGAAGATATTGAGAAACAATCGACACATAGTGTTATATTAGTTTCAGATGTATAGCATAAAGATTTAATAGGGATTCCATGGTAGCTCAGCTGGTAAAGAATTCACCTGCAATGCAGGAGACCCTGGTTCTATTCCTGGGTTGGGAAGTTCCCCTGGAGAAAGGATAGGCTACTCACTTCAGTATAAGAATACTGAAGCCCAAGAGGGCTTCCCTGGTGGCTTAGATGGTAAAGAATCCACCTGCAAAATGGGAGACCTAAGTTTGATCCCTGGGTTGGGAAGATTCCCTGGAGGAGGGCATGGCAACCCACTGCAGTATTCTTGCCTGGAGAATCTCCATGGACAGGGGGGCCTGGCAGGCTACAGTCCATGGGGTCTCAAAGAGTCAGACCTGATTGAGTGTAGCACAGCATGTACTGTGAAGTGATTATCATAATAAGTCTGGTTATCATCCATCACCACACAGTTGTATTTTTTTTTCTTTTGATGAGAAATTTTAGGATCTTGGCAACTTCTAAATATATGACACAGTGCTAGTAATTATAGACACTATGTGCCATGCTGTGCTGACTCACTTCAGTTGTGTCTGACTGTGCAACCCTATGGACTGTCACCCTTCAGCCTCCTCTTTCCATGGGATTCTCCAGACAAGAATACTGGAGTGGGTTTCTATGCCCTTCTCCAGGGGATCTTTCTGACCCAGGGATTGAACCTGAGTCTCTTAAGTCTCCTGCATCAGCAGGCAGGTTCTTAACCCCTAGCAGCACCACACAGAACATTATATCCCCAGGACTTATTCATTTTATAACTGTAAGTTTTTACCTTTGGGCCAGCAATAGATATTTATCCAACAAATGTCCAAATCAGCATTCACTACGTGCCAGGAACCAAGTTAGATATAAGGAGACAAATTCACAAAGGCTATATTCAGCCTACAATATCTCACAATCCATTTTGGCAGACAGATTTTTTTTTCAACATAAATACAAGGAAGCATGATGATGCCATTTAAATAATTTATATCTTTAGGAATAACTTACCATGAAGTACAGAGAATAAAAGCCTAGTACTAAGTCAGAGAATTTGGGCAACTTTAAATCTCATTTGACATATATTGCTATTTGCTTAATTAAATGTTGTCAGCAACATTTAATATGTACATTTTCACTCAGCATAATGAGTGTTTATCTCAACCCATATTCATTTTAGCCTTATCATGTCCAATTTGACAGATACAAAGTTATCTGATTCATATTTTAGAAAGTGTATTCTGGTACTATTGTGGGAATGCAGTGGAGAGAAATGATACTTGAAGCATGTACATAGAAGTTACTTAATAAATACTGGTTGAATGAAGTTAAGGTTTTTAACTCAAGCAGAGAGCAGAAGGAAGTAGAGGCTAAATTTAATAATAGAGTCAGCAACAGATGTTTAATAGCTTATCAATTAGCAAGTTGATATAGTTTATCAAATAGCTTATCAAATAGTAAATCACATATTGAAACATCAACATGTTAAATGAAAAGTAAGCATTATTGTGTAAATGTTTGCTTAATTATACTTGAGTTTGTTCGAATGAAAGCAGAGGGTTAGTTGTTTCTAAAGGATCTAAATTTGTCTATCTCTGAGACCTTTGGTCATCTTTCTAAAAGAAAAATTGAGACTGGTGTGAATGCATGTGGACATAGTAGAGGAGGGTATAAGGCAGAAGTACATTAAGAATATTTTAAAATATTTTATGTTAGAAAAAGGTACAAAGAACATAGAACATTTGAATTTTTATTTTCTAAGCAAAAGGAAAGAAAATACCCTTTCTGGTGATGAGAAGATTTGCATCATTTGCCTCATCTGAGAAAGAGACTCTGACTTGGAGTTAGGAGGACAAGTGACTTCTTGGGGCTTAAAGACTGTGAAAGATAGAAGAAGTACTGTCTTAGTTCCACTGCTGTAACAAAATACGATAAACTGGGCAACTTATAAGAAACAGACATTTATTTCTCAGAGGCCTGGAGGCTGGAAGTTTGAGATCAGGGTGGGTACCGTCAGGTTCTAGGGACTGCCCTCTTCTGGGTTGCAGAGGCTGTCTCTCCTGTTCCCTTGGAAAGAGAAGAAGCTAGGTCTCTGGCTTCTTTTTATATGAATGTTAATACTATTTGTGAAAGATTCACCCTCATGATCTACCTCTCAAATCTGCCACCTCCAAATACCATCACAGAGGGGATTACAGTTCACCATATGAATTTGCGGAGGGTAAAAAACATGCAATCCAGGTTAGACATGAAACAGAATTAGGCAGGGAAGTCCATCACACTGTAATTCTGACCTTAAACCCATACAAGTTAGAAGAGGATATACGCTAAGGCAATGTAGATTCACCAGCATCTTGGCCAAACCCATAGACATCCCTGGAACAAAGATTTCTCTTAAAAGGAGTCTCATAGTGTACACAAATGACCAGGCTTTATTATCACCTGCCTTGTGCAGCTGTTGGCTGAGATATACCTGGGAAGAGTAAGATACCCGCTTGAAACTTAAAACCAGTCCTACATATGCCTCAAGTAATCATGTATGGATGTGAGAGTTGGGCCATAAAGAAGGCTGAGTGCCAAATTGATACTTTCAGACTGTGGTGCTGGAGAAGACTCTTGGGAGTCCCTTGGCAGCAAAGTGATCAAACCAATCAATCCTAATGGAAATCAACCCTGACTATTCATTGTAAGGACTGATGCTGAAGCTGAAGCCCCAATACTTGGACCAACTGATGGGAAGAGCTGATTCACTGGAAAAGACCCTGATGCTGGGAAAGACTGAGGGCAGAAGGAAAAGGGGGGTGACAGAGGATGAGATGGTTGGATGGCATCATCGAATCAATGGACATGAGGTTGAGAAAACTCCAGGAGATAGTGAAGGACAGGGAAGTCTGGCATGCTGTAGTTCATGGAGTCGCGAAAAGTTGCACATGACTTAGCGACACAACTTCCAGCAAAAACTGGAATCTGGAGAATCATTTTGGGGAATGATCTGTGTAAAGAAGACTGCCCACTGACCACTGTCAGCAAGTCCTTGATGTTAGAATATTTTCAATAAGGAAAATAAAACTGTTGCAGGAAGGGGGACCCCCCTTCCAGGGCCTGAGGGTGGGCTCTTGTCTGACACTCAGAAATGAATTTTCTGAGGAGACGCCTGTGCTGACAAGGCAAGAGACTTTATTGGGAAGGGGTGCCTGGGCAGAAACAGGAGGGTAAGGGAACTCAGGAGAACTGCTCTGCCATGTGGCTCGAAGTCTCGGGATTTATGGTAATTGGGTTAGGTTCCAGGTTGTCTCTGGCCAATCACTGTGGCTCAAGATCCTTCTTGGTGCTGCACACATCACTCAGCCAAGATGGATTACAGTGAGAAGGATTCTGAGAGGTGGTAAGATATAAGGAATGGAGTCTCCTCTTTCCTTTTGACTTTTTCTGAATTTTTCCAGTTGGCAGTAGCTTGTTAGTTCTGAATTGCCACAAGTGGTCACTGTGGTGACCACTGGCCTACTTGGCCAGGGTAGGCGGTTTCAGTCGGTGGTTCCACTGACAAAACCCAAGGATAGGAGACAAGAATACATGTATGTGTCTTGCTTTACTCTCACAAGAATGCTAAGGACAGAACTCCGGACTTTGGAACATAGTAAGTTCTGTTTTCCTGCTTGCTTGTTACATTACAACTTTATGGACTTACTTCCTGTCACCAGAGCACATTAATTGCTCTGTCTCAGGAAGAGCTTCTCCTCTTGTTTTAGGTATCAGCTTAGGATTCAGAAAGATTTGCTATTTATTCTGTTTATTCTCTTCTGTGAGCGTCTCCTAATCAGTAATTATCTTGTAATTGACTTGCTTATGTTTCTAAGTCAGTTTTCATGCTAGAATGTACAGCTCATGAAAGAATGGGGCTTGTCTAATTTGTTCATTTTGCATCCCTATGCCTAGCAGAGAGTTTGGCACCTGAAATTATTCAGTAAGTAGTTGAGACAGAAAGGCATGAAGAGGGTAAGGTGGGGAGAAAGAAGAGAAGGAAGGAATGAATTAATAAAGAGAAAGGGAAAAGCTTGCCACAACTTACAGAGAAGATGAGGAAACACCAAGAAGGCAATCCAGTTTAATTTCCAGCCTGTCTTCCTTCTGTCTATTTTTGTGGTAGGAAGAACACCACTGTAACCTCACGTGTGATTTTTGTTGTTTTTACTGAGATTCACTGAAGACTCAAATTCACGTCATTTCAAAGTCTCATGCTATATCTTAAGTGTCTAGCCAATGCAGTGCTATTCTGGTCCTTGCAAAAACGAACCTTGAGACTTATAAACTCTTGCTCAGATTCAGTTCTAGATTAGATGTTGAGATGGAAAGGTTCAGGGAACCATTGCAGCCATTGCAGAAGAAAGGATGGTTATTAAATATATCTTCATATTCTGGAGATCACTGTGATAGTAATAAAAATAACAATAGTAATAAAAGGGAAAATATTATTGTGTTTCTAAACCATAGTGAAGAAGGAAGAATTTCTGTCTCCAATTTGCAGTTGACAGAACTGTATTTCAGAGAAAGTAAGGTAAAATGTCTTCCCTATCCTTACATCAAACTCTCTGTCAAATTATAAACAATAGGAAGAAATAAAAACAAGACTATAAACCACCACCTCATTTATTGAACATGTATTGTGTTCTTGGCAGTGTGCTAATTGGGTTTGCATGCATTATCAAATTTAATTTAATTTATGCCACACAATATTTTGAGGTAGGTACTAAATGTCATCTCCGTGTTACTGATCAGAGAACAGAGGATCAGAACTGATATTAATACATTTATTGCACAAGGTGTTTGAAGCAAGGCTTCAGGTGAGTCTCTCTGATTGCAAGATCCAGTTTTTCACATTCTCCTGTAACCCCACCTGACTTCCATGCATTGTGTCTCATTCCCTGGGCTGCTGTTGGTATAGAAATGGACCCATAGAACTTGGAATCGGGCCCAGGTCTCCTTTATACATGGACACAGGAAACAATTTGATGTCAGATAAGATGTGAGGCAGTAGTAATTGTAAAATGAAGTGTCATTTTTGTGAATAGCTTCAAAAGGCTGAAAATAGCTTATTTTGTATTCTATAAATGTTTTCTCTCTCTCTCTTTTTTTTTTGTTTTCCTCTCCCTGCCACCCCCTATACCATATGTTTGCTTGTAACATTTTGAGCACAGACAGGGAGAAATGTGGCATTTATTTAAAAAGCTACTAATTTGAGGATAGCAATGAGAAAACAGTTGCAGACCATCCTAAGTGACTGAAGATGGAACATCTAAATAAAATGCAAGGCAAGTGAATAGTAAATGCTTAATTATCTGAAGAAATCAGGGTAAAGTTGCAGGACAGCGTGCACATTGCTCCAGGCAATCAAGACTAAGAAAAATGACCAGTTGCAAAATAAACCAAGTTAATTCATTGACCTTTTGTTGAGACTCAGACCATCTTTCTTTATTGGATACAAATAGCATTTGTCTCAGTGGAACCTGTAAAAATGAGCTAAGGCAAAAAGTACTCCTTGGAAAAAATAATCCATATAACGAATGGTTCTCTTTTATAAAAATCAAGGATAATACACAGTCTCTTCATGGAATGCCTTTATGGCATTGAGTCATTGTTATAACTTCTGGGCCAAAGTGATAAAGTGCAAACATACAAGATCTCTTTTTAAAAAATATCAGGATTACATAAATTATCATTTCCACTGCCTTGAGGACTGGCTAAAGAATTTTACTGTGCAGACCTTTGAGAAGAAACATTCAGATAAACTCAAGCTGTCCAACAATGCTAGGATATACATTGATGAATGAGAATCTCTTTGTAATTCACATTAAATGATACCTAGTCAACATCTACACTCTAATATTAAAGTCATATGCTAGCCATTGAGCGTGCAGTGTTGTATATGATAAATCCTAAAAGAGATATATGTTGTTGCTGTTGTTTAGTCGCTAAGGCGTGTCTGTCCCTTTGTGACTCCATGGACTGCCATCTACCCAGACCCCTCTGATGGGATTCTTCAGGCAACAATAGTGGATTGGCTTACCATTTCCTTTTTCAGGGGATCTTCCTGACCTAGGGGTTGAACCCACATTGCCTGCTTGGCAGGTGGATTCTCTACCACCGAGCCATCTAGGAAGCCAAAATATGTGGGCAATCAGAACAGGGTGATAACATAGGATCCTCGCCAGAATTCTTTTTTTTTTTTTGTAATTTATTTATATTTTATTGAAGGATAATTTCTTTACAGAATTTTGCTGTTTTCTGTCAAACCGCAACATGAATCAGCCATAGGTATACATATATCCGCTCCCTTTTGAACCTCCCTCCCATTTCCCTCCCCATCCCACCCCTCTAGGTTGATACAGAGCCCCTGTTTGAGTTTCCTGAGCCATACAGCAAATTCCCGTTGGCTATCTATTTTACATATGGTAATGTAAGTTTCCATGTTCCTCTTTCCATACATCTCACCCTCTCCTCCCCTCTCCCCATGTCTGTAAGTCTATTCTCTATGTTTATTTCTCCATTGCTGCCCTGTAAGTAAATTCTTCAGTAACATTTTTCTAAATTCTGTATATATGTGTTAGAATACGGTGTCTATCTTTCTCTTTTTGACTCACTTCACTCTGTATAATAGGTTCTAGGTTCATCCACCTCATTAGAACTAACTCAAACATGTTCCTTTTTATGGCTGAGTAATATTCCATTGTGTATATATACCACAACTTCTTTGTCCATTCATCTGTTGATGGATATCTAGGTTGCTTCCATGTTCTAGCTATTGTAAACAGTGGTGCAATGAACAATGAGATACGTGTGTCTCTCTCAATCTTTGTTTCCTCAGGGTATATGCCTATGAGTGGGATTGCTGGGTCATATGGTGGTTTTATTCCTAGTTTTTAAAAGAATCTCCATACCATCTTCCATAGTGGCTGTATCAATTTACATTCCCACTAACAGTGCAAAAGTGTTCCCTTTTCTCCACACCCTCTCCAGCATTTATTGTTTGTAGACTTCTTGATGAGGGCCATTCTGACCACTGTAAGGTGATAGCTCATTGTAGTTTTGATTTGCTTTTCTCTAACAATGAGCAATGTTGAGCATCTTTTCATGTGTTTGTTAGCCATGTGAATGTCTTCCTTGGAGAAATGTCTGTTTAGGTCTTTTTGCCACTTTTTGACTAAGTTGTTTGTTTTTCTGGTATTGAATTGTATGAGCTGCTTATATATTTTGGAAATTAATCCTTTGACAGTTGTTCATTTGCTATTTTTTTCTCCCATTCTGAGGGTTGTCTTTTCACCTTGCTTATAGTTTCCTTTGCTGTGCAAAAGTTTTTTTTTTTTTTTAATCAGGTCCCACTTGTTTACTTTTGTTTTTATTTCCGTTACTCTAGCAAGTATGTCATAGAGGATCTTGCTTTCATTTATGTCATTGAGTGTTCTGCCTGTGTTTTCTTCTAAGAGTTTTATAGTTTCTGGCCTTACATTTAGGTCTTTAATCCATTTTGAGTTTATCTTTGTGTATGGTGTTAAGAAATATTCTAATTTCATTCTTTTACATGGAGCTGTCCAGTTCTCCCAGCACCGTTTATTGAAGAGGCTGTCTTTGCCCCGTTGTATATTCTTGCCTTCTTCGTCAAAAATAAGATACCCATAGGTGCGTGGGTTTATTTCTGGGCTCTCTATCTTGTTCCATTGGTTGGTATTTCTGTTTTTGTGCCAGTACCATACTGTCTTGATGACTGTGGCTTTGTAATATAACCTGAAGTCAGGAAGCTTGATTTCTCCAACTCTATTCTTCTTTCTCTAGACTGCTTTGGCTATTCGGGGTCTTTTGTGTTTCCATATGAACTGTGAATTTTTTTGTTCTAGTTTTGTGAAAAATGCTATTGGTAATTTGATACGGATTGCACTGAATCTGTAGATTACATTTGATAGTATAGTTATTGTTACAATATCGATTCTTCCTACCCAGGAATGTGCGATATCTCTCCATCTGTTTATGTCATTTTATTTATGTCTTTTATTTCTTTTATTGGAGTCTTATAATTTTTTCTGTACAGTTCTTTTGTCTCCTTAGATAAGTTTATTCCTAGCTATTTAATTATTTTTGTTGTAATGGTGAATGGGATTGATTCCTTAATTGCTGTTTCTGATTTTTCAGTGTTAGTATATAGAAATGCCAGTGATTTCTGTGTATTGATTTTGTATCCTGTAACTGGTAAATTCACTGATTAGCTCTAGTAATTTTCTGATACATCTTTAGGGTTTTCTAGGTACAGTATCCGGAGAAGGCAATGGCACCCTACTCCAGTACTCTTGCTTGGAAAATCCTATGGATGGAGGAGCCTGGTAGGCTGCAGTCCATGGGGTCTCGAAGAGTCGAACACGACTGAGCGACTTCACTTTCACTTTTCACTTTCCTGCATTGGAGAAGGAAATGGCAACCCACTCCAGTGTTCTTGCCTGGAGAATCCCAGGGACAGGGGAGCCTGGTGGGCTGCCGTCTATGGGGTCACACAGAGTCAGACACAACTGAAGCGACTTAGCAGCAGCAGCAGCAGGAGGTACAGTATCATGTAATCTGCAAACAGTGAGAGCTTTTATCCTCCTTTTCTGATCTGGATTCCTTTTATTTCTTTTTCTTCTCTTATTGCTATAGCTAGGACTTCCAGAAATGTTGAATAATTGTGGTGAAAGTGGACACCCTTGTCTTGTTTCTGATCTAAGGGGGAATGCTTTCAGTTTTTCACCGTTGAGAATAATGTTTGCTGTAGGCTTATCGTATATGGCCTTTACTATGTTGAGATTGGTTCCTTCTATGACAATTTTTTGAAGAGTTTTAATCATAAGTGAAAGTGAAAGTGAAGTTGCTCAGTCATGTCTGACTCTTTGCGACCCCATGGACTGTAGCCTAGCAGCCTCCTCTGTCCATGGGATTTTCCAGGCAATAGTACTGGAGTAGATTGCAATTTCCTTCTCCAATCATAAGTAGGTGCTAACTTTTGTCAAAGGCTTTTTCTGCATCTCTTCAGGTGATCATATGGTTTTTATCTTTCAATTTGTTAATATGGTGTATCACATTGATTGATTTGCATATATTGAAGAATCCTTATATCCCTGGAATAAATCCAACTTGATCATGGTGTATGAGCTTTTTGATGTGCTGTTGAATTCTGTTTGCTAAAACTTTGTGGAGGATTTTTGCATCTATGTTCATCAGTGATATTGGCCTGTAGTTTTCTTTTTTTGCGTCTGATTTTTTTTTTCTTTTTCTTTGTCTGGTTTTGGTATCAGGGTGATGGTGGCCTTATAGAAAGAGTTTGGAAGTGTTCTTTCCTCTGAAATTTTTAGAAAGAGTTTTAGAAGGATAGGCATTAGCTCTTTGAAATGTTTGATAGAATTCTCCTGTGAAGCCATCTGGTCCTGGGCTTTTGTTTTTTGGGAGATTTTTGATCACAGCTTCAACTCAGTGCTTGTAATTGGGTTGTTCATAATTTCTATTTCTTCTTGGTTCATTCTTGGAAGATTGAACTTTTCTAAGAATCTGTCCATTTCTTCCAGATTATCTATTTTGTTGCCATATAGTTGTTCATAATAGTCTCTTATAATCCTTTGTATTTCTGCACTGTCTGTTGTAATCTCTCCTTTTTCATTTCTAATTTTGTTGACTTGTTTCTTCTCTCTTTTTTCCTTAATGAGTCTGGCTAAAGGTTTGTCAATTTTGTTTATCTTCTCAAAGAACCAGCTTTTAGTTTTATTAATCTTTACTATTGTTTATTTCATTTCTTTTTCATTTATTTCTGCTCAGGTCTTTATGATTTCTTTCCTTCTACTAATTTTGGGAGTTTTTTATTCTTCTTTTTCCAGTTACTTTAGGTGTAAAGTTAGGTTTTCTATTCAATGTTTTTCTTGTTTCTTCAGGTAGGATTGTATTGCTATAAACGTCCCTCTTAGAACTGCTTTTGCTGCATCCCATAGGTTTGAGTTGTTGTATTTTCATTGTCTTTTGTTTCTAGAAATTTTTTGATTTCCCTTTTGATTTCTTCAGTAACCTGTTGGTTATTTAGAAATGTGTTGTTTAATCTCCATGTGTTTGTGTTTTTTACAGTTTTTTTCTTGTAATTGATATCTAGTCTCTATAGCATTGTGGTTGGAGAAGATGCTTGATACAATTTCAGTTTTCTTAAATTTACTGAGGTTTTATTTGTGACCCAAGATGTGTTCTATCCTGGAGAATGTTCCATGTGCACTTGAGAAGAAGGTGTATTCTTCTGCATTTGGATGGAATGTCCTAAAGATATCAGTGAGATCCATCTCGTCTAATGTATCATTTCAGACTTGCGTGTCCTTATTAATTTTCTGTTTTGATGATCTGCCCATTGGTGTGAGTGGGGTGTTAAAGCCTCCTACTATTATTGCGTTATTGTCAATTTCTCCTTTTACGTCTGTTAGTGTTTGCCTTATGTATTGAGGTTCTCCTATGTTGGGTGCATAGATATTTATAATTGTTATGTCTTCCCCTTGGATTGATCCCTTGATCATTATGTAGTGTCCTTCCTTGTCTCCTGTAATCTTCTTTATTTTAAGGTCTGTTTTGCCTGATATGAGGATTGCTACTCCAGCTTTCTTTTGATTCCCATTTGGATGGAATATATTTTCCCATCCTCTCACTTTCCAGAATTCTTGAAATGGGGATGCTGAGGAGTCCAATGAAGGCATCTAGTGTTGAAAGAGGAGATTAAAGAAGCCTTTTAACAGGTAGCATTGGGCCTAGAGACTGTCATACAGACTGAAGTAAGTTAGAAAGTAAAAAAATATCATACATTAATGTTGAATATATACGTGGAATCTAGAAAAATGGTACAGATGAGCCTATTTGCAGGGCAGGAAAAAATGGTACAGATGAGCCTATTTGCAGGGCAGGAATAGAAACACAGATGTAGGGAACAGAAGTGTGGACATAGTGGTGGGGATGAGGAGGTAGGATGAACTGGGAGATTATGATTGACATATATACACTACCATGTATAAAATGGGAATGGGCTTCCCTAATAACTCAGTTGGTAATGAATATGCTTGCAATGCAGCAGACCCCAGTTTGATTCCTAGGTTGGGAAGATCCCCTGGAGAAGGGATAGGCTACCCACTCCAGTATTCTTGGGCTTCCCTTGTGGCTCAGCTGGTAAAGGATTCACCTGCAATGTGGGAGACCTGGGTTCAGCTCCTTGGTTGGGAAGATCCTCTAAAGAAGGGAAAGGCTACCCACTCCAATATTGTGGCCTGGAGAATTCCATGGACTGTATAGTCCATGGGGTAGCAAAGAGTGGAACATGACTGAATGACTTTCACTTTCCCTTTCAATAACTTTCACATGTATAAAAGAGATAGCTAGTGGGGAGCTGTTGTTTGGCACAGGGAACTCAGCTAGGTGCTCTGTGGTGACCCAGAGGGGTGCTATGGGGTGTGGGAGGGGGTCTAAAAGGGAAGGGATATATGTATACATATAGCTGATTCACTTCATTGTACAGGAGAGACAAACACAATATTATAACCCAATTATACCCTGATTAGAAAAAGGTTACCAACAAAGACCTACTGTATAAGCACAGGGAACTCTGCTCAATACACTGAAATAACCTAAATGGGAAAAGAGTTTGAAAAGGGATAGATACATGTATATGTATAACTGATCACTTTGTTATATGCCTGAAACTAATACAACATTGCTAACGAACTATGCTCTAATATAAAATAAAAATTTTAAAAATAGGTAGTGATACTAAAGTCTGTGCGTCCTGAAAACCTGTTTCCACTAACAGGTAATTGTTCCACGGTAGGGGAGACTGTTAAATAAGGCCTTTTAGCATGAAGAAATAAAGAGGATATGTGGTCCAGGGGGAAAAATATATATATGGAGGTGATACTGAAAAATTCAATAGTTTTCAATTCCTCAATCGTATCAGAAGATTTTTACTTTAAGAGATGTTTCCAAATGAGATAAACTTAGGCACTAATTTATGGATCCAAACTCCTATTAATTTTTCGCATGACTTTGTTTTTGGATGAGTGCCATCACCTCTTGGGACTAAGTATCCAATTTTTAAGACTACTGATTGTAATACTGTTTCTAGTCATTCATGAAATTGGGGGGAAAGCATATACTCCATGCTTTGCTTTTGACATTCACAAATTTAGACTATCTTGAATATTATTTTTATATTTTTATTTGTGTTGAATCAAACAAAAGAATGGTAGAGAGAAAAGTACTTGAGCATCATTAAGTACAAGACACTGGTTTCCATTGAAATCTCAGGATTTGGAGTTGGAAGTCTGACTGCAAGGTGGGAGTGACACGGAGAAAGGGGAAGCTGGCTTAACCAATTGTCTGAGACAGTTTCATTATAACTGATAAACCACTACTCCCTAAGTGCTGATCAAAACCTAGGGTATCTGCATCCATCACACAGCTGACTCACTGTGAAAACTGCAGAACAACCCAGATCAAGTCCTCCCAGGAAGTGGGTGGCCCATGGGGGTTAGGAGCAGGTACATCTTCTATTACATGTGGAATCTCTTCTAAGCCCTCCGGAAGGAGAACAGGGGTTCTCCCCAGAGAACTCAGGTGTGAAACCAACAGACAAAAAGATGTGGGAAGGAGCCAAAAGATGCTGTTCTTCCTGTGGGGATAGCCTCCTAATGCACTCTTTATCCAATTTATATTTTCTTTACACACGGAGGGGCATAGATATCCATGACTCTTAAGGAAAGAATACAAGTAGAGAGACATCCCTTTCAAGATCCCCAACTACACACACACACACACACACATGCAGATACAAAGGCAGATCAACTCAAGATGGGGGGAAATATCAGTTTGTGAATATATGCTCATTTTAGGCCAAAAGAGTATATAGAGAAAGACAGTTCTTTTCTCATATTCCTTACAGTTCAGGTAGGAGAACCACCAAAAGACGCTGAATAAAATCATAGGCAGCAACAAACTAGGTATCACTGTCTTGCACTCTTGATGAATCCCTACCCCATATGAAGTAGCTATTTTAAGATATCTTATTAAAGATCAGGATTATGAATAAGTGTTTTTTACATATAGCACAAAATAAATATTTGTTGAGAAAATGAATAAGTGAATGAATTAGTGAGAATGAGAATCTTAGACACTAAGTCATGTCTGACTTTTATGACCCCATAATTATATAGCCCTCCAGGCTTCTCTGTCCATGGGATTTTCCAGGCGAAGAATACTGGAGTGGGTTGCCATTTTCTTCTCCAGGGGATCTTCCTGACCCAGGGATTGAAGCTGTGTCTCCTGCATTGGCAGGCGGATTCTTTACCACGAAGCAATGCCAACTGTCCCTATATTTAAACCACGCTGTGCTGTTTAGTTCCAACTCAGTGATGGTACAATGATGACAAATTTCACTTTAAGTATCTAATGGATTAATATCCTAATCTGCTCAGTATTTAGAAATAGCATTCCCAACAAATGCTGTCCCCTCCATAGCCTTGGTGATGATTAAATTTTCATATCCCAGTGAGTATATCAGCTGACTGCTTGTGCCCACTGACTTAATCATTTATTTCTCTGCTTAGAGTCTCTTGTGAGAGGTAAAGTAGGTTAAGTAAGTATGGTGGTCACATTAATTGTTTTATGATTACTAAAAAATAATCTCCCTACCCAGACCCACCCCCCACAACCCACCCCAGATCAATTATATATACTTGAGTAAGCTGAAAAAAGTGTGATTGTCATATTACTTACACCTTGGAACAGTCTTAAGCCTATAGGGAGCTGTCCAGTGCTAACCATAGCTAGAGTCAAAGTGTTATATTTCTAGAGAAACCAAAGTCTTTGGAGGTTCATGGTGAACACAAAGACTGAACCACATACCATGTAACAGCTGCTGTCACACTGGGGTGCTTTGGGATGGGTTTAGGTGGAAGCAAAAGCAAATTTCCACCCCCATGACACATATCTAACCTTAGTAGACCAGCTAGAATCAGGAATTTTCCCCAGCTTACTATGAATCATGTCCCTGCAGAATTAAATTGTAGTTTCTATTTCTATGGTATTTCCCTCCTTTGAACTATAGCTCTGAGTTTCATTTGGACTAGTTCAAAATGACTTAGGGAAGAAGGGCAAAGATGTGCTTTCATTGATTTTATGGAAAAGCAAAATGTATGTAAGACTATCAAATATTAACCTTATATATTCAAAAAATGCACACACACACACACACACACACATACATATCCCTTTGGTGTTTTTGTTTAAGGACAGCAGGTTTTGTTTGTATAGTTCCAGCCCCACTGTACTCTAGCCTTTCAGTCTAACTCTGCATCCCCAGCACTTAAGACTATATTGAACATATCACTGATGCCCAGTAATTGTTTTAAAATATTGTAGCAAATATGACTTAAGCTATAGCTCCCCAGAGAAGGATTATCTAATATTCAATTTTTCTAGTTTGGAAAACAGAGTACTAAACATCATAAAATGTTAACTGTGATTTTATATACATATGATTTTGGAAAGCTCAGAAAAGAGTGTTACTTTATATTGGACACCATTCTCCTTAAGGCAACTGAAATAGGTCTAGTGCACAGATAGGAATCTACTGAGAGGCTGGATTAGAAGAAATATATAAATATTTCATCAAAATAGTCCTGTGAGATAATTTCCTCTGGACTTAAGCATGAAAGACAACAAATTTTCTTTCTAAGAAAGACTAACCCCCAGAAAGGATTTCAAGCCTAATTACAGGGAATCCTGTCTAGTTCTTACTGTGCACCTACATGCCTTGCTCTGTGCTCACCTTGTGATAATTGTTCAAGAAACATGTTATAAATGAACCAGTAAACATGAACAATTACATCACAGATGAGTGTGGTTAGAAAATGGGCTTCCTCAGAGAGACTTACAGCTGTCAATTTCAGATTCCAGAGAATTCTGAATTTGAAAAATGGGTGCTTCTAGAAGTTCAGAGTATATCTTTGAATTCTCATATTCAATATGTATTAGCATCTGATCATTCGATCATGTGGGACCATTTGATGTGACATTGCTTATGACAGACAGATCAGGGACACAAGGATGTGCCCATAGATGCTACTTAAGAATAGCCCATAGCACCATTGTGTCCATTTATATCTCCTTTTGAAGAAGCAGTGAGGTCTTATGGCAGTGGCAATAACACTGTACATTCTATTCTGCTTATAAAATCAAAGGGAAGGAAGGTCCTGTTTATTGATCAGCTACTGTATGACATTTCTTTTGAATTTCTTAGTGACCATGTGAAGTGAGTTCTGAGATCCTCACTTTACATAAAGGAAATACAAGCTCCAGGTGAGTGAATCTCTGGAGGCTGCCCAGGTAGTAAAAGTCAGAGCTGGTTTCCCGACCACATCTGTCTGATTTCAAGCTCTGCTGTATTAGGCTTTTTATGTTCTAATAGAGAGGACTGGGGGTTGGGGGGCTGGGGACAGGAAAGACAACAACACTGAAAACTCAATGAGTCCAGAAACTAAAACAGAAAAAAAAAAGACTCTAAGCATTTTAATGCACTCATTTATATTAATGTTTTGTTTTTCTTTTTCAATTCAGTAAATAGATATTTATTGATCATCTCCACTCTCAGGGACAAAATGATGAATGGAGTAAACATGGCCCTGATGTCCCGGAGCTTAGAGAACAACTAGAGAGATTGTAACATTAATAATTATGTTAAAATACATCAATTAAATGTTTTCTTCTTTATTGTCCAAAGTGCCATGAAGAAAAGATGTAAGGGAATGACATAGTTAACTTATTATTATTATGATGGTGGTTGTTATTTGAAGGGTTAGATTGAATTTCAAGAAAATAAAGTGGAAAAACTGAATAACATTCTTGAATAATGAGAATAATTGGCTCAGATAAATATGGATGATTCAAGAGTATAGGATAAGGGAGTTGAAAATAGAGCTGCTTGCAAAGAATAATCAGTCTCAAGAGAATCAGTTCTTCATTTTTCAAAAACTGGAGGACTTTCCACTTGGGGTGAAATTCTGATTCATAAAAAATTTGGAGAGTAAGTAGTGGTCTACAGGCTTATATTTATTCCCTTAAGTTGGATGATGTCATGGTTGTAATATGGAAATAAATGCTTATTTCTACTTATACAGGTTTAATCGATATTTATAGATCAAATATAGTTTTCAAACTCTTCTGTGCTGGGCACTGTGTGTAGAGGAAGTGGAAAAGATCAAGTTTTGTGTTCTCCTAGGCAGAAACTATACAAAAAAGATCTTCATGACCCAGATAATCACGATGGTGTGATCACTCACCTAGAGACAGAAATCCTGGAATGCAAAGTCCAGTGAGCCTTAGAAAGCTTCACTATGGACAAAGCTAGTGGAGGTGATGGAATTTCAGTTGAGCTGAAATCCTGAAAGATGATGCTGTGAAAGTGCTGCACTCAATATGTCAGCTGCTGCTGCTGCTAAGTCGTTTTAGTCATGTCCGACTCTGTGCAACCCCAGAGATGGCAGCCCACCAGGCCCTGCCATCCTTGGGATTCTCCAGGCAAGAATACGGGAGTGGGTTGCCAGTTCCTTCTCCAATGCATGAAAGTGAAAAGTGAAAGTGAAGTCTCTCAGTCATGTCTGACTCTTCGCGACCCCATGGACTGCAGCCTACCAGGCACCTCCATCCATGGGATTCTCCAGGCAAAGTGGCCACAGGACTGGAAAAGGTCAGGTTTCATTCCAATCCCAAAGAAAGGCAATGCCAAAGAATGCTCAAACCATCACACAATTGCACTCATCTCACACGTTAGTAAAGTAATGCTCAAAATCCTCCAAGCCAGGCTTCAACAGTACATGAACCGTGAACTTCCAGATGTTCAAGCTGGTTTTAGAAAAGGCAGAAGAACCAGAGATAAAATTGCCAACATCCGTTGGCTCATCAAAAAAGCAAGGGAGTTCCAGAAAAACAGCTATTTCTGCTTTATTGACTATGCCAAAGCCTTTGACTGTGTGGATCATGACAAACTGTGGGAAATTCCTCAAGAGATGCGAATACCAGACCACCTGACCTGCCTTTTGAGAAATCTGTATGCAGGTCAAGAAGCAACAGTTAGAACTGGAACATGGAACTAGACATGGAACAACAGATTGGTTCCAAATAGGGAAAGGAGTACATCAAGGCCATATACTGTCCCTCTGCTTATTTAACTTACATGCAGAGAACATCATGAAAAACTCTGAGCTGGATGAAGCACAAACTGGAATCAAGATTGCCGGGAGAAATATCAATAACCTCAGATATGCAGATGACACCACCGTTATGGCAGAAAGTGAAGAGGAACTAAAAAGCCTCTTGATGAAGGTGAAAGAGGAGGGTGAAAATGTTGGCTTAAAGCTTAACATTCAGAAAATGAAAATCATGGCATCCGGTCCCATCACTTCATGGGAAATAGATGGGGAAACAGTAGAAACAGTGGCTGACTTTATTTGCGGGGTGGGGGTGGGGGTTCCAAAATCACTGCAGATGGTAACTGCAGCCATGAAATTAAAAGATGCTTGCTCCTTGGAAGAAAAGTTATGACTAACCTAGATAGCATATTAAAAAGCAGAGACATTACTTTGCCAGCAAAGGTCTGTCTAGTCAAAGATATGTTTTTTCCAGTAGTTATGTATGGATGTGAGAGTTGGAATATAAAGAAAGCTGAGCCCCAAAGAACTGATGCTTTTGAACTGTGGTGTTGGGGAAGACTCTTGAGAGTCCCTTGGATTGCATGGGAATCCAACCAGTCCATCCTAAAGGAAATCAGTCCTAAATATTCATTGGAAGGACTGATGCTGAAGCTGAAACTCTAATACTTTAGCCACCTGATGGGAAGAATTGACTCATTGGAAAAGACCTTGATGCTGGGAAAGCTTGAAGGCAGGAGGAGAAGGGGATGACAGAGGATGAAATGGTTGAATGGCATCACCGACTCAATGGACATGAGTTTGAGTAAACTCTGGGAGCTGGTGATGGATAGGGAGGCCTGGTATGCTGGAGTCCATGGGGCTGCAAAGAGTTGGACACGACTGAGGGACTGAACTGAACTGAGGCAGGGACTAAGGAGCATTTACTCTATAAATAGAGTAAAGCAAAAAAAAAAAAAAAAAAAAGGATTTAAGAATCATACTAAAGTCACATTACGATTTGTGATTATGTGTAATTTCCCATTCAGAATCTTAAATGTGATTATTTTACAATGAGCCAGGCTGTTTTATATGACCATGAGGAGCAGAAATATGGAACAGTAAATTAGTCATTTTAGTGTTCATAAGGTTAACAGGATTGCACTGGTTGGTAAATGCAAGCATAGACATAATTAGATAGATATTTTTTTTTTATATCTGGAGAGTTTCTTTAAAAGTAGTTTCCATGTGCGGTAAAATTTTATTGTGTGTGACAGAGTACTGTTGGAACTTTGCTTTCCATCCCATTAACTTTAATCATGTTGCTGTGGTATTATCTATCTTAAAAGCTACCTTTGCACTCTGACACCTGTGGATCTCTTTAAAGAAAAGAATTGAGATCACTTCATTCTGCTGTTTAATTACAAATTCATCCATGAGCTATCAAATGAAAATAATAATGTCTATATTTACATGATGAAACAAAATGCTGACTCGATTCCTTCCCTCTCATTCTCAGCAGAGTATAGATTAGCAACCCCAGACACAAATGGTAAGAACAGAAAATGCTTGCTATATACTAGGTCTTGGATAATAAAGCTAAAACATTTAGTGATTTCAAAGAACTGGCATTAAATCTCACTGGTCCTCAGTCCTCCTACAAAACCAGCTCATGTAAAGAAGTAACTTCATAATGTTCTTGTTCTCATAGGGTTAACTTTGCTTTCTCTATGATTTGAGTCAGGTCCATTGAGTTTTAGTTGAGTAGTGTTTTTAACAATCGTGTTCTACTAGCTTCACAAAATCATATTTGAAAAACCTTTCACTTTTGCGGTAACTGAACAAGAATTGTTAATAATTGGGTCCTGAGAGAATGCTTCCAAGTGTGGTACTTGTGGTACTTTTTCTCACTCTGTGTATCCCTATCTGCCATGATTTCACACTAGTTGGAAAGAAGTCACCCCAGCCTCCTGATTTCACAATAGCTGGAAGAAAGTTGCCCCACCCTCCTGATTTTACAATAGCTGGAAGGATGTTGCCCCCCTTCCTGATTTCACAATAGCTGGAAGGAAGTCACCCCAACCTCCCACCACATTCCATTTTATATTCACCAGGTCTCCCAAATTGCAGTTGCAAAATATTAGAATTGTCATAATGGTATCTATTCTGAAATGACATCACTTTCTATCACATTTGAATAGATATGGGGAAAAACAATGTTTGTCTTATTTACATTTCATATGAACTCTAAAGTAATATACCTCCTACACTCTGGAAAACAGTTTTTGAAGACTGTCATCTAAAGCACCTGAAAAATATGCTGAAAGGAGGTGAAACAGACAAACAAAAGTTCTGTGTTGTGTATAAACAGTTATAACAAAGCTAAGCCTCTGAATCACCATTGTGCTTCTCAGAGAAAAATTCCAACTGATGCCAGTGTGAGTTGGAATTTCAGAGGATACAATATGGTATGGAAAGTTTTGAATGGGAACTTTGGAATAAGAAATAAGGCTTCAGTTCAGCTTCTGTCACCAACACTCCCAAGTTGATGACCATCATTAACACGTCCTGTCCCTAAGATTCTATTCTTTATATCTTAATTGTGCATGATCATAGCTACCTTTTAGAGCTCTTGAAAGGTTAAGATTGAGATAACATATTTAGGGTGTCCAGCACCTAATTTCCTCTTAACTACTTGAGTTCCTTTACCTGCCAAAGTTAGAATCCCCACTATAGAACATTAACCCAAATACTGCCCCCTTGAGTGAAAATTGTTAACAAGCCATTGGCTTGAAAAGGAATTTGGGTGGAAAACTGAGGTTTGTTCACATTTAATATATACCAAGACCTTCGTCCACCCATATGTTCAGATTCCTGAGCAATCGAGGTGGGTGTGGAGTTTTCAGAGTCAGCCCCCATGCCCCCACCCCCCCACCACCGTTGCAGGTCCCAGTTTCTGCATTTCTGCTCCACTATTTGCAGTTGGCACATTGACAGAAGGCTGTCTTTCCCCATGCTGACTGCCAACACCTGTCTGTGAGTCAATTTGTCTGATTTTTCTGTGCAACTCATTCAATAAATGTCAAGGTGCTGAATTTTTACATGTGCAATATTTATGTAACACTGAAAATAAGCACAACAGTAATTTGATCCTAAGGTATTCAGAATGCTTCACTGGCGGAAATTAATTGTACCACGCAGCTCCCTGTTAAGTAGAGCCATACCACTCTGGCTCTTGAGCATTCCGTGGGCAGAAGTGGGGAAAGTCAGTTTGAATTAGACCTCCATGCTTCTTCAGAGGAGGTGTGCAATAGCCCTTTACTTGTCTGTGGTTATTTTTATGTGGGATTCCTCAGAGGCTTACATGGAAGAAAAGATTCATTCATGCATTGAGTCATTGAAAAATATGAAAAATGCACTGGGAGACCACTGTGTGTCAGGTATTGTTCTAGGGGCTGGATTAACATCAGGAAACTAGGAAATCCCACTTGTTTATTGTCTGTCTGGTCCCCCTAGAATATGTGTGAAAGTGAAAGTTGCTCAGTCATGTCCTATTCTTTGCAACCCCATGGACTGTAGCCTGCCAGACTCCTCTGTCCATGAAATTCTCCAGGCCAGAATATTGGAGCAGGTAGCCATTCCCTTTTCCAGGGGATCTTCCCAACCCAGGAATTGAACCCAGGTCTCCTGCATTGCAGGTGGATTCTTTACCATCTGAGCCACAGGCAGTGACTTTGATGGCTGAGTAAGGAAGAAAAGGACCAGTTTAGAGTGGTTATCATGTTGGCTTCCCTGGTAGCTCAGATGGTAAAGAATCTGCCTGCCAACACAGGAGACCCCGGTTTGATCCCATGGTCAGGAAGATTCCCTGGAGAAGGGAATGGTAACCACTCTAGGATTCTCACCTGGGGAAATCCCATAGTCAGAGGAGTCTGACAGGGTGCAGTCTATGGGGTCACAAAGAGTTGGACACAACTGAGCAACTAATACACACATTACCCTGTGAAGGCTGGTCAGGGAAGCCTCACTAATAATTTGACATTTGAGTAGAGATACCACAATGCTGTTTTTACAAATGAAGACAGCATCAAAGAGAGAAAGCCACTGGCCCACGCTCCCACGACAGTGTGCACCTGGGATACCATGGATGCTGGGGTGCCAAATGTGTGACTGTCCTTTTACAAGAAGGAGTCATGAAGATCACTCCTACCTGGTCTTAGGGTGTTTGTCAAGGTGCTGAGGGGACTGAACAGGAGGCCCCTATGTACAGTTTTAGAGTGAAAAAAGGTTAGAACAGGAACATTTTTCTAGAAAAGAGGATGCTTAATGCCTTAGAAAGTAAATTTGACAGAGAGGGTCAGGCTAGTTAGATGCTACAATAAGAGCAAAAGCATGTACAGAAAACACATTTGGTGTGATAAGTGTTATGACCAAGTGGTCCATAAAATGATAGCAAAGTGGAACTTCTCTGAGTGGTCCAGTGGTTAGGAGCCTACATTCCCAATTCAGGGGGCTGGGTTCAATCCCTGATCAGGGAACTAGATCCCACATATCCCAGCAAAGAATCCGAGTGCCGCAACTAAGACCTAATACAGCCAAATTAAAAAAAAAAAAAATGATAACAAAGTTCACCAATGGGAGAGGGTGGATTTGTATTTTATTAATAGCAGGCAATCGATCATGCTTGCCTCACTGTTTGGACTGGGAACTACTCCAGACAAGTCAGCTGCCTGTATACCTCTAACTCTTGGTGCAGTGCCTGTTTCATTTGAGATGATCTCTCCATGGCCATTGACTCAAATGACATTAGCCAAACTTCTGGAAAGATGAAGAATTGGATAGGGTGGACCCTGGTGACATGGCTTTTTTCTCTTGCCCTGTTGGGGATGGGCGAAGAAATTAGAATTATTTGGAGTGTTTTGAAAGAGTTAGAATAAATATAGAAGAGGCATATTGAAAGCCTCTAAGGAAGAAAGAAATGTTGATTTTAATTATCTTCCTCCCATTTACCTCACATGAGCCTTCTTTGGAAGTTCACTCATATCCAGAATGGACCCCTAGAAGTTGCCCATATTAACAGATTGTTTGCATCCATGAAGATAGAGAGGCTTATGAAATTTTACTTGCCTCTTAACATATAAAACAACAAAAAAGGGTTTACACTTGGAAATGGATCAGGCAAATAACTATTGAAGGATTGCCTGATAAGTTCAGAAAAGAATAGAACCATCTCCATATCTTTGGAGCGCTTTGGGGCCATTATTTGGAAATAATTGCTAGAAAAAGATAAAGGAAAAAATTACAGACTTAGTGGTCATCAGTGCAACATGGCTTCTGTCTCGGACACAATATATTTGGTTTGTTCTATAGGTTTTCAGGAAATGTGTGTCTTTAACATGGATGGATGAAAAAAACACACTAACACTTGGCACGTCAGTGCTAATGGTGAGAAATACTGGAATCTGAGTTAGGAAAGTCTGGATTCTGTCATCATTTACTAGTAGTGTGACCCTGAGTAAGTCACTTACTATGTTGTAGCACTTTGAAAGAGTAGGAAAAGTATGTCTTCCAGGCCACCTCACCCACATATCTTTGATTTAATCCTTTGATCATCTTAGAAACAAAGAGCTGGTGGTCTTTATTTAATACAGAGAAATCATAATGAGAGAGGGTAGATGACATGTTCAAAGTCAGCCAAAACATAAAGGTCAGAATTGAAGACAAATATATTCCTGTGTCCTCATACACAAACGTTTTCTCTGTATCATGTGATTTCTCTTATGTATATGGCACTCATGTTCATGGGTAGACTTTACTCCTAGAGATGGTATTTCATTTCTTATTGCACTGCATATAATGACCTGTGCAAGGAGAGAATGCAGGTTTCTCAGAATCAGCATCTTACATTCTTTGCTTTGTGAGAAGGTTAATGATGGATACACACATAAACCTCACGTCCTATAATAACCATGAGTAACTGAGAGTTTGAAGGAATCAGTCTTTGACCTACTGTGGGTACCTCTGTGGCAGAGAAGTGTTCACAGACCCCTCCAGCATGCCTAATGCTTAGCAAGAAGGAAGTGATTAGTGAGTGACAATTGAATTGCATTGACAGAGGAAGACTTTTAGAGATGATCGAGCTTTGGTACTCACTCATTCATGCCATATCCATACACACACCAAATATATAGTCTCATAATATGTAGCTTTGCTTAGATCTGTTAGAACAAAGACATTAAAAAGAAGAATATAAAAAAAAATAAAAAATAAAAAGAAGAATATATACAGTAGGGAAAGGAGTAGCAAATGGGATATGAGAAGAGATTGGTAAGAATCAGGAAGAGAGAGAGGGGAGATATATAACCTTTAAAAATTCAGAGAAGAAAAAGGAAGAGATACTTATTTGTTACAGTTTTTAAGATAGAGAATAAAAATCATAAGCCGCTTAATGTATTTGAAGAAACAGAGCTCTGATGTATTTTGACAACTGTCACTAAAGGAACGATAGATCCATAAAAATCTGCTCTTACTAACCCTCTGTGTGGTAACTCTCTATTAACGAGAACATCTACCTCACTTGCCGTTCTGTCTGGTTTTGCCTCCGGCTTGCCTCCCAGGAAGGTCAGGCAGCTTCTTGTTTATACACGTCTAATTATCTCTGTCCTGGAGGGACAGGGAGATCCATTCCCTTGTGCTCGCCTCTCTATTGTGGGGTATAATCACACCTGGATGTCAGTATTCACAAAAGTTCTGGACTAATTATAGTTAAATGTGTCCTATGTATATGAGAACCACTGATAACGAATGAATAGCTCCTGCAAGTGACATGTGTCTGTCTCATTTTTTCCCCTGCTAGTTTAGTATCACTCTGCCAGCTTTAAAAAGGAAGTAACTGGAGCCCAGAAACCCAGTGAGTTGTGAGCCTGGTTACCTGGTTTTGTGTTGTCCTGCATATTGTAATCCAACCCTTGCTTTTACACTTAGCATGTAAGGATTCCCAGGTGGCTCAGTGGTAAAGAATTTGCCTGTCAATGCAGGAGGATACGGGTTCGATCTTTGGGTCGGGAAGATCCCCTGGAGAAGGAAATGGCAACCTACTCCAGTATTCTTGCCTGGAGAATCCCATGGACAAAAGAGCGTGGTGGGCTACAGCTCACCGGGTTGCCAAGAATCGGACACCATCCAGTGACGTACACACTCACCTTACAAAGTTAGCCTCCTAGTCTGTCTTGTCCGCTGCATTCTTAAGTTCCTGAAAGAGTGTTCCATACAGACTACTCCTTGACAAACATTTGTGAAACCGCAGACTGAGTCCTTTTCAGTTATTCAGCCATCCTGCTTCTTCCTCTTTATTGTGTACAAAACAGAGCCCAGGGCGTTCTGAGCATCTGAATGGGTCCACGGATGGGAGCTGAACGACATTGACTGTACAGACCATTTTCATGCGAAGAAAATGCTTGAAAATAAAAAAGAATAAAATAAACTAAAGCCCATGATTAAAAAAAAAAAAAAAAAGGCGAAGAGGAGGGACGGGTATAGAGCTGGGGGAAGGAGGCTGACAGTGCTTCTTGTACAGACACTGATCTGATGAAGCGGGAATCACACAGCACCTTTGTCTGAGAAGAGGGGAGGAGGAGGAGGAGAATTCTATTTTGAGAGCTAATGTGAAGGAAAGGAGAGAAGTCACTCTGCCAGGAAGAAAGCCTGCAAGCCCAAAGAAGAACGTAAAAGGATTTCAAAAACAGGACTTGGGGAATGTATCAAAGGGGTCAAGGAGGGCATTGGGTTGAAAGGCACAAAAGGAGTGGTGAGGAGATTTTCCAGGGTTAGTTAGTTGCAAGATCAATGCCCCTTAAATTTTACTGAATCAACTTGGCAGGGTGTGGAGTGATTTTATTATGTGGCTCCTCTCAGGACCTGAAAATGTTTTTACTTTTGCACACGTCAACGTTTTATGAAGCTCTTTGTCTGATAAAGAAAATGAAACACAAGCATCCAACACAGTGGTAGTGTTACCGAAAGGTGGGGTCTGGCTGCTTGCTGCCCAAAAGCCAATAAACAGGCTAGATTGATGGAAAGGAAAGTTTGATTTATTTCAGATGCCAGCAACTGGGGGAGGAGGGTGGACATCTGTACAAAGGTCAACTCCCTGCGCTGACAACCAGTGGGGCCAGAGCTTTTTTAGACAGAAGGTTGGGGGTGGGGGGTGACTACATGCAGAAACAGCACAGACAGCTCTGAAAGTCATCTTCAAATTGGTCATCGGTGATCTGACCAGTGTCATCTTGATTGTTTTAGGCACAGTTAATCTTTGGTTCCAGGGTCGGTTTGTTTCCACTTCTCTGAGGCCAGTTCTTAGAACTGTGGCAGTTCATGTCGTGGGTACAGTCAGGTCATCATGTCGTTAACTTCTTCCGCCCAGTGTTTTAGTATCTATAAGACAGCTCACAGGATATGGCTCAGAATATTATCTATAACACTCGAGAAAGAACTAAAGGTTCCTGACTGTGCTTAATGAGTATATTATTATTATTATTATTTTGTCTCCTTTGCCTCTTGTCCTTTTTTTCTGCATGTTCTCAATTCTCTGATTAAACGTATTCTTTGATTAAGTTTCAGGCAAAAGGCAGGCAGTGGACATGGGGAGGTAAGGACTATGGGGTTTTGCTCCCTTTCAGTAGGAAACCCTAGAATATTTCTTTTGAGCCCATTCAAATTCCTGATTGTTACTTTGAGAGCAGCTGGGACAAGTTCTCAGCACATGTTTGATGACCATGGCAGCTATTATAATTAAAGGAAGACCCTCCTTTCCTGGCTGAAGCTTTCTCCTGGGTGTACGTGTGCCCTTCCTCCCTGTATTAAAGCAAACTGATAACCCATGTCTGGAAGCAAACTGATACCCCATGTCTCTGAAGTGCTATGTGAATGGGAACCTTCTTCATTCATACATATAGAAATCCTACATGTAGAAATCCATATATACAGTGATCCTCTGTTATTGAACACACAGTGACGCATGGGGCAAAAGTATGGGTTTATTAGCCCGAGATGTCTTTGAAAATTTGAGTTTTAGGATTTGGCTAATAGGGAAAACTTCATTAGCAATGGCAGTCACATCACCAGTGTCTGGCTTATTTTCTGTATTTTTATAGATACTTCAAATCAGGGTTAGTGAGTTCCTGGAAGTCCCCTGAGGGAAGTCTCTGAGTTGGTTTAGTACCTCTGGGTTAGAGATTACTTAAAGGGGAAGAGTGACAATTATTATTTGATGCTAACAGGCAAACTTACCATGCAGAGGAATCTGAAGTCAGTCAATGGTTAGTGACTATCTAGACCCTCCAAGGTAGCAGTAAAGAACCCACCTGCCAATGCAGGAGATATAAAAGATGAGAGTTTGATCCCTAGGTCAGGAAGATGCCCAGGAGAAGGGCATGGCAGCCCACTGTAGTAGTCTTGCCTGGAGAATCCCATGAACAAAGGAGTCTGGCAGGCTACAGACCATGGGGTTGCAAAGAGTCAGATACAACTTAGTGACTTAGCATACATGCAGATCCTTCAAAGTGTAGGAGAAAAAAGTTGATGTAACAGGAAATACAGAAAGAAATATCAGGTCTGTGACCATCTAAGCTCATAGAATATAAATAATAAGATTGCAAAAGTTCATGTGTTTTCATCTTTTAACAGGAACTGCAATAGTTACCTAGTTGGGTGGTTAAGAAAAACAAAGATAAGGTGATGGTGATAATAATTTTAATACCTATAGGGGTAAATATCTACTCTTTGCCAGTCATTACACTAAGCACCCTATATGCACATAGACTTTGCACCTGTGCAGGGCGTGGCACAAAGGAGACTCAATAAGATGTGGAGTAGTAATATTTTTACGCTGATTGATCTTCACAATCACCCAGCAATAATGTAGAATGTGATAACTACAGCAATGAGAGTGAAAGTCTCTCAGTCGTGTCTGACTCTTTGTGATCCCATGGACTATATAGTTCACGGAATTCTCCAGGTCCAAATACTGGAGTGTGTAGCTTTTCCCTTCTCCAGGGGATGTTCCCAACCCCAGGCTTGAACCCAGGTCTCATGCATTGCAGATGGATTCTTTACCAGCTGAGCCCCAAGGGAAACCCAATTATAGCAGTAGTAGTAGTAATCAGCTAATTACTATTTTATTGATGGTTAAATATTTTAGATGCATTATCTTCCTTAATAATCATTTTATGAACCCAAAAACATATGGGTAAGTACTATCTCTAGGTAATGGAGGATAAAACAGGGGCTCGATGATGTTAAAAAGTTACCCAGATTATTTATAACACCTGGAATTGAAAGGATCAGAAAAAAACCCCAGTTTCCCGTATCAAATCCTGGGCTCTGAAAACACTGTGTTCTATTTGTCCATGTCAGCAGGCTGTAATTAATATGACATGCTGTATCTGCTTGACATCTGGAGTCAGAGAATTCCTCTGAGGCATTAGAGAAATGGGGGCCACTTAGCACTGGGGGGTAGTATCAGTTCAGTTAAAATTTGTTTTGAGTACCTGTTTTTTTCTGTGAACAATGCTGCATGCTATTTCATACAACCTCAGGTGATGTTACTATCTCTGTTATTTGGATGAGGAGACTGAGGTTCCATGAGTTGAAAATAGTTTCTTAACTTTAGACTCAGGTTTCAATCTTGGCTCCATTTCTCAGTAGGCAACTACAGAGCCTGTGCTTTATCTACTCAACAACCCCCACCATTCTTGTCTGCTTAAGTCCTGAATTGCTAAGAGAAAGCATCCAGTTTTTTTTAGCGACTTTCACTTTGCTTTTTTAAACCACCCATACTTATTATACATATAATTAGTTATTGGAACTATGGCTTAAGGAAAGGATAGTGCCATCATGTTCTTCACAGAAATAATTTCACTTGATTGAGGAGTCCCAGAAGGTGTTTTCATTTAGGGGAAAAGAAATTTCATCTTAATTCTGAATAGGAATAATTGCAAGGATTTCAGTGTAACTCAGAATTGGCATTTTAAGTAGCATCAGTTATTGGCTAGCCAGTGTGTTGATGTTATAAATGGTGGTCTGTGACAACTATTTAATAGGGGAATCCGGGAGCTACAGAAGTGACAGTCCATACACTAAACTCAGTATGCACACTGTGTATAAAAATATGGAGATGGGGTATCATTGTTAATTCACTTACAACTGCTTCATATGTTATTCCATATGGATATGGAGAGAGCCATGGCTGTGATCCACATAGTGGGGAAGTTTTAAAGTTGTAGTTATTTAGTAAAAGAATATTCTGCATTATAAGACAGGAAATGCACATGTAAGGAAGCAATTTGTACACATTGAGATACTGGAATGATTTTCAATGGTCTGATTTAAGGCTTTCAAGCCCGCTGTTCTCCTAGAACAGTTTCCAAACACAAATGGGAAGGGTTGTGTACTGTAGAGGTTAATATATAAAATCTATATGGAAGAAGCTATGTCTGTCAAACAGACTCATGTTAAGATGCTATGCTTGCATAGGAGGAGACTGTTGGATAAGTAGCTAACTAGCACTATATGGAGACTTTTAATTATTTTTTTTCAAGGGAGAGTGTATTATTAATAATTCATAATTAAGACTCTACAGGCCAAGATTTGGATCCTGGCTCAGCCACAGTCTGTGACCTTGCCCATGACCTTTCTAGTTGCTGGACCACATTCAAATCCCGAATATTTATGTGTTAATACATCTTATAATTCTGGCAAATGAACTAAGTTTTCCTATGGATTACCGTAGGAAAATTTAGCTGCCATAGCTGTCCATTTCCCAGGAGAAGTAAATAACAATGCAACTTCAAAAATAGAAAAACTAAAGCATTGTTGATGAGGCATATAGATCAAAAGAATTTTTTCATGAATTCATCCTTAGCTAATTCAATTTTTGAAGTATTCCTAATATACACAGCTCATCAGCATCACATTTTTGAATAACCATGGGATTATCTGAAAATTAGAACAGTGCAGTGCAAATTTATACTGAGACATTTAATAAATAACTAACAATGTCAATTATGAAATGGGTACAGATCTAAAGAAATTATGAGAACTCCTGGCTTATTTAATTTGCAAAATACACCCACCTCACTTATGTTCTGGAAGTGCTATGCCCTTACTCTGGCAAACCAGCATCACATTAAGAAGTGGTGGGCTCTGGGCAAGGTTCAGAATAGCCCTGGAGTCTCCCTTGAACCCTAAAGGCAGCAAGACTTGGGTTTGAATCTTGATATTCTCCCCGACTTAGTGGCTCTGTAACTTTATAACTGTTTCTCAACATCTCTGGTCGCAGATACATGACCAGCCCCGGCTGATCCAGGGTATTCGAAGGAGAGATGGCATAGGCGAGGATCAGGATACAATAGCTTCAGTTAGATATTAATTAAAGATATAAAGAGTAATAGAATAAGGATAGCTCAGTAGGAAAATTCAGTGGAGAAAAGAGGCTGAGTGGCTTGGTTTACGCGGGAGACCAATAAAACTTCAAGACAAGAAGTTTGCACCACTTACGTAGGCCACAGGCGTCCTTCCGTTCTCCTGAAGGAGAGGAGACACTGAGGCCTCCCCGGTCAGATCTTAGAAGCCCAGGCAAAGTTAGTAAGCATGGTGGGTTCTGCGCTCCAGATGGAGACTCAGCCAGAGTGGGAGAGAGAGCGACATGGGGAGACCAGTATTTCGAGAAACTGATCCCAATTCTTTATTTTCCGTGGTCTACTTTTATACACTGAGATGTTATGCAAAAGTCACGCAGGGTCAGCAGTCCTGACTTTTATCAAAGTCAGGTGCTTCATACAAATGTATACAGAGGTCTTAGGGGTGTTACATCATCTTCTGGCCAGGGGGGCCTGCTGACAATTTACGACCCTCTCCTTGTGACAGCGGTCAGTCAATCAGGACATTTATTTCCCCAGGGCTGATTATTCTCAAAACAGACGCCACCCAAATAAAGTTACATTCCTACAGGGTGAGGGTGTAGTGGGTTTTAGTTAAGGAAAGAATTTACTTAGCCTAAGGTCTAACGTGATTAATATCAAAGGTTAATACTTATTCCTTCTATATATTCATTAATGTGTGTAAGGGCAGGGGGTATGGAGACTTAGCAACAAACATTGGCTCAACAAATGAAAAACCCTTCACCAACACAATTTCTAATTAGCCCACTATACTTATAGTTTTCTAACTTCTCTAAAGAACCTGTTTTTAGAGGGTTTAAAGCATCTTGTGCCTGTCACGGTTGGGAGGCTGTGAGCAATCACATGTGGCCCGATGAGCCTGTCAGGCAGGCTAGAGAACCTTCAGAGGAGTTTGTAGGTTAAAACACTCTTGTCACACCCAAGAGTTTTTATTGACTGGAGCTCTAGGTTAACTCCTTCTCCGAAAGAGGTGGTGGGGGACAGCCCCCCGTAAAGTCAGAGGTGTAGGTAAGAGCACAAAGTAGTAAAGTAGGCAGGCTCTGGTTATGGGGGTAGACGCTCGAGGATTTCCAGGGGGACTCCTGAGGCTCGATCCCGCCTTTGCGTATGTCGAGCCTCCTTCCTCATGACCTTTGCCATGGGTGGAGTACCTCACTCTGGCCCCCAACAGCAGATACATGACAATTATTAATATTTGTAAAGTTGTAATATTTGTCAAAATGAATTTGGGTGCAAATCTTGTAAAGATGTCTTTGCAAAAAATATACTTTGCGTTAGTTACATGAAAGTTACTAGTGAGGCATTATCATTTTGAAGTTGATGAGAGATGTTCTAGTACCTCTGCTGAATGTAATCTTTGTTTCTAATCTTTAAAATAACAGGTTTACTTTATTATTACCATTGAATTAATATCTAAAGTTTACTTAATGCATGTATATGTGTATATTTATAAAATGTAAATATATATGAATATGCATACCTCTGAGTGTAATATGTATACATTTATTTAAAATATATATTTACATATATCTCTATGTGTCTGTATCTATAGATCTATGCCTATTGCACTAAGTAAAGCATTTGACATTTTACCTCTCTATAATAATATCAACCTAAACTCTTATTTGGCAATTAATAACATTTTACACATGAGATTGATGAGCTGAAGGAAATTTCAGTGACCTGCCCAAAATCACATGGCTGGTAATCCTCCTAGTGAAATAAATTCTCATCTCTATAATCCCAGAGCCTCTTGTCTAACAAACGTAATCCTCTACTTTGTATTACTGAGTGCTGGGAAGTTTGGGGGTGAACCTCCAATTCCTTCACAAAACACATGAAGTTACCTTCATTTATATTCTTTGCCAAATTATTATAAGCACTTATATAAGTACAAGAATAATCATGGCATACTTTATTTTTTAAATAAAATTTGAAAATTGTTAGAAGTGTTTTGTGTTGCTACAGAATTTTTTACAATACCTGCTTAATATTTTACACATTTGATCTCAACAATCTTAACCACTAAGTTAGTTTCCCATTTTACATATTTAAATCACTTGCCTATTTAAAAATACTATACTTAAAAGTGAACATCTTAATCTAAAAACTTGAGGAGTTAGAAGAAAGGAAATATATAATTTCCTTGGAATATATTTTTAATTTAAAAAATACCAGGTCAAAATATCTAAGCAAGTTTTTAATTCCTGATACATTAAACCCATTAGCTTTCTAGTATATTTTGCAGAAGCACCAGAAATATGTGAGAATCATTTCTCCAAATCCCGACCATTCTGTCTACATATCTATCGATCTGCCTATCCGCCTATCACCTATCTAATTCCTAAGTTATTGGTCACAAGGGGAGTAAACGCAGGTTTTTCTGAGCTGTATAAAGGATAAACACTTTTCTAGTGTCTTACTTTCTCTTTTGTATATCTGTGCAGGTTTGGCATTACTGAAGTTATTGTATCAAAGCTACTGTTCTATGACAGGGTGGGCATCTATTGAAGGGTCTCTGGTTGTATGCACTTCACCCCTCATAACTGGCAGCATGTGGTACAAATTCCGTAGGTAGTGGAAAGTATGGGTACAGTGTATGACCCCCCCTGAAAAAGAATTGATCCCTGATGAATTTGTTCCACTTAACCTCATAATTGAAAGACACTTTTTCACAGCTCGTAAGATGATAATTGCACGTTATATTGGCAAGAGTTTGGGGGAATAACAAAGCTAGTGGTTTCATAACTAGGATAATGTGTTCAACAAGTCTTATTCAAATGGGAGTTTAGCACAGAATTTTATATCAACTGCAATCTTTAAGCAGAACAATCTGGGAGACCCGTAAAGAGTGAATTACAGTAATCAGCCTTCAAAATGACAAAGGAGTTAATCAGCATCTCCGTGCCTTTCTCATGAAGCCTCTCAATCTGGTGATATCACAGAAATTATAAAAGGAAATCTTCGTGACGGGTACAAAATGCTTCTCAAATGATAACACCAAAGACAATGGAAAGAAAAAAAAAAAGACTCAAGCTTTAAATTTTTGAGATGACTGAATTCTAATCAGAAGTCCTCCCTGAATGATGAGACCATAAGGAACAGCTGTTTAGTACTTGGGAAGAACTTAGGCCAGGCAAGGATTTAAATTCTTCAACTTCTGCGCTAGGGAAATCTCCGTTTGACTGAATAGAGTTAAGATAAAAACTACGTCTTTTAAATACGAAAGAATCAAGCACATCAGTCTATTCACAGTAGGGTCGTGAATGCCAGCTTCAGAACAAGATGATTCCCTCTTTTCCATGTTAATCCTCCTGCTGGCATTCACCTCCAATCTTGTATCTTCCCAACCCCACTCCCAGGGCCAGGTTCAAAATCTCCGTTGAATTCAATTCACAGAGAATGGACTATTCTCATTAATTGAATTTTCTGATGAGATTAGATTTTCACAATGGAGTTCCAGGGAAGCACTTGCAGAATGTGTCAGCATTCCTGTTTCTGAGTCAACTCTACAGTTAATGTGATCAAGGGTCCAGCAGGCCAGGGTATCAAATGCAGATCATTCTACTCCAAATGTCAGAGCCTCCCATTTTCAAGGGAAAGAAAACATATTCCAGGAAGTTCTGTGATTTTTCCCAAGGGTAACGAGTCAAGGCATCTAAGTCTAAACCCTAGAGCTATGTATGCTTCAGCTGGAAATTTACAAAAGGCAAAGACAAAAGTTTTAACCGTTTGTATTGTATCAACTCCAAGTCATATGCTGAAGTTACCATGCTTAGAACAACTAAATCTATTTTCTTTTTTGTGAGGTTACTTACCAAATGCTTACATTAAGGAGTTTTACTAATAATGTGAAGCAGAAAGCATACTACTGAAGAAAACATACACTTGCCAAAAAAAAAAAAATTAATTGAAAACTCTAATTTGTTGCCAATATGATGTAATGGAACTTTAAGGATAGTATTTAAGCTTGTGAACACATCACTGGGCACTGAACATTCGGAAGTGGAAGTACATGGGGAGACATGGACACTACTTTTGCTTGATCACTACTTTGAAAAAGAGGAACACAATCTATGTTTTGGGTGAAAGGAAGGAATTTAACATGAGTACCATTCAAAGATATTTAAATTTTGGCAAAAGGGATCTCTTCTCTGACTTCTTAACAATCACAGTTGAAAATGGATAAAAATGCCATTTAAATAATTGAGGATTGTAGTCCAGCAGCGGCCACAGGATTGGAAAATGTCAGTTTTCATTCCAATCCCAAAGAAGGGCAATGGCAAAGAATGTTCATACTACCGCACAATTGCACTCATCTCACATGATAGCAAAGTAATGCTCTAAACTCTCCAAGCCAGGCTTCAACAGTACATGAATTGCGAACTTCCAGATGTTCAAGCTGGATTTAGAAAAGGCAGAGGAACCAGAGATCAAATTGCCAACATGCATTGGATCATCGAAAAAGCAAGAGAGTTCCAGAAAAACATCTATTTCTGTTTTATTGACTATGCCTAAACTTTTGATGGTGTAGATCAAAACAAAGTGTGGAAAATTCTGAAAAAGATGGGAATACCAGAACACCTGACCTGTCTCCTGAGAAATCTATATGCAGGTCAAGAAGCAACAGTTAGAACTAGACATGGAAAAACAGACTGATTCCAAATTGGGAAAGGAGTACATCAAAGTTGTATATTATCATGCTGCTTATTTAACTTATATGCCCAGTACATCATGCAAAAGGCCAAGCTGGATGAAGCACAAACTAGAATCAAGATTACCTGGAGAAATATCAATAACCTCAGATACGCAGATGACACCACCCTTGTGGCAGAAAATGAACTACTACAGAGCCTCTTGATGAAAGTGAAAGAGGAGAGTGAAAAAGCTGGCTTAAAAGTCAACATTCAGAAAACTAAGATCAAGGAATCTGGTCCCATTGCTTCATGGCAAATAGATGGGGAAACAGTGGAAACAGCGGAAACAGCAAGAAACTTTATTTTCTTGGGCTTCAAAATCACTGCAGATAGTGACTGCAGCCATGAAATTAAAAATGCTTGCTCCTTGGAAGAAAAGCTATGTCCAACTTAGAAAGCATATTAAAAAGCAGAGACATTACTTTGCCAACAAAGGTCCATCTAGTCAAACCTATGGTTTTTCCAGTAGTCATATATAAATGTGAGAGTTGGACTATAAAGAAAGCTGAGTGCCAAAGAATTGATGCTTTTGAAGTGTGGTGTTGGAGAAGACTCTTGAGAGTCCTTGGACTGCAAGGAGATCCAACCAGTCCATCCTAAAGGAAAGCAGTCCTGAATATTCACTGGATGGACTGAGGCTAAAGTTGAAACTCCAATATTTTGGCCACCTAATGCAAAGAACTGACTCATTGGAAAAAACCCTGATGTTGGGAAAGATTGAAGACAGGAGAAGGGGATCACAGAGGATGAGAAGTTTGGATCACATCTCTGACTCGATAGACATGAGTTTGAGCAAGCTCCAGGAGTTGGTGATGGACAGGGAGGCCTGGTGTGCTGCAGTCCATGGGGTTGCAAATAGTAGAACATGACTGAGCAACTGAACTGAACTGTAGTCACTTTTAGTCTTCACATTTCCAAATTTCTGACTTCTCAAATGGGAGAGGAAAAATCACTTATGACTATATTTTTTTGTTCTGTATTTGGTGATTTTTACAAAATATTTATTTACCTTATTTCTTTATTTATTTGGTTGTGCTGAGTCTTAGTTGTGGCATATGGGATCTTTAGTGGCAGCATGCAAACTCTTAACTGAGGCACAAGGAATCTGGTTCCCTCACCGGAGACTGAACTTGGGCCTCCCTGCAATGGGAACGGGGAGTCTTAGCAACTGGACCACCAGGAAAGACCCTGGTGATATTTAATACCAAGCAATTTTTGAAGTATAGAAGTCCTCTATCTTGTCCACAAAAGAAATGGCTTAAAGCTACTAATACTTGGGAGAATAGATGCACCAAAGCAAATAGTTCAGGGGAGAAGTAGTAGAAGGAAGAAACGTTTATGACAGTTTGTAAGCTTCTATTGTAGAAGGTATTTTTCCTTTCAACATCTTGCTGTATCTATGCCCCTGGAATGATCTGCCTTTTGAATAGGAATAGAAGAAATTAAGTAACATGTATAGATATGCCCCAACACAAGGAGAAAAATAGAAGGACCAAAGACACTTGTGGTTTTTCTTATCCTTGTGTCTTTATGGCCACAAAGTAGCAGGAGAAATGTTCCAGAAATTCTATCTTGGATTTTCTAATGAGCTGCTGCTAGTCGTAAGGTTGAGACTGGAGGCAGTAGGCTCAGGCAAAACAAAGCCTGTTCATTACACTGTTTGTACCGAAGCCAATTAAGTGTGTGGCAGGCCCTAAGGACACTGGAGACACTCCCTGCTTACCTTAACACATCAAGAAATCTGCTCCCAATGTCCTACAAGAAAAGAAGGTGTGAAAACTCCCAGGTGTACAGCCTCCCAGATGGGTCATCCTGAGCAACTGACTTAACTGAATAGCTGTTCTCATGTTACAGATAAGGAAACAAACACTTGTTTTGCTCTCTCAAGGAGCAGTCCTTTGGATGGCAATTTATAATTACACTGACGTACTTTTGACCTGTAGATGTCTGTAAGAATGACATGGTGGAAACATGTTTGGCACTTGGCTAAAGAACAGTATCTTAACTGTATTTTTTAGGGCCTGGTATGAGTCGGGTGTTTCAGGAGAGTTGAGTGAGGGAAGTACTGAGAAAAGTGTGGGCTGACTGAGAGCTATCAAGGGGTAGGGAGGCCCCCAAGGCCAGCAGCAGAAGTGCTAATACCATTCCTAGATCTGAAGGGTTGAGGGAAGGAAGCTGCTCATGGACACTAGAGTTTTGCTCTGAAAACTCCCCAAGATAACTGTAGATGCCCAAGTGTGATTGAGGTACTGCGTGATCTAGAACCTCACCCTTCTCCAGTCTCCATATCTCCTTGGGTAATGTATCTTGGTGGAGTCCAACACGAAGCCAGCAAGTAAGTGCATCCATTCCATAGTGGTCACTCTCCCATGCCAAGAACAGGTGGACAGTGCTGGAGAGTGGATCTGGAAGAGCAGCTGGGGATTGTTCAGCACGCTAACCACTATCCAGAAAAGCTTTAAATAGATGTTGTTTGGTGTGTATATGTTAACCCCAATCTCCCAATTCATCCCCCTTCTTCCTCCCTGCCATGTCCACTCATTTGTTCTCTACATCTGTGTCTCTATTTATGTTTCACATTAAGATCATCTATACCTTTTTTCCTAGATTCCATGACAGTCTCTGGGTCCAGACATGACTAACTAGTGAGGACCTAATGTGTAGCACAGGGAACTCTACTCAATGCTCTGTGATGACTTAATGGGAAGGAAATCCAAAAGAGAGGAGATGTATGTATATGTGTAGCTGATTCACTTTGCAGTACAGCAGAAACTAACACAACATTGTGAAATAATCATACTCCAGGAAAAACTGATTAAAAGAATAAATTGTGATTAGGAATCCAAAGGGTGAAGGAAAACTGCTCTTTGACAAAACTGCCGATTTCTGTCTCATAGTCTTCAGTTCAGTTCTGTTCAGTCACTCAGACGTGTCCGACTCTTTGCGACCTCATGAACTGCAGCACGCCAGGCCTCCCTGTCCCTCACCAACTCCTGGAGTTCACCCAAACTCATGTCCATTGAGTTGGTGATGCCATCCAGCCATCTCATCCTCTGTTGTCCCCTTCTCCTCCTGCCCCCAATCCCTCCCAGCATCAGAGTCTTTTCCAATGAGTCAACTCTCTGCATGAGGTGGCCAAAGTACTGGAGTTTCAGCTTTAGCATCATTCCTTCCAAAGAAATCCCAGGGCTGATCTCCTTCAGAATGGACTGGTTGGATCTCCTTGCAGTCCAAGGGACTCTCAAAGGTCTTCTCCAACACCACAGTTCAAAAGCATCAATTCTTCAGCGCTCAGCTTTCTTCACAGTCCAACTCTCACATCCATACATGACCACTGGAAAAACCATAGCCTTGACTAGACGGACCTTTTTTGGCAAAGTAACGTCTCTGCTTTTCAATATGCTATCTAGTATGGTCATAACTTTCCTTCCAAGGAGTAAGCGTCTTTTAATTTCATGGCTGCAATCACGATCTGCAGCTATGAGTCTTAGAATCCCCTTAATGGATAGCTGATTCTTATTTCCATTTAACAGGACAGGTGATCCCGGGAGTTTACTAAATTGTTCATGGTCACAAAGCTAGTAAGTGTGAGGGTAATGTGAGAAACCGAACTTGCTTCACTTCAGTAGGAGAGAGCACTTATAAGGGACCTCTAACTTGTCAATAGATGCACATCATAGATAGTATGAAGCTGTATACCTTGATGGTGGAGGACATCAACATTTCTGTAATAAGTGGAAACCCAGGGAACCCTTCTTGTCCCATTAAAGCAAGGCCATCCATCATGATGCTTCACTCACATTCTGATACAACTCAAAGACACTGACCTAGGTATGCTAAAATCAACTGAGCATCAAAATTGTTTTAATTCCCGGTGTCTGAGAGACATCACAGTTTTTAAAAAAAAATTATTCTCTAATGATATATTTTTTTTAAATGATGAGGATAATATACACCGATCTTCTCAGTCTCTGAGAGAGTTGTAAACATTCTTTCATTGGAGTAACCTGAGAGGATTAATGTGTAGATCTCAATCCATCAACTTCTTTGAAAAAAGTTGCTGTCTTCCTTGAGGAATTATATCACTTTTCTCTGGTTAGTGGAAACTATACATGACATTCCAAAGTCGAGTGGTTGGCTTTAATTCATAATGACTTTAAACTGTGATGGTACCTCAACTTTACAAGCTACAAGTTACTCCTGTAACTATCATGGGAGTAAAACCATTTTATAATCCTTCTTACTGGAATTGGTCCCAGACTCAGGATATTCTGAGTCATGTAAATATGCATCCATAGCAGAGTAGCCACATTGGCATCTTCTCATACTAATGATAAGGTTCCCTTATTGTTGTTCTTACTATCTTTTGCCTAGATGTTTATTTTCTCCTCAAAAATGCCTCACAGTGATCCAAATTGGAATGGTTGCTGTATTTCTAATTTTTCTCCCTTCAGTTTTTGTTCATAAAGGTATGACTTATTGAATTATTTTTTTTTCTTTTTTTTTTTTTTTTTGTGGGAGAAGGGGGAGAAAGACCCAGGTGAGGGGCAAAGAGGTGGAGGGATGGGGGGTGCAGGATGGGGGAGAGTCTGGGAGTGGGTGAAGAGAAGACAGCCAAGAAAACTGACAAAAGAGAGGAGACGGTCAGAGAGTGAGAGACCCAGAGAGGGAAAGTTGGAGTGAGAACAGGAGGGAGAGAGTGAGATCCGGAGAGAGACTGACAGACGGAACAGGTAGACTGCTGGAGAGAGTGGGCTCCACGGACACTGCGGGGAGGGGGCGAGGGACCCTGACCAACAGAGACACAGAAAGACAGAGACCAAGATGGAGAAGACAGGAGGCCCAGCTGAAAGGGGCCAATCAATAAACCAAGACATGGTCAGGCTGTGCGGAAACGGAAAACCAGAAGGTGGGGGGAGAGAGAAAGAGACGGATGGAGTCAAGGACAGAAAGACCCCGAGCCCCGAGCAGACCAAAGGGGAAGGGAGGAGTGACGGGGAGCCATCGCTGGGGGCTGGGGCCCCTCCTGGCCCACCGCTCCCCACCCCTCCTCTCAGAGGACCTCCCCTCTCCGCGTTCCTGCCTGAATTATTAATATATTAAGATATGGTCAAGTCCTAAAATGAATTTTCATATTGAAAGATATTATTTTGTTACTATCCATATTTCTAAATAGGCAGGGCTGTCCAGTTGAGTGCTCCCTAAATGGGCAACTCTGATATAAAGGTGGTTTCAAGGTCAAATAAAGTGCAGAAGAACTCACATCTTTTCCCAGAGCCTGCTCATTGCCTGAATGGATTAGATTTCCCTGGACACTCTTGTTCCTCAGCTGCTACTTGAGTGATTCAGGGACTTGAACTTCTTGCAAACCTTTTGCAGATAGATGATTTAATTAAGAGCATATGAGTCCAGAAAAACAGAATTACAACTTCAGACATCCTTACCTTGAATTGAACATGTGTAATGTCCCTGAGGTTAGAAGTGAGAGGCAAATTGTCTTTAATTCAGAGATTTTTTTTTACTTGGTCCTGAGAGGTAACTCATTTACTCAACAGGAATATTCTGAGCTAGTCACAAACATTTTTATCATGGGCCTTTAGCAATATGGCGGCAGGGGATCTTATGACTGAGTTAAGTAAAAGTGTAGGACACAGAAAAATAGCAATCTCCATTAATATGGGAATGCCTGCATTACTCATTGTACATTAATTAATGAAGAATTATACAGCTATGAGAAGTAATGAGTTGAGCCTCTAACCATTGACAAGACCTCAAAAATATCCATTGTGTGAAAAAAGAAAGCCTCAGAACAATGACTATACTGTGATCACATTTGTGGTTAAATGTTCATATGTACATTTGCACATTTGTATGCATATATATATATATATATATATGAAAATGTACATATCAAAATGCTAGAGATATTTATCTATGAAAAGAGGTATGAGGGTAGGGAGAGGGCAAAATGAAGATTTTTCAAAATAACTTCAGGAGTACCTACACTGATCTTTGAATCTTTAACAAGAATATTAAATGACTAGTGAAATATACTGAGAAGCAGAAAGATAGAACTCTGAAAATATATCAGAAAAAAATAGTTCACGTTTTAGAACTGATACTACATTATTTACATGATTTTGTGTTTACCCCCTTTTCTATTTTCTCTATCTTTCTGTTTCTATAAAACATTTATTACTTTTACAATAGTCATGATGTAACTAAACAATTAAAATATAAATGTAGTTGAACAATGCCTGGACTTAGACACTTGCCTATATTAATTCTGATTGGCATTTTATTCATCTGAGTTGATTCTCATAATGCATTTATTTCTTTCATCTCTGATGTATTTGTGAGCCTTAGAATAATTTATCTTTGACCTCGGAGCCTTCCAGCTATTTGTGTATTTACTTCTCTTGTAGGGGAATTGGAGTCTGTGATAAATTGAAGGATTCTTTCACTTCCAGGGTTTTCCTGGGTAGATGAATCTATGTTATGATTTATACTTTAATTTGGTAGGCAAGAGTATGCCATTCAACTTACTTTCTAATGTACATTTTTATAAGTTCTTTTTTATACATTATAAAATGTACTTTTGCAAGTAATCCACTAATGTCTATGACTACAGTCTTTCTCAGTGTTGGCATCAGAGATGCACACCAGCTAAATGTCAAAAGAAAACAGAAAATTATCTGAGTGGGGATCTGTGGTATATGCATGTGTTTCTGTATGTGTGCATGAGTGTGTGCACGTGTGTGTGTGTGTGTGATTCACACATTCATTTTTGAATGAGCTGTCTGAAAGTCATTCTCCCATTTTCTTCCCCTCAGCAATTATAAAAACTGCCCTTCCCAATATGGACAGAGAAGCCAAGGAGGAGTACCTGGTCGTTATTCAAGCCAAAGACATGGGGGGACACTCGGGGGGCCTGTCTGGCACCACAACGCTTACAGTGACCCTCACTGACGTGAACGACAATCCTCCAAAATTTGCCCAGAGTAAGTGAATTCCCTGTGTTGCATGAGCATCTCTGTATGATGTTTTCATTTGAATCTATGAAAACTAGATTCAATGAAAAATCTAATTTTCAGTCATTTGAAAAACTGATAGCAATCACTGAGTGCCTCTGACGTGCAAGGTAGAATAAACCCATGTATATAGGAGACTACCCGTGCTATCATTTGGAGCCCACATGTATCCTCACTTTACAGATTTCAAAGCATATATAAGAACATTTTCGAATATTAAACATAAAGTAAATATCACAGCTGAGTATTAGAACCAGCAAGCCTGGATGCAAAGATTTGTGCTTATTTCTCTAGTCCAGGGTAGTCCTGTGAAGAAAACTGGAGAGAATGATTGAAACGCACCTCAGGTATTGCTCTATCAATAGTCCCACTTGTTCTATAAAAGAAACTAAATCTCTAGAGCCTGAGGTGGAGAAGGCAGATATACAGTACACTTGCTGCAAAATATATACTCCTCCTTCCAGTGGCTGGCGGGACATCAATGATCACCGACTCTCCCAGTGCCTGTGAAAGCTGTGCTCGGCCTCCTAAACCTCGCAACAGCAATTGAGGCAGCCACCATCAGTGAATCAGGAAGACGATCATTATTTGCCAACTTTCCTGTACTCTCATAGAAACCTTTCCTTCTGTGCATTTTGGCAAGGGATCTTCTATTAGAGAGATGATTTAGGAAGAGCTTTCTGACATGAGAGCCTTAAATTGAGAGAAATGAATGATGAGTAGGAATTGGGAACAAGGTGAAACCATGAAAGGGAGGATGGACATTGCAACTGGAGGAAATAGATGCCCAAAAGTCCTGTGAAGAAGGGTATGTGGCCCTGAATGAGAATTGAAAAAATTCCACTACAGCTGGAGCACAGTCTGGAGAGCTAGGTTAGGCAGGGAGTCAGTCATCCTTGGATCTGTAGGCCATTTTAAGTACCATGATCTTTATCCTAATATCGCTGCTGCTGCTAAGTCACTTCAGTCGTGTCCGACTCTGTGCAACCCCATAGACGGCAGCCCACCAGGCACCCCGTCCCTGGGATTCTCCAGGCAAGTACACTGGAGTGGGTTGCCATTTCCTTCTCCAATACATGAAAGTGAAAAGTGAAAGTAAAGACCCTCAGCAACCCCATGGACTGCAGCCTTCCAGGCTCCCTCCTCCTAATATCGCTAGGAAGTCATTAAAATATTTTAAGTTGTAGGTTGAATAATAGGATTTGATTTTAAGGAAATCAGAGAAAATGGAAGCTGGCCTTCTTCCAGAGTCTTTTCCACACTGCAGCCAGGTAAAGGATGCTAGAAATCATTCACATAAAAGGTGATGAAAGCCCTGGCAAGCAGGGTCGATCGTGTGGGAATGGAGGGAAGTGATAGATGTTTGAGGGCTAATGTTAACAACAGTCTAAGGGTAGACTGCGCTTTCAGTCGAGGATGCAAGTTACCCTCTTCCTGACATGAGAGATCAGCTGCCTGCTGGTGCTCTTTGCTGGGATAGAAAATACTTTAGGAAAACCACGGTTTTTGAAGAGAGAGAGAGAGAGAGAGAGAGAGAAACCAGATGAGGGAGAAGGAGAGTGAGAGAGGGAGAGACAGAGACAAGGCTTGGAAATGACACATTTGAGGTGCTTTGGAAAAATTCTCTGCAAAAATGCCAAGGTAGAAAGAACAAGAAATACTGCATTTCATTAAGCATGTGAGAATATCCACATCTGGCCATTCATAAATCAGACAACAATGCAACCCTTTTTAAGCCGAAATGACGGAAATTAAAAACGCTGTCTCTTGCATCTTTCCCCCGATTCTTTTATTCTCTTTTCAGTTGCCATTATAGTTAATACACTAGCATGCAACTCCTCTTTCTCAGAAAATTATTGTTTCAATTGCACAGTAGCCTATGAGTTTCACAAGTGTTTCCTCTCTTAGAAGTAATAATGATTAACTATGATCACACTGAAAGGGATGATGAGAGTAGGAAGAATAACAGTGGATAATGAAACGTGTCACTGGCTCGATTTCTCAAAGCTTCCTGTTGCAGGGCTGGCAGTAAGGTGAGGCCCCATGCTGTCTTATTTACCTAATAAGCACATCTTGAGGAATCATCACAAGACCTTACCTGAAATATAAAGTTGGAAGGAAATGGAATCATTACTGATTATGGGGGGAGTGGGAGACTTGTGCTTGACATGATGATTTTTGGTGCCTACCTTGTGAAAAAACTGTTTTGTTCCCTAGTCCCATAATATTATGATTTTAAGAGGCATTTTGATTCCATCATTAGATAAAAGTGTGCCACTGCCATTAGAAAATTTTTCCCTCATAAGAAGTTATCCTTATATACTGGGTACAATGAGGCCTTAGTTTATCCAAGGGACTCAATGATTGAGTTCAAAATAGACTCAGGTAATGTTCTCTAGATTTAATTTTTCCTTTCGGGATTATGGTCCATTGAACGTTTATTTCCCCTTGTTCTCGTTACATGGGGACTACAACTTCCTGGTTGCCTGGATTTGGATTCCCCAGAAACAGGCACTGAGACAAGAATTTGATTATAAGTGGTTTATCTTGGAGATGATCCAAGAAAGGCCAGTTTGGAAGTGAGAATGTGAGGGAGGGGAGGCCAGAAAGCCAATGCTGTGTATTCTCAAGCCAGCTACCACTGAAGAAACTGGAGCTCCATCCCTTTGGGGATACCCTGGCACCCTGTAAATAAACAAAAGGAAAGAACAAGCTTAAGACTATCCTGCCAGAGAGGTGATGGAGCCAGGGATTTTATATAGTAAGTTGTGTGAGTCTTTGAGGGGTGTTAATTTTCTGAGAGTTCTAGCCTGACAGGCAATGGGCAACATGGGTTCTGAAGGCCAAAGGAAACCCTCAGAAGTTGGCTGTTGGCTAGAGGATATGAGTGACTGAAGTGGTTACTACCAGAGGTTAGGGCTTGGGGTACCAGCAGCTTCCCCTACACCAATGAGAGCGAATGGCACCGGTGCAACAGTCAAAGTGATCTGAATAAAAAAAGAACTGATATAACTAATTAGACACATTGTCCTGCCTCCCCCTAGGAGAAGGGATACACACTGTAATTGTATTTTTGCCTAGAGAGTTTTGAAGGTAGGATTTTTGGTCTTCAGAGCAAGGAGGACTTTAGTAACAAGAGGAGTGTTTCATGTGTCTGAACAGCTTGCTGCAGGGCATAGCAGAGGCTTGGTAATTGGATTTTATCAAAAATGGTCTACAAGTCTGTAAATATAAAGGTAACTTCAAAAGTGACTTTCAGTGTGTTACACATTGCATCTATCTGTGCCGAAATTAGCTTAATATTTTATGTTGGGCAACAATGAATATCCCCAAGGGCAGCCAATGTGATTATACAGCGAATGGGGAAGAACATTCACACAGACTCACTAATATCCTGATATAACTCTGCTCCAAATATGTACTTGGTAAACATATGGTTGAGTAAGTCCCATAACTCAGAAGAGTTTCAAAGAGAGATCGCTGCTTTTTCTGGGAACTATTTGTCTCTGACTCATGTAAAAGGTTGTATGTTCCACAGTGAAAAGGATGTTTTTGCCTTTCCCATCACTGTGTCGGTCACATCTGTACCCAGGTACCTCGAACAAGAAAGGTGCCCAATAAGTATTTGCTAAATGAATGAATGAATGGAACATATGCAGTGCTCAGGGTCTCTCCTCTTTCCTAAGGTCTGTATCACTTCTCGGTACCAGAAGACGTGGTTCTTGGCACTGCCATAGGAAGGGTGAAGGCCAATGATCAGGATATTGGTGAAAACGCACAGTCATCCTATGACATCATTGATGGAGACGGAACAGCACTCTTTGAGATCACTTCTGATGCCCAGGCCCAGGATGGCATTATAAGACTGAGAAAGGTAAGCTCAGGAAGGTTTTGCTCATCTTCAAAATATTAATACCTCTTTGAAATGTGAACATTGAAGATGGTGGTGGTTGGGTGGACTTCCTGATATAATCTTAGAAGGGAAGGAGGTTTGGCTTCTTTAGCTATGAAAAAGTAAGAGTCCTGGGACCTCCCTCATGTTCTAGTGGCTACGATTCCGTCCTCCTAATGCAGGGAGCCCAGGTTAGATCCCTGGTCAGGAAACTAGATCCTACATGCCGCAACCCACACGCCATGTGGCACAGCCAAGACCAGGCATAGTCAAATAAATGAATAATAAATAATGTTGGAAGAAATAAGAAGAAAAAGTAAGAGTCCTTTCTCACATCCTATCTCTTGGTCCTACTTTATATTTCAGCTAAAGCTCAGTAAGCAGTGACCATGGTGGTGCTAGCCTGCCATCTCATCCATCATTTCTCTCCTGTCTGTGCCTCAGTGTTTTACCATGAGTCGCAGGAACTTGCTCAGTTCTTGTCCAGAGCCTCCAGCTATCTAGGAAAGTCAACACTGAAGGCAGCCTTCAAGCAATAAAGGACAAAGACTTGTGGACAGTTTTCTTGGAAGAAATTACCTTGAGGCAGATTGTCTGTGGCTCCTCAGAGATTTTTCAGTTGGCGGAGGGGAGGGGGATCCTCATTAGCCCACAAAAGTGGCAAATTCAATGCCTTTTCTATAGAACTCGCCCCCCCCATTTCTGTATTCCTGCTTCTTCAGTTCAGTTCAGTTGCTCAGTCGTGTCCGACCCCATGAATCGCAGCATGCCAGGCCTCCCTGTCCATCACCAACTCCCAGAGTTCACTCAGACTCATGTCCATCGAGTCGGTGATGCCATCCAGCCATCTCATCCTCTGTCATCCCCTTCTCCTCCTGCCCCCAATCCGTCCCAGCATCAGAGTCTTTTCCAATGAGTCAACTCTTCGCATGAGGTGGCCAAAGTACTGGAGCTTCAGCTTTAGCATCATTCCCTCCAAAGAACACCCAGGGCTGATCTCCTTCAGAATGGACTTGATGGATGTCCTTGCAGTTCAAGGGACTCTCAGGAGTCTTCTCCAACACCACAGTTCAAAAGCATCAATTCCTCGCTCAGCTTTCTTCACAGTCCAACTCTTGGAGTAGTTCTAAAACATGCATTGAAGGTTCCTAGGTCTTCATTGCAATCTCTGCTTTTAGAGAAACTCAAAGACAGACAAACTAGTCAGCCTGTTATTCTGGCTCGTTCTGGCCCTGAAAGGACAGGGCCAACCTGGCTAACATAAGATACTCCAAATTATGATCAAATGTCCAAGCAATGAGGTCAGTGAAGCTCAGCTTTGTTTTGTTCCTGGGTGTGGGGATGGACTTCTCAGGTGGTGTTAGTGGTAAAGAACCCGCCTGCCAATATAGGAGATGTAAGACGTACGGGTTTTATTTCTGGCTTGGGAGGATCCCCTGGAGGAGGGCATGGCAACCCACTCCGGTATTCTTGCCTGGAGAATCCCATGGATAGAGGAGCCTGGTGGGCTACATCCATAGGGTCACAAAGAGTCAAACAGGACTGAAGCGACTTAGCATCCACACACCTGGGGCTACCACTGAAGAAAGAAATATCTCCACAAATAGTACAAAGAATATATGGCAATCTGTGATTGCTTTTGCTCACAACCATTTGTGTGTATGTACGTATGGTAAATATGAAAGATTCTGCACATTTTCCATATTTATTTCTCATCATGACAAGTTTATTGAAAAAAAAATGTGTAGAGCACAGTTCAGTATTTTATGGACATGGGCATTTGCAAAGGAAAATGCCCCTTTATCCTCATAATGAGTATTTTGCTCAGTATTGTACTGCATGTTTGTTGTGAAGTAGTAGAAATTAATTTTAAAACAGATTTGCTGATTCATGAATTGAAAGACGTATGATCAGTCACGCTGTTGGGAGCCAGTCGTTCTGCCCTCTGTCTTGATCAGCAATATATTGACATGACTCCGAGCTTACTATCTGACTCTCTCTCATGTTACACAGGGATCTGCTCCCCATGGTCATGCTTTTGAAGTCCCCCATCAGGGAGGTCTTGACAGTGAGAACCTGGAATTTTCTGGATATACTCTAAAATACAAAATCAAGTTTAAAAATCAATTTTGAAGAAAAAATTGGTTGCATCTATTTTAACTCTGCTGAGCAATGCTTCGTTTTGACCTGGATGGAGCTCAGTAGTAAAAGTTGCAAAGTATTTAAAAACTCATGTTTGAAATAGAGTACAGTATAATTATACTTGAGTCAATTATTGAATAACCCAGGGCCACATTTTCCTTGGTTAATGATTCCTAATGTCATTTTTATTGTTATTATTAACTGCTATTCTTTGTTACCATAAGGTGCTTTTATAAACTGAAGCAATTAGCCATTTGCTCTATTTTTATTCACCGCTCTTCATAAACTTAGAAACATATTCACATCTCAACACCAAGAAACACATGCATTTTACTCTGGAAAATGATGTACGGAGTCATTTTCCCACAATGCATGGACCCTGTTTTTGGTCTGATAAAGTCCTAAGGACACCAGAATGTGTTCAGGTTGGGCTAAGAATTTAGCAGAGCATAATATGCTATATTCAATGGCATTTGTGAAGAATTTGAAATTACATAATTGTTACAGTTGGGGCTGTTGCAAAATTGTGAAAATGATGATGTTGAATCATGTATTCATGGGTATGTGTATATATGTGCTTAGAAATTTCAGAATGCGCAGGATTGAGTATCTGCTTTATTAGAAAATATCTCTCAAGAAAAGTCCAGTCCAATTAGAAAAAAATTCAAATATAAAAATCAACACTATATATGTGTATATATAAGCTTGTAGGAGAGTTCTGAAAGAATTCAGTAATGCTGCTTTGTGTTCAGACTTCTTTTAAAAAAAATTTGCATCACAGATGTAAAGTTCAATTTCTTATAAGAAATTGCAGTGCAAGCCTAAATTATCTTTTTGAACCTTGACAGAAATACATCCTTGACATCTGAAGTATTATGCCCTGCTGAGAGAATTGGACAGCGAGGATTCTGACGCAGATGGGCTTTGGGTTGTTAAGGGGGGCTGTGTTCTTTTACCTTCCTCTATTTACTTAGATCATTAAGTCTTTGGGGCTTTTAAGGCAGGAAGAATTAATAGGTCAGAAATATTTTCAGTAATGGTGCAATGAGGTAATTTCGTATTGCTTTTAAGTGGTTTGTAGAAGACACAGTAAGTCCTAGCTATCTATATATCTACTTGTCTCCCTCTTCCTTCCCTTAAATATAAAAACAGGTAGATATATATCTGCATACATCTTTATATGTCCACCTGCTTCACAGCACGGAACTCATAATAGAGACCTTCTCAGAATGCCCTAAAAAAGAATAAACTTGATTTTAGCCATGATCAGCAAAGCAGTGATGCTCTAGAAGTGAAATAGGAAAACACTCTTTGTTGGGATTAGTGCTAAATTATGCTTTATAATGTCTCCATGGACTAAACAATGATTATTTCTTGTTCTTTACATTTCACACACTGTTGCAGAAATGATAAAAAATATTCTTCCCAGATAGAGATTGTGTTTGATGCTGCCTTATCTCCGACCAGCAGAGGCCCGATTAACTGACTGATTGGTATGCAGGTCACACCATCACTAGTAAAATTTTATTATGACTCTGAAGTGAAATTTTGATGGCACGATTCATGACTGTGAATATTTTGTGAATTCCAAGTGAAATGAGCAAAACAAAACAAAACAGTAGGAGATTAGATTCACTGAGCTTGTATAATAAACAGATATCAATAAATGCCTGTAAAATTTACAGGTTGAATATGGGGGATAGGAGAGTGATCCCATTAAGACTCACAAATGGGCTTAAATGCACATAACGATCATCCATCAGTGTTATACTCATTTGTTCTCGCGGCTGTGGTCATTAGTGAGAAACATTCATCTTTGTCATTTCTTAACAGCCTCTGGATTTTGAGACCAAAAAATCCTATACACTGAAGGTAGAGGCGGCCAATGTCCACATTGACCCGCGTTTCAGCGGCAGGGGGCCCTTTAAAGACACGGCGACCGTCAAAATTGTCGTCGAAGATGCTGATGAGCCTCCGGTCTTCTCTTCACCGACTTACCTCCTGGAAGTGCATGAGAACGCTGCTCTCAACTCCGTGATTGGGCAGGTGACCGCTCGTGACCCCGACATCACCTCCAGTCCAATAAGGTATTTCTCTTTTAAAAGGAAGATTCGCTACGGCCTGTGACAAGCAAATCAGTACAAAATGTAATTATGTATGCAGTCCATGTGGCTGCCTTTGAGACACTGCTCACATGGCCAAGGGATTTTGGTCAACATGCACCACGCTTGTGTCTATGGGTGTGTTGCACACACATATGCCCACACACCTGGGAACAGCTATATATAATGCTCAGAGCCAGAAATGCTAAGATGAAGAAAGCTGTTTGGCTTTCAGAGAGCACAGTGAAAAGGCCAGATCACATGTATTTTGCAGTGCTTTTGGGTGGACCCTTTATATTACATTGTTTTTGCTTGTTGTCCTTTTGTTTTCTAGCATCAGAAAAGGATTGCTATTTTCTTTTCTTTCTCCTTTGACAATCACATGGATTATGTATAAAAATTTAGAGCTGTAAGGTATTGTCTTGGAGTAGTAAGAGACCCTCATCTTATTTCTGTATTTGGGTTTGAAATTATCTTTTTATTACTAGATGGACATTTCTGATCGGTCAGCATATCTGCATGGGTGCCTTTTAGACAAAAACCTTTCTCTGCTATTTCAAAAGTACCCTTTGTTTATACTTTCCCTGCTCAAAAATTTTCCCAAGATGAGAAATATAACCCTTCATTAAGGATTTTGTTCTTTTTTTTAGAAATGAGGCTCAGTTCTGGGTTTTTTTGTTGTTGTTGTTGAACTGTGTACATCTTTTCTCTTTTGCCAGTCACCCAAATGACGGTGCAGATGCTCAAGCTAAATAGCTTTCTTCCGAAAGAACACTGAAAATCTATAACTTGTCCACTGGTCTCCAAGGGTGAAGTGTTGGTTAATGACGTGTTTGAGTGTGGATTTCAAATATTTTCTGAGAAATGCTTGTTGAAAAAGAGAGAGAAAATATATATAGAAGAATACAGTTTTAAAGAATTGTCCAGTTAATTTATGAGTTAGATGTCAGCTTATATGCAAGTCATTCAGTTTCTAAATTACGGGGACTTAGGGCAGATATTTTTCTAATTACTTTATTCAGGGAAACTCTAGATAGACAAATGGCTTTCTGAAAGCTATGTTTATTCAATTCTTGTTCCTGTATTAAATGCCCAATACTCCCGAGGGTGGTGAAACGCTGAGGCTGGAGGTAAAACACTTCGGCGTAGTCAGTGCCCCAAATAATTTGTGTCTGGGCAAAAAAAAAAATCCTTTTCAGATCCAGAAAAGTTGTTTTTAGCACAAGCCATTTTGAAATTCAGGATGAGAGTGTATCTCATAAGGATACCAAAAAAATGCTTTCTTCAAAAGAGCAACCTCTAAGAAGGTAAAACTCCATGTGGGGAATTGAGGAATGGTCAGTTGCCTATTCTCTGTTCTAAGGAACTCAACATGCTGTAGGCACACGGAATCCTCCCTATTTGTTAAGAGAACCGTACCTCTAAAAGGGACAAGAATTGGATACCAGGGAAGAAAGAATCCAGAAAAATAAGTTTAGATGGATGTCCATTTTCTGACTAAATGGTGAAGTTGTGAAATCACTTTATGCTGAAATTCTAATATAAATAGAGGCAATGATACTTGTTGAGTAAATGAATCTGCCCCGTTTTCAACTGTTACCCATTTTCTTCTGAAGGAACACAGAACTGAGCAGTTCCCACTTCCTTCACATCTTTAAGCATAAGGGACAGGGTAATGGCAAGCGTAAACAAGACTGAACCGACCGAGAGACCGTGGGCCAGCTTAGCACTGGGTTTGTCAAGATTTCTACTCCTGTCAGCAAAGACTCCATAGGGGGCCAGGAGCAAGCCAAGCGGAGGACCCTCATGGAAAGTGGGGGTTCAGATATCAGAGGAGTTCCGGGTACACCCCAGACATGGAATCTGGAGTACCAGCAGGAACAAACTTCCTGTGCGGAGACATGTCCTTCATCAGCTAGAGATGAAGTGTGAGGAACTTTTGGTACTGAAGTAATACTAACCTCAAATGGGCAGAAATGGGTAAAAATCTAGGTTTAGAGCTCCCCACGTGTTGTAATCTATCTTTTTACTTATGTAAAAATGGATATTTTTAGAATCATTCCAGTTCACAGGGAATCCAGTGACTATTATCACTGCAGTTGATTGTTACGGCTATTGCTATTGTTTTTTATTACTGCCATTGGCATAAAAGGCAGGTGTATAAGAAGCTTGAGGCTGCTTAGCAACAACTGCCTGGTTTGGAAGCATTTCATTTCCAGGCAAACTAAAGGAGGCTTGGGGCCATGTTCCCAGGAAGAGATGGACAGATGAAGTGCCATTTGATGACACAGTCATATCTGTAGCTCTGGTAGATGGCAGGCAAGTGCTATTAATTGTTCCCTTGGCATATGTGCCTGTGTATGTGCAAATTCACTTCAGCCATGTCCAACTCTTTGCAGTCCCATGGACCATGTGCGCCAGGCTCCTCTGTCCATGGGATTCTTTAGGCAAGAATTCTAGAGTGGGTTGCCACTTCCTTCTCCAGGGGATCTTCCCAACCAACGGACAGGACCCGCAGCTCTTAAGTCTCCTGCATTGGTAGGCAGGTTCTTTAATATAGCGCCACCTGGGAAGCCCAGGTGGCATATATGGCCCCACCCAAAGAAGGGGTGATCAGTGTTTCAAATCATTTCCAGTAGGGTTTTGATGCGTTATTCAGAAAGAGCGCCCCACGTGGTTCTAATTGGCGGTGCATTGGCTCCATGGGATAAGAATGTAAGAATCACCAACTGCATTTTTTCAGTATCTGTTCTGCATTTTTGCAGTTATCCCCCCTCCCACCTTAGTCCCCGAGTTGGGTTGTGGAGAGTGGCTTTCCTCTTTCTATGCACAATTGGTTAATTTCTGTAGAAAATTAAATTTCCTGACTAGCCAGAGCAGTACAGAGTTCCTTATACGTCTAGCAGACAGATTTAGAGCCATTTAACCTTTTAAAACAGGACTAGAGGACACAGATATTCAGGGAATTATCAAGTAACAAATAGTAACGCATGATTGTCTCTTTAGGACTGTTGTATTTTATATACTAACAAGACTGTATCCATCGTTTAGGGGAATGTTTGCTTTGCTATCCAGCAAGAAATAGGCATTTATTGTGGCATTGGCCATGTTAAAACATGTAGTCATTAATTGGCTGGTCAGCTTCCTCTACGACTCTGCTTCTTTTGAGAGCTCACTGACAGGCTAAAAATATCAATGTATTTAAAAAATTCTTATAACTAAACATGTGTCTGTGTCTATAAACATGTCTGTATTTATATCTATGTTTGTATAATCACAGGGCAAACACACAGTGATACAAAGACAAAACACAAAGGCAAAATCTCCCTTCCGGGAACATTAATTAAGCATGTGCTACTTTCTTCATTAGCATATGCATCTCAGTAATATAGAATATAGTTGTGTAAATTATTTAAAAGATGCCATGTCTTGAACAGATCGTTTCAAACCCTGTCAATGCTACTTCCCAGACAGATAGCTGGTCTCTGGAATTCTCTTTGAGACTCAGCTTCTTCCTTGGTATTCTAGGATAATATCATTTTCCTCAGACAGTTACTGACATAATTAAGTTGTTAAATAAAATAAGTGGAGTTATTAGGACTACCAACTAATAAAGCCACCATAAATTTCATATCTTAAATGCAAAATAAAAGCCTAGTACTCATTTTAGTAGAGATTCTTCTACTAAAGTTTGCTGACTGTGCAGGATTATCTTTTTCTTTTCACTTATCAGTTGCATGCTAAATAGTCTAATTAACCTCATTTGGTCTAATTTGCCTTTGCTACTGTGGTGAATATTGCTACTAGTGAGTGCTTAATATGTGGCAGAGATGTGCTACATGGGTTCATTTCATTCTTTAACACCTCTGTGAGATAATGTGTATACTCATTTAACAGATGAGGAAGCTGAGGAGAAAAAGACTATCTTGCCTGTCGTCACACAAATAGTCAAGGATGGAACTGTGGTGCATAGCCATTTTTTGTTCTTTCTTTCTGACAATGCAATGCCTGATTTCTATCCTTTGTCACACTCCCTTTCTTTCCTTGTGATTTCTGTGACACAAACTGTGTCTTGACACAAACTGTTGGGATGGCTTAGCAGGACCAGTTTTTTCTGCAAATCTTTTTTATTTGTTTATTCTAGTAAGTTTCAGGTGTGCAGAATTATAGTTAGACTGCAATGTTTATAGTATAAGTGTTATACTATGGTAGGTACTATAGTACAGATGTTTGTGGTATAAACATCGATATACACTACAGACTTTTCACCACCACAAGCCCAGTCACCACCTACCAACATACAGCTCACCACCCTCACCCATTTCACCACCTCCAAAAGCCTCTTCCCTTCTGGTAGCTACTCATCCCTATGAGTGTGTTTCTGTTTTATTTTGTTTTAGATGGCACGTGTAAGTAAGATTATATATTTGTTATTTCTCTGACAAACTTTACTTAACATAATACCTTCAGGGTCCATCCACATTTTCACAAATGGTAGGATTTTATTCTTTTTCATGACTGAGTAGTATTCCACTGCATTTTGTTTGTGTGTGTGTGTGTGTGTGTGTGTGTGTGATCTTCTTTATCCATTCATTCATGGATGGACATTTAGATTGTTTCCATATCTTGGCTATTATAAGCAAGGCTGCTCTGAATTAGCAGGAAATACAAAACCCATTCATTTTCTAACTGGTTTCATGCAATTCAGGATGCACAAGATCAAGAAAAAGGAGAGTATACCAGGCTGTGGAATTAACCAGAGTATGAGTGGAGGATTTCTTGCTCCTTCAGTTCAGTTCAGTCGCTCAGTCGTGTCCGACTCTTTGCGACCCCATGAATCACAGCACGCCAGGCCTCCCTGTCCATCACCAACTCCTGGAGTTCACTCAAACTCATGTCCATGGAGTCGGTGATGCCATCCAGCCATCTCATCCTCTGTCATCCCCTTCTCCTCCTGCCCTCAATCCCTCCCAGCATCAGGGTCTTTTCAAATGAGTCAACTCTTCGCATCAGGTGGCCAAAGTATTGGAGTTTCAGCTTCAGCATCAGTCCTTCCAGTGAACGCGCAGGACTGATCTCCTTTAGGATGGACTGGTTGGATCTCCTTGCAATCCAAGGGACTCTCAAGAGTCTTCTCCAACACCACAGTTCAAAAGCATCAATGCTTTGGTGCTCAGCTTTCTTCACAGTCCAACTCTCACATCCGTATATGACCACTGGAAAAACCATAGCCTTGACTAGACGGACCTTTGTTGGCAAAGTAATGTCTCTGCTTTTCAATATGCTATCTAGGTTGGTCAGAACTTTCCTTCTAAGAAGTAAGCATCTTTTAATCTCATGGCTGCAGTCAGCATCTGCAGTGATTTTGGAGCCCCCAAAAAATAAAGTCTGACAGTGTTTCCACTGTTTCCCCATCTATTTCCCATGAAGTGATGGGACCAGATACCATGATCTTCGTTTTCTGAATGGTGAGCTTTAAGCCAACTTTTTCACTTTCATCAAGAGGCTTTTTAGTTCCTCTTCACTTTCTGCCATAAGGGTGGTGTCATCTGCATATCTGAGGTTATTGATATTTCTCCCGGCAATCTTGATTCCAGCTTGGGCTTCTTCCAGTCCAGCGTTTCTCATGATGTACTCTGCTTGTAAGTTAAATAAGCCTAGCCCTTTTGTGTGGGTCTGTTACTATCAGCTGTGAACCAAATTATGATTAAGGAGGTAACAGGAGAAACAATAGGTATTTGATGAATCAGGCACTGTGTTAAGCTTCTATTATGTATCATTTCACTTAATTCTCACAAAAGACACCTGTGAAGTACTCAGTATGATTCCAGTTTTACGAGGAAGGAAACTGAGGATGTTTCCTATGCATGGTGATATAGCGGCAGGTGTGAGGGCTAGGGTTAAATCCAGATTTCTTCTTACCATTGACCACTATGTCTGCACGTGCTTTGCTAGGTCCTGGCATTTGCATGAAGTGTAGGATGATGACAGCTAATGTTTACTGTTTACTTTGTGACAGACACTCTGAAACAGTGTTAGAGGCAGCAAGTTATTTGTACTTAAGGCCAACTTACTAGCACAGCTGCTTAGTTGCTGTCGTGTCCGACTCTCTTGTGACCCCATGGCTTGCAGACTGCCAAGCTCCTCTGTCTGTGGGATTTTCCAAGCAAGAAGACTGGAGTGGGTTGCCATTTCCTCCTCCAGGGGATCTTCCAGACCCAGGGATCAAACTCACGTCTCCTGCATGGGCAGATGGATTCTTTACTGCTCAACCACCAGGGAAGCCCCTACTAGCACAGAGTGGGTGTTAATTAACGGTCAGTGCTTTCATGTAAACCTGCTATGGTTCATTTTTATTTTCCACCCAATAAATACACGTCAAGTGTGTATTTATTGTCACCATGGTGTTGAGATGGCATGTGACTGTTTTCTTTTTTGATGGCTGCTTCCTACTTTTCTTTCAAAGCGTTTCCCGTACGTCTACATGAGCTGCTTGAATTAAAAGTGGGCATGATGGCTATTCAGCAGTCAAAGTGGGTTGACACATAACCATGATGGCCACAGTGCTGTGTTGTCCGAATTCCTCTCTTGAAGTGCCCACTCAACACAAGACTCTGCCTTTTTTTTCCTACTTGCATTCTGGCATTTTTACAATTCACCTCAGACACCAGGCTTACCATTAATGAGCTCTTTTCCTGAAAGCACTTCTGATAGTCCTGATATCCAATGGTGCGACAGTGGAAATATTTCATAGAGAACCTGGTAATTGTATGGTGAATAAACTGTGTATCGATTGACTCTCTCCTCAGTCTTGCAATAATTCCCAAGAGACCTTGTCTCTTTTTACTGTTGTTTTTAATCGTGATGAGAACACTTTACATGAGATCTGTCTTTTTAACAGAGTTTTAAGGGTACAATACAGTATTGTTAACTATAGCCACAGGGTTGTGCAGAATGTAAGTGACACTTTATAGCAACTTCTCATTCCTCCCTTCTCTGAGGCCAGCCGGACAACCATCATTCTAGGCATCTATGACTCTGACTGTTTTAAGTAAAAGTCGCTCAGTCGGGTCCAACTCTTTGCGACTCCATAGACTATACAGTGCATGGCATTCTCCAGGCTAGAATACTGGAGTGGATAAGCTGTTCCCTTCTCCAGTGGATCTTCCCGACCCAGGAATTGAACCGGGTCTCCTGCATTGCAGGAAGATTCTTTACCAGTTGAGCTACCAGGGAAGCAAGAGCCCAGGTGGAATACAAGTGGAATCATGCTATATTATCCTTTGATGACTGGTTTCTTTTACTTAGCACAATGTCCTCCAGGTTTATCTATGTTGCTGCACATTACAGAATTTTCTTCTTTTTGAGGCTAAACAACAATATACCATATACTACATTTTCTTTACCCATTCATCTGCTGATGGCCATTTACGTTGTTTCCACATCTTAGCTATTGTGAATAATGCTACAGTGAATGTGGGGGTGCTAATATGATTTCAGTTCTTTTGAATAAACGCACAAAAGTGAGATTGCTGAATCATATGGTCATTCTATTTTAATTTTCTAGGAACTTCCATACTGTTTTCCACAGCTGCTGCACCACTTTCCTTCCCTACCAACAGTGCACAGGGGTCTAGTATCATACAAGGAGTCTTTTAAAAGCAATTAAACCTTGGTCATTCAGTTCCTGCACACTTTTAGCCAATTAAAATGTGAATGTTTCCCATTTCAAAAGTACCAGCTTATCCAAGTCATTTTTCCCCCCAAAAAACTCACTGTACTGCTAATTCAGCTAACAATGATTAATACTAATTAAGTCATGTATTCATTTAGTCATATAGTCACCTATTCATTCACATTACTATATATATATATACATATATGTATGTACATATATAACATTTATGATATATATATATATATGTCACATATGGAATGGTACACACATATCTATATCTATGTTTTAGATATAGATATACAGAACTCATGGTTTCTCAAGGGATTTCTATAGAGACAGAGCCTCTGCCCTCATGGACATTGCTCTATAGTAAGGAAGCGAGTTGCACACCTGTGTTAAAGTCAAGTCTTTCACAGTTATCTAACCTTTAATTCAATCGGAAAAATGATAAGCAAAACTAGATTATTTTTAGGCTCACCCAGAAGAAGAGACTTCTTAGTTTTCTAAGGGATTGCAATAGAAGGAACTGCAGATACTCAGTGATGCTAATGTGGAACTATGTCACACTCTAGAGAACCTAGTATTAATCTAGAGCATGGACTGTGTGTATCTTCTTTTCTCTCATTTTTTGTTCCATACCTCCCTCCCTGCCTCTTCTTTCTCTCTCACTATTAAGAGAAGCTTTGGGTAGAAAAAGGCTCCTTTTTCTCTTAAAGGTATAATAAATAATGTGTGATGCAGGGACTTTAGAATTCTGGGACTAGCAGAACTCAGATAATATTATTTATTAAAGCAGTTAGAGCAACCAGTAGAGCAATTAGAGCCAAAAAGCTGAAAACTTGTCGATGGAATTTTTGATATTTGAAGTGCATGCGAGAAAATGTTAAAATGGTTTCTTTAGGCACAATAACAAAAGCTAGAATGAAATTAAACAGTGAGAAAGAAACAGTTGGAGTTCAGTGAAATATAATAACTGATTCATAACTAAGGGGTTTATTTCATTATTAGTGACTCTAAATAGCATCTTCACTCACAGTTGGTTCAAAAATGTATCTTCCTGTAAATTTGCCATACAGAGGCTGCAAACCAATGTTTAGCAAAACATTTCTTTATAATTTAAAGTGCATTTATGCCTGTTAAATTTGAAAAATAGATATATACCACTTTTCTCCAAGAGCAGCATCTCCCTAGCTGTGCTCTAAGGAACATCACTAGGACTAAAGACAGTGTGACCAGATCAATTTGAACTCCAGTTTCTTTGCACTAGGATTTCATAGATAAGTTAATTGGCTCAGGTGCCTTGCACTCTTTAAGAAGAAGAGATTTAAAGTTTGAAATTTCTGTAGAGAATCAGAAGCATCTGAGGTAAAGGACGCTCAGGCTTCCTTGCTGGTCTGAGCTCTAGATTCTAATCCATCAAGCATTGCAGCTATCATGGCACTTATTCCTATTTTGTAAGAGGATACATGTCTATATGTTATTATAATATATAAATTTGCCCCCTTTCCTTTCCATAGACCCTTCATGAAGGGGTTGGGGGGCGGGTGTGTTCCATGAGTAAATAGTTTAAACTCTATTACATGAGGCCAGAAGTCAGTCAAGTATAGCCTGTGTCCCGAATCTGGCTCCCCACTTCTTTTTTTTTTTTTTTTTTTCTTTTAAGTTTGATTGGAATGCAGCCACTCTCATTCCTTTATGCCTAAGAACTGCAGTGGAGTCATTGTAACAGAGACAGTATGACCTGCAAAGCCTAAGATATTTATTTTACAAAAGAGTTTGTCATCTCCTACGGTATACTGGTAAGAGCTTGGGTTTTTCATCAGTAATCTTAACAGTTGATTCTCACATAATTTCAGGATCCTAATCTATCTAGAAAACTCCCTAGAGAGAGGATTAAAAAAATTCTTAAAAAAAAAATCTGTTGTAGTCAAAGAAATTCTTTGTATTAAAATCCAGTTGTATATGATGGAGTTGACATCCTCCATACTTGCCTTAGAACCCTCCGGAGGTTAGTTCTATGGGGCCCCTGACCCTGTGTGCACTTACTTTGAATCTACTGGAAAAAATTGGCTTCATGTAGCATAGCTTTTGGAGAAATCACCATAGCTATCATGCTTGTGTGCTCAGTTGCTTCATTCATGTCCGACTCTGCAATCCTGTGGACTGTAGCCACCAGGCTCCTCTGTCCATGGGGATTCTCCAGGCTAGAATACAGGAGTGGGTTGCCATGCCCTCCTCCAGGGGATCTTCCCAACCTAGGAATGGACCCCTCATCTCTTGCATTGCAGGCAAATTCTTTACTGATGAGTCACAGGGGAAGCCAATAACTATCATATGGACTGTGAAAAGGCATCATGAAAAAGACCTGGATGCTTACTCACTTGGAGTGGGGAATATATTTGTTTCTTGCATGAATTTCTCATAATACCTGATTTTTCTACCTGCCCCTTCCATTCTCTAGACCTCAGTGATGATTACAATACAGATTGTCTTAACTAAATTAGTCTCTGCTTTTCAGTGTCTTGGAAAAATCTCTGATTCCAGCAGCATTTCTCTTTCTCTGAAAACATGAAGTGACATGAAATAGAAATTCACTTGGAATAGATTTGCTGGAGTATGTTCGACAAACTCTAACATGTATTCCCCAATACGAGAGTAGATATTTAAGGAGTCATACTGGGAGTATCTTGCGGATCTTTAGTTATGTCTGTTTAGGGTTTTAGTACAGGGCCCTTCACAGGTATCTCATTTATACTATATTACATGAACTCTGTGATTACCCATATTCTTACTCCCATATTCCCATTAAAAACATGGGTTACAGGTTGTTTTCCCTGAAAGTAGATGGCATTTGAAGTACAAGCTGTTTGTTAGAGAGAAGCACCTGTGACTGGGAGGGGACAGAAACAGGCGGACAGGGGGCACGATTAACCTGCAGTGCAGGCCTGGCAAAGCCTTGGCCCAATCCAATGGAATGCATATTGATCATCAGAGGAGTCCTATGTCCTGCCAAATTGGTAGTGTCTTTATCCCTCTGCTGGCTTAATCTCCAGGTAACACAGGACAATCTCTGAAAATGAGGCAGATTCTCAGGAGCTGATACTTAGAGGGTTTCCCCTGACTGCTCCTCCTACAGCTCTGGTGTCCTTCCTTAAAGGGGCAGCTGCCCTGTGTATCTTCACATCCCTCCAGCACAAGTGCAGGGAACCTCTTTACTGAGGGAGTAATTTGACTAACTTCACCCTGCTAGCCATCTAGCTCCACACTATGGTGTGGTGGCAAATATGTATCTGTTCTGTATTTTGAGATGCAGGCTCTAAGCAGCCAATTGATTTAGCTGAAATGTTTCCAGTGTGGTACAATAAACCTGACTCATAATAATAATAAAAAAATCAAGCTTCACATATTAATAAACTATTTTAAGACAAGTGATCTAGGGTGCTTTTTAAAAAAAGCATAAGAAGTTTTAAAGAGGGGGAAAAAATGGGAAAAGTGCTTATCTGGGGTTTAAAATGTTTTTATTTTTTTGTGATTGGTGAAGTCTCTGTACCCTCCAGGGAACAAAACTTAATAATAACATTTATATTCTGAGAGAAACAAAGCTGCTTGTATAGGCTGAGCTGTGTTATCTAACATTATTATACTCATAAGGCAAAATAAATCCCCTATTTTGCATCCCAACAAAGGGAGCTTGACACTCTTATCTGATGTTCAAATATTTATGGGAGTCATTTCAACAAAGCCTTTAGTTTTCCTTATATTTCTACATTCTGATGTGACACAGTGTATTATACAACCTTGCTTTTGATAAAGGACAATCAGATTTGACTTAGTGTTGCAGACGAAAACATAGTATTGCATATTTAAGAAGAGAACATGTTAAAAGATGGAGGAATGTCATTCCCATCCACCTATCAGACGTTTATTAGCTCTCTTCTGTGTGTTTGAAGTCAGTTTGCTGGCGAGTGGAATAGGCTTAGCTGAAATAACTATAAATGGCTCTTGTGGTACAAGTCAAGTTTGGGATAGTCAACTGAGTTATGTATTAATAGCTTCATGGTAAATGAAAATAAAGTTTATGGAAGTCCTTAAGAAGGTTCAGAGTTATGAAAGATGTATTTAATGGTGCAAAAGACAGCACAAGATCTAAATGTCCTTTAAAACCAAGGATCTGAAACTGCAGAACAGATGTGGAAAGGGAGCAGAGCCCACGGGGTGGTTAAGTTGGAGGATGGGGTCTCCACTGGAGAAAGAGGAAACATGTCTGGAGCACGTTTATTCAACAACAAGTACATGATATTAGGCTTTGCACTTACATGAAGATCCAAGACTAGATTAGACCATGTGGTCAGGCACTGTGTTTTAGGGATGAGCATTTTTGGTAAAAAACACTTTTGACCTCCTAGAAAGATATTATCTGGCTGAATATAGGAATGGTTATTTATAACATAAAAATATATGTTATTTTTGTTGTGATAGCAAGTAAACAAGCTATTTGAGTCTAAATGCACTTCCATTTCTTAAAGAATTAATAGGATGCATCTTTTTAAGTTGTTTTTTTTTTTTTTTTTTTTTGATGTGGACCGTTTTTAAAGTCTTTATTGAGTATGTTACAACACTGCTTCTGTTTTATGTTTTGGTTTTTTGGCCTTGAGTCATGTGGGATCTCATTTCCGAGATCAGGGATCGAACCTGCACCCCCTGCATTGGAAGGTCAAGTCTTAACCACTGGACCACCAGGGGAGTCCCGACAGGATACATCTGGTTCACCTCTTACTTCCTAGCACTTACCATAAGACCTTAGCACTTACTGAGTCTGAATGTCCAATTAAAATTTTTAAGTGTATATAAATAACTTTAGGAAATTTTCAAAACACCTACTTTTATATGCACTACTCTTATTTCTTGGGTGTACAATGTTTTCCATAAAAACATATTTTACTATATAATTAATGGTTCTGACAAAAATTGGACAAACATAAAATCAAATACCACCATTCTGACAACTATTCAACACTGACTAATTGATTAAGTGTCAGATATTATGGTCAGGAGATTACACTTATTATCTCACTAACTTTGTGGCTGGGTAAAAATGTATATGACCCTCATTTTATGACTCAAAGCATTGAGAGTCATAACAATTTATGTGGGCTACATAAGTAAAAGGAGGATTAACTAAGAAATTAATATACAGGGCTTAGAAGACAGGCCAAAAATTAGGAAGGCCATGATAAATACATGAAATATTTATTAAGTCTCAATTCTGGTTGTGGTCTCCTGATCCATACAGCTACACAATGATGTATTTCCATCTCACTCCATCTCTTCCTTATTGTCCATGTGCCATTCATCAACTCTGCATATTCTTTCATATAGGGAAAAGTCATTATTGGCCTGATTGACAGCCCCAAGAAGGTAACTAAGTGAGTTAAAAGCTACTCTTCACTGCTAACTGTCCCCTGTCAGCCTTAGGTCGTTGTGAGCCCCTTGAGATTTATGAGAGTTGTTGGGATTCCTGTGACCTGAGGGTAAACAGTGAGAATCAAGGTTATCATGGGTGTAGAAGATTTTATCCTCACAAATCCTATCTCCCATCATAAAAAGACACACCAGAGGGAAATATCAGATACCTGCTCTGAGCTACAGATACCATTTATGGAAATATTTAATTACATTTTGGTAGTCTTTTTTTTTTTTTTTTTTAATGTAATGTCCTTTTTCAGTTGGCTGCTTTTAGGGATTCACTCTCTCCTTTTTTTTTTTTTTCTGGATAATTTGTGTATGTAGTTCTTTTTCGTTGTGCTGGGTCTTCATTATTATGCTCAGGTTTTTTCTAGTTGCTGCAAGTGGGACTCTGTGTTGCGGTGCATGGGCATCTCTTGTTTCAGAGTACAGGTTGCAGGCACACGGGCTTCAGTAGCAGTGACTCTGAGGTCCTAGAGTGCTTGGGTTTCAGTAGTTATGGCGCACCGTCTTCCCAGACCAAGGACGGAACCCCTGTCCCCTGCATTCACAGGCAGATTACTATCCACTCTATCACCAGGGAAGTCCATATTTGCTCATCTTTATGTGAACTGTTTGACCAGTTTGGTGTATTTTGTGATTAATTAGGTAAATATGGCTAAAAGGAGACAAAAGAAAGAGAATTATCTAATTTGAAAGCAATGTAGATTAATAGAAGACAGTTATGAGCCTTCCACAAGGGTATTGTTTCAAAATTCTTTAATGTCCTTTACTTCCTATATCCAAATAATCACCATGTCCTGTTTATTTTAGTTACTAAGCTCAAACACCATCATATTTGCCCCCCCCCCTTTTTTTTTTTGCTGCTCTGTGCCTTGCACGGATCTTAGTTCCCCAACCCGGAATAGAACCTGGGCCCCCTGAAGAAGCAGATTCTTAACCAGTGGCCCACCAGGGGAGTCCCAAACACTGTCCTCTTTAAGGTGAGCAGTTACAGCAGCCCCGTGTGCTTGTCTCCTGCCCTTTGGTATCCACACGGCTGCCCCAGTGATCTCTAACTCAGTTTAGATCTGTGCTGATATTGTAGCCACTAGCCACATGTGGCTCTTTGAATGGAAATAAAATGAATTAAATTAAATATAATCATGATTTCAATTTCTCAGTCACACTAGCTAGATTTCAAGGGCTACATAGCCACATAGAGCTAGCGCTTACCATCTTGGACAAAGCACATTTGTACAATACAGAAAGTCCTGTGGAATCCAGCTGCGGTTTAGATCATGTCATTCTCCTCCTGTATTTTGTTCAAGTGGTTCCTCATTTCCTGCAAGTGAAAAAACTTAATTCTTCAACATGGTTTCCAAGGTCCTTCCCAATGCCCACCCCCGCACTGAATCCTGAATTTCAACAATCCTGTCATTTGTTAGTCGTTAAAAATACTGACCATCTTCCTAACTGACCTTTCATATTTGCTGTTTCTTTTGACAGGCGTATTTTAATAACATTTTATACATCTAATCCCTTTTCTTTTTCAAGAATACATCACTGTAAGCTTTAAAAATCTTATTTCCTTTCATTGTCTTTCTCTACAGGTAGACTCAGTTACATGAAAGCAAGGCCATGTCTGTCTTGGCAACTAACACAATGCCTTATATATAAGAAATACTCAGTAAAGAGTAAAAGAAAGAGGGATGGAAGGGACAAGATGAAAGGAAGGATGGGAATGAAAGGGCAGGTTGCTCATCTGTCAGACCTTAGCTCTCACCATGCCCAGCCTGGTCCTTAATTCTATCGTTTCCTAAACAAACCCAAGATTTTCTTCCTGTATTCCTTTCTGCTGGGGATGCTCTCCCTACATATTCTACCTGGAAAACCCCTACTCATTCTTCCTGTCCCCAAACAGATGCTGCCACACTGTGGTGTCATCTTTGACCACCCTCCCCTTTCCCAGGCACATCTGGGGCCCCTTTCTAACTGCAGTATAACAATGACTTTATTACAGTGCTTGCCATTTTTCATTGTAAGAAATGAGAAAAACACAACCAGTGTGTCTGAGAGGAGGCTTTGTTCAAGCATTTAGCATCATACTTGACTAAAAGAAGCAGTCACTAAGCCTTTATGGAATTAAATAAAAAATTAAAAATTTACATTAATCTTTTATGTAAAGCATTCACTTTTTTTCATATTTTTGTCATCATATTGGATTTAGAGTTCTCAGTTATAAATGATTATTTTGATGACTCAGGGAGAAAATTAGAATTTCTCTAAAGATATTATGTAAATATTAAATAATTAATCATGAATTAGATTTTATCTGGGACACACTAATTTTGGTCTTGTGACTGCAGAAATTTACATGTACGACTTTGGCTTTATGATGGCATCTTTTTAAGGTATGAGTGGAACAAACTATAAAACAAAATGCATGCTCAGAAAATGGGACATTCTCTAAACCAACAGATTTAGCATCTGAGATTTCTATATGTGACCCTAAGTAAGTGAAGGTATCTAAGGATGATTATTGTAGGTGGATCTGCTTCATCCTTTGAGGGACAGGGAAGCCTGGTATCTGCAGTCCGAGGGATCGTGAAGAGTCCGACACACCTTGGTGACTAAACAACAACATCAGAATCTTTCAAATATGTTATTATTGTTGTTTAAAAATACCTAGACATTTGTCAGAGTGTCTAACTAGAAATAATGATAAATATTCAGTATGAAACTGCATTTAAAAAGCAAAAGGAGGACATCCCTAGCAGTCCAGTGGTTAAGACTTTGCCTTCCATTGCAGGGGGTGCAGGCTTGATTAGGGATAGGGAAGCTAACATCCCACATACCTTGCAGCCAAAAAAACAAAACATGACAGAAGCAGTATTATAACAAATTCAATACAGACTTTAACAATGATCCACAACAACAATCTAAAAAAAAAAAAATCAAAAGGAAATTTACAATGCATTACCTAAGGGGATTTACCTTAAACTTTAAAAGAAGGTAGTCTATTGGAGGGAGGAGCCAAGATGGCGGAGGAGTAGGATGGGGAGAACACTTTCTCCCCCACAAATTCATCAAAAGAGCATTTAAACGTCGAGTAAATTCCACAAAACAACTTCTGAATGCCGGCAGAGGACATCAGGCACCCAGAAAAGCAACCCAACTCTTCGAAAGGAGAGAGAAGAAATACAGCTCCACCCACCAGAACACCGACACAAGCTTCCCTAACCAGGAAACCTTGACAAGGCACCTGTACAAACCCACACACAGTGAGGAAACGCCACAATAAAGAGAACTCCACAAACTGCCAGAATACGGAAAGGACACCCCAAACTCAGCAATTTAAACAAGATGAAGAGACAGAGGAATACTCAGCAGATAAAGGAACAGGATAAATGCCCACCAAACCAAACAAAAGAGGAAGAGATAGGGAATCTACCTGATAAAGAATTCCGAATAATGATAGTGAAATTGATCCAAAATCTTGAAACTAAAATGGAATCACAGATAAATAGCCTGGAGACAAGGATTGAGAAGATGCAAGAAAGGTTTAACAAGGACCTAGAAGAAATAAAAAAGAGTCAGTATATAATGAATAATGCAATAAGTGAAATTAAAAACACTCTGGAGGCAACAAATAGTAGAATAACAGAGGCAGAAGACAGGATTAGTGAATTAGAAGATAGAATGGTAGAAATAAATGAATCAGAGAGGATAAAAGAAAAACGAATTAAAAGAAATGAGGACAAGCTCAGAAACCTCCAGGACAATATTAAACGCTACAACATTCGAATCATAGGGGTTCCAGAAGAAGAAGACAAAAAGAAAGACCATGAGAAAATACTTGAGGAGATAATAGTTGAAAACTTCCCTAAAATGGGGAAGGAAATAATCACCCAAGTCCAAGAAATCCAGAGAGTCCCAAACAGGATAAACCCAAGGCGAAACACCCCAAGACACATATTAATCAAATTAACAAAGATCAAACACAAAGAACAAATATTAAAAGCAGCAAGGGAAAAACAACAAATAACACACAAGGGAATTCCCATAAGGATAACAGCTGATCTTTCAATAGAAACTCTTCAAGCCAGGAGGGAATGGCAAGACATACTTAAAATGATGAAAGAAAATAACCTACAGCCCAGATTATTGTACCCAGCAAGGATCTCATTCAAGTATGAAGGAGAAATCAAAAGCTTTTCAGACAAGCAAAAGCTGAGAGAATTCTGCACCACCAAACCAGCTCTCCAACAAATACTAAAGGATATTCTCTAGACAGGAAACACAAAAACGGGTATAAACTCGAACCCAAAACAATAAAGTAAATGGCAACGGGATCATACTTATCAGTAATTACCTTAAATGTAAATGGGTTGAATGCCCCAACCAAAAGACAAAGACTGGCTGAATGGATACAAAAACAAGACCCCTACATATGTTGTCTACAAGAGACCCACCTCAAAACAGGGGACACATACAGACTGAAAGTGAAGGGCTGGAAAAAGATTTTCCATGCAAATAGGGACCAAAAGAAAGCAGGAGTAGCAATCCTCATATCAGATAAAATAGACTTTAAAACAAAGGCTGTGAAAAGAGACAAAGAAGGTCACTACATAATGATCAAAGGATCAATCCAAGAAGAAGATATAACAATTATAAATATATATGCACCCAACACTGGAGCACCACAGTACGTAAGACAAATACTAACAAGTATGAAAGGAGAAATTAACAATAACACAATAATAGTGGGAGACTTTAATACCCCACTTACACCTATGGATAGATCAACTAAACAGAAAATTAACAAGGAAACACAAACTTTAAACAATGCAATAGACCAGTTAGACCTAATTGATATCTATAGGACATTTCATCCCAAAACAATGAATTTCACTTTTTTCTCAAGCGCACATGGAACCTTCTCCAGGATAGATCACATCCTGGGCCATAAAGCTAGGCTTGGTAAATTCAAAAAAATAGAAATCATTCCAAGCATTTTTTCTGACCACAATGCAGTAAGATTAGATCTCAATTACAGGAGAAAAACTATTAAAAATTCCAACATATGGAGGCTGAACAACACACTGCTGAATAACCAACAAATTACAGAAGAAATCAAAATTTGCATAGAAATGAATGAAAATGAAAACACAACAACCCAAAACCTGTGGGACACGGTAAAAGCAGTCCTAAGGGGAAAGTTCATAGCAATACAGGCACACCTCAAGAAACAAGAAAAAAGTCAAATAAATAACCTAACTCTACACCTAAAGAAACTAGAAAAGGAAGAAATGAAGAACCCCAGGGTTAGTAGAAGGAAAGAAATCTTAAAAATTAGGGCAGAAATAAATGCAAAAGAAACAAAAGAGACCATAGCAAAAATCAACAAAACCAAAAGCTGGTTCTTTGAAAGGATAAATAAAATTGACAAACCATTAGCCAGACTCATCAAGAAACAAAGGGAGAAAAATCAAATCAACAAAATTAGAAACGAAAATGGAGAGATCACAACAGACAACACAGAAATACAAAGGATCATAAGAGACTACTATCAACAATTATATGCCAATAAAATGGACAACGTGGAAGAAACGGACAAATTCTTAGAAAAGTACAACTTTCCAAAACTGGACCAGGAAGAAGTAGAAAATCTTAACAGACCCATCACAAGCATGGAAATTGAAACTGTAATCAAAAATCTTCCAGCAAACAAAAGCCCCGGTCCAGACGGCTTCACAGCTGAATTCTACCAAAAATTTAGAGAAGAGCTAACACCTATCCTGCTCAATCTCTTCCAGAAAATTGCAGAGGAAGGTAAACTTCCAAACTCATTCTATGAGGCCACCATCACCCTAATACCAAAACCTGACAAAGATGCCACAAAAAAAGAAAACTACAGGCCAATATCACTGATGAACATAGATGCAAAAATCCTTAACAAAATTCTAGGAATCAGAATCCAACAACACATTAAAAAGATCATACACCATGATCAAGTGGGCTTTATCCCAGGGATGCAAGGATTCTTCAATATCCGCAAATCAATCAATGTAATACACCACATTAACAAATTGAAAAATAAAAACCATATGATTATCTCAATAGATGCAGAGAAAGCCTTTGACAAAATTCAACATCCATTTATGATAAAAACTCTCCAGAAAGCAGGAATAGAAGGAACATACCTCAACATAATAAAAGCTATATATGACAAACCCACAGCAAACATTATCCTCAATGGTGAAAAATTGAAAGAATTTCCTCTAAAGTCAGGAACAAGACAAGGGTGCCCACTTTCACCATTACTATTCAACATAGTTTTGGAAGTTTTGGCCACAGCAATCAGAGCAGAAAAAGAAATAAAAGGAATCCAAATTGGAAAAGAAGAAGTAAAACTCTCACTATTTGCAGATGACATGATCCTCTACATAGAAAACCCTAAAGATTCCACCAGAAAATTACTAGAAATAATCAATGACTATAGTAAAGTTGCAGGATATAAAATCAACACACAGAAATCCCTTGCATTCCTATACACTAATAATGAGAAAACAGAAAGAGAAATTAAGGAAACAATTCCATTCACCATTGCAACGGAAAGAATAAAATACTTAGGAATATATCTACCTAAAGAAACTAAAGACCTATATATAGAAAACTATAAAACACTGGTGAAAGAAATCAAAGAGGACACTAATAGATGGAGAAATATACCATGTTCATGGATTGGAAGAATCAATATAGTGAAAATGAGTATACTACCCAAAGCAATTTATAGATTCAACGCAATCCCTATCAAGCTACCAACCGTATTCTTCACAGAGCTAGAACAAATAATTTCACAATTTGTATGGAAATACAAAAAACCTCGAATAGCCAAAGCGATCTTGAGAAAGAAGAATGGAACTGGAGGAATCAACCTACCTGACTTCAGGCTCTACTACAAAGCCACAGTTATCAAGACAGTATGGTACTGGCACAAAGACAGAAATATTGATCAATGGAATAACATAGAAAGCCCAGAGATAAATCCACGCACTTATGGACACCTTGTCTTTGACAAAGGAGGCAAGAATATACAATGGATTAAAGACAATCTCTTTAACAAGTGGTGCTGGGAAATTTGGTCAACCACTTGTAAAAGAATGAAACTGGACCACTTTCTAACACAATACACAAAAATAAACTCAAAATGGATTAAAGATCTCAACATAAGACCAGAAACTATAAAACTCCTAGAGGAGAACATAGGCAAAACACTCTCCGACATACATCACAGCAGGATCCTCTATGACCCACCTCCCAGAATATTGGAAATAAAAGCAAAAATAAACAAACGGGACCTAATTAACCTTAAAAGCTTCTGCACATCAAAGGAAACTATTAGCAAGGTGAAAAGACAGCCTTCAGAATGGGAGAAAATAATAGCAAATGAAGCAACCGACAAACAACTAATCTCAAAAATATACAAGCAACTCCTACAGCTCAACTCCAGAAAAATAAACGACCCAATCAAAAAATGGGCCAAAGAACTAAATAGACATTTCTCCAAAGAAGACATACAGATGGCTAACAAACACATGAAAAGATGCTCAACATCACTCATTATCAGAGAAATGCAAATCAAAACCACTATGAGGTACCATTTCACACCAGTCAGAATGGCTGCGATCCAAAAGTCTACAAATAATAAATGCTGGAGAGGGTGTGGAGAAAAGGGAACCCTCTTACACTGTTGGTGGGAATGCAAACTAGTACAGCCACTATGGAGAACAGTGTGGAGATTCCTTAAAAAACTGGAAATAGAACTGCCTTATGATCCAGCAATCCCACTGCTGGGCATACACACTGAGGAAACCAGAAGGGAAAGAGACACGTGTACCCCAATGTTCATCGCAGCACTGTTTATAATAGCCAAGACATGGAAGCAACCTAGATGTCCATCAGCAGATGAATGGATAAGAAAGCAGTGGTACATATACACAATGGAGTATTACTCAGCCATTAAAAAGAATACATTTGAATCAGTTCTAATGAGGTGGATGAAACTGGAGCCTATTATACAGAGTGAAGTAAGCCAGAAGGAAAAACATAAATACAGTATACTAACGCATATATATGGAATTTAGAAAGATGGTAACAATAACCCGGTGTACGAGACAGCAAAAGAGACACTGATGAATAGAACAGTCTTATGGACTCTGTGGGAGAGGGAGAGGGTGGGAAGATTTGGGAGAATGGCAATGAAACATGTAAAATATCATGTAGGAAACGAGTTGCCAGTCCAGGTTCGATGCACGATGCTGGATGCTTGGGGCTGGCGCACTGGGACGGCCCAGAGGGATGGTATGGGGAGGGAGGAGGGAGGAGGGTTCGGGATGGGGAACACATGTATACCTGTGGCGGATTCATTTTGATATTTGGCAAAACTAATACAATTATGTAAAGTTTAAAAATAAAATTAGGAAAAAAAAAAAAAGAAGGTAGTCTATTCTCATTTTTCAGATGAAGAAACTAAGGATAGATCTATAAATTGGCCTAGAGGAGACATTAGGAAGAAAAGGGTCTTTCTCTTGAAAATTCATCAGGTATTTCACAAATACTGTATTAATAATAATATAGTCCAGAGTAACTTTTGAGAGAAAATTATTTATCTTTACCTGATTATTAAGATAACTGGTGTAGCTTCTCGTGCACATTCCAGACTTTAATTTACATTCTTCCTTTCTGACACAAGTCACTGGGAGTGGAAAAGACTCCTTGATATTGAAAGCTTGGTGCTGATCATCCTTAAAATACTCTTGATATTATCAGAGTTTGATGTTCTTTATTGCAAACAAGAAACAGAAATTCAGTAGGGACAGAGGGTCTCTGTAGGTGTGTCATATGGGGCAAGATTGGGAAGAGGGAGTAGGAGATGCTTTAAATGAACAAATGAATGAATGTATATATACATATAATATTTATATGTTGATGGTAAAATCTGTCTTACACACACACAAACAAGATACAGGATTTTGTGCCAAATATTGGTATGAAATGTAAATAGTTAGGCTGTGATAATTGAGTAAACATATGATTCAGGTTGGAGAAGGAAATGGCAACCCACTCCAGTACTTCTTGCCTTGAAAAATCCCATGGACGGAGGAGCTTGGTGCAGGCTACTATCCATGGGGTCTCAAAGAGTCGGGCACGACTGAGCGACTTCACTATGATTCAGGTAAAAGTTGTATATTGCAGCAATGCAGAAAGGGTGCTATTTTCCAATATAATAATATCCAGTTGCCCATTTTGACCTAGTCTCAATCACTGCAATAGTGATATCTTCTAATATTAACTTCTGACCTCTGCAAACTACTCTTGATTGAGTGAACTGGTGACAAAGTTTGTGCTCATGGTCAGAGCCCAGTAGGTTAAATTAGATCCCCAACAAAGTGCTAAGCATCTAGGTAGGAATTTCCTCACATCCATAGCCTTTACTTCACAAAGTACAATGATGAAGTTGTTAGCATTCATTTCTAAGACATACTACTACAAGTTAGAGGAATATTAGTGGAGAAGGCAATGGCACCCCACTCCAATACTCTTGCCTGGAAAATCCCATGGATGGAGGAGCCTGGTGGGCTGTAGTCCATGGGGTCGCTAAGAGTCGGACACGAATGAGCGACTTCACTTTCACTTTTCACTTTCATGCATTGGAGAAGGAAATGGCAACCCACTCCAGTGTTCTTGCGTGGGGAGTCCCAGGGACGGGGGAGCCTGGTGGGCTACCATCTATGGGGTCGCATAGAGTTGGACACGATTGAAGCAACTTAGCAGCAGCAGCAAGATTGAAGCAAACCAGGATAGTTGTTGGAATAGAATGGGAAAGTTGAAATAGGGAAAGTTGAATATTGATTATCATGGGTGATGCAGTTTCTAAACCATCTTCATTGTTATAGAATGAGAATGTCTGTTTGCAAAATTGCCATCATTAGGATTGATGTTATTAATAACATGGTCCAAGAAGCCTGTTTTGTCACATACCATGCCCTACTGTGTTAAAATCTTTCTTCTTATTGTGGCAAAAAGATGACTCTCCAAAATATATTCTAGTCTCTTTGAATGAGTTCTGTTGTCTCAAACGCATCTTAAGTAAATCTGTAAAAGAACAGCAAATCAAACATATGTGTATTTTCAAGATATTAAAATGAAGCCTTCAGGGTTCAGGATGATGGGACACATGAACACCCATGGCTGATTCATGTTGATGTATGGCAAAAACCACAACAATTTTAAAGTAATTAGCCTCCAATCTATTTCTGCTTTATTGACTATGCCAAAGCCTTTGACTGTGTGGATCACAATAAACTGTGGAAAATTCTGAAAGAGATGGGAATACCAGATCACCTCACTGCCTCTTGAGAAACCAGTATGCAGGTCAGGAAGCAACAGTTAGAACTGGACATGGAACAACAGACTGGTTCCAAATAGGAAAAGGAGTATGTCAAGGCTGTATATTGTCACCCTGCTTATTTAACTTCTATGCAGAGTACCTCATGAGAAATGCTGGGCTAGAAGAAGCACAAGCTGGAATCAAGATTGCCGGGAGAAATATCAATAACCTCAGATATGCAGATGACACCACCCTTATGGCAGAAAGTGAAGAGGAACTAAAAAGCCTCTTGATGAAAGTGAAAGAGGAGACTGAAAAACTTGGCTTAAAGCTCAATATTCAGAAAACAAAGATCATGGCATCTGGTTCCATCACTTCGTGGGAAATAGATGGGGAAACAGTGGGAACAGTGTCAGACTTTATTTTTGGGGGCTCCAAAATCACTGCAGATCGTGACTGCAGCCATGAAATTAAAAGACACTTACTGCTTGGAAGAAAAGTTATGTCAACCTAGATAGCAAATTGAAAAGCAGAGACATTACTTTGCCAACAAAGGTCCGTCTAGTCAAGGCTATGGTTTTTCCAGTGGTCATGTACAGATGTGAGAGTTGGACTGTGAAGAAAGCTAAGCCCTGAAGAATTGATGCTTTTGAACTGTGGTGTTGGAGAAGACTCTTGAGAGTCCCTGGACTGCAAGGAGATCCAACCAGTCCATTCTAAAGGAGATCAGCCCTGGGTGTTCTTTGGAGGGAATGATGCTGGAGCTGAAACTCCAGTACTTTGGCCACCTCATGTGAAGAGTTGACTCACTGGAAAAGACTCTAATGCTGGGAGGGATTGGGGGCAGGAGGAAAAGGGGACAACAGAGGATGCAATGGCTGGATGGCACCATGGACTCGATGGACTTGAGTCTGCGTGAACTCCGGGAGTTGGTGATGGACAGGGAGGCCTGGTGTGCTGCAATTCATGGGGTCAAAAAGAGTTGGACATGACTGAGCAACTGAACTGAACTGAACTGAAAATAAATAAATTAATTTTTTAAACTGATGATTTTTAAAACCCTGAAAATATTCTGAGAAATGTTCGAGTCAGCACAGAATTTATATAATTTAACAACTATGTTAATAATAACATTTTTGTGAATAAAAAAAGAAATTAAAATGACTTCAATACCGGAGATACAAACCCTATGACTTTTAAGATGCAAATTAGAAGACATTGAACTTTTCTGTAGATACAGTGGGAACCAAATTCACTCTTCTTTTTTTCTTCTGTTCTTATCCCATTTACTCCTTTCCTCATACTTCTTTAGCACCATGTTTCCTACATAATAACAACCCACGCTCAATGAAAGCTTGTGCATCTTTCCAACAGAGAGTTATGGAATAACTGTAGTACAAAATTCCAACCAATGTGATGTTATAAGAATCAAACAATCTCTTCCTGTTTTAAAGAGCAAAAGTCCAGCAAATGCTTAATTGTAGAATAATAGGGAGGACAACCTTAAGGAAGAGAAGATCAGTGAAGACTCGGGTCAGGTCCCAAAGGCTCCTTGTGGATGAGCACTAAGCAAAGAAACCCAGTAGCCTCTTCAGCTCAGAGTCTATTTTGAAAAAGGTGATGGCTGGTATAGACTAACACTATGAAGAGATTGGGCTTCCCAAGTAGTGCTAGTGGTAAGGAACCTTCCTGCCAATGCTGGGGATGTAAGAGATGTGGGTAGGATTCCTGGGTCGGGAAGATCCCCTGGAGGACGACATGGCAACACACTCCAGGATTCTTACATGGAGAACCCCATGGATGGAGGAGCCTGGCAGGCTGCCGTCCACAGAGTTGCACAGAGTCAGACACGACTTAGCAGGCACTCATGCACATGACAGATTTGGAATATTTTTCTAGTATCACTTGGGAAACTACTAAAGGATGTGAATGGTCGATTTTATTTATATCTTTCTATTTCTAATTATTCATTTTCAGTCATTCTGGGCTTAAAGAATCGCCTATTAATTAACCAATTACTTTGCTGTATCTGAGTCATGTATCCATTCATTTATTGCAGAGAACCATTTTGTGAAATATTAATAGATCCTTTCTCCTATTTATAGATGAGCCTATGAGATTATGACCAATTACATTGTTTCAGTGAGATCTCACCGGTGAGATTCCACTGAAGGTTATCTGGTTTCTGTTTCTTCCACTTTATCTGCTGCTATTCAGATAGATACTGGGAATCCTAGAAAACAGTGTGGCTTACTTCTAGTTCTGAGACATCTATGCAAAATCATGACATCTGAAGAACTTGCCTGGTACACGGGATTCTAAAAAATTAAGTCTTTCCTTCGGGTTTGCAGTTAATTTAATCCACCCTGTTTCTCTTTGAAATTATTCTCTGTTAATTGGTGTAAGAAAACAGTCTGTATCCAAGTCTTGTAACTGAGTGTGCACGCACATGTGCTCAGTCGCTTCCGTCGTGTCTGACTCTCTGCCCTCCCTATGGACTGTAGCCCACCAGGCTTCTCCATGGGATTCTCCAGGCAAGAATGCTGCTGCTGCTGCTAAGTCGCTTCAGTTGTGTGACTCTGTGTAACCCCATAGACGGCAGCCCACCAGGCTCCCCCGTCCCTGGGATTCTCCAGGCAAGAACACTGGACTGGGTTGCCATTTTCTTCTCCAATGCATGAAAGTGAAAAGTGAAAGTGAAGTCACTCAGTCATGTCCGACTCTTAGTGACCCCATGGACTGCAGCCTACCAGGCTCCTCCATGCATGGGATTTTCCAGGCAAGAGTCCTGGAGTGGATTGCCAATGCCCTCCTCCAGGGAATCTGCCTGACCCAGGGATCGGACTCATGTCTCATTTTGTTTCCTGTGTTGGCGGGTGGGTGGGTTCTTTACCCTAGTGCCACCTGGGAAGCCCCGTAATTGACTGTGGTTTCCCTTCCCTGGTGGCTTAGATGGTAAAGTGTCTGCCTACAATGCGGGAGACCCAGGTTCAATCCCTGGGTTGGGAAGATCCTCTGGAGAAGGAAGTAGCAACCCACTCCAGTATTCTTGCCTGGAAAATGGAGTCCATGGTGTCGCAAAGAGTCAGACATGACTGAGCAACTACACTTCACTTCCCTTTATTACTCTGATGGAGCTGTGTCATAGAGTGCAATGAACAGAAGATGAGAGGAGAAACTGAAACAGCCGAGTGGATGGTGGCAGCTAAAGGACCACAGGAAAGCAAGCTGAATCTTTGCAACTAGCAATGGAGAGGCATAGCTATTTGTGGGGAGCAAGCATCTTCTGAGAGCATTGCTAAAAATGGCATGTGGAGTGCAGTTTTTTTTTTTTTAATCCAAACTTGTGTTAAAATGTACTTAATTTTAACTATGATAACAAACACTCATATGTTATTCAACATGAATAAAAAGTGAATGTGTCCAATAATGCTTTGAACTTGGAACAGTCAGTTCATGGGATGGAGATTTGGTCAGAAAAGGTGGCAGAAAAATGGATGCTAAAATGATGCTAGAAGTGCAAGTAAGAGCCTCTCCACATGCTCCTTCTCCTTGGCTTTAGTTTGTCACTTAAAGTGATACCCTCCATGCTTCTGCTTCCATGGGTATGAGAACCCAGATGAACTGGTATAGGGAAAGAGAATCAAGGAGTAACAGGAAGGCTGGCTTAAACGTGAAGAGAGGCCTGGGATTCATTAGTAGAAACCTACTGTTTCCAGATGAGTGATGACAACATTAGAGATTTTCAATAGATATTTATTATTATATGTGCCAGGCACTGCAATAAGTGCTCTATAGGTATTACCTCGTCTACATCTCACAAAACCTATTCTAATTCCCATTTAACAGATTAGGTAACAAAGGCACAAAATGATTAATAACACGATGAAATCACACCTGTGATTTTTCTTTTATTCATTTTATAAGACACCAAAGAGAGAAAGATGCAAAAAGAAAGAGGCATCTAGCACTGTGCCTGGTATACATTTGGTGTTTAATGCGTGCTTATTGATGCTAAGTCTGAATTTTTGAACTATTTAGCAGTTCTGGGCAGCCTTTACCATGAAGTCTACTAGGCTATAAAATATGCAAAATGTGTACAAAGGGAGCAAGAGGCTTCTTTATACAGTCAAGGTAGACTTTAAACTGAATTTTAAGCTGTTTTTTTTTTCCCCCCATCAAGTTCCTCCCATTGTGTTATCTTGTAATGTTATGACAATCTTACCTCTGATCTTACTAAAGGGCTGTATTTTATAAATTCTTATGACTCACCTCATAAAGTCCGTCATGAGCTGATCTTTAAAAAATGAGAAAAATATCCCTGTCTCTTTTAGAGTTATGGGAGTTAAATAACACCCAAACGTTTTTTCCACATTTATGCTATTTATAAACTGGTAAGAAAGGGGCCTTCTCCACCACCTTCCGAGTAGGAAAATTTATGAAGCTTCATTTAATGGGACATGATGTTATTATCGTGATGTGGTGATGATGAACATATCTTCAGCACTTACTAATTACCAAAGACTGATTTATGTTTCATTTTTAATCTTCACAACCAGACCTGTGATTTGAGTATTATATTTGGCCAGTGAAGAAACTGAGGCTCGGGGTATTTATTAATTATCCTAGAAACAACAATATATAAATAATAGAGATATAATTTATTCCAATGTCAAGGTTGCATGGTACAGTTTTAAATAAGGGATTACACAAACAGCTTCCCAAACTCTGTCATTGTTCCCAGCGCTTCTTCTAGGCCAGAAGTTCTAGGCATTTACTGGACAGCAGTCAAATAGCCATGGAGTGTGTTTCCGACCTCGTTTTCTGTGGCCTCTGGGAAATTGGCAGATGCATAAATGTGTGAAATATCAGCAGTGTGATAATAAAATTATTAGAACCCAGCAGTGCATGCAAAGTTTATTTATGAATATGATGCAGATAGTGATAATTAATCCTCTGGACATCACTTAGATCTTTTAACAGAGTGTTCATGATATCTGGAGCAAAACACATGCCTATTATTTTACAGTTAAACGTGGAACCTCATTGGTCTAATCAACAATCATTGTTCCCCAGGATAATGATTTTTAGTCTTTTTTTCAGTAATACAACAGATTCAGATGTTTTGCAGTGAACACTTACTTCCTCATGTTCAGGATTATTTTGCAAGCACTGTTAATTCAGCTATGTCTCTAGGTTCTTAAATCCATTCTGAATTTCTCTAATTATCCTGAGGGTTAGGCAAGGGATTGTTTTATAAATTCCTGGTGTATAGATGCAAGTCAGTGTATTTATTTTCTTTATATCTAAGTCTTTATTAGGAAATGGCAACCCACTCCAGTGCTTGCCTGGAGAATCCCAGGGACGGGGGAGCCTGGTGGTCTGCCGTCTGTGGGGTCGCACAGAGTCGGACACAACTGAAGTGACTTAGCAGCAGCAGCAGCAGCAAGTCTTTATTATACCTGGAGTTATGATCTCTTGGTACATGGTTTTATCAAGGAATTTAGCAACATACTGTTGTCAATAAAATTAGTAGTAGTAGTGTTAGTAGCTCAGTCACGTCTGACTCTTTGTGACCCCATGGACTGTAGCCTGCCAGGCTTCTCTGTCCATGGGATTCTCCAGGCAAGAATACTGGAGTGGGTTGCCATTCTCTTCTCCAGGGGATCTTCCCGACCCAGGGATGGAACCTGGGTCTCCTGGATCGCAAGCGGATTCTTTACCGTCTGAGCTACAGGGAAGAAGATCCTGTCAATAAAATTAAGTACTTTTTAATATTATTCCAGAATGTCTAATGATGCTTGTGATTGGTGTAGAGGATTTACAGGAATGTCTTTTTTCTTAATATCTGCATCTGGTATAAGGAGTCGCAGTGAGTCGGGCATGGCTGAGCGACTGAACTGAACTGATAAGGAGCATGCGTGCCATTTCTAATGAGAAGATACAGCTAAGAGGAGCAAGGAGTTATCCATATCCCTATATGTCTGTCTGTCTGCTATCCATCCATTTACCCATCCCCCTTTGTGTTGTTGTTGTTATTCAGTTGCTAGGTTGTGTCCGATTCTTTGCGACCCCATGAACTGCAGCATGTCAGGCTTCCCTGTCTTTCACTATTTCCTGGAGTTAGATATAGATACAAATAAGTATATATGCATAGATAGATAAGCATAAAGTACCTGTTTATATGTTTGCAATGAAATCCACTAAAATGTTAACAGTACAAACCTACAGATACAAAATTATGGGAAATTTTATTTTTTTTCTTATAATAGCATAGTTTTATTCTTGATGATATAATAAATGTTAATAAAAACCATAGAAATGGAAAATACGCTTAGCTGCAAATAGCCATGGAGCATGTTTCGTATTTAGTGTTAATGGGTACCAATAAACAGATTTCATGTATAGTTCTTAGGAGTTCCCCTAAACCATGAAAGGTTTCCTCAGTCCTGCCTCGTAGATGGGATTGCACGTGACCTTGGTCTTAGTTTGGGCTTCTTAGATACAGAGTATCCTAGATGGGGTGGATTAAACACCAAAAATCTGTTTCTCACAGTTTCTGGGGGCTGGGAAGTCCAAGATCAAGGTACCAGCAGATCCACTGTATGGTGAGGGCACATTTTCTGGTATGGTTGTCTTCTTGAATCCTCCTTGGCAGAGAGCAGAAAAGAGACAGCCTATGTCCCCTTCTTCTTCTTTTCTTTTTTTAAATAAGATCATTAATCCCACAGGAGAGCCCTATTCTAATGACTTATTCTAACCCTAATTACCTCCTAAAGGCCTTATTTCCAAACGCTATCACACATTAGGAATGAGGGTTTTAACATAAAAATTTGGGGGAGTTCTTTGAGGGTTTCCCAGGTGGCACTAGTGGTAAAGAACCTGCCTGCCAATGCAGGAGACGTAAGAGACACGGGCTTGATCCCTGGGTCATGAAGATCCTGTGGAGAAGGGCATGGCAACCCACTCCAGTATTCTTGCCTGGAGAATTCCATGGACAGAGGACCCTAGTGGGCCTAGTCTCAGTTCAGTTCAGTTCAGTCCCTCAGTCGTGTCCGACTCTTTGCGACCCCATGAATTGCAGCACGCCAGGCCTCCCTGTCCATCACCAACACCTGGAGTTCACTCAGACTCACGTCCATTGAGTCAGTGATGCCATCCAGCCATCTCATCCTCTGTCGTCCCCTTCTCCTCCTGCCCCCAATCCCTCCAAGCATCAGAGTCTTTTCCAATGAGTCAACTCTTCCCATGAGGTGGCCAAAGTACTGGAGTTTCAGCTTTAGCATCATTCCTTCCAAAGAAATCCCAGGGCTGATCTCCTTCAGAATGGACTGGTTGGATCTCCTTGCAGTCCAAGGGACTCTCAAGAGTCTTCTCCAACACCACAGTTCAAAAGCATCAATTCTTCAGCACTCAGCTTTCTTCACAGTCCAACTCTCACATCCATACATGACCACTGGAAAAACCATAGCCTTGACTAGATGGACCTTAGTTGGCAAAGTAATGTCTCTGCTTTTCAATATGCTATCTAGTTTGGTCATAACTTTTCTTCCAAGGAGTAAGCGTCTTTTAATTTCATGGCTGCAATCACCATCTGCAGTGATTTTGGAGCCCCCCAACATAAAGTCTGACACTGTTTCCACTGTTTCCCCATCTATTTCCCATGAAGTGATGGGACCAGATGCCATGATCTTTGTTTTCTGAATGTTGAGCTTTAAGCCAACTTTTTCACCCTCCACTTTCACTTTCATCAAGAGGCTTTTTAGTTCCTCTTCACTTTCTGCCATAAGGGTGGTGTCATATGCATATCTGAGGTTATTGATATTTCTCCCAGCAATCTTGATTCCAGCTCATGCTTCTTCCAGCCCAGCGTTTCTCATGATGTACTCTGCATATAAGTTAAATAAGCAGGGTGACAATATACAGCCTTGACGTTCTCCTTTTCCTATTTGGAACCAGTCTGTTGTTCCATGTCCAGTTCTAACTGTTGCTTCCTGACCTGCATACAAATTTCTCAAGAGGCAGGTCAGGTGGTCTGGTATTCCCGTCTCTTTCAGAATTTTCCACAGTTTCTTGTGATCCACACAGTCAAAGGCTATAGTCTATAGGGTCGCAAAGAGTCAGACATGACTGAAGTGACTTAGCATACATGCACAATCCTTATTTGAACCTCCATTTCATTCTGTTTTACTTTATTCCACTGCTTATTTGTGGAATAAAGTTTTTCCAATCATGCCAGTTTTTCTAATCATGCCTTGTGTTTCTTAAGATATTAGTAAATGTGGTAAAAAAAAAGTAATTCCTGTATGATCTTGTTACTTAGTGTTCCCGAGAAGCACTTGGCTATAGACATAGAGCATCTTAATGTCTGCCTTATCCAAAAGTTTTCTCAACAGAACTACTAACCTGCCCATTAAAGTTTTAAATCTGCTAAAATATCTAGACCAATTTTAAAAAATTATTTACCAGAGAATCAGAAAGCATCTGATGTCTATGGACAGAAATGAATAGGAAACCTAAATATATACCTTACTTAAAATGATAACAAAACAAACCAACAGCAACAAAAACACATACCTTTTGTGCAGTCAAATCTAAGTTTAACACAAACACACATTTCCTTGGACCTACCATAAATAATTTGCTGTCTAGCACCATCCTCCTTTGGATTTGAGTTCATTGTTTTATATGGTATTTTGTGGCAACTGCTAATTATCATAAGCTGTCCAATAAAAGTGATGGATTGTCCAATTAACTCTTCATCAGCAGCCATTTTTGAAGATGTTACCTATTGAAACTGATGGCAGTTTATGACCTCCATGTTGCATATGTAGCTAATGACTCCTTGGGCAATAATTATTAAGTTTCTTGTGCCTCATTCAGTCGTTTTGTTTTACAAATTAGGATGCCATTGAGTTTACCAATTCATTTCGCTTCACAACTGGCTCTCTAAGGATTACTAAAGGTCTGCTGTGGAATGTATGAATCATATAAACTTTGAAGTAGATTACAGATGTGTCTGTTTTGCAGGTTTTCCATCGACCGGCACACTGACCTGGAGAGACAATTCAACATTAATGCTGATGATGGGAAGATAACGCTTGCAACACCATTGGACAGAGAATTAAGTGTGTGGCACAACATAACAATCATTGCTACCGAAATCAGTAAGTGCCTGGGTTTGTTCATTTCTTCCTTGTGTGCCTGCGTGCAGTTTATGCCTAGGGATCATACAAGAAGTGGTCCTGTTTCTTTTAGATATTTTGGCATTAGAACTTCTGTTTCCAAGGAGACTTGGAATGCTTCATCTCAACATGAAATAACTTACGCTGTGGTAAATTACCAAAAGGTTGCAATATATGTGGGAAGGAAACATTTTTACATCCAAGTATTCCTGTATCTTTATACCCATTATTCAGCCATTAAAAACAATGTTTTGCATATTAAAATATGGGAAAGATTTAGCATAAAAGGGTAAGTAAAAGTAGAATTTAAGAACTATAGATCATAAATTTAAATGAACACTAACATTTATATTATATACAATATAGAAACTATTGCTCACACATTTAAGCTATGCATATACACATACACATATAAATGCAGAAATTATAGAAAGAAAATTTACAGTATCAATATATATCACATTTTGGGGAGATGAGATTATAGTTTGTTTTTTTTTTTAGAATTAATGTGTTTTACACAGTAATCACAGACTATTTAAAATTACATCTTCAATATAAAATTCTTCCTAAATTACATGTGAAAATGTAAGCCTTATTTTTTTTTCAGGGGAGGTTCCAGGGTTGTTAAAATAACATATGTTAGTCTTTCTGCCAATTTTTAATGAGCGCAGCTTCTCAGATCGCACTTACTGACACTACAGTGGAGTCTCTAAACAATAGCTCTTTGGTGAAATTTAGTGCTGTCCTGTCTAGGAGAACTTGCACTTTGCCTCACCAGTTTTGTTTTTGTTTTTTAATCGTACAGATTAAATCCCCTTTGCAAAGGAGATATGATGTTCATTTTATTTCCAAGCAAAAGACATTCTGCATGTTATCTGAATATTCCTTTCTGTAAAGGAGATGAAAGACTTCACAGTTTATACACGTTCAAGGGAGATGACAGTACATTCTTGAGGGAACTGGGATAGAAGGAATCTGAATAAGGCAACAAAAGTTCACAATAAAAAAGATTCATGGGTACAAATATGTAAAGGATGTGAGCCCTAAACTCTGCTCTTTGCACTCTCTAAATCTGCTCTGGTTTCACAGCCAATGTCTCTGAGATTCATGATAAATTTGTCTGTAAGAAGAGTAATCTAGACCTTCAGGAAAGGCCTGGATTTTCCTTGCTTTGAGATGTGGGGGTAATGTCTTCCGTGGAGTCTTATTCAAAAAATAAAACACAACCACTGTGTGAAAAAGTGACCATTCAAGAGTGCAGAATGTTTCTCTTGGCAACCTCAAAGCAGGCAGAGAAACAGCTTGATATGGGATTTAAAAGAAGCGCTTTGGAAACTTTGGTGCTTTTCCTTATTAGGAGTACCATTTTCTTCTCTAGTATGTTGCTCTGCTAGTAGTTTATCCCTTGTAACATTAAGAGATAAAGAAAATTGAGCATCTCATTTGGTAGCTTTGATTTCTTAGCCATGTTAACCCCATCTAGATGTGAAATATTTATAATTTACAGTGTTGAAGCTGTATGTCCCCTTAAGCCTCTGAGAAAAACTGTATCTGTTTAGATTGGCTTGAGGTTATATAAAAATGCTCTAAAGCAGTGGTCCCCAACCTTTTTGGCACCAGGGGCTGGCTTCATGGAAGACATTTTCCACGGATCGGGGGTAAAGGGGAATGGTTTGGGATAATTCAAGCTCATTACATTTATTGTGCCCTTTATTTCTATTACGTCAGCTACGTACGTAAGCTACTACGTACGTAAGCTACTACGTAGGTCATCTACTATGTCAGCTCTGCCTTAGATCATCAGGCATTAGATCTCGGATCCCCAGTCTAAATGACCATAGTTATTGTTAAAGTATGCAGGCAATAATTACCATTAAAATAATTTTCTCATATATTGAACATAATAACCTACTTGAATTTGCCTAAATCTAAGACACTTCTTTTTTATGAGTTGTCTGCCTTCACTTACATATTCATCAAGAAGGCCCTAATCAAAAGACTCCATGTACTCTATTCTGTAGAGTAAAAGGAAATGACCAGAACAGGTGGTTAGGAAACATTTCAGGGGCAATCCAGAAACAAAAAACTCATTTGCAAGGAATCACAAACAAGTAAGGAAGACAGATACAAAAGCAGATGCTGCAGGGTAATGAGCTGTTAACTCTAGGGTGACAAGCGTACCAAGCCCAATAGGGAAGACATTCATTTGTTCGTTCACTCAGTAATTATTTATTGAGTCTTTGGTTCTTGCCAAGTACTGTTTTAGTGACTGGGGATATAGCAGTGATTGAAACGCAGGCAAAAAACATCTGGTCCTCTTGGAGTTTTCTTTCTAGGGGCACCTGAATATGAAACATGGGTTGAAATCTGCTGATATATCCATAAAGAATGACACAGAGGTGAGGAAGAAGGTGATGAGTACTGGGAATAAAAGCAGTTGATGGTGCGACCACAAACCTGCTTCAGTGGACATCTATTGATTACAAATGATTGAAATATAGACCGGATAATTTTTCCTTTATGGCTTGAGAGAAACCACTGAAATATATCCCAGACTTAAGTTTACAGTTAGCTCCATAAAGAGACCAAACAGGAAATGGTTCTGTTCATATGGCAACCCAAAGCTTTTCTTTGAACCTTATAGAATTAAAAGTACACAACCCAAACTCACCTTATTCTGTTGACATCAGTGGGAGTTATCTCATCTTTTACTGCATCTTTCTTTTGATCTTTTTTTTTTTTTGCTCAGAAATTGAAAAACTAAACATTTCTTTTTGAATTTTTGCATGTAACTGTCTTAAAACCAACAAGTGTGTGCTTAGTCATTCAGTTGTGTCCAACTCCTGTGACCCCTTAGATTGTAGTCTGCCAGACTCCTCTGTCCATGGGATTCTCCAGGCAAGAATACTTGGTTGCCATTTCCTTCTCCAGGGGATCTTTCTGACCCAGGGATCGAACCCAGGTCTCCTTCATTGCAGTCAGACTCTTCACTGACTGAGCTACCAGGGAAACCAACAAGATTGGAAGTATAAAAGAGAACTGTAAATTTTAGCTGTAAAATATAAGCTGCTGCTGCTGCTGCTAAGTTGCTTCAGTCGTGTCCGACTCTGTGCAACCCCACAGATGGCAGCCCACTAGGCTTCTCTGTCCCTGGGATTCTCCAGGCAAGAATACTGGAGTGGGTTGCCATTTCCTTCTCCAATACATAAAAGTGAAAAGTGAAAGGGAAGTCTCTCAGTCCTGCCCGACTCTTAGCGACCCCATGGACTGCAGCCTACCAGTTTCCTCCGTCCATGGGATTTTCCATGCAAGAGTACTGGAGTGGGGTGCCATTGCCTTCTAGCTGAGGTGGGCATAAGTCTAGAAATTTTAAATGTAAAATTAAGTTACAGAATTCAAAATAATAAGATCACAGAGAACTTAAGAAAAATTGGAATTACTATGAAAATGGCTTAGAAACTTATTTTGACTTGGTTTTATTATTGAGCACATCATGTAATGTTTATCTTCTGAAGCCGCAGATCATGTCCTGGAAAAAAATATTAAAGGGAGATTTATTGTATTTGGATGAGATGAATGTTTAAAACCACCCAGGACAATAGAACCCCATAGGGGGAGCTTCTAATAAAGATAAAGAAATATTCATTCCAGGGAGAACAATTTAAAATTACTCCCAGAGCACCATCTCTTCAGACAAAAAGATTTAAGCAAATGAAATTAAGCTAAAAAATGGATTTTAGGAAAGTCCATCTGTTATCTCTTAATGAGAATGGAGATGTCATCCTTTATCCTCTCGTGTCAGATTCACTTAACCAAGGCTGAGATGCTTCACTGTGTGTATTTCCCAAGTATTTCAGTGGTAATAGATCTAACTTGCCATCATGATCAACAGGCACATCTCATTACATGAGCTGGCAGTTAGATGCCCAAGTACTAACAGCAGATTAGGCTTGTATAGCACATCTGTGCTAAGTAGCTTCTCTAGCAGCAGCCCCCTCTCCTGAAACTATCCTAAGGCTTGAAACTGCTGTGTATCATGATGGTGATGGCTTAAAGTAAATTTAGCTAGTTAAACACTGAAAAAGTATTATGTAATGCCCATGATGCTTCTAATTCTCACGTCATTCTTTGAAAATAGGTACCATTATTGTATTCATTTTTCTGTCAAGGAAATTCAGACAGAAGGTTAAGTATCTTGCCCAGAATCTCAAGGAGAGCAAAGGGTTCAGAGGTAGGTTTGCTATCAATGCTGTTTAATTGCAGATTACATGTTCTTAGATGCCTTCTTCAGGAGGAACCCTCTCCTGTATCTTCTCTTCTTCCTTTCTCCTCCTTAAATTGAGCTTCTGACACTGCTATATCATTACCTGAAGCAAGCCAATGAAATAGTTCTTCTCTGCAAAGCAGAAGGTTGGCACAGGGACAAGAGTGCAGTGGAGAAAAAAAACAAGCCTCCATTTACTCAGAACCTCCTATTCTAACGCTTATAACCCTAGGGAGGAAAACGGCTTGGTGGACAAAGTCAGGCTTTGGAACTGTTCAGACTGGAATTCTATTCCCATTTTTGAGATTAGGAAACTGAGGAACAGAGATGAGAAAGCAGAAAACAGTGCCTTTAAGGGGACGTTTTTCAATGAAGTTCACAGAGAACTTGACATATCCAGCTGACCCCAGTCTCCTGGGTTAGTGTTTAAACCAGAGTTATGGCATTTGCTGAGCATCTATGGAACCATTAATTTTATTGCAATTAATATATATTATAAACATTGTTTTAATGTTGTGAAGGAAGGCAGAAAGAGGTGAAATGTTCTGTTTGGTCTTTATTGGTGATCGGTGATATTTGAGCTAAGGTTTGTCAGAAGAAGCATGAGATTCATTTAGGTTGGGCAGAGTAGTATAGACGTACCTATGAGAGAAACGTAGTAACAAGCACAGCTGTCAGAGAGAGAAAGGAAACCAGGGCAGGGAGGGGATGGTAAGGGAAATACAGTCTCTGCAGGGGCATTTCAGAGGTATTGAGTGCCAGTTTTAGAGTGTCCTTCTCGGAGAAAGTGGTGACGTGGGATGGAGAGTGGGGAAACCCACTGACATCGTGTACCTGAGAGCAGGCAGCTGACATTTACAGAAAGTGGACTACTGTTGGTTACCTGAAAGTATTGTAAAGCAGGAAGCATATAATTGCCCATTAAATTAATCTCTTTGAGTTAGCGATAATGCATTGCTCTAGCCCACTACAGTGGGCTGCACACAATATTGCAAATGAAGCTTTTCACTAATGATGGTTAAATCTCCCAGGGAACACGCTAGTTTGATAGCGCTTAAGGAATGTTTCTCCCTGGCAAAAGGCCCAGTTGCCACAATAATTTGCTTTGTCCAACCCAGGCTACTTAGGAAAAACATATCTTTATAGGGAGCTCATTGTTTAGAGAAATCTTAGGTCCTGGAGTTAGTGGAGTTGGCCTCATCTTGCCCATATAACCCTAGGCAAAATATTTCCCCTCTCTTGCTTTCAGTTTTCCCATCTATGAAATGGGAATCATAATTGTTCTTTTAAATTTAGGGTGTAGGAGCCTGGCCAGCTACAGTCCATAAAGTCCCAAATAGTCAGATACAACTGAAGCGACTTAGCACTCACACACACGTGCATACACACAAGGATTGAATTAAAAGTGACGGTACTCTACCTCTTAGCTCAAAATATATCTATAACCTTTAGAAATTGATGAATAAATTGCACGTGTTCTTGTTAATACAGCCCTAACCTTAGGCTTTGAATTATAGCTTAATTTTAAATTATTTATTTGGCTTATATTGTCTTTCATCCCTTCTCCTCCCCACAACAAGAAAACTGGTAATCATGTCCTGTGAGTTACTGCTGGGTGCAGCTGTGTTTCTTCACTGCACAACCAATAAGTTTGTTTACTGACCTTCCTTTTGTCCCCGGTTCAGTCATGGTAGATTGATCTGTGCCTAAAGGAAGGCCCTCAAAATGAAGCTGGCATATTCTTGGAGAGCCTGATTGAACTAATAAGGACTTCAGATTTTATATCAGGATCTCGCTCAAAAGATGTAATCTCTCTGTGTATTGCCTGTGGCATAATCAGGGCTAGAGTTTCTTTAAGATCAATATCCTTCCCTTGTATAGAATTGAGTGGAAGCAGGAACTTTCCTGGTGGTCCAGGGGTTAAGAGTCCACCTTCCAGTGCAAGGGCTGCAGGTTCGATCCTTAGTCAGGGAACAAAGATCCCATATGCCTCAGGGCGACTAAGCATGCGCACTGCAGCACAGGATCCCATGTGCCACAACTCAGACCCGATGCAGCCAGAAATAAATGAATAGAAACAAAGAAACATTTTAAGAAATAATACATAATGAAAGAATTGAGTAGAAGAAGATGGAGAGAAGCCACTGTCCAGTTAGGTAACTCACAGAAGGGAAAGAATGATTAAAGTCTGAGGTGGACAGTGAAGTTCAGGGCTGGGGTGGTTACGGGGCTCCCAAGTATCAGAGAAGCTGTGGCAGCAGATGAACGACGTGACTCTTGGGGAACAGAGGCACATGGCAAGTTTCTGTGGCTATACCCTTCCTCAGATAAGCATACACGTGCTGTGAGGTAACAATCAATATTCTTAACAATAAAGGTTATAATGAAGGGAAGTGGAAAATCCATTATGGGGAAGTGAAGGGGAAGCTACGGGTTCCTGGGAATTTCCTGACAGAGAAGAATGGGAGTGTCATTCTGAGTTCGAGGAGAAGCAGGCCCCAAATGAGTATCACTCTGCATAACTCACACCAGTTTTAACCACAATCGTGCCCGTTTTGTGGACAACTACTCCACTTCCTTGAATATCCACTTGATGTCTCCTTTAGCTCCTCTTTGTTCCTCTTGGAATGCATCCATTCTACCGAACTCCTCCCACCACCTCCCCATCTCTTTCGTCTCTGCCTTTCTTTTTGTTCTAGTCTATTTAGGAAACGCCTGTAGATTGAGGCTGGAGATACAGATTTTAACTAGGAACTCCTTTAAGATGTCACTATGACTAACAGCTCTTTAGTCCTAACCTAGAAAAACACAGAACGTAAGAGGCTTCTACCCCTGTGTCTTGCCCTGGTCTCTCTTATAAACCACCCTCCTCAAATCCTTGACAGGAGCTCTTATTGTAGACAGTTGTAGATAAAGGACAGGAGATACACAGCAAACAGTAATCCAAGCTTTTCAGGTGCAAGTTGTAGCAAGCTGACTAGTCACAGCAAATGGTAATCTCCAGGTTTGAGGATATTGGATAGAGGGGGGTAGGTTGGGGAGATCCTAGATATGTGAGCAGATTATAAAGACTGGATGATAGTAGGATGATTTATCCTCAGTTATGGTTTTCCTTGGTGACTCAGTGGTAAAAGAATCCACCTGCCAATGCAGGAGATACGAGTTCCACCCCTGGGTCGGGAAGATCCCCTGGAGAAGGAAATAGCAACCCACTCCAGTAGTCTTGCCTGGGATAGACTATGGACAGAGGAGCCTGGTGGGCCACCATCCGTGAGGTCACAATGGAGTCAGATACAACTTAGTGAGTAAACAGCAACAACAGTGGTTTCTCTGGGAGTAAAGGAAGCACGTGGACTTGGGAAGAAAATGCAGATATCAGTCAGAGTTAAGTAAGCAAGTTTATAAATCAGGTTGCTTAGATGGAATCATTATTTTTTCATTCATCCACACTCACTTAGTGGATAAGTTACTGAACTTCTCTCTGTGGCTTAGATTCCCTATTTCTAAAATGGGGGATATATTGAAACACCTTTAGAGGTATGTGATAAGAAGTGAATATGCTTACATGCTAATATCTTTCCTAACACACAGTAAAGTTTTGGTGATAATGCTTATGTTAATATTAGTATAACAGTAGTTATAAAGTAAACATTAATTTTATCACTTCGTATAATTAAAGAGGATAGTCCTAAAACTTTAGCTTTCTTGTCATCAGATAAAACCACCCAGCTTTATTTTGAGAATATACAAATTAATGAGTTTTTGAGGCAGTATCATCTTAAGATGATTTGGGAGGTATAATTTTCTACAAACATGTGTCCAAAAGGAGGAGCTTTTTTCCTCAGTCCTGGCCAGTTTGGCAGCCTTAAAAGACTCCTTCTTACCCAAACCAAAGTTGTAGTTGTAACCTCTTTCTCAGAAAGCAGTAATGGTTACTGCTGCTGCTGCTAAGTCACTTCAGTCGTGTCCAACTCTGTGCGACCCCATTGACGGCAGCCCACCAGGCTCCCCCGTCCCTGAGATTCTCCAGGCGAGAACACTGGAATGGGTCGCCATTTCCTTCTCCAATGCATGAAAGTGAAAAGTGAAAGTGAAGTCTCTCAGTCGTGTCCGACCCTCAGCAATCCCATAGACTGCAGCCTACCAGGCTCCTCCGTCCATGGGATTTTCCAGGCAGGAGTACTGGAGTGGAGTGCCATTGCCTAGGTAAAAACAAATTATGAAGGCAGATTTTCACAGCCAAAAATATGCTTTAGATGTGATTTGAATACACCACATAATCTCTTTAAGCTTCAGTTGATATATTTGAAGTACGTTATGACAAAATGAGATAATACAGGTAAAATGGCATATGGAAAGGACTTAATAACATTTCTTTCCCCCTCTAGTGCCCCTCTCCCCTCATCCTCATCCTGCTCTCTGACCTTCTCCAGACCGAACCTGGTGCCTACTAGAAGGTGAAGCATAAACTGTTAGTTCTTTGTCTAAATGTATCATTCAGATCTCCCTTTTCCCCCCGGTCACTTGGGCTTACACATGAAAGTGAAAGTAAAAGTGTTAATTGTTCAGTGTGTCTGACTCTTTGCGACTCAGGGAAGAGCTAGTACTTGCCAGGTCTCAGATCAGATCAGTCCCACAGTCATGTCCGACTCTTTGCAACCCCATGAATCGCAGCACGCCAGGCCTCCCTGTCCATCACGAACTCCCGGAGTTACTCAGACTCACGTCCATCGAGTCAGTGATGCCATCCAGCCATCTCATCCTCTGTCATCCCCTTTTCCTCCTGCCCCCAATCCCTCCCAGCATCAGAGTCTTTTCCAATGAGTCAACTCTTCGCATGAGGTGGCCAAAGTACTGGAGTTTCAGCTTTAGCATCATTCCTTCCAAAGAAATCCCAGGGCTGATGTCCTTCAGAATGGACTGGTTGGAGTTTGCTGCAAATCCCATTGGTCAAAGCAGGTCATGTTACCAAGAGCAGGTTTACAAAGTAGAGAAATAAATGTCGCCTCTTGATGGGGAGGTGGAATTTCCAAATATTGTGGGCATTCATTTTTAAAAAAGTAATTTCAGACTGGAATGCTAAATCTTAGTGATGCATGACCGGGAATGATACAGATCTGTAGCCTACACACACAGAAACTTCCCTTCTAGGTTCCTCTTCTCATTATAGTACTGTACATCTCAAAGGTTCTCCTCCAACCCCTTACTTATTTGAGAAAAAGGACTGGACACAACATTTCTAACAGCTGTGAACTCATTAGCTATGGATTCTTTAGAATTTCAGCTTAAGTAGCAATTGGTATTATTTATTATAAATCTGTTAACACATTTATGATACTATGACAATTTCTCCCACATGTAAGCTTTAAATACTATTATTAATATTTCTTGATATCCAAGCCGGGCTAAGTTCCTTTGCTGTCAGGTCTCAAAGATCCATGTTCTTTGCCTTTAAGAGACTGGTTGAGGCCTAAAACACCCATTTATTTGCCTGAGGTTTTGAAAATACATTTTTTTTTGGCCACACCTTATGGCCTATGGGATCTTAGTTCTCTGACTAAGGGGATCAAACCCAGACCCATAGCAGTCAAAGCGCTGAGTCCTAACCACTGGGGTTCCAAGGAATTCCCTGAAAATACATTGATAAAGTTCTTGTTCTCATGAGACATTATTGCTTTGATGTCGACCACTGTTTTATCCTGGGAGCCTAGCACTGTGGGGTCTCCCAGTGAATGTTTGCTGAGTTAATGAATGAATAGAGGAAATAAGAATTAATACCACAAAATATTAGCCTGATGAGTTCTGACTCTAAACAGACATTATTGATTCATTGGTGGAGAAGATCTCTGCTTTAATATATCCCACTCAGCTCTTTGTTAAAAGTCTTGAGCTGACAAGCACATCGGCACAATGGCTTTCTGAAGTTTTTAAAGTCATTCTTTCCTGAGTGACTGAAGCTGAGGCATGAAGGACAGGACTGACTGTGCTCTCCTTGTGTGAAAATTGTGGGGCATTGACTGTGCTCAAGGGGAAGCTCTCCCATAGAATAGTAAGCCCTCTGAAGAGTCGGGGACAGAGACCATGAGAAAGGTGCTGGCAGAGAGGAGCCCCAGGTTCCCTCTCTCTCCCCACAAGGAGCCAGCCCTCTGATCAAAGATCCTTTACTTCTCTTCCCTCTGAGAGCCTGAGGCAAGACCTGAATTATGCCAGCCCACACTTCATTACCCAACAAGCCCATTTATCATTTAATCTGATCTATATTGAACAAGCAGAAGCAGGTTACAAAGAAGCAAAGCCTAAAGAGTGAAAATGCAGCACGTTTTCTGATTATAGGACTTCCTAATCCAATGCTTAAAAACCAGGGCTAAAAATAGACACAATTCCATCTTGAATTTACCCCTACTCACCTAGCATTTCAGTGTCAGGTCAGGTGGCCACTGGATGGTAGAATTTTGAACTAGGATAACTTGCTTCTGTCTAATTTGAGGTGACAGGGCATTGGTTACTCTAAACCCTCAGTTTGTTATTGTTCAGTCACTAAGCCATGATTGATTCTTTGCACCCCCATAGACTGCAGCACACCAGGCTTCTCTGTGCATCACCAACTCCCAGAGCTTGCTCAAACTCATGTCCATTGACACAGTGATGCTATCCACCATCTCATCCTCTGTCATCCCCTTCTCCTCATGCCTTCAATCTTTCCCAGCCTCAGAGTCTTTTCAAATGAGTTGTCTCTTCACATCCTGGGAGGCTATAGTCCATGGGGCCACAAAGACTTGGACAAGACTCGGTGACTAAATCCTCACTTATGATACTAATATTTTCTTGCTCCTGAAGTGGCTATACAGCAAGAGTCCATCCCACATGTTTCCCAAGGTCAAGAGTTACGCTCTTTGTCACAAAGAAGCAATGAGCTAGAATGTAAAGAAACTGTCTCTAAGGCAAGCACTAAAACTCTATCATTTACTTAGAAAGCATATGATTTGCAGTAGGGTTGGATATTTCCATTGGATGGGAGAGACAGTCTTCTCTATGAAGATCCTTTGTGGAAGGTGTATTTTTGTCAGGGTCATAAAGTAACAGTAGGTTTTTGTCAAAGATGTATTTCAAAATTAACACATATCTTGATCAAGTCTTCTGAAGATCAGAGGACTCCAGAGAGAAAAGAATATATGGCTGGAAAGTTAAGTAGAGCAAATTATGATTGCTTTCGGATGCCAAGTACAAGAAATGATCTTATCCTCTATGTCAGAGGGGTCCATCAAATACATAGAAATATTAAAATAAGGGAAATGTAGCATTCAGAATATTAGCATCCCAGACTTAGCAGCAGACTAGGCTATGGGTGAAACAGAGAGCCTGGAGAATGAGAAAGGGAAGACTCTGGCTGTGATGGTGCCTCAGAATCACCCAGAGAGCTTGTTAAAACATAGATTCCCAGGCCAAAGAATTTGTATTTCTAACAAGTTCCCATGCGAGGCTGAGGCTGCTGTTCCAGGGACCACACTTTGAGAACCATTGCTACAGTCCCTGCAGTCCTAATTCTGAAAAAACTAAAGCTGCATTAGAAATGAAGTTTCAATGAATGGAAATTGGCATCTGGTTAAAACTAATGAGCAATAGGGTAAAGTAAATACTGCTGAAAATTGCAAACCCTTGTGATAAGGATGAAAATAATGATACAATTAAGAGTTGCTGCTAACTGTATACTAGGCAGCATTCCAGCTCTTCCAGTGCCCTTTATCCATTAAATCCTCATAACGGGTCCACAAGTTGGTACCATCTCTCATCTAATAAAGCCAAGATACCACACTTGATGCTCCCCATATTTGGGTGGCTAAATTTGGATTTGATCTTAGGTTTATCTGATGCTTCAGCCAAATCTCTGACTACTGAACCTCAGTCATCTTCTACTGACAGCAAGTTGCTACTGAGACATATCATGATTCAAGTCAGAAAAGATTGTCCATCCTTTCAAAGTTTGAGTTCACAGCCTTCCTTTGAATAGCTCTATATAAAATAGGTTAGAACATAATGGGGTATCACTGAGAGGCTCTTTTCCCTACTGAAAGAGGAGGTCCAGTTGGGGAGCATGCATTTAAAAGTTGCATCTGTGAACTATCCGTTCCAGGGGAATTTGGATTTTTAGGAACTTCTAGTTTCCTAAATTTAAAACAAACTAAAGAGACTCCTTATACTGAAATCTGAAGCTCCTGTAACCTACTGAGATAAGCCCGGAATAATGCTGAAATCTGCTCCACACACCTGCTGCTATAATTTGACAATGAATGCTTAATAACAGGCTGAAGAAGGGGAACAAGGGATAAAACCTTGGATGACAAATGTGGAAGAAAAGTTTTGACTATGTAGCCAAACAAATATAAATTCCAACCTAAGTTCCATTCAATGAGTGACCTGAACATCAACAATTTCCTTGAGCAATCTAATGTATTTATTTATTGGTTAAAAGGAAACTAATACTCAAAAGCAAACTAAGACTCAGCTGGCTGATACAGAGAATATATATGTATATACCATATTATAATGGTATTTTTAAATTTTATTTTATTTTTAAACTTTACGTAATTGTATTAGTTTTGCCAAATATCAAAATGAATCCACCACAGGTATACATGTGTTCCCCATCCTGAACCCTCCTCCCTCCTCCCTCCCCATACCATCCCTCTGGGTCATCCCAGTGCACTAGCCCCAAGCATCCAGTATCGTGCATCGATAAAAGACCCTGATTCTGGGAAAGATGGAAGGCAGGAGGAGAAGAGGAAAACAAGAGGATTAGATAGTAGGATGGCATCACCAACTCAATGGACATGGGTTTGGGTAGACTCCGGCAGCTGGTGATGGATAGGGAGGCCTGGAGTCCTGCAATTCATGGGGTCACAAAGAGTCAGACACGACTGAGCGACTGAACTGGACTGAATAGTATTTTTATAATATAGACGAAATTAGTGTATTATTATCACATATCATACTATTATAATGTAATATGATATAAATATAGTCTCTGTTTTTAGCAATCACAGTAATAATATAAGCCTCATTACCTGTTGGTTATTAAAAGATATTTATTTATTTGGCTGTGCCATATCTTGGTTGCAGCAAGTGGGTTCTACTTCCCTGTTTAGTTCAGTTCAGTTCAGTCGCTCAGTCGTGTCCGACTCTTTGTGACCCCATGAATCCCAGCACGCCAGGCCTCCCTGTCCATCACCAACTCCCGGAGTTCACGTCCATCGAATCAGTGATGCCATCCAGCCATCTCATCCTCTGTCGGCCCCTTCTCCTCCTGCCCCCAATCCCTCCCAGCATCAGAGTCTTTTCCAATGAGTCAACTCTTCGCATGAGGTGGCCAAAGTACTGGAGTTTCAGCTTTAGCATCATTCCTTCCAAAGAAATCCCAGGGCTGATCTCCTTCAGACTGGACTGGTTGGATCTCCTTGCAGTCCAAGGGACTCTCAAGAGTCTTCTCCAACACCACAGTTCAAAAGCATCTATTCTTCGGTGCTCAGCCTTCTTCACAGTCCAACTCTCACATCCATACGTGACCACAGGAAAAACCATAGCCTTGACTAGACTAACCTTTGTTGGCAAAGTAATGTCTCTGCTTTTCAATATGCTATCTAGGCTGGTCATAACTTTCCTTCCAAGGAGTAAGTGTCTTTGTCACCATCTACAGTGATTTTGGAGCCCAAAAAATAAAGTCTGACACTGTTTCCCCATCTATTTCCCATGAAATGATAGGACCAGATGCCATGATCTTCGTTTTCTGAATGTTGAGCTTTAAGCTAACTTTTTCACTCTCCATTTTCACTTTCATCAAGAGGCTTTTTAGTTTCTCTTCACTTTCTGCCATAAGGGTGGTATCATCTGCATATCTGAGGTTATTGATATTTCTCCCGGCAATCTTGATTTCAGACTGTGTTTCTTCCAGTCCAGCGTTTCTCATGATGTACTCTGCATATAAGTTAAATAAGCAGAGTGACAGTATACAGCCTTGACATACTCCTTTTCCAATTTGGAACCAGTCTGTTGTTCCATGTCCAGTTCTAACTGTTGCTTCCTGACCTGAATATAGATTTCTCAGAAGACAGATCACGTGGTCTGGTATTCCCATCTCTTTCAGAATTTTCCACAGTTTCTTGTGATCCACACAATCAAAGGCTTTGGCATATTCAATAAAGCAGAAATAGATGTTTTTCTGGAACTCTCTTGCTTTTTTGATGATCCAACAGATGTTGGCAATTTGATCTCTGGCTCCTCTGCCTTTTCTAAAACCAGCTTGAACATCAGGAAGTTCATGGTTCATATATTGCTGAAGCCTGGCTTGGAGAATTTTGAGCATTACTTTACTAGCGTATGAGATGAGTGCAATTGTGCGGTAGTTTGAGCATTCTTTGGCATTGCCTTTCTTTGGGATTAGAATGAAAACTGACCTTTTCCAGTCCTGTGGCCACTGCTGAGTTTTCCAAATTTGCTGACGTATTGAGTGCAGCACTTTCACAGCATCCCTGACAAGGAATCAAACCTGGGCCCCCAGCATTGTGAGTGCAGAGTCTTAGTCATTGGACTATCAGGAAAGTCCCCATCATTACCTGTTCTTTCAGGTAGACTGCTGTGAACTTGATGTTTAAGAGACAGTGATTTTTTAGAACCATCTCTGTCTTGAATTTATTTAACTGTTTTTTTTTTTTTTTTTTTTTAGCAAAATAAACAATTCTAAATGTGCTGTAAAGAAAATCTGTGTTTATAAAAATGTCCTATTTGAGCACATATATATATTTATTTATTTCCCTAGCTTTTAAATAAGGCTTGTCATTAGATTGTGTTTTAAGCACAGTATCTAAATCTCATTGCTGGTTAATATTTGTGTATCTCTGGATTTAAAAATACCCACACTGAGCCAGCATTTGATTTCCTGCTGAATTGTTTTTCACATTTCCAATATAATTATGTAGCAGTTACAAAGAAACAAAGGCTGCACTCCACAGAATACCATAGAAACCTACATTTGTTTATTTAAGAAAAGATATAAAAAGCATCTAAGACAGAATTGATGTGCTGGGTGACTTCTCAGGGAAACTGATAGCTAAAATAAATCTGAAAATATCTGGATATTTATCTATAGTGATGAGTTAGGTATGGGTTTAAAAAGGCAGTTAGATGTTTTACAAATGGCCTTTGGCATATAAAAAGGAGACCTTAGTGAAAGTGGGAAATACTGAATTAGAGACCTTTATCTTTGGTCTTTGAATGATTTTGTCCCTTGTAGTGTCCTTCTTAAAGAGGCTTAAGATCCAATAAACTAATCACTAAACGTACCAAATAACTGAATACACAAAACCATAGTGAGGCAAACACATTTCCGCACCTCTCTCCTAGACAGTGTGAGCACAGGTTGTTAAAGACACAGTTCCCTGCCGGGAGGCGGGGCTTCTGCAGTAGGGCAATAACTACTGGCCTACAGACAGGGTGCCTGATAGAATGGCAGAACACGTCCTAACTACTCATGTGAGGAAGAAATTAGTTCTATATGATACCTTCTCTAGTGCCCACCAGGAGTCAAGTGCAGTGCTGCATTTGGAGAGGTGAAGAGGAAAAGCAGGCATGCTATGGGCAAAGAGAATAGCATGAATCCACCCAGGAAATGTGTGATAAAAGGGAGGACTGGTTTGTTTTATGATTATAGGAGCCTCCTTTGTACATGTCACTTATTTCCGTGCGGACCTTTCTGTTGTGCTTTTTAGCCAACAGGAAAATAAAAATGAATGCCCGAGATGTGTTGTCTGGTTGTGAGCTGGAGAAGCTCACTGGTCTTTGGACATCATAAGAATCATGATTTGGGAAAGTTGCCTGGATGCATACAAAGCAACTCTCCTATGATCTCCTTTGATTCAGTGTCTAGATCTAAATGTCTGGGTGTGGCAATCAAAGCAAATTAGAATTTGAGATGCTACCTAATTTCAGGCAGAATGGCAGTGACCACTGTGTGCAGACATTATCGTTTACTCATAACAACACCGGGGCTTCCCTGGTGACTCAGATGGTAAAGAATCGCCTGCAACGTGGGAGACCTGGCTTTGATCCCTAGGTTGGGAAGATCCCCTAGAGGAGGGCATGGCAATCCACTCTAGTATTCTTGCCTGGGGAACCCCCATGAACAGACGAACCTAGTCCATAGAATCACAAAGAGTCGGACACAACTGTATGACTAAACACAAGGACACTGAGATGGACGCATCCTGAGCACTGTTTCAAAAAGGTACAAAGTGAGATCTGGGGAAGTCAAGGAATATATATAAGGTCAAGATCGAGTACCATAGGTTCATCCACCAGGGTTTAACATCAAAGCCTGAACTCTCTACTCTTTGGCGCTACTAAGCGTGACAGATAGGCAAACAGGACAAACATCCCTGAAAATACAATCTTTGTACAAATGTGCCACTAGATACCAGGGTTTGTACTAGATACTATACGTTTGGGAAGAAAATAAATCAAGGAATGAAGTTGCTGATAGTCTACTTGAGATAAAAACCATAAAAATAAATAAGTCATATAAGGTAGTGTGTTTATTTTATTCAGTGTAGTTTTGCCAAGAAACTTGGCTCGTCTACATTGTGAAGTTAGCACTTTGGTCCTTCTTCGTTTCTTTCCTTCTTTTTTTTGACCATACAGTCTGGCATGAGGAATCTTAGTTCCCCAACTAGGAATCGAACCCGTGATTCCTGCATTGGGAGCATGGAGTTTTAACCACTGGACTGCCAGGGACATCCCTGGTCCCTCTTCTTAATGTACACATATTAAAAGTATTGTGTCAACTACGGGAACATCTAATTTTAAGAGGCAAGATGATGGGTATGATGAATTCACTCAGGAAACCACAGGTTCAATTCTATACCTATCTTAATGGTAACTCTGGACTTCAAGTTCTCTGTAGTATGTGGCTAAAATGAGACCATTACTAACTTCTCATCCATCTTGGGTTGATGGATCTTCAGTGGCTTCAGCATAACATGATAATGAAGAGCACAGGTTTGGGGACAGAAAGTTATGGAGCTGTAAACTATTAAAACAATACCTATAAGTCATGTGCTAGGAAAAGTGCTTTTCTTTTCTAAGCCTCAATTTCAGCAATTGTAATGTGTGAATGATAACATTTTTCTATAGTGTATATGCTTCATCTATCCTACTCCCTAGTCTTAACAAAAGATCACAGAATGGTTGAAATATACAGGACAATATGGAGGGGAGGCAAAAATCTTTTATTCTCCTTTAAAATCGCATGTTCAAAATATGGTGGAGAGTAAATTAAGGTCTTTGAGACACTTGCAGTGATTTCATGAGGTCAAAATGTGTTTATATTAATACTCATGTTTTGGCCTTTTCTCTCTCCTGTTCTCACATGTGAGAGTGGAGTTTTCCAAAGGCAACATGATGTGTGTTAGTATTGTGGCTCAATGGCTAATTAAATATGTGCATGTGTGTATTATTTTGTTATAAAAATTAGTTGTAGGAACTTGGCTGGTGGTCCAATGACCAAGACTCCACACTCCCAATGCAGTGGGCCTGGGTTTGATCCCTAGTCAGGATGCTGCAACTGAAAGAACTTGAATCCTGCAACTAAGACCCAGCAAATAAATAAACAAAAGCTTTAAAAAAATTAGTCATAACTTCTGGTTGGTAAATTTTGAGAGATATAGTTAGTAACATGTTTTTTTTTTTAATAAATAAAAGCTTTTTATGTCTTCAGTTATTTTGAAGTGTAAAAATAAGTGTAAAGAAGCCCTAAGACCAAATTGTTTAAGAACTGTGGCCTTAGGAAGGCATTTATTTTCTCTATTACTTTGAGATATGGTAACAGCAAAAAGTATTCCTCTGTCTTAGATATCATGTTGATAAAATAGTTTGTCAATAGCAAAATGTAGGATATTGGATATTGAAAGAAATACCACATATAACATGTTTTGTAGGATTCCTGATACAGCATAGGGAGTAAGAACTTAGTAAACATTTTTAAGAGAAGAAGAAAAATGAAGTTAGCCCCAGTGGAAATAGATCAGCATTATAAGTGACATTTCTAGGGTCTCATCAAAGAAGGTTGCCTTCTCAAAAGACAGCATTAGGTCAGGACAGATAGAGACTTGCCTTCTGCTAAATCCTGGGTATTGTTAGTCGTTCAGAGAGGCCTATGAGCAGGAAGAGGGAATTAAGTGTATCACAGAGATGAAGGCGGGGGCAGCCATCCAGGCACTTTCAGAGAGTGACGCCTCAGTCTAAGGACCAAACCTGATCTGCCCTCAGGACCAGCCCAGCCTCTAGAGCCAAGGCGATTAACAGAGCATGAGGCCGTCAGAGTTTAAACTACACATCGAGCTCCCACTGCTCTCTCTCCATGTGTTTTAAGCCAATTTTTTTTAGATTATTTTATTCAATTTTAGAAACACTGCCATAAAATATGCTGACCGAGATGATGCTGATGATAATGATAACAATTGTAATGGCTAACAAACACATGAAAAGATGCTAAACATCACTCTTTATCAGAGAAATGCAAATCAAAACCACAATGAAGTACCATCTCACCCAGAAGTCTACAAACAATAAATGCTGGAGAAAAGGGAACCCTCTTATATTGTTGGTGGGAACGCAAACTTGTTCAACCACTATGGAGAACAGTGTGGAGATTCCTCAAAAAAACTGGAAACAGAACTGCCATTTGACCCAACAAAGGAGAAAAGGAAACATATACCCATTTGAATACAGAGTTCCAAAGAATAGCAAGTAGAGATAAGAAAGCCTTTCTCAGCGATCAATGCAAAGAAATAGAGGAAAACAATACAATGGGAAAGACTAGAGATCTCCTCAAGAAAATTAGAGATACCAAGGGAACATTTTATGCAAAGATGGGCTCAACAAAGGACACAAATTGTATGGACCTAACAGAAGCAGAAGATATATTAAGAAGAGGTGGCCAGAATACACAGGAGAACGGCACAAAAAAGATCTTCATGACCCAGATAATTATGATGGTGCAATCACTCACCTAGAGCCAGACATCCTGTGATGTGAAGTCAAGTGGGCCTTACGGGAAGCCTCACTCCAAACAAAGCTGGTGGAGGTGATGGAATTCTAGTTGAGCTATTTCAAACCCTGAAAGATGATACTGTGAAAGTGTTGCACTCAATATGTCAGCAAATTTGGAAAACTCAGCAGTGACCACAGGACTGGAAAAGGTCAGTTTTCATTCCAGTCTCAAAGAAAGGCAATGCCAAAGAGTGCTCAAGTTCCCCACAATTGCACTCATCTCACACACTAGTAAAGTAATGCTCAAAATTCTCCAAGCCAGGCTTCACCAATACATGAACCATGAACTTCCAGATGTTCAAGCTTGTTTTAGAAAAGGCAGAGGAACCAGAGATCAAATTGCCAACATCTGTTGGATCATCAAAAAAGCAAGAGAGTTCCAGAAAAACATCTATTTCTGCTTTAGTGACTATGCCAAAGCCTTTGACTGTGTGGATCACAATAAACTGTGGAAAATTCTGAAACAGTTGGGAATACCAGACCACCTGATCTGCCTCTTGAGAAATCTGTATGCAGGTCAAAAACAACAGTTAGAATTACATGTGGAACAACAGACTGGTTCCAAATAGGAAAAGGAGTACATCAAGGCTGAATATTGTCACCGTGTTTATTTAACTTATGTGCAGAGTACATCATGAGAAATGCTGGGCTGGAAGAAGCACAAGCTGTAATCAAGATTGCTGGGAGAAATATCAATAACCTCAGATATGCAGATGACACTACCTTTATGGCAGAAAGTGAAGAAGAACTAAAGAGCCTCTTGATGAAAGTAAAAGAGGAGAGTGAAAAATTTGGATTGAATCTCAATATTCAGAAAACAAAGATCATGGCATCTGGTCTCATCACTTCATGGGAAATAGATGGGGAAACAGTGGAAACAGTGAGAGACTTTATTTTGAGGAGGGGCTCCAAAATCACTGCAGATGGTGACTGCAGCCATGAAATTAAAAGATGCTTACTCCTCGGAAGAAAAGCTATGGCCAACTTAGACAGCATATTAAAAAGCAGAGACATTACTTTGTCAACAAAGGTCCGTCTAGTCAAGGCTATCGTTTTTCCAGTAGTCATGTATGGATGTGAGAGTTGGACTATAAAGAAAGCTGAGCACCAAAGAATTGATGCTTTTGAACTGTAGTGCTGGAGAAGATTTGAGAGTCCCTGGGACTGCAAGGAGATCCAACCAGTCCATCCTGAAGGAGATCAGTCCTGGGTGTTCATTGGAAGGTCTGATGTTGAAGCTGAAACTCCACTACTTTGGCCACCTGATGCAAAGAGCTGACTCATTGGAAAAGACCCTGATGCTGGGAAATATTGAGGGCTAGAGGAGAAGGGGATGACAGAGGATGAAATGGTTGGATGGCATCACTGACTCAATGGACATGAATTTGGGTAGGCTCCAGGAGTTGGCGTTGGACAGGGAGGTCTGGCACGCTGCAGCTCATGGGGTTGCAAAGAGTCGGACATGACTGAGCGACTGAACTGAACTGAACTGATGACCCAGCAATCCCACTGCTGGGCATGCACACCAAGGAAACCAGAATTGAAAGAGACACATGTACCCCAAAGTTCATCGCAGCACTGTTTATAAGAGCCAGGACATGGAAGCAAGCCAGATGTCCATCGGCAAACAAATGGATAAGAAAGCTGTGGTACTTATACACAATGGAGTATTACTCAGCCATTAAAAAGAATACATTTGAATCTGTTCTAATGAGGTGGATGAAACTGGAGCCTATTATACAGAGTGAAGTAAGTCAGAAAGAAAAACACCAATACAGTATACTAACGTATATATGTGGAATTTAGAAAGATGGTAACGATAATCCTGTATGCAAGACAGCAAAAGAGACACAGATGTATAGAACAGTCTTTTGGACTTTGTGGGAGATGGCGAGGGTGGGATGATTTGAGAGAATAGCATTGAAACATGTTAATTATCATATGTGAAATTGATCGCCAGTCCAGGTTGCATGCATGAGACAGGGTAATCAGGGCTGGTGCACTGGGATGACCCAGAGGGATGGGATGGTGAGGGAGGTGGGAGGGGGAGTTCAGGATGGGGAACACATGTACATCCATGGCTGATTCATGTCAATGTATGGCAAAACCCACTACAATACTGTAAAGTAATTTGCCTCCAATTAAAATAAAGAAATAAGAAAAAAACTAAGTTAAAAAAAAAAAAACACACAACAATTGTAACAACAATTGTTCCATAATTTCTTGAGCTTACTTTCCTCAAAGTTTGACACAGCATTTTGAATGGAGTCACCCATGTACTTTATAAAACTTCCCTATGTGGTTGGGAATATTATCTTCATTGTACAAATGAGAAAATCATACAGCTATTGCGTGTCTCTAAGCTTTAAGGACTTCACAAGTAATACTTCATGGAGCCAAGCTATAAACCTACTGCCCTAACTATTGTACCACACTATAGGGTCTTTGGTAAACATTTAATTTTTCACTGTAATTTAATGTATTCACATTCTTGTTAAGCAGGTGTCTTCCATGGATTGGCTAATTCTTATCTGCTGAAGCACTGTTCTCTTACGGAATGTGCTGAAAGAATTAAGTTTCCATTTCCACCAGGCTGAGGACAAAACCCTAAATCTCAATGAACCCAGTAAGATGAATTCTATTTTGGAAAATTTAGTCATAAAACCAAAGCCCTTGACAGATAAGGATAATTTTGGCCTCCAGATTTTGTTTCGTTTCTGCTAGTGATAGGAATTGTTACCTTTCTGTTTTTTACTATGTATTTTGTAAACTGATTATTTTTTGCAACATTGAAGACTCAAAACAACTACATGAAAATAAGCCAGAGTGGGGTGTATCATCCTGCATTTCAGATGATGTAGCCCAAAGTTAGAAAGCTTGAGCTGTTGTTTTCTCAAGATCATTCTGCTAGACAATGCAAAGTCCTTCCATAACCCTAAGACTTTCCATGAATTTGTAATTAGCATGTGCTTTACTAATATTCATTTCGCAAGAACAGATATACACCAGATCGATTCGGGTAATACAGTCTTTGACGATGGTAATGATAATAGTACCTATTGGTTACTCTGTGTATTACCATCAATTAAATTTTTTTTAATTGGAGTATAATTGGTTTACAATGTTGTCTTAGTTTCTGCTGTACAACAACATGAGTCATCTTTATGTATACATATGTCCCTTCCCTCCCACTGTCCCCAGTCACACTCCTCTAGGTCATCACAGGGCACCAAGGCGAGTCTATGTGCTATCAGTTTTATGGAGTAGCTATTTTACGTAGGAACTGTATGAACAGAGTCACACACCCTTACAAATCAGGCAGCAGTCATCTTGGTAAACACCCTTCAAGGGAGCAAGCTGCCTGCTGCTTTGCTCCTTACGGAGGAACGCGCATCTCTCATCTGTCTGCAGATCATCTTCTCCAAAGCGCATAAATGTATCCCTAGAGCTGTGTATGCTTGGGGCTCGAAAGTCTGATCTTGTATTTAATGTACTAGGATAATGTTGGCCTGAAGCTCCTTTTCATACCATAAATAACTTGCACAGAGAAAAGACGATTAACTTTAGTACAATGAATATTGAGATAACAAAATGTTAAATAAATAGGTTACATTATCTCTATTTTATAAGATTGATATATCTATAGAGGTAATTTTCCTCTAGGTCACTGAACAAGCACTTTCTGGAAATCAAATGTCCACCACATCTGTCTTGCTACATCAGTAGACTATATCCAAGTTAACAGCACATGGACTACTTGCAAATATCTAGATTGATTCTGGATATATTCTGGATATAGAATCTCTCTTCTCTCTCTCTCTAACTCCTTTCTCTCCTCCCATGGAATCAGCCTTGGGTTTCTCAAAGGAAGGCATCTAATTTAAAAAGTTTGTATCAGTCTATTGCTGAAGTACTGGGTGAAGCTAGATGTGAATTTCAGACCTTGTTACATATTTAAAAACAATAAACTTACTTCCTTTCTTATCATAGTTAAAGCCTAGAAGGCAGAAAACAGTAGAACTTTCCTGCATTAATGTGAGAGCATTTTTAAACAATTGCATACCTATAGCAACTGATGCCCAAACATCTGGCAGCAGAAATGAAAATTAAATCAACTGACATTTACACATACACTGCCGAGCAACAGATGGGGGGAAAGGCTGGATGACTATCTCAACTAATTTTGATAAATTCCAGGAGAAATAAACCCTAATTGTCCATTTATTAAGTCTTCCGAATCATGGGTCTAATGACAGTAATCTTATCTGAAGGTTGGGTGCCACCTGAAGTGTCAACTTGTATCATTTGAAGTTTATACCTTTCTTGGTTCCCTAGTTCTTGGACAGCTTCATTCCTTTTTCCTGAAAAATTTGTTTTGTTTCTCATATCTATTTGAGATTTAGGCATTCGATTTAAGCACTTGATTTAAACAACAATAACCTCTTTAAAAATCACATTATTCCTGCATTCTTATATCTGCATTACTCACCAAGGTAGGGAAGGACATAGTTCTACTGGAAATTTTATTTGAAGAATCCAATGATGATTTTCTCTTAATTTATCTGGCTTATAGCTCTTTACACATATTTCATTAATCTTTGCAACATTTCTGTGAGGTATGTAAAGGGCAAGTATTATTAGACCCATTTTTCAAGTCTAGAAAAAAGATAAAGTGAGATAGAAAATCATTTTCCTAGGACAGCAATCGGAGCCTTGACCAAACCACCTCATATGTGTAGTTGCAGCGTTGCTTTGAAAACTTGATAGATTCACCTGGAAATTATTTCTTAAACTTGTAAGATGAGTTATTAGTGTGTATGTATATATATCTACATCTATATTTATATTCTGAGAGTAAGAGGAAAGGGAATTGTTTTTACCCATTAAAGTCAGCATTGGAGGGACTTTCCTGGTTGTCCAGTTTGAGGAACCCTCCATGAAATGCAAGGGATGCAGGTTCGATCCCACATCCTTTGGGGCAACTGAGCCTGTTTGACACAAATTGAGTCTGTGAACCACATGAAAGATCCTGTGGGATGCAGTAAGATCCGACAGGGCCTAATTAATGAATAAATAAATACTTTAAAAAAATAAGGATTGGAGTTGAGGTCTATCCTGAGGGCTTTTTCTATAGACCTATATCATTAGAAACACCTCACAAAGTAAAGTGTTTGTTTCCTCTACTCATAGAACTATGTGTTAAATCTGTGAGAAAGAACTACAACACAGAGCTGCTAAATAAACTATGGAAAACCTGACAGTGCCTTTACCTTAGACATTGGCATATTCCGACAGTCTATACTATTCTAGGCTGTGATAGTTTAGGAGTGAATGCCATTTGGACTTAATGCATGTTACAGGGTGTCTAAAATTCAGAACCAGGCAGATCCATCTCCACTGACCCTAAATATGGCCCTAAAGTACATGACTTGAGGAAACTGTATCCCCAAGACTACAGATAGGGGCGTTTTGAAGTGTGCCCATGGTGCATTGGAAATTAAAGAAGTCTAACTAAAAGAACTGTGGATAACTTGATTTGATAACAGTAGGTTGAGCAAAAGTTCTTGTTTAGAAAGGCTATCTTGAAGATCTGACTCAAACATTGGAGGAAATAAGGTGAGTGACAGTGGAAGGAATCAAGACGTGAAATCTCTTAAAAATTCATTGACTTTAAATAATTTTGCCTATGTTCCACATAATTTTTTAAAACCCTTTATGCATTTTATAAAAAATAAAGCCTTGGAGAACTGAGAACTAATGTAGATTAGTCAGTCTCTTGGTCTATGTCATGCTACCCATTACCTTCACCCTAAATGTGTCAGTTTGGAGAAGGCAATGGCACCCCACTCCAGTACTCTTGCCTGGAAAATCCCATGGATGGAGGAGCCTGATAGGCTGCAGTCCATGGGGTCGCGAAGATTCGGACACAACTGAGCGACTTCACTTTCACTTTTCACTTTCATGCACTGGAGAAGGAAATGGCAACCCACTCCAGTGTTCCTGCCTGGAGAATCCCAGGGACGGGGGAGCCTGGTGGGCTGCCATCTATGGGGTCGCACAAAGTCAGACACGACTGAAGCGACTTAGCAGCAGCAGCAGCAGCAAATGTGTCAGTTTGCTCTACTTTTCCTCTCAAAAGCTCATGACACATGAAGACAGAGAATCTTTGGTATACTTTGTTCAGTGTTGAGACAAAATGGAATGTACAGCAACATTAATCTGACAGTTTATGGACACGTATAATGGTTATTATGCTGCGTCACTAATTGGATGTGAATGGTTAGCGATTCATGTAGATGGTAGTAATTAGTCTTACTTTTCCAAAGATAAACTGAGCACATTTGGAGCCATCTGTGGAGAAATACAGGGAAAATGTAGAGGTTGGGTAGCACTCTTTGGTCTGAATCTAAAATCCATCCTTTTTTCAATGGACAGCTTATGATCTCGTTTCAGGGCTCCTTCCCATGTCTTTCATCAAAGAATGAGTTCTGGGCAGATAGCTTTTTGTTTGAATTCTGTCTGGGGCACATGTGGGTTGTGTGTTTATGGGAAAGTCCCCCGCCACGCCCCAACGTTCCTGAGCTTCAGTTTCCTTCTTTGTGAAGCGTGAATGATAATATTCACTTTGTGGGATTGTAGAGAGTGCACCTAGTAGCAGCTAGCATCATGCCTGGCACATTGAAATTGACAACTAGTTATATTAGAGGTATTCATTCATTTGATTATTACAGTGTATTGTTCACCCTAAATTATTTGTCTTTGAATTTCCAGGGGCTAGCTGAAGCTAGAATATGATGCTCAAAGATAATACTTACCATTATTAATGAGAGTCTACTTTGCTCCATTAGCTATTTGTTTTATTGTTACAGATACAACTTTATTTATCATTTCACTTCTGAGGATTCTACAAAATACACAGAATCCTAATCTATTCTTTAACAGCTTTGAAGCATTTTCTAGCTATGCCTCCCTACTTATTTAGCAAAAAGGATTAAAAAACAACTACCCCTCCCCCTGAAATCCCTAAACCATCTACTAATGTGGAATTTTACTATTTTATGGAAGTTAAATCCTAGACATAAAAATGGTAAATGATTTTCTATGCTGTCAGTTGTGCGTTCAGATAACATTTGGTTCTTTCAGCAACTTCCACAGAATTGAAGTTTAGAAGATAAATAGGCAGAAAATCCAGTCAGGGACAATCAGAGATTTCCCTTTCAACTCTGGCTCCCCGTAGTATTATTTTACAGCTAATGTGTACTCTGTCAACTAGGAGTCTGTGCCTTGTGATGCACATCGAAGGATCGATGCGGGGATGGCGGGAGGGCTGGGGGAGGGGGGCGGCTATGGGGAGGAGGAGAACAAGGTCGTGCAGACTGCAGTCCTGAAGCCAGAACATCCTGGGTGGTGTGTCCAAGGTTCCTGTTATGAGCTTAGCATCTAGAGAGTAATATGGTCAAAACTGCCTGAGGGAATAATAGTCTCTATTCTGACCCTGGTATGTGTGTCTGGAGTTCAGACACTCCCTGTTGTAAATAGCTGGAAACCAGACCTGGCCCACAGGAGCTGGACTAACAGATGAAGAAAGACTGAACAAGCCAGCATCGTGCTTGTGAACGTAGGGTCTGGAGGGATCCAGACCAGAAAGATCTTTCCTGTCTCCCTTTAAGTACTGTGTAAATTCAAATCTTAGGTGCACTTCTTATAAGATGTATGATCCAGGGCAACGTGTGTAATATCCCTGACTCAGCAGGAAGTGGGTGCCCAAATGTCCTCACTCTCACTAGAAATTGTATTTTCATGGGATGTACATACTTGTTCAATAAAAGGACTAAGGCACCACTTCTTTAGCTTTTGTATGCCTTTGAGTAAACTGGAGATCTTGTAAAAATGCAGATTTGGATTCTCTTAAGTCTACAGCACAGATTCTGCATTTCTAATATGCTGGCAGATGATTTTGATGATACTGGTTAGTGGAGTAAATGTGAATAGCAAGGTTCTAGTTAGTATCTGCTTAATAGTTATCACAAAACAAAATTCTAGTCCAGTGTTTCTCAGAGTTCAGCATGTATCACATCCAACTGGAGGGCTTACTGAAGCACAGATTACTTGTCCCACCCTCAGGGTTTCTGCATCATGGGGTCTGAATTAGTGCCTGGGAATCTGCATATGTAACAAGTTTCCAAGTGATAATCATACTGCAGTGTGGACCATAAATTGAAAAGCATGGACCTGGACTAGTTCCTCTCTTATCGGAAAACTTTGGTTAACAGTTTGGAAAACCATATTTGGTTTTTCAGCTTTAGGTAGATGATGATCATCAGGAAGTTGTTATTTACTTATTTATTTAATATATTAATTTATTATATTTAATATAATTATATATTTTCATTCAATTGTAAAAAATGTATATGTGGAAAGTTCCTTTGCACCCTTTGTACAGCCTCTTCTAATGGTAACATCTTGTAAAACTGCAGTAAATCACAATCAGGATACCGACATCCATACAATCTATCCAAATGAATTCAGATAGCCTCGGTTTTACTTATCGTCTGCGTGTGAGTGAGTGAGAGAGAGAGGTTAGCTCTATGCAGTTCTAGCACAGGTGTCATTTCTTGCATAATCATCACAGCTAATACATACATGAGCTAATACATCTCACTCACCATAAGAATCTCTCCTGTGTCCAGTTATAATCACTCTTTTACTCAAAACTAGAACATTTCTTTTAAACATTTTACAAGATTCTAACAAATCAATTTATAATCCACTGCATTAAAAAACACAGCTGCACTCTCAAACCCCTTCATGATGACCCTGGGAATCTAGAAAAACTGCTGTGGTTGATACTCTTAAGATTTTTATTAATAACAGAGAGGATCCGGGAGACTGTCCTGTCCTTAAAATCTTCACAGAGATTTTTCTCTCTGAAAGTTCCCATGAGGAACTTCAGATCATTCTGAGATATTACTAACAAAGCGTTCTGTTGTCCCAATCTGTATTTGATCTGTGGGCTGATGTGTTTCTTAATTTGAATATTGTTTTTCTCTGGAGAAGCTGCAAATGAAAAAGTTTTATTTTCACACCTGACCAGTCTTGATGGAAAATTTACTTCTTTAGTTAATTTCTCTTCATTCACATTTTATTTAGTCAACAAGAAGTGATGTGGCATCTTAAAAATTATGCCTCTGCCTGGAAGCTCTTAGTTGGATCATCAAATTCAGTAGACATGAATACGTTTCCTTTACTTCTGCAGGTGACGTGGTCAAAAGTTTAGCCACTACATAGAAGGGTCTCCTTTCTTCCAACTTCCCGTAATACTTTCCCTATTTTCGTTACTCTAAGACTTTGTCAACAGCCCCCTCACATCCTTTAGTCTCTCGACACTCTCCCTGGGGCCCTTCAGGCTTTCACCAAGTCTCCCCAATTTATCTACTTGCTGTCTGCAACCTGGTCCTAAAACCATTGCCACAGGTTTTCAGTTTTCATTACAGTAGCGCCTTATATCCAAACACTAAAATCTGTTCTAATTGTCTACTATTACAAAACAAACTACTCCAGAATTTAATGGCATAAAGAAAGCAACAATGAATATTTTACTCACAAATCTGAAATGTGAGCAATCCTTATCAGAGTCAGCTTGTCTCTGCAGAATGTAACCCCAGCTAGATAGCTTGAACGTGGCTGACCATCCAATTCTAAGACAGTTTACTCATATGGAGGCCACATTAGTTGGTAAATGGCTAACAGGCAGCTTGGGTTCTTTACTGACTAGTGTCTGTGTTTCCCAATAAAGACGGGAAGTGGAAGCTGCTAGCTCTGTAAACTTAAGTCTAGAAATTTCTGCAGTGTCACTTTTTTTATATATACTATTGATTAGTAATAGAACACAGAACATAAACCTCCACCTTGCAATGAGATGCATGTCAACAATTTTGGGGCCGTGTTTTAAACTTACCATACTAACTTGGTTAATTACCACACAAACTAATACTTTTGGTTCCTACAAAAGTAGTATGTTAAAAAAGACAGTTAAAATAGTCTGAAACTACTTAAAGTCTTAAAGAATACTATTAATACCATTAAAATCTTTAATATTAAATACTTCCTAAGTCCTCTTAGAGTTGGTTAAGCCCTAAAACTTTAGAGATTATTAAAAGCTGAGAACGTCCATGCAGTTTCCCTGCTACTTCATAAAACCTGTTAGGTATGTTGGTTGTGGTGCTTCATCTTTGGATGAAGTGAAGTCCTTGTTTTAAGACACATCTTGGTAATCTAGCCAGCCATGTGGCCTTGGGATTGTTTCTTGTATCCACAAAGCCTTTTAAAATTTTTTCTTTAAACAAATAATATTAATAATATGTCTCTTCCAAGGAAACTATGCTTCCCTTGTGGCTCAGCTGGTGAGCTGCAACACAGGAGGCCTGGGTTCGATCCCTGGGTCGGGAAGATCCCCTGGAGAAGGGAATGGCTACCCACTCCAGTATTCTGGCCTGGAGAATTCCATGGACTGTATAGTCCCTGGGGTCGCAAAGAGTCAGACACGACTGAGTGACTTTCACTTTCACTTTTCCAAGGAAACTATAAGGATTTTATATTTGAACAGAACTCAGTTTGAGACTCTATGCTGAAATCCAGAAATGTTAGGAGTTCTGAGTTTATCTCTTATAAGTAGTATCAAGGCCTTTTAAAAATAAAATAGTTTAAATGAAGAATTACTTCTTTAGAATACTGCTATTACATATATATGTATGGCTGAGTCCCTTTGCTGTTCATCTGAAACTATCACAACATTGTTAACTGGCTATACCCAATAAATGTTATTTTTAATTAAATAAAAATTTTAAAAAAGCTTCTGGGGGACTTCCCTGGCCTTCCAGTGGTTAAGACTCTGCCTTCCAATGCAGGGGGTACAGGTTTAGTCCTGATCAGAAACCAAGATCCCACATGATTCAGGTGTGGTCAAAAATTCAATAAATAAAACTTTAAAAGCTAAAAATAAAAAAAAAAATGAAATGCCAATTATCAATAACAATGGATGGCTATAATATTTTGGACCTCCCTGATGGTACAAACCCAATGTATTAAAAAGCAGAGACATCACTTAGCCGACAAAGGTCCTTCTAGAGTCAAAGCTATGGTTTTTCCAGTGGTCATGTATGGATGTGAGGGTTGGACTGTAAAGAAGGCTGAGCATCGAAGAATGGATGCTTTTGAACTGTGGTGTTGGAGAAGACTCTTGAGAGTCCCTTGGACTGCAAGATCAAACCAGTCAATCCTAAAGGAAATCAACCCTGAACATTAATTGAAAGGACTGGTGCTGAAGCTGAAGCTCCAATACTTTGGCCACCTGATGCAAATAGCTAACTCATTAGAAAAGACCCTGATGCTGGAAATATTGAGGGTGAGAAGAGAAGGGTGCTGAGCCACTGCCCTACTGAGCCAGTGCTCTAGAGCCCATGCTGTGCAACAAGAGAAGCCACCACAACGGCCTGCACACCACAACTACAGAGAAGTCCCTGCTCAGCACAGCTGGAGAAAGCCCACATCCAGAAACAAAGACCTAGCTCAGATAAATAAATAATCTAAAAAAAGTAATGTATGGCTGTGGTTTTAAACTTGAGAAAACTGTTTCAGGATACAATGATACAAAATGACATTACCCCAAAACTACATAGATGTCTTATAACCACACTCTTTTGTCAAAACCCTTATTACTCATCACTTCTTCCCTCGCAGTGTGCATGCGATCCTACCTCTGGACCTTTTCTCATTATATTTTTTCTTTCTTTGAACACCCTGTCATTTCCCTACATTTCCAGTTACTACTTTTCTTTCAAGGTTCGGATCAAATGTTACCTTCTTTTGGAAAGTATACATTTTCCTGCAACTACATGAGAGTTCAGAGAAGGCCATGATGATCTAAGTTATAATTATAGTTATTTGTGCATGTGCCTTCCATTCCCACCCAGACGAATGTTCTCAAGGGCAGAGACTACATTTTACACTTTTCTATAAACCTCATAGCTTACAGCATACAAAGTATCACATCATGATTGGCAAATATTCATTCAATGAGTGAATAATCTTAATGGCTACTTTTTGGATACAATTACAGGGTTTTTAAGCATGTGCTTTTAATATGCTGAATACTTTAGAAAGGGAAAAAAAAATCTAACCTCCCAAAATATGGAGGGAAAAAAGGGCACAAAATTATCACAAATATTCTGAGGTGGGAATACATCAGAAGAGAAATTTCCTAAGGAAATATCCTCCAAGAATACAGCAATTGGTTGTACATTTTAAAGTTAATAACCCAAGCCTGACCCAGCAATTGCACTGCTGGGCATACACACCAAGGAAACCAGAATTCAAAGAGACACATGTACCCCAGTGTTCATTGCAGCACTGTTTATAATAGCCAGGACATGGAAGCAACCTAGATGCCCATCAGCAGATGAATGGATAAGAAAGCTGTGGTACATATACACAATGGAGTATTACTCAGCCATTAAAAAGAATACATTTGAATCGGTTCTAATGAGGTGGATGAAACTGAGCCTATTATACAGAGTGAAGTAAGCCAGAAAGAAAAACACCAATACAGTATACTAACGCATATATATGGAATTTAGAAAGATGGTAATGATAACCCTGTATGCGAGACAGCAAAAGAGACACAGATGTATAGAACAGTGTTTTGGACTCTGTGGCGGCGGGGATGATTTGGGAGAATGGCATTGAAACATATATAATATCATATGTGAAACGAATCGCCAGTCCAGGTTCGATGCATGATACAGGGTGCTCGTGGCTGGTGCACTGGGATGACCCAGAGGGATGGGATGGGGAGGGAGGTGGAAGGGGGGTTCAGGATGGGGAACACATGTAAACCCGTGGCAGATTCATGTCAACGTATGGCAAAAATGACTACAATATTGTAAAATAATTAGCTTCCAGTTAAAATAAATACATTTATATTAAAAAAAAAAAAAAAAACAACCTAAAGGTAGTTTTTCCTTGTTATCTCAGTCTCAGTTATCAAGAAAATGATATTGCTTAATTCTTTTTGCAGTCTGTCAAGTATATCACTATTGTGTGCAAGTCTATCACTAAGAAAATAATTTTACTTGCTAACTGTCTAGAAATCTGTGGTTAGATACTTCTAGACAGTCACCGTGCTCTCCCTTTAGGATCTTTGCAACAGCTCCTTCCTCTGCCTAGAGTCTGCATCCTCCAGCTGTGGTCATGAGTAACTCCACCTTTAAGTCTTTGCTCAAATAAGTCTGACCTTTACCACCCCCAGTGCCATATCTTCCAGAGTCTGCTTTGTTTTTATTAGCATTTAATCCTTTCTTACATGCTATATAATTTAGTTACTATCGTGTATACTGTTCATGAATTCTTCTCCATGGATAGAATGTCTTATACTGTAAATTGATACCACCTCAACAGCTACGGAGTACCTGATAATTGTTAAGTCTTCAATAAATATTTACTGAATGAATGAATGATTGATTGAGTAAATGAATGAAGGGACAACATGTAGAATGAGTACTAGACTGTTAACATTTATCTTGGCTTAAAGAGCACTGGCTAATACCTAATTCCACTGGATAATTAACTGGTAGTATAACAACATGCTTAATTTCCATAGACATCTTCAAATATTTGAACTGGAAAGTTCACCACAACTCACTGCAATACAATTACCTTTTTGTTTTCATAAAGTGTAATGTGAAGCATGGAGAGAGGAAATATGTTTCCTGCTGTATGCCAACAATTAAACAATGTTATTAAGGGTCCTAGGCTGACCCTGCATTCTAATCTAGAGTTCTTATCACCACACTCTTAACGCAACTGCCCTCTAAACCAACTTTTTACTCTTCTTATTCGCTGTGGTAATTCAGTGTGCCCATTTGGACCCTGTAGCATATTGAGGTGGTTAAAACATGATTGGACATTATTTTACCTCAGAGATACAAGTATCGTGTTTCCTTTAAGCCAATATTTTTTTAATCCCTCACACTGATATTTTATTTGTTTGTTTGTTTTGTTTGTTTTTAATGGAGAGAAGGCATAGTGTATTCATGGCAAATTATTTCACCCCAGATACACTTCTAGAGGAAAATCCTCTCTTCTAGTAGATGGCTTTGTAACTCTATTTCTGTAGTGTCTGTATCAAGCTAATATTTAAGGCAAATATCGTCTAACTGTAAGAGATTTGGATGTGCTTTGGAATGAGGCATTCATTAATTCCAAACCCTGTATCATATCAGTGTCTTTTAATTGTTTGACTAAGGATGTGAGATAGTTTATACCTTTGTTTTGTCATCTGTATAATGGATACTAAAACTAACTGCATAATAAACACTAAACTGAACACATATCATTATTAGCTTCCTTTTTTTCACATCCCTGCTTTTGCCTTCATTTTCTATATTACTCTGAGACTATATTCATTGTTATTCATATGATGAAATGAGTTGTTTTAATTGCCTTAATACATTAGGCAATTAATTCTTTTTAGTCTTGAGCAAATTCCAACAACATCCTGAGACAAAATTATAATGAAGGTTTATGTGCAAGAAATTAAAAGTTATAGAATCTTTTTATTCTCAGGTATAAAAGTTATAGAATTATTTTATCCTCATAGTTATGAAAAATCACCTGGATAGGCAACACTTGAAATAATAAAATTCTGAATTGCTCTTGTGCACTCAATTAGAAGTAAATATGGCTCTTTGGATCAGAAACTACAGAGTGGAACTCATTAGCAGAGTTTTTGTTTGTTTTTTTCAGTAGAGAATTCTGGGAGCAATATCATCATCAGTCAAATAGTAAGATGTTAGAGGGGGGAAATCCTCAAATTCTATATAAACAAATCAGAGTCAACTTGCATACAGGAAAGACAGCAATTTGTGGTGCTGTGAATGCATGACCTGTAATTTCAATGGAGCAACCAGATGAGTTGGAAAATTATTACAACAATTCCTAATATAGTTTCACTGAGTCAGCTCTGAAGATAACTTTTACTAAATAAATTCAAAATAAAGAGCTAACATAAATAAGTTAACATGAGTCAGAAAATGCAATGCAATCTTTGCTTTGATTTAAAGATTAGAGCAGATATTAAACCTACCCCCCATCCAGCATCTGGTACTCTGCTTGCCTTTCCCACAGCCTCATTCTATGATCAGGTACTTGCAGTGGTCAGAAACTCACTACCTTGGGGAACTGATGGGTTTTTCTCTTGAGCAGCTGTGTTGGAAAGCACTTTAATCTTGGAGTGAGCCAAAATGTGCCTCAAGGTATAAACAAGTCTTAGTCGCTTCCCCTTTAGCCTAGACTACAAAGTGTCTTGAAAAAATTGTTTATATGACATGGTTTAAGTACCCTGGAAAAATGGCTGAGGAGAAAAATGAACTTGTAGAATTATGCATGGAGGTGACAATACCTCAGAGGAAGTTGAGTCAGTAAGGCGGTAATTAGAAAGTTCGGAGCAAATTACAACAGAAACCAAAAACATGGCCTAACTTAAAATTCTGCAATTTGCTTAGTATTTTCGACTGAGCAACTTTCATTTTGGCCTTCCCTGATAGCTCAGCTGGTAAAGAATCCACCTGCAATGCAGGAGATCTGGGTTCAATCCCTGGGTTGGGAAGATCCCTCGGAGAAGGGAATGGCTGCCCACTCCAGTATTCTGGCCTGGAGAATTCCGTGGACTGTTTAGTCCATGAGGTTGCAAAGACACAACTGAGTCGTTTTCACTTTCATATATAATTTCATTCAGTCCTCTCGATAACCCTCAGATAGGTATTATCTTGACTTTAGGTTGACCTCTTATGTACCAGTTCTATATGCTGAATACAACAGTGAACCAAAAAGTACCATCCAGGTGGAATTAAGATTCTATTAATGATAACCAGGGTTTGCCAAATGATAATACCTGCTTACCAGTTGCCTTAACCCTGATGCTGGGAAAAATTGAAGGCAGGAGGAGAAGGGGATGACAGAGGATGCGATGGTTGGATGTCATCACCAACTCAATGGACATGAGTCTGAGCAAACTCTGGGAAATGGTGATGGAAAAGGAAGCCTGGCATGCTGCAGTCCATGGGGTTGCAGAGTCAGACACAACTTAGTGGCTGAACAACAACAAAGTTGCCTTAAAGTCTGAATTTCTACTGCCAGATCCTAGGACGTGTTTGTTGTTGTTGTTCCTAGAACCAAATCTTCGCTAGAATACATAAAAATGAAACAAATATTAATGTTCTCTTCTGAACCATCATAAAATTCATGGTATAGACAGAGTAAGATTTTTAAATGAAGGAGGGATTTTCTTACTATGGTTCTTATCATACTGAATGTGATCAAAGTTCTGAAATCCAGGACTTTTGCGGTGTCCAGTGGTTAAGAATCCACCTGCCAATGCAGGGGACACCAGTTGGATCTCTGGTCAAGGAAGAGCCACATGCTGCAGAGCAACCAATCCCGTGTGCCATAACTACTGAAGCCCACACGTTCTAGAACCCATGCTCTGCAACGAGAAGCCACCACAATGAGACACCTACAACTAGAGAGTAGCCCCCATTTGCCACAGATAGAAAAAGTCCTTCCACAGTAACGACCCAGCACAGCCAAAACTAAATAAATACCTCTGAAATCCTTTTTGATTATTTTTTCCTAATAAAAGTTTCTGGGATCCAATTAGGGCATCCTCAGTGGCACCAATGGTAAAGAACTCGCCTGCCAATGCAGGAGACATAAGAGACATGGGTTCAATCCCTGGGTCAGGAAGATCCCCTGGAGGAGGGCATGGCAAGCCACTCCAGCATTCTTGCAGAGAATCCACATGGACAGAGGAGCCTGACAGTCTACAGTCCATGAGGTTGCAAAGAGTCGGACATGACTGAAGCAGCTTACTATACACATATGCACAGGCTCCAGTCAAACACATCAAGTCGAATTTTACCAAATGTTCTGAAATCCATGAGAATTTGAGAAAAACTGCCTAAGTTTTTATTTTAGATGTTTCAAATGAAGTGAATTTAGTACCCTCTTTTCGTATTTGTCAGTTATGGCTTCAATAGCCAGAATTCAATAAAATCATTTGTTTCCTCCATAAAAGAAAATTAAAAAGAAAATTGCATTCCTCTAGGACCCCTCACCCCCTGCCAATAGGTGGTACCCTCTTCAGAGCATCAGTTGGCAGAAGTACTGAAGGATGTACTTGAGCTTGGACCTTTGGAAGCTGTTAACTCTGTGAGCATCTCTAGTGGCCAGCAGGCCTCTGCTAAGAGTAGATATAGTTTTCCAGGAATCATCAAGAAAAAGGAGTCAGTCTCATTTCATTTCCATATTGAGGATGAATGCTCAGGGTCAAATTATTAGATTTTTAATTAAAGAAAGGAGAGAATTGATTGTTCAGATAAGAAAATAGAGAAAGGAGGTTAACACATCAATAAACTTGATATTAGAGTGCTGTATATATACGTACCAAGTGAAAAGTTGAGTACTAACATTTGTATCTTTTATTTTACCTGGTTTTATTTTGGTTCATAGTCTTTATCTACACCTGAGAGTCTCCACCCCTACCCTCATTTATGTGTGAATATAATAACCCATGTTTTTGTTTGTGTGTCTTTTCTATTTGGTATCTCCTGTCCTAAAGGAGTATCTGGCACCCAGTAAGTATAAGGTCAATATTTGTTGGTTGAATCTAGAAAAAAAACGGTACTGAAGGACTTATTTGAAGGGCAGGGATCGAGACGCAGAAGTAGAGAATGAACCTGCAGACACAGTGGGGGAAGGAGAGGGTGGGATGCAGCCCTGACATATATACACTACCATGTGTGAAATAGAGCTCTAGTGGGAAGCTACTAGCAGCACAGGGAGCTCAGCTGGGGTTTTGTGATAATCTAGAGGGGTGGATGGGCGTGGGGCAGGAGAGAGGCTCAAGAGGGAGGGGATCTATGTATAGATATAGCTGATTCACTTTGTTGTACAGCAGAAACCAACATGACATTGTTAAGCAATTATCCTTCAATTAAAGGTTTTTTTTTTTTAATGAGAAAAGCACAGAAGTTTAAAATTATTAACTTGTTAAATGCTTATGAGAGGAAATAATCATATTACTTTAGCTGTAGAATTGTATAGGGATAAAAGCATGGTGCCTGAATGTAAGCGTTCAATAAATAGCAAACAGTTTCTTAAGACAATGATGGCACTCTGATATATCTGATATAGATTATTCTGGAGTAGGCTTTGGGTTTCCAAATAGGAATTGACTATCAGTTTGATTATACTGCTGCTGCTGCTGCTAAGTCGCTTCAGTCGTGTCTGACTCTGTGTGACCCCATAGACAGCAGCTCTGCCATCCCTGAGATTCTCCAGGCAAGAACACTGGAATGGGTTGCCATTTCCTTCTCCAATGCATGAAAGTAAAAAGTGAAAGTGAAGTCGCTCAGTTGTGTCTGACTCTTCACGACCCCATGGACTGCAGCCCACCAGGCTCCTCCATCCATGGGATTTTCCAGGCAAGAGTACTGGAGTGTGTTGCCACTGCCTTCTCCTTGATTGTACTAAGACTTATATAGAGAATACTCAAAGCTTGGACCCCAAGCATACAGTTTTCCATGTCACCTAATGGCGCTCAGAAAGAAGTTAACTAAAGTGGTTCATTCTCCACTGATGGTTCTAGTATCTTGATGGAGATTTGATTAATGTTATAGAGGAATGTGCCCATATATGGGCGTAAGTTACTTTTTACACAAATGACTAATTGACGATCCACCCCAATAATGCTAGGCCATGTCAGGAACAGACTACCACAAGCAAGTATCTTATTTACAACAGCAATAGTGTACGTGCCAACAACAGAACTTAGCATTTCGCTGGCGATGGTTTTCTCTTGCATCCTTTTTTTTCCTGGTGTGTTAAGGAAAAATTACTTTTCATTTTTGTTTCTGACCTTATTTTTTTAGAAAGTATTTTGGTAGCATACAGGGCTTTGTGTCATTCTCCATAAATTTAGTTCAACAAACAAACAAAAAACAGATCCAGTTGTTTTTCTTTTTCACCATTATTTGCAATTATTTTCCTAACAACATTGAAGATTTCAATACTGGCCTGTGTTTTCTCTCTTGCAATGTTTGGAAGTAAACTTGACACTTGGTGTCCCTGTCAGCCTCTCTGTTGCTCTACATTGCAAATTTGCATGATAGATTTACTGGGTCCGGGAAGAGTTTATTAACCTTCCTCTAACAGAGTAAGTAGTTTTAAAGTTTTTACATTTAGCACCTAACTTTTACCTATAACAAGAAACAGAGAGAGGGAAGGAGAGAAAGATTGGTTTACAGAAATTCTGAGATGCACAACACCATTATATACAGGTGTTCTGCATTGCTTCTCCAAATACAGTTATAAAAAACACATCATGCTTCCTATTACTTATTGATTCACATATTTCACCCAATATATCTTTTTAAGTTTTATTAAAAGAATGCATGATATTCTGTCTAGTTGCCTTTCTAATATATATTGATAGATGATTTTGTGGCTGTAAAGGCAGCTGGAGGAAGTATCAATATATGGATGTAATTATGTATGTCTATGTTTACATTCACATCTATTCAAACCATTTAATGTTAACATCTGGGAATAAATCAACATCATCTATTTTATTATCATGTACTACAGTGAGGTGGTGGGTCACTGTAGTCATTTTACCATCTCTGCTCATCATTTATCTTGAATTATGTATTTGTTTTTGTAACTCAGTATGCTTTATATATCTTGGTCCACTGTCAAAATAAATGCATAATTTATTGTGACCAAAGCACAGACTGAGGAAAAGAATCTCAGGAGACTGTTCTGGCTTTGTTGTCAAAGCATTAACCAAAGATAACACAATCTTAATTACCATACCTGAATCTTGCAAGGCACTAACTCATGGAGGATTAGGGTCATTTTATAGTGATATTCTGTCCATTGTTCCACAAGTACGGGGAGATTTACAGTTTGATTTTCTTGGGGAAACAATGAACCTATTTTACCACAATGGGATGGGAGAAAATTATGTATTTTTCTTTTGTCTCTGATGGTAGCTTATACCTGACTAATTTTCATCACTGAGAAACTACAAAATTAGAGGAAAAGAAGGTATTCAAAGGGAATCAGTACTTAAGCCAAAATACCATAAAGAAAGGAAACAAATTGAAGTGACTCAGTTTAGCACTGCCTATTTCCTTCCGGGCTTTAACTATTCAACTCACAGAGCATAGAAACCATGTAGAAATCAGTGACTTGGAGTTTACGAGTGTCTCGTGGGACTGTGGAGACAATTGTAGTTCAGGGCTACCAAAGTGTCCAGAAATGGAGAGACCAAGTCTACAGCAAGGAGGCATTTGAAAAGAAGATTTCAGAGCATTATGGGTGGTTTTCTCCCATGATGCATTTAACAAATCTTAACACGTACAGGAGTAAAGGGATTTCAAACCTATCAGCGAGTGTGCTAAGAGGCTAAAAAGCTAAAATAAAAATTGTAGCTTAACAGAAAGAGTAATCTCTAGAACTAAGGGAAAACTAGAAGTTAAATTAGCCCTCATAAATTCTGAATTCCAGCCTAAGAGTATCGAGGTGATCTATCTATCCATAAAGACCTTCCTGTGAGGAAAAAAAATCAACTCTATCTGAAGGAATAGAACACATTTTCATATCTAATTTCCAGAATTAAAACCTAGATCCAGGAAAGGGGTAATAAAATGGCATAAACAATGCATTATAAACATCCTTGCATTGTACATAAAATGTTTGAGGCATTACTTTAAAGCATGTTCTAATAAGTCAGTGACACAAATATAAATATGATATTTAAGGTTACCACTAAAATAATGTTAATAGAAGACTATATAGTAAATAGGTTAAACCCTCTTTTCTTTTTTTGAATTCGTAAGTTTTAATTATTTCATTTCCCCCTTTAGCTTATTAGTTGGAGCAAATAAAAAATTAAAACTTACGAATCAAAAAAAAATATATAGAAAAGTAAAATGAGAAAGAACTGATGAAGAAAACTTTAAGTGCAATTCCCAGGTGGCTCAGTGGTAAAGAATCTGCCTGCAAATGCAGGAAATGAGGGTTTGATCCCTGGGTCAGGAAGATCCTCTGGAGAAGGAAATGGCAACCCATTTCAATATTCTTGCCTGGAAAATCCTGACAGAGGAGCCTGGTGGGCTACGGTCCATGGGGTCACAAAAGAGTTGGACATGACTTAGCAACTAAACAGCAATGACAACAAGAAATTAAAACCCAGATATAAAATCACAGTAATGAAATACTCCAGGCAAGAATACTGAAGGGGAGCCATTCCCTTCTCCAAGGATCTTTCCAATCCAGGGATCAAACCCGGTTCTTCTGCATTGCAGACAAATATTTTACTGTCTGAGCCACCAGGGAAGATGCCTATAAATAAACTACACACTTCAGTTAAAAGACATTCTTTGTCAGAGTGGGGAAAAAGCATCAATTTTCAAATCTTTTTTTTTTTTTTTTATCATAAAGTGAAAGTGTTAGTTGCTCAGTCATGTCTGACTCTTTGCAACCCCGTAGACTGTAGCCTGCAAGGCTCATCTATCCATGGGATTTTCCAGGCAAAAACAGTGGAGTGAGTTGTCATCCCCTTCTCCAGGGGATTTTCCCGATCCAGGAATCAAACATGGGTCTCAGCATTGCAGGCAGATTCTTTACCGTCTGAACCACCAGGGAAGCTCTTTTTATCAGAAACGAACCTCAAGTATAAGAACACATAAAGACAAATGATTGTAAAAAGATCTATGCAAATTAAAACCGAAATAGTTCACCGATAGACTAAGGAGAAAGAAATATTGCCAAAGATAAAGAGACATTTTTCATAACGATAAATAATTAAATTCAACAGGAAGATATAAAAATTCTGAAGTTATGTATACATAATAATAAGATGTTTGCCAAGTACATAAAGCAAAAAAAAAAAATTGACATATACAAATGATGAAATAGACAAGTCAACACTTGTAAATGAAAATTTTATCCTACAACTCTCTACCAATCAAACAAGTAAACAAGAAATTACTAAGGATAGAAAGTATTTGAATATCATGATTAGTGAACTTGTCCAGTTGAAATATATATATAAACACTGCTCTTGAAAATTATAAAAATACGATAACTGCCAAACACACTTGAAACATTTACCCAACATAGCCAAAATTAGGCCATAAATCAAGTCTCAGGACTCCAAGCAGAGTACACTTTCTTAACACAGTGGAATTAAACTAGAAATAAATAACAAAAAGCTCTGTCTGAAATTATCCGAAGTACTGAAAATTAAGCCATGCATCTCTAAATGACTGGAAAACAGAATAAAATCACAAAGAGAATTAGCACATTTGAAAAATGAATGATAAGAAAATAATGACATGACAAAACTTGTGAAACACAGCTAACACAGTGCCTAGAGAGAAATTAGCCTTAAATGTCTATATTAAAAAAGAAGAAATGCTCAAAATCAATTATCTAAGCATCCACTTCAAAAAGGCTGAAAGTGAACAGAAAATTAAAAACCAGTAGCGAGGTGAAGATAAATACAGGGTAGAATGTAATGAAATTGAATACAAATATACAGTCCTGAAATTCAACAAAGTCAAAAACTGTTTATTTGCAAAGGTAAATAAAGCTGATAAAATCTTGCAAGAAAAAATAGTAAAGGTACAAGTAGCCAATATCAGAAATGCCACGGAATTCTCTGCTGGTTCAATGGTTAGAACTCAGCATTTCCACTGCATGCTGCTGCTGCTAAGTCACCTCAGTCGTGTCCGACTCTGTGTGACCCCATAGACGGCAGCCCACCAGGCTTCCCGTCCTGGATTATCCAGGCAAGAACACTGGAGTGGGTTGCCATTTCTTTCTCCACTGCATGAAAGTGAAAAGTGAAAGTGAAGTCGCTCAGTCGTCACCGACTCTTAGCGACCCCACGGACTGCAGCCCACCAGGCTCCTCCGCCCATGGGATTTTCCAGGCAAGAGTACTGGAGTGGGGTGCCATCGCCTTGGGGCATAGAAAAAAATGGCAAAGGGGACTTCATTATAGATTCTACAGATATTAAAAAATAACTGAACATTATTAATATAGGTATGGAATAAGGATTAAAATATATATGAGATGGACTAATAAGTTGAAAAATATGTTTGGTGCAAACTGGCATATGTAAGAAAAAGAAAAATATGTCTATCATTTTCTCAACTGAATCCATAATTACTAACTTAACATATGACTCATCATGCCCAAATGAACCTGACACAAACTTTATCAGAGAAAAGTAAAAGAGGGAGCATTTCCCACTTTATGTCATAAAGCCAGCATAATCTTAATGCTAAAATTGACAAGAGTATTATAAGAAAATAGAATTAATAGCCTGCTTCTCATAAACATATTAGCATATGCTAGTTACATGTTAGCAAATCAAAACCACTAAATATAATATTACACAGGAATACAAGGACTGATGATAACTTTTGAAAATCTATTAATGTGAATTAAAGTACTGAGGGAAGAGAAGAGAAAACATATGATCATTCTCAACAGATGTAGAAAATGTTATATATTCATCTCTTGTTCATGAAAAAGCTCTTTGCACACTAGAAATAGAAGAGAACTTAATCTGATAAAGGATAGCTACAGAAAACAAACAGCATATACCAGACCTAATGGGCAATATATGGAAAGCTTTCTTCCTGAGATTGGAAATGAGAAATTAAAATATAAATGTTGGAAAGGAAGAAATAAAGTTGTCACTATTCAGAGACAACATGATTGAGTACATAAAAATGAAAAAATCAAAATTAAACTGTTACAAATAATAAGCAAAATTTGCATGCTTGTTAGAGTTTGAAAATAAAAATATGATTTAAAATAACAACACCACCAGTCAGAAAATAAAGATACTACTTATAATAGTAAAAAGACTTTAACTAAAAATGAAGTATATGACTTCTAAACAGAAAACTACAGAACATTACGGAGAGAAATTATGTTCAGTCGCTTCGGTCATGTCCAACTCTTTAAGACTCTATGGACTGTAGCCATCCAGACACCTCTGTCCATGGGGATTCTCCAGGCAAGAATACTGGAGTGGGTTGCCGTGCTCTCCTACAGGGAATCTTCCTGACATAGGGATCAAACCCGTGTCTCTTACATCTTCTGCATTTGCAGGCAGGTTCTTTACCACTAAGCCACCTGGGAAACTGATCTAAATAAATGAAATATAACATACTTCATGATTTGGAGATTCAAGTGTAAAAGATGTCAATCCTCTTTAAATTTATTGGTAGACTCTTTGCAATATCAATCAATATTCCAGCAGCTGTGTATGTGTGTATATGTGTGTGTGCATGCCCACAGTTTGGCAAATAACACTAAAATTTGTAAAATAAAAAGTAAAGGGAAAAACAATGAAGAAAATATTTTAAAAGAAAAATTGTTGAGCTTATTATATTCATAACAACTATATAAGATGTATTATAAAGAGTTAATAAAAGAGGATTGTATGAGCACAAAGATAGAAAAAGATACAAAGAGAAAAGAGAATTCCAGGAACAAGTCTGTACAAAAATACTCAACCGATTTATGATAAAGATATGACAGATGAACTTACAATGATGTTGATTGTGAACTGGGTATACATGAGTGGATAAAATTGAACCTTGGCCTTTAACTCAGACCACCAATTTTAGTAATCTTCAGAGACATCAGAGATATAAATGTGAGAAAAGTTGTATCTTCTAAAAAATAATAACTTTCAAATTCTTGGTTATTTGCATAATTTGCATTAATTACTTGCATAATTAATGAGTATATTGCAAAAAGTATTAAAGTTAATAGGAATGAAGACTGATGAATTCAACTTTATTAATTAAGAATTTATGCTCATCAAAAATTACTATTAAGAGTGAAAAAGTAACCCAGAGACTAGGCAAGGCTATTGTGATACTCATATCTAGCAAAGGACACATATCCTTAATATATAGTATGGCTATCTATTAGAAAAACAAAGACAAGCCAGTTAAAACATGACAAAAAGTGGAACAGATCATTCACAAAAGAATATATCCAAGTGACCAGTAAGCACTTGATGTCTTTAACATCAAATCATCAAGATATTAATATTAAAATACGAGGAAACTAAAATATAACTATATGTCTCTGCAATGGTTAAAATTAAAAATATAATAAATAATTGACTTTTCCAAGTGTCCTAAAGACATGCAGCAGCTTGAACTTCTACGTATTGCTAGTCGGAGTGTAAATTGGCACACCCACATTAGAAAAATATTTGGAAGCTTATGCTAAAATTGAAAGGGACCATATTCTATAATCTTCCACTCTATTCTTTAGTATGTTACATACTGGAATCCATGTATTTGTGCATCAACAGAAATACACAAAATATTTATAGCAGCCCGTTTCAGAAGAGCATGAAACTAAAACACACCAAATATCCACCAGTAAGAGGATAAATGAATAAACTGTGGTATATGTATACAATGAAATTCTTTTCCAAAGAATGAAAAAGAGTGAACTACAACTGCCTACAATCTCATGAATGAATTTGCAAATAGTATATTGAGCTAAAGAAGTCAGATACAAAAGTGTGTACTTTATAATGTTCTGAAGAAGGCAAACTAATATAATGTTCAGAAACAGAGTAGGACTTCTCTGTTGGTCCATTGGTTAAGAATCTGACTGCCAATGCAGGGGACATGGGTTCAGTTCCTGGTCTGGGAAGATCCTACGCGCCCCACAACTACTAAGCCCACACACTTGAGGCCACGAGCTGCAACTACATAAGCTTGCATGCTCAGAGCCAATGCTCCACAGCAAGAGAGGCCAACACAATAAGTCCATGCACTGTGACTGGAGAGTAGACCTAACTCCCCTACAACTAGAGAAAGCCTGCACACAGTGACATAGACCCAGGGCAGCCAAAATAATAATAATAACAATTCATTTTAAAAAGAAACAGAGCAGAGGTTACCTTGAAGGGCATAATGACCTAGAAGGGGTACATGGAACCTTTTGGGATGCTAGTTATGCTGGATATCTTGATCTGAGTGATGGGTACATGGGGTATATTCATCTTACAAAAATACACTGGAATAAAATCTTGAGATTTATACAGTTTATTGTTTTCATGGCTTACTTCAAATACAAAAGTTGATCTCACACTAAAAATGTAAGGAAATTACCCAAATAATTAACACATATATTTCTAAAGATAAATTGACTAACAAAAATTTCATGTTAATGGAATCATCACATCTTTCTTTGATATTATTAGTTTATTAGGATAGTGTATTATTTGGGAAACAGTCCATCTTAAAAGTATGGTATTGTAAGATTGTCTTTTACGAGTGCTATGCTAAAAGAGAGCCTGTGGGGAATTGCTTTTGTTTGTTTCTGTGTGTGTCTTTTTTACTTATTGATGACACTGCTCTGGACTAATATTTCAGCTTTACCACTTCCTGGCTTTGACTAATATGGGCAAGTCCACATGATTGGATGTTCACAGATGGATATTTCTTTACTACTTGCTCTGATATGTGAGTTATATAAATTTAAGTCTTAGATACCCTGAAGGCAAATTCCCACTTAAGAAAATAATGTCTTCATGGTAACCCAACAAACCTCAAAGAGATAGTACATAACAGATCATGCAATACATGCTGGGTAGTTTACAATAGTGGTTTTCTTCTCTGATAAAACGTGTGTGTTTATGTGTGCATGTACAATTGTTACTGTAAACTGCTGTTGAATGAGCATTTAAACTGAATATTAGATAAATCTATATTCCTCTGAAAGTGTGAGTCTCCATTATTAAGGTTCTAATATATAAAGGATTTAAATTGAATTGCATTGTGAGAATAATCCCAAGAAATTCAGTTCCAATAATTTTGAACCAATCCTATTTGAAATAATAAGGGAGGAAAAAAAACACTGAAGATTTAGTAATGGAAGCATAATGCAATTTTTGTTGCCAGAGTAGAATTAGAGACTTTGCAAAGACTTAGATTACTAAAGGAGATGTAAGGAATAATAAACTCATTACAAAACTTTGATTCCTCTCCTCTTATAGTATGAAAAAAGATGAGATGTATAAGAAGGATTTAAACATGTACTTAGGGCTGTGAAAGGAGGGAGTCGATATTTTCCAGCTACAAATTCAGCAAGAGTAGTACACAGTAAAAAAGAGAGGTGTACATAAAACAAACATATAAAATGCGTGTGCATGTGCACACACAACACAAAATAATATAGACAACAAAAAGAAACAAACTGATAAGCAGACATAAAGCGTTAAAAGTATCTTGGGAAGCACATTAGTGTACATTGAAGTTGAACTCATGTTGTACACATGAAGTTTATATAATGTTATAAGCCAGTGTTATCTTAATCTTTAAAAATACCCAGAAATAATAAAAGATGAATCACTGGTTTATGTAAATCTAACTTAGAATTCTAGAAGGAGACTTATTATCAAAAAAAAAAAAAAAAAAAAAGGTCTGGTCGGTATGGTACTGGCACAGAACAGAAATATAGACCAATGGAACAAGACAGAAAGCCCAGAGATAAACCCACACACAGATGGGTACCTTGTCTTCGAAAGGAGGCAAAAATATACAATGGCAAAGATAGTCTATTTAATGTGTTGCTGGGAAAACTGGACAGCTCTGTGCAAAAGAATGAAATTAGAACACTTCCTAACACCCTACACAAAAATAAAACTCAAAATGCATTAAAGAGCTAAATATAAGCCCAGAAACCATAAAGCTCATAGAAGAAAACATAGGCAGAACACTCTATGACATAAATCATGACAAGATCCTCTATGACCCATCTCCTAGAGTAATAGAAGTAAAAACAAAAATTAACCAGTGGGACCTAATTAAGCATACGTTTTTGCATAGCAAAGGAAACTATGAATAAGGTGAAAGACAACCATCAGAATGGGAGAAAATAATATCAAATGAAACATGAAAGTGAACCTGACAGAGGATTCATCTCAAAAATATACAAGCAGCTCAATGCCAGAAAAACAAACAACACAATAAAAAAGTGGGCAAAAGACCAAAGCAGACATTGCTCCAAAGAAGACATACACACGGCTAATAAATGTGAAAAAATGCTCAACATCTTTCATTATTAGAGAAATACAAATCAAAACTACAATGAGATATCACCTGATACCAGTCAGAATGTCCATCATAAAGAAATCTACAAACAATACATGCTGGAGAGGGTGTGGAGAAAAGGGAACCCTCTTGCACTGTTGGTGATAATGTAAATTGATGAAGCTGCTATGGAAGATAGTATGGGGGTTCCTTAAAATACTAGGAATAAAACTACCATATGGCCCAGCAATCCCACTCTGAGGCATATACCCTGAGGAAACCAAAATTAAAAAAGACACATGTAACCCAATGTTCACTGCAGAACTGTTTACAATAGCTAAGGCATGGAAGCAACCTAGATGTCCATCGACAGATGAATGGATAAAGCAGCTGTTGTACATATACACAATGGAATATTACTCAGCCATAAAAAGGAACACATTTGAGTCAGTTCTAATGAGGTGGATGAACCTAGAACCTATTACAAGAGAAAAAAATATCATATATTAACACATATAAATGGAATCTAGAAAGATGGTATGGATGAACCTATTTATAGGGCAGCAGTGGAAACACAGATATAGAGAACAGACTTATGGACGTGGAGGTTGGGCAGAGGGGAAGGAGAGGGTGGGTTGTAAGGAGAGAGTAACACAGAGAGTAACACAGTAACCCAGGGTATTTTACATAACCATATGTAAATTAGAGAGCCAATGGAAATTTGTTGTGTGACTCAGGGAACTCAAACCAAGGCTCTCTAACAACCTAGAGGGGTGGAATGTGGAAGGAAGTGGGAGGGAGGTTCAAGAAGGAGGGGACATATGTATACCTATGGTTGATTCATGTTGATGTTTGTCAGAAACCAACACAATATTGTAAAGAAATTATCCTTCAACTAAAAATAAATAATTTAAAAAAAAGATCTTGGGAAAAAGTTTGGCAAATAATGCATATTTATAAATTTTACGTTGAAGTAAAATGTTAATGATAATAAGACTATTAAAAGTAGGCAGTATTATATAACCCCTGGAGGAGGGCATGGAAACCCACTCTAGTATTCTTGCCTGGAGAATCCCCATGGACAGAGGGTCCTTGGGGTCACAGAGTCAGACATGACTGAGCGACTAAGCGCACAGCAGCATAGTATTATATAACATATTAATATAAAAATGGAAAGTGTAACAGTTCTGTTCCTGTTAGTACTAATTTTTCATTTATAAACTGCCATTAAGGTTGCCTTTATATAGAATGTGACTGTTAAAGTTTTACATTTCATAGACTCATAGTATCTGAGAGATTCATAACATCAGTCCTTACTTTAATGGCTCTAAAAATTTTTCCATAGAACTTCACCACCATAAATGTGCCTACCGTACTCTTTAGAACTTCAACTCCTGTGAGCCGAAATAAGGACACTGAAGGTTCATTATAGAGTGTAGGAGAAGGTGGAACGAGGGCTTGCCAAGGACTCCAGTACATGGAGGTTCACTTAAGATGAATGTAATAAATAAGAGACTTACACATTTTCTCCCGTTTTAGAGAACATTTGAAAATGCTGGGACCAAACAGCATGCGTTTTCACAGTCAGTAGGGAGCACAGACAGGGGTCAGTGAGGACTTGAACTAAAGTCACCATTTAAGAGCTGTTTTCTCTGGAGAGTTTAAGGCATTTTCAAATATGTCTAACTCCACAAAATCCACAGTGAGAGAAAGCATTTCCCCACCTTTCGTCTGAGAGTTACTACTTGGTTCATACTACTTGGTTCATACTTGGTTCAAAAGCTATACCTTACAAACTTTGTTTATTTGATACCAAAGCCACCATCTGATTAAAGTTCTCATTTAGTTGGAAACTGTTCTAAATATGAAGGTGATTTTAAGGAATAAAACAGAATGACTCCTCTTTACAGCCTGGTTTGCTGGAATTTTCACAATAACATAATCAAAAATTGTAAAAATTCTGGTGATCAACTGGTTCTCTTGATGCTGAAATTTCTTGGTATTTATTTGAGGGAAATAATAGATTGTGTTTTAACTGATGCATTAATACAGTTGCTATGATAGTGAAAGGGTAATGCATAAAAATAATACTGTAAAGAGAAAAACCTATCAAAAATATCCCCAACAGAATATTGAGTAGAGTTTCCTGGGCTTATTAGGTCCTTATTAGTTATCTATTTTATATAAAGCATTATGTATATGTCAGACCCAATCTCCCAATTTATTCCTTTCCCCTTTTACCCCCCTGATAACCATAAGATTGTTTTCTACATCTGTGAGTCTATTTCTGTTTTGTAAATAAGTTCATCTATACCATTTGTAATTAGATTCCACATACAAGTGATATATTTGTCCAATAAAAATTAAAAAAAAATCCCCAACAGCTTTTCTATCCTGCTGGTGTCCACTGGTTAATTATATTTCACCTCGTTTCTATGCTGTTTAATAATATATGGATTAATGAACCATGACTAATGATTTAGAAATAATCACACTATTTATGGGTAAAATATGCATCAAAAACTTTTTTTCCTTAGTCACCAGAGAGCCTAAATTCACTATTGAAATTATTTTCCAAAATCTTTTTGGAAACTTCCATTAGTTTTATTTTAAATTTCCTAAGATGCTATGTTTTGTATCATATATTCAATTCAAATCATCCTATTTTATAAACTTCCACCATCCTCTCATCCCTATTCAATTATAAATTCTCTTATTTTGCATTCCCCCTGTTGACTGTAATTTACTGCTCAAGCCTTCCACCCTTCTACTCGTGGAAGGCTCAAGAATTATTTATTGAGCCCACCAGTATATCTAAATTTGTCAAATTATTTTTTCTCTCTTATAGCCTGAAAAGGAGAGGTTGTTTATTTCAGTCAATGCCTGCAAAAACAGCAGCTTGTGGAAACTAGTTAGAAGCAAATTCCCAAGTAACGTAGACTTGGCAGTATTCCATTACCTTTGATTATAAAAGGGCAAAATTAATGGGCAATTCATGAGGCTATGTGACAGAGAGGTGACAGAAAGTCACTAAGATTCACATGGTAGGAGTCAAGGAATTGTTTATACCAGGTGCCATTTCAGCCTTTTTCCATCATTTGTGAAAAGAGTTGACTTTTGTGGCCAATTGAAATGCGCTTTTCCTTCCAGACCACTTTGTCACATCTCCTGTGTTTAGAAAATTAATCTTTAATGAATGCTAATCAAGTTTCTAATTATAATATCTTTATATTTAATGTTTGTGTATCAGATGAAAGGCAAACATTTGGGGGCCAGTCACAAAGGACATGAATAATTTCCTCAGAAGCATATCTAATTAATTTTATTGCTCTATAATATCTTTAAAATTTGAACTCCCATCATTTCATTAATTTAGATAAAAGTGAATCTTCAGCATGTAAATATGACACTTGTGTCGAAAATTATGATAAGATGAAATAATTTCAATCATGCACGTTCATCTAATATAGATAATGATAACACATTTGGGGATATTTGGGGGATATATAGCACTAGTTCATTGTTATATTTTATTGGGGCTTCCCAGACAGCTCAGTGGTAAAGAATCTGCCTGCAATGCAGGGGCTGCAGGAAACGTGTGTTCGATCCCTGAGTCAGGAAGATCCCCTGGAGGATGGCATGGTAACCCACTCCAGTATTCTTGCCTGGGAAATCCCATGGACAGAGGAGCCTAGTGGGGTGCAGTCCATGGGGTCACAAAGAGTTGGACATGAGTGAAGGGACTGAGCATGCACGCATATTTCTTTGTTTTCCTCTTTGTTTTAGCAGTTTCTAGAAATATTCAAAGTGTCTGGGACATTCATACATTTAAGAAAACAAATTAAACCATAACTTCTCTTGTCAGAAAGCTTACTGCTAATTTTTAAAATTGTAATCCATCTAAAAATATTTCAATGACTCACCAATGATCATATGCTCGTGATCTTATAACAGTATTAAGTGATAGCTCCCAAACCTGTATTACTTTTAACAACAACAACAACAAAATTAGATGGTATTGTTCTAGGGATCTGGGCCCCTGGATAGTAAAACACGTATCTTGTTCCAGATCTTACAATAAGAGGAAACCATATAGCACTTTAATGTTGAGAGTTATCCCAAAAAGAAGCTTATGGAGATTCCCTATCCTCTATGCTTGAGTTTTACCACCTGCTGGCCATTTAGATCTACGAGATAACTACATTCATTACAAATGTGATATTAAGAAAAGAGAAGAATATGCGCCTTGGCATAATTATCCTTCTGCCAAAATAGTGAGAGTAAAATCTTTATATTCATGTTTGCCTTTGAAGTGTGTGTGTGTGTATACAAGGCATAAGAGGGAAGACAAAAATATCATGTTTAGTAGACTTTGCCCCATTAACAATTTTCAGTGAATCTAACTTGATAAGATCAGCATTTTCTTCACTTCTGTAGGAGCAAAATCATGTTTAAAGAGTATGATAGCTTTTTCTTGTACTTATATAGTCTTATAAGACAATGCACCTATTTACTCACTGTTCAAGTCTGTGTTGATCGTCATTTGTTTATGAACTGAATGGTTAATGAGACTAAAGCATAATAGAAGTCTCCTCTAATCATTTATATATACAAAAGTTGGTCTAAAAATGTGGCAAGGAAGAAATGATTGGTATATAAATAAATAAGCAATAGTTCTCAAGGTTGAAATACAGAGAATTACAAAATAAAATTAATCAAGGAAAGAGGCTTTGCTAGGGTGAAACAGAAGTAAAAGGAAAAATACAGTTTAAATTGTTTAGTTTCGCAGAGAGGCTGGCTGATTATAAGTGCAGTTCTGAGAATATCAGTGATGGCACAACCTATTAGATTTAGCTGGCTTGATTTTTATATTTGTACTCAAACTTTAGTCAAACTTGAAATAAATACAGCAAGTCTATATGCATTCTTGAAGAAATGACAGTGATTAGTTACCTTACAAAACAAAATATATTTTGTTTTAAACTTCATCAATATAATATTGTGTGCATGACTCATGTTTGGAAGGTCAAAACTACATTTTGGAGTCTTGGAGTTAATTTTAAATTGATATGTACTGGTAAAGACATGTAGCCATTTGAGCGTCCATCTCCACATCACATTACCTATTTCACAGCTCCTTAGTGAGGACTGAATGAAACGACTCTAAGAAATACCTTGCACTGGACATAGTGCACACTGAATGTGGACAGTGTTGACACTTCCGCTGATAAAACATAAAGGCTATAAGATACTCCTATGTGCCCACCATGATCTGAGCACTTCGAACTGTTTCTCATATAATGTACGTAACAGTTCTGTAACTGCAGTGTCAAGGTATTGAGTTCAGTTTCCTCAGGAATAAAATGAGGTTAAATACCATTTTCAGAATCACGTTGGTAGTGGAAGACAGAGATGGGGGACCAAACTTTATTTGTTTTCTGCAAACACTAGATTCCTCTTTATACTTCAGCAACTGCTCTTGAGCTCATGGTCAGACTAGAAAAGAGATGTACGTCTTTAAGGATATAATCAGACCTTATTTCAAATACCTTATAACTCATTCATCTACCTGATTCAAGTAGATAAAAGGTACAGTGTAAGTTTCTTGTCTTAGGGTCACATGCTACAAAAACTTTCCCTTACATTGATGTGGGGAGCTGCATGCTCTGAATGGGAATGAGTTAATTCATCAGACATAATAGAGTAAAAGAAAAAGGAATAGTAGAGGTGAGACATTTGAGGCTACTGGTATGATTTTGGGAAAGTGAGATTATGTTTCATTACTTAGTGGTTGGAATTCCAAAGGATGATGTTCATCCATCCATAGTTAATCAAAGTAGCATATTGGTGAATAGCCGTGGTAGTTAACCCAATTCAAATCTCGTAGCATTGCCAGTGGGGTCAACCAACTATAAATTTGTAACATGGCTCTGATTATTTGGCATGTGCTTTAAAATACTTTTATATTTAATGGAAAAAATGAATATTTGAAGGTTTCAGAGGTCAAAATTTAATCAGCTGTCAGAAAGAAGAGTTTGATATATCAAATACAAGTCTATTTCTTCATATTCAAAAGCTAAAGATCTATCTTTTGACTTGCTTATAAATATTCAGTGCCACAGAAACACAAATACTTCTCCATTTTTCAATACATTCTGTGTAATTTACACATGATCAAAAGATTATTACATGGTACAATCAGAGTCAAACAGTATTGGATTTATTACAAATAAAAAATTATCATTTGGCCAGGTTAGCAATGTATTAATGAACCTTATTTCTGTGCATGCATGTTTGTGTGTGTGTGTCTGCATATAACTTTTTAAATTTAAGGACTTAAAGATTAAGGATTATGCATTAAGTTCCATGCTACTGGAATTGACATGGAAAGATTAAAAGATTATTATCTGTTTACACTGATGAAAATCTTTATGAAAATGACAATATTAAAATAACTTGGCTTATCTAATCCAAAAAGATCCCAAGGTCAATTTTTAGTACAAAATAAAATTCATATAAGATATGAGTCCCTATCTTTAAGATTATCCCCTTTATCATTATTAAAGATACCTTCTCAACAGTTAATGTGGTTCTAGCCTTTTTTGGGTTTTTGATGTTTATCTTTAATATATAGTCAGTCAAACATGTAATAGTGCAAAAATGGGCTGTGTTCTACCCAAGATAAACAAAGAGATAAATATTAGAATTTTTCCTTTCATACAATGGGCTTTATCAATAAAATAAAGTTTTCTTCATCTAGGAAGCCTCTTGCAATTTGTTCAGAGACCGTCTATCAAGCTAAGCTCCAGCAAATGGTGTTTGGAATAGTAATTTATACTTTTTTTTAAAGCAGCCAAGCGCTTGCTCTTTTTCCTTGCCGAATGGTCAGATTCCATAATCACCATGTTGAAAACACCCTAATTAAGGGAAGTTGAAACAGACACACAGGCTTTCGAGCAGAAAGTTGAGTTGCACGTTAAAATGCAGTATCCTCAATGCTGATGTTATTTTTTCCTTCCCATAGGGAACCACAGTCAGATATCCCGAGTACCTGTTGCTATTAAAGTGCTGGATGTCAATGACAACGCCCCTGAATTCGCATCCGAATATGAGGCATTTTTATGTGAAAATGGAAAACCCGGCCAAGTAAATATCTCCATGTTGTTAATGCTGAATATGTTTGTATACCACTGTCTCATATTTGATTAACCTGCATTATAGTGTGCATTTGCATCATTTACAACCTGCAAAGTCATAGGCAAGAATCATCCACATGGGAAAAGAGAGAGAGTATTTTTCTTTCCAAGATGTTATTCTCTTCTGACTTATGACCAAATTGGCTCCTGAAAAGAAATGGCCCGTGGTGCCATGAACCCAGAGCCAAAATAGAGCTTAAAATATCTCAGGATAGGGATGATCACAGGGGAGGTCTTAGAGTAATGGGGCCAAAATGTTAAACCTTCAAATGACAGGACGTGAAGGGAAAAAAAGCCCATGGGGAAGGCATGTTCGTTTCATAACAAAGGTAGGAATAACACATAATAAGGAACCCTAGGAAGACCAGTTGTAGGAAGTGCATTTTTAAATCTGTTAGGTGTAGCTATATTTAGATAGACATAAGACGAACAACATGTTTTAGACATGCAAGTAAAGCATCTGATAATTGTGTATTGATGTGTATTGATGGAACTCTTTTTTTTAACCTCTCTTATATAGCTTAGATAAGACAATGGCGACACAGAGAGAGACAGAGAGGAAGGAAGAAAGGAAGGAAAGGAGGGAAGGAGGGGAGGAGGAAAGGGGAGAATGAAGGGGAGAGGGAGGCAGGAAAGGAGGTAGAGGGTGGGAAAGAGGGAGAGAGTTAAGAAAGAACAACAAAAACCAAACCTGCTATTCTCTGAATGTCATAATGGAAATAGTCTATGTAAAGTTTGAAAAAAACCACAAATGTAATAGATTTACTTTAACAAGGTGCCAAAGTACTGTATGTTTAAGAAATTTATCGTTTTTCAACTTCCTAATTTATTTCTGGATGGTGACATTTTAATTTAAATAAACAGCAGCTGACAGCATGACATTGGAGTTGTTAATCCAACTATTCTTGTGCCTCATGTGGGTGTTAGGAATGCAACTTACTATTTTCCAAGCGTTTACCTGACAAGAGTCAGACTTTTTCCACCTAAGAAGGGAATAGCACTGGGGCTCTATAGTTTTATGTACTTATTACAGAAGATCAAGTGGCTGCTCCCCTATAAAACAGTGGACATTTTCCCCAGACTATTCTCCTCTGTCTGAAGGATTAGCGTTGTTTCCACTCACTAAAAGACGACACAAGTATATGTGTGTGCACATAAGTTAAAAGCTAACATTTTAATAATAAAATCAATTTTAAATACCAGGCATCATATATGTTACAATCAAAATATTTACCTTCAGCAGTGATATGCCAAAGGTGACCTCTTTTTTAAAATACTACTCTAACATTAGTTTCAGCATTTCCTAATCTCATCATGTTGAATTGCCCTCTACTTGTCTTATCCTTTGAGTGTTTTTATTTGTGATCCTTTGAGGATGGAGTTTAAATACGTGACAGTAAATATCATTTAGCTAAAGTTGGTGAATGGAGTTGATGGAGAGAGTTTGGTCAAAATACACGCAAGGTCAGTTTTCAAGGGTATGGTTGTGTGGGCCAGATTGTTGCTGGATGATATAGCCAATCACAGAGTTATGTCAGACATTTTTGATCATACAGAAACTGTCAAATGCTTTAGAATTTAAATAAAACTACATTGTTCATGTAAAACTCATCACATAAGTTCAGAGAGTCAATGGCATTGATATTTCAAAAATTCCACATTGGCTTCACTTGTGATATTGACATGCATACCTTAGGACCTCCTGAAATATGGAGGTTTACCCTGTGGATTTTGACTGTTTCCAAGGTTTTAATGATTCATCAGCAGTTTTTAATCCTCAGAAAAAAAAAATACACTGTTTCATCACCTTTCCTATGCAAGATCAAAATAAAAAACAAAAGTCGATTCTTTGTTTTATGATTTTTGCAAATCAACATGAATGACTCACTCTGTGAAAAAATGTTTGTTGTGTGTGTACACTGCACTATCTTATCCTCAGATGAATCTTTAGGCATGTTTATTTGACTTCATATTTACATGAAGATATCAGATATTTGTCTGTTCAGCAAAATTTTTTGGACATATGGCTGACTGGTTGATACACACAGTTAAAATAGCTCCTGAATTCCTTGAATCCTTTGTGCTAGTCAGAACTCATGTTTGATTCATTACATCATTCCCAGGTCACTTTTAATGGCTCAAATATCTCATTTTTATATTTAACATTTTCAAGAATTCATATTTGTTATCCACACTAAATAGTGTTTACTTATAAAAGTTCAGCACGGATGCACTTTCCATCATGTTTCATCCTACCACATGACTCATTTTGAAATTAGAATATCAATTATCACAGTCTCATGCAAAAAAAAAAGTCAAAAACTGAATTAGCACTAAACTCAGTCATCTCTATATTTTTCAACAATTAATGTCTGCTTTATAACAGCCTCAGAGAAAGAAGTGCAGGTGACTTTGAAATGTCTGGTTTGCCTGGGAGATACGGATTTAAGGTCTGCTGTCTAGGAGATGATGTAGCTGGATATCATTAGCAATAATCAAGCACAAGCCATCAAAAAAACCCAATCTGTAACAAATCTTCTGCATTGGGTGACCCTCTGTAAAGAGGTTTCTAAAACATCTCACAGAATGAAAACCAGTTGCAATATGAACACAAGAGGATGCTACTGCACTTGACTGTTCTCCATTGGACTCATTTAAACAGAGTCTAAAATACAGAAAAAGAAAGGAAAACCACTTCCTCTTCTCTAGGCCGGCATCCCTGGTTCATGGTACACCTGTGCTAAAATTGTTATAGGCTCACTGGTGAAAGCAGAACTGGAAGTCCTATCTCATTCTGCCACCTTCTCATAATGCTGAAGTAAAAGATGACATTTTCTTGAATTGGTTCCCTTAAGAGGGTAATGACCACCCATGACAGAGAAAAAGAATTCACAGTCCATATTATAAGGAAAAAAATCAATGAGAATCCCTTTTAGAATCCTTTTAAATAATCCCTCCATTTCAAAGTTAAAATGTTAATGTGGTATTTTCTTATTACTAGTTACTCTTATTTAAAACTTAGTAACTAGCTGCTGCTGCTGCTAAGTCACTTCAGTCGTGTCTGACTCTGTGCGACCCCACAGACGGCAGCCCACCAGGCTCCCCCGTCTCTGGGATTCTCCAGGCAAGAACACTGGAGTGGGTTGCCATTTCCTTCTCCAATGCATGAAAGGGAAAAGGGAAAGTGAAGTCGCTCAGTCATGTCCGACTCTTAGCGACCCCATGGACTGCAGCCTACCAGACTCCTTCGTCCATGGGATTTTCCAGGCAAGAGTCCTGGAGTGGGGTGCCATTGCCTTCTCCATAGTAACTAGCTAGTTACTCTTATTTAACATAATTTCCCCCAAATAGCTACAGGTAATTTAAGTTAAAAGTTATAAGGTGATGTATATTTTTAGTCTCCAATTCAATACTACCATGACTTGGCCCTCAGTTTAACAGGATGAATAAAAAGATTCTCTCTACTTACTCCTATTTGATGGTCAAAGCAGAAATGAGGGTATGAGTTGAGGATTTCGAAATTAGAAAGGAAGATATATGGCTGAAAATGTATGTATCTAATAGTTTGATAGGTTTGGGTCAGTCAGTAAATGCTTATTGAATACAAACTATTAATACGTCCCAGAACTTGGCTAGGTACTGGGGACTTAGTGGCAGACAAACATCAATCTTTTTCCACATAGAGTTTTCTCACTGGTAGACACTTAATAAAATTAGAAATGACAGAATTGCAAGAAAATATTTCAAGTCCTCTGGGCAGAAAGAAAGTTAAAGAGATGAGAGGAAATGGAAGTATCTTAATGAAAAGATCCCTTAAAAAGGACACATGCCACCAGAGATAGGGAACATCTATCAGATGCTGAGAAGAAGTCAGCTGGGGATAAACCAGGTTCTGTCTGAGGAGAATGGACCTCTGACGGGAGAGGTGGAGGACCAGGTAACAGCTCCACCAGAAGAAACCAGTGTCTTCCTTCACTGTGATGGTACCACCACACTCAGAACCAAACATGAAAATTACAGAACATCAATGGCCAGTGTTGGCCAAAGGGGCTTCCATAACTCTGTTCTACATTTTATCTCCTCAAGAGGCTCTTTCTAGGATTTTATTTTAGACGCTTACCTCTTGCTTACCATACATACAGAATTAAAATAGTTTAAATATGAAATGTGAGTCAAGGTCTCTGAAGTCTTAGAGAATATTTATCATTCGAGAATTAGTTAACAATAGACCCTTTCAGTGCTTTTTTTTTCCCCTTCAGAAAGGAGCTTCCCTGTTACTGTAAATAAATCTAGTGGAATATAATTTAAGCTTCATCATCATCTGTAGAAGATGAGATGTGCTATTTAGCATCAAGTTAATTATGTCTGGGTTAAAAATATACTTTGACTTATCTCTTTTAATCCTTTCTCTCTCTGACCAATACTGAGGCAATATAAAGTTTGCTTATCATGGGACTATCACAGGTTAAAGAAAAAGATAATAGCCTATATTTATAGATAGGTATCTAGCCAACGTTCTTCATGTAATGGACATTCACAAAATTTTAGAAGCATCATTCTAATTTAGCAGTGACAAATACTTTAATAATTAATTTCTCAGATATTACCATTGAGACACTTGTTTTATTTACAGACATATAGTGCATAAATGAAAAATCATTCATTCATTTATTGAACAATATTTACTATGCATCTACAGGATGCCAAGTTTTGTAATATTACCTGGGGAAACAATGTGAAAAGAACAAAAAATTCAGTTCCTTCTAATGGAACTGAATGAGGAAGAGGGATAATAAAAAGGATAGAATGAATCAATAAGATAAATTTTAAAAATTATGCTGAAGAAAACACTAACACAACTTGGACAGAAGAGAGTATAGAAAAAGCAGAGATATTTTATGTGGCATTGTCAAGACAGTTACTTTTTAAATGGGTATAATTTAAGTTGAAACTGAAAAAAAAAAAAATGAAAGAGGGTAGTCATACAAGAAGTGAAAGCAGAAGTCTTCTAGCCAACAGGATAAGCCTGTGCAAAGATCCTGAAGGGAGAAAAAGCTTGGTGTGTTCGAAAAATTGAAGGCATCTGTGGCTAAGAATAATAAGGGTAATAAGCAAGTTTAATAAGAGTATAATAAGAAAAATGAAATTGGACAAAGAGTATTATGTTTGAATAAAATCCATACACACACATGCATGTGCACACACACAGAGATGTGGGCATGAGCAATGAAACAGGAAGAGCATCTAGAAGGATGTAATCGCAAAAGATAATGGTAGTCTGGCCTGTGCTGGCAGTGAAGGGGGAGAGAGGTGACTGGGGAGGCTGCATGCTTCCATGCATCCAGTAATACATCCAGACATCTGACATGCACTCAGTACCACTGTGCTTGGAGTTGGCGGTGTAAAGACATTTTACAAATGTGGAAGCTGAGGCTGAGAAAAGAGTAAGAGTCTATCCACACCCACAAAAGTAAGAAACATGGGCTTCAAAGTCTGTTCTTGAAGGTGTCCCAGTCCCTGTACTTTCTAGGATTTCACAATGCTTCCCAAGGAGCAGATTTTGGAATTCCATTAATGAGAATAATATTCTGATCAAGAATGAGCACTTGTCAAAAAAGTCAACTCCCATGATCAATAACACACTCTATTCAAAAGCATTCTACATAATAAGAAAAGTAGAATTAGCCCTTGATCAACAGCAGCAGTGAATGAGTTTGGTACTCTATTTATATACATATATATTTAGTTTCTGTTGGTCTTTTTCTAATAAATGTTAAACAATGAAGTGAAATTATGGCATTTTGTAACACTCATGAAACAATAAATATAGAAGATTTAATTTTAACTTTCCTGCCAGAAGGCATCTTTCAGGATCTATCTGCATACACAAGAGGGAGAGAAGATTGATTTTAGAACAGATGAAACTGATAGCCTCAACAAAATGCATAAAATACAATTTTCATTTTACTTTGGGTGGAGTAAGGAGATGGTAAATCAGTGGAATGCATAAAACTCTGCGAAGACGACACATGTAACAAAACATTTCAAGACAGTCTCTAATAGAAGCATAACTTTTAGACACAGTCTCTAATAGAAGCATAACTTTTAGAGTGGGACTTTGACAGAGGGGGAAAGCTAAAAAACCAAAAAGCATAGTGAAAAAAAACAGAAGTTTTGAAGGTTTGAAACTAGCACAATCTAAGTCTGAGTCATAGATCTGCCATTTACCGGTTTTGTAACCTTGGGTCTTCTGTTAGTTTAAACATATTTTAGGAATATCCAACTTAACATCAAGTACTCAATAAATAACTATAACAACTAGTACTATATATTTTAACTAGTTTCATAATTTTAATAGCAAACTATTTTATTAGATTTTTTGGTATTATTGCTGTTATTGTTATATATTTATGAGCTTTGATTTGGAGTGAAACACTATAAATAATCCCTAAATGAGTCAATATAAACTAGGACAACCTATTCCCCTATATTGGAGTAACTCTTCCTCTGATAACTAGTGTCTTATATTTATCAAGGGTAAAGAAAGGGCTCCTACATCACTTCTCCCCATATGAATTTGTGGGATAATATAATTATTTTCTTCAAGTACATCAGAATCAACTTACAGGACCACATACAATCTAAATGTTTCTTGAAATCATGTTTGCAGCCTCTGTATGTTTTGGCTGACCCTCTTGCATGAATCCAAATCCACAGGCTTTATTCTGGCCCCTCACCTAAATAAGTAATGATCCACAGGAGAAAAAATGGTATAAAGGGTTGTTTACAAATCTTGGGCTGTTACTGAATGATTACTCTGTTTTATTTTCAACCTTCAAGCTAGTGGATAAGAATTTAGATGGAAGCATGGAGAAGGAAATGGCAACCCACACCAGTGTTCTTGCCTGGAGAATCCCAGGGATGGGGGAGCCTGGTGGGCTGCCGTCTATGGGGTTGCACAGAGTCGGACATGACTAAAGTGACTTAGCAGCAGCATGGTGGCCACATGTGTATGCTTCCATCACCATGGAAGCCATGGTGATGAGCACACCTTTTTGAAGAAAGTGAAATTGACAGTAACCATTAAGATGTTGTCATCCTAGGCTTTGTGTTAGTGACATAAATTGGGCAAGATTTTATTTTATTCAGTTAGTGAAAAATCCTCCTGCAATGCAGAGGACCCCAGTTCAATTCCTGGGCCAGGAAGATCTGCTGGAGAAGGCATAGGCTACCCACTCCAGTACTCTTGGGCTTCCCTTATGCTCAGCTGGTAAAGAATCTGCCTGCAATGTGGGAGACCTGGGTTCGATCCCTGGGTTGGGAAGATCCCCTGGAGAAGGGAAAGGCTACCCACTCCAGTATTCTGGCCTGGAGAATTCCATGGACTATATAGTCCATGGGTCACAAAGAGTCAGACACGGCTGAGCAACTTTCACTTTCACTTAACTTTATACCAAGAGGAGCTGATGTATTATCAGAAGGGCAGAGATGCTAATGGAGTTAGTGCTGTAACCACCAAGCTATGTAGACACAACACCTTCAAAAGGAGATTAAAGAGGGTTCCAGGACTTTAAGACTCATGCAGGGTTTTAGAGGATAGCATGTCTTAAAGGGAATGCCTGAGAAGCACCTTTACAGTAAAGTGTGTCAGTAAATGCTATGGTATGTGATGTGCCTGTGTGTATGTGCATGTTTTCCCCAGTAAGGTTGGGGACCACTGAATTAAACAGTTAAACAACATTATATTCTATTGATTTTGCATTAATAAATACATATGAATCCCAAATGGTCCTTGGCCTTTACCAAACAAAGTTGATTATAAAATCTTTTGAATTTTCTTCATAGAAAACGATACAACAAGTGATAAATGGAACTCAGCTGGAAAAATCTTGCTTCAGAAGAATAAACAATATTATGCTTAGCATTTTCAGCCTAGGAAGTAATGTTTATGATATTCATGAGGCATCAGGAAATATTCCTGTGAAGTTACATAGTAGAAGATGGAGAGGAGAAAAGCAAGTTGAGACTTCTAAACTATGTTGAAACTGTGAATTTTGCCCTACTAATGAGGTTTTCAAAGCAGAGCAAGTGATGGAGAAATTTTTAAAAATAAATATTAATCATTTCAGAGGTATACAAAATTCACATGAAATATGCAGAGACCAGCAAAAGAAAATAAGAAACAGGAGCAGCTGAAAATTTCAAACTTTGTATAAATACATCCTTCAAGAGTCTTTGCTTTGTATCATTTTATGTCAACTCAGTTTCAGTAAAGGAAAGTGGAGTGAAAAAGAATGAAACAAAAATGTTGGAAGTTCTATGGCAGGTTAGTGAAGGCACAGATCCCAAAAGTCTAGCCAGAGGTCTGAGGACTTTACTAAGTGCTTAAAAGAAACATACATAATCTAATGTGCGTTTTCTTGCTGTAATTTCTATAGTTCAGACTCTAAGATGCACACTCTAAAGAGCCACTGAGTGCTTTTTAAAGACAAGGGTATATTCATGCAAAAAAAATAAGACATAACAAAACACTTTGGGGAGTAAAGGGAAAATCTTGGTAGACATGAATTGTCTTGAAAATTATTACCAAAAAAAAGTATCCAGAACTATCCATTAAATGGATATGAACAGTGCTTATTTATAACTGTGCTACAAAGTTTTGAAAATAATAGGATAATTGGGTCATCCTATGGGTTTTAACGTACTTTCTCAAATTCCTGTATTTCCTCCTATAATTTCTTACAATTTTGCTTTCATGTTTCATTTTTTCCTCCCTCAAGTTGAAAACTACTGATCTAAGAAATTTGTTGTTGTGTAGCTCTGAAGTCACGTTGGACTTTTTTGTGACCCCATGGACTGTAGTCCGCCAGGCTCCTCTGTCCCTGGGATTCCCAGGCAAGAATACTGGAGTGGGTTGCCATTCCTACTCCAGGAGATCTTCTCAACCCAGGGGTCGAACCCGCGTATCCTGCTTGGCTGGTGGGTTCTTTACCACAGAGCCTTAGGGAAGTCGGATCTAAGAAATTAGAAGTTAGTATTTCAGTAAATCAGAAGTTAGTTAGTATTCTAAGAAATTAGGAGTTAGTATTTCACTGATAAAAACCATCAATATTAGTCCAAAGAATGAATGGAAAACCAAAAATTATCCTGTCCTTTCTATACTGCCTTTAATGTCTCCTCACTCGCTCGCTTTCTACCACCTTTAAAATCAAAGGGGAACCTTTAATACTCATAAAATAAATAACATAGGTGGCAAAGATGGATAAGTTCATCCTTATGCTATCCAAAATATTGGAAGTCTGAGCCCCAATTTAACTGAAGTACATGTGCAGAAGGTATGAACGCCAAGATTTTGACACAGGGGCAGGAGGATGTAGGAGTTGTTATCCAAATTACTTGGAATCAGATGTCATAATGTCTTTGATGCACTAGAGTTCTTCATGTCTACCTCTCAAGGTTACGTAAGAATTAGTGATGATGCTAAAGCATGCCTGACATGATTTATGTATTCATCTGCTCACTTATTCATTTAGACAATACTTATTAAATAGCTACCATATGTCAGATACTTTTGTAACAGCAGTGAGAGGGAAAAAAAGAAACACTCATCATTTAAGGACAAATCAATGAATAATACCTACAGAAACTCAGAGGGGATATTCTAATAGATTCCACGAGGATTTTAAGATTGTTAACCAATCAGATCACCAGAAATGTGTTTGTTTGCTGGCTGCTTGCCTTTTGAAAAGTTAATAACAACAGCAAAACTGTACTATTCAAAATATTTTTGTGTCAGTATAAAAGTCTAAATTAAAGCTTAAGAAAATGTTTTAATAAGAGCAATCTGAGGTTTGCTTTACTATTCTTGCTTTACTATAATTTGAGATTTAATGTTATTGATTACCAATGAATCATTTTTTTTGAGAGTCAGAATTATGATATGGCCCACAGTTGTCAAAAAACTTTCTTTTTTAAGTTTTATGCCTTAGAAAGGTCATTGATTTCAAGTCAGAGTCTGCTCCAGTGGAAATCCAAGTATAACCTGGAAATTCATTTCCTTATGCCTGACCTCAGATAAGCTTTGTTTTTCTGATGAGATGTATATGAGCTTTTAGATTCCTTTGAACTTAATCCACAATACATTATCAAACATTCTATTTTTCAACTGCATCCTAACTTTATTGCTAGGAAGTACTTAAACTAGATGCTTTTTTAAAATTTATTTTTTAATTGAAGGATAACTGCATTACAAAATTTTGTTGATTTCTGTCAGACATGAACGTGAATTAGCCATAGGTGTATATATGTCCCCTAAACTAAATGCTATGTATGTATGCCGTACACAGTAGTATGTAGTATATCGATATACTACATATCAATAGTAGTATCGATAACAGCAGTGGGAGGGGGGAAAAGCACCAACTCATCACTTATGAACAAACTGATATCTTCTCCAAAATTTTTATATCATTTTCATGAAATAGTTCTCCAATTACTTAAAAAATCAACTGATGTCTAAGTAGCTCCCAGTGGGAAATGTGTGCGCTTTTCATTTGCCATCAACTCAGTGTGCCTATAAAATCTGCTTGTGTGGAGGTGCACTTCCTTGCTTCTTATTCTTCTGTTGTTTAAAACAGAATGTGTTCAGATGTTATTACATCAATGAAGACTTCAGCCTTTTAAACATGGGTAACTTTATGCATTTTAATAGCATAAAGTCCTCCAAATGATCTACCAAGCATCTAGTTTAAGGGAAAATGACCAGCCAGGCCATCTGCATTAAAAATAAATGAAGTGTCAAAAATGATTTAAACCAAAGTCCTAACCATAGCCAGTTCATAGGATATTGGGAAGATAATTTAAAGGTTCACCATTTCACCACTTTTTCCCCAACACATAATGTCCTGATTTTGATGTGCATTTGACAGTACAAACTCTCCTAATGAATAATAACGGGGGACATATAGACACCAATCATTTCCCTTGACTCAAAAGAGTGATCCCAGTCTTAAGCATGCATCAGAATCACCAAGAAGAGTGTTTAATACACAGATTTCTAGGCCCTATTCCAAGAGTTTTTGGTTCAACAAGCTCAAGAAGTCGCATGTCTTACAGAGTTCCTGGCTTAAATAAATGGTGGGAAAAATATTCATTGCAGGTGTAATATTTAGACCAAACTTCTGAGACGTGGTATGACAGGTAATTACACTCATTTACTTCAGGTAAGCTAAATTATTGCCTCTTTTGTTTTGATGAGTCTTTTTCATGAAGATGACTTAGAAATATTAAGAATGGTATTGCTTGTAGGAGATCTATCCATTAATTACACTTCAAGAGTGCATTTAAATTTGAATGATTTCCACCCCCAGAATATCAAGAAATCCTCTTTTCGTTTGTTCTTCTTATTTTTATTATTATTATTCATTTCTAAATATTTTCTTGGCCATGCCACACAGCATATGGGATCTTATTCCCCAACCAGGGGTCAAACCCATGCCCCTTGCATTGGAAGCATGGGGTCTTAACTGCTGGACCACCAGGGAAAGTCCCTGATCTTCTTTACATGTGCTCACACACTTCAGGAATTACTTCTTCAATAGGTGGACTTGGGAAGAGAAGTCTTTTGAAACAAAATTGGTTAAAGGAAGAAGATGATGCTACATGTACTCACAAGTAATTTCCCCCACTCTGTTCTTTGTAACTGCCTAAAAGAAGGCTTCTGTAAAATTATTCTGTTCAATATTTGTATGTGTAGGTTGTATATAATAAAAGAGTCATCTGGGTTTCAGAGTTTCTCCCCTTCTTTATAAAACTGGAACCCCAGGGAATCTCTCTGCCCTTAAATGTCAAGGCAAATATGCCAGTTGTTTAGATACAGTAAATAAAATTGCTTTACCACCTAATTTGATAGAAGTGAGGCCCTGTTCGTGTAATATCAAAGTTGTTACACTTATCAAGGTGCCATGTCATGAAAAAAATGGTATTGACCTTAACAAAAAATAGTCAATAATAATGATGATGACTAATACTCATTGAACATTTACTAGGAACCAGACAGTATATTAAGAAATTGATGTGAATTTACCTAAAGAAAAGGATCCTATGAAAAAAAGCATTTTTTTTAATTTAAAATTTAGGAATACAAGAAGACTGAGTTTCGAAAAGAGTTAAGTCCCTCCATGTCATGCAATTAGTAATTATGACTTCTATCAAGGCAGCTTTATTTCAGAGTCAATCACCTTAATGGCTATCTCATTGTTTTATCCATGAGTTATATTTTGTGCTATTTTCTGTTACTCAAGCTAAGTAAAATTATAAGACATTTCACAAGGTCCTTAACAAGAGTAAAATACCTACCAAGTAGGAATATGTTCCATTTTTAAAAAATGGAGAAATAGAAAATGAGAGAAGTTATTTCATTTATGCCTGAAATAACCTTGATATACTACTTACCATATAGCATGTGGGTGATACAGTGCAAAACTCTACAGCTATTGGAAATGTTATTAAATTGTAGTTCTCATCTTACGTAGGCAATAAGGTCCAAGGCAATGATATCTTTCTCAAAAAAAAAAAAAAAAAAAGTGATCCAATTTTTTCTAATGATACTGGCAAAGTTGAATAGAACATAATTGTTCAGACAGACATATTAGGCATCAAATTGTATTCTCTAAATTTCACATATCTAAAAATATTTCTGTGTTAATTTTTGATGGTAAATCTGATATCTCCTTGACAGTCATGCTTCGTGGGCATATTTTTTTGTAGAAATTATGTTGTAGCTATTTACAGTAGAAGTATAAGCTATCATTTATACTCCATTAGCTGTTGCCCAGCGTTTCATACTGAAGTGATTAATATCACAAATTTATAAATATGAATTACTAAGTGAATTCTCTTGACATCCCACTGAACAACTTAGCACTAAGTTAATGCAGCTCTGCAAATGAAATAAGCACATTCAACTGGCACCGATTCTGAGTATGTGTATCTATCCAAACAGTTCTCTGCACGGTGGTAATTCTTCTAAGCCCTATAATTTATTCATCTAGGATACACTCCAAAGCATTGTTTGCATGTGTTATCCACTAGCTTTAAAAACAGTATTCATTACTGGGAGGGAACAGAAGACACAACTTTTCAGGAAGGTGTGTGGCAGTGATGTTTGTGTCCAGGAACATGCTTTTTGGCACTTACAGCCTAATCAGCAAAATGAAAGAGGAGCTGTGAGGATTCAAGATGTAAGTCCTTTACCTCCTATATCCTCCCAGAAGCCACACTACAATCACTGTACAATTCCAAATTTCATTCTAGAAGCCCGCCCATACTCGAAGTGGAAAGAAACCTCTAAAGGCCCAATGAAAATGTTTTCAAATACCCTGAAATTTGCTATTTCAAGCCACAGATAATAAATGGACACAAAGGTAATGACCTTAATTTTCATGAACTTATCAGGGTTAGGTTTCAAAGTGATGGATGTTTCTCCTTATCCGTGGCACAAACCATCCATAACAATTTAGAAAATGGAAACGATTCCTTGGACCAAAGTATCACTCCATGAGAGGAATGTCACTCAGCTTTTAAAGGCAGTGCGAGCCCTCTGATGTCATCAGAAATGCTGACGTCAAGTTTTATGTTACAGGTCATTCAAACAGTGAGTGCCATGGACAAAGATGATCCCAAAAATGGACATTATTTCTTATACAGTCTTCTTCCAGAAATGGTCAACAATCCGAATTTTACCATCAAGAAAAATGAAGGTAAATATATTAGCATTGGGAAACAGGATAGGATATAAATCAGAAAATAGGATGTGATTTCATAATTTCACTGAAAATATCAGCACAGTATTTTTTCTTCACCTATGAGCAGTTAAAATTTAGCTTATCAGCCTAAAGGCATGGTAATTGCAACTCTTCCTCTTTCCAGTATTCAAACAATACATACGGAAATTGTGAATGTGCAAGTTAATTTTATCCCAGACAGTACCTCGATCACCTTACTTATAGGAAATGAACAATAAAGATTTAAACCCTGTGAAAGTTCCAGTAATTTTAAGATACTGAGATATCTGATAGAGGAGGAGCTGGCTTATACTTTGCAGTTGTTAAGTTTTAATTGAATGTTTACCAAGTCTTTAGGGAAAGCCTATTCTAATTTTGCCTGCTTTGTGGGTACACATTAGAGGTATTTGTTTTAAGCCTGTACCAACTTTGACAACAGCAATTAGATCTGAAAATCCTTCTTGAAGGACACTCCTTATCAGTGTTATTTTGGTGCTAATATGAACTGATTTTATTGTTAAGTCTTTTACTCACAGAGAACATTTAATCCATTTCATTATTTGTTAAGAACCAAGCTCAGATTAACCGTTTCCCTTAACTGTTGTCTATTACACAGGAAGGTCATAGATCATTTTTTAAAAGTCTATCTCATCTATACATTTTTCTTTTCTAAGCTGCAGTATATTTAACAAGGATTTTTAGCTATTTATTTTGGCTCAGATGTATTTAAGTCTTCATTTCAGATGTTTCACAGAATGATTAGCAAAATAAATATGTTGTCAGGGTCTGTCTTCTGGCTTTATTATAGGCATCTGTTTAAATTTACAAATGGTCTATGTAAAAAAAAAAAAAAAACTATACTCAGTTGGAAGAGTAAATCTGGTTCATGACATTTGGATTATTTGCTTTGTTCTGTTTCAAGGAGGTAGTGAGTTTTGATAAAACTTCCCTTATGAAGTGAAATAACATGTATGGCCCTTGTTAAAGTATATTCTGGCCTTACCTTTTAACAAATGCTACTTGTTTCTTTGGGGATCATGAATGCATCACAGAAAAGGAAATGAGAAAGCTGTTTATAGATATTACTCATTCAGCTGGCTTCCACTGTTGCAAACATTAAGGAGACGAAATCTTGATCTCTTGCCTCAGTGATGGAGTTACATGTTTTAGCCTCCCTTAATTAGGAGCTCTAATCCAAGTACATGTTTTTGTTTTTTGGGTAACTCTGCCAACATTTCTTTTTTGCGGAAGTCACATGACTATGCCTAAGATGAGAGCCCCCTTGGAAATTCCAAACTGAGCTGAAAGTCTGTGCATAAGTGTGGGCAGTTCTTACTTTGATTGTGAACTAACAGATATCAGTCATTATTTTTGCATATCAAATGCCCTACATTTAAAAATTCTCTGTGAAGAAATGTTTTCCCATCCCAGGTTTTGAGCTCCTTGGCATTTTCTATGCATTCTGCAATTCAGGATATGGCCGTCATAGGTATGGCTCAAAGATACTGCATAAACATGTATTGGAGGAATGAAAGGTTGTTACTGCGTGCCTGTGAAAGTGTAGCTTTGTACTATATTTATTATGCCCTAAACCCTTTAAAGATGAGATATTAGTCCTAAGGTGAATGCATTTCAAGTGTTTTCTCAAACTGTTAGAATTAATACAAAGTAGAAGCTTGTACACCTAGGAAAGCTCTTTGTGCCCCATCACACATTTCAATAAAATTTGCAGTAAAATATGAAAGATATGTGGATTATCTGTTTTCTCTTGAAACTAGAAAATAATGACTTAAGTTTTGACTTACCTCACAAGTGTGTGAAATAATTACAAAAAAAAAAAAAGGCGCGGGGGTAGGGGGTGGTCCTAGGTATCACAAAAGGGCTCAGAAGAGAAAGAACACTCTCTGTGCCATGATTGTTTATATAAAAACATGTGTTGATTTATTTTGTAGAGAGCGACCATATAATTTATTGTTCCAATTGGGATTTTTTTTTTTTAAGTGAAAGGGGTTGCTATTTATATTTAAGCCTAGAAAAACCATAAACCAGGACTGTCTTGTGGAAACTAGGGCATATGTTCTCTGTGACTTTGGATTTAGGATCCAAATATTCAACATCTCCATAGAATAAATCATGAACCCACAGGTCTTTAGAACAGATATGTCAAGTTTATACACTATCTCTCTTTTCCTAGATCAGAAATTCATTGAGTTTTCTTTCACTTTTTTGGAATCTGGATAGTTTCTAAGAAAATAGGGCATAAACCACAATTTGTCTCCTCTTAATGTGTAGAAACCATTAAAGTAATGGAAAGAAGTTGTCGGATTTAAAATGCTGGAGACACATTGATAAGAAGGTAGATAAGATGATGTTTTGTGAGCCTGTTACCCATTCCTTAAGATGATAAGAGAACACAAAACAACCAAAAAAAAATTTCAAATATTAGACATCATTTACTCTAAAACTATGGTATATTTTATGTTTGAAACATAAGAAAATCAAATGATAAACTCATATTCAGAATGTTTTTTTTTCTTCTTCAGATTGACTTTAAAATGGTCAATAGCTAATGTTTCTCCACTGAGAACATCATGATTTACAAGTCCCAGCCCACCAGATAAGAGTTAACATTTTGAGAGAGGCAACATAGTCAAATCCATATTGATGGGTGGATGGCTCCTCTTATTAACTTGATCTTTAAGGGAGATGGTTTCAGCATTTGGCTTTTTCTAGGAAACTTGCAGCGTGTCTTTAAGTTCAAGTTTACTGTGATCTTTCTCTCCTCTCATATAGCTTGGTCCTTCTGCAATTTTCAGCTGACTAATTCATCATCAAAAACAAAATGAGATAGAAATTAACTGTCTCTTGTCTTCTTTGCAGTTGAGTGATTTCACAAATAATTCTCTTTCTGAATATATGAGAATTATATTCCTGCCAGATTAGGAAAGCAAACTTCAACACAGATAAAGGTGAAAACAAAGGTCAAAAACGTGATGAATCACTCATCACATGTACACACTAAACAACCACAACAACTTATATCTTCTCAGTTATGCAGCCCCAGATATCATTTTCTTCATCTTCCAGTTGGATGAATTTATAAACAAAGGGAGTGTGACTAACCGCACTTCAGGACTGACTTCTATTCTAATTGTGAAAATGGAAGATACTCAACAATTAACTATAACGAGTCAGGGAAGATAAATGAACTTCCCCCAGATACAGAAACATCTTGAATGCAGAAAATCAGAGGCTGACAGAAACATGATTTTCTCTAGCCTGCACACTGTAGTTAGAAGATTTGATGGAAATTGCCAGAAAGCTAGCTGGAAAAATGGGAATCTTTACTGAAATATTTGAATCACATGTGTAGAGTAATGAGAATAAACATAAAACTCTGCCCTAAAGAGGGTCTGTGAGAAAGAAAGACATCGACTTGGCCTCAATTATAGCTTGATTAGACTACCGGTTAGGAAAAACAGTGGGGAAACCAGAGTGTCTGATGATGCTATTTTTGTTTTTGTCTCTTCTTGATGACACTTCATTAACCAAAATTCTATTAGCAAGAACCTCACTCTAAAAGGCCTGATTTTGGTAATTAATTTGGATAATGGAGATGCTGACTGGAGCTTTGAAATAGGTGTGCCTTCAGTTATCTCAATGTCCATTCCATAGTTATCTGTTTAGAGCATAATTCATGTTTTGTTTGGCAGGGTTTCCATCTCAACTCAACGGCCAACTTCAATCATGATGTGTTTCACATCTTTTGATCCTCTAGAAACCTCCCTTGTGAAAATACTGACTGCAGACTAGTTATTTTAAGCCTCAATTTTCTCATCTGTGACACCAAGGGTAACACCACCTATCTACCCCTTAGGTGTGCTTTGATGGATATAAGCAACCGATGGCTTACAGAGCTCTTATCCCAATGTCTGGCACATAGAAAAATACTCATCATGAAATGGGACAAGATCCTATTTACATGAATCCATTAATTCCTAAATGTCCGTGCTATGTTCCATCTCTTCTGGTTTACCGTTCTCAAACAGATCTCTTTGTAGCTTTAATTCTGTTGATTTTTGAATGTTGCACAGTAGTTCTGAAACTGGCCTCATTTGGTAGCTGTGAAAACCATGATCCTCACTAATATGCCTTGCAATGCATTGCAGTCTAAAGGGTATCATCAAAGAAACATAAAAGGGAAAAAAAATAGGAAGCCGGGAAGGTGGGGAAAGAATGAAGATATTTACCAGCCACAAAATCGCTGGGATTCCTGGATCTAGTTTTAAATATGCAGGCTTTTTTTTTTTTTCCTTTCTTCTTTGCCAACGTGAAACTCAGCTTTCTCCACACAAAGGCTAATTCCAGTTTCCAACTTGTTAAGATGACATTCCATTCTAGCATATCAAGTTGTTTTAAACCCATCTACTACCTCCCAAAACAGACTCTACGGGAATCATTTTGTATAAGCTGGAAAATGAATGACAGTCTTCCTTTGCTCTTTTGAATAATACCAACTTAATTCAGAAGACTCTTGCCCCAAAACTAAAATTTAGTGATTGGAAGTGGGTTTCCCTCCTTCTAAGCCAGCCCGAGCTGGTCCTCTGCTCTCCATCCTCTCTCCACCTTAATCCTCATGAACACCTCTCCTGTGTTCAGGAGGTAGGTTTCCAGGCAGAGTTCCTCTTTCCTCTCTCTTAAGCCACTTTACCTCGTCTGGGCTGAATGAGACCTGAAAGGCCTTCCTGATGATCCACACGGCAAAGAGGACCACCCTGGTAAGCCGATTGTCCTCTTTCTGGCCATCTTGAGTCTCATTAAATTCTTCCATTACACCGAGCTGCTTTGAAACTAACAGAGGACTTTTCCTAAATAGCATCTCTTTCCTCAAGTGTTCTTTACAAAGCCTCCATTCCTCAGCGACAGTGGACTCATTATTATTGGGTTACTCTGGCAACCATACCTAAGCAACAAGTGAACACTGTGTGCTTGTGTGAGTGTGATAATGAATACCTATCCACGCATGCTTCCAATATGGTGATCCTGCCCACTCTGCTCACACAGTAGACTTCCACAGCATCAAACATTGACAAGAGCGCTTTTTCATATATGGTGCTAGCTTTTACCCATATGAAGCAAGGCATTTTTCCTCAGTGTTAAATCATAAAAGGTAGTGTTCAATTTGCATGAAACAGAAGGGGCCAACTGGGATTCCGAATATGCAGAATAGCATTATGCATACATGATCCGAAAAGGCTTCTGCTTCAGTAATTCATAATTTATTGTTTATGCTTCCAGCAATGTTTCGTTGATAAAAAGCCATTTATGTTTCATTTTGTCGTCTAAACTGTAATTAAAGATGATGTGCAAGTTAAGAAAAATAGATAACAGATCTGCACTTCCAAGTTGAGTGTGGCTGTAGAGTTTGGGTCAGAAAACTAGATTTTCTTTGCTTAAGTAGTTTTTATAAAGCTCTTGTTATTTTGTATCATTTCCAAATCTTTTTTTTTTTTCATATGTTTGGTTTTCTTTTTTTAAGTCATAATACAAGAGTACCCTCAGAAGTTAAGAATTTCTTTTGCAAGAATCGATAAGCCTAAAATTATTGCTCTGGTCATACACAGTACAGCACAGCATATATTTTCCAGTGTATGTTATGGAAGACAATTTAGTTCTGAGATTGCTGATTCCTACGGATATAATTTAGATACACTGCATACGCTGATATGTGTAGTTGTCCATATGCTATTCAAAGTTATGAACTGATTCAGAGCTTCGCTGTCAACCTGCTGGCAATCATTTCTGGTTCTTATAGAGAATTCTAATTCTAAAGATTTTTGAAAGAGAAAAAACCATAGATAAATTTTCACATGGTTAGTTACCTTGAAGTTATCTCAAAAATACCTTACAGCATAGAAATTTGTTTTATTTTTGTTTTAGAATTTTGCTTTCTGAGACTTTTGCTTCAAAAGAAAAAAAAAAAAAATAGAACACTTGTTGGAAGCAACCGTACATTAGGGGAAGTATAAAGAATTACTCAGAAAACACATTTTTTTTAACCAAATCTTGTTTAGACTACTTTGCTGTTTGTGTCATTAAAGAATAATGTTATTTACTGATCTGTCATCTATTTACAAGCATGAAAATAAGCCTTGGGATTTTGCAGGTGCCAAATAAACACGACTGTCCTTTGGTAAGCACAACCAGATATTAAAATTGAATGTGGAAACAAAATGAGCTGTCAGTCTATGCAAATTCTCCCTTTCTAAAAAAGTATTAAATGTAGTTGACAATCACTTCGTCTCTTTTCAACACAGAAGTTCGCATTTTGAATTAATTTGAGCACTTTATAGACACAACATTAGGCATACGTGACATGCCATCTAGGGATGTGACCTGAATAACACCCACCCTGTTCTTTGGATCCTTCAGTTTATTAAAGTGTGGAGAGAAGGCAGAGAAATAATTTGGGAACAGTAAAGGGGACACTCACATAGATAAACATTTAAAAAGCTGACTTGGGATGAATTAGAATGAATGATAAAAGAGAGCCCCTGTGGAATATAGAACAGCACAGGCTTTCTGGTTAAGAATATTTAGTTTTGAATCCTAGCTCTTCTGAATATGAACTGTGAGAACTTGCACAAATCGCTGAATAACCTCAAGCCTTTTTCTATAAGAGGAAAATAATAACTATCCCTATGTTGTTTTTTATAAGAAAATATTAAGTTAAAAAAATAAAAATGTGTGAAGTTCAGTGTCTGGTGACTAGAAGGGACTCAATAAATACTAGTTTCCTCCCCTTCTTTCTCTTCTTCTTCTACAAATTTGTGAGCCCCCTGAATCTATCCCATTCACGCAATGCAACAAACAAAAATATCAAAAAGGAAACCAAAATAAAGATTTGCGTGATAAGTAGTTATATACTGTTCAGCTGTCCCTTACCTGAGAGGCTAGTGATTGAACACATCAGTAAATGTTGGCAATGAGTAAAGCAGAGAGAAAGCAGAAATGGGAAAAAAGAGTATTTGGGTAACTCAAGTTCTTTGAATGTAACCCTGATAAGATGATTAATAGCTAAAAATAAAAAGTACCTAAAAACTGTAGGTTTCCACAGGACTCAGTCCAATTGCACATATGGCTCTCTATATTGGCAAATGGAATGTTTAAGACTTGATAGAAAGATAAAATTTTTGAGCTAGTAGCACCTTAGTGAATAGCCAGGTTATGACAATATTAGATGCTAGATACAGAGACTTCAAATGTATTTGTTAAAAAATCAATAGTAGACAACCTACTGTATAGCACAGGGAAGTCTACTCAATGCTCTGTGGTGACCTAAATGGCAAGGAAATCCAAAAGAAGTAGAGATAGATGTATATATATATAGATGATTTACTTTACTGTACAGTAGCTGCTGCTGCTGCTGCTAAGTCGCTTCAGTCCTGTCCGACTCTGTGCGACCCCATAGATGGCAGCCCACCAGGCTCCCCTGTCTCTGGGATTCTCCAGGCAAGAACACTGGAGTGGGTTGCCATTTCCTTCTCCAATGCATGTAACTGAAAAGTGAAAGTGAAGTCGCTCAGTTGTGTCCGACTCTCAGTGACCCCATGGACTGGCAGCCCACCAGGCTCCTCCATCCATGGGATTTTCCAGGCAAGAGTGTTGGAGTGGGGTGCCATTGCCTTCTCCAACTGTACAGTAGAAACTAATACAATAATGTAAAGCAATTATACTCCAATAAAAATTAACTTTAAAAAAAAGACAATGATGAGAGATGTCTCTCTCTCCAACTTTATTTTCCATCACTCTCTCCATTCTACCTTGTTCCCATCTTATACATTCTTTAGGTTGAACATGCAAAACCAAGTATGCTTTTTGTACCTACTGTCCATTCCTTCTGTCTGGAATATATACTCTGCTCCCTCTATTTTCTGTCTAATTCCCAGTAGTTCATAACAACCCAGGTTCCTCTCAGCTGTGAGGAGAGGAAGGGAGTACTTACATTTCTGAAAAGTTTTCTTCACTTTTCTCTGCAGGACTGTGGTGACTGCTAAGGTAGACACGTGTATCTATCTTGAGTCAAGGAGTAGCTCCTCCACTGTTCTCTGAGGTTACTGATAAGACAGTATATCTTCATTCACTCAGATAGTCATTCAATACCTATTTATTTAGTGTTTACCACCTGCAAGGCACTGCCCTGGGAATTCAAAATAAAACAGTGAATAACATAGACACTGTATTTGTCCTCCTGTACAGAGTATTTTTGTTCTCCTTAGGACTCAGTCTTCTACTAATCTGAATTCTCAGAGAGAAAGGCTATAACTTAACATGGCTTTTTGTCATCGAGGGGAGAAATTCACAGGCTAAGCCTGCAAAAATGCTGTGATTTGAGGAGGAATGATCACACATTCCAACTTCTATACTGTCATAAACAATGTTCCTGCTTAAATCTTCCTCATCTTGTGAAACAGTTTCTACATAAAGGATTGGAAGTGAAAGTCACTCAGTTGTGTCTGACTGTTTGTGACCCCACGGACTATACAGTCCATGAAATTCTCCAGGGCAGAATATGGGAGTGGGTAGCCTTTCCCTTCTTCAGGGGATCTTCCCAACCTAGGGATTGAACCCAGGTCTCCCACATTGCAAGCAGATTCCTTACCAGCTGAGCCAGCAGGGAAGCCCAACATAATGGGTTAGGTTTTCCTAGGTTCCCTCTCTCTCACCTTAACAAAGTGTTTAGCTGATCGGAGTGGTGATGGACATCTGCAGTCACCAGCAGATAATTCTCCCTGTGAGTTTCAGATTGGCATCCTCATGATTCCTGAGCTTAGACACATGATGTTGAACTATATTTTTTCTGCTTGCAGACTCAAATCATTTTGGTGAGCTCTTTCCAAATTCACAGCGATCCACAGACATCATTGCAATTTGTGCTGCAGGACTGTGAGGCAGGACTGATGATTCTATTTTTGCAAGTTTATTAGAATCCATTCTAGTTTTGATCCACATCTCCTGATAAATAGTTCATGCCTTTTCCAGTTGCTATGCATAGTTGGTTTAGGTATCTGTCAGCTAACAATTTTCAGCTAACTTTCAGTGTTGTTTAATGTTACTGAGGGCCCCTGGCAACTAAAGGATGGTATTGTTCTGTTTTCTGGACATGATGTTGGGCTCATTTTCTATTTGTTGCCTGTTCTATTCCTAAGCTGCCTCCAGAATGAATGTGCTGATGCATTTTGTAGAGGAAGACAGTAATTGTTGTCCTTGGATCTTTTTGGGTTACTCATTAACTTTGTTTTCATCCTAGTAGATGGCCTACTAAAATTTCTTACCTCTATTGCTTGAGTATATTATTCTCAGCCTTTTGAAGGCTGTTTATCTTAAAGCAGTCTGAAATAAAGGGTGCTGCTGTACCTGGTGTGCTGAGCAGAGTCATCCTTCTCTGAGTTTCACGGTTTCATTTGGCCAGAGATTGCTAGTTTCGTCAAGGTCACACTGTGATATACTTCTCCCTGGACTTTAGTTTCCTCTCGCACAAAATGAATAGGTTCATGCTGGGAGCTAAGGACTCATCTATTCTAACATACTGACTGTGCAAACTCATGGTATTAGGAAAAATAGTACAAACTTTAAAATCAGACAAGTCCCCCATCCACCAATTAATGAAGATGTGACTTTGGACAAGGCTTTTAACTTTCTGTAGCAGGCCGTGTTGGACAATGTTAAAACAAAACCACTGTGATGAGCAAATGAAACAATGTAAGATGAATGTCTTGATGAAAGTGAAAGAGGAGAGTGAAAAAATTGGCTTAAAGCTCAACATTCAGAAAACTAAGATCGTGGCATCCGGTCCCATCACTTCATGGGAAATAGATGGGGAAACAGTGGAAACAGTGTCAGACTTTATTTTTGGGGGCTAAAAAATCACTGCAGATGGTGATTGCAGCCATGAAATTAAAAGACGCTTACTCCTTAGAAGGAAAGTTATGACCAACCTAGATAGCATATTCAAAAGCAGAGACATTACTTTGCCAACAAAGGTCCGTCTAGTCAAGGCTATGGTTTTTCCAGTGGTCGTGTATGGATGTGAGAGTTGGACTGTGAAGAAAGCTGAGCACCAAAGAATTGATGCTTTTGAACTGTGGTGTTGGAGAAGACTCTTGAGAGTCCCTTGGACTGCAAGGAGATCGAACCAGTCCATTCTAAAGGAGATCAGTCCTGAGTGTTCATTGGAAGGACTGATGCTAAAGCTGAAACTCCAGTACTTTGGCCACCTCATGCAAAGAGTTGACTCATTGGAAAAGACTCTGATGCTGGGAGGAATTGGGGGCAGGAGGAGAAGGGGATGACAGAGGATGAGACGGCTGGATGGTATCACCGACTCAATGGACATGAGTTTGGGTGAACTCCGGGAGTTGGTGATGGATGGAGGCCTGACATGCTGCAATTCATGGAGTCGCAAAGAGTCAGACACAACTGAACAACTGAACTGAACTGAACTGAAGATGAATGTCAAGGGCAGTGTGTGAACTTACATGATACTCTATGTACTTTGTCCTCTTTATCAACTTTGAAAAGAAATAATGCAAATTGGAGTGATCTTTACACTAGAAATTATTGTACCAGATCTCTTCCATATTAAAATGTGAATAGTATTATTAAAAGATACGCTTCTACAGTATTATAGGTTCTCGATAACTTGTTGAGCAGGGCTCTGGACATATTAAAGAATTAAATTATTCCCATACATCAAAGAACTCAATGAACGCATGATAGATGGCTCTAATAGTTCAGAATTGCTAAGTCTTGTCTATATTCTAAGACTGAAGACAAAAAAAGTTAACAGTTTTATGAAGATATTTAGTTGCTGGATTCAGTCTTGATTTATCAGAAAGATCTCTCAAAATGAGAGAGTTTGAAGAAATTTTGCAGGGATAAGAACACAGTTACAGGTACAGGTGCCTGTCAAATTTGTGGAAGAATGATCAGATATATGAATAGTTTACTTAAAGGAGAAACAGGGAATGAGCAAAAATGTTTTTAAAAGAAAAATGCAATGAAATATTTTGTGGAGTCATAAACTCTTCGATCATAAGACTTCACTTGATTCCCAAAAAGAAATTAATGAAGTAGTTCTTTGTATTTTGAGTATATCTGCATCTATTCTTAAGTTTCTTCATAGGACAAAAAAAATGTGTCACACATTGAAGAGGCTTTTACACACACACACACACACACACACACACTCTCTCTCTCTCTCTCTCTCTCACACACACACACACACACAGAGTTTACTGGTGGTGCTGGGAAGTAAGTTGATATAAATGCATGTTATGTGTATCAGTAATAGATTTAGAAGAATTTCCTCAGTGTAAAGTTTCAAATCTTAAAAATAAAAATAATAACTTTGGCCATATTCTGAAATGTATTGTGAGTTGACATAAAACTTTGGCATGAATGTTGGAAAGTTAAAGTTCAAAGAAGAAAGTTTTAGAATGGTTAAAAGACAATTATCTAGAATTTATTATCTCTTTTCCCCAAAGAAAGAAAACTAAAATGTATGCAGGTAATTATATAAATTCCACATTTGTACTGGGTAGACAGGAAAAAAACAAAACAAAACTATACCCCTATATTAATCCTGTTAGAACTTTTCTGTCTTTCTAAAAATACTTATTCTAAAATGGATGTTTAATTTTGCAAGAACTTGTCTTTCAAGGAATAATCTAACATTAAATACCATGAACACAGAATTGCTTACAAAATAACTTGCATTGAGAAATATTAAAAAGGATTGTAAGATTAGAAAGCATGCTTACATCTCTGTTTAGGATATTATTTAAAAGTCCCATCATTGAGACAAATATATACTTTCTTACTTTGAATGGGTTATATATAAAATTGCAAAAAAGTTGCTAAAATGTATTGATATACATAATATATATCTACCTATATCTATATCTATCTATCTATCTATGTCTATATATATACACACATACACAGGGTGAGTATTATTAGCGCCATTTTTCAGATGAGCGCATTGAGGCTCAGATATGTTCACTGACTTGCCAGGCACAGCATGCAGCTGCGACGCTGCTAAAACTGCATTCTCATAGTAGCACCTGCTGCCTTTCGATGCCTTACACTGTACTTCTAGAATATTTGCTCAGTAAAACTGTAGCTATTTCATTTATAGTTTCCAAACACTTGTGCTTTCTTTTTTCAAAATATTGAAAGTTAGAAACTAATAGAGAAGCATCAAAGAACATCATCAGTATTAGTTGGAGACAACCTGGCAACACCAACAAAAAAAGACTAAAACAAATGATTTACTGTAGATATTGCAGGCCTAAAACACACAGAAAATTGATTATGCCTACTGCTTAGTGAGCATCTACTAGATGCCAAGTGTGAATCTAGGCTGTCTGATCCTCACCATGGTCTTTGATATTCATTACAACGATACTGAGTTATTAAGAAACACAGTAAAGCATTTGTTTCCTATGCTGACGAAGAGAACAATGACTCTTGTATTGGGCTAATAGTCCTGGTTGTCTTGCACAACTTTCCACTCTAATTTTAATGAAGATATAGAAAGATACCTTTCTATATATAGACAATTATATAGAAGATAGAGAAAAACAAAAGCCACAAAAACTGATAGTCAACATATTGCCAAAATTGGAAGGCGCATCTAACTAAAAAGTTGAAAAGGTCTTGCTACATAATCTTCTTTTAATGATCACACATTATCACTCAAATATATATACGCAGTGCATTGACAAAAAGAACACAGATAATTCATTAAAAATTTTTTTAAATACAAAGAGTCTAAAATACATTAAATGGAAAGAAAAGGCATTTAGAAATATTTACTATTTTTTAGAAATGGGACTTTCATAGTACTTCAGTTCCACATAAACAGTTTTTATATAATTTTTAGTAATATGATGGGACATTTACATGATCCACAGTTAGGGACACATAAATACTTGACTCCTGATCTTGATCAGTATCGTTTTTCCCTTGGCTATTCTTAGGATTATTATGTTGCTACAGAACAAAGTAGGGACTTAAATACTACATCATTTGACCTATACCTCAATATAGTCTGAGTGAGTGAAAGCAAAAGTCACTCAGTCCTATCCGACTCTTTGCAACCGCATGGATTATACAGTCCATGGAATTCTCCAGGCCAGAATACTGGAGTGGGTAGCCTTTCCCTTCACCAGGGGATCTTCCCAACCCAGGGATCGAACCCAGGTCTCCCACATTGCAGGCAGATTCTTTACCAGCTGAGCCACAGGGAAAGCCCAAGAATACTGAAGTGAGTAGTCTATACCTTCTTCAGGGGATCTTCTCGACCCAGGAATCGAACTGGGTCTCCTGCATTGCAGGGGAATTCTTTACCAAGGAACCCTCTTCAATATAGTCTACCAGGGAACCCTCTTCAATATAGTCTAGTGAATCATTTCTAATGGAGGTAAGTCAATTGTAGTGGCCTGAAACCACATCAGGGCAACATGCTATCTTAGCCTTTCTTCTGACTGAAAGCCTAAACTCTCATCCAATACCTTTGAACTTTGATATCACCAAACATAAGATATTGTTAAGGAGATGAATCATTAATTTATATCCAACTAAGACAAATAATGTTCCACCAAAAAGCTGACAATTAAATATAATACAATATGGTCTCAGCTATAATACACACTCTTATTTCAAAGATATTTCAATCAATATGGTATTTAGATTAGTAAACTTGAAGAAAAACACATTGCCTTATATAAAACTGGAGGAAATGAACAAGAACTTAAGTACAGGGACTTCCCTGGTGGTCCAGTGGTTACAAACCTGCCTTGCAATGCCAGGTTGCAAGGCATGGGTTCAGTTTGTAGTTGGGGAACTGAGATCCCACATGCTGTGAAGCAACTAAGCCTGCATGCCATGTGCTACAACTAAGACTGGATGCAGCCAAATAAATAATTAAAAAAAAAAAAAGAACCTAAGCAAAAAAAAATAATGCTGGATATAAAGATCACTGGGCTTCCCTGATAGCTCAGTTGGTAAAGAATCTGCCTGCAATGCAGGATACCCCAGTTCGATTCTTGGGTCAGGAAGATCCCAGGGAGAAGGGATAAGCTACCCACTCCAGTATTCTTGGTCTTCCCTTATGGCTCAGCTGGTAAAGAATCCACCTGCAATGCAGAGGGTCACAGTTCGATTCCTGGGTCAGGATGATCCCCTGAAGGGAAGGGAAATGCTACCCACTCCAATATTCTGGCCTGGATAATTCCTTGGACTACAGTCCATGGATTTGCAAAGAGTTGGACACGACTGAGCAACCTTCACTTTCACTTTCATAAAGATCACTACTCTATATCAACATTCCACCGAATTTAAAGTTTAAGCAAAATGCAAGAGCTCTAATGAAGCACATTTCCAAAGGCAGTCATCACTTTTATTATATTACTCATTTGTATCCTCCACAGTAAGCAAAGCACTGTCACCAAGGAATTACTTAACCATTTCTCTTAAAAGCACAGTTTCCAATGTCAGAATTGTAAAACGGGAATTTAAAATCAAAATCTTGGCTGTGCAAGAGTCTTCTGGAAATGCATTATTGTAGTATGTGCTGGATCTTGATTGTAAGGGTAGAATATGGAGTTTTAGCATTGTAAAGTTTCTCTTATCCGAGCCTTTCCTCCTCAGCAGGGTAATGACAATGAGCAGGTGGTAGAGAACAGCAAAGTAGCAGGGGTTTTTAGTAACGTAATTCGGATGGACCAAGTAGCAAAGTTGCTGGGACCTTATAATTGGAGAGAAGGAAGCTGGTGTCAGGTAAGGATGGAATTTAAGGGGTTAAACTAGCTATATTAAACCTTCGCATAATGTATCCTGGATCTCCATATGGGGATCCCAAAGAGGGATATGGAGGGTTAAATTAGTGAGGAGGACTTGGCAGGAGGAATTTCCAAAAAGTCAAAAACTCTTCACTACTAGGTATGTAGATGTTCCCACCTGTGACTCTCCTTAAGAGCAGTACCCAGCCAGCGTGCTTGTTCCATGGATATGTATGACTTATGGCTTGGCAGGAGGGCAAAGATGAACAAAATAAGATGTCAGAGAAGTCCCCAGTTCCCTTAAGAGATCCGGGGAAAATTTAGGAAACCAACAGGCCAAAACCAGGCTGTGAAGGTTAAGCAGACAGAGTCCATAATTTACTAGTCAATTCCTGGGTCCCTGTGAGGTTCACATTTTAAAGTCTATTGGATGTTGGGCTTATACAAGCAAGACCGCACACATTATAATGGGCCTGAGCCTCCTGATATACAGCATACATTCATTTGTTTTCTTAGAGGGCTGAGAGGAAAAAAAGTTGTGATGCAGAGAAAATTGGAGGAAAGAGGGGAAGCGTGGGCTGTTCCAGCTGTGATTCTATTATCCTTGGTCCTACACAATTTGTGACTTCCTTGGGCTTATAATACATAAAATACTCTTAGAAGCAACAATGATGAAAGTGAGCAGTGACAGAGACAGTCACACAAGGTAGGGAGGCCATCTCCCACAGACTGGGTTCTGTCTATGGGCAGCATCGCGTATTAGCTGCTCTTTGATAAATATAAGTATTGCGTTTCTCAGCCCCAGTCTTCTCTTAAGATAAGTACATCTAGGCGTTACTTACAGCATTTCAAGGAATTTAAAAAACAAATTATGTGACCTTAGCGTATAATACACGGGCTCAAAGGGAAGATCAAAAAATGGTGGCTGTGTTTAACAAATAAAAGAAACTGTTGAATGAATGTATGCATTTCATGTAGCTTCACACAAAAGAGCTTGGGAAGTGCTTACACCGCTCTTAAACAGAAAACAACTAGATGGAGAGAGTACATATATTTATTAAAACATATTTGCTTATTCAGGACAGAAAACCTCTCTCAAATTACCTGAACAATAAGTGGAAACCAGCCCAAATAACAAAAAGTCCCCAGGGTTTAAAATACCTTCTCTCGTGATCAGATCCAAGTGCCCCGAGGATGTCACAGTGCTGTGACATTCTCTGTGCTGTGTTGCTTCCTCTGTACATTTTCTCCAAAGAATGGGAAAGAAAGCTTGCAGAAAGTGTAGGCCTATATGATCTCACAGCTGTAAAGATCTCACAGCTTCTCTATGCCAGGTTCCATGTCAATCCCTGGTTTAAAAAATGGGGTGAGGACTTGCCTGGTGGTCCAATAGTTAAGCTCCATGCTCCCCATTCAGGGGGCCCGAGTTTGGTCCCTGTTTGGGGAACTAGATCCCACTGCTGCAACTAAGATCCTGCATGCAGTCATGAAGATCCCGTGTGCTGCAACTAAGACCAGGTGCAACCAAAAAACAACAACAACACAAGGTCTGTGTTTGATCTAGGAGATGAGCATGTGACTCAACTAAGCCACCCTCTGCATTTATGGGGATGAAATGCTCTCAGGGCTACGGCTGTATGAATTGTCCCCTGTGCCAGGCGCTAAGCCCTGGGAGGAATGGTGACTCAAAACCAGCACACACTCCCTTTGAGAAGCTATGATCCCAGTGCAGTCTCCCTTGTCTCATTTTTAGAAAGGCACCATCTCATCACCAAGCCCTTGAGTTCACTGAGGCTATAGCTTCAAAATATAAATACATCTTTTAATTCACACAAATGCCACCTTAGGCTAGTAGCAGCCTTGAGACCCCTGTTGGTTCAGCCTGGGTAAGTTCCCACCTTCCGCTGCAGACAAGCCACTTGACTGACAATCAGAATATGTGAAGTAGAGAAGAAATGAAAATGTTAGTTGCTCAGTCATGTCCGACTCTTTGTGACTCCATGGACTGCAGCCTGCCAGGTAACTCTGTCCATGGAATTATCCAGGCAAGAATACCAGAGTGGGTAGCCATTTCCTTCTTCAGGGGATCTGCCCGAGCCAGGGATCAAACCTGGGTCTCGTGCATTTCGAACAGATTCTTTACCATCTGTGCCACCAGAGATATGAGAGAAGGTCCAGTTTAAAAGGAAGGCAGATTGGAAAAATTGTATGGACGGATGGGAAGATAAGTCACAAATAGGCCAGTAGTACTGGTGCTGTGAGTGACCTCAACAAAGGGATACCTATGTGTCCCTTGGGAAGCTACTCTGTAAAGAATGACTCTCCCTGTTCAAAGTTATGAATTGCAGTTGTCTATTATGTGACTTACATTGCATTACATTGCAATATATCATTGTGAGATGTGACATAATATAATATAAGTGACAGGCAGCTAAAATTTTACAGCAAGAAAACTTTTTTTTTATATCCAGGATCTGCTATCAAATTTGATAGCAACTATCAATCCATTTTTTTTTCCTGCAGATAGATCAAGAATTTGATGTTCATGAAAAGCAGGTCATTTTGAAACATCCACAAACACTTCAGTGCCTGCACAACTTAGTTACCATAAATCTTTTACAATCAAAACCAAACACTCTTAAGCTGCACTAGTCTTGACTCAAGTTCTTTTTATGCTTTCTAAGATAAGTACAACATTGTTTATTATTTTAGATTTTGGATTTGCTTTTCTTTTGGATATTGCTAGAAAGTGATGATCAGATAAATTATTTTAGTCCCCAGATCAAACAAGCACTTCACAACTGAATATGATTGTGTAGTTCAGGAGGTATTTTGCAACATCTGGATATGTCACAACTCAGACAGCGGTGGGAGGTTACTTGCATCTAGTGGGTAAAGGTCAGAGATGCTGCTAAGTATTCTATGATGCACAGGCCAACACCCACAAGTCACTCTGTCTAATACCTTGGCCATGCCTCTGATCTCAGAGGTCACTGTTTAAATGAATTGGCCTAAACTTGGTCCAATGCTGTCCCAAGTAAAAACATAATGAATATAGAATTGGTTTCATATATCACCTTATCCTCAAAACAGGCCATGGAAATACATTATTTAAATATCTAGCTGACATTTTGGGGCTTAAGAGCCACTAAGCAGAATCTCTGTACATATCAAAACTGATGGGGTATTTCCCCTACTACCAGTCTCACAGTTAGTCCTATAGATTAGAAGACAGAATTTCTGAGCTCTTATTCTACCTCTGTCAAAACTCTATCTTTAAGGGCCTTGGGAAAATGGTTTTCCCTTATAGGTCTCATCTACACAAGGGGAAATTTCACAAAGCAGTATTATCTGACTTTGCTTGTTTGTTTTTATTTATTTTTTAAAATTTTATTTTATTTTTAAACTTTACAATATTGTATTAGTTTTGCCCAACATAAATTCTTATATTCAGCTATACTTTTCAAGGTACCCTAATTATATAGCACACATAGGTGTGAAGCTTCTGTGACTGAAATAGGCTAGAGACAAGAACAGGGACCCTGTCCATTCCCCATCACCCCATCACTCCCTATATGACAGGACCCAAGAAATAACTAGAAACCCAGTGATGTGCGAGGCTCCCTCCAGGAGTAAATTCATCTGATGTTATGATTCATGCCAGGGAAAAACACTGGCAAGTCAATATTGCTCTTGGTAGAACTCACTAAGGAATGTGGACAGATTCTTCAGCTTTCCCCTTTGCTTCCAGAAAGATACATCTGAGAATAAAGCTGAAAACAATCCATTGTCAGTGTTTATATGTACCTGACAAAGAACTCTCACTATCTAGGATTTTCATCTGCCAAGATACAGAGTAGCACCGGTAAAAAGAAAGTAGGTTTCAGATTATGATAGATCCAAACAGGAATACTTGCTCTGCCATTTACTGACTGTGTATGTTTGGGTTCATTATTTAAGGTCTGGATGCTTTTGTTGCTTTCTTTGCAAGGTTGGGTTAATAATGCCTATCGTAGAAGTGAGTTTAAGGATTAAATGTGATAATGATGTAAAGCATTTACTACAGAGTGCGCTGCATAATAATAGCTATCATTTATTGACTGCTTAGTACTATAATTGCAAGAATTAGAGATAATGTGTATAAAGTGCCTGACATGTAGAAGACGCCCCATATACAGTAGCTACTGTAGTTATTCAGCTAGAACATGCAACCAGAAAGAGTTCCAGAAACATCTATAAAATGGAGGCAGTTAGTTTTACTGTTTTGCATCATACCTCATTTCTCTCTTTTTCTTGTTTGTGTCAGAGAATCTCCAGGCTGCCCCAGGTATCTGAGAGTCTAACTGTGATATTCAATAAAAGCTAACTTACAAGTAACTCATAATGATAATGATAACAGCAGCACCTGAGTGGCTAGCTTTTCTTACGAAGGGTATCTCTGTTTTGCAGATGGAGAGGCAGAGGCAGGAGGAGGTTAAGCACCTTAGCCAAAGTCAATTAAGCAGGAATTGGTGAACCCAAGATGCAGGTTAAAACTGTCAGCTTCAGAACTTTGTGTGTGAATCATATAACTGAGTGTTGCCAAGTTGAATGCCTCCTAATAACGGGACCCTGAGATGGCATAAAGCAACAGCCGTTTAATTTAATCACAGTTCTCTGCCTCAGCAAGTTGTAATGCTGTGCTTAGCTTTGTATTTCTTCTGGCCTGAGCTAGTCTCAGCTATTCTCACTGTGGTTCATGAGCCTGCCTGGGGCTTCGGCTGGGCAACTGGAGCCTCATTATGCAATTTCTCCTCCTCCAGAAGGAAAAACTGAACTCAGGTCATCAACACTTTCCTAGAACTGGGAGAAGGTTCTTCAGGTTCCCTTGATTCCCGTGCTTGGCACTTGTACATTGTCACTTTCAGCACATACTTTTGGTCAAAGCAAGTCACAGGAGCAGCCCACATTAGGGGAGAAAAGAATCTCCACTCTGATAGAAAAATCAATGGATGCCCTGTGGCCATTTCTTACAGTCTACTACTGTCTGGCTTCTGTCCACAGATTCTTTATTCTTCTCACATTTGATATGTGTGTTCCCCTATCCCAGGATTCCCCAAAACCTCTTACAATTATAGCATCAGCTGATCATGCTCTGTAACAGGTTGAATGCAAATGAGATTCCTGCTTCAGCTTCTCTTCATCAGGAGACTATAAACTGAAGACACGTTATCTGTACCCCACACATCTAACATCTGGTTAAACAGAGATCCTATTTAGAAAGGGGAGGGATCGTGAGATAGATAGAAGTCACTGGCCCACAGTTACTCTAAAATCCACTCGGTTACCTGTTGCCAGATCCTGTTACTCGGGTATGGGTGGGTATGAACCAGGTTCTACTCTATGGACACCACGCTGGGTTCATTGTTCACCATTGCTCTTGACTCTGTCTCTGGGTTCTTGGATCATCCCCTGCTAAATCCTTGGTTTTCTATAAGAAGTACTGCATGTTTTCAGTTGAGTAGCTTTCTCATCTGCGAGGTGTCTGAGGTTTCTTTTTTAATTGCAACTGTCATCAATTTTATCCATGTTGATGAAGCTTTCAGCTATAAAATTGTCTTTTTTAAGTTTTTATTGAAATATAGTTGATTTACAATACTGTATTAGTTTCAAGTATACAGTAAATTGACTCAGTTATACATATATATAAGTATATATATTCTTTAAAAATATAATATTCTCTTCTATTATAGGTTATTATTGATACAAGATATTGTGTTTAGCTCCTTGTGCTATACAGAAGATCCTTATTGATTATCTATTTTGTATATAGCAATGTGTATACTTTAATCCCAAACTTCTAATTTATCATAAAACTATCTTTTAATACTTTACAGATTTCCTATGAGTCTAATTCAGATCCAATCCATGTCTCCAAAAGCCATATTTATTATTCTTTTTGAGAACTACCTCTTTTTTCTTTTAGTATGTCAGTTTAAGATACTGCCCTAAAGATTTTTTTTCTTGAATTCTAGACAGGCTGGTCTGCGAGGTACCATCTTAAATCTTTAAGATGTCTTAACAAAGGGCAGTCTCACCCTTTATTTGATCTTTACCCCGTGAGACAGGTTGGCAAACTTTTCCCATAAGGGATACAAAAGGTTTTGTGGGCCTCATGCCCTCTGTCACATCTAGTTGATTCTGCTTTGCTAGAGAAACCAGCAAATAAACAATACATAAACTATGGGCATGTCTGTGTTCCAAAAAAGCTATTTACAAAAACAGGTGGCAGACTGGATGTTGTCCATTGTCATAATTTGCTGACTTCTACCCTAGGCCACCTTATGCTCTGAAACTCATGTACTGTATGAGAGACAAGAATTGAGAAGCAATTTTATTATCCAACTCAATAAGCCTTATATCCAAAATTTCAGTAAATAATGCTTATAAAATAATATTTATTTTTGTTTTTATTGTTTTATTTTAGCTATCTCCCTTTTCTGATACCTTATCATGTTTCACTAAAAGAAGCCAACTGTAACAGTTTGTCTGAAAGATTTCTTGCCAAAGTCTACAAATTAATTAGGGGAATTTTGAAAAATCTTTTATTATTGATATTCTCTAAATTTTAGTCCACCATATAACTTGATTGGCCACTACATCACTGATTCACTGTATTTCTGACAGACAACATGTTTACTATAGCAATTTCGTCATCACTTTAATAGATGCCACTAAGCATCTAAGAGTTTCCTTGCTGTTTTTCCAGCATTTGCTAAAAGTCTTCTGACTTCTTTTTCAGCCTCTGCACCTACTTGGTCCCAAAGGCACTGGTACATATTTTAGACTTTATCAGTTGGCTGTTTCATGTAACAAACTAACCCAGAACTTCCAGCTTAAAACAGTCAAATTTTAAAATGTCTGTCTTATAATTCTAGAGATCATCTGGGTGATCTTTTCTGGGCTGGCTCAGCTGGGTTGGATGATATAACATGGCTTCTTAATATACATGATGATTGGTTGAGTGTTAGCTGAGCAACAAGAATCATTTAATAAGGTGCGACTCACCATTCTGAAGGCCAGTTCCTGTCTGTTCAAAAGGTGTTGATTACAGGATACTCAAGGATAGAAAGAAAGGGCAAACACCAAATACTGGGATACACATGGAAAATTCCAGATTCAGTGTAAGAAGGGGACTATCTGGGAACATACTTATGGATAGAAGAATTATTGCATTTTTGCAAGAAAGAAAACCTATAACCAACTTACTCATTATTCAGCACCAATTTTCTACAGATTAAAAAAAAATTCTGCAGAGCCGTGGGGTTCACTATGTCTTCTACTCCTACCACCATCCCCATCCCGGGGACGGGTGACCTCCGAAGACATTTTGCTATAATCGCTCAGCCTGTGACTATGTCAAATATCAGATAAAGCAGAACTTATTCTCTTTCCAAGAAAGACAGTTGTTTTTCTTCTTAGCTTGCAACATCAGTCCACAATTCAACACATGTGCATATATACACATCCTCATCTTCATTTTTCCAGGTGGCGGTGGCAAGGTGGGAGAGTGATTCTGGCATGGCCAGCAAGGTATCTGCCTACCCTATTCTTTCCACACTCTCTGAAAGAGGAAATGCAGAAGAAGAGCAACAAACTAGACATTCTTTTATATCAGACAGGTCTGCCGAAAGGAATCCTTCAAATGGCAGTAATGATGCATAGCAGGAGTGAGTGACTAAGAGAAATACCTAACAGTCAGGTTCACAGGCAACCTGAGACACTTAGGAAAAAACCTGTGATGGAAGGATCTTTATGGGATTGTCCATCACATTGCCTTTGGACATGAAAATTCATGTCAATGGAAGGACACTCATATAAACATTGTGTTTTCTCTCAAGATAATATAAATTCATCACAGTTTGCCTGGTCAATTCCAGGTTTATGCCAACTCTTCCAGCATTATACTTGGTAATAATGACCTCTTCTGTTTCTAAACTATTTCAATGATAAATATTATTGTCACCTAACCTCTACATTCCATCTGCATTCCTATTATAAAAAAGTCACTGATTTTTGCAAGTGAATTTAATAACTTCAAGTGAATAATGATGTGCTTCCCTTGAATACCACTTTATCTACATCGCAAAAACATTAAATATCTGTCAGTGTCTGGCAATGTAGTTAAGAAGGTGATCAAGGTGATTATGAAATGTTGACTGAATAGTTAAATGCATATAGGTCATGCATTTTTACTCTTATTTAGGAAGTTTTTAGAGAATGTTGTGACCAAGTACTATAAAGCTATCTTTCATGCAATTTTCCTATTACTCATCCATTCATGTACATTTAACATGTCGACTGAATTCTTGTGGCTTATCAGGAAAAGGTGTTGTGACACACACAAAGACATCGGAGTTATTACTGTATCCTATAATCATTGGTTTGTTTGTCTCAAGTCTAGGGTTTCCAGAGGGCAAACAAGGCCTGAGACAAAGGGACCTTAATAAGACTGGGTTGGGAAAGGGGGACAATGAGGATTTCTAGGAGAGAGAGGGGCTTAAGCTGTCTTATAGGAATTGCCAGATGGAGAAAGTAAAGACTGAGGGGTGTTTCAGTCCAAGAGAACAAATCAGGGGACAAAAAGAAGACTATGTAAATGTGTAAGATATGTATGTATGGCCAACTGCAGTGTCTGGCAATGCAGACAGAGAAGTTCAGTTCAGCGGTGAACTTCAGTTCATCCCAGAAATGAAGATGGCCCTTTGCAGGCAATGGAAGGGACAAACACAGGGTGTGACTAGAACATAAAGAAGGAGCTCTGATACTCAAGTCTGAAAGCAGTAAATCTGGGCTGATTCTTCAAGGTGAGTCTGTCTACCGAAAGTGTATGACTTACCCAGGTAAGTGAAAGCAGGGACCATCCACGACAAAGGGAATGTGACTTGCTTAAATAGCCATATATACAAGGGAGCATTGGCAGTACTCAACTCTATTGTGAGAGGGCATGTAGGCATTAATGACTAAAGATGAGGGCTGGAGAGAGACCCAGGGAGATTTTTAAAAATTGCTGCTGAAGGCTGTAATGTAAGAAAAGGAGGGACCACGTGCAGGCTAGGAATACAGACATAGATGTAGAGAATGGACATGTGAACATGGGGTTAGGGGGAGGGTGGGACTAACTGGGAGGTTGCTGTTGCTGCTGCTGCTAAGTCGCTTCAGTCGTGTCCGACTCTGTGGGACCCCACAGATGGCAGCCCACCAGGCTCCCCAGTCCCTGGGATTCCTCAGGCAAGAACACTGGAGTGGGTTGCCATTTCTGTCTCCAATGCATGAAAGTGAAAAGTGAAAGTGAAGTCGCTCAGTCGTGTCCGACTCTGAGCAACCCCATGGACTGTAGCCCACCAGGCTCCTCCACGAGTACTGGAGTGGGGTGCCATTGCCTTCTGTGAACTGGGAGGTTAGGACTGACATATATACACTGCTGTGTGTGAAACAGCTAGTGGGAAGCTGCTGTATAGCACAAGGAGCTCAGCTTGGTGCTCTGTGATGCCCTAGAAGGGTGGGATGGGGTGCGTGGGAGGGCCATTCCGGAGGGAGGGGAGAAGTGTATACACATGGCTGATTCACTCTGGTGTACAGCAGAAACTAACACAGCATTATAAAGCAATTATACTACAATAAAAATATAATAAAAAGGAAAGAAGGAAGTGATTCTTACAATGAGTTTCCAAGCTGCAATCAGTCCATAGGAGGAGTCGCTCATGTATAATAAACTATCCTTGTTAGAAAGAAAATCCTAGAGATTCCAGACATTAGTTATAGAGACATGTCTACTCTATCTCTGTGTCTTCTTAGACTGGCAATGATCTTAGAATAAGCATATGGTCCTGTTAATGAACATGTTACTTGGCACAGGAAAAAAAAAAAAGTGTAAAGACCAACAAGCTGAGAGATGTATTTCAAAGGTTTAATCAATAGCAACTGTAAAGGTGTGTGTTTATCGAAGGTGTATAAATATTTCACAATTTCCATTCTTGTACACACTGACCAAACTCTGAAGATCGTATCATGAATGTTAATGAAAATGGTGTTCTTTCAAACTTCATGTTGCTCATGTGAAATAGGAGAGCTTCTATAGATGAGAGAGACCATTTTTCAGTTCAGTTCAGTTCAGTCGCTCAGTCATGTCCAACTCTTTGCAACCCCATGAATCACAGCATGCCAGGCCTCCCTGTCCATTACCAACTCCCGGAGTTCACTCAGACTCACGTCCATCAAGTCAGCGATGCCATCCAGCCATCTCATCCTCTGTCGTCCCCTTCTCCTCCTGCCCCCAATCCCTCCCAGCATCAGAGTCTTCTCCAATGAGTCAACTCTGCATGAGGTGGCCAAAGTACTGGAGTTTCAGCTTCAGCATCATTCCCTCCAAAGAACACCCAGGACTGATCTCCTTCAGAATGGACTGGTTGGATCTCCTTGCAGTCCAAGGGACTCTCAAGAGTCTTCTCCAACACCACAGTTCAAAAGCATCAATTCTTCGGCGCTCAGCTTTCTTTATAGTCCAACTCTAACATCCATACATGACCACAGGAAAAACCATAGCCTTGACTAGACGAACCTTTGTTGGCAAAGTAATGTCTCTGCTTTTGAATATGCTATCTAGGTTGGTCATAACTTTGCTTCCAAGGAGTAAGCGTCTTTTAATCTCATGGCTACAGTCACCATCTGCAGTGATTTTTGGAGCCCCCAAAAATAAAGTCTGCCACTGTTTCCACTGTTTCCCCATCTATTTCCCATGAAGTGATGGGACCGGATGCCATGATCTTCGTTTTCTGAATGTTGAGCTTTAAGCCAACTTTTTCACTCTCCATTTTCACTTTCATCAAGAGGCTTTTTAGTTCCTCTTCACTTTCTGCCATAAGGGTGGTGTCATCTGCATATCTGAAGTTATTGATATTTCTCCCAGCAATCTTGATTCCAGCTTGTGCTTCTTCCAGTCCAACGTTTCTCATGATGTACACTGCATATAAGTTAAATAAGCAGGGTGATAATATACAGCCTTTTCCTATTTGGAACCAGTCTGTTGTTCCATGTCCACTTCTAACTGTTGCTTCCTGACCTGCATATAGATTTCTCAAGAGGCAGGTCAGGTGGCCTGGTATTCACATCTCTTTCAGAATTTTCCACAGTTTATTGTGATCCACACAGTCAAAGGCTTTGGCATAGTCAATAAAGCAGAAATAGATGTTTTTCTGGAACTCTCTTGCTTTTTTGATGGTCCAGCGGATGTTGGCAATTTGGTCTGTGGTTCCTCTGCCTTTTCTAAAACCAGCTTGAACAACAGGAAGTTCACGGTTCACATATTGCTGAAGCCTGGCTTGGAGAATTTTGAGCATTACTTTACTGGCATGTGAAATGAGTGCAATTATGCGGTAGTTTGAGCATTCTTTGGCATTGCCTTTCTTTGGGATTGGAATGAAAACTGACCTTTTCCAGTCCTGTGGCCACTGCTGAGTTTTCCAAGTTTCCTGTCATATTGAGTGCAGCACTTTCACAGCATCATCTTTCAGGATTTTAAATAGCTCAACTGGAATTCTATCACCTCCACTAGCTTTGTTCGTAGTGATGCTTCTTAAGGCCCACTTGACTTCACATTCCAGGATGTTTGGCTCTAGGTCAGTGATCACACCATCATGATTATCTTGGTCATGAAGATCTTTTTTGTACAGTTCTTCTGTTTATTCTTGCCACCTCTTCTTCATATCTTCTGCTTCTGTTAGGTCCATACCATTTCTGTCCTTTATCGAGCCCATCTTTGCATGCAATATTCCCTTGGTATCTCTAATTTTCTTGAAGACACCTCTAGTCTTTCCCATTCTGTTGTTTTCCTCTATTTCTTTTCATTGATCGTTGAGGAAGGCTTTCTTATCTCTTCTTGCTATTCTTTGGAACTGTGCATTCTGATGCTTATATCTTTCCTTTTCTCCTTTGCTTTTCGCTTCTCTTCTTTTCACAGCTATTTGTAAGGCCTCCCCAGACAGCCATTTTGCTTTTTTGCATTTCTTTTCCATGGGGATGTTCTTGATCCCTGTCTCCTGTACAATGTCACGAACCTCCATCCATAGTTCATCAGGCACTCTATCTATCAGATCTAGGCCCTTAAATCTATTTCTCACTTCCACTGTATAATCATAAGGGATTTGATTTAGGTCATACCTGATAGATGAGAGAGACCATTTTAGGATCATCTATATGTGCCAGAAAACTTTTTTAATAAGGAGGGTGCTTATAACTTGTCACCATGGTGCCAAGTTATTCCAAGGTTCCAGAAAGCCAGTAGTGACAGAACTGCAACAGGATCAATAAAAAACTCAACGTTCAAGACAAGAGGGGGAAGCATTATTAACCTTTAGAATCTATCTTTATACTTCCTTCTCAACAGTGCCTCCAAGAGTTAGAGTTACTTCAGAGACTCTCATGATTCAGGAACTTGATCATCTCTAAGATGATCCATATTCTAAAATATGGATACTGTACCTCCACAATGTCAATACCACCCCCCCTGTGACCCATTATTCAGCAAATTTCCAGCATCCCTTCTTGCTCCTCTACATCCTGAAGAATGTCAACTTTAGTGGAATGGTGTTAAGAATATAGACGTACACAGCTATAATTCAACTGGATAACATGAAATTCACGTTTCTAGAGAATGGAAGGCAGTCTAGATTAGCAGCTTACAGATCATGGTTAGATTGTTGTATCTCAGCTGGAACATGTGTTAGTGATGTGACTGTGGGTAAATTAGTTAAAATCTCTAAAACTCAGTTTTTACCTGAAAAAAAAAATTAGTAAAACTATCTTCATAAAAGTTTCATGATTTATGTTTATAAAAAGCAAGGACTCGACAAATGTTTTCTCTGTACAAAATTCCTGGCTATTATTATTATCACTGAAGCCAAAAAAGATCTACAATGATAGTTTTTGCCTTACAAAGCAATGGTTTCACTTTCCTTGCCTTTTTGTCCCTCACAAAGATTCATAAAAAGATGCTGTTTTAGAGCTGTAGTATCTAAGGTTCAGTGAGGTTGCCCTAAATCACAAAGCTGCATGTGCGTGCGTGCTACATTGCTCGAGTCGTGTCCAACTGTTTGTCACCCTACGGACTCTATCCCGCCAGGCTCCTCTATCCATGGGATTCTCCAGGCAAGAATATTGGAGTGGGTTGCCACACCCTCCTGACCCAGGAATTGAATCCATGTCTCTTAGGTCTCCTGCATTTGGGAAACCCAAATCACAAAGCTAATGAGTGCTAATTAAATAATGAAACCAGAGTTCCAAGTCTGCATGCTGGGGGTAGGAGGGGATTCACGAGAGAAAACGAAGCATGGAGTACAGATTGGTGAATGTTGACTGCATGCCTCTTATGGACCAGGTACTTTATACAGCTTATCTCATTTTAGCCTTCTGACAGTCCTAAAAATGAGATATCTTTTGCTCCGTTCTACATCTGTACAAATTTAAGATGAGTCATGTGGAGGAGCTTTTCCAAAGTCACAGAAGAACTAAGATTCGAACTCTAATCATTTTGATTCTAAAGCCCGTAGTGTCTCATTATGAAATCTTATTTGGGTAACAGAGAGGAGGCCAGTTCTTAAACTGTCAGATGAAATGGGGCGCCACACCTCTGCAGTTTGGAACCACCCACCCATCTATGCTTCAATGAAGCTCCCTCCACCCTGACTCCCCATCACTCATGTATCTCACCCTTTTGGGTCTATATTTTGGCTGTTACATACTGCAGACATGCCAAATGTGTGGCTTGTAGGTGGAAGAGGCAATGCATGAAATTAGAAGTAAACATAAGCTCACAGAAAGTAGTTCTTCTTTTCATTCAATACCCCCATCTTCTTAGCCCTATTTTCCACTGCAAACTCACTGCAGGGCTTTGACTGAAAAATTTTAAGCATAGAATAGATTTGGGATGTTTTATACCTAATATTTAAAATGTTCACTCTGATAAGGACCATTTGAGTTGATATTAAGAGTAGTCCATCCACTAGAAAGCAAAAAGAGGGAAAATGTTCTTTTGAAATGGGGTGCATATTCTCTGTCAATCAACTTGAGATTTCTCAGTACAAAAGTATTCCCTAGCTGGGGAAAGAGCAGAAGGGAATTTATGCTGTTCAAATCCTCATATCCCCACTGGCATCTCAGTGGGATCATTCTGCAGAAACCCAAGACACAAGGGGATACTAACTCTAGGACTGCTATGTGTGGAGATAACCCAGGGAATAAGCACATTTCATTTCCTCCAACTGTTCAGTGGCCTATCAACAACATGAAAAAGGAAGCACTGTAAAAAGGAGACAAAACTCTCCTTTGTAAACTCCTTTAAAAACAAAATGCCTTGCAGACAAGTCTGGGTCCTGCAGGAGGTTAGGAGCAGAGAGAAAATTGCTGCTTGTACCTGCCTTGAGTCCTTATACTCATAAGTAAATAAATTCAGGGTCTTTCATTAGAATTTCCAAGGGCACATAAGCAGTAATTACATCCTTGGCTTGCATCTGATCTGAATGAATGAGGTACAAATAAGCTGCTCTGGCAGAGAGGTTGGAATGATGGAGATAACACTTGAATGTGACATAATAAAGCAAGAAGACAACATGAATAGATGTGTCCACCTTCTTGCTTCCTCTACTGGTCCAACATAGTCTGGAATCTGAGAAGAGATTTCAAAATGCTTAGAACACGAGTTCTGGGGGGAAAAGATGTGGATATGAGGCCCTCTAAGGCAGTTTTGTGGGATGAGTTACTTCACTGCTTTTGCCCTCGTGTTCTCATTTACCAAAGGAGGCCGATGATGTTCCTCACCATCATCGAGAAACAGTACCTGATAAAATAGTACATAATAAACATAGTACATGATAAAAAACCAAATACAATAATAGCTTAAGAGATGAAGCTTAGAAAGACTCACCACAATTCCCAGCTTATCAATTATACAGATTCAATAAAATACATTAGAATTCACTTAGGCTAGTACTGTTATTTTCATTTTATAGATGCTAAAACTGAAGCACATGGGGGTTAAGCAACTTGCCAATGGCACTTAACTGATAAATGCACAGCCAGAACCAATCCCAAGCAATCTGACTCCAGAATGCACAAGAAAAGACATTGGGCTAGGAAGTTTTTCTTATAGTGTAAGATTACAGTAATAATTCCTGGTGGGAAGGTTTGTGTGAGACCTAATGAAGTTGTAACTATGAAATCAAATTGGTAGAGATTTCCTTGTGACCTTCATCAAGACCTTCATAAGGTCCTTTAAATTCATGAGATTAGGCTTCTGTGTCAGGAATTCCATATACTTAATGCTGTTACTAAAGGCCAGAATGACTTTTCAAAAGGTCGACTACGTGTGCCTCAGAGTCCTGATCTGTATAATGGGTATGTCATACCTTCATTTATAGTGAAGACTGCTGGATGAAATCTGTATATGTACAGTGCGTGCTAAATGTGGAGATGACCTTTATGAACTCTCTGGGATTTGAAACTGAAATGTTTCACTTCAAAATAGAGTAAGGACTGAGAATTCCCAAATTTCTCACAATCACATTTCATCCCTTTTTCATTGTGGCATGAAAGGAAGAGGGAAAAGAAATCAGACTAAAATTAATCCCTTGTAAACTATGTATTCTGTTCAATGATTCATTTAATCTATTACAACATTTCAGGAACAAATATCAATACCATTTTAAAGTTTATGGTACTGAGGGAAAAGAAATTATGTGACTTGCATACGATAAGTTTATGGTTAGGAAGCTGCGGAACTGGTCTACAGGATCTTTCATAAAAATCCATTGTTGCTGCTTTCTGCAAAACTGCCCCTGTTAAACTCTTTATTCCCTCTTGTTTTTAAAGCTATTTGGTTAAGCATAGCTTTCGCTTTCAGATCTCCAAAGGACACCTCCAATATGCAGAAATGTCCTTGCAATTTCCAAACACATACTGCCTAAACTAAAATGCATTAACTCCAACAAATAAAAAGAAACACAAATTCCAGCCCTGTCAAGGTTTCCAGCTGCATGACTTCCAATTAAAAATTCTCCTTTTCTTCAGTCAAGTAACATCTCCAACATAGATAACAATTTTACTGCGACATCTTTAATACCATTAATGATTTGATCTTTCTGTGGAGAGCTTAACAGCCTGTAGAAGACAGCAACAGACCCGAGGAAGGTAGGTGCAAGGTTACACAGCGGGAAGAGCTAGTGATCTGAACATATTAAAGTGAGTGCCCCAGAATTAAAGGAACCAGATGAGGTGCACTTACAAAGTAACACTTGAACACAAACCAACTGATTTTTTAAATAAGGATTTTGGAATGAGAAAGTGGATTTTCAATATCTCTTCGGCTTTATCTTCACAGGCAAAATCAAACGGATAATTGAGGCAATTAGTACTGAGAACAGTGCCTTGTGACTAATAAATTTGAAAAACAAATAATTCAGGCCATAAATAAATAAATAAAATCCTGCTGTCATGAAAACAGAGTAAGAAGAATGGAAGCATTCTTGCATAAACAGGGATCATTATTTGAATAATTGCCTAAAGATTTAGATTGTCTTTGTTTATAGATAGGGGTTTACTGTGGTTTTGAGGAATCAGATTCACTGACCCAGAAATACCTCAAAACAAGTAAGACTTTTTGCTTCAGTTATGCATGAGTAAAGTCTGGCAACTTCAAATATATTCAGTTTCCCTAAATGAGATAAACTGAGTGGATGAGAATAATATTCATTTTTCATTCCATAACCATTATGGATTTACTATTGCCTTGGTGCTAGATTCTTTAAATATAAAGCCAGTGAAGGAACTTCAGTATTGGTCCAGTGGTTAAGTATCTGCCTTCCAATGCAGAGGGCACTGGTTCAATCCCTAGTTGGGGAACTAAGACCCCATATGCTATGGGGCAATTAAGCCCCTGTGCCTCAAACACTAAGCTTGTGTATGCTCTGGAGCTCATGTGCTGCAACTAAGACCCCTACATAGTTCCCCCTCCAAAAAAAGTGTGTGTATGTGTGTGTGTGTATATAATTAAAGTTATTGAAAACACAACCTCTGCCCTCAAATGAACTTACCATTTCAGACTGAAAAACAAACAAACAAAAATGCACAATGTGAGAGCTGTTAGTTAACTCTGTTTTAGGCAAAATGAGGACTATAGCCTGGGAGACAAATCTCAGTTAGCTCTCAGGTACTGGTTACAGGGTAGGAGGGAAGGTCAGTATTATATATGATTTTAGTGAAGGAGAATATATGCAGTCAAGCACGCATTTTGGCAGAGGCATGCTGCTGGCCATGAGAACAGGTGTCACCATTAATGATTTTCATGTTTTTCCAATATGAGGAAATGCAAGAATTTGGGCTCACAAAATCTTCTAAAAATAGCTAACTATCTGACAGCCTGTTCTGCCATTTTTGCTAGAGCACAGAGTGCCTCATTCCTGATTTCTACCCTGAACTCCTTTCAGAGTGTGTTGAAGGATAGTGACTGCAGTGGCTAGTGACCTCATCCTTGTAGATAGCAAGAGACAATTTTTAGTTGGCACCATTAACCTGTGATGAACACAGTAGTAATCCATTAAGTTAGTTCCATTCTTAGATAAGAGAACAAGTTCTGCTTTGATTCTACCCTAAAGTCAACAGTCATCTGTCACGGGAAGTTGTGCGGAACAAGGCAAACCCATTTCCTCTGGTAAGGGTAGCAACCAAGGGAAGAGAAAACCCACAAAAGGGCAATAATGATAATAATTTAAAATTGACATTGTTCCTGTGTGTCTGGTCTATGTTAAGGACTTTGTATACCTTATGTCCCTGGAGAAGGGCACAGCAACCCACTCCAGTATTCATGCCTGGAGAATCCCATGGGCATAGGAGACTGGTGAGCTACAGTCCATTGGGTCGCAAAGAGTCGGACCCGACTGAAGCGACTTAGCATGCATGCAAGCATACCCTATGTCATGCCATCCTCACTATTAGTCTGTGAGGTAAGTGCTATTATTATCATTTTATATAAAAGGAAATTGAAATTTCAGTGTTTGAAAAGGTCTTAGACAAACTATGTAAATGAATACCGAAGGTCTCTTCTTAATCTCTTTGATTTCATCTCCTTTTACTCCAGCTGTGGTCCACTTCATTCCACTATCTCCAGTCACAACAGCTCCCTTCCTGTTGAACTCATTGAGCTCATCAATGGCTATCTTCACCTCAGGGTCGAACTTACCCTTCCCGCTCTTAACACACTCCCCTCCCCCACCCCCATATATCTGAATGCTGGACTCACTCATCACCTGCCTCAAATCTGCTAAAATGTGCCAAGAGGGCAGGCTTTCACTGAACATGCTTTTCTCTCCTTTCTTCCCGCTCTGCCTAGCATCCTTTATTTTTCTCCGTAGTATTTTCACTCTCTATGAGAACTCACTGGCCAACTTCTCACACCCAGTTCCTCTGCTATCCAAACTAAGTTGAATGTTCATCCTAGATTTTTATTTTTATATAGAACCCTTTAGGAAAAAAAAAAAAATTCTGTGCTTTCAAACTCTGTTTTCAATTCAATTGTTCAAGGACCTACTAAGACAACAGAAACCATTTTGGGTATTTAAAACAGGAAAAAGTAAAGCAAGACATTGGTCCCAAAGATGATTGAAAATGCTGAGAAGCCTGTTGATCTAAACAAATACACAACATGAGAGTTGTGAGTCAGGTTTCATTTGGGGCAATATGAGGACTACAGCTTGGGAGACAGCGCCTCAGATAGCTCTGAGTAACTTCTCCAAGAGGTAGGGAGGAAGGTCAGTATATATGTAATTTTGGTGAAGGGTGAGTACATGCAATCAAGCATGCCTTTTTTGCAGAAGGTTTCTGCTCTTTTTGTGAAGGGTACTGATAGTCACAAGGAGCAGACATCACCATGAAAGATTTTCGCACTTTTCTAGATACGAGATGAAACATGAATTGGTATCATAAAATCGGTTTCTGAAAATATCTGACTACCTGAAGACCTGTTCTGCCAGGTATTTCCAAAGCACAGACTGCCTCATTTCTGCTCTCCACCCTGAACTTTCAGAGGGTATTGAAAATCAATAGCTGCAGCAAGTGCCAGTTTTTGGTTGAAAAGCTAAACAAGGGACAGGGAAGCACCCTAAAGATTGACAACAAAAGAAAGTTTCTACGGCTGCTAAGTAAAGAGAGAAAGGCAGAATATGGAATTACTGGAGCCCATGGTCAGTCTGGAGTTTGCTAGAAAAGCTAGAATCACAAGAGGCCAAATGGAATGAGAGGGAGCCAAAGCCACTGAGGAGGTTCAGCTGCTGCAGAAACGCCACTTGAGGTAGAAAAGAAGGGAGATGAATAGCATGACTTGGGATCTCCTTTTCTTTAGCCACTGTGTTTGGTTGAAACCAGCCAAACAGGATGATACTGGGTCTGTTAGGTCAGCACCTCCTACAACACAGAGCAGAGCACTGGGCCATCAGGAGATGGATTTGAGTACCGGAAGTCAAATAACTGGCACAGTCTCAGTGATGAATTAGGCTTCAGGTTGGCTTTAAGGGCCTTTGACATAGACCTTCAATGTATCCTGGCTTCTGTGTTACACAGCACATGCCAAAAATGTAGTTAATGAAATCTGTGTGTGATTTCTGCATTTGTTATTATTGTTGTTGTTTAATTAAGCGTCCAACTAGATTATAAACTCCACGACAGCAGCTATATCTTTTCATTGTCATATCTATTATGTAATACCTCAATCCCTGGTGGCTCAGACGGTAAAGCATCTGCCTGCAGTGCGGGACACCCAGGTTCGATCCCTGGGTTGGGAAGATCCCCTGGAGAAGGAAATGGCAACCCACTCCAGTACTCTTGCATGGAAAATTCCATGGACTGAGGAGCCTGGTAGGCTACAGTCCATGGGGTCACAAAGAGTTGGACATGACTGAGCGACTTCTCTCTATTATTTAATGCATAGTCTATAGAAAAACTTTCACAAAGTTCTTCTCAATAAATGCCTGGTAAATGAATGAATGAGGGTGAATAATCTGAGCTACTGCAGCACAGTGATTTATATACTATCATCACATTGTAATAATGACTTGCTTATTGGTTCTGGTTCTATTTCCTAACCTAGTCTTCTAGCTCCAAAAAGGCAAGAATGTGTAAGTGATCTCAAATTTTGAAAGGAAGTATGATTGCCTAGTATCACAGTATCATAAGTTCAGTTGAGTTCAGTCGCTCAGTCATGTCTGACTCTTCACGAAACCATGAATCACAGCACACCAGGCCTCCCTGTCCATCACCAACTCCTGGAGTTCACTCAAACTCACGTCCATCGAGCTGGTGATGCCATCCAGCCATCTCATCCTCTGTCATCCCCTTCTCCTCCTGCCTCCAATCCCTCCCAGCATCAAAGTCTTTTCCAATGAGTCAACTCTTCCCATGAGGTGGCCAAAGCACTGGAGTTTCAGCTTTAGCATCATTCCTTCCAAAGAAATCCCAGGGCTGATCTCCTTCAGAATGGACTGGTTGGATCTCCTTGCAGTCCAAGGGACTCTCAAGAGTCTTCTCCAACACCACACTTCAAAAGCATCAATTCTTTGGCACTCAGCTTTCTTCACAGTCCAACTCTCACATCCATACATGACCACTAGAAAAACCATAGCCTTGACTAAACGGACCTTTGTTGGCAAAGTAATGTCTCTGCTTTTGAATATGCTATCTAGGTTGGTCATAACTTTCCTTCCAAGGAGTAAGCGTCTTTTAATTTCATGGCCACAGTCACCATCTGCAGTGATTTTGGAGCCCCCCAACATAAAGTCTGACACTGTTGCCACTGTTTCCCCATCTATTTCCCATGAAGTGATGGGACCAGATGCCATGATCTTTGTTTTCTGAATGTTGAGCTTTAAACCAACTTTTTCACTCTCCTCTTTCACCTTCATCAAGAGGCTTTTTAGTTCCTCTTCACTTTCTGCCATAAGAGTGGTGTCATCTGCATATCTGAGGTTATTGATATTTCTGTGGGCAATCTTGATTCCAGCTTGTGCTTCTTGCAGTCCAGCGTTTCTCATGATGTACTCTTCATATAACTTAAATAAGCAGGGTGACAATATACAGCCTTGACGTACTCCTATTCCTATTTGGAACCAGTCCGTTGTTCCATGTCCAATTCAAACTGTTGCTTCCTGACATGCATACAGATTTCTCAAGAGGCAGGTCAGGTGGTCTGGTATTCACATCTCTTTCAGAATTTTCCACAGTTTATTGTGATCCACACAGTCAAAGGCTTTGGCATAGTCAATCAAGCAGAAATAGATGTTTTTCTGGAACTCTCTTGCTTTTTCCATGATCCAGCAGATGTTGGCAATTTGGTCTGTGGTTCCTCTGCCTTTTCTAAAACCAGCTTGAACATCAGGAAGTTCACGGTTCACGTATTGCTGAAGCCTGGCTTGGAGAATTTTGAGCATTACTTTACTAGCATGTGAGATGAGTGCAATTGTGCAGTAGTTTAAGCATTCTTTGGCATTGCCTTTCTTTGGGATTGGAATGAAAACTGACCTTTTCCAGTCCTGTGGCCACTGCTGAGTTTTCCAAGTTTGCTGGCATATTGAGTATAACACTTTCACAGCATCATCTTTTGGGATTTGAAATAGCTCAACTGAAATTCCATCACGTCCACTAGCTTTGTTCATAGTGATGCTTTCTAAGGCCCACTTGACTTCACATTCCAGGATATCTGGCTGTAGGTGAGTGATCACACCATCGTGATTATCTGGGTCATGAAGATCTTTTTTGTACATTTCTGTGTATTCTTGCCACCTCTACCTTTCCTCAAAGTTGATGAGGGTGATTAAATTAATTTTTTTTATAGAGAGGTTGCTGCTGAGCAACAAGAAGCTCAAATGGATTTTAGAATCTTTCTATTAATATAAGACCCTTAATGGGAAGACAGTCAGATTTGTGACTATGAACTCGACAAAGAGATTAATGAATGTAATGCATGATGAAATAAATATCTACAATTAACGCCTCTAATAAATACATAATGATACTCCAATGTCCTTTGACACTTTAAAAAACCCAAATAGTGTACCTGTAAGGGCCCCTTTCAACACGCTTGTCAGATAATCCCTGATTGTGGTTGGTTAGAGCATGCCAAAGAGAGCTGGGAATTCAAATTTGCACTTCAATGACTCTTGTAAGCATGACACTGTACTTGGGGATCTACATATATTATGTCATCAAATTCTCATTTAAAAGTAAAATGCATCCCTGTAAAGGTCCATGAATTAAATCATGTGTGCCATTTACAGACCTTAGGGTTGGTATTGTGCTATAGGTTTTAATATACAGTACTATCTGATCTTTCTACAACTTCTACAGGTTGTATCTTATCATGTCATTATTCAGTTACAGGACTAGAAATTCAAAAAGGCAGACCACCTTGACCAAGTCCACAAAGTTCCTAAAGAGCAAAGATGTAATTAGAAAATATCTAGGTTATTAATTTTTTTAACATTTAATACAGAAAACATCAAATGTGTACAAAACTTATTGAACACCACATACCCATATCTTAAATTTCAAAACTGTCAGCTTAGCCAAGCTTATTTCATGTATCATCTGACCACTTTTCTTGACTTGTACTTCCCTGAAGCAAGTCCTAGATAGGATATTATTCATCTTTCATCATTTTAGTATATTTTATCTAGGCTCCTTTTTAATGTAAAAACTGTTTGTATATATAGAATAAATAGTTTAATGCAGAACTAGTTATTACCGGGAAATGTTAAAAACTACCATGTACTTTCACTGTGAATTGCCACTAGCAAACCAACCATTTCAGCCCACACACAGGAGGTCAATCATTATCCCAAAAGCTATACAGGATCATTACAGATGTTCTGTTAGCTTATTGGACAGGAACAAGAATTTACAAGGAAACAAACACAAGTCAGAGAACAAGTGCTGTATTTTTTCAAAAACATCTTTGTCTTTAATATAAGGGCTGTGGGGAAGGAGAAGAATAATTGAGGAAAAACACCATAAGTATAATGAATTGAAGGATATAATTGCATGTACAGTAAGAAGAACTAAAAAAAAAAAAAAAAAAAACCACTGGAAAATACTCAACTGCAAAAACATGATAATAAAAGTAACACAAGAATTTTAAGCATTGCTTCTACATATTGCCCTGGGTATTGAGATCTTGGCAAATGAGTGTTTAAAAGTAAGAATGCAGAGCAATTAGCAGAAAATTCATATATGACATCTCTCGGGAGTCTTTTTGAACCAATTTCATTTATCCTTAGACTTTTAATATCTTCCATCTAACATTAAAAAAAATAAAATAAAATTACTAGTTTTCCTAATAAATAAACTCTCATTGCTTCTGATCACAAAAAATTAATGAGCTGTTAAATGTCCATAGAAACTGTTTTTAGTCTTAAATGGCTTCTTGTAAAAGGAAAATGCTTTAACTCTTTTCAGAAGATTGGCTTAGATTTCACTTTCCATACACACACACAAAAGACTGAAATAAGCTCTTTTCTGTTATAGAAAAGCAAGTTAAACAGCAGGATCTACTTATCGAGTGGTGTGAATATCTATTTTTCAAAATGTGGAATATCTTCAGAAGCTTATCCTTCTTTACTTGGAGAGATTATTTTTCCAGAGATTCAGTGAAAGTTTCTACAGTTTTTGCAAAGCATTATGCATACTGGTAGGATCATCCAGATTACCGTAGAGGACACCTAAGTTTAGGAGCCAAATGCTGTCAGCTGTCAATCCATGCACAGTATTGCTCAAAGAAACATTCTGTGCATTGGCCTTAAGGTCATGAGGCTGACTTTGCAACTGCTCTTCCAATCTTTAAAGGATATGCAGCTCTCTCAATATGAATGCTCAAATGTGACAATATCCTTTTTATTTTTCAAAGTTTTAAAATGGCCTTTTGAGACACAGATTACATTTCATAAAACTCACTTATTTTATGGTGAAATTTAAGGGATTTTTTAGTAAATTTACAAAGTTGTGCCTCTATCACCACTATCTAATTTTAGAACAATTCTATCACCTTCAAATGATGAATAGGTTTGCTGATATAGAAGGCTTCCCAGGTGGCACGAGTGGTAAGGAATCCGCCTGCCAATTCATTAGACACAAGAGATGTGAGTTCGATCCCTGGGTTTGGAAGATCCCTTGGAGAAGGAAATGGCAACCCACTCCTGTATTCTTGCCTGGAAAAATCCCATGGACAGAGGAATCTGGCAGTCTACAGTCCATGAGATTGTAAAGAGTTGGACATGACTGAGCACTTGTCAGCAAAACTGATATAGGCTAACCTTTCATCTCAACTATGTTTTGATAGCCAATTCTATTTTTAATTTTCTAAATGTGTTATTGTCATTTATCCACTGACAGGTGGTACCAGTTTCTAATTGGCATAACAGGGCAACCAAATGTGGGATCATCTTAAAAAAAAAAACAAAAAAACTTAGTCCTAGAAAGACTGAAGGACCCAAATAAGGTAAACCAAAGAGCTGAACTGGAGATTTTTTAGGGAAAGTTTTTTTTTTTTTTTTTGCATCAGATGAGTTAAAGTTGGAGGTTAAAAAAAAAAAAAGTTGAGGTTCCCAGTGGGAGAATGAAGAACATATGAAAAATCCCAGTAAGTAAAAGTACTAGCACTTTCTGTCTTCCTTTCTTAGGGCATCAGCGACAAATTATACCTATATTAACCCTGCAAGATTATGCCCTTTTCTTTGATTCCTGTGTTCCATGGACAGAATTACATATAGCAAATACTTGACAGAAAGAGATGTTAGAGACAAAATGTTAGAGACAAAAGACAATTATATCCTACTTTTGGAGGGCTGTCTTCCAAAGATGGAAGCAAAACTAAGACTAGAGATGGCAGATGTTTTAAATTAAATGTTAGATTTTTAAAAGTCATCTTTATTGACATATAATTGACCTATAATAAACACTTTTAAGTAGTTGTACTCTACTTAACACATATTTTCTCCTTTTTTTACCTTATATTTTACTTTATAATTTAGTTTGTATTTTACCTTTGATGCTTTCAAATAGAAATTCATTGGAAAGTATAAAAGTATAAAATCCAAATATTCTTAAAAGATTGCATGCTTTGCTTTATTTCAAAGCTAAAGTGATAATCTTACATATATGAATAATAATGACTATTGTTTTAAGTTTCATTAAACACTGCACACTTTAGAACTTGAAAATGTACTTTACATGAAAATTCACATTTACTCCTCAAACACCTCCTGACCCTCAGTCCCTTAATTAGCAGTTTGGGCACAATAAGAGTACCTGCTATGACTTTGGGGAAATTATTTTAACATGCAATCAGGTAAGAAATAAAATTAGGATGGAAACACAATTAGGAAATGATTCCAGAGCCCAAACATTAATACAACATTCTGAACTACACATCCTAAAGAAATTGCACCTAATATAAACTTTTCAGGAATTAGAGTGTTAAAAAGAGAACAAATTCCCTTATAAGTCTCTTTATTTGTTAAGCATTCCCCTTAAGATTCCAAAATTGGAGAATCCAATGGTGGAGATCTCTATATCACTGCTCACTCTCAGGAAATACCATACATTTATTGTCAGTGGGGGTGGTAAGCTTGGAAAATCAAATATCATCTTGAGAATATTTTAAAAGACTCATCAAAAATTCCTTTTATTTGAAAAGAAAGTATTAAAATGAAATCATGCATGACTTGAAAATGTATTCAGATTTCTCCACAGTGTATAACAATAGGGAATTTTATCAGATTACATTTTCAATAAAAAGAGTTTGAATGAGTCTGATGTGATTCCTATTTCAATCATAAGGGTGACCTACACAGGTATCTTTTTCTTCGATCATTTTATTTCTGCTCTCGCCATCTGTATTTTAACCTGTTAATATGTGGGTGAATTTGAGGAAAAGCAAATCAGTTTGACCTTTAATGTAAAGTCATTTTTGTATGATCAAAACAGTACTATTTCCAAGACTATAAAGAGCATGGATTTTAAGATTCAAAAGCACGTGCCATTCTCAGCAATCTGGGAGGAATGATAATGTGACCACTACTTGCATGATAATTTTATCTACATGACTGCCTTCCATCCTCTTGCCTTCACTGTATATTAAGACTTCTGCCCAAAGATATATGTTTAGCCAAGCTATTTTGATATAACTTATTAAACTTTAAAATGATTCAACAACAAACACTGGACTTCAGCTCGCTGTAGGATGCCACATTTTCTTGCATCATTTCCCTTCTTTTTTAGCAGCTATTTTACCACTAAACCAGAAAAGAAGGAATTATGCAGGAAAGTTGCTATCAGCCACTGCCCCTGCTGGATTACAGAACCGAGAGCATAATAGCTTCCCCAGTGGAGCCTCTGAAGGCTTGGCCAAGCCATTAACCACTGCTCACACCTAAGGGAGGAACAGAGTAGAATGGCTCTCAGGCATCTCAGGAGATTTTTATGCAAACAAAATTTGTTTGAAATGCAGATGTCCAGGGCCTAGCCCCAGAAATTCTCATTCAGTTCATTTACAGTAAAACCCAAGAATATGCATTTTTAACATGCCCAGCTATCTATTTGTATCTGAAATTTTCAGTTGGCTTCTGTTTGTGTGAATATTTGCTCAGATCATTAAAAAGGTTGGGGACTTTCCTAGCAGTCCAGTGGTTAAGACTTCACCTTCCATTGCAGGGGAATAGGTTTGATCCCTGGTTGGGGAGATAAAGAGCCCACATGCCACAAGGCCAAGAAAGAGAAACATAAAACAGAGACAGTATTGTAACAAACTCAATAAATAATTTAAAAATCATCCATATCAAAAATAAATAAATGAAAAGGCTTGAATTTAGAATGTTAAGATGAACAAAATATATCAGAATCTAGTATATAATAGACACTTTACTTTCAAAATTAATGTAATAATATATGTAACATTAGTGACATATGATCCTCTCATTGCATTCTATTTATGTAGGACTGGGTATATCTTGGACTTTCAAAGAACTGCTTTGCATTCTGGGTCTCTTGTAACACCCTGACTTACTCATATTCACTGATGACTGTTAGTATTTGTTCAACAAACTAAAACCACTATATTTGCTTTGCATTTACTTTATAATCAAATCTCCATTACATCTCTGAATTAGATAGGCCAAGAATCCTCAGGATTCTGTTTGTTTCTGTTGCTTCCTTCATAAAGGAAATTATCAGTTTTCAGCTGATTAGTGAATCAGAACTTTCCCCACATTAACAGAGGAAGATGTGAAGTTATCAGATACAAGGGAGAAGATGTATATAAAATTACATAGCCACAAAACTGATATGAGAAATGTGATCAAGAAACAGATTTTTGGAAATGGAGAAGAATGGGCACTGCATGTTATTAGTTCCATGATTGATAGACTGAATTTGTGATAATGACCATCCAAGTAGATGTACCCAGTAGGTAAGCAGAGGAGGCATAGGGCTAATATTTTAGATAAATATTATCTGGTAAATCAGGTACCAATACAATAAATATTGTCTGAAATCAGGTAAGTGAAGGGGATTCAAATAAAATCATGAAGAAGTTAGAAAAAAAGCTTGAGAACAGAATGCTATGGAACAGAAAAATGGTAATTATAGGGACAAGAGGCAATGTTGTCCTCTGTACTTCTGCCATTTAACAAACCAGCCCTTGCATCCAAACCCAGTTCACATTCTACTCTTTCCTTAAAGCCTCTTTCATTTGTGTCTATGATGAAAGGTACAGATGGCAATGCAGGAGACACGGGTTCAATCCCTATTTGGGGAAGATCCCCTGGAAAAGGAAATGGCAACCCACTCCAGTATTCTTGCCTGGGAAATCCCATGGACAGAGGAGCCTAGTGGGCTATACAGTCCATAGGATCACAAAAGATTCGGACACGACTTAGCGACTAAACAACACCAACCACAGATGGCATAGAGGACCACAGGGGATACAGGAGTGAGATCAAAGGACAGGGATCAAGGTTAGAGAATGATCATCAGCTGACTCACATTTTAACTTGCTATTAACATTCTATTTTCTCTCCCCTCTGAGTTAGATGTTCCTTGAGATCAGTAATCATAAACAACAATAACAACAACAAACCTATCCATTTATTCATTCAACAAAGATTCATTAAAATCTCACCACGGAGACTGCCATATGTGACACATGTGGTAGACAACAGGAGATATTCACTTTAGACAAAATCTCTGCATTCAAGGATCTTCCAGCTGGTGAGACAGAACCATCACCCCTGACTGCATTGCAGCATGCTGGGTGAATATGTGCCCAAGAAGACTTTCCTCTCACAGCGATGTCTTGGATATAATAGGAACTGAATAACTGAGGACAGAATGAACTGAATGTGTCAGTGTGGATTTGAAAGACTTCAAGATGGAGGCATGGGTGAAGGCAAAGGAAAATGGATTTGTACCGTTTTCGGTGACTTTCACATTATGTCTTATTTTCATATGTGCAAATTCAAAATCTTCAAGAAAATGATGGTATCTAACAAAGTGACAATTTCTAGGAATGCTTCAGTTCAGTTCAGTTCAGTCGCTCAGTTGTGTCCAACTCTTTGCGACCCCATGAATCACAGCATGCCAGGCCTCCCTGTCCATCACCAACTCCTGGAGTTCACTCAAACTCACATCCATTGAGTTGGTGATGCCATCCAGCCATCTCATCCTCTGTTGTCCCCTTCTCCTCCTGCCCCCAATCCCTCCAAGCATCAGAGTCTTTTCCAATGAGTCAACTCTTCGCATGAGGTGGCCAAAGTACTGGAGTTTCAGCTTTAGCATCATTCCTTCCAAAGAAATCCCAGGGCTGATCTCCTTCAGAATGGACTGGTTGGATCTCCTTGCAGTCCAAGGGACTCTCAAGAGTCTTCTCCAACACCACAGTTCAAAAGCATCAATTCTTTGGCGCTCAGCTTTCTTTATAGTCCAAATCTCACATCCATACATGAGCACAGGAAAAACCATAGCCTTGCCTAGACGGACCTTTGTTGGCAAAGTAATGTCTCTGCTTTTCAATATGCTATCTAGGAATGCTTAACCTCCTTCAAATCAAAGCAGGTGATTTAGAATACAAACTACTTTTGGTACTTCCTTTCTTTTATATCCTCATCTCTCCAGTCACTACGTGTAATGATTTCAGTATCTTATACACAATGCATGCTTCACTTTAACTGCTATTTTAAAGCCGTCTTACTTCCTGGTCCAACTACCCTATATATTTAGTGTGTTAATGAGCACAAATTTATTAGCTCCAGTGCAAAATGAATTAATCTCTCAGTTTCTTAAATATTTAGAGATAACTATTCAATCAAGATGTGGTGGAAAAATCATTCTCCTGACAGTGCTATTGTCTGGATTTTTAACCACTGTTAGGTTGATTTCTGAAAAGGTCACAGCTCCACTAAGTGCCTTGTTATTTCTTATTTTGTTTTTGTTTCTTCCCTAAGTAGATGTACACTTTAAAAAATATTATTACATTTTTCAATTCTGCATAAATCCAAGTAAATTAGAAATATTATTTTCCAGATCTGTTGATATTTATAAAAGCTTTAAAAATTTTCATTCAAACAAAATAGAAATTGGGTTTTGGTATAGTTTTTTACTTTTGTGGGTTAGTTAATGCAGGTATTCCTCAGATAAAATGAAGGTAATATTAATCTTCATCTCTCATTTCCTAATGCCTAGAGTGAGATAAATTTGCCTTTCCTCTTAGCACTAAGGGATCTGCATGAGGTACATGGAACAGTTTGAATAAGAGCAAGAATGCAAATTAGGTGCAGGAGAAAAATCAAACTCAGAGGACTTTGGGCTGTGTGACTGTATCTAGCATGGAACTTGGACACTGAGATATTTGCATTCCTCTCCAGCACCAAAAGTGATTATTTCTTAATTAATTCAAGGTCCTGTGATGCCATGCTATGTTATGTTGACTCTCAAGATACAGGATTTAGATCTATATAGTGTTGTCACTCAGTCATGTCCGACTCTTTGAGATCCCTCGGACTGCAGCTCACCAGGCTCCTCTGTCTGTGGAATTTTCCAGGCAAGAATACTGGAGTGAGTAGCCATTTCCTTCTCCAAGTAATCTTCCTGACTCAGGGATCAAACTTGGGTCTCCTGCATTGCAGGTAGATTCTTTACCATTTGAGCTACCAGGAAAGCCCATAAAGTGTTGTACTAAATACTTTTTAATGCTGTAAAATACTATATTCCTGCCTAACTGTGGCCTTGACCACTTAATTTTCCCCTTGTCTCTGATAAAGGTGTCATGGATTGGAAAAACTGCCCTTGGCACACTTTCTCTTTATCTTATCCTTGAGCTTTAATATAGCCTTCTTAGAGCCCATTTCTACTTCCTTCTTTAGGGGACTTTTGCTAAGATGATAGAGGAAGTGTAGAAATACGTTGGACTTGGTAGTAATTCTTAACAGTCAGCTGAGAAACCTTGAGTAAATGATTTTATTATTCAAAAAACTTGTTTATCATTTGTTTAATGGACATAAGAATGCCTTCCTTGCCTCTGTCAATAATAGTTCATCAGACTTATTGATTATATTAGTTTCCTAGGGCTGCCATAACAAATAATCACAAACTAAGAAGCTTAAAACAACAGAGATGCATTCTTTCCCAGTGTAGGAGCCAGAAATCTGATATCAAGGTGTTAGCAGCATCACAGTCTTTTTAGAGACTCTAGAGGAGAATTCATTCTCCTCAGCTTCTATTCACTGCAGGCATTCCACGGTTGTGGCCACATGTCCACATCTGCCTCTGTGGTCACATTCTCTCTTCCTCTTCTCTGTGTTAAGTCTCCCTCTGACTTACTCTTATAAGGACACATGTTAACAAACTTTCTTATAAAGATGCATGTTATTGGATTTAGGACCCATTGGGTAATCCCAGATAAACTTCATTTTAAGATTGCCAACTTGATTGCATCTGCAAAAACCCTTTTTCAAGTAAGGTAACATTTAGAAATTCCAAGGAAAAGGACATAAACATGTCTCCTTGGGGGTCACCATTCAGACCACTATACTAAACACCATCTTCAGATGTCTAAGAAAAAATTTCCTTTGATATTATCCATTTAGAAACAGTATATGTAGGGCTTCCCTGGTGGCTTAGCGTAAAGAACTCGCCTGCCAGTGCGGGAGACAGATGTTCAATCTCTGATCCCCACGCCACAGAGCAACTAAGCCCGAGCCACAACTCTTGAGCCTGTGCTCTAGAGTCCAGGAGCCGCAACTACTGAGTCCATGTGCCATAACTACTGAACCCCTTCCATCATAACAAGAGAGTAACCCACTCTTGCCACAACTAGAGAAAAGCCCACGCAGCAATGGAGATCCAGCACAGCCACAACCCCCCGCCCCCCGCCCCAAACAGTGTATGTAGCTTCTTAAAGAATTTTGGAATATGCTTAAATTTCATAGATTACTTTAACAAATCCTAACTTTTGTAAAGTAAAAATCACAGCCCATCCTCTGTACATTTCATTTGCCAGATTTTTTTTTTTTTTTTGCCAGATGTTAATTTTGCAAATATTTATAGAATTGTAGTGCATGGTTATAGAGAAATAAGTGTGTTTTTTTCTGTTAAAAAAAGTGCCAACTTTTTATATATGTAATTGCAAAATGTTGACTAAACATTATCTTTGGAATTAGTCTAGGAACTTCTAAAAGAATTCAGTGATAGTTTTTCTAAAGTCAAAGTTAACCTTGGTCAATATTTTATGGCTAGATATATATACTTTATTATCAAATATTAGGAGATTTGGATGGAGACGGAAATGGCAACCCACTCCAGTATTCTTACCTGGAAAATCCCATGGACAGAGGAGCCTGGCAGGCTACAGTCCATGTGGCCACAAACAGTCAGACATGACTGAAGCAACTTAACACACACACAGGAGATTTGGAAATGAATCAACATTCAGACACAACTGAGCAACTGAACATGCAACATTCATATAAACATTGAGATTATTGACATCAGGTGGCATGGTGAATGATCTAATGAGGAAAAAAAAAGGCGAGGGTCGGGGAGGGGGAAGAATGACCAATGATCTAATTAGGTGACTCAGAATATCCAGTTGCATGTGGCACACGTGGTGTATTGGTATGTAGAAAATTATAAAGGTACTGGAGGAGACTGGCTTCACAGAGTCTAAATTTTTATCAATTCACTACAGTCTGATTGTTTCCAACCAAACTTAGTGTTTGAAGTAAAAATACATAAATGCAGTGGAAATGCTATCATCTATGCATCATATTCCTAGGTATTATACACTATATAGGCATATATCTACTATGTTGAAACCAATGGATTTGGTATCTTTATTGCTTTGCTAGGTTTTTAGAAATAAACAGACACAATACAGTGCTAGGAACCTAATTAAATCTCTTGTCCATACCTACTGAGCAGAGCACCATTTTCCCTTGGTTTTGGCCTTCTTGCCATTTCCATTCCATTTGATTTGATCAAGAAAAAATGAATTAAATTTGCAAGTAAAATAACAGGAGACATTTCTCAAAAAGGCATAATATCTACTGATCTTCTTTTCATCTATTCCTTTGTCATAAACATTTGTCTGGCAAGTGCCTTCATTAACTCTGGCTCCTTGTTGCTTAGGCTTGTATCTAACAGGATGAACAATAGCTATAATTCTATGATTTCAAATAAAGGGGACCTAGACCAAAGTAAACTTTCTGCATCAGGGCAACAATAACAGATAAACTACCCTGAAACAAATAGAGAATTTAGGTTTGCCAGCTTTAATTTATCTGAAGAAAAAGACAATGTAGAGAGAAATGGGATATTTAAATAATACAAACAATAATAATGGCCACTATTGTTTTATTAAAACGCAAAGAAAATAAACAGAAGGGAGGGAGGGAGGGAGGAGGGAAGGAGAAAAGAGGAAGAAAGGAAGGAATATGCATATAGAACTAATAAGTGACTATAGCATTATCTAGGTAGCCAGTCAATGAGGTCGCTAAGAATCGGACACGACTGAGCAACTTCATTTTCACTTTGCACTTTCATGCATTGGAGAAGGAAATGGCAACCCACTCGTGTTCTTGCCTGGAGAATCCCAGGGACGAGGGAGCCTGATGGGAGGCCGTCTATGGGTTCGCACAGAATCAGACACGACTGAAGCGACTTAAGCAGTAGAAGCAGCAGCAGCAGCAAGCCTGCTACAGCAAAATACTTCAGACTGGTGGCTTCAACAACACAGTTTTCTTACAGTCCCAGAGGATAGGAAGTCCAAGATCAAAGTGTAGGCAAGATAGGACTCATCCTGAACCCTTTTTTTTAAACTGGTTATAGATGGTCACCATCTCCCTATACATTCTCATGACCTTTTCTTTGTTTCATCATGGATAGAGAAAGAGCTCTCTGACATCTCTATATTCTGTAGACACCATCCTACAGGATCAGGACCCACTCTTATAAACTTCTTTAACCTTATTTACTTCCTTCATCTCACATGCTAGTAAAGTAATGCTCAGAATTTTCCAAGCCAGGCTTCAGAAATACATGAACTGTGAACTTCCAGATGTTCAAGCTTCTTTTAGAAAAGGCAGAGGAACCAGAGATCAAATTGCCAACATCCATTGCATCATTGAAAAGCCAGAGAGTTCTAGAAAAACATCTACTTCTGCTTTATGGACTATGCCAACAACTTTGACTGTGTGAATCACAAGAAACTGTGGAAAATTCTGAAAGAGATGGGAATACCCGACCACCTGACCTGCCCGTTGAGAAATCTGTATGCAGGTCACGAAGCAACAGTTTGAACTGGACATGGAACAACAGACTGGTTCCAAATAGGAAAAGGAGTACGTCAAGGCTGTATATTGTCACCCTGCTTATTTAACTTATATGCAGAGTACATATGAGAAATGCTGGGCTGGAGGAAGCACAAGCTGGAATCAAGATTGCCGGGAGAAATATCAATAAGCTCAGATATGCAGATGACACCACCCTTATGGCAGAAAGTGAAGAACAAAAAGAGCCTCTTGATGAAAGTGAAAGAAGAGAGTGAAAAAGTTGGCTTAAAGCTCAACATTCAGAAAACTAAGATCATGGCATCTGGTCCCATCACTTCATGGGAAATAGATGGGGAAACAGTGTCAGACTTTATATTTTTGGGCTCCAAAATCACTGCAGATGGTGACTGCAGCCATGAAATGAAAAATGCTTACTCCTTGGAAGGAAAGTTATGACCAACCTAGATAGCACATTCAAAAGCAGAGACATTACTTTGCCAACAAAGGTTCATCTAGTCAAGGCTATGGTTTTTCCAGTGGTCATGCGTGGATGTGAAAGTTGGACTGTGAAGAAAGCTGAGTGCTGAAGAATTGATGCTTTTGAACTGTGGTGTTGGAGAAGACTCTTGAGAGTCCCTTGGACTGCAAGGAGATCCAACCAGTCCATCCTGAAGGAAATCAGTCCTGGATATTCCTTGGAAGAACTGATGCTGAAGCTGAAACTCCAATATTTTGGCCACCTGATGCAAAGAGCTGACTCATTTGAAAAGACCCTGATGCTGGGAAAAATTAACAGCGGGAGGAGAAGGGGATGACAGAGAATGAGATGGTTGGATGGCATCACTGACTCGATGGACATGAGTTTGAATAAAGTCTAGGAGTTGGTGATGGACAGGGAAGCCTGGCGTGCTGAAGTCCTTGTGTTGCAAAGAATCGGACACAACTGAGTGACTGAACCAAACTGAACTGAAGTGAACTTCCTTAAAAACTCCATCCCTGAAGACAGCCACAATGGTGGGGGTGTGGGGGGTGGAGTCAGGGTTTCAACATATGAATTCTTGAGCCACACAAGTTCAGACTATAACAAACATTTATTAACTCAGTTACAAAAGGAAATTTTTCTTATAAGGGTACTAATGTACCTTTGAAGAAAGGTCATTTGATTTCCAATTCCAAATGATTCAAAGACCAAATATCAAGAATCAAGAGGAAATTCTTTCTAGAAACCAGAGAAGATACTTACTTGGATTAGGAGCCCTTTCCTGAATGTAGGACTAAGTCATCCAATTTCAACTCAGTAAAACAGAACTCTGGTGTATACCTCTTTAAATGATGGTGTTTCAGATATTTTATAGCAATGTTTCTTCCTCCCTGAGTCTTCTCTACTTGAATATAAGCATCCTCAGTTTATTGTTCATATTACAGGATATGAGGCAGGTCCAGGGAAAGACTTGGAAACCATCAATATTTCTCTTAAATTTCCATATAAGACCCTGGCTATATATTCTTTCCAATAGCCTGACACTGAACCTTCTCACTGATTTATTTGAACCATAATATAATCCTCTATGACAAAATAACATAAATGGAAATAAATATGAGTCCCACAAAATATGGCTAATGATTACTTGCTTATTCATTTATTCAGCAAATATTTGCTGAGTATTCATTATGCATCTTAAATTGGTTATTTGTTACTTGGAAGTTCCCTAGTTCATTTCTGTATCCCCAGTGGTCTATCATATACCCATTATGACAACATTTTTTGTGATGAGTGTTTTGATGAAATTGAAAAGGTTTTTAGAAGACTATATAACTAATTTATCTGGGGAGATTGGGGATGACTAGTAAAGGAAATTTTTCCCAAAGAAGTGATATTTAAGCACAGACATAAAGATTGCCTAAATATTAATAATTCAAATTAGGGCTAAGGAGGAATAGAGAGATTATCAGGCATAAAAAAAAAAGAGCACATATAAAAGCCCTAAAGACAGAAGATGCTTAACTCAGAAAAGAGGGCTAGAACAAAGAAAGAAAGAAGAGAGACAAGACCAAATAAACGTAGGTTAAACAATATGACTAATGTTGTTATAAGCATCTTTGTTCTGCACCAAGTCCCATGCTGGGGACTGAGAGGAGAGCTGTGACAAAGGCTAGTTAGTCTCCCTCAAGGAGCTTAGAGTCTAGCAAGATAATACACAAATGTATTGAATATTATCTATTTGTCTCTATAAAGTCAAAACTATTGCAAAAACTTCTAAGAACTTAATTTTAAGATGGCTGCCTTTGTTACAGCTTCTAGCAATTTCCAGTAAAATTATAAGTGTTCTGGAATAACACCTTGGCAAAACTAAGAATATAAGTAACTTTAAAAAAATGTATTTATTTATGTATTTGTCTGTGCCAGGTCTTAGTTGCAGCATGTGGGATCTCTTTCCCCGACCAGGGATTGAACCTGGGCCCCCTGCATTGGGTGCACAGAGTCCTAACCACTGGACACCAGGAAGTCCTCAAGTAGCTATTTGTATTCAAAATTATTCTGTTGTCAAAATCTGAAAGAAATTTCATACATAATGGCATAATTGCAATGTGCTATCTGAAAGCAAGCAAGTCTATGCACCTACTGTTTACCTGGTCTTTTATTTATTTAGTGTGTCCCTTGTATTACTCAGATAAGGAGAAAGGAACCCAACTATACCACTACTAAGGCATATTGTCATTTTAAGTATGCCTGGTGCTATTAGTCCACCTTAACACCTTTCATGATCTTTCCTTCAATAGTTGGTCATAAACAGAAACAAATGGGTGTGGAGTATGAAGCAAGGTTCTGAAAATGGAGTTACTCGTCTTCCTTGGTATAAGGCTCATAAGCAAAACATTATAAAAGGTTGAGGAAACAAGAAAATCCCTAGCTGAGAAAAATACTAGGGAATATTCCACCTATTGAGAGTATCAGAGAACTAGGTGATAAGGTTTTTATGTTTCTATCTCAAGGCAACACAACTGCACTAGATGGGTAGCAGCTGGATACTAATCTATCCAGCTGGATATTAGTCCACACTAGAGAATTTAAGAGCCTACTTTCTTCTTAAATAAATCTTGGCAAAATATTGTTCTATATTTGTCAAACTCTGCAACTATATACTCAATTTCAAGAGATGTAATTTAAAAAACATCATTAGTTATGTGTCTATGGACTTGCAGCGATCATTTCATCTTTTTTGTTTCATATACTTTCCAGTTTTATAAAATGTCTGTTTTCTCTGATAAGTCACTATCAAGGTATTATCCTCTTACATGTGTTATGCTCAAAAAGAAAAAAAATGCAGTAAATATAATTAAGATAAGAAGCCATAGGATAGAGCAGGTTAAGTTTCCAAGATAACAAGATGATATAACATGGAAATGCATCTACATATGAAGGACTGTAATGAAGGTTTTTAAATAACATAATAATATAACTGAAGCCAAGTTTTAGAGGTAGTAAACAGCTAAGTCCTTGATATGACTACTTTTCTGCTTTACATCGTTGTGAAGCAAATAAATGAAAGAAAAAATTAAATTGAAAACAAACTAGAATACACTTTTATAAACAGTATCTTCAAATAAGCACCTTCAGTTATCTTAATGCTGAAAGTCAAAAGCTATTTTCTCTTTTTTTAATATCAAGAACAAGGTACAGTGTGTACCATAATTTCTTATATTAAACATTGTATTTGAGATTCTTGTTAGTATAGCAAGATAGGAGAAAATTCATATAGGCCTTAACCCTGTAAGTATCCTTCTAAGCACTGCTATAGCTACATCCATTAAATTTTGATTGACTGCATTTTCACTTATGTTGTCTGATATTTTTTTAAAATTTTCCTTTTGATCTCTTTATTAAGTCATTGGTTATTGAGGAATACATTGTTTAATTTCCATATATTTGTGAGTTTCCTCCAATTATTTTCTGTTATTGATATCTAATTTCATTCCTTTTATGGTCAGAGAATGCATTTTGTATTATTTATATCCTTTTAAATTTATGGGGGTTCATTTTATGGCCTAGCCTATGATACATAATGCAGAATGCTCCATGTGTGCTTGAGAAGAATATTCTGTTGTTTTTGGGTGGAGTATTCTATTAATATGTTAGGTATAGTGGATTCATACTGTTGTTCAAATCTTCTATTGCTTATTTACTTCTGACTAGTCCTTTTATCCTTGCCTGGGAAATCCCATGGATGGAGGAGCCTGGTAGGCTGCAGTCCATGGGGTCGCTAGGAGTTGGACACGACTGAGAGACTTCACTTTCACTTTTCACTTTCATGCACTGGGGAAGGAAATGGCAACCCACTCCAGTGTTCTTGAATCCCCGGGACGGGGGAGCCTGGTGGGCTGCCGTCTATGGGGTTGCACAGAGCCGGACACGACTGAAGCGACTTAAGCAGCAGTTGTTTTATCCATTACTGAAAGTATAATATTGGGATACCAAATCATTGCTTTTGAAATCTTAGTTATTATATGCTCAACAATATGTTATGTATGCACAGTTTTATACAGTTGCTTTTTAAAAGTTAAGAAAAGAGAAAAACTATGCATTTATACTGTCTTCTATAACTACATAATTACTTCTCCTGATGTTCTTTGTTTTTAGTGTGGAGTTGAATTACCATCTGGGGTTATTTGTTATTTGCTTTTAGTCTGAAGAACTTCCTTTCTTGTTTCTTTTAAGACATGTCTTCTGGTGACAAATTCCCTCAATTTTTTGTTTATCTGGGAATATCTCTATTTCATTCTTTTTGAAAGACAGTTTTGCTGAATATATGATCCTGGGGTGAAAGGTTTTGATTTGAGCATTTTAAATGTGCTAACCTTCTTTCTTCTTGGGTCCACTGTTTCTATAAAAATTCAGTTGTTAATCTTATTGAGGTTCCCTTGGAAGTGATGAGTCAACTTTCTCTTGCTTTCAGAATATTCTTCTTGTCTTTTAGTTTCAGTATTTTTTCCTGTCTCTTTGTGAGTGTCTTTGTGTTTACCTTGATTTTTTTTAAATTATTTTTTAATTTAATTTTATTTTTAAACTTTACATAATTGTATTAGTTTTGCCAAATATCAAAATGAATCCGCCACAGGTATACACGTGCTCCCCATCCTGAACCCTCCTCCATCCTCCCTCCCCACACCATCCCTCTGGGTCGTCCCAGTGCACCAGCCCCAAGCATCCAGGATCGTGCATCGAACCTGGACTGGCATCTCGTTTCATACATGATATTTTACATGTTTCAATGCCATTCTCCCAAATCTTACCACCCTCTCCCTCTCCCACAGAGTCCATAAGACTGTTCTATACATCAGTGTCTCTTTTGCTGTCTCGTACACAGGGTTATTGTTACCATCTTTCTAAATTCCATATATATGCGTTAGTATACTGTATTGGTGTTTTTCCCTCTGGCTTACTTCACTCTGTATAATAAACTCCAGTTTCATCCACCTCATTAGAACTGATTCAAATGTATTCTTTTTAATGGCTGAGTAATACTCCATTGTGTATATGTACCACAGCTTTCTTATCCATTCATCTGCTGATGGACATCTAGGTTGCTTCCATGTCCTGGCTATTATAAACAGTGCTGCGATGAACATTGGGGTACACGTCACTCTTTCTCTTCTGGTTTCCTCAGTGTGTATGCCCAGCAGTGGGATTGCTGGATCATAAGGCAGTTCTATTTCCAGTTTTTTAAGGAATCTCCACACTGTTCTCCATAGTGGCTGTACTAGTTTGCATTCCCACCTACCTTGATTTTTATTGGTTTCTCAAAGTGGAAACTAATGTTTCCAAAAAGTTTTGAAGTTTTTCTGTTGTATTTTTTCTTTTCCTTTCTTTTCTGCAAGGATTTTTTCTTTTCCTTTCTGCAAGGAAAGTATTTTCATTGCAGGTACATTGGTGGACTTAATTTTGTCCCATATATTTCTAGGGCTCTATTCATTTTTCTTTTTTCCCTATATAGTACAGTTTGCAAAATTTCTATTGATCTATCTCCAAGTTCACTAATGCTTTCTTTTGCCAATTCAGATTCAGTTTAGCTATTGTAATTTTTCATTTAGTTACTGTACTTTTCAACTCCATAGCTTCCATTAAGTTCTTTTTAAAAAATAATGTCTATCTCTTTATTTATATTCTCTATGATATGAGATTGTCATCATGCCTCCATAGTTCTTTAATGGTTTACGGTAGCTCATTGAACACATTTACAATGGTTTCTTAGAAGTCTTTGTTTAACTTGATTTTTGCTTGCTCTCATGGAGCAAACCTGCTCCCACCTGCTCCCTACCTCCCATCCCTATCCCATTTATGGGTCATGCTTTCTTGTTTCTTTGAATGTCTTATAATCTTTTGTTGAAAACTGGACATTTTTAGAAAATATATTATAGTAACTCTGGATATTGAGCCTTCAGCCAAGGCATGTTATTGTAATTTGTTCATTTATTTGTTTAGTAACTGGCTGGATTATTTTAGTGAGGTCTGTTTTCCCTCTGCAACGTTAAGCCTCTAATGTTTCACCTCAGGGGATCCCAGCCTTGGCTTTGCCCACAGTCAGTCACCAGCAATGGCAGTGGTTTTGGCAGAGTTGTCTCTTTCCTTGACTACACCCACGTTGTTAAACTTCACTAGTTGCTAGATGCTTTCTGCATTGTTCTTAATTCAGAAATCATCTAAATTGTTCTTAATTCAGAAATCGTCTAAATCCCTAATCCAACCAAATGTGGGCTCTTTCAGAAGGGTATTTCCCTCAGTGTTTCAGAATTGTTCTGACCCAGGCTGGCTCCTCTCCAGCTCTTTTCTAGTTTCTAGGTTTCTAGGTTCTCTACTTCTCAACTGAGGCAAAACATTGAGCCACTGGCTTTGAAGCTGAGTTGGAGACTGTGCTGTTTTTCTCTGAGTGACACCTCTACTTTAGGAGCTGTGCACTTGACATGAGGGTACAGTAGCCTCAAGTCTTTTTGGCTTGGCTCTCCCACTGTGAAGCCATTGTCATAATTCAGGGCAAGCACAACTGAAGCCCTGTATTCCCCGTGAAGTCTTGCCAAGATAGAGCCTCTGTTGCCCAAGCAGGGGCAGCAAGGAAGAAAGGAACCCTGCCTTGTCCACACCGACTCAGAATCTAGTCCATTAAGAGGTAGATAGGAGCAGGGTGAGAACTGGTGACACCGCCCTGCAACTGCTAGCTGTGGCAGGGAGGAAGCTGTGTGCTCTTGGCTGGACCAATTTGGAGTACAGTTTCCACCTCGCAGAGCTGAGAGAAGGGGTGAAGAAGCTAGCTACCAGGTTCTGGTTGGAGCACCATACTCAAGTCATTCCTACCAGGCTGTACCATGCTTCCTGAATAAATGTTTCTCTGTTTGGTGCCCTTCTCCAGAACTATTTCCAGAGACATTAGTTTGCTTAAATTTTATTTTATAAATTTTATAAACTGTAATTCCAGTTCCACTGTGGAATTCCCCACATTATCATGCTCCTCATATGTATCTCTGTGTTGAGATATATTCTTATAAGTTAAAAAAAAATGTTTTAAAGGGTGACTGAAATTAAATCCAACATATAAAAGTTATGTTTTATACACTAGCAACAATGAGATGAAAATATAATATTAAAAAGGTATAAGTACTAAAGCAACTGTATATATATAAAATACTAAGTGTAATGAAGTATGTGAAAATCTCTTGCAGTTAAAATAAAAACATTTTAACATATATTAAATAAAAAAACCAGAGTCTTGATATAGAAGACTAAAGTTGTCAATTTTCTTAATGTATTTACATCTTAATATAATTTCAAGTAAAACTCTTACAGGAATGTTCATGGAACTTGGTAATCTGTTCTGCATTTGTCAGAGATTAGCAAATAAGCAAGAATGACTGAAATATTCCTAAAGAAGAACATAATGGGAAAAACAAACATCATGATTTATTATAAATTTTTCATACATAGAAAGCATAATATTGATACAAGATTAGAAAAACAGAGCACTAGAACATAATAGAGAGCCTAAAAGGATGAAGATATACAAAGCTTTGATTTGTGAGGACTAAGAATTGAATGTCAGTGGGTAAGAGATAAATTACTCCACAATTAACCTTGGGAAAATCAATGATCAGTACAGAAAAATATCGATACCATACAATTGCTTAAATGTGAAAGGCAATATTAAAAAAAGTAATTTTTACGTAATAATAATTTAAAAAATAAGGCTAAATTACTAATCATTAAAAAGACTGGTAAAATTGACTACATTGAGATTAAAATTTTAATAAAATGAAAAGGCATCATATGTTTTAAATAAATAAAGCAGAACTTTATTGAACATATTTGCAACATGCAATTTAAAAGAAATATGTATTTCAAATACCCGAATTTGAAGTATGTGAAACTGCTAATATTCAGTGGGTTTTTGGGGGTGTGAAATAATGACAATTCAATGTGACCTAATAAAATAATTAATAATAAATGTAAATACCAACTGAAAATATGGTAAAAATATTAATAGGCAAATAGGCAATTGACTTTCCCTGGAGGTAGCAGGTGAAAGTTATCATAAATGACCCGTGAACTTCCTTTACTTAGTCAATAATTTTCTTTATATAGAAAGAGAGCAACATATGCAGATACCAGGAATAGTAAAAGAAAAAAATGAGTTAGGTCTAAGACTCGTCAATGCTTTTCTAAGTAATAAAGGAGATAGCTTTGTTCTGCAATGAATAATACTCCTGCTGCAGTTTCTAAATTATCATTATAGATTGTTTAAAGAGAGACTATGCAAAGATAGTTTTTCATATAAATAATGTTAACCACAAAAAGACAAAAGCCTCCATTGTAATTTTATTAATTGCATCTTGAAGAACAATTCCCATCTTCTGTTTTGAACTATGGTATATGAAATCATCCACAAATATTCCTTGTACTAATTAACTGTACTCAAACTTGTCTCACACTTTCTGGAAATATAACACACACAGCTATATATTTGGTATCTGTTTTGAGATAATGTTCTCCTGCTTTTAGCTTACTGGCATTTCCTTCTGTCATGGAAATAAAGATTACTAGATCATTTGGAATATCACTGCTTACTTCCACTAGAGACCTCTTTTCACTTTTCAAATTACTAAATAATGAGATACAATCAGAAATAACTTAGAAAAAAAAATGTTAACAGAGTTTTTTTTCTCTCTAACTGCTTACTATCAAGACACTGTAGGTCTGCATATATCTTAAACAAAGCAAAGACAAATATAATTTATCCATTTATTTTAAGGAATGTCTGTCACATTTTTTGAATTCTGGTATTGGCTTCCCTGGTGGCTCAGATGGTAAAAAATCTGCCTGCAATGCAGGAGTCCTGGGTTCGATCCCCGGAGGAGGCATGGCAATCCACTCCACTAATCTTGCCTGGAGAATCCCCATGGACAGAGGAGCCTGGTGGGCTATAGTCCATGGGATTGCAGAGTCAGACACACCTGAGCAATTAAACACAGCATAGCACCGCACACTGTACTACATGGTACAGAAGATTTAACACATTTACATAAAAATCATTTGAGTGGAATATCTGTTCATATATTTGAGTATTCTAGAAATCACTGGGACATCCATGACCAGGAACTGTACAACAATGGTTTGGAATGTCTGCCTTAAAAGGCAACAGTGAGGCAGACAAATGTTCTGGGGTCTGCAAACTTGTCAATATTTGAAAAAAATCCCACTGAAATAATCACTTTGCCCAAATAGTACTGCACACATTAATCAAAGTTACGTTTATTTGCTTTTGGCTTGAATATCAGTATGAAATAATCAGTGTTCCCATCTGAATAGCCCTCTGTCTGTCATTAATTGAAATGAGAAAACAGACATATATATATATATACACACACACACACACACACACACATATGCATATATAGCTACAGTTCATGACATAGGGATGAATGACAACAGAAAGTTGGGGGTGAAATTCATTTTGGGAGTAAAAGTTTGAGATTCATAGGGCTACCATGGGACCAATCACTTCTCACTAGTCAGTTCTACTTTGAACTGAAGTATGCCCTTAAATGTCCTTAAGGGTTGCTCCAGATAAACAGTATACATTTCCATATAATTAATACATGAAAAATGGATCACCTGCTCCTATGACTTCTCATTTAATTCTTATTTGTATAACCACTCTAGGTCTTCTCTACAGAATTTTAAAATATGTGGCATATCTCCTCCAATTGGCAGTAAATTGGACTTTTGTGTATCTTAATGTAAATGCTGTAGAGCATAAATAACTCTTTTTATATGAATAGGTACCTGTGGGAATCAAGTGTATTGTTTTGTATGCCATACGGTCATAAAGTCTATCTTGTAACACAAAGCTTTTCAAATATGGCTTTCAAAATGTGGGGAAATTTATAGTCTAGTTTTCATTGTCTGGATAAAGAACATTAAATTTATTTATGGGGACTTCAGGTAATTTGTGTTCTATAAAAGGACACTTGAAGATTATTTTTGCAAGAGAAATCCTTTGCATTTACAAGGTGAGGGTAAAACTCCATTAGTTTATCCTGAGGCCATTGTCATTGAACCTGTAAGGGTGTGTATGGTCCATGCCAATTGGGAAAATGGGAAGAGGGAAGAAGAAGAGTTCAGGAGTGGTTCAGTGGAGTCGGGATTGTCGTGAGGATTGCAGAGGATTTATGAACTAGAAAAACAAGTGTTGTTCGGGCAGCCGTTTTGAAATGATGCAAACTACTTTAATTTTCATTTTTCCAGATAATTCCCTCAGCATTTTGGCAAAGCATAATGGATTCAACCGCCAGAAGCAAGAAGTCTATCTCTTACCAATCATAATCAGTGACAGTGGGAATCCTCCTCTGAGCAGCACTAGCACCCTGACCATCCGGGTCTGTGGCTGTAGCAGTGACGGCGTTGTCCAGTCTTGTAATGTTGAAGCTTATGTACTTCCGATTGGACTCAGTATGGGCGCCTTAATCGCCATATTAGCATGCATCATTTTGCTGCTAGGTATGTATTTTCTTCATAGCCTAGGGGGTCACCATTTTTCTGGCTCATAAATGACTGTAAATAAGGACAGAAAACCCTAACTCAACCTAGAAAATCCTAGTCAATATTCTTTGGAAGAAAAACTCTTTTCCACTTCTCCAAGCTTTGAGGTCACCAAGAGGGAAAAAAAGGATTGTAATAGTAAATGTCCAGGTGGAGAGAAATGTTCATTGCCTTTTTCAATTCCATCACCCGTGAAAAGATAAACTACGAATAATTGTGGTGGAAGTGGGGATGGACCTTAAGTGGTTACAACAGCAACTGTTATATAAAAAGACCCGCAGGGTTCCGATGCACACCAGTTTACTTCAGGAGGGGGCTCTCCTGTGTCCAAAATACTCTTTTATCTAAATAGTGTATGGGTTGGGTTGCTGAATCCATCCAATCACAAAATTTGGTGAGATAAGATGAAAGCAAACAAGCAAACAAAAAATACTTTTTCTCAAAATTGCATTGTGTTTCTCAGATAGTTTTCTTGATACTAAAATCAAATTAAGATGAAGACTGCAAATTAAGAAAATGTTTTTGTAACTTTTCTGCTAAAGAATTCAATTATAAAAATGAGATTAGACAGTAAGAGGACACAAAAGGGAAGGTATTCATACATCTTATCCTGCCCTTGGAAAAAGGTTATGTCAGTCACTACCTTCCTGGTTATATCAGTTCTGCTCACCCGGTATCTTGTATTGAGCATCATTTCCTTCCATATTTGATGTCATTAGCCCAAGTTTGATTTGGCTGATCTGGCTAGTTTTTTTTTTTTTTTTCTTTTAATGCATTCCTCTCCCTTTCCCCACCTTTAGTTCTACTTTACCAGGTAGAGGAAAGCTAGCACTTTCACACAAGAGAAGAAGTTGCCCATTCAAAGCTGACATTCACCTTAATATACCACTTTGTCTGTGAATGAACATTATTGTATTGGAAACAGTCTTGAAGAACTTATTAGAAAAATACAAAACATACTCAATATAGTCTATTCAGCTCCTTTTTCTTTATGGAAGAGAGGCACGGAGTCAAAAAGTATTGAATGATCTGCCCAAGACACACAGCAAGTTACTCATGCTCTCTGTGCTGTTTCACATTTTGCGTCATTCACTCCAGAGCTCCCAGTGGTATTAAATGTAGCCTTCACCATGAATAGATGCAAACTTGTTATTTTAACCCAGCTTCTTCATCACCATTCAACAAATAGAAGCAACCTAGAATAATATTCACTCAAAATTCAGTGCCCATACTTCAGAAAGGCGTTTCACTTAATTCCCAAATGAATGCACGAAAGTTACACGTTCATAAGTTTTTAAATAATGCCCCTTGCTCAAAATACACGATGTGTTACTTGTGAAATTATATGTCTGTCTGGCTAATTGTTATTTTATGTTTTTCCTACAGTCATTGTGGTGCTGTTTGTAACTCTGCGGCGACACAAAAATGAGCCACTCATTATCAAAGATGATGAAGACGTGAGAGAAAACATCATTCGCTATGATGACGAAGGAGGAGGGGAAGAAGACACAGAGGCTTTTGACATTGCAACTTTACAAAACCCAGATGGAATTAATGGATTTTTACCCCGTAAAGATATTAAACCAGATTTGCAGTTTATGCCAAGGCAAGGGCTTGCGCCGGTTCCGAACGGTGTTGATGTGGATGAATTTATAAACGTGCGGCTACACGAGGCAGATAACGATCCCACAGCCCCACCATATGACTCCATTCAGATTTATGGCTATGAAGGCCGAGGGTCCGTGGCCGGCTCCCTCAGCTCCTTGGAGTCCACCACCTCAGACTCGGACCAGAATTTTGACTACCTCAGTGACTGGGGTCCCCGCTTTAAGAGACTGGGCGAACTCTACTCTGTCGGTGAAAGTGACAAAGAAACTTGACAGTGGATTATTATAAATAAATCAAAGGGAACTGAGCATTCTGTAATATTCTAGGGTCACTCCCCTTAGATACAACCAATGTGGCTATTTGTTTTAGAGGCAAGTTTAGCACCAATCATCTATAAACTCAACTACATTTTACTGTTGAACCAAAAAGTTAATAATAAAAATTAAAAAGTATATGTTAGGAGGTTATAAATCTTGTGGAGTGTGAATTAAAGTATGTGGAGTGTCTAGAAGTCTTTGGATATTTGATATTTACCTGACCACCAGAGACAAAGTTTGGGATCCTGGCTCCTCCTTAGAGGAATGGCATATAAAGAGGAAAAAATCAAAATTAAAAAGGTGCTTTCTTAGAAAAATGGACCTGCAAGAAATTTGCTGCTGATATGTGTCTTCTGCGAGGATTTTTATAAATGCAAATGGTTTTTTCCCCTTCGCCTGCAAGGATCCTGCCACTAATGATAAAGCAATACTTGGTCTGCTGTACATTCTGACTTTTTGGAGTTTTGGGAGGCCTCCTAGATTATACGGTACGCTGACCACACATTGTACATAATTGTTGGCCCCACTCATCAGAGACGGAATAGCATCTTTAAATATTGTGTCGAGCCTTAAAATATTCATGTTTGTAATCCATTCCAGGGTGGGGACTGCCAGCTCAGTGGTGGGAGGAGAGAAATCTCATTCGAATGGGCCTGTTCTCTGGAACCAGGATTACTCTTTCCCTCCAGTTCACCTTCTCCCACAAGGATACAAAGAGAAACTGTGTCACACAGTGGACTACATAAGAGGCAGATGGTTTTACTGCTAGCGCGTGAATTTATTTGTTTAATCCTCAAAATAAATATTTTATTGATGTCCATTAATGCTTTTATTTATTAAGGTTGGTAATTTATAGATTAAGGGACTATATGAAAAAAAAAACTAAATTATATCCATTAATAATCCTTTAGATTGTTTTATATAAATATATATACAATGAATGTTTAATACATGTACATTTTGATGAGATGAGTATGGCAGGCAATATTATCAAAGGGAAGCTAATAGTCTCTTTAGAGTAGAAAATGTTATTGTGACTGGTGATGGCAGGAGCAGCATTTTCCCAGAGAAACTTTTGGACTGTTTTCTATTTTGTTCATAATCCTAGTATTTGGTGTTTTTACAACAAGCACAAACATCTGAAAGTATATTGATTCATGTGAATATTTAAACTCTAGACTTTTAGATATCTACATAACGCCCTGCCCAATAAACATGCTTCAAGTTGATCCCACTGTTTTAGAGCAGGAACTGATTTGTACATAATTTTACTGCTTCTGTTTTTAGCACTTCTCTCCCTGATCATCATGATGATGCACAGAACGTATTAGACTCCAAAACAGAACTGCACTAGAAGATGTGAGCATATTCAATTTGTAACGCAAACCTGCCATTTAGGAGTAGATAATGTATGATAAAACTCAAGTACTACATGCAGATCATTTTAATTTTCTACTTTGCTTTAATGCAATATTGTTTATTTACTCCATGTATTGTATTCAGAGAAACTCCTGTATTGTTTCCTACTTTGTGAAATATATTTTTATAAATACCCTTGTTGTCATCACTTTTTTTTTCTAATCAGACGGAAATCAATTAACAGAGTCATCAACTCTAACTAGAATTCTAGAATGTTCAACAAAACCATCCCATGGATCACTTTTTATTTTAAGCGTCTTTATGATAAAGAACCAGAGATGAGCAATGGCTTGGTGATGATCACACAGGAAGATAGCAACAGGGCCATTAAAGGAACGTGGGCAGGAACATGGTATATGGTAAGGCTAGTTCAGCTCTGCTAGTTGGGGTCCTCCTGGAAACAAGTGCTAAAGCGGAGTTAGGAGTAAAAGGTAAAAGAAAGGAAACAGGATTGTGCGGGGAACTTTTTCAGACAAGGATACAGATTTTAAAATGCCAAAGTGAGGAGATTAGGAAGCAGGATTTGGCAAGAGAACCTTAGACTGCAATGCAGACCTGACAAATAAGGAGTTCGGAGGGGTCCCGTGAGAGGAATCTCTCATCGGGTACAAACAGCCTCCAGTTCCCCTGTCACCTCTCATTGGCTTGGGGTTGCCTGAGAGAAGAAGGGCTTTAGCTGCAAATCCAAACGCATCAAATTCTGAATTGACTACATGGATTTAAAATGTTTAAGTAGGGTTTCCCTGGTGGTTCAAATGGTAAAGAATCCACCTGCAATATGGGAAACCTGAGTTCCATCCCTGGGTTGGGAAGATCCCCTGGAGGAAGGCATGGCAACCCACTCTAGTATTCTTGCCTGGAGAATCCCATGGACAGAGAAGCCTGGCAGGCTACATTCCATGGGATCGCAGAGTTGGACATGACTGATCAACTAAAATGTTTAAATATTACACTTAGAATTTACAACCTCCCAGTGCTCAGCAACTTAACTGATTCCTTACTGAGTTTCTTTGCCTGAGAACAGTTTATCTTTAATACTTATCACTTTGACTATTAAATTCTTTTTCTTGAGGTTAAAATGATGACCTAAAGTGACTTTCATATACACTAGGACTTGGCACAGTGACTAAAACAAATACCTGGTAAATGTAGATCATTAATAGTAGTTGTAGTAGTAACCAAAATTAATATTCTGATGATGTCACACATTCTATTCCAATGTGTGGACTAAATTACTACTTCAGTTATCTCTTGCGTACTAGACTCATTTCTAGTGTACTTTTCAGTGAAATGGCATAGGTTACAGGCATATAAATGTGAATAACAAAAATTACACTGTTTTTCAGGAATATAATATCCATATCCTTGGATCTTGCCAGTAAATAAGATAATCTTCATAGGGTGATTTTCATGGGCAGGAGATATTATTTAGTATACAGGTTGTTCAATCTTATCTCAAAATTTACTTTGCCCAAGAAGACAGAAAGAAAGTGTGGTTTTATTGTTGATTTTCTTTGCCACTATTATGCTGGCTCTTTGTGCTTAAAAGCCCGTTTAAGGTTTTATAATATGGGGTCAAGTCAATTATATCATATTCATATAAGGCTGAACTACACTTTTAGAGTACCCCAAATATAATTAAGTATGGGCTTTCAGGGTGGCTCAGTTGTAAAGTATCCACCTAACAATTCAGGAGAGGTGGGTTCTATCCCTGGGTTGGGAAGATGCCCTGGAGGAGGAAATGGCAACCCACTCCAGTGTTTTTGCCTGGGAAATCCCATGGACAGAGGAGCCTGATGGGCTACAGTCCATGCGGTCTCAAAGAGTCAAACATGACTGAGTGAGCATGCATGCAACCATGACTTTAAATAAAGATCTGAAGAATATATACACACACTCACACTCCTACAATGACTTAAAGTACTTTTTACTTTAGCAGTAGAATTGCTAAAACTTCCTGCATCAAGAGGTTGATGGGGTTTTCAAACTTTTAGGATTTGAGTATACCAAAGTGACTAGTTTTGTCTCTGTGTATTTTTTGTCACTGTAATACTGTTGGCAAAAAGCTGACTCACTGGAAAAACCCTGATGCTGGAAAAGATTGAGGACAAGAGGAGAAGGGCGGTGACAGAGGATGAGATGGTTGGATGGTACCACCAACTCAAAGGACATGAGTTTGAACAGACTCCAGGAGATGGTGAAGGACAGGGAAACCTGGAGTGCTGCAGCTCATGAGGTCACTAAGAATCAGACACAACTCAGCAACTGAACAACAAAGTTCTGTCTCTGTGCATGGTTTTTCTATCGTAGCAATACTGACATATGTCTTACATATACCTGTGTAGTTATTCTGCAAATGAAATGCTTATTCAGTCCATAGGCATTTTAATGTGTCTATAGATCATTATTGTGTTCCAAGCATTAGATTTTTTTCCCTTTTATTTAAATTTATCCCACCCAAGTGTTCTCTAAATACTGGAGAAGAACCAGTGAGTTGGAGCCAAGTGAGACAAAATTATCTCCCTCTGCCTACTTCACAATCCAAGGTTCATGCCTGGGAACTGAGGCATCCCTGGGTGACTGGACACCACGTGGGATCAATTCAGCCTCAACCTGGTTCACTATTTGATCAAATAAAATTGAAGAAATTTCTTTTAAACATCCATACATGTACACTAAAGAGTATTGAGGCAATTTTTATAATAGTATTTTATGAGTACTGTAGTAAGACTTAAAATTTTATATTAATAATAGGATGATTAAAACATGCTAGAAATAAAATCCAAGTGTTAGAATTGCCATTTATTACATTTAAAGTCACTGAGTCATGTCCGACTCTTTGTGAACCCATGGACTATACAGTCCATGGAATTCTCCTGGACAAAATACTGGAGTGGGTAGCCTTTCCCTTCTTCAGGGGATCTTCCCAACCCAGGGATTGAACCCAGGTCTCCCGCAATGCGGGAGCCATAAGGGAAGCTACCAAGAATACTGAGCCATAAGGGAAGCTACCAAGAATACTGGGGTGGGTAGCAGTGCCGTGCAGAATTGCTATTTCTAGGAAATAAACTTTACAGTAAAAGTGTCTTGCAGAAGTGTGTGGGTGAGTGTTCATATGTATATAAAATAAAACTTAGATTCACTGACATCACTAGTGAAACAAGAATGCTTAGAAAGAGCCAAATGTGTCTTTGGGAGAGTTTGCTTAATCAGATGCTTAAAGTAAGACAAGTCTCTGCATGAAACTTGGAAATCTCCTAGGAGCAGCCAGATTCCACACTGAGACCCAACAGAGTTCTGGGCTATGCTGTATTTTGGAGAAGGAAAAGCAGGTGCTGAGAGCTAAGTAGCCAATTACTCTTTATAGCCACATAAGGACTGGAGGCAAGTAGGCCTTTCCAACAAGTTGTATTATGCGATCACTGGCTTTGCAGGGAATCTCACAAATGTATAACCTTCTGATTGCCTTTTTGATTGAAAGTTCCATCTGAGATCAAGGCAGTGCAACCAGTAATAAGATTTCAAAAAATCCCATCACTGGCACTGTTGGAAAGGCTGAGCATGACTGAAATCCCATCATTGTCAGTCAAAAAATAAGGTAAGATTGGGCATCACTATAAAAGCTATATAAATGCACAATTTAAACATAAATATCAACATCAAAAGACAATATATATACACACACATATATATTTATACACACAGATATCTTCAAGTTTTTAGAAATAAATTTATATTTACAACTTTTCTTCTCACAATCACATACTATCAAAAACCTGGAGCAGTGGCTTTTTGTTTTTCTGAACCTGCTGCTGCTACTGCTAAGTCGCTTCAGTCGTGTGACTCTGTGCGACCCCATAGACGGCAGCCCACCAGGCTCCCCCGTCCCTGGGATTCTCCAGGCAAGAACACTGGAGTGGGTTGCCATTTCCTTCTCCAATGCATGAAAGTGAAAAGTGAAAGTGAAGTCGCTCAGTTGTGTCCGACTCTAGTGACCCCATGGACTGCAGCCTACCAGGCTCTTCCGTCCATGGGATTTTCCAGGCAAGAGTACTAGAGTGGGGTGCCATTGCCTTCTCCATTTCTGAACCTAACTTTGAGAGAAATTGTACTGAAGGTAAAGGATTTTAAAGGCTGGTTTTTATTTAAGAACAAAATAATGACCATGGTACCTGACATTAGAATGAAATGCATAATATTGTAAAGTTGGATTAGATATTTTTTATATTGTGTTTCTGTGGAGACAATAACTGTAGAACGTATTTCACAAGAAATGTAGTTTTCAATGTACTTTAAAATTGTCCTCTATTCCAATACTTCGTTTTTTGCTATACCAAGCACCTTTGCAAAGTTACTCAGTCAGCCAAATGGTGCTGCGCGTATTATTGTCACTGTAGTTATTGCTCTTTATGATGATTATTCTGTCTGTACCAGGGTTTATTTTCATTATTTTCCTCTTAGTCAACACACATCTGTATATCACATGGTGTAATTTTTGTCGTTCTTACTGTTTATCAATTGTACTTTTGACATTAAAGATATTCTAGTCCCAGTATTTTCCACCCAATACTAGTATTACAGAGGTCATGCCGTTTAAAACCCCCCTGATTTGATGGTCTATCTAAAAGGAAAGAGAAATGTGTCTCCTATGAACACTGAGCATCATGCTGCTCAATAATTGGGCTATGTAGCTAATATGGAAAGTTTATATGAGATGGCATTGCCAAATGATTTATTTATAAAAAATTGCCAAATAATTTTTAGTTATAAAATTTATAATTTAAAATTTTATTTATTTCCTTTATGTATAAAAAAATGAGCTAATGAATCTTGCCTAAGCTAATTTTTGAAGCATGGTCTTGTAAACAGTTATTTGCATCTAGCTTTAAACTTAGGTTGGTCTGACACTAAAGCCCGTGCCTTTCTTTCTTTTTTTAAATTGTTATATTCCTTTTATTTATTTATTTTGTTTTGTATTGGGGTATAGCTGATTAACAAACAATGTAATAGTTTCAGGTGAGCAGCAAAGGGACTTGGAGATATACATATATGTATCCATTCTCCCCTCAAACTCCCTTCCCATCCATGCTGACACATAACACTGAACAGAGTTCCATGCGCTATACAGTAGGTACTTGTTGGTTACCCATTTTAAATATAGCAGTGTGTACATGACCATCCCAAACGCCCTCACTACCCTTTCCCTCCATCATTACCCCAGATCAGATCAGATCAGTCGCTCAGGTGTGTCCGACTCTTTGCGACCCCATGAATCGCAGCATGCCAGGCCTCCCTGTCCATCACCAACTCCCAGAGTTTACTGAGACTCACGTCCATCGAGTCAGTGATGCCATCCAGCCATCTCATCTTCTGTCGTCCCCTTCTCCTCCTGCCCCCAATCACTCCCAGCATTAGAGTCTTTTCCAATGAGTCAACTCAGCTGGGTATTCTTTTTGCTTTGGCTCCATCCCTTTGCTCTTTCTGGAGTTATTTCTCCACTGATCTCCAGTAGCATATTGGCACCTACTGACCTGGGGAGTTCCTCTTTCAGTAGCCTATCATTTTGCCTTTTCCTACTGTTCATGGGGTTCTCAAGGCAAGAATACTGAAGTGGTTTGCCATTCCCTTCTCCAGTGGACCACATTCTGTCAGATCTTCACCATGACCCGCCCGTCTTGGGTTGCCCCATGGGCATGGCTTAGTTTCATTGAGTTAGACAAGGCTGTGGTCCTAGTGTGATTAGATTGACTAGTTTTCTGTGAGTATGGTTTCAGTGTGTTTGCCCTCTGATGCCCTCTTGCAACACCTACCGTCTTACTTGGGTTTCTCTTACCTTGGGCGTGGGGTATCTCTTCACGGCTGCTCCAGCAAAACGCAGCCATTGCTCCTTACCTTGGACGACAGGTATCTCCTCACCGCCGCCCTTCCTGACCTTCAACGTGGGATAGCTCCTCTAGGCCCGCCTGTGCCCGAGCAGCCATGGCTCCTTGGACGTGGGGTTGGTCCTCCCGGCCACCGCCCCTGGCCTCGGGCGTGGGGTTGCTCCTCCTGGGCAACCATAATTTCATTTTCTAAGTCTGTGACTCTGTATCTGTTTTGTAAGCAACCTCATTTGTATCATTTCTTTTTATATTCCACACATAAGAGATGTCATACAATATTTCTCCTTCTCTGTCTGACTTCACTTAGTATAACACTCTCTAAGTCCATTCATGTTTCTGAAAAGGTAAAGCCCATGACTTTTGACTAAAAAGCACTCTCTATGATTATAACATGAGGCTTGTAATGACAAGAAATAGTAACTGAGTTATACACAGTGATATGGGAAGAACTGAGGCGGGGGGGGGAAGTGACTCTAAATGGAAAGTCTACAAGGAGAAGTTTTCAAATAAGATGAGACCCAAAGAATGGTTGCAACAGTAACCAAAGCTTTTCAAAGACCAACACGAAGAGGGAGAAACTATCAAAAGATCACATTGGTAGGTTACTGACATCTTCATGGACACTCAAGCTTATGGGAATTCTATGTTTGACTAAATGGCAGCATGTTTTGGGGACAAGCAAAATGAGGTTCAGTGATATCTTAAGGGATTTTTCTTGGTTAAATTGCACACTTAATAAGGGAAAGTGGCAGGAATCAAACTCTGGCCTTCTAGCTCATTACCAGTTCTGGGAAGTTGTGATTTTTGTGCAGGCTCCCTTCTCTTTTATTTGTAGCAGTTCCATCTGTGTTGCAAGGCTAGTAGGCATTTGCTGGAGGAACTGGTGTTTGGTTTTCTCTTCCCCCAACTCGAGTTACCTGCCATCATATGATATACATCTTGAGGGGAAGTATTATCTCTCACAGGTTTCTTTATTAGTAAATCATAGATGCCGCTATTATTATCCACAGATGACAGAAGAAGGTTGTCAGAAGGAATAGCACAGTATGCTGTCTGAGGAGGAAAACTGTAGAAAACAAAAGTTTCAACAAATGCAGAGATTCAGACAAGATAATAAAATGGAAGGTCCCTGAGGGTAAATCTGAATTCTTCAGATCTCCTCTGTGCATGCAAAAATATCCAGGGCCACTCCGTGACTCCTCATAAAAATGGGCCAGGGTTTAACCACCATGGTCTAACCGAACACAATCAGAGTCACCGGCATCCTTCTCTCTAATCTGTGCATTCACTCATTATCACTTCACCATTTTTTTTTTCTGATTTTCTTTTTTTTTTTAATTATTTATTTTTTTCTCTGATTTTCTTTAATTCAGCCTCTAAAGTTTGAGAAATACTCCATACTGGTCAAGTCTAATTGTTGCATGCATGAATGTACTATCTAGGCTCAAGGACAGAGCTACAAATAACTATGTTGCAAATAAACTTAAAAAAATATCTTTCTAAATTCCTTTACAAAATATATGTTAGATCCTATAATCATAGAGCACTTGCCTTTCCAAGACATAGAGTCTAATTGGATAAATTACAGAAACAAATAAATAATAAAACATTGGATTGTCTATGCTGTGGAAAAGGTGAACAGGCAGTTCTATGAAAATTCAGAGAAATAAATTTAACCCTGCCAAAGTCCAGTATCCTGCTAGAGACAATGTTAGGGTGAATCTTGAACAGAGGAGATCAGTACACTGGGAGCATCAGTAGGTAAGATCAGGTCAGGTCCAGGCACTTGCAAATGAATTGTGCTGCAGGGATAAATCTCTCAAAGGACTTTACTGCTAGTGCTTTTTACCATATGAAATTCCCCATATGACAAAACTTCTAATATCCCTATTTATTTTACAAATGTATGCCTAAGATTTGCCACTGACCTGAGTGCTGAGAATACAGCAGTAAATAGGACAGGGTATATGAGGGGTGTGTTTCCCCAAAGACTTGATGGTATAGAAGAAATGTAAGTGAGTAGAAATAGAGAATAGAAAAAGATGACACAACAGAACATAAAACGGATGGAACACTGAACAGTATCCATAGAATGGATGGGGTGATACTTGAGTTGCTATATGAAGTCACCTAGATAAGAACAAACTACATTAAGGTCTAAGGAAAAGCTTGTGTTTGTTGTTCTGCTGCACTAAATCAATGGGCTAGAAATGATAAGGATACACAGACCACAGCAGAAGAGGGTGAGTGTGACAATACGTTGTAGAGAGTTGGACAGAGACCATATTACACAAGTCCTTTTCAACTAGGATAAGGAGCTCAGATTCACTTTACATCAAAAAGGAGGTGACTGAAAGGATCTAAAGGTAAAGAATGACAGGATACAGCTTACATTTTTAAAAGATCACTCTGGTTCTGGCATGGAAATGGGATTATAAAATATGAAAGCAAAAACCCAGATAGGAGATTGGTGCAGTGGTTCAAGCAACAGATTGTCTTCGCTTTGACTACTGAAGTGGTCAGTGCAAAGAAATGGATAGACCCAGACACATTTTGGATATAAAAGTGACAGTATTAACAATTGTATGGGATGTGCAAAACAAAGAAAAAAAGGATACTTAAAGTAAGCCCTATTGTTTTTGACCCAAATAACTATGTTATGGGCGAGGCCATTTACAGGGAATTGGGATGACTCAAAGATGATCTGGTTTTCAAAATAGACATCCTGATTCCACTAATCATCCACAACAGAAGGGATGACAAAATTTAGAGCCCTGTAAAAATCCCTACAGGGAGTACATAAAAGACCTTCTAGAAAATGTTACTATACTTTTATTCTTCTGTACATTATTATCTTCTATATGCATGCTAAGTCGTTTCACTCATGTCCAACTCTTTGTGATCCTATGAACTGCAGCCGCCAGGCTCCTCTGTCCATGGGATTCTCCAGGGGAGCATACTGTAGTGGGTTGCCATTTACTTCTTCAGGGGATCTTCCCAACCCAGGGATTGAACCTGCATCTCCAGCATCTCCTACATTGTCAGGCAGGCTCTTTACCACCAGCACCACCTAGGAAGCCCCATATATCAATACACAAATTACATAATTAGTCTCAAGCAGAAGAAGTCTGGCCAGTCTGATTATTTTATTTTTTTAGCTTTCTAGAAATGGAGAAAAGGCAAATAAAAAGGTTCCATATTAGTGAGTTCACTCTTAGCCGGAGTATTATGGATTCACTGACAAGAAACATTTCTTAATGGAGTAATATCCTGAAATATTTACCTATGATTATCTTAAAACAGGGAAAAGGGCACATGTAGCTCTATATTAAAAACATAATCCATTGTCCAGGAAGCATTCCCAGGTGTGTCCTTTTCTTTGGAGTGGATAGGGAAGGAACATTTTGGTCATTGTGACTTAGCTATGATTAAAAATATATATGGAAGTGATGGAATTCCAGTTGAGCTATTTCAAATCCTAAAAGATGATGCTGTGAAAGTGCTGCACTCAATATGTCAGCAAATTTGGAAAACTCAGCAGTGGTCACAGGACTGGAAAAGGCCGGTTTTCATTCCAATCCCAAAGAAAAGCAATGCCAAAGAATGCTCAAACTACTGCACAATTGAACTCATCTCACACACTAGTAAAGTAATGCTCAAAATTCTCCAAGCCAGGCTTCAGCAATACGTGAACCGTGAACTTCCAGATGTTCAAGCTGGTTTTAGAAAAGGCAGAGGAACCAGAGATCAAACTGCCAACATCTGCTGGGTCATGGAAAAAGCAAGAGAGTTCCAGAAAAACATCTATTTCTGCTTTATTGACTATGCCAAGGCCTTTGACTGTGTGGATCACCACAAACTGTGGAAAATTCTTAAAGAGATGGGAACACCATGCCACCTGACCTGCCTCCTGAGAAATCTGTATGCACATCAGGAAGCAACAGTTAGAACTAAACATGGAACAACAGACTGGTTCCAAATAGGAAAAGGAGTACATCAAGGCTGTATATTGTCACCCTGCTTATTTAACTTATATGCAGAGTACATCATGAGAAATGCTGGGCTGGAGGAAGCACAAGCTGGAATGAAGATTTCCAAGAGAAATATCAATAACCTCAGATATGCAGATGACACCACCCTTAAGGCAGAAAGTGAAGAAGAAGAACTAAAGAGCCTCTTGATGAAAGTGAAAGAGGAGAGTGAAAAAGTTGGCTTAAAGCTCAACATTCAGAAAAAGATCATGGCATACATCCCCATCACTTCATGGCAAATAGATGGGGAAAGAGTGGAAACGGTAGCTGATTTTATTTTGGGGGGCTCCAAAATCACTGCAGATGGTGATTGCAGCCATGAAGTTAAAAGACTTACTCCTTGGAAGGAAAGTTATGACCAACCTAGACAGCCTATTAAAAAGCAGAGACATTACTTTGCCAGCAAAGGTCCATCTAGTCAAGGCTATGGTTTTTCCAGTAGTCATGTATGGATGTGAGAGTTGGACTATAAAGAAAGCTGAGCACCAAAGAATTGATGCTTTTGAACTGTGGTGTTGGAGAAGACTTTTGAGAGTCCCTTGGACTGTAAGGAGATCTAACCAGTCCATCCTAAAGGAGATCAGTCCTGGGTGTTCATTGGAAAGACTGATGCTGAGGCTGAAACTCCAATACTTCAGCTACCTGATGCGAAGAGCTGACTCATTTGAAAAGACCCTGATTCTGGGAAAGATTGAGAGCAGGAGGAGAAGGGGACGATGGAGGATGAGATGGTTGGATGGCATCACTGAATCAATGGACATGAGTTTGGGTAAATCTGGAAGTTGGTGATGTACATGAAGGCCTGGAGTGCTGCAGTTCATGGGGTCACAAAGAGTCAGACATGACTGAACGACTGAACCGAACTGAAAACATAAAAAAATATGTTTGGAAAAAGACATACTCACACAAATCTCTCTCTTTTCTTTATTGCCACTTACTGATAAGTCCATCTGGTCCTCTAGAAGTTGAGGAGCTTGGCACTTAATAAATGCTGGGTGTACAGAACTGAAGTGGTATCAGTCTGGAGGAAAACATCTTATAAGACATTCATATATAAAAAGCTATTTTAATAGGATGCACCTGACTTGTTATGCACTTATTAAGCTGTAAGTCCTTTACTTGATGTCATGGGGGTTGGCCAAAGACAGTAAGATTCAGTCTCTCGAGAGCATCTAGTTTCTGTGGCACCATAAAATGAATTTAAAAATTTTTAAAAAATTTTATTTATTTATTTATTTTTTTAATCACAGCATTGGAATTTGAAATAAGTTTTAGCACTTTCAAATTGCTATAAGAGCATTGAGTCAAAATAATTAATGCTTCCTGAGTTTGGGGAAGTGTACAAAATATTTATCAAGCTTTGTAGTACAGAAAAAGTATGTTCCTCTGCTAGTCCATAGGTGAGAGACAGAATATGCAGGCAAAAATAATATTACTAGTGCAAAGCAGGCAGGCAGGACAGACCCAAAGATCCTCAAGAAGACATAGTATTGTATCTTAAAACTTAGCAGGGATAAACCAAAAACTAACAGTTACAGACTTATTTATTTTCCCCATAAAAGATCAGTAGAATCTAATAGTGTATTAATAAAAATACCTTATTTAACATGGTTCATCCTACAAATATAAAGATAATTTAATGTTATATTTGTCTATCAAAGACAAAACTTTCACTGAACATTTTCATAGATGCATTAGATCAAAAGTCTGAGACTTCACAATTTACTTAATGTTTAAAAAAAGAAAAAAAAAGAAAAACAGAAAACAAAATAATACACAGATGGGAACTTCTTCAAGTTAATGAAAATAAACATTAGTTAATAAAATAGTTAATAGAGAATTTTGAGGTACATTTCCTTAATATGGAGATAAGAAAAGAACTGTTGTCTTCATTCCTTCAGTACAGTATAATATCGGAGGGTCTGGATACCACCATTATACAAGGAAAATTGAAAACAGAAATGGATTTAAAGACTTATGGAAAAAAGTGAAAAAGTGTCATTAACTGAATGGAACATTACTACAGACATAGAAAAGTTAACAGAAAAAATAGACAAACTGTTCATACCACACAGAGAGTTCAGCTGAGTGATATATCATTGATGAAAGGACTTAAAATGTTAAGATGTCAATCATTCTAAACACCCCCCTGTAATTTTCATCCTATTATAATCAAAATTATAGCAGAATTTTGTGACTAACTCAATATCTTTTAAAATTAGATTTTAGTAGTTATTTAGCTCCATTTTTCAATATAAAGTTTAGTAAAACTAGTAGAGAGTTGAGGAGGGAAGGGTGTTTCTCACATTTAGATAAGAAAGACTTATTACCAAGCTGTGAAAATGAAACAAGAACAACAAAAGCAATAAAAAACAATAAATCTATGGTATTCCTCTTACGGGTGCAGAAGTATACTTAAGTAAGTGAATTAATAATCAAACTAAGTATAACCAGAAAAAATGGAAATGCAAAAACAATATGCCATTACTTCAAACTCATGAAACAGGTCTAAAAAGGAAGATATGGCCAGCTGTTGGTGAAAATATAAAAAATGAGGAAGTTTCATACAGTGTATCTATCTTATGATTCTGCAATGCTATATCAGAGCATAAATCCTGGAGAAACTCTTGAGAAGGATATACCTAATGTTATTCATTATACTGTTTATTTTTTTCTTAAACCAAATGTTGGAGGCACTGTATTCATCTGCATGAGGAAAATGAATATTAAGGGCTATTTTGGGAAATATAGAAGTAAAACCAAAATACATGCACATAGGCCAACATGTATCATTTTGAAAATATTGTCAAGTGAAAAATATAAAATACAGAATGACCTTTATGGCACAATAACATCTATATTGATTAAAAACACACCCACACAAATATATACTTTACAAAGGACACATACCCAAGAATATTTATTATTGCATCACTTAGAAAAAGAATGACCCAACTATTTGCAGTTGAGCTTCAGTAAGGAAATAAATACATAAATAAAAATAAAATAAACAGTATGTTTATGTGTTTATTGTATAGGGAAAACAATAAATGTGTCTTGGACTTGGTATTCAGTTGAGAAGAAATATTAGAAAGTGGATGAGTGGTATTTTGATTATGAAAGTTCATACATACTAAGGAGTCCAGACACTGATGGGGAACTCCAGCCTATGCAATTTGTTCTGCAGAACAATGGGAACCCATATGATTTTGATAAGTATTCTGAGTAAAGGTTAAAGTTTTAGATATATTTCACACTTGGAGACTTTTCTAACCATTCATCCCTCTCTTAGAGGTCACAATGAACATTCAAAAACTAAAGGCTCTTAGAAATCCTATTGCAATGGAAATATTTATTTATCCCAGGATATCTCAAATATAATTATACACACACACACACACACACACACACATTTATTGAAACACCAAATTCATCTTTTTAGATGTGTATATTTTGTGAAATACAATTTCAGTATGACTACTGGAATCAATAGACAAATTTAAGAGATTTTTAAGAGATAAAAAGATATGATAAAAGCTAATTTAATTCCCTTCCTCTTACCATCATCTTAATAAGGAACTTATTAAGGATACCATCATCTATTTATTGAGCATCTACATTGCACACAGCTTTTGTGGTAAGTGTGATTAGGAATAAAACAGTAGAAGAAATCACAGACCTTGTTCCCACAGAGCTAATTGGGGAGAGAAATTTAACACATGCAGATAATTAGGTGATGTGACCTACTGCATATGGCACTATCTCAGGAAGTGATAAATGTGGGGAAGCTGTCAAATCAATTGGTGTTCCAAAAAGAAAAAGCTCAAAAAAGGTCAGAAGGGCTAGAAGAAGCAATGTGCAAGAAGTTGAAATTGTCTGTTAGGCTTCCCTTCCCTATCTAGGAGAGGGGGCTTGTGAAACAATTACCTTTCATATAGGTTATTGTCATAGTCTACTGAATAGCACTCCATCTCTCATCTCTGTTATTAAGTGAACTTCCTAAAACATCACATTTAGCCTTTTTTTTTTTTTTCTGCCACTAACTTAAAATGGCTTCCTAACCATTTTTTAAAATTGTTTTTGGTTCAGCACAATAAATACATACTTATAGAACTTATTATATACCAGGTCTCAGTCAAACATAGTAGTAGCAGTTTAGTCACTAAGTCATGTCTCCAGTTCCTCAGTCGAGTCCGTCTCTCTGGGACCCAATGGACTGTAGCCCGCCAGGCTCCTCTGTCCATGGGATTCTCCAGGCAAGAATACTGGAGTGGGTTGCCATTCCCTTCTCCATCAGTCAAAAACATAGCCTCTGGCAAAAAGAAACTTTCAGGCTGGATTTTAGGTCACAGGAGAAGAGGGGCCTTATTATATTAAATAGTGACCTCCAAGCCAACAAATCCACTGAACTTTCCATTTAAAGTCTTCTCCCTTACTGTGATAAAGGTGAGCATCCCCCTCTTGTTTGCTGTTGCTGAAAACATCCAGCAATGCCCTCCCACTGGCACTCAACAACATACATTATTCACGCTTCAGGTTCCAGTTTCAGTATTGGGCACATGGTCACAAGACGAGCTCTGAACAAGCGGGAGTTAGGCAGAAGTAATAGGGAAGAGGGTCCAGAGTGAATGATCTTTATAAATAAAGGAAATAGTCCGAGAAAGTTCAAATGTTGGAGATTAAAAAGACAAACTAGTTCAACAGCTGCACTGTCTTTAGATGACAATGGTCACTCTGAGGGGGAAATAGAATACTAAACTGATTCAAGGGAGGTATTCATTTGTCAGGTTTAGGTACATGGATAAGATTGAGAGCTTTGAGGGACAGTTATTAGGTTATATGCCCTTAAAAATTCAGCTGTCTCTCTTGAGTTCATGCTATGCTAAGTCACTTCAGTCGTGTCCGACTCTGTGCGACCCCATAGGTGGCAGCCCACCAGGCTCCCCCGTCCCTGGGATTCTCCAGGCAAGAACACTGGAGTGGGTTGCCAGTTCCTTTTCCAATGCATGAAAGTGAAAAGAGAAAGTCAATTCGTTCAGTTGTGTCCTACTCTTAGCGACCCCATGGACTGCAGCCTACCAGGCTCCTCCTTCCATGGGATTTTCCAGGCAAGAGTACTGGAGTGGGGTGCCATTGCCTTCTCCGCTTGAGTTCATGGTCCTCCCCTATAAAGTGATGGGAACACACAACAGGTGTTTCCAAATTGCACTCCATGGAATCTTGCCTGATGCTGCTAACAGTTGGAGATGAAGAGGAAGGTCAGAGACTTTCCACCATCACTACCACTATCGCTTGATTTTAACTCTCCAAAAAATGTTACTTTACTTATCGAGGAGGCCAGTAAACTACACCACATGCCAAGTAAACTACATTGTATTTATTTTGGTTGGGAAATCTTTCTGGAAAGTTGATCCAACATTTTACAAAACTCCCTTTCAATATTTTATAAGCTTGTATGTTCCACTTGAAAACCTGTACGTTTAAAAAGGGCCAATAGAACTTTTCATGACAAAAGAAAGGCAGAACAATAGTCTCAAAGTTTTCTAAATTAAAACAGTATCAGACTACTTATTTCCTAGAAAAAGGAAGTTCGAGTTTTTGTTCTGTAACATTTCATCTATAGTATTAGAGAGACCATTTATAAGAATGAAGATACTGAAACGAAGCGGGATCTCATAGCTCTTCCTCCCCACTGTGTCCTCTGCTTACTTTTGTCAGTGAAAAACTTTAGCCAAAGAATAAGTTTAGTCAGAGAGTGAGAAAAGGCAGAAACAAAGGGAAACAGTTAAAGGAAACCAAGTGGTAATAGTTTAGTCATTAGCAAAGTCAAGAACCTTTAATTCCTTCTGAAGGGATATAGATACTGCTGCTGCTGCTGCTGCTAAGTCGCTTCGGTCGTGTCTGACATTGTGCGACCCCATAGACGGCAGCCCACCAGGCTCCCCCGTCTCTGGGATTCTCCAGGCAAGAACACTGGAGTGGGTTGCCATTTCCTTCTCCAATCTGAGCCATATCCTGTGAACTGTCTTATAGGGACTGAAACCCCTATCAGGTGGAAAAAGTTAACTACATGATAACCAGACTGTAGCCATAACATAAATCAAAGGCTTTAGGGTAGTTAATGAAGCAGAAGTAGATATTTTTCTGAAATTCCCTTACTTTTTCTATGATGTAACGGATGTTGGCAATTTGATTTCTGGTTCCTCTGCCTTTTCTAAATCCAGCTTGTATATTTTGAAGTTCTCAGTTCATGTACTGTTGAAGCCTAGCTTGAAGGATTTTGAGCATTACCTTGCTAACATAGGAAATGAGTGTAATTGTGGATTGTTTGAACATTCTTTGGCATTGCCCTTCTTGGAATTCAAATGAAAATTGACCTTACCCAGTCCTGTCCCCACTGCTGGGGTTTCCAAATTTGCTGGCATATTGAATGCAGCAGTTTCACAGCATCATCTTTTAGGATTTGAAATAGCTCAACTGGAATTCCATCACCTCCACTAGCTTTGTTTGTAGTGATGCTTCCTAAGGCCCACTTGACTTCACACTCCACGATGTCTGGCTCTACGTGAGTGACCCCACCGTCGTGGTTATCCAGGTCATTAAGACCTTTTTTTATAGCTCTTCTGTGTATTCTTGCCACTTTTTCTTAATCTCTTTTGCCTCTGCTATGTCCTTACTGTTTCTATCCTTTACTGTGTCCATCCTTGCATGAAACATTCCCTTGATATCTCCAATTTTCTTGAAGAGATCTTTAGTCTTTCCCATTGTATTGTTTTCCTCTATTTCTTTGCATTGTCCTAGAGATTTAGTCAAGACCTCTTCTGGTACAGAGAGGACAGCATCCTAATAGAATGGGATCTCTCTTACAAATGTAAGCATCTCTTACAAAAGGAACTTCAGTTTTTTGAGCCTTTCCCGTGTCTGCTATATCTTAAACGAATAAACCTAAAATAATTTAAAACAGAACAAAAAATGAAAAATACAGAAGTAAGTAAATAAATAAATAATGAGCCTAAAATAATCCTTAGGACAAAGAGGCAAATTTGGGGGTGGAAAATTCTGCTTTCCTTCTTGACAACTAAATGAAAGTTATGTGAGACAGTGACTGTGTTTTCCTTGATAATCTGTGTGTGTCCAGAATCTAGCATATTCATTTATAAGCATAATAAGATTTTAAGAAATATTTTATATTGAGAATGTGTGAATCACACAGGCCATTCACTTTTTCTTCTCATTACAGCTTAGAAAATATTGCCCCTCTTATCAGACACTAACACCTCTCCATCTTCTTTGGATTACAGCCTCCACCTTGTGTTGACCTGAAATATACTACCAGATGTCTCTCCAGCAAAGATGGGTTTATTCTGGGTCAGCTGAGAATGGCAATTCAGGATCTGCAGTCTTGGTGAGCCACATTTACGTTCCTACACAGTAAGGTAAGAACTCATCAATAGAAGGGAAAAGGAAGTTGGGAAGGCCATAGTAAACACATATGTATACATATACAAATATAAAACTCAATTGGATTCAGTCCAAATTCAATCGAAATCAATCCAAAAACTCAAGAACGTGTTAATGTTTCTTATATTTATAACACAGGTAATAACAGATTGTGACATCATGATTTCCAGAAATATATATATATATATATATATATATATACACACACACATATATGTATACTGTTTCTGCTTTATTGACTATGCCAAAGCCTTTGACTGTGTGGATCACCACAAACTGTGGAAAATTCTGAAAGAGATGGGAATACCAGACCACCTGACCTGCCTCCTGAGAAACCTGTATGCAGATCAAGAAGCAATAGTTAGAACTGGACATGGAACAACAAACTGGTTCCAAATAGGGAAAGGAGTACATCAAGGCTGTATATTGTCACCCTGCTTATTTAACTTATATGCAGAGTACATCATGAGAAACGCTGGGCTGGAGGAAGCACAAGCTGAAATCAATATTGCCAGGAGAAATATCAATAACCTCAGATATGCAGATGACACCACCCTTATGGCAGAAAACAAAGAGCAACTAAAGAGCCTCTTGATGAAAGTGAAAGAGGACAGTGAAAAAGTTGGCTTAAAACTCAACATTCAAAAAACAAATATCATGGCATCTGATTCCATCACTTCATGGCAAATAGATGGGGAGACAATGGAAACAGTTAAAGACTTTATTTTCTTGGGCTCCATAGTCACTGCGGACGGTGACTGAAGCCATGAAATTAAAAGACGCCTGTTCCTATGACAAACCTAGACAGGGTACTAAAAAGCAGAGACATCACTTTGCCAACAAAGCTGCTATAGTCAAAGCTGTGGTTTTTCCAGTAATCATGTACAGGTGTGAGAACTGGACCATAAAGAAGGCTGAGCACCGAAGAATGGATGCTTTTGAACTGTGGTGCTGGAGAAGACTCTTGAGAGTCCCTTGGACTGCAAGGAGAACAAACCAGTCAATCCTAAAGGAAATCAACCCTGAATATTAATTTGGAGGACTGATGCTGAAGCTCCAATACTTTGCCCACCTGATGGAACGAGATGACTCAGTGGAAAAGGCTCTGATTGGGAAAGATTGAGGGCAGCAGGAAAAAAGAGAACAGAAGACAAGATGATGGGATGGCATTACCAACTCAGTGGACATTAGTTTGAGCAAACCCTGGGAGACAGTGAAGCAACAGGGAAGCCTGGCATGCTGCAGTTCATGGGCTCATAAAGAGTCAGACTTGACTTAGGGACTGAACAACAACTAGAAACTCTTGCCAATGAAAAAGAAGTGATTTAAATCAATCTGCATAACAACCACACCGTTATTTTGCTGTACTTTTCCTGGTAACCTCCTAAAACTGCCTCCCTTACCCCCACCCCCACCCCATTTTTCTTTGGTCTTTAGCTGGAGACAGTATTTAAGGTGACAGTTTGGGCCATTTGGGGGAAATAGTACTTAGTGGTCCTGATCCTCTCCCAAGTACACAGGAGGTATATATGTTTTAAACTTCTGTTTGTTTCTTCTTTTCTTTCTTGTTAATTTGTCTTTCTGTTACAGGGAGGTCTCAGCCAAGAACCTAGCAGAGTGAAATAGCAGATAAAACACTGACCAGCTTAAATGAGTTCTCTCTCCTTAAATAGGCTGGTAGATTATAAAGCCTTGAGTTATGTTCCAGAGACAGCATAGCACAAATGTGCAACAAAACCCCTGTCTCCATGATGACCCAGGAACCACGAATTTCAATCTACTTAAAACTCAGAGAATGGAAATGTTGCTACTCGAGGCCTTTACAAAGCAAGATGTTCTTTAATAAGAACGATCTAGCTTCCAGCAACACGAGTAGCTTATATGGACTTATTCAAAACTGGCCAATCAAATTTCAAGTTTGAAATTCCCCTAACCCCTTAAATTTCACCCAGACCCTGGGTCAAGCAGAGAGATTTGAGCCCTGCCTCCTGTCTCCTTGCCAGTTGACCCTGCTTTATTCATCTCTGAAGCTGGTAACACAGTATTGGCTTCTATGCATGTTGGGCAGGGAACCCTTCCTTGGTAACAAGGGTGGAGGAAAAATGATTTTTTCCTCCCTACACAGTCAATATAGAAATAAAAGTAAATAAATAAATGCAATGACTTAAAATGCAGTTTAGATGGAATGAGAGTAACGAGAGAGGAGAGTTTAGAGAGAGCAGTGAGAGGGGGCCTCTCTGAAGAGGTGGTATTTGTGCAGAATGGAACTGTGCTGCCTTTTTTTTTTTTTTTTTGAATCCTGAGCATTTTGAGCTAACTCTCTGTGTGCTGTGTCTATGTCCCTGTTTCAATACTCTGTTTAACCTTAAAAAAAAAAAAAAAACAAAATCACCTGGATGTTGTACAAAGCTTGTTCTCAAAACTTTCGCAAGCCTTGCTCCAGTCTCCAGGAAACTGCTGAAATACTGCATCCTGATATTTCAGCTGCTACAAAGTTCTTGGTTCCTTCAGGAATATTTTACATTTCATTGCTATAATGATAGAGTTTATGATTATCTGCAGTATGTAATTATATCCATTAATAGTAACAGCACATTTTTACATTAATTATAATGAGAATTAATAAATAGTTTTATGGGTTTTTGGCTAGAAGGAAAAGTTTTGGTACTAATTACTCTTGTATAGCCAAAAATTTATGCATAAATTTACTTTGGTAATTATTTTAGGAAATTATGAAATTTCAAGTTCCAGTTACCATGAATTATGGAAGTAAGAAAAAAATATGTATATTAAGTGGGAAATTAAGCTTTGGAATACTAAACGAAAGGAATTTTAAGAGGAGGAAATTTGTTATGGAGTTTAAGAAGGCAAAGACAGAAGGACCTGAATTAAAACCCAATATTTGCCACTTGAAAGTGAAAGTCTCAGTCGCTCCAACCCTTTGCAACCCCATGGACTGTAGTTCACCAGGCTTCTCTGTCCATGGACTTTTTCACGCAAGAATACTGATGTGAGTTGCCATTCCTTTCTTCAGTGGATCTTCCCAACCCGGAAATTGAACCCAGGTCTCTTGCGTCACAGGCAGATTCTTTACCATCTGAGCTACCAGGGAAGTCCATGTCCATCTGTTACTTATTGTCCTTATTTAAACCCTCCGACCCTTTTTCATCCTTATTGGTAAGTTAGGGCTCAAAATAATCACTGCCCTGAGTTGTACCAAATTAAAGAGATGATTTTATAAATTTTTAGTATGCTGCCTGGTGTATCATAAATATTCAATAAATGATAGTTGCAAAATGAAGATAAAGGTGGCAGGTTTATGTAATAAGGGCTTAAGAAATGTATACATGGAGTCTCCTTAGGAGTCTTAGAGAAGGTAAACTTATTTAGAGCCATACTCTTTGATATCTGCAAGAGAACACAGACCAAATATAAGTGAGGCTGAGAGAGGCAGGAGGTGACTATGGAAACAACACTTCACAGCCCATAAAATCAGAAAGGCATCACAATTTTGAATGGAAGGTGAACGACAGTTAGAAAATCAATTCCCTCCTGGCATGAATATTATCCATATTAAGGCAAAATGATTTTACAGGCATCTCACTGAAATGCAGGGGAGTGAGATACTAAAATTATTTAGGTACCCAGGGCTAGTTAAGAGAGACTAATGTGTAATAGAAATCATTACTAATTTAGCGCTTGCAAAATACCTTCAAACATTTACATGAAGCCTTACTCCCTAAATATTTTCCAGTCTCTCTCCCTCACCTCTCTCATACTTCTGTTCTTCATTATGACTACTCTTGCCTGGAAGGGTTGTGGAATACTTTTCCTCATGATGAGAAGAGGTGGAGATTTTTCTACCTTTTGAAGTAGTCAAAATCTTAATTATCTCAGTTTCACTTATTAAATTGCCCAGTCCACACGGCAATCCTTGTGGTAGTTAGGGCAGGGGCTGTTAGTCCCATTTTTCTGTCTGGCAAATATTTGCCTTGAACTCTATTAAGATACATTCTCCTTCTCTCACCCAATTAATCATAAAGAGTTTCCCATTCTTTCAGACCATAGAAACAGAAGGCAATAGATCTGACCAATCAGGGTGGTCGATACAGTTCTCTCTGTGAATTTGTCTTTCTCTTATCCACTGCCTCCATTAAGAACACATCAGCGTTGTGAAGAAAAGAAAATACCTTCACAATTTCCAAATCTTGACAAAACACAGAGCCCTCAATAATGAGATTTACGTTCCCTCTTGTATTTCCTCCTGCAGGGAGGGTCTATTAAGTGTCCCATGCAGATGGCTGTCAAGCAGTTCTGGGAACAATGTTACAAATAAAAGCTCCCTGGCAGAGCCAGGAAAGGCACCCTCTGTCTTCCCCCTGCAGACTTGAAATGACCTCTGCTTGAAGCCTCTGTCTTCATTAGTGGAAAATTCTTCACTTCACATTTGGAGACATGGGCTCAAGGGATGCAGGCTAATGTTCTCCTAAATTGGGTTTAAGATTAGACCATATTCCCAACATCCTGCCGTATTTAGAGTCTTAAAGAACCCTAAATTCCTCCAAGTGAAACTGTGAAAGTGTCAGTTCCTCAGTCGAGTCCGTCTCTCTGGGACCCAATGGACTGTAGCCTGCCAGGCTTCTCTGTCCATGGAATTCTCCAGGCAAGAATACTGGAGTGGGTAGCCATTCCCTTCTCCAGGGGATCTTCTCCACCCAAGGATTAAACCTGGATCTCCTGCATTGCAGGCCGATTCTTTACCATCTGAGCTGTCAAGGAAGCCCAATTTACTCCAAAGGGAGCCTAAGTAATCTCTCTTTTCAGTGGGCCCTTGGAAATGTGCACTACAACTCAGAGAGACCTAGATCTCTTTATTCCCACTCAATACCTTCAATTGAGGGGTACCCAAATCTGCTTTCCCTCATGAATCAGTAGCAGTGATTTGCTAAAAAGTTTTGTTTGGGAACTTCCCTGGTGGTCCAGTGGTTAAGAATCCACCTGCCAATTCAGGAGACACAGGTTCGATCGCTAGTTCTGGAAGATTTCATCTCAGGGCAACTGAGCCCATGTGCTGCGACTACGGAAGCCCACACACCCTAGATCACATGCTCTACAACAGAAGCCACTGCAACGTGAAGCCCGCACACCGCAATTAGAAAGTAGCGTCGGCTTGCTGCAACTAGGGAAAGCCCATGTGCAGCAACGAAGACCCAGTGCAGTAAAAATAAACAAAGAAAGAAATTTTTAAAAAGCCTTCATTTGGGACTCAGAGGGCACTATGTCTGTTAGAAACATGACACAGTACAAATATGGGCTTATTCTAAGAACTATTTTGAACTCATCAGAGAAGCCACTGTCTTGCTGAATCTCCTCTCCAGCTGCAGATATACAATAAGCTTATACTGATAACAGGGGGAGGGTGACTACTCGGTTCTTAAATAAAGGAGAGGCCAACATGTATACACTGCTATATTTAAAACAGATAACCAACAAGGACCCTTGTTATATAGCACAGGGAACTCTCCTCAATATTCTATAACAACCTAAATGGGAAAAGAATGTAAAAAAGAATATTTACATGTATATGTATAACAAAATCACTTTGTTGTACACCTGAAACTAAACATTTTTAATCAATTATGCTCCAGTATAAAATAAAACTTAAAAAAGAAAAAAGTCAATAGCCAATGGAGAATCAAGATTCACCAGAATCTAAGTCAAACAATTTCACATTGTACTTGAAAGGCATTTTCCTTGGCCATGCTTCCTTCCCTTTAAAATTATTGAAACTAATGTACACATTAGTATCACAAAACTGCCATTGTAGATTTTAAGTGTAGTAACAGAGCAATAAGATTACGTATTCAACTGTATGCCCCATTTATCTGTTCATCTATCCATTCATTCACTAATTTAACTAATATTTATTTTTAGTTTATTCTCGTAGACATTGTTCAAGATAATTGGATAACATCACTGAACTAAAGAGCCGTAACATCAGCTCTCCAGGTACCGTTCTGTGAAGAAGACAGACAATAAACAGTACACTTGAAACAACAGCCTGTTGTGGAGACTTCTGTATTCACTGAATGTTAATCGTATTTCAACCTTAGGTCATGGTTTTCTGTGAACCTCTCTGAGTTTCTATAAAACTCTACCTCCTCACAGCACTTTTAAAGTAAACTTGGTACATGTGTGCATGCATGCGTGTGTGTGTTTAGGGGGAAGAATGACAGAAGTATATTGAATGTAAGTATTAACTACTTTATAAGTGAGGAAAGGATTCCAACTGGTTTGCCTGACTCTAAAGTCATCCTGCTACTGCTATGCTGCACGAACTCTAACAGTGCTGCAGAAATGAACAAATATAAGTAGAAGTTTCTTCTGTGAATTGTATGTATCCTGATAGAATTCAATCACCATTCCTACTTTCTCTTTCTTCCTTTTCTTCCATCTTTTTTTTCCTTCAACCCTCCCATCACTTCTCACTTCTTTTCCTAAAATAATAATTATAGGAAATACAAAAAAGGAAGACTCAAGTCTGCTGAGAATACTCAGGTTAAAAGAATCAGATAATAGATATTTACTTGTGTTCATTTTTTATAAATTTTGGTTTTCCTGATTCTTCAACATGCCCAGCCCTTTTTTTTTTACACAAAAAAAGAAGTTGAATAATTTATTTTTTCATTTGTCTTTTGCCTTTCTCCCATATTATCTTTCCCTTCAAAAAAAAAAAAAGTCCACAGGACCTCCTCTTCTCTCAAAAGTAAAGTTCTTACCAAGAATTCTTGAACTTTAGCAACTGGACTCTAATCTATATTTATTTTCACATTAAAAATAAATATCTAATTTTTGTATACTTTGCATTAAAAGTATAGTTCTGTTGATCTTAGGGATCTCCTGATACACTGTTAAAATCCAGAGAGTATTTCCTGTTCTCCATATTATTATTTTTAATGAAATGTCAACTCTTCGTTCTATCTTCTCTTTAGAAATCCAGTTTAAGTATCTCTTCTCTGCATTGTCAGAGTTACTTGCTACCCACCCAATGTCTGCAGTGAACTTACACTTTCACAGTTGTCTATATACTTCCTTGTCTGAGACAATAAAATTCAGGACTTAAGAGATAGCAATCAGAGGGAAAATATCTGTGAGAAAGGAAATACACAAATGCACACACATGTGCATGCACACACACACACACACATGTATTCTTAGACCCAAGAGAGTGTTTCTGTTGGATCACTTCTTTCTCTGTTCCATGCACAGCAAAAAACTACATACGGTTAATGCATCAAAAAAATACTTGTTTTTAGCATGTTTAAACTGTTGAGTGAGATGTTGATCTTCCTTTAGTGAGAATCTGCCCTAGAATAAATAATCTTGTCATCATAAAGTAAGTCAGTAATAAATAAAATGATTTTCCTATGCAATGTTATATTCTTCAAACATTTTTTAGGTTTTTAGCTATTTCTGTTTTCTAGATATTTACTATAAGGATGCATATGGAAAGTAAGAGCTTTAGCATGCAATTTAGGGGCTTGAAACTCACAATCAGTTCCCTCCATAAGAACAGTGAACTAACATTACCATAACCTAAGACTGGAAGATTCCTATTTCTCTGCCTCTTTCCTTTCTTCCTGACAATACCCAGGTATATTTCAACTGCCACATCACTCTACCTCTCTCATTTCATGCTATCTGGAAACAATAAAAAGGAAAAGTAGAAATATGCAGGTCAAATCTGCCATGTTTTCAAATATGTATGGAAATCTTCCATAAGTGAAGTGGAATGGAGACTTCCTAAAAAAAACTAATTTTCAAAAAATCTGCTTTACATAAAGTACAGTAAGACTCTGCACTGGTCAAATTTACTACTTAAGTTTCATCCTTGATAAAATGAGGAAGCAGAATGACTATCAGTTTTATACAAAGTACGTCAAGTCCAAGGTCCAGACTGCAATTTCTATCTTCTCCAAACTGATCTCCTTCCATTTGGCATGTCCTTTTTATGTGTACCTCTGTGATTCTGCATTTGTGATTTTCTTATACTTTGAATTTCCCAATTATACCTCTTCCTTGTACATTTAGTAAAATTTTAAAATGGATATTGAGGGACTGGCCCAGTGGTTAAGGATCCATGTTCCTAATGCTGGGGGCACGGGTTCTATCTCTGATCAGGGAACTACTGCATGTCACATGATATGACCATAAAATTTTAAATAAATAAATAATAAGGCTACTGAATTAATGTCATATCCAAATGCATGCTAAACCAAATATATGTCTGATGAGAGGAAGGTCCTGGGCCACCCTCAGGGGAAAATCAGTAATTGCCAAATATAATTTTTGAGTAAATTAACTCTCATTTCTGAAACCTGAAATGAATAGAACTCCCTTGAATCAGCAGTCACAGCCCTATGTGATGTGCATGACCTATGTCATAAGAGAAAAAGGGTGAAAAAGATATCTTTCCTAAATGTATCCATTCTCTGTGTATTTATTCCATTTCACTTTATAAGTTGCTAAAATAACCCTTCCAACAATTACTAGGTGACAAAAACCAAATCTCAGTTAAGGTTAAATAGTACTTAACAAGAGAACTTGGAAAAATGAGTGTTTTGGGATTATCCTATAAGAGGTTTTACTCTCAAATAGTGGCAATTGTTTGTACTATTGCAGTCTATATACTACTAGACCAACAAGTGTAAAAACCACTGGTTGGCAAAGACGTGCTTTGCTTTCACAACTTTCCTGGTAATTGATAACTGAAGCTGACCTGGGAATTGCTCTCCTGTGATGGTGATGTCTTAAGCTGGATATCCTTGCAGTTTAGAGCAAGATTTGACTATAACTTTGGAGTCTTCATATCTTAAAATACTAGCCTATTTTGAGAATAACTTTTTGTTTCTTTTGCCAAGATTAAAATGTATACATTTCAAAATATTATCCAGGAAAAAAAATCAACAGAACTTTTAATGGTCACTAAAAATTTGAAGCAGAGTAATAATCATTTTACACTACCTACTATACTATCAAATGCTCTATACTTTAAAAACCGTACTCCCAAATTACAGATGAGCAAACTAATATGGTACCTCAAATCTTGAGATAATTAATTCATGGGGGAGAGCTTAATTCCACAGGGGCAGGAGCTGGATTTAATTACAATAGAGTTTATATCCATGACACCACTGGTTCGCAACTAGGGGTGGGTTTTACCCTCAGGAGGCATCCAACAGTATCCAGAGACATTTTTGGTTGATATTAGGAATGTGCGACATTTAGAATGCGGAGGCTAGCAATACTGCAAAGCATCCTGCAACGGCCAGAAAGGCCCCCATAACAGAGAATCATGTGGCCCAAATATCAGTGCTGAGGTTGAGAAACATTGCGTTACACTGCAGATTCCTAACTTCGAACATGTTTGAGGATCACCTAGGAAACTTCAGAAATACTTACATTCAGTCTGAGGAAATGCGATTTCACTGCTCTGATGTATGATCATGATTCTAGGATTTAAAAAAATAGTTTTTTATATATTTATTTTTGGCCGGGTAGACTAAGCTGCAGCTCATAGGATCTTTGTTGCGGGAATGGGAACTTTTGTTGCGGTGCATAGGTTTTTCTCTAGTTGCTGTTTCACTATTTCACTCTATTTTGCCAAAAATCATTTCAAAGACCAGTCTGTTTACCCGGCACCTCTCTGGGGGTGCTGGCCCCCCTTGTCCCAGCTGAGAGAACACAACACTAAGTGTCTGTGTATCCTGGAAACTGCCTGCCATCAGGAACACCTTGAGGCCTCTCTGCAGCCTGTCCTGCTACTTCCGTGTTGCCTTTCAGCTTTCCATGCCCGGGCTACCAGCTGTGAATATTGCACCTCTCAAAGCAGGTGCACCAGATCTGCCAGCCAGGCTGCTAGGCTGCCATCAACAGCTAGACCCACCTGGAACTCTACGTCTCCTACCTGTACCTGTCCACGGCCCATTTCTTTGCTCAATATTTTCTGCACCAGTGGCCTAAGGAGTGGGAGCCCTCAGAGAAGCTAATGGGGCTGCAAAAGCAACCCCATGGCCACATCCACTTCTATGACAAGAAGGCAAATCACAAAGATTAGGAGACCAGCCTGAGGCAATGGGCAATGGGGTGTGTCTTCCACTGGGAGAAGTGCATGAACCTGAGCCTGCTGGATCCATACCAACCGGCCACCAAGAGCAACACCCACAGGTGTGGCTTCTGGAGCTGTCACTACTGGCACAAGCAGGTGAAATCAAAGAGTTGGGAGGCCATCTCACCAACCTGCCTAAGATGGGTGTTCCAGAAACTGGCATGGCAGAGTCCTTCTTTGACAAGCTCACCTTGGGTGATGGCAATATAAAAACTGCTTGGACTGCCTTCCTCATAGCAACAGGGTGACTTCCCTTGGAAATGCAGATCTCTATATATCCATATCTATATCATCTATAGCTAGGGTTTCTCAGGTAGCTCAGTGGTAAAGAATCCGCCTGCCAATGCAGGGGCTCCAGGTTTGATCCCTGGGTAGGGAAGATCCCCTACCTATGAGAATGAGAGAGGATTCTCTCTCTCCACATACTAAATGTCGCACATTCTCTCCACTAGAGAGAATGAGTAGGAAATGGCAACCTGCCCTAGTATCCTTGTCTGGAAAATTCCATGGACAAAGAAGCCCGGTGAGCTACAGTCCATCGGGTGGCAAAGAGTCAGACAGGTCTGAGCAACTGAGCACACATTATATCTCTATCCATAGAGAAAGGGATTCATTACAAAGAATTGGCTCATGTGCCTGTGGAGCTGAGAAGTCCCACAGGCTGTTGTCTACAAGTTGGAGGCCCAGGAAAGCAGGTAGTATATCCATATAGTTCCAACCCCAAGAACAGAGAACAAGGAAGAACAGTTGTACGACTCCTAGTTTAACCTAGTTAAGGTTGGACAGCCAAAAGTGTAAATCCTGGGCAGTGGCGGGAGGAAGACCAATCTCCTATGTCAAATAGTCAAGAAGAAGCTAACTCACTCTCCCTCTGCCTTTTCCTTCTCTTCAAGGCCTCAGTGGATTGAATGAGGTCCAGGCAAATTGGGGAGAGCAATCTGCTTGACTCCATCTAAGACTCAAATGCTAATCTTTTCCAGCAGCACCCTCCCAGACATACCCAGAAATAATGCTTAACCAGCTCTCTGGGCACCCCTTGGCCCAGTCAGGTTGACTCATAAAGCTAACCATCACATTTTCCAAACCTTAAATCACACATGTGTCCTTTCTTAAGTATTCCCTGCGGACGCTCCAAAGGTATTCTCATTTTTCTTCTTCCTGCTATGTGTCCTGGAGGAGGATTACTGCCTAATGCACATAACAGGCTCTCTAGTCCTTTGTTTCTCTCCCTTCTTAGCTACAGTTTTGCAGTGGCTGTTTCCCAAGGTGCTTTTTTACCATCACTTATTTTGTACTCTGACCCTCCATTAAACTTTCTTTAAAACCTCTTTTGAATGGACCACCTCTTCCCCCTGCTGCCTTTTCCCTGTGACACCATGTAGCAGAGAGAGAATGAGCACTAGTCTCTTTCTCAACTTACAAGACTAAGCCCAGGATGGAAACCCTATGCTTATGATTGCATTTAAATTTAATTACCTCCCCAACATCCTACCTACAAATACCATCACTTTGAGAATTAGGGTTCCATCAAACATATTTTGGAAAGACACAAACATCTAGTCTGTAACAATCACTAAACCTCTTTTGCCTGTGTAGAATCCAATGATCAAATAAAATAAAGTGCTGATTTTTGTAAAAAAAAATCTCAGTGACTTTTTTTAGGATTAAGTGAGAAAATAAAATAAAACTCTTTTTTTTTAACCATCAGTTCAGTTCAGTCACTCAGTCATGTCCAACTCTTTGTGACCCCATGGACTACAGCATGCCAGGCTTCCCTGTCCACCACCAACTCCCAGAGCTTGCTCAAACTCATGTCTATCGAGTTGGTGATGCCATCCAACCATCTCATCCCCTGTCATCCCCTTCTCCTCCCATCTTCAATCTTTCCCAGCATCAGGGTCTTTTCCAATGAGTTGGTTCTTTGAATCAGGTGGCCAAAGTTTTGGAGTTTCAGCTTCAGCATCAGTCCTTCCAATGAATATTCAGGACTGATTTCCTTTAGGATGGACTGGTTGGATCTCCTTGCAGTCCAAGGGACTCTCAAGAGTCTTCTCCAAAACCACAGTTCAAAAGCATCAGTTCTTTGGTGCTGAGCTTTCTTTATAGTCCAACTCTCACATCCATACATGACTACTGGAAAAAGCATAGCTTTGACTAGACAGACCTTTGTTGGCAAAGGTCTTTTTAATATGCTGTCTAGATTGGTCATAGCTTTTCTTCCAAGGAGGAAGCATCTTTTAATTTCAGGGCTCCAGTCACCATCTGCAGTGATTTTGGAGCCCCCAAATTTTTTTACCATATACACTTCCAAACCCCATCAGGAAAGTGAAGATCTTAACTAAATCCTTGACTCTTAGGAAATGTACACTGAAGTGAGATAATGTACTTTTAATTTATCTAAGCCTCAGATTTCTTATCATTAAAATGGTGATTGATTGGCCCAGAAGTTTTAGTTTATTAGATTTCCTCCACTGGCATTTTCTAGAGAGATGAAGTTGGGAAAGGCAAGTTGGATTACTGGTTTAGAGGGTTTAGGTAGATTATCACTCAGGGTTTCAGGGGAAAAAAGTCTCAAAATAGGGCATTTTCAAGAAAGTTTATCTGCAGTGGACTCTGCAAAAGTAAGCCATAGAAATATACTTTCTGACTATGTTCCCCTGATGCAGGTCTATAATCTGTTATTAATACAACTAGAAGCAAAAGAACAGAGAAACTCTGGTACACACAGGTGGTTCTTGTGGCATTAAGATAACTTGGAAGAAGGGTGGAAGGCAGACCTGGAAGAAAAAGGCAGAGTTTGACACATTGGTCATTTTGTTACTGGCTACTCATTTCTACATCACTTTGTTGACAAAGGTCCGTATAGTCAGTGCTATGGTTTTTCCAGTATCATGTATGAATGTGAGAGTTGGTCCATAAGGAATGCTGATGCTTTCAAATTGTGGTGCTGGAGAAAACTCATGAGAGGCCCTCGGACTGCAAGGAGATAAAACTAGTCAAACCTAAAGGAAATCAACCCTGAATACTCAGTGGAAGGACTGATGGTGAAACTGAATCTCTAATACTTTGACTATGTGATGTGAAAAGTCCACACATTGGAAAAGACTCTGATGCTAGAAAAGATTGAGGGCAGGAGGAGAAGGGGGTTACAGAGGATGAGATGTTCAGATAGCATCACTGATTCAAAGGACATGAATTTGAGCCAACTCCAGGAGAGAGTGGAGGACAGAGAAACCTGGTACACTGCAATCCATGTGGTTCCGAAGAGTTCCACAAGACTTAGCAACTGAACACAACTCATTTCTGCATATTACTTAGCTTATAAAAATGTTTTCATATAAAGTATTTCATTAGATCATGAAATCTTTAGATAAAATATCTTAAACATAGCATTTAGAAATCTTTTTTTCAACTGTTAAATTTTGTCATATTTTTTGAAAGTTTTTTTTTTTTTAAGTAGCATTTATAAGTCTTACAGAAAATATAGAAACTAATAGCTTATGTTTTGGACAACAAAACCTACTGAGTTATTGACCAATTACAATCTAATTAATATGTCTCCTAAAAATAGTTTTTTTTTAAGTTTTTATTTTGCCTTTATTAATTTATATATTCATCTATTCATACTTCTACATTTATTTAATACATACCACTAGCACATTTATTGAGTAGCTACTATGTATTAGAACCTGAGGATTCAACAAAGATGGGCATGATCTCTGCCACTTGCAATTTAATGGGAAACAGGTCTGAAAAAATGAAGCATGGCTTATTGGAATATTTTTGAAATCTTTTAATCAATAAGTTGCTTGGATAAATTTTAAGTAAGCATCATTTTGTTGAAAATTTTTAATTTGGTGATTATAAAATGATTAAATTGTGTAGAGTTTATAAAGCAGAGTCTAAAACTCAAATTTCCTGACCCAAAGGTCACTGCTTTTCCAAACTCAATTACTTTCTCTAAAATGGATTTTACTGTTAAGAATTGATCATCTTCATCTGTAAAACTGTTAGTTGGCTTTTACCCTTGTTCCTCCTTATTTTAAAGATATTCAATCTTGAATTTTATGAAATATATTAAATACATATTTCTCACCTGAGATGGAATATCATTTTCATGAGAAAAATCATAAGTTGAAGACTACCCCTTCCATAGTGGCTAGAATGAGCCAAACCACAGAATGCAGATAGTTTAATATGAGCAACCTAGATTTTAAACTCACACTATGCATTAGAACCTTTTAATAAAACTTAAAATCAGAACTCTTTTCAACTACTAAGTTAATTCTTTAATAATTCTTCTGAACAATTATTTTGTTCAGAAAAATTTAATCTGATTTAAATAAATAGAAATGCCTACAAACTATGCAGATAAAGATGTATTTTTTTTTTTTTTTTGAAGAACAAAATCATTTAATGATGCTCCCTGAGTGAAAACTCCATTATGTTCTCTCCAAATAGTTAATTCTTCCATTCCATTACTGATACTGCCCTCATTTTAATTAGTAATCTGGAGATAGGAACATGGACTTCAGAGTCTGTGTCTTAGTTTTGCACTTGGAAGTTGATCTGGGCATTGCTGTTTAGATGGGGAGAAACTTTTTTCCCCCACATAATATATCAGAATATTAAATCAGACAACAGGTTAAGCCAGCCAAAAAATAAATAACTATACTAATAAGCATTCTATAAATACAAAATCTTAATCACTGGAAAAAATTTGCTAGGATGAAGAGTAAGCATTCATGCAAAAGCTGAGAGTGGCAAATAGCATTTTCATCTGATATCTCCCCGCTATTAGGTTCATGGGCAACATTATTTAACTCCTTAATAGGTCCCGCTAGATGAACACCCATTTCCATACTAACTCCTTCTACTCTTGCTCATACTCCAGGCACAAAGTTCTTCTCTGTTCCTAGAACAAGCCTCTAGGTTTCTGTACCTATTGCTCCCTCTGTCTGGAGTGTTCTTCCTCATAAGGATGGCTGTGCATCAATTTATAAATAAACCATATCCTCAAAGCCATCCTTACTTACTGTATTTTATTTTTTGTTGATTTTGATATTGTATCTGAAATTATTTCTTACTTTGGTTCACTTATCTATCCTTGTCTTGGACACCAGAATGTAAGCGCCATGATAACTAGACTTCTGAGTGCTTCATTGTTGTTACTCTGGTGTAACAATAGAGTGTGGTTAAAGCATGTGCTCAATATTTTATGAAAGACTGTATTATGCCACAAGAGGCAGTCTGATACGGTAAGCAGCCATGTAAACCTGGAGCTAGACTTCTCAGATTCAAAATCTTGTTCTGCTATTTCCAAATTATATGCCTCAGTGTCCTTGGATGCCTCAGTCTCCTCACCTCTAAAACTATAATAGTAATTACCTTGCAAGTGTTTGGAGGATTAAATAGGTTTATATTTGTGACATGTTTTGGATCATGAAAGGCATATAGCAAGTGCTGGATATATGTTGCTAAATACCTGTACGTGTGCAGAAGAATGTGTGCGTGTGCTTATTAATTAAAAAAAAATAGTTTGAGGTACTTCCCTGGTGGTCCAGTGGTTAAGAGTTCATCTGTAAATGAATGCAGGAGACATGGGTTTGATCCCTTGTCCAGGAAATAATACCCCATGTGGCAAGGGGCAACTGAGCCCATGAGCTTGAACAACTGAAGGCTGCATGTTCTAGAGCCTGTGCTCTGCAATAAAAGAAGCCATAGCAAGGAGACGTCCATGTACCACAACAGGAGAGAAGCCCCCACTTGCCACAGCTAGAGAAATCCTGAGTGCAGCATGGAAGACCCCATGAAACGGTAAATAAATACATAAATAAATGAAAATGTTTGACTTATTAAGCAGTTATAATGTAGGAAAACTGAATGTTTCATAGAGTCCATTACCCAGAATTTAGTGTCACAGTTAAGAACTTAATAGTTTCATAATTTTGGGTAGAGAAGCTTGGTTTCTAACACCTTTGGCAACCAACCTCCACTTGCTCCCATTCATCCCCTCAGTGACAAACACTGACTTTCTGGCTTCAGGTGTGTCCAGTGCTCCTGACTTCCCATACCCATCGCTGCTACCCCGTCTCATGGTGCGGGTGTCTGCTTATGGCTGTCTTCCCCATCTTTGATCCACCTACCCAGGGCTGTTACCACTGCCAGTAACAACCTCTGCTTCCCCCTGTGCAGTCAAGAGTCTTCCCTTTCAAGCTACTGAGCACTCAGTTGCAGGCTAAACTGTCAGATTTAAGTTGGTTTCCTGTAATTCTGTTCTCAAACTCCCATCTGAGGGGTTTAGATAAGTAGAAAATACAAAAGAACAATTTGTAAACACATGTTTCTATAGCTCTGCACACAATGTGGAGGAACAAAGGGGAGTCAGAAATCCCTGATCTAATCTGTGGAATTGAAAAGAAGTCATGACTATTTTGACTTATTTAATTTTGTGGAAATAGCATTTGAGCCTAATGTGGTTGAGGTTTTGGTTTCCATGTGTTAATTGTTTTAACATTTTCCTCGTTTAATAATGCACAGCGTAAGTGACAGAAACAAAATTATTTCATATTTGCTTTAGATATATTCCTTCTAATATGTAGTGTGAAACACCATTTGGTTTGTAGAAAGGTGCTCAAAAAAAGTCAGTGAAAAAAACATAGTGAAATATCCTTTGGTAAGGACCGGGGATATAAGTTGCTCTGTGGTTTGGTTTGTCCACAAAATGCTATGTGTTTGGCTCCTTGTACTAAGTACTTGGAGAAGGTAATGGCACCCCACTCTAGTTCTCTTGCCTGGAAAATCCCATGGATGGCGAAGCCTGGTAAGCTGCAGTCCATGGGGTCGCTGAGTCGGACGCGACTGAGCAACTTCACTTTCACGCATTGGAGAAGGAAATGGCAACCTACTCCAGTGTTCTTGCCTGGAGAATCCCAGGGACGGGGGAGCCTGGTGGGCTTCCGTCTATGGGGTCGCACAGAGTTGGACACTACTGAAGCGACTTAGCAGCAGCAGCAACTAAGTACTTTGCCCTGTGCAGGCAATAGAAATCTTTAAAACACAATCCTTGCTTTCTGAGAGTTCAGTTTCCTGGGGAAATTAAAAAGGTATACAAATAATGTGAGATATGAAGTAAAAGATGGTATAGAAAAAGATGATTACAATAACCTGAGACTGAAATTTCAAATTTCCACATTACCGTGAGATAACATCTTGTCAAACAAAATACCATCCCAGGACCTTTGTTAATGTTCTGAGAATTAGGTCTGGAAATGGAGGAACCCAATTAGGAAGAATCTTGAAATCCTGTCTATATAATATTCCAGAGAGAGAATGAATTTTCTTTACTGGTTCTGTGTTATCATATGCAAAGCAATTCTCCTGTTTAGTCCTCAGCAACTTTAAAATAATGAACTGGTGCAAGACTGTCTAAGATATCTTTAAGTTCTAACAGTCTACATCTACTGAGATGTCTCCCAACTCATCCTAATGTTTTCCCCAGCATATTATTATTTTTCTTACATTTCTACCTAATCTGAGGCATAAAAGTACTTTTCTAGGTCTTAATGCTTACAAAGATATGTATGCAAAAAGGCAAAGTGCTATTACAAAAGGGAGAAAATAAAATAAATTGAGAGAAACAACAGAGGAATACCTAATTCTCAGAGTTTTACATGAGTTGTTTTCTTCCAGGAAAGGATTATAAATCAACTGCATTGTGAGAGTATATAATTTACTTTTTGGAGCTATTCTGTGAACGTGGTGAAATAAATTAGTTGTAGAAGAAGAAAGGAAAAAAAATGCTGAACAATAAAAGATGTAGTGTTGTCTTGAGAACTAATTAAGTTAATGTTTCTACTGAAGGAACCACACAGCTGAAAGCCTTGGCTAGAGTGCTTCTTCTATCTGAATAACTGGTTCAAATCCAGCACATGCTTCTAGTGATCAGAACCAAATCTAGCAGCTCACTGTTTCAATGTTTGTGGAAACTAAATGGAAGGGCAAAATCCAATCTCTTAAGCCAGTGCCTTGTCACCAAGTCATATAATGATCTTGCATTTAAGTCAATTCAGTCTTAAAATTGAACCTCTCTTTCTTCTAAATCATCAGTAAGGGACTTCCCCAGTGGTCCAGTGTCTAAGACTCCATGCTCCCAAAGCAGGGGGCTTGGGTTCGATCCCTGGTCAGGGAACTCGACCCCACATGCTGTGATGAAGAGCTCACATGCAACAACTAAAGATCCCTCATGCCACAACTAAGACCCAGAGCAGCCAAATAAAGAAAGAGACATATATGTTTAAAGTCATCAGTAAGTCAACTAACATTGATTGATTGTCCAAGCTATGACAGGTATTTACTGCTGCTACTTAATACTGCTGGCTATAGAACATAACAAAATGGGCATGTTTTTCCTTTTACTAAGCTTACAATCTAAAAAAGAATGTAAATGGTAAATAGAGCTGGTGGAAACCTACTTACTCATTACAATGGGATCTGGTTCTTGGTCAGTGGTTTGGTTATGCTGTTACCCACATCCATTTTAAACACGTTCTGCCTTGCTATGAACCCTGGGAGACTGAAAACTGTTCGACTCCATCATTCAGGCTCCTCTGGACACCAGCTGAATTTGGGCAAGTGTGAGGCGCCATCCAAGAGAGAACAGCCAGAAGGAAGAGAAGTCAGGATATTTCTTTTTCATCTGTTTTCTTTATGGTTGTGGTTCCAGAAAGGTATATATTCCTTCACTTACTGTCATAGTTCCTTCTAAGCAACTTCTTTTTCAAGGTTCCAGATCATGCCTGGTTCTAGTAACACGACTTTATCTTTTTCTTCTTTAGGTCTAGAAATGGGACTGTCATTTGGCTGCCAAAAGTTAGGTGTTTCATTATCCATTGTGAACTGGCTCACATCTCTGCAAATGTCCTTTCACTAAATTTTTATGAATTGAATGATCCTAAGTGTTTCATTGATGATATGGCCAGCATAACTATAAACAAGGTTAAACTGGGAATCAAAATCAGTATTCAAAACTTAAAAAACTTAAACAACTTAAACATATAAATTTACACTCATCAGTCTTTCAATATAATGAGAATATTTTTTCTCAGACTATGTGCTTCTTGATTAGAATTCAAACTTGCCTTTATTGAATGATTCTCACATATAATTTATGCTGTCAAATTTATGATTTCAATTTTAGTAGAGATATGAGAACTTATTCTTGTAAAATAAGTGCAGTATCTGTTTGGAATTTCTCCCACTCTTATATTGTTTCTTGCTCACCTAAAGTAGGAGAACTTTATTTTTTGCTACAGTCTTTATTGTGTCTTTATGAAATATTCCATTTTGTTTTCATAAATGTGGCAATTCTTCCTTTTCTTACCCTAATTAAATATTGCATAAACACAATGAAACACAATAAATAATTGCAATGTAAAATACAAATGAAATAAATAGGGTTGGAAACAACAACATATTTGAATAAAGAAATTATAATGCAAATTGTAGCAGCAAGTGGCATCTTAGAGGAGCCTGTTGGCTGAGTGTCTGTATTTTTACCCAGAAAATGTAGTGTTAATTAAACCATTTTGGTTAATTAGAAGAGAATTGTAAGACTTTATTGCTTAATATGAACATTCCCAGGCTCTCAACTGGTAAAGAATCCACTTGCATTTCAGGAGACCCTGGTTTGATTTGCTGGTGTTTCAGTCTGTAAAGAATCCACAATGCAGGAGACCTGGGTTCGATCCCTGGGTTGGGACGATCCCTTGGAGGAAGGCTTGGCAACCCACTCCAGTATTCTTGCCTGGAGAAGCCCCCTGGAGAGAGGAGCCTGGCGGGCTGCAGTCCATGGGGTTGCAAAGAGTTGGACACGACTAAGCAACTAAGCACAGCATAGCACGAACATTTCCAGGTGGCTCAGTGGAGAAGGAAATGGTAACCCGCTCCAGTGCTCTTGCCTGGAGAATCCCAGGGTCAGGGGAGCCTGGTGGGCTGCCGTCTATGGGCTTGCACAGAGTCGGACATGACTGAAGCGACTTAGCAGCAGTGGTAAAGAATTCCCCTGCCAATGAAGGAGACTCAGGTTTGATCCCTGGATCAGGAAGATCTTCCAGAGAAGGAAATGGCAACCCACTCCAGTATTCTTGCCTGGAGAATCCCATGGACAGAGGAGCCTGGAGGGCTACAGTTCATGGGGTGGCAAAGCGTCAGAGACCACTGAGCACAAGCTCATAGGAGCATGATAAATAAAATTACCAACACTATAAAAGCATGACAAGTTTGTACCTAATAGCCTGGGAGAAAGGAAGCCAGGAAGTATTCTCAAAAGAAGTGATATGGAAGTCAATCCATACCTGAAAGATGACTAGGATTTATTAAGGCAAAGAGGGATGATTATTCCCCTAGAAGAAATGACATATGGTAGATACTGATACACAGAAGTAAGTGCAAACTGAGAGAAAGAGAGAAAATTCAATTGAGATGAAAAGGCAGGACTCACTACGTGATATTTATACAGCTTGGCCAGTGGTTTTACCTCTGCAAGCAGATTTTTAATCCACCTCATTGGGATGAGTGAGGCTTAAGTGAGATGGCACATGAAAGTTCTCAGAAAAGATTGTTTTACTTAGAAAAGTTAATCTTCTCTGGCTGATATCAAGGAAAACAGGTTTGTCCCTCATTGTTATTAAAGTCCCTCCAAAATACACTGTGAATATTACTAAAATACAAACAGACTGTATTTAAAATACTGAAAATTCTAACTCTGTAATCAAGCTGCAACTATTCACTTGATCATTCTTTAATGTCATGAATGATTTGTTTTAAAATATGAAAAAAAGTTATAAAGTACTACAAATCTGTGAGAAATACTGATACTATTATCCCTACAATAACAGTTATGTGAATTGCCAAAATGATTAATGTCTATTACTTCTCTGAACTGTTTCAGTTGTTCATAAACAGACTTATAGGTATGAGATTTGGGGCTGTTCTGTGTCTAAATTTGCTCAGTCGTCAATAAAATCAAGGTACAAGCCTGATATCTGACCATCAGATTTCACTTCCCTGCTGGCTTCCCCATTGTCCCCTCCTCCTCATCCACTTTATTCTCTAGCTGTGAGAAAGGCAATATCCTGCTTGTGATATTGGGCTGAAGAAAATCTAACAGGATTGAGAGCTGAAAATTTGCTTTGTTTTGTTTTGAATTTTAAGACAATATACTGGGGCTAATTTTTCACTCCTGTAAAATATTGCTATGCAAATCCCTATAAATTATTCTAAATTTTTTTTTCCATTTAAGTTCCTGTGTTTCTTTTCTTTGCAGTATTACCATTTGAAGGTGACACTTGTATACTGATTTAAAGTTCTTTCAGCTGAAGCTAAAATAGCAAACCCCATGGATGACATGTTACTGGATGTCCTGTGCATATGTAGGTGAGAGAAGGAGAAAGTTACAGGCACATCTCACCCTTATCCTAAGGACCAGGCTATTTTATTTGGATCAGAATTCTAAAAGATTAAAATCTTATAAAATGGGGCCTGGGGGTGTTATTTCTTAGATATACAAACTGAAGAGCTTACAGATGCATTTATAGAATGCCCTGGATCTTCATTATAGTAATTATTTAGGGCTTGATGCATAGATGAAATTTTATTTGCCTTATTTTAATAACTGCTGAAGCCCATATTAAGTACACTGGAATTTATTACGCTATTCTCTCTGTTTTTATATGTATTCACAATTTTCATAAGTTTCTGTTGATTTGTTTACCCAGTGTCGCTTTACCTGGAGCTGTACTATCTCTCACCTGTATATCTTAGATCAGACATAGCCATCAAACTTCTGCCTCATTTCTACACCCTCCTGTCTTCCTCCAGCCTGTGCATGGTCTATGCGGTCACCTCAAGGTCTACAAAGAATTGAGTTTAACTCTAGCATTTAATTCAGAGAAATGGTAACCCACCTTTTGCCTCAAATCTGAACTATACTCCTCATCCTCATTTGCCAGAGTTCTGTAGTAAGCATTTTCTTGGTAATATTAAGAATATGACACCATACGTCCTATTAGAATATCTCTCCTTTGGTGAGAGAAGGAGGAACAATAGCTGGATTAAGGCAAGATCTTTATATTGGTCCCTTAGCCTGGCATATTTTTTTTTTTTACTTGGCCCTGCCGTAGGCATGTAGGATTTTTATTCCCAGACCCAGGACTGAACCCAGGCACTCTGCAATGAAAGCGTGGAGTTTTAACCACTGGGCTGCCAGGGAATTATCTCTCAGATACTTTTTCAATAGCACTTCCTGCTTCAAGTCAATTATCAGGCTACTCATTCTCCAGACTTTCTCCCAGGGGACAGAGTGGGCATACTTTCTATAATTCAAATCTGAACTTCTGCTATACCCTTCCATGCATATTGTTGATTATTTCCCCTCCTGCCTCTGAAATGCCTCCTCCTTCAAGAAGTGATAAAATTCCTTGTTAAGATACACATTATCCCATGTGTTGTGCTGGTTCACCTGTCATCATGTCCAGTTTCAGGAGAATTTTGGCCAGATCTCAACTGTGCCTCACTTTTCCCATCTCTGGGCTTCCCTTATGGCTCAGCTGATAAAGAATCCATCTGCAATGTTGGAGACCTGGGTTTGATCCCCGGGTTGGGAAGATCTCCTGGAGAAGGGAAAGGCTACTCACTCCAGTATTCTGGCATGGAGAATTCCATGGACTTAGTCCATGGGTCTCAAAGAGTCAGACACGACTGAAAGACTTTCACTTTTCCTTTCTCATTTCCCTGTGAACATGCCAAACAATTGCATTTTCCATTATCCCAAGCTCTTTAGCATGTCTTATTTTTCCTTAAGAAGTGAATCAATATTGAAATGATTTGTACTTCAATAAGACTAGAAAATCTTTAAATCACTTGGCAGAGATTTTGTGTATGTATGTATGTGTGTGTATTTATGACTTGGTATATTAACATTTCCATGGCCAACAAACCTTCTGAAAATCTTTTTAATTGGTACAGTGTTCCACACCACCCAAGTCAAAAAACAAGCTCTTTCTCATGGTTTGCAAACACTACCAGACCAGGCAAAGTTCCTCTCTCTTAACTCCAGCCATAGCGTGTCCTGTTAATCTAACCATTATTAATAATGGACTATACACATTGCCTTCATTACCATTATGCTTACTCTTTCCTCTCAAATTTCTACTTTACCCATCAGCTAATTCTGATTGTCTTTTTTGATTCAGCTCAGTCATCATCACTTTCTAAAAGTTTCCAATGTATTTCTCTATGAGGCTCTGGTTGCAGAGACACCACTTCATATCTCTCTTACTGTCTAATAGTGACTATACTTCTCAAATGCAGCTTAGAGACTTCCCAGAACTCCTGATGCAGTGGGTCTGGGTCCCCTGGTCAGGGAACTAGATCCCACATGCTGCAACTAAGAGTTCTCATGTTGCAACAAACATTGTGCAATGGAGATGTGCTGCAACAGAAATCTGGAGCAGTCAAATATATATATATATCTTTTAATGTAGCTTAGGTAGGAAAGAGTATGAAACCATCCTTGGATGTCTTGATAATGAAATATCTACCCTTTCTATTTATTTACAGCAAATTTTATCAAGATTATGTGTGTGCGTATATATTTTTCCATTAAAATGGGCTTTTTTTAGCCAGTACAGAACTGTTTGGAGGCGGGTAGGGGTGGTGAGGCCCAAAGCAGCTTCTGGAATTTCTGAGCAGCCCTGGTCGGTACAAAATGGACCTAGTAGTCTTGAGTTACACAGACAGTCTACTGCAGCAATCAAATGTCTCACTACTGGATCCTCCAAGCTGGCTCAATATCCATGTTATTGGGTTTGCCTTTCAGTACTTTTCCAACAGTCAATTTCATGACTGCTCTGACCACTCAGTTCATCAAGTGCACTGGCAACCCAGCAGAGATAGCCATGTTCCTTGAACCCTTTAACCTACCAAATAAGAGAGTTATATATTTGGCCATCAATGATAACTCCAACCATACAGCTGGGGGAACCCACTGGAGCTTGTTGGTTTATCTACAGGATAAAAATAGCTTTTTTCATTATGATTCTTACGGTATTAGTCACTCATTTCATGCAAAGCAGGTAGCAGAGAAACTAGAAGCTTTCTTAGGCAGAAAAGGAAACAAACTGGCCATTGTGGAAGAGAAACGCCCTCCTCAACAAAGCAGCTATGACTTTGGGATGTATGCAATATGTAACACTGAGGCCTTGTGTCAGAACTTCTCCAGACCATAGCCAGAATCACTATGGCAGCTACTCACTCCTACACACATCACAAAGAAGAGAGAAGAATTTAAGGATCTCACTGCCAGACTTGCTAAAAACTAGCTATTGAAATATATTTGACTTTTGAAGTCTCTTCTTTCTGCCTGTCCCCATGTATTGGAAGACTGCAGTCTCAGTGCCTGAGGAAAGATGTCTTGGAGAGGAAAGCTTAGAAAGCTTACTTTCACCTAAGAGAACGTTGTCCTCTGCATTATCCTAATGGAAAGTGTCAGTTTAACCCTAACTTCAGAGCAATATGTTCTTTGAAGATGTCTTCAAAATATGCACCAAAACTGATTAATTCCCTTTTGGGATCCCTTATCTACATTGGTTTATTCCAAAGAAGAAAAGATTGATCTGTAAAACAAATTAAGAATATGTGAAACACAGAAGCAAGAAAAAAATCATAGAGAAACCAAAATCTTACTGCACAGCCCACATATTTCAAGAGATCAACTGACTAGAAACAGATCAAGACCTAACCTGATTCAAGATCAAAGTATTATAAGTTACTCAGTTCTATGATCCCTCTTCCATTCAACAAGCAAAGGCTTTCCCAGCTATAACCTTTGTTATTACTTGATAAAGATGGGGTTAGCCCATAGTCACTCATCTGATTCCTGGAGCACTTTAAGAAAGGGGATATCTTAAATAACTTTGTTGAAATAAATGTTTATGGTGGACCTCTTGTTTTACATCTGAAACTTATTAAAAGTCAGTTTATTTTTGAGATATAAGGGAGAAAAAGTGACCTTTCTCAACTCTTTCACTTAATTCAAAATGCAGACAATGTAATTTTTGAAATGTGAAACCAAGATAAAATGATACTATTCCCTCTGAAAAAAAAAAAAAAAGTATTCTTCTCAACAAGAAGACTTTTCTTGGAATTAGCATTGTGTCAGCCATTCTGCTAGACAGTTGCAGCAAATAGTAGTCATCTATTATCATCCATTTCAATCAGAGACAATCCCATTTCTAGTTGCTGTTTTTCTAACTCCTGACCTTACCCTCTGTCAATATAAAAAGAGATGGATAAACAATAGCTCTATTAAGGGACTTCTCTGATGGTCCAGTGGCTAAGACTTCGCACTCCCAATGGAGGGTGCCTGGGTTCAATCCTTGTCAGATAACCAGATCCCCCATGTTGCAGGTAAGAGTTCCCATGCAAATAAGAGTTCCTATGATGTAACTAAAGATCCTGCATACCATAACTTAAAAAAAAATCACACATGCTGATGGAAGACCCTGAGGGCCTCAACTAAGAAGACTTGGGGTAGCAAAAAAAAAAAAAAAAAGCTTTATTAGGAAAATTGTAACATTCAACAAAGTACTTGCTTCCTATCTTTGAGTCATGGAGAGAACTGTTAGGGAAAGGGACATGAGGTCTTCATAAAACAAAGGGAAGTAACTTTGGAGAGTGACATTTGGAGTAGAGGATTCATCCCTTGAGGATTTTGGGGGGGTGAAATTTCCATTGATAAATATGAGACAGACACTGGAACAAGCTTGAATCTTGGAAAAAAAGATGAATGCATAAATGAACAAACATGAATGAAAGCTAACTTTATTGCCTTTCTGCTGTGGGCCTCACCTACTGCTGTATTCAGCAGCAACTTCCTAAGGAACACCTGTCCTGCGCTTGGTATGGAGCTAGGTAGTGGGGTTTCAAACGTCAAGAAAATATATCCAATCAAGGTTTTGCCATCATAGAGCTTACTGACCAACTGGGATGCAAGTAATTGCTCATCAGTATATTGAAGCTGACAAATGTCTGGAGAGAGGAAATACTGGGGACATGGAAGAATATATGCGTGCATGTAAGTCGCTTCAGTTGTGTCCGACTCTGTGACCCTATGGAATGTAGCCCGCCAGGCTCCTCTGTTCATGGGATTCTCCAGGCAAGAATGCTAGAGTGGGTTGCCATGCCATCTTCAAGGGCATCTTCCCGACCCAGGGATCAAGTTTGCATCTGTTGTGTCTCCTGCATTGGCAGGTGGGTTCTTTACCACTAGAACTACCTGGGAAGCTCAGAAGAATGTATAAGATAGGTTATTTCTTTTTTGTTGAAGTTATCCTTCTAGTCTATAAGGACTGGCTTGAGAGCTGGGAAAAAAAAATACAGGGTAATATATAGAGTTATTTTTATGGATACCTAGTGTTTAGAACTGAAGTTCATACTTACTTATATATACAAGGAAAGAAGACAAGATTTGAAGACAAAATAATAAATATTAGACCCAATTCTGCCACTTTACTAGGGAGTAACCTTGAATAAATCACATCACCTCTCTGACCTTGAGTTTCTTTGCAAAATGTAAGCACTGGTACCTAACTTAGATTCCAAGGGCTGTGAGAGAGGCTCAGTTAAGAAAATAAAAGGGGAAACAAACATACTTTGCAAACCAACAAGACCTGTGTGGATTTTGTTATTATTAATAGTATTGTTGCTATGTGAAGAAGTCTGGGACTGAGCAGGTTAAGACTAGTATTAATTTATATAACTGAACAAATGGACGGCTCTGGTCTGCTACTTCCGAAAGCTCCCTGCATTTCTATACCAGTTTCCCTTTTAGAAGAAAAATGAAATAGTTGTTTTTAGACTCTGTTTAGAACTTTTTGGTGATGAAATTTCCATAGATAAACCTAAGACAGGCACTAAAACAGACTTGAGTCTGTTTGGGGCTGGTAGTGAACTTTGTCAGTGCTCTGCCCAAACCGTTATCCCAAATCCACCCCCAACCCTTCTTACCCGTTCTGCGTGGCCCTGTGCAACCTGTGTCTCTTCCGTCTTGTATCTGTTACCTTCTTATAGGACAGCCTTTGGTTACTGGAGCTGCTTTTACCTGAAAGGACAGAAATTAGAATTGCATGGTTGTTTACAATTCACACAAACCTCCAAATAGGGGGAACTCAAAGACAAGGAGGGACTAACTCAGGACTATGGAAGATCAGTTCCCCCCCTAGAGTTCAGACAGAGCTCATGTACTTACTGAAGTGAAGCTGAGACTGTCCTTAAAACTTTACCCTTGTTTGGCTTGTTCCTCTTGCCAAATTCTCCCCATTTCCTATTGTCCAATTTTCCCTGTTTCTCTTTGAAGTATGTTCTTAATACATGATTCTCCTTTCTGTGTCTGCTTCTGGGAACCTGACCTCAGGTAAATCCCCTGAGGAGCTAAGATACAGATACTCTAAGCAAGTGGCTAAGGAATCCCAGCGTGGATTTGTCTAAGTAAGTGGGAGAAAAACGACTGTGGAATAGAGACAATTATTTTGGCAACAATAGAGGCATTATCTCAAAACTTTTCCCTTTGAAGATCATACTGAATTAAGTCTAGTGGTAATAAATGTATTCAGTAGTAATTGAATTATGCCTCTGCAATATTTACTGTAACAGGCACTGGGGGCATATAAGACATGGTATTTTAGACTAGAAGAGGAGACATATTACTTGACAATAAAAAGACTTGAGTTTTATATTGTACTTAAAAATTAATAACCATTGTCTTTATCATTTATAAAGTGTGAAAAAACGTGCATTTATTGAATGTAGATAACTTTACATACATAATCACATTTAATTCTTAACACAACCATGTGAAGCAATCATTCTCACTTGAAGATGAGTTGAATACTGTAAGACTAATACAATAATTTATGCAAAAATACACATAGAATACATGACTGATGTGCTGCAACTTAGTATACTTCAAATCCTTTGCTTATTGTGCTATGCTGTGGAGTTTCCTGAATAGGACACACGACAGGAAACACTCAAAAACAAATATGCAAATGACAACAATCTTTTTCCAAGTGATTTAATAAGCTGTTGGAAGAGAGGAGATTTATATTTTAGTTCTGGTAAATTGGATGGAGCAATCTTTTCACATTTATACACACTGCACTTAACACAGAGATGTGTGTATACCTTTCAGAATTCCCTTAGTAGTATTTAGTGTGTGTGTGTGTGTGTGTGTGTGTGTTTAATATCTGGAAATCTCAGTCCCCTGTATCACTTCTATTCTTAAGCAAAGATCCTGGGTGAACCGATATATAGATAGTAAGTTGTGTGACTACAGGATATGGCCTCCATTCTCAACCTAGAAAAGTCAAATGATTGTTACCATTACTAGAGTTGAAGATAGAATTAGATCCAAATCTCAACCTACTAGTTACATGATCTTGTGTGAGTGTAACTTTGTGATCCTGAGATTTCACTGTGGGTAAAAGGGATGATTGAATTCTCAGAAGTTATCACAATTAAGTTAGAATATATGTATCTCATTTAAGAGAAGCAAGAGAATATATATTAAGTGACTAAGAAGAATGTATACTGAACTCATGCTTATTATTTATCCCATCCTTAATTTTCTCATGAATCTCAGAAATGGGTATTAAGTCAGAGTTATCTGTGTTCTGGTTCAAATAAAAGATGGTTTTTCTTGAGAGACAGACAAGATCATGGGGAAGTTCAGAAGAGGGTAAGGTCATTCCTACTGGAATCATTACCCCTTGGGGAGGCAGGTTTTATGTAAGATTTGGCTGAAACTTAGTGTTTAGACAATCTCTGTTTGTGTTCGTTGCAGGCACCTTCTAATCCATCAGATAGTTACAGCACACAAGATATGGCAAACAAGCTGCCTATTTTTTTTTTTTTAAGGGAACCTGAGAGACTGTATTTTTAAGCAATTGAAACAGACACTCAAAATCTATACATTCACAAAAACAAAAGTGGGTTTCTTTAGATTTTTTTTTTCAGATGTTTGTATTTTCAGTAGTAATTTTACAGAGATAAAGTCTAACAACAACAACAAAAGAAAAACTGCTTCTTTGTCCACCGACAAAGGCCAAACGCAACAAAGAGGCAAAAGACATCTTTCAGCTCCCTTGATGTTAAAGCCCTTTGTGTATTTTCTAGATTTGTTTGAGAAAAAAGAAAAACCAAAACCTACTGAATCAAGACAAGGGATGAGCGTAGTTTGTTTACTCTGGTGCCTGTGATGTACTAGTGTTGTTTCTCATTTAATAATCCATATAGAGAAACAGTTTCTCTTTGTTCTCTTCTCTTCCCCTCCAAAGAGCCTCAGACCATGCCCTAAGAAGAAGATCACCAGACCTTGGCTTTGATTCATCTGAAAGGCTGTAATTGGGCAACTTCAATCCCCATTTAAAATCTTTTTGTGGTACTTGAAGGCCCACTTCTCTACAAAGGTTTCTGTTAACTCTTTCCTAAGAGAGGGTCTTACCACCACCTAATGATGGGCTGTCTACATTTGGGTGTCTGGAAAAAACCAGTGTTAAGAACACTTTACAGTCTTGAATCTCACATCCATAGTTTAATTTTCTCTGCAACACAACACTAATGTGAGTCAGAGAAGGCATTTTGCTGCCTATGCTTTACAAGATTAGTAAAAGAGAAGAAATAACCTCGAATCAGGAATCCTGTTTTTAACTCAAGGTTTTAACTTGCCCTCATCCTTATTTCAACAGCCATCCAACTCACAAAACAGACTAATAATGATAATCAAAATAATCTCTCTAACTGTGAGACTGGTCAGGGATAAAGAAGCAGAACTTCTCTCCCTTATAATCTCTCCTTTCTTGGTGAGAATGAAAAAAGAAATGGTGCTGTTAAACCATCAGATTCTCACTGACAGGGTTCTCTGCCATTCATCCACCTTTCTTCTGCCCTTACATCTCTTCTTTGTTCATTTCCCTAAATGCTTCCTCCCTCTCTCTTCATTTTAGAAGATAACAAAGGCTATCAGTCACCCAAAGCTGTTCTGATGCCCTCCTGGAAGTTAGTAATTACATTATTTACACTGTCTTCAACAGAGCCCAGTATACTTTTTCATAGGTCTTTCCCCAGAATCACTCTCCTTTTATTTTTGTTTTGTAAATGGCGTTGTTCCTGGGGCCCCAATCTTCAAGGCACAATTAATTCTAGTATCATGTATGCTGTCAGAATGGCTTTGAGACACAGAATATTTCGAGCCCACCCCCTCCCAATCCACACACACTTCCATAGAAGTCTCAATTTTATCAGAAGCCTTAGGTAAGTACCCCATGGGGAACATATGTCTGCTTCTGTTTTGATACATTTTTCAGATAACAGTAAGCACTGCTCACACCTGGAGGTCTTTAAGAAATGCTCAGGACAGCAGGGTTCAAGTGGCTGTCAGCCAGACATGCATTTTTTTGGAGCAGGAGAATCAACTTTGTAAGTTATTCGAAGTAGTATGTGAGGAAGCTTATCCAGCTCAGCATGATCTCTGGCTGTTTACTGGGACTGGGACAACTGGAAACCTAGCATCATTCAATTTTTAAAGTATTATAATGAAAGTCATTTTGTATATAGGTATATATAATTTCAGTTCTCTTTCTAAAAGATACAACAGTAAATACTTAATAAACAAAAACGCAAGTGTCTAGGTGGGATATTGAAAGATAAATCTTTTAAAGTAAAAGTTTCTGAAATACCATTAACTAAATAATATCTATCTAGCTATCTATGACATAGGATACACATCTCCAAAGCTAGTCACTGACACTCATTCATGTATATAACACTTTTTTAAAATTGAGGTTTAGTTAACTTATAATGTTATATTATTTTCAGGTGCACAAGAGTGATTTTATAGATTATACTCTATAGTTATTATAAAATACTGGCTGTATTTTATATTAGTGATAATGTACAGCATTTGCCTTTCTCTGATTTATTTAACTAAGCATAATATCCTCCAAGTCCATCCATATTGCTGCAAATGGCAGTTTTATTTTTATATGATTGAGTAGTATTCCATTACATATATATATATATGTGTGTGTGTGTGTGTATATATATATATGTGTGTGTGTATATGCCACAGCTTCTTTATCCATTTATCTATTGATGGACACCTAGGTCGCTTCCATATCTTGGTAATTTTTTTTTTTTTTTACCTAAATGAGGTAGTTCTACCATTTATAAATATTCAATATTTGGAAAATATATGTATACTCTTGTTATTTTTAAAATCATTATTATCCTTACAGCTTCTAGTTTAGAAAGAAATTAACCAATCCTTTTACCCAATAATTTCTTTCAATAAAATAAAATGAATTGCCTTGGCTAGTCTTTCAAGAACTTTTGACTTGAACTTAAGGGGCTTTCATAGGCAACTTGTATTGAATATCCACTGATTATTATGAGTGCTAGATAATCATATTAAGTTGTCTTCTTTTAACAACAACTACAAAAAAATTGGGACAATTAAATTCTTTATTTGAAAAATGGGGATAGGGATACTTGAAATGTTGAATCTTGCTTAAGATCTTTTAGCTACTAAGGTAATGATGAAGGATTTTAACGCAAATCTGCCTAACCACAGATTCCAATATATTTTTCTTTTAAGATTTCCAAGACAATGTTCTAAACTGGAGTTATAGATATTTAGATCACTGAGTTTCTTAGTTGGTTACACAGGTGGAAACAATCTCCCAGAAAAAAAAAATTTTTTTTTGAGATGAAAACACGGAGTCAGATTTAAATTTAAGATAAAGATGGTTGGACCCTGGAGGCCATGCTCACCAGGATGTTTTTTTCTGAGAACTTGTATCCGAATCTGCAAAACACCTCCAACAGAAAGTATTGGGGAAAGTGGTCTAAAAAGGATGTCTTGTCAGCCCTGTATCATTGCTTATGGTATTTCCAAGATCGCTTTTACTAACCCAGGGTTTCATCAGCTAAATTCTTTAATTTTCCAAATTGGAGAAAGGGACAGTTAGTTAAACAATCTGTTCATATAATTGTATGCAAAGGGCTAAAGGAAGTAATAACACTGACCGCTGCTCTGTGGTTTTGTTTAGGCCACATTGTGTTCTGTCTATTCACATGCTATACTAGTGTTTTAGAATAGAGATGGAAATTCTGCATACAAAGTCAGTACTGTAAATTACCAACAAAATAGAGTCTCCTGAACAAGAGGGTCTTTGTTTATGGCAAATAACTATGGCCCATCCTCTGGACTAGACAGACATCCATTTCCAATGACAGTAGGCAAATAAACAGAACTGCACATGCTTCCATTCACAGCAGGGTGAAAAGTATTGACCTTGGTTGGCTGTGTCACCAGAAGACTGAGGAACAAATTGCTGAAAGAGACTAGAAATCACAGTGAATCTACTACCTTCCAGTCATGCCAGGTGTCTCTGTCAGGACACTCTGTAGAATGCCATTAGCAGAACAACAGGGAGATGGAAGTTAACAGCCAGGCAAAAGGGGTCATTCACAAAAGAAGAGAAGAGGACAGGTGAAAATTACAGTTTTGACATTAGTAAGTGGGAATAAGTGGAGATGCTCTCAGAGTGGTGTTTGTAAGCAGGAGCAGGTAATTGCATATAATAAATGCCCTGGAATTGCCATTCTTCCTGGGCTGGTGTGCCCTTTCTCTTTTTCATTGCCTCCTTTGAAGATTTTGTGAGATTTGTTTTATTTTATTTCTTATCCTTACACTCTATATTGCTATTGAAGCATCACTCCCGGAAACTGGAGTCCCTCTTTGCCTGGCAGGAAAAAGCAAAACTCCTTTAGAATATTTATTTTATTCCTTATATCTCTGCAATATAAATCCTCAGACTATTCAAACACAGACTTAGGGTCCTTTTGTCAGGTTCAGTGAAAATATGATCTGTCCTTGGGGTGCCTGATGTGCAGTGAGGAACACTGAAAAAAGGATGAAGACTTCCTAAAAACCCATCACATGTCAGACACTGTATTAGACACTTATCACTGCATTATCCATTATCTTGGTATATTCACAACAAGCAGGAAATTCCAAATTATAGAGTGTTGAATTAATGTAAATGTAAAAAATAAAACAGAAAGATTAAAAATATTTATGTTCTCATTTATCCAAGGCTTAAGTGTCCCACTTTTTGATAGTAAAGAGACCAACAGTATAATTGAGGATAACAGTTTTTCAAATCTTTCTTGACTGTCATACTCCATATTGACCTGATTTTGGTTTGGCTGCCTATGCGGTTTCAAGAAAGATGTAGTAATTCTAAATGTCACATCCAGACATGCCCAATCCAAGAGGAAGAAAAGCAGCATTGTCCTGGATAAAACCCTTCCTCAGGAACCTCTGGCATCTTTTCTCATCGAGGAGAATTGTGTCACAGGCCTGTTACTAAACCAATCATTGGCAGGACAAGTAAGAACATCATAATTGATTCCAGCTAGTAAAGGTTAATCTCCTTAGAGAAATGCTGGGCTGCTTGAAGAAGGAAGATATGGGGTGGGGGTTGGGGTGGGGGAGGAAAGATTTTATTAAAAAAAAAAAAAAAAGGAAGGCAACAATTAATGTATTCTAGAATCAGTGATTTTTTTTTTTTTTGGACACAGAGCATTCAATGACTTTTATGGGATATGAAAACATAAGAAACAGAGGTGGAAGTTGAATCCATTTAATTTAGTCTCCTTATCCATTATGATATTCTCCCCAGTGGTTTTTCTCTATTTTTTTCTCTATTGTTACAAGAGGGTTTGTAGGGAGGGGAGAGATGTGATTATGGAATTCTAAGTCCCCACTTTAGCTCATTAACCATTTGAGAAATCTGTACATGAGCATGTCATGCTTCTCAAGTTATATGAATTGACTTCAGTGCTTTGTGGTTTGCTGGGAACAAACATAACAAGTCCAGAGCTTGGTCACTAAAAATGAAAATGTTATTGGATTCAACAAAAATGGATACAGAACAGCAAAAATACAATATGTGGTTAACCACAGACAAAGCTGTCCCTTCTGCTTAGCTGTGTTGACATCTGAAACGCCTTCCTCTAGCATTTGTTGCCCTGATGGCTCCAGTCCAGTAGCTGAGCATTTGAATGCAGAGAATCAATGTGAGGCTAGCACATTTTTGATGGAATTTGTACAGAAATCAAGCAGCAAGCCCCTGCAACATGTTTATAATTGTGTTCCTTCTTTGGGGTAGGAAAAATGGTGAAACTGTTTTACACACCTTGAACAACAAGTGTGCCATTCTAAACTAACTTTTTGTTTGAACATGGCGTGAAATCACTCAGCCAGCAGGAAGGGAGGTGGTAGAGTCAACTGCTATTGGGCTTTGGACACGGTCAGAAGGTCAACACAATTTAGATAGGCTTACTGCTGTTTGAATTGAGAACTTTAAGATCATATGAAATTCTTCCCATTTTGTAGATGAATAATCTTGTTAAGAAATGGAGGACTTTCTTGGTTGTCCACTGGTTGAGAATGCACTTGTCAAAGCAGAGGACATAGGTTAGATTCCTGGAAGATTCTGCGTGGCACGGGGCAACAAAGTCCATGAGTCCTAGAGCTTGTGATCTGCAACAAGAGAAACCACCCCAACGTGAAGTACTCACACCTCAACTAGAGAGTAGCCTCTGCTTGCTGCAAGTAGAAAAAGCTAGTGCATGACAACGAAGACCCACCACAGCCAAAAATAATAAAAAAAGAACTGGAGAGACAGGCCCAACTTTGATTACAGTTATCGAACAGTAATGCATTTCGCATGGCTTATGTGCTTTTGGTATCTGGGTACAGTGTTAAGAAATGACTATGTTGAATTGACAACTTAATGTGCCAAGTGGAAAGTGCCAAATAAATTGGGTTTAAATCCTGACTATTTTATTTATTAGTGGTTCTGTGACCTGAGGACAGGGATACCTAACTTTGAAGACGTTTTATACAGATGATTAATAATGCAAGTGTGACTTTAATATGGTGATAAGACTTCAGTAGATATAAAACTTCAAAGAATATGTTGATAAAAAAGAGAGGGTATAATTTAGTGTGCTAATCCTGTGCCCGTTTGTCCTCCTAGAGATACTTTGTCCTCTCCTGGGCTAAACTATTCACAGGTAAACTTATTCCTACAGACTGTGTTTCTCAATTCCTCTATTTGCTCATCTCTGCTTAATTTCAGTCTTTGGAAAGCTCTGCTGCCACTGCCAAGTCGCTTCAGTCATGTCCGACTCTGTGCGACCCCATGGACTGCAGCCTACCAGGCTTCTCCATCCATGGGATTCTCCAGGCAAGAACACTGGAGTGGGTTGCCGTTTCCTTCTCCAATGCATCAAAGTGGAAAGTGAAAGTGAAGTCACTCACTCAGTCATGTCTGATTCTTAGTGACCCCATGGACTGTAGCCTACCAGGCTCCTCCATCCATGGGATTTTCCAGGCAAGAGTACTGGAGTACTCTGAAGCATTGCCTTCTCCCTTGGAAAGCTCTAGTAGAAGTGAAAACTATAGTGTGTGAAACCAAAATGCAATATGGTATCCTCCATTGTAAACTTAAGTATTATTTCTTAAAATTTTCTGTAAAAGTATTAAAAATAAAACATTTATTTTAAAAATTAGTCAAGAAAGCCCCAGGATGCTTATCTCCTTGCTTCTCCAGCAGGAGCATGGAATGATCCCAGTGCTCATGGAATATGACCCCATGGACCATAGTCCACATGCTCCTCTATCCATGGGATTGTCCAGGGAAGAATACTGGAGTGGGTTGTCATTTCCTCCTCCGGGGATCTTCCCAACTCAGGGATTATCTCTCCTGCATTGGCAGGCCAATTCTTTATCACTAGCACCACTTGGGAAGCCCCTACAATGACATACCTGTCCCTGTTTTCCTCTGGAATAAGTTATTACTGCCTTTGATTTTTTTTTTTTTTTCTTTAAAGCATGGGATAGTAGAAGCTTTCTTCTGTTGCTAATGTCTGGCATGCCTTATGGTCCTCTGACTTTTGAAGTTTTCACTAACTGAGTAAATAGCTCCCTTCATCATTTCTCTCTGTTTTAGAAATTCAGAGTAGTGTTATTTTTCTTGATTAAATCTTGGTTGATATACTTAGGGAAACTTCTCATAACTAAAGTTACATCCTTTCTACACACAGTGTTTTCTGGGTTTTAATGCTATTGCTCAAAAGTGACACAAATCTCAAAACACCAATTGGTAGAAGTACATCCAACAGCTGATTTTTTTTTTATGTTCTCTATCCAAGATAACTTCAATACTACCCAGGTATTAGCACTGACCCTAATCTTTGTCTGGTAAACATGAGATTCCTCAGTGGTCTCACTAATTTGGGTCCTCAGACCTTGTATGGCTGGTTCTTTGGCTCCAGGTTGTGACTCAGTCCTCTGTTTCTAGAATGAAGTCCCTATAAGAAGCACAGGGTAACTCCTCCAGAAAAAGAGTGAGGTGGATGGATAGGAGAAAATTTGGTCCCCATATTATTTAGACAAACAAAATTTCATGCAGGGGTTCTCCAGGGGTTTTTAAAAGGTTATTACAGGTGCTAGACAATACTTTCCAATATTGAGAGACGAAGCCTAGGTTATGAAAAGTGTATCATGAAATCGATATTAAGAATATCAGTTCTGGGATTTCCGCAGGCTTCCCAGGTAGCACTAGTGGTAAAGAACCTGGCTTGCCAACAGGGAATGCAAGAGATGTGGGTTTGATCCCTGGGTCAGAGAGATGCCCTGGAGAAGGGCATTGCAACCCACCACAGTATTCTTGCTTTGAGAATCCCATGGACAGAGGAGACTGGTGGGCTACAGTTCACAAGGTCACACAGAGTCAGACACAACAGAAGAGACTTAGGGCACGTGCACCAGTGGTTAGGACTCCACATTTTTACTGCTGTGGGCATGGGTACAATCTGTGGTCAGGGGTATTAAGATTCAGCAAGCTGTGTGGTGCAGCCAAAATTAAAAGGAAAAAAAAAGAGAGAGAGAGAGAGAATAGCAGTCCCATCTATCAATATTACTTATTTTTTTGAGAAGAAAAAATTGTGAAATGCAACAATAAGATGTATCAGGCCCCATCTAGGGATTTTCTAACGGGTGCCAAACCAAAAGTCTGAATAGCCTACATTTATTAATTCATTGGTCCTCCAGGGAACTTCAGAATTGTACTCTCAGTGATTTGGACTCTACTATTTCTGGGTTGATGGGATTTGTGAAGATGGACTCTTGGTAATCTTAAATCTTTGGGATGATTATAAACCAAACAACAAATAGTCTATTTGGCCTTCTAAAAAACTCAATTGAAGTTACTTGCATAGTCTCTACCTATTAGCTTAATTCAGACTGTAATAATATGGTTCCTTGATAGATATGGACTAAGAACAAGAAGAGTTATAGAATTTTATTACTCAAGGGTATTAGGATAAGATAGTTGATAAATTCTCCTACATAGGAGAAAATATCAGGGGATGTGGTGAAAAAGAAAGTGAAAGTGAAGTTGCTTAGTCGTGTCCGACTCTTTGCAACCCCATGGACTGTAGCCCACCAGACTCCTCTGTCCATGGGATTCTCCAGGCAAGAATACTGGAGTGGATTGCCATTTCCTTACCCAGGGAATCTTCCCGACCCAGGGATTGAACCCAGGTCTCCTGCATTGCAGGTGGAGGTTTAACCTATGAGCCACCAGGGAAGCCCCACAAATAGTTGGAGACTTAGTGCAGAATAAAATTCAAAGGAAGGAAACTTAGGGGAATCTGCAACCAAGGGTAAGGAGAGAAGAACCATACTGCTTTCTTTCTCCTTTCCCCTCAGGGCTCTTTCTGGAAGGCATGGTGAGTTGCATAAAGTTGTCCTCTGGAGCCTTTTATTTGGATAGGACAAATAAAATTCTAAGCAAGTGGTGCTCACTTCATATATGACTCTCTCCTACTCCACATTTTTTTTTTTAACCTTAAAATCTGATCAACTTCTGTTTTATTGAAATATTTTATGTATTCTAATTCATCGAGTCATTTACATTCAAATCTTGCCTTCTGTCTCTTTCTAGTATTGTGCTTATACCTGTGCATGTGTGCACGCATGCTAATTTGCTTTAGTTGTGTCCAACTCTTTGCAATCCTATGGACTGTAGCCTTCCAGGCTACTTAGTCCATGGGTTTCTCCAGGCAAGAACACTGGAGTGGGTTGCCATGCCCTTTGCCAGGAAATAATTGTGATGGTTCTATTTATTTCTAGGGGCTTCCCTGGTGACTCAGTAAAGAATCTGCCTGCAATGCAGGAGACACAGGAGATGTGGATGCAATTCCTGGGTCTGGAAGATCTCCTGGATGAGGGCATGGCAACCCACTCCAGTATGATTGTCAGAAAAATCCCACGTACAGAGGAGCCTGGTTGGTGGGCTGCGGTCCATGAGGTTGAAAAGAGTCACATGCCTAAAGTGACCGAGCATGAATGCAAGCCAACTATTTCTAATTTATTATTGAGAATTGCACCCATTTGATAACGATTGAGGTATATTTGATTGTGTTACTCTACGATGATGACTGTTGCCTGTTTATATTGTGCATCTTTAAATAAAAATGTCATCAGTTCAGTTCAGTCGCTCAGTCATGTCCAACTCTTTGTGAAACCATGGACTGCAGCACACCAGGCTTTCCTGTCCATCAATAACTCCCAGAGCTTACTCAAACTCAAGTCCATCAAGTTGGTGATACCATCCAAACATATCATCCTCTGTTGTCCCCTTCTTCTTCTGCTTTCAATCTTTCCCATCTTCAGGGTCTTTTCCAATGAGTCAGTTTTTCACATCAGGTGGCCAAAGTATTGGAGTTTCAGCTCCAGCATCAGTTCTTCCAATGAATATTCAGAACTGATTTCCTTTAGGGTTGACTGGTTGGATATCCTTACAGTTCAAGGGACTCTCAACAGTCTTCTCCAACACCACAGTTCAAAAGCATGAATTCTTTGGTGCTCAGCTTTCTTTATAGTCCAACTCTTACATCCATACATGACCACTGGAAAAACCAAAGCTTTGACTAGGTGGAACTTTGTTGGCAAAGTAATGTCTCTTCTTTTAATATGCTGTCTAGGTTGGTCATAACTTTCCTTCCAAAGAGCAAACGTCTTTTAATTTCATGGCTGCAATCACCATCTGCAGTGCTTTTGGAGCCCAGAAAAATAAAGTCTAACATGCTGTCCACCGTTTCCCATCTATTTGACATGAAGTGATGGGACCAGATGCCATGATCTTAGTTTTCTGAATGTTGAGTTTTAAGCCAACTTTTTCACTCTCCTCTTTCACTTTCATCAAGAGAATCTTTAGTTCTTCTTCACTTTCTGCCATAAGGGTGGTGCCACTGGCATATCTGAGGTTATTGATATTTCTCCCAGTAATCTTGATTCCAGCTTGGGCTTCCTCCAGCCCAACATTTCTCATGATGTACTCTGCATATAAGTTGAATAAGAAGGGTGACAAACATAGCCTTGACGTACTTCTTTTCCTATTTGGAACCAGTCTGTTGTTCCATGTCCAGTTCTAACTGGTGCTTCCTGACCTGCATATAGGTTTCTCAAGTGGTAGGTCAGGTGGTCTGGTATTCCCATCTCTTGAAGAATTTTCTAGTTTTTTGTGATCCACACAGTCAAAGGCTTTGGCGTAATCAAAGCAAAAAAATAGTTGTTTTCCTGGAACTCTCTTGCTTTTTTGATGATCCAACAGATGTTGGCAATTTGATCTCTGGTTCCTCTGCCTTTTCAAACTCCAGCTTGAACATCTGGAAGTTCATGGTTCATATACTGTTCAAGCCTGGCTTGGAGAATTTTGAGCATTACTTTGCTAACATGTGAGATGAGTTCAAGTGTGCCATAGTTTGAGCATTCTTTGGCATTGCCTTTCTTTGGGATTGGAATGAAAACTGACCTTTTCCAGTCCTGTGGCCACTGCTGAGTTTTCCAAATTTGCTGGCATATTGAGGGCAGCATTTTCACAGCATCATCTTTTAGGATTTGAAATAGCTCAACTGGAATTCTGTCACCTCCATTAACTTTGTTCATAGTGATGCTTCCTAAGGACCACTTGACTTTGCATTCCAGGATGTCTGACTCTAGTCCAGTGATCACATCATTGTGGTTATCTGCATCATGAAGATCTTTTTTATACAGTTCTTCTGTGTATTCTTGCCACCTCTTCTTAATATCTTCTGCTTCTGTTAGGTCCATATCATTTCTGTCCTTTATTGTGCCCATCTTTGCATGAAATGTTCCCTTGGTATCTCTAAGTTTTTTGAAGAGATATCCAGTCTTTCTCATTCTGTTGTTTTCCTCTATTTCTTTGCATTGATTGCTGAGGAAGGCTTTCCTTCCCTCCTCTCTTTTCTTTGGAACTCTGCATTCAAATGGGTATATCTTTCCTTTTCTCCTTTGCCTTTAGCTTTTCTTCTTTTCACAGCTATTTGTAAGGCCTCCCCAGACAACCATTTTGCCTTTTTGCATTTCTTTTTCTTGGGGGTGGTCTTGATCACTGCCCCTTGCACAATGTCAAGAACCTCTGTCCATAGTTCTTCAGGCACTCTATCAGATTTAATCGCTTGAATCTATTTGTCATTTACACTGTATAATCATAAGGATTTGATATAGGTCATACCTGAATTGTCTGGAAAAGGCAATGGCACCCCACTCCAGTACTCTTGCCTGGAAAATCCCATGGACGGAGGAGCCTGGTGGGCTGCAGTCCATGGGGTCGTTAAGAGCTGGACACAACTGAGTGACTTCACTTTCACTTTTCACTTTCATGCATTGGAGAAGGAAATGGCAACCCACTCTAGTGTTCTTGCCTGGAGAACCCCAAGGACGGGGGAGGCTGGTGGGCTGCCATCTATGGGGTTGCACACAGTCGGACACGACTGAAGCAACTTAGCAGCAGCAGCAGCATACCTGAATGGTCTAGTGGTCTTCCCTACTTTCTTCAATATAAGTCTGAATTTGGCAATAAGGAGTTCATTATCTAAGCCATAGTCAGCTCCCAGTCTTATTTATGTTGATTGTATAGAGCTTCTCCATCTTTGGCTGTAAAGAATGTAAGCAGTCTGATTTTTATTGGCCATCTTGTGTGTCCATGTGTAGAGTCATAAATCTATTCAAAGGACTAAAGTAGATATTTGAAATTGCTAGGTTCCCAGAACTCGGGGATCAACATTCATCAGACAAGTCTTAATTATCCTTGTCATGGCCTTTTCCCACTTCTCTGCTGCCTCCAAACAATTTCCCAGGACTGTCACACTAGTAACAGAGAAGGAAGACAGTTAGTCACCCATCAGCACAACTCCCTGCTGTTCATGTCCTTATCCTAGCTAATGAGCACTCATGTGAGGAAAAAGTGTAGATTTGGAAATCAGAATGCTCGAGTTTTTATGACATTAGAAGTCTAGAGCTTTGACCTTCCAGTTTCATCATCTGTGAAATGGGATGAGATTTTATAGCTCTTAGTGAATTAAATAGGAGTAATTTAAATTGCAAAAATTTTCCACAGTATTTAAGATACAGTAGGTATTCAGTAATCATTAATGTCCTGTCATCTAGATATAGCATAATCCAATGTTCCTTCAACCTTTTTTCTTGGATGTAATAAGAATACAGCAAGTAAACATTTTTAAAAAATAACTAAACAATTCTAAAATAATATAACTGTTTCCCCTAATTTCCCACTTGGACTACTTGTAACCATATCTCTTACATTTCAAGGACTCTGATATCTATGCAGATGTTTAGGCTCAAACTTAACCAACTTACATCTGATTAAAAGATATGTTTTTTTTAATTGAGGATTTTATAGGAAAGGATGTACCAGGAATAAATATTATAATGAAAAGAGATATGGATTCTTACAGATATGGGTTTGAATCTTGTAATTATTATCAAAGCAGCTCTGGGGCAAGTTTTTTCATCTATCAAATATAATAATAATTAATACTTCACAGGATATTTATGGGAAGATGAGGATATAAGGAAGAAATAAGTGAATGAATGTAATGTATGGGAAGATGGATATATGGGAAGAACTAAATAAGGAAGAAATAAGTGAATGAATGTAATCTTTAATTTAGTAAGATATGGCCAATTAACACTAGAGACTCAATTGATAATATTTATGTTTGTTACTATTGAAGCTATTTTCTTGTTATTCATTTTGGGGCTCCTTGGACTTATATTGCTAGACAGTGAGATGTATCCTAGAAGTTCTGCATGTAATATTGTTCTACATCAAAGGCATGGTCGACCACCCCTTCCTTCTACAGTGTATCACCTCACCATACCAGGCCCTTCTTGGCCACCCACACTGTCACTTCTCTGGATCAGCAGACCATTAATTTGTTATTAATTTCAGGCCCAGGAAAAAACTGACTCTACTATGTCTTAAATACTTTAAAAAAATTTTTATGTTGTGATCTTACTTTCCTAACTTACTGATTCTACTAATTTTCATCTACCTATAGTCTACTTACTCTGCATTCAATTCCAAACATGTCTTGCAATTGCTACCCCACAACTATAGTAAGAAACAACTTCTGGGAGCCAATTTAGACAAGTTTGACTCCCTAATTGATCTAATAACCTACTCCTGTTCCTGCATGAAGGAATGAGGTTATGGTTGCAATCTATCTACCCACATTACCGCTTTTTTTCAAGAATTTTCCTTCTCTCTCTCTCTCTCTCTCTCTCTCTCTATATATATATATATATATATATACACATATATATTCTCAACTAAGCTATATAGTCTTTATAGGTCATACATCAGTCATAGTTTTTGTTATCAACAAAATTGGTATCATAGAACTGGTTTGATGAAACTAAATGCATAGAAAGTATATTACATGGAGAGCGGTGGTCCTAAGATGGCAAAGGAATAGGACGGGGAAACCATTTTCTCCCCTACAAATTCACCAAAAGAACATTTAAACACTGAGTAAATTCCACAAAACAACTTCTGAATGCCGGCAGAGGACATCAGGCACCCAGAAAAGCAGCCCATTGTCTTCGAAAGGAGGTAGGAAAAAATATAAAACACAAAAAAAGAGACAAAAAAGGTAGGGATGGAGCTCCATCCTGGGAAGGGAGTCTTAAAAAGAGAGAAGTTTCCAAACACCAGGAAACACTCTCACTGCCGAGTCTGTGCCGAGCCTTGGAAGCACGGAGGGCAACATAACACAGAGGAAAAATAAATAAATAATTAAAACCCACAGATTATGAGCTCAACAGTAACTCCCCTAGTGGAGAAGCAGTGCAGATACCTGCACCCCGCCACTAGCAAGTGGGGGCTGGGCAGGGAGGCTCAGGCTGCATTGCTTAGAGTAAGGACCGGGCCTGAATGCCCCGAGGGCAATCTGAGGGAACTAACTAACTGGGCTAGCAAACCAGACTGTGGGGATAGCTACCATGCGAAAAGCCCTAACCTAAGACACCACCAGGCCTGCACACAGAACAAAAGACTGAACAGAACTAGCCAGCTGCAGACCATCTCACTCCGGTGACAGGCAGCCAGAGCCAGAAGGGGGCAATCTCAGCCCCAGAGAGACATTATCTACCAAACTGCAAGCAGGCTTCTTTGCTAACTAAGACTTCTTGGGGTTCTGGACAGTCAACATCCGCCTGAGAAGGTGCGCCGGTTGTACACCCAGAAAACCGAGCAGCAGGGACGGGGGAGGTGATAAGTCACAGTGACCGTGCTCACCAAACACCTCATTACCTGAGCTGCTTGGACCAGGGAAGGGCACAAAACGTAGGCCCAACTGAGTCTGCACCTCTGAGGACTACTCGACTGCCTGAACCTCAGCGGCTTAGACCTGGGAGGTGCATGCAGCCCAGGGTCGGCCTTGGACAGTTCCCAATGGAGCAACCTAGAGCCTGATCAGTGTGGGCAGGGAGGGCACACGTATCATGAGCGGGGCCAGGCCCAGTGTGGCTGAGACACTGTGAGTACATGCCAGTGTTATTTGTTTGCAGCGTCCCTCACTCCCCACAGCGCGACTGAACAAGTGAGCCTAAAAAAAGTGTCCACGACTGCCCCACCTTGTGTCAGGGTGGAAATCAGGCACTGAAGAGACAAGCAAACAGCAAAAGCTAAAACAGAGGGAACCGCCTTGGAAGTGACAGGAGCAATAGATTAGTCTTTAGTACAGACTACATAGGAAGGGGCCTATAGATCTTGAGAAATATAAGCTGGACCAAGGAACTATCCAAAAATGAACTGACCCCACACTGCCCACAACACCAGAGAAAGTCCTAGATATATTTTTACTATTTTTACGATCATTCTTTTATTTTTTTAATTTTTAAAAAAATTTTAAGTCCTCTATTACTCCTTTAATTTTCATTTTTATAACCTACTATTACTTTGCAAAAAAAATCCTATTTTTTAAAGCAAACTACATATATATATATTTTTTTATAATTTTTTCTTTTTTTTAAATTTTATTTTATTTTTTAACTTTACAATATTGTATTGGTTTTGCCATATATCAACATTTTTTTCTTCTTTTCTTAAGTATTGTATTTTTGAAAACTACTCTAGATTTTTAATCTTTGCTTTTTGGTATTTGTTATCAATTTTGTACCTTTAAGAACCCAATCTTCAGTACTCATTTTCACTTGGGAGCAAGATTACTGGCTTGACTGCTCTCTCCCCCTTTGGACTCTCCTTTTTCTCCACCATGTCACCTGTGTCTCCTCCCTCCCCCTTTTCTTCTCTACTCAACTCTGTGAATCTCTGTGTGTTCCAGACGGTAGAGAACACTTAGGGAACTGATTACTGGCTGGATATGTCTCTCTCCTTTTCACTCCACCCTTTTATCCTTCTGGCCACCTCTGTCTCCTTCCTCCTTCTTCTCTTCTCTGTATAACTCCGTGAACATCTCTGAGTGGTCCAAACTGTGGAGCGCACATAAGGAAGTGATTACTGGCTAGCTTACTCTCTCCTCTTTTGATTCCACCTCATCTTATTCGGGTCACCTCTAACTCCCTCTTCCCTCTTCTCTTCTCCATGTAACTCTGTGAACCTCTCTGGGTGTCCCTCACTGTGGAGAAACTTTTCATCTTTAACCGAGATGTTTTATAAACAGTGCTGTATAGAAGGAGAAGTCTTGAGACTACTGTAAAAATAAGACTAAAAACCAGAAGCAGGAGGCTTAAGTCCAAATCCTGAGAACAACAGAGAACTCCTGACTCCAGGGAACATTAATCAACAGGAGCTCATCAAATACCTCCATACCTACACTGAAACCAAGGACCACCCAAGGCCAACAAGTTCCAGAGCAAGACATACCACGCAAATTCTCCAGCAACACAGGAACACAGCCCTGAGCTTCAATATACAGGCTGCCCAAAGTTACTCCAAATCCATTGACATCTCATAACTCATTACTGGATACTTTATTGCACTCCAGAGAGAAGAAATCCAGCTCCACCCACCAGAACACCGACACAAGCTTCCCTAACCAAGAAACCTTGACAAGCCACCCATACAACCCCACCAACAGTGAGGAAACTCCACAGTAAAGAGAACTCCACAAACTGCCAGAATACAGAAAGGACACCCCAAACTCAGCAATATAAACAAGATGAAGAGACAGAAGAATACCCAGCAGGTAAAGGAACAGGATAAATGCTCACCAAACCAAACAAAAGAGGAAGAGATAGGGAATCTACCTGATAAAGAATTCTGGATAATGATAGTGAATATGATCCAAAACCTTGAAATCAAAATGGAATCACAGATAAATAGCCTGGAGACAAGGATTGAGAAGATGCAAGAATGGTTTAACAAGGACCTAGAAGAAATAAAAAAGAGTCAATATATAATGAATGATCCAATAAATGAGATCAAAAACACTCTGGAGGGAACCAACAGTAGAATAACAGAGGCAAAAGATAGAATTAGTGAAGTGGAAGATAGAATGGTAGAAATAAATGAATCAGAAAGGAAAAAAAGAAAACCGAATTAAAAGAAATGAGGACAATCTCAGAGACCTCCAGGACAATATTAAACGCCCCAACATTCGAATCATAGGAGTCCCAGAAGAAGAAGACAAAAAGAAAGACCATGAACAAATACTTGAGAGATAATAGTTGAAAACTTCCCTAAAATGGGGAAGGAAATAATCACCCAAGTCCAAGAAACCCAGAGAGTCCCAAACAGGATAAACCCATGGCAAAACACCTCAAGACACATATTAATCAAATTAACAAAGACCAAACACAAAGAACAAATATTAAAAGCAGCAAGGGAAAAACAACAAATAACACACAAGGGGATTCCCATAAGGATAACAGCTGATCTTTCAATAGAAACTCTTCAGGCCAGGAGGAAATGGCAAGACATACTTAAAGTGTTGAAAGAAAATAACCTACATCCCAGATTACTCTACCCAACAAGGATTTCATTCAAATATGAAGGAGAAATCAAAAGCTTTACAGACAAGCAAAGCTGAGAGAATTCAGCACCACCAAACCAGCTCTCCAACAAATGCTAAAGGAGATTCTCTAGACAGGAAACACAAAAAGGGTGTATAAACTTGAACCTAAAACAATGAAGTAAATGGCAACCAGATCATACTTATCAATAATTACCTTAAACGTAAATGGGTTGAATGCCCCAACCAAAAGACAAAGACTGGCTGAATGGATACAAAAACAAGACCCTATATATGTTGTCTACAAGAGACCCACCTCAAAACACATACAGACTGAAAGTGAAGGGCTAGAGAAAGATATTCCACACAAATAGAGACCAAAAGAAAGCAGGAGTAGCAATACTCATATCAGATAAAATAATACAATTATATAAAGTTTAAAAATAAAATAAAATTAAAATAAATAAATAATTATTCTGTGAACATTAATGTTCAAAAATAAATAAATAAAAATAATAAGTAAAAAAAAAAATAAAGGCTGTGAAAAGAGACAAAGGACACTAATAATGATCAAAGGATCAATCCAAGAAGAAGACATAATAATTTATAATAATTATAAATATACATGCACCCAACATAGGAGCACCACAATATGTAAGACAAATTCTAACAAGTATGAAAGGGGAAATTAACAATAACACAATAATAGTGGAAGACTTTAATACCCCACTCACACCTATGGATAGATCAACTAAACAGAAAATTAACAAGGAAACACAAACTTTAAATGATACAATAGACCAGTTAGACCTAATTGATATCTATAGCATATTTCTCCCCAAAATAATGAATTTCACCTTTTTCTCAAGCACACATGGAACCTTCTCCAGGATAGATCGCATCCTGGGCCATAAATCTAGCCTTGGTAAATTAAAAAAAAAAAAAAAAATTAAATCATTTCAAGCATCTTTTCTGACCACAATGCAGTAAGATTGGATGTCAATGACAGGAGAAAAACTATTAAAAATTCCAACATATGGAGGCTGAACAACATGCTGCTGAATAACCAATAAATCACAGAAGAAATCAAAAAGACATAAAAATATGCATAGAAATGAATGAAAATGAAAACACAACAACCCAAAGCCTGTGGGACACTTTAAAAGCAGTCCTAAGGGGAAAGTTCATAGCAATACAGGCATACCTCAAGAAACAAGAAAAAAGTCAAATAAATAAACTAACTCTATTCCTAAAGCAACTAGAAAAGGAAGAAATGAAGAACCCCAGGGTTAGTAGAAGGAAAGAAATCTTAAAAATTAGGGCAGAAATAAATGCAAAAGGAACAAAAGAGACCATAGCAAAAATCAACAAAACCAAAAGCTGGTTCTTTGAAACGATAAATAAAATTGACAAATCATTAGCCAGACTCATCAAGAAACAAAGGGAGAAAAATCAAGTCAATAAAATTAAAAAATGAAAATGGAGAGATCACAACAGACAACACAGAAATACAAAGGATCATTAAGAGACTACTATCAGCAATTATATGCCAATAAAATGGACAACGTGGAAGAAATGGACAAATTCTTAGAAAAGTACGATTTTCCAAAACTGAACCAGGAAGAAATAGAAAATCTTAACAGACCCATCACAAACATGGAAATTGAAACTGTAATCAGAAATCTTCCAGCAAACAAAAGCCGAGGTCCAGATGGCTTCACAGCTGAATTCTACCAAAAATTTAGAGAAGAGCTAACACCTATCCTACTCAAACTCTTCCAGAAAATTGCAGAGGAAGGTAAACTTCCAAACTCATTCTATGAGGCCACCATCACCCTAATACCAAAACCTGAAAAAGATGCCACACACACAAAAAAAAAAACAACAACAACTACAGGCCAATATCACTGATGAACATAGATGCAAAAATCCTTAACAAAATTCTAGCAATCAGAATCCAACAACATATTAAAAAGATCATACACCATGACCAAGTGGGCTTTATCCCAGGGATGCAAGGATTCTTCAATATCCACAAATCAATCAGTGTAATATACCACATTAACAAATTGAAAAATAAAAGGCATATAATTATCTCAATAGATGCAGAGAAAGCCTTTGACAAAATTCAACATCCATTTATGATAAAAACTCTCCAGAAAGCAGGAATAGAAGGAACATACCTCAACATAATAAAAGCTAAATATGACAAACACACAGCAAACATTATCCTCAATGGTGAAAAATTGAAAGCATTTCCCCTGAAGTCAGGAATAAGACAAAGGTGTCCACTTTCACCACTACTATTCAACATAGTTTTGGAAGTTTTGGCCACAGCAATCAGAGCAGAAAAAGAAATAAAAGGAATCCAGATTGGAAAAGAAGAAGTAAAACTCTCACTGTTTGCAGATGACATGATCTTCTACATAGAAAACCCTAAAGACTCCACCAGTAAATTACTAGAGCTAATCAATGAATATAGTAAAGTTGCAGGATATAAAATTAACACAGAGAAATCCCTTGCATTCCTATACACTAATAATGAGAAAACAGAAAGAGAAATTAAGGAAACAATTCCATTCACCATTGCAATGAAAAGAATAAAATACTTAGGAATATATCTACCTAAAGAAACTAAAGACCTATATATAGAAAACTATAAAACACTGGTGAAAGAAATCAAAGAGGACACTAACAGATGGAGAAATATTCCATGTTCATGGATTGGAAGAATCAATATAGTGAAAATGAGTATACTACTCAAAGCAATCTATAGATTCAATGCAACCCCTATGAAGCTACCAACGGTATTTTTCACAGAGCTAAAACACATAGTTTCACAATTTGTATGGAAATACAAAAAACCTTGAATAGCTAAAGCAATCTTGAGAAAGAAGAATGGAACTGGAGGAATCAACCTGCCTGACTTCAGGCTCTACTACAAAGCCACAGTCATCAAGACAGTATGGTACTGGCACAAAGACAGAAATATAGATCAATGGAACAAAATAGAAAGCCCAGAGATAAATCCACGCATCTATGGACACCTTATCTTTGACAAAGGAGGCAAGAATATACAATGGATTAAAGACAATCTCTTTAACAAGTGGTGCTGGGAAAACTGGTCAACCACTTGTAAAAGAATGAAGCTAGAACACTTTCTAACACCATACACAAAAATAAACTCAAAATGTATTAAAGAGCTAAACATAAGACCGGAAACTATAAAACTCCTAGAGGAGAACAAAGGCAAAAACCTCTCAGACATAAATCACAGCAGGATCCTCTATGACCCACCTCCCAGAATATTGGAAATAATAGCAAAAATAAACAAATGGGACCTAACAAAAATTAAAAGCTTCTGCACAACAAAGGAAACTATAAGCAAGGTGAAAAGATAGCCTTCAGAATGGGAGAAAACAATAGCAAATGAAGCAACTGACAAACAACTAATCTCAAAAATATACAAGCAACTCCTGCAGCTCAATTTCAGAAAAATAAACGACCCAATCAAAAAATGGGCCAAAGAACTAAATAGACATTTCTCCAAAGAAGACATACAGATGGCTAACAAACACATGAAAAGATGCTCAACATCACTCATTATCAGAGAAATACAAATCAAAACCACAATGAGGTACCATTTCATGCCAGTCAGAATGGCTGTGATCCAAAAGTCTACAAGCAATAAATGCTGGAGAGGGTGTGGAGAAAAGGGAACCCTCTTACACTGTTGGTGGGAATGCAAACTAGTACAGCCACTATGGAGAACAGTGTGGAGATTCCTTAAAAAACTGGAAATAGAACTGCCTTATGACTCAGCAATCTCACTGCTGGGCATACACACCGAGGAAACCAGAATTGAAAGAGACACATGTGCCCTAATGTTCATCGCAGCAGTTTATAATAGCCAGGACATGGAAGCAACCTAGATGTCCATCAGCAGATGAATGGATAAGAAAGCTGTGGTACATATACACAATGGAATATTACTCAGCCATTAAAAAGAATACATTTGAATCAGTTCTAGTGAGGTGGATGAAACTGGAGCCTATTATACAGAGTGAAGTAAGTTAGAAAGAAAAACACCAATACAGTATACTAATGCATATGTACGGAATTTAGAAAGCTAGTAATGATAACCCTGTATGTGAGACAGCAAAAGAGGCACAGATGTATAGAACAGTCTTTTGGACTTTGTGGGAGAGGGAGAGGGTGGGATGATTTGGGAGAATGGCATTGAAACATGTATCATATCATATAAGAAACGAATCACTAGTCCAGGTTCAATGCAGGACACAGGATGCTTGGGGCTAGTGCACTGGGATGACCCAGAGGGATGGTACAGGGAGGCAGGTGGGAGGGGGGTTCAGGATGGGGAACACGTGTACACCAGTGGCAGATTCTAGCTGATGTATGACAAAGCCAATACAATATGGTAAAGTAATTAGCCTCCAATTAAAATAAGTAAATTTAAGTTAAAAAAAAAAAAACTTTTAGCCATCCTGGGGGGTGTGAAGTGGTACCTCACTGTGGTTTTGATTTGCATTTCCCCAAAACAAGAATTTTTCATGTTCTTATTGACCATTTGAATATTATTCAAGCCTTTGACCATTCATAAATTCATAACTGGGTCTAGGTTTTAGTGGTATGATTGAGCTATAGGAGTTATTTATACATTCTGGGTATTAATTCTTTATCAAATGTACAATTTGCAATATTTTCTACCATTTTGTGAGTTTTAACTCAAAGTGTCCTTTTTTACTTCTTTCTGGTTTTCACTTTTATTAATGGGATCACAGTGTTCACCTACATCATGAACAGAGTGTACTTCTTTTTCCTTGAATGATCCAAATGGTCATCATTATTACTACTACCAATCAGAAAAGTGATTCTCCATTTGTTTTAATCCTCAGTCTTAAATGAAATTAGAAGCCAAACACAGCAAGACACACAGCTTCCATATTACATGTTTCAGTTGGTTTTTTTCAGATTTTTTCAGAAATTAAATTTAAGATATCAATGGCTATAAACTTTTTCAGACACATTTTTAATTTCAAATTATACATTATGCCAAAATAATTTCAACACAACTTTATTTCTTATTATTTTGGATTAAATTAGAGTAATTCTGTTTCTATTTTGGAGACTTCTAATAGTTAAGAAAGATTTTTTTTAATTACTCATCATAAATAAAAACATTTTAATAGCATTCTTTGATGAATAAAAGGTTTTTAATTTTCATGAAGTTCAACTTATCTATTTTTTTCATTTGTTAGCTGTGCTTTTGATGTCATTTAAGAAATCATAATAAATCCACAGTGATGAAGATTTCCTCTACCAAGAAAAAAAAAAGAAAGTATATTACATGGAGCTTCAGAGGTTAAGCTTCAGGTTACTTCATAATTCATTCATTTATTCATTCATTCACTTATATGTTTAACATATATGTTTAAACACTTCCAATGAGAGATAATCCATGTGATTTCAGGGCAGAAAGTATAGGACTTAGAATGTAGGAGAGCTGAGTTCATATTCTGCTTGGACCTCAGGAAACTGACTTGATCTCTGTGGATATAAGATATTTTGATTAAACAAGGAGAATTAGAAATATTCTGTTTAACATGTTTCATAATATCTAAGAAGGTGTACATATATAATAAATGCTGTTTCTCTTTAATTTTGATGTTATTTTCTGGCTAACATGAAATATGTGGGCTATATTTAGAATGACTGAGAAGCTCTTCATTTTACCATGATTAAAATGCTGTTCACTTTTTACTCTATAATTATTATGATTAATCCTTGGTAAGTGTTTATAAAGAACCATAGCTCCAATGACCCTGACCACAGACATGTACAAAGAGTTCTCTGCCCTTTCATATAGCAGGTGTATATTTGTATATAATGTAATGATGGTGTGATTGGTAAACATTAATTCTGAGTAAAACTGTAGGCACTCAGAAAGAATACTGGAGTTGAAATTTGACAGATGAGTCACTTTTGAGAACTCTGCATTCAAAAAGTAAGGATCAGAGTGATGCAATGAGAAGAGGAAATCTAAGCTAACATTCCTCTCATCACCACAGAGAATCAGAATCATGGAAATAGTACACAGATCCATGAAACAATTGTCTCAGTGTTTAAAAGACTATGTCACTGATCCAAAGACACACACAAGCAAAAGTATTGGCTACTGAGGTCTCATCAGTTGGCCTAGAGTCTATATTTTGAATGTCCAATCTAAGATGATACAGTCAATGTAAAGATCTAAGGATTCGATGCAATGTTAGATATTTTGATACATTGTACACACATTCGAATACTCTACATTGTATTAGTAAATACTGGCTTTCAATGTATGAAAAGACCAGATGATATTAACAAATGCTGCTATAAACAAAAATTTATATTCCCTCAAAATTCATACATTAAATTCTTACCCCCAATGAGATGGTGTTTGGAGGTAGGGCCTTTGGTAGATGGTTTAGTCATCTTATGAATTGGATCAGTGGTCTTAGAACTCAGAGAACTCCCTCTCTTTTCCACCAGATAAGGACATGGCAAGAAGAAGGCTTCCTGCTATAAGAAAGCAGGTAGCAGACTCTAACCAGACATTGTCTTCTCATTGATCTTGAACTCCTCAGCCTCCAGAACTAAATTTCTGTTGTTTATAAGCCACTTAGTGTATATTACCTTGTTATGGTAGCCCAAATACATTAAGACAGATACACCACATAGTTAAGAACTGCACCTTTGTGATAATTCTCCTGGGTTCAAACAAAGAAGCATTTAAAAATATGTTATTTTGGGGAGGGAGACTCCTAGAATCATTATTTCCCAAAGTTTTTTTTTTTTTTTTTCTTCCCAGAGCTGATATGGGAAGTATTAAGAAAGTGACTAACATGGTCATGAGTAGAGGTTAAATTTTGCTTTTATTACTGATTATAAACTAAAATCCCTGAATAACTAAAGATGTAAGGGCAAAGTAAAAATATGACATAGAAAGTATTCTGAGGACTTCCATCTTCTGCTTAGAATGTAGAAAGTTGGAAAGAGGGTTTCTTTTATCCTAACAAGGAAAAGCTGGATAAGATACAGACTCATACTGATCAGGGAACTGAAATTATAGTGAAACCAATTAGCCTGAAATCTAAGAATAAAAAAGTGCCTCCAAGGAGAAAAGGGACATGAATACTATCTCACCTTGGGCCAATCATAGGAGGAAGACATATAGTTAGGAAAGAAGACAGTTAGGAAAGAACTCAGCTAATATATTTAAAGAATTTGTAAGTGCTGAGCATTTGATAGCTTCTAAATACAGAAGCCATGGAAGTAACAGACAAAGGAGAGTCCATAGGCATTCTCAGATTCTTTTCAATGAACCTCATCAGGTGACAATGAGAAAGACTGGAGTCAGGGCAGGCGTCTACTGATGGCTTTCCTCATGGAGCACGCCTGGAGAAGGGGAGTAGCTGCAGCTTGTGGGAAGATAGGAAGCATGGAAGAGGGACTGCAAATTACCTTGAGCCCAGACTTTTGGAGAACACCATTTCTGGAGCAGGGGAATTCCTTTAGCCCCACCCTCTAAATCTAAAGACACAGAAACTGCCTGAGACTTAAGACTGAACCACTGCAACAGAAACACACACACACAAGACCTATCCACTCCCATTCACAATCTAGAAAATACAATTAACCAAAAACAGCACTATGGCATGGGAAGAGAAGCAAAGGATGCAGAAAGACCCTCTGGGAGATCAAGCTTGTAAGTGAAGGCTAAAGCTGAGAGTGGAGCAAGAACACAGAAAATCTCTCTGGCAAAGCACTTTTTATCTGGGCCATTCAGTAACACCAAATGAATTTAAGTATGTGCGAAGTCACTTCAGTCATGTCCAACTGTTTGTGATCTGTAAGCCAGCTCAGCTTTTGAGCTGAATGACTCAGGCTCCCAGTGCCCCCCTGCTATGGTCTGAATTTTTGTGTCCCTCTTCCCCCAACCAAACGTCTGTGTTGGAATCCTAATGCACAGTGTGATTGTATCAGGAGGTGGGGGCCTTTGGAAAGGTCATGAAAGTGGAGTCTTCTTGCCCTCATGAATACCCTGTGAAAGAGGCCTGAAAGCTCTCTCTTGTCCCTTCCACATGTGGGGACACAGCAGGAAGATACTGTCTATGAACCGGAAAGTGGGTTTTCATTAAAACCCAACCAAGCTGTCACCCTCAAATTGGAATTTGAGCCTCCAAATCATAAGCAATACATTTCTGTTGCTTATACTGATACTTCAGTTCAGTTCAGTCGCTCAGTCGTGTCCAACTCTTTGCGACCCCATTAATTGCAGCACGCCAGGCCTTCCTGTCCATCACCGACTCCCGGAGTTCACTCAAACTCACATCCATCGAGTCGGTGATGCCATCCAGCCATCTCATCCTCTGTCGCCTCCTTCTCCTCCTGCCCCCAATCCCTCCCAACATCAGAGTCTTTTCCAATGAGTCAACTCTTCGCATGAGGTGGCCAAAGTACTGGAGTTTTAGCTTTAGCATCATTCCTTCCAAAGAACACCCAGGACTGATCTCCTTTAGAATGGACTGGTTGGATCTCTTTGCAGTCCAAGGGACTTGCAAGAGTCTTCTCCAACACCACAGTTCAAAAGCATCAGTTCTTCGGTGCTCAGCTTTCTTCACAGTCCAACTTTCACATCCATACATGACTACTGGAAAAACCATAGCCTTGACTAGATGGACTTTTGTTGGCAAAGGAATGTCTCTGCTTTTCAATATGCTATCTAGTTTGGTCATAACTTTCCTTTCAAGGAGTAAGGGTCTTTTAATTTCATGGCTGCAATCACCATCTGCAGTGATTTTGGATCCCAGAAAAATGAAGTCTGACACTGTTTCCACTGTTTCCCCATCTATTTGACATGAAGTGATGGGACCAGATGCCATGATCTTAGTTTTATGAATGTTGAGCTTTAAGTCAACTTTTTCATTCTCCTCTTTCACTTTCATCAAGAGGCTTTTTAGTCTGTAGTATTGTTACAGTAGCCCAAATAGACTAAGACACCAAAGGTTTATAGAGTAAGGAAGATGCTTGTTCCCAAGCATATGTATTATTTATCTTGTTCTTTACTGTCCCATTGATCATCAGATTTTAACTAAAAAACAAAAACAACATACAAAGAAAATAATTCACACTGTCAAGAGACAAAATAATCAGCAGAACTAGATTCAGATAAGGACTGGCTCAGGTAAGAAGATCTGAGTTGAGTTCAATGGAACTGATTCAGGTAAGTTTACATCAAAGCCATTTAAAATACCTATCATTAATATGCCAAGACTTTGGGGGTAAATGGTAGATATTTTAATCAGATGGGATTAGTAAAAATATGGAAACCATAAGAATCAAATGAAAACATTAGGATTAAAATAAAACCAAACCAAGCAAAATATAGTAGCAGAGATGCAAAATGCCTTTGACTGACTTGTTGGATTCTAAATAGGCAAAAGAGATTCAGACTTGTGTCCTTGCAAAATATGTATTATGGAACCCTAATTCTTAAAGTGATGGTATTTGTAGGTAGGACTTTGAGGAGGTAATTAAATTGAAATGCAATCATAAGCATGGAGTTTCCACCGTGGGATTAGTCTCTTTATAAGGTGAACAGCAGTCGTGTGGCTCTGAAGTGGCAAGGGGCCGAGAGGAGATACCCCACATTCAAAGTCAGGACCAGTGGCCTGAGGACATACCCCATGTCCAAGGTCAGAGGAACCCCAGTAAGATGGTAGGCGCTGGGAGAAGGCATCAGAGGGCAGACAGACTGAAACCACAATCACAGAAAAGTAATCAATCTAATCACATGGACCACAGCGTTGTCTAACTCAATGAAACTATTAGCCATGCCATGAAGGGCCACCCAAGACGGATGGGTCATGGTGGAGAGTTCTGATAAAATGAGGTCCACTGGAGAAGGGAATGGCAAACCACTCCAGTATTCTTGCCTTGAGAAACCCATGAACAGTATGAAAAGGCAAAAAGATAGGACACTGAAAGATGAACTCCCTAGGTTGGTAGGTGCCCACTAGGCTACTGGAGATCAGTGGAGAAATAACTCCAGAAAGAAGGAAGAGACAGAGCCAAAGAAAAAACAACACACCCAGTTGTGGATGTGACTGGTGATGGAAGCAAGGTATGATGCTGTAAAGAGCAATATTGCATAGGAACCTGGAATGTTAGGTCCATGAATCAAGGCCAAATGAAAGTGATCAAACAGGAGATGGGAGGAGTGAACGTCGACATTTTAGGAATCAGAGAACTAAAATGGACTGAAATAGTGAATTTAACTTGGATGACCATTATATATACTACTGTGGACAAGAATCCCTTAGAAGAAATGGAGTAGCCATCATAGTGAAAAAAAAAGAGTCCAAAACGCAGTACTTGGATGCAATCTCAAAAATGACAGAATGATCTCGGTTCATTTCTAAGGCAAACTATTCAGTACCACAGTAATCCAAGTCTATGCCCCGACCAGTAATGCTAAAGACACTGAAGTTGAATGGTTCTAGGAAGATTTACAAGACCTTCTAGAACTAAGACACCAAAAAGATGTCCTTTACATTATAGGGGACTGGAATGAAAAAGAAGGAAGTCAAGAAACACCTGGAGTAATAGGCAAATTTGGCTTTGGAGTACAGAATGAAGCAGAGCAAAGGCTAATAGAGTTTTGCCAAGAGAACACACTGGTCATAGCAAACACCCTCTTCCCACAGCACAAGAGAAGACTCTACACATGGACATCACCAGATGCTCAACACTGAAATCAGATTGATTGTATTCTTTGCAGCCAAAGGTGAAGAAGCTCTATACAGTCAGTAAAAACAAGACCAGGAGCTGACTGTGGCTCAGATCATGAACTTCTTATTGCCAAATTCAGACTGAAATAGAAGAAAGTAGGGAAAACCACTAGGTCATTCAGGTATGACCTAAATCAAATCCCTTATGATTATACAGGGGAAGTAAGAAATAGATTTAAGGGACTAGATCTGATAGACAGAGTGCCTGATGAACTATGGATGGAGGTTTGTGACATTGTACAGGAGACAGGGATCAATACCATCCCCAAGATAAAGAAATGCTAAAAGGTTGTCAGAGAAAGCCTTACAAATAGTTGTGAAAAGAAGAGAAGCTAAAGGCAAAGGAGAAAGGGACCTATTTGAATGCAGAGTTCCAAAGAATAGCAAGAGGAGATAAGAAAGCCTCAGTGATCAGTGCAAAGAATTAGAGGAAAATAATAGAATGGGAAAAACTAGACATCTCTTCAAGATTATTAGAGATAGAAAGGGAACATTTCATGCTGAGATGGGCTCAATAAAGGACAGAAAGGGTATGGAGCTAACAGAAGCAGAAGATATTAAGAAGATGTGGCAAGAATACACAGAGGAACTGTACAAAAAAGATCTTCATGACCCAGATAATCACGATGGTGTGATCACTCATCTAGAGCCAGACATTTGGGAATGTGAAGTCAAGTGGGCCTTAGGAACATGACTATGAACAAAAGTAGTGGAGGTGATGGAATTCCAATTGAGCTATTTCAAATCCTAAAAGATGATGCTGTGAAAGTGCTGCCCTCAATATGCCAGTAAATTTGGAAAACTCAGCAGTTGCCACAGGACTGGAAAAGGTCAGTTTTCATTCCAAACCCAAATAAAGACAATGCCAAAGAATGCTCAAACTATGGCACAATTGCACTCATCTCACATGCTAGCAAAGTAATGCTCAAAATTCTCCAAGCCAGGCTTTAATAGTACATGAACTATGAACTTCCAGATGTAGTTTTAGAAAAGGTAGAAGAACCAGAGATCAAATTGCCAACACATATTGGATCTTCAAAAAAGCAAGAGAGTTCCAGAAAAACATCTATTTCTGCTTTATTGACTAAGCCAAGCCTTTGACTTGTGGATCACCACAAACTATGGAAAATTCTGAAAGAGATGGGAATACCAGACCACCTGACCTGGCTCTTGAGAAATCTGTATGCTGGTCAGGAAGCAACAGTTAGAACTGGACATGGAACAACAGACTGGTGCAAATCAGGAAAGTAGTATGTCAAGGCTATATAATGTGACCCTGCTTATTTAACTTATATGCAGAATACTTCATGAGAAACGCTGGACTGGAGGAAGCACAGCTGGAATCAAGATTGCTGGGAGAAATATCAATAACCTCAGATACGCAGATAACACCACCCTTATGGCAGAAAGTGAAGAAAAACTAGAGCCTCTTGATGAAAGTGAAAGAAGAGAGTGAAATTTTGGCTTAAAGCTCAACATTGAGAAAGTTAAGATCATGGCATCTGGTTCCATCACTTCATCGCAAATAGATAGGGAAACATTGGAAACAGTGACAGACTTTATTTTGGGGGGCTCCAAAATCACTATAGATGGTGACTGCAGCCATGAAATTACAAGATGCTTGCTCCTTAGAAGAAAGATGGCATATTAAAAAACAGAGGGGGAAAAAAAAAAACAAAAAACACAGAGGCATTACTTTGCCAACAAAGTCCATCTAGTCAAGGCTATGGTTTTTCCAGTAGTTATGTATGGATGTGAGAGTTGGACTATAAAGAATACTGAGTGTGAATAATTGATGCTTTTGAACTGTGGTGTTGGAGACGACTCTTGAGAATCCCTTTGACTCCAAGAAGATCCAATCCATTCTAAAGGAGATCAGTCCTGAGTTTTCTTTGGAAAGACTGATGTTGAAGCTGAAACTCCAATACTTTGGCCACCTGCTGTGAAGAGCTGACTCACTGGAAAGGACCCTGATAGTGGGAAAGATTGAAGGCAGGAGGAGAAGGGGACAACAGAGGATGAGATTGTTGGATGGCATCACAGACACTATGGAGATGATTTTGGGTAAATTCCAGGAGTTGGTGATGGACAAGGAGGCCTGGCGTGCTGCACTCCATGGTGTCGCAAGGAGTTGGACACAACTGAGTGTTGTGTGAGTGACTGAACTGAACTGAAGTAGAGGAAGGGACTCATGTTTATTCTTTCTCCGCTATGTGAGGTCACAGGGAAAAGGCAACTGTCTTCAAACCAGGAAGAAGGCCCTTACCAGAATCTGAACATACTGACACTCCTTATCTTTCACTTCCCAAACTACAGAACTGTGAGAAACACATTTCTGTTTTTAAACTACTTATTGTCATGGCAGTCTGAGTTGACTAAGACAAAAATTGATACTGAGAGGTGGATTGATGTCATAACAAATACCTAAAAATGTGGAAGCATCTTAGAACTGAATAATTGGTAAAAGCTGGAGGAGTTTTGAGGTACTGGATAGAAAAATCCAAGACCGTCAGGAAAGGACTATTAAAGGTGATTCTGGTGAAAGCTCAGGAAAAAACAAAAAAAAAGGAAAGTTACTGGGAAAGCTTACGTTGTTTTAGAATATACTTATATAAATTATGAGCAAAATATTTTTGGAAATGTGTACAATACAGGTTATCCTGGTGACGTGTCAGGCAGAAATGAAGAACATGTTATTGGACAATGGAGAAAAGATCATCCTTGCTATGATACGGCAAAGAACATGGCTGAATTTTGTTCATATTCTAGTGCTGTGTAGAAAATACAGCTTGCAAAAGATGAAATTTGATATTTGGTAGAGAAGACTTTTAGGAGAAGGCAATGGCACCCCACTCCATGACTCTTGCCTGGAAAACCCCATGGACAGAGGAGCCTGGTAGGCTGCAGTCCACAGAGTCGCTAAGAGTCTGACACGACTGAGCGACTCCACTTTCACTTTTTACTTTCATGCATTGGAGAAGGAAATTGCAACCTACTCCAGTGTTCTTGCTTGGAGAATCCAAGTGACTGGGGAGCCTGGTGGGCTGCCATCTATGGGGTCACACAGAGTCAGACACGACTGAAGTGACTTAGCAGCAGCAGAAGCAGCAGAGGAGACTTTTAAGAAAAATGTTGAAGAAGTAGCTTGTTTTCCCTTGATTGCTTATAGAAAACTTCAGAAGAGAGAAAAAAAGACTTGAAGACAAAATTGTTAACCAAAGTAAAGCTTAACTTAAAGATCTGAAAAATTCTCAGCCTATCCATATTGCAAAACTGAGAAAGCATTTTTCTGAAGAGAATTTTAATTGTGTGTACAAGCAACCATTCGATAAAGTGATTAGTCTGGGTGAGAATCATAGGCCTAATCATCCACTCCAGCAGAAACCCTATCAGTTTAAACTGAAAGAGATGTAGATCAGACAAAATTAAGTAAAGCTGTCAGACTTCTTAGGGCCTACAGGACAGAACCATAGAAATATTTGTCCATAAACATGTGCTAGTCTTCAAGAATCCTTGAAGAGTCCCTTGGACTGAGAGGAGATCAAACCAGTCAATCCTAAAGGAAATTAACCCTGAATATTCATTGGAAGGACTGGTGCTGAAGCTGAAGCTACAATACTTTGGCCACCTGATATGAAGAACCAATCATTGGTAAAGACCCTGATGCTGGGATTCCCTTCTGGCTCAGTGGGTAAAGAGTCTGCCTGCAATGTGGAAGACCTGAGTTTGATCCCTGGGTCGGAAAGATCCCCTGGAGAAGAAAATGGCAATCCACTCCAATATTCTTGCCTGGAAAATCCCATGGATGGAGGAGCTGGTGGGCTACAGGCCATAGGGTCACAAAGAGTCAGACAGGACTGAGTGACATCACTTTCACTTTCTTTCTGATGCTGGGAAAGATTGAGGGCAGGAGAAGAGGACACAGAGGATGAGATAGTTGGATGGCATCACTGACTTGATGGATGTGAGTTTGAGCAAACTCTGGGAGATAGTGAAGGACAGGGAATCCTGAAATGCTGCAGTTCATGGGGTCTCAAAGAGTCAGACATGACTGAGCAACTGAACAACAACAACAAGCCTTCAAGACAAAAGGAGAATAACGCTGAAGGTGAGTCAGAGATTATCAGGTCTCTCTCATTGGTTTCAAAGGGAAACACTATTGCCTCAAGGTCAACAGGACAGATGATGTTTGCCTGGAGCCTTGAGGGTGGGGCTGCCAGGGTCTTGGGGGCTTAATTCTTACTTAGTAGAATCAAAGAGGTAAAACTACCACCCTAGTATGACTGGAAGGTGTAACACTGAGACAAAGAGGATTATATTAATACTAGCATTGAGATCTAATGATGTTTCTCTGCCTAGGTTTTGAACTTGATAGGGACTCATCCTTCTAATTTCTTCCTTCTGAAATGAGAAAAATGCAAATTCCACCACTGTATTTTGGAAGAGCATAACTTATTTGGTTTTATAGGTTCACAGCTAGAGGGAAAAAAAAAATCTCAGGATAAACTGTACTTGGGGTTTAACCTATATCTGATTTAAGTAATATTTAGATGAGACTTCCCTGGTGGTTTCCCTGATGGCTCAGACAGTAAAGCGTCTCCTTACAATGTGGGAGACCCATGTTCAATCCCTGGGTTGGGAAGACCTTTTGGAGAAGGAAATGGCAACCTACTCCAGTATTCTTGCCTGGAAAATCCCATGGACAGAGGAGCCTGGTAGGCTATGGTCCATGGGATCACAAAGAGTCAGACACAACTGAGCAACTTCACAGTAGATGAGACTTTGAGTTTTAAACTTTAGAGTTGACATTAGAACAAATTAAGATTATAGGAGCAGTTGAAATGGAATGAAGGCATTTTGCCTGTAAGAAGAATATAAAATTGCAGGGGCGGGGGGAGCAGTAGCAAATGTTATGAACTGAATGTTTGTATATCCTCAAAGTTTGTATTTTGAAACTCTAACTTCCATTATGATGGTATTTGGAAAGGAGGTCTTTAAGACAAAATTAGATTTAGATGAGGTCAAGAGAGTGGCATTGAATGATGAATGATAAGATTCCTTCCTTATTAGAAGGAAAAGAGGTCAGAGCTTTCTCTCTCTTCACTAGGTAAGGATACAGTGAGAAGGAGGCCATCTGCAAGGGAAGAGGGCTCTCACTTGAACCTGACCATGCTGGCCGTCTTATCTTGGACCTCCTAGCTTCTGGAAGTATTAGAAGGAAGTTCCTGCTTTTTAGCCACTCAGTCTATGGTATTTTGTTATTGCCACCCAAGCTGACTAAGACAGTGACTTTAAAGCTAGATCAATAGAAATTATCCAATGTGAAACATAAAGGAATAAGAGTAAACAAAGATAATGCTATAATAAAGAAATACAGGAAAATATCAAGTAGACTAACATTTGTGAAACTGGAATCCTAGAATATTTGGAGAAATGATGACAGTTTTCTTAAAATAATGAACGATGTCAAATTATAGATTCAAGAAACTTGGAATGGTAGGTAGAATAAATATAACATGCACACCTAGACACATCATATTCAAATCTTCTGAAAACCAAAGATCAAAAGAAAATCTTGAAGGAGGAAGACAAAGAAAGAAAAACCATATTGCATTTACATAAGGATAAGATATATAACAGACTTCTTATCAGAAACTATGCTAACCAGAAGAGATGGAGCTATATTTGAATAGCACTGTAAATAGGGAAAAAAAAAAAAAAATATATATATATATATATATATATATATATATATCAGTCTGAAATAAAAGTAGAAACTCTATTACTAGCAGACCAGCACTACAAGAAACTTGAAAAAAAAATTGTTTAGGCAGAAGAAATAAATTACCTGACACAAACTCAAATCTATACAAAATATAATGTACCCTGGCAGACACTGCTTATCTATAATAACTATCCTACAACTATAATGTATACCTCTTTTGCATTAGTCAGCTTAATATACATCTCAGAATGACCCCATCAAAGATACTATTACCACACAAATTCCTAATCTGTATGTTCTGTTTCCTTACTAAATGTTCACCTCATTGACTCAAATCCTAAACCATCCTCCTATATTTTTCACTACCATAAAAAAATTTCAAAATTGTAATTCTATCTTTAAATAGTTTATATAGTTTATCCTTTTCTATATTACTAAACTCACTGGATAATTGATAGTGAGGGCTTATACTAGGATAGTCCATTGCATTGTGCATCTCACTGTTATACATAATTCATTTAAAGGTGGTAGTACAATTTTAAACATGAAAACAAGAGCCTCTAGGTCATTCAAGTATATATTCAATTATACTTTAATTATATATGAGCTAAATAGATAGATCAATAGACACTTGTTCACACTAGTAAGGAAAAAACTTGAAAGCCCAAGAGAGAATGCTAAGGAAATCCATAGATTAGCAACAGAGGGATGATGCTACACCCTTAGAGCTGTGTGTTTAATAAAAGTAGGCATACCAGACCCATTAATGAAGAATCATCTGAAAGGAGCCAGAACACAAGCTTTCCACGTGAAATGTAATGATGGAGGGAGGAGAAGGAGAGTTGGATCTGACAAATAAGGTAGTCATTGTCAGTGGCAACAAGAAAGCCAAAAAAAAAGGTTAAAAATACATCATTTCTCTCTCCCTTCCAGACTTCTACCTGGGAGTCTTACTGAACGAAGAACACTAGAAGTCAGAGAAAAGAAGTTTCTGGAAAACATGATTACCCTGAAAATGAGACCAGAACAAGAGAAGGTCAGGTAACAGACTGAAAAATACACAAACAATTCACTGGGATACTCTGTAATCCATTCTATAGAAGAATCAGGTAGTCATTACAGTAACAATTAAATCTTATCCTGATATTATTCTGTCAAAATTTTAATGACTCTGTCTTTTCAAAGTTATTAAATGTTTTGCACAGCTTTATCTCTTGCGTGTCTCCATTTTGCAAATTCTACTCCAGCATTACTCATATATTTGCTTCTGTAATATTTTGCAACCATAATACATGCTGTTTACATCCTCACGTGAACAGGGTGCTCAAGATAAAAGACTCTTCTCATCTGAAGTCTCATATCAAGTAACTCATCCTTTACGTTTCATTTATACGTCAATACAGCCATTACATAAAGATACAAGGGCACTTGTTAAAAACAAAACTCATCTTGAGGATTGTGATACTGCACAATCAATTTGTTCTGATAACCCTGAAAGACAGCAACCACCGGTTTCATCTCTGTACCTTCAGCACTTAAGAGTGTATGTGACATGTTGAAAACAATGCACGTATGCTGAAAGAATACAATAAAAAATGAATAAACTTGGAAATCCTGGAGATATTCTCTTCCACAGCTCATAGTTTTCCTTCTGTTTCTCCAACTCCATGCTATGTGCTCTAATTATAATAAAACATGCAAACTCTTGATGATTGATATTAAAGAGAAGGAAAAAATGTGGAAGTTCATGATCAGGATTCCAATAAAGCATTGAAAGTGTCCCCTTAAATGTGCCATACATTGTTAGACATCCACCTGGCAACTGTTGACTGTTTGACTCAGTAGGTTACACAGCAGATTCAACATAGGTGGCCACTACGGCAGTCTCTCATTACATTGTATTCCAATGAAAACCAGTAGTATCAGGAAAACTGGATGGCACATTTTCATATTTTTATCTCTACTTAGAATGTATGACAACATATCATGTAGAATTCAATTTATGGTTAAAAGCTTGAAAAATTATGCTTAAAAAAAATTAGAAAGCAACTGAGGTGACATTCAGAGTCAATCACCTCATTAACAACTGGTTTTTACAACAGCATGATATTTTTAAGAAAAATACAAGTAGTTAGACTCAATATCTCTTGAGAGTCCCTTGGACAGCAGGGACATCCAACCAGTCCATCCTAAAGGAGATCAGTCCTGGGTGTTCATTGGAAAGACTGATGCTGAAGCTGAAACTCCAATACACTGGCCACCTCATTTGAAGAGTTGACTCATTGGAAAAGACCCTGATGCTGGGAGGGATTGGGGGCAGGAAGAGAAGGGGATGACAGAGGATGAGATGGCTGGATGGCATCACCAACTTGATGGACATGAGTTTGGGTAAACTCCAGGAGTTGGTGATGGACAGGGAGGCCTGGCATGCTGGGATTCATGGGGTCGCAAAGAGTCAGACACGACTGAGAGACTGAACTGAACTGAAGACTCAATATCAAGTTTAATTTATTGGGATCTTTGTCTTCTGACAAAATTTTCCCTTCAGGTGACAAGTCAATGGTTAGCACTAGGAAGTATCAAGGAAGGTAATGCTCATTGTTGGTTTGTGTATGTGTTTGTATGTTTTTCTTTTTCTTCTTCTCTCTTCTCTTGCCGGACTAAACTTTATAGGAAAATAAATTCTGATATTATTAAAAGAAAATTTCTCTATAAGAAACCTATCTATAACCCAAGATAAGTTTTCAAATCTTTACAATTAAAATTCATAAGCCTTATTTTAGTGAATGATGAGAGATATTGCATAACATTTGCTAACTGTTTCTACTTGGTTTTCCAATGTCATCAACAAATGGAAATACCAGAAATGGGAATACCAGACCACTTTACCTGCCTTCTGAGAAATCTGAACATAGGTCAAGAAGGAACAGCTAGAACCCGACATGGAAAAATGGACTGGTTCAAAATTGGGAAAGGAATATTTCAGGGTTGTATATTGTCACCCTGCTTATTTAACTTATATGCAGAGTACATCACGCAAAATGCTGGGCTGAATGAATCACAAACTGGAATCAAGATTGCCAAGAGAAATATCAATAACCTCAGATATGCAGATGACACCACCCTAATGGCAGAAAGTAAAAAGGATCTAAAGGAGCCTCTTGATGAAATTGAAAGAAGAGAGTGAAAAAGCTGGCTTAAAATTCAACATTCAAAAAACAAAGGCATCAGGTCCTATCACTTCATGGCAAATAGATGGGGAAACAATGGAAACAGTGGCAGACTTTATTTTTTTTTGCTCCACTGCAGATGGTGACTGAAGCCATAAAATTAAAAGACGCCTGTTTCTTGGAAGAAAAGCTAAGACAGACCTAGACAGTTTATTAAAAAGCAAAGACATCACTTTGCCAACAAAGTCTGTATAGTCAAAGCTATGATTTTTCCAGTAGTCATATACGGATGTGGGAGTTGGACCATAAAGAAGGTTGAGTGTCAAACAATTAATGCTTTTGAACTGTGGTGCTGGAGAAGACTCCTGAGAGTCCCTTGGACAGCAAGGAGATCAGGCAGATTCTTGACCAACTGAGCCACAAGGGAAGCCCAAGAATCCTGGAGTGGGTAACCTATCCCTCCTCCAGCGGATCCTTCTGACCCAGGAATCGTACCAGGGTTTACTGTATTGCAGGCGATTCTTTACCAACTGGGCTATCAGGGAAGCCCCAGTCAATCCTAAAGGAAATTAACCCTGAATATTTATTGGAAGGACTGATGCTGAAGCTGAAGCTCCAATACTTTGGCCACCTGATACAAAGAGCCGACTTACTGGAAAAGACCCTGATGCCGGGAAAGATGGAGGACAGGAGGAGATGGGAGCAACAGAGGATGAGATGGTTTGATGGCTTCATTGACTCAGTGGACATGAGTTTGAGCAAATTCCGGGGAGATTCTGAAGGACAGGAAAGCCTAGCGTGCTGCAGGCCGAGGGGTAGCAAAGAGTCGGACATGACTGAGTGACTGAACAACAACAACATGTTGCTTGTCCATTAAACAATATTTTATTCCCTTAATCTAAGTTATTTGAAAATAGACTTAGTCCATCCGGCTGCTATAAGAAAATACCACAGACTGGGTGATCCGCAACAGAAAGTTATTGCTCACAGAAAAACACAATCAATCTACAGCATAGACATTTACTTTTCTTACACATTTCCTTTGTCTCCGAAGCGGAAAATAAGTGTTGAACAGAGTGATAACAATCAGAAGTCTCTTACTTAGAGTTTATCTTATCTCTCTTTCTACTGCTTTCAGAATCCAAGATACCTTTAAAAAATGAAACTATATGCAAGCATAACTACTTACTTACAAGTTGGAACTGTATCTACAAGAATTTGTTCATGAATGAGGAGAAAATTTTATTAGCTTACTCCTTTCTTCTCTCTCCATCTTTCTTTTCTCTCTTCTATTATTATTATTTTAAAATTTTGATTTCCAAATTTGTGCAGCATGTACCGGCAAGGCCATTGACAAGTTTTCAGAGCTGGAAGGAGGGATGCAGGAACTGTTGTGTATGTGTGTATATGTGTTGTCTTGATCCAGTTTTTGAGGCTTTGGCTAGAGGCCAGTCAGTTCCCTTTTCTTTTCTGTATTTGGCCATGGCTCACAGCATGTGGGATCCCCTGACCAGGGAACAAATGTTGCATTGGGAGTGCAGATTCTTAACCACTAGACCATCAGGGAAGTCCCTCATTTCCCTCTTCTGTCTGGCAGATTAAGTCAACATCCCCAATACTTCCCTTACTTAACTCTTACAGTCTGGTTCACTACACACCCATGCTAGTCTCCCAGAGTCTGATACCAGAAAACCAGGGACAACACTGATGCCCCAGAGCATGCTGAAATTATTTAGATAAATCAATTCTAAACCTACTTGCCATGCCTCAGTCTTTTCTTCCCATAGAAACCATGGTAAAATTCTTTTCCTCAGTGCCCCTCGCTTCTGCTTTATGACCAGTCCTAATCCTTCCCCTGAGTGGCTCTGCAGGGTACTCTGTGCTATCTCCAGGAAGCTGTAAGCACAACATAACTCTTTCTGTTTGTGGATTCTTCCTGGTTTCTCTCTCTTTTATCTGCATCTGGTCTCACCATGCCTCACCCAGAGTAATAAAGTAAAACAGGGATCCGGACCTTGTACTCATATGAAAGGCATTACTATTGTGCAGGTAGACACATTAAGTTAGTATAACTTGATAATACGTATTTGAAACATCTAATTCTTTTAATTTCATGGTCACTCTATGGGGTTGCACAGAGTCGGACACGACTGAAGCAACTTAGCAGCAGCAGCCATCAGCAGTTTATTTCCTTCTTTTCATTCAACCACACATTTAAGTGAATATTTATTCAATGACTGTCAAATGCTGATCACAGTGCCTGGCACATTATGAGCAAGGAATGAGACTCACCAGATGGTAGGCTCCCTGAAGACAGACCCTATGCAGCATCTTAGCTTGTTATAATAAAAGAGAATACACAATTTACTTGTAAATTTCCTGGTTCATGGGATAGCAAGGGTCTTCACTGTAAACCAAGGAACTAGAAATCTAGTAAATATGCCCCTTTTGAGTGAGAAATGAGAAATGTTACTTATTTACTTACTATGAGAAATGTTCAGTCACCAAAAAAAAAAAATTTTCTAAGTGCCATATACTGATTTTGGACAAAGGTAAGGAGAGAGAGATAGGAAGAAATGAAGAGAAATGAAACAATTTGTACACTAATGGAGCATGAAGTATATGCTGTTTCATACTCTGTGATGAGAAGGATAAAAACTGGAACCACAGCAGGAGGGCTGAATGAGGCATGAACCACACAGTCTTGGGCTGGGGGCTGGGAAGTAATATTTACATTTTCCCAAATCCAAAGTTAAAATAACTTCTACCAAAATAATAGGGTTGCTCATAGCCAGTATATTATCCCAAAAGGCATAGAATATCTGATATGTAATTTTAGAACCTGTGTGTCACATGGAAGAGAAAAAAAAAAGTCAAGTTGTTCAGTTGTTCAATTTTTTTTTTTTTTTAAACAGAGTAGTGACATATCTCCTTTGTGTTGAATGAGTGAAAGTCTTCATCTTTGGATAAGTAGTGTCTATCTGATGTAAAGGCAAAAAATAAATGTGATTACTCCCATAGTTTCTTTTGAAAGATCAAATCAAAGTCATAATTAAAACCCTGTGGCTTTAAACAGAATAACAAGCCTTGAAAAATATGGAGCATTATCTCCTGGGCTAGCTACAAATAATTCACCCAATTTGTTCTCTATTAAGTCTAACTGACTCTATTACATAACAGCCTTAGGGAAAGCAGGATGGTGGTACAAGGGAAGCTAGAAAGTGGTTTTTGTATTTTTTTTCTTTAAATACTTTATAGTTGAAGGTAGTGTTTCAGACAGTCAAGGACTAGCCATGGAGCAGCCCTATCACTCAGAAAACTAGAAAAAAAAAGTTTGAAGTTATTAGAGAAATACCAAGTCAAAAAGTGAGAAATTACATTATATTTTTTTTTCAAAAATTAAGAATTAAATTAGGAGTTAAAAAAAAGTTTGACATGACTAGAGGAATACCAATTCAGAGAAGTGAGGAACTGAGGGATAAGCTCTCATGTGGGACAAAAAAGTTGGAGAGGGACTTCCCTGGTGGTCCAGTGGTTAGGATTCTGTGCGGTCAGTACAGGGGTTTCATGTTCAATTCCTGGTCAGGGCACTAGATTGTACATACTGTGCAGCACGACCAAAAAGATTAAAACTATAAATAAATAAATAATAAAAACATGGGGGAAATAAATAAGCTTTGAGAGCTGAAACTGGCATTTTATACTTCATGTCCACTGAGGCACTGAATGATTCCATAGGCTCTGGCCTCAGGCCAACTTCAACTTCAAACTGCAACAGCAAGCTCAGGTTATTTCCTGTGCTGCTGGCCCACCAGCTAATAGGGAGAAGTTTTCAATTAGCAATAATCATGCCTTGGATAAACTTCATTGGCTATGATACTGCCACTGTGAAAAGCTAGTGAAAGTGAAAGTCATTCAGTCGTGTCCATCTCTTTGCAACCCCACTGACTATACAGTCCATGGAATTCTCCAGCCCAGCATACTGGAGTGGGCAGCTGTTCCCTTCTCCAGGGTATCTTCCCAACCCAGGGATCGAACCCAGGTCTCCTGTACTGCAGGCAGATTCTTTACCAGCTGAGCAATCAGGGAAGCCCTGAAAGCTTGGCCCACCACAAATAAAACCCACCTTCCCTGGGTTTGATAGAGCAATGCACAGAATTTAGAGGAACATTTTACTTAGTAGGTTACAATAGGCTATAACTCAGAAACAGCTAGATGAAAGAGCTGCATAGGGTAAGGTATAGGGAAAGTGTGTGTGGCTTCCATGCTTTCTCTGTTGGCCAACTCTCCCCCAAATCTCTACACGTCCATCAACACTGAAGCTCTCAGAAAGCCATGCTTTGGGGTTTTTTTGCTTGTTTTTTTTTTTTTTTAAATAGAGGCTTCATTACATAGTCATGATTGAATAAATCATTGGCCACTGGCAACTGATTCCACCTCCAGCCCCACTCCTCTCATCAGAGTTCGGGGGTAGTGGTTAAGCTCAAAGTTCCAACCCTTTGGTCACATAGTTAGGTTTTCCAGACACCAGCCCCTACTCCTAAATTTACCTGGGTGCTTTCCAGAAGTCACACTATTAACAACAATAGGCACCTTTATCACTGTCAGGGCCTAGGAAATTTCAACAGTCTCAGGAGATCTGTCCATGTCAAAAACCTGGATGAAGCCCAAAAATATATTCCTATTATAAATCACAGTATCACAAGGACCTAGGTTGCAAAAGTTCAGATATGTGTCTGTGTATTGCTCTACATATAAGAAGGCAAACAAATATATGAGAAACCTAGAAATATTTGCAAGCAAGAATTTTTTTACTCAAATTTGTTCAATGATATAGCCCTGTTACATTGAAAATTTGTTTATGGAAGATTAAGCATTTCAGTGTTAGTGGCTCAGTCATGTCCAACTCTTTGTGATCCCATGGACTGTAGCCTGTCAGGTTCCATGGGATTCTCCAGGCAAGAATACTGCAGCAGGTTGCCATTCCCTTCTCCAGGGGATCTTCCTGACCCAGGGATTGAATCTGGGTCTCCCATATTGCAAGCAGATTCTTTACTATTCGAGCCACCAGGGAAGCCCAATTATGTCCTCTCAAATGGCAAGAAGAAATCAATCATTTTGAATATTTTATATAAATGGGCTTGCCTAAAAATACATACTGCATGGGTGTCTGTGTATAATATGTAATTAATAAGGTTCATTCTCACAATACAAACTGAAGATTCCAATAAAACATCATGTCCTCTTACATGAGAAATATTAAAGGGTGAGTGGCATGTAGATGGCCAGAGGACAGATAGCTGGAGAGGACAGACAGAATCTGGAATAGTCATTAGAAGTGGGATAAACAGGATTTTTGTCCCCAGTACTTCACCTTTCCTGTATCTATGCTCTTGCTGTGTAATTTCACAGTCTCTCCCTCTGAAGCCAGAATGTACTTCCCTGTCTCTTTTTGAACTTGCCAATGTGATGTTACTTAGCAAATGAATTATGAGCAGACATAGAACAAAGTGGGGTTTGGAAAGTGCCTGTTCCACTGAACTTTGGGCCTCCTGATTTCTGCTATTGCTATGAAAAGAGCTTCCCTAAATGGTTCTGTCCGTTCAGTCTGGGTCACAGAGAAAGCATACAAGGACTGGAGCCAGTAACCTGAGCTCAGGAGAGATGAGCTTCTGCAGCTGCACCCAGAACCATGATAGTGTGTGATGGGTATTTTAAGTGACGGAGCTTTCAGGTGAATTTTTAAGCAGCAGTGTTGGAATACTTGTGTAATGACATAGATTGAGTTGGTATAACTTTTGTGAATTTATATAATAAGATGGTCTTATACGTATATCATAAAGCTTCTAAATGGGGATCTTACTGTAAATTATTGATTTTCCTATGATACATGTGGGAAGTCAAGGCATTAATTGATTTCATAGATAAGAAACTGAGTCTCAGATATTTGGCTGAGACCACAACTATTATGTGATGGAGCCAGGATTCAAAGCCAAGCTGTCTGAGTCTCAGCTTATCAAAATTTCCCATTTCATTATGCTGCTTTTTCAGAAAGAGACAGGAAGAATAACAGAAGCAAATGTAATAATTGTATAATCTATTTATTCCATAACAGATTGCTTGAATATCCCTAAATTTGGGTGGTAGTTTTAGTAACAGTGATCTAAAGACTAATTTTATTTTACTTTTTCCACTCCCCATGCTTCCGTTTATCATAAAAGTCAGTGAAGAACTACGTTAGGAAATAAGGACTGGAGAGAAATGGAGAGGGGTGGGGGAAAAAGAAATACAGTAGCTAGACAATCCATAAACTAAAACAATCAACCTGTAATTGAATGCACATATGTAGACTGAGATGCTTCCCTAATAGTGAGGCTGTAGGCAATGATTAATGACTGGAAGAAATCAGTAAAGAATTCTTCCTGAGCTCTGAATTGTGCTCTGAATATAAAAATCTGCTGGAACAGGTGACATGTTGCCAAGGGTTCTTAGGAACAGACAGAAGAAATTGCAGATCTGCCAACAATTTATTTCCAAAGACAGAGAGGGATGGTGACGTAGCAGTGTCACAAAATAAGGCAGAAAGCCTTTTTAAATTTTTTCTTCTGTCTGAAGAATGGTGAGCCAGACTATAGTTTTATTATCAGAGCTCCAGAGAAAGACAAAATGCAATAATTAAGAAATCCAAAGGCTGTCATAAAAGACAATATGAAGCAGGAAGTTGAACAATTACTTAAAAGTGTTCAAAAAGCTCAGCTTGGAACTTCACTGCTCTAAATATTTTGGAAGAAATGAAGAGTTATCTCAGGAAAAGGGAAACATTATATTTCTAGATAAATAAAATTGAATACATAAAAATGTTTACTCAGTTGTCCATCAAATATATATTGAAACCCTACAATGCCCCTAAATGTAAGCTTTCTAAGGGAATAAATAAGAGGATACTCTTTGCTGCTCCATCCCCATTAACTAGAACTGAGTCTCCTGCACAGAAGATATTTTAAAAATACCTAATTAAAAAAATTTAATCAAAGAATTAATACAGGGTTTACAAAGGAAAGCTATAAAAAGGAAATATACTTTGTACATTCCTGGATTTTTCTTGCAATTTATAGAATTACAAAGGAGAGGTACACGCACGTGGTCATAGGGTAGCATATGTGTGCTAGTCGCTCAGTTGTGTCCGACTCTTTGCAACCCCATGGACTGTAGACCGCCAGACTCCCCTAACCCATGGGGATTCTCCAGGCAAAAATACTGGAGAAGGTTGCCATGCTCTCCTCCAGGGATTTTCCTGACCCAGGGATCAAAGCAGGTTTCTTGCACCGCAGGCGGATTCTTTACATCTGAGCCACCAGGGAAGCCCTAATGTAGCATATGAAGCAATTATTCTCATACTTTGAATAATACTAATGCCTACGTCTTTACCTGAATGAATCTGATATCTGAGTTGATGCGTAGGCATTGGTATTTGAGAATTTTAACATGCAGCTAGGGTTGTGAAATATAAACACATAAAGAAGAATTAGTCTAGAAGCTCTGAGGGAAGAGGGAGGACTTAACCATTGCAAGTGTAATTTATGTGGGTTGTAGCATCCAGGCGTAGGGACAAATGTGGACAAAAATTCTGTGGCTAGAAAAACATGGTACTGTTAACATGCCTGACAGACGGCCTGGCTTATACACATAGGAAAGAGGTATGCGATGATGTTGCTAAGGTAACCAGGGACCAGAACATACACATGTTTAACTCTATGTCTTAAAAAACTTTTGTGGATTCTTATCAATCTTAGGATAATGAAGGTGGAAAGGTTATGAGAGGAATTTTGCCTTTTAAATCACTACTTTGCCATCAGGATTAAAAATATTAATAAATAGGGGACTTCCCTGGTGGTCCAGCAGTTAAGACTCCATGCAGGGGGCATAGGTTCAATCCCTGGTCAGGGAACTAAGATCCCACATGCCACGTGGCCAATAAATAAATAAATATTAAAAAAAAATGTAAGGGGAAAATATTTGTACAGAGGACCATGAGGAAACTGCTGCAATCTTCTCAACTGAAGTTAATAGTAGTGTGGACTCGACAGAAGATGGAAGTGAGCAGTTCTGCCTGCTATTAATCCCAGGAATCTGAATTCCATGGACAGAAGAGTGTGCATTCCAGGGTTTAGAGAGTCCTGCTCTGGGCCCCCTCCAACAATACAGTTTCTCACAAGGCCTTCAATTTTCCTCTAGGGCCTGTGCAGACCTCCTTTCCTCTATGCTCTCCCAAGGGAGGCCCACACCATTGGTTCAGTTCAGTTCAGTCGCTCAGTCGTGTCTGACTCTTTGCAATCCCATGATTCACAGCACGCCAGGCCTCCCTGTCTATCACCAACTCCCGGAGTTCACTCAAACTCATGTCCATTGAGTCGGTGATGCCATCCAGCCATCTCATCCTCTGTTATCCCCTTCTCCTCCTGCCCCCAATCCCTCCCAGCATCAGGGTCTTTTCCAATGAGTCAACTCTTTTGCATGAGTCAACTCTTTGCAAAGTACTGGAGTTTCAGCTTTAGCATCAGTCCTTCCAATGAACACCCAGGACTGATCTCCTTTAGGATGGACTGGTTGGATCTCCTTGCAGTCCAAGGGACTCTCACAAATCTTCTCCAACACCACAGTTCAAAAGCATCAATTCTTTGGTGCTCAGCTTTCTTCACAGTCTAACTCTCACATCCATACATGACCACTGGAAAAATCATACCCTTGACTAGACAGACCTTTGTTGGCAAAGTAATATCTCTGCTTTTTAATATGCTAAGTTAGTCATAACTTTCCTTCCAAGGAGCAAGTGCCTTTTAATTTCATGGCTACAATCACCATCTACAGTGATTTTGGAGCCCCCAAAAATAAAGTTAGCCACTGTTTCCACTGTTTCCCATCTATTTCCCATGAAGTGATGGGACCAGATGCCATGATCTTAGTTTTCTGAATGCTGAGCGTTAGGCCAACTTTTTCACTCCCCTCTTTCACTTTCATCAAGAGGCTCTTTAGTTCCTCTTCATTTTCTGCTATAAGGGTGGTGTCATCTGCATATCTGAGGTTATTGATATTTCTCCCAGCAATCTTGATTCCAGCTTGTGCTTCTTCCAGCCCAGCGTTTCTCATGATGTACTCTGCATAGAAGTTAAATAAGCAGGGTGACAAGATACAGCCTTGACATACTCCTTTTCCTATTTGGAACCAGACTGTTTTTCCATGTCTAGTTCTAACTGTTGCTTCCTGACCTGCATATAGGTTTCTCAAGAGGCAGGTCAGGTGGTCTGGTATTCCCATCTCTTTTAGAATTTTCCACAGTTTATTGTGATCCACACAGTCAAAGGCTTTGGCATAGTCAGAAAGATTACATTTCTATTTTGTTTAACATCAACCTTTATACCAGCTTAGGATAGCTTTGCTGTGGTTGTATTTGTTGTGGCTACCTTTGTGTTTGTGTATGTGTTTCTGTATGCTCTGATTGAGTGAGATATTAAGACACTTTGCCACTTTCTTGAAGCTGTAGACCACTTAATCCAAACTTATCATAATCACAATCTGAAAAATATAATCAGGAGGGTAGAAATAACTCCAAGTTAGCTCCAGTGTTCTATTTCAATTCTTGAGCATGATGTTGGGGGTCTTTTTAAAAATCACCATTCTCCTCATCAATTTCCTCCAACCCACAGCAGTTCTCGTGCCCACATCTCTTCTCGAACCATCACGTTTCTTCTTACTACCTCCTCTCCATCTCCAGATTCTGCTCAAAGTACCAAGAAGAAACAACCAGCAAGATACTCTGCAGAGTGTAGGGATGAAAATAAACAGAGTAGGGAAATAAAGCCAGAATCTTCTTCAAAGAAGAGAGAGATAAAGGCCAGGATGACTCAGACCCACATAATGTTTGTCCAGACACATTCGAAAAATTACCCTTTTACTAAGAATGCATCAACATTCATAGCTGTTTTTAGCAAATGGACCAAAGCCTCTTTTTGGAGACACAGTGTCTGCTGGCTGACATGTAATATTTGATAATAAAACCTGAGCATGTCAGACAACTGATAGCTATCCTTGACTCTTGTTAGAGTTGGAAACCAATTCAGAAGGTGTAATTTATTTAGAGTTTAGTAAACCATTCAAGAAAAGTTCTGCTGGGAAATCTAAGAGAGAAATTAGAAGCATTCCATCTGATTGAAACTACCGGTGTCCATCTACATAAAACTGACTGACAGATAAGAAAATAGGTAATTACCATCAGTACAACATCTAATGGGGGATGAGATTAAAAGACAAATTAGAATAGCCACCTCTGAAGGCAGAATTTGGAATTTAAAATACATTTGTAAACTAGACAAGAAACCGTTTAAGAAGCACTCTTATGTACTTCAACTGTATTAGGGAGTAAAATACAATGAAATATAAAGAAAATGTCTTCAGGGACTTTCCTGGTGGTCCAGTGGTTAAGACTCTGTGCTCCCAACGCAGGAGGCATGGGGTTGATCCCTGGTCAGGGAACTAAGATCCTGCATGCCAGATGGCATGGCCAAAAATAAATAAACCAACGAATAAACATAATTTTTAAAAATCAAGAGCTTAGTGTAGTATTTGGCCCATATAAACTGCATCTAAGTGGTTATTAAAAAAAAAAAAAAGAAAATTTCTTTAAATTGAAACTTTAGAATTGAAAGTGAAAAAGTAGTAAAACCTTGTCCACCTAAAAGTCTCTACACAAATACTTGTAGCAACTTTATTAATGATCATCAAAAAAAAAAAATGGACACACCAGAGATGTCTTTTACAAGTAGATGGATAGAATAAACTGCAGCACATTCATATAAGAGAATACTATTCAATGACAGAAAGGAATGTGCTATCATGCCATTCAAGGAGATGGATGAATCTTAAATGCATAATACCAAGTGAAAGAAGCCAGTCTGAGAAGGCTACATCCTATAGAATTCCATTTATACGGCAACACTGTAGAGAATATAAACTGATCAATGACTACCAGGAATCAGGAATAAGAGGAAGGTAAACAGATGAAGCATAAGGTTTTTTAAAAAATCTACCTTATTACAATACTGTATTGGTGATACATGACATTATATATGTAAGATCCATAGAAAGAATAAGAAATTAGTTACTCAGTCGTGTCCAAGTCTTTGTGATTCTAGGGACTATAGCCTACCAGGCTCCCCTGTCCATGGACTTCTCTAGACAAGAATACTGGAATGTTAGCCATTCCCTTCTCCAGAAGATCTTCCTGAACCAGGATCAAACTATGTTCTCTTGCATGAATGTGATGAAGTTTATTCTATTCATTAACTTGTAAAAGACATCTCTGGTGAGTCCATTTTCTTGATGATTATTAATAAAGTTAATTAATTGCCTGCATTGGCAGGCAATTTTTTACCATTGAGTCATCAGGAAAATGTATGCAAATTAAAATAAAACATTATATAGGAGACTGGGAGATCCTTGAATGGCATGTAAAATGTGACCAAGGAAGCAAACTAGAGTAGAAATGTAAAAAAAAAAGAAAAAAAAAAAGCCCATTGTAGAAGTGGGGAAAAGGGTGCTGACTTTGGAAGTAAGTGTGGAGTCTGTAAGATTAAAGGTAAGTAGAACTATATAGAAGCACTGTACTCTAACTGATAAAGTACCCTCCCCTACAGTGGTGCTAGTTAATATTTCTAAAATCCCTGTATATGTATACCGTAATGGAACAATTACAAAGAGGGATGTTGGAATTCAGGTTCCAACTATTGGAGTGAGAGGTTACAAATAGGCAAATGGAGCAAGCTACAACGATCCATGTAAAATGGTTTATAGTTGCAGACATCAACCTAAACTAATGTTTACTTTTATATAGATACAGACATACTTACTGACATATGGATATACATGAGTTAGTATACACACACATGCTCCTTTGCTCTATCAGCTGAGACAGCCAAGAAGCAACATCACAGTAGCAATGAGCACAGCTAGTGTATAGAACTTTGTTTCTAATACCATTTGCCAAAAGAGGACTCAGGTCCTCTTGGAGAAATGGCAAATTCTAAGACCCAGAGTGGCATCTTATAGTTTCAGAAAGGAAATACTCAAAACATACACACACAAGGATGGAAGTTGGTCAAAGGAATACAGGAGCCAACTAGAATGGCTCCCAGTGGTAAGGCTATTACAATGTGAAGAAAAAAAAAAATAAAAGTAGCATTGGAATACAGCCCAAAGTATAAAATAAATATCCAAAAGTATGCTCTAAATAAACAAAAGATTAAAAGAAATAAGTGGAAGAGAAAAGTCTCCTGTGTATTTTAAATAACGCATGGTGATATAACACCCTCAAGTAAATAGAACATAACTCCCACTATGTGTATTGCCTTCTTCCCAAAAGTACAGTAAGAAAATGGAAGCAACTCTATATTGGAAAAACATGACAAGCACTACACCAGCTGGTTTGAGCAGTGCTAATACCAACAGTGATAAATCATGTTAATAGTATGTGTAATTGATACTCTATGACACTCCACCAACATGAACTTCCTGCCCCGAGTCCAAACTTCAGATCAATAATGAGAAATAACTGGGAAATCCAAGATGAAGCTCATTCTGTAAAATATCGGATCCAGTTCTCTTGCATATTGTCAAGGTAATTAAAAAAAAAAAAAAAAGTAAAGTCTCAGAAACTGTTGCAGCCAAGAGGAGACTAAAGAGATCTAATAATATCTAATGTAATATCTTGGATAGGATTCTTGGGTGGAAAAATAACATTAGGTGAAAGCTATTGAATCTAAAGAAATTATGGTCTTTGATTGATAATAATTTATTAATATTGATTAGTGAATTTAGGCAAATATTTCAGAGTAACATAAAATGTTAATTAAAAATACTGGAAAGGGTAGAAGGTATTTAAATCTCTCTACTATGATCACAAATTTTCTGTGAATCTAAACTGGTATAAAACAAAAATTTCACTAAAGAGCTGTTGTAGACATCAGCTTAGGAATATTTTTATTTAATAAGCATAACCAATGCCAGGTACTAACAGTAATGTAATAACTAGTGTACAGACTCTGTCTAAAGTATTGGACAATTTGTTTTCATAATCTCTCATATCCTCTCATTTTAGATGTAAATTTTGTGACAGTGTAATTTATCCTTATATTTACATCTTAGATGTAAATTTTGTGACAGTATCTTATTTATCCTTATATTCTCATATTGTCTAGCACCATCAGTTTGTAAATAGATGTGCTGGAAAGTTTTAGTAGAATTGAAGTAGCATACATAAATGGTTCCACACAACCTGGTAGTTGCAATATGAGCGTTCATAATCACTGCAAAAGTTCAAATGTATCATTCATTGTAGAAGGATTCTGACCACACAACATGGATTTCGTGGTCAGTAGATAAAATTAATATTCACTGCAGACTAAAGAGAGATTAAATTTCAATTGGTACCTGAAATCCTGAGTCACAGCATGAGCAATGTTTGAATAGACTGTCAAGAAGAACCTTGCACCTGAATTCAACACTGATAAACTTTTGATTTTATAAATGAGTGTGGGCTTCCCTGGTGGCTCAGTGGTAAAGAATCTGCTTGCCAATGCAGTAGACACAGGGTCTGATCTCTGGTCTGGGGCGATCCCACATGCCTCAGAGCAACTAAGCCTGTGTGCCACAACTACTGATTTCTCTCCCTCTGGAGTCTGAGCTCCGCAGCATGAGAAGCCACCACGACTAGAAGCCCTCGCAGCTCAACTAGAGAGTAGCCCTTGCTCACAGCAGCCAGAGAAAAACCCACACTGCAATAAACATCTAGGATGGCCAATAATAAATAAATGAAATTATTTTTTACATTATTAAAAAATTCCTATTAAAAAAAAGGAGTATGTAGTGTACCTATCTTGAGTGCCTCAATAAGTGTTTACTTAAATTAAAAATGCTGTGCTGTGTGAGGTCACTCAGTCGTGTCTGACTCTTTGCTACCCCATGGACTGCAGCCCACCAGGCTCCTCTGTCTGTGGGACTCTCCAGGCAAGAGCACTACAGTGGATTGCTGTATCCTCCTCCAGGAGATCTTCCCAACCCAGGGATCGAACTCACGTCTCCTGCATTGGCAGGTGGATTCTTTACCGCTGTGCCACCTGGGAAGCCCAGGAGTAACTTGAAAGGTATATAATACGATGTCACTTTGAGCCAAATTCATGCCTCTGTGCAGTTTCAAATTGCTATGTGACTGCATGACTGCTGAACAGAATTCACTGTTAATCACAACAGCTTAGCTAACAGTACCCAACATCTTCATATCAAACTCCGCATTTAATAGTCACAGTGAATAATACGCCTTTTACTTATAAATTGTTTCTAGTTTATTTCAGTGGATTTTAAGAAGTTTTTAAAATACTGAAAATAAAATGTGCACAAAATAAACATTAAAAGGAGTTCAAAAGTATATTCAATGAAGAGTCTATTTCCCAAAAAAGAACACCAATATTTCTTTCTAGATGTAACCATTATGCTTTATATGTCTTTTCTATGCATAGAAAACTTGATTTTTGTCCTTTTTACACAGAATATTTTTTTTAATAAATGGAATGTATTCTAATGTAACCATGCCCCTAGTGATGGATATTTAGCTTATTTTCAGCCTTAAGCTCTTATCAACAATGTGATGAAAATCTTCTTTTACTTACAAGTATGTGTAAATGTACATCGCCCATGTATATACATCTTCAGACTTCATTCAACATTGTTTTTGCATTATATGTGCATTTTTATTTTGGATACTGCCAACCTGACCTCATAAGAGATTGCACAAATTCACTGTTTTCCTACATCTTTACTAAGTCATATTTTGTCAGCTCTGACCAAGGTTTAAAACTAAGATGCACAGACAAGCACAAGAAACAAGTAATACTTGAAATCACGTGATAAATATGTGTATTGGCCATCATCCTGGAAAAAAGCAGATGCTTTGTTAAATCGTTTTCAATCTTTTTTAAGGCACCAGGTTTCTGTAGGGTACAGATTAATTTATATATTTACCTATAGTTTTAAATAAGATTTGTTTCATGTATATATTCACAATATCCTATATTTTAAGCTTGGTGAGAGAGCTGTCAGTCAGGAGTTGTGGCTTTGGGTAGAGAAAGGTATTATCAAAGTGCAGCTCAACAGGAAAGGAGTCTACGTTCCTCCTTTTTTCATCGTCCAATTTCCATAGGCCAAATACAACTAAAATTCAAGAGCAAGGGAGCCCAAATGATATTCTAAACAGGCTAGTTTTCAGAGTCACAGAGCAAGGTCAGAAAAGGCTAGATATTACCATACTGAGTGAAGTAAGACAGACAGAGAAAGACAAATATATGATACCGCTGCTGCAGTTTAGTCACTGAGTTGTGTCCGACTCTTTGCTACCGCATGGACTGTAGCCCACCAGGCTCCTCTGTCCATGGGATTGTCCAGGCAAGAATACTGGAGTGGGTTGCCATTTCCTTCTCCAGGGGATCTTCCTGACCCAGGGATCAACCCCATGTCTCCTGCATTGACAGGGGATTCTTTACCTCTGAGCCACCAGGGAAGACTTGAGAAGAATATGTAGACCCAAAGAGAAGAAGTTTCATGTTAGAATACAGTGGAAGGCAATATTGTTAAACAAAGAATCACGGATTTCTTTGAACTTGAAATTCCACCAGAGCTAATCTTTCTAATCACTTTGTTTTTTAAAATGGAAAAATGCAGATCTAGAAAAGTTACTTGTAAAAATGTGGGTCTAGTAAGGGAAAGTGCTTGATTCTAAACACAGGATGTTAATCTCCCCCAGGGCTCTGAGCTATCTCTTCACCTATTCATGATGTGTCTCATATAACTGACAGAGATATTTACAGAGACCTGTTCATTCTGTGGGGACTTCCCTGTAGCTCAGATGGTAAAGAATCTGTCTGCAATGCAGGAGACCAGGTTTGATCCCTGGGTTGTGAACATCCTTTGCAGAAGGGAATGGCAACCCATTCCAGTATTCTTGCCTGGAGAATCCCATGGACAGAGGAGCCTGGTGGGCTACAGTCTGTGAGGTCTCAAAGAGTCGGACACGACTGAGCGACTAAGAAGACAATACTATTCTTTCTGTGATTAGTCCTTCAGTATACCTCTTTCTAGATAATCTGTAGCTATTTTGAATCAACACAATGGTGATATATAAAGGAATGGATGAAATTGTTTTAGGTAACTCTCTCAGGCTACTTTCCTTCCAATATTTCATTTCCCATAAGGAATGTTGGGTTTCCACTAAAAAGTTCAAAAAAAGTATTTTAATTTAAAAATAAATACATGCATATGCACATGGGCATATATATATACACACACACACATACACACATATACATGTATATGTGTATGTACATTTTACTATGTTATAACAATAAGAAAGGGGGCTTTCCTGGTAGCTCACCTGGTAAAGAATTTGCCTGCAATGCAGGAGACCCCAGTTTGATTCCTGGGTCAGGAAGATCCCTTGGAGAAGGAAATGGCAAACCTGGAAAAGGAAATAGCAACCCACTCCAGTATTCTCGCCTGGAAAATCCCATGGACAGAGAAGCCTGGTGGGCTACAGTCTATGGGGTCTCAAAGAGTCGGACACGACTGAGCAAAGAATAAAAATAAACAGATCATATCATAATGCAGAAAAAAACTCTATAAACTGTCTTTAAAACTAGAAATAAGCAACTACATTTGACATAGATTTATTTCAAATATTGTTATTTGGGATATTAAAAACAAAGAATTCTTGGAGCTGAAAGATCACTTCCAAATGCCCACTACCTCCCATCATTTTCATATGTGAAAATTCAGGAGGTAAAGAAAATCTCATTCTTGGTTTTAAGAATTAAAACTGAACTTTACACAAAATTTCCCAGGATCAGAATCTGAAGAGAAAAAAAAAAAAAAACTGTTGAAATAATCCAAAGCTTGTCTGCTTCATGGGTTTATGTGATGAAGCATGTGAGCTTAGAGAAGCCAGCTCATCAGTGAATAAGGAGTGTTCTGCAATAGTGCAGAGTCATGTATGAGAAAAACGAGTCCTTAGAAGAGGAAGAGGAAGAGGAATAGAGAGGCTCAGGTTCTGGTTTCTGTAAAGTCAGACTGTACCTCTGTTCCTAAAGCTATAAAACAACACTGAAACCACTATATATGTGAGAACTCACATATATAATCGAGCAAGCTTCAGCAAGTTTTTGTATTTTTGATATAAAACTAGATTTGACTAATATAGAAGTTCTCTGTATCTTTAACCAAGCCTGGTTAAAAAATATCATCTGATATTTTTTCTTGCATTTCAAATTTTGGTTGCACGAAATTTAATATGCTATCTATAAAGATATCTAGGGTTTTAGAGAGCTCTACTACATGCTGATAGAAACCCCCAAAAGATCCCTGGACTGTAGACACTTTCACACAAAGCAGAAGTGACATCTCTTAGTGAAATATTGGGTCCAATATTCCTTTCTATGAATTTTGGTCCATTCACTGAATGTATTTTCTAAAACCCAGAGCACTCATGTGCTTATTTATTTTATTTATTGTTTTATTATTTTCTCCACCATTGGATTATCAGGTCCTAACAAAAATTCCTGAGGATGGGCCCTTTTTAGGAGTATAATTAATAGATCCAAGAAGCCTTCATGTCCTCTAACATCTATGATCATCATAAATGTTCAAAGGCTTTGATGAATACTCAAAAGCAAGATTAGAGGAGCAAGTTGCCAGGAGCTCTAAAATCATTTAAGCATAATCTCTTTGTGAATTCAGCCACTATTCAACATAGCCAGGATCTAAGAAATATTAAAGATTTGGAAAATCCAAACTCTCCATTTGCTGAAAAGAAAAGGCTACAAATGTAGGCCTTTTTACTCTTCTCCTGGGTCTATACTCACAGATAATACGGTGTTTTAAAGAAGTCGTAAACACTTACAATCTCATCTAAAATAAAAATAGAAGAATGGAGAAACTGAAATAAATGAAGAGAAAGGAGGGGAAGTATTAGACTGGAAAAGCCTCAAGGATTTTATGATATTTTCAAACATCTCCTCCTCCTCCCAAAACTTCACTAATGATCAAAGGCTGACAGAGTGAAAGGCATTTTCCCCAGGGTCCTACAACTAATTCTGATGACCGACTAAATCTCAAGTCCCTCGTATCTGGTTTTATGGTGTGAATAAGAAGCAGACACACTCAGACTTTACCCAAGCCTGGATGTCTGACACAGGTGCCATTTGGCTCAAATGTCCTTTCAACTAATCAGCAGCTCCATGCCTAGAGGAAAAGCTGCTCATTTAGAAAAGTCTGTGGGGAGTTCCTCAGTGATTCAATTAAGAATCCGCCTGCCATATAATGCAGAGGACATTAATGGGACACCTGGAAGATTCTAATGCCATCAGGCAGCTAAGCCTGTGTGCCACCACTACTGAGCCCATGCTCCATAAGAAGAGAAGCCACTGCAGTGAGAAGCCTGCACACGGCCACGAAGAGTAGCCCTGGCTCACTGCAATCAGAGAAAGCCTGTGTGCAGCAACCAAGACCCAGCAAAAAAATTTAAAAAAAATAAAATTAAAAAAAAATCTGTGGCCCAGATTTATCACACTCTATGTTTTTGTTTTGGTTTCTGCTTTTGTTTTTGTGCTTTGGCCCCATCCCATCTTTAAACAAATTTATTTGGTCCCAATACTGAAAATTAAAGGGATTGCCCATGATGTTCTGGATTTCTGGTGTTTCACTAAGATGAATGAGTACTGTCAACAGTTGGTCAGCATCACTGACTTTCAGGTGTAACTAGTCTCCTCAGACAGGAAATGCATGATTTAATTCCCCTCTGCTTCCAGCCTGCTTCATTTATTTCTATTTCTTGCCAAGCACTGATATTTGATATTCCCTTAGGTTTCCTAATAACAACTCCATGTCCCACTGGTGTTTCTTTAAAAAGTCCACTTTCTCTTGCATAGAGAATGCTTCCATCTACAATGTGTGTTAGTCGCTCAGTCATGTCCGACTCTTTGCAACCCCATGGACCCCATGGAGACCACTAGCCTCCTCTGTCCGTGAAATTCTCCAGGCAAGAATACTGGAGTAGGTTGCCATTTCCATCGCCAGGGGAACTTCCCATCTCAGGGATCCAACCTGGGTCTCCCGCATGGCAGGCGAATTCTTTACCATTAGCCAATGGAAGCGAATATGAAGATGGGGGAAGCCCAAATATGAAGATGGGAGTACTGGGATTGAACCCAGGGTCTCATACATGCTAAGCATGCACTCTACCACTGAGCCACACCCCCAGGCTCCATCTACAATACAAACTGTATAGTTTAGTGGCTAAGAATATGGGCTTTGGAGTCAGACTACCTTAATTTAAATTCTGCTTTCACAACTTCCTAGTTGTATGAGATTTGGCAAACAATTTAACAACTCTTGCCTCAGTTTTGTCACCTACAAAATGGGGTTGGTACTATTACTAAGCTCACATTATTGTGTTAGCTATTGTGAGCATTCATTGGATAAAGAAAGAATACATTTGCCAGAGAGTATTTCCTATTCTTTTACATTTAAGTGCTAGCTATTATCATATTATCTTCTTAGGTAAGTCTTCTTGTCCCATAAAATGCAAATGTGATTCATGTAGCCAAGTCAACATGGTAAATCCCTGGATTCACACATGTAGACCTTGCTTCACCCAAAGAGCGTGCATTGTCTTCTCTGCTCTAATTATCAACCTTATTGTGTCCAAGTGAGGATATTAAAATTTTTAATATCTCTGTTCCTGTATTCCATTAAAATATAACAAAAACATTACAAGAAAAAGAAAAGATCTGTTGGCAACAATCTTTAGAATATTCCACAAAATAAGTCAAATACAGTAGTGAACCTCTCTCTCTTTTTTTTTCCCCTATATGAGAATGGAAAATATCTGACATCCATGTGTATGTCTCTGTCAGACAAAACTAATCCACCATGGGGCTCTTTCCCAAAGACTTCAGATTTGAACATACACTCCTCATCAGAGTGGTTCAGAAACATACTACCTTATTACTGGAGTTGATCCATATATTGAAAACTATTATTTAGCTATTTTCTTATCTGTTAACTGTACTATCGCTCTATCATCCATGTTCAAAAATCTAAGAGCCATCTTCAATTTCTTTCTCTCCCAGGATAGAGCATTAGTTTCAATATCCAGCCAATTATACTCCTACAATGTCTTTTGAAATGGCCTCTTTCTCTCAGTTTTCATTGTTTTGCCTTGGTTTGGGCTTTCATTGCTTGGAACTTAGGCAGGGGCACTGACTTCTAACAGCTTCTCTGCCTCAAGTCCCCTTCAGGTAATTCTTCCCAAATTGATTTTCTAAGAGTACAGGTTAAATCATGTCATTCCTTCCTTTGTGACTCCTCAGTGTCTATTCTATTTCCAGCACAATTATGGCCCAATCTACCCGGTATTCAAAACCTCCGAAGATCTGCCTTCAACTTCCATCTACAACCTTATCTCTAAAAATGGTCCTTGAATCTAGCCACAGTTTCTTCACTCCATTTCTTCAACATGGCTTTTAATTATTCAGTCCTTGTTTGTTCATGACTTGTCTCTGTCTCTACATTTAAAATATATGCTCATCTGTCTAATATCTCTCTCTATATAAAGTACCTCAAAATGTTTTTATTTTATAAGAATATATTCCATGGATTTTTAAAGTGTACTGTATATATTACCTCATATATATTTATATATCACATTGTATTATAACTAGTTATGCATAACTCAAACTCTAAAGGGAAAGAAATCATGGGCCAGCAAATATTTCTGAATGTCAACTTTGTTTATATCTGCATTTTCAAGTGCATAATCCATGTACTGCCTACAAATAGAGATGGGAGAACAAGTAGAAAAAGGTGAAACAAACTAGTTTTGCTTTTGTTTTTGTTTTTTTTTGCAATATTGTGGTGAAAGGGAAAGCGTTAAGTCACTCAGTCATGTCCAACTCTTTGCAACCCTATGGACTGTTGCCTGCCCGGCCCCTCTGTCCATGGAATTTTCCAGGCAAGAATACTGGAGTGGGTGGTTAGTCCCTTTGCCAGAGAATCTTTCCAACCCAGGAATCAAAGTCAGGTCTCCTGCATTGCAGGCAGATTCTTTACCTCCTGAGCCACCAGGGAAGCCCCAAACTTGTGATGATTCTGATCAATTATTAGGTGGAAGAGAATAGGAAGATGTCTTCCTATTTAATGTAAAGAAAGAATTTTATGTAATTTTTAAATTTTTTAATTAACTTATTTATTTGGGTCATGCTACAAAGCTTGTGGGATTTCAGTTTCCTGACCAGGAACTGAACTTGGCTTATGGCGGCAAAAGCCTGCAAGTCTAACCACCAGACCATCAGGGAACTCCTTTTTTTGTTTTGTTTTAGCAATTTTTAATTATTCAGGTTCTGACCCTTTCAGTACAAATATGGAATTGTTTGATCTAATAATAAAGTTATTTCAGTCTCACTATGCATATTCTTTTTAGTAACTAAATTTTATCTTTAATTTTTAAAAATAATAGTTTATTTCAATATGGTCCCAATAAGAGCACCAATTGGAAAGCATCACTGAACTAGCATTTCTACAACTGGTTCAGGATAGTAAGTGGCCACTAGTCTTCATTTCACATTTGTGAGGGCAAATGCTTATCACTTTCAATCACTCATTTTTCTGCCAGTCCTCCAGTTTAATTTAAAGCTGCTGCTGCTGCTAAGTCACTTCAGTCGTGTCCGACTCTGTGTGACCCCATAGACGGCAGCCCACCAGGCTCCCCTGTCCCTGGGATTCTCCAGGCAAGAACACTGGAGTGGGTTGCCATTTCCTTCTCCAATGCATGAAAGTGAAAAATGAAAGTGAAGTTGCTCAGTCATATCCGATTCTTTGCGACCCCATGAACCACAGCACGCCAGGCCTCCCTGTCCATCACCAACTCTCAGATTTTACCCAAACTCATGTCCATTGAGTCAGTGATGCCATCCAATCATTTCATCTTCTGCCGTCCCCTTCTCCTCCTGCATTCAATCTTTCCCAGCATGAGGGTCTTTTCAAATGAGTCAGCTCTTTGCATCAGGTGACCAAAGTATTGGCGTTTCAGCTTCAACATCAGTCCTTCCAATGAACACTCAAGACTGATCTTTAGGATGGACTGGTTGGATCTCCTTGCAGTCCAAGGGACTCAAACAGTTTTATGCACATGTAAATAATATTGATGTACTTAAAAGCACTCTTAAATATTTGTAAATAGGTAATAAAATTATGCTTCTCTAAATCTGAAAGTGGTGATGATAATATAAAAAGTTAGCTAGATCTGGAACTAGAAGACTATTCTCCACCTTAAGTAGCTGTGGGATGCTATGAAAGACTGGAGTTTCTCATAGATTAAAGCAGAGACCTTGTTACTGAAACCAGCATAAACAGAGAAGGGAAGGAACCCATTTATTCAATTTTCCTACAAGACTGGACATGAGGGAGGACTTAAGCTGGAGGCACATGAAGGAGATGGGTCAGGAAGCTTCAAATGCCACTTCCCATGTTGCCAATACACACACATATACATCCAATAGCTGCAATGATTTCCATAATTCATGCAACAGGTTTCACATAGTCAAACGTTCTCTTCTTAAAATTTCAGAGCAGCAGCCATCACAATATTTTCCCATGCTTTTTTTTTTTTTTTTGCCTTTATTGGGGAATCATTTTATTTCCAGGAAGGAAATACAATAAGGTAAGGTATAGATTTCAAATCCTTAGTTCAGTGGATAGATCAGAAAATGTATAATGAATTAGAGTTTTAAAAAAATGGGCATAGTGATCATATAAAAGTACACAAGAAAAATATTTTGGTTTGTTTTTCATAATTTGAAAGTTGCAGAGACTGTGTATATATAACCTAACATTAATTGAATCTTCTCTAAAGTTTCATACATTCTTATAAGATTCTTATACATTCTTATAAGTCACTTTGGATTCTCAGCTATTAAGCTTAACAGACAGTTCATGAAACAAGATATTAATTGGACAGTTAACTCAATATAATACCATCAAACAGAGTTAAACACTCAAATCACTACAAAGTCAAGACTAGTCTAGCAATTCTTGGCTAGATATGAAGTTCACCACTCTAGTGGATGTGGCTACACTCTAGTGAACTCAGAAAGGCAATCATTACATGATGCTTTCTGGGAATTACAACCAATACAATATGCAAGACTTGGAAAAACAACATCAGTGGTGTCCTCAAGCTGACAAAATTTTTCTTAGCTTGCCAAATTTTGTCAGTCTGTTTCCTTCTTATGCCTTATCATTTTGCCATTCATCCTAAGTATAGAATATCCATTAAGTAGTCTTGCTACAAATCAGACACTACAGATGATATTTGAACATTTCCACTACCTAGCGCTTAAAATGTTAATACATTCTTGCCCAGAAGCAAATGGAACATCTGGAGCTACTTCCAAGTGAAGTCACGAGTGCAGTTTGCCTTCTGAATAGGAATGTGATGGGTGGGCTAGAGGGCAAACCAGTGGCATGCATGACAGAAAGCAGGCACAGTGGAAAAAAGAAGCAGGCATTTTAGGAACATGCTCCCTGTAAAAAATGGCTGTAATAGTCACTAGAGTATTTCATTTGCAAATGACTCTCTTCCACTTTAAAGAAAATTTTGAAACGTTGATCTGTGACTATTGAATAAATCAAATTATTCTTCTGTGGTGATGAGGAATCTATTAAAGCTATCATGAGGTAGCAATTTACATCTTTCTCACACCATATGGCTTGTCACTACACCCAAAGTTCGGCACTTGAGTTCAAACCCCTTGGAAAAACTGTAGGCATTAATGATTAGAACTCTGGGCTGCTTTTTTCATAAAGAGAAGAAAATAAAAGGAGACATTAATCCGAAAGGTACGAGACATTGTGGATAGTATTAAAAATGAGGGTAATTTGCTTACAATTTACAAATCCACACTTAATACTCAATAAGAGACATTATTGTTCATGCAACACATATCATAAATCTTGGGACCTAGGTTTTGGAATTTCTATAAACTTATTTTCAAATAATTCTAAGGTTCAGAGGTAGAAGACAGTCTTTCTGAAACAAGAAAGGGGCTCCTTTAGAGCTCCACTGCCAGCCCTTTCAGTGTTGATGTCACAGAGTTATACTTTTATAGATTGTGTGTGCAACAACATAAACTGATAATCTTTTAAATGCATTAGTCTTATATTATGCAGAAAATAAGATTTGGAATTACAAAGCAAAGTTACAATAATATAAGCTTTTACACTAACAATCTTCTTTCTTTCTTTTTTCTTTAAAGGCATTAGTCTCTGAAATCAGGTAGGGAACAAAAAGTGAAGTTACAAAGCAGTGTTATAATAATATTTCCTTCTCTAATTGCCCATGTACTCATCTTTACTGAAATCTTTACTTTCCCATACAGCTTCAATTTACTACCTAATGTACTTTCACCTTTCCTTGCAGGACTCCTTGAGGGTTTCTCTCAAGGCAGGTAGAATGGTCATAAACTCCCTCAGCTTTTGTTTATCTGCAAATGTCTTAATATCTCCCTTACTTTTGAAAGACAGTTTTACCGGATATGGAATTTTTGGCTGAATTCTCCCTGCCCCCTTTTAGGATTTTGAATACATTGACTGATTGTCTTCTGCCTTTCAAAGTTTCTGATGAAAAATCTGCTGATATTCTTATTGAGGATCCTTTTTTGTGTGTGACAATTTGCTTCTTTCTTGCTGCTTTCATGTTGCTACTCCTGATGATGTCCCTTAGGTCTCTTAGGCTCTGTTTGTTTTTCCTCAGTACTTTTTCTTTATGTTCCTCAAACAATAATTCTAATTATTCTATCTTCAAGTTCACTGATTCTTCTTCTGTTTGACCTCTGAATTTCCCTATAAGATTTTTATTTCACTTGTTATACTGACAGCTCCAGATTTTCTTTTTTGTTTCTTTTAAATTTTCTATCTCTTTACTGACATTTCCATTTTATTTATACATTGTTGTATTGACCCTCTCCAAATCTTCATTTAGTTCTCCAAGTAGCTTTAAGACAACTGTTTTAAAATCTTTGTCTAGTATATCTGCCATTAGGTCTTTTTTCACAGTTTCTGTTTATTTATTTGAATGGACCGTGCTTCCCTGTTTCCTTATATGCCCTGTGCTTTTGTTTGTTTGTTTGCTTGTTTAACATTTAAATCTAATAATCTGTATGTGTGCTCAGTCACTCAGTCATATTCAATTCTTTGTGACCCCATACATAGACTGTTTAGTTCAGTTTAGTCACTCAGTCGTGTCCAACTGTTTGTGACCGCATGAACCACAGCACACCAGGCCTCCCTGTCCATCATCAACTCCCGGAGTCCACCCAAACCCATGTCCATTGAGTCGGGGTTGCCATCCAACCATCTCATCCTCTGTCATCCCCTTCTCCTCCTGCCCTCAGTCTTTCCCTGCATCAGGGTCTTTTCCAATGAGTCAGTTCCTCGCATCAGGTGGCCAAAATATTGGAGTTTCAGCTTCACCATCAGTCCTTCCAATGAACATAGATTGCAACTCTACTCTATCCATGGAATTTTCCAAGCAAGAATACTGGAGCGGGTTGCCATTTCCTACTCCAGGGAAAATCTAATAATATAGTACTATGACTCTGGAAATCAGATTCTACCTCTTCCATGGGTTTTCTGATTTTGTTATTTCTTTGGTTTATTTGATTTTTATAGGCTGTCTCTTATGCCAAGGATCAGCCTGAGGTGTGAAGTTTTTCAGTTCTTCTCTGATCCTTTCTCTGGACATGTATGGTCACTCTCTGCTTTTGTCTGCATATGCAAGTTGTTTTTGAATGTCCTAGTCTTTAATGTGTGGTTTCTAAAAGAGGAAAAAAAAAAAAAAAGAAATTCTGTGGGATGGGAGAACAGTGGTCCTTTAAATCCCTTAGAAGTCACTTCACCTCAAGGGGAGGGGTGCTTGTGAAAACGGGGGAGGTGCAAAAACAATGGCTGCCAGCCTCTTTGTCTGCACAGATTTGTCTGTAACCAGAAGCAGAAACCAGTGACAGAAAAGAGCTTCCCAATATGTAAAGGGCAGGGTTCTTTCTGCCCACATTGACTTCCATAAGCTGTGTGCAAGCTGCTCCTTGTGCATGTGTTCACACACACGCACAGCTGCCTGCCTACCACGTGGCTGAGGGAGGAGAATGGGCAGCTGCTACTTGGCTATGAGATAAAATTGACCAAAATCAGTGCAATTTACCAGCCAAGGTTTTTCCTGGAAGTTGCAAGCCTCCAACAGACTCCAGACTTCCAAACTAGTTATATTAGATAGGTTCTGCCAGTGTAATTAGTGTCTAAGTAGGGAGATATATTCCTAGTGCTAACTACTTCACCATTTTCCCTTAATCCTCTCTAGTTTCCACACCTTTTATCTGTATATACATATATCTGTATAATAAAACATTGCACTACATGATTAGGCAAAATTGAGACTGACTTTTTCTTTTTTAATATACTGAAGGCAGCTATTAAAAGTGAAATGTAAGAGAATAAAATGGTAAAATTTCATTAACTGATAATATCACTTAAATTTGGTTATCAGTTTAACAACAGTGCTCATATACCATGAGTTGCCAAGGTGAATCTCATTAGAGTTCAATAATAAACAATGTCTGTTGCCAGGACTTCTATTTATTATAGCTCAGTTATATATAGAAACTGAATTTTTAAAAGCAGAAGTGATCATTTAAAACTGTTGTGTTAAGTGATTACCAAATAACACAGGGTTTAAAACTGAGATAGATTTCAGAAGGCAGAGTATTAGGAGAAGAGTCTTTGAGGAGAGTGGTGCTTGGCCCAACTCTTAATGGAAGTAATGAGCAGAGAGCATATTGCAAAGAACATTTGAAGTGTGCCACCAGTGTATAAAGAACTGTATGATTAGTTTGTTTCTAGCATTCTTTCCTTCCCCCTAACAAACCACATAGTGTATTCTTTTTTTTTTTTAATTTTACCCCAAATGAATATCTCTCATATCTCATTTCCCCAAGATCCTTAAATATGAATGACTAGTTAATCTTGAACTACAGGGTATTAATACAATAGAAGCTCAAAGCTGAATTAGAATTTAGCTGCCTTTTGCCTATGTGATCATAAGCAAGTTGTTCAAGTGAAAACCTGATACAACTGAATCTACCCTTTTCATGTGAACATTAAATGTGACAATGCATTTAGGTTGCTTGACTTTCCATCACCTATGTATATATTCATATTTTACATTAGCATGGCCCTTTCTGGAATTTTGACAGGTAGAAACATTCTTTTCTAATAGTGTTCCTAGGAGGTAAAATATTAAAGACAGATGTGTGCCAAGTCGCTTCAGTTGTGTCCAACTCTTTGTGATCTCATGGACTGTAGCCCATCAGCCTCCTACGTCCATGGGATTTCCCAGGCAAGAATACTGGAGTGGGTAGCCATTCTCTTCTCCAGTGGATCGTACCGGTCCAGGGGTCAAACCAACATCTCTTATGTCTTCTGCATTGGCAGGCAGGTTCTTTACCACTAGCGCACCTGAGAAACCCTTAAAACAGATACTCCTATATTCATATATTTGAACCACTCTCTTTTTGAGCACAGCATAGTGGACTATCCAGGACACAAGGACTTGGCCTAAAAAATGTTTCCCACAGTTTCAGACTATGATAAAAACCAAAAGATGTAAGAAACCAAGCCAATGGAAACTTGTGAGCTATAGAGGGAAGCTCAGGGAAGAAGTAGCCATTAAAAACTTTCAGTATCTTCAAGGATGGTAAGGATAAAGAAATGAGAAGAAAACCGTGGACCAGGAATTCAGTAGATTAGAACAGAACTTCTTACAAATCAACATTCTGTTTGTACTTCTCATGACATAGAAGGGCTAACTTGTTGAAAATCCTGGGGATACAGGGAATATTTACAGAAAATGAATTCCACTAAAGAATACAGCATATAGTGAAATAAAGATATCAACTAGTTTAAAAACTGTAACTTTGAATTAAATGCTAAATTGTAGCAGACTCTCCCCATGTCTATACTTGAAAGTAGGCTTCCTTGGTAGCTCAGGGGTAAAGAATCTGTCTGCAACACAGGAGACACAGGAGACGAGGGTTCAATTTCTGGGTTGGGAAGATCCCCTGGAGGAGGGCATGGAACCCACTCCAGTATTTTTGCCTGGAGAATCCTATGGACAGAGGAGTCCTGTGGGCTACAGTCCATATGGTCACACGGTCAGACATGACTGAAGGGACTTGGCACACACACACACATACCTGAAAGCATTAGGCATGGTCTAGAGTTCAACAGTCTAACCTTAAGCATCTTCCAGAATTTCTAGAATGTGTTTTTCACTATGTTACTTGTATCACAGCCTCTGTTCATTCTTCAGAGGCTTCTGACAGAAAAAATTAAAAAAAATAAAAAAGAAGGGGTGGGGGTGGAATTCCTATTCCCAAATGACACATTTCCCCACTGGTCATCATCTTTTATGGCCATGAATTATTCTTTGTAGGTTATATAGTTACTTTATTTCTATTTGGGGGCCTTTTTCTTTCTTTTTTTTTTTCATTCTGACCTCTGGCCTCCTTTTTTGTACAGAATCAATTCAGTTTAGTTCAGTCACTCAGTCATGCCCTAATCTTTGCGGCCCCATAGACTGCAACACACCAGGCCTCCCTGTTCATCACCAACTCCTAGAGTCTCCTCAAATTCATGTCCATTGAGTCGGTGATGCCATCCAACCATCTCATCCTCTGTCATGCCCTTCTGCTCACACCTTCAATCCTTCCCAGCATCAGGGTCTTTTCCAATTAGTTGGTTCTTTGAATCAGGTAACCAAAGTACTGGAGTTTCAGCTTCAGCATCAGTCCTTTCAATGAACATTCAGGATTGATTTCCTTTAGGATGGACTGGTTGGATCTCCTTGCAGTCCAAGGGACTCTCAAGAGTCTTCTCCAACACCACAGTTCAAAAGCATCAATTCTTTGGTGCTCAGCTTTCTTCACAGTCCAACTCTCACATCCATACATGACCACTGGAAAAACCATAGTTTGACTAGACAGACCTTTGTTGCCAAGTAATGTCTCTGCTTTTTAATATGCTGCCTCGGTTGGTCATAACTTTCCTTCCAAGGAGTGTCTTTTAACTTCATGGCTGCAGTCACCACCTGCAGAGATTTTGGAGCCTCAAAAAATAGTCTGTCACTGTTTCCATTCTTTCCCCATCTATTTGCCATGAAGTGATAGGACCGGATGCCATGATTTTAGTTTTCTGAATGTTGAGTTTTAAGCCAACTTTTTCACTCTCCTCTTTCACTTTCATCAAAAGGCTCTATAGTTCTTCACTTTCTGCCATAAGGGTGGTGTCATTTGTGTATCTGTGGTTATTGATATTTCTCCAAGCAATCTTGATTCCAGCTTGTGCTTCATCCAGCCCAGGGTTTCTCATGATGTACTCCACATATAAGTGAAATAAGCAGGGTGACAATATACAGCCTTGACGTACTCCTTTCCCAATTTGGAACCCGTCAATTGTTCCATGTCCAGTTCTAACTGTTGCTTCCTGACCTGCATACAGGTTTCTCAGGAGGCAGGTCAGGTGGCCTTGTATTCTTACGTCTTCCCGAATTTTCCACAGTTTGTGGTGATCCACACAGTTGAGGCTTTGGCATAGTCAATAAAGCAGGAATAAATGTTTTTCTGGAACTCTCTTGCTTTTTCCATGATCCAGCAGATGTTGGCAATTTAATCTCTGGTTCCTCTGCCTTTTCTAAATCCAGCTTGAACATCTGGAAGTTCATGGTTCATGTACTGTTGAAGCCTGGCTTGGAGAATTTTGAGCATTACTTGGCTAGTGTGTGAGATGAGTGCAATTGTGTGGTAGTTTGAGCATTCACTGGCAATGCTTTTCTTTGGGATTGGAATAAAAACTGACCTTTTCTAGTCCTGTGGCCACTGCTGAGTTTTCCAAATTTGCTTGCATATTCCAAATTTGCTGGCATATTGAGTGCAGCACTTTCAAAGAACCTTGTTGTACAGAATATTCTTACGTTATAAATTTTATAGATATAGATACATTATTCAGAATATATATATACAAAATGTTCCTTCTTGGGACTTTTAGGGTAGCCCAGTGGCTGCGACTCTGTCCTCCCCTTGCAAGGGCAGAGGCAAGGCTGATCCCTGGTCAGGGAACTAGAACCCACATGCTGCATAAGGGTTCACACGCTGCAGTCAAAGCTTCTGCACACTGCAATCAAAGATCTTCCGTGCTACCACAAAGAGCGAAGATCCCGAGCCTCAACTAAGACCCGAATGGATAAATAGATAAACCTAAATCCAAATAGATAAATAATAAGCAAAGTAAGTATTTTTTCTTAAAGTGTTCCTTCCTGCTTCCTCCTTATTTTTCTTAGGTGTGTCTGGACTGAATGAATGAAGAAAATCTAAAAGAAGCTGTTAAAAACTTTTTTTTTCCCTCTGCATAGCAGAGAATAGTGCTCCACGCAAAATGCACCAAACTTTATATTGCTTGATACAATAGTTTTTTACCCATCATTAAGTTTAATATTTGAAAGAGTCTTAAAATATGAGAAGATTATAACATATATTTAGAGACAAGAAAATAATTATATATTTGTAGGTCAGTCAATGAGTTCCTAAATCACATACCATCAGCACTTTAACTTTCAGATGAAACACTGGATTTTGATATATAGAATATCCAATACATTTAAATGATCCTACTTTCCAATACAGGGAGGTAGTTAGAAGCAAAGGGTAAACTATGGCAGTTAAAAATATAGATTTCAGAGTCATAGGTCAAAGTCCAAGTTCTGTGATTTACAGATTTTGTGACCTTAAACAGATTAATTAACCTCCTTTAAGCTTTAGATTTCTGTATGTCAGGAAAATAGTTTTAAGCTATTAGGGGAAAAGAAATAAAATATTTATTTCTGGACTCCCTTCTGTGCAATCTGAGCAGAAGAGTTCTCAACGCATTGCCTTGGGGAATTGGGATGGAACAGGAAGGAAGTCAGGAAACTCTTCTAGTCTTCAGTCTTTTGTTTTCAACAGCTTAATCTACTACTGAAAGGTTAGCTAAGGAGACTATGCATTGTGGCTCTGAGACTAAAACACACAGAGGGAATGTGATTTTAAGTAGAAAGAAAAACGAGAGTGACATTTAAGATGGATTTAAGGAACATCTCTACCATGAAGACCAGGGCCTTACCTTCCACCCTCATCCCTCAGGCTGGTGGCTGAGGTTGGGTATGCATAACTGGGAGGAAAAATTGAGAGAGAATTTGACGAAAGTGTCCAGAGATATTAAGGGCTAGAAATTTACCATGTGTGTAGAAACAACCAGGAAAATATCAGCAACATTTTATCAGCAATTGAGTAAAATCAAATTCCATACATGGTTCAGTCTTCTCCAAACAATCATAGCAAACTACACTTCACACCGGTGACCTGCGGCCTCAGGAGCCAGCTCCTTGCCTGTGATACTCAGCACAGTGATTCCAGGCCTACCCTGGGATTTTGTGAGAGAGGACTGCCTGTGTGGATTCAGTTAAGTCATCTAGAGACTAAGGTCCTGGTACAGTAATCAACCCCCAAATATATCCCAGGATATTGTATGTGATGGGCTTCCCAGGTGGCACAATGGTCAAGAATCTGCCTGCCAATGCAGGTGATGCAGAAGATATGAGTTCAGCCCCTGGGGCAGGAAGATCCCCTGGAGTAGGAAATGGCAACTCACTCCAGTATTCTTGCCTGAAAAACCCCATGGACAGAGAAGTCTGGTGGGCTACAGTCCATGGGGTCACAGAGTCAGACGCAACTGAGTAACTGAGCACACACATTGTATGTGATGGAAGGAACAAGGGAAGTTCTTCATTTCTAATTGGGTTAAGCTAACAGAGCAGCTTTATTAGGATTAGTACTAGGATTACATTATATTAAGAGATAGAAACAGCAGCTATAGATATAAGGCAGCATCCATATATGGTGAAAATATGATATACCAAATATGAAAATATGATACCAAATACAGTATCAAATATATGTTCAATAAATGAATTTTTTTTTTGATGTGGACTATTTTTAAAGTCTTTATTGAATTTGTTAAAATATTACCTTTAACATTTTGGTTTTTTGGCTGCAAGTCATGTGGAGGTTTAGCTCTCTGACCAGGGGTTGAACCCTCAGTTCCTGCATTGGAAAGCGAAGTCTTAACCACTGGACTGCCATGGAAGTCCTGACATTTTTTTTGTTTTTTAATAAACTGCCTTTGCCATCATCATCGTCACTGTCATCATCACAGATAAGAACACCAAAGTCTACGAAGGAGAAACATGACTTCTCCAACAGCATGTATCGTATCAGAATGCATTGGAGAAGTACTGAGTGATGAGAATAAAGATCCCTGAGCTGGATACCAAAGTTCTGATGTACTGCAGTTAATTGTCCAAGAAATTACACAGTTCAGCTTGATGTATGTGCAGCTTTCATACTGAAAACGAAGACAAACCTCTCAAAATACAATCAGTTGTGCTTTGTATTTGTTTTATGCATTTAATTTTCTGATTATCAGAATATTCAGCTGTCATACCTGATGAATGCCAACATCTGCTACTCTGCATTTAATTTTCCTAAAAGGAAAAGCTCATCTGTGTGCCAGAGTGTCAGAAACAAGAATACTGAATGCGTGTGTCTGGAAGGCAAAGCTGACCTTTGTTTCTCTGGCCAGGAGAACCTCTTTGATTATATATCAGCCTATGATGGGTCAGCTTGGGGCTCCAACTGGATTTTCATGAATTTAATCAGCTGGATGATTAAATTCTCATCAAGAGACTGAGATAATAAATACCAACATGCTTCTCAGCCAAACCTAAATTATTTGTATTGGGGACAATATAGCCACAGTGGTCATTGATTGTTCAGGCTCACCTAGATAATTTTTATACCCTATTTTGCATCTTTTGAAGTCTACAGAGGCTTCCAGTGAAGAAAAATAAATAATGTCCAGCTTCTCTTATAGCTAGAATGTAGACATGTAAGTTGGGTTCCACCAACCAGTGATGGCTGAGGCAGCTTGGTTCTGTGGTCCATGTTATTGCTGGAAGCTTCCAGACTGCTGCAGAGGCACAAGGTTATTCGTTAGTGATGACAGCAGCTCTGTTGTGGTCTGGAGCATAGAGAACAGGCTTATGTTTGCCAAGGATGAGAGGGGTGAGAGACAGATGGAGGGGGAGTTTAGGGTTAGTGGATGTAAGCTATTGTATATAGGATGGACAAACAACAAGGCCCTACTGTATAGCACAAAGAACTGTATTCAATATTCTATGATAAGCCAAAATGGAAAAGAATATTTTAAGAAAAATGTATACATTTGTGTGTGTGTGTGCGTGTGCAACAATCATTTTGCTGTACAGCAGAAATTAACACATTGTAAATCAACTATTCCATAACAAAAAAAACAAAAATAAACAAAAAACGCGCAGTCCAGAAATTGTTCCTATTAATTTAGCTTCCAGCAAATGCTTTTAGCCTTTCCCAAGATTCTGCACAGTACTCAATAATTGTGTTAAATCTCTTCTAACTACAAATAAAATTCATAAATATGTAATACAGTAGTGATAAAGGGTTCTACCCACCAAGGACTTTTGAGTTGAATTCTTTGCTTTTACAAGAGGGTAAGGGACTGATAGGGCTTCACAGGAGGCCCTAATGCTAAAGAACCTACCTACTAATGCAGGAGATGTAAGAGACTGGGGTTCAATCCCTCCAGGTCATAGGTTGGGAAGATCCCTTGGAAAACTGCATGGCAACCCCCTGCAGTACTCTTGCCTGGAGAATCCCATGGACAGAGGAGCCTGGCACAGGCTACAGCGTCACACAGAGTCGGACACAACTGAAGCGACTTAGCATGCACATGCCCAAGGGACTGAAAATGGGCTTCTGATTTGAAAGATAGAGTGAGAGAGAGAATTTCCATCTTTCTTTCAGCTCTACTTATCCCCTCAAACCTGAAGTTTCCAGGCCCCCACCTGGACAGAGTTCACCTGTAGCCTCAAAATTCAGCAACTTCAGTTCAATTCAGTTGCTCAGTTGTGTCTGACTCTTTGCAACTCCATGGACTGCAGCATGCCAGGCTGCTCTGTCCATCACCAGCTCATGGAGTTTACCTAAATTCATGTCCATTGAGTCGGTGATGCCATCTAACTATCTCATCTTCTGTTGTCCCCTTTTTGTCCTACCTTCAATCTTTCCCAGCAATAAGATCTTTTCCAATGAGTCAGCTCTTTGCATCAGGTGACCAAAGTATTGGAGTTTCAGCTTCAAATCAGTCCTTCCAATGAATGCTCAGGACTGATCTCCGTTAGGATGGGCTGGCTGGATCTCCTTGCAATCCAAGGGACTCTCAACAGTCTTCTCCAACACCACAGTTCAAAAGCATGGATTCTTCATTGCTCAGCTTTCTTTATAGCCCAACTCTCACATCCATACATGACTACTGGAAAAACCATAGCTTTGACTAGATGGACCTTTGTTGGCAAAGTAATGTCTCTGCTTTTTAGTATGCTGTCTAGGTTGGTCATAACTTTCTTTCCAAGGATTAAGTGTCTTAATTTCATGGCTGCAGTCTGACACTATTTCTCCATCTATTTGCCATGAAGGTGATGGGGCCGGATGCCATGATCTTAGTTTTCTGAATGTTGAGTTTTAAGCCAACTTTATCACTCTGCTCTTTCACTTTTATCAAGAGGCTCTTTAGTTCTTCTTCACTTTCTGCCATAAGGGTAGTGTTAACTGCATATCTGAGGTTATTGATATTTCTCCCAGCAATCTTGATTCCAGCTTGTGCTTCATCCAGCCCAGCATTGCTCATGATACTCTGCATATAAGTTAAATAAGCAGGGTGACAATATACAGCCTTGATGTACTTCCTTTCCTATTTGCAACCAGTCTGTTGTTCCATGTCAGCAACCTCAGCAGAGAACTAATCTTCCCAGCAGTTCTAACAGTGGTGTGAAGTTGCTTTCTTTTGGTCTCACCAGCTTCCCAAGCCTATCTACCTCTGAACCAACTCACTAGTCAGGGGGTTGCAAAGATCTTGTTGGTCAGAGCTGATGAAGGAGGAAACAGACAGAACAGGCTCCATCTTGAGAGCAGGACTCCATCTTGGGCCAGACTGTGGACTTTGAGCTATATGCCCTGTATCTTTGGAAACGACATACCAACTGGAAAACCAGGCCCCTGGAAGGAAGAGCCCCAGGGCTCATACCTAGACTTTCCATCACCTAAAAGAATACCCTAATTATCTGTGTAATTGAATAGAATCATAAATTCTATTATGCTTATTGGGGTATGACTACAGGCATATTAATAATTGTCCACTGTTAAATACTTAGGCTTAAGGCATATGAATCATGGGTTAACTTTGATTGTATCTTTCTTTTCCTTTCTTCAGACTAGTTTCAGGGAATTTGGGGAGGTGGGTTTGGGAGAAGCAGCTGTCTCCTAAGAAAAAAATTGTTTTATTCCCTGAATAAGAGGAACTTGATACTGAGCAGATTCAAACAACTGATTGATTATAGGTATACAAGGATGCTCTCTGCTTCCATCTTGCTGTAGCCATGATATAACCAGGGGTGAACCTGATTTCTCTGAGTATATTCTCTAATATGGTGCTTTTTCAACAATTATTAAGATACTGTGTTAGACAGATGACTTTAATCTCTAATAAAATGATATTAGATAAGGCACTTTGAAAGCAAGCCTACAAGGCAGCTAGAAAAAATGGTTAAAGGATGATACTTTTTACAGGACAGCTGCCTGATTATTAGAAATGCTAGCACCCTCTTCATGCTCTTCAGGTTTTAGAAGCTGAACCAATTCATTCCCTTTTCTTCCCCACTTTTTCTTTTGAGTACCCTGAACCCATTCCTCTCTACCATGAACATAAGAACTTATGGAAATGATGCAGATTAGGAGGAACTGGTCTATATTAAAAATAACTGTAAGCAGTGACAGATTTTATTATTTTGGGCTCCAAAATCACTGTGGATGATGACTACAGCCATGATATTAAAAGACACTTGCTCCTTGGAAGGAAAGTTATGACAAATCTGCTGCTGCTAAGTCGCTTCAGTCATGTCTGACTCTGTGGGACCCCGTAGACGGCAGCCCACCAGGCTCCTCTGTCCCTGGGATTCTTCAGGCAAGAATACTGGAGTGGGTTGCCATTTCCTTCTCCAATGACAACTTAGACAGCATATTAAAAAGTAGAGACATCACTTTGCTGACAAAAGTCCATACAGTCAAAGCTATGGTTTTTCCAGCAGTCATGTACAGATGTGAGAGTTGAGAAGGGGTTAGCAGAGGATGAGATGGATAGATAGCATCACTGACTCAGTGGTTATTAATTTGAGCAAATTCTGGGAGATTGTGGAGGACAGAGGATCCTGGAGTACTACATTCCATGAGGTCATAAAGAGTCAGACACAACTTAGTGACTGAACAACAATAACCCTCTCCCTAGGCTCCAAGTCTCAAGAGGTCTATAATTATTGTTACTGTTATTATTCTTTTTATCACCACCAGAAAAGACTAAGAGATCAAATTTACTGAAGAAGTTAAAGCTTGAATGTATTAAACATGTACATCTGTCCAAATGCATTTATCCTTTATGCATGCAGAATGAGACAGATTCACACTCGCACTTGTATGGTTGTGTATATGGACCTACATGTACTTTCCAATCACTTTTAATCAGTAATAAATTCTTAATTATTCAGAAGGAGAGGAGCTACACCAGGTTCAAGGCAGGTAATCCAGCTAACTTATGGCACCAGAACGCTTACTCTAATTTACACTTTACAAACAAGCCTAAATATATCCTCCCCTGAGCTGAAACAGTAATTCAGCTTGCACTCACTGTGGAACTGAAGGTAACATTCTCTTTCTGAGGTTAGAAATTATGCCTAATAAATGCAATGTTTCTCTTTTGTAATGCTAATTAAAACAAAGGCTGGAGGAGACAACCGATTTGTGTTATTTATGCTGAACTACCTCCACCGCCCTTCATTTTCATCAAAACAAAATACCAAACTGGCTTTGGTTTGCACAGAGGTTTACCTTTGTTCCCTACATTTTTATATGCAACACTTTAAAGAAAGAAATATTTGAATATGATGTTAATTGAATGCTAATTGTCAGGTTTAATCCAGCACCTTATAGATATTTATACACCACTGTGGTTTGGATACTCAATGAAATTTTAGGTGGTGAACCTGTCTGCTAATTTATTGCTTAAAATAAGAACCGTACTGTCCCTTAGCATGATGTAATGGAAATAGCCCTGATTTGGGAGACAAACGATGTGAACATGGTAATGATACTTGTCTTGATTGCTGGTTAAACCAGGGGTTTGGATCAGGATGTGATTATATCCTGTCTTTAAACTGAGGATTTTTTAACATGTCATTGTTATTTTCTTTCTTATTAAGCATACGATGAGCAAGCAATTTCCTCCTGGGTTGTTCCAGAGAGTTTGACTTGTAATGGTTTCGTAAAGGAAGTTCTATGGCACTTGGCTTCTGCCACTCATGGTACAGAGTGCACCACTTTCCTGATAAAGAGAGTAGAATGAACAGTTATCCACCTTAACAGCAGCACAGGCAGAGCCAGCCAGGGGGCAGCATCCACAGAGGAGATGTCAAGCACCAAGGAGACACAAACAGTGATTCCACTCTACCACTGATTCTACTCGAAGGCCACTTTCTGACTTACTTCCCTCTATATGACTGTCTCTAATTCCATCCACATTTCTTCAAGTGACCCATTTCGTTTCTTTCTATGGCTGAGTGATAATCCATTGGATTATGTAGATGTATCTTCTTTATTCATTCCTCTGTCCGTGGACATTTAGGTTGCCTCCTTGTCTTGGTTACTGTAAAAAGTGCTGCAGAGAACACTGGGGTGCATGTATCTTTTTGAATAGGGAATGAAGAGGATTTGCTTCACGGCACTTTGATCAAAAAGATGCTGTGCTGGTAGGAGACCTTTGTTTCAAACATTTATTTTAGTAAATAAGTGTCAACTAAAATTAGATATTTATTTGCTAAAATTAAGTAAATTAAAAATTTTATTTCAATGTTTGCTCATATTTGTTTACTTATCTCTACCCACTTTCCAACATCAGAGTACATAATGGGAGATTCTATGGACTGGACCAGTGATACCCTGGGGACCTATGTAGAGTCTCTGAGGTTCATCAAAATCCTACAGGACAGTCAAAGTCCATTATTAGAGGTAACACCCCAAGTGGTTTCCAGGTCAGTAGAAGCAACAGCAGTTGCGGTGGTGGCGACAGTTGTGGTAAATTAATAATAGTACTATCACTAGCGGCGATAGCTAACATACATGGGAGGGATGTACTTAAGTTGGACAAGGCACCAAATTATGTATTTTATACAGATTATTCCATTCAATCCTTACCCTAACTCTATGGTATCGTTACTATTATACCCATTTCCTGGCTTCCCAGGTGGCTCAGTGGTAATGAATTTGCCTTTACCAGGAGATGCAGGAGATGTGGGTTTGATCCCTGGGTCAGGAAGATCCCTTGGAGGAGGATATGGCAGCCCACACCAGTATTCTTGTGTGGGAAATCCCACAGACAGAGGAGCCTGGCAGGCTACAGTTCATGGGGTCACGGAGAGTCAGACACCGCTTAGCAAATGAGCATGGTAGTATGTCCATTTAACAGATATAGTATCTGAACCTTAAAGGTGTTAAATACTTTTCTAAGGCTGTATAGCTACTTGGACAATAATCAATATCTGAACTTCTTTGAAATGGCATAAAGACAGTATTTTTCAATGGTAAGGGGTGCTTTGAACACATGTATACCTGTGGCAGATTCATTTTGATATTTGGCAAAACTAATACAATTATGTAAAGTTTAAAAATAAAATAAAATTAAAAAAATAATAATAAAAAAAATTTTAACAACAACAACAAAAAAGAACACTGAGGCTAAAAGTGAAACTAACTCAACAAATCCAAGATGTACTGAGAATAAACACTTGAGTCAATCTGAGAAGACAAAATTAAAACTGAACTGTGTCATGTATGGAGAACAGTATGGTAGTTCCTTAAAAAGCTAAAAATAGAACTTCCCTGTGACCCCGCAACCCCACCATTGGGCATATACCCAGAGAAAATCATAATTCAAAAAGATACATGCACCCCAATATTCACTGCAGCACTGTTTACAATAACCAAGACAAGGAGGCAACCTAAATGTCTATTGACAGAGGAATGAATAAGGAAGATGTGGTACCTTAGACAATAGAATATCACTCAGCCATAAAAAGGAATGAAACGTGCCATTTGGAGAGATGTGGATGGAACTAGACACAGACATACAGGGTAAAGTAAGTCAGAAAGTGGAAAACAAATATCATATATTAATGCATATATGTGGAATCTGAAAAAAATGGGTAAATGGTCTTATTTACAAAGCAGAAATAGAGACAAAGAGAACAAAGGCATGAACACCAGAGAGGAAAGGGGGTTGGGATGAATTGTATATTAAATCCCCCCACACGAACTTTAGACACAATTTATTAATCTATGCTCACTTCCGACCAAAGTTGATTTAACTAGAAATCTAGAATTGGGGTTATGAAATATTATTATAATCTAGCTTCTTATGAACAGTAAAAATTCAAGTTTTCTTTTTGGGATATTCTTTCTTACAGACTGACTAGCACAGAGCAAATTTCACATTACTTCTAGTTTCTGTTTCTTATTCTGTCTACATTGCTGCTTCTGAATTCCAAAAGATATCTTAATAATAACATCTGGATTAAAAAAAAATAGCCAGTTTAAGTTGGTTTCTATAACTTGAAAGAAAAAAAAAAAACACCTCAAGTAACACAAGGGATTAAAGCAACATGGTTTTTCACAAACTGTATTATTATTATTATTTTGAGGAAGAGGCTAAAGCTTTCTCAATAACACTTTCTCATCCTTTATAAGACTGTAAGATAGGGAACTTTGCCAAGTCATATAATGAGCAGACATCTGGACTATGTAAATTTCACATAACTATGTAAGATTAGGTTCTGGAGCTTAGTCAGATAAGGTTTATTCTTTTCAAAATGCTGCTTTTCCAAAATGTAGGATGTGCTATATTTCATATTATTAAATGCGCAATTTAAAAATTCAAAGACGAAGGAAGAGCAGTTGATGCAATCTATCACCTTTTCCAAGTATAAAATTTGGCTTTAATTACACTAATTAGAAAATAGACTAAAAACTGTGCAAAATTTTCCACAAGATAGTAACATAACTTTTTATGTTTCATAATCAGTTACAGAACTGTGAAATTCCCCACTGGTATCATTGCTAATTTATATGTCTCATACTTAAATAAACTTACTTTAGCTCTGATAAAATGCCCACTTGCATTTCTTTGTATGACACACAGGGATTACAGGATAAGGAGACTCTCATCCAGTGTGTGTTCACACTGCTGCTGTTGCTATTGCTGCTAAGTCAGTCGTGTCTGACTCTGTGTGACCCCATAGACGGCAGCCCACCAGGCTCCCCGGTCCCTGGGATTCTCCAGGCAAGAACACTGGAGTGGGTTGCCATTTCCTTCTCCAATGCATGAAAGTGAAAAGTGAAAGTGAAGTCACTCAGTCGTGTCCGATTCTTCGCTTCCCTATGGACTGCAGCCTACCAGGCTCCTCCGTCCCTGGGATTTTCCAGGCAAGAGTACTGGAGTGAGGTGCCATTGCCTTCTCCGGTTCACTCTGTAATGTAGTAGTTAATCCTGGAAACAGTTACCTGCTGTTTGAGAATATTATCATCTATAATTTCAATATGATTGGTTGTTGACTGTATCTAACAGTACTGCTGTCTTGATTATGCCACCATGTAAGTCTCTGGCTCCCATCAACCATGTTTGTATGCTTTCTGTTGAAGCCATCATGCCATAGTCAATGGAGATATGACCCTTGAAAAATATCTAAACAATTAAAATTCAGCTTTTACCTATTTTTCCATTATACTAAAATGACTGATGATCCTAATACCTGTATTTACATATTTAATTCAGCCAATTTTGATAGAATCTTTCAGATGGACTGAAAAATATATAGGTTATAAGATACACATGAAATTCACTCTAGGGCAGTGTTTCTTAAACCAGGGAGAAAATTTTGCCTCTAGGAACCATTACCAATTTTCGGAGACAATTTTTCTGATGTAACTAGGGTGGAGGACTGAGACTGGCATCTAGTGTATGAAAGTCAGAGATGCTGCTAAATATCCTCCAAAACACAGGAAAGAAATCTTCTACCTACAATGGTAACAGTACTGAGGCTGCAAAACCTCTGCTGCAGGGGAATCCTGTATGTACCCTAAGTAGGCATTTTTAGTTATTTGGGTCAAAGACTGAATGAGATGTGAGACAACGTCTTGTAGTTACTCATGAATAGGAAATTGCATGGTGATGTCAGATATGAGTCTCTTGGAACATAAGGGCACTCTAATTAAATAAATTATCTTTTGATCAAGTTGCTTCTCCTGTGGTCAGATCTTGCAATTTATCTCAGAATGAGAAGTAACATTTTTTCTTTAAATGTAATTATGGTTTTTGAGAAATTTGAAGAACAAAGGGAGAACAGTGAGTATTACTAATCAATGAATTAATTGCTTTCATAGACTATCAAACATTTGTCTCAATGTACTTATCAGATTTTTTTGTTATTTACATACTGTAAGATGATTAATTGTGAGAAAAATGGGTGATTTTACTCCAACTTTGCACATGGCAATTATGAGTCTCATATGGGTAAAGAGCCAGGACCCTGAACTACTTTTGCAAATAGGGTAATTTAATTGTGTAACACTTGAAGTGTCATGGCCTTATGCAAGAAAAGATGATTTTCATTTGAAATCCAAAGCAGGAACTGACTCAGCTCATTACAGGGTAAAACTACAAACCTTCCCAAGGGACAGTGTGGCAGAAAAATGTTGATTGTGACAGAGAAGGTGACACATGGAGACAAATATTTCAGAACACAAAATAGCTGCAGTACAGTGAAGCCATTCCTAGCCTGAAAAGTAAAACAGGCAGCGCCTGTTTGAGATTGGAAGGTAGCAAAATCTCCATGGTAATTAAATGAGAACGACTATATTTAAAGCGGACTCTATGCTGATGTTGGTCACTTCCTTTTTTATGTGAACATTTGGAGATAATTTTTGGTCTGTGCTAGCTCAACATTCAGAAAACTAATATCATGGCATCTGGTCCCATCACTTCATGGGAAATAGATGGGGAAACAGTGGAAACAGTGTCAGACTTTATTTTTTGGGGCTCCAAAATCACTGCAGATGGTGATTGCAGCCATGAAATTAAAAGATGCTTACTCCTTGGAAGGAAAGTTATGATGAACCTAGATAGCATATTCAAAAGCAGAGACATTACTTTGCCAGCAAAGGTCTATCTAGTCAAGGCTATGGTTTTTCCAGTGGTCATGTATGGATGTGAGAGTTGGACTGTGAAGAAAGCTGAGCGCCGAAGAATTGATGCTTTTGAACAGTGGTGTTGGAGAAGACTCTTGAGAGTCCCTTGGACTGCAAGGAGATCCAACCAGTCCATTCTAAAGGAGATCAGTCCTGGGTGTTCTTTGGAAGAAATGATGGTAAAACTGAAACTCCAGTACTTTGGCCACCTCATGCAAAGAGTTGACTCATTGGAAAAGACCCTGATGCTGGGAGGGATTGGGGGCAGGAGGAGAAGGTGACGACAGAGGTTGAGATGGCTGGATGTCTCGATGGACATGAGTTTGGGTGAATTCCGGGAGTTGGTGATGGACAGGGAGGCCTGGCATGCTGCAATCCATGGGGTCACAAAAAGTTGGACATGACTGAGTGACTGAACTGAACTGAACTGAAGGCTCAGAAAATGTTAAAAAAAAAAAAATGCCCTAGTACACAGTGGGAAGAATAGCTGTGACACTAGAAAAAAATGAGATATAGGAGGTACACTTACTTTCCTCACCTTCATGAGCACTGGAGCACTGTTCTGATTCAGATCCCTGTCATCCCTTAACAAAATTCTTGGACAAAATGGCCCCTAATGGTTTGGTTTGTCTACCTCCAGGATGCCTGTCTCTCTCTCTCATACATACAAACATATACAACGACACAATTTTAAATTGAAACCTGGTGGTTCAACAGTAAAAGAATCTGCCTACAATGCAGGAGGCACGGGCTCAATCCCTGGGTTAGGAAGATCCCCTGGAGAAGGGAATGGCAACCCACTCCTGTATTCCTGCCTGAAGAACTCCATAGACAGAGGAGCCTGGCAGGCTACAGTCCATGGGGTTGCAAAAGTCAGACACAACTTAGCAACTAAACCACCACCACCACTGAAAGGCAAATTCATCATTCTAATAAGCTACATATATTTCCCCCTTTTCACTGATTTTTAATACTTCTGTTCTAATAGTGTGCTGCTCAAACAATTATTAATCGTAATTTGTTCTCTTACTATATAATAACATTTCTGTTTGCTTTACAATCCCCACTACTAGAATTTTTATGGATGTATAATTTTCAATATAGTTAATATGTCACAAATTTATTACTGATAAGAACATGTTAAGGAAATCCTGCTTATTGCTGTTCCCATTATTTTTAGATAAAGATGCTCATTACAGTGTTACTTATTCTGATCAATTAAGAAGTTTCTAAGAATTTTCCAACAGAAGATCAGGATTACATGGTCAATATATAGGACTTCTCCCCCACTGTTTCATAAAAATAACCAAACTGTTCTCCAAGAAATGATATATCTGTTAACATGGGATTCTGGTAATACATGTTTTTAAGTATCTCCATTTGCACTTACCTTTACTGTTAATTTTTACTTAATTAAAAATTTAACTTATTAATTTAAAAATTATTAAGTTTGCTAGTAAATTCTATTATTAACTTTTATTAATTTAAAACCATGACTTCGCTCATAGTCTAGTGGCTAATAAGTGTCCATGCTCCCAACATACGGGGACCAGGTTCGATGCCTGGTCAAGGAACTATTAATAGATCCCACATGCTGTAATGAGTTTGCATGTTGCAACTAAAGATTCCAGGTGCTACAACTAAGACCCAGGGCAGCCAGGCAAATAAATAAATGTTACAAAAATAAAATGACATTTTTACTTTAACTGTTATATTACAGTTTAGCATTGTGAGCCTAAAGATTAGGTCTACCTTAGTAAAACTCATGAATACTCAAGGTTTTGTTTGCTATAATTTGTTGTTTGTCACCATTCATCAAAAATAACTGCAAATCACATATGTACAAAACTCAGTGACAGTCATACAAAGAAGAAAATCATGTGGTCTCTGACTTATGTAAGTTTGTGACTGGTAGGAATGCCAAGGTGTATGTTCAGGTAACTATGATGATGTGAAACACGATAAATGAGAGAAGATAGGCAGTTCTAGCAATGAAAGTTTAGTAATGCAGAGTAAATTAGAGAAGCCTTTAGGAAGTTATAGCATTTAAGCTGGCCCTTGAGAAAATACTAACTTAGGAAAGGATGACAGGACATGCAAGATGGAAGAAGGCTTGTATCCTCTAAAATTATAGTGCAAAAGTGTGGGTACATGTGCACATTTTCTAAAGTGGTACAAAAGCTTTCATCACATTTTCAGAGCCATCACTAACTGCAGCACTGTATATATAGTGGTATAGATAGGCTTGTAAGGTATATATAAGTAGTAAGAAGAGGGAAGGAATTCTCAAAATAAACATATATTTATTCAATTTATAAATTATCAGGGATAAAATTAGCTTGTAACACCCAACATCTTGAGTTTCTTTTAATACCTAATGTTTTAATTTATTTTGATATTAATGCTTGAGGAGGTAGATTGAAACTCATCCCTTGGTGATAACAATCTTATTCATGATAACTATATTTTACTTTTTTCACTTAGTTTTTTGCTTTTCCATATAGATCTTTTGAAATAGACTCAACCCAAGTCCCATAAAGGAGAATATCATGTATACACACACACACACACACACACACACACTGTTAATAAAACTAGTGGATGTGGTGGAATTCCAGTAGAACTATTCAAAACCCTGAAGGATGATACCATCAAGGTGTTGCATTCTTTAAGTCAGCATATCTGGAAGACCCAGCAGTAGCCACAGGACTGGAAAAGGTCAATCCTCACCCCAGTTCCCAAGAAGGGTAGTACTAAAGAATGTGCTACCCTTCAGACAAGTTGCATTCATCTCCCATGATAGTAATGTCATGCCTAAAATCTTGCATGCTATGCTTCAGTATTATGTGAACCAAGAATTTCCAGACGTCCAAGCTGGGTTTAGAAAAGGAAGAGGAACCAGAGATCAAATTGCCAACATTCGCTGGATAACAGAGAAAGCTAGGGAATTTCAGAGAGACATCTACCTCTGTTCCATCAACTATGCCAAAGCCTTGGACTGTGTGGATCATAATAAACTGTGAAAAGCTCTTAAAGAGAGGGGAATCTCTTACATATCTCCTGAGAAACCTGTGTGTGGGTCAAGAAGCAACAGGCAGAACCCTGTATGGCACAACTGATTGGTTCAAGATTGAGAAAGTAGTAACACAGGGCTCTCTGCTGTCACCATGTTGTTTAATCTATACACTGAGCACATAATGAGAAATTCTGGGCTGAATGAGTTACAAGCTGGAGTATCAAGACAGCGGGAGAAACGTCAACAACCTCAGACATAAGGATGATACCACCTTAATGGCAGAAAACAAAGAGGAACTAAAGAGCCTCCTGAGGGTGAAGAAGGAACGTGAAAGAGTGGGCTTAAAACTAAATATTAAAAAAAAAAAAACAACTAAGATCATGGCATCCAGCCCCATTACTTCATGGCAAAGAGAGGAGGAAAATGTAGACAGATATCCTCTTCATGGGCTCTAAAAACACTGTGATGGTGAGTGTAGCCATGAAAATCAGAAGACATTTGCTTCTTGGAAGGAAAGCTATGACAAACCTAGACAGTGTGTGAAAAAGCAGAGACATTACTCTATCAACAAAGGTCCCTATAATCAAGGCAATGGTCTTCCCAGTGGTCGTGTACAGTTGTGGGAGCTGGACCATAAAGAAGGCAGAGCATGAAAGAATTGATGCCTTTGAACTGTAGTGCTGGAGAAGAGTCCTGAGAGTCCTTTGGATCAAACCAGTCCATCTTAAAGGAAATCAATCCTGAATACTCCTTGGAAGGACTGATACTAAAGCTTAAAGCCCAGTATTTTGGTTATCTGAGGCGAACAGCTGACTCACAGGAAAAGTCCATGATGCTAGGAAAGACTGAGGGCAGAAGGAGAAGAGGGTGAGATGGCTGGATGGCATCACTGATGCAGTGAACGTGAACTTGGGCAAACTTCAGGTGATGGTAAGGGACAGAGAGGCTTGGAGTGCTGCAGTCCATTGGGTTGCAAAGAGTCAGACATGACTGAATGACCGAACAATACACACACACACCTATGTATATATGTGTGTGTGTGTGCACGTGTGCATGTGCGAGCAGTCCATGCATTGCAACAAAAGATCCTGTGTACTGCAACTAACATCTGATGTAGCCAAATAAAGGAGTGAATATTAAAAACTTAGAACACTAAGACAAATATTATTTAATAACTTCTACACAGTGGCAGAGTTGAACTTATCTCTGGAAATCTGCCTCCTAATTCCACTGTCTTTATATTATATTACCTGCCCTGAGGGCAAAGTTACTTGGAGTTCAGGGGTTGGAATTACGGGTTCCTAATATACTTGGCAGCTGCAATGGGTGCACTAAAGCGCAGGCGGCTGTGACGGGCACGCTAAGTGCTCGGAGAGGAGCCACCCCACGTCTGAGGTAAGGGGCAGAAGCCGGGAGGACCCCATGCCCGAAGGGCGGCGGCCAAGAGGAGTTACCCCATGTCCGAGGTCAGGGGCAGCGGCCGAAGTACCAGACTGCAACGGCGCAGGAACGGCCAAGAGGAGCTACCCCACGTCCGGGCGGCCGAGAGGAGTTACCCCACGTCCAAGGTCAGGTGCGGCGACGATAGGAGTTACCCCGCGTCTGAGGTCAGGGGCGGCAGTAGGGAGGAGATACCCCACGCCCCCACATCCGAGGCCAAGGGTGGCGGCTGGGAGGAGCAACCCCATGCCTGAGGCCAGGGGTGGTGGCCGGGAGGACCAACCCCACGTCCAAGGAGCCATGGCTGCACGGGCACAGGAGGGCCTAGAGGAGCTATTCCATGTTGAAGGTCAGGAAGGGTGGTGGTGAGGAGATACCCCTTGTCCAAGGTAAGAGAAACCCAAGTAAGATGGTAGGTGTTGCAAGAGGGCATCAGAGGGCAAAAACACTGAAACCATATTCACAGAAAACTAGTCAATCTAATCACACTAGGACCATAGCCTTGTCTAACTCAATGAAACTAAGCCATGCCTGTGGGACAACCTGAGATGGGCAGGTCATGGTGGAGAGATCTGACAGAATGTGGTCCACTGGAGAAGGGAATGGCAAACCACTTCAGTATTCTTACCTTGAGAACCCCATGAACAGTATGAAAAGGCAAAATGATAGGATACTCAAAGAGGAACTCCCCAGGTCAGTAGGGGCCCAGTATGCTACTGGAGATCAGTGGAGAAATAACTCCAGAAAGAATGAAGGGATGGAGCCAAAGCAAAAAGAATACCCAAATGTGGATGTGACTGGTGATAGAAACAAGGTCTGATGCTGTAAAGAGCAATATTGCATAGGAACCTGGAATGTCAGGTCCATGAATCAAGGCAAATTGGAAGTGGTCAAACAAGAGACGGCAAGAGTGAATGTCGACATTCTAGGAATCAGCGAACTCAAATGGACCCGAATGGGTGAATTTAACTCACATGACCATTATATCTACTACTGTGGGCAGGAATCCCTCAAAAGAAATGGAGTGGCCATCATGGTTAACAAAAGAGTCCGAAATGCAGTACTTGGATGCAATCTCAAAAATGAGACAATGATCTCTGTTCGTTTCCAAGGCAAACCATTCAATATCACAGTAATCCAAGTCTGTGCCCCAACCAGTAACCCTAAAGAAGCTGAAGTTGAACGGTTCTATGAAGACCTACAAGACCTTTTAGAACTAATACCCAAAAAAGATGTCCTTTTCATTATAGGGGACTGGAATGCAAAAGTAGGAAGTCAAGAAACACCTGGAGTAACAGGCAAATTTGGCCTTGGAATACACAATGAAGCAGGGCAAAGACTAATAGAGTTTTGCCAAGAAAATGCACTGGTCATAACAAACACCCTTTTCCAACAACACAAGAGAAGACTCTATACATGGACATCACCAGATGGTCAACACCGAAATCAGATTGATTATATTCTTTGCAGCCAAAGATGGAGAAGCTCTATACAGCCAGCAAAAACAAGACCAGGAGCTGACTGTGGCTCAGATCATGAGCTTCTTATTGCCAAATTCAGACTTAAATTGAAGAAAGTAGGGAAAATCACTAGACCATTCAGGTATGACCTAAATCAAATCCCTTATGATTATACAGTGGAAGTAAGAAATAGATTTAAGGGCCTAGATCTGATAGATAGAGTGCCTGATGAACTATGGACTGAGGTTCCTGACATTGTACAGGAGACAGGGATCAAGACCATTCCCATGGAAAAGAAATGCAAAAAAGCAAAATGGCTGTCTGGGAGGCCTTACAAATAGCTGTGAAAAGAAGAGAAGCAAAAAGCAAATGAGAAAAGGAAAGATATAAACATGTGAATGCAGAGTTCCAAAGAATAGCAAGAAGAAATAAGAAAGCCTTCTTCAGCAATCAATACAAAGAAATAGAGGAAAACAACAGAATGGGAAAGACTAGGGATCTCTTCAAGAAAAACAGAGATACCAAAGGAACATTTCATGCAAAGATGGGCTCAATAAAGGACAGAAGTGGTATGGACCTAACAGAAGCAGAAGATATTAAGAAGAGATGGCAAGAATACACAGAAGAACTGTACAAAAAAGATCTTCATGACCCAGATAATCACAATGGTGTGATCACTGACCTAGAGCCAGACATCCTGGAATGTGAAGTCAAGTGGGCCTGAGAAAGCATCTGCGAACTACGAACAAAGCTAGTGGAGGTGATGGAATTCCAGTTGAGCTATTGCAAATCCTGAAAGATGATGCTGTGAAAGTGCTGCACTCAATATGCCAGCAAATTTGGAAAACTCAGCAGTGGCCACAGGACTGCAAAAGGTCAGTTTTCATTCCAATCCCAAAGAAAGGCAATGCCAAAGAATGCTCAAACTACTGCACAATTGCACTCATCTCACACGCTAGTAAAGTAATGCTCAAAATTCTCCAAGCCAGACTTCAGCAATATGTGAACTGTGAACTTCCTGATGTTCAAGCTGGTTTTAGAAAAGGCAGAGGAACCAGAGATCAAATTGCCAACATCCGCTGGATCATGGAAAAAGCAAGAGAGTTCCAGAAAAACATCTATTTCTGCTTTATTGACTATGCCAAAGCCTTCGACTGTGTGGATCACAATACACTGTGGAAAATTCTGAAAGAGATGGGAATACCAGACCACCTGATCTGCCTCTTGAGAAATTTGTATGCAGGTTAACAAGCAACAGTTAGAACTGGACATGGAACAACAGACTGGTTCCAAATAGGAAAAGGAGTTCATCAAGGCTGTATATTATCACCCTGTTTATTTAACTTCTATGCATAGTACATCATGAGAAACTCTGGACTGGAAGAAACACAAGCTGGAATCAAAGATTGTCGGGAGAAATATCAATAACCTCAGATATGCAGATGACACCACCCTTATGACAGAAAGTGAAGAGGAACTAAAAAGCCTCTTGATGAAAGTGAAAGTGGAGGCTGAAAAAGTTGGCTTAAACTCAACATTCAGAAAACAAAGATCATGACATCAGGTCCCATCACTTCATGGGAAACAGTGGAAACAGTGTCAGACTTTATTTTTCTGGGATCGAAAATCACTGCAGATGGTGACTGCAGCCATGAATTTAAAAGACACTTACTCTTGGAAGGAAAGTTATGACCAACCTAGATAGCATGTTCAAAAGCAGAGACATTACTTTGCCAACAAAGTTTTGTCTAGTCAAGGCTATGGTTTTTCCTGTGGTCATGTATGGATGTGAGAGTTGGACTGTGAAGAAGGCTGAGTGCCAAAGAATTGATGCTTTTGAACTGTGGTGTTGGAGAAGACTCTTGAGAGTCCCTTGGACTGCAAGGAGATCCAACCAGTCCATTCTGAAGGAGATCAGCCCTGGGATTTCTTTGGAAGGAATGATGCTAAAGCTGAAACTCCAGTACTTTGGCCACCTCATGTGAAGAGTTGACTCATTGGAAAAGACTCTGATGTTGGGAGGGATTGGGGCAGGAGAAGAAGGGGATGACAGAGGATGAGATGGCTAGATGACATCAATGACTTGATGGACGTGAGTCTGGGTGAACTCCAGGAGTTGGTGATGGACAGGGAGGCCTGGCGTGCTGCAATTCATGGGGTGGCAAAGAGTCAGACACGACTGAGCAACTGATCTGATCTGATCTGAATATACTTGAAGGTCACTACTTTAATGCTACTTCCATCATTTCACATTTCTTGTGCCTACATTCCCTGTGCCTTCCCCCATTTCCTGGTCTTTTGCACTTTGCCCCTCCTCCATTTGTTTTCTATTTCTTTTCTATTTTTAAGAGCTCAAAAATTATTTAATTTTTTTACTGTAGTAAGAACACTTAACATGATATCTACCTTCTGAACAAAATTTTCAGTGTACAGCACAGTATGGTTAACCACAGATTCAATGCTGTATAGCAGATCTTAGAGATCATTCATCTTGCAAAACTGAGACTTCATATTGGTTAAACAGCAACTCTCCCTAGCCTTCGCCAACCACCCTTTACTCACTGCCTCTGGCTTTGACTATTTTAGATGCCCCGTACAAGTGCAATCTTGTGGTACTGGTCTTTCTGTGAGTGGTTTATTGCACTCAACACAGTGCCCTCCAGAGTCACCCGTGTTGTTGCATATGGCAGGATTTCTTTCTTCCTTCAAGGCTGAGTAATATCCCATTGCAATATCCTAAGGCTAGAGAAAATATAACAGATATGTATTATATGTTTTTAGCCACTCACCCACTGATGGGCATTGAGGGAAAAATTATAATAATTAGCAGTGTATTGTACTGGCATTAAAGAAATCCGTCTTTCTTATGGGTGGATAAAGAAGATGTACATATGTATAATGAAATATTACTAAATCATAAAAAGGACTGAAATTGGGCCATTTGTAGAGATGTGGATGGACCTAGTGTTTGTCATACAGAGTGAAAGAAAGTAAGTCAGAAATAGAAAAACAAATAGCATATATTAACACATATATGTGGAATCTAGAAAAATGGTACAGATGAACCTATTTGCAGAGCAGAAATAGAGATAAAGATGTAGAGGAAAGATGTGTGGACACAGGGCGGGGAAAGGGAAGACTGGATGAACTGGGGGATTGGGACTGGCATACATACAGTACTATGCATAAAATAGCTAGCTAGTGGGAACCTGCTGTACAGCACAGGGAGCTCTGCTCGGTACTCTGTGATGACCTAGATGAGTGGGATGCAGGTAGGGTGGGAGGAAGGTCCAAGAGCGAGGACATATATATATATATATATACATATAGCTGATTCATTCATCATACAGCAGAGACTAACACAGCACTGTAGAACAATTATACTCCAATAAAAAGTAATATCCATCTCTTTTCTTACAGGGGATTTGACTTATTTATCTCCTATTTCCAATCACCATGCTATTTGATACCTGATGATTAAAAGCCATTAAGCAGATTTCTTCTTGAAAAATGTCTGTACCTATACATACATCAATCCTTCATTTATAGGATTCTTGGAAACTAACATGATTAATCTCTTCATACATAAGATGTGGAATAGATTGCAGGTATTGTGTATTCTTTGAACTAGAGAACTGAGTAACCGGAAGGGAAGAGATCTGATGGACCACTGAAGAATGTAATGGAGGCACAACTATTCATTTCTAAAGTGTCTCAAATACAATAAAGAGAAGTTGCCTCTTGACAATTTAATGATGCAGAATAGAATAAGTTGGTAGAATTGTCATTTGCAAATGGAAAATTAGGGTTTATAAAAATATTATTTGATCTTGGTTATTATTCAGCTCTACTGTGAATTCACAAGATCTTTAGCACCCTGGGAATTCCAAATACATATATTTTGTCAGTCTTCAAAAAAAAATTCAGCTTTTATATTGATGTCTGTCAATATCTGGAACAGGATGTGAAAGCTTCTTCAATGTTTAGTTTATGAGTTTAACTATAGCTTCTTCTCAGATTTGTTTTTTTGCATTTTCTCAAAGTGGAAAACAACTCTTATATAGCTTAAAGTACACATTGTTCACGTAGTCCGTCAAAAAAATTCCTTTGACAGTGTTGATAGAAGAGTACAATTCTTTTCTTTTTTTTTTTTTAACCACTGTGAAAAGTGCTTATTGCTGCTGCTAAGTCACTTCAGTCTTGTCCGACTCTGTGCGACCCCGTAGACGGCAGCCCACCAGGCTCCCCCGTCCCTGGGATTCTCCAGGCAAGACCACTGGAGTGAGTTGTCATTTCCTTCTCCAATGCATGAACGTGAAAAGTGAAAGTGAAGTCGCTCAGTCATGTCTGACTCTTAGCGACCCCATGGACTGCAGCCTACTAGGCTCCTCCACCCATGGGATTTTCCAGGCAAGAGTACTGGACTGGGGTGCCATTGCCTTCTCTGAGAGTGCTTACTACTTTTAGAATTTTACTCAATTCTCCCACAACAAGGACCAGATAAAATGACTCCATGTCTGACTGTGAGGATAAATGACCCTGGTTGATGCTTCTTAGGACACCCTTGAGAAGACAAGCATGGGGTCATCAGGCACCACGTGGCAGATAGGCATGCCTAGATTAAAAGTTTAACATTACAGGAGTTGGACTAGCCATACAGTTGCCATGTCATTAAGCTCCAGGTAAGGTAAGGTAAGCAACTTGCCTGGGTTTGCAAGCATTATCCATGTTTGGTGCTGAATACCCCATGTGCTGGGAAGACATTCAGTTCTGGACAAATTTAATACATAGAATGTCACTGACTTAAGATGATGCAAAAGCAATACTCATTCAATAGAAAACATACTAGGAATTTTTATCTTTTTCAAGCTGGTGATAGGTGGTACGATAATCTCTCATGATGCTGGGCAGGGCAGCAAGCCTGCAGCTTGCAGTCAGCCAGGTGATCACAAGGGTAAACAAGCAATATGCTGACCTCACAGCCATTCTGTACCCAACCATTCTGCTTTTCACTTTCAGTACAGTATTCAATTAATTACATAAGATATCCAACACTTAACTATAAAATGAGCTTTATGTTAGATGATTTTGTCCAACCATAGGCTAATGTAAGTGTCCTGAGCATATTTAAGGCAGGCTAGGCTAAGCTATGATGCTGGGTAAATTAGGAGTATTAAATTCATTCTCCACCTATGATATTTTCTACTTACAGTGAGTTTATTGGGGACATAACTCCACTGTAAGTCAAAGAATATCTATAAATGCATCCAAGTAAATATGTTTGTACATATACATTTAACAGTCGGAAAGAATATAGAATAAGTTGTAATTCTTATTCACAGTGGTTGGATTATACATTTCCTTTTCTTCTTTGATTGAGATGGAGGGAGATGCCAAAAAGTGAACATTTCTTTAAAAAAGCAATGTATTTAAAAAATTGAACATTCTATTTTTCTTTTTTTGATCTGTAATGAATTTATTATTTTCACAAGAATAATGTGTTAATATGTTGCTTTCTTGTATAATTAAACAATTTTTATTTTTATTTTTTTTAAATTTTATTTTATTTTTAAACTTTACATAATTGTATTAGTTTTGCCAAATATCAAAATGAATCCGCCACAGGTATACATGTGTTCCCCATCCTGAACCCTCCTCCCTCCTCCCTCCCCATACCATCCCTCTGGGTCATCCCAGTCACTAGCCCCAAGCATCCAGCATCGTGCATCGAACCTGGACTGGCAACTCGTTTCATACATGATATTTTACATGTTTCAATGCCATTCTCCCAAAGCTTCCCACCCTCTCCCTCTCCCACAGAGTCCATAAGACTGTTCTATACATCAGTGTCTCTTTTGCTGTCTCAATTGAACATTCTAAATGGTACAGTTTTGTGGCAAAGCTCATTTGCATCAGTGGTAGCATGAAAATATTTGTAGTGAGAGTTTTTAGTGAGAATTTAATCAATATTTACATATTTATTTTAATTGAGCTTTATGTGTACGTTTATTTAGCTTTAGCAAAGCCAGATCTAAAAGGGGTACACTTATTGCGTATCTGATCATGCACTTTAACACAGGCCAATTTTGTTTGGTCAGCTTTTGGAGTCTAATGACTACCAATTCTCACTTTCCATTTGGCCTTGCACAAATCAATTTCCCCTTGGAATCTCGATTTCCTGTCCTTTCAAATATTGGGATGAGAGTAAATGGGTTTCAGAGTCTCAAATATGCCATTTTTTGTTTTTCTATTTTTGTGTAGAAACAAATTCTACAACCCTGCCTTTATACCATCCAAGAAAGGAGCGAGGAAGTGGCTCTGGGGAGGGATGGAAATGAAGAAAATAATAAAGGTCCCATAAATCACGCATAATAGAATGTGCTGCAAAAAAGTATTGTGATGCTCTAAAAGAGAAAACTGCCCTTAGTTGGGGCAGGATTTGACTTTCTAACCTTTGCTGCAACTTTGAGTCCCAAGTTCACATAATCCTTCTTCATGTACTTCTGCTGCTAAGTCACTTCAGTCGTGGCCAACTCTGTGTGACCCCATAGAGGGCAGCCCAACAGGCTCCCCCGTCCCTGGGATTCTCCAGGCAAGAACACTGGAGTGGGTTGCCATTTCCTTCTCCAAGGCATGAAAGTAAAAAGTGAAAGTGAAGTCACTGTCGTGTCCGACTCTTAGCGACCCCATGGACTGTAGCCCACCAGGCTCCTCTGTCCATGGGATTTTCCAGGCAAGAGTACTGGAATGGGGTGCCATTGCCTTCTCCACTTCATGTACTAGAACATACTAAAATTTGGTTAAGAAATGAGATCGTCACTGAGGTGCAGAGGTGCCAGGGCTCCAAAGATTCCAAGAAATAAAACTGACTTGGCTAAGACCATAGACAATGGTGGTTTGGAAAAGATTTACTGAAATTTGGTCTTAGGATATTTCTACAAGTCCAACCCTTCTTTTCTTCAAGCCAAACACAACAGAAGCTTAGGCTGGGAGCACAGGAAGGGGAAAGGGTGAGAAGATTTCTGACACAGATGTGACTCTCAGTTCAGTTCAGTCGCTTGTTGGAATATGCAGATCCCACACTGGAGTGGAGGGTTACTGCCATTATGTGTTTGAAACATTTATTTGCTATTTCATTATGCAACAAACGCTTGTTGAACATCTATTATGTTCCAGATAATGTGGGAAGCACTGAAGATACAGATACCATGAAAGACTTTGAAAAACTGATAGCAGAAGAAAAGAAACTAACAAGTATTATCACAATGATATGTTGTGAACATCAGGATAAATGTAAATTTCTGAATTAAAATTTTGGGGAAAAAATTTGGAGGGAAGAAGAGTTTTTGTCAGAAATAATTATTTGGCAGTGTTTCAAGGGAGAAAAGATCTACAGTGTACACCATACTGGAAAACTGCAGCCGGTAGTCAACCCGGGCAATTTGCTCCAGAATTCATGTCCTTAATCACTCTGCTATGATGCTTCATAACCATCAGTAGCTGTCATTTTCTAACAGTAATAATAATAATAACTGAAATGTATTGAGCATTTACATGTATACTCACACTTAATTATCACATTTAATCCTCATTACAATTTTATGATGTAGGCACTGTTTTAAATTTTATTTTACAAGTGGAAAACAAATTAAGAAAGATTAAATAACTTGCCCAAGGGTCAACAGAGCTCAAAGTCACAAATCCAGGATCCCAGCCCAGTTCTGATTAACATTAGGAACTATGCTTTTAATAATAACATGTATTATGCTGCTGGCATGTCAAATAAGCCATTTCCCCTCATAATCTATGCCTCCTTCCCTCCTATTGAGTATATATATATATATGTCTGGTAGATGTTTCAAATTCTGATTTTTCAAATGAGCCAACATCTTTATGTGAAAACATTAGTTCACATTTACAGTGTGTTTATGCTATTATGAATTATGCTACTTTAATGAAAGTACATTTTGCTTTGACTTTTTATAAAGTATTCTGTGAATAGAAACTTTGCAAACTGTTAACATATATACACAAATCCATTTGCTTTGAGTCAAGACTACAAGAGGGCTGACACAGGTCACTTTGAAGAGGTCAGGAATAGATAGTCTTTTATTTGCAATCCACAGTTACCACGTATAACAGGGAAGACTGTCTCATGTCCTCTGATCAACCCATCACTATTCCCTGGAATAATTTATGTCCTTCGATCTTCACCTTGCTGCTGCTGCTGCTGCTAAGTTGCTTCAGTTGTGCCCCACTCTGTGTGACCCCATAGACGGCAGCCCAGCAGGCTCCCCCGTCCCTGGGATTCTCCAGGCAAGAACACTGGAGTGAGTTGCCATTTCCTTCTCCAATGCATGAAAGTGAAAAGTAAAAGTGAATTTGCTCAGTTGTGTCCGACTCTTCGCGACCTCATGGACTGCAGCCTACCAGGCTCCTCTGTCCATGGGATCTTCCAGACAAGAGTACTGGAGTGGGGTGCCATCGCCTTCTCTGGACCTTCACCTTAGACCTTCCTTAACATTTTCCAAAGAACAATTTCCTGATACTTATTGTTACTTGTTCACTTTCCATCTTCCCCACCTAACTAAACACTTCATTAGGGCAGAAGCTTTATCTGACTTGTTTCCAACTGTATTTCTAACATTTGGCAGTGTATGATACCCCTACAATATGCTTTAAATCCAACCATGACTCTTCCCTTTCACATCATCATGATTTCCCATTGTCTGCATTTCTACTCTTATTCTGTAACAAACACAGAGTGTCCCACAGAGTATCTGGAGGGAATTTTTAAAAGCATAGAACAGATCATACCACTCCCTTAAGAGCCTCTAGTGACTTCCATTTGCACTTGGCATAAACCCAAGCTCAGTAAGCTAGCTTAAGCAGAAAGATCATTTTGTCCTCTTCAACTTCACATCCTCCACTGTCATCTTCTTTACACAATGCGCCAGCCATGTTGATTCCTCTAACAAACCAAGGCTACATTCTCATTCCCAAACATTTGATCCTACTATGTGTAATGAAATATTCTTCTTCTTGATCTTCACTTGACTGGGTACTTCTCATCATACAGGACATAAAGTATAGTTCACCTCTCCAGAGGGGTCTTCTCTGATCATCCTTTCTAGACTCTCTACCCCCTTGCTCAGTTGATCTTATTTACATCATACATGTCTTATTAACTAAGAAAATAAGATGATTTTGATAGTGATATTTTATTTCACCAGAATGTATACTGAGAACAGAGAATCTGACTACCTTCTTCTGAGCACTTAAAGAGTTCAAGGGTTAATAATGCCTAACAAATAGCAAATAGATATTCAAATGTTGATGGACTTATTGAAGCATGAATATAAGTGTATCCTAGAAGTATGTTCACATGAAGTACCACTGATAAAAAAGACCAGGTGGATAAGTGGACCTCAGGTCATGTTTGGCTTCAGATGTTTACTATGTCTTTTGCAGGGGTGATAAGTGCTACCTCTCTGCCTATACTCTGTTGCTCTACATGAACATGTAATATCAGTTAGTTTTAATCATATTTTCTCTCCTAGAAATGAATATTTGAATTGAGTACACAGTTACAGGAGGCAGCTAGAACAATCTATTTGAAGGAAATAAAAGCGGCAGAAGCTCACAGACTGAGATATGCTCAGCTAGCAGTGTCTTCTTGCTTATGCCCAACATACTCAATGCATGTCTTTTACCTGTGGAAGCTTATCAGAGTTGTTTTCTGTTGCTAAGAACCATAAGACTGCCATATCATGAGAAAAGTATGACCTCAAGAGTTTTAGGTGAAGCAGAGGAATTGAAAGATCAGGAAAGTTGAGTTGGGGTAACAGGTGGACTGTTGAAATTGTGTCAGTGGTGTTTCAATGACTCCAGTAGATGTTGAGATAGTTTAAGCAGGATCTGTACTTCTGTGGGCAAACAAGTTTTATTTAAAGGGGCATAAAGTGATGGACAATAGGAGGCATGACAGTGGCCTCCAATTAGTGTATCAGGTGTACTATAATTTTTTTTTTTTTGGGAAAGCAAAAAAGATAAAACTATGAAAAATAAATCTCTTTTTAAAGTTTCTTGTCATTTCCTATTGTTTTGTATCATTCTTACACTTTAAATAATGCTTCTGAGTAAGTTTTTCCTAAGATCTCCTATTTACATTTTATATAGTCAAAGAATGCACACATCTCTAAACTGCCCCTCTAAAAATGTATGATTCACAATCAAAATGAGCTTCCTTGGGACACTCAAGTCAGACTTCTCTTCTTCTTGATAAGTCTGTGTTTCCCCAAAGTCTCTATGACTTGGGTCAATTGATTATTGACACTTAATATCTTCATTCTTCAGATGGGGATTTGATATAAGCAGAGCCTACTTAGAACAAAGGCAGTTTCATTATGCTGGATAATTACATTTTTGGATATAATTGTCTCCACTGGGATCTCATGAAAACCTAAAGCAACAGAATTACTAAAAGGCTATGGATAGCCTTCTATTAATCAAGATGGTTTTTAATAGAGAAAATTTCTATAATAAAAGAAAATGTTTCCTTGTATCATGTGTAACTATGAAACAATGATTTTTCTTCTCCCAGCCATTTACTCCCTTCCAGTTGTGTTGTGTTTAATTACAGCCCAGGTAGCAGTTTAACCCTATTAAAGCTATTAATATTGGTAGGCAATTAAAATTCACTTAACAGATAAGAGTTTCCTTTATATGCTTGCCTCTCTCTTAATTATAACATGGGAGACAGCAGACCTTCAACATCCATATAAGAAACATTTGTATAGTGTTTTCTCGTTTATAATGTGCATTCACTTCTATTTACTCTCATGGTTCTCTCCTAAAATCTGTGCTAAATATCAGTATCTCCATTTTGAAAATAAACAAAATAGGGCGCAGGAGTTACAGGATCATGTAGTCATCAAACGAAAGAGCAGGGATTTGAAGCGAAGTTTACAGTGTCTCAAAGTCCACATTATTTCCCCCAAACCATAGGAAAGCTATGGCCATATAGGGCTAAATTGTATTTAGGGAGAGAAAAGGGTGGTTAATAAGCCAATTCCCCTTGCTCCACTCTGGAAAAATAAGTTGCTATTTCTCATTAAAATAGTTAATCCATTGTCCTTGTAGAAATCTCATACTGATGTCCCATCAGTAAATAGTCATCTCCAAATAGACTTAGAGTCTCTAAATTTTATCTCATTTTATTCTTGTTACTATTACTATTATTATTTTTTACGATAAGTAGGTGCAATCCTAACATGTGAGTATTTTCTCACAATAATCAGATACAGTGATGAGTGTCTTATACCCACATGACTGACAGGCAGATGAAACCAGGGAAGCACATTTGTATACCCCACTCAATCATACCATTTCAAATCTCAAGCTGACTTGCAGCACACAGCAGCTTCTAGTGGTTCATGGAAGCAGAACAGTAATCCTGAATGTTATAAATAGGTTGTTTGGTCAAAATATTGACAACCTAATTGAAAAATATATATCCTACTCTTTCACTGTTTGCTAGCCAGTGAAATGAGACAGAAACCCCAAGGAATCACAGAAGGCTTCATATGACCTGCCACTTTGACTTATGTAACTGCATTACCCCGGTGAATGAAAGACCTTGTTTATTTTTAGTTTCTTATTTTTCCCATCAACTTGGTTTATGAGACAACTGTAAACAACAAATGTTGAGAAGACAAAAAAAGTTGTTAAAACTTTCTTGGCTCAGGTCTTATATAGGTTCTTTTTAAAGAGACAGGAAAGAAAATTGTTGGTGCATCTTTACCTCTCCCAAAATCCACATGAAGGAGTAGGGAACATTTCCATGGTTGGAAATAAAGTACTGAAGCTGCTAGTGAACAAAATTAAGGTTGTTTAAGAGAATGGGGCCTTGGAGTGTCCTTCACATTCTGATTGATTCATGATTAATATCTATATCTGTGTATATTACAAAAGTGGAATTTATTGACCAGACTACTTGGTCATTCTAAACTATGTGTTGAGCACTTTAGAGAAAGTAATGGAGAGATTCACACTTGAAGGAAAATGAGAGGCAGTAATAGTGAGTGCCTATGAAATCTTGCTACTCAAAGTGGGCTTCACAGAGGAACCACACAGACACATTACATAATTTCTCTAAGCCAGGCGCCCCAGTGATCGGGATCTCATGCATGATGATCTGAGGTGGAGCTGAAAGAAATAAAGTACACAGTAAATGAATCATCTTGAATCCACCCCGCCCCCCCAGCCCCGGTTCATGGAAAAATTGTCTTCCACGAAACCAGTCCCTGATGCCAAAAAGTTTAGAGACTACTGCTCTAAGCTATAGAAAGAAAAAGTGAAAGTCACTCAGTTGTGTCTGACTCTTTGTGACCCCATGGACTATACAGTCCATGGAATTCTCCAGGCCAGAATCCTGGAGTGGGTAGCTGTTCCCTTCTCCAGGGGATCTTCCCAACCCAGGGATTGAACCCAGGTCTCCCTCATTGCGGGAGGATTCTTTACCAGCTGAGCCACAATGGAAGCCCAGGAATATTGGAGTGGGTAGCCTATCCCTTCTCCAGCAGATCATCCTGACCCAGGAATTGAACTGGGGTTTCCTGCAGCTCTAATCTATAGTTTTCTTCTGTTAACCGGGATAAATCATATTTACTTTAAGTCTTGTTATCAGACAAACACAAATATATCACTCCTCATATATCATCATGTCCAACACTTTCAACTCATGCCTAAGTAATCCTACACCTGACACTATTTTATAACCACATTACTACTGTATCTTAAATTAATATTCTTAAGTTCCTTTTGGGTACACCTTGCAATTCTTCCCCCAAACTTCTTGCCAGTATGTCTTTTGTTGATTAGTCACCAAGTCATGTCCGACTCTTTGTGACCCCATGGACTCTAGCATCCCACGCTTCCCTGTTTATCACCAACTCCCAGAGTGTACTCAGACTCATGTCCATTGAGTCAGTGATGCCATCCAACCATTTCATCCTCTGTCGTCCTGTTCTACTCTTGCCTTCAGTCCTTCCCAGCATCAGGGTCTTTTCCAATGAGTCAGTCCTTTACATCAGGTGGCCAAAGTATTGGAGTTTCAGCTTAAGCATCAGTCCTTCCAATGAATATTCAGGACTGATTTCCTTTAGGATGGACTGGTTGGATCTCCTTGCAGTCCAAGGGACTCTCAGGATACTTCTCCTACACCACAGTTCAAAAGCATCAATTCTTCAGCACTCAGCTTTCTTTATAGTCCAACTCTCACATCCATATATGACTACCAGAAAAACCAAAGCTTTGACTAGATGGACATTTGTTGTCTTAGAGATTACTAAAATATTCATTGTTCTTTCTTTTAATTATTAATAACAGTACCTGAGTTTTTAATGAAACTAATGTGCTTAATTAAGATAAAGGAAAATAAAACCAAATGTATAAAAACACTACATTTGAAAGCAATTTCATGAAAGTCCCTTTTGGCAACTTCTGTTTGCATCAGATTGTCCAGAACCTTGACACATGCTCCTGCTAAACTGAACAGAGGGTGGGAGATGTGGAACAGCAGATAAAATAGTCAGTGGACACCATTATCTTTGCTACATTAACTGATACAAACGTTTTCAACTTTTTCTTGAGTAAATTAAAAAAAAAAAAAGTGTTACATACATTATGCCACAATAACAAAGACAACATAATCAAAGTAAAAAAAAAAAAAAAAAAAGTACCTGAAGCTTTGGAACTTGAAGCCCTCTGAAGAAAAAATGTATTTTTTTTTTTTTAAGAGAAGTCAATATAAAGTAGAGAGAAGGCTTTCAGGAAGGATATCTTTCCTTCTTTTTCCCACATCCTGTATAGAGTGTGGGTATGATGCCTGGAAACACATCATTCTTTGCTTCTTTTTGAGGGGGATAGCTGCTCTGGGGCTTCCCTGGTGGCCCAGAGGTAAAGAATCCACCTGCCAATACTGGAGACACAGGTTCGATCCCTGGGTGAGGAAGATCCCTTGGAGAAGGAAATAGTAATCCACTCTGCTATTCTCACCCGGGAAATTCCATGGACAGAGGAGCCTGGCGGGCTGTAGTCCATGGGGTCACACAGAGTCAGACACGACTGAGTGACTAAACAACAATTGTTGCTTTACAGTGTTGTGTTAGCTTCTGCTGTACAATGAAGTGAATCAGCTGTATGTATACGTAGATTCCCTCTTCCTTGGACCTCCCCTGACCTCCATTCTATCCATCTAGGTCATCACAGAGCATCCATCTGAGCTCCCTGCACAACACAGGAGGTTCCCAATAGCTGTCTGTTTTACAAGTAACAGTACACATATGTCAATCCCAACCTCCCAATTCAGCCCCCACCCTGTGTCCACACATCCATTCTCTACGTCTGTGTCTCTATTCCTGCTCTGAAAATAGGTTCATCTGTACTATTTTTCTAGTTTTACTGTGATCAACTAAAATGAGGGAAATGTCAATTAAATTGCAGAAATGCCAAACCTTACTGACCTTGGTTGGTGAACCAATGATAGCAGCCACACATTTGGAATGAATGTTGTAAGACCAATAGGCCCTTAGTTATTGAAGCTGCCAGTTCTTGAAGGTGTAATCATTCCTAATGAATACACTTAGTTATTTGGGCTGTACTGGATCCCTAACAAACTTCTGTTTCCAGAAACAAGTTCCAGTCTCTATGATACAACTCTTAAGTTGGTTAATCATTTTTCTTTAAAGGCTCTGAATTGAGATGCCTATCTTTTCTCAGCTGCAATTCACAGAGCCCAAATAAGTAAGGAAACAGATATGATTCCTTGTTTAACAGAGGACATCTTCAGAGTAGGCTGATTGTCATAGAAGAGTACTATATAGGTCACCAAATCTTAGAGCCTGATATTAGGAAGGCTTCCGTGGTTACCTGATCCAGTGTTTCCCAACCTGATAACATAAGTATAAACACGGAGTATCATAAGGTGTTGGGGCGGGGGGAGGGGGGGGGCGGGGGAAGGCAGGAAAGGAAGGAAGGAGAGAGAGAGAGATTTCCTGGCTTCTCTCCAAAACAACAGAATTCATGGTAGGAGGAGATAGTTGATGGCAGGCAATCTGAAAGAATAAGAGACACATTTATTTTTACAGAAACTTCTCCAATGGGGTCAGTGATTTCCAAGATCAATCTGACAATTGAAGGAACTTAAGCCCAAATAAGGGAATTGACAAAACCTTTGGGGTCACAGTGATTGATGGCAGAATCAACATTGCAAACCTATATCCTGGATACCTATCTCAGATTTATTCCACTGAGCACCTGCCTGATGAGGTTTTTGGAGATATTTCTTTCTGGTCCCTTTTCTGTGGGGTAACTGAAAACTGAGTATTGGACTCTTATTTGCACATCTCCCGTGCATATCTTATATGCATACAATAAGACCCCCCCCCTTTTTTTTTTGGTCCACCTATTAATAGAAAGTGAGATGAGGAAGAGAAAATGCAGGAAATGTTAAGACCCACTGTGTGAGGTATGTGAAAGTGAAAATCGCTCAGTAGTGTCCGACCATTTATGACCCCATGGACTATACAGTCCATGGAATTCTCCAGGCCAGAAAACTGGAGTGGGTAGCCTTTTCCTTCTCCAGGGGATCTTCCCAATCCAGGGATTGAATCCACATCTATAGACATCATTAAATTTCTTCTTAATTGAGCAAAGTAAGACTCAGTCAGTTCAAGAAAATATCTAAATTCACAAAGCTGGAGAGCAACAAAGCAAGGATTACAAATACTGTGAACGCCTTCAATCTTTTGTTGCTTTGTCAATATTGTGCAGTTACTAATGAAGGACACGGCCTGGCGCACACATTGTTTAAACAAATATAGGACTACTGAAATTGCGATATGAAATCCAAATCAGACTTGGTATTCTTTACTTGAAGGTCCCTCAAAGCAAACTGAAGACTACATGTCAGAGCTAGATATTAAAATTAGTTATGTTCAAGTTAGAAATCATATACTGATTTGCTTAACATTCGCACTCAGCTTGCAAAAAGCAGAACCTCTATATTGATACTGTATTCAGGGTCTATATTTTTGTTTTTCTTCCATATTCTCCCCTAAATTGCAGCCCACAGTTCTCCCAACTGTGTAGAATTTGTGTCAAAAGCAAGAAGATGAGAAAATACAGTATACCTTGGAGTACTGATTCCAGATTCTTTCCAAATGAAAATGGTCAAATATGAATTTCTAGACAGAACAGTTTTGCCAGGGGTAGGGACAAGACATGATAGTCAATTAAAATAAATATTTTTCTGAGCACCATTCTGCCAGTGTTACATAATTGTCAGTCCTTTCTACTCTTCCACAGAATCAGAGAATTATTTGATGAATAAATTTTGATTTCCCAGCTTTCAAAGAGAAAGTCAAACTCTGTGATTTTGCTAGGCCTACAAGAGGATGTAATTTACCAAAGTCAAATGAGGGCACCTCATTCTCTAGTTTGGAATGATGAAGCAGAACCTAATTAGAGTCCCTAGTCCTGATCCTACCCTCATAAAACTCTTTCTACAGCAGCAAGAGTTTAAACAAGTGAATCAGATCTTAGTCTTCTTCTCAAAACCCTCCACTGGTTTTCCCACTCTTCATATTGAATCCATACTCCTTGCAATGGTCCATGGCGTAAGACAATTTGGCCTTGAAGCCTTCCTTGCCCTCTGCCTAATCCCATCTGCCTTTTTATGCCCCAGTAAACTCACTTTCTTTTCTTCAACACAATGAATTGGTTGTGTCTCAGAGCCCCTCACTATTCTCCCTTCCAGGAAAGTTCTTCCCATGTCTCTCCCTGGGTGGTTACTCCTGCTCAGGTCTCTGGCCCCAAATGCTTGCCTCAGGGAGACCATCTCTGTCCACCTAACATCTTCCCCCTTTAAAAAAAAAAATCTGAGAAAATATACTTAACATAAAATCACCATCTTACCCAAATTTTAATATGTAGTTTATAAGTGTGAAGTATATTCACATACTTGTGGAACCAGTCTCCAGAATATTTTCATTTTGCAAAACTGAACCTCTGTGCCCACTAAACAACTTATTTCTCTCTCTTCAGTCCCTTGTAACACTGTTGTACTTTCTGTGTCTGTGAGCTTGACTACTCTAGATACCTCATACAAGTGGAATCGTACAGTTATTTTTCTTTGGGGGATTGGAATATTTCCCTTAGCATTAATCCTCAAAGTTCATCCATATTGTAGCATGTGTCATAATTTCCTTCTGCTTTAAGTTGAATAATATTCCACTGTATCTATTATCACATTATCATATATTATCACATTTTGCTTATCCATTCATCTGTTGTTAGACATCTGGGTTACTTTCACCTTTTGGCTTTTATACACAATGCAGCTATGAGCATGGACACACAATAGACATACCAAATATCTATTGGTAGGTCTAATTTTTTGAGGAATTGTTTTCTACTATGCTAGCACAATTTTATATCAATACCAACAGTGCACAAGTGTTTCATTTTCTCCACATCGTTGCCAACACTTGCTATTTTCTATTTTTGTTATAGCAGCCATTCTGATGAATGTGAACTGATATTATTATTTTGATTTCCCTAGTAATTAGTGATGTTGAGCATTTTTTTATTTGTGTGTTAAAGGTTGATATATTTCCTTTGGCAAAATGTCTGCTTATGTCCTTTTTAATGATTTCATGACAGTCTGCATCTAATACTGGTAAATGTAAGTTGTTCACAGTGTTTTTCTATTATAATTATTGATTCAATAATACCATCATACATAAGTAATGATTGGCAATTCTGATATTCCCCCTAGGAAAAAACTTTTTGGAGGAGAATTACAAATATTAGATCAAGATGTATAGACATTTTATAAGATTTTTTAATAAAATTTTATATCTGTAATATGTAAATAGCTCTTACAAATAAATAAGAAACAGGTGGAATTCCAATTAAAAATTGGTAAGGGGCAGATAATTAACAAAAGAAGAAATGGTCAACAAGTCTAATGAGGTAAAAATATTTTGACCTCATTATCAATCAAGGAAGTGCAAATTAAAACAGTGAAAAGTTATTTGCAACTAGTCGAATTGTAACCTTTTCCTAAAAAACACTGTTGGTATTGATAAGATGTGAAGAAACTGGCACACTTATACACTGCTGGTAGAATGTACCTGTTTGTGGTTTTCCTAAGGATAATTTGGCAATGTATATCAAAAGCCTTTAAAACCACCCTTTGACTCAATATTATCACTTCTAGAAATTTAGTCTTAGGATTTAATGATAATTAGAGATGTATACAAAACTTTGCTATAATAAAGTTTTGATAAGATGAAAACACTGGAAACGATGGTGACTGATTAATTAAAACATGGTCCATCCAAAGCAGTATGTCACAAAGATTTTGATTCATGTTTCCAACAACTTTTCAAAAGTGATGCACCAATTTGCACTCCCAAGCAGGATATAAAAGAAGTGCCTCAACTTTAAGGACACAATAGTAGGGTGTTAAGTGCAAAGCTGAAAATAAATATAAGTAGTTCCTAACTTAAGAGATAATGAAATGCCATCCCATCTTACCCTAACTCATTAGAATGTTTGCCATTTCTTTTGTGCAAGTTGCCTTTATTCACTTGGATAATGGGGAAAATGTGGTGTTATGAGACCTCTGAAATTCACACATTAGTCTGTTCTATGTTTGTTATCATTATTTAGACACAATTTTGAAAGCAAATACAGGGATTCAACCCCACCATCATCTGGAGACAGTAATGACTGATACTTTCTCAAATAAGCATGTTTTCTGTCTAGTCTTGGAACAGGACAAAGCCAAAGAGACTGATTCTGAGACAGTTTCAAGAGAATCTGAGATTACTGATTGTCTTTGGCAATTTAAGATTCAAACTTTTGGGTTTGCAGCACACTCTCAAATATTGTTCTAGAATTTCCTATGGCATTATGAAAGGGATTAAAAACCAGCCATGGACAAGACAGTGTTATTAAATGTAACCTATCTCATAATGTCTATAAAAATAATTCATGGACATTTTGCTATTCTCTGGGTTGTCATAATGCCTTATGCAGCAGTTGGTTTGCAGCCAAGGCAATAAAGAGCTCTATTCACTCCATTTCTTCATATGTAAAATGTGAATTCTGAACTGCACTTACAATTCTCAAACTGAGTTCCTTAAAGTCACAAGGGGTGATGAAGTAGAGCAGGTTATCCTATTTTGGGGGAAGTGGGGGATAATCTATATAAGATCCCAAAAACTGTATAATCCTTTTTCAAAAACAGCAACAATCTTGGAAATTACTAGACTAGTCTCTTTCTAACTCTGAGTCTATGGCTCTACCCTTTCCCTTCCATACTTCATTACATGTAGCAGTGGCTAATGTTCATGATAGTACAGACAAAAGAGAAAAGATGAATTTCTAATTATTTACATATTTTTCTATTTTAAGTGCTGATATGTATTTTCATGATACTTGTATTACCTATATAACTTACAGATATGTCAGCTGGAGTTTTCTAGAGCCTTTCAAATAGATATCATTAAATCCACTCTTCCATCCCAATGGGAATCCAAAGCCCTCTGGTAGGCAGATTTCAGCCAACAAATGTTGGATGGCGAACAAGGGAGAGTAGAGAGTTGCCATCCCCTGTTGACTCTGGTTCTGAACCAGCATCTGTGTGTGCTCTCTCTGTTCTGAAAAGTATGAGATGAAATCATTTTCTTGGATCCCTTAGAAATCTTGTTTCACAGAAAGCACTGTATTTTATAAAATATAGAATGGGCTTCTGCTGGGATTGTGGGAGGTGGGGCATAATAGGAAATTGGTTTAATAACAACCACAACAATTTAAAAATGCATATTAAATTTCTGGCCTTTAAAAAAGGCCATAAAAAAAAGAAAAACTATTTTTTGGTCATAACTGCCTTTTTCATATTCTCTCAAGATGACCTTCCTTTTCGTTTTTCCTCATTTCTCTTCTTTCCACACTCACACGTGGACTGCCAGGGAGTTAGTATCTCTTCTTACTAAATAAGGAAGAATCATTCATTTCCCCTGCACTTGTCATGCTGTAATTTACTCCAGCCCATTTTTATACATCCAAACCAAAAGCAAACCAAACTGGAAATTCCCTGGTAGTCTGGTGGTTAAGTCTCCAGCTTCCACTGTAGGGGTCCCTGGCTAGATCCCTCTTTGGGGAACTAAGATTCTGCAAGCTATATGGTGAGGCAAAAAAAAAAAAAAAGCCACACAAAGAGACTTAGAGACTTTCCATTTAACAGGATTCACTCCTTCACAAAACATTTTCATTGTAAATAATTATGTCTTAATTTTATGTATTTTTTTTTTTTACTTATTTAAAAAAATTCTAAGTTTTTTTTTTTTAGGCAAATCCATATATGAGCACCAAAGAATTGATGCTTTTGAACTGTGGTGTTGGAGAAGACTCTTGAGAGTCCCTTGGACTGCAAGGAGATCCAACCAGTCCATTCTGAAGGAGATCAGCCCTGGGATTTCTTTGGAAGGAATGATGCTAAAGCTGAAACTCCAGTACTTTGGCCACCTCATGCGAAGAGTTGACTCATTGGAAAAGACTCTGATGCTGGGAGGGATTGGGGACAAGAGGAGAAGGGGACAACAGAGGATGAGATGGCTGGATGGCATCACTGACTCAATGGACGTGAGTCTCAGTGAACTCTGGGAGTTGGTGATGGACAGGGAGGCCTGGCGTGCTGCGATTCATGGGGTTGCAAAGAGTCGGACACGACTGAGTGACTGATCTGATCTTATATATGATATCCATAATCACAAATCACATGGTTATTATCATACCCACCAGAGACGATTGGAGGGCTCAAACAAAACCTTGTGAGCACTAGGAGACCCCACACAGACTGAGTCAGACCTGCCTTTGAGTGTTTGAGTGTTTCCTGCAGAGGAACAGGTCAGCAGTGGCCTGCCACAGGGGCAGCGGCTCTGGGTGCCATAGACCTGGGTATGGCATAAGCCCTCATAGAGGACATTGCCACTAACCCCACCATAGAGCCACCAGAACTTACACAGGACTGGGGAAAAAGACTCTTGGAGGACACAAACAAAACCTTGTGTGCACCAGGACCCAGGAGAAAGGAGCAGTGACCTCCAAAAGAGATTGACCCAGACTTGCCTGTGAGTGTCCAGGAGTCTCCAGTGGAGGTGCTGGTCGGCAGTGGCCTGGTACATGGCCAGGGGCACTGAGTGTGGGAGTGCATACGTGGGATCTTTTAAGGGAGGTCACCATTACCTTCATTACTTCCACCATAGAAGACTCCAGGTAAATAGCAGGGAGGGAACACAGCTCCATCCATCAAGAGAAAATCTGATTAAAGATTCACTGAGCATGGCCCTGCCCATCAGAACAAGGCCCAGTTTCCTCCACAGTCAGTCTCTCCCATTAGGAAGTTTCCATAAGCCTGTTATCCTTATCCCTCAGAGGGCAGACAGAATGAAAACCATAATCACAGAAAACTAATCAAACTGATCACATAGATGAGAGCCTAGTCTAACTCAATGAAACTATGAGCCATGCCATGTAGGGCCAACCAAGATGGACGGGTCATGGTGGCGAGTTCTGACAAAATGTGGTCCACTGGAGAAGGGAATGGCAAACCACTTCAGTATTCTTGCCATGAGAACCCCATGAACAGTAAGAAAAGGCAAAAACATATAACAATGAAAGATGAACTCTTCAGGTTGGTAGGCTCCCAAGGTGCTACTGGAGAAGGGTGGAGAAATAACTCCAGAAAAAATCAGGAGACAAAGCCAAAGAAAAAACAACACCAAGTGTGGGTGTGATTGGTGATGGAAGTAAGGTCTGATGCTGTAAAGAACAATATTGCATAAGAGCATGGAACGTTAGGCCCATGAGTCAAGTTAAATTGGAAGTGGTCAAGCAGGAGATGGCAAGAGTGAACATCAACATTTTAGGAATCAGTGAACTAAAATGGACTGAAATAGGTGAATTTAACTCACATGGCCATAATATCTACTACTGTGAGCAAGAATCCCTTAGAAGAAATGGAGTAGCCATAATAGTAAAAAAAAAAGAAAAAAAAAAGAGTCCAAAATGGAGTTCTTGACTGCAGTTTCAAAAATGACAAAATGATCTCTATTTGTTTCCAAGGCAAACCATTCAATATCACAGTAATCCAAGTCTATGCCCAGACCAGTAATGCCGAAGAAGTTGAAATTGAATGGTTCTATGAAGACCTACAAGGCCTTCCAGAACTAAGACCTAAAAAAGATGTCCTTTACATTATAAGGGATGGAAAGCAAAATTAGGAGGTCAAGAGCTATCTGGAGTAACAGGCAAAAAAAATGAAGCAGGGCAAAGGCTAATAGAGTTTTGCCAAGGGAACACACTGGTCATAGCAAACACCCTCTTCCAGCAACACAAGAGAAGACTCTACACATGGACATCACCAGAGGGTCAATACAGAAATCAGATTGATTATATTCTTTGCAGCCAAAGATGGAGAAGCTCTATACTGTCAGCAAAAACAAGACCAGGAGCTGACTGTGGCTCAGATCATGAACTCCTTATTGCCAAAATCAGACTTAAATTGAAGACAGTAGGGAAAACCACTAGACTATTCAGGTATGACCTAAATCAAATCCCTTACAATTATACAGTGGAAGTAACAAATATTTTCAAGGGATTAGATCTGATAGAGTGCCTGAAGAACTATGGATGGAGGTTCATGACATTGTACAGGAGGCAGTGATCAAGACCATCCCAAAGAAAAGAAATGCAAAATGGCAAAATGGTTGTCTGAGGAGGCCTTAGAAATATCTGTGAAAAGAAGAGAAGGTAAAGGCAAAGGAGAAAAGGAAAGATTATACCCATTTGAATGCAGAGTTCCAAAGAATAGCAAGGAGAGATAAGAAAGCCTTCCTCAGTGATCAATGGAAGGAAACAGAGGAAACAATAGAATGGGAAAGACTAGAGATCTCTTCAAGAAAATTAGAGATACCAAGAGAACATTTAATGCAAAGATGGGCACAATAAAGGACAGAAATGGTATGGACCTAACAGAAGCAGAAGATATTAAGAGGAGGTGGCAAGAATACACAGAAGAACTATACAAAAAAGATCTTAATGACTCAGATAACCACGATGGCATGATCACCCACCTAGAGCCAGATATCCTGGAATGTGAAGTCAAGTGGGCCTTAGGAAGCATCACTATGAGCAAAGCTAGTAAGGGATGGAATTCTAATTGAGCTATTTCAAATCCTGAAAGTTGATGCTGTGAAGTGCTGCCATCAATATGCCAGCAAAATTGGAAAACTCAGCAGTGGCCACAGGACTGGAAAAGGTCAGTTTTCATTCCAATCTCAAAGAAAGGTAATGCCAAAGAATATTCAAACTATCACACAATTGCGCTCATCTCACATGCTAGCAAAGTACAGTTCAAAATTCTCCAAGCCAGGCTTCAACAGTATGTGAACTGTGAACTTCCAGATGTTCAAGCTGGATTTAGGAAAGGCAGAAGAACCAGAGATCAAATTGCCAACATCCGTTGGATCATCCAAAAACAAGAGAGTTCCAGCGAAACATCTACTTCTGTTTTATTGATTACACCAAAGCCTTTGACTTTGTAGATCACAACAAGTTGTAGAAAATTCTGAAAGTGATAGGAATACCAGACTACCTGACCTGCCTCTTGAGGAATCTGTATGCAGGTCAAGAAGCAAAAGTTAGAACTGGACATGGAACAACAGACTGGTTCCAAATAAGGAAAGGAATACGTCAAGGCTATATAATGTCACCCTGCTTATTTAACTTATATGCAGAGTATATCATGTGAAATGCTGGGCTGGACGAAGCACAAGCTAGAATCAAGATTGCCGGGAGAAATATTAACCTCGGATATGCAGATGACACCACCCTTATGGCAGAAAGTAAAGAACTAAAGAGTCTCTTGATGAAAGTGAAAGAGGAGAGTGAAAAAGCTGGCTTAAAACTCAACATTCAGAAAACTAAGATCATGGCATCCAGACCCATGGCTTCATGGCAAATAGATGGGGAAACAATGGAAACAGTGAGAGACTTTGTTTCAAATAGTTTTCCATAGGTATTTTTGTCCTTCAGTGACCCAATTGTTTCTTTTAATAACCCTCTACCCTGATCTCAAATGATTCTCTATTTTAAGTGGGCATTGAAAAGCATCAAATTCATTTGTAAAAGCTTTATTAAGTTTAACAGCAAAATCTCATAAGTTTGGCTTGGTTAATCCATCAATTTAAGGTTCATTAAGATAAGGGATGACAAATCTGGAAGAGAATGCCTCTCTTTTCTTTGAAAATACTTATAAAATCAAGCTCTCAGCTGTTTCCCCATTGTATGCTGCTTTGGAAATGTCAGGCAAGTTTTAACTGTCAAAGCCATCAAAAATACTGCTGAAATTGCAAAGGAAACAATGACTCCCTAGGGAAAACACAGTAAACTGTAGGACCCAGGAGCCTGCTTTTTCCACAAGAAGGGAAGTAAATCTTGAAAGGGCAAAGCCGGAGAAACCACCTTCTTCCATGTGAAGTCTACAGAAGATTGATCAGTGTGGGGCTTTGTAACAAAAGAAAATACTCTGTTGCAACATAATTGTCTTATTAATATAAAGACTCTCCTTGCTTTGGGGGATCTTTGGTTCTACTCTCTCCTCCCATCTCTGCCAGTTGTGTCTTATCTAAAAATTCAGAAAATGTCTCTTTGTCTCTCCACTCCCCAAATTCTTTAATTGACTTCTGGTGAAGATTTTCCTTGACACAGTACAACGATGATCATCTGAGTGAAGTAAACATAAAGTTCTGAAGGCTGGATCCAATTCTACATAATGAACCTTCTAATAATTATCCAGATGCTCTGGATGTTTCAGTGTTTTCCTGAAAGCAGAGTCTGAGGCAAGGACTTAGTTCTCACTGTTGTCTACTCAGGGGGCTCAATCTTTCTAGCTAATTTTGAAGTACCATGTGGAATGTATCACTTTAAAGGATGAGATGTAGAAACATTTGTCCATGACTCGCATCAACATTGGTAGAGACTGACCACTTGGTATGCCAATTCCTTTATATAGTTGGGTTGTTCCATGTGTCAGCTGAGCAAGTTCCCAAGAATTTGGCCAAGAGCCCAAAAAGATCAAACTAGAGAAATACAGCAGACATTTTAGATACAGTACTCTTTTGAAACATAAGATACATGCTTCTCTGAAATCAGAGATTGATCTGAGAGATGTGACACAGACTACCAAATGTGTCTGCTCTACTGTGTCTTCATATTTTACCTATTATAAACATAATAAGAAGTCCTATATCACCATAAGGATTAGAAAACATTTATGTCAAGGGTACACACTGTGAATAATACATGAAGGTTGCTCAGTAAAGACTTCATAAGTTTAGTTTTAAGCATAGCATTTAAAGTCCTTTGCTGGCTAACATTATTTGGTTTTCCTCCTTTATCTATTCCTGATTCCTCTTTAATGTCACCATTGCCCTAACCAAACTGATCTATTTAAAGTCCAGAATCTTTCTTCTTGATAATATTTATGGATCTAGTATTTTACCAAAAAAGCTCTGAATTTCACTGGACCTATCAGAGAAGGGAGAGTAAACACTTATAAGCAGCTCCAGTTCATAAAATGATGCTTGTAATTTTTGTCCCGAAATGCACAGAAATCTCATTTTGTTAAAATCAGACTAACAACACAGCACCCATTAATACCCTGGTCATTGACAAGTTCAGTGGTTGTTTTAAATTTCTGCTTTTGTGAATAGTTGGTGGAATTTGATGCAGCTGGCTTCACTCTTTTCTTTTTTTTTTTTTTATATGTATTTTTTAAAATTTTATTTTATTTTTAAACTTTACATAATTGCATTAGTTTTGCCAAATATCAAAATGAATCCATCACAGGTATACATGTGCTCCCCATCCTGAACCCTCCTCCCTCCTCCCTCCCCATACCATCCCTCTGGGTCGTCCCAGTGCACTAGCCCCAAGCATCCAGTATCGTGCATTGAACCTGGACTATGCTCTAGTCTCCATTCTATTCTACCTGAGTCTCTTTTATTTCTGTCCATAACTCTTTGTTTTCTTTCAGACGTCTCTACTTTGCCTACTCCTTAATTTTAGTGTTGACCAAGATTCCATCCTTGGCCCTCCACTATTCTCTACAAGTTCTTTCCTAGAGAGCATGGCGATGGAAGAAATCATTTGATCTGAAGATTATGTGGAGGTCTTATTATAAATGGCCCCTGCTGACAACAATGCGCTAAATGCTTGAACTAGTTACTTATAAGCTGAATCCACTAAGAAACATGCTTTATTTTATCCATGTGGGCTTCCTGAGAAAATGGAATATATCACAAACAATCCAGATTTTTCTGCTCCTCAGAAAAATTGAGACAAAACTAGGTCAACATCTCTGTACACAAAAATGTCTTAGACTGAATGGCAGCCTTCTAACTTTAGACAAGTGAGCTCCCCAAATATGTATACATATCTGCTTCCTTACCCATGTATGCTTTTATTTTAATCCTAACCACTTTCTGCAAACTTTAAATAGGATGATAAACAGCAGAAAATAAGATAACCTTCTCTCCAATGTATCTTCAGTCTACTATCCTATCATTAACTTCATGGTCAAATTAAATACTGTTAATTGGTTCTTCTGAAAGTCTGACTATCCTTGGATTCCTTGACTTCATCTTCCTAACTTTTCATAGAACATTGAAATTGTTTCTTAGCCTTTTTTTTCTCTTGAATCCTTAGTCATTATCCCCAGTATCCTGATACTACATCCTTAAATTCTGGCATTTGTTAAAGATTTATTTTTGGAATAATTATCGATATCTATCTATCTATCTGTATATTCACTTGTAGATAACATTTGTGGAGACAGTATGGCTTAGGGAAAATAGCCCTGGATTGGAGTGATGCACTGTATGTCCTAATCTTTCCTGAGTCAGTAAGTAAGACCTTTGGAAATCACTTCATTCTTCCGGGGACTTTGCAAATTAAGACTTAGTGTTAAAATAGATTATCATGAAGGGTCATTCTGGCTAAACAGTTCTAATTTTGCTGCCTTTCTAACCTAGAGAAGCTAGGTTCTCAAAGTGGAGAAGGTCTCCTAAGTAAATTTTAAGCAGATTTATTGTGCAATTTACTGTGCTTCAGACAATTTCATGTAATTTAACATTTAAATTCCTAATAGCCCTATTTCAGAGTTCATTGACAGTTCAGTTATTTTTGACAAATACTTACATCCTAGTAAATATAACTGGGCTGATACGCTTTTCAATAACTCCTTTTCCCTCATGTATGCCTGAGGGAAATTACTTTAGAAGTGAAAGAGTGGTCTCCAAGGAATAAAAGCTAAACAATTCTAAACAATGAACTATATCAAACATTTTTTTTTTTTTGGCAACAGAGTTAGAATAAAACTGCCTATTTCTTCCAGGTTTCCCCAAGGGGTCAATCTCAGAATCTGGGCTTTGAGCTAATGGCCCTGACCCTCCCTAACTTTCAATTCTCATTTTAGAGTACCATAATGCTTCTGAGAGGAAAGAGGTAGAAATAGCCCTCTGGTGGCTTAAAAAAATGCATTCAACATACCTAGTACAATGTTGGACATAAACCAATAACTGGGTGCATATAGTTTTGTTTGTTTGTTTAATCCTTATTATTCTCATCACTGCTCAGGCTTGTCTCTTTAGTTCTGTTTTAGCCAATGACGATGAGATTCATTGTTAAGTTACAGAACTTCTGTTCCAGGGATGAGTGATATTCATTGCCAGGTGTTTGTGCAGATTCAGTTCTAGGAATGATATAGCTTTACAACATATATCGTCTGTGGACTTGGCCGCGTCCTTAATTTATTTGGGCCTCAGTTTCTCCAGGAGACAAAACAAGGCATTTGCAAAGAAAGATATTTCATTCTAGTCAGTCTCTCTTTTTCTGTTCTATGATTTTAGCATATTTCAGGGGGTTTTCTCCTGGCATGTAAAGAAGATTCATGTCTTTATTTCCTATAAATCCTAAAGTTCTGTGATTTATTCCCTTAAGTTTTATGAAGTAATTACTTGCAAGAGCTCTTCCTTGTATGAACTGTAATAAAAATGACTTAAGAAAAATGGTTAGTCTTTGCATAAAATTAGGCAGAAATTAAATTAAAAGGCAGGACATCTGTTCATTTTTACACCAAGCCTTTGAGGATGTTCCCAGTGAACTGCAAAGTTTGTGATGATAAGGAAAATTGGGACAAATTTTATTTCTATAATTGACCTTAACTACCTCCATGACATGGATAACTCCATTTCCTCTTCTCTGCCTAGTCTGAGCCCAAACTTCCAATTGTGATACAGGAAGTTCTACCAGTTAATGCATCAACTAGTTCAAGAGGAATTTTCTCTCTTTAAACAGATCTTATGAAGGAGAAAAAGAGTAAAATACAAGCTTATGCAGATAGAATGAAATATAATAACATCATTAATTGAGATTTTAATTTATGTAAAGACCTGTATTTACATTTATATTCATTAATTTAATACTTTTTAAAAAATAAAACAGAAATAAATCTAAAGTGTCGTTTTGAGCCATGGAATTATCTTTTTCAGAAAGGTACCAAAAGACTGACTGGTTCAAAATTGGTAAAGGAGTATGACAAGGCTGTATATTGCCATCCTGTTTGTTTAACTTATATGCAGAGTACAATATACGAAACGCTAGGCTGGATGAATCCCAAGCTGGAATCAAAATTGCTGGGAGAAATATCAACAACCTCAGAGATGCAGATAATACCACTCTAATGGCAAGATATGAAGAGGGACTAAAGAGTTTTCTTGATGAAAGTGAAAGAGGAGGGTGAAAAAGCTGACTTGAGGTCATGGCATCCAGTTCCATCACTTCATGGCAAACAGAAGTGGAAAAAGTGGAAACAGAGTCAGATTTTATTTTCTTGGGCTCCAAAATCACTGCATATGATGACTGCAGCCATGACATTTAAAGACACTTGCTCCTTGGAAGGAAAGCTACGACAAACCTAGACAGCATATTAAAAAGCAGAGATACCAATACAGTATAATAACACATATATATGGAATTTAGAAAGATGGTAACAATAACCCTGTGTACGAGACAGCAAAAGAGACACTGATGTATAGAACAGTCTTATGGACTCTGTGGGAGAGGGAGAGGGTGGGAAGATTTGGGAGAATGGCATTGAAACATGTAAAATAGCATGTACGAAACGAGATGCCAGTCCAGGTTCGATGCACGATACTGGATGCTTGGGGCTAGTGACTGGGATGACCCAGAGGGATGGTATGGGGAGGGAGGAGGGAGGAGGGTTCAGGATGGGGAGCACATGTATACCTGTGGTGGATTCATTTTGATATTTGGCAAAACTAATACAATTATGTAAAGTTTAAAACTAAAATAAAAATAAATAAATAAAAATATTAATCTGAGAAAAAAAAAAAAAAAGCAGAGATAGCACCTTGCCAACAAAGGTGCATCTAATCAAAGCTATAGTTTTTCCAGGAATCATATGGGGATGTGAGAGGTGGACTACAAAGAATTCTGAGCACCAAAGAATTGATGCTTTCAAATTGTGGTGCTGGAGAAGACTCTTGCTAGTCCCTTGGAGATCTCTCAAGAGAGCAAACCAGTCTATCCTAAAGGAAATCAACCCTGAATATTCATTGGAAGGACTGGTGCTGAAGCTGAAGCTCTAATATTTCGGCCACCTAATGCGAAGAGCCAACTCATTGGAAAAGACCCTGATGCTGGGAAAGATTGAGGGCAAAAGGAGAAGGAGTTGCAGAGGATGAGATGGTTAGATAGCACCACCAACTCTATGGTCATGAATTTGAGCAAACTCCAGGAGATAATGGAGGACAGAGGAGCCTGGCGTGCTACAGTCCATGGGGTCTCAATGAGTCAGACATGACTTAGTGACTGAACAACAACAACCAAAAGACTTTCTAAAGATGTGAGGTAATAAGATCTAAAATTTATTGAGCACCTATTATATGTAGTATATGATGTGTTTTTGACCTAATTTGTTTTCCTAAATGTCAGAAAATCTCATGAAGTGTACTATCATTAATCCTAGCTTTTTAGATTAGAAAAATAATATGAAGAGAAGTAATTAGTTCCAGCTCACATGACAAGGAAGTTCACTTTGTATTAAAGATTGATAAGTAATTATAATCTTGCCTCTTTAAGTTCAGAAATAGATATAGGTCCACAGTGCTTTCCATGCCAGGGGTGATTGCTCCTTCATGGAGATATGAGGACATAGGGAACATTTTCTCTAATACTGGACAGAGAAGCATTTGCTCTTACAATATCATCATATAATTTCCAAGAAAGACAGAGAGGAATAGTGATCAGAGGCTATTTCTGAGACTGATGTAATCTGGAAGGAGGTGAAGACAAATGCAATATTGTCATTGAATTTTAATATAACTATAAAGTCACTTTGTTTTTTATAGGTTCCTTTGTTTTATTCTCAGCATGTTAGGGAAAACTGGGCTTACTTCTTTTATCAAAAAAATTTCCTCCACAACAGAAAACCAATCACATAGGAGAAGGTAGTATTTTTTGGAAGCATATAAACCAATTTTACAGATTACCAAGTATTTTATAATTTCATTTCCTTCTTCCAATGTAGTCTGGAAAAGGAAAAATAGGTGATGAGTATAGCAAGGGAACTAAAATAGCAGAGAAGGTGAAAAAGAGAGAGAGAATAACTCCAGGAAAGAAAAGTTTTCCGGCTAAGAACACTGAGAGTTCAAGGAATCAGCTGGCAATGGTCACTGTCGAAGGATTAATACAGAAGGCATCTGCTGGGGACAGGTGGCAGCCCAGCAGAGAGGGAAACAGAGGCATTTGGTATTAGAAAAAGAAAATATAAATAAAAATCTTTCAATCCTACACTTCTATTTTTGCAAAAAAAAAAAATAACTGCTTGGTGTGTATTAATGCTAATATCTCCATTTTCAATGAGAATAGGAATTATGCAAGGCAGTAGCCTCTGTGTTATTGGCATAGGAAATTGTGTTCAAGAAAATGATGTAATCCAAAGTGTTGATACATAATCTGATGCTATATATGGCAGGCATTCCCAGAAGTGTTGAGAGGAGAAATGTCACCTTACGTAGAGATTTTTAGAAACTGTGGCTAGAAGGAACTGAGCGGAGTGTGCTGGAAGGAATTTCCTCACATCAGCAAACCAGGAGAGAGAAAGGGGATTCCCTTTACAGAAATAATCTTGTAAAACAAGAAAAAAAATTTTTTTTTCCTTATTAAAAAAACAAAACAAAACTGAAGTATAATTACTTTATAATATGTTAGTTTCTGCTGTACAATGAATTGACTCAGTCATATGCATGCATATTTTCCCTCCCTCTTAAACTCCCTCCCCGCACCTCCTATCCCACCCATCTAGGTCATCACAGAGCACCGGGCTGAGCTCTCTGTGCTGTACAGCAGGTTCTCACTAGCTACCTATGTTACTCATGGTAAGGTTTACATATCAGTCTTACTTTTCTTCCCCCTACTGTGTTCACAAGTTTATTCTCTACACGTGCATAGCTCTATTCTTGCCCTGCAAATGGGTTCATCTGTACCACTTTTCTGGATTCCACAAATAGGCATCAATATATAATATTTGTTTTTCTCTTTCTGACTTACTTCACTTTATATGACAGACTCAGGTCCATCCACATCTCTACGAATTACCCAATCGTGTTCCTTTTTATGGCTGAGTAATATATATCATGGAATATTACTCAGCCATGAAACACTCTTGCCTACTGAGATTCTAACACCAAAACTCTTCCTGCCTTTACCAGCACAGGGGTGAACACCTCATTGCCCTCACAATCCCTTTGACACCACCACTGATGAAGCAAAGTTCTGCTAAGGATTCTCCCAGTCCCCCTTTCTGGATAATATCCTCTTCAAGCCACATTTTGATTATGAATTTGTCTATTTCTATTGCTTTAATTATTTGCTGCAGGAAGTATAACTGATAAACACATTTTTAAAAGGGGATGTAAAAAGTAATCAATAGAAATATAATGATGAGGGTTCTCTATATAGGGGCATTGACAATATAAATCTGTAATTTTTGTTTGTTTCTTAAACTGAATTTTTTTACATTGACATCTAGTCTATGACTATATTCCCGAGTGTCAAGTGAGACATCCTTTGATTGAGTGTCCTTTGGTTTTAAAAATTTTGTCTTGCTGCTATGTGACCTAATCTTTTGATGCTGGGCCAAGATAAAAATGTCCATGTTCCAAGAATTTCTGGGAGATCCAAGAAACTCAGTCTTTTGAATTTTTCTCCTCTTTTCTTTTTCATTACCTGTTTCTACCTGGCTATTGCAAACTAACAGGAAACAAATAGCCTTATTGCAAACAACCTTATCCACAGTGCCTATTGAGGCGCTGGCAGTTACTGCTCACATTGGGAATCCTCTCGTGAGCACTGGGTGTCTGGTGTGTGTCAAGATACCCTCTGTGCAGGCCCAGGTCCCTGGGATTGAAGACCTCAACAGACAGACACCAAATAGCTCTCTATGGGACGACAGTGTTCTGGCAGAGCCAGGGACTGCATGCTTGTGACTGAAGCCTGTACCTGCCCTGGGAGAACTTATCAGTGTCTGCCTTCAGACAACGGTGTCCTGACCTCAGTCCTGTGCTTGAGTGCTCATCTGGCTCTGGAAGACAGTTTGCTCTCCTTTAAAACAGATATGCAGGTAGCCAACAGGTACCTTAGGACTTTTCAGGAACAAGGTGATAAGAGTATATGAGAGGGGCTCCGGTCAGCACAAAGAAGCATGATTAAAACCAACCTTGAGCCCCTAGAGGCCTGGCTGGGGAGCTCTGCTTGGAAAGGGCACCTCTGTACTTTTGGCTTTAGGGAGCCTGAGTTATTAAGCTATTGTGTCCAAGAAATTATTTTGTCAGCTTATTAGCAGACTGTGATAAAGAACAGAAATGGAGTTCCCAACCGTGTCACAATACATCATAAACCCTCAATATTGAGAGCAACATGATTACCTTTTCTGGCTCAGGACACTGCGACATCTAAAAGCTAAGGCTTTGTTTCTAGGTTAACTTTGACTTCTTTGGTTTTACTGCTTAAAATGGTAAGCTCTATCATTGGAAACAGCGTGGTTCCATGTAAAAATTAAATGGTGGGCAAGCCCATCATATATCTTTCTCTCATTCAGCCTTTGGTATCAAAAATAACTAGGCACTGTGACAACTCAAACAGTCTCATTTTCCCAGAATCTATCTAAAGATGTGGTATAAATACATAGAGGAAGAGATGCATAGAGGCTAGAAATGGAGTTCCCAGAGCATACAGATATATCAATGTTTCAAGCATTATCCACTGAGATGACATAGGGCTATGAACTCCGATATACCTACTGCTTGACAGATATAATTCCATACTAGAGATAAAACTGCCAGATTCACAAAATCATAGTAATCCCAAAGAGTAATGTCCCTGAGTTAATACTTTTTGTTCTGATTCCATCTAGTTACTGTCTATTGCCTTGTTCCAAGGGCTTCCCAGTTGGCTCAGTGGTAAAGAATTCTCTGCCAATGCAGGAGATGAAAGAGACTTGGGTTCAATCTCTGGGTCAGGAAGATCCACTGGAGGAGGAAATGGCAACTAACTCCAGTATTCTTGCTGGAAATCCCATGGACAGAGCAGTCTGGCGGGCTATAATTCATGGATTCACAAAGTGACTTAGTGACTGAGAATATGTACCCTATTCCAATTGTCTCCCCTGTCAATCGTATTCTAAAAACTTTTCCAGGTGTAGGGAATACAGTGATGGATGACATACACCATGAAGTTCCCACATTCAAGGAACATGCGTTCCTATAAATGAAGCAAACAAACAATCAGTAAGTATATAATACATTTGTGACCTGCACAGGGAGAACAATGAACTCTGGCAAGAAGGATTAAGAATGCTGAAGGACTGCTGCTGCTGCTACTAAGTCACTTCAGTCGTGTCCGACTCTGTGTGACCCCAGAGACGGCAGCCCACCAGGCTCTGCCGTCCCTGGAATTCTCCAGGCAAGAACACTGGAGTGGGTTGCCATTTCCGCTGAAGGACTAGAGGCTTTATTTTATGTGGGACTACCAAGGAAGACTTCACCAGCAAAAGGGGCATCTTAACAGTGGTCTGAGGAAGTGAGAAAGCAGTCTTTCTCACTGGAGGAAGAATGACTCAGGCAGTGTGTGCCAAGTTGCTTCAGTCATGTCAGAGTCTCTGTGACCCTGTGGACTGTAGCCCACCACGCTCCTAGGTCCCTGGGGATTCTCCATGCAAGAATATTGGAGTGGGTTGCCAGTTGCCATGCCCTCCACTAGGGGATCTCCCTGACCCAGGAATCGAACCCACGTCTCTTCTGTCTGCTGCATCAGCAGGCAGGTTCTTTACCACTGATGCCACCGTGAAGAGGGAAAAAGCCTGAGCTTTTCTGTCAATTAAAAAAAAAAAAAAAGAAATAGTGGCAGTGAGGAGAAGTGAATAAGAGAGAAGTGAATAAGGGAGTGGAAGAAAGGGTGAGGGGCAATGTCAGAAAGCAGCTGAAAGACAAGGCATTTGACCATTGCAAACACACTGCCTTTGCTCTGAGATGAGACTTTGGAACATGTAGAGCAGTGGAATTGCATGGTTTGATTTACATTTCTAAGAGGATCATTCTTTCCAGGAGTTTGACAAAAAGGCCACAAAGAAATGAGGGAGATGTGATGTGGGAGGCAATAAAATCTTTGTTGTGGAGAAATTAAAACCATTTTTGGTGAGTTTGGAGAAAATTCACCACAAGCAAGGAGAGTCAAGTTTTATACTGCAACAAAGGCACAGAATAATGATCACAATGATAGAATAAGAGAAGGGATAGAATTTAGTACATGGGTGGGAGGATTGATTTATGTGAGAAGACAATCTAAATTAACTGATAGAATGCAAACCTATATAGGGGACTGTACAGAGAGATGTATAAACATGACGATTCGGCTATGTGGAAGTCCTCACTGCATTTTCTTAGTGAAATAAAAGCAAGGTTCTTAGCTGATATATGTGGACTCTAGAAAATGGCATAGATGAATGAATTTGCAAAGCAGAAATAGAAACACAGATGTAGAGAATAAAAGTATGAACACGAATGGGGGAAGAAAGGATATGAGATGGGTTGGGATTGACATCTATTCACTGCATGCATGCTAAGTCACTTCAGTCGTGTCCACCTCTTTGAGACCCTATAGACTGTAGCCTGCCAGGCTCCTCTGTCCATGGGATTCTCCAGGCAAGAACACTGGAGTGGGCTGCCATTCCTACTCCAGGAGATCCTCCCAACCTGGGGATCAAACCAGCGTCTCCTATGTCTCCTGCATTGGCAGGCAGGTTCTTTACCACTAGTGCCACCTGGTATAAGATAGATAGCTAATGAGAAAGTACTGCATAGTGGATAAGCACAAGGAACTCTACTCGATACTCTGTGGTGACCTGAATGTGAAGCAAATCCAAGGAAGAGGGAATATAGGTATACGTGTGGCTGACTTAGTCTGGTGTATAGCAGAAACTAACACAATATTATTAAGCAACTACATTCCAATAAAAAAAAAAAAGATGTGAAACTATTAAAAAAATGGTTGTTGATAAATTTCACATTTTGTGTATTTTACAGCTTTTTACAATCCAAAATTAAGCCAACTCCTTCTCTGTGGGAAAAAAAAAAAAAAAAACAAACAGAAAGAAAAGAAAAAAAAGAAAGAAAGAAAACAAGATTATTATCTAAGAATAAGGATTAAGGAGGTCCTATGCATTTTGAACCCCTATATGATACAGGAGATCAGTGGAGAAATAACTCCAGAAAGAATGAAGGGAAGGAGCCAAAGCAAAAACAATACCCAGCTGTGGATGTGACTAGTGGTGGAAGCAAGGTCTAATGCTGTAAAGAACAATACTGCATAGGAACCTTGAATGTAAGGTCCATGAATCAAGGCAAACTGGAAGTGGTCAAACAAGAGATGGCAAGAGTGAACGTCGACATTCTAGGAATCAGCGAACTAAAATGGACTGGAATGGGTGAATTTAACTCAGATGACCATTACATCTACTACTGTGAGCAAGAATCCCTTAGAAGAAATGGAGTAGCCATCATGGTCAACAAAAGAGTCCGAAATGCAGTACTTGGATGAAATCTCAAAAACAACAGAATGATCTCTGTTCATTTCCAAGGCAACCCATTCAATATCACGGTGATCTAAGCCTATACCCCAACCAGTAACACTGAAGAAACTGAAGTTGAACAGTTCTATGAAGACCTACAAGACCTTTCAGAACTAACACCCAAAAAAGATGTCCTTTTCATTATAGGGGACTGGAATGCAAAAGTAGGAAGTCAAGAAACACCTGGAGTAACAGGCAAATTTGGCCTTGGAATATGGAATGAAGCAGGGCAAAGGCTAATAGAGTTTTGCCAACAGAACACACTGGTCATAGAAAACACCCTCTTGCAACAACACAAGAGAAGACTACGCATGGACATCACCAGATGGTCAACACCAAAATCAGACTGATTATATTCTTTGCAGCAAAGATGGAGAAGCTCTATACAGTCAGCAAAAACAGGACCAGGAGTTGACTGTGGCTCATATCATGAACTCCTTATTGCCAAATTCAGACTGAAATGGAAGAAAGTAGGGAAAACCACTAGACTATTCAGGTATGACCTAAATCAAATCCCTTATGATTATACAGTGGAAGTGAGAAATAGATTTAAGGGACTAGATCTGATAGACAGAGTGCCTGATGAACTATGGATGGAGGTTCGTGACATTGTACAGGGATCAAGACCATCCCCATGGAAAAGAAATGCGTAAAAGCAAAATGGCTGTCTGAGGAGGCCTTACAAATACCTGTGAAAAGAAGAGAAGCAAAAAGCAAAGGAGAAAAAGAAAGATATTCCCATTTGAATGCAGAATACCAAAGAATAGCAAGGAGACATAAGAAAGCCTTCCTCAGAGATCAATACAAAGAAATAGAGGAAAACAACAGAATGGGAAAGACTACAGATCTCTTCAAGAAAATTAGAGATACCAAGGGGATATTTCATGCAAAGATGGGCTTGATAAAGGACAGAAATGGTATGGACCTAATAGAAGCAGAAGATATTAAGAAGAAATGGCAAGAATACACAGAAGAACTATACAAAAAAGATCTTAATGACCCAGATAATTATGATGGTGTGATCACTCACCTCCAGCCAGACATCCTGGAATGTGAAGTAAAGTGGGCCTTAGAAAGCATCACTACGAACAAAGCTATTGGAGGTTATGGAATTCAAGTTGAGCTATTTCAAATCCTAAAAGACGATGCTGTGAAAGTGCTGCACTTAATATGCCAGAAAATTTGGAAAACTCAGCAGTGGCCACAGGACTAGAAAAGGTCAGTTTTCATTCCAATCCCAAAGAAAGGCAATGCCAAAGAATGCTCAAACTACCACACAATTGCACTCATCTCACACACTAGTAAAGTGATGCTTAAAATTTTCCAAGCCAGGCTTCTATAGTACATGAACTGTAAACTTCCAGATGTTCAAGCTGGATTTAGAAAAGGCAGAGGAACCAGAGATCAAATTGCCAATATCCATTGGATCATCAAAAAAGCAAGAGAGTTTCAGAAAAACATCTATTTCTGCTTTATTGACTATGCCAAAGCCTTTGACTGTGTGGATCACAATAAACTGTGGATAATTCTGAAAGGGATGGGAATACCAGACCATCTGACCCACCTCTTGACAAGCCTATATGCAGGTCAGGAAGCAACAGTTAGAACTGGACATGGAACAACAGACTGGGTCCAAATAGGAAAAGGAGTACGTCAAGGCTGTATATTGTCACCCTGCTAATTTAACTTATATGCAGAGTACACCATGAGAAACTCTGGGCTGGAAGAAGCACAAGCTGGAATTAAGATTGCTGGGAGAAATATCAGTAACCTTAGATATGCAGATGACACCACCCTTATGGCAGAAAGTGAAGAGGAACTAAAAAGCCTCTTGATGAAAGTGAAAGAGGAGAGTGAAAAAGTTGGCTTAAAGCTCAACATTCAGAAAACGTAGATCATGGCATCTGGTCCCATCACTTCATGGCAAATAGAAGGGCAAACAGTGGAAACAGTGGCTGAAATTTTTGGGGGGAGCTCCAAAATCACTGCAGATGATGATTGCAGCCATGAAATTAAAAGATGCTTACTCTTTGGAAGGAAAGTTATGACCAACCCTGAAAGTATATTCAAAAGCAGAGACATTACTTTGTCAACAAAGGTCCGTCTAGTCAAGCCTATGGTTTTTCCAGTGGTCATGTATGGATGTGAGAGTTGGACTGTGAAGAAAGCTGAGCGCTGAAGAATTGATGCTTTTGAACTGTGGTGCTGGAGAAGACTCTTGCGAGTCCCTTGAACTGCAAGGTGATCCAACCAGTTCATCCTAAAGGAGACCAGTCCTGGGTGTTCATTGAAGGACTGACACTGAGGCTGAAACTCCAATACTCTGGCCACCTCATGTGAAGAGTTGACTCACTGGAAAAGACCCTGATGCTCAGAGGGACTGGGGGCAGGAGGAGAAGGGGACGACAGAGGATGAGATGGCTGGATGGTATCATCGACTTGATGCACATGAGTTTTGGTGAACTCCGGGAATAGGTGATGGACAGGGAGGCCTGGCGTGCTGCGATTCATGGGGTTGCAAACACTGGGACACGACTCAGTGACTGAACTGAACTGACTGATTCATTTTGACCAGATGACTTTTCTCTTTCAAACCTCTTCCTTTCCCCAAGGCACCCTTCCTGGGTCGGACAAGAGGCCGCACCAGCCCTCTGCCTGTTGTAGCCCTGGGGCATCTGGGTTCCTCAAGAGCTTACCAAGCAAGACTGAGTAAGTTTTCTCAGGAAAAGTCACTGGGACTTATACTGCAGTCATATTATGAAACTTTCAACGTGAAGTGATTTTTTTTTTTTCCAGCCAGAGGTGCCTAACCTCCTTTAAATGTTCTTCGCAGAAGCAATCAGATCCAGAATTCATATCTTTAGAAAAGCAGCCTTCCTCTTTCTCGAAGCAAACCAGGCGCGTAAGAAGCATTCTTGCGATAGCCAGCCCGCTAAGCCACATAAAACTGGGCCATCATTACTTGTGTCCTTGTAGGTATTTTAGCCTTTAAATGGTGATACTATCATTTTAATTAAAGCCAAGTTTTCTTCAGCATTCAATTCAAAAAGAGACTGCAAAGTCCCATTCTACAATAGAAACGAAATCCTCAGTCCACAAGTAAAACAAAGTATATATATGAAGGTAGACAGAGTTGGACAGTTTCAAAATTTGATGGTGGGAGATTGGTGTTACAAAGGCATAACATAGATACTCCCAGGACTATGAAATTATACTCATAAAATTCCTTTTATGAGGCATATGATGAAATACAGAAAAAAAAAATCTAAAAATCAGGACCATGTAGGGATGAGATAGACCTTGTGGAAAATCTTACCCTATCTGCTTTTATCTCTGAGTGATATGAGCAATTTAATTAATATGCCCATTTTAAACATAGGATATATAGATACTGAGATATGCAATCTACACAGTACTGGAAAAAATTAATATAGACCAGAGTGTTACAACATCAGTTTTATTCACATGCAGAGCTGGTAGGAGGCAATCCTGTGCGTCATATTAACAGAATGTACAGTGGCATCCCTGGCCTAAACCCGTGGATGTCAGATGTACCTCCTAACTGTAACAAACAAAAATGTCATCAGGCATTGAGACCTACCCCTAGAAAGGCAATATCAACATTGTCCTTGATGGAAAACCATTGCTCCAGACAAACTACCCAGCAGAGTTTATGGAATATACTTGTAGTCCTGCAAAGAAAACTCAATAAAAAACCCTAGAAAGTCAGACCTTAAGGTATGCAGGCTTCAGTAGTTGTGGCTCATGGGCTCAGTAGTTGCGGCTCTCAGGCTCTAGAGCACTGACTCAATCGTTGTGGTGCATAGGCTTAGTTGCTCCATGTGTAGGATCTTCCCAGACCAGGGAGGGAACCTGTGTCTCCTGCATTGGCAGGCGGACTCTTTATCGTTGAGTCACCAGGGGAGCCCTCTGTATTATTCTTGAAAATGAATTTGGATTTGGAAACTGTGGGTTCGCTTTGAGCAGCTATGCACTTAAATGCTTGCCTTACAAAGGTTTGTCTTCCGGGAGTTTTCAGTGATTTGCAAATTTCTCTATGAAAGCTTTTACATTTTTATGGATAATCTGTGATATATGTGGAGATGGACCTATGTATAGATGAGTCAATAGTTTCGAGGTGGCAATGATATACTTTCCATCTTGTTTAGATCTTAACAAAAGTTTGATCTTTCAGAAACATCCCTGGACTCCTCATCTCTTTCTGAAAAAGACTAACTTTGATACCAGTGGCCTTACAGTGAGTAAGAAACACTGGCATATTTGCTTGTAACTCCCTGCAGCTTACACATCAGATTGTTGTACATACTAAAGATCTTAACTAGGTCATACCATTTTTGTGTTCCTGAATTTCAAATGTTAATATTTCATTAGAGGATGTTCAGTTAAAGTTCTCACCTCATATATTTTGTGACAGTTGATTATTTGTACCATTTAATCTGTGACATTCCCTTTAAGTATACTCATTATGTCAATGATATGTCTTACTCTTACAGCTTTGTAGGGTAGGTTTCAAGTTCCATTAGTGTTGCCGAAGGTTTATTAACCCATTTTCAATAAAATAGTACTCTCTCTTTTACCTTGAAGATGCCTGTGGCCTAGCATGATTTACCATATCCTAGGGTCAGGTTAGAAATCAGACACTCAAAAAATCTTGGAGTCCGAAGGAGAGCTAACATTTATAAAACATCAACAACGGGCCGAACAAAAATCTTACTCATACTTTTCAACAATTCTGTGCTGTAGGTACCAGCAATCCTGTTTTAAAGGTGATGAAACTAAGGTTCAAAGGAACACTGGGCTGGTTACTTCAAAATATAGAAGCAAACCTTCCATCTATAGGTCACCAAAAAAGTGAAAGTGAAAGTCGCTCAGTCATGTCCAACTCTTTGGAACCCATGGACTATATGTCCCATGAAATTCTCTAGGCCAGAATACTGGAGTGGGTAGCTTTTCCCTTCTCCAGGGGATCTTTCCTAATCCAGGGATTAAACTCAGGTCTCCCACATTGCAGGTTGATTCTTTACCAGCTAAGCCAACCAAAGCACATACATTTCCTTAGGTTATTCTGAAATATTGCAAAAGAGAAAAGAAAATAATAAAAAGGTCTTTGTTGGGAAAATAAAGGTCAGGAACCACAGGACCATCTGGCTGTGGTCTTATAAACCCATGGAGTTTATTAAATAATAATCGACTACTGATTTATTATTAATCAAAGGCATACACTACCCACAAATCATAACTTTTTTTGTTTATATGAGAAAGTCAAAGTTATCAGGCTTAGTTCAAATGAGAGCACACATATTAACAAAAATACAAGGATGCTTTGATTGGCACACAAATTTTCCCCATTACATTTATGACTCTTAATAGATTTTTAAAATTTGCTCTAGAGAATAGTGTGAAGAGCCTCACTGTTAGCTCTGTAGACTTTTTTTTTTTAGGAATTTAGGAACTTGACTTAGAACCAATCACTGGTTGCCTCTCTACTTATTTGAGTAAATGAAATTTATTTTTACTAAATGTCGTAAGACAAATTCTGTTCCCCTAGATCATTATTCTCATGATTGTTTTGTCCCACCTGCCTCTTTTTTCATAACCCAAATGCAATCTAACACTAAATCAATTTTATTCTTTTAATCTTGTGTGTGCCTGTATATGTATATATATATATATATATATATATATATATATGTATGTATATATGTGTGTGTGTATATATGTGTGTGTGTGTGTATATATGTGTGTGTGTGTGTCTAAGCCCTGGTGGCTTAGACAGTAAAGAATCCACCTGCAATGTGGGAGACCTGGGTTCAATTCCTGGGTTGGGAAGATCCTCTGGAGGAGGGCAAGGCAACCCACTCCAGTATTCTTGCCTGGAGAATCTCCATGGACAAAGGAGCCTGGTGGGCTATAGTCTATGGGGTCACGAAGAGTCAGGTATAACTGAGTGACTAAGAATAGCACATACACACACATACACACACACATACATATGCACATGTGTGTGTGTATATATATATATATATATTCACAAAAAGTATTATTATAAAATCTAAGACAAGAAGTCAGAATAAAGAAAGGTCATATCTAGCCAAAGGAATTCTAGATAATTTTACTCCCTTTACTTAAGACAGTTTAAATGAGAAATCCTTCTCTAATGAATAAAAAAGTGTACTAATTTTAGAAAGCTGCACAGGAATAAAATAGAAGAGAATGAGAAATGCGTTGGCTTTTATAACTCAACAGTTAAGGGATAGTTTGCTTTCTACTCAGCTGGATCTAGGTGCTCTAGAAATGCTTTCAGGGATCTGCACATCTCTCTGCATTTCTTGGTGCTATTCTCTTCTGTGGAGACTTCATTCTTTAACAGACCTTCATCACACAGTTTGGAAAATAATCAAAAGCACTACCAGGCTTAAGTGGTTTTGAAAGTTGGATTTCCAGATTTAGTAGATTGTGTCTTTGGAGATAATTCTGAAGGGTATTGCTCTAGTCACGTCTACCACACTTAGATCAGTAGTTGTGGCCAAAGGGTTATCATGTTTGCTCAAAACCAAGTTACTCATTCACACCCACAACCATAAGTGCACTGTGATTGGCAGTCTCTAAAAGCTATGTGATGGGGGGAAGAGGCAATTCCTTAAACTAAGGGAAACAGGGCAAACATCTTTCCATTGTAGCTTTCCATAGAAAAGACTACTGAGATTATAAAAGGACATTTATTTGACAAAGCACCATCACCTATTCAAACAACTACAATTTGCTTAAGATTAAACTACCCCTAAAAATAAAGACCACATATTTTATATCCTTAAGCAGTTAGAACTTATAATGTATCTCTTTTCCTAACACAGTCAATGGAAAATTATGTGGCCTGATCTTTCATGTAGTAATGATCATATGAATGACACTTATAATATCATTACCAATGCACCTTCCACAAGAGCTGCCTCAGAAAATCTTGCTTTTACTGTCAAAATCTTTTACATATTTCTTATTATAATATGTAGTTTAAGGCTTAGAAAGGTCAATTCTCTAGGTGAAAATCAGTTTCTACATGTGGTTTCTGATTCTTATTTTAGATTCCCTTGGATTGGTAGCTAGCAAGGAGATATTAGCCCAATGTCCCTCAGTCCATGGAGGAGAAGGGGGGAATAATTTGCATTTTAACAAGTACCACTGTGTACTAAGCATCAGGGATGAAAGAGAGTGAAATTCAGATGAATGAGGTACAGGTTACCTGTCCTCCTCAAGTTTTAATCTTTTCTTTACATTCATTCACCTGCATTTATTCATCTCTCAATCCCTAAGCATCTAAAGCAGCTCCAGGCATTGATAGAGGTTCAGTAAGATGTACTCATTTCTCTTAAGGAAGGAGAGCCTGACAAGAAAATCAATGATTATAATGCAGAATATCAAGTTCATTGATGGAAGAAGTAGAAGAGAAGAGGAGAACTAATCAAGCCTCAAGAGGTTCCATGAAGTATTTACATAAGGAGCGATGGGAGCCAATTCACAATGGACCTCTTACGTACGCCTACACATCTTTCTGAGTATGCAAAAATTGCAAGGCCCTGATCTTGATGGTTCTTTTACCCAGATCACTTCTCAGGATTGAGTATGTAGTTGTGAATTCTGAAAATGAAAAAAATACAGCACAGGAATGCACTATGGGACCCTACAGCGCACCTGGTATTGCTCTGTACAAATTGCTTACATTTGCTATAAAAGGAGAGGAAATGTACCATAAAATGATACCCACTAATATGGGGATATATATGTACAAAGTGTTTCAATGTAGCATCGTTTGCATTGTTTGTAATCTCCTACATCCCTTCACACAGAGGAGTGGTTGACAAAATTGCAGTATATTTACAAAAGGAACTACTGTTATCTCCAAAATTATGAAATTCTATGAACCAATATGGAGAGATTTCTAGGTATATTATTAAGTGTAAAAGTAATGCATATAAAAGTATCTTTAGAAGAAAAATAGGAAAATATATTTCCAGCTGCTCTTTTTTTAAAGGTGATGAAAAAATAAACAGAGACTGGTAGAATTGCTTAACTACAAGAGGCTGGTTAAAACAAAGTGAAAATGATAGAGGAAATGTGGAGAATGGATGAAGACACTTCTTTGAATATACCTTTTATATAGTTCTGACTTCTGGAACCATGTTTCGCAATAATGTGTTGCAACTCAAGAATTCCATGTTTTAAAAAAAAAATTAGTAGGACTGGACATAAACTACAGAATCACAAAACAAATAAATCAAACCATATTTCAAATGACTAACATAACCTCACTTTAAGAGGAAAACAGAAAAACAACGTGTGAACATAACATTTATAGAACTGTAAACAACTGTTGGACTCTAATCAATGATACAGGTTAATAATTCTGACACTAGTTTCTGACTTTCTGTATATTCTAGGATTAAACAAATTAGCAAATATACTATAGACATCTACAACTTAGTTTCAAATGATTCAGAATAAAATTTGTAATAATGTGTATATGTATTTTAAGGTCAAATACTAATTAAAAATAAGAGGCATAATTTTCCTTGATGAAAATAAGGAAAGGGGACACTTCCCTTTCTTAGAACATTTATTTTAGAGACTATGTAATTATAGGTTCTTTCTCTGTCATTTTAAAATATATATAAGTCTTTCAAAAGGCTAAACTTTACTCTTACCAGCTGGAAGAAGATGTGATTATATATATGAATATAACATAAATATGATATATATATATAACAATATATATGAGGATGTTACATTAGATATAATATATAGAATATCTATCTATATATAATATATGCAGAATAATATAGCTTATTTAGCCATGAGAAAAAAAGAAATCCTCTCATTTGCAACAACACATCTGAGAGCCTTATCCTAAGAGAGCTTGAGAGCACTATTCTAAGTGCAAAAGTCAGCCAAAGACTAATGCAAAGAATCTAAAAACTGAACTCATAGAAACAAAGAGTAGAATCATAATGGCTGCCAAGCACTGATGGGTAGAGGATATGGCGAGATATATTGGTCAAATTGGACAAACTTCCAGTTATAAGATGAGCAAGTTCTGGGAAAGCTAATGTACAGCATGGTGACTACAGTTAACAATTCTGTATTATGTCCTTGAAAGTTGCTAAGAGAGTTGATCTTAAAAGTACCCAATGTAAAAAAAAAATGGTAATTATGTGACTTAATGGAGGTATTTCACTAACTCTACTGTGTTAATCATTTTGTAATACATAAGTGTATCAAATCATTATCCTTAATGATATATGTCAATTATATCTCAAAATAGCTGAAATTTTGTTCTTTTCTTAAAAAAAAGAAAAAAAAAAGAGGATTTCTTATGCTACCTGTGCTATAGATTCCTCTCCGTAAGGCACCCTGTTGCATATTTACGCTTCACCTGGCCCTTCACTTCAATCTGTGGATCTGGATCTTGAGTAATCAGTATGAGTGGACAGCTTTTAGGAAGAATTTTAATGAATGTAGCATGATTATATCAACTGATATTATTAGCACATATGTTAACAAAGGCTTGCAATGAAGCAGGTACAGTGAGTGAGAAGAAATCGCTCTTAATAAAGTAAAAATGATCACAAAGAGAATGAGAAAGTAGGATTCTTGACACATTCCTCGTCCCAAAGCTTGGAAGACTGTGTCAGTTCTCAGACCTGCAGTTGATGGCATAGTTCTAGTAGGGACGGGTATAAATGATATTTTCATGAAGAAGATGACTGAAGCATACTTTACAGGAGGAACAACACTTACTGAATAGCCAAGGGGTTGCTAACACTGTAAATGCTCTCAGATAGACCATATCTCAAATTTCAGTTTTAGACATACGCATTATCTCATGTAGCCATATTATAGAAGTGAAAATAATGTGAAGGTTAAGTAACTGAATGAAGTCCAGCATATTTAATACTGCACTTGGTGTGTAACAAATATTAATATTTTAATAGGTAGCTAATTATTATAATGAATAGATGATGATGATTCTCTGGTTACCTCCATAAGACACTGAACAACAGACATAAATAAAATATCCCTAAGCCTATCAAAGTTCTTGCAAGATGATGAAAAACACTTATATTTTAGGAAGCAGACTCGGAAATGTTAATTGACTTGCCCAAGGTTACACACTAATGATTGATGAAGCTGAAATTTGAGTTTATATCCATCTCAATACAAAGACAGTATCTTAATGACATTTTGCATATCCATACAGAACTCTATCATCATTCAAGTATCTTATGCAGCCTAGGCAAAAGTCTCTCCTCCTTCCCACGTGGCTAACCAGAATAACTTCAGAGTATTTAGTTCCCACACATAAGTGTCCTTTTCTTAAAGCAGAATTTCTGCCTTTTAAGTAGGATGAATATGCTTTCTCGTCTCACAAGTATATCTGCGAGAGACACGGTTAAGCCCTGACATCTGTTACTAATTTATGACTTTAGGGATCAAAATGCTTTAAAAATGGATAAAGCTCAATCAGATCTGTTTTGATGGGGAAGTTAGGAATAAATAGTTCCTCTTTTCTATCCCCATTTAGAACTTAATAAGAAATCGCTGTTATGTACCAGCCTCTGACAAAGGTTGTACATATTTTATTTCACTTACTATTGTAAAAACACCTTCTCACTTGGTTATTTTAATGTAATAAACACTTAAAATGTAAGACCAATGTTACATCTTTACTAGAGGAATTCAGAATCTTACTTTCAGTAATCACGTTTGTGCACACACAGATGAACACACACACAAATGTCATGCCAGTAATACTTTCTAACACAAGTTCAAGACACCCTTTGTGAAGGAAGAAGAACAAAAGTTGCCAATCTAATAGTTAACTGATCCTCACCTTCTCAAAAGATGTGTGTCTAGATTTTGTGTTACTCTTACTGGCCTTTATCATTAATTGATCAAGACAAAACTATACCTCCTTGGACCAAAGGAAACTCACCTATCTAGTCTCCTTTTCTCACATTATATCCTGTTTTTCCTCTTCATCCTATTCAGTTTTGTTTCACTAAGCACCACTCTGAACAAAAGTGAAATATGTTAATAAAGAATTGATACCAATAGTAATAATAGCATAGTGCTTGCAACTAAGAAACTTCTGAACACATTTTAACTGAACTATCATACCTCATTTAATCCTTACCATTTTATATATGGAAATGTGGGGTGAGAAGATTTTAAATCATGCAACTATAAGTATCTACATGTAGAATTATTAAATCCAGATCTTCCTTACTTTAGTTGTGATGCTACTGAGCTTTCCAGTGGTTATTTAACCCTAGTCATTTATTCCAGTTAAATGACTCTCAATATTTGGAAAGAGTTACTGGCATACATAAATTTCTAAGGAAGTATGACATTTTTCCAAAGGAAGTATGATAACTTTATATCTTAATAAAACCTATAGGCCAGGTTCAAAATGGTATTCAGGTCACCAATAAAATATTGAAAAGTGTCAGTCACTCAATCGTGTCCAACTGTTTGTTACCCCATGGACTGAAGCCCGACAGGCTCATCTGTTCATGGAATTCTCTAGGCAAGAATACTGGAATGGGTAGCCATTGCCTTTTCCAGGGAATCTTCCCAACCCAGGGATCAAACCCAGGTCTCCTCCATTGCAGACAGATTCTTTACTGTCTGAGCCACCAAGGAAGAAATAAAATATTAATAATCATAAATAATTGGTCAAATATTGATATCAAATTTCACTTGTTAGAATATTTAGGTGATTAATACTCTCAGCTTCCAATGCAAGAGGGTGCAAGCTTGATCCCTGGTCAGGGAACTAAGATCCCATACATTGCTAGTTGCAGCCAAAAAATTAAGAATAAAAAAAAAAAATTGATCATTGCATAATGATTAAGAAAAAGAAAAACACTACTCTTAGCCAATTGGAGTTTGTAGGTCTAATAAAACCAATCTAATTTTAATTATTTTGAAAGGTTTTTATCTGCAACAAAATTGCCTAAAGATGATAAAACAAATATGTCAGAAGCCTCAAGGAAAAAGATGTGTCACTTAACCATTAGGGAGAGAAGGGGGTAAAAACTGCATATATGAAGATACTGATATTTTAAGATCTACATCTTTCACTGGCAGTTAAGTTTATAAATTATTAGAAAAATCAGGAGAACAGACTCTTTGCTTTTAGAAGTTGAAAGGATGAATAATGATCCTACTTATTCATTCATTCATTCATCTATCCATTCATTCATGATTCATTTTTTCATTAAATATGTATTAAATACAGCGTGCCTGGCACTGTGCTAGCTGTTTCAGAAGGATCAGGAAGTCAAACAGATCCATTGGACTGGGATCTGAAGAAGGACTTTTGACTTTGGGGTTTGTCTGGATGGGGTTGAGTCTAATGGTCATGGTCTTGACATAAATAGGTGGCACATTTCAACTAGGTAACTTGAGAATAGCATTAACACAGACTATTTGAAAAGCCTACCAATAGCATTTAGAAAAAGAAGTTAATAGACAGTGTACTACTACAGGTCATGACACAGTGGAAAGATATTACTACCTCTAGGCTTGAGGGAACAAGGACAATGCTAAGAAGGGTTATGAGAGAGCTACCCAAAGGAGCTATGGCCATAAATAGCCAGATCATGGAAACATAGGAGCAAAGGCACCTGAGGAATAAAGGTCTCAATTCACTCTCCTATCAGAAAAATCCTTCTGATTTTTCCCATATTTCTCATTACTCCAATACAACCACAATTGGAACATAGGAAAATCCAGTGAGGCACTGTCCACATTAGCTTTCTGGAGCAAACAGCAGGGAAAGATGAAGAGAGAGAAGGAGAGCTGGATGGAAGAGATCCAGCATACTGAGTGAAACATTTACATACGTGGAAATTAATTTGCTCCCATGCATGCAGGCAGACAGCATTTTCTCTCTCCTCTATCATCTCCTGGTGGCTCAGACAGTAAAGAATCTGCTTGCAATGCGGGAGACCTGGGTTCAATCCCTGGGTTGGGAAGATCCCCTGGAGGAGGGAATGGCAACCCACTCCAGTATTCTTGCCTGGAGAATCCCATGGAGAGAGGAGCCTAGTGGGCTACAGTCCATAGGGTCGCATAGTGTCAGACATAACTGAGTGAAAACACTATCATCTCCACCCAACCTCTCAATTCAGTTCAGTCACTTCAGTCGCTCAGTTGTGTCCGACTATTCACGAACCCATGAATCCCAGCACGCCAGGCCTCCCTGTCCATCACCAACTCCTGGAGTTCACTCAGATTCATGTCCATCGAGTCAGTGATACCATCCAACCATCTCATCCTCCGTCGTCCCCTTCTCTTGCTTCCCCCAATCCCTCCCAGCATCAGAGTCTTTTCCAATGAGTCAATTTTTCTCATGAGGTGGCCAAGTACTGGAGTTTCAGCTTTAGCATCATTCCTTCCAAAGAAATCCCAGGGCTGATCTCCTTTAGAATGGACTAATTGGATCTCCTTGAAGTCCAAGGGACTCTCAAGAGTCTTCTCCAGCACCACAGTTCAAAAGCATCAATTCCTTGGTGCTCAGCCTTCTTCAAAGTCCAACTCTCACATCCATACATGACCACAGGAAAAACCATAGCCTTGACTAGACGGACCTTTGTTGGCAAAGTAATGTCTCTGCTTTTGAATATGCTATCTAGGTTGGACATAACTTTCCTTCCAAGGAGTAAGCGTCTTTTAATTTCATGGCTGCAATCACCATCTGCAGTGATTTTGGAGCCCAAAAAAATAAAGTCTGACACTGTTTCCATTGTTTCTCCATCTATTTCCCATGAAGTGGTGGGACTGGATGCCATGATCTTTGTTTTCTGAATGTTGAGCTTTAAGCCAACTTTTTCACTCTCCTCTTTCGCTTTCATCAAGAGGCTTTTTAGTTCCTCTTCACTTTCTGCCATAAGGATGGTGTCATCTGCATATCTGAGGTTATTAATATTTCTGCCGTCAATCTTGATTCCAGCTTGTGCTTCTTCCAGTCCAGCGTTTCTCATGATGTACTCTGCATAGAAGTTAAATAAACAGGGTGACAATATACAGCCTTGACGAACTCCTTTTCCTATTTGGAACCAGTCTGTTATTCCATGTCCAGTTCTAACTGTTGCTTCCTGACCTACATACAGATGTCTCAAGAGGCAGGTCAGGTGGTCTGGTATTCCCATCTCTTTGAGAATCTTCCACAGTTTATTGTGATCCACACAGTCAAAGGCTTTGGCATAGTTAATCAAGCAGAAATAGATGTTTTTCTGGAACTCTCTTGCTTTTTCCATGATCCAGCGGATGTTGGCAATTTGGTCTGTGGTTCCTCTGCCTTTTCTAAAACCAGCTTGAACATCAGGAAGTTCACGGTTCACGTATTGCTGAAGCTTGGCTTGGAGAATTTTGAGCATTACTTTACTAGCATGTGAGATGAGTGCAATTGTGCAGTAGTTTGAGCATTCTTTGGCATTGCCTTTCTTTGGGATTGGAATGAAAACTGACCTTTTCCAGTCCTGTGGCCACTGGTGAGTTTTCCAAATTTGCTGGCATATTGAGTGCAGCACTTTCACAGTATCATCTTTCAGGATTTGGAATAGCTCAACTGGAATTCCATCACCTCCACTAGCTTTGTTCATAATGATGCTTCCTAAGGCCCACTTGACTTCACATTCCAGGACATCTGGCTCTAGGTCAATGTCTGGGTCGTGAAGATCTTTTTTGTACAGTTCTTCTGTATATTCTTCCACCTCTTCTTAATATCTTCTGCTTCTGTTAGGTCCATAGCATTTCTGTCCTTTATCGAGCCCATCTTTGCAGGAAATATTCCCTTGGTATCTCTAATTTTCGTGAAGAGATCTCTAGTCTTTCCCATTCTGTTGTTTTCCTCTATTTCTTTGCACTGATCACTGAGGAAGGCTTTATTATGTCTTCTTGCTATTCTTTGGAACTCTGCATTCAGATGCTTATATATTTCCTTTTCTCCTTTGCTTTTCACTTCTCTTCTTTTCACAGCTATTTGTAAGGCCTCCCCAGACAGCCATTTTGCTTTTTTGCATTTCTTTTCCATGGGGATGGTCTTGATCCCTGTCTCCTGTACAATGTCACGAACTTCAGTCCACAGTTCATCACGCACTCTATATATCAGATCTAGGCCCTTAAATCTATTTCTCACTTCCACTGTATAATCATAAGGGATTTTATTTAGGTCATACCTAAATCGTCTAGTGGTTTTCCTACTTTCTTCTATTTCAGTCTGAATTTGGTAATAAGGAGTTCATGATCTGAACCACAGTCAGCTCCTGGTCTTGTTTTTGCTGACTGTATAGAGCTTCTCCATCTTTGGCTGCAAAGAATATAATCAATCTGATTTCAGTGTTGACCATCTGGTGATGTCCATGTGTAGAGTCTTCTCCTGTGTTGTTGGAAGAGGGTGTTTGTTATGACCAGTGCATTTTCTTGGCAAAACTCTATTAGTCTTTGCCCTGCTTAATTGCATATTCTAAGACCAAATCTGCCTGTTACTCCAGGTGTTTCTTCCTACTTTTGCATTCCAGTCCCCTATAATGAAAAGGACATCTTTTTTGGGTGTTAGTTCTAAAAGGTCTTGTAGGTCTTCATAGAACCATTCAACGTCAGCTTCTTCAGCATTACTGGTTGGGGCATAGACTTGTATTACTGTGATAGTGAATGGTTTGCCTTGGAAACGAACAGAGATCATTCTGTCGTTTTTGAGATTGCATTCAAGTACTGCATTTTGGACTCTTTCGTTGACCATGATGACTACTCCATTTCTTCTGAGGGATTCCTGCCCGCAGTAGTAGATTATAATGGTCATTTGAGTTAAATTCACCCATTCCAGTCCATTTCAGTTTGCTGACTCCTAGAATGTCGACATTCACTCTTGCCATCTCTTGTTTGACCACTTCCAATTTGCCTTGATTCATGGACCTGACATTCCAGGTTCCTATGCAATATTGCTCTTTACAGCATTGGACCTTGCTTCTATCACCAGTCACATCCACAGCTGGGTATTCTTTTTGCTTTGGCTCCATCCCTTTGTTCTTTCTGGAGTTATTTTTCCACTGATCTCCAGTAGCATACTGGGCCCCTACTGACCTGGGGAGTTCCTCTTTGAGTATCCTATCATTTTGCCTTTTCATACTGTTCATGGGGTTCTCAAGGCAAGAATACTGAAGTGGTCTGCCATTCCCTTCTCCAGTGGACCACATTCTGCCAGATCTCTCCACCATGACCCACCAGTCTTGGGTTGCCCCACGGGCATGGCTTAGTTTCATTGAGTTAGACAAGGCTATGGTCCTAGTGTGATTAGATTACTAGTTTTCTGTGAGTATGGTTTCAGTGTGTCTGCCCTCTGATGCCCTCTTGCAACACCTACCATCTTACTTGGGTTTCTCTTACCTTGGGCGTGGGGTATCTCTTCACGGCCGCTCCAGCAAAGCACAGCTGCTGCTTTTTTGTTACGCTAGAGTAACAAAAAATTAATATGCTGTTCTCACTTTTGAGTTGTACTATTAGTTACCTTTTTAAAACACTATTGTGGTTGTGATCCCTGATTAAAAAGGTCCATCTTTGTTTTGCTAAAGTTTCAAGTGAAATTTAAGTCATTTAGTTGGTCTCCAATTCTTTGCATCCCCATGGACTGTAACCTGCCAAACTCCTCTATCCATGAAATTCTCCAGGCAAGAATACTAGAATGGGTTACCATACCAACCTCCAGGGGATCTTCCCAACCCAGGGATCGAATCTGGGTCTCCTCCATTGCAGGCAGATTATTTACTGTCTGAGCCACCATGGAAGCCCACAAGTGTCCAATTAATTGGTATTATTAGTATTATTCTGAAATTAAAAATACCTACTGATGCTTATAAAATGTTCACTTTTATTTACCTAAAGGCACTTGTAATGTGTAATTTTAACTTATTATTATTATTTTTTTAGTCTATGAACAATGTTCCTGGCACCTTTGCTTCATGCACTAAATAAGTTGGGGGACTATATATATATATATAACTTATTTATTTAATTGGAGGAAAATTACTTTTCAATACTGTGAATTTCTTCTCCATACATACCCAATATATTTATCAAAAGTGTAATAAGCTCTTAACATCAAAGGAAAAGATCTGGTTGAGCACTATACTTAGTATTTCAGCATCAAATGCAATCCCTGGAACAGGGAATGTATATGATTTTCAAACCATTAGCAATATGGTTAATATATCCATCCATTACATTATCAAATTTCACTTTACAATAATTGATGTTTGCTGCAAATGTTCCCTTTGCAAATTTTGTTTTGAATGCTAAACTTAATCTTATAATTCTGTGATAATTAATATTTTAGTGGACATGGAAATAAAAAGTAAATTTTCTTTCATCTACTTATGTCACTCCCCAGAACTAATTCTTTAAATTTGTGTAACACCTACCCAGAGTAACCATTTTAAGGACTTCATCAAGAGAAGAAAACTCCAATGCTCAAAGACTTTGGGTATCTTGTACATTATCCAATTACTAAATGGAGTCACACATTAAACCCAAAGATTCTAACTCAGTGGACTGCTTTCTTAGCTATCACCCTATATTAGTTTCATGCAAATACGATTGTATTTATTTGTCAAAGAATATAGATCTTGTCATTTTTATAAGCTATATATTACATATTTTTAATGTAACATATTTTGTTTAAACAGTGACAATCTTGGAAATAATTTAAATGTTCAATATATAACAATTACAATGTCACAATGAATGTCCTTATACATTTACTGTTAGAAATGGGCAAAGATGTTTCTAGGATAAGTTTGCACTTGTAGATTTACTAACAAAAAAGCTGTGTGAATGTAAACTTTGGTAAATAATCCTAAATTGTCCTCTGAGAAAGTTCAATGAAGATATATTATCAGCAGTGATGTTTGAGATTTTATATTTCAGCATATCTGCTTCAATACTAGATATTACACATCGGCTATTCTTTTAATCTATATTAGTTGGATTCATTTGGAAATGTAGGATAGCCGTAGGTGTCTCAGAAAAACAAACAAACAAAAAACACTGAAATACTGATAATAATTTCATCAATAAGTACCTCTCTACAGCAGGAAAAAAAAATGCCTTTCAATGTTTTTTTACTATCAGACTTTGAAACTATTAATACTTCAGAATCTTTGAGACCTTCCACTGACATATTTGTCTATGGTATGTGATTTTTCTCACTGGTAGAAGAGGAAGCAAGAAAATATCACTTAAACATCTCTTTTCAAATAAAATAGCATAAAATGGTAACAAATGAAGTTTCCTTTTAGATGCAAGCTGCCCGCCCAGAATGACCTTTTCTCTGAACTTCCTTCTCACTCTGCCTTAGAGAGTGACATCTAAAAGAGGAAGGACTCAATAGAATCATGGTGAGGACTGGGGGTCATGTGCACATCTAAGCCAAAAAGACACCAGACAGCCTCTTTACAACAAGAAAATACCAGCTTCCAGACATGCATTTAGATTGCAAACATGAAAAAACAATGCTGAGAAACCACACTGATATCAAACTGTCGCATAGCTATTATGCCTTGTCACAAAAGCTTAATATATGTACCTTATGGCCTATATGGATACTGAAGACTGGAAAGACCAGTATGGCATATTAACTTTGCTTAGGAGGTGGCTTGACTACATGGATTCCTCAAATCATCTACGACTATCTGCTTCATCACATTATATATGCATTTTTGAAAAGGAGGAAAAATGTCTAGTGAAGTGGAATATTACTATCAGCTGCAATTAATGATGCTTTCTTTCTAGTTTAAACATCTTCAAATTTGGAAATAAGAAAATATAGATGCACTTTAGGTTTTTTTTTTAATTTTTTGTAGAAAACAATTCTTGGTTGAGTGTAATGCTGTGAGACATTTATCAAACCAAGTTACAAATAAAAATGAAGACAGAAGACTGACTTCTGTACAGTGGCTGTGGGGTAGGACACAGAAAAATCAAAACCAGCCACCTGTTATGGACTGAGACTATGGGAGCAGCAGCCGAAGTGCCCTGTTATCCTGGAGTGACTTTGATGGGTCTTGAATCTCCCTTTGTCCCTCAGCACTCTAAGTATCAGAATGGAACAATTTCAAGAACTGAAGTGGGGTAAGTAGCAGGGGTCAGAGTCAAGAACAAGAGGCAAAAGTCAAGCACAAAGGGAAAGTCCTACATTTCTCCACTTTATGAACCCAAACTGCTAGTGAGACAAATGATCCTTAAGTTAGATTTAAAGCAACAGAGTCACCTAGGTCTGATGTCTAGCATGGCCTCCTCAGTGTTAACATTCTCATAAAACTGAAATAGGACTGTCAAATATTGTCACATCCCAGCCACTTGGTACAAATAACCTGTCTGCAAAGGTTCCGGTTCCTTTGGTACTTTTGATACTAGCCTTGCCTGCCGGCTGCCTTCCTACACCGTCTGACACAGCCACTATCACAGGGAGGAGTCAGAAGAGGAAAACGTACAGGCTGAAGAAAAGAAAATACTGATGTTACTTTGCTGTTGTTCACGTTGTGTTTCTTCAGTCTGGCCCGACGCTGAGTGTCTCACTACAGCAACATGCCCAGTCCCTCATTAAAACCCAGCCACAGCACTTACAGCTTGTGTGTTCACGGGCTAAATTCAGTTCACTTTCTCCTACAAAATCAAGATAAGTCTACCCCACTGAAGATCATGGGGAGTACTTTAAGAGATAATACTGCAAAGAGCTAATATTTATTAGGAGCTTCTAAAGTTCCAAGAAATACGCAAAATGCTGAGATGAGTTTTATGATTGTCGCAGTTACCCTGTGAGGCAGATGCCATTATCCTTGTTTTCTAAATGAAGAACTGAAAGCTCAAGGAGTTGTAAGTGACTCTGGCTGAATCATAATGAAAATAAGCATTTAAGCTGGCATGCAAACCCAACTCAATTTTTAATCCCTAAACTCTGACCTTAATAAAATGTTTTATCAACTCAGGTTCCAGGATATTTCCTTGATTGTGTAGACATTATATGTATGTATATATTATTATACAGCATATGTATCATTATATGGTGTTGTGTTGTGTGTGTGTGTTCAGTCTTATCCGACTCTTTGTGATGCCATGAACTGTAGGCCTCCAGCCTCCTCTGTCCGTGTGATTTCCCAGGCAAGACTGCTGGAGTGGGTTGCCATTTACTACTCCAGGGGATCTTCCCAACTCATGGATTGAACCTTCCTCTCCTGCATTGGCAGGTGGATTCTTTACCACTGCACCACCTGGGGAGCCCCACTATCTGGGAGTTTCATGCTAGCATCTTTTTACTGTCATTGGACTGGAAAAGAAGAAAAAACTACCATGACAGAGATAATCCTTTAAACATTTTCTCTTTTATGAGGTTTCAAAAATATTGAATGCTTTCCATATTATCACTAATTATATTAAGAGATTTGTGGAAACAGGATATTAATAGATATGTGGAAACAATGTAATGGTTTCATGTAGTATTAATGCACTAATGGATGTGCCAAGCTATTATTGTCATTCAAACTGATAAGGTATTTCGTCTTTAATGGATTGCAATGTTCAGCTCCTTGAGAATTTTTAGAGTCCATACTACCTAGTGTTTTAGTATAAGCTCTTCCTGTTGACTTGACATTTCACAATTAAATGGAAAATGCTTTGTGACTAACGTGTTTAAAAAGTTGTGATCAGTATCTTACTGAAAATAATAAGTCAAAATTTTGGAGTGTGTTTACTGACTTGCAGTTGTCAAAGCAAATTAGTATTTAACTAGGGGGTATATCTTGTACTGTGATTTGGAAACACTTTACCTATACCAAGGGTAATGGAGGTACTAAGTAACAGTCAAGTTTTTCTTTCTATATGAAACAACTATTTCAAAAGTGTTGGAAAAAGAAGTGTTAGTTTGTGTCCGACATTTGTGTCCAACTCTTTGTGACCTCACGGACCATAGCCTACCAGGCTCCTCCGTCCATGGAATTCTCCAGGCAAGAACACTGGAGTGAGATGCCATTCCCTTCTTCAGGGGATTTTCACAACACAGGGATCAAACCTGGGTCTTTTACATTGCAAGCAGATGCCTTACCATCTGAGCCACCAGAGAAGCCCATTGGAAAAGGAAAGAGACCAAAGGAAACAAAAAAAAAGAGAGAGAGAGAGAGAGACAGATAAATTATTACTGAATTGGCTCAATCTGTTCTTATTTTCTAGAATCTAACAACTAATCCTAGAATTACAAGAATGTTGTCATCATAGGCTACTCTATCAAAATATGTCAGTGGATTTATTTCTCTTGTTTTGACTCTAACAGTCATATTGTAGATTGATAATTATAGACACATTGGTTAAATGCAATGTGATATCAACCATAATAATTAAACAAGTATGTTTCTCTCTCTCTCTGTGTTCAAGAAGGAATCATCTATTTCTGAAGGAAATATTTGTACCTGAGCTTGTTCTAAAGAAAGCCAAGTGAAGTGAGGTCACTCAGTCGTGTCCAACTCTTTGCGACCCCATAGACTGTAGCCTACCATGCTCCTCTGTCCATGGGATTTTCCAGGCAAGAGTACTGGAGTGGATTGCCATTTCCTTCTCCAGGGGATCTTCCCAACCCAGGGCTCAAACCTGGATCTCCCACATTCTAGACAGACGCTTTACCGTCTGAGCCACCAGGGAAGTGGTGAAAGAAAGCCAAAATTTCTTTAAAAATCTCATATAACAACCAAGTATAGTACTGTCCTAGAATGCTGATAAAGAACTTGGAATACATTTGGGTAAACTAAATAGTTTGATACTCATAAAATTTTCAAATTTGAGAATTAAACCTGTTGGAAATAAGCCTTCTTAAACCATGTACATGAAGGAGAATCTATTGTGTAGATTCTCTACACAGGGAACTTTACTCCATGCTCCATAGTGAACTAAATGGGAAGGAAATCCAGAAAAGAGGGTATATGTGTACGTAAGTGTATAGCTGATTCACTCTACTGTACAGCAGAAACCAATACAACATTGTAAAGCAATGATACTCCAATAAAAATTAATAAAATTTTAAAAAATGTATAACTTACATACAAAACAATTCTCTAGTTAGTTCCAATAATTTTCTTATGGGTACACAAGTTCAGAAAATATTATGGTCTACATGTTTAATAATACACAAGAGCATTAATACTCACTTTAAGACATAACAGTTTTTTGAAGAGCAACAAAAATAATTTTCCTCAAAGTATGGCAAATGCTCAAATTAATTTTATCATGATCAGAGATGCTTAAAACACTCTCCGTGCACGTTAAAAGTACTCACCTTTTCTTGTTTTGCCTATTTAGATCTATCTTCAATTTTGACTATTGTGATATCATTTCTAACAATTTAAGCTTAATGAAAAGATTTCAAGAAATGGCACTGTGTCCAAATTAAATTTTCAGAGAAATATCCAGTATTATCTTGGATTCAATAGGTTTATGAATTGCAATAATGGGCAATAAATGTGTCTGATACATCAAATACAGTGTGCAGACACTGAGTCTCTGGAAAGTTTGTCCAAAGTAGTACAGCACCAGATATCAAGTCCAGTGAAGACACATAACTTCTGTGTCTGCTTCTAATACAGACCAATACTGGGCAAGGGCTTTATCATACCTAGACCAATGTAGACATTAGGTGACTAGATCAGGTATGTGGTCTTAAAACCAGGTGTTCTTGTTCAACACAGAGTGAGAAGTAATTCCTCAAGCACTGACTGTGAGTGACACTTCATTAGGTGCTAAGAACATAGAGATAAATATCTAAAGATATGATTTTAGAAATCTTAACATCCAACTGAAGAAAACAAGAAGAAAATCAATAATCTATAAACATCATGGTCACCACACTAATAGTAAAATAAGAGTAAGGGATTCATTATGAGCTAGGAGTCTAAAAAGGAAAGCTGGAGTTAACACAGTTGGAAAGCTGAATCCTTCTGGCATCAATAGGATGATGGGGGGGTGGGGCTATTGAATAGGCAGTAGAACAACTGAAGTGTTGCAGTCACTTATGAATATGCGCTGCCTTATAGAGAGAAATCGGGCTATTCTGGATTCTCCCCATGCTCCACACTCTAAATTCCTGACTGGGCCTCTATTGTACGCCAAAAAAAAAAAAAAAAAAAGTGAAGCCAGGTAGTAAGGGAGACTAGGAAATGTAGATTTCAGAATGCTTCCCTCCACCCAGGACAGAAAAAGTACAAGGAAGGTATGAGAAAAAGAGAAAAAAATGACTTTGGCTAGTGCAGATAGATTACTTAAAATCTCTCAATTCTGCTAAAAGTCATCCAATGCCTTCCCATGGCATTTAAATTAACATACGACCCCCCTCCTTACCTACCCCCTGACACACAGAGTCTATTTATTCCATTTCTCATAGATTTCCCCAACATCTTCCAAGTAGCATCCGGTAATCCCAGTCAGACTTTATTTTTGTTCTTATGTCAGATGCTTCCTGTTCAAGACCTACTCTTCTCTCTTCTTGGAATTGAGTTCCTGGCTCTGCCTGGTTGGTTCCATGCTGCAGTGTACATTTCTGTTTAAATTCTCTCTCCTAGTAGAGTTCTTGGTTGCTCTGTAGAGTTCTTCCTGGGCCACCGATCAAGAGCAGTTCCCTATCCACTTTCACAATAAGCTCAATGTGTTTCTATTCTTTGCAAAGCTCTTTTATTGTTTAATATCAAACACTGAATTCTGAAGCAGTATTTTAAAATTTAAAAACAGGAATGTTTGCCTGTTCCTATAGAATATAAATTCCATGTGAACAGGGACTTGACTTCATTATTTCGTACCTAAAGAATGCTCTCACACAGTTGTTAGTCAAAGTATATTTTTTAAATAACTTGGGTGAACCAGTGCAGCTAGTGAGAAATATCAGCTCTGCTTTGTATAGGAAGAAATTGATGTTCAGAAAGGTTAAATACAATGAGATATGTGAATTTGCATAGCAGGTGCTTTATTTTTTTAATTTTTAAAATTGAAATATAATTGATGTATGATTTTATTTGTTAGTTTCAGATGTATGACATAGAGATTTGATATATTTATACCTTATGAAATGATCACTAGTTCAGTAACTATCTGTATTGTACACGCATTTTAACTGCAGAACCCAAAATAAGAAATTATGCAATCAGAAGAAATTTTCTTTCTTCTTCATGCCAAAGAAAAGAGAAAGATAGACTTATCTGTATAAATCTGTCTTGCTTTCCAGAATGATAGTGGAAGAGAATATTTCTAAGGATTTGAATAATTCCTCAATAAAATATATTTTACCCTAAACTATATTTTATAGCAATACTTTAGAGGACAATCTCCTTATTTAATTATAGAGATATTATTACAATTTTGATTCATTTTATTATTAAGATTTACTTGGACCATTGTGATTTATTAATGATAGGAATTTATTTCTTTAGGTTGGGTGATTTATTGAAAATGTATGCAAAGCATGATATATGGTTTCCTTTTAATGTTTATCATCTATCAGATCAGAAAAGGTCTTGTAACCTGAATAGGAAGTCCCAATATCCTTTCATATTTTCACTTTTTATCTCTGACCTTTCTTCTTTTACTACTCACCATGATTTCCAAGAACAGGTGTATTTTAGTTTGATTTTAAATGAAAGTATGTATTTCTTTTATTTTAAAAGTAATGTTGAGTAATATTCCATTGTATATATGCACCACATCTTCAAGAGGGAGGGGATACGTGTATACATAAAGCAGATTCACTTCATTGTACAGCAGAGACTAACACAACATTGTAAAGCAATTATACTATAATAAAAAAAATAATGTACTGTACTTCCATATGGAAATAAGAATAACACAATAGAACACTTAAAAAAAGTAGCACAGATCAACTGGCCTTCTAACTTATTTGTCCAATAGAATATGGTCAAAGTGATATTGTGCTAATTCTGGGTTTAATTCATATGAGTTGGGGGCTTCTGATTTTGCTCTTTCAGAAGCCAGCTACCATGTGAAGAAACTCAAGCTTGTTTACTGAATGATGAGAGGGCATATAGAGAATGAATGAGAAAGGTCTCATGGATAAGGGTCATAATTCACTATCTGGCTACCAGCAGCAATGTCTCAGACATGTGAGTGGGGCCATCTTGGATATTACAGTTGTGGCCAAACTCACAGTTAAATGATGCCACTTAAGTGAGCTCCTCACCCCAAGTGGAGAGCAAATGGAACAGAACTGCCTAGTTGAGTTCAGTCAACCTACAGAATTATTGCATCATTATTTTAAGTCATTAGAGATGATTTGCTATGAAGCAATGAAAAGTTGAAAGGTTGGTTCTGCTTATACTCTCAGGATGCAGCTGGCTCAGACACAAGATGGGGATAACAATAGGAGCAGAGGTATTTCATATATAGAAGCCAAATCTCTGCCAATCTTTTTCATTAGAACTCCCTTTCTTCACAGGGAATAATTTCTCAGACTTCCTATAATGTAGCAAACAGTCACCAAAATTCACTTTGGCAGTTCAACTAATATAATTCATGATGTCACCTTTTTTTTCAAAATACACACTTTATTAAGTAGGCTTTATTTGACATCTGCATTATGAAAATTAAATGATAAAATCTGAGTGACCTTTATTATTTTGCATGGGGCTGCTCTCATCACCTTATCTCAGTTTTTGAAAAGGTCATCACCAGTTGTACTTGGGGATCCATTAATAATGTATTAATATTTGCTTTGTAGGCCAAGGAATTATCCACACATCCAAACACATAAACATTATGAGATTGAATTTACAACTATGTGAAGCAACTTGAGTGGGATGTGTGTGGTATTTTTATATAGGTTTATTGCTTCTCTGGTGGCTCAGTGGTACAGAATTTGCCTGCAATGCAGGAGACCACTTCCAATGCAGGAGACGTGCATATGATCTCTGGGTCAGGAAGATCCCCTGAAGAAAGAAATGGCAATCCACTCCAGTATTCTTGCCTGAGAATTCCAGGGACAGAGGAGCCTGGTGGGCTATAGTCCATAGGGTTGCAAAGAGTCAGACATGACTTAGTGACTAAAACACAACTACCACCATTCAGATCAGATCAGATCAGATCAGGCTCTCAGTCGTGTCTGACTCTTTGCGACCCCATGAATCGCAGGATGCCAGGCCTCCCTGTCCATCACCAACCCCTGGAGTTCACTGAGACTGACGTCCATCGAGTCAGTGATGCCATCCAGCCTTCTCATTCTCTGTCGTCCCCTTCTCCTCTTACCCCCAATCCCTCCCAGCATCAGAGTCTTTTCCAATGAGTCAACACTTTGCATGAGGTGGCCAAAGTACTGGAGTTTCAGCTTTAGCATCATTCCTTCCAAAGAAATCCCAGGGCTGATCTTCAGAATGGACTGGTTGGATCTCCTTGCAGTCCAAGGGACTCTCAAGAGTCTTCTCCAACACCACAGTTCAAAAGCATCAATTCTTCAGCACTCAGCCTTCTTCACAGTCCAACTCTCACATCCATACATGACCACAGGAAAAACCATAGCCACCATTACCTGGCAGTAATTACAGGAGATAAACAATATGGGTATAAAGTGCTACCTCTTTGTAAGCAGAAGCCATGTTACATAATAGAATGATAGGGAATTCACTGGGTAAAAGTCCAGACAGCCTGGATTGCAGTGTAAGTTCTAACATGATTGTATGGTTGTATCCTGGCTTCTTTGTTTAATTTCCTTATCTACAAAAGGGAAGAAAGCTCCTTTCCAGACCTAACAGTAGTATGGCTGTGAAAGTCAAACTATTCAAAATGTTTGTGAACTGAAAAGGTCTTTACCTCAAAACTTGCTCCAAACTATTAATAACAAATGTTCTTTGTTCAACTGGGGTCATCCCATTACTCTTTTATCTTTTTTCAGAGAAACTGTATGTGGCGTCAGGGGAAGTAGTGGTGATGTTGGGCAAAGCTGGAATTGAACTGGAGCCTCACCAATTACTAGTTGATCCCAAGCTGAACTTGGGTTGTCACTCTTCCACTCCTGAGTCTCAGTTTCCTCAAATTAACTACAGGATAATCTTAAGGGTGTGATGGGACTTGGATGTCACACATGATGCAGGTTATCCTCCGCTTGCCCTGAATACTCACATACCTTCTCTGTCTCAGGTCTCAGCTAGATGATCTCTATGAACAGCACGGTCTGGATTCCCTGTGCTTCCCAGCTTCTTGATGCGTTGAGCTAGTGAAAACCACTTACAGGAGATTGTATAATAGAACAGGAGGGAAAGGTGGTCTGATTTTTTATGCTCTCTTTGTCTGAGTCCTTCCAAGGCTAAGATTCCTGATGGGAGCTCCCCCTGTGCTGATCAGTCTCTCACTGGCCTCCAGTAACTATGATCTCTTGGTTTGCTTCTTCAATCTTTGGTGTATAAAGGATTTCTTATGTCAGCCCCACCCCTTCTTGGTTCCTTTAACTCTCTACAATCCCTTCATTTTGGAAATAGTTTCTTTATAAACCCTTTTGAGCATCCCATCAGTTTTCCTGATAAGACTTTAATGCCTTTTAAGGTTCCTATTAATATAATTATTTATTACTTGCTTTACAATGTTGTGTTAGTTTCTGCTGTACAACAAAGTGAATCAGCTATATGTACACATGTATCCTCTTCCTCTCAAGCTTCCCTCCCACTCATTCCTCATCCCACCCCTTAGGACATGGCAGAGCACCGAGTTGAGCTCCCTGTGCTACATAGCAGCTTCCCAATAGCGATCCAGTTTACACACAATGTGTCAGTCACATATGAATGTTTAAAAGCTGTTTTATCACAATACCTGCAGTACTTTGGGTTAAAAGTCTGACCTTTATGAACCCACCCTTTTATTTTCTTCCTTTCTAACTGTAATATTGTTAACTTTGGAGGAAACATCAACTATCTGTAATCATTACGAAAAGGAAAAAGAGACACAAATTTGTAGAATACAATTGAGTAAGGAAGAAAAGTCAAGGAAGAATGTTTGTCTTCAAGGAACCAGACAGAGATGTTGATATCAAGATATCTTAGGTGATGGCTGTGAATGATTTGTGAATTAAAAAAAAATCTTTTTTTGCACTCAGTTGTGTCTGACCCTTAGGGACTCCATGGGCTAATGTAGCCTGTCTAACTCCTCCATCCATCGGATTTCCCAGGTAAGAATACTGGGGTGGGTTGCCATTTTCTATTCCAGGGGACAGTCCTGACTCATGGATCTACCCACATCTCTTGCACCTCCTGAACTGCAGGTGGATTCTTTACCACTGTGCCACCTGGGAAGCTGATTTGTGAACATGTATGACTAAATGAAAATGCACTATTAGAATAGCTTGACCCAGAACCCAAGTTTCCATATTATCCATGCCCCTGTTCGATGGGGGCTCTGAGCAGAGACGTATCAGGAGCCAGACTCTTCCTACTCATACACTGATCCAGTGTGCATGACTGCTGAGGTTTAACTATCATTTTTTGGTTCTATGACCACATTAAAATGCCTCACAGTTCTTTAAGTCTTTTAAAAATCTCCCTGAACTGCTCCAAAGGTTTATCAAAGCTAATATAGAACTAACACCCCAAAAAGACGTCCTTTTCATTGAAGGGGACTGGAATGCAAAAGTAGGAAGTCAAGGAACACCTGGAATTACAGGCAAATTTGGCCTTAGAGTACAGAATGAAGCAGGGCAAAGGCTAATAGAGTTCTGCCAGGAGAACATACTGGTCATAGCAAACACCCTCTTTCAACAACACAAGAGAAGACTCTACACATGGACGTCACCAGAGGGTCAACATCGAAATCAGACTGATTATATTCTTTGTAGCCAAAGATGGAGAAGCTCTATACAGTCAGCAAAAACAAGACCAGGAACTGACTGTGGCTCAGATCATGAACTCCTTATTGCCAAATTCAGACTTAAATTGAAGAAAGTGGGGAAAACCACTAGACCATTCAGGTATGACCTAAATCAAATCCCTTATGACTATACAGTAGAAGTGAGAAATAGATTTAAGGGCCTAGATCTGATAGACAGAGTGCCTGATGAACTATGGAGGGAGGTTCATGACATCATACAGGAGACAGGAATCAAGACCATTCCCAAGAAAAAGAAATGCAAAAAGCAAAATGGCTGTCTGGGGAGGCCTTACAAAGAGCTGTGAAAAGAAGAGAAGTGAAAAGCAAAGGAGAAAAGGAAAGACATAAGCATCTGAATGCAGAGTTCCAAAGAATAGCAAGGAGAGATAAGAAAGCCTTCCTCAGCGATCAATGCAAAGAAATAGAGGAAAACAATAGAATGGGAACGACTAGAGATCTCTTCAAGAAAATTAGAGATACCAAGGGAATATTTCATGGAAAGATGGGCTCAATAAAGGACAGAAATGGTATGGACCTAACAGAAGCAGAAGATATTAAGAAGAGGTGGAAGAGTACACAGAAGAACTGTAGAAAAAAGATCTTCACAACCCAGATAATCATGATGGTATGATCACTCACACTCACCTAGAGCCAGACATCCTGGAATGTGAAGTCAAGTGGGCCTTAGGAAGCATCACTACGAACAAAGCTAGTGGAGGTGATGGAATTCCAGTTGAGCTATTTCAAATCCTGAAAGATTATGCTATGAAAGTGCTGTACTTAATATGTCAGCAAATTTGGAAAACTCAGCAGTAGCCACAGGACTGGAAAAGGTCAGTTTTCATTCCAATCCCAAAGAAAGGCAATGGCAAAGAATGCTCAAACTACCGCACAATTGCACTCATCTCACACGCTAGTAAAGTAGCGCTCAAAATTCTCCAAGCCAGGCTTTAGCAATACGTGAACTGTGAACTTCCAGATGTTCAAGCTGGTTTTAGAAAAGGCAGAGGAACCAGAGATAAAATTGCCAACATCTGCTGGATCATCAAAAAAAGCAAAAGAGTTCCAGAAAAACATCTATTTCTGCTTTAATGACTATGCCAAAGCCTTTGACTGTGTGGATCACAATAAACTGTGGAAAATTCTGAAAGAAATGGGAACACTAGACCACCTGACCTGTCTCTTGAGAAACCTATATGCAGGTCAGGAAGCAACAGTTAGAACTGGACATGGAACAACAGACTGGTTCCAAATAGGAAAAGGAGTATGTCAAGGCTGTATATTGTCACCTTGCTTATTTAAATTATATGCAGAGTGCTAAGTCGCTTCAGTCGTGTCCGACTCTCTGCGACCCCATAGACGGCAGCCCACCAGGCTCCCCCGTCCCTGGGATTCTCCAGGCAAGAACACTGGAGTGGGTTGCCATTTCCTTCTCCAATGCATGAAAGTGAAAAGTGAAAGTGAAGTTGCTCAGTCGTGTCCGACTCTAGCGATCCCATGGACTGCAGCCTACCAGGTTCCTTCTTCCATGGGATTTTCTAGGCAAAAGTACTAGAGTGGGGTGCCATTGCCTTCTCCGTATATGCAGAGTACATTATGATAAATGCCAGGCTGGAGGAAGTACAAGCTGGAATCAAGATTGCTGGGAGAACTATCAATAACCTCAGATATGCAGATAACACCACCTTTATGGCAGAAAGTGAAGAACTAAAGAGCCTCTTGATGAAAGTAAAAGAGGAGAGTGAAAAAGTTGGCTTAAAGCTCAACATTCAGAAAACTAAGATCATGGCATCCGATCCCATCACTTCTTGGCAAATAGAGGGGGAAAAACAGTGGAAACAGTTACTGACTTTAGGTTTTGGGGCTCCAAAATCACTGCATTTGGTGATTGCAGCCATGAAATTAAAAGATGCTTACTCCTTGGAAGGAAAGTTATGACCAACCTAGACAGCATATTAAAAAGCAGAGATGTTACTTTGTCAACAAAAGTCCGTCTAGTCAAGGTTATGGTTTTTCCAGTGGTCATGTATGGATGTGAGAGTTGGACTATAAAGAAAGCTGAGTGCCAAACAATTGATGTTTTTGAACTGTGGTGTTAGAGAAGACTCTCGAGAGTCCCTTGGACTGCAAGGAGATCCAACCAGTCCATCCTAAAGGAGACAGTCCTGAATATTCATTGGAAGGACTGATGTTGAAGCTGAAACTCCAATACTTTTGCCACCTGATGCGAAGAGCTGACTCATTGGAAAAGACTCTGATGCTGGGAAAGATTGACTCACCAACTCAATGGACGTGGGTTTGGGTGAACTCAGGGAGTTGGTTATGGCCAGGGAGGCCTGGCATGCTGCAGTCCATGGGGTTGCAAAGATTCAGACACGACTGAGCGACTGAATTGAACTGAATCTTCATATTCTTCCCATTCACCAAGTTAAAACAGAAATTTTTGTGACAGATAGTAACACAGAAAAATACATGCAATAATTTAGCTAGCAAGCTTATTAGATAGACACATGAGATATTAATAGATAAATCAATAGATAGGTGTTAGATAGATAGGGATGTAGCCAGATAAGATTATATAGTAAGATGCTATGTTTTTTGTATGAATATCTTTTAAATTATTTCAGTTCAAATGGCTTTCCATCACAATCTTATTAAGAAAGAAACAAACCTCCTATCTCTGCTCAGAAATTTTCCACGCCACTATACTGCTGTTGCCATGGGTTTATTCAGACACTGTTTTCTTTAAGGGATATAATTTCCAGAGGGTAGTATCTCTACCCTCAGCACCCAATCTTTTCCCAAATTCCCATTAAATATCATCAAAAATAATTTATTTTGATCAATCCATATCTTAGCCCCTTTCTTTTTGTTTGCATCTGAGATGGAGCAGACATATTGTTTACCAGAGACCACAGGAAAGTGAATTCACTTATTGATTGACATTATCAAGCAATCAGACAGACACTGTAGCAGGTAAGATTGCTTTTTTGTGTTGTTGTCTGCCAAACTTTAACAGAGAAAGTGATGTGTTTTTGCCAGGCAAGGATACTACACAAGCAGGTAATGGGTCTTAAAAATGTTGCAAATGTTAATGGTGTTAGATCAATAATATTACTACCACAGGTAAAATGCTATTACATATATTATTAAGACATTGCTCAAAATGGAGTGACTCAAAGGACTTGGAGAATGTATGAGTAATTGCGGCACCATTTATATAATAAAATGCTAATGGAAGTTTCGTCATACAACATGCTGTGTATATTCTTTCCCCAAGATTTTACAAATGGCAGTTTTGCATTAATGCATGATACAGACCCCCAATTGCTCCATCACATTTCATTTTCCTCCTAAACATGCTGCTGCTGCTGCTGCTAAGTTGTTTCAGTCGTGTCCAACTCTGTGCGACCCCATAGATGGCAGCCCACTAGGCTCCCCCTGTCCCTGGGATTCTCCAGGCAAGAACACTGGAGTGGGTTGCCATTTCCTTCTCCAATGCATGAAAGTGAGACATGAGTCAACTCAGAATGCAGAAGATCAGAGTCTTTCTCTACTCATTCATTCAATTTCCCCAGAATCTCTTATGAAATAAAAGGTAAAATAGTACAGTATAACTTATATGTTTAATTTTTCTAAATATTTAATGCATTGCCTAAATAAAACTGGCCTTAATACTGTCATCTGAGCAGAGTATATCAAATGGTAGCTCCAGAGAGCATTAAAAAAAAAACAAACTTTCTATTTACTAGTTAGTCCCAAAGATAAGTGATTATGTTTAATCTTTAACATAATCTTTCTTTATTTGCTAGCTGGTCCCAAAGATAAGTGATTATGTTCTTTCAATGAAGTCAGGAAAACATGAGCTAGAGCTAAATTATTTCAATGTGTTAAGAGTTTTATTCAAATGCTATTTTTTTTAATTAACTTTGTCCTTACATGTTTTATACAGATAATATGTATACATAGATGATAAAAAATTAAATAGATGAATGGAGAGCTGGACAGATATGTAAAGATCTTTGATTCAAACTCTGTAGCTCTCTTTCCCAAAATTTTTACACAGTTGCTTACTTTTCTCTATTGATTTAAATATGTACCATTAGATTTATTTTAGCTGAAATTCTGTCTGTTGAAGGAAAAAGTAAAGATAAAAAAAGAAGACAGAAGAGAAGGAAAAGAGGAAGGATGAATGGAAGAATGAAGGTGCAAAGAGAAAGAAAAAAAAAGAAAAATGAAAGAATGAAAGAAGGAAGTCAGATAACCATTTAAATAAGGGGTGAAAATTCCTTAGCCAAAATATGCAAACAAAGGCCAGATATGGGTGAGATCATGTTATAAGCTTTCAGGAAGACTCTTTCCCCATAACTTATACTCAATTCTATTTCTAGCTCAAACAACTTGAGCACTGTATTCCCGGTATCAATTTTAGCTCTTGCAAAATACAGCTGTCTAATTGCTAACTGAGAGGGGAAAATATATTTTTTCTTCAAATTTCTGATGATCTCCATTGGTTTCTAATCCTGTCACATCTTTATTTAAAAAGTGCACCCCTTTTGTCTTTCTTAATAACTGGATGAGTTTGTTATTGGAATAGATTTCTATTATTTGAGTATTCTAAATTATGGAGCTTATAAGAGTACACTGCTGGTGGGTAGAAATGGGATATGATTTTTCAACTTTTCAGAACATTCATTCTATAAAATGCAGATGTATGTCTGTTCTGACTACAAGTCAGACAAGCACAAGAAGAGACAGATTACTCTACAGAAAAGGCAGCAGTGAGCTCCAGATCTTGAACAGGGGAGTTTTCAGAACTTAGCTTTTAATACTGATGGGTTGACCCATACACATGCCAGCCCTGCCTGAGGTAAGCCTACCCCCTGATAGTAAATTCAGTTTAACCAAAGAGACCCCCGGCCCAAAGCAGTGGGAACAAATAATTTCAGGTGCAAACAGGTAAGACAGAGTAACCCAATTTTAGGAGGGGAGAGTAATAACAGGTGTATAAAGCTAGAGAGGTAGAGATGGTCAATTAATCTGTATGTTAAAGTAGGCTGTCAGGACAGCAGGTCAGCTGAAATGATGTGGGCTGCATGATATCACATATATTTATATAGCTTTTGTGGTCACTGAAATAGATCATCCTTCAGTTCAGTTCAGTTCAGTCGCTCAGTCATGTCCAACTCTTTGTGACCCCATGAATTGCAGCACGCCAGGCTTCCCTGTCCATCACCATCTCCCGGAGTTCACCCAAACTCTTGTCCATCGAGTCTGTGATGCCATCCAGCCATCTCATCCTGTCATCCCCTTCTCCTAATGCCCCCAATCCCTCCCAGCATCAGAGTCTTTTCCAATGAGTCAACTCTTCGCATGAAATGGCCAAAGTACTGGAGTTTCAGCTTTAGCATCAGTCCTTCCAATGAACACCCAGGGCTGATCTCCTTTAGAATGGACTGGTTGGATCTCCTTGCAGTCCAAGGGACTCTCAAGAGTCTTCTCCAACACCACAGTTCAAAAGCATCAATTCTTCAGCACTCAGCTTTCTTCACAGTCCAGCTCTGACATCCATACATGACCACTGGAAAAACCATAGCCTTGACTAGATGAACCTTTGTTGGCAAAGGAATGTCTCTGCTTTTGAATATGCTATCTAGGTTGGTCATAACTTTCCTTTCAAGGAGTAAGCGTCTTTTAATTTCATGGATGCAGTCACTATTTGCAGTGATTTTGGAGCCCCCCAAAATAAAGTCTGACACTGTTTCCATTGTTTTCCCATCTATTTCCCATGAAGTGATGGGACCTGATGCCATAATCTTCGTTTTCTGAATGTTGAGCTTTAAGCCAACTTTTTCACTCTCCTCTTTCACTTTCATCAAGAGGCTTTTGAGTTCCTCTTCACTTTCTCCCATAAGGGTGGTGTCATCTGCATATCTGAGGTTATTGATATTTCTCCCGGCAATCTTGATTCCAGCTTGTGCTTCCTCCAGCCCAGCGTTTCTCATGATGTACTCTGCATATAAGTTACATAAGCAGGGCGACAATATACGGCCTTGACGTACTCCTTTTCCTATTTGGAACCAGATTGTGTTCAATGTCCAGTTCTAACTGTTGCTTCCTGACCTGCATACAGGTTTCTCAAGAGGCAGGTCAGGTGGTCTGGTAAGATCATCCTTGGGGGCATTTAAAGATACAGATGGGGATCAGATGTCTCAAATGGCATGTCTGTTTGTATTTGTCTTCATTTTTATACATGTCACCTTGCTAAGTGCTAAGTCGCTTCAGTCATGTCCGACTCTGTGTGACCCCATAGACGGCAGCCCACCAGGCTCCCCCGTCCCTGGGATTTTCCGGGCAAGAACACTGGAGTGGGTTGCCATTTCCTTCTCCAAAGCACGAAATTGAAAAGTGAAAGTGAAGTTGCTCAGTCGAGTCCGACTCTCCGCGACCCCATGGACTACATTCTACCAGGCTCCTCTGTCAATGGGATTTTCCAGGCAAGAGTACTGGAATGGGGTGCCATTGCCTTCTCTTACATGTCACCTTAGTTCATATCAAATTCCTTCTGGAAATAAAAAATATGTAATCAAAATGGGAATAAAACTAGAGAGCTTGCAAGCAACTCCTACAGATCAACTCCAGAAAAATAAATGACCCAATCAAAAAATGGGCCAAAGAACTAAATAGACATTTCTCCAAAGAAGACATACAGATGGCTAACAAACACATGAAAAGATGCTCAACATCACTCATTATCAGAGAAATGCAAATCAAAACCACTATGAAGTACCATTTCACACCAGTCAGAATGGCTGTGATCCAAAAGTCTACAAATAATAAATGCTGGAGAGGGTGTGGAGAAAAGGGAACCCTCTTACACTGTTGGTGGGAATGCAAACTAGTACAGCCACTATGGAGAACAGTGTGGAGATTCCTTAAAAAACTGGAAATAGAACTGCCTTATGATCCAGCAATCCCACTGCTGGGCATACACACTGAGGAAACCAGAAGGGAAAGAGACACGTGTACCCCAATGTTCATCGCAGCACTGTTTATAATAGCCAGGACATGGAAGCAACCTAGATGTCCATCAGCAGATGAATGGATAAGAAAGCAGTGGTACATATACACAATGGAGTATAACTCAGCCATTAAAAAGAATACATTTGAATCAGTTCTAATGAGGTGGATGAAACTGGAGCCTATTATACAGAGTGAAGTAAGCCAGAAGGAAAAACACCAATACAGTATACTAATGCATATATATGGAATTTAGAAAGATGGTAACAATAACCCTGTGTACGAGACAGCAAAAGAGACACTGATGTATAGAACAGTCTTATGGACTCTGTGGGAGAGGGAGAGGGTGGGAAGATTTGGGAGAATGACATGTAAAATATCATGTAAGAAACGAGTTGCCAGTCCAGGTTCGATGCACGATACTGGATGCTTGGGGCTAGTGCACTGGGACCACCCAGAGGGATGGTATGGGGAGGGAGGAGGGTTCAGGATGGGGAACACATGTATACCTGTGGCGGATTCATTTTGATATTTGGCAAAACTAATACAATTATGTAAAGTTTAAAAATAAAATAAAATTAAAAAAAAAAAAAACTAGAGAGCTTAGTCATTATCAAAGTGAGGAGGATTCATATACTAAAGAGGGGTGACTAAGAAAAGTGGCTTGGATTTAGCAGATATTATCTTAAAGCTACTGGCCAGTGATAACAAAAGGGAAATGTGATGATACACAGGGCTTTCATCATGAAATAACAGAAATAGAGGAGGAAAAATTTTTAAAATTTGAATTATATTAAAAGATTGATTCAAGGGTGAATGCACATAAATTGAGAATTAATAATAATGATTTTAATAATTAAAAATAATGATTTTTTATGGTCTAGGCACCTTGTGTGGGTTATTTCATTTAATTCTCAAATAAGGTCTGTGACACAGATTTGAATGATATCCCCATTTTTAAAGGTGAAATGAAGCACTTAAGTCTCCTTCTGTCTGAGTGTGCAGAGCAAGCATGGCTGGCACCAAAGCTGAAGGACTTTGCAATGCTCTCCATAAGTCCAAATTCCAAAATGTCCATCTTCACTAGTATTAAAAAAACAAAGACTGTTTGAAATACTGGAGATTAACCAATCCAACAAATAGATGCAGTTTATGGATCAGTTCAAAGACCAAGAATTACTTGTCTTTGTTTTTTAAAACAACACAAATTTTTTTTTAAAAAACCCAATGGTGGTTTTATATTTTAGAAACAATAACATTATCTGCATGATCCAACTTTAACATATATTTGTAAATTAACACACATGGCTTATTTCTGGAAGGAACTTCAGAATAGTATCTGGAGAATGGAGAATGAACACTGCCTCTTTTCTGAACTCCACAAGGGGCCATTTTGGAACCAATAATGCATTTCAGCCTTGGTAATTATTAAGTGTGTCCAGGGGCAATTGCCATTTCACACAATTGCTCTCTTTACACTATCTTCTAAATGCTGCTAGTCTCATTACTTTAATTATTTTTGCAATTGATTCCCAAATTTTACTATTAGGTAATTTAATTAATGATTTCATTGGTAACCCCATGTAGTTAAAGCATGTTTCAGTTTGGGTAAACAAACTCTGGATTTAAATTTTTTCCTTAATAATTATGAAATTTGTACCCAGAGTTCAAGAATGACCCCTGAGGAATTTTTCTCTTATTGTAAAGTAGATAGCATTAAAAGAACTCTGAGCATTGATCAAGTGGAACAGTTCTCCAGTGATTAAAGCATCAATGAAGATAATTCTCTACCCTCCTCTGATGGGTAAAAACAAGAGCAAAGATAATTACAGTCCAAGAGTGATTCTAACCATTAATCAGCTGCCTCTTCTAAGCAGGTTTATATCTGGGGGGAGGGGACTGACAGCTATTGTTTTCTTCTTAAAGCATGTGTCTGACTGGGTTGCTCCCTTGCTGAAACCCTGTGAATGATGTGCCATTGCACCAAAGATGAAGTTGAAAATGCCTAGTTTCCTTAGAAGACTCTGCCTAGTAGTCCCTGCCTATCTCTACACTGATGCTCTCTCTCTTCTTCCTTGCTATAGATTCACTGGGCTCCTCATTCACAGGATTACTCCTCCCCTCCTTCCTGTCATAGAGCATCTGTTCTCAATAGTAATGTTGCCTGTGCATGGAAATCCCTGTCCTCCAGCTTCCACTGAGCCATTTTATCATTTCAAAGTGAAATCACCCTTGACCATTCACATGGTGCCAGATTTCCTTATTACTAATGTCTGAGCGTTATGCATACCTTATTCTTAGCAATTAGAATTATAAAATTACATTTATGTGTGACTATGAAATTAAACCATGTTTTCTCCATTAAACAGTGAGCTATGAGAGTCAAGATCATGTCTGTTTCTACTTAGCAATGATCATAAAACATAGCATATTGTGATTACTCAACAGATTCATGGAAATGAAGTATAGTAAGCTTTTGGATATTCCAAGAGTAGTAGTATAGTACAATGAACATAGTCTGGTTGAGTGGAAGGTTAATATAACATGTGTTTTAAAGAAAGAAACAATTGTGTTCAAATGATGCCTCTTCAATTTGACAAATGTCTCATTTATAGAGTGGGCATATTACCAAATGGGACAATTCTGAGGATTAAATGAGTCAATTCTGTCATTGTGCTCCAACCAAATTTAACTTGATTCATGGAGTGTTGTGAAGCAAGTATTTTATTGATTGATTCATTCAATAAATTTTTATTGAACATATATGATACACATAGCAAGCTTTGTACTATGGGTTTTAAAGTGAAACTCTTTAAGACTACTCCCGGCCTTCACAAGCTTTTCTGACCCTACACTAACTGTAATGCCACCGTAGCTACCAACAGACTAAAAGAAATGCACATGAGCCAACTTGAGATCATGTAAAATGGTAATACTGTAGATTCATATGCATGATGAAGTATGCATGAAGTATGCAAAAGTACTATTATACCTTTATTGTGTGATGATATTATTGTTATATTTTAATTGTTGACATCCTGGGCTCTTTAATTGAGTTGAGATCCACAAAGCTAGTATGCTATTATGACCCCACAGTTTTATATCTGAATTGCTCTTATTAGACATTTACTTAGCAAACACAGTGTTTTCTTGTTTGTTTTTGCTTTCAATTTCCCTTGATTGAATGACTACCCCTTGAGTCAGTGACTATTCACTAAAGATAGTGGGAAAATGATGGGTGCTGTGAATCATTTCCAACAGGTTACTAAGTGACCCAGATTTCAAGTACAAAAATAGCAAACTACACAACACTGGTGAAAGTTCAGGCTGGATTCTGAGGTGGTTGATCTGCTTATAGAATGTTCTGAGTAGCAGAAGAGAGAGAATCTCTGTGGTGACAGAGTCTGAGATTTTGCACCCCATTTTACAAATAGGGTTTGGTACTCTAAAAAGGGACTGATTTTACAATTAATTTCTTATTTTATTTTTTTGAATATAAAATTATTTTGCACATGTATCCTAAACTATATTTTGAGGTACACTATGGTATTTTTCATATCAATAGTCAGACAAAGTATAAAGTGATATCCAAAGCTTTAAAACTGGCATTTAAAATTAAATCAAGAAAGGGAAATAGGGATTTCTCTGATGGTCCAGTGGTTAAGTATCTGCCCCACAATGCAGGGAATGTCCATTCAATCCTTGATCTGGGAAGTAAGATCCCACATGTCATGGGCAACTAAGCTGGCACGTTGCAATGAAGATCCCATGTGCTGCAACTAAAACCTGATATAGCCAAGTAAATAATATTTTTTTAAAAAAAGGAAGGGAAATAGTAGTTACTCAATTAACTATAACAAGACACTTAACTGTGGGTAGAATCTCCAATGATCCTAACTAGTATTAGACTGGCAAACTATTTTTTCCCATTTTATCAATAGGGAAATTAAGACTCAATGATAATAAGTAACTTGTATAAGTAACATGGCCAACTAATTATTCATTATTACTATTCTCTATTAATTATTACTATAATCAGTTATTATTGATATTATTAATTAAACAGCTAATTATTTATTACTGTTTCTCTGAACTAGAATGCCACCTCCATGAGAGCAGAAACAGCTTAATGGTTATTAAATCACTGAAAGTATCTTAGAACCTATAGCTTATTAAAACCAAAATAGGTGTTTAAGGATATTTTCTTGAACTATTTAACTATTTTAAATATTTTAAATACTCATGACGAACTATGATTCTGAAATAATAGAAAGGGGCTACATAGCCTAACAAATTTAATTAATAATTTTATTTTTATTAATTTCATTCTTCTGAAACTGTTAGCACAGTGAAGGGAAAGTGAAAGTCACTCAGTCATGTCCAACTCTTTGTGACCCCATAGACTATACAGTCCATGGAATTCTTCAGGCCCTAATACTGGAGTGGGTAGCCTTTCCCTTCTCCAGCAGATCTTCCCGACCCAAAAATCAAACTGGGGTCTCCTGCATTGCAAGCCGATTCTTTACCAACTGAACCAGGTTAGCACAATAACCTCCCTTTTAATAATTAGTATAATTTTAAAAATTATACACTATGCTTGAACTTAATCATTTCTTTTAAATACATTTATCAATTAAAACATTTATCAAAACCTTTTTTTTTTTCCTAATTTTAGAACGTACAGCTACATTAGCCTAACTTGAAAGCAGTTTAATTTTCATACTGCCTCTCGATCTTTCCATTTGCTTCTGCATATAGGACTTTTTATATTATTGTTCCATCACATTAAAAAATAATCCACAAAATGGACTAATATCATTGTGTTTTCACCAGGGTTTTAACACTATTTAGTGTGGTATTGGTTTCTTTCTACTTTGGAAATAGGTCTTTTAATCAGCAGAAGTTATAGTAATCTATTCTTCCATAGAATGTTGTGTGATAGGCCCACTTATTCTTCTCTAGACATGTTATATCCATCGTTAGTTTATAAGTCACCACTTTAATAACAGAAGGGACTTAATCCGTATCAGTTGATCCAGAGGAGATACAATTAGGACCAAGTCAACATTCAGTCCCTGTAGCAAGGAGGAAGGATTCCTGAATGGTTGGATTCTATCTACTTAAAATAGGTGGTAGTCGCAAAGAGTCGGACACGACTGACAGACTGAACTAAACTGAACTGAATCACTATACAACATGAGTTCATTAAGTGAAAGTCACTTCATACTAGCTCTCTGTTAATAGTCTTTCCTTAAATAGCTTTTTTTCCCCCCCAAGTATCTCTAGTTATAGTTAAGTAACTCAACTCATTAATCATGGAAACAAAATGACCTGAGAGGTGAACATATTTTACAGTTGACAGGGTTTGACTGATATTCAGAGGAATGAAGAGAATTCAGTTTGTCAGTAAGGGAAAATTTCTGAAACGATACAGGAATGTACTGTTTACTGCTCGTTTTAATTTGAGTGGCTGGTTTTACTTGGATCCTCTTATGTGTCAGGCACTGAACTAGACAGAGAATAAAAGCCAGACTGGATGACTCACAAGATGGAGTTAAGATTGCTGGCAGAAATATCAACAACCTCAGATATGCAGATGATAGCACTCTAAAGGCAGAAAGTGAAGAGGAAGTAAACACCCTCTGATGAAAGTGAAAGAAGAAAGTGAAAAAGCTGGCTTAAAACTCAACGTTCAGAAAACAAAGATCATGGCATCTGGTCCTATCAGTTCATGGCAAATAGATGGGGAAAAAGTAGAAACAGTGATAGATTTTGTTTCCTTGGGCTTCAAAATCACTGTCAAAATCTCTGGGACAGTGACTGCAGCCACATAAGATACTTGATCCTTGGAAGAAAAGTTATGACAAACCTAGACAGTGTATTAAAGACATCACTTTGCTGACAAAGGTCTGTATAGTCAAAGCTATGGTTTTTCCAGTAGTCAGGTACAGATGTGAGAGTTGGACCATAAAGAAGGCTGAGCACTGAAGGACTGATGCTTTTGAACCCTGGTGCTGGAGAAAACTTTTGAGAGTCCCTTGGACTGCAAGGAGATCAAAGCAGTCAATCCTAAAGGAACTCAGTCCTGAATATTCATTGAAATGACTGATACTAAAGCTGAAGCTCCAATACTTTGGTCACCTGATGGGAAGAGCCAACTCACTGGAAAAGACCTTGATGCTGGGAAAGATTGAGAGCAAGAGGAGGAGGCGGCGACAGAGGATAAGATGGTTGGATGGCATCACTGACTCATTGGACATGAGTTTGAGCAAACTCTAGGAGATAGTAAAGGACAGGGAGGCCTGGCGTGCTGCAGTCCATGGGGTCACAAAGAGTAGGACATGACTTAGCGACTGAACAACAACAGAATAATGAAAGAAATCAATTCACTTAGTCAGTGCTGTTGATCACACTGTGCTTCCCAGATCTTTCTGGTTTTCTTGGCAAGACCATAGCTCTCATGGCTGTCAAGAGTAAGACCAAATATCAGGGCTCCCAATTCAACACTGTTCTTCTTTCTGGGGATTTAAGTTTTTATCTATTTCATATAATGACTGGCATGAAAGTACACTTGAAGTTTAAGTTCAGTGACCTCCAAAATGTTCACAAACTACTGTAAGAATCATGGCAATTTAGTCATAAAAGGTTAATAGAGTGAAACACAGGAATGTAACTCATGATGTGGCAACTTAGATGTATAAAGTCCTTTCCTCACAAATGTTTATTAAGGTAGACGTTTCCAGCTTTCAGAGGAGGGAATGAAAGGTCAGAGGCAGTCAGTAACTTGTCCAAGGACAAAGACTGTGCTGTGACACAGCAGGTCCCAGTACTCTCCATAGCCATCAAGAGCATCGGGGAAGCACTAACCAATCTTTTCACTGAGTGATCTGAGAGGACACTGATGCCAGCCCCATTTGCACGTGAGGAATATGAAAAGTGACATACTGCTAAAGCGAAGAAGGCACTTCTATTGTCGGCAGAACCCCCGCAACAATGTCTGAGATGATACTAAATAACATGAGCTTTTGAGTCAAAGGAAAATACCTTACATCTTAACTTCTTATCTTAATGTATTATGTACTGATTATTAAGTGTATGAATATGGAAAATTACTTCCTTCCCTTTACCTTCAACTTCCTCTTCTATGATGTACAGATTTAAAAAACTCCCCTATACAGCTATTGCTTATGTGAAAAGTTAACACTATCAATAAATAGCCTAAAACAGTGACAGGAAAACAGATGCTAGTTTCAGGATGTCTGCTTCAATTTTTGTATTACATCTATGAATATCACACTGAGTGAAGTCAGACAGAGGAAGACAAATATATTGTATCACATATGTGGACTCTATTATTAAAATGATGCAAATGAACCTATTGTAAAAACAGAAACAGACCCACAGACTTGGAAAGCAGACCTATGGTTACCAGGAGGTAAGGGTGGAGGTAGGGATAAACTGGGAGTTTGGGGTTGACATGTTCACACTGCTGTATATGAAACAGATGATCGACGGGGATCTACTGTACAGAACAAAGAACTCTACTCAATATTCTGAAATAACCTACCTATGGACAGGGAGGGCTGGCGTGCTGGGATTCATGGCGTCGCGAAGAGTCGGACACGACTGAGCGACTGAACTGAACTGAACCGAACCTATATGGGAAAAGAATCAGAAACTAAGAATGGATAGAGAGAGAGAGAGAGAGAGAGAGAGAGAGAGATTGGAGAAAGAAATGGCAACCCACTCCAGTGTTCTTGCCTGGAGAATCCCAGGGACGGGGAAGCCTGGTGGGCTGCCATCTGTGGGGTCGCACAGAGTCGGACACGACTGAAGCGACTTAGCAGCAGCATAGAGAGATACATCGGAGAAGGCAATGGCAACCCACTCCATTACTCTTGCCTGGAAAATCCCATGGGCGGAGGAGCCTGATAGGCTGCAGTCCATGGGGTCGCGGAGTCGGACAAGACTGAGCGACTTTGCTTTCACTTTTCACTTCCATGCATTGGAGAAGGAAATGGCAACCCACTCCAGTGTTCTTGCCTGGAGAATCCCAGGGACGGGGGAGCCTGGTGGGCTGCCGTCCATGGGGTCGCAGAGAGTCGGACACGACTGAAGCGACTTAGCAGCAGCAGCAGCAGCGAGAGATATATGAATAAATCACTCAGCTGTACACCTGAAACTAATACATTTTAAATTAACTATAATACAAACCAAACATATATATATATATATATATATATATATATATATATCCCAGTATTTACAGTCAAAAGTGTACTTTGAAATCTTCAGAGGCGCTCAAAAAGTTCTTTGATTTTTATTTATAATACTGGCAAATTGGGAACAATGTAAGTGTCCAAAAATACAGAAACATTTATACATGTCATTGTTTCTATTGTAGATCTTCAATATTGATCATATTACTAAAATAGATATTGTCAATATCAAATGAAATAATTTCAAAATGCATAGTTTTATGCCCATAATGTAAAATATATATGTAAAAATTGACCTTACACCTATGACCTACAGAGTCCAGTGAAACTATTCTGAGATTGCTCAGACATAAAAAGTTACCCAGATAATGACTCATTGGTCCAAGCAAACAACAGAACCAAGCCAGAGTCTGCTGGAAAGGGACTACACAAAGCTGTGACTAAATGGAGGAAACAGGGGACTTATGACTATATATGCAAATAAGCTAGCCTCAAATGAATAATAATAACACTTACTTTACAGAGCTTTGTAGATTCAGCAAAATAAAGCATAAAATGATTCTAAGGACAGGAAAAATAACTCGGAATTTTCATTTATTACATATATATTTAAGCTAATGTTGATAATGATATGATATATTTTAGCTAAAAAAGAGAAGACATGTAGAATGTAAGAATTGCCTTTGTATGTTTAAATAATCATTCTTAACATGGTCTCACCTTCCCAATTGCTTGTTTTGACATCTGAAAGTATACAAAGGGAGGAAACAAATTTTACTTCAACATCAATAAATATAAAGCCTAAAGTATGGCAACATAAAAGCTTGTTTTACCATGAATCATCTTATCTTTAATACTATGGTCAAGACTCCATGCTGGAGTCTGAGCATGGATTTGAGTGACTCTACAACTTGTTTTCCCTCCTTGGATGTAAATGTAATGCAAATTAGAGATTGACTTTTGTTTTAGGAATACAGCAAGAAAACCATTCAGGAGAATGAGGAGAGAATTCATGAAAGGACAGACAGATAGGGCAAGTAACACCTGAAAATCCCTTGTCTATTCCGTAGTCACCTACTTCTTACATGAGCTGAAGCTTGAAAGCACCAGGAGGGACTGGGAATAAAATAAGGACTAATTCTTTGGTATTACTGTTGTCCAAGTGAGGTGGTAGAACTAAGCAATTTTCTATGGAAAAAAGTAGGAAAAATAGGATCTTATAGAGACCAACATGCCTTTTATTTTCAAATTTGGAGAAACAGAAAAGGAAGGGCAGTACTTGCTAGGTACTAAACTATTCATGAATAAAGCCAATACCTTTCAATTTTCCCATCTAGAAACTTGACAGATGTGGTCAAAAGCCAGTATGTAGCGCTCCTTTTTGAACATGAAGCATCAAGTTAAATGTCAGCCCCCAGCCCTGCAATAATAGAATATTAACATCTGATTGAGACCTACAAAAACGGATCCCCTGCCACGCCCGACCTCACTGTGTAAAGAGGTTCATATGTTTTGGACACACAGACTATGCTCTGTAGTGTTTATTTTGAGAATCTTACACGATCCGTCCAGTGGTCCCCTTTCACATGTCACCTCTACAAACTTATCCTCCCTTAACCAGTATTTACTGAAACAGAATTTGAATTTTTAAGGAATTAGATCAATGTTCTCTTTCAATGTGACTTGAACAAATTTTCCTTCTTGCTACAAGATGACTAATCACAAAGGACTCATTTGTAATGTCCTAAATAATGAATTATTTTTATTATGCTTTTGCTCCAAAAAGTGTTTTTTAAAGCCCAAAATGGCACATGGTTCCCATACTATGAAAATTATGTTGGATGATAGTAAAATGCTTGCTTGGAAGTGAGGTTGATGCTAAATTATTAATTAAATCTTACATCAGAATTCCTTATTAATTCCTATATGAGGAACAGTATTAGCTGTATTATTTAGGATTCATAGGCTTTGCTATGCATTATACAGTACCTGAAAAATATTTCCCTATGCAAAGCACCATTAAAATTAATGATGTAAGGAAGCAGTCCCATAAAATTATGCACTCATGTTCTCATAAAAAGCAATGACAATTGTGATCATGTTTACCAGGTGGTTTCTAGGGTATAACTTACAATACTGTGTGGGGATTCGTTCAGTAGAGGTCTCTGCAGCATATCTGATGCAGAACTTCTCTTGGGGTGTATAAATTTTCTTCTCCATAACATTAAGTCCCTTCCTTTTAACATGGCATACATATGGTCTTTTATATATGATCTGAATGGTCTTACAATCATCTATAAGTTCATTAAATAATTACTCAAAGTAATGTCCCAATCTGTTAATGAGTATTTGACTCTTAGTCAAGGAATTAGTACAGCCGTAATACCACAGTGGATAAAGACAGTGGATAAGACACTTGAAGTTCCACCATGTTTGAAATACTCTCTCTTATGTGTGGGAAAATACCAAATGGGATTTGAAGTACTGTTTCTCTCAATAGTACTACAAAAATTCAAGTGTAGACTCCTAACATTTGCCACATTTGTGATTCTGAAAACTGGGAAGGTAAACTGATCAGTGTTCACACAAATAGATTTTAGTTCTGAGTGTCTAATGCAGAGCCCAATGATTTATAAATATTTGATAGGAAAAGTGATTCTCTGGAAAGATGGCCTTTTAAGGCCATCCCCCAGGGTAAAGTCCAAGTATGAGTGAGGGAGACAGATGAATGAAATCATCTCTTCTGCTTATGTTAGTTAAAAAAGAAAGAAAATGGTACAGCAACAACCAAAATAGTGACTTTCCTACAAAGAAACTATTTAGTTTATGTGATTTGATATTAAAAGTCATTCTCATGAGGTTCTTATAATTGGTTTGATTTTAAAAACTTGTTCAGGGCAGAAGTTCAGGGGAGAAGCTGTATTTATACTTATGGCTGATTCATGCTGTTGTATGGCAGAAACCAATACAATGCTATAAAGCAATTATCTGCCAATTAAAAATAAATTTAAAAAACAAACAAGCCTTGAATCAGGACACTTTGATGTATAACCTACTCTGTTGGAGGTCATATATTAGTCAACAGGGATATCAAGAAGAGCAAGAAGTATTTCTTGTCATCATACAGCTCACATTCTCATGGAAAGCCAGGCACAGAGCAATATTCTCAAAAGCCAGGCCCACTGTTTCTAAAAGCCACATGTCTATATTTGGTGTCATCTGTATAGATAAAGTTTTAAAAGATTTTCAAATATTCCTCTTGTTCCAGATGGGTTTTAAGTAAGTTTGGTTAGTAGCTAAGAAAGTCACTCAGATAAACAGCTACTAATTAACTTATGTGCAAGTCAAAATAAAGTTCGAAATCTTCCTGCAGCACATTTAGTCCATAACTAGAAGTTATATTCATCTACTTATTTTAATGTATTAATATTTTGTCCCTCCATAGTAAAAAGAGAAAATTACTAGCTCACAGTGTTGTTTATTTGACCCATTATTAACACCTGTTATAGGTCAGGCATCATGCCAGTCACTAGGATGCAATGATGATTTAAAACTAGTATTTCTCCTGATGCATGAAGTGCATGGGCTTCCCAGGTGTTGCCAGTGGTAAAGAACCCACCTGCCACTGTAGGAGACATAAGAGATGTGGATTTGATCCCTGGGTTGGGAAGATCCCCTGCAGGAGGGCATGACAACCCACTCCAGTATTCTTGCCTAGAGAATCCCATGGACAGAGGAGCTTGGCAGGCTAGAGTCCACAGGATCGCAAAGAGTCAGACACGACTGAAGCAGCTAAGCATATAAGCATGCATGAAGTGTATATTCTAAAGATTATGCACATGTAGTACTCCTTGGTTATTGGCAAATATTTTAGACATTTAGATATGATAGGTTTTCTTCTTTTATCTGCTTCTTCTCAAAATGTGAGAGACTCACCTCAAGAAAAAATAAATTCTTATATCTCATTCTCCTGTGGATACCTAGGGGATAATTTATTGCACAGTGTATATGCTAATCTTTTAAAGTTGTGCCTTGCTCCTTATTTCTCCTTTGTTTTGGAGTAATGAAAATTGATTGCTATGGAGTAGGTCAGATTTTTAGTGTAGACTGAGAATCAATGAATTAAATTTGTCATCTACCCTTTCTATGTCAGACCAACTGGTCAACTTGAAGCACACTGATCCCTGCCTGGGCATTCCCTAACAACTCATCTGAAAATACAGAGGAAGAAGAGACAAGCTAAAGGGACCAGGGAGACTAAGTGGAGTCAGGTTGAGAGCAAGAACATGTAATTCTGTTGAACTCTTCATTTATTATCTTACTGTAACACTATGATCATTAATGATTGATTACAACATTTTGACCCAGCAACAGTTTGTCATTGACCCTGATCACCAACTGCCTCTGTCTTTTAAGGACTAGCTCTTACATTTGCTCCCTAACACAAATATATATTATAAAAAGAAGAGACTGAAATACATTATCTTTGCAGAGACATCAAGTTTCCCACCTTACTTTAAGAATCTACTTTTCTCGTAAAATGCCACATGAGCATCCCTAGACAATAGAAGTTGAAGGTGCATTTTTCTTCTTCAAAACTTTTTGCAGTCTAGGCTCAAAAATCTATAGTTTTAAAGTGACCTAAGGGATTCTTCTAATCAGTTGAGATTTGTTGTTTTATTTTTAATTTTAACAAATAATCTCAAGGGAATTATGTTGAGTTTCACCCCCCACCGCCCCCCACCACTGGGAAAAGGGTATCTGAGACCTCTCATACATTTTTTCACAACTTTCCATGAATCAGTAGTCATTTTAAAGCAGAAAGTTTAAAAAAAAGCAACAAAAACAGAAAATTTAAAAAACACATTATAAAATAAGAAATAATAAAGCAAAAAAATATTAAGAATAAAATCTCCTTGTTACCAGCAATTTGACTAGGCAACGAATGTAAATGATGACTACAGACAATGTCCACATTCAACATAAATTAAACTATAATATGTACACCTACTCATGCCATAATTTTGAAATTCCCCAGTGCTCTTGACATCTTATAGAACTCATTTATTCAAGTCACAGTCTGCTAATAACTATTCAACTCATACTAATGCTACAGAATAAAATTCTAAGAAAAAAGTATACAATTTATGACCCAGTCTTAGACAGACGGTTAAATGATTATTCCTAAAAGGTTCAGCTCTGTGACAAGATCAATTGCTATTGCAAATATATATGGTGTTTCACACCTCACTCAACTCTACTGAGCAAAACTGAATATGGGAAAACCATCTAATACTGAATATATCCCATGCTTGCTCCAATTAAAAATGGATCTGAACATTCAGGGATGTGGGTCTCTCCCCTGAATTTGGAAAGATAAAGAGAGCTTAATTAATGGCACAAGAGGTGTGAAAATATTGCTGTGTGATGGGAAGCACATGGAGTTTTCAACCATGCAACCGAAGAATTGGCAAGGACTTTCAAGTCCACTGCCAGCAGTTCTCTTCCTCTGTTCCTCCAGATTTTGCCAGCTGGAAAGCATGGGCCATGCTGTCTTTCCGCTTTCCTCCAAGCGGTGAAGCTTGCTCTGCTGTTAGACACTCAAACCAATTCACAAAATAAACCCTGCCTGGGTTTCAGGAAATCAATAATTCAGAGAGTTGAAAATGGTTAAAAGCAACATCTAGAACTGAAGGAACAGGAATTTGTTATTAATTTATTTAAGCATCTTTCCCTTGGTGGTTTACTCACCAGGAAAACAGACCTACTGGCCAGCTACAGAGTAGAGTTTCATAGTAGCAAGAGTCTAATTTTCGTCAATAATTTTGCCCATGGCACCTTAACCTTTCAGCAGTATTTGACACAGTTGCTTACACTTTCTTCTTTAAATGTTTTCTCCTCTGTCATGAGTGACAAAAACTTCCTAGGAAACTTTTCCTAATTTTATGAACTCTCCTACTCAAACCCCAGCTCCCTTTCATCTGTTTCTCTCTCTCTGACACACACACACACACACACACAGACACAAAACGGTTTTAAATTTAGAGAAAAAATGAGAAGATAGGAGTTCCCATATACCAGCCACTCAGTTTCTCCTTTATCAACATCTTATATCAGTATGACACATTTGTCCTAATTAATGAATCAACATTGTACATTATTAGTAAATAAAGCTCATGCCTTTTTAACATTACATAATTTTGTACCTAATATCCTGGAGTCCTAGGAACTCTTAAATGAATTTTTAAAATTTGCATACAACAAGGATCATTCTTTGTGCTGTAAAGTTCTATGGATTTTGATAGAACCACTGTGTCCTGTTCTCACCATTACAGAATTATAGAATAGTTTACCACCCTAACAATTCCCTGTGTGTCACGAAGTCAACATGCTCCCTGAACCCCTTGCAACCAGTGACTTGTTTACTGACTCTGAAGTGCCACGTTTTCTTGACTATCACAAAAATGGGATTTTACAGTTTGTAGCATTTACACACAAGCTTCTTCCTTAGTGGCAAAGTACTGTGAAGACCACCCATATCTTGCTGAGGCGTGACAGCTCACTGCTTTTTGTCACTGAGTATTGTTCTGTTGTATGGATGCATCAGAGGTTGTTTATCCATTCACCCATTGAAAGACGCCTTATTGCTTCCAGTTCTTGGTGATTAGGGAAAAAGCTGCCATAACATTCACATGCAGATTTTGTGTAGACATAACTTTTCAAATGAGATGAGCAAAGACCTATGGGTGTGACCGCTGGATGGCATTGAAAACCATGTTTTAGTTTTGCAGGAAACTTCCACAGTGTCCCAAAGTTACTGTGCCATTTTGTATTTCCATGAATAATGAATGAAAGTTCCCATCGCTCACACATTCTCAGTGACTAGTACTATTTTTGAAAAGTTTGAGTTATTTTAGAAGGTGTATAGTGATATTGCATTGTTTCTTTAATTCACATTTCTCTAGTGAAATATTATGCTGAGCATCTTTTCATATGTTATTTGCCATCTTTATATATGTGTTTGCACTGATTAAGTCTAGATGTTGATCAAAACCCAATTTGGTGATGTATCCTCCACTATTTCTATTCTCTTTTCTTTTAATGTTAGTATATTGAAAGTAAGCTAACTAATTCTCTAATGAATATCTGTATTATGTATTTGTATATAACGAGTGGCTTATTTTGTTAACAAATCCTTTGAACCTGAGATGAAAAGTGAAAACTTGGCAAAACGCTAGGTCATCACAGAGGGCCGGGCGGGGCTCCCTGTGATATACAGCAGGTCCCCACTGACTAGCTATGCTACACGTAGCAGTGTTTGTGTGTCAATGCTGCTTTCTATTTGTCCCGCCCTCTCCTTTCCCTACTGTGTACACAAGGCCATTCCCGGCATCTACATCTCTATCCTTGCCCTGGAAATAGGTTCATTACTACCATTTTTCTAGATTCCACATCATATGTTAATGTATATGGGTGCTTATTTTCTAATTGTTGAGTTTTCAGAGTTCATTGCTTTCATTAGAGTCCTTCGCACTTTAAACAGATAGTTAAAATTGCTTCTCTGATAATTAACAACTGTGTCATTATCTGAGTGTGGTTCTGGTGATTGCTTGGTCTTTTCAGATTTTATCTTCTCTTGCCTTTGGCCTGTCTTTGAATATTTTTGTTGAAAACTGGCATATAATATCATGTAACTGCAACTGAAGTGAAGGAGGAAACAGACAGAACAGGCTCCATCTTGAAAGCAGGGCTCCATCTTGGGCTGGACTGTGGTCTTTGAGCTATGTGCCCAGTATCTATGGAAACGACGTACCGACTGGAAAACCAGACCTCCTTCCCTCCCCTTGCCCCCCAGATGGAAGAGCCCCAGGGCTCGTACCTAGACTCTCTGTTGCCTAAAAGAATTATCTGTGTAACTGAATAGAATAATAAATTCTATTATGCTTATTGGGGTATGACCACAGGCCTATTGATATTTGTCCACTGTTAATTACCTAGGCTTAAGGCATATGAATCACGGGTTAACTTTGATTGTATCTTTCTTCTCCTTTGTTCAGACTAGTTTCAGGGAATTTGGGGAGGTGGGCTTGGGCATGTACACTTAGGGTATATAAGGTTTTCACAAAAACTGGTCAGGGTCCTTGGCTAAGAGGAGACTCTGACTTGGGCCCGCTGGTGTAATAAACTGCACTGCCCTATCTGCATTGTCCTTCTGAGTGAGTTTGTTTCCTGGAATGTGTGGCTATAAAAGAAGTACATCTTCATTTTGTATTTTATACTTTTCTGGCTAAGAACTTGGATGAATACTGCATTTTTTGTAACTGTAGGTTCTAGAGGCTTCAACTTCCTTAAATGACTTTTGTTGTTGTTTCTCTTATTTATTCTGGGCTATCCTATGTATTCTTCCTCAAGGATAGCCTATGTCTTGCTATTCTTTCCTCTGCAGTCCACTGTTAATATGTTGGATTCCTTTTGTAATACTAAGATTCTGGAGATGGGAACATTCTCTAATTGTCCAATTAATGTTCCACCTTTTGGTGGACTATGGCTCAAAGTTGTGACCTTAACAATTGTTTCTACATTGGGACAGCTCTTTTTCCCTAACCCATATTCCCTTCCCTGGCTGCAACATTCCCAATCTATTTTGCTGATTCCCTTATCCCTATTAACAAGGTTTCTTTTCCTTTTTTATCTATGTAGGAAGAACTGTAGTGGCTGGAGTGGGAAAAAATAGTTCTTTCTCTATAGTTTGGATAAGGCTGTGGCAAAATTTTGTTTGGTCCCTCCACTTCTGTACATTAAGAATTTGACATGAAAAAAGTTCTAGAAATATTCATATCAACAATTTATTTTTCCATCTCCCTCCTCCACTCCCCCACCTCTTCATCATAAGAGAGTGAATAGGGAATCTTTTTTCAAGTTCCCACTGCAAGAAGCTGGTGGGGTTCCTGCAAATAAAGGCCATAAAGATGCAGAAACCCTAAGTCTGTGGCCCTAGCACTTTCTTCCTCTTAGGCTAGTCCACAGTCATCCAACAAAAATTCATAAGGAATTACCATTTAATTTTGCCCATCACTTCATGGCTCCAATAGCTTCTCCCCAGTTTAAGCACCCTCCACTGTGTCTCTGCATCTTTCTCTCTCACCAGGTTTTGGTTTGGTGATTTGCCCGTGTAACCTCAGTTCTCTGATGGGTGCAAGGTAAATTGTTGATTTTCAGTTTGCCAATCTTTTACTTGCTTGTAAGAAGAGCAGTGATAACTTTCAAGTTCTTTACTTGTTGAAGCTGAAACCAGAAAAGTCCTCTGTCTGGCATATATATTTATATATATATATATATATATATATATATATATATATCACATTAGATACACTATACCATATGGCTACACCATATCCAATCTAATAGGTTTAATTCTCTTACTGTATTATACATACATCTGTCTCATATCCCTGTAGCAGCTAGCACAGTTTCTTGTACCTCATACATTCTTAAAATAATTTTGAATGATAAATGAATTATAGAACAACACTTTTTATAAATTTAAAACTAAATCTGAAATTATATACATTGCTGAATAATAAGTATGGCAGCTGAAATAAAGGGACAATAAAGAGAATAAAAATAAAATAAGACAAAACCCAGAGGTTTCCTAGCCTACAAATGCCATAGGCATTCTTCAGACTATAAATTTTCTACACTCAAGATATATTTACAATCCAACTTTAAAAACGCTTAGTTATTTTAATCCTTTGATATGGGAGCAAAATAAGATATCAAAATTCTGAAGGTGTTTATGGTGACCATTTGTCTTGAAATGGAATCAAGTGTTGGAAAACATAGGGGTGGTCCTGCAGAGGAGAAAGGAACCATCCATAAATGGCAAAGAAGTGTTTAAAAACTCACAAATAGTATCTCTCAATAAGAAGGATAAATGCAATTCTAGGGAATTCTTGGAGAACAACAGCACACTTATTTAAAAACCTACAGTGACAAAGACTATGGTCTATGATTTTCTCATTAACTTGTCTCAATAACCTTGACTCTAGAAGGATATGTCAGTGAGGTGAGGATTTTTCCTTGCCCAGTTTTCAGTACAGAAGTGAGAAATAACCTTGGCGATGTTCTGAAATAACTTTTAAGGAGATGCTCAGCCTTAATTTAGAGTGAGTCTGAGTTCTATTTATTCAAGTGGGGTTAATGAAACATGAGAATATCTATGAGTCTGTCAAATGTACACTATATGAGTAATACTAACTGGTTATTATCAGTGAACCAGTCTATTGCTCTGATGTTATAGCACATGTCTTAAAACTTTTTATCACAGTTGAATAAAATGGAATAATTAAATATAGCCACGGAAAATTCAAATGTTGTCATCTGTAGAAACCATGCTCATGGCAATGACATTCTTCACATATAATTTAGACCCACATTTGTATTAAAGATAATTAGCTTGTCTAAAGAATTAATCTTTCAAAGAAATATTCACATCAAAAATATTGCATGTTTTATAGTGTCTGCAAAATAGTACCTTAGTATTAAAAATGCAGGCCTCATACTAATTATATATGAAGGGCTCTCAAAGCATATCAGAGACCTCTGAAGAGGAAAGTTGTGGGGACAAGAATAAACAAAGTTGAATATTCTTGTTCCCATATCTAAAGTATAAAGATGACTTCTGCTTGATGCAGGGCATGACAAAGCCTGCCAAGGCAAATGCAGATCTATGAGGCATTGTGAAATTGCACTCATATATTTTTCCATGCCTGTGATTATTTGCTGATTTACTGTTGTCAAACTCCAGTGCTCATTCATTTAATCACAAGTCACTTCCCGACGTAATTTAAGGTGATCACTCATGAGAATCTGGGGTGTGCCAGGAACTTGAGGAACCATGCACTTTTGGATTCCTTGAGGAGCAATGAACTCCACTCCTCGAAAGGTCCAGAAAACTGAGATTAGTGGCTATGTGTGCTTGCAGTTTCAAACACTGAGATACATTTTGGCAGACTGGGTAAGATTTCTTTTCAAGACACTCCTGGACCTAGAATTAGCAGGCTGATGAAGCCCAAAACTCAATGTTTCTGAGGGCTTGTGGCCAGAGCATTGGCAGAAGCTGTCCCTTTGCCTATGTCAAGAGACTTTAGGCATCAGATTCATATGCTCCCCACTATTTTTCAAGAGAGAATGAAAACAGACTTCTACTTCCAAAGATAATCCTTAACTACCTGTGAGATTAAAGGGATAAACAAATTGTCATAAAAAATTGATATATCAGGCATTTTCTCTTTTCCCCACACCCTCTCAAGCACTTATCATTTGTATTTTTTTTGATGTTGCATGGTTGATGGGAGTGTAAATTGATACAGGCACTATACTGGATGCTTGGGGCTGGTGCACTGGGATGACCCAGAGGGATGGTAAGGGGAGGGAGGAGGGAAGAGGGTTCAGGATGGGGAACACATGTACACCTGTGGCGGATTCATGTTGATATATGGTAAAACCAATACAATATTGTAAAGATAAAAAAAAAAAAAAAAAACTAAAACGAGAACTACCATATGACCCAACAACCCAACTCAAGGGCATCAATTCAGTTCAGTTCAGTCGTCTGACTCTTTGCGACCCCATGAATTGCAGCACGCCAGGCCTCCCTGTCCATCACCAACTCCTGGAGTTCACCCAAACTCTTATCCATCGAGTCAGTGATGCCATCCAGCCATCTCATCCTCTGTCATCCCCTTCTCCTCCTGCCCCCAATCCCTCACAGCATCAGAGTCTTTTCCAATGAGTCAACTCTTCGCATGAAATGGCCAAAGTACTGGAGTTTCAGCTTTAGTATCATTCCTTCCAAAGAAATCCCAGGGCTGATGTCCTTCAGAATGGACTGGTTGGATCTCCTTGCAGTCCAAGGGACTCTCAAGAGTCTTCTCCAACACCACAGTTCAAAAGCATCAATTCTTTGACACTCAGCTTTCTTCACAGTCCAAATTTCGAATCCAGACATGACCACTGGGAAAACCATAGCCTTGACTAGACGGACCTTTGTTGGCAAAGGAATGTCTCTGCTTTTCAATATGCTATCTAGGTTGGTCATAACTTTCCTTGCAAGGAGTAAGTGTCTTTTAATTTCATGGCTGCAATAACCATCTGCAGTGATTTTGGAGCCCCAAAAAATAGAGTCTGACACTGTTTCCCCATCTATTTCTCATGAAGTGATGGGACCAGATGCCATGATCTTCGTTTTCTGAATGTTGAGCTTTAAGCCAACTTTTTCACTCTCCTCTTTCACTTTCATCAAGAGGCTTTTTAGTTCCTCTTCACTTTCTGCCATAAGGGTGGTGTCATCTGCATATCTGAGGTTATTGATATTTCTCCTGGCAATCTTGATTCCAGCTTGTGCTTCTTCCAGCCCAGCGTTTCTCATGATGTACTCTGCATAGAAGTTAAATAAACAGGGTGATAATATACAGCCTTGACGTACTCCTTTTCCTATTTGGAAGCAGTCTGTTGTTCTATGTCCAGTTCTAACTGTTGCTTCCTGACCTGCATATAGGTTTCTCAAGAGGCAGGTCAGGTGGTCTAGTATTCCCATCTCTTTCAGAATTTTCCACAGTTTATTGTGATCCACACAGTGAAAGGCTTTTCCATAGTCACTAAAGCAAAAATAGATGTTTTTCTGGAACTCTCTTGTTTTTTCATTGCCATAATTCAAAAAGATTCATGCACCCTTATGTTCATAGCAGCACTATTTACAATAGCCAAGAGATGGAGGCAACCTAAAAGTCCATCGACAGAGGACTGGATAAAGAAGATGTGATACACATATACAATGGAATATACTCAGCCATAAAAAAGGAGGAAAAATTGGGTCATTTACAGAGATCCACGTGGATGGATCTAGGGAGTGTCATACAGAATGATGTCAGTCAGAAATAGAAAAACAAATATATATTAACGCATAAATGTAGAATCTAGAAAAATGGTACAGATATCTTACCTGCAAAGCAGAAATATAGATACAGTTTAGAGAAAAAAATATATGAATATCAAGGGGGAAGGGGAGGGTAGGAGGAATTCAGAGATTGGAATTGACACATATACACTGCTGATACTATGTATAAAATAGATAACTAAGGGGAACCTACTGTATAGCACAGGAAACTCTAGTCAATGCTCTATGGTGATCTGAATGGGAAGGAAGTCCAGAAGGGAGGGGATATATGCATATATATAGTTGATTAATTTTGCTGTACAATAGAAACATAACATTATAAAGCAAATATACTCCAATAAAAATTAGTTAAAAATATACACTTATATGTCACACAGAGACCAGAGTTTTAAGACTTCTTACCTTCATGTTTGTGGTTGGCAAATGCTGATGCTTCCAAAACCTTGGATTAAGTAGCATGGCATTTTAGCTGTATTTCTAAGGATCCATAGTGCTTATAAGACTATTTCTCTGGTTCCAATCATTTTCATCCTTGTCCATCCCCTCGTCATTGTCAAAGCCTCATTGTGAGCCACAGATTCAATGATGTTCTTATTCAACCCATCATTTTTGGCAAATATTTTAAGAATTCTTACTAATTCCGTAACTCACCATTAAGAAAAAGATATTTCACAGAATTTAAAATCCATAGTATAAATAGGAGACACTAGAGTAGTAAAATATTTATACAATCTTCTCAGAACCTTTAATATGATAACATGATTCCTAAATGTCCAAGAGGAAAAAAATATATATATACACTTAGATATATTTAGAAAATACTGCAAATTATTCTGAGCTTTGTAGGATTAAGTGTTCAGGTCTTACAATTCAAAGATAATTAAGTCACAATTCTCTTCAGCTTAATGAGCCATCAACAAATTAAATAAGATAATATATGCAAATGATTTAAAAGTGGTCAATAACTATTAATCATTATTATTGGTAACATGCTACTTTTTGTTTTTCAACATTTTAATCTTTCTGATTTCATTATACCTATAATAAAATGTATAATCCCTAACTACAGTTTGATCTCACCCTTCTTTCCAATTCCTTGTGTCTCACCTCCATTCCTGTCTTCTTTCTATTCATATACATTTCTTTGAGTCCCCTACTCCTTTCTTTTAGCCGAGCATATCCTATAAGTCTACCTTTTCTCTTTACCTGGTTAATCTCTATTGATATGTCCAATCCCAACTCACAGGCCATCTTCCTAGAGAAGTCTTTCCTATAACTCAGCACTTGACATCAAGTATCAGGTACATAACATCATGCCAGTAATTACGAAATAAGTAATTACAAGTCATATATATATATGCATATATGTATATCTTTTCTTATAAGCTTGGCAAGGGAGGACAAAATTGTGTTCTGGTCATCACTGTATTTTTAGGTGCTGTATTTGTATTATCAGCAAAATAACACATAGTAGCTGCTTTACAAACATTTGTTTAATTAATGAATGACTGAAATAGAGGTAGGTTAACTGGTCAGCAGGAATGATCTAAAATAATTCCAACCACTGTTTGGAAAGAGAGAAACTCATAGACCTGAAGGCTTGAGAGCTATGAAGGCAGTATTCCAAATGATCTCTTTATTGATAAAACAGTTTTCTACTGTGACAATTTTTAAGAGACATTTTTGCATTGTAAGAGCCTCTCAAATGCTTTCATTTTAAGTTCATTGAAAAATCATCTTGGTTTTCTGATCGGTACTTTTTTCCAGCCCTTTCAATGTTCGGCACTTTAATGGGCACCTGCCTATATTTTTTCTGTTCTGCTTGTCAGTCTGCAGGCCAATTTCTGATATATTCCATACATTTTACTTCTATTAACATTTTTTCAAGCGAAATATCTCCTTATTTATGATGACTTTGACTCCTCATCTACTCTTTCAATTTCCTTGCACAAATGCTCAGGGAAATCTATATTTTCTATTTGAAAATGTATTTTATCCATTTAGATAAAAAAAAATTCCTTTCCATATCTCCCATAGAAAGCACCACATTTCTTTTTGTTCTGCTTTTGAAGATTTTTTTCCCTTGAATACTTTTGCCAAAAGAAGTATAAAATTCATTTTAACTTGCTTGAAAAGTGATAAAAGATATTCTTAAACCTTCTGAGGTATGTTTTTGTTAAAATTTACCTGGACAACGTTTTGCATCATAAATTAAAAGGATTATGCTTGCCCTTATGTAGGAAATATCTCCTAAAGGGTTTCAATCTGATTCACAAATTTTTAGATTCCGTCTCCCCAGGGGAGCTGACAGTCAGGATCTACATGAGGTGTTTGTATACATGAAAAAAAGGGGAACAGTTGAAAAATTACCTCAAAACCAGATTGTATGGACAGAGCCTCAGGCTCCTGCAGCCTGTCTGCTGTACAAGCTGGATTGTGCATTAATTACAGAGAAAAATCTACTAGTGTTGTACCTTGGCCATATTCAGTGGGAAAAATGTATTTCCTTGATGTTCAGTTCTTAGGATGAAATCACCGCAAATTTTCCTACTGCTTTTTTCACTGGTATTAAAAGCTTTGTAGACAGTTATTAAAGGAAGGACTTCCTATTTTATTAAAGGACATATTTTAGTGTAAATTTTTGATTGTAGATAATATGAAAAACAAACCTTCATTTGTTTATAAATAAAGATCATAAGGGGAAAACAGAAATCATCCATAATCTGTGAATCTACTGACATTGATTCCATCAAAATAGTTTTTTTTTTAATTTAATTTTATTTTTTTTAAACACAAAAGTACACCTCCCTACACACCTCTCTCCCTTATCCCTTGTTTCAGGCCATCTTATAAATGTGCTTTTGCATCTCTTTTTCTTATTTTAAGAATTTTATCATGTGAACCTTTTGACATGCCAAATATTTCATAGATTTATGAAACAAAAATATGTTAATAGGCCTCCAAATGCCATAAGATACAAAATCCATATCCTTTATCTATGACTGTCCTATTTTGTTTTAACCTAATTATTTATGAAATTTAGGAGACTTTCCTCATTATCTTTATCCATCCTAAAATTCTATGAAATGAAAATGCTCACTTTTTCTAAGCATTTTTCTTCATAATTGTTGAAATAAACTACATTTCAAAGATAACTTGCAGAATAAGTCTTTCCAGTACAAAATGAAGATTAACATTTGATATTTGTCCAGTGAAGAGGGTTTTGGTATATGCAAGTACAAGTAGTTAGAGCTTATGAGTTCCAAATCCTTTCTAAAATATTGAAGCCAGTCCTATTCATATGAGCCACATGTGAATTTCTAAATTTATTAGTGCCTATACATACAAACAAGGAAGGCAATGGCACCCCACTCCAGTACTTTTGCCTAGAAAACCCCAGGGATGGGAAGCCTGGCGGGCTGCCGTCTATGGGGTCGCACAGGGTTGGACACGACTAGAGCGACGCAGCAGCAGCAGCAGCAGCATACATACAAATAAAAAAGCATAAATTCACATTAATAATATTGAACCCAATACATGAAAATCCTATATTTTAACATGTAACCTGTATTAAAAATTATTTATATATTTTTTCCAAGTCTTTGGAAACCAGTGGGTATTTTTACTTTTATAACATATCTCAATTTGAACTATACACAATTCGGTTGCTCAATAATTGCATGTGGCTTGTGGTTACCATACTGGACATTACATGTATAAACATTTTTCTTTCATGCAGAAGAAATATCCAATGGGGAAAAATTAAGCTTTTAATTCAGAAATAAAATTTGAGGCTAAAAGTAAAAGTTTCTGATGCTTCTACTGTTTTCTTCTAAGGTACAGTCTTTTCTAATTTTTTCTTTTTTTAAACATAAAGAGGATCACGATAGTGACCCTCCAAGCTGAGTTTGCTAATTTTTGATAGAAGTTATTCAGGCACTCATTCGTATCTAACTCTTTGCACTCCATGGACTGTAGCACACCAGGCTTCCCTATCCTTCACCTTGTTCTGGAACTTGCTCAAACTCATGGCCATTGAGTTGCTGATGCCATCCAACCATCTCATCCTCTGTCATCCCCTTCTCTGCCTGCCCTCAATCTTTCCCAGCATCAGGGTCTTTTCTAATGACTGGGTTCTTCGTATCAGGTGGCCAAAATATTGGAGCTTCAGCTTCAGCATCAGTCCTTCCAATGATATTCAGGATTGATTTCCTTTAGGATAGACTGGTTTGATCCAAGGGACTCTCAAGATCTTCTCCAACACCACACTTCAAAAGCATCAATTCTTTGATGCTCAGTCTTCTTTATGGTCTAACTCTCACATCTGTATATGACCACTGGAAAAACCATAGCTTTGACTAGATGGACCTTTGTTGGCAAAGTAATGTCTCTGCTTTTTAATATGCTGTCTAGATTGGGCATATCTTTTCTTCCAAGGAGCAAGCATCTTTTAATTTCATGGCTGCAGTCACCATCTGCACTGATTTTGGAGCCCAAGAAAATAAAGCCTGTCACTGTTTCCACTGCTCCCCCATCTACTTGCCATGAAGTGATGGGACTGGATGCTGTGATCTTAGTTTTGTGAATCTTGAGTTTTAGTAATTTGTCTTTAATTACATATTTCTCCAAAGGAGACATTTAAATATCCAAAAAGCACATGAAAAGATGACGAATGTTACTATTCAACATCACAACTATCTCAACATCACAACTCTCAGAGAAATGCAAATTAAAACTACAATGAACTATTATCCTATACTGATCAGAATGGTCATCATCAAAAAGTCCACAAACAAATGCTGGAGAGGGTGTGGAGAAAAGGGAACCCTACTACCCTGTTGGTGGGAAGGTAAATTGGTAGAATCACTATGGAGAATAATACGGAGATTCTTTAAAAAACTAAAAATAGAATGACCATATGACCCAGAAATCCAACTCCTAGGCATATATCTGGAAAAAATAATACTTTGAAAAGATATAGGCATCCTAGTGTTCACTGAAGCACTATTTACAACAGCCAAGACATGGAAGCAACCTAAATATCCATCAAAGAAGGAATAAAGAAGATGTGGTACATATTAATGGAATATTACTCAGCCGTAAGTAAGGATGAAAATTGCCATCTGCAGCAAAGTAGATGGACTTAGAGATTATCACACTAACTGAACAAGTTAGACAGAGGAAGACACATATCATATGACATCGCTCATGTGTGGAATCTAATTTAAAAAGTGGTACCAATGAACTTATTTCCAAAACAGAATCAGACACATAGATAGGAAAATAAACTTATGGTTACCAAAGAGGAGACCTGGTGGGGAGGAGTAATCAGGAACTTGGAAAGATCACACACATGGTTACTATACATACTTACATATATAAGTATACTGATAGTATCTTATACATACTACAATACATAAAATAGATAACCAGCAAGGGCCTACTGTGTATCACAAGGAACTCTATACATTACTAAGTGATAACTTATATGAGAAAAGAATCTAAAAAGGAATATATGTATATGTATAACTGAATCACTTTGCTATACACCTGAAATTAATACAACATTGTAGATCATCTACACTCTAATAATTTTTAAAAGGTAATTTACCTTTAACATAAACAAATCCACTTGCTCTTTTCTTTATAATATTATTCTTTACTTATTTAAAAGATTTCACAATTACTGAAAGCACAGGTCACTGACCAATTTAGTAAAAACTGAATATTATTAAAACTATAAACTGTAAGACTCTACACAAGGACATCACCAGATGATCAATAGTAAAATCAGATTGATTGTATTCTTTGCAGCCAAAGGTGGAGAAGCTCTATACAGTCAGCAAAAATAAGACCCAGAGCTGACTGTGGCTCAGATCATGAACACCTTATTGCCAAATTCAGACTTCAATTGAGAAAAGTAGGGAAAACCACTAGACCATTCAGGAATGACCTAAATCAAATCCCTTACAATTATACAGTGGAAGTGACAAATAGATCCAAGGGATTCAATATGATAGACAGAGTGTCTGAAAAACTATGGACGGAGGTTCATGTTATTGTACAGGAGGCAGGGATCAAAACCATAGCAAAGAAAAAGAAATGCAAAAAGGCAAAATGGTTGTCTGAGGAGGCCTTACAAATAGCTGTGAATAGAAGAGAAGTGAAAGGCAAAGGAGAAAAGGAAAGACATACCCATTTGAATGTAGAGTTCCAAAGAATAGCAAAGAGAGATAAGAAAGCCTTCCTCTGTGATCAGTGCAAAGAAATAGGGAAAATAATAGAATGGGAAAAACTAGAGATCTCTTCAAGAAAATTAGAGATACCAAGGGAATATTTCATGCAAAGATGGGCACAAGAAAGGACAGAAATGGTACCAACCTAACAGAAGCAGAAGATATTAAGAAGAGGTGGCAAGAATATGCAGAAGAACTACACAAAAAAGATCTTCACGACGCAGATAATCATGATGGTGTGATCACTCACCTAGAGCCAGACATCCTGGAATGCGAAGTCAAGTGAGCCTTACTTAGGAAGCATCACTATGAACGAAGCTAGTGGAGGTGATGGGATTCCAGTTGAACTATTTCAAAACCTAAAGATGATGCTGTGAAAGTGCTGCACTCAATACGCCAGCAAATTTGGAAAACTCAGCAGTGGCCACAGGACTGCAAAAGGTCAGTTTTTATTCCAATCCCAAAGAAAGGCAATGCCAAATAATGCTCAGACTACTATACAATTGCACTCATCTCACAAACTAACAACATAATGCTCAAAAATTTTCAAGCCAGGCTTGAACAATACGTGAACCGCGAACTTCCAAATGTTCAAGCTGGATTTAGAAAAGGCAGATGAACCAGAGATCAAATTGGATCATCAAAAAAGCAAGAGAGTTCCAGAAAAACATCTACTTCTTCTTTATTGACTATGAGAAAGCCTTTGACTGTTTGGGTCACAATAAACTGTAGAAAATTCTGAAAGAGATGGGCATACCAGACCACCTGACCTGCCTCTTGATAAATCTGTATGCAGGTCAGGAAGCAACAGTTAGAACTGGACATAGAACAACAGACTGCTTCCAAATAGGAAAAGGAGTACGTCAAGGCTGTATATTGTCACCTTGCATATTTAACTTATATGCAGAGTACATCATGAGAAACTCTGGGCTGGATGAAACACAAGCTGAAATCAAGATTGCCGGGAGAAATATCAATAACCTCAGATATGCAGATGACACCAACCTTATGGTAGAAAGCGAAGAAGAACTAAAGGGACTCTTGATGAAAGTGAAAGAGGAGAGTGAAAAAGTTGGCTTAAAGCTCAACATTCAGAACACTAAGATCATGGCATCTGATCCCATCACTTCATGGCAAATAGATGTGGAAGCAGTGGAAAAATCATCAAACTTTATATTTTTGGGCTCCAAAATCACTGCAGATGGTTACTGAAGTCATGAAATTAAAACATGCTTGCTCCTTGTAAGAAAAGTTATGACCAACCTATACAACATATTCAAAAGCAGAGACATTACTTTGCCAACAAAGGTCCATCTAGTCAAAGCTATGGTTTTTTCAGTAGTCATGTGTAGATATGAGAGTTGAACTAACTGAGCTGAACTGATTATACTTGGAATAATTTTTCTTCTTCAGTCAAATTAAACAGGAAAACATTGAGTTGATTTTGATATTTCTTAAAATACAATTTTGTTTAAAAGTTAATACATGGATGAGTAAAAATTAAATGTTACAATGTGCTCTTAATGAGAAATATACTACCAGCATCAAGAACTAGTATAAAAAAAAAAGAAATCGGAGCACCTAAGAATTGATGCTTCTGAACTGTGGTGTTGGAGAAGACTCTTGAGAGTCCCTTGGACTGCAAGGGGATCCAACCAGTCCATCCTAAAGGAAATCAGTCATCAATATTCATTGGAAGGACTAATGCTGAAGCTGAAACTCCAATACTTTGGCCACCTGATATGAAGAACTGATTCATTTGGTAAGACCCTGATTCTGGGAAAGATTAAGGGCGGGAGGAGAAAGGGACGACAGAGGACGAAATGGTTAGATGGCATCACTGACTCATGGACATGAATTTGAGTAAACTCTGGGAGTTGGTGATGGACAAGGAGGCCTGGTGTGGTGCAGTCCGTGGGGTCGCAAAGAGTGGGACACGACTGACTGACTGACTAACTGATACAACTCTGTGAAGTAAACTGACAAATTTTAAAATTTCAAAGACAATCTAAAGTTACCATGGAGTTATGGAACACTCTTTTAGAATTTTGGCAAAGACTAACTTTACAAAACCAGGCAAACAACCACCACCAAATATTGCCAGCTGTTTATAATTATTTTACTGATGTTTACAAATTAAAGATAGGAAATGGAGGAAGAAAGTGTGTGAGCTTTTTTCTCTTTCAATTGGGGAAAAGAATTGAAAACATTTAACACTAAACCATATGAAGTATTATGCATGATGTCCTTTTAAAGTCAACTAAGCACATGTGAAATTCAGTTCAGTTCAGTTCAGTGCAGTCACTCAGTCGTGTTCGACTCTTTGCGACCCCATGAATCGCAGCACGCCAGGCCTCCCTGTCCACCACCAACTCCCAGAGTTCATTCAGACTCATGTCCATCGAGTCAGTGATGCCATCCAGCCATCTCATCCTCTGTCGTCCCCTTTTCCTCCTGCCCCCAATCTCTCCCAGCATCAGAGTCTTTTCCAATGAGTCAACTTTTCGCATGAGGTGGCCAAAGTACTGGAGTTTCAGCTTTAGCTTCATTCCTTCCAAAGAAATCCCAGGACTGATCTCCTTCAGAATGGACTGGTTGGATCTCCTTGCAGTCCAAGGGACTCTCAAGAGTCTTCTCCAATACCACAGTTCATATGAAATTACCTAACCCTAAAAATGTCTTTTGTTCTCATTTTTCATACATATACATTGTGTTTTAATTTGCTGAGAAACACTGTATATGATATGCTTATTACACAGCTATCCACATTCTCTGAGCTTCAGTTTCTTTGTGTGCAAAAGATCATGTCCCTGAACTAATCATTTATTTGGTGTTCATAACTTGAACCTTTATAAATGTCTCTTAATATCTTGATTAAAGATTAATATTAAATTCAAAGTGTCCCACCCCTGATTCATTTTTAAATTATGTTTCTTTCTAAAATTCAGGATACTTTCCTTATATCTTTATCTATACTTGAAATAAACTAAAGGAAAACCAGAGACACTTTGTTGTGGTATAGGGCTGAATGTTATTTGGTATGAAGATTTCATGAGAAGATGCAATGGAAAACTCATTTAGACATGCACAATGTTCTGCAAATGTAAAGATTATTTTTGTGAAAAACGTGTTCTGCCATTTGGAGACTACGATAAAATGTGTTTATTTTCTGTATTTATCCTTAGTTTGCCTTCCATTGGACATCCTGAACTAGGAAGCAATGTCTACATATCAGGCAAAGAGTGAGAATATGTTCCATCTCCCCTGTGTGAGTTTCACGTTGTACAGTAGCTGACACTGAACAAGTTGTCTTACCACATGTCTATTCAAGCTGATCTTTGCTAAAGGCTGATTATTCCAAAAATTTCTTTTTGCTGAAATATCATGTCAATTTCTGTCTCTCCAGGGGAAAAGTGTATACAGAGAATTACTCTCTTTTTAAAGCAAATGTGACATTCCTTTTTCGAGAGGAAAACTGACCAGTTTGGGAGGGAGGGCTCAACTATGTTCATTATTGAAACTGTGCCTATGTGCAAAGCTTGTTATTAATCCTGCCTCAGTGTGTGGTGAGAACAAGGGAAAACCTGAGCGCTCATCTGTATATGTTTACAGTATCGAGTCAATTTGCATTAATAAAGATTTAAAACTAGCAAATTAATTTGCTAGGTGACTTGTTTGAGAGAAGGCCTTTAAACACCCTCAGGAGAGCTATTTTGAAATCACTAAACACAAGGAACTATATTTAGAATGTGTGTTGTGTCTCTGAAAAAAATATGAGCAGTTATAATGGGCCAATTTCCGAAGTGAGGACTGCCTCCTTGCGGGATTCCACTGTGAAGAGAAGTGACAAGGTGCCTGAAACAGGGGTGGGTCGAAGAGGCATTCTAACATGGTCTTCAAGGTCAATCAAAGATACCTTCATTATTTTTTTTTCAATAAATATTTAATATGCATCTGTTTTTCTGCTGGTCTATATGCTAGACTCCGGGAAGACAGCAGAGCCAAAATAGATCATACTCTGTCCCCGTGGAATTGCATTCTAGGGCAGTTGGATTCCTGGGTTGGGAAAATCCCCTGGAGGAGGAAATGGCAACCCACTCCAGTATTCTTGCCTGGAGAATCCCCATGGACAGAGGAGCCTGGAAGGCTGCAGTCCATAGGGTCACACAGAGTCAGACACAACTGAAGTGATTAAGTAGCAGCAGCAGATGGTAAAGAATCTGCCTGCAATGTGGGAGACCTGGTTTCATTCCCTGGGTCAGGAAGATTCCTTGGAGAAGGGAATGGCAACCCACTCTAGCAGTCTTGCATGGAGAATTCCATGGACAGAGGAGCTGGTGGGCTGCAGCCTGTGGGTCACAAAGAGTTGGACATGACTGTGCAACTAACACTGTACTGTAGGTATTCAAATAAAGAAAATAATTTTTGATCATGAGAGTTACACAGAAGGAAATCCACAGGTGATGAGATAGAGTAATGAGGGAGATTTAACATTTTTTACTGTGTTCAGAATACTTAACATGAACTATGTCTTCCTAACAAAATTTTAAACATACAATGTAATATTCTTAACCAGAGACACAATGGTGTACAGCAGATCTCTAGGACGTATTTATCATGCATAACTGAAAATTTAAACCAATTAAATAGCAACTTTCCACTCCTCCTCCTGGAAGCCACTATTCTACTCCCTGTTTCTATGAGTCTAACTTTTTCAGATGTCTCTTAGAAGCAGATTTGCCCTCTCTGACTGGCTTATTTTACTGGAGGTTTTATATCCTTGGTAAGTTTAGTCAAGCAAGATATACTATAGAGATCTGCCTGTTAAAGACACCAGGCCATCAGATGAGAAACCTGGAATGAGTTTTATCATCAGAGGGTCCACAACGTCATTGAAGTCAGAAAGAACTCTGTGTATTTGATAATCAGATATGAGATCATCATTTTAGTCTATATTTTGAAGTTTGAAATTCAAATGCAAACTAATAGATGGTGTTTAAATGATTATTTTTCCAGAGAGGTTTGCTTTTAGTAACAAGCATTCACTTACTCTGTGTGGAATGGTTTGGAGCCAGACAAGAGTGGGAGAAGAGGATCAAAAACCTCCAGATTGGTGACACAGTGGCAACTTGGACTACGGTAGTAGTCATGATGATGGATCACAATAAGAGTTTTCAGAATGTGGTTGGAACAGATAAAGAATTGGATGTGGAGGGTGAAGATAGGAAGGGACTGAAATAACTCCTGAGTCTTGGGACGAGCAATTGAGTAAGTGGTGATGGCACATATTGGGTTAAGACTGCAGGAAGAAGAGGCTTGAAAAATAGAAATCAAATACCATTTTTGACATAGTAAGAGATAACTATTTTATATTCAACTTCCAACTGGATTTGTAAGCCTAGAGTTGTGGAAAGACTGTAGTCTTCCAAGATAAAAGTCTTGGAGATGATTCATGTTCAGTAGAGAAGAACAAATTCTTCATAGCTTGGTAGTCAGTGTTAACTGTTATGTGTGTGGCTAGAATCCAATGTATGATGAGTCCTGAGTGCTTGATAAATACTAAACTATTTGTGGGCAACAGAAGCTTTTAGTCAGCATGAATCCTATACTCTCCAGGGAACAGTACTGAGAATGAGGTGGACACTTCCTTGACAGGCAGTGTATCTACTAATATCCATATGCAGGCAAGAATTGTATCTCTCCCATGCACTGCTGCCATGCCAAAGTCTGGCTTAGGACTTGAAGCGTCATAGTGGATTGGCAGGAATTCATGGAATAAAGATGTGAAGCAGAGGTCAGTCTCAGAGAGTGATACTTGAATCATTAACTTTCTCCATTTTCCTGGAAAAGAATTTGGATCAAACCCTACTTAAACTAATTAACATATCTATATTTGTCATTCTCTTTTCCTTCAGTGTCAAAAATTATTTGAAGTAATATCAAAAAGTCTGTAAAAGAAACAAATAAGATGGATACTGGTAACTGCAAATTAATATCACCCAAAGCCCCTCTTCAGTGCTGGGTGGTTGGAGGCTTCCAGAACATTGCCAGGAAGAGAACAGCTGCATGAACTTGTGCTTCCATCAGTGTTTCTCTCTTCAGAAGAACAACTCTCAGATATTGCTGGTTGCTGCTTAGAGTCCCCAGGATGTTTTAGTTTTCTTAATATGATTCATCTTCAGAAACCAAAGTTATAGGTATTTTTTCCTTCCTTAAAGTAGTTTCTGCAAAACAATGTTCATTTAGTCCAATGGCACCACTTAGAGAACACTTGGGGAATCTTTTATTATTATGTTTATAATCTTACTGTATCTTCAATAAAGACAAAGCTCTTCAAATTTGACCCACTATAATCTTCACCCACATGATGGAAGAGGGTGTTTGCTATTTCCCAAGGTTACTTCTGATCATCAGAGAGGGGCTCAAAAGGACTCAAAAAATGTTGCACTGATCCCTAGCACAATTAATTTGCACACCTGTATGATGGAGAGGATTACACCACACGTACAGTTACAGGTCTTTCAGGGCTCACGTTCTAAGTTTCCAAAGCTCCTAAGAATCTCCTCTAGGCTAGCAATTGTGTGTCCTTAACTAATCATCTAGAGGAAACTGGAAAATTTGCAAAAGAAGTTTAAACATGTTTTAAGAGTAATATTGGAATAAGTATATATCAACCAATGGGATTACTTGAGAAAAAGGACAGACTCATTTTGGAGTTTTATTTTTAAAGGTCTTCATTTTACTATATTAGTCATTTTTTTTCCTGTAAAATTGTTATTGAGCTGTTACTAAATGAAGGCATCAAGTGAAGAGAATCTTGTGGACCCCAACATTTATCGCAACTTTCTTGCTTCATCTTTTACTCTAACTATGCTAGAATGTGCTCATAATTACTCTTCATTCCTTAAAAAGGAAACAGCAAGTTCTGTTTCTATTATTATAAGCATTAGAGGCTTATGTAAAAGATGCATTAAAAAAAAAATCACACCCAAGTACAACAACTGACAGTTTGTGACAATCTAATTGCATTTCTTCCATCCCAGAGATGCTATTTGTTGTCACTAATAATGATGCCATAAATTAACAATCAACTGGAAAGAGACAGTTTTAAACCAAACCTCTTCACAATTTAAAGCAGGTCTTTGGTACTAAACACATTACTAGGACCACTAAGTATTCTTAGAAAGTAAATGTATTTCTCCTCCTCATTTATACCACATGCTATAATCAAAAGGGGAATTACAAGGTGGCAAGACCTCCTAAGAAGCACTAACAGTGAGGAAACGATGGGTGACATCCTCTGCATTTTTTCCTGTGTTGGTGATAGTCCCTTCCATGTCAGAGAGCATGGAAAGAGCTACAAATGGAGCATCTCAGAAGTCACTGCCTTGAATCTTTTAAGTGATGTGCTTTAGAGCAGTGGTAAAGAACACGGATTTCTAAAGGCATGTTGGTTTGATTTAATTGTTTACTTTGTAGTGTGGCACTGATCAAAGGAGAAACCAGTAGCCATGCATGGTTAAGTTTAATTAAAATTAAATAAAAAATGTAAAGTGAGTTCTATGGTCATACTAATCACATTTCAAGGGTTTAAATACAGAATATGTCTATTATCCCAGAAAAACTTTACTAAACAGTGTTTTTCCACAATGATCAGTTTCCCTTCCACCAGACATTTTTCTTTTTTCCTCCTGAAGTTTGCCCATCACATTTTTCTTTTTTTTTTTTAATTTATTTATTTTTAAGTGGAAGGTAACTATCTTACAAATAGGAAAAGGAGTACGTCAAGGCTGTATATTGTCACTCTGCTTATTTAACTTATATGCAGAGTACATCATGAGAAATGCTGGGCTGGATGGATGGCAAGCTGGAATCAAGATTGCCGGGAGAAATATCAATAATCTCAGATATGCAGATGACACCACCCTTATAGCAGAAAGTGAAGAGGAACTAAAAAGCCTCTTGATGAAAGTGAAAGTGGAGAGTGAAAAAGTTGACTTAAAGCTCAACATTCAGAAAACGTAGATCATGGCATCTGGTCCCATCACTTCATGGCAAATAGGTGGGGAAACAGTGGAAATGTTGTAGCCACGCCTTCTGGGAAACAAACTCACTCAGAAGGACAATGCAGATAGTGGAGTGCAGTTTATTACACCGGTGGGCCCAAGGCAGAGTCTCCTCTTAGCCAAGGACCCTGACCAGTTTTTGTGAAAACCTTATATACCCTATGTGTACGTGCTCAAACTCATTTCCCCAAATTCTCTGAACCTAGTCTGAACAAAGGTGAAGAAAGATAAAACCAAAGTTACCCCTTGATTTGTATGCCTTAAACCCATGATTCATATGCCTTAAGCTTAGGAAGTTAACAGTGGACATTATCAATAGGCCTGTGGTCATACCCCAATAAGCATAATAGAATTTATGATTCTATTTGGTTACACAGATAATTAGGGTATTTTTTTAGGTGACGGAGAGTCTAGGTGCGAGCCCTGGGGCTCTTCCATCAGAGGGTCAGATTTTCCAGTTTGTATGTCATTTCCATAGATATTGCGTGCATAGCTCAAAGACCACAGATGGGCCCAAGATGGAGTCCTGCTTTCAAGATAGAGCCTGTTCTGTCTGTTTTCTCCTTCAGAAACAGTGGCAGACTTTATTTTTGGGGGCTCCAAAATCACTCCAGATGGTGACTGCAGCTATGAAATTAAAAGACGCTTACTCCTTGGAAGCAAAGTTATGACCAACCTAGACAGCATACTAAAAAGCAGAGACATTACTTTGCCAACAAAGGTCCATCTAGTCAAGGCTATGGTTTTTCCAGTAGTCATGTATGGATGTGAGAGTTGGACTATAAAGAAAGCTGAGCACTGAAGAATTGATGCTTCTGAACTGTGGTGTTGGAGAAGACTTTTGAGTGTCCCTTGTACAGCAAGGAGATCAGTCATGAATATTCATTGGAAGGACTGATGTTGAAGCTGAAACTCCAATACTTTGGCCACCTGGTATGAAGAAATGACTCATTTGAAAAGACCCTAATGCTGGGAAAGATTGAAGGTGGGAGGAGAAGGGGATCACAGAGGATGAGATGGTTGGATGGCATCACCGACTCAATGGACATGAGTTTGGGTAAACTCCAGGAGTTGGTGATGGCTAGGAAGGCCTGGCATGCTGCAGTCATGGGGTCACAAAGTCAGACAAGACTGAGGGACTCAACTGAACTGTTTTACAATATTGTGTTGGTTTCTGCCATACAGCAATATGAGTTAGCCACAGGTGTACTATTTTTTTTGATTTATATTTTTCACTTGGATCTGAATGTTTTACAATGATGTCCATATAAAGAAAACCTCAAAATATATTTTGTATTTACATTCCTATGTAAATATGCACAGATTATTTTGATCCCAATTGCACTATAAAAATACTTATACCATTTTTCTTGTCTGCTATAACACTATTTTCTTTAAAGGTGAAGGTATTTTTTGTTAGTGTGGTTACCTATCTTTTTTCAATTATACATACACATATGCCTGTTCTTTTTTAAATTCTTTTCCCATTTAGGTTATTACAGAATATTGAGCAGTCTTCCCTGTGCTATGAAGTAGGTCTTTGTTGGTTACATATTTGATCTTTTATTTTTATTTGCTTTGGCCATGCTGCAAGACATGTGGATCTTAATTCACTGACCAGGGATGGAACCCATGCCTCCTACCGTGGAAGCATGGAGTCTTAACCAGTGGACTGCCAGGTTAAGTCCTCACTTATCTGTTTTAAATAGAGCAGTGTTAATATGTCAATCCCAAACTCTCAGCCTACACCTTCACCATACCTGTCCCCCCTAGTAACCATAAATTCATTATCTAAATCTGTGCATTTGTCTTCGTATTTTAAATAAGTTCATTTATATGTGAACTTATTTATAAGTTGACTTCCTTGTGAATCCACCACTGACATTCTCATTCATCTCATCCTCATCATAATCTCTCTCCTTTCTCTTTTGCTCCAGTATAACTTTTTCTTCACTCAGAAGCCATCGACATAATTTTAAAACTTAAGTTTCTTACCTTATACCTTACCACCACATCCTACAAGTCCAAATCTCACCCCTCAACCCCTAGTGAAGTCGTTCAGTCGTGTCCGATTCTTTGCAACCCCATGGACTGTAGCCTACCAGGCTCCTCCATCAATGGGATTTTCAAGGCAAGAGTACTGGAGTGGGTTGCCATTCCCTACTGCAGGGGATCTTCCCATCCCAGGGATCAAACCCGGGTCTCCCACATTGTAGGCAGACACTTTTACTGTCTGAGCCACCAGGGAAGTCCCCTCAAACCCTAGACCATCTCTTATTTCTTTCAAGCCACAGTGACTTCTTCCTTGTCTCTGACTGCTCCAAGCATGGCAATCCCCTCAGGATTTTGGCCTAGATATTCTCCTTACCAGAAGCATTCTTCCCCTTTATTGTCATCTGATTCACCTCTTCTCTTCTATCACATTTTAAACTGAGGTTAATTCCCACTGGGAGAACTTGCAAGACAACTTGCTTATTTTCCATCACCTTCAATTCTTTAGTTACTTGTTAATTGATTATTCACATATTTTCTTGTTTATCATTTGTCTTTATCTGCTGTAATATAATCTCCACAGAGTAGGGCTGTTGTATGTTTTATTCTATGCTGAACCTTCATTGCCTAGAAAATTGTCTGACACAGATAGGTGCTCAATTACTAATTTTCAAGGACAAAATGTGAAATGCAGAATACCTCTCTGAGTCATTGAAAATTTTAGATGAATTAGATTTAATTGTCATGATTTCCTTCTGAAAGAGGAAATAAAAATAATGCACTTTTTTTTTAGGTTAAGGCAAGTGATTAGCCAATATTCAGCATTCTTCACATGTTTAATAAATACTAGTGTATAGTAGTTTCCCTACCAAATGCAACAGTTAGAAATCAAAGCTCCAATACAGTCCATGGAATTCTCCAGGCCAGATACTGGAGTGGGTAGCCTTCTCCAGGGGATCGTCCCAAACCAGTGATCAAACCCTGGTCTCCCACACTGCAGGCAGGTTCTTTGCCAGCTGGGAAGTCCAATCTTTAGTGATTTCTCTAGCAAATGAGGCAGTTAGAAATCAAAGCTCCCAGCTTCTGCCTCATCTGTCTAATGCCTAAATTATATCTATGTGGTTCCTCCTGTCACACACTTGCCTCAGCTCTGTCTGTTGCCATTCATACCTCCAATCCCACAATTGACTCATCATTTCCTAAGTATATCACAGGCTCCCCCATTTTTTACTTCACTCTTACGGAACTTCTCTCTTAGATTTTTCCTTTACACATTTATGGTTAAGGTGAGTCTGGGAGGTACGTCAGATTTCAACATTCAGAGAAGTGGAAGACAGAAGTACTTTCTGTCCCACAGCATTAAAACTAGCAAGACTTCCTGTAGCATTCTCAGCAGAAGGATGATGGTCCTGTTCTAGTACTTCCTTAAGTCATGTAACAGTTATGAAATGCCTGCTGCTGCTGCTACTATGTGCTAAATTAATATGTTATTAAGCCTTACAATTACCAGTGAGCAATTTGCTTTACCCACAGAAACTTAAAACCTTCTTAAAGTCAAGGAGCACATCTTATTCATTTTTTAAATAGCCCACACCTATTAATGCCATTCCACAAACATGTCATGGCTTCCCAGGTGGCTCCAATGGTAAAGAACCTGACTGCCAATTCAGGAGACAAAAGAAACACAGGTTCAATTCCTGGGTCAGGAATATCCCCTTGAGAAGGAAATGGCAACCCACTCCAGTATTCTGGCCTGGAAAATTCCATGGACAGAGGAGATGTGGGCTACATACAGTCCATGGGGTCACAAAGAGACAAGACTGAGTGACTAATGCTTTCACTTTCATGAACATGTTAGGAGCTCAATGCATATTAAATAAACAAAAGCATGATCCATTAGTTTCAAAGTGATTCCTGAGCCAGAAGGAGCTCAAATAAACCGCTAGCCAACATGAACAGCTCAAATCCACTGCAAACTGTGGCCAAATGCATGCTTCACTTTCACAAATACTGAATCTGGGTCATATATTTGGATACATCTCAGGCATCAGGAAAGTGACTCACTGTCTGGCATCTCCCCTGGAGTTAAGCAAAGGGAAATTGATTTGAATACCTGGCCAAACAGGAGCATTCCTGTGGAGTAGGAGGAGTTGAAGACTTTGAGAAGATTTTGATCAGCATGAGCATCTCCTCAGGAAAAGAAACAGGAGGAAATGGTATCTGTTAGGCAGTTTATGGATGGATAGGCAGCCAAATAGCTTGATGGGATAAGAAGAAATAGTTCTAAGGACACCCATCTCTCCCCTCAAATAAATTCTCCCATCCATATGACAGAATTGGGCTATTTTCCAGTTGCTTGGTTTACCAGACTATGGGTCTCTTGATTCCTATATGGAAAAGAAATGCCATCACTGGGATTTCATTTAAGATGTTGATGTAGTTATAAACATAGATGAATATAGCTATATTTATTAACATTGATATAGATAATAAAACTATCATTTGATTATCTGTAGAACAGAAACTAGTGTACAACAGAGGGCATCAGAATCTTTTGTAGAGTTTTCAACATAGATATCATCTGAATAATTGATATCTGAAGTTCATAAAATGAGCATGCCAAAGAAGCACCTCCTATAACTACCATGTAAATTCTTGGAAGACCTTGTACCATGCATCCATTAAGGTGCTGTAGTTCTCTTTTCTCCATTTCTCTCCTAAAATGATGCTTGCAACCAAATAAGTCCTCTAAAAAGAAATAATAACCTCATCTTTAAGCATTTCATACATTTTTAAAGTATAAACATTAAAATTCATATTGAATTTTATCCTTTATTATCAAACTGTAATATATCCTAAGTATGCCTTAAATATTTCTATAGTATACATATACTATATACATGTATTTAGTATATAAGTATGCAGCATAATAAATACAGTATAGATATATACACACATACACAGCATATCTTTAGGTGTTCCATCCATTCCTTTGAAATGGCATATATATACACATGCATACACATGCAGATATATAGATATAAGTAGGTACATATCCTGCTAAATTCTATCTCTAGATCACTTGTGTCTATTGACTTTAATAATTCACTGTTTAATTTTATTTAAAATGAGGCAAGATTTTCTTTCACAAGATGGCACATAAAATGTTAAGACACCTCCCACCTATTTACTATATGATGTTTCTATTCTTTTACAAATTATACATCCCCAGTACACAACAAAAGAATGCTTTTTCATATCAAATATGAAATGTTTATGTTTGACAACCATTTTAAACTCACAAAGGCAACAATTTTATGTGTTTCAATCTAAAATTTATAACATGTGTAACCCATTACTTTCAGATATTAGAGCCAGACTAAATACACTATGATCCCAACTTGCTGATTTTTGTATAAAAGATTGTTTTAAAGACAATACATTACCATTTAGTAGGCTTAGAAAAATAGTAAGAGGCTTACAAAGTATAGAATTAAAGTGAGGAAGGAGCAGTTTACCCTCTCAGGTTTCAGAAGGAAGTCCAGAACGCACAACAAGAATATTCAAACAGAGTTTTGAAGAAAGAATATAAGCTTACTAGAGATGCAGCAAAGGTATGACATTGTAGCCAAAGTAAACTGTACATACAATGGAATTCACCTTCATGGATCACAGCCTTGTCACGACAAAAGGGCTTGCATAGCTCAATGAACCTATGAGGCGTGCTGTGGTGGGCCACCCAAGACAAATGGGTTTTAGTGAAGAGTTCAGACAAAACATGGTCCACTGAAGGAGGAAAGAAGGCTGAGTGCTAACAATTGATGCTTTAGAATTGCAGTGTTGGAGAAGACTCTTGAGAGTCCCTTGGACTGCATGGAGATGAAACCAGTCACTCCTAAAGGAAATCAACCCTGAATACTCATTGGAAGGACTGATACTGAAGCTTCAATACTTTGGCCACTCAATGTGAAGAGCTGAGTCATTAGAAAAGACCCTGATGCTGGGAAAGACTGAAGGCAAAATGAGAAAGGGTGGCAGACGATGAGATGCTTAGATAGCATCACTGACACAATGGACATTAAGTAGATTATTAAATAGAGGACAGAGGAATCCATGGGGTCACAAAGAGTCACACACACTTAGCAACTGAACAACAACAAAGGAATTGAAGTATCATGCAAAGAGTGAGTTCAGCAAATGACAAGAGTTTAGTTTTGCTGGAGCAAAAATGTATATGGGTCTGTGTGTCAGTAAGTGTATTCAGTTTAGACAGCTGGGATATGAAGGGGAAGAGATAGTCTAGGATTATTTTGTAATGTTTTATATGTCATATTATGGAGCTTGATTTTATGAAAGCAATAAAAATCTTTTTAACCAAGGTAGAGATTTTATCAGACAAGTGTCTTAAGAATACTGCAATTGGCAGCCCCATGCGGGTTGGGTTAAAGTGTCAAGGAGGGGACTTCTCTGGTGGTCCAGTGCTTATGACTTTGCCTTCCAATGCAGGGGATGAGGGTTCAGTCCTTTGTCAAGGAGTGAAGATACCACATGCTGCTGCTGCTGCTGCTGCTGCTAAGTCACTTCAGTCGTGTCCGACTCTGTGTGACCTCATAGACGGCAGCCCACCAGGCTCCTCTGTCCCTGGGATTTTCCAGGCAAGAACACTGGAGTGAGTTGCCATTTCCTTCTCCTATGCATGCAAGTGGAAAGTGAAAATGAAAGAGAAGTTGCTCAGTCGTGTCTGACTCTTTGTGACCCCATGGACTGCAGCCTACCAGGCTCCTCTGTCCATGGGATTTTTCAGGCAAGTGTACTGGAGTGGGTTGCCATTGCCTTCTCCGATCCCACATGCCTCATGTCCAAAAAAACAGAACATAAACAACAGAAGCAATATTTTAACAAATTCATTAAAGACTTCAAAAATGGTCCACATTAAAAAAAACTTTTAAAGAAAAGCAAAGGAGAAAGATGAAGGAATCATTAGAAAATTTTTCTATATTTTGCACAACCATCGGGTGCTTTCCTGGGGAAGTGATGAAAAGAGTAGGTGATGGGTTTAAGTAATATTTAGAAAGTAAAGTCAATAGAACTTGATGTGATTGGATATAAGGAATAAAAATGGAAGAGCAGTCCTAATTAACACCCTGTCCTGGACTGAGTGACTCAGCAAATAGTGCTTTTCTTGAAACAAGGAACTCTGGGGTTGAGGAGCAGCAAGACTCACTATGTTGACAAAGTGATGACATCACAGCCTTCAGTTTTAATATCCTGGGATCCTCTTTATATCCACAACTCTTTCACAAAGGAAATCACACAGGATAGTTAGTTAGTTCAGTCACTCAGTCATGTCTGACTCTTTGCGACCCCATGAACTGCAGCATGCCAGGCCTCCCTGTCCATCACCAACTCCTGGAGTCCACCCAAACCCATGTCCATTGAGTCAGTGATGCCATCCAACCATCTCATCCTCTGTCATCCCCTTCTCCTCCTGCCCACAATCCCTCCCAGCATCAGGGTCTTTTCAAATGAGTCAGCTCTTGGCATCAGGTGGCCAAAGTATTGGAGTTTCAGTGCCAACATCAGTCCTACCAATGAACACCCAGGGCTGAACTCCTTCAGAATGGACTGGTTGGATCTCCTTGCAGTCCAAGGACTCTCAAGAGTATTCTCCAACACCACAGTTCAAAAGCATCAATTCTTCTGCACTCAGCTTTCTTTATAGTCCAACTCTCACATCCATACATGACCACTGGAAAAACCATAGCCTTGACTAGATGGACCTTTGTTCGCAAAGTAATGTCTCTGCTTTTAAATATGCTGTCTAGGTTGGTCATAACTTTCCTTCTGAGGAATAAGTGTCTTTTAATTTCATGGCTGCAATCAGTATCTGCAGTGATTTTGGAGCCCCCAAAAGTAAAGTTAGCCACTGTTTCCACTGTTTCCCCATCTATTTCCTATGAAGTGATGGAACCAGATGCCATGATCTTCGTTTTCTGAATGTTGAGCTTTAAGCCAACTTTTTCACTCTCCTCTTTTACTTTCATCAAGAGGCTTTTTAGTTCTTCTTCACTTTCTGCCATAAGGGTGGTGTCATCTGCATATCTGAGGTTATTGGTATTTCTCCTGGCAATCTTGATTCCAGCTTGCGCTTTCTCCAGCCCAGCATTTCTCATGATGTACTCTGCATATAAGTTAAATAAGCAGGGTGACAATATACAGCTTTGACATACTCCTTTTCCTATTTGGAACCAGTCTGTTGTTCCATGTCCAGTTCTAAATGTTGCTTCCTGACCTGCATACAGGTTTATCAAGAGGCAGGTCAGGTGGTCTTGTATTCCCATCTCTTTCAGAATTTTCCACAGTTTATTGTGATCCACACAGTCAAAGGCTTTGGCATAGTCAATAAAGCAGAAATAGATGTTTTTCTGGAACTCTCTTGCTTTTTCAGTGATCCAGCAGATGTTGGCAATTTGATCTCTGGTTCCTCTGCCTTTTCTGAAACCAGGTTGAACATCTGGAAGTTCACGGTTCATGTATTGCTGAAGCCTGGCTTGGAGAATTTGAATCTTACGACTTCTTAGTCTAAAAAATATGACTATTTTGCATGGATAAAAGGATATTATGTAGTGAGGCAATGATTTATTTATAGATTGAAGCAAGAAACAAATGGCAAAATAATCATTGTTGAGATAATCCTGATTCTTTTGAACCTTATGCTGGTGGATTTGGGTAATGCTGATTTCTTTCTTATAATCATTTAGGATAAAAATAATATTTATTTTTACTGTGGATTCAGAGAATGAGAGGGTTAGTTCAGATTCTAGGAAGGATTCCTGCAGTTTCTAAAGAACGTAATAAAAAGATATTTTAAGATCAAAGTATACTGAGATTTCAGGGAGAGGAGATGGAAAAGAACTAATATTCATTAGTCACCCACTATAAATCTTCAACTTCACAAAGAAAAACTGACACAAACTAAAAAAAAAAAAAAAGCTAAAAAAGTTATATCCAGTTTACATATTAATACAAATCTGTAGAAAATAACTTTTAAGATTTTTAGATTTCAACTAACATTTCTTGGGTATATCTTATGTGTTAGGAGTATTATGTGCCATGGTAAACAGCCCCTAAAATGAACCAATAATCCAAATCTTGGGAGAATTCATGCTCTGTTACCATCTCTTTTTCTTAAGTGGGATGTAGACTTCCAATGAATATAATATGGCAGAAATGTTCATATGTCACTTTTGAGACTGGGTTCTATAAAGACTCTTGCTCCTGTATGGGTGCTCGATGCATGCCCATCCTCACTTTTTCAGCACTTTTTTCTCTTTTGGAATACACACTCTGGGAGACAGGTACAGCCCTGCTATGAGCAGCCAAATGGAGAAACCCGCATGATGAGAAACTGGGGTTTCCTTCCAACACTCAGCAAGGAAATAAGTTTTGCCAACTGCCACAGGAGTAAGGTTGGAAGCATATTCTCCAGTTCCAGTCAAGTCTTCATATAATTGTATTCATCACTTCATGAGAGGGGCTAAACCAGAATCACTCATCTAAAGCCAGTCTGGATTTCTGACCTTCAGAAACTACGTGCAATTATAAATATTTAGTTTTTTAAGCTGCTAAATTTTGGCATAATTTGTTACAAAGCAAAAAATTTCAAATACATATGAATTAGTGCATTTTATCCTTAAAAAGGTTGGATATAGATAATTAATATTCCCATTTTACAGAAATCACTGAGTCTCACAGAGGTGGTATTTTAACTTTCAGTCTGACTCCTAATTTTTTCTGTCACGCACACACACACACACACACAAAATGCCTTTGGGAATTTAGGGCCCTCTAGAACTAATTGTGGTAGTTGATGTTTATGCAACATCTATTCCTTGGTTTTATTTCTGACCATTTTCTGGTCACTCTTGCAGGGACAATCCAGTTAAGATTAGGTGATAATATATTGTACAGCCACTTCAAGCAACCTGCTGAAGCTGGGAACAACTGACTTTCCCAGCAGGCTCTGATTAGCATTTTGATCTTGACGAGCACTTTTCCCTCTGACTGCCAAAGCAGGAGTGATTGTTGTCACCGCCACACGTTAGGGCTGCTGCTGTGGCATCCTCTGTGGTTTGCCTCTGCTCACTGAAAACACAGGCTCTGCTACTGACGCACTCCATGGGTGAGCTGCTTCCCCTGGATTCAGGCATGTGTGACCTTTGAGGGGGAGCAACTAGGCAGACTGTGCTTACTATGTTTTTGAAAAGTGAGTCAATATACACTATTTAGTCCCCTTTTATGTGCTTAGTATTTATGATATATTACCTTATTTAATACCTACCTGACAAAACTTTTTTTTTTTTTGACAAAACTTTTGAGGATTATTTTTCTTTCCTTCATTTTTGTACCAACAAAGTGGAAATGGTAATGTGTGTTTATAGATGATTGATCTAAGTTTATATGACTCAGCTCTAAGATAGAAAAAACATTATCATTAATTATTATTTTCCTGTGACCTGTGGAATTTAGCAATACAAAACACTATGCCAGCATTTTGTGACTACTCACAGCATATGTTGTTTTCTTTCTTTCTTTTAAGAGGTGACAAGGATTGGTCAACATATTTGTTCCAGAGATGGAGACATCTTTTATGCTCTGCATCAAAGGACTTAGAATTCTAAATTTTTTTTTTCAAAAAATGGCAATAAATTCTACTAGGATTTATGAAGAGGCCCAATTCACATTTCCATAAATACATCTGTTCTACTGATAAACAAGCCTCCCCAAAATGTATACTTGGATAGCAGCATGCTGTATGTGCATGCCAAGTTGCTTCAGTTGTGTCCGACTTTTTGCAGCTCTATGGAGTGTAGCCTGCCAGTCTCCTCTGTCTATGGGATTCTCCAGGCAACAATACTAGAGTGCGTTGCCACATCCTCCTCCAGGAGGGGATCTTTCCGATCCAAGGATCGAACCACATCTCTTAGTTTCCTGCAATGGCAGGCAGGTTCTGTACCACTAGTGCCACTTGGGAAGCAGCATGCTGAGTGACTCCGATTGGTGAAAAGGGTTGAGGAATATTAGTGGAAAAGCTGTGATACCAAGGTCAGTTCAGTTCAGTTCAGTTGCTCAGTCATGTCTGACCCTTTGTGACTCCATGAACTGCAGCATGCCAGGCCTCCCTGTCCATCACCAACTCCCCGAGTCCACCCAAACCCATGTCTATTGAGTCGGTGATGCCATCCAACCATCTCATCCTCTGTCATCCCCTTCTCCTCCTGCCCACAATCCCTTCCAGCATCAGAGTCTTTTCAAGTGAGTCAGCTCTTTGCATCAGGTGGCCAAAGTATTGGAGTTTCAGCTCCAACATCAGTTCTAACAATGAACACCCAGGACTGATCTCCTTTAGGATGGACTGGTTGGATCTCCTTGCAGTCCAAGGGACTCTCAAGAGTCTTCTCCAACACCACAGTTCAAAAGCATCAATTCTTCTGCGCTCAGCTTTCTTTATACTCCAACTCTCACATCCATACATGACCACTGGAAAAACCATAGCCTTGACTAGACGGACCTTTGCTGGCAAAGTAATGTCTCTGTTTTTGAATGTGCTGTCTAGGTTGGTCATAACTTTCCTTCCAAGGAATAAGCGTCTTTTAATTTCATGGCTGCAGTCACCATCTGCAGTGATTTTGGAGCCCCCAAAAGTAAAGTCAGCCACCGTTTCCACTCTTTCCCCATCTATTTACCATGAAGTGATGGGATCAGATGCCATGATCTTAGTTTTCTGAATGTTGAGCTATAAGCCAACTTTTTCACTCTCCTTTTTCATTTTCATCAAGAGGCTCTTTATTTCTTCTTCACTTTCTGCCATAAGGGTGGTGTCATCTGCGTATCTGAGGTTATTGATATTTCTCCCAGCAATCTTGATTCTAGCTTGTGCTTCATCCAGCCCTGTGTTTCTCATGATGTACTCTGCATATGAGTTAAATAAGCAGGGTGACAATATACAGCCTTGATGTACTACTTTCCTGATTTGCACTAGTCTGTTGTTCCACGTCTAGTTCTAACTGTTGCTTTCTGACCTGCGTACAGGTTTCTCAAGAGGCAGGACAGGTGGTCTGGTATTCCCATCTCTTTAAGAATTTTCCACAGTTTATTGTGATCCACACAGTCAAAGGCACCAAAGCTGCCCTTTAAAATAGACCTCTCTTTTCTTTGTGTGGTATTACAGCCATTATTTATTGATAATTCACCATGTCCAGAATATTTTCTCTTTGCTTCTCATATCAGCTCTTCCTGATAACATATAGTTTCTCAGTCTACAAAATGGTGATGAGAATTTACATAAATGCCCCAAGGTCATAGACCATCTGTAGTACTTAAGACATAAAAAATGTTTTTTTTTTTCTCTCCTTGATCCCCAACACAGAACCCTATTCACTATATTCATTTTGCCATTACTATTTACAATAAACATCACAAAGGTTGAAATCATAATGGAGAAAGTAACTAAAAAGAATGAAACTAGGAGAGAATTATTTCAATGAAATGAAAGGATGAATAAATACAAAAGAAATAATTAAGTTAGTGAATTAATTAGTTGTATTCATGAGTAATTTTGAATGAGGGATTCTCGAATAAAAGAATAAATTCTGCTCTGTGAATTATAGGTAGAAAAATCATAAGTACTTACTAAGTAGTGGGTACTACTCCATTAGGATTGTTGTAGGAATTGTAAAAGATAATCTGCATTAAGTATTGTCATTATATCTATTTTACAATGAAGCATCTAGGGTTTGTGGAAGATAAATAACTTGCCAAAGGTAACCAAAGAGACATCAAAGGGACACCGGTTTACCAAGTAGCCTGACGTCTAGGTCATCATCTTAATCTCTCCAACAACGCATTTTTTTTGTCAAATGTTGCTGTTTCTTGTCGAGGAATGTTTTAAGGGTATGTACAATGGGCTAACATAATATTTTCTTTCAGGTGGAAACAAGATCCTCTAAAATCAATAAACTATATTATAATTCATAAATGAATATTCTTTATAAATAATAATAAACTGCTTCCATTGTGGCTCAGCTGGTAAAGAATCCACCTACAATGCAAGAAACCTGGGTTTGATCCCTGGGTTGGGAAGATCCCCTGGAGAAGAGATAGGCTACCCACTCCACTATTCTGGCTTGGAGAATTCCAAGGGGGTCATAAAGAGTTGGACACGACTGAGTGACTTTCACTTTCAATAATAAACTAATGGTCAACACAAGACTATGTTATTAATAGTTTAAGTTGAGCCCAGGACAGTCTTCCTCCAAATATGGCTCAATGACATATTGATAATTTTGAATTAAAGTTACTTGAAAAATAGCCATTGGGAAAATTTTTTTAAATAAAAACACTGTGAACTCCTTTTTACCCCTGAAAATGGAAACTAAATCTCTCATGTGGAGGTATCCTCGCTACACTAGGAAGATAGAATGCATCCTTACCATCAAAGTTAGGAAATCCAAGACTAAGTTATCTATCTATACAGACTCTGTTACTTCTTTATTAGTGTGCTCCCCTCAAAATAAGCCCCTTTGTTTTGTTAAATCTTCACATGTAATTATTTCATTGTCTAAAAATTATGAGACAGAGTAGAGAGAGAGAGAGAGAGAGAAAGAGAGAGAGAGAGACTCTCCTCTAATTACTTCACAGGTCTCATTCCCATAAGACCTCAGTGAATATAAATAAATGTTTTTTTCTCTTGTTGATCTGTCTTGTATCAGATTAGACCAGCTGAATAAACTCAAGAGAGGTAGGGAGAAAATCTCCCCCTACCCAACAAAGGTAATTTTCCCCTCTAGATTTCAATACTTTTAATCATTCTGTACTAATTTAATCAACTGTATTGGTTAATGGCAATGGAGTACACAGACCATACACTCAGGATGACAAGAGATGACAAATGTAACCTGCCTGTGGCCTGGACAGCTCAAATTGAAAAAGAGCCTGGTCTGAATTGTTATGATCACTGGACACTGGCAGTATTGGTTAGATAACTACTTTCTCATTATCTAAATTCTATTATTAGATATTGAGTTTCTATAATCTTGTGGTGGGAATTGTTATGGCTTAAGCTTACTGTTCTAAACCAGTATGACATTGTAGAAAGTATGCTGGAATTCAGAGCTTCCTACATGGTGAAGTGGTAAAAATCCACCTGCAGTGCAGGAGATGCACATGACGCAGCCTCAATCCCTTGGTCAGGAAGATCACCTGGAGGAGGGCATTGGAACCCACTCCAGTATTCTTGCTTAGAGAATCCCATGGACAGAGCAGCCTGGTAGGCTACAATCCATAGGCTTGCAAAGAATCTGAAGCGACTGAGAACATGCATGAATTTGTAAATTCATGAATTTGACATCAAAAGACATGCTTTTTAATCTTATAGCTCTATTTTGATTCTGGGTATATCTGCCAGATAATATACAGAATCCCAGCTATATTTAAACCTTATATAACATTAGATATTACTTTTTGTTTTACTGTAAGAATATTCCAAATGGTATAGGACATGCTTACATTAGAAATTATTCATTGTTTCTCTAAAATTCAAATTTAAACAAGGATTTTCTGTTTTTATTTGCTAAATGTGATTAGGAGAAAGTTCCTGGGCTAAATTTTTATCAGCTGAATAATGTAAATAAATAATTATTTCTTGCCTGCTTTATATATTTGTTGAGGTAATGTATCAATTTCCACCATTCAAGTCAGTAGCTGTCTCAACAACTTTTGAACTTATTTAAATAAAACCAACATCTTGTTACATTAAATAACCCTTACCCTTGACTATGACATTCTTTGTCCCAATGATGTAATATAACCTTTTGTTTAATTTAGATAAGTGGTTCATGTTATTCATTTACATATTATTCTTAGATTCACGTAGATGAATAAAAGTATAAAAGATGGACTGGTAGGACACAGACCCTTTATGGTTAGCATATGCCAGAAGGTCATAGGGGTAATGGTAAGTAAAAGGGTAACAGTAAATTATCTCTACCTTTAACAAAATACCTTGCAACAAAGGTGCTTTGTTGGGCTGTGTTTTGTGATGTTCAGTTAAACCAGTGAAAAATCAAGTAAGAGAAACTGCAGTAGATACTTGTTCATAATGTGGATATTATCAGCTGCCCAGTGAATTCAAGCCTATAAACAAAGTGAAAAACAGTGGTTCCCAAAGCAGATATGCTGCATTAGCTCAGTATTTCTATTAAAATAAGGGCAAAAAAAAAAAAAAAAACCCACCAGGATAAAAACATCAATCTGAGGTCCTTCGTCATCCAAACTCAAAAGTGTTAGCAAAACATAGCATACTGCTTACACAGTTAGGTGAAAGGGAACATTCGGATTCAACTCTACTCTGTTGGTGATTCAATTGGTCCATATCTACATAAATAGAACCAACAAATTGTGCGGATGTCAGCAAAATATTAAATGGTCTCTGACATACTTTTCTATCAGTTGTCACTGGAATACTGGGTCTATTTCCAATTCTAACTTCTAATGGTCATAATTAAATCCTTTAAAATTCTATCAGCTTGAACTATTTTGCATTAACTTTAGATTTCATGTTAAAGATGTTTTTTTTTGGTGTGTAAAAATGCTGAAGTCAATAGACACTTAAAATATTAAAGAGCAGTAAGAGCCAGATTGGAAATAAGAGTGGTAATAAGTTAATTTTCCAGTGGACCTTGCAAAAATTTAAATAATTGAATTTTATTGTTCTTTGATCAGTGGTTTCTATGTCTCAAACATGCTTGTCAGCTGAAATTTATTTTCCAAGTAGGGCAAAAGACCAAAAAAGTGTTATTCATTGCTAGAACGATTTGATCATTTTTCAAGCATATTTGTAAAACTACAGAGCTAATTCAATAATTTATTGAAATTATCATAAAAGTTCAGCAAATCATGCATTGCGTTCAGATCCTGATATATGCTAGATGCCCCGTTTTTACAAGTCAGCAGCTTTATAACTATAACCATTTGAATTTCAAATGATAAATTTGTATCTACCATAGCTCTAGAATGCATAAAAAATGATAAGAGGGCACCCTTTAGAGAAATTTTAAAAGTTTTGTGCATTTTGTAATTTGATATATGTAACATAATCCATTATACACCAGGATTTGTATTGTGCCAGCAAATATAAAAGAGAATGCAAATTCTTGTCTGTGCCCAGCTCAAGGCAACACAACAGAGACATGTTTCCTTGAGTTATGAACCACTGGTTTCACTGAATGCAATGATCTCTATCCTCTTCGTAAGAGGTGTGTATGAAACACACTGAAGGGCTCTGTGGGCTTAATTACTATGTTAGAGTTTGGCAGAATGAGAAAGAATAGATGCCAAGCAAAATCAGAAAAAGAACTCTGTAGTCATCTCCACAGACCTGGAGGATCCACAGAAATATTCCACAGCTGAGGCAGATCCCTTCTTTCCTGTGTACTTTGGGATCCCTTTTTTCCTGTGCCTCTCTTACCAAGCCCATTTACTACTCATTTAATCTTCCCCCAAAGTAATTACTATCTTGTTTAAATTTTCATTGAACTTTCCCTATTGAGCTCCAATAACAAAGGCATGCACAAACAGCTACTGTCAACAGGATGTTTTCTCAGCTATGTTAAACATTAAATTCTCAAGAACTGGGACTAATTCTTATATCATAGTACCCCCAAGTACTTTCCCAATGTCTATAAAGGTGGTAGGGGTCAATAATCACATGATGATGATGATTTATGGAGCCACAAATATGGAGGTTTGAAATCCAGTTAACTTTCAAATCCAGGTTTGAAATCCAGTTAACAAAATGTGTGTATGGTCAAGTTAACTGCATTTCAGTATGCTTGTGTGTAAGAAACATACAAAAAGAGAGACATCATGAGGATTAGAGGAAATAATACAGTGAGAGTACATGGTATATTCATCGAGTGTTAGAGTTGTAAGAGTTAACCCTCTATCTCCTGCCTCTCTATTCTTACCTCCACAAATGTTATTGATGTGATTGTTTACACAGATTCTTAATTTCATATCATAATAAACCCAAAATTCATGTCTTGAGAGTTTGGGGTTCTTGATTTTAGACTATTAATCCATGAATGAATCTTGGATTAAGTTAGATAGTTGCTACTCATTTCATAAATGGATGACAGCCCAGGCACACAGTGAGTTAAAGAGGAAGCTGAGTCTAGAAGCTTGTCCTAATGCTCCATTTTTTTTTCTATATAGGTGTTTGATCAAGGAAAAATCTATATTCTATTCTAGCTTTCAAATCAGTTGATCATTAAGCCAAATGCTTGACATCATGATAAGTAAAATTGCTCCACATCACTTTGTATAGTTTAAAGGTATATATGTGTGTGTGCATGCATATAAGATAAATTTAAACATTTAAAATATTTATTGAGATATGCAGATTCACAAGTATTCTATTTTTTAATCAATTAATGATATGGAATACCCTATACAAATCACTTGCAGTGCAGTACCAAAAACCAAAGTCAAGGAAGTCAGATAATGTACACAAATACCTGGCACAGTCCCACAATTACTAGGTGTTAAATAGTTAATTGCCAGATTGAGTCATGGCTTCCCTTTCTTTTTAGTTAAAAAAAAAAACAAACCTGCAACCAATCAATACCAAAATAAACATAACAAAAACCTAGAAAATATATCCAATGCATTTTGAAAAAAGAGAAACCATTGAGACAAAAATCTTCAGAAATGGTTGCTGTTGTAACTAAACTGAACTGGAAAGGAAGGGCACACCCCAACATTCTTCTGTGCGTGCACTAGTAATTCAGTATCTGTGAGGCTAAAAAACCATGAGGTCTTTTTCAGGGTTAAGGCATCCTGTGTGAGGAGGCATATTTCTCTCTATTTCCATTTTATATCGATGGTGGTTTTACTTTATTTTTCTCACTTCAGAAATCTGTGTCCTTCCCCTCCCCCAAAAGAAGCCCACTAAACATTAACATGGAAAGCAATATTTTCATAAATTCTGGATGATATGAGTGAAGTGAAGGGAATCACAGTGCCCATGGATGCTGGAGGAAAGGAAGAAAGACGTTTCACATCAGGGCAAGCACATAGTTGATGAAGATAAATCGCTGAACAGTAACCAAATGTAGAGAATTTGCCTTGGCTGCATTCATATCAAAGTCACGATTTGCTGCCCCCAGAATTTGCCAAAAATTCCATCTTCCCTTTCACCTGTACTTCTTTTCCTCTTATAAATAGCTTAGGTTGTAGAAGGTGAGATGATCAGTGCTACTGAAACCATCAACAAATTTTTTTTTTTAATGCAAGCAAAAGACACTAAGTTTTTCTTAAGGACACTGGCTTCACAGTTTCCGAGTGTATATAGGTCTAGCTAATTAGAGCCTTCGATATCTCTCCTCCTTCAAAATCAAACAAAAAGAGGGCCTCTGTTATGAATGTGCTTATGGCCAGAGGCAAAGCCACTATGCTATTTGGGAACTGGCTGCTGGGGTGTCCCTGCCTGCCGCAGCCATCACAGGCTAGCCTGTGGAGGCCACTGCCTGGTGTGCATCTCGTGGGCCTGTATGCTGGAATCTTCACTCTGGAACTGTCAGCTGGTGAGACACTCTGTGGTCACCTCTGACCTCTGCCCCTAACCCACTCTGACACATTCCAGGCTGTCGCACTGGACCATTCTATCTAGTTCATCGCACACCATTCGAGCCAACAGTCGGCATGTTCTTTTCCGCATCTGTGTGTCCCAGTTTAGACCGGGTCAGGAGAGATGTCACTGGTTTTCTACCTCACTCCTGACAGCTCTCTGATTTTCAGCATTTAACTTTATAAACACTAACTCGCAAAAACCTGAAGTCAAGCGACAGATATATTGGTAAATTCAGGATGGTGAGAGTATTTTGTTTCTTTATTGGTTTTGAAGGGCAACAGAATGCCCTTTTAAATACAGGCTACCTCTGTGTCATCTAACCACCTTTTCTACCTTCCTGCACACTACAAATTACTGTTGTCATTACCATTATCAATTCCTCACAGCAAAGGAAGATCAACCACTCCTATGTCATCTATAAATACTCTATGTATCTCCTTTATCCTTCCAAATAAAAGTAAAGATTTACTTACTTAGTATATTCTCTACTTCAGATATCTCTTTAGGTACTAGCTATATGATGGTGAATAAATAGTTTGAACTCTCAGTCTAGTAGGAAACCCACACAGTAATACACAGTTTAAAAATATGAGAATAAAGGAAACAAAACAGCTGTTTTGGAGATTCTCAGGAGAAAATTATTAACTATTTCACAGAATATCAGGAAAAGTCACATGGGAAGAAGGTGTTAATTATAAGCATGAACAGACTTGAGTTTCAATTTCCATTGCAACAATGACTAGATCTTAGTTTTGAGCAAGGTGTTTGATATATTTGACCTTATGTATACTCACTATCGGGCTTCCCTGACAGCTCAGTTGGTAAAGAATCCACCTGCAATGCAGGGGGCCCCTGTTTAATTCCTGAGTTGGGAAGATCCACTGGAGAAGGAAGGGATAGGCTACCCACTCCGGTATTCCTGGGCTTCCTGTGTGGTTCAGCTGGTAAAGAATCTGCCTACAGTGCTGGAGACCTGGGTTGGGAAGATCTCAACCCTGGAGAAGGGAAAGGCTACCCACTCCAGTATTCTGGCCTAGAGAATTCCATGATGTGGTCAGAAAGAGTCGGACATAACTGAGTGACTTTTGTTTTCACTATACTCACTATCAAAATGGTGAAACAGAAGACATACAGATGGCTATCAAACACATGAAAAGATGCTCAACATCACTCCTTATTAGAGAAATGCAAATCAAAACTACAATGAGGTATCACCTCTACCAGTCAGAATAGCCATCATCAAAAATTCAACAAACAATAAATGCTGGAGAGGGTGTGCAGAAAAGGGAACACTATTGCTGTCTAGTCAGGGCTATGGTTTTCCCAGTGGTCATGTATGGATGTGAGAGTTGGACTATGAAGAAGGCTGAGTGCTGAAGAATTGATGCTTTTCAACTATGGTGTTGGAGAAGACTCCTGAGAGTCCCTTGGACTGCAAGGAGATCCAACCAGTCCATCCTAAAGATCAGCCCTGGGTGTTCTTTGGAAGGACTGATGCTGAAGCTGAAACTCCAGTACTTTGGCCACCTCATGCGAAGAGTTGACTCATTGGAAAAGACTCTGATGCTGGGAGGGATTGGGGGCAAGAGGAGAAGGGGACAATAGAGGATGAGATGGCTGGATGGCATCACTGACTCGATGGATGTGAGTCTGAGTGAACTCCAGGAGTTGGTGATGGACAGGGAGGCCTGGCGTGCTGCGATTCATGGGGTCACAAAGAGTCAGACATGATTGAGAGACTGAACTGAACTGAACTGAACTGATTGCTATGTTGGTGGGAATGTAAATCAATACAGCCACTATGGAAGATGGTATGGAGATTCCTTAAAAAACTAGCAATAAAAGCACCATAAGACCCAGAAATCCCACTCTGAGGCATATACCCTGAAGAAACAAAATTAGAAAAGGACACATGTATTCCATTGGTATTGCAGCACTATTTACAGTAGCTAGAACATGGAAGCAACCTAGATGTCCATTGACAGATGAATGGATAAAGAAATTGTGGTACATATATATGCAATGGAATATTACACAGCCATAAAGAAGAACACCTTTGAGTCAGTTCTAATGAGGTGGATGAACTTAGAACCTATTATACAGAGTGAAATAAGTCAGAAAGAGAAGATAAATATCATATTCTAATATATATGGAATCTAGAAAAATGGTACTGAAGAATTTATTTACAGGGCAGCAGTGGAGAAACAGACATAGAGAATAGACTTATGGACATAGGGAGAGGGGAGGAGAGGGTGAGATGTATGGAAAGAGTAACATGGAAACTTACATTACCATATGTAAAATAGCTAGTCAATGGGAATTTGCTGTATGGCTCAGGAAACTCAAACAACCTAGAGGGGTGGGATGGGGAGGGAGATGGGAGGGAGGTTCAAAAGGGAGGGGATATATGTATACCTATGGCTGATTCATGTTGAGGTTTGACAGAAAAAAAAAATTCTTTAAAGAAATTATCTTTCAATAAAATAAAATAAATGGTGATAACAATAACCAGGATGCACATTCTAATGACTTAATTCTATAGTTAAATATGATAATGTGTAATGTGTGTCAAGCATTTAGCACCCAACTGAAAGGTTGATAAGCATACATTTCATTCATATTGGGGAAAAGAAGCCACAGTAAAATATAGGTCAAAATGAGACTATGAATAATTTTCATATAGCATGGACAGCTCATAAATAAGCTACATCAGTGGTGCTGGCAACAGCAGATCCAAAGTGGATGAAATTAAGTGACCATGCTATTTAACAGTGATGGAAGCACCATCATCCCTGTTTGACTTCAGTAGCCCCACCTTATATCTCACTGCCCTGAAAGAAAGTCCTCACCTCCAAACCACACAAATCTGTATGTGTGTGGAGGGATGGTTGTGGTAAGGGTATATTACACTAGAGAAGGTGACCAAAATCCATGGATGCTCCCTTGGGGAGTATGCATGTGTACAGTGATGGAGAGTAGTGTGATATACTCTATATAATGCTTCTATGATATCTAGAAGGAGGAGGTTTTGTCCCATCTTATTAGAGTTTTTTTTTCTCCCCCACATTTCAGAACCATTTGTCTGCTAAAGAGCTAAATTTTTTTTAAATTTTATTTTATTTTTAAAGTTTACATAATTGTATTAGTTCTGCCAAATATCAGAATGAATCCGCCACAGGTATACATGTGTTCCCCATCCTGAACCCTTAATCCTATCTTTAGGCAAAGGAGGAGCTGGTGAAATTATCTTGCTGGCAGGAAGAAGGTAGTCTTCAAAGAATTCTGAACCCATTTTCCCAAGCCTACTGGATTCTCAACTGTGGAGCTAGGAGAAATCAAAAGAATCTTGACTTCATCATGGTCCAGGTTTTTGGCCAGATTATGGTGGCCAAGGAAAGATGAGTAAATATCTGGCCTACTTTTTCAACTAATTCTCTCATATGGACTCATCCCCCCTTACAAAATGGTGGTTTGGGTGGTGAGGAAAGGTAAAGTTCTCTTATTTATTTTTTATTCCATTATGTGTGTTTCAAAGCAAGGATTTAACCCTTTCTGTTCAGTTTAACTTTTGTACTAAAGCAAGTGCTGCTGCTGCTGCTACATCACTTTAGTTATGTCCGACTCTGTGCAACCCCAGAGATGGCAGCCCACCAGGCTCCACTGTCCCTGGGATTCTCCAGGCAAGAACACTGGAGTGGGTTGCCATTTCCTTCTCCAATGTATGAAAGTGAAAAGTGAAAGTGAAGTTGCTCAGTCGTGTCCAACTCTAGCGATCCCATGGACTACAGCCTACCAGGCTCCTCCGTCCATGGGATTTTCTAGGCAAAAGTACTGGAGTGGGGTGCCATCGCCTTCTCCGACTAAAGCAAGTACCTGTTTGTAATAAGGGAAAAGAATGTCTGAAAGAAGCATTTTATAAGTCTGAAGATTAGACAACTTACAAAGTTAGAAAGAAAGCAGAGGATTTGGAGCAAAGCTCTGGCAGCAGACTTTTCAAGAATTGAGTTATAGTTGCTTTGTATTTCTTCGCTCTAGTGGTCACTTCTAGCCAAATTGTTTAAACTCTTTGAATCACATATCTTCACCTATAAAAAGGGACTTGTAACACCTGCCCTACTGGACTAAGGCTTAGATGCTATGCCATGTTATATCTGATTCATAGTCAGGACTTGATGTATTTTGATATCTTAAGTTGTTTTTTTTTTCTTTCTCCTTTTCTCCCAAATCAGTGTCAATCACCTATTCTACAGTTAATATGAAGCATAAAAACAAAGTACGATAGAATAGGAAAAGTGAAGAAAGATGTGGAGCAATGAATCAGAAGACCTAGCACTCCATTGTTGGCAAACAGGTTGTAATCTAATATTGGGTTCCACAGAGGGGTCTAGCTGAGATGTGATTTTTAAGTTGAGAATTAGATAATATCTACAGGCACAGCATTATAAGGATGGTAAATAGTTGGTAAACTGGACTTAAATGAAAGCTTGGCATAATGAAGCCAATGAAGATCAGCACTATTAAAAAGTGCTTGCCTCTGTTATGAGGCAGAGTAACATTGTCTCCAGCAAAGAATTCATATCTTTAAAAGTAGCTACCATTAGAGTGCCCACCTGGTATTATTTAGGATACCCCACTTTACTTTCTTTCCAAGATCTGTTTTCCACATGGGCCAAATAGACATGGTGAATAGATGTGATGGGAAACTTGACTTCATTCACTGCCCTTGGGTCTTTTGAGTTCTTGATTGTGACTCTATTCTCTACAATCTGTTAAGAAATGTAGGAAGGCTTTTGCTTTATTTTTAACATAGAAAAAAAGCAGTTCTAGAGTCTTGTACTTTCCTACCATAATACCCTTCATTCCATAGACATTAACGTGAAGATTTTGCCAGTTGCATTTCAACTATGCATTCTAGAACTGGAGAAATAGCAGTGCAGTGGGTTCTGTGACACACCAAAGCCACCATATGATGAGACAGATTCAAAATACTATTAATCACAGCCTCCATTATTTTGTAGCTGGGCTGGTGAACCGTACTGTGTTTTGTATATGACTGAGAGACAGAACGATGCTAGCAATCTTTGATAAGGCTGGTATGCTATCTTTCCTAATGCACATCTTTGTAATTGGTCACAGGACTCTTTAGTAAAAGCAAGGAGAAATGATTTTAGTATAAAATTTTTGATGGTAAGGTGATACAGTCTCCCTTTCCTCCATTCAAGAGGTTTTGGGTCTATGAATTGGCTTATGTCTTGAAATTATATGATAACTTGTGTTTCTTTATTGCACCTATTCAATTCATACTTCTGTTCACCCACTTCGAGATTTTTCTGCTACTCGTTTTGGTAACTATGTCTGCCTTATGTCTGGCAAGTAGGTTTCATCACTTGGCCCCTGCCATTCTGATATCCCATCACCTTCACTGGATTCAAGAAACAGTTAGATGGTAGTATTTTCCAGTGTTTTTCCTGGCCTATTACAGAGTTTCTAAAAAATGTCATTTTCCCCTTATCAATATATGTTTCATGCTCTTACTGCAGAAAATATTCCCAAGAATCTCCCAAGGGTCATAGTGCAGAAGTGGACAAGCAGGTAGACACCCACTAGAATTCTAATCTCTCTAAGCTTTGGGATAATTTTCTACAATAAATCAAGAAAGTCCAAGGATCTCAGCTGAATTTGGTATAAACCAACCTTGAAATCAGGTGTCAATCACTCACCCAAGTAAATTGTAAACCAAAGATGCTTTTCAAAGCAATGTGAGATACAAACAGACAAAACACTTTCATTTTTAAAGACTTTCCTCACATATAATGCTAGGTTCAAGTGGAAAAACAGAAATGGCACTCACTCTGGAGTTAGATGGATACAGTTTAACACTGGCTTCAAATGTATTAGTTTTGTACCTTGAAAATGGACTTTCTTAGGATATGGTTATGTGGATTAGCCATCTCAATTTTAATAGAAGAGAAAGAGAATTAATGAGATAATGGATATAAAAACATCTCAGGCAGCACTCTAGGAACATCCCTGGAGCTAATTTAGGACTCATTATATGCTGCTCCATTTCCGGAAAGTAACCTTAAGTGATTACACCTTCCAATTCCCCATTTTAATAAAAATAGCCTGAGGTCTATCCTGAATGGAGAAGGTAATGGTAACCCACTCCAGTATGCTTGCCTGGAGAATCCCATGGGCAGAAGAGCCTGGTGGGCAACAGTCCATGGGGTTGCAGAGAGTCAGACATGACTGAGCGACTAACACACACTATCCTGAAAGGATGGTATAAATTTTAAGAGTTGAAAACTTGATAGTACATAAAGAAATGATTCCTTAACCCATAAAATTCCTTGTGAAATAATCTCAGATGATATTTGAAGCAAATGGTTAAATTTGAACTATCTTAAATTGGATAAAATATATGAAGACAAGTTTTAAAAAACAGTTAAGTGATAGGTATGCACCTAGTAATGTCTGGGGAGAAAATAAAGCAAACTTGATTCAAAGATGTTATATTTTATCATGAATATGTATGAGAGAATGTTAAAAATCCAAGAAAAATAATACTGAGCAATTCTCATTTCTGACCATGTAAAATGTTGTATGCTGCTGCTGCTGCTAAGTCGCTTCAGTCGTGTCCGACTCTGTGCGACCCCATAGACGGCAGCCCACCAGGCTCCCCCGTCCCTGGGATTCTCCAGGCAAGAACACTGGAGTGGGTTGCCATTTCCTTCTCCAGTGCATGAAAGTGAAAAGTGTAAGTGAAGTCGCTTAGTCGTGTCCGACTCTTTATGACCCCATGGACTGCAGCCTACCAGGCTCCTCCGTCCATGGGATTTTCCAGGCAAGAGTACTGGAGTGGGTTGCAAAATGTTGTATAAGTCAATACAAATGTCAAAAAATGTACACATTGTGTTTACTGTGTCCACATGGAAACTTTCAGCGTGGCGTAGATGCTGTTGTTAACAGAGCATTTGCTTATTTGTTCATCAGGTATTTATCACACACCTTCCGTGTGCCAGGCACCATTAGTCTATGTGCTGGAAATTAAGTAATGAACAAACATAAATCCCTGGTCTTGCAGACTTTCAACTGGAGTTAGGGGGTACTTAACAGATAAGAAACAAATGAATATGTAAAATCTGTATGTTTTATATGATGGGATAAAAGCAAACAAGTTAGGGGGTTAGAGAGCGGTGGGAAGGAGAACATTCTTTGATGAAGAGTGACTAAAGAAGCCCTCACTGATACTCACAAGGCAACGTTTGTACAAAGATATGAAGGGACGGAAGGGATGAGATAAAGCCATGTAGGCAAATGTTGTGATGTGAGAGCTTGGCTAAAATGGTCTAAAAACAGCAAAACTACCAGTGGCAGGGGTAGAGTGGATCAACAGGAGAGTTGTTGGAGATGAGGTCAGATATGTAATGGATTTGAAGTCTGAGGGGAGGGTCGCAGTGGACATATCATGTGGAGCCTCACAGGTTAAAGCTTATACTCTTCATAATATGGTAAGTTGCTGGGGAGTTTTGAATAGAAGAATGACATCTAATTTACATCCATCAAGATCATTATGGTTGCTTAGTAGGAGGAGAGGATACTTAGCAATGATGTAACGACAAAGTACACACCATTTCTTTGTTGTGTGATGTTAGACAAACTGACATGCCCACATTTCAGTAATTGTACATACCTAGAAAGTGGAGAAGTTGACATCCTAACATAACTGACCAGAGTGTTTGCTTGGATAATGCATGTGATCTACCAATTTGAACTCAAGCTAAAAAATAATAATAACCACATGGGCAAAGCACACTGATCCCACTGGAAGCCTCTGGGTATATTCTGTTCTTGGAATTAACTGCAACTGTTTTTTAAAAAGACTCATGAGAAAATTGATATCTAGTTAGGGCCACGTTTTCAGCCTGGTCTCAAGTGTTTATACATTTAATATTTATTTAACAGGCAATCTATAGCTAGTTAATTAGATAGCATGCTTAATATCTCATTTTCTTTAGTTGTATGGGTACATGCTAATTAAATTCCTGAGCATTCCTCACAAGTGTAATGTAATAATAGGAACATTGTCACACACTTATTGGTTCTGCAGATTTGAATTAATTACATTGCAAGTAGATTTATCTTTCATATATTTATATACCTCAATAGGTGCTCTTCCCCAACAATCATGGGGGATTTAATTTCCATAACACCACCTTATTAATTCTAAATTAAATATATTTAGTAGGAGTTTAATACTTCCTGAAGCTCTAGTTAGTGATACTACTTCCACACATCTGGATTTTGAAATTCATTTTGCTTTATGCTGCTGAAAAGGAGTAAGGGCAATTAACAGGATAATAAGAGAGACTGCAAAATGTAATTTGGAGACAATCCAAGGAATCTGCTACTGTGTTTCATTAGCATTTTGAGGAACACCTCTTGCAGTCAGGTCTACCATTTTCCTTCTTTTCTACCTCTGGGTATAAGATGATACTCTTATAAAAAGCAAAATATTTATTTGTATCTTTCACTTTCACCCTTCCTCTCCATTGTCACCGATGCTGCTGTCAACTCCATCATCTCTCACCTGAGCCAATTAAAGCCTTCTCCTCGCACTCTACATGTCAAGCTGAGCCTTCCATCCATTCTGCACACAGCTACCAGAGTGATCTTTCACATACCCAAATTATGAGCTTGCCACTCCTCTCCTAAAATGCTTTATTTCCAGAATACAACACAAATTCTTTACCAGTGACGGGAAGATTATCTTCCTTTTCCTGCCACCTCATTCTTCACCTATGCTCTCCCCAAACCAGACTGTTACATGAAATTCCCAATATGCAAATGCTTCCAAGTGTCTGCCCAAACTTTCTCTTCTTTTTCCTGGCCTATTCTGATGCATCAGTCAAAATCCAGATGTATGCTAATTGAGTGAAGGATCAGATATTTTTGTTGATTTTGAATTATCTAATGCCAAGTCTATGGGGGAGGGGAGGGGCGGGTCATGGCTCCCAGGATATGGATTGTGAAAAGAATGGAAAGCTTGTCCTTTCTCTCATAATCGGCTTTCTCTTGAATGTGCCCCTAGAGAACTTCTATCATAGGAATGATCACACATGTCCTGCTTCCTAATATGTCACTCTTCTTGAACCCAGAGACTACGTTATAGGAATTTAATACATTTATTCAATATTCATTTACTGAATCCCTCCTGAATACTAGGAATTATGCATGTTGAATGCTGGAGAAAACATATCATATTATAATAAGAGGAATTAATGAATAAACTAACACAGGAGTCATAGTAAGATTAACTCTATTCAGACCATCAGGCAGTGCTTTAGAGTAAAACGTCCAGGGCTTCCCTAGTAGTTCAGGTGGTTAAGAATCCACCTAGCAATTCAGGAGACACTGGTTTGATCCCTGGTCTGGGAAGATCCTACATGCCATGGAGCAAATAAGCCCATGCACCACCGCTATTGAGCCAGCGCCTTGAACACAATAAAAGAAGCCATCACAACAAGAAGTCTGCATGCCACAACTAAAGAGTAGCCCCTGCTCTCTGCAACTAGAGAAAGCCTGTGAGCCTGGAGCAATGAAGACCCAGCACAGCCAAAAATAAATAAAACCTGAAAAAAAAAAAAAGGTAAAGGGTCTAGAGTTAGACTGAGTGAGTTATTAAATAGTTCTGAGCCTAAACTCTTAATCACAAATGGGAACAGAAGGGTGCTTAGTGATTCTGTGGGGAAACAAAATAATCCAGATAATAATAATAATAGTATATAATCCAGATAAGGCAGCTGGATTATATACTCACCTAAGTTATTTGAAAGTGACTATTTCATCCACCTGATGAGTTTGGGAAACTTTAGATTTTAATAAAGGTAAATGAATGCACACAGTAGGTACTCTTAAATGCAAATTTATATTATGATATACAATTTGCTTAGATTATAAATGAGAAAATAAAGGTTCAATGTCTTTTTGCAAGGCAAATAATGTATAACAAATAAAACAATGCTTGTCCTTTCATTTACTTATCAATAAATGATAAAGGCATAGGACATATAAATAAACAAGAAAAAATAAATAATATAGAGTCTGTAGTTTCATCAATAAATCATACATTTCTCCCAGGTTGAAAGAGAATTTACATTTTATTTGATGATATGGATGACTGTGATAGCCTGAACATTTTGAAGAAAATCACAGTTAGATATTTTCAAAGGGAATTGCTGTAAACAAAATGACAATAATTTATAAGTGTATATATCTAAGTTATGAATTTTTAGCAAAAATTCAGAGAGCTGAAGAGATAGCAGAGGAAAAAGGGCAAGACTGGTTTCAGACTAATTTTCCCAATAAAACTACACCTAGCCTTTTGCAATCTTAAAATAACTTTCTCAAGGGTTATTGCACTTACTGCCGAGACTTATAGAAGGGTAAGGACTCGCCTTGTAATGAATAAGAAAAGAGAAGCTTAAAAGAAGGAAAAGACCTCACCAAAAGTCACAGAAATAGTGATAGAACTGGGGCTACAACTCTGTGGTTCTATTTCTTAATACAGGGCTCTTTTCACTCCACCATGGCTACACCTTTCCACACACACAAGCTCTTTGGAAAGTATCCATTTCAGCCATCTGCTGAGTTTGGGAAACATTCTGTGTTTGTGAATTTAAATAATTTAAATGGTAAGACTCTCCTAGGTTTTATTAAAGAAGTTATTCAGAATTTTAGAACAACAAAAAGCCCGTTTATACTTAATAAGAAAAAGGTAACAGTGCTTTATGTTTTTCAATAAGTGATTTTTTATGTTCTTTGCCCACAGATTTGTTGGAGAGAGGAGATTCTGGCATTTGAGTATGGGATCACAGGGCTCACTCTTCTTCAATAGCTGAAGGTCCCTTTAAGGTCAGGAAGACTCCTCCTCTCCTGGTCACTCCGTCTATATCAATTATTCTAGATTACCAATTATTTTCTTATCTGATTTCTTTTTTATCTTCCTGGAATTGGGCGAATGTGTGTATACAGTCTTTCAAAGATCCATTTTTAAGTTAGCTTCATTCCACCTTTCCTCATCTCTGAATCATGTCTGGTTCATAGTATTTCACCTGAACCCACTTTTATTTCTACTCAGCTTTAGAGTCTGCTCTCCCTGGTCTAAATCAGGCATCCGTATCTCTGTAAACCTGTGATGAGGCAAGAGTATATCCAGGTGGTAGACCTGAATTGCTTCACTTACTGAGACTAAGCAGGGAAGATAAATCATATTTTTTGTCCTGTTAGCTCTATGATTATAATCAGTGGAATGTTTGAGATATTAATTATATCCTTGATGGTATAATTTGAGTTGGATAGTATAATTTCTAGACCAAGATAATCTGAATTAACTTTTATTTTTTAAGCCAGTGGTTCTCATACTTCAATGAGCATCAGAATCATCTGGAAGATTTATTAAAACACAGGTTACTGAGTCCTACCTGCCAGTGAGACCTGAAACAGGGGCTGTCATTCAGTATGTTTGGGTAGGACCTAAGAATCTGCATTTCTAACAAGTTCCCAGGTAACATGGATGCTGCTGATCCAGTAGATCCCACTTTGAGAACTGACTGCTTTACCAAAGATACTTTGATCTCTTTCACCTCTATTATTTATGGTCATATGAATATGACTTATGAACATCTTTGAACTCTATTGCCATGATGTCAAATCAACCTATGCACTAAAACTCATTTAAATACTGTCCTCACTCATCCACTTATTTATTGAATATATATTAAGGTTCTAGAATGTGTTAGGCACTGAGTTTGGTCTCTGCCACAGGAAGATTAGAGTACAAAGCCATCCTTAAACTCTCCTGCTAGAATGGGCTGATTACTTGTTCCTAATGGCATGACTGCTGCCCTCTAAAATGTTGTGACTCAAAGGGTTGTTGTTAGACCACAACATTGGCAACACTTGGAACGTGACAGAAATGCAACCTCAGACCTTTCTTCAGATCTACAAAATCAGAATCTTCATCTTATTAAGATCCTAGTTGTTGTTGTTGCTGCTGCTGCTGCTGCTGCTGTGTCGCTTCAGTCATGTCTGACTCTGTGTGACCCCAGAGACGGTAGCCCACCAGGCTCCCCCGTCCCTGGGATTCTCTGGCCAAGAATATTGGAGTGGGTTGCCATTTCCTTCTCCAGTGTATGAAAGTGAAAAGTGAAAGTGAAGTCGCTCAGTCTTGTCCGACTCTTCGCGACCCCATGGACTGCAGCCCACCAGGTTCCTCCGTCCATGGGATTTTCCAGGCAAGAGTACTGGAGTGGGGTCCAAGATTCTAGTTGAGTCACATGCAAATCTGAACTTAAGTAATATTTCTTTACTATGGATTTCCTTAGACAAAAATCCAGGTTGTATTCAGCTGTGAGTTTCCTAAAATAACCTAGCCAAGTGTTTCAGTCTGTGATGGAAGGAAAAGGCAAAAAGAAGCAGACAAAGATCAGTCATTTTGTTAAGATTTACTAGTGTAGGTAAAGCTTTAGCACAGTGCTTGACACAAGCTCATTTAACCTTTACAACACAAAGTAACTAATGATTATTGTATTGAATCAAATTGACTTTATTTGAATTTATTTCAGACAAAGGCACATTGCAAGCATCTCATTAAAACTGCAGAGGAGGAAGAAGATATCTAAAATCTTTATACAGAAGACACTGCTTTAAAAGTTATATTTTGTCCAGTTAAGAAGCACAGTGATTATTATTGACAATGTGTGTGTGTGTACTCTGCTACTCCATGAACTGTAACCTACCAGGCCCCTCTTTCCATTGAATTTTCCAGACAAGAATACTGGAGTGGGTTGATATTTCCTTTTCCAGGGACTCTTCCTGATCCAGGGTTCAAATCAGTGCCTCTTGTAGCTCTTGCACTGTCAGGCAGATTCTTTACAACTGCATCACCTGGGAAGCCATGGTTATTTTTGACAATAGTCATCATTTATTGATAAATATGTTAACAACAGTGTTAGGTGCTTATTAGAGATTTGCTATCATGGTTAATTTTGAAAATGGTATTTTTCTTATGTCTTTAATAATGAAAGAAAAGTGACAGACTCAAGATTATGCAATTTTATGTGGGAAAACTAAATAATAAAATAGCCAATACCATACTGTCTTGATGACCGTGGCTTTGTAGTAGGACCTGAAATCAGGCAGGTTGATTCCTCCAGTTCCATTCTTCTTTCTCCAGATTTCTTTGGCTATTCGAGGTTTTTTGTATTTCCATACAATTGTGAAATTATTTGTTCTAGTTCTGTGAAAAATACCATTGGTAACTTGATAGGGATTGCATTGAATCTGTAGATTGCTTTGGGTAGTATATTCATTATCACTATATTGATTCTTCCAATCCATGAACATGGTATATTTCTCCATCTATTTGTGTCCTCTTTGATTTCTTTAACCAGTATTTTATAGTTTTCCATATATAGGTCTTTTGTTTCTTTAGGTAGTAATATTCCTAAGTATTTTATTCTTTTCATTGCAATGGTGAATGAATTGTTTCCTTAATTTCTCTTTCTGTTTTCACATTGTTAGTGTATAGGAATGCAAGGGATTTCTGCGTGTTGATTTTCTATCCTACAACTTTACTATTTTCATTGATTAGCTCTAGTAATTTTCTGGTGGAGTCTTTAGGGTTTTCTATGTAGAGGATCATGTCATCTGCAAACAGTGAGAGTTTTACTTCTTCTTTTCCAATCTGGATTCCTTTTATGTCTTTTTCTGCTCTGATTGCTGTGGCCAAAACTTTCAAAACTATGTTGAATAGTAGTGGTGAGAGTGAGCACTCTTGTCTTGTTCCTGACTTTAGGAGAAATGCTTTCAATTTTTCACCATTGAGGATAGTGTTTGCTGTGGGTTTGTCATATATAGCTTTTATTATGTTGAGGTATGTTCCTTCTATTCCTGCTTTCTGGAAGGTTTTTTTTTTTTATCATAAATGGATGTTGAATTTTGTCAAAGGCTTTCTCTGCATCTATTGAGATAATCATATGGTTTTTATTTTTCAATTTGTTAATGTGGTGTATTACATTGATTGATTTGTGGATATTGAAGAATCCTTGTATCCCTGGATAAAGCCCATTTGGTCATGATGTATGATCTTTCTAATATGTTGTTGGATTCTGTTTGCTAGAATTTTGCTAAGGATTTTTGCATCTATGTCCATCAGTGATATTGACCTGTAGTTTTCTTTTTTTTTTGTGGCATCTTTGTCAGGTTTTGGTATTAGGATGATGGTGGCCTCATAGAATGAGTTTGGAAATTTACCTTCCTGTGCAATTTTCTGGAAGAGTTTGAGTAGGATAGGTGTTAGCTCTTCTCTAAATTTTTGGTAGAATTCAGCTGTGAAGCCATCTGGTCCTGGGCTTTTATTAGAAAGCCCAGAGATAAACCCACACACCTATGGACACCTTATCTTTCACAAAGGAGGCAAGAATATACAATGGAGAAAAGACAATCTCTGGGAAAACTGGTCAACCATTTGTAAAAGAATGAAACTAGAACACTTTCTAACACCATACACAAAAATAAACTCAAAATGGATTAAAGATCTAAAAGTAAGACCAGAAACTATAAAACTCCTAGAGGAAAACAGGCAAAACACTGTCCGACATAAATCACAGCAGGATTCTCTATGACCCACCTCCCAGAATATTGGAAATAAAAGCAAAAATAAACAAATGGGATCTAATTAAAAGTAAAAGCTTTTGCACAACAAAGGAAACCATAAGCAAGGTGAAAAGACAGCCTTCAGAATGGGAAAAAATAATAGCAAATGAAGCAACTGACAATTAATCTCAAAAATATACAAGCAACTCCTGCAGCTCAATTCCAGAAAAATAAACAACCCAATAAAAAAATGGGCCCAAGAACTAAATAGACATTTCTCCAAAGAAGACATACAGATCGCTAAAAAACACATAAAAAGATGCTCAACATCACTCATTATTAGAGAAATGCAATTCAAAACCACAGTGAGGTACCATTTCACGCCAGTCAAAATGGCTGCAATCCAAAAGTCTACAAGCAATAAATGCTGGAGAGGGTGTGGAAAAAAGGGAACCCTCTTACACTGTTGGTGGAAATGCAAACTAGTACAGGCACTATGAGAACAGTGTGGAGATTCCTTAAAAAACTGGAAATAGAACTGCCATATGACCCAGCAATCCCACGGCTGGACATTCACACCGAGGAAACCAGAACTGAAAGAGACATGTGTACCTCAGTGTTCATTGCAGCATTGTTTATAATAGCCAGGACATGGGAGCAACCTAGATGTCCATCATCAGACGAATGGATAAGAAAGCTGTGGTACATATTCATGATTGAATATTCAGATCAGATCAGATCAGATCAGTCACTCAGTCGTGTCCGACTCTTTGCGACCCCATGAATCGCAGCACGCCAGGCCTCCCTGTCCATCACCAACACCCAGAATTCACTCAGACTCACATCCATCGAGTCAGTGATGCCATCCAGCCATCTCATCCTCTGTCATCCCCTTCTCCTCTTGCCCCCAATCCCTCCCAGCATCAGAGTCTTTTCCAATGAGTCAACTCTTCGCATGAGGTGGCCAAAGTACTAGAGTTTCAGCTTTAACATCATTCCTTCCAAAGAGATCCCAGGGCTGATGTCCTTCAGAATGGACTGGTTGGATCTCCTTGCAGTCCAAGCGACTCTCAAGAGTATTCTCCAACACCACAGTTCAAAAGCATCAATTCTTCGGCACTCAGCCTTCTTCACAGTCCAACTCTCACATCCATACATGACCACTGGAAAAACCATAGCCTTGACTAGATGGACCTTTGTTGGCAAAGTAATGTCTCTGCTTTTGAATATGCTATTTAGGTTGGTCATCTCTTTCCTTGCAAGGAGTAAGCGTCTTTTAATTTCATGGCTGCAGTCACCATCTGCAGTGATTTTGGAGCCCAGAAAAATAAAGTCAGCCACTGTTTCCACTGTTTCCCCATCTATTTCCCATGAAGTGGTGGGACTGGATGCCATGATCTTCGTTTTCTGAATGTTGAGCTTTAAGCCAACTTTTTGACTCTCCACTTTCACTTTCATCAAGAGGCTTTTGAGTTCCTCTTCACTTTCTGCCATAAGGGTGGTGTCATCTGCATATCTGAGGTTATTGATATTTCTCCTGGCAATCTTGATTCCAGCTTGTGTTTCTTCCAGTCCAGCGCTTCTCATGATGTACTCTGCATATAAGTTAAATAAACAGGGTGACAATATACAGCCTTGATGAACTCCTTTTCTTATTTGGAACCAGTCTGTTGTTCCATGTCCAGTTCTAACTGTTGCTTCCTGATCTGCATACAAATTTCTCAAGAGGCAGATCAGGTGTTCTGGTGTTCCCATCTCTTATTAGCCATTAAAAAGAATACGTTTGAATCAGTTCTAATGAGGTGGATGAAACTGGAGCCTATTATACAGAGTGAAGTAAGCCAGAAAGAAAAACACCCATAGAGTATACTAATGTATATATGTGGAATTTAGAAAGATGGTAACGATAGCCCTGTATGCGAGACAGCAAAAGAGACACAGATGTATAGAACAGTCTTTTGGACTCTGTGGGAGAGGGTGAGGGTGGGATGATTTGGGAGAATGGCATTAAAACATGTATATTATCATATGTGAAATTAATCGGCAGTCCAGGTTTGATGCATGATACAGGGTGCTCAGGGCTGGTGCACTGGGATGACCCAGAGGGATGGAATTGGAAGGGAGGTGGGAGGCAGGTTCAGGATGGGGAACATGTGTACATACATGTCAATGTATGGCAAAACCAATAAAATATTGTAAAGCAATTAGCCTCCAATTAAAATAAATAAATTTATATTAAAAAAATAGCCAAGATCTGAACACATCAAAGGAAACTTCGTTTTGTTGGCTGATCAATATTAAGAGTTAAGGAACCCCTGGCGGGCCATTCAATTTTTACTATTTCATGAGATATACTTTTATCCAAAACTCCGGTAATGCATTACACAGGATGGATATATAAAAACAACATTTTCTGGAAAAAAAAATTTGATACCAGAAAATGGCATCTGAAGGAATATAACTTGAATAAATTAATACAGAGTTTAAACAACTTGATCAAAGACAGACTGGTAAGGGCTAGAGCCACAACTTGAATCTGTGTTCCACCTTAATGGCTCATGCCTTATTCATGATAGAACGCATAAATACACAGTTCTGATAGATATGGATGTTACCACTCATTACGATAGATCACTCATCTCTCTTAAATCACACTATAATGTACTTTTGTGATTAAGCACGGGAGCTCTAGAGTCAGCTTATTTAAGTTTTAACCTTGACTACGTTCCTTACTCACTTGATGACTAATTATCTGGATTCTCCTTTTTCTTTTCCTCCTTTTGTCTCAGGATCATGATCTGTTAAATGGGAATAATAATGTTCAGTCTTCAGAACACAATAAAACAATAAAACCACTGTTTCTGGCACATGAAAGTAATGAATGCTTATTCAGCATGAACTTTAATGCCATTAATATGACCAATGTATCAAATACTGTACTTATTATGCCTGGCTCCCATCTTCTCTGTGAACATTTCAACTCCAATGATGGTTATGACCAATAGGATGCAAGAATCTGAAGTGCAAAGGATTTAAATAAACATTGAAAAGCCTTGGACTAATAGAGAGTAGCAGCTAGAAGGCAAAACTCTCATATCCTATCTTTTGGGCTGACTTATATAAATATATATATATATATATATAATTGATAAGATAGAATATATATATATAAAATGTTTATTTGGCTGCACTGGGTCTTAGCTGTAAAACACAGGATCTCTGGTCTCCGCTGAGGCATGCAGTTTCTTTAGCTGCAGCATGTGGGATCTATCTTAGTTGCTGCATGTTGGATCTAGCTCCCTGAGCACGGGGAACCCGGGGCCCCAAGCACTGGGAGCAGTCGTAGCCACGGGACCACCAGGGAAGTCCCTGAGCTGAGCTGCTTAGCTCCTAAAGCCCTAGTTGCAAACAGGGTAGAACAACTTAACAATGTACCTTTGGATTAAGTTTTTCTCCTCCACCGATTGTTCATCTTTTTTTTTTCTTCTATTATCATTCTTTTGAATTTATTCTCAAGTAATAATCTACTGTACAAAAGTCTCTAACTCAGGAATACTTTATGGGGAAAGTGCAGGGCTAAGAAAGCAAGGCTCCACCTTTCCTCCCCCACCAAATTAGAGTTCAGACCTGATGATTTAAACTTACTAAATGTTGTAAACATCCAACTGTCAGAAAAATGCTGTAACATGGCTGATGACAATAGTACTAGCCTTCATGCTTACATTATAAAGTCTGTTTTTCCTTCTTAATAGAAGAAAGCTTAGAGAACTTTTAGATGTGGGTATTGTTGAAAGCCTCTGCACTATCATACAAAAATGTGAAAACACACACACGGTTTCCCCCAGTTATTTAGAAAAAAAAAAAGAGAGAGAGAGAGAGAAGAAAATACCCATTTTTAGGAACAGAAGAAGAAACTGTATAACAAAAATGTTACATATGAGCAACTGATAAAACTCAAACTTCCCACACGTCAGTCATTTCTCTGTAGTTGTATGCATATGTCTGTGTATTTTCCTCCTTAAAATGGTGATTGGAGAGCATTATTTATCCATTTGCTGGGAACTTGAGACTAACAAGTTTCTCCTTTAGGTAAACTGGAAAGCAGCATCATTAAATCGTGAAGGAACCCATATTGGTTTATGTTCACTAATTCCAGGAAGTGCCAAGGTCACTGAGAACAAATAGTCTGTGCACATTCAGTCATCATTAGGAAAAGGCCATCACTCTGTGTCTGATAGGAACACACTCAACCAACATCAGATAAAACTGATGCCTCTCATCTTATGCTTAGGATATTTGACTGTTGAGACAGGATTGATATTGCACCCCAGTTACAGAATAACAACGAAATCCAGGCTTTGCCATCAATGTTAAGTTTGGAAATGTGACGCAAAGTATTTTTGAGAAATGATTTATTACCAAAACATGTTTCAGAAATTATAACAAAAGTCAGATAGAGAGTTTGGTTTGATTTAGAAATGTCCGATTTATGAATACAAAAGAGACAAATGCCAAAGGCAAGATTCATCTGGTTCTTCACTCATCATTAATAAATATTTGAAAATTGAAAATCAGCTACAGTTGGGCCTAAACCTCTTTAGAAGAATATTGACTTTTACAAAATTGAGGAAAATAACTTCCAGGATAAAATCAGAATGTTAATGAGTGCCTGAATTGAAAGAAATCTGGAAGAATTACCTGGCCAGTTTGTCTCAGTTCATTTCACTGGTGAGAAAACTGAGTCTGCCACACAAGAAAATGGCTTTCTTGAATCGACAACAGCTCAGCTCGGATTAGGACTCAGGTCCTTAGAGTCCCACTTCGGTGTCCTCTGTGTTACACCAACTGTATCGGGTTAACCCAAGACACTAAGCATGCACCTTTCCAGCACCTTCTACTCCTCTTTCACCCTCGCTCCATGCTCACCCTTCAGCTTTCCATCCAAATTTTCCTTACTGTTCACACGGCCTTCCACTGCTGTATAAAATACTTCCTTAAAGCTTAATCACAAATCAGCTTACGGGAAATTGCAAGACTGAATGTTTCAGAGATGCCTCGGGGATATATTTGGTTATTGATGCTCTGAGAAGCATGAGCTGTATCCTTTTGAAATGGACTAATGATGACAAGCTTTTACTGAAGTGGCATATTCTTCCCTGAGAGCATAACTGCAGGAGGTATGTGAAATATGAAAGGATTACTTCATTTTGTTTATTAATTTATTTAGTTATTTTTTTTAAACAATCTGTGGCCATTGCCTCCTCTCATCAAACTCTGACCTACAGATTCTATTAGAGAGCTTTCCTGGAAGTTTGCTCTTTCTTGAGGTTCACCTGCAGGGTAAGAAAGAATATATGTTGGCCAGAAATCAAGACAGTGCAAACATCCTCTGCTTAATTTACTTTGAGTCCATATTTCTATTAAATTTCCAGTAAAGTATGCTCAATAAATCATAGCATTTGAAATTAATTGTTTCAATGAGGCATTTAATTTTGCACAATCCATTGCTCTGGGTGTATATTAGCTAAATATTTATGAGTTGATTATTTCCAAAGCAGTCAGATTTGTTAAGGACAGAAGATAACTATCTTCCCGTATGATTTGCTCAAGACTTTTTCACTAAGTGATTACTAAAATGTCAAAGTGGTAAGGAACATTTTGTACATTTTACACAAATAGAAGTATCATGTGTTAGGTTCACAATTAGTGTTCCTGGTTGTTTCATAGAGCATGACAATTTAAAACTAACTCGGACATCTCTATACATCAAGTTCTTAGAGCTCAACAACTAAGGGAGTCCTCTTGCAAGCCAAATGATGATCGCAGGGACCCAGTCAAACAAACTAAATCCGAAGCAGTAAAACCCCACTCAAAACTCTGAACAAGCAACCAAGTATCCTTATCATAGAGTATTTTAAAAAATTAAAGAAGCAAAGGAAATAACTGTGCACAAATGTATCATTTCCCAGCCAGGTATATAATGGAAAACATAAGGCAAAGTTAGAGAGTTTCTGATACATCTTCTGGTATAAACTGCTTGTAGCTGATTCATAAGATTATAGAGGTCATAGTTTGTCTTTCTTCATTCCTTCTCTTTTCTCTCACTGTAAATTCTTCTTTGGTAAAGTGTTGTCTGTTCAACACTTATTTTTACTGAGAAATATTTAGCATTGGGAGTTGAGTGCATGCTTAGGAATAGATGGGAGTGGGTTTGTTTTAAAAGGTTGGATGGACTAAATCATGGAAAAGTGATAAAGATAACTAGTGGATTATAAATTAATGGTGGCAAAATCACCACAACAATTTGGAAGGGAAAAAAAAGCACCTTGTGCATAATTCAGACAATCGATCCATAAAGATGAATAAAAATGTACTTAGAAAATCAAATTTGAAAAGCCAACACTGATTAAGTTTCAGAATAAAAGACTTGATGAGCTAGAAATATTTCCAATTTCTTTTCCCTCTTCGGCAGCATCAGAGATATCTAATCGCCACTGACAAAATGATTTGAAATATCTTACACATTCTTAAATTAAAAGATGAATATGCAGTTGTAAACATGATTAGAATGCCAGGATATTTTAACTTCTGACATGTGCCTAGTTCTTTTTAATAGTGAGGGTTCCCACTACCATTAATATGGAAACTCAGGGTATATTCTAACTTTCTTCTTCCTTTTCTTTTTTAAATTATTGATTGATTGATTGATTTGGCTGCATCGAGTCTCAGTTGTGGCATGCGGGATCACTTGTGGGGCACAGGCATGGACTCCAGAGCATACCGGCTCAGTTGCTGGGCAACTGCGTTCCCAGGTCAGGGATCAAACCTGCATCCCCTGCATCCCCTGCATTGCTGCTACTGCTAAGTCACTTCAGTCGTGTCTGACTCTGTGTGACCCCATAGATGACAGCCCACCAGGCTCCCCCATCCCTGGGATTCTCCAAGCAATAACACTGGAGTGGGTTGCCATTTCCTTCTGCATTGCTAGTGGAATTCTTAACCACAGGACCAGCAGGGAAGTCCCATCTCCTTCCTTTTCTTAACAGCATAAAAGTGACTCTTAATTCATATCTAATTTACCTGCTAAGTTATTTCCCATTTGTCTTCTCTTTATCCCACAAGTACTGCCATAGTTCAGATCTTTATTAAGAAAGTTATTAATTTCTCCTGTCAATTTTTCACCTGGCCTTTTACAATATCCTCCTAACTGATTCCTTTATCACCTAATTCACCACCATCTCTCCATCTAGGCTACTCAGAGTATCTGAGCAGCCTTTCTAGAACACCAGAATCATTTGCTCAGTACCTTTCTCTGATTCTTCAAGGATAACAAAGTGACATGTGAGAAGTTCAGCATGGCGAAAAACACCCTCTGCAACTGGTCCTAATTCTCTACCCTTAACCTGCTTAAGGTTAAGGTACCCTTACCCTTTGCTTAAGGTAACAGAGCTTGAGAAGTTCCCTAGTTCTCCCTTGTGATTATGTGTTTATACCTCTTCCTTTCTTGAATTCTTTCTCCTCATTCTTGTTTACCTAGTGGATTTATTCTTATCCTTTAGGATTTATCTCATGCATAACATTTGTCTGATATAAAGTGTTTTCTGATCCTGAACACACCATAATTCCTCTCTCTCCCTCTCTTTTGTTTGTCTCCTTTTTACCTGTCTTTATTGTCTTCATGGTTACATCCACACAGACCTCTATCTTTTATAAACTGTAAAGCCACAAGAAAGTCACTTAATTCCTCTGAAAACCTTTTTTATCCAAGTGTGCTACAATACATGAATTAAGCCGATTACCTCATTTATAGATCAGAGATCATACACTAAAACACGAAGGTATCTATGATACAGAGTGGTCATTATTACAAAGGTTAACTTTGGTGAATGAAAGATTAGTCATTATTATTAAATAGCTCTCAGTCTTCCCTGAAACTCATTTTTCCTTTAAAGCAATACAAATATTAAACTGTTCAATTTTCTAAATTAATATATAATTTAAGAAGGACATCATGTTAATATTCTGCATAACAGAAAAGAAACATGGCCATCTCATTGCTATCAATAGTAATGTTTATATGTTTAATAGTGTTTAATCTATCTTGACCTTTGTGTATTATTCTATTTCTTGAAGGAAATCTCTTGTTTAATAAGTCTGATTTCCACAGTGATTAGTACTAAGCTATATATCTCACTCTATATAAGAATTTTATCAATTAATTTCTACATTTATCCATCCATTTACTCACTTATATATTCATCAAAATGCAATCATGTTATTTGTATCTGGCAGTTTTTTCACTTCCAGATATATTAGAAGACATCTAAAAACATCCATATATCTTGGCCACAAAATGAGCAGTATGATTAAACTGAAGATGCATCTACCTTTTTATTGACTACATTATTTATTTAGAAATTAACAATTTCCTCTTTGATTATACCTGCATTTTCTTGTTTATCCACCAGCTAAAATCTTCATTTATAAATATATTTATTTCAGAGATATAAAAATACTATATTTTAATTTGGCATGAACCAATTATTTACTTAATTAATTACAAATTATTTAATTAATAGCTGTTATTTATTTAAGTATAATTAATTAATAAAATATTAATTTAATAACCATGATGTGCCAGACATCTTACTAGGCACTGAATATTTAACGCTAAATGGTCACTTCCCTGAAGTATCTTCCAGGGGGCTTGAGGTGATAAATAGCTTGTTCTATGATTATTAAACGCAATGCAGTTTGTTACATGAAGAGTGTGTGTATGTGGGTGGGGTGCATGTGTCGGTAGGGCAGTGATAATCTCTACTCATAGGGGTTATGGAAGTCGGCCCAGAAATGAACTTCTTTGGTCTGAGTCATGGATCTGGGTCTAGAATGCGTGAGAGTTTTCTAAACAGTGCAAGGACTAGAAAGGGATACTACTGTACATATATGATTATGAAATATAGAACTTTAGAAATTTTAAAATAAATTTTAGAATTTAGAAATTTCAGTGGTACATGTGTGGCACTTTGAACAAAACATTATTTTTTAAATTGTTAAAGCTCCTTTAAAAAAATGACTTAAAGCCCATTAAAAATTTTTGGTATCATCTAGATTGGTACAATAGAGAAAACATACTTACCTTTAACAATGATAACATTTATGAAAACATGAGAAAAGTTCATGGCCTGTGTGAGTTACATTTCCCACATCTAAGCAATGTTTTTTTTAAAAATCTGATAAGACGCTTTATAGTGACACCTAACTTGCTTAATTTCCAGCACAATTAAATGAGGCAATCAATGGAAACCATAAAGTAGGGTGTTAAAATGAACATGAAATAAAGGTCTTGACTAGACTAGACAGACCTTTGTTGGCAAAGTAATGTCTCTGCTTTTGAATATGCTATCTAAGTTGGTCATAACTTTCCTTCCAAGGAGTAAGCATCTTTTAATTTCATGGCTGCAATCACCATCTGCAGTGATTTTGGAGCCCAGAAAAATAAAGTCTGACACTGTGTCCACTGTTTCCCCATCTATTTCCCATGAAGTGATGGGACCGGATGCCATGATTTCAGTTTTCTGAATGTTGAGCTTTAAGCCAACTTTTTAACTCTCCTCTTTCACTTTCATCAAGAGGCTCTTTAGTTCTTCTTCACTTTCTGCCATAAGGGGGTTGTTATCTGCATATCTGAGGTTATTGATATTTCTCCCTGCAATCTTGATTCCAGCTTGTGCTTCCTCCAGCCCAGCCTTTCTCATGATGTACTGTGCTGCTGCTACTGCTAAGTCACTTCAGTTGTGTCCGACTCTGTGCAACCCCATAGATGGCAGCCCACCAGGCTCCCCCGTCCCTGGGATTCTCTAGGCAAGAACACTGGAGTGGGTTGCCATTTCCTTCTCCAATGCATGAAAGTGAAAAGCGAATGTGAAGTTGCTCAGTCGTATCCGACTCTCAGCGACCCCATGGACTGCAGCCTACCAGGCTCCTCCTCCATCCATGGGATTTTCCAGGCAAGAATACTGGATTGGGGTGCATTGCCTTCTCTGGATGTACTCTGCATATAAGTTAAATAAGCAGGGTGACAATATACAGCCTTGACGTACTCCTTTTCCTATTTGGAACCAGTCTGTTGTTTCATGTCCAGTTCTAACTGTTGTTTCCTGACCTGCATACAGGTTTCTCAAGAGGCAGATCAGGTATGGATATGAGAGTTGGACTGTGAAGAAGGCTGAGCACTGAAGAATTGATGCTTTTGAACTGCGGTGTTGGAGAAGACTCTTGAGAGTCCCTTGGACTGCAAGGAGATCAAACCAGTCCACCTTAAAGGAAATCAGTCCTGGGTGTTCATCGGAAGAACTGATGCTGAAGCTGAAACTCCAATACTTTGGCCACCTCATGTGAAGAGTTGACTCATTGGAAAAGACCCTGATGTTGGGAGGGATAGGGGCAGGAGGAGAAGGGGACGACAGAGAATGAGATGGCTGGATGGCATCACCGACTCAATGGACATGTGTTTGGGTAAACTCTGGGAGTTGGTGATGGACAGGGAGGCCTGGCATGCTGAGATTCATGGGGTCACAAAGAGTCAGACACGACTGAGTGACTCAACTGAACTGAACTTACAGTAATAAAAGTCGTTTTACAAGCTATATCAAGAGGAGTTCATTGTTCTATAACCATCAAAGTGTATCCCCAGGAATGTTACTTGAAAATACTTATTTTTATTGAAATTTAATTTTATACCTTTTGTATCCTAGTTAAACTCGTATGCAAGATATCTCATTTAGTTACAGTCTCGGTAATTTCTGGTGAGGAGACAATTAGGTTTTCTTACACTTCAGCGGACCAAAATGCTACCAATGATTTTAAGAACAGAAGCTATAAATGCAATTTGAGATGGTATTTCCATCAATGTTTAACAGAATGAGCTATGCATTTATAGGCAGTTAATAAAGTTAGATTTCTGGATGGAAATTATAGGGTACATAACCAAAGTGAAAAATTTTTTGAATCATCAGTCAGAGAAAAATTAGTTTTATTGTCATCGTTATGTAAAAAGGCAACTTTGGCCTCACATGCTCATAGCAGTCTTCAGAGAGGCTGACAGTTGTTTATCTCACAAACACACAGAGCTCACCCCACTTTTCACCTTTCCACACTTGTTCTGTCAACAGCAGACATTTATTATCTGCAGGAAGAAAGAGATTACCTTAAGCGTTGCTTTTACTATGATTAATGTGAAGAATAATCATTGAAGGGTACAGTTTCACAAAGGAAACAAATGTCTGTCTTATGGATTATTGAAAATCATAATGTTTCATCTTGTGTAGGAAAATGAAATGATCAAATACCAGTTTGCAGTATTCAGAGGAAATATAGATACCATTTAGATATAGCCGGTGTTCATCCATAAAGGAGGCAAAGCATTATATGGCATTCATGTATGTGTTAAGACTATTGAACGAGATGCACTGCACGGCAGAGGAGAGAGCTGGAAGCAGAGTTGAGCAGATCTGCTTGGTTCTTGATGTGTCAGTAGACATAAAATGGCATCATAATTTAAAAATATTATTTATAAAGCACTTACACACCCCTTATTTCATTTGATCTTCTTAAGATTCACTCAGATAGAAGTGGATACTTTTTTTTTTGCTGCTTCTGCTACTGCTAAGTCACTTCAGTCATGTCTGACTCTGTGAAACCCCACAGACGGCAGCCCACCAGGCTCCCCCATCTCTGGGATTCTCCAGGCAGGAACACTAGAGTGGGTTGCCATTTCCTTCTCCAATGCATGAAAGTGAAAAGTGAAAGTGAAGCCACTCAGTCATGTCTGACTCTTAGCGACCCCATAGACTGCAGCCTATGAAGCTCCTCCCATGGATTTTCCAGGCAAGAGTACTGGAGTGGGTTGCCATTGCCTTCTCCTTTCTTTGCACATATCTATTTTATCATCAAGTTCTGGCTACTCTAACTACCTCCAAAATGTATTCTGAGCCCATTCACTCTGTATCTCCATTAATACCACCTCAGTCAAACGCTCCACAGAGCTCACCTGGAACATCACATTAGTCTCCTAACTGATCTATTTCACTTTGAATTAATGAAATCTATCCTCCACATGAAAGCTAGAGTAATACTTCTGGAGTATAAATTATACCACAGTGCCCCATTGTTTAAACTAGTTAGTGGCTCTGCACTGAACATACAATAAAACCTGCCTTCCTAATTCGGGTCTAATCATTCATCTGATTGGAGTCAATGGGCACATGTCCTTGCCCCTGGTATACAGCTCAATCTAGGGAATGATTTTTGCTCCATCCTAAGCCTTATAACTCTCTCTTGGTGTAAGAGAGGTAGCAGGATTGCTGCCTACATCCTCCACTGGGTTTGGGGGCTTCCCTGGTGACTCAGACAGTAAGGCACCATGCAGGAGAGCCAAGTTTGATCCCTGGGTCAGGAAGATCCTCTGGAGAAGGACATGGCAACCTACTCCAGTATTCTTGCCTGGAGAATTCCACGGGCAAAGGAACCTGGTGGGCTACAGTCTGTGGGGTTGCAAAGAGTCAGACACGACTGAGTGACTAATACACACACAAGCCTCATAGGGACTTCCCTGGCAGTCCAGAGGTTGAGTTTCCCAATACAGGGTGCACAGTGATTGGGGAACTAAGATGCTGCATGTGAAGCCAAAAAAGAGAGCCTTACAGAGGCCTTCAGGATTTCACTAACAGTCTTTTCTAGTCTCTTTATGTACTTCCTGCTTCCTTAAGCAGTAAATAAAGCAGGCCCTTTCAGCTTCTATTTACTATCTAGGTCCCATCACAGGTTTTAGTGTTGGTACTGTGGCATCCTACTTTCAGGTACCAAGATATCTTCCTGTTATCTAGTGCTGTGTAAGAAATTACCATAAGATGCGATGGGTTAAAATAGAGTCAGACATGACTGACTTTCACTTCACTTCACTTCATGCTTAAAATGGGATAAAACCTGGTCTGTGAAAGTAATGAGTAAAAACACATCTAAGGCACATCCAGTATAGCGGGTAGACATTCAGATGAAGCTAAAGAGTGTTGCTCAAATTTGGCCCCCATTAGTCATAATTTGGAGAAGACAGTGGCACCCCACGCCAGAACTCTTGCCTGGAAAATCCCATGGATGGAGGAGCCTGGTAGGCATCAGTCCATGGGGTCGCTAAGAGTCGGACACAACTGAGCGACACCCCTTTCACTTTTCACTTTCATGCGTTGGAGAAGGAAATGGCAACCCACTCCAGTGTTCTTACTTGGAGAATCCCAGGGACGGGGGAGCCTGGTGGGCTGCCATCCATGGGGTCCCACAGAGTCGGACATGACTGAAGTGACTTAGCAGCAGCAGCAGCAGCAGCAGTCATTAATTATGTACTAAATACTGACAGTATGTGGGACGTGAGAAGACTGTCTCAAGTAGCCTCATAAACAGCTTATCCCATTCTAATGACATCTTTCCCTTGAAGATTTCCTGCCTGATATCTTCCTTGAGTTTAACAATAAAAAGGGCCTTTCACAGTTGTCTCTTCTTTTCTGCCTATCACTTGTTCAGTCTGTAGAACCCCCCTGACAGCTAGGGAAGTCCCATTTATAGGCTGGCTGCATAATTTGTTTGAGAGAGAATCTTATGGTACATTAGATACAATTTATCATCTGCTTAAAAAGGTAATTTCAGCACAGAGATTCACCTACCAAAAATGCCCCCCACTTCTCTGTTCATTCAAACCCTGCCTATATTTTCAGACCCTTCTCCAATTCTACCTCCTTATAAAAGACTTCTTTGACCCTCTTCAAATCCTATTGGAGTTATTGTCACTGCCACTCACACAGTAATCTATCAGGAGTTGCCTGATAACATCTACTCTACTATTTTCTTCAAGATTTATTTTATACTGCATCATTTTAAACTATTAGAATATTTAAATCTCATCCTTCCCTTGATCATTAGATGGAATCTATCTTTGTTGGACAACAAGGACCACATACTTGAGTGTGAGTGGAAAGGTTATGCATGCAAAAGGGGCTCACTTCAACATATCATCAGATCACATATATCAGGGGGCATTTTTAAGGGGAAAGTGTGGGAAACTGCCTCATGAAACAGCTGATTTTAAGATGTTTCAAGGGAAGTTTAGTTGAATTGGTCTGATGAATGCTGCTATAGTATAAATTATGTCACGGTATCTGAGGAAGGAGTGGGTCAAAAGATAAAGCATGGAGTTTCTGAGGAGTAAATTGTCTAGTCTTGATTCAGACCTGTCTGCATTATGGAGATTTAGGGCATCATCCTGAGAACCTGATGCAACCAACATCCTGTCTATGCGAGGCATACCAAGCAGGTTCCTGATAACGGCATGAGTTCTCTTGGGCTACAGGCATGGAATGTTCCCCCCAATAAATCATTTCAATGATAATACTACCTTTCCATCTCTTCCTTCATATAACTTCTAAAACTATTCATCATTTGTCCCCTACTTATGTCTCCGACTTTACCTTCCATCACTTCTGTCACTATTTCGTGGCAACACAATGTCTCTTCTTGTTGCCTGAAGATGTTCTGCTCTTTACAAATCCAAGCTGTTCTTTCAGCCTGAAACATACCTTTATAGTTTAGTTGTATTTCTAAAGTATGAGATTACACAAAAGTCTCTCCTTGATTCTGTCTTGAGCAGTGAAGTTCTCTGAGCAATAAATAAAAGGCAGACAGTGACAGGATAAGAAAGGAACAAAAAGCATGGCAAATCCCAGGGGTCACTGAGCACCACAGGCAAGATTCTGTTTTCCCTCATTAAAAATGGAAAGCATTTGAAGGACTCTAGGCAAGGGAAGAAAGCAAGCTAGAAATTCTTTGATTCTAGAGAATCCATATATGTGCATGTAGGTGTGCAACCGATTAACAACATTATGATCATTTCAGGTGCACAGCAGAGCGACCCAGCTTGGATATACATGTATCCTTTCTCCCCCAAACTCCCCTCCCATCCAGGCTGTCACATAATGTTGAGCAGAGTTCTCTGTGCTATAGAGTAGGTGCTTGTTAGTTATCCATTTTAAATAGAGCAGTGTGTACATGTCCATCCCAAACTCCCTAACAACCCCTTCCCTCCACCCTCCCACCCAGGTAACCATAAGTTCAATCTTCTGCAGAGAATTCTTGGTGTCATCACTACTGGCTACATAGGTTAGTTATCAGTTGTCACCACTGTTGGGTGAAAAGTAGCTGAATGAGGACAGTGATAATAGAGATGGAGAGCCAGTGGAGATACAAGATATATTTACTAAATGAAATCAGAGGGATTTGCTAATTGATTACATTCATAACAGCTGGGTTGGAGCGGATGCTGCACAAGACAAAAACAAGCCCATTCATTGATCCTTATCTTGAAAAGATAAATAGAACTATCTGAGTGTTAGTGGGTCTTCATGGAATATAAACTCAAGTGATACTTCTTGAATTGGTTTCTTCAACACCATACATCTTGCAATCATTCTCACAGATGCTAATGTTCACATCCTCGAGAATTTCTAAGCATTGGTTAAATACTTTAACTGTCTAAAGTAATTGGCTTCAAGAACTTGAACACATCAATATTAATAAAGAAATTAGGCTTTGACGTTCCTTTACAAAAAGAATAATGATAAAAAGAAATTCGAGGAGTACAGTGTAATGTGTGCTAACGAGAGAGAGAGTGATGGTCTGAGCCCTGTGTTCACTCTCCTGTGAGGGCTGATTAATGGATGCTTGTGAGCTTCCCATTGAAATGCAGATCCAGGCATGTCTCAGAAAATGAGAGTTCTGGTAAAGAAATACAAAGCCCACATGCTCTAACAGCGCTGGTTTCCTCTAGATCTAAGGAGTATCAGGGTCTCTCTCCAGTACTCAGTGACTAGGGAGATCAAAGCCTATCCTTCATTCTACAAAATCACAAGGGATGATTCTAAACATATGGTTAATTATTCTGATGTAATCATACAAGGTCTACAATCAGTGGCCAACTATAAGATTTTGAGGGAAAACAGACAAAATGCTTAAGAAAGAACAGAATTTCAGAGGTCAAAAAAGCTCAGATGTCATTTAGTTAATTTCTCTCCTTACCCAATAGAGAAGTTGAGTCACAGAGAAAATAAGACACATATAAGATCAGACAAATCATTCAGTTCTGATGTTTAACCATGGTTCTGTCACAAATGCCAAAATATTTTCCTATCTCTTTGTGGAAAGAACTTCCTTTTTCTTTGCTACATGTATACAAGAATACCTACTTAGGTAAATTAAAATAGAAAACCTATTTAAAGTACACATAAAGGGCTAGAGACACCATACACGATTATTTCCTCTTTATTCAATTTCATATTGAGGAAGAAATAAGCATTTAACAATGTCTGCTTCCTAGTTGGCTTTTCCCCCCTCAAATCGCTAGAGAATATTAATGGCAGCCCATATGATATTCTGCATTCCCTCTGTCTCATGATTTTACCTAGTATGTGAGCATGTGTGTGTGCTCAGTTGCTCAGTCATGTCCAGCTCTTTGCAGCCTCCTAGACTACAGCCCAACAGGCACTTCTGTCCATGGATTATCCAGGCAAGGATACTGGAATGGGTTGCCATTTCCTCCTCCAGGGGATCCTCCTGACCCAGGAATCAAACCCATGTCTTCTGTGTCTCCTGCATTGACAGGTGTATTCTTTACCACTGAGCCATCTGGGAAGCCATATGGAAGGGCTCGATTCCATATCGTTTTCTCTACACCTATTTTTGTTATCTTTCTTAGAACCACTAACACCCTTTACAAGGTAACCACAGTAGACTCCAAACGGGGCTCTATGCACCTACTCCTCTCCACTCCAATATGTCCTTCAAAGTAGCTCCAGATAGTTCAACAAAATGCAGATGCAATCATGACACAACTGCAATGTTTGAAATCCTTCCGTGTCTTTCCAGTGTCTTACAGTGCACTCGAAAATCTTGCCAACGTGCCCTCTCACTAGCTCCTTGCACTCTCCTTGCCTTTCCCTTTGTGTTTCATCCATTCTGGCCTTTTGGTTAGTCATCAACTCTATGGGGCTCCTTGCCACCACTAAGTTTTTGCATGTGTCTTCTCTAATCCTCAAATGTATATTGTTTCCACTTTCTCTCCAGTTACCTCCTGAATTTCTTCCCAGATTTCCTTATGTGGCAGGCCCTCAGTGTCCTAGAGTTTAGGTCAGGTCATATACTTCCACAGAACCAATTCCTTTCCTCGTCAGTGGTTTTTCCCATTTATAATTATATTGTAACTTATTGCTGGTTTTCAAGAGGGCATGGCACCAATGCATTTAATTGGGCTCACCCCAATGCCTGACCCATGTTAGATACTCAACATTCATTTATGTAGCAACTTACAGAATAAAATAATTTGTGTACAAGGAACCTGGGATTCTTTTAGCTTGCACCTTAATTATAAGGATAAAAGAATCAAAGTTCAGAGACCTAAAGAGATGTGTCAAAAAGTCTGATCTGGGGACTTTATCTAGGCCTCCTCATCCAATGATGTTTCTCCACTTCATGTCCTTACACATCTTATGTGTATTAGGCGAGCTGTATATTCCGAATAAACCCTCACTACTTTTTAGTCTCTTTCCGTGAACATTTGGTTAAAGATCATAGAAACTGAACAGTAGATGTGTCCAATAGATCTTTTTTCAAGTATTGAATTATTTTTGGCTGTGCTGGGTCTTCATTGCCGCATGGGGGTCTCTAGTTGCAGCTAGCGGGGGCTACTTTCTAGTTGCTGTGCACGAGCTTCTCATTATGGTGGCTTCTCTTTGCAGAGCATGGGCTTTAGACAGAGGGTTCAGTAGTTGTGGTTCTCCTGTTTAGTTGCCCCAACATGTGAAACCTTCCAGGATCAGAGATCGAACGTGTGTCCCCTGCACTGGTGGGTGGATTCTCAAAAACCGAACCACCACAGAAGTCCGACAGATCTTACTACAAGATCAAGAGAGTTTCTTGATTATATCTTTTTTTGTTGTTCAGCTGCTAAGCCATGTCCAACTCAACCCCATGGACTGCAGCATGCCAGGCTGATCTTATCTGCCAGGTTTCTATTAAATTTCCCCAAGTAAAAGCCTGTCAGGGCATATTTCAAATAAAATATCATTTTATTTTATGGAATGATTTCAGTTTGCAGGGCTTTTTTTTGTGACTCGGAATTCACTTTAGATGTTATTATCCCTTAGAGATCCCTTTATACAGGCTTCAAAAAAAAAAAAAAAACGAAATCATACTACTCCAGAGACAGCCAGGTAGATTGGAAGGCAGCTATGCTTCTTCTATCCTTCAGTTCTTCTTGGCCAGACTCTGACTAATTTCCTTAGCATCTTCATTTATATGTACATGAAGGACTGGAAAGGTTCACATCTTTCCAATCAGAAGTGTTGCATGGATCACTGACTCTGAAAGGGAAGTCAGGTACTCAACCTCTTTCTGCTCTGACAGGGGAAGGAAAATCTTTCAATTCAATCTCAAGTTATCTGGAAACTTTTCTCTGCAGCATGTTAATTGGCTGTTTCAAAGGACACTGATTTAGAAAAAATAAGAAAAGATGTTCTAGCTGCTGACAATCCACACATTATCACCTTAAGCTTAACCTAATTAGACTGAGTCACTAGTTAGAAGTTTTGACCTTCAGAGAGAACACTGTTACTGTCTTCAGTCAACCATACACATATTTCCTCCTGAATATTAGATCTTAAAAAAGGAAGGTAAATTCACAGCATGTAGCCTGTGAATACACTTGACTCAGTCATTGCCTATTTTCCCAAGAGGGTGGAGGGAAATAATCTTTATAACAGAATATTAATATTAATGGACATTTTCTGGTTGTTCTTTTTGTTTGTTTGCAGAGTGATTTCACAAACATTATGAGGTCTAGTTAAATAGTAAGACCCTAAGCTGCAACTGTCTCATTTTTGAAAAGATAGGAAGACATAAGTTATGGAAAGAAGTAGAAAATGTACCATCTCAAATACTGCAATGTCACGGAAAAGTCAAGGAAAAGCAGAAACATGCCTAAGACACAGCCCAAAATAGATGGAGGTGAGCTGAAGTTCTTCTGTATTATCTCCAAATACGACACAGAGAAAAAGAAAATGGTGTGATTTTTCTAGTAGTGGGTGCCTTGTGATTAGGACTGTTTGAGCAGGAATTGAGCAAGTCCAGGACAAGTTCTTGGGGAAGGAGAGTCTCAGCAGCTTGTGTGGATAGGGTAGCTTCTAAGACTTAGGCATAGGCTGGGAAGAAAATTCCTTCTGGAAACCTATGTCCAAGATGAGAGACCCATTCCTAATGTAAAATTTGCTTCAGATCAGCCAGCTCTGCTTCTTACAACTGAGGCTTCTCTGTGTCTGTCTACTCTTTCTCCAAGGGTTCTGTCATGTTTAGAAAACATTGGGTGAGAGAAAAAGAAAAAAAACAAGAGGGCTAGAGGAGTGGAAAATATCATTGGGTATCATGTCATGTGTTATGGCAAGTGCAGAGTAGATTAGTGCACAATGCCTTGCATATAACACACAATAAATGGTAATTATGTTGCCATTATACTTACTATATCCTTTGGTGCCAGTGTTTCTCAAAGCATAGCCTTGCTTAGGCTGCATTAGAATTACTCAAAAGGCCCGTAGAAATGTAGATTTCTGGGCTTCAGTCAAAGCTTATTCAATCAGAATCTCACAGGGCAAACCCCAAGAATCTGTATTTTTAACAAATATAATCCTGATTCACAATATAATAACAATGGAGAAGCACTGTTATACATGCTATGCATTTTACAAACTTTGTTTCATTTATCCTTTCCAGAAAAATCTGATTTTACTGAAGAGAAAAGAGAGGCTCACACAGTTCTGGTAAATCCTCATAGAGTTAATATTCCGGGACAATTCTGCTTGATCTCAAACCCTCTGTCCTTTCAACTATTTGAAGCAGTGAGTTGTGAAAAAAAAAAAAAATGGTGATCCTGGGAATTAACGATCTGGAAGAATGTTGGGTATTGCTTCAGCCCAGCCACAAGGAGAGAAGGAAAGAAATTAGCAGCATGGAGACTGCCCACTACATTGGTGCTGAGGAAGGCACTAATTTAGTGCTCATCAAGGAAGAAAATAATAGCTGGCTCTCTCAGTCCCCCACATTTATATGGTAAGCCTTACTTCAAAGTCACCCTGGAAAATTACATGACATTTTTATCACAGTCATTTTCAGACTGGGTCATTATCTTTAACCAAACATTTGTGCCACGCTTTGAACAGACACATATATCAGGCAGGCAGTAGATCGTGCTAGCATGTTCAGGAGGAGACATTTTCACAATCTTCTCAGGGTTGTCAATCAAGAGATGATGATGATAAGGGAATGAGGGAAAGAAATGTCAGAGGAAAAAGTCCAACCAAATGGCAAGCCCAGTTATCAACCCAAGGAATTGAAACTGGGGACCGGAATTTCAGCAAAATGGGCTGTTCCTCTTGGTATAAATGTCCCTCCTCATTTAGGAGATGATTCTAAATAGTCTACCCCAAACTGGAATCTCAGCCCTACTGTATATTAGTTATATACCTTGAGCAAGTCAATTGAATTCCTAGGATCCCAGTTATTTAATGGGAACAAGGCACAGCTTAGCTTATCTCTATGCTATATAGCAATTCTGCTCACTGGCTTTAAAAACTTGTGCACAATTTGTCAACTTACTAGCTAGTAGATGTCAAATGTTTGGCCTGGAAATTTGGCCTTCCACCTACCTTTGTAAGTACCTAAAAGGTCTTTTTAGCCTAGGTTGACATTCAACCCAGTCTCTGCTTGCAAGTCCAGTCTGCACTGACACATTCATCAGAAGAAGCAAAAAATGCCACAGGTAGAGTGAGAAGATCTAAGTTTAGAACTTGCTTTTATCCATTCTGCTCTGTGGGAGTTTAAGCTGGCTGTCTGAGTCATCATTTGCTCAATATAAACAGAACTAATAATATTTAATTTCCAAGATTTTTGCCCAATAAATAATGTGATACAACAAACTTGTTGCTAAGTATAGTGCCTGAAATATCTGCTCAAATTGTCACCCAAATATGTATAGGTTGTTCTACTCTTTTAAAACAACAATCCATAGTTACTCCCTAGAAGCAAAGACATATTAGTTTTCCATTACATCAGGTAAAAACAAACCTCTTCTCCTGGCCTGCCTGGGCTCTCCTGGAACAGGCAGAGTGGCTTCAGCCCTTTGCAACCTTTTTTTCCCCCTCTCTAGTGGATATTGCTACAACGTACTGCAGTCATGACATTGTACAAATGATTCCAAGGTGGTAATTTATGGTGCACTGGGCACAATTCATTCTTAGATGTCCAATGAAACAAGGTGTCAACAGTTTATTAATCTCAAACCAAAGGATATAGATCAAGCTTTTAGGAAATATAACTCTGTATTCTTTTTTTTTTTCCTAATTTTATTTTATTTTTAAACTTAACATAATTGTATTAGTTTTGCCAAATATCAAAATGAATCCGCCACAGGTATACATGTGTCTTATGGTGAACTTAGGCAGATGTATGAAGAGTCTAAGTGGTTCAGAGAAAGCCTAGAGAAGTTTGCTGACTACAAACTGGGCTCCAATATTTCATATACATGTTATTTCATTTGAGAAGCATTTGTTGATGTCTGAGCATAAAGCCTAATGTTGGGGCCTAGGACTACAGACAGAAATATGACATGATCCCAAATATCAATTAACTTAGCAAAAATCAGATACAGTTGTAAGATGATAATTGATTTGAGCATTGAGTTCTAAACACAGTAATACTTGAGGTAAAGCAGATAGAAAGGAAGAAGGACAGATGTTTTCTAGGTCCTGAAATTGGTGCTATAAGTACAACGATGGACACGTAGGTTACATTAGTTGTGCTTGCTGCTATCATGGACCTTACAATTAAGAGTGAAGCCTGGTATCAAACAAGAAAACACACAACTGAATAGCATGATTTATAATCACTTGAAATATGTGAATAAAACACATGTGGTTGGAAGGATCAATACTTTATATAGAGTGGTCATGGAAGGCTTTTTCGAGAAAACAGAGATCACAGGAGGCTAAGGCCAGAGAGGCTTTTATTTAGTCTCCTTGCAGATGCAGAAGGACACTGCTTTTACTCAAGAACTCCATTAAAACAGATGAATGGATATGCTCTGATGTTTTTTACCCTTTCCCAAAGAAAAAGGCTGGGTTAAGCAATTCTGGGTCCAGGTAGTTAGGTATAAGAATAAGGAAGCCCAACTTAATTAAAATGTCCACCTACACTCAACAGTTTATTTCATTGAGATTTATTAAAACAGATACTTGTCATTAATCAAAAGTCAATTGATTTCTCAAAAAACATTTATAGAGATTTAACAACTCAGTTATGTGTGTTGTGTGGTTGTTAAGGTCTCAATAAATCTGTTTTTTCAAATCAATGTGAATTTAATTAAAATGCAAAAGAAAAAAACCCCTCTTATCTGGTTTGCTTCAAATCCCTATTTTATACAATTAATAGGATGCTATTAAGAGCCTGATTTAGTGACTATAGGGCAGGCGGATTTAGTGTCCATTAAAACAGCCAGTGAGTACCAGAGCAGCAGGAGGAGGCGAGGCTGGGAGAGAGAACCAGCAAGATGTCTGCTGAGGCCACCGTCGGACAGCACTGGGAGTGAAGCTGAAACATCACAAGGTTTTGACAGAACTTAAATCCTAATTAGTGAGGACACAGACATCCCAATACATACAGGTCATGTGAAAGGCAGATCACACTGCTTCGTTCAAATATTTGTGTTATTACTGCCCCATAACCATACTGCATTGGGTTGAACAGACACCCTCCTCCTCCAAATTTCTGTTCACTTGGAACCTGTAAATATGACCCTATTTGGAAACAGGGTCTATGTAGTTGTGATCAAGTTAAAACAAAGGACTGCTGTCCTTCTAAGAAGAGGGAAATTTGAACATGAATACACAGAGAAGACCATGAGAAGACGGAGGTAGAGACAGGAGCAGTGTATCTACAAGTTAAGGAACTCCGAGGATTGCCAGAAGCCAGAAGAAGCTGGGAAGAGGCAAGGATGAATTCTCCTCTAGAGCTATCAAAGAAAGCATGATCCTGCCAACACCTTTATTTCAGACTTCTAGTTTCCAGAAATGTGAGACAATAAATTTCTATTGCTTGTAGTACTTTGTAACAGCAGATGAAGAATACCAGGGTAAATAGATCTGTTGGAATAGAGCTAACCTTTATTATACACCTGCAACTTCAGTCATATCAGAGTTCTCAAGAAATGTGAACCTAAGACTCCTGTCTATCTATCACCTGGAAGACTTTTGTCATCAACTCTTCTTCTCTCTTTATTGAATATTTAGTTTTAAAAGTCAGTTCTTCTGCCTATTGCATGGAGCATTCCCTATAGATTCATCCAGAATGGATCTCTCATTGTAAACTTCTGATTCAAAATTTCTTCTTTTAAAAGAAAAATTCTTATTTATAATTTAGTCATGACCTCACTGTCTATTTTGAAATTATATCATAAAGGCTGATTTGGGGACTTGAATTCATTCAACAAAATTGTATGAGGCGTCTATTTTATGTCAGATACTGTGTTAGATACAGAGAGCTGCCATGATTAAAAAAAAGTCACTAAACGGTCTTATGATTTTTATGCTTTCATTATTCAGACTACCCACAAGCCATGGTTATATACACAAAGAAAGAACTAAATGATTATTTTTGCTCCAACACTCAATTCTTTCTACTTCTCCATGGGCTGAGAGGCATAACACAAAGATTTAACAGATCTGGTCAAAACCAGGCTCTGCCAGATCATATTTTGTGACTAAGAACATGATTCTTAACATTTTTGATTTCTAAAGTAGAGATCATTTCAGCTTAGCAAATTATTATATATAGAATGGATAAACAACAAGGCCCTACCGTATTACACAGGACATTCAATATTCAGTTATATACTAGAGTGGAAGTGAAAAAGAAAGTGGAGACAGCAAAATCCACTTTGTGGGCTTGATGTATGGATTTACTGATTAACAACTGCAATGAAATTCAACAAATATTAGCTGCCTTCCGGGCTCCAGCAGCAGTAAACCCTCAATCTTTGAATGGCATTTCCTGCCTATTTTAACCAGCTCCTTGTATGCAGTGTGTGTGATCAATCATGTCCAACTTTTTCTGACCTGCCAGGCTCCTCTATCCATGGAATTTTCCAGACAAGAATACTGGAATGGGTTGCCATTTCCTACCCCAGGGAATCTTCCTGACCCAGGGATCGAACGCACGTCTCTTACGTCTCCTGCATTGGCGGGAGATTCTTTACCACTGTGCCAGTAGGGAAGCCAAGATTAGTTCCTGGCACTTATTCCTTGAATAGACAAAAAAATAAACAAACCTGGGAAGCCAATAATTTCTTCTGATGATATTTCAACAACAGAATTCTTTCTTATAAGGATATCCTAGAAAGCTGATGTCAGATACTGACTTAAAAAAATAAGTAGATAAGACAGGTGAAAGGGAAGAATGATCTTTTGAGCAAAGCCAGCTGCAGTCATTAGACTAGATCACAGAAAAGCATTTAACTTCCAGTTGTTCTTAAGCGTATTGATCTCCCCCAACCCTGGAGCCCCTGGAGCCTGCCTGATGGGTAGCTGACCTCCAGTGCCCAGCTAGAGTAGTCTCTTCTGCAATTTAATAACTGTCAGTTTCTCACATTTTGCTCAAAGTATGAGTTTGGGGAATGGAGAATGAACACTGAAAGACTCTCCAACTCTTCCTTCCTAATAACCTTGTGTTGCCTCTGAAGATTGAGCTCATGTGCACAGGAATTAATGAAAGAAGAGCAAACAACACTGCAAGGAATCCAGAGGGTCAAACAGAGTGGGAATACCTAGCATCATGTCTAATTAAGCTTCACAATGGAAGGGACAGCAGTCATTACACCCATGTCCTCTTCACAAATATGCATTCAATTATGAGTCTCCCCAAGGCCCTGCTTTGCCTCTTTGTTGTTCACATACTAGTTTTCTAATTTCTAGTATCCACATCTTTATCAGGTCATTTCTCTTCTTCTTGTCTTTGCTCTCACATCCTGTCTATTACTTGGACAGACGTAAGGAAGAACAAGCAATCTGAAGTCTCCCTGATCGTAGCTGTAATTCTGTTTCTGATCACTTGGAAACTTGGGGGTTTCCAACTGTTTCCAACATTTTGTTGAATTGTTCATCCTTTTTTTTTTTTAAAGATTCTTTTTAATGTGGACCATTTTTGAAGTCTTTATTAAATTTGTTACAATATTGCTTCTGTTTTATATTTTTTGGCTGCAAAGCATGTGGGACTTTAGCTCCTCAACCAGGAATTGAACCCGTGGTCTCTGAATTGGAAGGCAAAATCTTAACCACAGGACCAACAGGGAAGTCCTAAACTGTTCAAACTTTCACTCTTTCAGTAAGTTCTGACTTAGTGCTAACTATGTTCCGGGCATTGAGCTTTGTGTCGAAAGAGAGACATCAAAGTTCTTACCCTCAAGGAGCCACCAATCCAGTGAGAAAAGATTAAAGAAGTCACTTCTGGAAAACAGAATGTAAGTTCCACAGTAAAAATCATATTTTTAGAGTTTTTCATCTTTTGTCAGACACCTACTTTTTCTCCCAGTGGTCCTCTGAAGCAGGAGATTATTGTATCATTTTATAGATAAGGTACCCAAGGCTCAGTGATGTTAAATAATAGAGGTAGATTGCTACAATTAAGAATGTGGACTTAAAGTCATAACCTCTGAGTAAATTTAAATCTTTATGTACCTTTTATAAGCCCTAACACATTGACCAAATCCCCCCCCTGCCCCCCCAGAGAGGAGTTGATTTCTCAGTTACAATGAGATACATGGAACTTGAGGTCAATCCCTAAGCTCTCTATTTCCCTCTGGACATATTTTCTCTTCTCAGTTCTGTCTTCATTCTCACCCCTCTCTCATCTATGAGATCTCTGTGTATGACACGCAGGCCAAGGATGAACACTTGTGCATGTGATGGTTTGCAATGCCAAGCAAGAGTCATTGTGCATAACCTTTCAGACTTGCTCCCTGCTCATCTCTCTGAAACTGAGACAACAGGGCATCTTTAACTCAATAAAAGTAAAAGTGTGTGTGTGTAGGGGGTATTATGGGTTGCATTGTGTCCCCCCAAAAGATATACTGAAATCTTAACCACTGGTATCTGTGAATGTGACTGTATTTTGGAAAAAGGGTCTTTGGACATGCATTCAATTTAAGATGAGGTCATTTGGGTGAGCTCAAATCCAAAGATGACTGGTATTCTCAAAAGAAGAGGAAAAGACACAAAAGGAGGATTTCATGTGATGACAGAGGCAGAGAACAGCACGATGCAGCTGTGGGCTGAGAAATATAAAAGGTCAATGACTACCATCAGAAGTTGAGAAGAGGCTCGGTAGGACTTGACCTACAGAGCCTCAGAGGGAGCATGACCCTACTAACACCTTGAGCTCAGACATGTCACCTCTGGATCTATGACAGAATGAATGAATTTCCATCTTTTGTAATCAGCCAGTTTGTGGTACTTTGTTATTACGGATATGTAGGTTATGAACAATGGCACCCAACTCCGGTACTCTTGCCTGGAAAATCCTATGGATGAAGGAGGAGCCTGGTAGGCTGCAGTCCATGGGGTTGCTAAGAGTTGGAGACGACTGAGCGACTTCACTTTCACTTTTCACTTTCATGCACTGGAGAAGGAAATGGCAACCCACTCCAGTGTTCTTGCCTGGAGAATCCCAGGGACGGGGGAGCCTGGTGGGCTGCCATCTCTGGGGTCACACAGAGTCAGATACGACTGAAGCGACTTAACAGCAGCAGCAGCAACAGGGAATGAATACCAGAACTCTCAAAAATTTCTTAAGAAAACACTTGGACATATGTCCCAGTATGGTGACCATTTCAGACAATCACCATATTTGTTATGTTTCCTTGAGTATTTTTCTGCCCCACATACTTACCAGAAAGTGCTGTTTCTGTAGAATTATAAAATGTTTGAGCTGAAATGAACACACTCGTAATCATCATGACTAATTTGTTTTTGTTATGAAGGAATTTTAGTCCTGAGGAACGCAGTAACTGCTCAAGAGTCAAAGATCAGGATAGGAAAAGATTTCCTTTCTTCCTTCCCTCATGCTTGTGCTCTTTCCTTTAATAGACTGTTTCTTTTGCTCTTCTAATCCCTCAAGTTTTTAAAATAGAAATCTGTGGGCAAAATCCAAACATAGCAGTATACTCTTTCATTCTCCAAATGCATAAAGTGATGCTTGGGTGTAATAGTTATAACTGAAGGATGGATAAATTTGGCATTTTTTTCCCTTTAAATTAGAACACATATGTACAGAAGAAATTTCTCTAAAGTTTAGAAGTGGTCAAACCTTTATACAAAACAGCAACAAACTTTAAATAATCACTAAAGCTGTTATTAAATTCATAACTCTAATTTTGGATACAATTAATATTCTTAATGTTTGTGCTAATGATTTGCATGACAATCCCATTTGTATGAAATCCCATTTGAAATGGTAATTGACTTGCACAATTCAGAAGATAAGAAATGCTGCTGCTGCTGCTGCTAAGTCGCTTCAGTCATGTCCGACTGTGTGACCCCATAGATGGCAGCCCACCTGGCTCCCCCGTCCCTGGGATTCTCCAGGCAAGAACACTGGAGTGGGTTGCCATTTCCTTCTCCAATGCATGAAAGTGAAAAGTAAAACTGAAGTCACTCAGTCGTGTCCGACCCCATAGATGGCAGCCCACCAGGCTCCTCCGTCCATAGGATTTTCCAGGCAAGAGTACTGGAGTGGGGTGCCATTGCCTTCTCCGAGATAAGAAGTGAGTGCTTCACAAATGTATGGAAAACTTTATAAAAATAAGTAAATGCAAATTAAAAAGCATGACACTCATTTTTTCCCTATCAGATCATTGCTTAAAAAAATAACACAAAAGTCTGGCAAGTCTATCCTAAAACAAATAACTTTATATACTATGGTCAAGATTGTATATTAGAAAATAAGCAGCCATTATGAATGAAAAACATTAAAATGGGCACATATTTTGACCCTGTAATTCAAGCTCTAGAAATTTATGTACAGGGAAAAAGCTTATATATTGTAATTCCTTGACCCCAAAATGTTTGCATGATTAAGTATAAATAAATGCTCAGCAATTGGGGGGAGTTTAAGTATACTATATTGTAGGATAGTATGTGGTCATTAAAAATATTCACAAAAAATTTAATAGCATGAAGTGAAAAGTGAAAGTGTTAGTCACTCAGTCATGTTCAACTCTTTGCAACCCCATAGACTGTAGCCCACCAGGCTCCTCTGTCCCTGGAATTCTCCAGGCAAGAATATTGGAGTGGGTTGCCACTCCCTTCTGCAGGGGTCTTCCCGACCCAGGGATTGGACCTGGGTCTCCTGCATTATGGGCAGATTCTTTACCATCTGAGCTACCAGAGAAACCATTTAACAGCATAAAATGTTTAATTTATGGTACCAACTGTAGCAAGAAAGGGTAAAAATAAAAATATAACAGCTCATCTATGCATAATTAAAGCCATTACAAAGAGATGTAAAACATAAACTTTTCCCACTGCTGCTGCTGCTGCTAAGTCGCTTCAGTCGTGTCCGACTCTGTGCAACCCCATAGACGGCAGCCCACCAGGCTCCCCTGTCCCTGGGATTCTCCAGGCAAGAATACTGGAGTGGGTTGCCATTTCCTTCTCCAGCGCATGAAAGTAGAAAGTTAAAGTGAAGTTGCTCAGTCGTGTCTGACTCCTAGCAACCTCATGGACTGCAGCCCACCAGGCTCCTCTGTCCATGGGATTTTCCAGGCAAGAGTAAACTTTTCCCACTACACTGCTGCAAATTTGGTGTCATCCTTCTCTCAGACCATCACTCTGGATATATACTCAGGGAATGTGCACACATATATATGAATTGAAAAAAAGAAATGTTGTAACCCAGTTTCTTTTTCTCTCTCCATTCCAAAAATGTGTTCTATTGTTAGAAAACAGAAGTTACCAAGTGGTTACAAAATAGATAATTATGCATGTATAAAATAAAAGAGATCTAAGCTAGCCAGACAAGCTAGCCAAACAGACTGAAACATGAAAAAGGCATCTGTTTGGGGTGACACTTAGAGAAAGTGTTGATAGAAAAGAAGAATATATCTCTTTGAGGTATAAGCCCTTATTTCTCTTCCCCACTGCTCATCCTCTCTTGCCCTTGGTAAACTGTTCCTCTCTCACTTCAACCAAAAGTTTTCAGGTGGAACACCTATATTTCTCTTAATAAAATCTTGACCTCCCTTTGATGTTAGAGTGCTGCATTCTTCATTTATGGCACCAACTGTAGCAAGGAAGGGTAAAAAATAAAAATATAACAGCTAATCTATGCATACTTAAAGCCATTACAAGAAGATGCAATTGATACTTTTGAACAGTGGTGGTATTGGAGAAGACTCTTGAGAGCTCCCTGGACTGCAAGAAGATGAAACCAGTCAATCTTAAAGGAAATCAATCCTGAATATTCATTGGAATGACTGATGCTGAAGCTGAAGCTCTAATACTTTGGCTACCTGATTCGAAGAACCAACTCATTGGAAAAGACCCTGATGCTGGGAAAGATTGAAGGCAGGAGGAGAAGGGGATGACAGAGGATGAGATGGTTGGATGGCATTACTGACTCGATGGACATGAGTTTGAGCAAGCTCCAGGAGTTGGTGATGGTCAGGGAAGCCTGGCATGCTTCAGTCCATGGGGTCACAAAGAATCAGACATGACTGAGTGACTGAACTGAATTGAACTGACTTCCCTCACTGACAATCTAGCAGTCAATAGACTACTGATCCAAATGGGTCAATTCAAATACTTTTTGGGGTTTTAAAAATAGAACTGTAAAAGAGACTTCAGCATTTCTAGTAACAGAAGCTTAAGACTGTGATGTTCTTCTGCATGTTTTGGCAGCTCTGCTTCTCAACACACCACAGGGGAGAAGTCAGTGTTCAGTGAGAGAGGATAATGCCAGCAGACAGGGGAGGCAGAGACTTATGCCAGAGAGAGATCTGGCTGGATTCTCATCTCTGGGAAAAGTAGCATCAATACTTTTGCCCTCTGTATCGTTTGCTTATTGAACATTCAATTCTCTCCTAAATTCTAGAATCTTTCTGATGAGAACCTCTGTTTCCTTACACTAACTTGACTTTTGTTTCTTGACAATGTAACAACAGAAATAAGTTTCATGAAGAAGCATGACATTTGCAAAAGATAACATTGTGTCCTGGAAAAGGCAGAATATACAGTGGCTGCAGAGCAAGATATGATGTTAAGAAATGAAACTAGAGACATGGAGCAGACCAGATGGTAAAGGACTTCAATTGCCATTCTTAAAAATGAGAAATACAGCGTGTTACCAACATGGAAATTCTGAGTGACTTTCAGCTGAGAACTGGCATGATCAGTTTGTGGTTTTAGAAGCACCTCTCCAGTGGAGGTGTGGAGAAAATATTGGTACATGACAAAAGCAAAGACAACAATTCAATTTGGAATCTATTATGAGAGTTACTGTGAAAGACCATGAGGGCTAGAAGTAGTGAAGTACCGTGAAAAAATGTAGAAGAGGCAACTGAAAATATTAAGCTACTTTGGCAGGTCATGACTGAGTGTATATATATACCCACCATCCAGTCTGAAAAGATTCTAGGGTTAGGGTTAGGGTCCAGCTTCCCAGGTGGTGCTACTGATAAAGAATTTGCCTGTCAATCAAGCGACTCAAGAGAGGCAGGTTTAATGCCTGGGTCAGGAAGATCCCTGGGAGAAGGAAATGGCAACCCACTCCAGTATTCTTGCCTGGAAAATTCCATGGGAAGAGGAGCCTGGAGGGCTACAGTCCATTTTCCAGAGTTGGAAAATGACTAAGTGATTGAGTGCACAGGGTTACGGTCATATCTTAAAAGAACAATCCTGGGTAACATCATTTTTCTTAAGATGAATTTTTATTGTCATGCTTTAGAAACATTGCATTTTAGATACAGAACGCAGATTTCTCCCCCCTTATAGACTCACAGTAAGTCTGTACAAATCATGTTGTGATCAATGCATCTGAAATAAATAATCATTTTTTGTTGTTGGGCTGATAATCAAGGAGGAATGTTGCCTTTTACACAAAGGAAAATTATGGAAAATAAAAAAGAGCTTAAAATTTTAAAAAGAGCTTGAAATTAAAAGATAGTTGCTCCTTGGAAGAAAAGCTATGACAAACCTAGACAGCATATTAAAAAGCAGAGACATTACTTTGCCAACAAAGGTCTATGCAGTCAAAGTTATGGTTTTTCAATAGTCTTGTATGGATGTGAGAGTTGGACTATAAAGAAATCTGAGTGCTTAAGAATAGATGCTTTTGAACTATGGTATTGGAGACGACTCTTAAGAGTCCCTTGGACAGCAAGGAGATACAACCAGCCCATCCTAAAAGAAATCAGTCCTGAATATTCATTGGAATGACTGATGTTGATGCTGAAGCTGAAGCTCTAATACTTTGGCTACCTGATTCGAAGAACCGACTCATTGGAAAAGACCCTGATGCTGGGAAAGATTGAAGGCAGGAGGAGAAGGGGATGACAGAGGATGAGATGGTTGGATGGCATCACCGACTCAATGGACATGAGTTTGAGTAAGCTCTGGGAGTTGGTGATGGACAGGGAAGCCTGGTGTGCTGCAGTCCTTGGGGTTGCATAGAGTTGGACACTACTGAGCAACTGAACTGAACTGAAAAAAGAGCTTAAATATGGCTCTAAAGCAAATTAAAAATTAATGACAAGCAAAATCAAATTTCTTTTGTGACCCATCTTCCTCCACCTGCAGATAGCTCTACATAACACTGCAGAAGGAATCATATTAGTTTCTAATTTAAAGGGAATTATGCTAGCAAAGTAATTGCTAAACCACCAGTAGCACCTGTCTCCAACAACTTCCTAGTTTATCCAAATGAGTAGGAAGAGCAGCATCAGCCAACATGCCCTGGCTCTTGCCTGGCAGTTCAGAGAATTGCATGACCTTTGTTCTTGGACAGGAAATTGTAGTTTTTAAAAGCATGTCTACGGAAAGAGCTTGCTACTCAGAGTGCAATCATACTTGCCAGGTCACTGCTGTCATCCATCTCCAATAGCATTGATTTCTTGGAAGAAATGAAAATAACCGGGCAAATAGCTGAGAAGATATTTTGCCATAACATAATATACCCAGCTGCAAACACAATCTCTATTACTTGTCATTAGTAACTTCCTTCCTGTCATTTTCCACGATGTCCTCAGGACTGTAAATGCCACAGAGGGATATTTATTTGGATTTTGTATTTTCTCAGGTGTTTTTCAAACAAAAAGTTTGTATCCTTAATATTCATTAAAAACTAATAAGCAATAGCAAATGGTTGCTTGCTTCCTGATTTTCTCTTCAGCGAGAACTAGTGTTTTAGGCAAAAGGCAAATGGATTTAGGAATCTATTGATGAGCATTTGAACAGCAATGGTAAGTAGCTTGATCTGGAATAACTTTTCTGTGCCTCAGTTTTGAATCTATAACAGTAGCATAATAACTGGGCCCAGATCATAGTATTGTTGGGGGATGCAATAGAAGGTGCAAGGGAAAACTAGAAGCATTTTTCCCACATGTTGGGACTGAAAATAGTTATCTGGTATGGTATTCATATTTTCTATTATTAACTCCAGAATTAGCACATTGTGGCTTCTCATTATATCTTTGATAAAGGCCAGATCAAGGAGTTTGGGTTTCATCTGGGAGGCAATAAAAAGCCATCTTCCCTCCTAAGCATAGATATTCATGCCAAATGCTATGATTGTATTAAACTATAGTAGCTAAACCTATCAACTAGAAGCTTAGGGATTGTCAACAAGGGGATGTAGCAACAATCCAAGTGAACAGAGTTGAAAGACCTGGTTACAGTGACAATTAAATATCAAAGGGAAAATAGATTTAAGAGATCATGTGGCAAAAATCTGATAAATTGCTTCATAGAATCAAGGGAATTTAAAAGTTAATTTCAGTATGTCATTATTCCTGCAATAACCCTTTTGGTGCCCAGTCTATGGCACCAAGGCTAAGGTTTTTCCAGTAGTCATGTCCTGATGTGAGAGTTGGACTATAAAGAAAGCTGAGCACTGAAGAAATGATGCTTTTGAACTGTGGTCTTGGAGAAGACTCTTCAGAGTCCCTTGGACTGCAAGGCGATCCAACCAGTCCATCCTAAAGGAGATCAGTCCTGGCTGTTCATTGGAAGGATTGATGTTGAAGCTGAAACTCCAATACTTTGGCCACCTGATGTGAAGAGATGACTCATTTGAAAAGACTCTGATGCTGGGAAAGATCGAAGGAAGGAGGAGAAGGGGACAACAGAGGATGAGATGGTTGGATATCATCACCGACTCAATGGACATGAGTTTGGGTAAACTCTGGGAGTTGATGATGGACAGGAAGCCTGGCGTGCTGCAGTCCATGTGATCACAAAGAGTTTGACACAAGGAAGTGACTGAACTGAACTGATGGCACTGGGAACTCAAATGCACACTCAGTTGTGCAAGAGTTCAACATATGTTTGGCTGGGTAAGGGTTTCAGCTGGAGAACTTTCTAAACAATTCCTTTTCAGTATATGTGGATTTCAGCAAGATGCCAGTTCTACCGGCATTTGCTACTTTTCTTGGAGGGCAAGTTTATAAAAGCCAGGAAAAATATCTGCCTTCAGATTAGGTGGTCATTTATTATCCAAGCTTTAATTAAATTAATTTTTTTTTAGAGTGGAAATTTGATGTCAATCACAATAGATCTCAGCAAAGGAAGGAGGGGAAGACAAGTCATACCATATGAGAAGCAATTCAGAGAGGATTTCCTGGAGATAAATATTTGTAATGTAATTATAGATCTGTCATCAACACCACTATAATTTACTGTCAATCACCACACTGATGATAGGATCTTACCTTTCAAGGTATAACTTTTCTTCACTGCAATTATCTCCAGGAGGAATCATCATGCTCAAAGCCCCCAACTTAGAATTATTTTGACATAAGATTTAAAAATTGATATTTCCGTGCCAATACACGATGAAGGGGAACACTGAAAGGTCTCTGAATCTATCACTTATGTGGCTGAACATTAGTTGTAAATTGTTAGGAATACATATTGGTATTTTTACCACATTCTGCCTTTTCCTGACATACCTCACCTGAATGACCAATTTAGGATAGAGGTAGGGAATGTCAGATACCTGTGGCGGATTCATTTTGATATTTGGCAAAACTAATACAATTATGTAAAGTTTAAAAATAAAATAAAATTTTACAAAAAGGGGTCCCACACAAGCCAAACATTTAAAGCTTTTATTTGAAAGAATTTTTAATGTAAACATGCTAGATATTGGATTTAAACCCCAAGTCCTTTCTATTTTCTTAACCCAGTCTCTCTGTAAATTATGTTTTGTTTTGTTTTGTTTTCTTTTTCATTTATTGCTACTACTCAATATCCATCATCTGGGCTACTCAACAGCTTCCTAAATTATATTTCTGCCCATAATATTTATCCATCCATTTGTGCATGTGTGATAAGTCCCTTCAGTCATGTCCAATTCTGTGTGACCTTATGGACTGTACTCTGCCAGGCTCCTCTATTCATGGGATTTTCCAGAGAAGAATACCAGAGTGGGTTGGCATGCCCTCCTCCAGGGGATCTTCCCAATCCAAGGGGAAGGATCCTATGTCTCTGATGCCTTTATTCTTTATCACTAGTGCCACCTAGGAAGCCTTTGGGAAGTAAATCCATTTATTACTCTTTTTTCTTTTTTCCATGAAAGAGGTTAGAATTAAAAAAAAACAAAACTGTTGTTCATTTGCATACCAATTAGTCCTCATAGATTTGATGGATAGATTCTTAACCACCTTGGTAGTTAAGAAGCAATGGTGAATTGAGGAGGAGACAAAGGGAACTTCTTAGAGTAATAGCTGCAGAGATGGCTCTGTTTTCACAGACTTTTCAGAAACCTAGAACAGACTTGCTCATGCCTTTGCAACTGTGCACAAAGCAGACAGACCATTAGTGAGGACTGGCTAGCCTGTTCTTAGCCTTACTACATAGCACTTAGCCTAAGCCAAGAACTGCAGAGAATGTGTTATGAAATGTTTTTTTTTTTTTTCTAATTTTATTTTATTTTTAAACTTTACATAATTGTATTAGTTTTGCCAAATATCAAAATGAATCCGCCACAGGTATACATGTGTTCCCCATCCTGAACCCTCCTCCCTCCTCCCTCCCCATACCATCCCTCTGGGTTGTCCCAGTGCACTAGCCCCAAGCATCCAGTATCGTGCATCGAACCTGGACTGGCAACTCGTTTCTTACATGATATTTTACATGTTTCAGTGCCATTCTCCCAAATCTTCCCACCTTCTCCCTCTCCCACAGAGTCCATAAGACTGTTCTATACATCAGTGACCTCCTGTCTACCTTCAACATCACTCTTTGCATTTAGTTAACACTATTATTTTCTAGGAATTGTTCTAAGACCTTCATGTGTATGTGAAGTCGCTCAGTCATGTCCATCTCTTTGCGACCCCATGAACTGTAGCCTACAAGGCTCCTCCATCCATGGGATTTTCCAGGCAAGAATATTGGAGTGGATTGCCATTTCCTTCTCCAGGAGATCTTCCTGACCAAGGGGTTGAACCCGGGTCTCCTGCATTTTAGGCAGACACTTCACTGTCTGAGACACTAGGGAAGTCCAAGAACTTCATAGGCATTATCTTATTGAATCCTTAAAATATTTCTAGGAGTTGACACTATCATTATCTCTATTTTATGCATGACTAAACTAAAGTCAAGTTTGACTCCACAACCTATCTTTCTCCCCCCTAATTTTATTACACAGTTGTCCCAGGCAACAAATTAGTAAACTGTTCTAGGAAGAGTCTGACTAATTCTGACTGATTATTTCACAAAACCAAAAACCAAGTTTGTCTTCAATTCACTTGCATGGTTTTCCAATCATATACTTGCAAAGTTGGGTGGATGGAAAACTTACTGTATGAAAAACAATCTTCTAGTTTAAACTCTAAAGCCTTGTCTCCAGCCAATATTCCTGAGAAAATTCATTAGAAAATAACATCTCATTTGAGTAATTTGTGATATCTTTAACTGAGATGAATAATATAATGGATATAATTTTCTTAAAAATAAGAACATAATGAGTTGAAATTGACCTCAACACTGCACTTAATTCTTATAGACATAGTGAATTTGTTTGGCCAATGTTATCTTATTCCCAAGAAATGGTCCAAGCTCTCTATACTCTGAGAAGAAGACAGAAAAACTAAGAGATAAGTGGGAGGAGACAGAAAGTTAGAGAAGGATGTAGACTGGAGTTCAAAATCCTGTTATTTTAATATTATTAAAATCAATATTCTTCTTAAGTAGAAAAAATGAATTACCCTAATGCTCATGAAAACATAATAAATAACTCCAGGATACCTTATAATGCACATCTACAAAAGTAATGCACTCTGTAATGATGATAGAACTCATTGTCATCAGTAATGTGACATGTTTATGAAGGACATCCAAATTTTAATTAGCCTATGCTAAATGGCTTTAGTATCAATTTAGGTGGAATGTGACACTTGGTAGAACCATTTGGATGGCTGCTAGGAATAACTCATAGACCAGAATACCCAAGAGAATACTGTTTCATTAAAGGACAGTAATTCTGATAGGAATTGAGAAAGGATCTGAAAATGGGACAGGGAAAATAGGAGAAATCACTTGAAAATACTGTATAGGGGTAACAATTTGGTGTCTCTTGTTTGTAGCAAATTAAAGGCATCAACTTCCTATATTAAAGAAAATAATTACCACTCTAAACAATCACATAAAGATACACATGTTCATTGTGTTCACAATAAACTTGATTGTATACAGATCTATTACATGTGAGCTCTGTTTGAGTAAGTAGTGTATTGCTGCTGCTGCTGCTACTGCTAAGTCGTTTCAGTCATGTCTGACTCTGTGCGACCCCACAGATGGCAGCCCACCAGGCTCCCAGGTCCCTGGGATTCTCCAGGCAAGAACACTGGAGTGGGTTGCCATTGCCTTCTCCAATGCATGAAAGTGAAAAGTGAAAGTGAAGTCGCTCAGTCATGTCCGACTCTTAGCGACCCCATGGACTGCAGCAGACCAGGCTCCTCCATCCGTGGGATTTTCCAGACAAGAGTGCTGGAGTGAGGTGCCATTGCCTTCTCCGAAGTAGTTTATTATGTTCATATTTTTATTAATCATGAAGCTTTGGACAATAACATGCTTCTTGATGAAGATATTGCAAGTGTTTGCATGGACACGGGTAAAATTCAAATTGTGGTTCCACCACTAGTTACTAGAAATATGAATTTGAACAAGTTATTTCACTTCCCAAGTCTTAATTTGTAAAAATATCATCGTTGTTGGGAATAATAAAGAAGAAAGTGAACATATCTGATTTAATAAGTTCTATATAAATTAAAACAGTAGATGGAAAATAGCTATGCTTAAAGATGAAAAGTATATACATGTGAGTATGCTTCATGCTCTGAATCAGCCTGACTAGCCTCCAGCTTTCACTGTGTATGAATTATGTGAATATCATTATTTCTCTAAAGCCTATTTTTCCCTTCTGTAAAATGAGCATGCTAATACTGGTTGTTTAAAATGAGCATACTAATACTAGTTGTTTAATCTTGTTTGTGTATGTTTAGTGACTGAGGTGTATGCCATTTTCATTCTATATATCTCTAGTTTTTGGAAACTCTACAGTAAGTCTGAGTTCAAGAGTGGTTTTAAAAGTGCCTGTGAGAGAGTTTATGGAAATGAACCTCTTGAATTCATGAGATGCTTAGTAAATAAATGCCAAGGCGGGGAGAAGATTTAAAAGGTTTGTGGTTGCCTTGTAGAAGCTCAGAATTTTCTGGAAAATTCAGTATGTAGTAGTATAACAATTTAAAAAAATACTCATGACCAAATTGCTATGGGAGCATACAGCAGAGGACTTTTGAAGAGGATACAATCAAAAACTAGGTAGAGTCAGACATGACTTAGTAACTAAACAACAACAACAACTTTCAAGACAGGGAACAGCGTTCAGAATTATCCAGAGGAGAACACGTATTACAAGGAGACATCATCGTGTCTTGACCAGCTTAGGAAATATCCTGGTGTTCTGGCAAACCTCGAAAATTGGGCTTGAACAAATAGGTGTATGTGGGTGGTATGGAGGCTGACAATAGGTTGGAGCAGGCTTTAAAGTGTAATTTTGTGTCTGTGTGTACATGGGTTAAAAACACTTAACATGAGATCTAGCCTCCTAAATTTATAAGTGTTGAGTATAGTATTGTTAACGATAGGGACACTGTTGCTGAGAAGGTGTCTAGAACTTACTCACCTTTCAGAACTGAAACTTTATACCCCTAGCACAACATCTTCCTGTTCCTTTGCAATCTCCCAACCCCTGGCAAGCACTGTTCTACTCTCTCTGCTTCCAAGAAAGTGACTATTTTCAGATAATCTCACATAAGTGGAATCACACATTATATGACTTTCTGTGGCTGTCTTATTTCACCTAGCATGAAGTCCTCAAGATTGACCCATATGCATAGGCAGGATTTCCTTCTTTTTAGGGTTGCACAATTAATTCAGTTGTATGTAAATACCACATTTTCTTTTTCCATTTGTGAGTTGAAGGGAATTAGCTTGTTTCCAATTCTTGGCTATTGTGAAAAGAATGTAAAATGGCAGGACTCTTTGTGACCCCATGGACTCTAGATGGCCAGGCTCCTCTGTCCTTGGGATTCTCAGGCAAGAATACTGGAGTGGATTGCCATTCCCTTCTTCCTGGGACCTTCCTGACCCAGGGATTGAACCTGGGTCTCTTGCATTGCATACAGATTCTTTACCACCTGAGCTACCAGGGAAACCCGTAAAATGGCATAGGCACTATAGAAAAGAATATGATGGTTTCTCAAAAAAAAAAAAAAAAAGATTTGGTTAAGGAGCTTTTTATTTTCTCCGTGGCTTTCTCTTCATCTGTTGAGTGAGAGCAAGAGAAAAGGAGAGAGTGAATTAGGGAGACTGTGATACCAAAGTGGGATGGAGAAGCCCAGGAGAGAGAGGGGGAATGGATAATTTGTCTAACTTGTATTTGGATCATCACTGTACTTAGCACATTAGGTTTCTCAGTTCAAGTTGCTGCTGAACTTCTCATTAGCCACGGGAATGCAGACCAGTCTCACAGTCTCTGTGCTTTTGTTTATCAACCCTAGTGAGGGTATAACGATTGTACTTCTGCGTGTTCTTTGGATGATCACATGAGATCAACCCACTGCATTACTTCCGTGATGCAGTTTCGTGTTTACAAGGCCTTTTTTCATATGTTATTATTATTCTACACCTGCTTGGGCATATTTTGTAATGGCAGAGACCATCCAAAATATCTATCAAAGGTTTCTTTTCTGCCTGCATGAGGAGTTAAAATATGACCACTGAGATTGCCTGCTGAGACAATCAAAACGAATATTTACTTAGGCTAGTAATGATCAATGTCTTCTGAGTAATATGGAAATTGAGTTCAACACCAGAAATAAAGCCGAGGCTCTGAAACTAAGCAAAACAGTATTACCTAATGTACTCCCCCACATAATTGCTTGTCTTCGGCTGCAATTTGCACAATACAGGGATCATTTATGTGCACTTATACATTTTACTGTTGACTGCATGACTGTACAACACGTCCGGGGAAAGGAAGCCCCAGTAATAAGAATTCATCAAACATCCACAATTGCTCCTTTAAAAAAAAAAAAAAAAAAGCCTCTAAGGAGAGTCTTAACACCAAATCCATTTATGAGCTGTCAGAAACCGTCAAAGACAAAGCCTGGAAACAGGGCTGAGTTCTGCTCTTACCTCACCTGCAGGGATCTTAAGCAAATTGCTTCATAAAATCTCTAGGGAAAAGAGCAGGCCAAGCAGAGTGTTATCACCCACATTCTCACAGAGAAGTTCAAGAATTCCTGGTAAAGGTCATCAGTCTCACACTGTGAAGCAGCCAGCTCTTGTAGACAGAAGATAAACTGGGTAGATTTGCTTCAAACCTCCCTGTGGGGAGCATGATCCTTAATGAGGCCCCCAAACCAAAGGCAACTGACGATTTTGAAGATGGACTGAAATCAGATAGGTAATGGCCCCAGAGCACAGCTGGTTACCCCTTTTTTCCCCTACTTATTCACAGGGAACCAGCAAGGTATTACTCAGTATTACTGTTAAAATTACTTGATAAAGATATCAGTGTGTCTCCTGCCACTAACCTATTAAATTGTGTGTTCCCAGAAAGGCTGAAAAAAATTCAGTACTAAGCCACTTCAGAGTTTCAAGGCACAGGAAGGACAATGGAGGTTTTACTTTTGCTGATTTTTTTCATAAAAAAAAAAAGAATTCTTTCATCAGGTAGACCCCAATAAATAAGTTATTTACCCTGCCAAAATATGTTGAATTTCAAAGACCTTTGGAACAAAAGTACACATAACTGTAAGGAGTGCTTTTCACTTATTATAGTTTCATTTATTGTGTTCCTGCTGCTGCTGCTAAGTCGATTCGGTCTTGTCCGACTCTGTGCGACCCCAGAGACGGCAGCCCACCAGGCTCCCCCGTCCCTGGGATTCTCCAGGCAAGAACACTGGAGTGGGTTGCCATTTCCTTCTCCAATGCATGTAAGTGAAAAGTGAAAGTGAAGTCGCTCAGTCTTGTCTGACTCTTAGCGACCCCATGGACTGCAGACTACCAGGCTCCTCCGTTCATGGGATTTTAGTGTCCTATAAATAAATGAACTCATTAATATCAGGCATTATGCATATTAGTTTTTTAAAATATGTGTAAATTAAAAAAAAACATTTTGGATGTCAAGTAATTCTTAACAAAACTGGACACCTACATGTAAACAAATACAATTAGATCACTCCTTAACATTATATGCAAAAATAAACTCAAAATGGATTAAAGACCCAAATGTAAGACTTGATACTATAAAACTCTTAGAGAAAAACGTAGGCAGAACACTCTTTGACATAAGCTGCAGCAAGATCTTTTTTGATTCACCTCTAGAGTAAAGAAAATAAAAACAGAAATAAAGAATTGGTTTCTAATTAAACTTAAAAGCTTTTGCACAGCAAAACCATAAACAAACCAAAAAGACAACTCTCGCAATGGGGGAAAATATTGGCAAACAAAGCAACAGATAGAGATTTATCTCCAAAATATACAAAGAGCTCATGAAGCTCAATATCAAAAAGATAAATCAATCAAAAAATAAGTGTAAGATCTAAATAGATATTTCTCTAAAAGAAGACATACATGTGGCAAAAAAAAAAAAAAAAAACATGAAAAGATGCTCAACATCAATGATTATTATCTGGAGAAGGCAATGGCACCCCACTCCAGTACTCTTGCCTGGAAAATCCCATGGACGGAGGAGCCTAGTAGGCTGCAGTCCATGGGGTCGCTAAGAGTCGGATACAACTGAGCGTCTTCACTTAGAAACATGCAAATCAAAACTACAATGAGGTATCACCTCACACCATTCACAATGGCCATTATCAAAAAACTTATGAACAATAAATGCAGGAAAGGACATGGTTAAAAGGGAACTCTCCTACACTATTAATGGGAATGTAAATTGGTAAAGCCATTATGGAGAACAGTATGGAGTTTCCTTAAAAAGACTAAGAATAGGACTACTATATGACCCATGCTGAAGCTGAAGCTCCAATACTTTGGCCACCTGATGTGAAGAACTGATTCATTGGAAAAGACCCTGATGATGGGAAAGATTGAAGGCAGAATGAGAAGGGGAGGACAGAGGATGAGATGGTTGGATGGCATCACTGACTCGATGGACGTGAGTTTGAGTAAACTCCAGGAGCTGGTAACGGACAGGGAAGCTTGGCATGCTGCAGTCCATGGGGTGGCAGGGTCTCATATGACTGAGTGACAGAACTGAACTGATGACCCAGCAACCTCACTCCTGGACACAAACCCAGAGAAAACCATAATTCAAAAATATACATGCATCTCATGTTCACTCCAGCACTATTTACAACAGCTAGGACATCGAAGCAACCTAGATATCCATCAACAGAGGAATGGATAAAGAAGATGTAGTACATGTATAAAACAGAATATTACTCAGCCATAAAAAACAACAAAATAATGCTGTTTGCAACAACATGGATGGACCAAGAGATTGTCATACTGAGTGAAGTAGGTCAGACACAGAATGACAAATATTGTATGATACTGTTCATATGTGGAATCTTAAGAAAGGGTAAAGTGAGCTCATTTACAAAAAAAAAAAAAATAGAGTCACAGATGTAGAAAACAAATTTGTGATTACCAGGGGATAAGAGAGGAGGGATGAACTTGGAGATTGGGACTGACATATACACAGTACTATATATAAACCAGATAACTAATAAGAACCTGCTGTATACCACAGGGAATGCTACTCAATACTCTGTAATGGCCTATATGGGAAAGACTCTATTACAAAAAAAGAGTGGATATATTTGTATGTACAACTGATTCACTTTGCTGTATATCTGAGTCTATCATAATATGTAAAGCAAATACAGGCCAGTAAATTTTTTTAAAAACTTAATTTTAAGTTTTGTTTTTTCTTGAATACTACATTTGATAACAATCAAGGTTAACAGACAAAGTTCACAAAATTAAAATCTTTGAAACATAAGGCAGCAAAAATGAAGGACTGTTATCCATGCAAGAGAGAAAATAAATGAGGTAAGCTTTAAGATGACCTCTGGACTTTCCAAGCTGGAGTGCAGTAAGAGGAAACTCAGACAAAGCCCAGAAGATTCTCTGAGCTCGGGATACTAGGCTGATAGATTGGGAAGATCAAGAAAGCTGGAACATATGCAGAGCAGAGTACTGGAGGAAAGAGCTCTGCAAAGGGTTTATGAATGTAGCAGGCTCTCATTAGAACATTTGTGCAAGGGTTTGACTCAGATACAAGGGAACCTCTTTGAAAGGACTAGAAGAAACTTACATGGTACACATGCACAATCAGAAGCAGTGCCTGTTGCAAAATTAGAAATACCTAGTGATGGAAGAGGAACTAAAAAGCCTCTTGATGAAAGTGAAAGAGGAGAGTGAAAAAGTTGGCTTAAAGCTCAACATTCAGAAAACGAAGATCATGGCATCTGGTCCCACCACTTCATGGGAAATAGATGGGGAAACAGTGGAAACAGTGTCAGACTTTATTTTTCTGGGCTCCAAAATCACTACAGATGGTGACTGCAGCCATGAAATTAAAAGACGCTTACTCCTTGCAAGGAAAGTGATGACCAACCTAGATAGCATATTGAAAAGCAGAGACATTACTTTACCAACAAAGGTCCATCTAGTCAAGGCTATGGTTTTTCCTGTGGTCATGTATGGATGTGAGAGTTGGACTGTGAAGAAGGCTGAGCACCGAAGAATTGATGCTTTTGAACTGTGGTGTTGGAGAAGACTCTTGAGATTCCCTTGGACTGCAAGGAGATTCAACCAGTCCATTCTGAAGGAGATCAGCCTGGGATTTCTTTGGAAGTAATGATGCTAAAGCTGAAACTCCAGTACTTTGGCCACCTCATGCGAAGAGTTGACTCATTGGAAAGACTGATGCTAGGAGGGATTGGGGGCAGGAGGAGAAGGGGACGACAGAGGATGAGATAGCTAGATGGCACCACCGACTCCATGGACGTGAGTCTGAGTGAACTCTGGGAGTTGGTGATGGACAGGGAGGCCTGGCGTGCTGCGATTCATGGGGTCGCAAAGAGTCGGACACGACTGAGCGACTGACCTGATCTGTTCTGATCTGTGATTGACTAGGTATCCATAGAAAAGTCATGCTTCAGTCATTGGGATTCTTCTTGTCTCTCTTAGCAAGCAGAGTAAGAAAATGACTATGTGCACACTAAGCTGCATACCTAGACATAGCTATAAACAGTTCTATCTGTAACCATTGTAATCTATAGTAAGGCAATGGCAGGTCCACAGAGTCTCCAGCTCTATTTCATTACCATGTTAAGTCACTCTATCCTCCTCCCTTTGCTTGTCTGCAACCTCCCACTCTAACAGAGAGAAACCTGACTGGCACCAAGGATACCTAATTTCTTTGCTCTATTCCATTACATATGCAGAATATCAGAATTGTTAACTATATCCTCATGCGAACATTTTTATCAACAGGAGTACAATGCTTCTGTACTTTTAACCTGAGTCTCTATACTTGAAGTATATTTTTTTATAGACAACACGCTTTGAATATTTTTTAAAAAAATCTACTGCAACAATCTCTGACTTTTCATTTCAAAGATTTGGATTATTCATCTTTTTTGGGGGCGGGGGCTGTGCCACTAATTAGTGCCCTGATTCCCTGACCAGGCGTCTATCAGAGGTCGAAACTGTGCATAGTTGAAAAATAAGAGTCCTAAACACTGGACTGCCAGGGAATTCCCTAGACCATTCATATTTAAAGTGATTATTAGTATAGTCAAATTAATATCTACCATGTTTGACAGTAGCATTTACGAATTTTTTATTTTTCTCTTTTTCTTCCCTTTCTGCTTTGAGACTCATATGATTCCATTTTATCTCCTCTCTTAGAAGATCAATTACAGTTGTTGTTTTTTTTCTTTTCCCTGCAAACTTTTTCATTAGAGTTACCATATACATTTTTAACCTAACTGCAAATACGGAGAAGGCAATGGGACCCTACTCCAGTACTCTTGTCTGGAAAATCCCATGGATGGAGGAGCCTGGTAGACTGCAGTCCATGGGGTCGCAAAGAGTTGGACATGACTGAGCGACTTCACTCACTTTTCACTTTCATGCATTGGAGAAGGAAATGGCAACCCACTCCAGTGTTCTTGCCTGGAGAATCCCAGGGATGGGGGAGCCTGGTGGGCTGCCATCTCTGGGGTCGCACAGAGTCAGACACGACTGAAGCGACTTAGCAGCAGCAGCAGCAACTGCAAGTAATACCACACTGTTTCAAATAAAGTGCAGGTACCTTATCTGGTGGCTCAGATGGTAGAGAATCTGCCTGCAATGCGTGAGACCTGGCCTGATCCCTGGGTCAGGAAGACCCTCTGGAGAAGGAAATGGTAACCCATTCCAGTATTCTTGCCTGGAGAATTCCATGGGCAGAAGAGCCTGGCGGGCCTACAGTCCATGGGGTCCCAAAAAGTCGGATATGACTGAGCGACTAACACACACACACCTTATAACAGAGCATTCCCTTTCTGTCTGATAGCCTCTGTGATTTGATAAGATTTATTTAACTTATCCATATTCTTTAATTACCCAAAACATTGCTATTCTTATATCTTTTAGCAGGCCTATTTTACATCTATTAAAGACAGGAAACATGAATAGTTTATTTTACATTCATTTATTTCTTCTCTAACACTCTCCCTTTATTTATGTAGGTCCAAGTTTCTGACCCATATAATTTTCCTTTGCCTGAAGAACTTCTAACATTTATTACAAGTACTTCTGCTGGCAATAAACTAGTGAATATAATTTTGCTGGATATAGAATTCCATACTAATGTTTTCCCCATACTTTAAATATGTTAATTCTACTCTTTGTTTGCACAATGCCTATTATTCTTGTCCTTGCTCTTCTATAAATAAGGAGTTACATTCACGCATCCCTGATTTCTTTCAAGATTATCTATTTGTCTTTTGTTGTCTGCAGTTTAAATATATCTAGCTAGCTAGCTAGCTATATAGTATTTATCCTGCTAGTGTTTCTAAACTTTTTTTCTTTTTTCTCGCTTGAGTTTGGACACTCTTCCCAAACTATCCTCGAACTCACGGATTTTTTCCTAAGTAATGCTGTCTCTACTGACAAACCAATTGAAACCATTATGTGTTTTAGTGTTTTTGCTTTTAACATTTCCTTTGGATGCTTTTTTTTCCTCTCGTATTTTCCATCATCTGTTCTTGAATAGTGTCTACTTTTGCCATTATAACACTTAACATATTATAGTAACTTTAAATCTCCTATCTGATCATTCTAACATTATGTCATATCAGAGTCTGACTCTGAGATTTGCTTGCTGCAATATCCTGTGTGTACGTACCTGTGTGAGATAGAGAGAGAGAGAGAGATACACACAGAAAATCATACATACTGTATTAGGAAACAGGAACTGAAGCAAATAGGTCTTTAATGTGAGGATTTATGTATTTATGTTAGTCTGGCTATAAGCTGGGCTGTTTGCTATAGTGATAAATGACAAATGCTTCGATTTCTCTTACATGCTTGTTGTATTCCTATTCTTGATTGTGGAGTTCTTGATTTTTCCTGAAGTTCTCCTCCCCAAGAGATTCTGTGTCTTGCAGCCTATCCCCTGTAACACTCTGTTATTACACTGAAGCTGGGCTGGTATGCTGGAGAAGTGTGGGGATCGGTAGCATTATATAATCCTCCAATTAAGTCTCAGTTCTTTAACGTGACTGTGTTTCAAGTTACAACCGCCACAGACGCTTCTTCGGCATTACAAGTTTTGGTTTGTTTGTTTTCCTTGCTCTCTACTCACTTTACTGGCTGCAGTGTTTCCATCATAGCTTCTTGAAGCCCTAACAATAGTTGACTGGCTTACCCTGTTTGATGAGACATGAAAGCCAAAGGGATCAGGATTGGGAGGAAATCCAGTTCCCCAGTGGAGAAACAACTCTGTCTAAGTCTTTTGGTGGAAGAATCAGCTGTTGTGACAAAGCTCTGAATACATCTTACAAGGATTACTCTTCCCATCATGGTGCCAGGACCGCAAGGGAGTCTTCCCTGGTTCTCCACTGTGAGGACCTGGAGCGGTTCCTGGAGATTAAAATCCGCAGAAGGGTGGAGGCTGTGCTAAGCCAGCTCCCCCAGGAAGTTCTCACTGTCACCTCTATTCCACATTCAGCTCTCAGCAATTGTTAAAAATCACATTTAAATGATCTTACCATTTGTATGGCTCTAGCAACTTCTGATCTAGGTAAGCAGATACCAGTTGCTATATCTCTCTGAATACTCTGTCTCTCCATATTTCAGGGTATTAGTTTGTCCTGTGATGGGTCTGGTAAAAGTCACAAGATTTCAGTTTGTTCAGGTTTTCTTGTTTGAAGGATGGGAGAGAAGACATCTAAGTTTTTTAATATGTTGGAGCTAAAACTGAAATCTCATTTTTTTCTCAAGATTCATATTCTTGCTATAAAATTCTACATTGACAGACTTTTTCTTTCCTTTCTTTCCACAGCTTTATAAATATATCTTGATAAAAACATTGATCTAAAAATTGATTGTTTATTTCCAAAATCAATAATTAACCTAGAGAAAGGAAAGTGGACAAGGAAATGCTTCTTCATCATTTATGACTAATTTATACACCTTTTGAGTCATCAATTTCTGAACTTCATATAGAGATTTTAATGAATAGAATGCCTGAAATAACATTTTCAGAGGTTTAAAAAGAAGGAAGTAAAAAACATTGTGCTGGAGCAAAATTTTCAAAAGTGTCAAGAGATTGTAAGGGGCATGACCAAAAAAAACAAAAACAAACCAGGAACTGAAGAGATTGGTTTATCTGCCAATTGATAGGAGGTGGCTTTGGACATCTAAGAGTTCCCAGGAAATTGGTGTAGAATAATAGACTAGTTAAAATTTGCATCCAAATCCCCTAATATCACAATCACAGTGCCTTATATGGAATTGCTTTGTATATTCCTTAGACATTAGGGAGGTTTATGAATTACTGAAAATTTTCTTTTGCTCTTGTTTTGTTGGATGCTATTTTTAATAGACTCTTTAATCACTTTATTCCCTTACTAATTGCATGTATGAGGGTTAGGGAATACATTCTGGGTCATATGGAGCAAGCCTATAAATGCCAATATGTCTTTTGGTAAAAGTAGGATTGTGGCAGTTGCTTTATGAACATTCGGAAGTGCTAGGACAATAGCTCTTGCTTCTTTTGTACTAGAAGTCAGTATAGAATCCATGCTTTATTTCATATTTCTATTGACTTTTTTCTGGTCAGTGGTGCATAAAACAGTTGTAAATCAAACAAAGTTACATATTAACACTCTCAATTACATTTCAAGAAAAAAAATAAAAGAATGTGCATCTGTGTGTGTGAATGTATGTGAGTATGTTTCTGTTGGTAACGCATGTTAAAACAGCTGTAAGTTTTCTAAATGTGTGGCACTGCACGGTAAAAAGAATATTTATAGCTATTTATTTTTTGGAGAAACTACAGAATTATTAAAGCACATAACTAAGAAATTAGGGCATGAGTTAACTTAATTACCGCCCCATCCCCTCGATTTCATACATGACAAAACTGCCCTAAACTTTAAAAATTTTGGCCCTGTCTGCTTCATCTGTACACATACATACACACACAAAAAAACACCCACTAAGAACGTATTCAGCAAACTGCAGTCTTGATAACACATAAGATTTTTGAAGCCTCCCACTTGAATTTGGCAGTTTGGTTACAAGCCATTTCCTGTCACTACTCCAAATTTACATAATATCTGATCCTTCCTTCACTTCCTGTTTCCTCTCCCTCATTAATGGACTGTTAGAAATAATGTCCCCTTAGAGCTTCTTAGAGCTAGTAAAGTAATGCTCAAAATTCTCCAAGCCAGGCTTCAGCAATACATGAACTGTGAACTTCCAGATGTTCAAGCTGGATTTAGAAAAGGCAGAGGAACCAGAGATCAAATTGGCAACATCTGCTGGATCACTGAAAAAGCAAGAGAGTTCCAGAAAAACATCTGCTTCTGCTTTATTGACTATGACAAGCCTTTGACTGTGTGGATCACAATAAACTGTGGACAATTCTGAAAGAGATGGGAATACCAGACCACCTGATCTGCCTCTTGAGAAATTTGTATGCAGGTCAGGAAGCAACAGTTCAAATTGGGCATGGAACAACATACTGGTTCCAAATAGGAAAAGGAGTTCTTCAAGGCTGTATATTGTCACCCTGTTTATTTAACTTCTATGCAGAGGACATCATGAGAAATGGTGGACTGGAAGAAACACAAGCTGAAATCAAGATTGCCAGGAGAAATATCAATAACATCAGATATGCAGATGACACCACCCTTGTGGCAGAAAATGAAGAGGAACTCAAAAGCCTCTTGATGAAAGTGAAAGTGGAGAGTGAAAAAGTTGGCTTAAAGCTCAACATTCAGAAAATGAAGATCATGGCATCTGGTCCCATCACTTCATGGGAAATAGATGGGGAAACAGTGGAAACAGTGTCAGACTTTATTTTTTGGGGCTCCAAAATCACTGCAGATGGTGACTGCAGCCATGAAATTAAAAGACATTTACTCTTTAGAAGGAAAGTTATGACCAACCTAGATAGCATATTCAAAAGCAGAGACATTACTTTGCCAACAAAGGTTTGTCTAGTCAAGGCTATGGTTTTTCCTGTGGTCATGTATGGATGTGAGAGTTGCACTGTGAAGAAGGCTGAGCACCGAAGAATTGATGCTTTTGAACTGTGGTGTTGGAGAAGACTCTTGAGAATCTCTTGGACTGCAAGGAGATCCAACAAGTCCATTCTGAAGGAGATCAGCCCTGGGATTTCTTTGGAGGGAATGATGCTGAAGCAGAAACTCCAATACTTTGGCCACCTCATGAGAAGAGTTGACTCATTGGAAAAGACTCTGATGCTGAGAGAGATTGGGGACAGAGGAGAAGGGGACAACAGAGGATGAGATGGCTGGATGCATCACCAACTCGATGGACGTGACTCTGAATGAACTCCAGGAGTTGGTGATGGACAGGGAGGCCTGGCGTGCTGCGATTCATGGGGTCACAAAGAGTCGGACAGGAGTGAGCAACTGAACTGAACTGAACTGAGAGTTTCCTTAATAAAGAAATGGAGAACCTCACCCAAGGACACAATACGGGAAAATGACAGAGTGCCTAGACTTTCAGGGAAAGATATATAACTGATGCTTGCCTTAGCTGTTTTACACACCAATTCAAGTAAATGATGGAATGTCTCGCTGGCTTAGACAACCTCCAAATGCATCCTCTTTCCACTTTACAATATGATCTCTCAGCTTTCAGCATATTTTTTGATTATTCAGTGTTTGCTGCCACTGATAATGTTATTTCCAAGTATAGCCCCATCTTAAAAAAATTTAAAAATAAGAAGTAAATTTGAAGTTTGGATCTTTCAGATAAAATTAATTTGGAAATCCTCAGAAGAAACAGAAGAATAAATATAATTTGCCCATTAAATTATAAACCAAATGGTGATTTCATCTAGAAATATTACCTATTAATATTATTTCTGAAAGCTAGTAAGTTCATAAAATTAATTTAGAATATATTGTAGAAGTGTGTTGTCACATTTTTCTTTAAAGTCAGGCTATTATAACTCTTAATTAGGAAGAGTAACTATACAAAAGGATTTATTAGACAATGATCACATTCTTAACAATCTCAGATGATTTTCTCAAAATATCAATAAGCTATTAAGAAGATACCCTGGAACTCTTTCATTATGTGTATCCTTAAAAATAGACTAAATATTTCAGGTCAGTTTCATTCTAGATTTGGCAAATGAACAATTGGAAAAAGAAAATATAGAATCTGATATTAGACATAATATATATGGTGTTTCAGTTTTTCCATTTAAATTCAAGGGGGTTAAAAACCTATACTTTTTAAATTCAGAACTCTAAGTCTGAAAGAGTGGAAATATAATAATTTCTATCACAAAAGGTGGTTGCAGGCATGAAAAGTAATAATGAGTGCCAAATAGTGTTTCTATTGCCTTGTACAGAGTGAGTGTCTCATATATGATTTAATAATTTGAATATTCATTCATTTTTAAATATTTGATTCTCCACAGTGAGCACTGTTTCAGGCACTGGGGATACAGTAATCAAGAAATCAATTAAAATCTTTCTCTCAAAGAGGTTCCATTCTGGAGGAGGAACAAAAGACAAATTATATAAATACATAAAAGTGAGAGTTGGACCGTAAAGAAGGCTGAGCACTGAAGAATTGATGCTTTCAAATTGTGGTGTTCAAGAATACTTGAAGAGTCCCTTGGACAGCAAGGAGATCAAAGCAATTAATCCTAAAGAAATCAACCCTGAATACTCATTGGAAAGACTGATACTGAAGCTGAAGCTGTAATACTTGGGCCATCTGATATGAAGATACAAAGAGCCCACCCATTGGAAAAGACCCTGATGCTGGGAAAGATTGAAGGTGGGAGGAGAAGGGGATGACAGAGGATAAGATGATTGCTTGACATCACTGATTAAATGAGCATGAGTTTGAGCAAGCTCCAGGAGACAGTGGAGGACAGGAAGGCCTAGTGTGTTGCAGTCCATGGGGTGGCAAAGAGTTGGACATGACTGAGGGACTAGACACCAACAACACAGTGTGTTAGTAACAAAGACAAAGAAGAAAATACAAAGCAAGGAAGAGCAACATGAAATTTGAGGGTAAGGCCAGATAAAATACAAGATGCTCAAATTTGAGTTTCCAATAAACAACACTTTTTTTGCATAAGTATGTTTTATGCAGCATTTCCTATGTAATGTCAGGGCATACTTATATCAAAACATTTATTCATTGTTCACATGAAGTTAAAAATACACTGTGCATTCCATTCTTTTCTAAATCTGGAAAGCCTGAAAGTAATATAAATTTGAAATGAAACTGCAAGAGAAAGTGACTTTTGAGTGAGTCACAAAAAGAAACAAGGGAGCCAGGTAAGCATATCGGGGAAGAACATTCAGAAAAGAGCAAGTGCCAAAACCCTGAGTGGGGAGGATGCTGGGTTGGAACATGGTGGCCAATATGGCAGGAGCTAGGAGGCTGACTCCAGAAGAAGAAAAGACCACGGATAACAGGGTATCTGAAGCAATAAGGCTTTGTCGGCCAGAGAAAGGATTCTGTCTTTTATTCTGAGTGGGATGAAAGCTACGGAGTGGCTTTCACAGACAACTAGCACAGCATTCCTTTTGGTTTAATGGGCTTGCTTTGGCATCTATGTTCACAGTGTACTACAGGAAAACAAAGGAACAGAACTCAGGTAGGAGGATCTGATGACAATTCAGGCAGGAGATAGTAACGTCTTGAGATGTTCTTGTGGCAGTTGGGGTACTGATAGGTGGTCAAAATCTGGATATATTTTGAAGGCAGATGTGAGAGCATTTCCAACAGACTGAATCTTGAAAATAAGACAAAGATGGCTTCAAACTGAGGGTGAAAGCACACATCATCAGAGCCATGCTTTTGCCTCCAAAGTGGTGGTTTTTCTGGGGTAGGGGGGTAGAACTAGTCCCTTGCTTTAAGGAAGATGAAAGGAACATTTCAAAGACTGTTCTCTTTCCTAAGGGATCTACTGTTTAAGGGGACTAATATTACAATGATTGAATACAGATTTTGAAGAAATACTATCTCCATCACTTATGAGATTTGTGATTTTGGACCAGCTTGATTTCTTTGGATCTCAGAATCTTCATCAATAAAACAGGTATGATGCCACCTACACTGAACCTTCTCAGCCTCCATAAATAAATATTTGTTCTATGACATTTTTATATGTAGCAAACTAAACACTCTAAGGTAGTTGTTTAGTCACTCAGTCATGTCTGACTCTTTTTAACCCCATGGACTGTAGTCCACTAGGCTCCTCTGTCCATGGAATTTTCCAGGCAAGTATATTGGAGTCGGTTGCCATTTCCTTCTCCAGTCTAAGGTAGTAGATACACCACATTTTGATTTTCCATTCTTTTGCTGACGGAAACTTGGATTGTTTCAACATTTGGGTAATGTGAATAATGCAGCAGAGGATATTGACATTAAGTATGTGTTTGAGTTTGGATGTGTTGCCTCTTCTTATATACATTTTTGGAAAGTCTAAGAAGAATTGGCATTAATTTTTCTTTCAGTGTTTGACAGAATCACCCATGAAACCATCTAGTTCTGGAAATTTTCCTGTTCGGAAATATTTATTTATTTTATTGAATTAACTATTTGATTTTTGTTGGTCTATTCAGGCTTTCTATTTCTTCCTGATTCAATTTTAAATTTCTTTTAGGTTATCCCATTTGTTGGCATACAATTGTTCATAATATTCCCTATGATCCTTTCTACTTCTGAAGCAACTGCTGTAATGGCTGAATTTATCCTCTCTCTCTAGTCTAGCTAAATGTTTGCCAGTTTTCTTTATTTTTTAAAACAATCTGTTTTTAATACTTTTATTGTTGAAGGCTGTAGTAGTGCATATGTTTAGAGATTATTTCAAGCTACTTTTGTAGACTATACTCTGTCAGGGGTGGCCAACTGAGTCCTCTGTTTCTTAGTGTTTGAACAGAAATTTCCTTGAATGAGAGCTGCACAACAACAGCATCATCAACAACAACAAAAACATAAAAACAACTCAAGTGTTTACAGTTTGGCTCTGTGCTAGAATACTCCTTCAGTCTCCTAGAGACCGGCTAAAAGTAAATGTTTATGGGACTTCTTGGGATTCCTTCATATATGTGGGTACTTTTGAATGTCTAACTATCCCAAAGGATTTCTGTTTTTTCTCTTGTGTTTTGGACAATCTATTTTATGTCTCATTCATAATCTTTTGCCCCATGTATCTATGAGTTGTTAGTTCCCCTGCAGTTTTTTTTTTTTTTTTCTTCCCTCAAGAAATGAATACTGCTTTTTCTGCATGAGTTTCAGAAGAAGTGAAACTGGGAAGAGCCTTGTATCCATCATTCAGCTAAGCTCCTGGACATGTTCAGTTAAGTTCAGTTGTTCAGTTATGTCTGACTCTTTGCAACCCCATAGACTGCAGCAAGCCAGGCCTTCCTGTCTCAGGGTTTACCCAAACTCATGTCCATCGAGTTGGTGATGCCATCCAACCATCTCATCCTCTGTCATCCCCTTCTCCTCCTATCTTCAATCTTTCCCAGCATCAGGTTCTTTTCCAGTGAGTTGGTTCTTTGAATCAGGTGGCCAAAGTATTGGAGTTTCAGCTTCAACATCAGTCCTTCCAATGTTAGAAGAGAGATATACAGCAGTTTGTGAATAAGGTCTGCTCTGCTTCTTCTGAAACCAGGAATCAGGGTCCCACACTGAGAATGTGGGCTGCCATTTTCAAGACTGACACCATGCTCCTGTGGGAAGGTTTAAGTCAAGTTTAAGTAAATATTCCACAAGGGTTTTCTACCTTTTATATTTTTAACTTTTATTGGAGTATAATTGATTTATAATATTGTGCTAGTTTCTGTTGTACAGCAAAGTGAATCAGTTATACATATACATATATCTACTCTTCTTTAGATTTTATTCTCTTATAGGTCATTGCAGAGTACTGAGGAGAGTTTCCTGTGCTATAGAGCAGGTCCTTATTAGTTACCTCTTTCATATATAGTAGTGTGTATATGTCAATCCAAATCTCCCAATTTATCCCTTCCCCTCATTCTTACCCCTGTAACCATAAATTTGTTTTCTACATTTAAAACTATATTTGTTTTATAAATAAGTTCATTTGTACCTTTTTATTTAGATTCTACATATTTGTCTTTCTCTGACTTATTTCTACTTTTTAAAAGTTGCTTCCTTCTTGATTTAGTGTTCACTAGTGTTCATTTGGTTGTTGGAAATCTTTGTTTACCAAAATTTAGACAAAGTTGACTCTAACAGCTTTTTTATTTTTTTGGATGTTTCTGTGAGTATATGGGATCTTGGGCTGCCCCTTCCACCATTTTTGTGAAGTAACTATCCTACAGGTATTTTTAATCTTTTATTTAAAGCCTATTTTATATTTTCAGAGGAGTTACAAACATAGTTAGTTCAAAGAATTCTCATTTGTTTTTCTTAATGTCCATGAATAGGTTTAAGGGCTTCCATGGTAGCTCAGCTGGTAAAGAATCCACCTGCAATGCAGGAGATCCTGGTTCGATTTCTGGGTCGGGAAGATCCTCTGGAGAAGGGAAAGGCTACCCACTTCAGTATTCTGGCCTGGAGGATTCCATGGATAGTCCCTGGGGTCACAAAGATGTGGACACGACTGAATGACTTTCACTTTCATGTATAGGTTTATTTTTATTACCATGCATGTGAGGGACAGAGTCGTAGTAGAGGAGATGGTAAGAGGAAAATATTAAGAAACTGTATTTCCTGATATAATATTGGAAGTATAGGAATGGCATGGAAATAAGGGAATAGCAAGAAAAATGAACCAAAAACTCACTTTGTGTCAAGGTATTTGTATCTCCCAAAGAGAACAGTTGACAAATTGGCAAGTAAATCTACTCTATGTTATCTTGCCCATACTTATTTGCCGGGGGTTGTCTATCAAGTTCTGAAAATACAGTTCAAAATAATTTAATAAATAATTATTTTGTTTATAATTATAATTGTTTTATATGCATGTATTATTTTTCTTATTATTTTATAGCCATTATCTTGAAAGTGAATGCTATAAAACCTGAGTAATATGCTATCTATTATTATTATTTCTTATTTATAACAAGTAATTCCATGTATTCTAGGGTTTATTGTGTCAAGGTATGAATATTTAAAGATGCAGGAAATCAGGATCAAAATAATTTTTATGAAAATTAAGTGCATTGGGATATAAATCCTCTCAAGCAAAGATTCAGACCTCATGACACATATTTAAACATTAGGGCTTGGATACATTCATCTGTGTGGTGTGTGTGCTTAGACAAGATATATTTCCTAAATAATACTGAAGGATCATAAATTAGGTAATCATAATTCCTTGAAAAACTTTTCTATTAACCATTTAAAATTTTCCAAAAAATTCATGTATCACTTTAATTTATTAGTAACCTCTACCTTTCTATAATTAAAATGCTTTTTGGTTATATAGTTTTATCTCTGTCCTAGATCCAATGAAGAAATATAAAGGAATATGGTAAGTGAGAGTGATATTGAGACATTTAATCCTAGCACTAATATATTTGGAACATGTAATATTTAGAACATGATGAAATAGTATAGTATAGCTTGATTTTATTTGGTAGTCTCTTCGGCATCCTTGTCACATTAATTTGACTGAATTGCATGTTTTATGACAATACATAGTAGAGGAAATTCAATCATGTTTATTACTGAATTAAAAAGAAATGAATGTTGAAGTTAAATTGGATAAGGGAAACATGAATACTCTAATTGAGACATACATTAAAAGGCTATTAAAGAAAAATCAATATTAATTTCTTTCTGAGTCTGAAATTTTAGGGAAATTGAATAAATATCATCTTGTCAGATTTATTCATTTTTAGGTATCAATTTTCATATTAAGCAGCACATTTTAGCTTCTCTGAGACTCAGTTTCCTCATTTGTAAATTTAAGGGAAAATTTCCACCATGAAGTAATTTTAAGAGGAGTATATTTTAATGTTTAACTATGTAGAAGTATTAATGTGTTTATAAAAATATGAATACTTAGGAATCAAAATGGGAGATTTTCATACATTTTGAATCAGAATGGAAGATGGGACAGTTTTAGTCATAATGAGCAATGAAACTCAACTTTCAGTAAGAAAATGAAGGCAAAAGCATTATCATCAAGTTTAATCTTAAAAAACTTAATAGAACCATTTATCAATCCACATAGATATATATACTTAAATGTATATAATTAAAATCTAACATATATTATATATAATACTATATAGTTATAAATTTTTATCTTTATAAATCACAATACAATCTCAATGAATACTAAAAATCTGTCTCTAATCACAGTGCATTAAAAGTGGAATTTAATAGTAATATAACAAAATAAAACATTATAAAGAGCCTTATGTGATTAGAGTTTCATAACACAAGGCAAAAAATAAAAGAAAAAACTTAGTATAATGGTGACAGTGACCAACACCATGCAAGTGGAAGGTGTTGTTCTCGGTTTTCTGGCCTTTCCTGTGGCCATCTGCAGAATTCAAGGTGGAAGCACCTTTACTGGGTCAGAGTAAAGACCCAGAGTTCAAATAAAAACCCAGATAATCTGCATTGGACACATAAAGAAATCAAGAAAAAGACAAACAAACAAAAAAATAGATGAGTTTTGGTAGTAAATTTTATTAAATCCCAATTTAACCTACCGTATTTGCTAATATGGGCTTCCCTGGTGGCTTAGACGGTAAAGCATCTGCCTGCAATGAGGGGAATCCGAGTTTGATTCCTAGGTCAGGAAGATCTCCTGGAGAAGGAAATGGCAATCCACTCCAGCACTCTTGCCTGGAAATTCCCATGGATGGAGAAGCATGATAGACGACAGTCCATGGGGTCGGGAGAGAGACAAAGACAGGGAGAGAGATGTTCAGGAAGAAAAAAAAAAAAAAGGAAAGAATAAACAAACAAAAAAACAGACCCCATGGAAAGAAAGGAAAGAAGAAAAAACAGAATTGGAAAGGAGGGAGAGAAATGTCATGACACCTTTAGAAATGATGCTATCTAATCAAATGTAAAACATATTGCTACGGCTACGGCTTTAACCATTTTAGACAAAATGTAGACTCAAGCCTTATCAATGTCTACTTGTCTCATTTCCAGGCTAAATCTGCAGAGTGAATGAGTGCATGCAAATTATCCATAACATGTTTCATTGTCTGTAACCTTTGCCAGAGCCTAGTCTTTGGCTCACATTTTACTCAGCAGAGGTAAATATTTGCTTATAAACTTCTGAGTTTCTTGACTTGCATTGAAGCACAAAAATTTCACCAGTGGATGAATTTATCCTAGCTTTTCTTTTTAACTCTCCCCTACATTTTTCATTTTCCCGTTTTATAATTTGAAAATAAGGATTAATGACTAAAGAGTCAGTCATTTAAATATTTTCAGAAACTGCTATAAAGGAATATAATAAATATTTGAGGCCAATTTTTTCATTGGCAATTTAATACTGTGCACCACCTCTTTGAAATGAATCTAAAATGTCATGTACATTACATTAATTGGATTGCACCTAACCACATTCTGAGCACTTGAATTATAGGGGAAATGTTTTTGAATTGCTATCACATTACAAGAGGTACCTCTGAGTCAATCAATGTAAATATACTTCTTTATATATTTACTTTTCCCCCAATGCATACTACAGTGAACCACATTTATGCTAATCGCTGCATTTAGATAAGCTTGCACTTACATTGTATGTAACATTAGTCAGAGAACATTAAATACGTATATTCTTCACAGATATACTACTGTAATGTTAAAACAAGATCGTTACTTGAAGAAACACAATAGACTGCAAACTTAAAATATATTTCCTCAAAAGGATGGCTCATAAGAAGAAGTCAAAGGGGAGAGTGAGAAAGCTGCTTATATAGCTACACTACCCCATCAGTTTATTACTGTCCCCTTATACAGTCTCAACGCTCTCTTTGTAGTCCCCATCTTCTGGGTAACTTTATTAGTTTGCCTTTACTGGAGCATAAGAGAGTTGTGTTCTTTTCTGTCACTCCATCAGTGGATAAGACCAACGACATCCTTCCCCTTTGTCCAAGGCTAAAAGTATCCTCATTTATCTTCAGAAAACTAAAGCTTCATTCAAGATAAGACAAGACATGTATGTAGTCAGTGTACAATACTTCATGCAAACCAAAACAAGGAGAGAATCAAGAGTTGATGCTGTGGAATTGCTATTTCGGAGATCGGGATCCAAAGACAATCAGGGGACTCTACTGCTGTGTGGATCCTGCCTCCGTGTATCCGTGTGTGTGTGTGTGTATGTATTTGTGTGTGTGGTGTATGTGTGTGAGTGTAAAACTATGAAACATTAAAAAAAATAGTGACACTCCTAGAATATGTGACACAGATTAGTTTCTACCACCCTTTCTTTATTTCTGCTAATAATCATGAAGTGAAATAATGATAATTGACTAACACACAGAAACTAAGCTGTATTTAACTTTTGTGTACAAATAAACATGCAAATAAAATAATAAAATATACACAAGTATAAACTATAGAAATGACTATTTCAGTATAAGAAAAAGGGTAATGAATTAATATTTAAATTACGTGAATACATTTTATAAAAAAGAATGCAACTACACATATGTATTTGTTTATTGCAAAAATATTTTCTTTCTTGGGTCAGTTTTTGCAAATTTGTCAATTATATAACTAAAATAATTCTTCTTTTGTTTATGTTTATTAACAGGAAAGCTGCATTTGTTAAGCTATCTTCATTTATTATTGACCAAACACTTTTTATTAATTATAGTTTTGAAAAATTTAAAATGAAGTGCTACACACACACATACACACACACACTTCTCACGTTACTATTAGTTCCAAAACCTGCAGTACTGCCCATGATTTTTTCCTTTAGGATGAGTATGTTGCTTTCAAATATCTCGGCAGTCAAACGTTTCCACTAAAATATTTTCAACATGAAGTTCATTATTGATTTCAATTCTACTTGGTAAGAACTTCTGAAGCTATTCTTTTTGGAAAAATCTGAGATAATGGCTAAGTAATAATGAATACTGACATTATTTAATTTGTTGCTTTAGAAAAAGTGCTTGTTCTTGATAAATATAATCTTTCATTTATAGGCTTTCAAATGTGGCCCTTCTGATTTCTTCTGGCAATTTAAGACTAACATTTTTTCATAATTCTTTCTGGGTGTTTAAAATTTTGATTATGTTGCCTATGTACATGTTCATTTTCAACATTTTATTTTTCCTTAGTTAATGGCCTTCTAAATAATTAATTTGTGGAGAGCTTAGGGAAGAGATTTAAAGCTCTTGGTTAATGATGTACATTACTTATTAAATATATTATACACATAATAGAGTATATACTATTTTATATATAATCTCTATAAAGTTTATATGCTATATAAACTAAATGTGTATGTTAAACATATATATATATATATATATATATCTTTCTGTCTTTTTATATAGTTCTTAAGGTTCTCATGGCAAGAATACCAGAGTGGTTTGCCATTCCCTCTTCCAGTGGATCATGTTTGTCAGAACTCTCCACTATGACCCATTTATCTTGGGTGACCCTACACAGCATAGCTCATTTCAAATTGTGCTGGAGAAGACTCCTGAGTGTTCCTTGGACAGCAAGGAGATCAAACCAGTTAATGGAATACTCACTGGAAAGACTGATGCTGAAGCTGAAGTTCCAATATTTTGGCTATCTGATGCAAACAGCCAAATCACTGGAAAAGACCCTGATGCTGGGAAAGATTGAGGGCAGAAGGAGAAGAGGGTGTCAAAGGAGGAGATGGCTGGATGGCATCACTGATGCAGTGGACATGAACTTGGGCAAACTCTGTGAGATTGTGAGGAACAGGGAGGCCTGGAGTGCAGCAGTCCATGAGGTTTCAAAGAGTCGGACACGATTGGGCAACTGAACAACAATATATATATGTAAATGTATATATGTATGTGTATATATATATATATATATATATGGGCTTCCCTGTTTACGCAGCTGGTAAAGAGTCCACCTGCAATGCGGGAGACCTGGGTTTGATCCCTGGGTTGGGAAGATCCCCTGGAGGAGAGAACAGCTACCCATTCTGGTATTCTGGCCTGGAGAATTGCACAAAGAGTCTGACATGACTGAGCGACTTTCACTTTCACTTTTCATTTTTTTCGTGTGTGTGTGTGTGTGTGTGTAGGCTTGTCTTTGATTCTTTGCGTGTGCTTTGATCTCTGGTTATAACAAAACAACACAGAAAAGATAGGAGTTTATGTTGATTCTATTACTTAAAAACAGGAATGTATAGAGGTTAAAAAAATGAACTGCCGCCAAAGAAAGCTCTAAGGATTTTGAAGTCTAAAATCTTTACTCAAAAATAAATCTATGTGGCAGAGTCCAGTGTGTTGGGTGTTGACTAGATAATTGAGATTTTTTTTTCAAAATAATTTCTATGCAACATAATAGTATACACACATATGTAGTACATCCATGTACACTTAGGCATATATATAGATACAGATACACTATACATAACATTTTATAACATATACTTTTATAACATATGTGTGTATATATATATATATGTACATACTATACACTCCTTCCCTCTGTCTCTCCCTTCTTTCTTTCATCCTTCTTTCCCTCTTTCTTCCCCCATTCTTTTTATATATCATTTATTTATTAAACATTTATTGTACTCTTACATGTACCTGGTGGCTTAGAGGGTAAAGCGTCTGCCTACAATGCAGGAGACCCAGGTTCAATCCCTGGGTTGGGAAGATCCCCTGGAGAAGGAAATGGCAACCCATGCAGTACTCTTGCCTGGAAAATCCCATGGTCTGAGAAGCCTGGTAGGCTATAGTTCATGGGGTCGCAAAGAGTCAGACACAACTGAGCGACTTCACTTCACTTCACTACATGTACCAGGAAATAAGTTAAGTTCTGTGAAAGATACATAAGTTAGAATTGCTCACAAGCTAAGGGAGAAAATGGACCCAAAACTAACAATTATGGTTAATTATAGAGATGTCCAAGGAGATACGAGGGCATAGTAAGTTAATGAATATCAGTTCTGAATCCATGGTAGATCAGTGTGACTGTATTCAGCAAGACAGTGCACAAATAATCAGTTTTGAATTGAGCTTCTAACTGAGAAATTTGAGAAGAAACATTGCTTAAATCAATATGGAATACTTCCTATTTGTTAATAACAAGATATATTCATAAATGCATTTATCTTTTATCTTTGCCACCAGGAAAATTCATGGTAAAGACTAACTGCATGTATTTTGCTATATTTCCCTGAATTGTGATTGTGTTTTATGTATTTTAAGTTCCTGAATCTGGAGCATTTTATTTGCATAAGAGCAAAGAAAATACCATGTATTTAATAAATATGGGCTATTATTTATGTGATGAACTTCACTTAAACTAAAAATTCTAAACTATTTACCAGTGGAAAATTGCAAGTAACACGCATACTGAATATGTACTAAGTTTTACAATAATGCATGTTATTTGAATTAATATACTCTGTACTTTGGGCTTCCCAGGTGACTCAGTCTGTAAAGAATCTGCCTGCAGTTCAGGAGACCTGGGTTTGATCCCTGGATCAGAAAGATTCCCTAGAGAATGAATGGCTACCAACTCCAGTATTCTTGCCTGGAGAATTCCATGGACAGAGAAGCCTGGTAGGTTACAGTCCAAGGGATTGCAAAGAGTCAGACAAGACTAAGCGACTAACACTCACTTTTCAATTCACTCTGCACTTCAAAAAATACAGAATTATTTAAAATAATATTGAAGTGACTGCACAACAAGTCTACACAGAATAAACAAAAAGACCCTCACTTAAGGAAAAAATTCAAACAAATCCTCTATTTTAGCCTCTAGAAAAAATTCTACTTCACAAAAGTTCTTTCTTTCCCTTCCTTTACATCATCACTGCCTGAATTTTGTATTCCAGAATTCATCTACACTAATAAGTTGTTAGCCTGAGTCACTGTGAAAAGTAATTGTCCAAAAGATACTTTTTGGTTTCACATAAGAGGTGATAAGTGGTCAAAGCAGCAGAATGTGATTAATTTGGCAGGATGTATTAGAGTGTCATTTGTTGCAGATTTTTTTAAAAGGTGAAACACAGGTATTTAAATAAGCATATTGCATTAGTGAAGGTTTATAGAAAAACAGTAAACACACTGAGCCACCATTATTTTGGCTATTAACACTAAATTTCAGAATTAACTTAGGGGGAAAATAAAAGAAACTTTAAAATAAAGTGTAAGATTAATACCAATCTAAAGACAAGTTGAAATTTAAGCTTAAATCCTGATGCTTTTTCCAACCAAATTAATCTTAAGTGAAAATTTTTTTCCTCTAAGAACAGAACACTAATTAACCTTATTACCTTACAGCACAAATAACCAGAACAATATAACAAATCTGCTAAAAATATTTATAATTTAAAAGCAGAAATCATTCTTATAATCATCTGACACATTTATGCAGCAAGAAGGATAATTAAAACATCACATTAATTACTGCGGGAGATATGAGAAAAAGTGAAAGATTATAAGCTACGTTAGTTAACAAATTGTGTGGCCTTTAGAAAGTTGTAATATCCCTCTAGGTCTTACATTTTTTAATGTAAAATGAGATTGAGTAATCCCTATAGTTCAAATTTTTAAAAAGCCCCTAAAATATGGAGGTTCAGGCTGAGAATGAAAAAGCTGTTTAAATCTGGATTGTATCACACAGTAGAAGACAAAGCTAAACTATTTTAATAGCTACCAACTAATTCATATTAAAAAAGCAAGGAAGAGAGAAATCAAAGAACAGGCACATATTACAGACTAACTAAAGAGAACGATCCAAAATGTCTTTAACTGAGGTAAAACTTTGAAACCCACAAATGGAATTAGCTATATGCTAAATGTTATAGCAATGGAAATTCTAATAAATGATTTGCTCTCAAATAAGTCAGTTTTTATAATAGAAAATAATTATGTTAATCATTTTTTGCATTTATATGTGTGTGTGTGTGTTTTAAATTTTATACCAATTACAATCAAATTCAAAGAGAAGAAAGATATTCATACCTGGAATGGAAAAAATGGGTAGAAAAGAGAAATTTGAGGGGTGATATTTGAGAAAAGGCCTAATAGACCTGTATCTTACAATTAACTTTTAATTATTTTCATAATTTATGTAAATAGCAACTAAAAGTGGCACTGTTCCCTGGTTATCATTTCATTTTTGTCTCTCATGACAATATATTCTGATAACATGTGATTAAATATTCTGAAGCTAACATAGCTCACTACTGCACTTACCTGGAACCATTATGTATTTTTTTTTTTTCAGTGTTACAGCTCCATTTTATTTATAAGATAGCAGGAGAGTGAGAGAGAGAGAGAGAGAGAGAGGGAGAGAGAATAGAGCGCACGCACGCGGGAGAGAGAGTCCGAGAGAAAGCGCTTTGGCTCCTCCTTTTATGTTTTTTTTCCTCCACCTGGGCTGAGATTTAGTTAAATTTTAGGACAACATACAGTAGACGCAAAGGAAAAAATAACTTCCTGAAATTTTCTATTTTTAATATATTATTCAAATTCTGCAGTTTTTACAAATACACATTTAATTTTTCTCCCAACTGAAATTTTCTCATTGTTCCTATGTAAAAGTAACATTACTTTTGATCTCGCTCAGCTAGTGATTTTGAAACTTATTTTATGTATTTCTTTTGTACTTGAGACTATTCAAAATTATATGACACTCCAATTATACTGAATTTTCTATTAAGGTAAAATACAAATTAATATAGTGTATTTCATTTTATAAATCTAATAAAATTATTTTAAATGAAAGCTTATTTTGTCATGACCCTTGGCTTACATGAAGTGAGTGAATGATTATTTACAAAAATAACAAATATCCTAATTACTGTGCACAATATGCAGAATCACACAATGAAGATAAACAATAATAGGGAAGAGAGGATGGCAGCTTCATGACTGTGACACAGAATACTGGAAGATGAGACAATTTGTGAAAGAGGATCATATTTCTATTTCAACCTGTGTTTGTTTTGAGAACGTCCCTGTGGAGATATTTAACAGTGCATTTATACTTCTAGAAAAGAATAGTGATGAAAGTTAGAAGCCATTAACATGAAGGTAGAAATGTAGTCCATGAAAGTAGATGAGGTTGTCCAGTGAGAAACTTTATAGTAAAAATAAAGATTATAAGAAGAGGCATTAACAGAAAGCTTATTAGAGAGACTTGTACACTAATCTAGTTTCCAGAGATAAGACCAGGTATTGAATGTCTCAAAAAACTTTCAGAAGAACAGAAACCAATGATCCACTCATGAAACTGAAAACACTGAACCTGGACATTTCATGGCTCTTTTGAGCATTTGTGCAGAATTAAGAAGAAAAGCATGTTGAGGAGATTCAGAGAATAATATATCTTTGGAAGGAATCTCATTAGAGATTCAGAAATCAAGTGTGAGAACTTTCAACATTCTCAAATGTGCAGAGGCAAATATGACAGCTAAGAAAAGAGGTAGAAAACAATAGTTCTCTTCTCCAGGACAGGACAGGCTAAAAAAAGGCACCACAATAAAGTCAAAATTGAAAATGAACGATAAATTAGTGTGAAAAAAGGAGACAAGGAATATAAAAGTAATTGTGAGCTGCTGGCTCAGAGGTTAAAGCATCTGCCTGAAATGTGGGAGACCCAGGTTAGATCCCTGGGTTGGGAAGATCCCCTGGAGAAGAAAATGGCAATCCACTCCAGTACTCTTGCCTGGAGAATCCCATGGAGGGAAGAGCCTGGTGGGCTACAGTCCACCGGGTCGGAAAGAGTCAGACACGACTAAGCTACTTCACACACAAAGTCATTTATTCAAAGATGATTTTAAGGCATTATGATATTAACTGTATAAAATTAAAATTTCACATTACTTCATAATGAATCATTCAAACGTACAGGCATGCTAAAATATTCTTTAACCAATATAGTTGCTTCTGATAATACAAGGCAGGAAGTTTATAGACCATAATGAGCTGATTTCAAAACATTTTCAATAATAAATAATGTTATAGAGCAAATAAACTCAACAAAAAAGATATTATATGAACATTCAATAATTATCTCTAAAGAAAAAGAAAGCAATTTATTTAAGTGACATGTGTTTAAAATAATAAAGGACTAACGTGAAAACAAAAGTCAAAATTGAAAAAAAAAACAATAAATTAGTGTGAAAAAAGGAGGCAAGGAATATAAAAGTAATTTTTGAGGTAATAAGAAATCAAACAGATGATATATAAATGAAGGAATGGCATAGTTAATATGGATGTCACAAGGAGTAAAATGAGTAACATACAGAGGATCTCTCTCAAAGTTAAAGTGAAAAAAAAATCATCACAAGAGAGAACAGTTTTGTCTCCTAGGTCAAATAGTAGGGAGGCAACACAAAGATAATTAGTTTTCTCAAAAAGAAATGTGGTTAAAAAAACAAAGCATACAAAATTATGATAATGGAAATCTCAAAAGACACAAAAGAAGAAAAATTTCCAGATAGCCCCTTAACTCTCATGAGTAAAATGCCTCTCAATTTTGCATTACTTCATTAAGTTCTACAATCTATAAGTACAGAGAATAAATCCTATTAAGCCACTTTTATACCTCCACCACTTACCTCAATTCTGGAAATCTAATACAGTCCTAAGGGAGAGGGGGAAAAATCACATGCTCACACACTCACACACACACACTCACACACATGCCTCAACAAATTTTAGATTCTACTTGCTGTCAAGAATTCAATGGGAAGAGAAAGGTAGCCAAGATGGCAAAGAAGACCTTGAATTCACCTCTACCCACAGACATACCAAAATTACAATTACTTACAGAGCTCAAACTGTCTATGAGAAGAACCGTAAGACTAGCAGAAAAGATTTGGCACAACTAGAAACATACAGATTGAATCAGAATGAGATAGGAGGGGAATAAATTCTACTAATGAAGTAAATTATCAGTACTTAGAAAATATAAGGCAGTAATAAAATAAATTGAAGATGTCACAAGCAGATGGGAAGATATACTGTACTCATGGGTTGGAAGAATTAATATTATTAAAATGCCCATACTACCCAAATAATCTACACAGTCAATGAAACCCTGTCAAAATATTAGTGATTTTTTTTTTTTTACAGAACTAGAACACATATTTCCAAAATTCTTACAGAACCAGGAAAGACTTCAAATAGTCAAAGCTATCTCGAGAAAGAAAAACAAAGCTGAAAGTATCACATGTGTTGATTTTAAACCATATTACAAAGCTATAGTCATCAAAACAGTATGGTACAGACACAAAAATGGACACACAGATCAGGGGGATAGAATCAAGAATTCATAAAAAAAAAAAAATCCAGAAATAAACCCATGCTTACATGGTCATTTACTCTTATTAATACAATTAAGGAGACAAGAATATGCAATGGGGAAAAGATAGTCCCTTCAACAAATGGTGTTAGAAAAACTGGACAGATACATGCAAAAGAGTCAAAGTGGACTACTCTCTTACACCATATACAAAAATAACATAAAAATGGATTGTCTTAAATGTTAAATCTCAAAACCATAAAGTTTCTAGATAGAAACATAAGTAGTATGCTCTTTGACATTGATCTTACCAATACTTTTTGGATCTGCCTCCTTAGGCAAGGGAAACAAAAGTAAAAGCAAATCAAACAAATATGACTACATCAAACTAAAAACCTTTCACACAGTGAAAGAAACAAAATGAAAAAGCTGTCTACTGAATGGGAATAGATATTTACAAAGGAAGTACCCAATAAGCAGTTAATATTCAAAATAAAAATAACTCATACAACTTAACATTCAAAAAATCTCAAAGGGCAGAGAAATTGAATACTTTTCTTTAATAAAGATATACAGATGGCCAACAGACCCATGAAAAATGCTCATGATCATTACTTATCAGAGAAATAACGCTAACAATGTAGATATCACCTCATATCTATCAGAATGACAACAAATAACAACAAATAAAAGATAACAAACAAGTGTTGGTGATAATGCCTTCTTTGTGGGAGTGTAAATTGGTGCAGCCATTATGGTAAAACAGTATGGAGGTTCTTCAAAAAATTAAAAATAGAACTGCTAGCAATTTCACTTCTGGGTATTTACTCAAAGGAAAAAAATAGCTAAAAAGATATGTACACTTGTTCATATCTTATTATTATAAATGTTTTTTATATTTACATTTTTTGCATTTACATTTTATATTTTTACATTGACATTTTTAAAATTTAAAAATGTAAAAATTTAAAATTTTTACATTTTATATATTTTTACATTTTTACATTTATTATTATAAATGTTCACCATCATATTATTTTCAACAGCCAAGAATGAAAGCAATCTAAGTGTTCATCAATCAATAAATGAATAAAGATGCTGTGGTATATATACACAATATAATATTACTCAGCCATTAAAAAATGGAATCTTTGTCATTTGCAACAATATAGATGAATCTAGAAGGTATTATCCTAGGTGAAATAAGTCAGACAAAGACAAATGCCATATAAATTCACTTACATGTGGAATCTAAGAGACAAAAACAGACTCATAGATTCAAAGAACATACTGGTGGTTGCCAGAGAGGAGGAGAGTAGGAGAGTGAAACACATAAAGGGAATTAAGAGGTAAAACCACCACACAAAGAATAAATAAGTCACGGGGATGTAATACACAACATAAGGAACATGATCAATAGTATAACAACTTTCGATGGAGACAGATGGTTACCAGACCCCTCACAGTGATCATTTCATAATGTATGCAAATATGAAATCATTATGCAGTACACTAATATAATATTCTATGTGAACTGTATTCAATTTTAAAAAGTACAATTAATAGCTGACTTTAGTAAAAAGCAATTCCCCATAGGACTCTAAAGATTAGAGAATCTAATATTTATATTGAATGTCAAGACTGACAAATGAAATAAATGGCCATTTTATGCGGTAGAATTTAAATTCTGCAATAACTAGAAGTGGCCTGGTGTCAGGGGTTATTCTTAAGCTCTAGGTTCAACATTATTTTATCAATATAACATTGGTCTTCATTATCTCTATCATGGTAAGATAGTGGGCTACCAATTAACGAGGAGCAAAAGTTAAAGCAGTTCTTGAGAAATCATAAAAGTTTATAGAGTCTGTAATTCTGGAGTAAGAAACTTGGTTTTACTTGTCTTACTGAGACAAAGAGGAAAAAAAATTATTATGGCCTGGATATAAAATTTTAAGAAATGAACTGCTTTGTGAAATGCGTTACAAAATTATCTTCGTTAACACGAAAACGTTACTCTGGGTTAAGGTGTTTCTAGTTCTGTTTTCTTGAAAACTGGATGAAGATAGAATGTCAGCTGTATTTCCAGGCAACAGTTCCTTTGCTAAAAATTACACATGGTAAAGAGGCTTTACATGAACAGGAAAGACTGTGAATGAAGTATAAACACCTGCAGAAAGACTTCATACTTCCTCAAATAAGGTTACTCTTGTGACTGGATATTTTCTTTTTCAGGACTCTAGGGCTTGCATATGCAAAATGTTACAAAATCATCTTATATTTGGAACATGGGATTTCTAAGCAGGTAGCTTTTGTTTCCATTAGTGTGAATTGCCCCCTTTCACTTGTGCTTTTACAAAGCATGAGGCAAAGAAAACAGCCCTTTAAAATGGTTTTTACTCTTGAGAACAACCACTGAAGAAACTCTCATTAATCCATTTTGATTGAAGGGCTTTCATTACTACTATACTGTGGTTCTGTCCATGGGCCCATTTGATTTTTTTGAGTTTGACAGTCTAATTGAGCCAAGGCTACCCAGAGTGAATCATACCACTGAGAAGTACCAGCAGTGAGTTTGATTTTCAGATACCTGACCAAATTTGGCTGATATAATATAATTAGCAAAAAATATACTGGAAACTTTTATAAGACTGATGCCAAGATTGGGAGTCAATCCATCTACTATTGATAATAAAATACAACATGGGACAAATAATATACTTTCCCATTTTGGGTACTGATGGAGAACAGGAGTGAGGCAGTTTTTTTACTGAGAAGAAATACTGCCCATTTCCCCCAATCAACCTTGATGCTGACTTGATCAGTAATTAATTCAGTGATAGTTTGTGTGGAAGGTGTAATTCTGCTATTGGACTGATGCAAATGGGCCAGTGTCATTTGTGGAGATTATAGTAGATACATAACAAACCATGCACTGATGCCTCAATGAGGAGACAAAGCAGACATTCAAGTCTGCAGAAAATCCCCACCGTCTGTGACTGTGACTGCAGTCAGGTCAAGGGGTCAGGGCTGTCATGATTGCACACAGGCCCCACGTTATACTGAGATGTGTCGGTGAGCCCCTCAGGGCTAAGGATCAGTAAATGGAAGCAGAAGTTCAGTGTCCTGGAGCAAGATGCCAAGAAGGCTGTATAGCAGCTGCACATCCAAAGGGGCTTCAGCAGCACTGGTGGCAACTTGCCAAAATTCTGATACTGCAGAGATGTCCCTTTGTGGAGCATGTCAATCCCTTGGCACAGCATGTAACCCAACTGCATCCTGGGCATTGTCTTAAGGATGGTGATGACCGTAATACAGAGGCATTTCTGTAGCTGTGTGGAAACTTCTACTGCTAAGTTCAGGAGTGCCAACACTGCACCTGCAGAGTAATCTCTGAGTTTGCACACTCACGTAACCCTGCACCCAGTATACAGGTTGGGATTTCAGTTTGAGTTTTAAATCTGATGTTCCATCAAATCTGAAGGCACACTGATAGCCCCATCAAAACAAAAATGCCGAACCAGAACAGCAGTTTTGTTTTGATGGGGCTATCAGTGTGCCTTCAGATTTGATGAAACATCAGATTTATCCCTGTTACATTTGAAAGACATTTGCTAAAGAGACTAAAACAAAAAGATTTACTCCCTCTGCTTGCTGTATTCTACACTTTAATTTTTAGTGTAAAATTTCCTTATAAACATCAGGATATAAAAGACATTGGTAGGTTCTATAATATTAATTATCCTTCCCCACAAACAGTGCGAATGATTACGGGATGGAGAAGATACTAATACCCTTTACATAGTTCAAATCGTGATGTCAAATGTGTATTGACTCAGTTTTTATATGTCAAAGGGATTAGTGTTTGGAGGTGGACTTTGAGTAAAGGGTCACAAAATCCTTTTACCCTTTTACATGAAAAAATTGACCTTTGCTCAAGATACTTCTAGCTCTACTTTCCTGGAAGCCCAGGAAAAATGAAATATCAGTTCTGTTTTGGCAGTACTGCTTAACAGTAAAGTCGCACAGAGATTGGTAGACTTCATCTCATCTAAGAGGTCTAGGAATCAACTGTAAATAGCTTATGGGAAAGCAGAGCTTTGGTTTTGCTTGAGTGAAGTGTCTTTTAGCTGGGATCCCTTGGTATACAGAGGTTCTTGGTATGGCTCCAGTTCCCACCAGTGTGGTCTCATATGCAGAGGACACCTAGGGTAGGGCACAGAGAGTAGCTCCTGACACACGGTATGGACTGCTGGGAGGACTTCTGCCCTGCCAGCATGTTCTGTTTTCTCTCCTTATATCTGTCCATACTAATTATAACTATTTAGTTCTTGTAAATGTATCTTGTTGAGCCAAAGACCCCTAATAGTGGAGTTATTAAGTATATTACATGTCATAATGGCGTTTTTGTTGTATAACAAAATTTCTCAAGTTTTTTTTAATACATATGATAGATAATAAATAGATAAATATTTCATACATAAACAGATACGTATTATAGTTAAGTAGGAGTTAAACACTAGGATGCTTGAACTGAATTTCAAATACTGAAAAAAAGTTTTCTAAAAAGAAAGCAAAAATAAAGTAGTTTAAGAATATGGAGAAATGCTTTTATACTTATCAAAATGGAAAAATAGGTAAATGGAGTTTCATTATACAATCTTTTCTATTTTAATTTGATTTATTTTTGATATGAAATTATTTTTAAGGTAATAAATTTTATAATATAATATTTATTTTAAATGAGAGTGGGTGGGGTTTTATTTTTATTTTTGAAAAGTTCTTATGTGGAAAAAATTAGACCACAGGTTCTAGAGAAAAAGAATAGATCATGTGTTATGATACAGCCTTAAACCTTTAAAAGCTGATAATATTTGAGAAAGGAGATCTTGAGTCTGTGTGTACAGATTTTTATAAGCATGAACTTATTCACATTACAAGCTAGTAAAAATAGTAGCAAATGATTCATACTGAAAAGTAAGAGCTCAGAAGTTTGAATTGCTAAAACACACACACACACACACAAATACACACACACCCCGTTATACTGCTCCAGAATCAGACCGTGTATATCATTCATATATATTAGAAAGGGTGTAAAATAACTTTGTCTCCTAAAAATTATAATGTTAAAAAAATACAAAAATGATATATCTAGTTACATATTTTCAGGAATCCAGATTCTAAAATGAGATATCCCATACCTTCAGGGCATGGATATAAGTGGAAATTTTGGTTCTTTAAAAATAGTGTTTAATCAAATGTACTTCTTATTTCACAAAATGTTCAAAACTTTTTAAAGCTTCTCTGAAAGTAAAAGTGAAAATGAAGTCGCTCAGTCGTGTCCAACTCTTTGCAACCCCGTGGACTGTAGCCCACCAGGCTCCTCCGTCTATGGGATTCTCCAGGCAAGAATACTGGAGTAGGTTGCCATTTCCTTCTCCAGGGGATCTTCCCGAACCAGGGATCGAACCCAGGTGTCCTGCATTGCAGGCAAACGTTTTAACCTCTGAGCCACCGAAAGTCTTATTTCAATAAGATGCAACAAAATTCCCTTTGGAGTAACCTAAACTAGCACTAGTTCTTACTAGGTTGTTTTTTAAAATCCTGCATTGAAAAAATTTCCTGTAATAATAGTTTATGTCACAAATATATATATATATATATATATATATATATATATATATATATATATACATATATATATATATACATCACAAATTTAAACTACACAAAGAAAAAAATACCAAATAATTAAATTAGATGTCTAATTATATTTATTTTGAAATTAAAATGTCTCTGATATTTTACTCACCTAAGAGATTATTTAAACTTAGAAATTCAATTTTAGGCCTCTCTTATGAGCTCAAACTTTGCTGTACATTTTATCAACATGCATCAAGTTCTTTCCAAAGATAATTTTTTTCCAAAGTTACTGTATAAATTTTAAGATAACCCTATTTTTAATGCATTTATTTTAGCTTTTTTAAAGTCAGGTGAATTAGATTGTCATTCATGTAAATACAGAACTTACTCATAATTACATCCATCTCACACATTTTTATTTTTAGTGATTAGGGCACTCTAATATTTGGGGGTAACTAATGTTCCAGCTGGTTTTAGAAAAGGCAGAGGAACCAGAGATCAAATTGCCAACATCAGCTGGATCATCAAAAAAGCAAGAGAGTTCCAGAAAAACATCTGCTTCTGCTTTATTGACTATGAAAAAGCCTTTGACTGTGTGGATCACAATAAACTGTGGAAAATTCTGAAAGAGATGGGAATACCAGACCACCTGACCTGCCTCTTGAGAAACCTATATGCAGGTCAGGAAGCAACAGTTAGAACTGGACATGGAACAACAGACTGGTTCCAAATAGGAAAAGGAGTACGTCAAAGCTGCGTATTGTCACCCTGCTTATTTAACTTCTATGCAGAGTACATCATGAGAAACGCTGGGCTGGAAGAAGCACAAGCCGGAATCAAGATTGGCGGGAGAAATACCAATAACCTCAGATATGCAGATGACACCACCCTTATGGCAGAAAGTGAAGAGGACCTAAAAAGCCTCTTGATGAAAGTGAAAGAGGAGAGTGAAAAAGTTGGCTTAAAGCTCAACATTCAGAAAACGAAGATCATGGCATCTGGTCCCATCACTTCATGGGAAATAGATGGGGAAACAGTGGAAACAGTGTCAGACTTTATTTTGGGGGGCTCCAAAATCACTGCAGATGGTGACTGCAGCCATGAAATTAAAAGATGCTTATTCCTTGGAAGGAAAGTTATGACCAACTTAGATAGCATATTCAAAGCAGAGACATTACTTTTTCCACAAAGGTCTGTCTAGTCAAGGCTATGGTTTTTCCAGTGGTCATGTATAGATGTGAGAGTTGGACTTTGAAGAAAGCTGAGCACCAAAGAATTGATGCTTTTGAACTGTGGTGTGGGAGAAGACTCTTGAGAGTCCCTTGGACTGCAAGGAGATCCAACCAGTCCATCCTAAAGGAGATCAATCCTGGGTGTTCACTGTAGGACAGATGCTAAAGCTGAAATTCCAATACTTTGGCCACTTCATGTGAAGAGTTGACTCATTGGAAAAGACCCTGATGCTGGGAGGGATAGGGGCAGGAGGAGAAGGGGATGACAGAGGATGAGATGGCTGCATGGTATCACCGACTTGATGGACATGAGTTTGTGTAAACTCCGGGAGTTGGTGATAGACAGGGAGGCCTGGCGTGCTGCAATTCTTGGGGTTGCAAAGAGTCGGACACGACTGAGTGACTGAACTGAACTGAATGAGAGCCTGTGAAGGGAACGAGATTGATTAAAATGCCACAGCTGGTGAACAATACATAAGCTATCAAGAAATGTAATAAACATTTTTCACCTCTGCCCCAATGTGTTCATCAAGTCTCTGAAGCTTACCCTCTAAAGCACAGACCCACAAAAAGTAGAAGGAAGATGGCAAACAATTGTGGATTTTTTAAAGACAACCATTATGTAGAATCAAAAAGTCATATGAATAAACCTATTTAAAAAACAGAAATAGAGTCACAGACATAGACAATAAAATTATGTTTACTAAAGGGGAAAGGGGAAGGTGGGAGGGATAAATCTGGAGACTAGGACTGACATGTCGCTTGCCCTGTAGAGGAAAAGCTATGGCAAACCTAGACAGGGTATTAAAAAGCAGAGACATCAGTTTGCCAACAAAGGTCCATATAGTCAAAGCTATGGTTTTTCCAGTAGTCATGTATGGATGTAAGAGTTGAACCATAAAGAAGGCTGAATGCTGAAGAATTGATGCCTTTGAACTATGGTGTTGGAGAAGACTCTTGAGAGTCCCTTGGACAGCAAGGAGATCAAACCAGTCAATCCTAAAGGAAATACCTGAATATTCATTGGAAGGACTGATGCTGAAGTTACAATATTTGGGTCACCTGATGTGAAGAGCCAACTCACTGGAAAAGAATCTGATGCTGGGAAAGATTGAGGGCAAGAGGAGAATGGGGCAACAGAGGATGAGATGGCTGGATGGCATCACTTACTCAAAGGACATAAGTTTGAGCAAACTCAGGGAAATGGTGAAGGATAGGCAAGCATGGTGTGCTGCAGTTCATGCAGTTGCAAAGAGTTGGACTGAACAAAACTACTATATATAAATAAATAATAGGAACATACTCTATCCTACAAGGAATTCTACTCAATACTCTAATAACCTATGTAGGAATAGAATCTTAAAAAGAGTGGATATATGTACATGTATAACCGAATCACTTTGCTGTATAGTAGAAACTAACAATGTTGTAAATCAAATATACTCCAATAAAAATTAATTAAAGAAAAGACAACTATAGCACAAAGAAGTAGTGTTAGAATGCTGTTATATGATGTAAAAACAGGTACCCTCTTAGCTATTGCCCAACCAGGCATGCTATTTCCGTTACCTTGTCGGAGAGAAAATGCTATCTGGCTTCTGCCTTAGCCGATGAGGTAAAGGAAATAGCATGCCTGGTTGGGTAATAGCTAAGAGGTACAGTACCTGTTTTTACATCATATAACAGCATTCTAACACCACTTCTTTGTTTTATAGTTGTTTTTAATTTTAAAGGACTGTAATTTCAGTAACTATCACAGCTCATTCTAATATTTGTCACTTTGGACTTCTGGACTTCTCTTTCTTTCACTGAATCTAAAACCCACCTTTCTGTAACTTCAATCCATTCATCTGGCCCCCTCTCCAATATTCAAGTCTTATTATGTTATTTATGTCAGTTCTTCTTTGGGCTTCCCTAATGGCTCAGACTGTAAAGAATCAGCCTGCAATGCAGGAGACCCAGGTTCAATTCCTGGGTCAGGAAGATCCCCTGGAGAAAAGCATGGTAACCCACTCCAGTATTCTCACCTAAAAAACCCCATGGACAGAGGAACCTGGCGGGCTACAGTCCATGGGATCACAAAGAGTTGGACACAATTGAGCAACTAACACGTGTCATTCAAGACCATATCATGATGATTTCTACCATCTCACTTAAAAAAAAAGCGTCCTTACAAATAAAATGAAAGTAAATTTATATTCATAATTTTTTCTTTCCAGAAGTTATAGGGTGTTCCTAGATCTAGTGATGAGAGAGAGAATGTTAACATATAAAATATAAATTATACAATATTAACATAAAATCAGATGCCTCATTCTCTGGACTTAGTGATTTAGGGAAACAGACTTCTGATTCAGAAGCAGGGTGATTAAACTTGATTATCTTTGTAGATAAACCTTGTTTAGTTCTCTTCTACTGCACTTGGGGGAAGCAGATCTTTGCTGGTGTTCAGGAGATATTCAAATGTGCTTTGAACCCAAATCTAGAAGTACCAATACCCCTGTTTCTTGTTCCAAGAGTTTCTAAACATTTGTTCCCAACATGGAGAACAGACTTGTTCTCAAACCTTACAGACTACCTTGTAGTGGAAAGACAGTGTTTCTAAGACAGAGAAATAATTTCAGTTCATTAGTGATATCCATTTGGAAAGCCAAAATTATGTTCAGAAAGCTGCACTTAAATTTAAATAAAAGAAAAAGAAAGCTTGATTACCCTAGAAAAATGCATTGTGTTAATTTGATTCTCAGAGTTTACTGAACGAAATAAAATCACCTGGACTGCTTACTAAAAATGCAGATCCCTGGGATGAAAAACCAGATTCCTATGTAGCCATCTTTGTTGGAATCCGAGAATCTTTTATTTATAATATGATATTTATATCCCTAAATGATTCTTACTGACATAATTAACCTGCTGACTTAATTTTAGGAAATTTTGTTCTAACAAGAAAAAGATAGCTCTTGCAATGATTATAACAGTTTGATTTTCTTTGAAATAGTGCAGAGAAGGGATGAAGGTTGAGGGAGAGTTTTCTTCATGACAAATTACAGATAACACGGTTCTTAAAGGGGGTTTTCCTTCCAGGAGAAGTGCAAACATTATTTTGTCACTTATATTTTGAGATCAGTTATGAAATTGCCTCAGATGAAAGTTAATACGAATGATGGTTTCTTATATAAACATTTTCTGGCACCCTGCTCAATGATAATTTTTTTTTTTAATCTCATGCTGAACCATTTCATTCTCTTCACCTTTGTAACCTCCAGCAGGTAGTTAAAACCTATAATTACAGCTCCAGCAGCAAAGAACATTCAAATTCATTCCACTCCTTACCAAATTCTAAATGTGATTTCTTTGGTTTCCTATGGTTGCTTGGTTACATTTCCTGTTTGTCCAAATGAATTCTGATAAAGCAGAACAATGTAAGCATGCTCAAGTATTTGTAAAGCAAGACCTTTAACCATAGGGGTGTATATCCTTACCCCTTATCTTTGTTTTCAAAACTAGAAGCTGACAAATATTGTACGTTTAACACATATATTTTGAGTCTAGGAAATGGTATAGATTATCTTATATCAAAAGCAGAAATAAAGACACAGATGTAGAGAACAAATATATGGATACCAAGAGGGAAGGGGAAGTGGGAGGAATTGGAAGATTAAGATTGATACACACACACAGAAAGTGAAAGTCACTCAGTCGTATCTGACTTCTTGCGACCCCATGGACTATATAATCCGTGGAATTCTCTAGGACAGAATACTGGAGTAGGTAGCCGAAACCTTCCCCAGGAGATCTTCCCAACCCAAGGATAGAACCCAGGTCTCCCACACTGCAGGTGAATTCTTTGCCAGCTGAGCCACAAGGGAAGCCCAAGAATACTGAAGTGGTGGCCTATCCCTTCTTCAGCAGATCTTTCTGACCCAGGAATTGAACCGGGTCTCCTGCAATGCAGGCAGATTCTTTACCAACTGAACTATCAGGGAAGCCCTGATAGTGATACTCTATTTTACTATATATAAAATGGATTACTAATTAGAACATACTGTTATAGCACAGGGAACTCAATGCACTGTGGTGACCTGAATGAGAAGGAAATCCAAAAAAGTACATATGTTTATATATGGTTGACTCATTTTGCTGCATAGCAGAAACTAATGCAACACTGTAATACAGCTATACTCCAGTAAAAGCCAATTAAAAAATAGAATCCAAAATAAACATTTATATCTTTTTTAATTTCATTGACTGTCAAAATAGAGATTCCTATTCTGTGAGTCTAGAAATAGTTGATAATTGACACTGTGCATCCTAGTTCCCTTCCATTCTTTCCTGTCTCCTTCATCTCCTTGTTTCCTTCTCTCTTCTCTCCTTACCTATTCCCTTCACCTCCATCCTAGTCACCAGCAGCAGCTCCTGGGTGTGTTGTTTAATTTGTATATGCACATTTTTTTCTCATATTAAACTCAACATAACAATAAGAGTAACTTCACAGTATTACTATAAGGTCTAAATGAGTTAATATATACCTGGTACTTAGAACAGTGCAACAGAAAAAGCATGGAATCAGCACTGACATTAAGATTACCTTCATTATCACAATAAGTATCCTCTGCTATACTTCTCCTATTTATTGCAACATGAGTGCCATGTGTGCACAAGTAACCGCTTTCTACACTATCTTATTTAATCATAATAAAAATTCTGTGATGATATAGAAAAAACTTATGTTTACCAAAGGGAAAAGGAGAAGGGGGAGGGATAAATTAGGAGTTTTGGATTAGCAGATACAAACTATTACATATAAAAGAGATAAATAAGAAAGTTCCAGTATATAGCACAGGAAACTATATTCAGTAATCCATAGTAAACCATAATGGAAATGAATATGAAAAGGAATGTATATATGTGTGTATATACATACATATATGGATGAGGGCATGGCAACCCACTCCAGTATTCTTGCCTGGAGAATCCCCATGGACAGAGGAGCCTGGCGGGCCACAGTTCATAGTGTTGCAAAGAGTTAGACATGACTGAGCTACTGTGGTGTTGGAGAAGACTCTTGAGAGTCCCTTGGACTGCAAGGAGATCCAACCAGTTCATTCTGAAGGAGATCAGCCCTGAGATTTCTTTGAAGGAAATGATGCTGAAGCTGAAACTCCAGTACTTTGGCCACCTCATGCGAAGATTGACTCATTGGAAAAGACTCTGATGCTGGGAGGGATTGAGGGCAGGAGGAGAAGGGGACGACAGAGGATGAGATGGCTGGATGGCATCACTGACTTGATGAACGTTGGTCTCGGTGAACTCCGGGTGTTGGTGATGGACAGGGAGGCCTGGCGTGCTGCGATTCATGGGTTCGTGAAGAGTCAAACACGACTGAGTGACTGAACTGAACTGAGCTACTAAGCACAGCACAATATACATACATACATATATACATATATATATATATACACATAGATATATAACATTTTAATTACTTTGCTGTACACCAGAAACTAACACAAAATTATAAATCAACTATACTCCAATAAAAAATTAAGTGATATATGTTTATTTATATTTTTAGCAGGAAAATTAAAACTGAAACCCAGTAAATTAAGTAATGATGTATTTTCCTGCAGTGTCCCAGCTAAACTGATGCAGCCCATGTGTCTCTCAACACCAGTATAAAATGAGGGCACTGCCTGAACTGGTGAAACTGGATAAGGATCCACAAGTCAGAGGTGGCTCCTCTCCAACTCGTGGCAGAAGCTTCACAGTGAGCCCACCCCATTCTTTTGTTTGCAGGGACTGGAAATCTGCTGGAAAAGAGAGGTAGAGAAACAGAAGTATGGAGGATATGAATTCATCAGGAAGGTGGTATCTCAGAGACCTAGGTCTCCACTCAGAGGATAGACTGGTATCATGTTAGCATGATGAGCAAGATGACTATCCACGGGCTTGTGATTAATTCTATACCTGAAATGGGGGACTGTGCAAGCTCCTGTATAAGCTTTTAAAACTAAGGGATTTTCACAACCTTTGGCTTCAGGACATTTATCTTCTACCATTTGGCAAACAGGTTATAAGCATAAATGAGTAAAAAGAACCAGACTAAAGAAAAACTAAGAAATGTATGCCTTCTTTTTTCCCTCCTGCGGCAAATCTGGTGTACTAATCCTTACTTAATGAAACCCAGAACAATGGAGGCCCTTTGTTCACAGAACAATGGAGACTTTTTGATGGGACAAGGATAGGGAGAGGATCATTGCTAAACCTTGGCAAGGAGGTCCCATTTTACTGGCTAAACCAGTGATTACAAGTAATTAGTGGTAGAATTGAGACCTGAATCCCAAATCAATCTGATTTTTAATTTATTCACTCTTCTATCCCTTAATTTTTTTCATTCTTATTGTAGCCAAAACATGCTGCCTCACACCACACTCACATACATCACACTCTGCAGCATTGTACATCTTCCCTCATTGGAGACTTCAGGGGGATTTGCTCTCCCCCACTCACTCAGAAAACACAATGGAGAATGGAAAATGAATGATTATTCTGTTAGCTATTGTAGACTGCTAAATAAACTCATCTGAAGCTTAACAAAAGAAAACAACAACCACTTCACTTCACCTAATTTTTTTTTTTAAGAATTCATGTAGGACACAAGAAGATGATTCTTGCACACTCAAGGTGTGAACTAGCATCACTCAAAGGCTGGCAGGTGAATCGTTAAGAGAGTTGAAGACTACTTCACTCACATTCCTAGCACTTTGACGGAGATCACTGGAAAGCTTGACTCATCTGGGTTCTTCTCTATGCAAGGGCCCCTACACAAAGTCTCTTTAGCCTGAGGTCTCAGAACTTCCAAAACAATGTTTTAAGAGACCTACATAAAAGCCATAGTACCCTCATGACCTAGTCTGAGATGTCCCAGAGTGTCATTTCTGCAGTGTTATACTGGTAAAGCAAGTTACAAGTCTAGATTAAATTTACAGGTAGGGATAGAAGACAAAACATGTCAATGGGAAGATTACAAAAACAAATTCCATCTATCTTTTATTCATTTCAGTCTTCCCTATGGCAATGAAGCATTTATATTCCCACCACATGCAACATATATTTCCTGTGAGGCCCTCCAAATTCTTATCTCATTATAATATCAGCTCAGGCTCAGGGTCTAAGATAAGATTACCTGAGATCCAGTTTTTAAATGCAGCTCTTTGGTTTGGCATCAGTTGACCTATAGACCAGTGACATGAAGGGACATATTATTTGCCACTTGCATACCAACATAGAGTAGCAAGGGGACAAAAGATATTTGCAAGATTGAAGTAGGTAATCTTATTCCCAAAAGGTGAAATGAAAGGAACACGGAAGTCCTGGCATAACAATTCCCTCACTGTTCTAGTCCTCATTAATAGCCCCTCCCCGGCCTTTTTGGTTTCCACGTATGCTGCAGAGTCCCAAGGTCACTGACACATCTAAAGTTGGCACAGAATTACCTGGATCTCCTTTACCGCAGATTCAAGACAGTGAAGCTGTGGCTCTCGGTGGATGGACTGCCAAAGAATGTGTAGCCTCCATTAATTTACTATAATATTATACTGTGTTTATATAAAAATAAGAAAAATATAATTTGGTTACCTGACATCTCTTTCTTCTTTTGGGGGATATTCTCTTAAATTCTCTTTAGTTATTATTATTGTAATCCTTATTTCATTATTTGTATCAAGATGTTCCCAGTAAAGGTTCTTTGGCCTGCAGTTTCGGCACCTTTATTTAAAATTATTTTTTTCTCAATTTGCATGTGAGAGGTTCATTCCTATTTTGGTTTCAGTTACTTGCCTCCAGCTCAAATTTTATTGGCTTTTCAAAGATATTATTCAGTTTCATTCAATGGCCATATGTTTTTGGCAAAATGTTAGGGGTGTTTGCATGCCTGTATGTGTGTGTATGTGTTTCCATGAGCAATTTGCCATGCTGCCTTGTAATGTGCTAAGTTCTGAAGTGACTGACATTGAGTCAGATCTAACTATTGAACAGCTTATGGTTTCTTGAGGGTTCTCCCCCACCTTTTTTTGTATATTTAATGAATCCTGTCACATTAATAGAGAAATTTCCCCTTTATTTGTTTTCCAGATTGAATGAGCAGAGCTGAAAAGCACATAATGGCTGTGTCTCACCTCTACCACTATATTTTCTTAAGCATCTTGGGTTCCAACACTAAGCTGCTTTATGCTGTGAATCTAATTAGTTTTTTTAAACAAGCAAATAAAGCTGATATTGAACCTTGATGTTAGCTGTACTGAAGTGGGACCAGACGTTCAAGGATCATGGCACTATCTATAAATCACCACTGGCTCCCATGTACCAACAGCACACAGATTCCCCTCCAGTCATATTAAAATGTGATTTTGCATTTAAATGCCATTCTGTTAGTCTCCTTTAATTTCTATAATCACATAAAATTGTGTTCCTGCATTCTTAGGACTTTCAGTTCATAGAGTCTACTTTTTTCCTCCTTCAAAGATTTTTTTTAAATGCATTTTATTATATATATTTAAAATACACCTTTATCAAAAGGCAGATTTTCACATATTGAAAATGTAAGACTAGATATCATTTTAGAAAGCAATTATGTTTAATTGTATCTATTTACATGATTTTTGGAGAGATGTTAAAATAACTCTGCAACAGGCTTAGGTTTTACTTCATTTTATGACCAGGGTATAGATATGGCTTCAAATTCTAATTCTGCTACTTTTTAATTGTAGGACCTTGATAAAAGAACATTAGAAATATGTATGACAGAATTGCAATAAAAATTAAATTATTGAAAGAAAATATTTTCAAAAGCATATCTGTTAAAATTTTTTTAGTGAAAATATATAAATGACTCTTATTAGAATTCAACAATAAAAAAGCAGGCAATCCAATTTTAAAAATGGGTGAAAGGTCTTAACAGATACCTTGGCAAAGAAAATATACAGATGTCAAATAAGCCTAAGAAAAGATGTATCACATCTGTCAGCTTCAATGTGATCAAGTCCCTACAGAAGACAGGGCCCATCCTGGACAACAGTTCACCTCCAGAGCTAGGTCAAGCCCATCCTAGAGAAGCTGACCCAGGACCAAGATGTGGATATTAAGCACTTTGCCCAGGAGGCTTGGACTGTTCTCTCTCTTGCCTGATGCTGGGAGATAAGCCAGTGCCGGCCTCTGGTGTCCACCCTCACCCTACCATTTCCCACCTCTGAGAGACAGTGTGGGAGAGGATTTGGCTGTCACTCCCTGTGCATGGTCTGACGCCAGGCCCCTCCCCCAGCACAGTTCTTCCTCTCCCTTCCCAGCCTTGGAATCCAACTTCTCACCATCCACTTCCCATGGGGCTCACAAGGTGGGACAGGGCAGAGACCCTGGGAGGAAGGGACTGCTCCTGCCAGAACTGAGGGAGAGATGCGAGCATCCCAGGGAATTTTATCAGGTAAATGAAAATTAAAAGAACCATTCTATACCACTACACATCTATAAGGGGTTTCCCAGGTGACGTTTGTGGTAAAGACCCTGCCTGCCAATGCAGGAGACATGAGAGACATGGGTTCGATCCCTTGGTTGGAAAGATCCCCTGGAGGAGGACATGGCAACCCACTTCAGTATTCTTGCCTGGAGAATTCCATGCGCAGAGGAGCCTGGCAGGCTAAAGTCCATAGGGTCGCACAGAGTTGGACACACCTGAAGCAACTTAACACATACACACATCTAGAATGACCAAAACTCAAAATACTGACATCACCAAATGCTGGTAAGAACAGTAAGCAACAGTATCTCTCATCCACTGCTACAGGGAATGCAAAGTGAGTGGTATAGCTCTTTCTTCACAAGAGAGTCTGGTGGTTTTTTACAAAACTATATCTACTTTTGCTGTATGTCCCAGCAGTTGTGCTAATTGATATTTACCTAAAAGGGCTGAAAACTTATGTTCAAGCAAACAAATATATGTATATATGTAGAGAGAGAAAGAGAATGATGGAATATTATTCAACACACACAAAAAAATGAGTGATCAATGTTAAAAAAAAAAAGACGTGGATAAAACTTAAATGCATGTTACTAAGTGAAAGAAGGCAATCTGAAAAGGTTATATATATATATAATATATATATTATACTGTATGATTCCAACTCTATGACATTCTGGAAAAGGCAAAACAATGAAGACAGTAAAAAAAAAAGACTGTGGCTTTCAGGGTTAGTGGGGAGGGGTGGATAAAAAGGCAGGGCACAGAGGAGTCTTAGGCTAATGAAACTATTCTCTGCAATACCATAAAGATGGATGTCTGTCTTGATGTATTTTTCAAAACCCATAGAATGTACAACACCAAGAGTGAATGATAATGTAAACTATGGACCATGGAGGATAATGGCATGTCAATGTAGGTTCATCAGCAGAATGTACCACTTTTGTAAATGTTAATGAGGAGGATCTGCATGTGTGGGGAAAAGGAGTATGTGGAAAATCTCCCTACTTTCCAGTCAATGATGCTGTGAACCTAAAATTGCTATAAAAATAAAGTCTATTACAAAAATTTAATGATCTGCCTGCAATATGGGAGACCTAGGTTCAATCCCTGGGTCGGGAAAATCCCCTGGAGAAGGGCATGGCAACCCACTCCACTAGTCTTGCCCAGAGAATTCCATGAACAGAGGAGCCTGGCAGGCTACATACAGTCCGTGGGGTCACAAAGAGTTGGACACGACGAGCAACTAACACTTAGCAAAGTAGGCACTTGAAATTCTGGGTGGAAATTCAGAATGTATATATATTCAGAATTCTTCTTTACAGATATAAAATCTTTTTATTAAACAGGAAAGTCTTAAATGCCAACCAAAGCAACTTACTTTTAATTAGCATTCTCAGATGCAGCACTGTCATAGTAAATCCATTGCTGGCTGAGATGCCTATGAGAGATTTAAAATCTATTTTCTCCATGTCTTTGTGGGGGGGCTGGCTATAATACAGAAGACTCTTTCTAAAGGTATGTAGTTACTAGCCTCTTAACTGCTCAAGTAACCATTCTGAGTTGACCATGCCTTCCTCTGTAAACGTGTTATTAAATGAAGACCCTCTGCAGCACCAGGACACAGCCGGGAGAAGCCTGTGTGGAAAGAAATGCACGCCAGGTGTGTTCCCAAGACTTCCTGGCTGGTTGGAAGCTCCGCGACTGAGGGCAGATGGGTCACACAGTTGCTGTTGAGGGGCTGGCTGAAGTGCTTCTGCCGTGTCAGAAATCGTAAAGCTTGGACAGCAGGCTAGTGTGAACGGGTGGAAATCCTTTCTTGTCATTCTTTCAAAAATGGATGGTACAGGTGAAAATAAAAGATGGAAGATACATTCCAAAACAAAAAAAAAATTTTAATGAGATATTTTAAAAAATTATTTCTTCACTTTCATTGAGGTATAAGAACCTCATGAATAGTAGGAAAAGGCAAAAAGATACAACACAGAAAGATGAACTCTCCAGGTCGTTAGGTGCCCAATATGCTACTGGAGAAGAGTGGAGAAATAACTCCAGAAAGAATGAAGAGACAGAGGCAAAGTGAAAACAATGCCCAGTTGTGGATGTGACTGGTGATGGAAGTAAAGTTCGATGCTTTAAAGAACAATATTGCATAGGAATCTTGAATGTTAGGTCCATGAATAACTTGGAAGTGGTCAAATAGGAGATGGCAAGTGTGAACATCGACATTTTAGGAATCAGTGAACTAAAACGAAGTGGAATGGGTGAATTTAATTCAGATGACCATTATATCTACTATTATGGGAAGAATCCCTTAGAAGATATGGAGTAGCCCTCAGAGTCAGCAAAAGGTCTGAAATGCAGTACTTAGGTACAATCTGAAAAATGACAGAATGACCTCTGTCCATTTCCAAGGCAAACCATTCACTATCACAGTAACCCAAGTCTGTGCCTCAACCAGTAATGCAGGTTGAACCATTCTATGAAGACCTACAAGACCTTCTAGAACTAACACCAAAAAAAGATGTCCTTTTTATCATAGGAGTCTGGAATGCAAAAGTAGGAAGTCCAGAAATATTGAAGTAACAGGCATGTTTGGTCTTGGAGTACAAGATAAAGTAGGACAAGGGTTAACAGAGTTTTATCAAAAGAATGCACTAATCATAGCAAACATCAACTTCCATCAACACAAGTGACGATGCTATACATGGACATCACTAGATGGTCAATACCAAAATTAGATTGATTATATTCTTTGCAGTTTAAGGTGGAGAAGCCCTATACAGTCAGCAAAAACAAGACCAGGAGCTGACTGTGGCTCAGATCATGAACTCCTTATTGCCAAATTCAGACATAAATTGAGGAAAGAAGGGAAAACCACTACACCATTCACATATGACCTAAATCATATCCCTTTCAGTGGAAGTGACAAATAGATTCAAGGGATTAGATCTGATGGATGGAGTACCTAAAGAAATATGGACAGAGGTTTGTGACATTGTACAGAAGGCAGTGATCAACCATCCCAGAGAAAAACAAATGCAAAAAAGCAAAATTTTTATCTGAGGATGTCTTACAAATAGCTGAGAAAAGAAGAGAAGCTAAAGGCAAAGGAAAAGGAAAGATATGACCATGTGAATGCAGAGTTTCAAAGAATAGCACAGAGAGATAAGAAAGCCTTCTTTAGTGATCAGTGCAAAGAAATAGAGGAAAACAATCAAGTGGGAAGGACTAGAGATCTCTTCAAGAATATTAAGAAGCAGAGACATTACTTTTTACACAAAGGTCTGTCTAGTCAAGGCTATGGTTTTCCCAGTGGTCATGTATGGATGTGAGAGTTGGACTATAAAGAAAGCTGAGTGCCAAAGAATCGATGTTTTTGAACTGTGGTGTTGGAGAAGACTCTTGAGAGTCCTTGGACTGCGAGGAGATCCAACCAGTCCATCCTAAATGAGATCAGTCCTGGGTGTTCATTGGTAGGACTGATGTTGAAGCTGAAACTCCAATACTTTGGCCACCTGATACGAAGAGCTGACTCATTTGAAAAGACCCTGAAGCTGGAAAAGATTGAGAGCAGGAGGAGAAGGGGACGACAGAGGATGAGATGGTTGGATGGCATCACTGACTCAATGGACATGAGTTTGGGTGGACTTTGGGAGTTGGTGATGGACAGGGAGGCCTGGCATGCTGTGGTCCATGGGGTCACAAAGAGTCGGACACGACTGAGCAACTGAACTGAACCGAACTCTAGGGAACATTTCATGCAAAAATGGGCACAATAAAGGACAGAAACAGTATGGACATAACAGAAGCAGAAGAGATGGCAAGAATACATAGAAGAACTCTACATAAGAGACTTTAATGACCCAGATATCCATGGTGGTGTCATCACTCACCTAGAGCCAGACATCCTGGAGTCCAAAGACAAGTGGGCTTTAGGAAGCATCACTAGGAACAAAGCTAGTGGAGGTGATGGAATTCCAGTTGAGCTATTTCAAATCCTAAAAGATGATGCTATGAAAGTGCTACACTCAATATGCCAGCAAATTTGGAAAACTCAGCAGTGGCTGCAGGACTGGAAAAGGTCATTTTTCATTCCAATCCCAAAGAAAGGGAATGCCAAAGAATGTTCAAACTACCACACACTTGTACTCATCTCACACTCTAGCAAAGTAATGCTCAAAATTCTCCAAGCAAGGCTTCAGCAGTACTGAACTAAGAACTTTCAGATGTTCAAGCTGGATTTAGAAAAGGTAGAGGAACTAGAGATCAAATTACCAACATCTGTTGGATCATTGGAAAAGCAAGAGCGTTCCAGAAAAACATCTATTTCTGCTTTATTGACTATGCCAAAGTCTTTGACTTTGTGGATCACAACAAAACATGGAAATTTCTTAGAGAGATGGGAATACCAGACCACTTTACCTGCCTCCTAAGAAATTCATATGCAGTTAAAGAAGCAACAGTTAGAACCGGACATGGAACAATGGACTGGTTCCAAATTGGGAAAGGAGTACATCAAGGCTGTGTAGTGTCACCCTACTTACTTAACTTCTATGCAGACTATATTATGCAAAATGCCAGACTGGATGAAGCACAAGCTGGAATCATGATTGCCAGGAGAAATATCAATAACCTCAGATATGCAGATGACACCACCCTGATGGCAGAAAGTGTAGAACTAAAGAGCCTCTTGATGAAAGTGAAAGAGGAGAGTGATAAAGTTTGCTTAAAACTCAACATCCAAAAAATGAAGATCATGGCATCTGCTCCCATCACGTCGTGGCAAATAAATGGGGAAACAATGCAAAAAGTGACAGATTTTATTTTCTTGGACTCCAAATCCACTGCAGATGTTGACTGCAGCCATGAGATTAAAAGATGTTTGCTCCTTGGAAGAAAAGCTGTGACCAACCCAGAAATTTAAAAAGCAGAGACATTAGTTTGCCAACAAAGGTTCATCTAGTCAAAGCTACATTTTTTTCCAGTAGTCATGAATGGATGTGAGAGTTGGACTATAAAGAAAGCTGAGCACTGAAAAATTGATGCTTTTGAACTGTGGTGTTGGAGAAGACTCTTGTGAGTCCCTTGGATTACAAGGAGATCCAACCAGTCCATCCTAAAGGAAATCAGTCCTGAATACTCATTGGAAGGACTGATGTTGAAGCTGAAACTCCAATACTTTGGCTGCCTGATGTGAAGAACTGACTCACTGGAAAATCTCTGATGCTGGGAAAGTTGGAAGGCAGGAGCAGAAGGGGATGAGATGGTTGGATGGCATCACCAATTCGGTGGACATGAGTTTGAGCTAACTCTGGGAGCTGGTGATGGACAGGGAAGCCTGGCATGCTGTAGTCCATGGTGTTGCAAAGAGCTGAACGCAACTAAGGGACTGAACTGAACTGAACTGAATGGACAAATAAAACTGCGAGATATTTGGAGTGTATAATGTGATTTTGTACATGCATTGTGAAAGGATTGCTTCCTTTCACAGGAGTTGATTAAATGGATACATTCATCGTGGTAGTAAGTGTCAACCACAGCATGGAACCATGGTACTCAACTGGCTAAGGTATCCTCCTGTAATTTCCTCCACAGGAAACTGAGCAGGATGGAAGTGCCTAGAAGTTAATACCACCCAGGCATCAGCCCTCTGTCACTGAGAAAAGGGAAACCAAAGGTATATTTACTTACTGCAAGGGACACCTCTGAGGAGCATGCCATAAGATCTACTAGAAGTAGGCAATGAGAATGAGCCCCAGTTGCCCATAAGTGTACCTGCTCATTAACATACTCTACATTGCTTTCCTTTTCTTCCCTGTCTAACTTTCCCACTCTCCTCCTGGTGCTTCAGGAATGATTTATCAAATCAGTGACTTGCACTTAATCTATATCTCAGCATCTTATTTTTGTGGGAATCCCTCCAAGTCAATGTAATAAATGCTTAATCAAACAGTGAGTTACTTAGACAATACCTTATAGGAAGTCAGAAAAGATTCTTTTAGCAATCTGGCTGACAACCAGTGCCACAAAGTTAATTTTTAGGTAGCACTATGGTAAGCACTTTAATGAATGATCTCATTTTAAAAATCATCACAACAAGCTTTCTGGTGCTGGCATACTATTTATTCCAATTTTAGAAGCAAGAATGCAAAGTGCAATGAGACATTAGTTAAATTAGCAATATTGCACAACTTCTGAAACTCAGCTTATTTTACAATAAGGGTAAAATATTACACGTATCCTACATGTTTCTCCAGGACAGCTTCTACTGCCATCCTCTATAATTAGTACTGTGCAGACTAACCAATCTATCAGTCAGATATACGTGATCTCAGGAGGAATCAGAATCAAGAGCGCCCCTTCCTGTATCACCTATACTGCCAATGTGAATCCATTCCATATATGGTTCACCATGACAATGCAGTAAAGGCTTCTAATAGAACCTCATTTTGATTCCTCACAACTCTAAGCAAGTCAGGATCATCTTTAACAAGTTATGGCCTCCCTTTATATATTAAAACATGACTAAATCAATAGCTAGAGTGCCAGCATACACATGTAAGAAAATTCAAACTAAATAACCAACATAGTTGAGGCTGTCTTTCACTCAGTGAATGTTTTGATACAGGACACAAATATAACCAGAAGAGGGGACAGGCTGTGTTGCTTGCTTTCTATTTCATTCTATTATTGTAAACATTAGATTCAAGAAATGATGAACTAGTAAAAAAAATCACTTATTTATAGTGAGAATAAAATATACATAGTAAATTACTTTTATTATATCTATATTTTAGGGCTTACAAGGTAGTTCAAATAGTAAAGAATCTACCTGCAATGCAGGAGACCTGGGTTTGATCCATGGGTTGGGAAGATCCCCTGGAGGAGGAAATGGAAACCCATTCCAGTGTCCTCACCTGGAGAATTCCATGGATTGAGGAGCTTGGCAGGCTACAGTCCGTGAGGTCACAAAGAGTCGGACATGACTAAACAACTAACACACACAAATATTTATATTTTAGAGTACCAAATATTTCAGCATTCATTGTATTTATTATTATCAAAACATCAGATGATATGCTTTCTTTTAAAGAAAGCTTTCTGAACAGAGATCAGAACAAAACCAGTTTTAACAAAATTATGATGCTAGCTATTTCTATTTATTTCTTATCATGGGATGTGGGGCTTATCAGACCCCTAAGACATTCTAGACGAAGAGATTACACAATTGAAGTTCAAAAAGATAAAGAAAAAAAATTATTCTGGAAAGTACAGAATAAAAAGACTGGTGATTTTTTAGATAGAAAAGTGAAGGCCTAGAGAAGTTATATGACCTCCTCAAGGTCACAAAGAGAGTTAGTGACAGAGCCAGGAGCAGTGGCCAAATATTTTGGATTCATTGTCCAATGCTCATTCCACCATACTTTACTCTCTCCATGGTGCGCAATTTGCTTCTTAGCTCAAGTCATTCAGATGTGCTTACTGGCAAAGTAGACTGTTCAAGGAAGTGAGAGACTCTTTCCCTTTCAAAGTCCCCCCTGCATCAGGACCAGCAGGGGGGCTGCCTTCCTTGTCACCCTGCCACAACCTGCCCACAGAGATGTTCCACCAGGTGGGGCTCTGAGTGCCCACTGAGCATGTTAATTCTTAACTTACACAGTTTTTTGGTATAGAACATCTGTGGATTCCAAGAGTGAGCAGATGGTCCTGAGCTGTGCCAGACTCAGCACCTCTCTCTTCCAAACTACATTCTTCTCTTAGCATCCTCAAAACCATGGCAGGAGGGACCCCATGCTTCTGCGAAGCAAGAGGGCAGAACTGTAGGCAAGCTATGATTGAAAGGAAAATATCTTACCTAGATCCTCTCCTTTCTGGTATTAATTTACACTAAGTTTGTGCCATCTTCAATTTCCTGAAGTCACCAAGCTGTGGGAGCATATGGCCAATGGAAAAAAAGACTCATTTCATTGGAGAAGTCACTTTTCCCCATAGATATTCTTTTAATTATGTTCTCAAGATATGCCTGTTGGAAACTTCTAGGACCATGTACTAAAGAAAGATTGCTAGCAGGGTACCTTCAAAATATGCTTATAATTATTTCATACTACTAAATCTTAGTTTGGGTAAAATAAAATCCCAATCCAATATTTGTTAACAAAGTAAGAATGTTTATCTTACTTCTGAAAAAGCAGTAAGAACTTTGAGAAATAAACAGTGTCCAACATGTGTGCATGAGGGGGGTGTTTATAAATAATTTTATTCTTCATTTAAAAGGCTGTTATTCCCTCTCAATTTGAAGTAAAAATGAAGCACTAAATTAAATATTCATATTTTATCACTTAGATCAGAACTAAAATGCAAGACTCATTGTCTGATAGCAAAGAAAAATAATGAGAAAATTTTAGGAATATTTACTTGAAATGTTAAAATCAAAATAGAAGAGCTAGGGAATCATGGTTTTCTGTTACTGGACCAAGTTAACCATCTAGCCTTTCTTCATCCCATCCATTCAGTGTTTATTCAACATTCACTACAACCAGGCTGAACTTGAGAAACTCAGTTTTCTGCCTGTGAGTCTTTCTGTCCTGTGTTGTCTCATCTTTTTACTCATAAAGAACACTATTCTCATAGCAACACTTTACGTCCAGTCCAAGGGTGTTGGGTTTTCCTCAAACCTGCCAATTCTCCAAGATCCGAGCTGGGGATCCAACAATTTAACTCAGTTTGACACTCTCTATCTGGAGATAGTCAGAGACTCCACAGTTTAGAGGCCCATTTCCCCCAAGACTGCCTCTCCTCTCCTCCAATCTGCCCCACATCAGATGCCAACTGCAAGCCCATGTAGTCCCCTTTGCTTCCTACCAACTGGCTACAGACCAGAGGCTCCAATGACTGTCTCCCTGGGTTTGATTAGCTTTCCAGAACAGTTCACAGAACTCACTAATACAGTTTACTTACATTTACCAGTGTTGACATGAATTTCTAGGCCCAGTATGGAACTGCTCCAGTCCTGGGTACCACGTCAGAAAACTGAAACTTACAGCATTTTCATATCTTTGCAAAAGCTCCCTTTGACCAGAAACACAGGATGTCCAGGCAGCCATTCCCCAAATACCAAGTCAATTGTGGTTATCCTCACCCCAAACACAGTTGACTATGTGGACCTAGCCAATGAGATATTTTCTATTTGTCTCCTATTTTTTCTTTATGCTATAAAAGTATCCTCTCTTCTCCCTCATTTTGCAGTTCTCTGAAAGGATATGGTATGCTTCATAGTTCAGTTCAGTCACTCAGTCCTGTCCGACTCTTGGTGACCCCATGAACCGCAGCACGCCAGGCCTCCCTGTCCATCACCAACTCCCAGAGTTCACCCAAACCAATGTCCATTGAGTCAGTAATGCCATCCAACCATCTCATCCTCTGTTGTCCCCTTCTCCTCCTGCCTTCAATCTTTTCCGGCTTCAGGGTCTTTTCAAATGAGTCAGCTCTTCACATCAGGTGACCAAAGTACTGGAGTTTCAGCTTCAGCATCAGTTCTTCCAATGAACACCCACGACTGATCTCCTTTAGGATGGACTGGTTGGATCTACTTGCAGTCCAAGGGACTCTCAATAATCTTCTTTAACACCACAGTTCAAAAGCATCAATTCTTTGGCACTCAGCTTTCTTTATAGTCCAACTCTCACATCCATACATGACTACTGGAAAAACCATAGCCTAAACTAGATGAAACTTTGTTGGCAAAATAATGTCTCTGCTTTTTAATATGCTGTCTAGGTTGGTCATAACTTTTCTTCACTTCATAAGGTGTTAAAGTTCATATCACCTAAATTGTTTTATTTAATCATTTGTTAACTTTAGTTTATTATAAAAGGGTGTGATAAAGTATATAGATGAATATCCAGATAGAATGGATGAGTGAGGCAAGGTTGATGGGAAGGAGCAGGACCTTCCATGCCCTCCCCCAGAACCTCTTAAGAATTCGCCAACCCAGAAGCTCTCTGAACTCAGTTGTTTCTAGGTTTTTGTGGAGGCTTCATTACATGGGCGTGATTATTTTTTTTTTAATTTTTGCATTCAACTTTATGATATGTTTATTTCTAATTTCTTTGCCCTTATGAGGAGGCATAAACTGTAGTTTGTGCATATATAGTGTTTTAAGAACACAATGATATGACTTTGTTTTAAAACTTACAGTCTAACACATTACTACTATATTCAGTTCAGTTCAGTTCAGTCACTCAGTCATGTCCGACTCTTTGGACCCCATGAATCCCAGCACTCCAGGCCTCCCTGTCCATCACCAACTCCCAGAGTTCACTTAGACTCACATCCATCGAGTCAGTGATGCCATCCAGCCATCTCATCCTCTGTCGTCCCCTTCTCCTCCTGTCCCCAATCCCTCCCAGCATCAGAGTCTTTTCCAATGAGTCAACTCTTCGCACGAGGTGGCCAAAGTATTGGAGTTTCTGCTTCAGCATCATTCCCTCCAAAGAAATCCCAGGGCTGATCTCCTTCAGAATGGACTGGTTGGATCTCCTTGCAGTCCATGGGACTCTCAAGAGTCTTCTCCAGTACCACAGTTCAAAAGCATCAATTCTTCAGCGCTCAGCTTTCTTCACAGTCCAACTCTCACATCCATACATGAACACTGGAAAAACCATAGCCTTGACTAGACGGGCCTTTGTTGGCAAAGTAATGTCTCTGCTTTTGAATATGCTATCTAGGTTGGTCATAACTTTCCTTCCAAGGAGTAAGCGTCCTTTAATTTCATGGCTGCAGTCACCATCTGCAGTGATTTTGGAGCCCCCAAAAATAAAGTCTGACACTGTTTCCACTGTTTCCCCATCCATTTCCCATGAAGTGATGGGACCGGATGCCGTGATCTTCATTTTCCGAATGTTGAGCTTTAAGCCAACTTTTTCACCCTCCACTTTCACTTTCATTAAGAGGCTTTTGAGTTCCTCTTCACTTTCTGCTGTAAAGGTGGTGTCATCTGCATATCTGAGGTTATTGATATTTCTCCCGGCAATCTTGATTCCAGCTTGTGCTTCTGCCAGCCCAGCGTTTCTCATGATGTACTCTGCATAGAAGTTAAATAAGCGGAGTGACAATATACAGCCTTGACATACTCCTTTTCCTATTTGGAACCAGCCTGTTGTTCCATGTTCAGTTCTAACTGTTGCTTCCTGATCTGCATATAGGTTTCTCAAGAGGCAGGTCAGGTGCTCTGGTATTCCCATCTCTTTCAGAATTTTCCACAGTTTATTGTGATCCACACAGTCAAAGGCTTTGGCATAGTCAATCAAGCAGAAATAGATGTTTTTCCGTAACTCTCCTGCTTTTTCCATGATCCAGCAGATGTTGGCAATTTGATCTCTGGTTCCTCTGCCTTTTCTAAAACCAGCTTGAACATCTGGAAGTTCACGGTTCACATATCGCTGAAGCCTGGCTTGGAGAATTTTGAGCATTACTTTACTAGCACGTGAGACGAGTGCTGTTGTGCAGCAGTTTGAGCATTCTTTGGCATTGCCTTTTTTTGTGATTGGAATGAAAACTGACCTTTTCCAGTCCTGTGGCCACTGCTGAGTTTTTCCAAATTTGCTGACATATTGAGTGCAGCACTTTCACAGCATCATCTTTCAGGATTTGGAATAGCTCAACTGAATTCCATCACCTCCACTAGCTTTGTTCGTAGTGATGCTTTCTAAGGCCTACTTGACTTCACATTCCAGCATGTCTGGCTCTAGGTCAGTGATCACACCATTGTGATTATCTGGGTCGTGAAGATCTTTTTTGTATAGTTCTTCTGTGTATTCTTGCCATCTCTTCTTAATATCTTCTGCTTTTGTTAGGTCCATACGATTTCTGTGCTTTATCAAGCTCATCTTTGCATGAAATGTTCCCTTGGTATCTCTAATTTTCTTGAAGAGATCTCTAGTCTTTCCCATTCTGTTGTTTTCCTCTATTTCTTTGCACTGATTGCTGAGGAAGGCTTTCTTATCTCTTCATGCTATTCTTTGGAACTCTGCATTCAGATGCTTATATCTTTCCTTTTCTCCTTTCCTTTTTGCTTCTCTTCTTTTCACAGCTATTTGTAAGGCCTCCTCAGACAGCCATTTTGCCTTTTTGCATTTCTTTTCCATGGGGATGGTCTTGATCCCTGTCTCCTGTACAATGTCACGAACCTCTGTCCATAATTCATCAGGTACTCTATCTATCAGATCTAGGCCCTTAAATCTATTTCCCACTTCCACTGTATAATCATAACGGATTTGATTTAAGTCATACCTGAAAGGTCTAGTTGTTTTCCCTACTTTCTTCAATTTAAGTCTGAATTTGGCAATAAGGACTATATTACAATTTGGCAATAACTAATATATTACAATACTATAAATTTAAACAAAGGCTAAAACTATTTTTCGGAGAAGGCAATGGCACCCCACTCCAGTACACTTGCCTGGAAAAAGGAGCCTGATAGGCGGCAGTCCATGGGGTTGTGAAGAGTCAGACAGGACTAAGAGACTTCACTTTCACTTTCATGCATTGGAGAAGGAAATGGCAACCCACTCCAGTGTTTTTGCCTTGAGAATCTCAGGAATGGGGGGAGCCTGGTGGGCTGCTGTCTATGGGGTTACACAGAGTCGGACATGACTGAAACGATGCAGCAGCAGCAGAACTATTTTTAAAATACTGACCAGCAGAACAAATGAATATCATTTAAAAAATTATATCTACTGAATTTAATGTTTTATACACTGAATACCTGGTTTTAGAAAAGGTAGTGGAACCAAAGACCAAAATGCCAACATCCGCTGGATCATGGAAAAAGCAGGAGAGTTCCAGAAAAACATCTATTTCTGCTTTATTGACTATGCCAAAGCCTTTGACTGTGTGGATCACAATAAACTGTGGAAAATTCTGAAAGAGATGGGAATACCAGAGCACCTGACCTGCCTCTTGAGAAACCTATATGCAGATCAGGAAGCAACAGTTAGAACTGGACATGGAACAACAGACTGGTTCCAAATAGGAAAAGGAGTATGTCAAGGCTGTATATTGTCACTCTGCTTATTTAACTTCTATGCAGAGTACATCATGAGAAACGCTGGACTGGCAGAAGCACAAGCTGGAATCAAGATTGCCGGGAGAAATATCAATAACCTCAGATATGCAGATGACACCACCTTTACAGCAGAAAGTGAAGAGGAACTCAAAAGCCTCTTAATGAAAGTGAAAGTGGAGGGTGAAAAAGTTGGCTTAAAGCTCAACATTCGGAAAACGAAGATCATGGCATCCGGTCCCATCACTTCATGGGAAATGGATGGGGAAACAGTGGAAACATTGTCAGACTTTATTTTTGGGGGCTCCAAAATCACTGCAGATGGTGACTGCAGCCATGAAATTAAAAGACGCTTACTCCTTCGAAGGAAAGTTATGACCAACCTAGATAGCATATTCAAAAGCAGAGACATTACTTTGCCAACAAAGGCCCGTCTAGTCAAGGCTATGGTTTTTCCAGTGTTCATGTATGGATGTGAGAGTTGGACTGTGAAGAAAGCTGAGCGCTGAAGAATTGATGCTTTTGAACTGTGGTACTGGAGAAGACTCTTGAGAGTCCCATGGACTGCAAGGAGATCCAACCAGTCCATTCTGAAGGAGATCAGCCCTGGGATTTCTTTGGAGGGAATGATGCTGAAGCAGAAACTCCAATACTTTGGCCACCTCATGCAAAGGGTTGACTGATTGGAAAAGACCCTGATGCTGGGAGGGATTGGGGGCAGGAGGAGAAGGGGATGACAGAGGATAAGATGGCTGGATAGCATCACTGACTCAATGGACGTTGAGTCTGACTGAACTCCGGGAGTTGGTGATAGACAGGGAGGTCTGGTGTGCTGCGATTCATGGGGTCACAAAGAGTCAGACATGACTGAGCCACTGAACTGAATTGAACTGAACTGATAGTTATTAACTGACCAAGATATACAAACTCAGAAGAAGCACTATCTCAGAGGAAGGCATGATTTATTAAATATCCAGCAGTCTGTGACTGATTCAATATCCAGCACCACTCTCCTCCCCCCAGAGGACAGTGAGAAGTGGGACTGAAAGTTCCCATCCTCTAAACACTTGGTTGGCACCACTGGCAACCAGCTCAGAACCTTAGGTGCATTTCAAAAGTCACCTCATTAATAAAGGAAAGACTCCTTTATCCCATCATTAAGAAAATTTTGGGTAATTTTCAAGGATTAAAAGATGCTTACTCCTTGGAAGGAAAGTTATTACCAACCTAGATAACATATTAAAAAGCAGAGACATTACTTTGCCAACAAAGGTCCATCTAGTCAAGGCTATGGTTTTTCCAGTGGTCATACATGGATGTGAGAGTTGGACTGTGAAGAAAGCTGAGCGTCAAAGAATTGATGCTTTTGAATTGTGGTGTTGGAGAAGACTCTTGAGAGTCCCATGGACTGCAAGGAGATTCAACCAGTCCATTCTAAGGGAGATCAGCCTTGGGTGTTCTTTGGAAGGACTGATGCTAAAGCTGAAACTCCAGTACTTTGGCCACCTCATGCGAAGAGTTGACTCATTTGAAAAGACTCTGATGCTGGGAGGGATTGGGGGCAGGAGGAGAAGGGGACGACAGAGGATGAGATGGCTGGATGGCATCACTGACTCGATGGACGTGAGTCTGAGTGAACTCCAGGACTTGGTGATGGACAGGAAGGCCTGGCGTGCTGTGATTCACGGGGTTGCAAAGAGTCGGATGTGGCTGAGCGACTGAACTGAACTGAACTGAACAAGGATTTAGGAGCTTTGTGTCAGGTATGGGTCAAAAACTATAAAGGCAGAGATGGAGGGACGGATAAGTATATTTTTTATATCTCACACAGAGACTCTGTTTTTCAGAATGGAGCAGAAAAAAAGATAGCTGAGAGTCTTATCCTCATGGAAACTACATCCCAATAGTAAGAGAAAGAAATAATAGACATAAATATAAGCCATACAAAATTATATAGGAAGTTTCTCAAGAAATTTTGCTGTAACATTTCAGAGAAATGTCTGTCCACTCCTCTCCATCCACTAACTGCTTTAAACTTTCTGCACTGCCCCAAACCTCTGCCACTTGTGTCTATGGTTTTGGGCTTCCCAGGTGGCTCACTGGTAAAGAATCTTCCTATCAATACAGGAGACATGGGAGACATGATTTTGATCCCTGGTCTGGGAAGAATCTCTGCTGGAGGAAATGGCAAGCCACTCCAGTAATTTTGCCTGGGAAATCCCACGGACAGAGGAGACTAGCGGGCATGGGGTCGTTCAAGAGTCAGATATAACTGAGCGTGTCTATGGTTTTGCATATGCTTTGCACACTCTCCACTGGGTGTCATTCCCTCCTCTTTACTCACTGTGCATCCCTAATTCTACTCAAGAGTGATCTACCAGCAAACCTCTTTCTCAAAGATTCAGAAGAGATGGGAGCTTCATTACCCTGAAACAGTAATTTTTGTCTTCAAGCTTTGCTAGCAAACTGCATGGAGATGTTCATCATAATAAATCCCTTTGATTCTTTAAGATTTGTTATTCCATTTCCTCACTTAACCTGTGATTTTCATAGATGCATGTACTCTGTGCCTGATACTAAGCAATCCTCAATAAGATCATGAGTATTCAGCAATCACATCTTCTTGCAACTCAGGACTGATGCTGAAGCTGAAGTTCTAATACTTTGGCCATTTGATGTGAAGAGATACTCATTTGAAAAGACCCTGATGCTGGGAAAAATTGAGGGCAGGAAGAGAAGGGGACGACAGAGGATGGGATGGTTGGATGGCATCACCAACTCAATGGACATGAGTTTGAGCAAACTCCAGTAGATGGTGAAGGACAGGGAAGCCTGGCATGCTACAGTCCATGGGTTGCATAAAGTTGGATGTGATTTAGCAGCTGAACAACAACAAGCTGGCTAAAGATAAATAAATGAATGAAAAAGAAATTTAAAAGAATGAAAACACCTTGCCATATCTAAACTATAGCAAATAAGAAGAAGCAATGTATTTAACTTTGTTAAAATCATCAGTATTCGTGTCTTTCAAATCTGTTTGAAAAGTGAAGAGGGAAATGAGAGAAAGAGAAATGAGAGAGAAAAAAAGGTTTAGAAAAAAGGCAAAACAAAGTATATTTTGTGATATGACTGCAGTTTTCTGGTGAACCTTAAACTAATTACAGACTTAAGCGAGCTATGTCCTAGTTTTCTTATTTTGTTAAATCTATGTAAGATTCTCCCAGCATGTAAGCAGTTCTCAAGGAATCTTTTGTGTGTGTGTTAGTCACTGAGTTATGCCTGACTCTTTGTGATCCCACAGACTGTAGCGCACCATGCTTCTCTGTCCGTGGAATTCTCTAGGCAAGAATACTGGAGTGGGTTGCCATTTCCTCCTCCAAGAGATCTTCCTGACCCAGGGATTAAACCCAGGTCTCCTACATTGCAGGCAGATTCTTTACTGTCTGACCTACCAGGAAACCTGAAGGAATCTTTTAGGTGCTTTTAAAAATCTGTATTAACATCACAGAGCAGTTTGGCTCACTAGGGCACTTCTATTTTAAGAGACCTGATGGCATGTGCATGCTTGCATGTGTGTGTGCTAAGTCATTTCAGTCATATCCAGCTCTTTGTGACACTATGGACTGTAGCCTGCCAGGTGCCTCTGTCCATGGAATTCTCCAGGCAAGAATAGGGGAGTGGGTAGCTGTGCTCTCCTCCAGGGGATCTTCCCGGCCCAGGGATCTAACTTTGCTTCTTTTATGTCTCTTGCATTGGCAGGTATATTCTTTACCACTAGCGCCACTTGGGAAGCCCTATCTGATAGCACACCAATAGCCAAAGAAGTAAGTGTAACTGAATGAATCTTCCCTGATGGCTCAGGTAAAGAACCTGCCTGCAATGCAGGAGACCCAGGTTTGATCCTTGGGTCAGGAAGATTCCCCTGGAGAAGGGAATGTCTACTCACTCCAGTATTCTTGCCTGGAGAATCCCATGGACAGAGAATCCTGGCTTGTCCATGGTGTCGCAAAGAGTCAGATAGGACTGAGTGACTAATACTTTCACTGATGAATTGGGGAAAGGGGTGGGTGTTTAGATTTTTATTCTGTTCTCACACCCACAGACCTGAACTTGTCTTTGTCTTTTAGCATCTCCATTTGCTTATCTCAGCTTGAATTTAAAACTGTTGGAGGATGGGAAACATAGAAGGATATTTTAGAGAAAGTGTTAGATGGAAAAGTGTATCTTACAATTTCTGGTTTACACAAACACACCAGATAGAGAGATAGAAAGACACATCTTTCAAGTGCCTCTTACATGCTAAGTGCTTTACATACCTTCATCTCATTACATCAGAGTTTTGAAGTGGATATTATGACTATTCTTCAAAAACACATTGAGACTTAGAGAGAGTGAACCACTTTAAAAAAGGTGGCAGTGCTAAGAAATAGAGAAAATGGATTCAAATGAAGGTCTGCCCAGACTGAAACCCATACTCTCTGCACCAAATCACTGCTAAATGCAATCTCTTTATAAAAAAAAAAAAAAAGTTCATTTCCAGGGGTTTGGAGTTAGGTGGCAGAACAGACCATACTCTTCCTTTACTTTGAGATCTTCCCCAGTAATACAGAAAATCTTGAAAGCAGGGAATTTGGAATGGAATTCTAATTTGCATGGGAAGTTCTACAAATCATTCTTTCATATCCCTATTTATCAAGTCACATTAAAGATCAAAGTCAATCACTTATTTTGAATTTAAGCACTTTTCAAACTATTATTTATTTGTAACTGTTAATATGTGCATGTGTCTTTGCCCAGCAGTGAATTAAAAATTTTTGACTACAAGCTTGAGTATTTCTTGCATTAAATAACTAACATAGGAAATTCAATATAAATTTTATCAAATAAGACCAAAAGCCAGAGAAGAACCAATGTCACCTCTTTTATTTGCAAAACATGGGTTCATCCATCTATAAAATAGGCTAAATATAAGTTCTATTAAACAGTGGTATCTAAAAATGCCTTGAGGTCTTCAAGAGGAAGCATCATTGGAATGCATTGTTGTTAAAAGAGTAACAATGATATAGAGTGATTTGTCATAGTATAATTAAATCATATGCAAAGGTAAAGACAACACAGAGAAGTAACTACAATTCTAAACTACTATAGTCATTACCCTTATATACAAACACACCTTAAAGATGTTGAACAGTTTCTGATATACTTGTAACACGAAACTTAAAAGAAGGAATATCACAGAATAGATTGGACTAGATTCCCTTTTCTCTCCCTTGTATACTCACAATACATGGCTAAATTTCTACGTTTTTATAGCTTTCTAAGTACTAAAATACAGATTTTGCCTATGTTCACTCACAGGCTATTGAGGGAGACCTTTATTATCTTTGCTATTTTCTGTCTCTAATTTCTGCTGTACAGTACAGATGCTCAAAATTTTGTGTTAAATATTTACTAAAAATGCATTACTGGTAATAGCTCTTAATTGAGATAAAACGATACAAGTTTTTGGAAATAGTTCTAAAGAGAAACTGTGAATTACATGCTAATGGTTTTAACAACTTTTGACAGTTCCATATTATCTGCCAAGTGAAGTCTATAAAAGAACAACTCATGCAGGGTGAGGGGAGAGGGTGCTTTAATAAAAGAACATTGGTTAAAATGCGCAAAACGGGCAGCATAAACGAGAGTCTGAGCTCCAGCAGACTTAAGAGTCCTCTTAAGAGTCTGTTTAAATACTTTGTATCAGATGTATTACAGAGTTGAATTAAGATGGTGGTGGTGGTGGGATATGTGTGAAAATTCTTGACTTAGAATTGGTAGAATTTGGAGACTGATTAGATATAGTAATGCAATAGACAGTGGCTATGTTTTTGAAGTCGGGTGATTCTGAGGCCAAAGCTCATTAAAGAAAAACAGAGGAGGGAGGAAGGAAAGAATGGTTCTGGGGAGATAAGATGCTTTCCATTCTGGACATGGATTCCTAACGACTTCTAAGCACTTCCTATGTGCCTTGGTAATGTATGCTGCTATCTTCTTTAAGTAAAAGTGATATAATTTTGACTTATTTCCTTTTATCTACAGTGAAGGCTGAGAATAATTGCTAAGTTTCCATTTTATCCTCTCAAAAAGTGTTTTCAGGTTAGCCTTTAGTATTTCCTTTGCTGGGCTAAATTCTAGTTTAACTATCTATCTGGCTTCTATTATCTGGTTCAATCATAATCTCTAATACTCTTTATACTTTTGCCTTATTTAGCCTGCTTTATATTTATATACATATATATGTGTATTTATATTTATATATATTTAAAATCACCTCTATCTGGGCAATGTAGACAAAAATATAGACTGCATTCCATTAAAGTGAGAAAATCATTCTCAAAGTATGCAGGGCATGGAAATGATGCTCACAGATAGAGATTGTTACAGATGATTCATAAACCTGGGTACTCTTTAGGGGCAAACATCCATGCCATTCTTCCAGAAATACCTCACTTCACTCATTTGAAGGGGACGGCAGTGCAACACCTTCCAATGAGTAACATTCTACTCAAACAAACTCATCTGGGGGAAGCCCTCACTGACTTTCCATGTTAGGCAAAGCCACATATTGTATCCTTATATTCCTCTCCTTCATAGCATTTGCAAGAATTGAGAATGTACTTCCATGTATATAACTATTTGACTAACTCTGCTTTTGCCAGCAGAATATACCTTCACAAGATTATATCTATTTCTTCTCAAAAATTATACTTATAATGTTCAGTGTAAACCCTTACAAAAACATCTAATAAATATGCAATGAAGGAGTGAAAGAGGCTGGAAAATTAATGTCAATATGGAAGAGACTTCTGAGTCTAAAATACATGATTCCATTGTTCCATTTAACTCTAAGAAACTGATTTGTTATCCTGTCAGAAAGTTTTGGGGTATTCAGTTTTCAAAATCTAATTTATAAATGAAGAAAATATATATTACAGGAATCATATATATATATATGTGTGTGTATATATATCATATTATGACTTTTAGCACAAACATAAAATAAAGCAAATGAAGATAAAGTCCTGGACAAGAAAACATATTCCCGTATTAGATCTGCTGGCAAGCTTCATATGAATATGGAATAAATTGTTGATCTACTTATATGCATGAGGTAGTTTGTTACAAACATTTATTTTTAGAGAATGTCACTTTCTAACTGCACAATAAATTGCTGTTATTTGCATAATAGAATTGTTTGCTACTTTGATTTTCTATCCAGATTGGGAATTATTAATATTTAGTCATACTTGAGATGGATGCTTTGTCACTGAATATGTTAAGTGTAAAGTGTATATCTCCATTATAGGTTTCATTTTCATTGTTACACTAAAACACACATACTCATCAAGGCTTCAGTGTGGCCTTGTTTAATGTCTGACAGTCAACAAATATTTAATGAACTGATGTTCAAGGAGGGTCCAAGAAGTAAGAGTTACTTTCAATTTCAAGGATGTTTACAGATCAGTAGCATAATTTACTTATTGAACTTTGTTATTGGTAAATTTACATAACCATTTTATGGTTGGTAAAAGGACATTTTCTAATGAACTCAACTTAATTGAAATTAAGAAATTATTAAAGTCTTAAAGTTTTCCAGGCATTTTTGAGTGCAAGTTTTTTAATTTTAATATATAGTCTATTATAGTATCACATTTAAATAGATACATATGCAAATTTAATTTTGTGTTCTGTGACTTTCATGTCATTTTGTTTTCTTTCTTTATTCTAAAAGCAATAAACTAACAAATACCATCACCCTCCAATAAGTAGGAAAAAAACTTGAGCACCTGATACAATGATACACTAAAAATTGTTTTCAAGAGGAAAATAGAAGATATACACCTTCTTATATATTCATTCCTACTGAATATGGTCATGGGTGGATATCAGATGCTTAAATATGGAGAGTCTACAGAATTGCTTAGAAATATGGAGTAAACCTCAGGGAATCAACAATATTACTGGGGCCCTCTCTGAGATGACAGCCATCCACTGAGAGGTTTTCTTTGATGCAGACAGAGTTAATAGTATCGACTAGGCCACCCTAAGTCCTAGTAGAGAACACTAGGATCAGACACTAAATTCTCAAGTTTCCTTTCTGTGGGAGGTTCCTTCTCTGATTCTAAAACTCTCCCAAATTTCCCTTCGATATTCTCCAATACGAAACTTGGCTATTATATTTCTAAGTGTAATCCCAAAAGTCGCTCTGAGAATTTATATCACTGACATAACTGGAAGATGCATTCTTTCTTTACTGTAGTTTTAACTGCTGTGAAGATAGGGTCTTGTGTAATTATTCATCCTTCTGTCCCTCATACTCAACATGGTGTCTAGAGTTTTGAAGGTGCTCAGTAATGATAGCTGAATGATTAAAACTATATTTTTAACTGTCTTACTTCACAGAAAATTTGAAGAATATAATATGCCATGCTAGCACAGTATCTAGTGCAGGGTGCCTCATTTTTACTTTCTCAACGTGGTTTAATGCATTATTTTCTTCTTTCCTAAAATGTAATAAGTGACTTTTAGAAAAGTTACATTCCATTACAGAACCTTGGACACAGAATATATCCATGGTAAGTCTAGGTATTACAGGTGTTATTTTGTCTAGGTGTTATTTTGGCTTGAGTTCCACAATAACTCTCTCTATTCCACCATCATAAAAACAAGTAATGCACATTTTATGTGGTACATTCAAAGGGCACTCTGGGAACAACTGGGGTTTAATGTCAGTTATCATGCTTAAATCAGTTTGAGTATGTGGATACTTTGGGAGAAGGTCACTTAACCTCTGAATTTCTTCAGATGACTTCTATCTTATAGACTTTTGTGAAGAGTAAATAAGTTAATGTATTTAAAATGCTCAACATAATGTTTAATACAGAAAATATCTCAATAAATGGCATTATACATATTCACTACTTCTCTACCGGTATGTTTTAAGTGTTTAGGCTAACATTAGAATATAAATAAAAGTGGAAGCAAGAGTAACAATAACAATACTTCTTGACCAAATTTTACACCTGGTTAAAGATTGAGAAAACTACCATTCTTGGGGAAAAAAAAAAAATGATAAAGTCAAGTTGGCAATTACTTAGGAAATTTGAAGCATTGTAAGTAAATTATATCCAATAATTTTAAAGTAGATAGTTCAATTTATGCACAGACATACTTTGACCTTTTCAAAATTTAACTGGATATGTGTATGATATGCCTACCAAGCTTTCTTAACAAAAACTAGGGAAAGGGCAGTTCACATAGTGCTAGCCATGAAATGATTAAATGAAATTATTGCAAGCTCTCACAATTCAATGGGTGGGAAATGTTTAATAATATTACTCAGAGAATCATATGATTACACAGGAAGTGGCACCAGGGCCATGTTTCTGCCAAAAGGCTTAAGCTTAAAAGTCAACCAGGAAGATAATGCGCATGACCCAAAAAGAGTAGAGTTAAAATGTCTCTTCTCTCAGAGTAGAAAAGGGAAGAACAAAGAACACTCAGAATACACTAGAGTAAAAATTTAAGAACTGTGCAAACAAGGACATAAACATTTCCTTATGACATGTAATGACCAGCAGTCATTTTACAAATACATAGTTAAGAAAGGTATTATTTCTATAGAAATAAGACGGTTAAAAGATTAAAGATAACATGAATTTGGAGCAATATTAGTGAAGCTGACCTTTCCTTCATAGGAGTCCTGACAAGAATACGGAATCCTAATATAAAGGAGAAAAGAACACAGAATAGCATATGTAAATGAGCAAAACTTGGAAACTGCAAGAAGAGTAACACAGCAGTGCCATTCATTCTTTAATCCAAAATGAGCTGACATTTTTCACCATATTTTTGGTAACAAGAGAACTAGAAAACATTGTCTGAGACTTCCTTGGTGGATCAGTGGATAAGAATTTGCCTACCAATGCAGGGGACGTGGGTTCGACCCCTGGTCCAGGGAAGATACCACATGCCACGGAGCAACTAACCCCACGCACCATGCAGCACAACTTCTGAGCCAGTGCGCTAGGGCCTGCGAGCCACAGCTGCTGAGCCTGTGTGCTGCAGCTACTTAAGCCTGCGTGCCCTAGAGCCTGTGCTCTGTAACAAGAGAAGCCACTGCAATCACAAGCTCTTGCACCCAAGGAAGAAAGAATAGCCCCTGATTGCCCCACCTAGAGAAAGCCAGTGTGCAGCAAAAGAGACCTACTGCAACCAAAACTAAATAAATAAATACTTTTTTTAAAAGAAAGTATTATCTAAATCAACTTTTAATTTGAACTCTGTAATAAGATTATATGTGTAAGATAATTGTAAAGTAGAGAACATACTCATTGCTTGAATAGTTGTTTAGAGATTCTTACAGTGTTAATATTCTGAGTTAAAGAACTCATCTGGGAAGTCACACAGATAACAATCTATCAAATAGATTAAATCTGAAAAGTTTTATGCAATATACTATCATCTTCACAGTATAATGCTGTACTGGGCTTATTTAATATGATATGTCTAGGTCTCAGAAGTTATTTATTTAAAGGAGATATTTTGTTTGAAAGTATAGTTAAAGCATCACAAACTCACTCTGGAAAATCTCCAAAATCTTACTTGTCAAAATTATTTGCCAAAAATACTATGTTTGTTTTTTATTATACTGAAGAAATTATTTTTTTTAATTTTTTTCTAAATGGAAAAAGCCTTCTACATGATATTCTTCTTTCACACTAAATTTTGAAATTTAGCTTCATTCAAAAAATGTTGCCATAGGGCTATGACACTATTAGCTAAATACCCTGAACTTTTTCTTCAGTAAGAAATGTGGTGATACACAGAAACAAACACACAAGATTGAAGGAACATTTTTGATACTATAAGAAAGTGTTAGCTTATTATCATGGGATGAAGTTCATTTTCAACTGTTCATTGGTGCTGTGGGAAAGCGTGGCTCTCTCCTGAGCTCCTTGGCACAAATCCACAGAGGAAATAAAAATTCAACTGCATATTTTCTTAGTTGGAAATACATACCATTTGCTGTTGAACAGACATCAAAGCAATACAGAGTCAATAAAGCTAAATGACTGGTCAATGCAGTGAACTTACAGAATTTTTATTCCACCATTAACAATGACCACTACTTCTGTAGTATTTATTGCATGACTCACACGTCAAAATCAATCCAGAACAATGAGAACCCAGTCTAGTTGGAAAGAAAATAAAACAAAACAAAAAAAGCAATGCATCATAAGCAATGCATACACAAATGCATACAGTGCATCATAAAAGGCATGATGAAGAAGGACATTAGAGGATGGACGTGACTTATAGTTGTGGAAGAGGTAGTAAGTGAATTTTAAGAAGGATTAGGGTATCTCTAGGATCAAGTGGGCCTTAGAAAGCATCACTACGAACAAAGCTAGTGGAGGTGATGGAATTCCAGTTGAGCTATTTCAAATCCTAAAAGACGACACGGTGAAAGTGCTGCACTCAATATGCCAGCAAATTTGGAAAACTCAGCAGTGGCCAAAGGATTGGAAAAGGTCGGTTTTCATTCCAATCCCAAAGAAAGGCAATGCCAAAGGATGTCCAAACTACCACACAATTGCATTCATCTCACACACTAGTAAAGTAATGCTCAAAATTCTCCAAGCCAGACTTCAGCAATATGAGAACCGTGAACTTCCAGATGCTCAAGCTGGTTTTAGAAAAGGCAGAGGAACCAGAGATCAAATTGCCAACATCCGCTGGATCACGGAAAAAGCAAGAGAGTTCCAGAAAAATATCTATTTCTGCTTTATTGACTATGCCAAAGCCTTTGACTGTGTGGATCACAATAAACTGTGGAAAATTTTGAAAGAGATGGGAATACCATACCACCTGACTTGCCTCTTGAAAAACCTATATGCAGGTCAGGAGGCAACAGTTAGAACTGGACATGGAACAACAGACTGGTTCCAAATAGGAAAAGGAGTACATCAAGGCTGTATATTGTCACCCTGCTTATTTAACTTATATGTAGAGTATATCATGAGAAACGCTGGGCTGGAAGAAGCACAAGCTGAAATCAAGATTGCCGGGAGAAATATCAATAACCTCAGATATGCAGATGACACCACCCTTATGGCAGAAAGTGAAGAGGAACTAAAAAGCCTCTTGATGAAAGTGAAAATGGAGAGTGAAAAAGTTGGCTTAAAGCTCAACATTCAGAAAACGAAGATCATGGCATCTGGTCCCATCACTTCATGGAAAATAGATGGGGAAACAGTGGAAATAGTGTCAGATTTTATTTTTGGGGGCTCCAAAATCACTGCAGATGGTGATTGCAGCCATGAAATTAAAAGATGCTTACTCCTTGGAAGGAAAGTTATGACCAACCTAGATAGCATATTGAAAAGCAGAGACATTACTTTGCCAGCAAAGGTTTGTCTAGTCAAGGCTATGGTTTTTCCAGTGTTCAAGTATGGATGTGAGAGTTGGATTGTGAAGAAAGCTGAGCGTCAAAGAATTGATGCTTTTGAACTGTGGTATTGGAGAAGACTCTTGAGAGTCCCATGGACTGCAAGGAGATCCAACCAGTCCATCCTAAAGGAGATCAGTCCTGGGTGTTCATTGGAAGGACTGATGCTGAGGCTGAAACTCCAATACTTTGGCCACCTGATGCGAAGAGTTGACTCATTTGAAAAGACTCTGATGCTGGGAAGGATTGAGGGCAGGAGGAGAAGGGGACAACAGAGGATGAGATGGCTGGATGGCATCACTGACTCGATGGACGTGAGTCTGAGTGAACTCCAGGAGTTGGTGATGGACATGGAGGCCTGGCGTGCTGCGATTCATGGGGTTGCAAAGAGTCAGACACGACTGAGCTACTGAATTGAACTGAGGATGATTTAAGAACATAAGTGTGTATATGTTGATTTCTCCATCTAGAAGGACATCAGGACTGAGGACTGAAGTAATTTCAGTACAATCAAAGTGCGAATTAAAGATGATACATTGGGAAGTTGGTATTCACACATATGCACTACTGTGTAGAGTAAGATAGATTGCTAGTGGCAACCTGTTGTATAGCACAGGGATCAGCTCGGTGCTCTGTGGTGCCCTAGATGAGTGGGATTGGGAGTGGGTGGGAGAGAGTGTCCAAAAGAGAGTTGGTATATGTATATGTGTGGCTGATTCACTTCAGTGTACAGCAGAACACAACATTGTAAAGCAACTATACCCCAATTAAAAAAAAAAAAAAAAAAGACGATGGGGGCTGCAGGAGATGTGGGGAAAGGTGCATCAAATATGAAAGCCCCTCCATGATCAGAATCCTAATTTCTACTTCTATTTATGGAAGGGAAGTGGGATACCATTGGAGGATTTTAAGTAATTTAAAATTTTGCAAACACAAATACGATTCCTTTGTCTACTGTTGGAGAGGACCAAGGCTGAGTATGAGATCGTCTCAGGAGCTATGGCAGTGTTTCAAGTGAGTGACTGCAGTGCCTTCAAAGAGGATATCAGTGGTAAGAATGAAAACAATTCAGATGACTTGAGAGGGGATGCAGAACTAATGGATAAGTTTTAGTGACATTTTTTCTGTATCAACCTGAAGCTGATGTTACAGTTTAGGCTATGGACAAAACTATATGTAGCTATGTCACCCAAAGTCATACTCAGTAGAACTGACATGAAGTACCATCAGTCTTAGTATGACCTTAATGACACCACTCTTCTGCTGGTCTTGACAATGCCAAGCAACACCAACCTAGTTTCTTAACCGGACTGCACCAGTGAGTCAGCCAGGCACAGAGGACTCTGCTAGAAGCACAGAGAAGTCCATGAGGCTCTGCTCAGAATTACAGAACATGATGGCAACAGGATTATGTAGGGGTCTAGTGATTTAACCCACCATTTACCTTGGGTTCTGCCACAACTTTCTCTCTCTTATCTTGTTTTATTTTCCTTAATAGCATTCCTTACCACTTGATATATGTTTATTTGCCTATTTATTTTATGCCTCTCTCATTATTTCCCCTCATTTCTAGGCCATGTAAACTTAATGAGATGAGGGAATATACCTTTTCTCCTTCTAAATCTTTGCACAATGAGAAAAGAACCAACTATTACACATAAATCAGAGTTGGTGAGATTTTAGGGTACCAGGTTTTCTATAAAGTTGTATAATTATTCTTTAAAATGGTCATGAGTAATTACTTTTTGAAAAAAAATTACTAGAAGGAAGGAAGGAACAGAGAGAGGAAAGGAGGAAGGAAGTTAGAAACACAGTAGGAAAAACTTCTTTTTTAGTGTGAAAAGTTTTGTATAATGTATTTAGTTAAACCATGATCTAGGAATGCTTTTTTTTATTCTTAATATATTTTTCTTTGGTATTAAAAAATCAAATATAATCATATACCATTAATAGTCTGTACAATCTGTGAAATCTCTTTTATATCTATCTCCTCTTATTGAAACTGCAAGCATCTCTTAATCAGGACTAATTTTTCTACTTTCTTTTCAATGAGAAAATCCAGAATATTAAATAAATAATCATCTGTTTAATTGAAATAGAGCTGTGATATTATTCAAAAAAACAAAGTAATTTTAAGTACAAAATTGTGTTCTATGTTTCTACTATAGTAAACAAGTTCACTATGTTAATATCTGGAGGCAAAATATACCATTTATTACCGTGTACTTGTCAGACAGTATATTAACTACCATATGCATGTTAGTATATTCCTTTCTCAAAACACATCTTTAAATTAGAAGTATTCTCATTTCACAGATAAAAAAAAAAGTTTAGAGAAAAAATGCCAAATTAACTTGACTCACTATCACCAAAACTGAAATTGAAATCTAGGTCTGTTTATTTCCAGGGTCTTTATTTTTCTCAACACACAAGTACTTGTGTTCTTATTCTGTTTTGTCACTGTAGCTGTGAATAAGTCTAAATTTTCTGAATAACTCAATAAACGTTTATCAAGTGCTATTACATATGCTTGCCTGCTTGACTATCTATCATATATATATATATATTTATATGTACTTTGTCACTCTTTCTAAACTGCCTTACTTCCTTCTCATAGTGAAGATTTATCCAACACAGTAAGATAAAATTTATTTTAAAATAAACAAGAAAACTAAAGTAGAAGAGGAATAACTGTGACTAATAAAGATGGAACTTGGATAAGGTTATTGTGCTACATAAATCAGGTAAACTTACTCAAAGCTAGCCAAAAATTAATCATTAAATCATTTCTAACAGTCATGCTGCTGCTGCTAAGTCACTTCAGTTGTGTCCGACTCTGTGTGACCCCAGAGATGGAAGCCCACCAGGCTTCCCCATCCCTAGGATTCTCCAGGCAAGAACACTGGAGTGGGTTGCCATTTCCTTCTCCAATGCATGAAAGTGAAAAGTGAAAGTGAAGTCGCTCAGTCGTGTCCGACTCTATCGACCCCATGGACTGCAGCCTACCAGGCTCCTCCGTCCATGGGACATAATATGAATTAGCTATAACATTTACAGTTGGTATTATGGGAAAACAAACAAACAGAAAAACAACACAGAGCTACATTCTGGGTAAATATAATTATTCCTGATGGTGAAAAATGAAAATTCTCCTATATGATTAGTGTGTTTGTCCATTAGTAGCCACCCAAGCCAGACTCAGTAAGTGAACTGCTGAAATCATAAACAGCACTCTCTAGCACAAAGTAAGGAGAAGGTAATGGCAACCCACTCCAGTACTCTTGCCTGGAAAATCCCATGGATGGAGGAGCCTGGTGGGCTGCAGTCAGTCCATGGGGTCGCTAAGAGTCGGACACAACTGAGCGAATTCACTTTCACTTTCACTTTTCACTTTCCTGCACTGGAGAAGGAAATGGCAACCCACTCCAGTATGCTTGCCTGGAGAATCCCAGGGATGGGAGCCTGGTGGGCCGCTGTCTATGGGGTCACACAGAGGCGGACATGACTGATGTGACTTAGCAGCAGCAGCAGCAGCACAAATTAAGTCTTTTTCAGGCTGTTTTGCATCAAGTCTCTCAACGTAACTAATTACATCATAGCCAAATTTGACTTACCCAGTACAGTTATATGGTAACTGAAGTTAGTGCTGTCAGTATGACACTTGACAGGTTTAATTTGCAAATAAATTTTACGATACCAAGAAGAACATTTCTATCATGTGTGAGGCAACATGTGTCCATGTTGGGACAGACCCCATGACAAGGGGCTGTGGGCAGCCTCTAGGAGCTGAAGATGACTTCTAATCAACACCCAACAGGAAGCCTAGACTTTCAGTCTTACAGCTGCAAAGAAAATATATTCAGCCAACAATGCAATTGAATTTGGAACTGGATTCTCCCCTACTCAAGCCTCCACGTGAGAATGCAGTGCAGCTGAATCCTTGATTGCAGACTACTGAGATTCTAAGAAGAGAACTCAGTAAAGCCAAGTTCAGACTCTTTAACTCACAGAAACTGTGAGATAACAAATGTGTGTTTTTTGTAATCCAGTAAGTGTGTGAAATTTTGTAACCTGCATAGAAAACTTTATCTAAATATGTGCTTTCTCTATCCTACAAAAGGAAGAGTATATATTATTTCATGCCACAGAATCTTGATACATTCATTCAGAAGCAACATATATTGCTTTAGCTGGAATTTTATTATCAGACAAAGTCATCATGTAAATGATCAAAAGGATAGGAAAATGTGTTACTGCTATAAACCTAAAAGAGGTGAATAACTGGAATATATGTGGAAATAGCACCAATGACAACCACATGCCTTTTACAGTGCGTAAATTTCTGTCAAACAAGACATAAACTGTGATGGAAATAAATATCCTAAATTAATGTAATAGAAGGAGAATTACCCAGTGCTAAATCAGAGCTTTTCTGACAGTCATACTTCTTCAGTAGATCTGTGATTAAAATTCTTCCCAGAATAAATGCAATCAATAAATATTCCCCTATCAGAAGAGTAACATCAAAAAAAATAATTGTTAACCACACTAAATACTTTTACAAATAATTATTTTACTGATATAGTAAGATAATACTACTCATTAGAATTCATTATTATATTTTTCTAATATCTCAGCAAACATATCAAACATGTTTTAAAAAAGCAGTGCCAAATTAGACTCTCGTTTTTTCTTAACCATCTATTCTAATGTATCATACAATAGATCTTTTCAGCAAATTAAAAAAACAACCTTCGTAAAATACATAAAGTTTTGGTTCCCTAGTTACTAATGAATTTGACCTTCTAGTTTAGTAATTTCTAGCTGACTTACAGAAAATAAGGCTCCCCTGCTGACTTAGATGATAAAAAGATCCATCTGCAGTATGGGAGAAGTGGGTTTAAACCCTGGGTTGGGAGGATCCCTTGGAGGAGGGCATGACAACCCACTCCAGTATTCTTGCCTGGAGAATCCCCATGGACAGAAGAGCCTGGTGGGCTACAGTCCATGAAGAGTTGGACATGACTGAGCAACTAAGCACAGCACAGAAAATAGTTACAATCTAAACAAGTACATATATTTTATGTTTAGTCTATCCAAGTAACCCATATAGACATTCTGACCTTGATTTTCCATTTTGTCTCAAAAAACTAAAAATGTAAAATCACATAAATATCTATATTCAATATACTAGAGCCACCTAGTATATTGTATGTGTATTTGAATTTAAGAACATATTTGAAACAGTCAAGTTTAGGGCTTGAAAATCTTTCATTTACAACATCACGATAGTAAAATTCTTATAAAAACATCTCTACAATAGAACTCAAGTATACTTGTAGATAAAATGTATAGGATGAGAAGAGCTTGATATCTCTTTTTACTTGGTTTAGTAAAAAGTCTGCTTATTGAAAATGATATGAAAATTACTAATTTATATAGGTATCTGTACGTGGCTATGAAAGTTTAAGGATGAATTTAATGTAACCCAAAGCCCATGTCAGGGAGTGGGGGAGTTCATTTGATGTTATAATTCTATTTCTTTATGTGTATGTATTTTTTTTAAATAGTATTTTCTGAGAGACTATCAACTAATAAAGAAGCACACGTTGGTACTCAGGGTGGATGGTTGATCATGGAATAGTTCCTAAAGAAACTTAAAATAATAAATAGTGTTGTCTTTTTTTTTTAAATGTACTGTTTAGTGGTTACTGTTTTCATGATCTTGCTAAAGACTTTAAATGAATTTACAGTTGTTCATCATAACAATCTTAAGTAAAATTTTCCAACACATCAATGAGGATATTAGGGCTTAGGCAGATCCAGTAAGCTAGTCAAGATCACACCACTATTAATAATAAATGGTGGAATTTGGATTCTAAATGAGATTTTCACTTACTTGACCATCCTACCTCTGAAAGAGTAAATAAGAGTCCACAAGAAAGTGCAGAAACTTTCAACATAAAGGTGGGCAGAGATAGCAAATACCATGATAAAAGTCATTCAAAATGATTGGAAATTAGGATGAAATTAAGGAAGTAGAAGTATAATTATTAATAAAGCTGAGTTCATTATGAGCTTCCCAGGTGGCACTAAATGGTAAAGAACCCACCTGTCAATGCAGGAGACACAAGACATGAGGGTTTGATCACTGAGTTGGGAAGATTCCCTGGAGCAGGGCATGGCAACCCAATCCAATATTCTTGCCTGGAGAATTCCATAGACATAGAAGCCTGGCACACTACAGTCCATAGGGTTACAAAGAACTGGACATGACTGAAGTGACTGAGCAAGCACATGAGTCCATTATTGGTCTTATAATGGAGGAGGATGTGATTCAGTATCTATCAGGAAATTGTGGATAGACAGTGTTGAATTATGAAGCTATACACACACACACACACACACACACACACACACACACACACACACACACACATATATATAGTAAAAGAAAGAGCATTACCACTGAGGGTTGATAGGAAGAGATTATTAGGGAATATTATGAACAGGTATATACCAACAAATTAGATAGCTTAGGTGAAATTCAAAATTTCTAGGGACATAAACTACCAATACTGACTCGAGGGAAAAAAATTGTATAATCTTACATCAAGCAAGAATGAATTAGTAATTTTAATAATTCTCACAGAGAAAAACCAAGAATCAGAGGACTTGTGAATCCTATCAAATATTTCTTAAAAAAAAAAAAAAAAGAATTAACAACCCTTCACAAACTTTTCCCAAAATAGAAGAGGAAGAAAAATATTCCCACTCAGTCTAGAAAATTCAGTACTAAGCTAATGCCAAAATCAGATAAAGACATCTCAAGAAAAGTCCAATGCAATATTTCTTACAAATATAGATGCAAAAATCACCAGCAACATACTAGCAAACTAAAGCCAGAAATAATAAAAAAGCATTACACATATGACTAAGTGGGATTTATTTCAGGAATTCACAAGAAATGTATTCAATATAGGCACACCAATCAATATGGCTCATGATATTAATAGAATAATGGACAAAAACTAAGTAACTCGCTCAAAAAATTCAAAAGGAACATTTGGAAAAATTATATTTTTTTGATGAACCTTTTCATGATTCATACAAACCAGAATCAACAAATTAAGAATAGAAGAGAACATTGTCAACCTCATAAAGCTTATCTCTAAAATACCCATCAATAAATCATATTGGTGAAAAGATATGAAACACAAAGCTTTCCTATATATTAAGAACAAAATAAGCATGTCTAATTTCACTGCTTCTCTCAACATTTTACTACTGTAGGTTCAGGCCAGAGCAAAGAGGCAAAATAAAAAGAAAAGATAGTCAAAATGGAAAGGAAAAGTAAATCTATTCCATTTTCAGAGGGCAGATCTTGTGTCTAAAGTTCAGTTCAGTTCAGTTGATCAGTCATGTCCAACTCTTTGTGACCCCATGAATTGCAGCATGCCAGGCCTCCCTGTCCATGATCAATTCCTGGAGGCCACCCAAACCCATATCCATTGAGTTGGTGATGCCATCCAACCATCTCATCCTCTATCGTGCCCTCCTCCTGCCCTCGATCTTTCCAGCATCAGGGTCTTTTAAAATGAGTCAGCTCTTCACATCAGGTGGCCAAAGTATTGGAGTTTCAGCTTCAACATCAGTCCTTCCAATGAACACCCAGGACTGATCTCCTTTAGGATGGACTGGTTGGATCTCCTTGCAGTCCAAGGGACTCTCAAGAGTCTTCTCCAACACTACAGTTCAAAAGAATCAATTCCTCTGCACTCAGCTTTTATTATAGTCCAACATTCACATCCATACATGACCACTGGAGAAACCATAGCTTTGACTAGACTGACCTTTGTTGATAAAACAATGTCTCTGCTTTTTAATATGCTGTCTAGGTTGGTCATATCTTTCCTTCCAAGGAATAAGCATCTTTTAATTTCATGGCTGCAATCACCATCTGCAGTGATTTTGGAGCCCAGAAAAATATAGTCTGACACTGTTTCCACTGTTTCCCCATCTATTTTCCATGAAGTGATGGGACGGGATGCTATGATCTTTGTTTTCTGAATGTTGAGCTTTAAGCCAACTTTTTCACTCTCCTCTTTCACTTTCATCAAGAGGCTCTTTAGCTCTTCTTCACTTTCTGCCATAAAGGTGGTGTCATCTGCATATGTGAAGTCATTGATATTTCTCCTGGCAATCTTGATTCCGGCTTGTTCTTCCTCCAGCCCAGCTTTTCTCATGATGTACTCTGCATATAAGTTAAATAAGCTGGGTGACAATATATAGCCTTGATGTACTCCTTTTCCTATTTGGAACCAGTCTGTTGTTTCATGTCCAGTTCTAACTGTTGCTTCCTGACCTGCATACAGGTTTCTCAAGAGGCAGGTCAGGTGTTCTGGTATTCCTATCTCTTTCAGAATTTTCCATAGTTTATTGTGATCCACACAATCAAAGGCTTGGCATAGTCCATAAAGCAGAAATAGATGTTTTTCTGGAACTTTGTTGTGTCTAAAAGGTCTTAAGAAATCCACCAAAAAAGGTGTGCAGGTGTGTGGTGGGGGAGACCTATTAAAACCAAAACTTTAGCAAATTTGCAGCATCAGTTCAGTTCAGTTCAGTTGCTCAGTCATGTCCGACTCCTTGGGACCCCATGGACTGCAGCATGCCAGGCCTCCAGGTCTATCTCCAGTTCCCGGAGTTCACTCAAACTCATGTCCATCAAGTCAGTGATGCCATCCAACCATCTCATCCTCTGTCATCCTTTTCTCCTCCCACCTTCAATTTTTCCCAGCATCAGGGTCTTTTCAAATGAGTCATTTCTTCCCATCAGGAGGCCAAACTATTGGAGCTTCAGCTTCAAAATCAGTCCTTCCAATGAATATTCAGGACTGATTTCCTTTAGGACTGACTGGTTGGATCCCCTTGCAGTCTGAGTGACTCTCAAGTCTTCTCCAACACTGCAGTTCAAAAGCATCAATTCTTTGGTACTCAGCTTTCTTATAGTTCAACTCTCACATCTATACATGACTACTGGAAAAACCATAGCTTTGACTGGATGGACCTTTGTCAGCAAAGTAACATCTCTGCTTTTTAATATGCTGTCTAGGTTGGTCATAACATTTCTTCCAAAGAGTGTCTTTTATTGCCATGGCTGCAGTCATGATCTGCAGTGATTTTGGAGGCAAATAAAGTCTGCCACTGTCTCCACTGTTTCCCCATCTATTTCATGTGAAGTGATGGGACCAGATGCCATGATCTTAGTTTTCTGAATGTTGAGTTTTAAGCCAGCTTTTTCACTCTCCTCTTCACTTTCTTCAAGAGGCTCTTTATCTCTTTTTCCCTTTCTGCCATCAGGATTGTGTTATCTGCATATCTGAGGTTATTGGTATTTCTCCCAGCAATCTTGATTCCAGCTTGTGCTTCATCAGCCCAGCATTTCTTATGATAAAATCTGGATATAAGTTAAATAAGCAGGGTGACAATATACAGCTTTGAAGTACACCTTTCCCTATTTCAAACCAGTCTGTTGCTCCATGTCCAGTTCTAACTGTTGCTTCCTGACCTGCATACAGATTTCTCAGAAGGCTGGTCAGGAGATCTCATAGTCCCATCTCTTGAAGAATTTTCCACAGTTTGCCTTGATCCACACATTGAAAGGCTTTGGCATAGTCAATAAAGCAGAAGAAGATGTTTTTCTGGAATTTTCTTGCTTTTTCAATGATCCAACGGATGTTGGCAATTTGGTCTCTGGTTCCTCTGCATTTTCTTTCTTTCTTTTTTTTTTCTTTTTAAATTTTATTTTATTTTTAAACTTTACAATATTGTATTAGTTTTGCCAAATATCGAAATGAATCCGCCACAGGTATACCTGTGTTCCCCATCCTAAACCCTCCTCCCTCCTCCCTCCCCATTCCATCCCTCTGGGTCATCCCAGTGCACCAGCCCCAAGCATCCAGTATCCTGCATTGAACCTGGACTGGGGACTCGTTTCATACATGATATTATACATGTTTCACTGCTATTCTCCCAAATCTGCATTTTCTAAAACCAGCTTGAACATCTGAAATTTCATGGTTCACGTAATGTTGAAGCCTGGCTTGGAGAATTTTGAGCATTACTTTACTAGCATGTGAGATAAGTGCAGTTGTGTGGTAGTTTGAGTATTCTTTGGCATTGCCTTTCTTTGGGGTTGGAATGAAAACTGACCTTTTCCAGTCCTGTGGCCACTGCTGAGTTTTTTAAATGTGCTGGCATATTGAGTGCAGCACTTTCACAGCATCATCTTTCAGGATTTGAAATATCTCAACTGGAATTCCATCACCTCCACTAGCTTTGTTCGTAGTGATGCTTTCTAAGGCCCACTTGACTTCACATTCTAGGATGTCTGGCTCTAGGTGAGTGATCATACCATCATGGTTATCTTGGTTGTGAAGATCTTTTTTGTATAGCTCTTCTGTGTATTCTTGCCACCTCTTCTTAATGTCTTCTGCTTCTGTTAGGTCCATACCACTTCTGTCCTTTATTGTGCCAATCTCTGCATGAAATGTTCCCTTGGTATCTATAATTTTCTTGAAGATGATTTGCAGCATACAAATCAACATAAAAATATCAAATACATTTTTATACATTATCAGTGAACCATCCAAAATAAAATTAATGAAACAATTTCATTTAGAATATTATCAGAAAGAAATATGCAGAAATAAACTTAACAAAACAAAGATTTGTACAGTGAAACTACAAAACATTATTGAAAGACAGTAAAGGGTACAGTCAATGGAAAAGACATGTTTATCAGTTAGAAGATTTAATACAGTTGGGATGACAGTATTACCCAAATGTCTCTAACTCAACACCATCCCTAGCAAAATTTCAGCTGTTATTTTTTTTTTTTGCATAACCTGACAAGATGAACCTTAATCTCATCCAGAAATTCAAGAGATCCCTAACGGACAACATAATCTTCAAAAAGAACCAAGTTGGAGGACTCACATTGTCCAATTTCCTAATTTACTGCAAGACAACAGTAATGAAAACATTGTGGTGCTCAAATTAGGACAGAAATACATATTCACGGAATGGAATTGAGAGTCCAAAAAGGAACCCATATGCCTACAGCCAACTGATTTTTGACAAAGGAGCTGAGATCATTCAAACAAGGAAAGAACAATCTTTTCAACAAATGGTGCTGCCATAGCTGTTTATCCACATGTGTAGGAATAAAATTGGACCTCTTAGACTCTACATAGAAATTAATTCAAAGTGTATGACTGCCCTAAATATAAGATCTACAACTAACCTAAAACTATAAGACACTCAGAGGAAAACTTAGGAGTGATTCTTGACTTTCGTGTAGACAAAGCTTTCTTATACACAACAACTAACACACAAGCGACAAAAGAAAATGTAGACCACTGATCACTTCCCAAGGTGTCACAGCAATGTCAAATTGCTCTAGAAGTTTCTAAACTCTTACTCTCATTTGTGTACTTAACACTGCATTCTGATAACAAAGAATTTATGTAGTAGTGGCTCCGTTGTAAACAATCCTCCTCACAAAGCAGGAAATGTAGGCTCGAACCCTGGGTTGATAAGATCCCCTGGAGAAGGTAAAGGCTACTCACTCCAGTATTCTTGCCTGGGAAATTCCATGGACAGAGGAGTCTGGGGGGCTACAGCCCACAGGGTCGTAGAAGAGATGGACACGACTTAGAGACTAAATGACAACAACAAAAAATGGCCTCTGAAGCATATTTTGAGTTGTACTAGTCGAGTTAATTAAAAAAAAAGAAAAATAGAAAGGGAGGTAGATAGGTAATGAGGGATGTAGATAGGGAAGGAGGAAGGAAGGAAAGAAGAAAGGAAAGGAAGCAAACAGGAAAAGTAATGCTCTCGAGTATAACGACTTTCATCTTTAATAGGAACTAAAATAGGCAATTGAAATTAACAACAGTTTAATAAAGTAGCAATACAACTGCTTTGTTTATCAAGCTAAAGGCCCAGGATCACCATTTAAATAGATATACTTTCAGAGTTATCAACAGATCCATTCTGAGTAACCAAAATATATAAATAATTATAGCAGTTACACTTTGAAATGGCACTTTTAATTGCAAGTTTTCTGCCCATAGACTTACAGTATGCTTTCAGCAAAACTTTGGGGTTTTATTAGGCCAAACAACTATAAAATATGTTTTATAAAGTAGTTACCAATGGTTATTATTTGCTCAGAGAAGAGAAATCAATAAGTAGATAAATATCTTACTATTCTATGACTATTCTATTCTATTCTGCAGCCCATGGGGTCACAGAGTCGGAAATGACTGAGCGACTGAACTGAACTGAACTGAAGTCTATGACAATATTATAATGGATACATAAGAGGTTGTGCTATTTTTCAGGGGAAGTAAACTAAATACCATATGGCCTGTGTTTATATATTCCCTTCTAAGCTTTCTGTAAGCTGTATGCTGATGGAAGGCTACTTTTTCTATGTTGCTAGACTAGGATGTCCTGACTTGCATGTGAAGTATTTAAGTTTAAGGTCAATCATTTGCTCTCTCACTTCAATTAAGAGGGCATGGCCTCATAGTTTAATTTACAACGGCCAGTTAAACTCCCTAGAAAATGCTTTAGAGTGCCCAAATAGCAATTAGTCATTGAAAAAAAAAAAAAAAAGATGCAGCAGAGTTCAAATAACTATCAGATTAGCACATGTATCACACAAATTATTTTATTAACTCATTAGTAGAGTGCTTGGGTAAAGAAATGGTGTTTTCTAAACTGTATAAAGATTCTAGGAAAAATTAAAAATTAGATAAAATGTATATTATATTGACAAGTAAACTAAAGAGGAAAATGATTCTTTGGCAACTTTCTGTTGGTTTTAGGAAAAAAAGATGCTTTTTGTTTTTTAAAACACAGTTTGATATTATTTGTTTCCATATTTTAATTTGTCTCATATCAATGTTTTGATAATCTAAGTGACTTGTAAGTCAGAGGAGAAAAGGAGAGGTATTATACAAAGTAGTAGCTATCATTTGATTGGCTGCTGCTAAGTCGCTTCAGTCGTGTCCGACTCTGTGCGACCCCATGGACTGCAGCCTACCAGGCTTCTCCGTCCATGGGATTCTCCAGGCAAGAACACTGGAGTGGGTTGCCATTTCCTTCTCCAATGCATGAAAGTGGAAAGTGAAGTCGCTCAGTCGTGTCTGACTCTTAGCGACCCAATGGAGTGCAGCCTACCAGGCTCTTCTGTCCAAGGGATTTTCCAGGCAAGAGTACTGGAGTGGGGTGACATTGCCATTGATTGGCACTTCCATATAAAGATCCATGAAAATATCAAAGATTTAAAGAATGAGTTATAATGACCTTATTGACCTCGTTTGTCAAAAGCTTTTTTTTCCCCAGAATTTAAGTAGCAGAGGCATATTTATCTACAGAATTATCTTCTTTGGAGTATCAGTTCAGTCACAGGAGGATAAGGGGACAAAAGAACATGAGATGGTTGGATGCCATCACCAACTCGATGGACATGAGTTTGAGCAAGCTCCAGGAGTTGGTGATGGACAGAGGAGCCTGGCATGCTGCAGTACATGGGGTGGGTTGCAAAGAGTTGGAAGAACTGAGCAACTGAACTGAACTGAAACATATATCCCCTAATTCATGGTGATGGACAGAGAAGCCTGGCATGATGTCCATCACCAACTCCCAGAGGTTGCTCAAACTCATGTCCACCGAGTTGGTGATGCCATCCAACCATCTCATTTTCTGCTGTCCTCTTCCCCTCCTGCCTTCAATATTTCCCAGCATCAGGGTCTTTTCCAATGAGTCAGTTCTTCACATCAGGTGGCCAAAGTATTAGAGCTTCAGCTTCAGTCCTTTAAATGAATATTCAAGACTGATTTCCTTTAGGATTAACTGTTTGGATCTCCTTGCTGTCCAAGGGACTCTCAAGAGTCTTCTTCAACACCACAGTTCAAAAGCATCAATTCTATAGCAAAACCAATACAATATTGTAAAGTAATTAGCCTCCAATTAAAATAAATAAATTTAAATTTAAAAAACAGGAGCATCAATTCTTCTGTGCTCAGCATTCTTTATAGTCCAACTCTCACATCCATACATGACTACTGGAAAAACCATAGCTTTGAAGATGGACCTTTGTCAGCAAAGTAACATCTCTGATTTTTAATATGTTGTCTAGGTTGGTCATAACTTTTCTTCTGAGGAGCAGATGTCTTTTTATTTCATGGCTGCAGTCAGCATGTACAGAGATTTTGGAACCCAAGAAAATAAAGCCTGTTGTTGTTTCCAATGTTTCCTCATTTTTTTGCCATGAAGTGATGGGACCAGATGCCATTATCATTTTTTGAATGTTGAGTTTTAAGCCAGCTTTTTCACTCTCCTCCTTCACTTTCATCAAGAGGCTCTTTAGTTCCTCTTTGCTTCTGCCATAAGGGTGGTGTCATCTGCATATCTGAAGTTATTGGTATTTCTCCCAGCAATCTTGATTCCAGCATGTGCTTCATCCAGTCTGGTATTTAGCATGATATACTATGCAGTCCATTCTCAAGGAGATCAGCCCTGGGGTTTCTTTGTAAGGAATGATACTAAAGCTGAAACTCCAGTACTTTGGCCACCTCATGCAAAGACCTAACTCATTGGAAAAGACTCTGTTGCTGGGAGGGATTGGGGGCAGGAGGAGAAGGGGACGACAGAGGATGAGATGGCTGGATGGCATCACTGACTCAATGGATGTAAGTCTGAGTGCACTCCAGGAGTTGGTGATGGACAGGGAGACCTGGAGTGCTGCGATTCATGGGGTCGCAAAGTGTCGGACATGACTGAGCAACTGAACTGAACTGAACTGAACTATGCACACAGGTAAATAATCAGGGTGACAATTAAAGCCTTGACATACTCTTTTCCCAGTTGGGAACAGTCTATTGTTCCATGTCTGGTCCTAACTGCTTCTTCTTGTACTGCATTCAGATTTCTCAGGAGGCAGGTCAGGTGGTTTGGTATTCCCATCTCTTGAAGAATTATCCAGTTTGTTGTGATCTACACAGTCAAAGTCTTTGATGTAGTCAATAAGGCAGCAGTAGATGTTTTTCTGGACTTTTCTTGCTTTTTCTATGATCCAACAGATGTTGGCAATTTGATCTCTGGTTCTTCTGCCTTTTCGAAATCCAGCTTGAACATCTGGAAGTTCACGGTTCACATATAGCTGAAGCCTGGCTTGGAGAATTTTGAGCATTACTTTGCTAACCTGTGAGATGAGTGCAATTGTTCAGTAGTTTGAACATTATTTGGCATTCCCTTTCTTTGGGATTGAAGTGAAAACTGACCTTTTCAAGTCCTGTGGCCACTGCTGAGTTTTCCAAATGTGCTGGCATACTGAGTACAGCACTTTCACAGCATCATCTTTTAGGATTTGAAATAGCTCAACTGGAATTCCATCATCTCCACTAGCTTTTTTCATAGTGATGCTTCCTAAGGCCCGCTTGACTTCACATTCCAGGATGTCTGGCTCTAGATGAGTGTTGACATCATCGTGGCTATCTGAGTCATGAAGATCTTTCTTTGCATAGTTCTTCTATGTATCTTGCCACATTTTCTTAATGCCTTCTGCTTCCATTAGGTCCATACCATTACTGTCCATTATTGTGCCCATCTTTTCATGAAATGTTCCCTTGGCATCTCTAATTTTCTTGACAAGATCTCTAGTCTTTCCTCTTCTATTGATTTCCTCTATTTCCTTGCATTGATCAATGAGGAAGGCTTTTATTATCTCTCCTTGCTATTCTTTGGAACCGTGCATTCAGATGGGTATATCTTTCATTTTCTCCTCTGCTATTAGCTTCTCCTCTTTTCTCAGCTATTTGTAAGGCCTCCTCAGACAGTAAGCCCTTTCCTTTTTGCATTTCTTTTCCTTAGGGATAGTCTTGACTGAATGGTCTAATGGTTTTCCCTACTTTCCTCAATTTAAGTTTGAATTTTGCAATGAGGAGTTCATGATCTGAGCCACAGTCAGCTCCCAGTCTTGTTTTTGCTGACTGTATAGAGCTTCTCCACCTTAGATTGCAAAGAATATAATCAAACTGATTTCAGTATTGACCGGTGATGTCCACATGTAGAGTCATCTCTTGTGTTGACGGAAGTGGGTGTTTGCTATGACCAATGTGTTCTCTTGGCAAAACTCTGTTAGCCTTTGCCCTGCTTCATTTTGTACCTTAAGGCCAAATTTGCCTGTTACTTCAGGTATCTCTTGACTTCCTACTTTTGAATTCCAGAGACCTATGATGAAAAAGATGTCCTTTTCATTATAGGGGACTGGAATGCAAAAGTAGGAAGTCAAGAAACACCTGGAGTAACAGGCAAATTTGGCCTTGGAATAAGGAATGAAGCAGGGCAAAGACTAATAGAGTTTTACCAAGAGAATGCACTGGTCATAACAAACACCCTCTTCCAACAACACAAGAGAAGACTCCACACATGGACATCACCAGATGGTCAACACCGAAATCAGATTGATTATATTCTTTGCAGCCAAAGGTGGAGAAGCTCTATACAGTCAGCAAAAACAAGATTGGGAGTTGACTGTGGCTCAGATTATGAACTCCTTATTGCCAAATTCAGACTGAAATGGAAGAAAGTAGGGAAAACCTCTATATCATTCAGGTATGACCTAAATCAAATCCCTTATGATTATACAGTGGAAGTGGGAAATAGATTTAAGGGCCTAGATTTGATAGATAGAGTGCCTGATGAACTACGGAATGAGGTTTGTGACATGGTACAGGAGACAGGGATCAAGACCATCCCCATGGAAAGGAAATGCAAAAAAGCAAAATGGCTGTCTGGGGAGGCCTTACAAATAGCTGTGAAAAGAAGAGAAACAAAAAGCAAAGGAGAAAAGGAAAGATATAAGCATCTGAATGCAGAGTTCCAAAGAATAGCAAGAAGAGATAAGAAAGCCTTCTTCAGCGGTCAATGCAAAGAAATAGAGGAAAAAAACAGGATGGGAAAGACTAGAGATCTCTTCAAGAAAATTAGAGATATCAAGGGAACATTTCATGCAAAGATGGACTCGATAAAGGACAGAAATGGTATGGACCTAATGGAAGCAGAAGATATTAAGAAGAGATGGCAAGAATACACAGAAGAACTGTACAAAAAAGATCTTCATGACCCATAATCCCGATGGTGTGATCACTGACCTAGAGCTAGACATCCTGGAATGTGAAGTCAAGTGGGCCTTAGAAAGCATCACTACGAACAAAGCTAGTGGAGGTGATGGAATTCCAGTTGAGCTATTCCAAATCCTGAAAGATGATGCTGTGAAAGTGCTGCACTCAATATGCCAGCAAATTTGGAAAACTCAGCAGTGGCCACAGGACTGGAAAAGGTCAGTTTTCATTCCAATCCCAAAGAAAGGCAATGCCAAAGAATGTTCAAACTACCGCACAATTGCACTCATCTCACACGCTAGTAAAGTAATGCTCAAATTTCTCCAAGCCAGGCTTCAGCAATATGTGAACCGTGAACTTCCAGATGTTCAAGCTGGTTTTAGAAAAGGCAGAGGAACCAGAGATCAAATTGGCAACATCCGCTGGATCATGGAAAAAGCAAGAGAGTTCCAGAAAAACATCTATTTCTGCTTTATTGACTATGCCAAAGCCTTTGACTGTGTGGATCACAATAAACTGTGGAAAATTCTGAAAGAGATGGGAATACTGGACCACCTGATCTGCCTCTTGAGAAATTTGTATGCCGGTCAGGAAGCAACAGTTAGAACTGGACATGGAACAACAGACTGGTTCCAAATAGGAAAAGGAGTACGTCAAGGCTGTATATTGTCACCCTGCTTATTTAACTTCTATGCAGAGTACATCATGAGAAACGCTGGGCTGGAAGAAGCACAAGCTGTAATCAAGATTGCCGGGAGAAATATAAATAACCTCAGATATGCAGATGACACCACCCTTATGGCAGAAAGTGAAGAGGAACTAAAAAGCCTCTTGATGAAAGTGAAAATGGAGAGTGAAAAAGTTGGCTTAAAACTTAACATTTGGAAAACGAAGATCATGGCATCCGGTCCCATCACTTCATGGGAAATAGATGGGGAAACAGTGGAAACAGTGTCAGACATTATGGTGACTGCAACCATGAAATTAAAAGACGCTTACTCCTTGGAAGGAAAGTTATGACCAACCTAGATAGCATATTCAAAAGCAGAGACATTACTTTGCCAACAAAGTTTCGTCTAGTCAAGGCTATGGTTTTTCCTGTGGCCATGTATGGATGTGAGAGTTGGACTGTGAAGAAGGCTGAGCGCTGAAGAATTTATTCTTTTGAACTGTGGTGTTGGAGAAGACTCTTGAGAGTCCCTTCGACTGCACAGAGATCCAACCAGTCCATTCTGAAGGAGATCAGCCCTGGGATTTCTTTGGAAGGAATGATGCTAAAGCTGAAACCGCAGTACTTTAGCCACCTCATTCAAAGAGTTGACTCATTGGAAAAGACTCTAATGCTGAGATGGATTGGGAGCAGGAGGAGAAGGGGACGACAGAGGATGAGACGGCTGGATGGCATCATTGACTCGATGGACGTGAGTCTGGGTGAACTCTGGGAGTTGATGTTGGACAGGGAGGCCTGGAGTGCTTTTCATGGGGTCGCAAAGAGTCGGACACGACTGAGCAACTGAACTGACTGATGATGAAAAGGACATCGTTTTTTGGTGTTAGTTCTAGAAGGTCTTGTAGGTCTTCATAGAACCATTTAACTTCAGCTTCTTCAGCATTAGTGGTTAGGGCATAGACTTGGATTCCTGTGATACTGAATTTTTTGCCTTGGAATTGAATGGAGATCATTCTGTTGTTGTTTTAGACTTCACCCTAGTACTGCATTTTGGACTCTTTTGTTGACTATAAGGGCTACTCCATTTCTTCTAAGGGATTCTTGCCCATAGTAGTAGATATAACAGTCATTTGAGTTAAATTCGTCCATTCTGGTCCATTTTAGTTCAGATTCCTAAAATGTCGATATTCACTCTTGCCATCTCCTGTTTGACCACTTTCAATTTACTCTGATTCCTGTACCTAACTTTCCAGGTTCCTATGCAATATTTTTCCTTACAGCATCAGATTGTACTTCCACTACCAGTCACATCCAGACCTGGACGTTGTTTTGCTTTGGCTCCATCTGTTCATTCTTTCTGGAGTTATTTCTCCACTCCTTTCCAGTAGCATATCGGGCACCTACCATCCTGGGGAGTTCATCTTTCAGTGTCATATCTTTTTGCCTTTGCATACTGTTCCTGGGTTCTCAAGGCAAGAATACTGAAGTGGTTTGCCATTCCCTTCTCCAGTGGACAACATTTTGCTATACTTTGGAAGTATAATCAAGTGCTTTTATGGAGAGGGGCTCATACCTCAAAAGTGCATAAATCATGAAACTCTTTTCCCTGATACTGAAACCTTTTATTGATTAAAGGTTTTGCTATAGGGGGAAATTTCAGTGTCAAGACAATTGCGTGTGTCATGTGAAAAGTACTTATTCACTTTGGTCTTCGGGAAACAATGCCATGTTGCTATGACAACTGCTGCAAGATTACTTCTTTTCAAATAAATATGTACACACATGCACACACACATAACCTTTCACATGCATTTTCATATATATGCAACCTATTCCAAGAGTATTTATATTCCTAGGCACAGAAATAACTAAACAGTAGGAAAATCATCAAAAAAAAAAAAAACAACAACACAAAACACTTGTTTTTTCTTCCTTCTTACTACATATTAATTGAATCAGTAAGGGCCCAAGACAAATTATCTTAATGTAGGTATTAACCATTCAAATCCAAGATGTTAGAAACTAACGGTTGACCCAGGTAACCTGGTGATCTTAATATTCATATTGACATTGGATTTCTACCTCTAAAATAGGGTGTTAAACTTTCTATTAAAAAAAAAAAGGTTAAGTTTAAAATTACAGAACAGTTTAAGTGTCTTCAGAAGTCATCTTTTTGTGTTTTTCTTTTGATTTGTGACACACTGTGATTCAAACCTATACCTCTTGCATAATCTTTGTTTTTCTATATCCTCAAACTATCTGCAGCCTTACTAATTTATAATTTATTGATTTGCCTTTATATGAAAATACATTGATATGAAAAGGAAATTTTAAATTACTCGAGTAAGAGAAAGACCCAATATTGCTTGTCATAAAATAAAGCAATTGCACAAGAAAATGCATAAATTCTCTCATCTATGTACCATCAAACATAATCTTTTGTAGAACTACTGAATTTTTAATATACTAGAAAACACTTCAATCAACTACAGCATGCTCAACAAGTGTCTACTTGATCATTACCCCTACAGACATGGAATTCATCACATTCAAGGAAAATTATTCTTCTAATAAAATATTCTACTCCATATAAAGTAGCATGTGTTTCACACCTCAAATTAGAAGTCACAGTAAAAAAAAAAAAAAAAGAAGAAGAAGTCACAGTAGCTCTCTTCAAAGTTTTCACCTGTGTAAATACCTCATTCAATGGAAAATTTTCTAATTTTCTATCTGTGTGCATCTTGGAAAAGTTTCTTTTAAGGCCATGTTAGCTTCTAAGACTAAAGAAACTATGAAAAAATACTCCATTTACTCAAAGTATTTATGTTCTCGTGGGCAAACATATTTTCATAAGTATAAGTAGAATATGCAGTAGGTGCAAAGGAAAGTAGCCAAATTTTCTGAATCATAGAGTGGAGACTGAATTTATGTTGAGATGAAGAATAAAACTTTGCCAAGTGAACAAATGGTGAAAAACTTTCCCAGGCAAAGAAACAGTAGATACAAAGGTCCAGATGTAGAAGAGTCTGTGTAATGTGGCTGGAGCACCAGGTATGAGTCTAGAAAGATGGAGAAAACTTGGAGGTGAGGTTCATCAAGAAGGTAGAAAGAAAAACAGTAAAGATTTTCTTTCTTAGGCAATATATTCAGATTGCAGACAATGGGGAGTCACTGACTGACTCTCAGAAACAGAGGGGTAAAATACAGTATGTTTTCCAGAAAGGAAGATTTGACAGAAATATCTACAATGGAGTGGAGATATGTTTTTTTGTTTGTTTTGTTTACAGTACAATTGCTTTACAAAGTTGTATTAGTTTCCACTATATAGCAAAATAAATCAGCTATACATTTACATATATTCCCTCCCTCTTAAGCTTCCTTCCCACTCCCTCAGCCCACCCCTCTAGATTATTACAGAGCTTCAAGTTGAGTTCCCTCTGCAGCTTCCCAGCAACTGTATCTTTTACATATGAGAAGTGAAGAAGTGAAAGTGTTAGTTTTTCAGTCTTGTCTCACTCTTTGCAACCTATGACTGTAGCCTACCAGGCTCCTCTGTCCATGGAATTCTCAAGGCAAGAATACTGGAGTCGATTTTCATGCTCTACTCCAGGGAATCTTCCTGACCTTCCTGAGGGAATTGAACCCTCATCTCTTACATCTCCTGCATTGACAGGTGGGTTCTTTACCACTAGCACCACCTGATAAGCCCGTGTTTTAAGGAAAAGGTAAACATTTCCCATGATAGCAGTAATTCTCAGAGCCTGTATCATCTGATTGTATATGAGATGTAAATTGTATATGATTGTAAATTCCTTCATATACTATCCTCCCCTTGAAATTCACAAACCAACTGGACCACCAAATTACATTGTTATTTATTTACTAGCTTGTATTTCCTGTTACAGTTTAGGATCTTGGGACACTAGTATTCTATGGGGTATATTTGGGGAATTATAGTGACAAATATGGAGACCTTACTATATACCAGACTCTATGCTAATCCCCTTTCACGTCAGTTTATTTCATCTAGCACTCTGAGTATATACTATCATTATCCCTGTTTTCTAGTTGAAGAACCTAAAAGGCCAATTCATCTACACAAGGCCAATTCTATAGACTGGTGCCAGAGGGATCTGACTCAGTAGCACATTATTTTTAATCACAATTTTAAAAAATCATCTCTTACCTGTTCATCCTGATAGATGCTGAAAAGATGCTCAATAAATGCTAATTCACAGAATAACTGTTTCATTCTACCATGATCATTTTCATTCATTTTTAGTCTCATCAGAATGTCAGTTGTCTCAGACTTCTAACTGATATTTTATTGAGGTCTGAGCATTATCACAAAATCATTTAGAAACTGAAGTTGCAAAGAAATCTTCATTAAATGGGTTTCTCACTTGTCAAGAAATGATTTTGAATATAGTATACATTTTTTATGGTTTTCTTCACTCTTGCTTTATATAATTTCAATTTCACATTTACAAATTATTCCAGATAATGCTTTCTAAAATGAATATTACATATGTGGACTTGTTAAAGCCACTTGTCCTTCAGTTTTCTACTTCCTCCCAAAGAAAACCATAACCTGTAGGAATCACTGCCTGTTGAGTTATATGGCTATGGAATCCCACAATAATCCTGTTATTCTTATCCCACAAGATATTTCTATGCAGTACACTGTACCTGTATATTATTCTTACAATGCAAAATCCTATTAAAGTCAATGGTGCATGTATCCATTTCATTTCAATGTGACTTTGTATAATAAAAATAAAATATAGTGAGGAGAATGCATAATGAGTTGACTGCCAAAACTGTTCAAAGTACAATTAAATAACTGAGGAAGTGAGAAACTACTTTAGTGCAAAGGGTGTATCCACAAATAGATTTCTGTTAATTTAGGGTATGCCCCAAATTATACACAGTTGCCACAGACTTCCTTAGTCCACAAAGCATCAAAATACCTCCACAGGTGATTAATTATGTTCCCCTTCTTGGAACAAAAGTGTCAAAACAAACTATCCATTTTTATTTTCATTTCTTGACAATTACTGTGTAGTCTTAAAGTGATAAAAATATGGAATAGGTGTCATGAGCTATATTCAATTTTTTTAATTAAATAGATTCTCCCTTCTGAACCTGATTCAATGTATCTCTTCATCTGGCTGTTCCCTTGTTTCTTTATTATATCATGTATAAACTAGAATTGTAAGTAAAGAGTTTCTGAGTTCTGTCAGTCATTCTATCAAATTACTGAACCCAAGAAGAGAGTCATGTGAGCCCTTCAATTGTAGCCAATTGGTCAGAATTGACAACCTGGGACCTGTGATTGACATGTGAAGTTGGGGGCAATCTTGGGGACCAAGCCCTTAACCTGTGGGGTCTGCACTAACTCTAGGTAGTTAATGTCATAATGAATTAAATTGTAGGTCATTCTATTGGTGTCTGCCATGAACTGGAGAATTGCTTGGTGTGGAAAAATCCACACATTTGGTGTCAAAAGTTAAGTGTTAATGTTAGTCACTCAGTCATGTCTGACTCTTTGCAACCCCATAGACTATAGCTCACCAGGCTCTCTGTCCGTGGAATTCTCCAGGCAAGAATACTGGAGTGGATTGCCATTTCCTCCTCTAGGGTATATTCCAAACCCAGAGATCAAACCCATGTCTCCTGCATTGCAAGCAAACTACCATCTGAGCCACCAGGGAAGCCCATAGAAAATTAAATGTGAGTGTAAAAGAAACGGTTTTCTTTTTTCCCCCCTACATTCTATCCCAAGCTCTTTCTTCATCCCACCAAAATATCAGTAAATCTTTTTAAATGCAGATGACATATCACTGTTTACATGAAACGTTCAATAGTCTCCCACTAGGCTATAACATTTCAATCCTTTAAACAAAGATAAACAAATCAGCATAATAAAAAGAATAAGACAAAATATGTAGATCTGAACATAAATCACACCCAGTCATCCCTTTCTTCATGTAGTTTACAATTAACTGATATAGTATGTATCGGAAATGAATGAGGTAGGCTGTATGCATGTGGCAGATCAAGATGTCTTCTGCATGTTTCACCCATTCACAGATTCACAGAATAAATACCCCACAACTGTTAAGGTTTTATCCAGAGTAGCCAAGAATTCTTTAAAAAGAGAACAAAGTTGGATTCATGTATTCCTATTTCACAACTTACTGCAAAGCTAGAGTAATCAAGATAGCATGGTGCTGGAATAAAAAATATATAGATCAATGGAACAGAATTGAGAGTCTGGAAATAAACCTTTATATTTATGGTCAATTGATTTTCAACAATGATTCCATGATGACCTTATGATGAGAGAATAGTCTTTTCAACTAACAGTGCTGAGACAACTAGTTATCCATCTGCAAAAGAATGAAATCTTCATACCATACATAAAAATAATTCAAAATGTATCCTCAATATAAAGATAGAAATTAAAACTATAAAATTCTTAAAATATAATAAAACATATGAAAAAAATACAAAAACTAAAGGAGAGAAACTGAGGTAAAGCCTAAGATGTGAGGCTCTTATATATGGTAAAAAACTACCAGTGACAAAGAAAAAATATAAACTTCATCATAATTAAAAACTTTTTTGCTTCAAAAAGACATCATTAAGAAACCAAAATTACAAAACACATTAATTGTTAGGAAAATTCAAATCAAAACCATTTCACACCCACTAGGATGGCTATAACCAAACGGATGCAAATTAATAAGTGTTGTCAAGAATGCAGAGTAATTAGAATCACCATACATTGCTGGTAGAATTATAAAATCGTGTAGTTATTGACCGTTCCTCAAATAAGCTAAGCATAGAATTCTTCTGTGACCTAGGAATTCTAATCCTAGGTATATATACAAAAGACATGAAAATGAGTGCTCAAACAAAACTTTATACAGGAATGTTTACATCAGCACTATTCACAACAGCCAAAGAGGTCTAAACAACATAAATATATATAAATTGAGGAATGGATAAACAAAAGTAGTATATCCATACTATGGAATATTCAGCCATGAAAAGACAGGAAGAACTGATGGACACTTTCAATATGGATGAACATTGAAAATTAAGCTAATCAAGATAAGCCAAACACAAAAATCACCTATTGTATGAAATATCAAAAATGGGTAAACTTCTAAAGACAAAAAACTAGATTAGTGGTTTTTCAAGGGCTGAGGGATGGAGAAAGCTTTATGGGAAATGTGAAACACAAGTTAGATAAACTTCATATTTGGAAAGAATAGTTCCCACAAGAATGCCCTTATTTCAGACACCAGCTGTACATTTTGAAGTTTTTAGAACTACCCTTACTTCATACCAAAGGCTAAAAATTTCCAGCTGAGTTTCCCAGCACAACTCTCAGGTTTGATGGTTTGCTAACATGAATTACAGTACTCTGGACACCCTTTATTTATGATTATATTTATATTTTAAATATGGAAGATGGTAAGGAGATTCCTTTAAAAACTAGGAATAAAACCACCATATGACCCAGGAATCCCACTCCTAGTCATATACTCTGAGGAAATCAGGGTTGAAAAAGAACAAATGTATCACATTGTTCATTGCAGAACTGTTTACAATAGTTAGAACATGGAAGCAACCTAGATGTCCATTGACAGATGAATGCATAAAGAAGTTGAGGTACATATGCACAATGGAATATTACTCAACCATAAAAAGGAACACATTTGAGTCAGTTCTAATGAGGTGGATGAACCTAGAGCCTATTATACAGAGTGAAGTAAGTCAGAAAGAGAAAGATAAATATCGTATTCTAACACATATATACGGAATACAGAAAGATGGCACTGAAGAATTTACTTACAGGGCAGCAGTGGAGAAACAGACATGGAGAATAAACTTATGGACATGGGGAGAGCTGAGGAGAGGGCAAGATGTATGGAAAGAGTAACATGGAAACTTACATTACCATATGTAAAAGAGGCAGCCAACGGAAATTTGCTGTATGGTTCAGGAAACTCAAACAGGAGCTCTATATCAACCTAGAGGGGAGGGATGGGGAGGGAGATGGGAGGGAAGTTTAAAATGGAGGGAATATATGTATACCTATGGCTGATTCATGTTGAGCTTTGATAGAAAACAACAAAATTCTGTAAAGCAATTATCCTTCATTAAAGGAACACAAACTAGCATCAGCCAAAAGAAGAGATGCATAGAGTAAGGTCTTGGATTGGTCCAAACATAAAGCTTTCCATCATCCTCTCTTTTGATTCCTGGACAGCATCAGCTCCTCCTGGCTATGGTTTATGATAAGACTCAGAGAATATTCCCAACCAGGAAAACTCACCTACGACTTGGTATCTGAATTTTATATTAAGGCTGCCTTTCCTTCTCCAGGCCTCTCTAAGTTTCAGGATAATACCTTAAGCTTTAATTTTCCTTGAGGTTGGAACTAATATAGCATATCCTAAATCCTCCATCATAAATCACATCAATAGACTATCTGGTGCTCAACGCCCTCAGGCAAACAAAGATACTCATAACATGTAGGACGTTATGGAAACCTACCTACAGATCCTGTCCTTGTAGCTGAGGGAAGCAGCCAGACTCCCTCTGAGGTAAGGTTAATTCTTTATTGTATAGTAAATGACTGCTCATGGGTATGGGAGTCTGTCTTTTGGGTGACAGCAGTGTTCTTAAATTAATTTTAGTGATAGCTGCATAGCTCTGTGAATATAGTAAAATCCCCGAAATTTGACCCAACAGGGGTAAACTGTATGTTATGAGAATTATATCTCAATGAAGTTGTTAAAGAAAAAGATGAAAAAATCATGTTTGGAGTGGTCTTATCTAATTTGCTGACAGTGCTGCATTTTTAAAGTTTTTATTATGCCAGTTTGCATTTTAAGTATTTAGGTTTTTAAGATGATCAGCAACAATCTGTAAATGTTTTCTTTTTGCCTCTCTAAAGCTCAAAATATAGTCCATTTCAATATACAGAAAAAAAAAGAAAATTGCCAACTTGTTTTCCTGATGCCCTCCTGTATCTAAGGACTGAACAAGTGTTTCGCATGGGCTTTAAAAAAAAACAATAAAAAATAAAAACCTTGCTTATTCCTTACATTAAGAAACTCATTCAATTCATCTCACACTCTCCTTAGAGAGTGGGACAAATTGAGAGACTAGCATTGACACATATACACTACTATGTGTAAAATAGTTATTGGGAAGCTGCTATTTATATAGCCCAGGGAGCTTGGTGCGTTGTGAAACCCTAGAGGTATGCAATGGGTAGTGAGGCTGGCAGGGAGGCTCAAGAAAAAGAGATATATGTGTACATACATAGCTGATTCATCTTGTTGTATGGTAGAAACGAACACAATATTATAAAGCAATTATACTCCAATTTTAAAAAAAAAAAAAAAAAAGAGCTTCACACAGTCTAAAGTAGCCTTCACTAGAGCAGGCAGTTAAAGCTTAGTCTAAAGAACTAGAAATAAATACAAAGTCTTAGAAACAGAAACAGTCTCTTTGCAGCAGGCACAAATCAGACAACAATGGAAATAAACTGTTAGTAAGATTTCTTAGAGATGAGAAAGGAAAGCATAACATTTAAATAGTACCCACTTCATTGCCTTAAACACAGTATAGTAGAGAGACTTGGTGTCTCGGGTTTCTGTTTAGCAGGCTGACTTTGATATCACACTGGCTGTGGTTTGCATCTTTTGCACTTTCAGTGTGACTTTGGAAAATTCACTCAATACACTCAAGTCTCAGTTTCAATATCAGTTAGTTGGAAATAATAAAAGCATACATCTCAGGTGAGTTGTTAGGATAAAAAAAGTGAGCTAGTAAATGAAGTACATGAATCAGTCTATAGATGCAATAGATGAACATAATTGATGCCCTTATTTACTAACATCAATCACAAAATCAGCTTATGCGATGATTCTCATCAAATTAGGTAGTAGCTCAACTTCACAAATAAGGTATGCATAAAACTTAGAGAAAGACTATACTACAATATAAAAACAAAATAGTTTAATATCATTTATAAACTTCTGCATTTAATAATTTTATACATTTCTTTAAAATCAAGCAAAAATTAGGATGTTGATAATAACCATAATTTTCCCATTTCAAATGACATTTATAGATTCCTAAAATGAAACAGGTTATAAAGAAGAAAGGAAATTTTTATAGTTCTTCTGCACTAATATGTAATTTTTATTTTGTAATAAATCACAAAATCTGGATTCAGCACATACTAGATCACATTGCTGTGGCATTTGCATTATTTACAATAGTTAGGACACTGGAAACAACCTAGATGTCCATCAGCAGATGAATGGATAAGGAAGTTGTGGTACATATACATACACATGGAATGTTACTCAGCTATAAAAAGGAACACATTTCAGTCAATTATAATGCAGTGGATGAAACTGGAGCTTATTATACACAGTGAAGTAAGCCAGAAAGAGAAACACAAATAACGCATACATATGGAATTTAGAAAGACAGTAATGATGATCCTACATGCAGGACAGCAAAAGAGACACAGATACAAAGAACAGACTTGTGGACTCTGTGGGAGAAGGCGAGAGTGGGATGATTTGAGAGAACAGATTGGAAATGTATATTACCATATGTAAAATAGATGACCAGTGCCAAGTTTGATGCAGGAAGCAGGACAACCAAAGCCAGTGCTCTAGGACAACCTAGAGCAATAGGGTGCGGAGGGAGGTGGGAGAAGTTTCAGGATCAGGGGACACGTGTATACCTGTGGCTAATTCATGTCGATGTATTGCAAAAACAATCACAGTATTGCAAAATAATTATCCGCCAATTAAAACCAATAAAATAATTTAAATGGATAACCAAATAAATAAATAAATCCACTCAGACAAGAAATGTTTAGAGATGTTTTTTAAGTTTGACTGTTGGATAATTTATTACAACAAAGACTAGTGAATGAGGTTTTAATTATCTTCAGAAGAAAATTTTAATCAAGATAAAAGCTCCATAGAATGTACTAATTTGACAGTTGATGACATAACCAATTAGCTATTCAGAACAACATAGTGTTTTAGGTGGAATAGTTTTATCATAAAACAAAAGGTGATGCTTCAGTCTATTCATTCTAACCACACTGTGTATTTCAACAGTACACTAGAACATAAGCTAAAAGTGAGTCAATATTAGTTCTCATTTCATGGCATTAAATTTTAAAATACCTTAGAATTGTTTAAAAATGAGAGGTTGAAGAGGTTGATAAAGCATTTAAATATTATGAATATATCAATTAAATTTAATAGCCAAAGAAGGAAAATAATTTCATCCCGGGCTACATAAAAAATACCAATGATTTTGCTACGCAGTTATTTTGTAATCAAGGCAGAATGATTGAACACCTCTGTGTTAGAGTTCAAGAAAGGCTCATTGTAAACTATTTAAAGGTGTGCTGCTGCTGAACTCATTTAAGTATTTCTGATTCATTTCTAAAACAATTTGGACCAATATTACACATTAACCAGAGTTGCTGAGATTTTACCATATAAAGTTTTCTACAAAATTGATACAATTCTTCTTTAAAATAGTTATTGGGCAATTCCCTTTGGGAAAAAAAAAATGAAGGCATGCAAGAAGGAAAGACAGGAGAAAGGGAGAGAGAGAGAAAGGAAAAGAATGAGGGAGGAAAGTTAGTAACAAGTTTGTTTTTGTCAGGATGTTTATAGGATTGCTGTTAAGTCACCTCAGTCGTGTTCAACTCTGTGCGACCCCATAGACGGCAGCCCACCAGGCTCCACTGTCCCTGGGGTTCTCCAGGCAAGAACACTGGAGTGGGTTGCCATTTCCTTCTCCAATGTATGAAAGTGAAAAGTGAAAGTGAAGTCGCTCAGTCGTGTCTGACTCTTAGCGACCCCATGGACTGCAGCCCACCAGGCTCCTCCGTCCATGGGATTTTCCAGGCAAGAGTACTGCAGTGGGGTGCCATTGCCTTGAAACCATTTTGGGGAGGAAGGCCAAATGAATGAATGCTTTCTGAAGTTTATTGTATATATATCCAGAGTTTGTTTTGACATGCTCACACACACACATACACATACACAAGTACACACAATCATGCATATGTGTGCATGCCAGGTTATATGGGAAAATGTTTTCCAAGGCAGCAACACAATAGAGAAGTACCAGTTACTCCCACATAGTACAAGGTCCTCGGTAGAAGCTGTGTCTAATTTTCAACCTGTCAGCATGCAATTTGAGTCCTCAGTCTGAAGACCAAGATCATGCATACTAAGTAAATGCTCACTGAAGGAAGGGAGAGATGAGAAAGAGAAGTAAATTTTTTTAGTTAGCTCTTTTTCCCAAGCAGGATCACAAATTTTTTAGGGCATTTAAACTTTAGCTTTGATTAAAAAGTCTCACTTATTTTCCCTAAAACCCCTCTAATTCAGCAAAGCAAATTGGGCTGTGGTGTTACAGAATTTGGTGCAAAAATGTTGTTCAGTGCAGATCTTGTGGTAATGTTGGAGTATGCTAAGGAACTAGTCCCACAAAAGGATCTTACTTTGGATGAAGATATGAGTGGGTTTAAATAATTGGTGGTAAAGAATCTGCCTGCAACGCAGGAGACCTCGGTTCAATTCCTGGGTCGGGAAGATCTGCTAGAGAAGGGATAGGCTACCAGTAATTGCTATATACAGAATTAACAGGCAAATATTCTTTATTTCTTCCTTTGGCATATAATGGTACCAAACTAATTTTTTTAATCCATGACATATTATGAAATTCACACATATGTCCAACACCCACTCACACGCACATGCAAACACATATATTCTCCTGAGAAGCATATGTCATTACTAATTTCATTTTTCAGAGGTGAAAGCAGCTCGGATGTAGTTGAATTTGCTTAAGGTTATGTATTTGGAAGATAGAAAGATGGGATTCATAACCTTCCAAACACTTGGCAACTCAGTCTGGCTACTTCCTCTGATTTTGGAACAAGAGCTTCAATAGCCCATTAAGGTCAAACCATCAGGCGCATTTCTGGAGATCCTCAGGACCAGGAGAAACAAGAGCAATTTTGGAGCTGACCAGTGTTGTAGGATGGGTGTTAGGCACCACACACATGTGTCCAGACCTGCTTAAGCCTCTGCACCCTCTCAGGGAGAGAAATAGTGAGATTTCTCTTCTTTACCTTCCTCCAGCTTAGGGTCTGAGTTCCAACATTTAAGCACATGTGTGCTGTAGGAATTAAAGGCAGGCTGACAGTTCTTTTCTCTCCCTTAATCTGTAGAGGCCAATGATTTCCCCTAACCCTCATCCTCATTTCCCCCCAGTAGCTTCAAATTTACCTCTCAAACTACACATGTGCCCGTTCCCCTAACAACTTGTCTTTCTTATCCTAATTCCCTTTACCGACTAAAAGGAAAGTGGCAAGAAAGTTGATATATAAGGAAGCACACAAGCAAGAATCATCATTCACATTGGGGTCCACTGTCTTTCATTCAATTGAAGGAAAATGAGAAGCCAAAAGCACATCCTAGCTTGTCAGCAGAACCTGCCCCTTCCTTCTATCTCCCACTCCCTTCACACACAGATATACACACCAGTTATAAATACACTCAACTCATTACCCATTCCCCTGTGCCAACCAATTACTTTCCATAGACCTCCATTGCCTTATTAGACTTCCTTAGTGCTCAGACAGTAAAGAATTTGCCTGCAATGCTGTAGACACAGGATCATTCCCTATGTTGGGAAGATTCCCTAGAGAAAGCAATGGCTACTCACTTTAATATTCTTGCCTGGAGAATTCTATGGACAGAGGAGCCTGCCAGACCCCAGACATGGGGTCATAAAAGAGTCAGACACGACTGAGCAACTAACACTATTAGATTCTTACTACCAGGAAAATTACAGTGGTGCAATTGAAATAATAGTTTTTTGCTTGCTTGTTGTGGTTTAAGATCCCTCCAAAGCAGGGTTAGAACCACAGATGGGATGTCTTTACTGTCTCATTGTATTTTCAATAAAACAAGGTCAGTATGTTTTTAATGATTACATTGACAAAAAAGCTGGCTGTCAGAGACATTGTCGACATCCACATCCATTCCTTCTTTTCTGAACACAGATTAAGAGAACAGCAGATGGTGCCAAGTTGTGTGAAATATTTCTCCAACAGTTACAGTCTCATCCCTCTTTCATTCTCGTTTTCTTTGGCAGTCGTTTCCAGCAGCTGTGTTGGCAATGGTGACAGAGCCTATCAAATACAGCGAACTGATGAGCTTTCAGAACTTCCCTGTTAGGGTACTTAACATGTGCTCTGTACTCACCTACCTGTCTCTGAAGTGTATGAATGAACCTCCCTCTTTCCCTAAACAAAGCCCCTGGGAGAGTTGCAGTCTGGAAGATTTTTTTGTGTGTGTCATGCAAATTGGTTCACAGACCTTGGGGGCTGTTTCCTTACTAACTGGGGACAGAACACAGGGACTCAGGCAAATGCTTGAGGACCTGAGATAAAATGTCATTCCAAATAAGGGTTTTATTTATCAGAAACAAAAAGAGTCAAATAAAATATTTATGGGATTTGTACTGTAGTGGTAAGAAAGAATACAAAGGTAACATGTTTCTCTTCTCTCATATTTTTCCTTTATGTTCCACCCTGTGGCACTTTATAAGTGTTCCCCCAAATCTATTATTTGGAATAGGTCACTTCTAAAATACTCTACCCCGTGCATGTGTGTGTTCATTTGTATGTGTATACGATCTTTCCAAAAACTATTAAATGCATTTTATGAGAAATTTCTGCTTTGAGAATTTCAAATCAAGTATAGGCATTTGAAAGCAAGGAACATACTGTTCTTTAGCCCTTCTTCTTTCACACCATCCCACCCCAGTCCTCCATTCTCCCTGGAGGCCACTGATTAGAAAAATAGACCAAGGAGTTAGGACTTTTTGATGGCACAGCCGATAAAGAATCCACCCGCAATGCAGGAGACACAGGGGACCCAGGTTCGATCCCTGTGTTGGGAAGATTCCCTGGAGGGGGACACTCCACTGTTCTTGCCTGAAAAATCCCATGGATAGAGGAGGCTGGTGGGCTACAACCAAAAGGCTGCATCTAATGACTGAGCAATTAAGCACACAGCACATGCAAAGTTATTACCTGAGAAGTGTGAAGTATTAGAGAGGGAAAGGACCATTTATTCCATGTGTTCAGTTCAGTTCAGTTGCTCAGTCGTGTCCGACTCTTTGGGACCCCATGAATTGCAGCACACCAGCCCTCCCTGTCCATCACCAACTACCGGAGTTCACTCAAACTCACGTCCATCGAGTCAGTGATGCCATCCAGCCATCTCATCCTCTGTCATCCCCTTCTCCTCCTGCCCCCAATCCCTCCCAGCATCAGAGTCTTTTCCAGTGAGTAAGACACTATAAAACTGCAGGAAAACCTATGAATTTTTGAGGGACGAGAAAAAAGGATGATTTACTTATTCTCACATTTAACACAAGATCAACCTGTTAGAAGATCAATATCTATGGTTAGAATGAAGGTAGGACTCTGGAGGGAGAGGTGGCAGAGTGGCAGAAATGTCTTAGGTGCTACAGGGCAGAGACAGGAAGCAAAGCAAAGAACAGTAAGATTCCCAGAACCCAGAGAAAGTGGACTGCTTGGACAGAGAGATGACTCAATGGATAAAATGTGTTCTGTACTCATGATATGTTTACAGTTTTTAATAGAAAATATTATTTTTTTCTAGGAATAGATTCTTTTATGTGTTTCCAGGCAACTAAAGAGTCATGTATATTAGAGAGAGGAAAAAAAAAAGTCAATCAGAGTCATGAAGAGATATACGGACTCTCAGTCTAAGAGTCACTTGACTAGTTCTTTAACAACAACAATAAACTCTCTTAACTTCATTATAATGTGCAAGAAAACAAAATTAACTCAGAATTTCTCCAACCATCGTATCAATGTTAATGATCCTGGGCACTTTCTAGGAAGCAAAGGATAACAGATGACAATCAGTTGCACTCTACTCAGTATTTCACATCTGAAATGTGTCAAAAAGTCAAGAATACACCACTTAGTGCCTTACTGCATGCGTGCTCAGTCACGTCTGACTCTTTGCGACCCTGTAGACTGCAGCCCATCAGGTTCCTCTGTCCACGGGATTCTCCAGGCAAGAATACTGGAGTGGGTTGCATGTCCTCCTCCAGGAGATCTTCCCCATCCAGGGATCAAACCCACATCTCCTGTGTCTCCTGCATCATAGGCAGATTCTTTAACCACTGATCCACCTGGAAGCCCTGGTGCCTTATGAGTCTTATTTAATTTGAGAGACCAATTTACTTATAGAAACTTTACTTGTGCCGCTGAAGCCATTATTTTATTGTTGCTGTTGTTGATTTATTGCTTTGTTTTGTGTGTGTAATGCCTAGGGTGAAACAGAACTCTTTTGCCAAGGATTTTTGGCACTTAACCTTTGGTATCTTTTTGTAGTTGAGACTACACAACTTATATAATTGGACAATTTACATTATAAACATAACAATAAGTATTTATGAAAAACACCTATTATTAATTTTTATCTTATTTGGGAAGCTAGGAATAAGATCCTCAACATTTTAGAACATTAAATAAATTCACAGGTGGAGTGTGAAATTCCAGAACATGTGCATAATTAATTACCTATAATTTTAATATTCTGTAATCCCTGGCTCAAAGAAAATTCAGGGATTATGCTAACTGATTATTTTATTCTAGTACTTAGAATGAGTAGTTGACATGTTTGAAACTCTGGTTGCCAACAGAGAAAAGAGACTATCATTTAATGTCTGTTGTAGGGTAACTATGGGATTGTCCAGTTTCATTAAATCCTCAAACATCTGCCTTGTAAGAGAACTACTTTCACTCCATTTTTAAAATGAGAAGAATTAAAGTAAATATAGGTGAAATACTTTTTGTGGTTGGACCCTGATATTTCCTCCAAACACTATATTCTTCTTCCTCTTTGCTGTAAATTGAAGATTAGAACACAGGGCACAGAATTAGTATCAATTCTTGGATGAAAACTTAAGGAGATGGAACACTGGTTAAATAATATATTATTTTTCTGGAAATAGAAAAAGCACTGCTTACTTGAAAGGCATCCATAGCATAGAAACAATACTATTCTAGATGCCTAGTAAGGGCTTAGGTTGTCAACCTACTTGGACATATTTTGAAATTGCAACTCCAATTCAATAGAATAAGCATATAGCCCAGAAATGTCTGTAAGTGACACCAATAATCTATTTTTTACTTTTTATTTTCTTTTTATAGTCTTCTCCTTCATATCTCAAATTGTTCTTATAATCCAGATCTGAGAAGCACTAAGTAAGAGCCTTAGCACAGTTATGTATTCCTCAGCTTCCAAAATGGTCCAGTTTGGGGAAGAGTTTGATTATCAGACAAAAGCAGAATGCTAGGTGGGGATTCAGCTGCTTGGGCAGTTTTCCAGGTAAGCTTACACCTGGATTACCATATGTTTCCATGTAGCCAGTAAGTTACTGTACTGAAAAATGCATATGAAACACCAGAGTTGCATTTGAAAAATAGTTTTATAGATATGGAAATATTGTGATAGCAGCAATATATGTTTAACAGGAGTCAAGACAACTATTTATAAACATGTTCAAGTGTTATTACACAAATTTTAACTTTGGCGTTATTTTAAAGCTGTATTTTAAACAGTTGTATAAAGTGATATAAAAGAAGGAAGCATTCAGTTAAGTTCAGTTCAGTTCAGTCCCTCAGTCATGTCCGACTCTTTGCGACCCTATGAATTGCTGCACGCCAGGCCTCCCTGTCCATCACCAACTCCCGGAGTTCATTCAGACTCACGTCCATCGAGTCAGTGATGCCATCCAGCCATCTCATCCTCTGTCATCCCCTTCTCCTCCTGCACCCAATCCCTCCCAGCATCAGAGTCTTTTCCAATGAGTCAACTCTTTGCATGAGGTGGCCAAAGTACTGAAGTTTCAACTTTAGCATCATTCCTTCCAAAGAACACCCAGGGCTGATCTCCTTTAGAATGGACTGGTAAATCCACGCACATATGGACACCTTATCTTTGACAAAGGAGGCGAGAATATACAATGGATTAAAGACAATCTCTTTAACAAGTGGTGCTGGGAAAATCGGTCGATCACTTGTAAAAGAATGAAACTAGACCACTTTCTAACACCATACACAAAAATAAACTCAAAATGGATTAAAGATCTAAACATAAGACCAGAAACTATAAAACTCCTAGAGAAGAACATAGGCAAAACACTCTCCGACATACATCACAGCAGGATCCTCTATGACCCACCTCCCAGAATATTGGAAATAAAAGCAAAAATAAACAAATGAGACCTAATTAAACTTAAAAGCTTCTGCACAACAAAGGAAACTATTAGCAAGGTGAAAAGACAGCCTTCAGAATGGGAGAAAATAATAGCAAATGAAACAACTGACAAACAACTAATCTCAAAAATATACAAACAACTCCTACAGCTCAACTCCAGAAAAATAAATGACCCAATCAAAAAATGGGCCAAAGAACTAAATAGACATTTCTCCAAGGAAGACATACAGATGGCTAACAAACACGTGAAAAGATGCTCAACATCACTCATTATCAGAGAAATGCAAATCAAAACCACTATGAGGTACCATTTCACGCCAGTCAGAATGGCTGCGATCCAAAAGTCTACAAGCAATAAATGCCGGAGAGGGTGTGGAGAAAAGGGAACCCTCTTACACTGTTGGTGGGATTGCAAACTAGTACAGCCACTATGGAGAACAGTGTGGAGATTCCTTAAAAAACTGGAAATAGAACTGCCTTATGATCCAGCAATCCCACTGCTGGGCATACACACTGAGGAAACCAGAAGGGAAAGAGACACGTGTACCCCAATGTTCATCGCAGCACTGTTTATAATAGCCAGGACATGGAAGCAACCTAGATGTCCATCAGCAGATGAATGGATAAGAAAGCAGTGGTACATATACACAATGGAGTATTACTCAGCCATTAAAAAGAATTCATTTGAATCAGTTCTAATGAGATGGATGAAACTGGAACCTATTATGCAGAGTGAAGTAAGCCAGAAAGAAAAACACCAATACAGTATACTAACACATATATATGGAATTTAGAAAGATGGTAACAATAACCCTGTATACGAGACAGCAAAAGAGACACTGATGTATAGAACAGTCTTATGGACTCTGTGGGAGAGGGAGAGGGTGGGAAGATTTGGGAGAACGGCACTGAAACATGTATGCATGTTTCATTCATGCATGCATTCATTCATGCATGCATGAATCATGTATGCAACGAGTCACCAGTCCAGGTTCGATGTACGATATTGGATGCTTGGGACTGGTGCACTGGGATGACCCAGAGGGATGGTATGGGGAGGGAGGAGGGAGGAGGGTTCAAGATGGAGAACACATGTATACCTGTGGTGGATTCATTTCGATATTGGCAAAACCAATACAATGTTGTAAAGTTTAAAAATAAAATAAAATAAAAAAAATAGAATGGACTGGTTGGATCTCCTTGCAGTCCAAGGGACTCTTAACAGTCTTCTCCAATACCACAGTTCAAAAGCATCAATGCTTTGGCACTCAACTTTCTTCACAGTCCAACTCTCACATCCATCCATGACCACTGGAAAAACCATAGCTTTGACTAGATGGACCTTTGTTGGCAAAGTAATGTCTCTGCTTTTCAATATGCTATCTAGGTTGGTCATAACTTTTCTTCCAAGGAGTAAGCGTCTTTTAATTTACTTTTACTTATTCAAGGTTTAGAAAGAAAAGAAAGCAAAGTTGCTCAGTCATCTCTGACTCTTTGCGACCCCATGGACTGTAGTCTATGAGGCTCCTCTGGCCATGGTATTTTCCAGACAAAAGTAATGGATTGGGTTGCCATTTCCTTCTCCAGGGGATCTTCCCAACCCAGGGATTGAACCCAGGTCTCCCACATTGCAGACAGACGCTTTACCATTTGAGCCATCAAGGAAGCCCAGTTATCCAAGGTTGCTGCTGCTGCTGCTACTAAGTCTCTTCAGTCGTGTCTGACTCTATGTGACCCCATAGATGGCAGCCCACCAGGCTCCCCCATTATTCAGTTCTAATTCAGCACCATGGACAGAGAGGCAAACCGCTGGAATTGACCACTCTACCTTCCGGAAGTGCAAAGCAAATGTGCCTGTGTGTGTCTGTATTCCTTTAAACAATCAACCTATGTTTCTTTTTCCATAAAGAAGGGACAATTTCTTCTCTGACACAAACAAATTCTGTTTTAGAGAAACTCCTTCATTTAGTACATTGCTTTTTACAGATATTTCTCTATACACCATCCCCTGTCTTAGTGTGAAGAAAGAGGATGCAAATTTTCCCAATAGTTAACAAGAGGCAGGAGACTGCAGGCAGGTAACTAGCATGACAGTAAAATGAGGAAGAGTACACAGAAGAACCTGATAACATGGCTGGTGAGTTAGTTTTAGGTGACAAGAAATCCAACAGAGTCTAAAATCTAAACTTTTAGACAGGTGCCTAATAGTTTAATATTCTCTGATATATCAAACTTTAACCCCCACTCACCACTTATCATCCCCAACTCTGTGGACACACCCAAAAAACACACATAGAGCATGCAGCATGTTTCACCATCAACAGCATTATTAAACAGTGAACACTGAATTGTACAGTGAAAGTATTAGAGGCTCAGTTGTGTCCGACTCTTTGCGACCCCCATGGACTGTAGCCTGCCAGACTCCTCTGTACATGGAATTCTCCAGGCAAGGAAATTGCCATTTCCTTCTCCAGGGGATCTTCCTGACCCAGGGATTGAACCCAGGTCTCCTGCACTGAAGGAGGATTCTTTACCACTGAATTGTACAACAAACTATTTTCTACAAATGCTGTGTGCATTTTTTTAAAAAACGCAAAAACTTTAGACTTGTACATTTGAGAAGCCAACCGGCTAAAATCAGGCAGTAGGCATTAAGGCTTGACCAATCAAGAATTTAACAAAACCTGAAAATTGGAACAAGACATGATAATATAAAATAAGCTCTCTAAATATCCTGGAGCTATTTAGCTGCAGGATAGATGAAGATTTAAGCTGGTTTTACTTCAGTCTTATATGATAAAGTGAGCCCAGCAAGCTGGATGATTTAAAGCATTCTAGGCAGCTAAGTCTGTTTTTAATACACATTTGCTTATAAATCCTGCTTAGAGATAAAAAGAATGATCATACTTTCCACATATAAATTAATTAATTAAATAAAGCATAAAACCAATCACTCTTCATTTTCTGAAGGCATCAAAGCATGTGGAAAAACATAACACATTCAGCCTTAATGCTTGAAATCAGATCTTTTGAGTCCTACATTGACTTTGGACAAATTAGTTAAATGCTTAGAACTTTGATGCCTTCATTTATAAAATGTAAAAACAATAAGAACTGTGCTATAAGAATGTGTGCATGTCTAATTAAATTTATGCAAAATGATGTTAGCATATTGCACAGTACAGATATTTATATTTGTTAATTGCCTTGGACAAAGTAGGTATTTATCCCATACGGATTATAAGATCAAAAGGAGGGGAATATATATATATATAATGTGTATGTGTATATATATAAACATCATTCTCCTGCTTGCTGCTGCAGAGGAAATGAATTTGTACCTCTAGTAGCCAAATAAAAGGCAATCTCTTCAAAAACAATACAAAATATGATGGAAAACATGTTTCATCATAGCAATTTTTCGTCATTAATAAGTAATGGAAATATTCATCTCTATTCAGCATACTAAATGGCATTGATTACTGAAGTACTCATGTTACCAGAAAAATAATATCCATTAAAGGGATGGGGTGGGGGTGGGGAAAACTGAGAAGAAAGTGTGGTACTTGATGGTTCTGCATTAGCATCACAGAATTTAGAATAGAAGCTTCCCTAGGATCTTTCCTTTGGTTTAGTGCAATGTTGCTCAAGATCTTCCTCCATCTACCTGCATTAGACTAGGGACAAACCTTAATATTTAATAAGGATGAGGGAGGCAATAATGCAGTGGTCCAGGAATTTTCTTCCTGAGAGGAGAATTTACCATGAAGCTAAGCCTCAGCACTCCTTATATGCATCACCTCGGACAACATGTTCACATGACCAATGTTTGATTTTGTTTTTTGTTATTTTTTGGTTATGGAAGTAAACAACTTAAGTCAACAAGATTGAGTGTGCTCTCTTTCCAGTTTGACTGCCTTCCTGTAGATGTTATTGGAGAGGCCATGGAAAAGTATTGGGGTGAGAATCCCAACAAACCACCGACACCAGGCATGGCTTACCATCTACATTAACATGACTCTACATGGACAGCATCACCAACATGACTCTGTTCTTCAGTAACATCACTTTTCTATGTAGGCAACTCTGGCCCAGGAAAATAAAAGTCACACATTACTTGGGTGTTAGTTTTAAGATCATCTGAGAGAAAAGCTATTCAAGTTAAACATCAATTGTTCAACTCGACATTTATGGTTTGCATCCCAAAGTTCTTTGAGTTAGGCTTCTGAATCTCATTTTGCTCTATCTATATTCTAAGCTCTTATAGAATGATCCTTATTCAATCTGAATCAAGCCATGTGTTGGAAGGTTTGCCTTAACTAGACTCCAAAACCTTCTCTATACTCAGATTTCTCCTTAGCAAGTTCTTCGGATGGCATTTTCATGGAGCTAGTATTTGACAATGAAACTCAGTTTGAGAAGAAGTTGAGTTGGGGATACATTTAATTTTGGTTTAATAGGCTTTATTGAAGTAGTTTTCACTTGCTTCTGGGTCTAGTTTAATTATTGCTGGCAGTCCAGGTATTAAAACAGCTTCTGGGAAGCACAGCTTCTATCTGCTGTGCTAACTCAGCCAGGGCTGTGACAAGAAAGTAAGGTCTAGAGGACGACCACCATATAAACATGCCAGGTGGCAGAGTCAGTAGGGGTGACAGTGGAGGAGAAGAAGGCAGAGAATTCTGGTGCAGAAGTCAGGCTGAAGAAACATTTTCCAACTAGCAGGTTTCCCCAAAGTAAAGCAAAGAGCTCAGTTTTCATCAGTATCTAGCCAAAAAGGCTACTCTCTCATGTCAGAAGTAACTAGTAAAACAACCTATAGAGTTCTGTATGTACCATGCATTTTCAGTTACAAACATATTTAAGATTAGTTATTACACAAGAACGATTAGAAATGCCCTGAAATTATAAAGCTTATATATAAAAAGAATTTGATCAAGTTTTCCCAAATTTTGACAATTCTTTTTTTTTTAATTTTATTTTATTTTTAAACTTTACATATTGTATTAGTTTTGCCAAATATCAAAATGAATCCATCACAGGTATACATGTGCTCCCCATCCTGAACCCTCCTCCCTCCTCCCTCCCCACACCATCCCTCTGGGTCGTCCCAGTGCACCAGCCCCAAGCATCCAGTATCGTGCATTGAACCTGGACTGGCATCTCGTTTCATACATGATATTCTACATGTTTCAATGCCATTCTCCCAAATCTTCCCACCCTCTCCCTCTCCCACAGAGTCCACAAGAAGAACTACATAATATTACTAATGTTGTTGTAATGCATAAAACATTTTTTTAATTATCAATATTTTAAAAAAGTATTTTATTAGTCCTTCTAGGGAAAAGATTGATTTCTTTTTTCTATTCTAAGAAAAATCATCTCACTATGATCATTGTCCAAAAAAAGGGTAACCAAAGAGTATGCAGCAAAAATGTGTAGGGAAATAAAGAGTTGTACATAGATGTGCCAGACAGTTATTTTTTCACTTTGGAGTTTTGTCATTTATTTTTCCTTTTAATTTGTATTTTTTGTTGTGACAAGTTTTCTGATTCTAAATCAGATTTTACCTAATTCCTTATTTGTGAAAACTTGAGTCTTGCTGTGCTCTTTAAAATTAAGACATGCTTTTAATGATGTGGTTCAGAGAGGAAGGAGAAAAGAACATAATGAGAGAAAGGGGGATTTGCACTTTAGTTTTATTGCTACCTGGTTGTGTAACATTAGGCAAGTTACTTAATTTCTCAGTCTTGATTTTGTAAACCTGAAATAAGGGACTTTTATTTTCTACTCCACTGTGTTGGTTATGAATCAAAAGTACTAAGAAGGAATAACACTTTTTAAATAACTGTCACATAACCTTTCTTTGCTTTCATTTCCCCTCAAAAGGATACAGGAGCCTCAATTGAGATATCCCCTCTCTCTCCTGAAAGCAACTGGTATTTATCCCCCAGGGGAAGTACATTAAAATTGAGGCTAGTCCATTGTAGAAATAACTGAGCTAATTCCTGTCTCACTGACTGCATAAAACTTCCAAAGAAATCATAGGATGCCTTTATTTTGTGTCTATGAAGAAAATGGAAAGCCAAATTATATAATTTTAGATAGAAATTGTATCATATTAGAAATTGTTTATGTTGAAAACATACTTGCCACAATAAGTAGGCTTTTTGAATGACCTGATCACTTAGTTAAGGTTTTTATAATACATGGAGTTTCCCAGGTGGTGCTAATGGTAAAGAACCCACTTGCCAATGCAGGAGACAGATACAGGTTCGATTCTTTGGTCAGAAAGATCCCCTGGAGGAGGGTATGACAACCCACTCCAGTATTCTTGCCTGGAGAATCCCACGGACAGAGGAGCCTGGAGGGCTACAGTCCATGAGGTAACAAAGAGTCGGATATGACTGAAGCGCCTTAGCACACACACACATTACATGGCATTCAAAGAACACTGGCCAAAAGGCGTACTCGCCTCGGCTACATTGATTTTGATTACTAAAAAAAAGAAAAAAAAATTGAAATGAAATGTCTATTGCTAGCCACACCAGGATCTGGAGATACATGTGACTGCCCTGCTCTCAGGCTGAAATGTAGCCTAGCATTGGGGTGGAATTTCCAAAGACAGTAGACAGACACTCTAGACCTCCTCTGCAGGTTGGAAAAATAATGAATAAAAGTCAAAAAGCAGGCCAGGTCTGCTGAGCACAACAAAATGTAAAGTTCTCACACTGTGGTTTTTGGACCAAAGCCAACTCCTATGTGTTCTGGGTTGACAGTCACACCTCACTGACCCCACAGGGTTCAAACAAAACCAAACCAAGACAAACAAGAATTGTGGTTTTGTCAATATTTAAAAATTGTAAGGTTTTACATACAAATTTGGTTGTTTTTTTTTAAGACTGAAACATCAATATCTGACTTAATGTTGATGTACTTGAGCCTCACTCATACATAGCTATAATCTCCTACAGATGCCTAGCAACTGCCTCTGGCTGGTAGCTCTTTAAGACTTCACCATACCTGGCATTCTTCTAATATTTTAGTAAGTCTAAAGCACTTTCCAATACAATCTACTTTTATTTCCACAGTCCCTGTGGAATCCATTTGGGAGACTGTGTATCACGTAGTGCTCTAGAAAGGCTGAAGAGATAAAGAGAAACTCGGGCAGACATGGTTCTTTTCCTAAAGGAATTTAAAATTCAGTGAAAAGAGTGATCTGAAGTACTGTAGTAGGTGTTCAAGCATTTGCTGCTTTGTGATTTATTATCGTTTTTATCAGTCATATGAAGGGGTTAAGGAGGAAGAAATTGTTCTCTGCTCTTCTAGGTTCTTCTGGCTAAGAGACAGATCAACAGAAGAAAATGAAACTAAAGATCATTAACATTATACAAGGAACAGACCCAGAAAAACTGAGTAACTCACTAAAAGGGCTGAAACTCCTTCCTTCAATACCATCTAAAGACCAAAGAAAAAGTACTGAGATATAAACATGTATAACGGAATCACTCTACTGTACACCCGAAACTATCACATTTGTAAATCAGCTACACTCCAATATAAAGTTAAAGTTATATTAAAAATGTATAAATAAATAAGTTCTCAGGTTTAGTTATTAAAAAAGTATTTTCACCTAAAAAAAAAAAAGAATGTTGGGGGAGTGGTTTGAGATTTCAAAGCAGGGAAAAAGTAATTCACATAGAGATAGAAAAACAAATGTTTGGGAAACAAATGTTTGCTGGGCCCTTCAGAGACAATAGGACGTAGAGAGGAATTTTAACAAACTGACTTTGGTAGCTTCCTGTCTACACACACCTAGTTCATATTATAGTTATCTACAGCAGTGGTTCCCTTCCTGGAGCAAATTATCTAGCTACATTCTTTAGGCAGTCTTGGGGAGGTCAAAGTTTCTTTCAGAGTCCATTGAACCTTGACTGTTTTCAGCTGTAAATAATCTACATGCTAAGGAGACATTTTGAGGTGGCAAGTTCTGCCCCCTATAAAAGTGAAAGAATACAACAGTGAGAGATCTGACATACTAGCATGAGGAAGGCTTTAATTCTTAAAGTCTGAGTGAGGAGGGGGACCTAATTTATTTTTTACAGATGTGGGATTCGGTAGTTCCCACTACCAAAATCAGTAGTTCCCACATGCCCCAAAAGCAAATTACCTGAGATGCTTTTCAGAAATACAGATTAAAAGAAAAGGAACCGAGAAGAGAAAGAATTTTATGGACTGTGGTAGATACAAAAGCCCTGAGGTAGGAAGGGACATAGCGACTTCCAGGTACTTATGGACTGTTTGTTTTTTAGATGCCGTGCTTATCTATTTGTTTACGGGTAGGCTGAGTCTTGGTTGCTCTGCAGGCTTCAGGAGCTGTGGCAGGCAGGCTCAACAGTTGGGGCTTGCAGGCTACAGAGCGTTTGGGCTTTGGTTGTGGTGGCACACAGCCTGAGTTGCCCTGTGGTATGTGGAATCTTCCCAGAGCAGGGATCAAACACACGTCCCCTGCACTGGCAGGCAAATTCTTAACCACTGGCCACCAGGGAAGTCCTGGACTGTTTAAATACTCATCAGTGTTCATTTGTTTCAGATGTAAGAGTGATCATGCCGGTCATCATACAGAAGCTTGAAATATAAAGAGGAACTCCCCAGATGATTGATACCGTGTTTTATGGAACGTCTATCTTCCATAACAAAAACAAACTAATTTACATTTCATTCAGCTGTTAGGAATCTAATTTAGACGTAAGTCAAAATAAACACATTTTTTTCTGAAACTTTCACAAAAACATATGCCTATTTCAGTATTTTCATCCCTCTCCTGAGTTTTCTAAAATAGAAGCATATGGTAGGATTATCAAAAAATCACCGGAACAGAAGATTCCCTTTAAGAGTTTTTCACAAGCTCCTTGATATAACAAACAAGACAGTCCTTGAATGAAGTGTCAAAACCTTTGCATGGACAATATGTCAGTTATAATAATTATTATTCTTGATATGATTATTGGAATGCCTTAAAGTCTGGCACTTATGTAAGACAATTAACATTGATGGCATTAAAATACATTTCCCAAACTAAAATATATTTCCCAAACTGTTAGTATTACCATGTTGCTTTCTATAAGCAGAAAGTAGCTATGGAAATACAGTGCATGACACACAAACACATATATAATTTTATGTGGAAGACATAAAAGACAACTCTTTTGTCTTCCAAAGTTTCTGAATCTGATATTTGTCCACTTCTCCACCCCTTCCTTTTCCTTCTTGGTCTTCTCCTCCTCCTGTTTTTTCTCTTAATATAAAGAAAGATTGGCAAATAAGATACTTAACACCATGTTAGCTTCAAACAGATTTTATCTTTGACATCAACATAAAAATTGAAAAATAATTAAAAGGGAAGTTGCTTTCTATTTGTCAATATTACTTGATTTTCAATGTGTACATTACCAATATCATCTCACAAAGTTCCAGGAGAGGTGCATATGTTTCTCATTTGTTAAACATATGGGATTTTTATCCATCTTTTTTTATCTTCAGGGCTTAGTAACCAAAAATGCTAAGAAAGGTGACTGAGGATAAATGGATATGTTACTTGTGTAGAGAGTATGAGAATGACAATCAATCAGTAGATTAGGTATCATTCAGTGGTTCTCAATCCTCACTGGTCATTAGGGTCACCTAGAAAACTTTAAAAAAGTAGAATTGTCCAGGCTTCTCTTTCCCCAGAAAATTCTGACTCTATTGATCTTATTGTCTTTGGCATTTCTTTCAAGTTCAGCAAGTCTAGTTTTCAGGTCTTCCTCCAACTCAGATTGTGTCCTTGAATGAATTGTCCCTAATCCCTTAGTCTCAGTCATCTTATTTACAGCTAAGAACACTTGAGTTGATTCTATACTCTTGAACATGACTGATTATTGGAATCATTTGGAAAGTACTTAAAAGTTGTGGATATTTTTAAAGAATTGAAATCTAGGTAACAAATGATTGGTGAAAACTGACTTGTGTAGAGTGATGTAATCAATTATTATCAGCCACAGAATATACCTGAGACTGATAAAAATTATCTCTGATTGATGTTACTATCATTCAATTCTACAATAAATCATATTGTGAAAGCCTTCTGTGTTCTCATAAAACACATGTTCAGTTCAGTTCAGTCGCTCAGCCGTGTCCAACTCTTTGCGACCCCATGAACCACACCATGCCAGCCTCCTGTCCATCACCAACTCCCAGAGTCCACCCAAACCCACGTCCATTGAGTTGGTGATGACAACCAACCATCTCATCCTGTCATCCCCTTCTCCTGCCCTCAATCTTTCCCAGCATCAGGGTCTTTTCAAATGAGTCAGCTCTTCGCATGAGGTGGCCAAAGTATTGGAGTTTCAACTTCAACATCAGTCCTTCCAATGAACACCCAGGACTGATCTCCTTTAGGATGGACTGGTTGGATCTCCTTGCAGTCCAAGGGACTCTCAAGAGTCTTCTCCAACACCACAGTTCAAAAGCATCAATTCTTCGGTGCTCAGCTGTCTTTATAGTTCAACTCTCACATCCATACAACCACTGAAAAAACCATAGCCTTGACTAGATGGACCTTTGTGGACAAAGTAATGTCTCTGCTTTTGAATATGCTGTCTAGGTTGGTCATAACTTTCCTTCCAAGGAGTAAGCGTCTTTTAATTTCATGGCTGCAATCACCATCTGCAGTGATTTTGGAGCCCAGAAAAATAAAGTCTGACACTGTTTTCACTATTTCCCCATCTATTTGCTATGAAGCGACGGGACTGGATGCCATGATCTTAGTTTTCTGAATATTGAGCTTTAAGCCAACTTTTTCACTCTCCACTTTCACTTTCATCAGAGGATCTTTAGTACTTCTTCACTTTCTGCCATAAGGGTGGTGTCATCTGCATATCTGAGGTTATTGATATTTCTCCTGGCAATCTTGATTCCAGCTTGTTCTTCCTCTAGCCCAGCTTTTCTCATGTTGTACTCGGCATACAAGTAAAATAAGCAGGGTGACAATATACAGCCTTGATGTACTCCTTTTCCTATTTGGAACCAGTCTGTTGTTCCATGTCCAGTTCTAACTGTTGCTTCCTGACCTGCATACAAATTTCTCAAGAGGCAGGTCAGGTGGTCCAGTATTCCCATCTCTTTCAGAATTTTCCACAGTTTATTGTGATCCACACAGTCAAAGGCTTTGGCATAGTCAATAAAGCAGAAATAGATGTTTTTCTGGAACTCTCTTGCTTTTTCCATGATCCAGCAGATGTTGGCAATTTGGTCTCTGGTTCCTCTGCCTTTTCGAAAACCAACTTGAAAATCTGGAAGTTCACGGTTCACGTATTGCTGAAGCCTGGCTTGGAGAATTTTGAGCATTATTTACTAGCGTGTGAGATGAGTGCAATTGTGAGGTAGTTTGAGCATTCCTTGACACTGCCTTTCATTGGGATTGGAATGAAAATTGACATTTTCCAGTCCTGTGGCCACTGCTGAGTTTTCCAAATTTGCTGGCATATTGAGTGCAGCACTTTCACAGCATCATCTTTCAGGATTTGAAATAGCTCAACTGGAATTCCATCACCTTCACTAGCTTTGTTCGTAGTGATGCTTCCTAAGGCCCACTTGACTTCTTCATTCCAGGATGTCTGGCTCTAGGTGAGTGATCACACCATCATGATTTCTGGGTCGTGAAGATCTTTTTTGTAGATACTGCATATTGTCAATAATTTAGACTTTGATTACTTACATTGATTACTTACATTTTCCTTTTTGATTGCTGATCAAGGGACAAATTATAAGGCTAGGGGACAAGTGCTTGGAGCACTGGGAATGTCTAAATCAGAACCCTTGACACACATACTCTTACCACAGAAATTCCTTCACTCATGAGGCATCAAACTACAGCAAACACATGTTGATTAATCTCAGATAACTTTATAAGGTATTGAAAATACATGTTTCACAGTTTAAATACTCAACCAAATACTGATGAAATAAAAAATTCAAGAGGCATAAAATTATACGATTATAAATGTTTGCTCTAGACTAGTAAACTGGAAATGAGAAGGTAACTTTGGCATGAAGAGCCTGAATTTCAAGACAGAAAGATTTGTTGCAGTCCTAGACCTAACTCACTTGACTGACTGAGGTTATGTGTGCTGGCTACTGAGATAACACAAAGGGAGAAGATGCAGACTCGACTCACATTCACGAAGCAGCAGAAGAAACATACTCTACATGTATGTGTATGAGTGCAGATCTTATATTGGAGGAGGAAAGGAAGAGACCAAGCTAACTCCATCTTAAAATGAAGGAAACTCCATCTGGAACTTTCAGTGAACTTTGGACTATGTGCCTAGTAGCCATGGGGATATCATACCTCTGGCCAAACTGGCCTCGTGGACTGATAAACATCAGACTCCATACCAAGGTTTCCCATCGCCAAAAAGAATGTAATAATCCTCTACATAGTCAATCACCTTTGTAATCTTTATGGACCCATTGGGGTAGGCTACAATGTATAACCACCTGACCCTTCTGATTATGAATCATGGTTGTAACCTGATTGTATCTCCCTTTAACACTTTCCAGGCTAGGTTTAAGGAATTTGGGGATGTGGGCTTGAGTAGTACACTTAAGGTATATAAGGTTTTCACAAAAGTCAGTCAGGGTCCCTGGCTAAAAAGGAAATTCTGCCTCAGACCCGCCAGTGTAATAAAACTCCACTATCCACATTGTCTTGAGTGAGTTTGTTTCCCGGAGCGTTTGACTATAACATTTGGTGCATTGGCTGGGAAACTCCTCACTTTGAGGAGACAAGTCCCATTTGGGGCTATTCTGAAGTCTCGTGGCTCAGATCTTCTAGAAGGGGGAAGGTGCCTCGCCCTTCTGGAAAGAGTCCGTTTCTCGATGCCCGGACCTTCCATGTTAAGTGGGCAGTGGACAGCAGCATGGGGATTGAGTGCCCAGGTAAGGAAGTTTCCCACCCTGTGCGGTGGAAGAGGGGACCTGATCAACCCCCTGAGAGGGAGTAGGGGAAGCACAGACCATAAACGTCACAAAGGAGGCAGTGGAGGTAGTGTCTGCACGGTCTTGGGTTAAATTTGTCAGGCGGTCGTGAGAGGGCTTTTGGAAGAAACTTGGTCTTTGTGTGCTTGTATTCTGCCCTCCCCTAGGAGGTGTCCCATCTGCTGTGGAATTCTTAATCCCCTCAGAATTGTCAGGCTAGAAGGAGGGGGATACATAAGTGAACACGAATTGGCCATCTCCAGACCGTGGGATATTTAACCCATCTGTGTTTTCATCTGCACCCTATCAAGCCCACCAAGGCAAAATGGACTTTAAAAGTCAAGGGAGAAACACTCCTGCACCACGTGGTATTCTGGTTCAGCCATGCTGACTGGCAGGTAAAGACTCGCCGATCCCTCTTCTCCCTCTGGAATCTGGCAGGTAAGGTTCTTCTCACCCCGATTAGGAAGGAGACAGAATGGCAATTTAAATGTTTCACAGAGTGGGAATATCAGAAGTACATAGGATACTGAGAACTTCGTAGACAGAATGAAAATGAAAAATAGAAGAAGGTCCAAGAAGGTAAGCAAGATGGGAGGAAATGAATCTAAGGCAACTGTACTGGAGTGCATGATTAAAATATTTAAGAAGGGATTTGGATGAGACTATGGGGTGAAGATGATGCCTAACTGTCTCCACATACTCTGTGAGGTCGAATGGCCCTCCATGGGAATAGGATGGCCCTCCATGGGAATAGGATGGCCACCAGAGGATACCATGAACTTAAAAATAGTGGAAGCAGTCTATACAGTAGTCAAAGGAGAGCCGGGCTATCCAGATCAATTTCCATATACTGACTCATGGCTAGGATTAGCTCAAGATCCCCCCCCTTCTTAGATGAGATTCTATATTAAGACAGGGAAAGGAACAATATTAATGGCACAAAAATGATAAAAAAGAAATTCTTCAGGATTTGGTTGGGGATGCCTTGCCCCCTCCCCCATACTGGATCATGACGTGCCCGCTGACCAGTGCTTCACCAGGACCAGTGGCCACCTTAATGTCCGATCCAGGGCCATGTGGAGTTCCTGCAGCAGCCGCTGCTCCTCTGCCAGCTCTCCTCGAGATCGTAGAGCTGCCTTTATGGCAGACTCTGATCCCGGCGATGGAGACCTCTGGTCAATGCCCCCAGGATTCCACCTCAGCCAGACCTCCTAGATTGTATTCACCTCTTCTGGTGAGTACTGATGGGAAGGGGGAAGAGAACACAGGAATTAGACTGAGGCTGCACTCCTCCAAGGAACAGGGGGAAAGAACCCCATTACAGATGCTCCTCAGAGAGCTTCAAAAGCCTCCGGTTCAGGATGCAGGTGGGCACTACCATCAGCCCCCTGTGGCCTATTATTACTAGCCAATATCCTCTATGGATATATTAAATTGGCAGAGACACACTCCACCATACTCGGGGGAGCCACAAGCCATGATAATGCTAATGGAGACTATTTTTTGAACCCACCACCTTACATAGGATGACATAATCCAACTACTAGTCTCCCTTTTCAGCACTGAGGAAAGACACAGGATCCTAACTGAGGCCAGAAAATGGTTAAAAGAATGGCACCCGAGGGTACTGCAAACCCGCAGCGATGGGCAAAACTAGCCACCCCTGATAAGAGGTCCAATTGGGACTGTAACAGAGGATGGGAGGAGCCACCTGGAGAGATATCAGGAGGCTATTTTAAAAGGCCTCAAAAGGGGGGCCCCAAAACCTATGAGTATGGCAAAACCCTCTGAAATGATTCAAAGGGAAACTAAATCACCCTCTGAGTTCTATGAAAGACTGTGCAAGGCCTATAGACTTTATACATCAATAGATCTAGAGGCTGCTGGCTCTCAGATGGTGATAAATGCAGCCTTTGTGTCTCAAGGCTACCCTGATATCAGACGCAAACTTCAAAATGTGGATGGGGTACTGGCCATGACTAGCTCACAAATAATTGAGATCACTGGTAAGGTATTTAGAAATAGAGACGTAGAGGCTAAAAGGGAAGCTGAGAAAAGATGGAAAGAAGATAGTAAGAGGCCCACCAGAGGATCATGGTACTGGCTGCGGCTTTGGGAAGGCCTCTTCCTGGATCTTCCCCAAAGCCCACAACCCCTCTGAATGAGGGCTGATATCCTGGCAAGCCCTCTACAAGAAGGCCCAGGGCCACCCTGCAACCAAACCAATGAGCCTGACGCCAGGACTTCAGTCACTGAAAAAATGAATGCCCCCCAAATAATGGGAAAAAAGAGTTGACTTCATCTGTTATAGGGCTGGCCAGACTAGAGACTGAACAGGGGTGCCAGGACACAAAGATACAAGGTCTCTTGGAGCCCATGGTGAAACTAAAAGTCGGGGACCAAATTATTGCCCTTATAGTGGACACTGGGGCAGAAATGTCAGTGGTGACTGAACTGGTAGCACCCCTCTCAATAAAGGCCACTGCCATAGAAGGAGTAACCAGAGAAAAGCTGATCAGACCATTCTGTTTACCCCAGAAATGCCAGAGGGGGGACAAGTGACTCATGAATTCCTTATATTCCTGAATGTTCAGTACCTCTGTTGGGGAGAGACTTGTCTAAATTGGGGGCACAAGTGACATTTTCCCCCCCAAGAAAGATGCACTCTCCAGGTGGGCTCAACTACCTATTTACTCTCCTTCTCAGTAACCCCTCAAGATGCATGGAGGTTACATGACCCTCTGGAAGGAAATCCGGATGGACTAGATAGCCAAGGGAGGGAATTAATCTGATGATTTCCCGAGATTTGGGTGGAAGATAACCCCCCTCACCCTGGGGACTTGCCATACATCAAGCTCCAGTGGTAATAGAACTCAAATCCGGTGCCACCCCAGTCAGAAAACGTCAGCACCCACTGCCACTAGAGGCTCAAGTTCACATTCTGCCACACATAAACAGACTGAAACAGACAGGCATCCTGATTAATGCCAGTTGGCCTTGTTTCACCAAGGACTATAGACCTGTGCAGGACCTCAGACTGGTCAACCAGGACACCGTGACTCTACATCCCACCGTTCCTAACCGCTATACTTTTCCTCCCACCAAATGCTAAGATCTATACTTGTTTAGAGCTCAAGGATGCCTTCTTCTGTGTATGCCTCACCCTGGTGTCTCAACCCATTCTTGGTTTTGAATGGGAAGACCCAGCAGGGGGCACCAAACAACAGCTCACCTGGACTTGCCTCCCACAAGGATTTAAGAATTCCCCAACCATCTTTGGCGAAGCCTTGGCTTCTGACCAGGACTCATTCCAGCCAGAGAAATTCAGATGCTGGTTGCTACAATACGTGGACGACTTGCTGTTGGCTGCCAAGAACAGCAAAGACTGCTGGGAAGGGACTAAGGCTTTCCTACAGCTGTTGTTGGAGTCTGACTACCGAGTCTGGAAAAATAAGGCACAGATCTGCAAAGAGGAGGTAAGATATTTGGGGTTTGTTCTGAGAGGAGGCACGAGGCTGTTAGACCAGTCCAGAAAAGAGGTCGTTTTGAGAATCCTGCAACCGAGAACCAGATGACAGCTCAGAGTTGGGAGCCAATGGGTTTGTAGAATTTGGGTTCCAGGCTATTGCCAGATGGCAAGCCATTATATGAACTCCTAACTGGACCAGAAGGAGATTCACTAAATTGGACTGAGACACAGCAACAGGCCTTTGAGGAACTAAGGCTGGCAATTACGTCAGCACCTGCCTTGGGCCTGCCAGACCTTGCTAAGCCATTTACTCTTTACATGACTGAAAAGGACAAGGTGGCTATGGGAGTGCTGTCCCAGACTATGGGGACATGGGACAGGCCTATGGCCTATCTCTCGAAATGGCTGGACAATGTTGCCACCAGGTGGCAGGGATGCTTATGGGCAGTTGCTGTGGTTGCCTTACTGGTCCGGGAGGCAACCAAGCTGACTTTGAGCCAAGATTTGATCGTAAAAGTTCCTCATAAGGTCAACACTCTACTGCAAGGGGACCCCCATAAATGGCCATTGACATCCCAGATTACTCAATACCCAGGACTGTTATGTGAGAAACCTCATGTTACTATTGAGCCTTGCAGGCCCTGAATCCAGCACTCTCCTTCCTGTGGGAGAAGGTGGGCCCTCACATGATTGCAAGGAAATCCTAGAAGAAGTTTATGCCAGCAGACCTGACTTGAGAGACCAGACAATAACGGACCCAGATTGGGTCCTGTACACCGACGGCACCAGCCTGGTGAAACAAGGATGACTGTAGGGATATGCAGTAGTCATGGAAGAACCCATCGCTGACGCTAGCTCTCTGCCATCACACTGATCTGCTCAATGGGCTGAACTATATGCTCTAATCCAGGCCTGCCAGCTGTCAAAAGGTAAGAAGACAAACATTTACACAGACTCCAGGTAAGCTTTTGCTACTTTACATGTACATGGGGCTTTATATAAAGAGAGAGGTCTTCTGATAGCCAATGGAAAGGACATTAAAAACAAGGAAGAAATCTTAACTCTATTGATGCTGTGCGCAAACCTGAAAAGGTAGCAGTGATACATTGTTGGGTTCACCAAAAGGAAGATACCCCCACAAGCATGAGAAAACTGACTAGCAGATAAAGCCACAAAACATGCGGCTGAGAAATTTGGGGCTGCTTGTGGGGGACCTATCAGAACCTTTGTACTCTCAAAAATGCCTGAGTTACCTTTGACTCTCCCACAGTATACCCCAGCCTGGCTGAAGCAGAAAGGGCCACCAAAAATGAAAAAGGTTGATGGGAACTGATGGATGGCAGGTTACTGGTCCCTGAGGCATTAGCCCCCACACCGGTATCTCAGGTTCACCAGGCAACCCACTTGGGACATGACAAAATGGAAGAATTAATTTGAAAGTATTTCATAATCGCACAATTTTCCTCCTTATGTAGAATGGAATCCTAGAACTGTTCTGCTTGTCACAGGTCAATGCTGCCCCTGGATAGAAACAAAAACCTCCAGGAATACAGTTAAAAGGGACTCTACCCTTTGAAAATTTACAAGTGGACTTTACTGAGATGAAACCCTGCCGACACTATCATTTACTGGTCGTGGTATGTATCATGGTATGTATCTTCTCAGGATGGGTGGAGGCCTTCCCCACCTGAACTGAAAAAGCAAATGAAGTGGCTTGCTGTCTGCTTTGAGAAATAATCCCCAGATTTGGGTTCCCAACCAGGACAGGATCAGACAACAGCCCTGCCTTTGTGGCCAGCTTACTTCAACAGGTATATAAAGCTCTACATGTCAAGTAGAAATTACATACAGCATATAGGCCCCAGAGTTCTGGAATGGTGGAAAGAACCAACCAAACTCTTACAGACACTTTCAAAATGAATCATAGAGACTGATTGTTCATGGATGGACTTGCTTCTGGCAGCCTTACTCAAATTAAGGGTAACCCTGCATTCTCATGGTCATTCTCCTTATGAAATTGTCTATGGGAGGCCCCTCCCATAGTAAGACAGGTGTCGGCAAATTTGCCACAGGTAAAGGGATGGGATTTCACAGCAGATGGAACAACTGTGTAAGGTAATAAATCAGGAAACTAAGAAAGAGTGCCACTCCCCCTTGGGGAACACATTCACCAATTTGTGCTTGGTGACCAGGTGTGGGTCAAGGACTGGAAACACGACTCCTTGGCCCCACATTGGAAGGGTCCATATACTGTTTCTCTAACCACCTCTACGGCAGTTAAAGTTGCACTTGGGTCCACCATATGAGGGTGAAAAGAGCATACCACACAGACCCGGAGGACACCGAGTGGACTACACAAAGGGACCTCACTTATCCCCGTGAAACCAATAGCATCTTAAAGAAGAAGAAGAGATGAAGCTATGCAATGAACTGCTGCTTCAAGGACTTGCCTGTATTCTCTTGAGACTAGCTAATAGTTTCAGCACAAGACAATGTTTTCATTTCATGGGCACCTTCCTATGCTGACTTTCATAAAAAATCCAACTGCTGGGTATGTGGAACCATGCCCATGTCTGTCATGGATGGACTCCCGTGGTGGGTATCACCTCTATGGGGGGGTGATATGCCTAGCTTATATGATTTTTTGCATCACACAAAACAACAAAAATCAAGTCTAGAAACTAATCACAGCAGCCACTACCCTTTGGTGTGATAAAAAGGCTGACAAGCTGACAAATGGCCATGGGATATATTTTAATTATACACTTAGCTCAGAAAATGCTTATCAATATCATGTGACAGCCAGTAAGTCCAAACAATCAGAAATTAACCAATATTTTGATCAATTTTACCAGATATGGGATGAATACTTGTGGGTTACTTCAGAAAAGGGACAACTTGTTAGGATAGCTGAAATTTGCTGGGAACAAGATGTACACATTATTGGATATAATATCCAAACAATGGATAAAATAATTTAAAACCAATGGGCTTTCTACAGACAGAACAGTGCCATAAGACCTATAAAGTTACTTATTATCCCAGTCAATCCACCCCAATGGCCCGCAACAGACTGGGGACTTAACCCCAGAATCAGGTGCATTGCTCCTAATGGCACCCATTGGTTATGTGGGACTAATGTATGGCCTTGGCTGCCCCCAGGATAGATAGGGAGGTGTACTTTAGGTCTGGCCTTTGCCCATGGAAACATCAGGTCAACAATACAAGAGCCTTTAAATTTACCCTGATGGTCAGGGTAGATGGTCACAATCAGTTTTCCATCGGTATGATTATTTGGCTGCTATATTTGTTCCCTCATTGGGTACTATGGACATAATGATTAGAGTTGAAGCTCCAACTAATTTCACCCAAAGAACCCTACATGACAGCCTAAGAGCTATTCAAGCACTAAATACTGAACAAATACAAAAGAGAAAAGTGGTAATTCAAAATAGAATGGCTTTAGACATACTTACAGCCGCTCAAGGAGGCACCTATGCTATAATCAAAGGTGAATATTGTGTATATATTCCTGATTTATCTGGCAATATATCAGCCACTCTAGATGACATGAAAGATCAAGTAAAAGCTATGTCTGATGATAAACTTCCTTTTTGGACTTCTGTTCTATGATGGGTAAAGGGTGATTGGTGGAAAACTATATTAACATTGTTATAGTTGTTCTGTTGATTCTGTTATGTGGACCTTGTATTCTCCAATGTGTTGTTAACTTTGTATCACAGAGGCTGACTAATTTACCCAAATATACCAGGAAATCTGAAAGGCAGTACCTCCTGATGACTGATGCTCACACTGGAAGTTGAGAACATCAAGAGGGGGGAATGAAGGAGGAAAGGAAGAGGCCAAGCTGACTCCATCTTGAAAATGAAGGAAACTCCATCTTGACCTTTCAGTGAACTTTGGACTATGTACCTGGTAGCCATGAGGATAAGACACCTGCAGCCAAACTGACCTCCCAGACTGATAAACACCAGACTCCATACCAAGATTTCCCCAGCCAAAAAGAATGTGATAATCCCCTATGTAGTCAGTCACCTTTGTATCTTTATGGCACCCATTGGTGTAGGCTACAATGTGTAACCACCTGACTCTTCTGATTATGAGTCATGGCTGTAACCTGATTGCATCTCCCTTTAACACTTTCTAGGCTAGGTGTAAGGAATTTGGGGATGTGGGCTTGAGCAGTACACTTAAGGTATATAAAGTTTTCACAAAAGTCGGTCGGGGTCCTTGGCTAAGAGGAGACTCTGCCTTGTGTCCGCCAGTGTAATAAACTTCACTGCACTGTCTGCATTGTCCTTCTGAGTGAGTCTGTTTCCCAGAGCATTTGACTATAACAATATGCTAAAATAGAAGGGCATATAAGAGTCTATCGATCAGCTCAGAAAGCTGCCAAAGCTGTTGGGGAATAGGTGATTTTTCAGCTCTTTCTTCATTGTGTTCTATCTACAACTTTGAGTCTCTGGGAGCTTATAGTTTGTTGCCTAAGTTAGATTCTGGAACATTTAGAATGTGAGTGTGAAGTAATATGAATGTTAAGTTTAAGCACCATAAAATTGCGAGAGTTTGTTACTACTGGATTAGCTGAAGAGCTGAGATGGCTCTTCCCACGGCTTTAACTCATAATACAAATAGAGGGACACTTGGATGTCAGTTCTGTCCACAGAGCAAGGTTAGCTTCTGGGACATAAACGTGGACTGGTGATAAATGACAGTGTCTGGACCTTAGGGGTGCAGGGAGGGGGCACTGCAGGACCAGTGTAAGCCTGTATGTTTTCTTTTCTTCCTTTATTGATGATTCAATAGATTTGAGTAAACAGCGTAGTAATCAAATTTGCAGATGGTTCAACACAGGGATCACTCTGAAAACATCTGAACCAATACAACCAGAAACCAGAAGATTGGTGGGAAAAAAAAAACAAAAACTGTGGTGTTATGACAGGCCTCAGGATGTTAAAAATGTGATGCACAATTATTTCGGAAAGAGAATTGCCCAAGGATATAAAAATGCCCAGGAGCAACTTGACATCAAAGAAAATATGCTATTTTTTAAATCTGTGTGAGTTTGGGATTCAGTGTTAATTTCTTCTTTAAAGAAGATAGATTTGTGACTGAAATACCTGTATCATCTGAAATAAGAAAGTAACATATTCTTTCTAAGAAGAAACACACACACACACACAAGTAAGATGACCAGGATGAAGGGACTACTGAAAGAGTCCTTGATAGGACAAGCTGGAGATCACTGACATTGTATCATAAAAAAAAAAAAAAAAAAAGGAAGCGCTTTCTAGGTTTTCCTAGCAAAAGAAAGATACACTTAACAGTAAGCGTATGCTTGACTTACCAGTGTTTTACCATGAGTTGACATTATTCTAGCAAAAAGCGTATCTATTTGATATGCTTGTTAATCTGTGTGGCCAAATTGAAGTGAGAAATTTCTGGTAAAATACTTGAGTTACCCAAAGCCCTCTCAAAGAACCTCCATGCATCCTGTAAGCATTCACAAAAGTGGCTACAAGTTGTCTAGATTCATAGCCTGAGTTTTCAATCTAGTAGGTGTCACTGAGCATTTTACTTAATTTTGCCTATCTCAAAAAGTTTTTGGAATATTCTTTAAGATAATTTATATAAAGCTTTTAGCACAGGAATTAACATACAATATGTTCTTAACTATCAAGTTATGATTGCGTGCTAAGTTGCTTTAGTCGTGTCCAACTCCGTGTGACCCAATGAACTGCAGCCTGCCAGTCTCCTCTGTCCATGGGATTCTCCAGACAAGAATACTGGAGTGGGTTGCCATGCCCTCCACCAGAGGAATCTTTCTGACTCAGGGATCGAGTCCATGTCTCCTATGATCCCTGCAAGGGCAGGCAGGTTCTTTACCACTAGCCCCACCTGAGGAGCCCTATCATGTTATAAGTATTGGAGTTGAAATTCTAGAAACTCTATGATTAGAACTATGCTGTTAATTCATTTACAACTATCTTGGCACCCCAAATTCCACTATTATTCTTCATTCTTCTTCTTTTCCCTCTCTTCCTTTTTCTTCTCCTCTTCTCCCTCCTCCTCCTTTCTCTTTCTTCTCCTCTTTCTTCTTACTCAGTTTTATTTCCTAGACTTCATACTTTAGTTTTGATTTGCATGTAATGGGTGACTCATTGTTTTCCCCTAACATTAATGAGACTCCAAATAGATCTGGATATGTGTCTACGTCCTATTCTTCTCTTTTATCTACTTCAGAATCACTACTTTTTAAAAATAATCAGTGTTTTTATTCCACATATAAATGATATTATGTATGTTTGTCTTTCTCTTCGTTATTTTACTTAGCATGATACCTTTCAAGTTTACCCTTATTATGGCAAATGTTGACATTTAATTCATTTTTTATGGCCGAGTAGTATTCCATTATATATATATGCCACATCTTATTTATCCATTAATCTGTTGATGGATATTTTGATTGCTTCTATATCTTGGCAATAATGCTGCTATGAAACTGAACTACTGATATCTTTTCAAATCAATGTTTTAATTTTGGGGGGCTATATACATCCAGAAGTAGAACCCCTCAGTCATATGTTAGTTCTAGCTTTAGGTTAGTTTTTTTTTTGGAAGAAACTACCATATTGTTTTCCACAGTGACTACAATAATTTACATTCCCACAAATAGTGCACAAAGATTCCTCTTTTTCCACATCCTCACTAACATTTGTCATTTTGTTTGTTTCTTTTTTTTTTTTTTTTTGATGGTAGTTATTCCAATAAGTGTGCGGAGATATCTCACTGTGGTTTTAATTTACATTTCTCTGATGCAAAAGCATTACATTTTGTTGTATACCTTATAGAAATTTTTAATAGTTATTAAGGTAGTATTCTTTTTTATTATTTTAAAGTGTCATCTAGTTTTTGATCATCTAGGACCATCCATCTGATCCACATAAAGATCTGTTTTGACTGGTATTACAATTAAATGTATAGATCATTTTGGGAAGAAATCCCATTTTTTAATAGTCCTTCCATCCATAAACATACTTTTTCATTTGTTTTTTGTTCTTTCATGCTTTTTATTAAAAATTTTAAATTTTCCACATAAAGATCTAGCCATCTCCTAAAGATTCCTTCCAAAATTATTATGGCTATGTTGGCATTTTTAATGACAGTTTCATAATTTTATTTTTGCTGCTAAATAAGAGATGTAAATGGCTATTGTTTTTTACTGATACTTCCAGCAATATTTCTGAATACTTTCATTAGCTCCAATAATTTAGAATTTCTTGGGATTCTATGGGGAGGTAACAGAGGCAATCTAATCAAGCTATCAAATTTAAGAGAGACAGTTTTCAGGTTGGAGGGAACCAAATGTGCTGTAGAAAGTTGTGTGTGTGGGTATGTGCACACTTGCATACCCCTGGTATTATAGTTTTGTTTGTTACTTCCTAATCTGTATACTATTTTCTTTTTTTTCTTAATCTTCTTGTTTAGGACTTTTAGCAAAGCATTATAGAACCAGTGAAGTTGACATCCTTGATTAGTTACCAGTCATGAAGAAAATGTTTCTAATCCAATAAGAGTAATTTCTTGCATAAATATACCAGGTTAAACACATGTTTGTCTATACCTAAACTCCTAAATGTATGTTGAAATTTATCAAATATTCTTTCTGAGTCTATTAAGATTATAATTTATTAACCCAATAAGAAGTCAATATGGTATGGTAGATTACACTTGTATGTTGTCTTTGAATTAAGCATATGTTAGAATTTGTTGTACACTAGTGCATTTAGTTTTAACACTTTTCAGGGAATTTTCTGTTTATATTTCTATGTGAGGTTATTGTACAACTTTCCTTTTTTCTATCTTTTACTTGGTTTTTGTGTCAGGATCTGGAGCTTGCCTGGTGATACAGTGGTAAAAAATACATCTGCCAATGCAGGAGACACAAGAGACACTGGTTTGATGCCTGGGTTGGGAAGATCTCCTGGAGAAGGAAATGAAAACCCACTTCAGCATTCTTGCCTGGGAAATCCCAAGGAAGAGGAGACTGGTGGACTATAGCCCATGGGTTTGCAAAGGGTCAGAAACAATTGAGAATGCATGCATTTCAATATTTAAAAAAATATTAAATATTGTGAACATAATATTTTGGTCTGTGGTACATAGGTGCTCAATTTGTCTTTATGCTTTTCTCTTATCTAGATTCTTAATGTTAAAAAAAAAAAAAAAAGAATAGAAATGGGGCTTGCAAAACTTACTGCTCAGGCTGTTTGTAGGATTTAATAAAATAACGTATGTAAAAGTGCCTAAAGCAGTGTTTGGCATGTTAGAGGATTCATTAAATGCTAGCTCACTTGCCCTTTCCCCTTAGCTGTGTGTTTTTGAAAAAAAGCAGAAAAGGCAGGCACAGTGGAATACTTTTTTGGAACCCAGCTTAAAACAAGTCATAAACGCTGAAGTCAGTTGAATATGTTTGGTTTCCATTCAAAATGTTACTTTCAGAAATACACAGAGAGTTCATTTGCATAATCACTCTCTAGGCAAGAACTTGTCCCTTAGGGGTTATCATTATTTAAATCTTAAGTCAGGTTATTATCATTCTTCATGTGGAGCTGCTTGGCTTTGCTTCCTTCCCTTTCCCCTGACTGTTGCAGCTACAACGTTCTGAATGGGACATTGACCAGCAATACAGAGAGATTTAGGGTAAAAAGCAGCATGTCCAAGTGGAAAGAAAGAGCACGGCGTTCAAATCCGAGGTCCACTGCCCACTGGCTATGGAACTCTGGGGAAATGATTTCATAACTTCTGAAATGGGGATTGTTAGGTTTTTGAGAGGTTTAATTGATGTTGTGCAGATTACATACCATTCTAACCCAAAATAAACTCTAATTATATTAGCTCCTTTCCTTCCCTGCCACCTTTGTCCATTGGAAAGCAGTAATGCACCTCAGAAAAGAAACAAAGGCAGACTAGGGAAAATCGAACTGGCGGCGAAAAAACAAAAAAGATACGTGTTCAAATAGAAGAACATTTTACCTGTGAGAATCATTTTGGTGGGAAAAGAGTAACCTTCATAGTCAAGGGACACAAGGAAAAGAGGGCATTAAATTTCTCATCAGGTGCTATGGGAAGAAACATATCAAAAGTTCTCTGGAGAGAGTAGGAGTACACGTGAACATGGGTAGAACTAGAACAGAGGTGCCAATTAGAGAAAAGGATAATAAAGCAGGAAGTATTTTAAGCATCTATCAAGTGAGGGTTGTGTGATGGAAATAATGAAATGCAGAATAAAGACATCACACATGAATTATTTCCTATGCTTTCTTTCACAAGCCAGAGTACTTAGCTGACTTAATGCTCACCAAAACTCCTTACAGTGGGTACAGTATTATATCTACAGAATATCTGAAGAAACTGAGTTTCAGACACATTAAACAATTTGTCCAAGACTATTCAGCTATGAAGTGCCTGAACTGGATTCCAACAAAGACCAGCTAATTGCAAATAACCTGCCACTCCCCCAAGTGACTTCCTCTTCGTAAGCTGACCATGTTGGGTCCTCTATTTTTTAAGACTATAATTAGGTGCCCTACGGAACTTATGGAATTTGCTTTTTAGTCTCTGTGCCTGTGAAGAGTTTCTAAAAGAGGATACTTACAACATACAGACAGTGGGCAAAGGTGCTAATGGTGAGCACAGTATAAATTTACTGAAGACTGATCATCACTGGGGAGACTCCTTACAGAAAAGATGAAAATCCACTTTGCAACCAATAGTGCCATGTTTTCACCATTGTCATACACATCATTTCTGTCCACAGTCTACAAAGGGTTCTAGAGAATTGACTTTGTATCACATGGCACTGGGCAGCAAGAATAAAATGTTTTATACACACACACACACACACACACACACACATACCCTTATCCTCTAGAGGTATGCTCCTTACATAGAGTAACTCTTTAAAAACACATTAATGAAATAAAATTAAACATTTATTTCATTGGTCTCATTTAGCTGTGTTTAAAGTATACACTTTAAGTGTCAGACTTTATTTTTGGGGGCTCCAAAATCACTGCAGATGGTGACTGCAGCCATGAAGTTCAAAGACGCTTACTCCTTGGAAGGAAAATTATGACCAACCTAGACAGCATATGGAAAAGCAGAGACATTACTTTGCCAACAAAGGTCCATCTAGTAAAGGCTATGGTTTTTCCTGTGGTTATGTATGGATGTGAGATTTGGACTGTGAAGAAAGCTGAGCACTGAAGAATTGATGCTTTTGAACTGTGGTGTTGGAGAAGACTCTTGAGAGTCCCTTGGACTGCAAGGAGATCCAACCAGTCCATTCTGAAGGAGATCAGCCCTGGGATTTCTTCGGAAGGAATGATGCTAAAGCTGAAACTCCAGTACTTTGGCCACCTTATGCAAAGAGTTGACTCATTAGAAAAGACTCTGATGCTGGGAGGGATTGGGGGCAGGAAGAGAAGGGGACGACAGAGGATGAGATGGCTGGATGGCATCACTGACTCGATGGACGTGATTCTGAGTGAACTCCGGGAGTTGGTGATGGACAGGGAGGCCTGGCGTGCTGCAATTCATGGGGTTGCAAAGAGTCGGACACGACTGAGTGACTGAACTGAACTGAAGTGAACTGAAAGTACACACTAGGCAAAAAGCGTTTACTGTATAGCACAAGAAGCTGTAGTCAATATCTTATAATAACCTATAATGGAAAATAATTTTAAAAAATAGTGCATGTATATATATGTATAACTGAATCACCTTGCTGTGCACCTGAAACATTGTAAGTGAACTATCAGATCAGATCAGATCAGATCAGTCGCTCAGTCGTGTCTGACTCTTTGCGACCCCATGAATCGCAGCACACCAGGCCTCCCTGTCCATCAGCAACTCCCGGAGTTCACCCAGACCCACCTCCATCGAGTCAGTGATGCCATCCAGCCATCTCATCCTCTGTCGTCCCCTTCTCTTCCTGCCCCCAATCCCTCTCAGCATCAGGGTCTTTTCCAATGAATCAACTCTTTGCATAAGGTGGCCAAAGTACTGGAGTTTCAGCTTTAGCATCATTTTTTCCAAAGAAATCCCAGGGCTGATCTCCTTCAGAATGGACTGGTTGGATCTCCTTGCAGTCCATGGGACTCTCAAGAGTCTTCTCCAACACCACAGTTCAAAAGCATCAATTCTTCGGCGCTCAGCCTTCTTCACAGTCCAACTCTCACATCCATATATGACCACTGGAAAAACCATAGCCTTGACTAGACGGGCCTTTGTTGGCAAAGTAATGTCTCTGCTTTTGAATATGCTATCTAGGTTGGTCATAACTTTCCCTCCAAGGAGTAAGCGTCTTTTAACTTCATGGCTGCAGTCACCATCTGTAGTGATTTTGGAGCCCAGAAAACTAAAGTCTGACACTGTTTCCACTGTTTCCCCGTTTATTTCCCATGAAGTAGTGGGACTGGATGCCATGATCTTCGTTTTCTGAATGTTGAGCTTTAAGTCAACTATACTTCAATAAAATATATATATTAATAAAAATATAAATAAATAAAGTACACAGTGACTAGTGTTGAACATATTGAACATAGCAGGTATAGAACACATCTATCTTTGTAGAATGTTGTACTGGAAGACTGAATTAGAGCCTCCTAGTTTGGATTTGGGTTGGAGTTAAGAGTCTAAATTTACTGCCACCACTGCCCTAATGCTTTAACTATCAACATGGTCTGTGGGTTTTAATCCTCCAAACCACCATTCGAGGAAAGAACATCGGATGAAGAGACCAAGATTCAGAGTGTTAAAATAATTTACCCAAATGCTAGTAAGCAGTGGAGCCTGGATTGAAAGGCAAGTATGTCTGACTTCAGAGCCTAGGATCGCAACTAATGGGTAAAACTGGTCACACCTAAAATGCTGAGTGGCACATGGACTAGTTATATTGTGTATAAGTTCTATAATGAGTACAGAAAGCTGGGGTTGCTCAGGAAAATCTTTACCAAAAAATGGATAACAAGGAAAGGCTCTGAAATGCCAATGAAAGTTGCTTAAGAAGGTAAGATTAGAAAAGGAACTACTGACAGAGAGTAGAAAAAGTAACACAATGTTCCAGATTGCCTCCTCAAGCCAGTCCTATTTTATATATTTTGTTGTTGAGATTTTCTAAAATGTTACGTCTTGGGCATCTATGATACCATGAGCAGGGTACTGTGTTAGACCTTGTGGATACAAACTTGAGAGGCTGTCATACTTCCAGGAAGTTCATGGTCTGCAGTGAACATACTTTGGCCAAGAAACCAATTGAGGACACTATGTCATACCCAGCCATTGCTGTAGTCAAGAATCTAATAGAATTGGTATTAAGTGAACCTGAAAGTTTAAAAACTCCTAGTTTCTATCCAAAGGATGAACAGTTTTATGAACCTTGATTTTCATCTTCTCCTCTGACCCAGTGAAGAGGATGAACATAATTGTCAAAATTCTGCACTAGAAAAAGTAAACTTTACTTTACATAGCTTATCAACCATTTACTACATGTGCAACTTTTGGAAAATGACAGCCTTTCCAAATACTTTTCTAATTTGGGGATTGAGAATGTTAATAGCTCTATCAAGGTGCTAATGTGAATATTTCATAAGCTCATGTGTATAACACGCTTAGCTTATGCCACAGGGCTGCCCCATGGTCTAGACTGAAAAAATGAGAGCTGGGTCACTTTTATAGGAAAGGGACGTATGTGAGCAGTTCTCATTAATAACATCTTCCTTATAAGGACAAAAGGTATATTTTGCCCTTACTGGATATGGATATGTTTTTCTTCTTAGTACAAAATCTCTTTCCACAAAACCTTATAGTGGTTATTATTATCATCATATAATTTACCAATCAACTTTAACATTTCAATCTAATCTCCAATGGAATAGAAAGAAGGCATGCAATATTACTTAATAGTTACTTCAATAGTCCTTTTCATAGCACCTCACAATTGTGCCCCACAATTGTGTGACTTGATGATGAATAGATTATCAAGTCATCTATTCAAATTTTACAACAGAATAGTAGGCATAGCAAGAATTTTACTTTTCATGCACTTTGAATTTTGTGTAGGGAAAAAATAGACTTTTGCAAAACTGAACTGTCCAGGTCTGCTTCATCACAAAAGATCCTATTCCCCAAATCCTGTCAGTTTTCTGCCCATTCTGCATGACTCCACATTGAACATTTAAAATAAGGTTACACAATGGCACTGCCATAGAGGAAACTGCTTAGTTATCTCAATTTTCTCAAGAACATTCACCCCATCTTTCCTGGTGACCTTAAGCTGTCCTGATATTTTAATAGCAGAATTATTTTCACTACAACTCAGAGCAGAAGAGCTACATGTTTGCTGAAAAGAAACTCTGCCTATGCAAACTTACTGTGTAAAACGAAATGCAATTTATTTTTCAAGGCTAATGTGGTTTTCCTAAGAATCTACACCCTAACTATGTACTCTACACTTAGGTTTCACGGCATTAAACTTTTATGAGCTTAATTTTCATCAGTTTCTTAAATTGAAGAAGCAATTTCAGTAATAGTATACGAGCTTCATAAAAAACAAGTGCATATGCATAATGTTGTTTAATCAGGAAAACCAAAAAAGTTAAATTTTCTGTGATCTTTTTTAAAAGGAGTTTTTCTTAGGATGGTATAATTTCCAGAATTTTGTTGTGCATGTTTTTTTTTTTTTCTGGTACTTTTCAATGATATTACATTTAGCATCAAATGATTAAAAAATCTAGCTATGTGACCAGAATATATTGGCTGAAATTTCCTAAAATTAAAGTATATTTCCAAGTAAGGCTTATATGTGAACATCATGATCTGCTTCAATTGACTTAGTAATTCTCATTATTAAATGAATCTGCATAAGCAACTCCATCTTATTTGTATATATCTTGAATTTTAATTTGAAAAATGCATAGAGTCATGTATTCACCATTATAGTATCATCCTGAATAGTTTCATTGCCATAGAAATTTTCTGCCCTTCACATGTTCATCCCTGTGCTCACTGCTCCCTCTACTTGAAGTCCTAAAATCACTATCTTTTCACTCTATCTATAGATTTGCCTTTCTCAGCATGTCATATGATTGGAATCATTTTTATGTATCCTTTTCAGACTGACTTCTTTCACTTTGCAATAAGCATTGAAGCACATCCATGTTTTTTGCATAGCATGATAGCTTATTTCTTTGTACCACTGAATAACATTCCATTGTATGAATGCCCCAAAATTTGCTTAAACATATATCAGTGGCTTCCAGTTCTTGGTGATTATTCATTAGGCTGCTATAAAACTTTGCATGAGAGCTTTTCATATACACATACATCTTAAAATCAGTTACACACATGACTACAATTGTGTATGCTAATACTATATTTAGCTTAGTAGAAAGCTGCCAAAGTGTTTCCAAGTGTCTGTTCCATTTTACACTCTCACTGGCAATGAATGAGAATTCCTGTTACTCCCTCTTCTCACCAAAAATTGGTAATGTAAATTTGTTACATTTCAGCAATTCTAACAGGTGGTGATGGTATCTCTGTTATTTAATTTGCAATTCTTATAGACAAATAATGTTGAGCTTGTTTCCATATGTTTATCTGCCATCTGTGTAAAGGTACACCTCAGTTTATTGTGTTTCACTTTATTGTACTTTGCAGATACTGTTTTTCTTTTTACAAATTGAAGGTTCATAGCATCTTGTGTTGAGCAAATTTATTAGTGCCATTTCCCAACAGCATTTGCTCACTTCATGTCTCTATGTCACATTTTGGCAATTTTCACCATATTTCAAACTCTATTACCAAATTTGTTAAGGTGATCTGTGATTTTTGATGTTACTACTACAACTCACTGAAGGTTCAGATGAGTTAGCATTTTTTAGTAATAAAATATTTTAACACAGGTATATATATATTTTTAGATATAATGCTTTGTATACTTAATAAACTACTATAAAGAGTAAACATAAATTTTATGTGCAGTAGGAATCCAGACAATCTGTGCGATTCACTTTATTACAATATTATCTTTATTACAATGGTTTGAACTGAGCTACGCAATGGCAACCCACTCCAGTACCCTTGCCTGGAAAATCCATGGACAGAGGAGCTTGGTAGGCTTCAGTACATGGGGTCGCTAAGAGTCGGGCACGACTGAGCGACTTCACTTTCACTTTTCACTTTCATGCATTGGAGAAGGAAATGGCAACCCACTCCAGTGTTCTTGCCTGGAGAATCCCAGGGATGGGGGAGCCTGGTGGGCTGCCATCTATGGGGTCACACAGAGTCAAACATGACTGAAGTGACTTAGCATTAGCATAGTAATATCTCCAAGATATGCCTGTATATGTTTTGTGAGATGCCTATTCATATCATTGCAAATTTTTAACTGAGTCATTTTCTTATTGTCGAGTTTCAAGAGTCTATATATATATATTGATTAGAAAATCTTTATTTGATATATATTATGTCTACAGCTTTTCAGAGTTCATTTTTCAATTTTGTTAAATTATCCTTAGATATTTCATTCTTTTGAGGCTATTTAAATTGTTTTCTTAATTTCATTTTGGACTCTTTATTGCAAGTGTGTAGTGATACAATTGATTTTTGCATATCGAGTTTGTATCCTGCAACCTTGCTGAATATATTAATTAGTTCCAAAAATGTTGCCTTGTAGATTCTTTTAAGATTTTCTATATACAAGATCATGCCACCTGTGAATATAAATGGCTTTTCCTCTTCCTTTGCCCCAGCTTTTCATTTTCTTGCCTAATTTCCCTGGCTAAAACTTATACTACAGCATTAAATAGAAGCGATACGAGTGCACATTATTATCTTACTCCTGGTATCTGTGGGAAACATCAAGTCTCTCAACATAATGATGTTAGCTGTGGGTTTTTCATGGATATTCTCTATCAGGTTAAGAAGGTTCATTTCTCTTTTTTTTTTTGGCTGTGCTAGGTCTTCGTTGCTGCATGGGCTTTTCTCTCTAGTGGCCTCAAGTGAGGCTACTCTCTAGTTGCGTGCACAGGCTTCTCATTGAGGTGGCTTTTCTCGTGGAGCACAGATTAAAGGGCACGTGGGCTTCAGCAGTTGTGACCTGTGGGCTCAGTATGCAGCTCCCCAGCTCTAGAGCACAGGCAGTTATGGTGCAAGGGCTTACATGCTCCAAGGCATGTGGGATCTTTCCAGAAAAGGGATCAAACTCGTGTCTCCTTCATTGGCAGTCAGATTCTTAACCAATGATCCACAACATAAGCCCAAGAAAGTTAACTTCTATTCCAAGTTTGTTGAATGCTTTATCATCATAAAGTATTTGCTTTTGTTAAATACTTTTTCTATGTATATTGGGATGATTTTTGTGTGTGTGGAGGGGGCATTTGTTTTTTATTCTACTGATACAGTATACAGTCAGTACTTTGTATCTGTGCATTTTAGATCCATGAATTCAACCCATTTCAGATCAAAAATATATATTTTTTATTCTATAAAATGACAAAAAAGCAAAATTTGTATTTGCTGTGCACCTTTTCATTTCTATAAGACTTGTATCAATGTCTTCTATTTCATTATTTGTATTAGTAATTGTCTCTGGTTTTCTTCTGTTAATCTGGATAAAGATTTGCTTATTTTTTAACCTTTCAAAGAACAAGATTTTAGTTTCACTGTTTTTCTCTATTGATTTTATATTTTTTATTTCATTAATTTCTGGTTTAATTTTTATTAGTTCCTTGCTTCTGCTTGCTTAAGGCTTAATTGCTCTTCTTACTCTAGTTTACTAAGTTCAAAGTTTATTGATTTTGGTTCATCCTCTTTTTTTCCCTAATACACGCATTTATCCTTTCCATTTCCCACTAAGCAATTTCATTGCGTTGCACAAATGTTGGTAAGTTTTTTAATTTTCATTTAGTTCAACATATTTTTTAAAGTAACTTGAGGCATCTTCTTTGACCCATGTGCTGTTGGAAGGGTATGTTTAATCAGGAAATATTTGTGCATTTTCCAGATTTTTTGATTACTGATTTTTAGCTTAATTCTATTGTAGTCTGAAAATATTCTATGTATGAATTACATAGTTTGAAGTTTTTGAAGTCTATTTTATGACTTTGAAAGAGATCTACTTTGATAAATATTCCAACTGAGCTTGAGAAGACTGTGTGCTCTGCCCTTGTTGAATGGAGTATTCTATAAATATCAATTAAATTTGACTGTTGATAGTGCTTTTAACATCAGTTCTGCAGCTACTTATTTTCTTTCTTCTCTACTCTCTGAGGAATGTTGAAGTCTCCAATAATAATGGTGGATTTGTCTATTTCTCCTTGCAGTTCCATCAGTTTTCCCTTATGTATTATTAGATGCATACATACTTAAGAGTTGAAGAAATGTTCATCCCCCAGAAGAACAAGGCTCTGGAAAGGTCTTTTACCAGAGTAGGTCTTTAAGATGGAAAACACTCGGGCGTATTTCACAGGGATTATGCTTCCCCATTGTTTCATGAAGGGCTCTTGGTTATTTATCACGAGGACATTATGGTGATCCTGAAGGTAAAACTTAGAGAGTTGTGACACCCACATGAAGCCATAGCCTTGGGATTTCATCACTCTTCTGATGGACCACACTCAACCTCCAAATAATTCTTCGAAATTAATATTTTTGTGTTCTTAACTGCTTTGACTTCATAAATTTCTTTTTTTTTATTTTTTAATTTTATTTTATTTTTAAACTTTACATAATTGTATTAGTTTTGCCAAATATCAAAATGAATCCATCACAGGTATACATGTGCTCCCCGTCCTGAACCCTCCTCCCTCCTCCCTCCCCATACCATCCCTCTGGGTCGTCCCAGTGCACTAGCCCCAAGCATCCAGTATCGTGCATTGAACCTGGACTGGCATCTCGTTTCATACATGATATTTTACATATTTCAATGCCATTCTCCCAAATCTTCCCACCCTCTCCCTCTCCCACAGAGTCCATAAGACTGTTCTATACATCAGTGTCTCTTTTGCTGTCTCGTACACAGGGTTATTGTTATCATCTTTCTAAATTCCATATATATGCGTTAGTATACTGTATTTATGTTTTTCCTTCTGGCTTACTTCACTCTGTATAATAGGCTCCAGTTTCATCCACCTCATTAGAACTGATTCAAATGAATTCTTTTTAATGGCTGAGTAATACTCCATTGTGTATATGTACCACTGCTTTCTTATCCATTCATGTGCTGATGGGCATCTAGGTTGCTTCCATGTCATGGCTATTATAAACAGTGCTGCGATGAACATTGGGGTACACGTGTCTCTTTCCCTTCTGGTTTCCTCAGTGTGTATGCCCAGCAGTGGGATTGCTGGATCATAAATTTCTGTAAAAAGAAAGCAGATTCACTCAGTGTGCCTGAATGTTCAAACTTCAGGGTACCCCTTTTTTCTGTAACCTCTATCTCTTTAAGGGCTCAAGAAAAACAGCTGAGAAGTTTTCCAACTTTCTCTTGTTATAAGGTTGGGAGTGAAATGTTTCAAACTTTTTACACATTGGCACTGAAACCAGAAAATCTATTGACAGTGATGTTTTAAGAAAAATCCAAGCATCTTAGGTTGTATTTGACTTGAAACAAGGACTGGGAAGAGGATTCATGCTTAACTAATTTATGCAGGAATTGATTCCAGAAAGACTGGGCATTATGGGAGAAGAAACGTGAGACAGGGAAAAGAAGGACACCAAGACAGGGTTTGTAAATGTTAATGGATATATTTCTATTACAGGCAAGTGGGTCTTATCCTGAAGGACCTGGTCAAGTTCTGCTGAAGTTTCTGATATGTTATGCAAAACCTATGGGCAAAAACTTAGAGGTTATAAACCAATTCTCACTTGTCATTGATTGAAATGTGCTGCCAGGGCATTAAATCCTTAGAAACTCAGGATGCCATCAGAGAAAGTCCTCAAGCAGAGAACAGCAGATGATCACAGTAAGAAGTCAATGGTCAAAGAAAGGATGGGAGTACTGAAGGCTTCTGCTACACCAGTTTCACAGAGATGTATTCCAAGGAATATATTACACACATAGTGAGTAGGGTCAGGGCTAAAACTCTGGATTATCTGTTTCCAGTGTTCTCTCTACTCTGTTCTTTTTACAGTCTTTACCAAGAAATCCTAGTACTTTGAGCACAGCAATGCTCAAAGTTCTCCAAGCTAGGATTGAACTGTATGTGAATCAAGAACTTCCAGACTTTCAAGCTGGATTTTGAAAAGGCAGAGGAACCAGCGATCAAATTGCCAACATACACTGGATCATAGAAAAAGCAAGAGAGATTCCATAAAAACATCTACTTCTGCTTCATTGACTGTACACTAAAGCCTTTGACTGTGTGGATCACAACAACTGTGGAAAATTCTAAAAGAGAAGGGAATACAAGACCACCTGACCTGCCTCCTGAGAAATCTGTATGCAGGTCAAGAAGCAATAGTTAGAACCAGACATGGAACAACAAACTGATTCCAAATAGGGAAAGGAGTACATCAAGGCTGTATATTTTCACCCTGTTTATTTAACTTATATGCAGAGTACATCATGTGAAATGCTGGGCTCCCTGAACCACAAGCTAGAATCAAAATTTCTGGGAAAAATATCAATAACCTCAGATATGTAGATGACACAACCCTTATGGCAGAAAGTGAAGCGGAACTAAGAGCCTCTTGATGAAAGTGAAAGAGGAGAGTGAAAAAGTTGGCTTAAAGCTCAACATTCAAAAAACTAAGATCATGGCACCAGGTCCCATAACTTCATGGCAAATAGATGGGGAAACAATGGAAACAGTGAAAGGCTTTATTTTCTTGGGTCCCAAAATCACTGCAGATGGTGACTTCAGTCATGAAATTAAAAGACACTTGCTCCTTGGAAGAAAAGCTACGACCATCCTAGACAGCATATTAAAAAGCAGACATTACTTTGCTGACAAAGGTCTGTCTAGTCAAAGCTATGGTTTTTCCAGTAGTCATGTGTGGATGTGAGAGTTGTACCATAAAGAAAGCTGAGTGCCGAACAATTGATGATTTTGAACTGTGGTGTTGGAGAAGATGCTTGAGCATCCCCTGGGCTGCAAGATCAAACTAATTAATCCTAAAGGAAATAGTCCTGAATATCCATTGGAAGGACTGATGCTGAAGCTCCAATACTTTGGCCACCTGATGCAGAGAACTGACTTATTAGAAAAGACCCTGTTGCTGGGAAAGATTGAAAGCAGGATGAGAAGGGGACGACAGAGGAAGAGATGGTAGGATGATATCACTGACTTAACGAATATGAGTTTGAGCAGGCTCCGGGACTTGGTGATGGACAGGGAGGCCTGGTGTGCTGCGATCCAGGGGGTTGCAAAGAGTCAGACATGACTAAGTGACTGAACTGAACTGATAAAGTTCTGAAAAGATTCCTTTCTTGGGACATATATTCTGTTTAGAATTTATTAAATATTTCAAAAGATACAAGAGTTCTACTGGTCCTGAGATCTGACTCTGCAACAAGTAGCCAGAGGGAAGCTACAGGAAATGTGTTAGCTCACAAGACATTGATCTTGGGTTCACTATACAGAAAGATATCCAGCTTTGTGGAGTAACAATAATCATCTCTGTTTGCTGCTCTTCTCTGTCCCTTGAAAGTGCCCTTTGACCAAAAGTATAATTTAAAAATCATTTAGATTTCTAAGCTTCACTGCCTTTCTATCTAAAGTTATAAGAAGAATTCAACTTGTAGTTTCTTTGAGAAATTCTATTAAAAAACTTTTTTATTTAAATTATCTCAAAATATATTCATTTGAATTGTTGAGAATTTAGTTTAATTCAGACAGTGCTCTAGGTGTGGAGGACATGAACGGAAAGATTTAATATTCAAAATGTCCAGAGAGTCACTGAAGTACAGAAATCTATTGTTCTCTCTTTATTTTCAACAATTATATACTGTCTAAAGTTCATGTAAAATCTTTGTTCAAGTCCATTTTACTCATTGCTACTTCTTTTTCAAATGTAGAGCAAGACTTTCTCTTCTGATTGAATAGCTATGAACTGAAATATTGCCCTTGATGCAGTTAGTACAAAGTAGGAGAAGTGCGAAATAGTGCTAACACATAGGGGATCAAAATCAGTTTCTGTTCTAGTAATGGTCCTTTTACTCTGGAATGGTTTTCTTACAAGTTACTTTTTAAGGTAATTTGTGGCTTTGGACAAGTTTCTTAATCCATCAGTGTATCAGTTTATTTATTTATAAAATACAGGAAATAATAGGACTTACCCAGAAGTGGCACACTAGATGCTCAATGAAGTTTAGTGTTATTAAAAAATTCCATTGGCCTGAATGTGTTTACCGATTGGCACTTCATTTTATCATGTTCCCACATTCCAGTCTTAAAGACAATCAATATCACCAGTTAACTGTCTAATAAAATCTACAAGACACAACCTCTTGTTGTCCTTGCTTCAAAAGGTGTCTGTTTCAATATACAGACAATTATTGAAATGAAAGTATACTAAGGTTCACTTAAGAAGGCTTTCTTATCACTCCTTGCTATTCTCTGGAACTCTGCATTCAGTTGGGTATATCTTTCCCTTTCTCCTTTGCTTCTCTTCTTTTCTCAGCTATTTGTAAGGTCTCCTCAAACAGCTACTTTGCCTTCTTGCATTTCTTTCTCTTTGGGATGGTTGTGGTCACCACCTCCTTTACAATGTTATGAACCTCTGGAGAAGGGGTTGACAGAGAATGAGATGGTTGGATGGCATCATTGATTCAATGGACATGAGTTTGAGCAAACCACGGGAGATAGTAGAGAAGGACAGGGAAGCCTGGCATGCTGTAGTCCATGGGGTTGCAAAGAGTTGGACATGATTTAGTGACTGAACAACAATACTAAAATTATATGCCTGATCTTCAAATGTCCCTGTACCTTGCTCCTATACTTCCAAATAAAGTTAAACAATCTATGTAGTTTAAGATTGGGAAAGATTGATACTTTTTGGTTTTGTTTTTTTTTTTTTGGAAAATACCTAAAGTGGTATTTTTTTCCAGCTTTTATGAGTAGTAGCTGAAAACAGATTTCAATGAAACAAATTAAAACCATTTAACCCCCAAAATATCCCACAAACCAATCAAAACAAACCAGTCAAGAAATACATCCATTTGTGCTGACTTCATCAGTTTGACTTCCTGTTGAATTGTTTCCAACTTGGGTTTACTGCTAATTCAAAATTTTGCAGAATGTTCATTAAGTTTACAGCTGGCTGAAATCTGTAGTTTGCTTTGCATGAATTTAAGTGAGAAAAGAAAACTAAGTAATATTTGTAAAACTCATGAAATTTTCATGAGAGTAAATAAAAACCCTTATTTTTGCTTGATAAGTATTTTACTTCTTGGTCCCATGGTTCCTTGATATGAAAATCATTGGAACAATCATTAGAGGAACTATCTCTGTGGTTGGGACAAACTATTGGCTGATTTAGATAACCATAAAATTAAAATCATCATTTCTCACTGAAGCAGGCAATTTTGCTTAGAGAGATATACATGCACACTTTAATTTGGAAATCCAAAATCAATCAGTAAATTATGTAGTTACAATCATGATGCATTAGACCTTGGGAATTTTCCCCTTTTCTATTCAGCAACATTTTCTTGGCATCGTAGGTTGGTGAATCTATACATAATTTATTGGCTTCAAGAAATCAGATGAGAGCACTTGAGAATATTTATTTTTTTGACTTATACTGGTTTTTTATAAGACCCCCACTAGTCTGAGGGTTTATGAAAAATATATAATGCAGAAAAAAACCTACAAATTCAATTTTTGGCTTCTTAGCAACCACACCACCAGGAACTCAACCAAAATTCAGAAGAAAATGAAAAAGGCATGTAAGAAGCTAAAACATATGTGTCACAGAGTCCTCATCTTAAAACCAGTTCCTGCACTCAGGACCTATTCCTGATTTTTTATTTGTTGATTTATTTTAACTATGCAATAATATTGCCCAGTTTAAATTCATTGCAAGAATATCAAAAGGACTTGCTACAAGATGGCCAAATGAAATAGCCCTTATTGCCTGTCCTTCACCATCTGAGTTAAATATCTCTCCTCTTAGCTCTCATTGCGTCTTCTGCTGGCTGTTTTAATGGTACTTATTGGACTGTATTATAATTCTGTTTCCATTTTTCTTCCTTGCTTCCTTTCTCTCTCCCTCTCTCTCTCCTTCATCTGTGAGGTTCAGTGACATGTAATGGGTCTTTCTGTGTTTAACAGTCATGCAGTAGGTGATCAAGTTCTACCTACTTGGAATTTAGGGCAGTTTTTATCAATGGATTTCCATAAAGCAACTATTACAGTCTTTCTTATGGTTAGAGTTATTTACAGGTAGATAAAATTTCTAATCCAAGGTATAAAAAAGAGCTTTTGTTGTTAATAGGATTCAACTGCATATTCATTTGAAATCTGAGGGAAAATTTTTGCTGTCATGAAATACTTCATTGTCTTTTTTAAGCAAAGTTTTGAAGAAAAAATATAAACAAGAAACCACATTTTTATCAAAAAGTTACTGCAAACTTCAAGCTAGTAATAATGATTACAATGATAACAGTAACATAAACATCAATAAACATGGTTATATTTGGATTATATATCCCCTGCCCTATATGGGCACAGCCTCCCCCACTATCTGGACCCCCGAACCAGAGTCATGTATCATATAATGCATGTACTTAACACCATCACATCACAGCTACCCAGTGTCTGTTGTTTACATTAGGGTTCATTCTTGGTGTTGTACATTCTAGGGGTTTTGGCAAATTTATAAAATACTTCCACTATGAAAGTATCATCTGGAGAAGTGACACTGCCCTAAATAGATTTTCTATAAGATGTAAGATTTTAAACTATACAAAACCATGAAGTGTATGTTATTGTGCATAGCTAAGTGTGTCATATCAGTTCAATTCTATAGTTGATTATGGCTTATTCTGATTCACTAAAGTCTATAAACACAAGCGTGGGCAAAAGGTGTGTTTCATCTTAGTATCCCCAGTGATAAGCAGAGGCCCTGGTAAAATTATGACCCTCATGATGTATGCTTTAAATTAAAACCAATAATACCCTGCTGCTGCTGCTGCTAAGTCACTTCAGTCGTGTCCGACTCTGCGCGACCCCAGAGACGACAGCCCACCAGCCTCCCCCGTCCCTGGGATTCTCCAGGCAAGAACACTGGAGAGGGTTGCCATTTCCTTCTCCACGTAATAACAAAAGCAAATATTTCTTTCCTTCCACTCTATTTTTGTTGCTGTTGTTAAATGAACCTTGTAACTGACAAAACAAGAGAACCTCACTGAGGGAGAAAGACTGTACTGAAATTAGGTCTTTAAATAGCACATCAGGTACAAAGGAGACACACTCAACAGGCTGCTTCTGTCCTCATTGGCCTGTACTCTTAGGTCTGAGGGACCTGCTTCTGTTTCTAAGCCAACACAAATCAAACATAATCACACTAGTCTGTCCTTTATGTTTCACTGCCCAAGTATCACACTATTGCCCAGCGTCCTTTGGGCTAAAGCTAGAAGCTTTTTATCTTGGCATCTAAGGCAGCTCAGTGATATATACCTGATAATCGAGTTCAGACTAATCACAGTGGTGCACAGAACTAAGGCCATTCTAGCTTTTAAATGCTAATTATTCTGCCTAGAGTCTTCATTTACAAAAATTTCAAAGGCCATGCTTCTATAGTATTTAATGCAAGATGCAGACATACATCCATTAATTGAATACCTCAGACGTGTGCATGTGTGCTAAGTCGCTTCAGTCATGTCTGACTCTTTGCGACCCCATGGACTGTAGCCCACCAGGCTCCTCTGTCCATAGATTTCTCCAGGCAAGAATACTGGAGTGGGTTGCCATGCCCTCCTCCAGTGGATATTCCCGACCCAGGGATTGAACCTGTCTCCTGCATTGACAGGCAAGTTTTTTACCACTAGCATTACCTGGGAAACCCAATACCCCAGATAAGATGCCATTAGAAAAATAAAAATAAAACTTAAATGGAAATAAATAAAATATAAAAATTGTCTTATGGGAGGATGGGATGGAGAGTCTTAGGTTACCATAGACTGTGTGAAAGCAAATTGAAAGAGAGTGATAATCTAGAGCCCATTTCTTTTTTTTTTCCTCAGTCCTTTATTTTACATTAATAAAACTCTTGCTCTACTCCACAGATTTACATGTAGGTGAATGTCTTAAGGCTCATAATTTCCCTGCTGAGATCCTTGTATCCCTTCTGTAAGCTTATTGTAAAATAAAGTATTTTTGTATTACAGTGCTTCCATTTATCTTTGAGGCCCAATATTTATTTGTTTTGCTTTTAATTATTCCTTTAGGTTTTCATATATATATAATCATACACACACACACATATATAACTTTAAAATTACTATGTACTAGAGTATTCCCTGGCAGTCCAGTGGTTAGGAGTCCAAGCTTCCACTGCAGGCAGTCTGGGTTTGATCCTTCTTCTAGAACTAAAATCCTTCACGTCTCATGGTGCAGCCAGAAAAACACAAAACACTACACATGAGTGGTACATACCACTCTAGCTGTCCCGACGTTCCCTCTGAAAGTGCTCTCCGTTGCAGCAGTTTTGATTTCAGGAACTTACTATAACATAACCTGATGAAGTGTTGCAGAGCTGACTTCAAAAATACATTTTCTGGTATTTTTTCTTGCTTATTAGTGGTTCCCTAGGTGTGAGCATAATTTCTCAAGTGTTGAAAATATATGAAGGGCCTTTGACTCACAACACTGGCAGAAGCCAGAGGGAGGGCACATGGATACCTTTGCACTGAACATAAACTTGTCTGTCAAGAGAGGGCATTTACTATAACTCAGAACACTTTTCCAAAAATGTATGTTTGCTGCTATATATATTTAAAAGATACTTGGGGACCCAAATATTATCACAGGCCTTTAAAATCCAAAACAAAATAAAAATATTACCCCCATAGTCCTGTCTTTAGGTCACTCATGTTCCTGAAAATAATTCTTATTTTAAGTTGTTGTGAGATATTAGGAGGGTGTGATCCATCAGGATACACTTGGTACACTTTGACTGTACTCAACAACTAAAGGGCAAACTGCCTGAACATTTATTTTCTTGCCAACAATATGAAGCATGACCCTGAGATTTGTGGATATCATTCTGATTATGGAAGGATATCATTAGGATTATGGAAGGGCACCGATAGTAACTAACATTTATCCAGTGTCCATGATCTTTTGGGCACTGGACTAATTATTCTATATCCCCCATCTAATTACATCCTCTATTCATCTCTGAGCAGTAAATATCTGATTCTGGAGGTGAGAAAACTAAGCCATAAGAAATTCAGTAATATGCTCCAGGGTTACATACCTAGTAGGTGTCAGCATAGTAGGATTAGTGAACAATGATGACAAGAGACTTGTCTTCCAAGAATTGGCACTGGGTTACAAAACTCTGGTACACAGTGCTTTTTAAATTTCTTTTATTGAGAGCTTGGAAAGAGAACAGATTTTTAAATCTTAAAGAAAGAAATGTCCACTATCAATGTTCTCTATTTCCTGGAGGAGAAAAGATGTGTATGTGTGTGTGTGTGTATACACACACATATTTACATATATTATGCATAATTATTACCTGTGGGAAGAATAAAATAAGACAAGCTTATTGGAGTCTTGCTAAATAGCACATCAACACAGTTCAGTTGTTTCAAGTCATATAAATTACTTTCCCTTAGCTACATTGATGGCCACCAATTACAAGTATGGTGATAAATAAAACTGAGAATGCTAAGATATTTGATTAGTATGTTTGATTGAAAATTTAAATATACTTATGTGTTTAAATGTAAGCTAAAATGCATATTACATTTAATATTATTAAGTGTAACATGCTTATATTCAGGCTATATATTTTAATTTTGCTCTTGTAGGTTAAACAAAGGCAGGGCTGTGCTTTTTTTCCATGAACTTCATTACTGAAAGCTAATGATCATCTATTCTATTTTATTACACCCTGCAGTTTTTTGAGAAACCCATAATTTCTAAGTAGCACCACTAATTAACTAGATGCTGCTGTTTGCATACAAATAATAGTTACTGTAATTCTGTTCATCTTTGTGTAAGAAATAGCATATTACAACAATCAATTTCCTTTCAATTTGATAAACTGGTTTTCTAAAGCTCCCCAGTTGTGACATATTAAATACGGCATATAAAAGCATATTTTTAAACATGCATACTTAAGTACTGGCCAGGAAATGGGCTTGGGGTATTATGGGGTGTCTATATTTAATGCCATTTATGCTTTGGTTTTGCATTTTGGGAAGGAGGGTGTGCATGAAGATACAGGAGATATATGGTAAAAAAAAAAAAAAAAACACACACAAACAAAAACAGTATTTCTAATGAACACTTCTAGACCTCATCAATACAGGCTTGGTATTAATTGGCACTACTTTCTGCCTGCGTAAATGCTGTGAGTCTTGTGTAAATAAGAAAAAGAGGCTTTTAAAATTCTGATTTCAACTCATGACTTAGAATTTAATGAAACCGTTCAAGTTCAGCACTTTAATCTCACAAATTGGTTTATCACAGCCTAGTGGCCACTTCTTGTTTTATAATAAGTACAACAAAAAAATATCTATGAGCACTTAGAAAATTAAACCAAGGGGAAGTATATGCAATTCTGAACTCATTAGAAGCAATTCATATTTTCATCTGTCTCATTAGAGTGGTTTTTATGAACTGAAAAATATACTTTTGTATCTGTGATTTTTAAATTTTCAGACCAACTGGTAAAAGCAAAGTTTTCTCATTATTCCCAAACAATATACATATATATTTTTAAAGCAAAACTTAGATGAAGAGAAAAGCAAAGCAACAAAGAAATTCAGAACAGGGAGGGGATGAAAGATTAGTACTGAGACAATGTTCAGTGAATCCTTCTGCATCATAACTCAGATTTAATTCCACATTTTGAGGACTTTTTATCTGAAAAAAGTGTAATTGGCATTCTGAACAAAAGTCATGAGATCAAAAAAATTTTTTAAATATTCTACTGCATTTTTGCTATATAAAGTCAAGAATGAATTTTTATTGCTGTTTGTGAGACTGTGTGTGTGTCAAGCTGATCAGCTGAAAGGCAAAAATCATTAAATTTGGATGTGATGTTAGGAAATATTTTTAAATTATACCTGGTTCTTTAGAATGGGCAATATCATCTTTATGGGGTTTTTTTTTACGACTTTTATAATTGATTATAAGTTATAAGCAATATAATTTAAGCCTGAATATGGCTTAAAGAATTCACCTTAATATTATTTATCGTGATTTTGTTTGAGCTAGGAAATAACTGAAAAAAACTTAACATTTGATAGAAAAATCTAAATGTTTATTGATTTTAAATTCTACCTTGTAAATGCTTGAATTAAGCATACTGAATCAGATTCCCCTATTACCCAAGTTACTCCTAGGTCATTAATGGTTCTCTTGGGATGCTGCAGTGTTTTGGGGGAAGAACTGCAATTCATGTTTGTGTGACCTCAATAGAAGAGTGAACCAGCTCTTAAGTTTACCTTCATTTATTAAACTCACTTCATTGGGCTGAACTTTTCAGTTACAAGTTGATTGAGAAAGGAGGTAAAAAGGGAAGCATTTTTCATTCTCTAGTTCAGGTCCATACTCTGGACATCATCTGGCTTTTGACCTCACATTAGCCATTTCCTTCTACTCTGATAAATAGTACCTTATTTCTTTGGGGGGATCCATTCTACCCACAGTGAGAGCTGCTGGCTAGTTTTAAGCTCTTCTCAAATAAGAATTGAGTGTGTAATAAAAGCTTCCGTTTTTCTCTCCTAGAATCTTCAATCTAGAGAAGAATTAGCAAAGCCCAGAGGTTTTTTTTTGTTTTTGTTTTTGTTTTTACTGTTTTTGAATTGTCTCCTTTCTGCTACTTAGGTTTTTGTAATTATACCGGTTGCTGTCCAGGCTCTTCAGCCATTCCTTCAATTCTGTGAGATGCTCTACACCCTTGCTACAATGTATTTTTTTTTTCAGTCAGAAGCAGCTTCTGTTACTTGCACTCCATGCTTCCTAACATATGCTAGACATCACTTAAATAATAACAGTACACATTGAGATCAGTCATAAGCATAGGATTCTTATCAACAAAGGGATCCCAAGCAGTTATAAGCCATCAAACCTAGTTAGCACATGATGTAAAATAAATTAATCATGCCAGGAAAGTTGATAATATCTTTTACGTCTAATGTGATAAGATATTGGGAGTATACTGACTAAACCTCAGAATGTGGTAAGAAGAAATGTATGCCCAGTGGTTGGTAGAAAGTTACCCGTATTACCTATTCATATCTATCTATATATGTGTGTATGTACATATATTTATTATGTTTACACACATGTATTACTTTTACAAAAAGAAATGATTTAAGTATGCTAACTTCATTGCATACTTTCCAAGGAAATATTCCCAAGAACCTATTTTATACACAATTGTTGATACGTGAATTTCACTCACCATATTTCATTCTAAAAGAATTTCCAAAAGATCCAATTTTTGTTGCCCAGATTTATAAAATCTTGAACACGGGGTTATATCTATCAATTTTACAAATTCACTATATATTAGAATATAATTAAAATAGATTACTCACCTTCTTATATGTATATATTAATATAAATTCATTTTCTCAAAATTAATTTCTCAAAAAACTATTATGCCTTCAACTTCTATGGGGTCACAAAGAGTCAGACATGACTGAGCAACTGAACAACAATGACTTCTATAACCCAGACATAGAGCATTGTGTGTTTCAAAATGAAAAATATGGGCTTCCTGTTCTCAAGGACCCCCATGAATGATATTTTTCTGATGCCAACAGACAATTTAAACACTAACTGATAAGCACTGTAAGAGAGAACAGCAGAGAATACTTGACCCTAAGAAAACATCTAACTTTCTAAATGTTTTCTCACCAAGGCATAGGACAGTGACATGCAGATATTTGTTAATAAATGTACCAATGAAGCAATGACTAAGGCAATCGATGAGTAAAAGAAAATGGTATCTCATAAACCGTGGAATAAGAAGGAATTTCAGAGCTGGTATCAGAAAGAAGTGAGAAAAGATGGTTCTGAGAGATTTAGATAAAGAAAAAAGCAGGTGGTGGGAAAGAGAAATAATATTTAATGAAAAATAGCATATCTAAGATTAGGAAGTTTAGAAACCACAGGATTTTTCTGAGTAATTATAAATACTTTAGTGTGACTGAAGCACAGAAAACAGGGGGGAAGGTTATTTCTGAGGAGAAAGTTGAGAAGAAAATATTGAAGAAATATGTCCTGCTGAAGGATATAGATTTTACATTATATTTTAAACAGGGTATGGAATTAATGTATGCGTTGTGAAAAGTCTTGTTCTTCCAAGGAATCTTACTCTTTTGAGTGAGTTTCTGTTTTCCTGGAATACTAATGGGACGGGATGGGCAATCACCCCTTTCAGCCAGGGCCTCTGCTACTTGGTAATAACAGCTTTTCTGTGCTTGTGGTGGTTATGTTTTGAAATTTCAGGGAACAGTGTCAACTTTCTGGCCAATTCTCTATATATGTCCCTGGATGTTTTCCACCTTTCCCATTACTCAAATTCCATCTCGACTCTTTGGCCCTAGATTCTTGTCCTTTTAGATTAAGTCTCCTGGATGCATGTCTGTTCTGTTACTCCTGAAATGGTTGAAAAAAGGATGAAATGGAAGTGAGGTAATCTGGAGAAAGCAAACAAATTTGCTCAGGAAATATGATACTGCCTCAAACACGTAAGAATATGTTTCTCAAATCCCAACATAAATTAACTATCTTGCATTAGTTTATGAAATGTTAGTGAACAAATATGAATGAGTACCAACTTCTCGACCACACACACACACACACAGGCTTCCCTGGTTACTCAGTGGTAAAAAAATCTACCTGCAATGCAGGACCTGCAGGAGACAAGGGTTCGATCCCTGGGTCAGGAAGATCCCCTGGAGGAGGTCATGGTAACTCATTCCAGTATTCTTTCCTGGAGAATTCTATGGACAGAGGAGCCTGGTGGGCTACAGTCCATAGAATCACTAAGAGTTGGAAGACTGAAGTGACCCAGAATGCACACGCACATATACACACATGCATATGCATGTGTATATATATATATATATATATATATATATATATATGCATATATACACGCATATGCTGCTGCTAAGTCACTTCAGTCATGTCCGACTCTGTGCAACCCCATAGACGGCAGCCCACTAGGCTCCCCCGTCCCTGGGATTCTCCAGGCAAGAACACTGGAGTGGGTTGCCATTTCCTTCTCCAATGCATGAAAGTGAAAAGTGAAAATGAAGTCGCTCAGTCGTGTCCGACCCTCAGCGACCCCATGGACTGCAGCGTAGCAGGCTCCTCCGTCCATAGGATTTTCCAGGCAAGAGTACTGGAGTGGGGTGCCATTGTATATATATACATGCATATGCATGTGTGTATATATCTGCTAGGAGCCTGAGGAACTTACCGTATTGAAAACAATTTGGGTGTCAGTTGGAAGTCTGCCCAGGACTGAAAGCTTGTTGCTCTAAGATGTCACCTGAGACCATATCATCAATCTACCTACCTTTCCGAATGGCTCTGATGCCGATCAGTCTGGTTTCCCTGAGTATTAAAGTAATGGGCTTCTGGCTCTATTTTAGCTCTGTCAAAATAGTTGCCAAGCCTCTCTATTGCCTTCCTACAAGGATTTAATCTACTCCAACTTCCCTGACACATTATAAGGAGGAAATCTGTTTTCTCTGTCACTTTTTCTTTCTCAGGCTGAGTCTGCACCAGAACATCTTTGCTTTGGTTAAGAAGGTGAAGACTTACTATGAAAGCCAGTGTACTCATTTGTGCTATGAGTTGTATAACTTAATCGTCTTGTTTCTCCACACCTCAGAGGCTTTCTGCATGCTGCACCCTGTGAAAGAAGAACCATGTACAACTTATTTCCAGCTCCTCTGTGAAATGTCTGACCCCTCAAGGAGAAAATACGACTTCTCTTGGACCTGCAAAATCATACCTTTTAATGCTCATAATATTCTTGTAATGCATTTTGTTACTATCTCTTTCTCCTCTTAGACAGTAAAGTGTTCAGTAACGGAAAATGCCCCTTGGTCATAAACATTAATAACAATAATAACACAAATATCTATAGATTGCATTCTCTAAGCCAGACACTAGACTAAATGCTTTTTGTTTATGTCATAATTTCCTCACAACAAACTTCAGTTTTGTTTTTTTGCTTGCTTTCCATTCTTTCTTTCTTTATTGATTTATTTTGCAGATGCCACAGAGAAGTTTAGGAACATGTACAAGATCCTATGACCAGCACATGATAGACTGTAGACCTGATTTCAGCCCAGCAAAACCTCTATGTTCTACTTCTGTTCCCTGATAACAATGTACATTTGCTAAGCAGCTTTGATTGTCTGAATCAGTCCTCACAGAAAACCATTTCATGAATGAAGAAACAGAAGCTCAAAGTTTAAGCCATTTCACTAAAGTCATGCAATGAATAGCAGTGAAAAAAGGTCCAGGTAGTTGAAAAACTGTGCCCTTCTTTACTCTAAACACTAACTTGTCTTCCTGTATTCCTTTTATAATGCAAGAACCTATCACAAAGACTTCGTTGATACTTTATTTAAAATCAATTTTAGAATGAAAAGTAACTCCTCTTGCAAAAGGGAAAAAAATTCCCATTATTTATGCCAAGTACTATTTTCACAGTAAACAGTTTACACAAAATTATTAAATAATCATCCTAAGGACTTTGGGAATTTAACGTCTCTGAACCATCTATAGAGGTGATCTGCTCATCTATTAAAAGGAAGTAAGAATGGAACTCATCTCTTAGATTTGTAAGTGGGATTTTAATTTTTGTTTGCCTGTCTGTGTGCATTTGTGTCTATGAAGCTGAACTTCTTCTTATGGTCCTAACCTTAAGCTCATCAACAAATTTTGTTTTCCTGGATTATAATCATGGTGCAGGGAGAGGCAAGGAACCAGTAGGTCTCATTTGAGTGACTACTGCTTGAAAGGCTAGGAGAGGCATGTTCTCTCTCTTTACATGTCACATCTAAATAGAAAGCCTTGAACCCCTATAATCAATACTTACTGACCAATGATGGCACTGATACCAGGGAGATCACCAAGAGGAGACATGAGCAGATAAATGGAGCCAGAGTAACCTGGACAGCCAATATAGTAAAGCTGTGATACCTCTAGAATTCCAGTGACAGGTACCAATATATTTTCTTATGGTGTAGGCCTACTGCTTTGGGTTTTCTACTACTTAAATCAGAAAGCATCCTAACTGATATGCTTCTGGAGCTGAAGTTCATACCCCAGCTCTGGCACAGAGCAGTCATGGGATTTGGGGTTAACCTCACTGGACCTCAGCACCTTCTCATCAAGCGCACAACATTTCAACCTCATTTGGGCCCTGGGAGAATGAAATACAATAACATATATGAAACATTCACCAAACAATCTGGTGATATGTTACCAAAAAATTGGTTGGCACTAATTAAGCTCCTGAACTGTTTATTCTTTCATTTTTTCACTTGAAAAAATAACAAATCCAACATTATTTGCCATCTATAATGTCTCCAGCACTGGATTTACATTGGTCAACTCGCTTAATCCCAGGTACAGATTTAAAGGAAGAGTTCTGCTCTCGCCTCTGTTTTATAGATGAGGAAATGGTGGTTCTGACAGGTTAAATTTCCCAAAGCCCTTTGGATGATTATTTAATTCACTCTGTGTAAATTGGTGACTATGAAGTTAATATTTGGCATAATAAAAGGGAAAATTCATAAAATAGTTCATTGAAAAAAATGTATTCCAGGGAATATATTCCTTTCAAAATATGTATATGTAACCAAAAATGTTACATGCTAAATTATATTCTTTTCCAGCATCAGGGTCTTTTCTAATAAGTCAGTTCTTCGCAGCAGGTGGCCAAAGTATTGGAGCTTCAGCTTCAGCATCAGACCTTCCAATGTATATTCAGGACTGATTTCTTTAAGATTGACTGGTTTGATCTCCTTGCAGTCCAGGGGACTCTCAAGAGTCTTTTCCAACACTGGAGTACAAAAGCATCAATTCGTCAGCACTCAGCTTTCTTTATGGTCCAACTCTCACAATCATACATGATTACTGGCGACCATAGCTTTGACTAGACGGACCTGTGTTGGCAAAGTAATGTCTCTACTTTTTAATATGCTGTCTAGGTTGGTCATAGTTTTCTTCCAAGGAGCAGCATCTTTTAATTTCATGGCTGAAGTCACCATCTGCAGTGATTTTGGAGCCCAAGAAAATAAAGCCTGTCACTGTTTCCATTGTTTCCCCATCTATATGCCATGAAGTAGTGGGAATGGATGCCATGATCTTTGTTTTTTGAATATTGAGTTTTAAGCCAACTTTTTCACTCTCCACTTTCACTTTCATCAAGAGCTCTTTAGTTCCTCTTTGCTTTCTGCCATAAGGGTGGTGTCATCTGCATAGCTGAGTTTATTGATATTTCTCCCAGCAATCTTGATTCCAGCTTGTGCTTCATCCAGCCTGGCATTTCACATTATGTACTCTGCATATAAGTTAAATAAGCAGGGTGACAATATGCAGCCTTGATGTACTCCTTTCCCTATTTGGAACCAGTCCATTGTTCCATGTCCAGTTCTAACTGTTGCTTCTTGACCTGCATACAGATTTCTCAGGAGGCAGGTCAGGTGGTCCAGTATTCCCATCTTTTTCAGAATTTTCCATAGTTTGTTGTGATCCACACAGTCAAAGGCTTTGGCATAGTCAATGAAGCAGAAGTTTTTCTGGAACTTTCTTGTTTTTTCTATGATCCAGTGAATATTGGCAATTTGATCTCTGGTTCCTCTGCCTTCCCTAAATCCAGCTTGAACATCTGAAAGCTCTCAGTTCATGTACTGTTGAAATATAACTTGGAGAATCATATGGGACTGGAATGCAAATATAGACTACCAAGAGATACCTGGAGTAATAGGCAAGATTGGCCTTGAAGTGCAAAATGGAGCAGGAAAAGGCTAACAGAGTTTTGCCAAAAGAATGCACTGGTCATAGCAAACACTCACTTCCAAAACACAAGAAATGACTCTACACTTGGATATCACCAGATAGTCACTGAATTTCAGTGGATATTACCACTGAAATCAGATTGATTACATTCTTTGCAGCCAATGATGGAGAAGCTCTATACAGTCAGCAAAAACAAGACCAGGAGCTGATTGTGGCTTAATTCCAACTTAAAGTGAAGAAAGTAGGGAAAACTACTAGACCATTCAGGTATGACCTAAATCAAATATCTTATGATTATACATCTCTTTTACAAGCTAGAAAATATGGGAGATTCATCTATTCATTTGAGCTTCCATAGTCTCCTTTCTAAAATGGGAATAGTAATTAAATCCCAACTGAACTTTATAACAGCCTACCAAATAGATATTGCATATTCAATGTAGAGCAAAGGTTCAGTAGAATCTAAATAGTCATACTAAATACTCAACTAAATACTCTAGTTACAGTTCTTTCAGCAAGACATTCATTTCTGATCATAATGAAAGTAAAATAAACTTGCAGTCATTGATTAAATAATCATTGGTTATCTTTGTTCTTGTAGAAGAGAAGGATTTGGAAGGATTCTTGAAAATTTTTACCTAGGAGAAAAAGATTATTTTATCCATAAAAGAGGTAGTAAAATATCTCTTTCCTGGAGCAAACTATCTTTCATTAAACAAAAAAAAAAAGAGTGTAAACTATTTTTCTGAATAGCATTTTTGGAAGTCAATTGGATTTCTTTTTTTCAGCAAACATTTTTATGGCAAAATGCCTTTTTCATTTCAATTTCCTCAGTGGTAGTGTTGTTGCCAGAGTATGTGTTGATCTTGGTTAGTTTATTGAAAACATACATCATATATACCATTTTCTAAATGAGGGAGCATCAGAGAATAATAATCTCATAGGTGTTATACAGCTGCCTCTTACTCAGACAGTTTTTGCAACTTTCTCTATAAAGACAAACTTGTTATCCTGTTGGAATCACCTGAATTTCTCTTACATACCCACTTCTTTCTTTCTTTTTTTAAAAAATATCTCTAGTTTCTTAAGAATCTGACTAATCTCTGTATTTTCAGAATCAGGCTGAATTCACATCACAACACATGTTTGTAATCAATCATTAATAGAGTAAAAGACTAGTCCTAAAACAGCTTTTATCAAACTCGATGTCATGAGTCATATGGACCACGTAGGTCTCAAGGCCCCTTAAAAGGTCTGTAATGAGCTCTCACTTGGGTTTTATTTGTCCTCTCCTACTGCCAAGCATGATAAAATCAATTTGTTCCAATTATACAGTCTATTTTGTTGATAACTTATTAGACGTGAGTTTTTCAAAAATGTAAAATGTGTCTTTCATTGCCCACAGTAAATAACCAAAAAATAAATTTCTCAGTGCATTTCTTATATAGCTGATTTATAAGCATAGATCACATCCTTTGAAGATGAAGGCTTCTGTGTAATGATATCTGTTACCTTTCTGGGTGTCATATCCATTCCTTACTAACGATTTGCTTTGGCTGAGTATGACTGGATGGCTTGGCCAGCCTCCATCCTTCTCACCCTGCCCTCCCTGAAAACTCAATGTAATATTCCACTTATTAGTAACTTCTTCTTATGATGAAGATTGCCAAAGGACTGAATGCTAACAAGGCCCTAGAATTTTCAAATACAAAATTATAAGCTTTCAGACTCACTTAGTTCCCTCCATTGATTCCCTGTTTCAGTCTACCTCTCACAGCATGCCATCTCTCACCCAGAAAGCTTTTAAAAACTCCTGTGGTTTCCAGTACCATCTGGAAGCTGATGACTCATAGTTTTCTCCTCCTATCACTCACTTTCTAGTCTCCTAAGCAATAGAGTCACATATGCATAAAAATCCATCTCCAAATTCACCATTTACCAAACAGGAGTCTTCTTCTAGAAATGGTCAAGATGGCTAAAAATATAGTTTTCGTTGAATCTGAAAGTAATTCTCAAGGTCATCAACAGGTAGCAGAACCATAGGTTTTTGAATGAACCTCAGTGGCTCTTCCCCATTTGATCCTTATGCCCTTTCCACTCTGTTGGTTGAGTTCTGTTGGATCTACATCTGAAGCACATTTCAGTGTTATGAGTTTGTTATCTAGTCACATACAACATTATGTCCATTCCTTGCAATAAATCTGTGAAAGATGCATTTGCATTCCCTTATCAATGAGAAAATTGAAGTGTGTCTGAGCTCCTTAGGCTAGTAAGTGGTAAACTCACAATTTGATTTTAAGTCTGGCTGAAACCATAACTGATATAATCCAATATGCTTCCTTACCACCATTCTTTTATTAAGAAGATGAAATTTAAAAATTTCCGGTTTGGGAACTTCCCTGGTGGTCCAGTGATTAAGAATTCACCTGCCAATGCACGGAACACAGGTTCGATCTCTGGTCTGGGAAGATCTCATATGCCATAGAGCAATTTAGCTTGTGCACCACAACTAAATGAAGCCCACACAACTAACACCTCTGCTCTGCAACAAGAGAAGCCACCACAATGAGAAGCCCTCAGAGCACAAAGAAGAGTAGTCCTGGCTTGCTGCAATTAGAGAAAGCCCACATACAGCAACAAAGACATAGCACAACCAAAAGCAATAAATAAATAAATTTACAGTTCTATCCCTATATTACTCTGGCTGATGATTTAGGGTTATCTATAATATATTTACATGGTTGGATGTCATCATCAACTTGATGCACATGAGTTTGAGCAAGTTCCAGGAGCTGGTGATGGACAAGGAAGCTTGGCATGAGGTAGTCCATGGGGTCTCAGAGTTGAATGTGACTGAGCAACTGAACTGAAAATATATGCAATAATTTTGAATTAATAACTATTTTAACAGGTAACATAAGAAAGTGTGTTGAAATTATCCAATGTCTTTCTTGCCTGGAGGCGATTACAATTTTTCACAAAGAAATTAAAGAGATACATTTCCCCCAGTTAAGTGACCCAGGCACCCAGAAGAGGGAAACGAGTATGCTTACCACATTTCAGGGGCTGTTGAATTATTTGTGCTCTACTACAAGGTCGCTATAATTCCTCACTAGCTATCAATTGTTTGACAATGGGGTGTCATCAATCAGCCTGTAACTTTCATTGCCAAGTACATTCTATTTTTATATACCCATGAACTCACACATTTAGCAGTGACAGGAAGAAGTCTTTCTCTACAGGATAGGCAATGAATTGTGTGTTTCATCTGAAATACATTATTTTACAACATATTATTCAGAAATATCCTTTGCCATAGACAAAAAAAAAAAAAAGACTGAAAAAAATTGTAATATATTCCGCCTTAAAAACTATTTTTTCTATGAAGGTTTGCTATAGAGAGCAGATTGGGGGAAAAAAAAGCCTCCTATTCTGCCATTTTATAAAATATGTCTCAGCAAATAGTCATAAATCTGTCAGATATTGCAACCCAGTTTGGTATTATATACTAGGAAAATGAACTCAATAGCAATATAATCTTACTTTCCAATATAACTGAACTCAGGGAAAATATCTCAGGAAGAAATGCAGGCATAGAGAGCAAATAAAATCTAAGTACCATAGATATAAAGAAGTTTATGATAGCATATACAACTTTGGATATTGGTGTTTTCCTTTTATTAATTCTAACACAAACCTTCAATCATATCCTTCATTTTAATTCAGTTTAGCTTTTTTCATTGCTCTGAGAAAAGTGATATTATATTTTATTATCTTTTATTTTTTGTTTGTTTGTTTAGGTTTATTTTTCTATTTGAATTATTATTGAGGCTTTATTTTGATGTTAGTCTATTTACGCAAGCACCATTTTCTCAGAGTTGATGCACTGGTATCCATATCACTGAGATTTATGCATTTCTCTTCCTTGCAAATCAGATAGTGTGTTTTTATTTATCAAATGGGAACTTTAATTGAAAGGTGAACAAAGCTGGTTCAAATTGCTGCTTTAAATGTTTCGGGATTTCAACTCTTTAGCTGCCCTTCTTCAGTGAAAAGAAAGACAAATGTATTTGGCCAATTCAATTCGACAATTCAACAAAATTTTATAAGAGCATTGTTATATAGTGTAGAGAATATGTGCTGACTTTGAGTTTTTATCACTTAAGTCTATGGGTAATGATCACCTAAGTGACTGGCTACAATTCCTTTTTGGAATAGTTTGTCATTTATTGATACCATAACACCATCTAGCAAGTATTTACTGTGGAATGTAGAAGTCAGCATATCCGTGAGAACAGAAAATTGAGGAAAAGAGTATAACATAATCAGAGCCTCAGTAAGTAGGGCACTGGCTAATTTATTTCCTAATTAGTCAGAGGAAAAACAGCTTCTCATTGATCTATAATACAGAGTAGTAAACCCTTTAATTTGACTCACTATGATTTTTATAATCCAGTGACTCATTTGCTTTTCAGTCTCATCACTTATGACTATTACACTTTTTCTCACCCAAATTCTATGCTCCAGTTGGAAAAAATTTCTTTCAGTTTTATTTAAAAAATCCAACTGTCTCCTTGGAAGCTTGTATACATGTTGTACTCTTTGTATGATTCATCCTCATTTTTCCATCTATCTCCCACTATGTCTTCTTCCTTGAGATAAGAAATCAAATATGGTCTCCACAAAACCTTGATAAGATGCCCTATTTTAACTCCCAGACTACTGTACTTCCCTTATTCTGGCCTCATAACATTATAATTCCTTGTTTAATTATCTGAGTTTCCTAAAGTCCCAGAAAAGGCACACTGGTCATCTTGCTCAGTGTTGAATCCTACAGTGAATGCTATGCATTTCAGGTGGAGGGGAGGATGTAATGAAAGTAAAGGATTAAGGAGTATTCTAGGAAGTACAGAGGAATCATAAGAATCTTAGATTTTCTGGATCAAGAGACTTTAAAAGTTAATGTGTAAAAGTTACCTCAGGGTTAGATTATATTTGAATTTAAAGTGAGTGGAATACTACTGAATATCATCAGACTGGACAATGTGTTCTGAAATTCAAGAACTAGAGCCATTAACATGTTGCATTTGATGCATACATGGATAGAACATCAGAAAATAAAATACATACTAAACAAAAAATTTGCATTCATAGTAATACCTAGAAAGGAGAGGAAATTAGAATGAAGAACCCACTGGGATTCCCAGGTGGCACTAGTGGTAAAGAACCCACCTGCCAATGCAGGAGATATAAGAGATGTGGGTTTGATCCCTGGGCTGAGAAGATCCCCTGGAAGAGGGCATGGCAACACACTCCAGTATTCTTGCCTGGAAAATCCCATGGACACTTTAGGGCTTTCTATGTAGAGGATCATGTCATCTGCAAACAGTGAGAGTTTTACTTCTTCTTTCCCAAGCTGGATTCCTTTTATTTCTTTTTCTGCTCTGACTGCTGTGGCCAAAACTTCCAAAACTATGTTGAATAGTAGTGGTGAGAGTGGGCACCCTTGTATTGATCCTGACTTTAGGGGAAATGCTTTCAATTTTTCACCATTGAGGATGTTTGCTGTGGGTTTGTCATATATAGCTTTTATTATGTTGAGGTATGTCCCTTCTATTCCTGCTTTCTGGAGGGTTTTATCATAAATGGATGTTAAATTTTGTCAAAGGCTTTCTTTGCATCTATTTAGATAATCATATGGATTTTATCTTTCAATTTGTTAATGTGGTGTATTATGTTGATTGATTTATGGATATTGAAGAATCCTTGCATCCCTGGGAAAAAGCCCACTTGGTCATGATGTATGATCTTTTCAATATGTTGTTGTATTCTGTTTGCTAGAATTTTGTTAAGGTTTTTTGCGTCTATGTTCATCAGTGATATTGGCCTGTAGTTTTCTTTTTTTTGTGGCATCTTTGTTTGGTTTTGGTATTAGGGTGATGGTGGTCTCATAGAATGAGTTTGGAAGTTTAATTCCTCTGAGACTCCACCAGAAAATTTCTAGAGCTAATCAATGAATATAGTAAAGTTGCAGGATATAAAATTAGCACACAGAAATCCCTTGCATTCCTATACACTAACAATGAGGAAACAGAAAGAGAAATTAAGGAAACAATTCCACACACCATTGCAATGAAAAGAATAAAATACTTAGGAATATATCTACCTAAAGAAACAAAAGACCAATATATAGAAAACTATAAAACACTTTTGAAAGAGATCAAAGAGGACACAAATAAATGGAGAAATATACCATGTTCATGGACTGGAAGAATCAATATAGTGAAAATAAGTATACTACCCAGAGCAATCTACAGATTCAATGCAATCCCTATCAAGCTACCAATGGTATTTTTCACAGAATTAGAACAAATAATTTCACAATTTGTATGGAAATACAAAAAACCTTGAATACCAAAGCAATCTTGAGGAAGAAGAATGGAACTGGAGGAATCAACCTGCCTGACTTCAGGCTCTATTACAAAGCTACAGTCATCAAGACAGTATGGTACTGGCACAGACAGAAATATAGATCAATGGAACAAAATAGAAAGCCCAGAGATAAATCCGTGCACCTATGGACACCTTTGGAGAAGGCAACAGCAACCCACTCCAGTACTCTTGCCTGGAAAATCCCATGGACGGAGGAGCCTGGTAGGCTGCAGTCCATGGGGTCGCTAAGAGTCAGACATGACTGAGTGACTTCACTCTCACTTTTCACTTTCCTGCATTGGAGAAGGAAATGGCAACCCACTCCAGTGTTCTTGCCTGGAGAATCTCAGGGACTGGAGCGCCTGGTGGGCTGCTGTCTGTGGGGTCGCACAGAGTAGGACACAACTGAAGTGACTTAGCAGCAGCATGGACACCTTATCTTTGACAAAGGAGGCAAGAATATACAATGGAGAAAAGAGAATCTCTTTAACAAGTGGTTCTGGGAAAACTGGTCAACCATTTGTAAAATAATGAAACTAGAACACTTTCTAACACCATACAGAAAAATAAACTCAAAATGGATTAAAGACCTAAATGTAAGACCAGAAACTATAAAACTCCTAGAGGAAAACATAGCCCAAACACTCTCCAACATAAATCACAGCAGGATCCTCTATGACCCACCTCCCAGAGTAATGGCTCTAAAAGCAAAAACAAACAAATGGGACCTAATTAAAATTAAAAGCTTTTGCACAACAAAGGATACTATAAGCAAGGTGAAAAGATAGCATTCAGAATGGGAGAAAATAATAGCAAATGAAGCAACTGAGAAAGAATTAATCTCAAAAACATACAAGCAACCCCTGCAGCTCAATTCCAGAAAACTAAATGACCCAATCAAAAAATGGGCCAAAGAACTAAATAGACATTTCTCCAAAGAAGACATACAGATGGCTAATTGCACTCATCTCACATGCTAGCAAAGTAATGCTCAAAATTCTCCAAGCAAGGCTTCAGCAATACGTGAACCGTGAACTTCCTGATGTTCAAGCTGGTTTTAGAAAAGGCAGAGGAACCAGAGATCAAATTGCCAACATCCGCTGGATCATGGAAAAAGCAAGAGAGTTCCAGAAAAACATCTATTTCTGCTTTATTGACTATGCCAAAGCCTTTGACTGTGTAGATCACAATAAACTGTGGAAAATTCTGAAAGAGATGGGAATATCAGACCACCTGACCTGCCTCTTGAGAAATCTGTATGCAGGTCAAGAAGCAACAGTTCTAACTGGACATGGAACAACAGACTGGTTCCAAAGAGCAAAAGGAGTCCATCAAGGCTGTATATTATCACCCTGCTTATTTAACTTCTGTGCAGAGTACATCATGAGAAATGCTGGACTGGAAGAAACACAAGCTGGAATCAAGATTGCCGGGAGAAATATCAATAACCTCAGATATGCAGATGACACCACCCTTATGGCAGAAAGTGAAGAGGAACTCAAAAGCCTCTTGATGAAAGTGAAAGTGGAGAGTGAAAAAAGTTGGCTTAAAGCTCAACATTCAGAAAACAAAGATCATGATGGCATCCGGTCCCATCACTTCATGGGAAATAGATGGGGAAACAGTGGAAACAGTGTCAGACTTTATTTTTTGGGGCTCCAAAATCACTGCAAATGCTGACTGCAGCCATGAAATTAAAAGACGCTTACACCTTAGAAGAAAAGTTATGACCAACCTAGATAGCATATTCAAAAGCAGAGACATTACTTTGCCAACAAAGGTCTGTCTAGTCAAGGCTATGGTTTTTCCTGTGGTCATGTATGGATGTGAGAGTTGGACTGTGAAGAAGGCTGAGCGCCAAAGAATTGATGCTTTTGAACTGTGGTGTTGGAGAAGACTCTTGGGAGTCCCTTGGACTGCAAGGAGATCCAACCAGTCCATTCTGAAGATCAGCCCTGGGATTTCTTCTGAGGGAATGATGCTAAAGCTGAAACTCCAGTACTTTGTCCACCTCATGTGAAGAGTTGACTCATTGGAAAAGACTCTGATGCTGGGAGGGATTGGGGCAGGAGCAAAAGGGGACGACAGAGGATGAGATCACTGGATGGCAGCACTGACTTGATGGACGTGAATCTGAGTGAACTCCGGGAGTTGGTGATGGACAGGGAGGCCTGGCGTGCTGCGATTCATGGGGTCGCAAAGAGTCAGACATGACTGAGCGACTGATCTGATCTGATCTGATATATATAAAGAAAATCCATGGACAGAGGAGCCTGGCTGGCTACAGTCTATAGCACTGAAAAGAGTCAGATACGACTGAAGCAACTTAGCACACACACATGCAAGGAGTACCCACTAATGACAGGTACTTTATAATATATTGTCTCTTTAATGTTCATTATTCCTCTCTGGGGCAATACACTTTGTTTCTTTTTTAATATGGGGACACTGATGAGGTTGTGAAAACTAACCTCCAACTTCTTTAAGTGTAGGACTTTTTTATTCCTTATCTTCAAATGCCTAGAGCACATCATAGAGCTAGCTATAAAATGATCCCTCATTACGTTTTCTTTTTCTTTTTTTAAATTGGTGGATAATTGTGTTACAATGTTGTGTTGGTCTCTATTGTATAACGTGAGTCAACCACTAATATACAGATATTTCCTCCCTCTTGAGCTTCCTTCACAAACCCCTCCCTACCACCATCCCACTCAATCTAGGTTATCACAGAGCACTGGGCCGAGCTCCTTGTGCTATACAGCAGCTTCCCACTGGCTATCTATTTTATACACGGTAGTGTATACCTCAACCCACTCCAATACTCTTGCCTGAAAAGTCCCATGGGCGGAGGAGCCTGGTAGGCTGCAGTCCTTGGGGTCGCTGAGAGTCGGACACGACTGAGAGACTTCACTTTCACTTTTCACTTTCATGCATTGGAGAAGGAAATGGCAACCCACTCCGGTGTTCTTGCCTGGAGAATCCCAGGGGCAGGGGAGCCTGGTGGGCTGCCATATATGGGGTCACACAAAGTCAGACATGACTGAAGTGACTTAGCAGCAGCAGCAGAGTATACTTCAGTGGTACTCTCTCAATTTGTCCCACCCTTTGCTAGCAAAGAAATGCTCAAATTCTCCAATCCAAGCTTCAACAATGCATGACCCATGAGAGTCCAGATGTTCAAGATGGATTTAGAAAAGGCAGAGGCATCAGAAATCAAATAGCCAACATCCACTGGATCATCAAAAAAGCAAGAAGTTCCAGAAAAACATCTATTTCTGTTTTATTGACTATGCCAAAGTCTTTGACTGTGTGGATCACAAGAAGCTATGGAAAATTCTTCAAGAGATGGGAATATCAGACCATCTGACCTGCCTCCTGAGAAATCTGTATGAAGGTCAAGAAGCAACAGTTAGAACTGGACATGGAACAACAGACTGGTTCCAAGTCAGGAAAGGAGTATGTCAAGGCTGTATATCATAACCCTGCTTATTTAACTTATATGCAGAGTACATCATGTGAAATGCCAGGCTAGATGAAGCAAAAGCTGGAACCAAGATTTCAAGGAGAAATATCAATAACCTCAGCTATGCAGATGACGCCACCCTTATGGCAGAAAGTGAAGAACTAGAGTCTCAATGAAAGTAAAAGAGGAGAGTGAAAAAGTTGGCCTAAAACTCAATATTCAGAAAACTAAGATCATGGCATCCAGTCCCATCACTTCATGACAGATGGGGAAACAATGGAAACAGTGGCAGACTTTATTTTTTTGGTCTCCAAAAACACTGAAGATGGTGACTGCAACCATGAAATTAAAAGATGCTGCTCCTTGGAAGAAAAACTATGACCAACCTAGACAGCATATTAAAAAGCAGAGACATTATTTTCCCAACAAAGTTCTGTCTAGTTAAAGCTATGGTTTTTCCAGTAGTCATGTATGGATGTGAGAGTTGGACTATAAAGAAAGCTCAGCACCAAAGAATTAATTCTTTTAAACTCCAGTGTTGGAGAAGACTCTTGAGAGTCCCCTGGACTGCAAAGAGATACAACCAGTCCATCCTAAATAAAATCAGTCCTGAATATTCCTTGAAAGGTCTGATACTGAAGCTGAAACTCCAATATTTTGGCTACTTAATGCAAAGAACTTACTCATTTGAAGAGACTCTGATGCTGGGAAAGATTGAAGGTGGGAGGAGAAGGGGATGACATAGGATGAGATGGTTGGATGGCATCACTGATGCGATGGACATGAGTTTGAGTAGGCTTCAGGAGTTGGTGATGAACAGGAAGTGTGGCATGCTGCAGTCCATGGAGCTGTAAAGAGTCAGACACGACTGAGCAACTGAACTGAACTGACCTCCTTTCTCTGATGTCCTCATTACTTCTATAGATTCTGTTTAACAAGCCTATGTTTATTTTATGCTATCTCCAACAATCCTAAAGATAGGAAGGATCGTTTTCTCTTATATAAAATATGGAAAATACGTATCTCAGCTGAGACTTCCACAATAAAATATAAAGAACACATTTATTTTCTTACATTATTGAGGCTGAGAGTCTGAGGTTAGAGTTCTGTTCCAAGGTTGGGTTCTGGGAAGCATCCCTCTTGCCTGCAGATGGACACCTTGCAGTGTGATCCCATGGCCCTTTCTCCATTCATATGTGTAGTCTAACCCTCATGACCTTCATTCAGTTCAGTTCAGTCTCTCAGTCATGTCCAACTCTTTGTGATCCCATGAACCGCAGCATGCCAGGCCTCCCTGTCCATCACCAACTCCCAGAGTTTACTCAAACTCACGTCCATTGAGTCGGTGATGCCATCCAGCCATCTCATCCTCTGTTTTCCCCTTCTTCTACTGCCCCCAATCCTTCCCAGCATCAGGGTCTTTTCCAATGAGTCAACTCTTCGCACGAGGTGGCCAAAGTATTGGAGTTTCAGCTTTAGTATCAGTTCTTCCAAAGAACACCCAGGACTGATCTCCTTTAGAATGGACTGGTTGGATCTCCTTGCAGTCCAAGTGACTCTCAAGAGTCTTCTCCAAGACCACAGTTCAGAAGCATCAATTCTTCAGCACTCAGCCTTCTTCACAGTCCAACTCTCACATCCATGCATGACCACTGGAAAAACCATAGCCTTGACTAGATGGACTTTTGTTGGCAAAGTAATGTCTCTGCTTTTTAATATGCTATCAAACCCTAATTACCTCCTGAAGGTCTCTGCTCAAATTACTGTTAATTACATTGGGGTTAGGTCTTCAATATATGGATATGGGGAGGGATACAGCATTCCACCCAGAACAATTCGTAAAACATTAAGGATGCATTTATTTAAAGACACTGTGCTGAGTTGGATAGGTATCCTCAAAATTAGCATCGTTTCTGTTCTGGAACCTCAGAATATGACCTTGTTTGGAAATAAGCACATAAAGATACCATCTGTTAAAATGAGGTCCTACTGGAATACAATGAGCCTTTAATCCAATTTAATTTGCCTCTTTATAATAGAAGAAACAAAAATATAGACAACCCCACAGAGAATGGCATAATGCAAGGGAGGCAAAGATTAGAGCCATGCTTCTATAGGACTACTGGCAAATACTAGCATCTAAGAGAAAGTCATGCAACAGATTCTCCCCTAGAGTGTTCAGAGAAAGTATAGCTCTGATTACACCTTGATTTCAGACTTCCAACCACCAGGATTAAGAAAAAATGAATTATCTTGATTTTAAGTCATCTAGTTTGTGGTAATCTGTTACAGCAGCCTTAGGATACTAATAGGATATCTAGGATATATCTAGGATATCTAGGATATATCTAGGATATCTAGGATGTATCTAGGGTACACAATCTTAGAAAGTAAGTATAACTCTTACTTCTGACCCTAAATTTAATGAGACAGTATGGTGTATAGTAAAACTATAAAACTGAGGGATGGGATGGGGAGGGACGTGGGAGGGGGTTCACATGTACACCTATGGCTGATTCATGTGAATGTATGGCAAAACCACCACAATATTGTAAACTAATTAGCCTCTAATTAAAATAAATTTAAAAAATCATTTTGCCACAAAATCAGCGGGATAATGTCAACCATTATTGTTTGTTACCTCTGGTCTTTTCTTTTTTCATCTTTATACTAATTCTAATCATTTGCACTGTCTTCTTATGGTTTTTATTGGATCCAAAGCAAAAAATATTATTTCTAAGATGGAGAATTTGGCTAATAACTTAAAATATAAGATTAACACTATTCCTGCTAAACCCCAGGTATTGTCTACTTTAACATTAAGTGCCTTTTTTTTAACAAGTGCCAAGTGCCACAAGTATTTTCAACAGCATAAGGATTCTTAAAATTAGAAAAATAAAGAGAAAAGAAATCAACAACCTTATTTATATGTTCTACATTCCAGTACTTGCTAGTATCTTAGCATATTTTCTTTCTCACATGCAGTCATGCAGTGGCAGGGGGAAATAAGACAATTAGCATTTCACTGACCTCTCCTTTAGACTTACCAAGATGTTTTATGTGTAAGAACATGAAAATGACACTGAAAAATCATAACTTTTTTCTATATGTTTACATTTTCTTTCTTTTTTTTAAATTTTGTTTTATTTTTAAACTTTACATAATTGTATTAGTTTTGCCAAATATCAAAATGAATCCGCCACAGGTATACATTTTCTAAGGGAGGAACTTAGATGTTCAGTTTTAAATTAAGAAACTTACATTTAATCCTGATCATTCTTCCTTAAAAGAATGAATTTAGATGTGGGATGAGGGGTACATGGTTATCTGTACTTTCCACTCAATTTTTCTATAAATCCCCAAAACTACTCAAAAAATAAATAAAGTCTTGATTTTTTTGAGGAATAATGAATCTTAGGACATCCAGGCCCCAAATCAGAGCAACTAAATCTTATCTCCTTGGAGTGGGGCCCAAGAATCAGTAAAATTTTGTAAGAATTATTTTAAAACTAGGTGGGTTATTCTTTTGTGAAGCAACACTGAGAAACCTTATTGTCAATCATCCTTCCAGGATAGTATTAACAGGTTACAAGTGTGCCAAGCTTGAAGCTACGGAAGGCATTTTGTGTTTGTCTTTGCATAACATATATCTGCTACAGTGCATACACAGTACCTGGTTTACAAATGCTATGTTTAGCATATGAATGGCTACATATGCATGTGTTCTGATTTAATGGAAATTACTTTAGACATTTATCCTTCCTTGGAAACGATTTATCTTACAATCATGCCTTAGAAGGGGGAAGAAGTCTTGCTCTTGGGTGAGATTTTCAATAGGTGATAAGCGCGTTGTGGGCTTCCCAAGTGGCACTAGTGGTAAAGAACCTGCCTGCCAATGCAGGGAACTTAGGGGATATGGGTTCCATCCCTGGCTTGGGAAGATATCCTGGAGAAGGCATGGCAACCCACTCCAGTATTCTTGCCTGGAGAATACCATGGACAGAGGAGCCTGGCAGACTACAGTTCATGGGGTAGCAAAGAGTTGGATATGACTGTAGTGATTTAGCACACATGCATGCAAACTTGATGTAGTAAAACTCTTATCAATATTCAATTGACTGAGAAGGCTTTCGATAGACCAAAAAAAACCCCTAAAACTCTTATTTTTTATTTTTTCAGGGTGATTGCTTTGTAACCATTAAATAGAATGGCTTCCTTGAGATTCAGGGCTTACTAACTCTGTTGCAAGAGTGACTAGAAAAGAACTAAAGTAGATTTTAGAAAGACAGAAACAATATTTACATGGCTTGCTAATGATATAGTTGTCTACCACACAAACAGAAACACAGACATTCTACTGGGAAAAGAATATTAAATTAATAAGAAAGTTTGCTTAAAGTATAACACTTTACACATTGAAATAAATAACTAGATATATAATAATGAGATTCACTAAGACACATAAAATATAAAAACCTCAAAATACATGCTTAGTAATAAGCTTAATTAAAATTAATAATCTGGTTCTAAAAAATTAGACTTTATGAAGCAATATAAAAGGTCAATTTTATTTTATTTATTTTTTTTTGGGGAAAAGGTCAGTTTTCTTTTTTTTTTTTTTAATTTTATTTTATTTTTAAACTTTACATAATTGTATTAGTTTTGCCAAATATCAAAATGAATCCACCACAGGTATACATGTGTTCCCCATCCTGAACCCTCCTCCCTCCTCCCTCCCCATACCATCCCTCTGGGTCGTCCCAGTGCAGTAGCCCCTAGCATCCAGTATCGTGTATCAAACCTGGACTGGCAACTCGTTTCTTACATGATATTTTACATGTTTCAATGTCATTCTCCCAGATCTTCCCACCCTCTCCCTCTCCCACAGAGTCCATAAGACTGTTCTTGTAGAGATATTATATGATTCTAAATGTGAACAATGTATTATAAAAGTATCAATTCTTCCCTGGTTAATTGAAAAAAAACTGATACATTTCTCCAGTAAATGATATTATGAATCTTTTTTCTGAGTCTTTTCAAAGTGATTGGAAAAGTTCACCTGTAAAATAAACTGGACATAGCTAATCAATTTTTATTTTATTTTTTTTTTAAATTTTATTCTATTTTTAAACTTTACATAGTTGTATTAATTTTGCCAAATATCAACATGAATATGCCACAGGTATAAAATATGACTACTAAGATTACCTGCCTTATGTCTTTTTTTTTTTAACTTTTACATATTGGGTCCTTTGAAATTAGAAATCTCTTATTGAATTACCAGAGCCACATGAAGTCTGCAGGCCAAGTTGGGTTGTTAAAATTAAATCTCATTCATTATTTTGTTTTATTTATATTTTCATATATGAGTATTCCAGAAATTTTGAATTTACCTTATAAATTGAATGCCTAGTAAAGCACTTGTACAGAAAAGCTAATACAGAGACTAAGAAACAAAAGAGGTCAAGGTGACCTGTATAAACCTAGTTTATGGATAAGGAAGTGGTTACCTGCGCTATGGTTCTTTTCCGTTCTCTACAGCAAAGGCATTAGACATTTTGAAAAAGTTTGGAGAAGGAACACTGCACTGGGCCCTGGACTGGAAACCGATGGCTCTGAATCTTCTCCTACCACTGCCACGTAGTTTGTCTTTCTGGCCTCAACATTTCTACCTGTAACTGCAATCTCACATCTGTTTGCAATCCTCTTGAATGATGTAATTTGCCTCCTTCAACCCTGGATTGCATTATAAGTCAGATAGAATGACATTAACATTTAGACTTATTTAATTATAGGATAAATGCCTCTGAATTATACATCAAAGTTCCTACAAAATCAAAGCAGGAGACATACAGTAGTCTGTATACGTGTTATATCTTTTTCCTCCTTCTAAAAACCAAAGAACTATTCAAGTATCATTGGCAAGAAAGTAACAGTGTAATTTATACTGAAAAAAAATCTGAATTACCAAAATCATAATGTATTATTGATCTCTCTGGGCATTTTTACAATTGGCTATAGAAGGAAAAGTGCCAGTGGCAGCAGCAAGATTGTCACAATATGTATGTGTGAATTCGGGAACCCAGCATTCTTCAAGTCAAGAAGAATTCAAAAGCAATTGATTTTTTTTCTGATTGGAATTTGGGAATAAATCACCACCCTCAACATCATGATACATGGCTGAAGAAAACTGATTTTAAAATTATCAGTCACGTATAACATCAAAAACAATAACAGAAAATAAAAATCTTCATAATAACCCCTTTCCTTTTCTTTGTTATATGTAAAATATATTCTAAAATATTATTAGTAATGATGGCATATTATATATATATATATACTATCTTATTAGGACCTTGTACAACATGTTTATTTCCCTGCTATTTCTCACAGAAATAAAAAGGAAAAAAAGGAAAAAGGTCTTACAGAGAAATACTAATGTACTTCCAGAGTAGTTTCTTAAAATAAATTTCTAAGCAACAAAATAGATCAAAAATATTATGTTCTTTGAGAATAAAATTCCTTCACCATCTTCAATGGAGAGTGAAGCCTTCTTTTTAAGTGAAAAGTTTAATAAGCTGTCAGGGGTTTAAATGCTCCTGGATACAAAGATGAAAAGGATAGTCACTTTGGCGTGTTTCCATTTGCATATAGGATCTGAGTCACTGCCACATTGCCAGAGGTCATATAAGAGCTGGGAAAGAGGTATGGAAAAACTGATACAAATGTCTTGCTCCTAGAAGGTTTGGGAACAACTTAAGGGGATAAATTTAACTTCTTTGGGATAGAAGTCAAACGAAATATCCAACTAGAGGATTTTTATTAAGTGACTATATTATAAAGCCTGTCCCTCAGTTCATGAAATGAGCAGTAAACTCATAATTCTTCATCAGTGCTGTAGAGTTGTATTTACTTTGGGTGGATGAGAAGTGGAGTCTTTCTCCATGGCTCCCATGAGTATCCAGCAATGTCCTATTATACCTGTAACTGATACTAGGTTGCAAATCTGTCGCCTCTGCTTAGTTCAACTTCTTTTCATTACTTGCCTGGATAACTGGCTCCCCCCATCTCTGTCTTCAAATTTAAATTACAATGCAATGTGTATATCTATATATAATTTTATAGGTAACACCAAATTAACCTTGGTAGAAAACTGCCATTTATAAAACTTCTGAAATTTTGTAAAATTACTTCCCTTCACCTATTTAAATAATGGACAATATTATTTAAATTTTTTGAGGGGCTATTTAATAATTTCTACCCTCCTCTAACTATCTTAGACTACATGTGCTGAAGAAATTCTGGACTTTACATGTGTTTTTTTGTTTGTTTGTTTTTTTAACTACATTTCTTTTTTAATTTACTTCGTTTTATTTTGCTATTGGATGTTTGTATTATTTTTATTGACTTAAAAAGAACTTTTTTACACATGAAGTTCATTATTATCATTTCTCATTATATATACATAAATAGACACATCAATACAAGTATTTTAAATAATTATCAATTTTTTTCCATATGCTTTCTGATTTTGGTGTCTTGGTCAGACACCTTGTGTACCATGATTATATAAATATTTACCTATTATTTCTAATATTGTTAGGCTTCATTTTTATTTTACATTATTTAATCCACACTGGTACTCTTTGAATATTGTGTGAAACAAAATTCTCTACTCTTATCAAAAAATTAGCAAATTTCCTGAAGCCATTTATTGACCTCTTATTCAAAGGTTCAAAATGCTGAAATATCATCTTTATCATGCTGCATGCTCTGTTGTTTTCCAAAAGTTTATTTTTCCCTCTGCTAACGATAGGTAGACTCCACTTAACCAATGATAGCCGTGTTTCACATTTCAAATGCTGGTGCCAACTCCTAATGAATTGCATATTCTGTTGTTACTTCTACACTGATTTTAGAATATCCCAAATCCTATTCAAAATTTTGGTTGTATTATTTAAGGTTATAGACAGTTCGCTTTTTTCCCCAAATTATTTCAGGTTTCTGTAGTTTCCTACATAGCAACAAGAGAGTTCTCTATTTAGCCATAGCTTTGCTTTTCTGATATCTACCTGAAAGAGCCTCTTAACTGAACTACTGTTTTCTATTCAACTTCCAGAATGAGCTTTCTAAAGGGCAAATCCAGCCATGTTCTTTCTTTTTTTTTTTTAATTTAATTTTATTTTTAAACTTTACATAATTGTATTAGTTTTGCCAAATATCAAAATGAATCCATCACAGGTATACATGTGCTCCCTATCCTGAACCCTCCTCCCTCCTCCCTCCCCATACCATCCCTCTGGGTCGTCCCAGTGCACTAGCCCCAAGCATCCAGTATCGTGCATTGAACCTGGACTGGCAGTCTTAGAACTTTTCATTGGTTCTTCACTGAAGACAGGGGTTTTCTCCATTGATTCACCCAGTAACTGACTGAATAGAACTGGCTTCAACAACAGACGTGCCAGAAAGCACATATTCCTTATTACTAAGCAATATGGTCTTAAGAAAAAAATTCACAGTCCTCTTGCATTGGCCTCCATTTTTTGAGGTGGTAAATTATCACAGTTTTTGATCTGATGTGTGCATTGTAATACTTTCCCATTTCATAGAGTATCTGACAAAGCAAATTATAAACCAGGTGCCAGTCTGTGGGTTGCTTTAAATGACAGTTCACATAGCACTAGACAGAGTACATCAACCTGTCAACTAAAATGTTTGTTTATACTGCTTTCTTTTCTTTCCTATCTAAGGAAAATTAAAGCAAATAGGTCTTTAGTTGAAGAGTATAGTAAATTCTGTTGTGAGTATCTCTCTTATTCCTTGGAAAGAGCAAGTCACTGGAAAGAATAAGATGAGATAGAAGCTCTCGCCTTGACCCATTGGTTCTGGAAGGCTGCTATCTATATAAATGATAACAAAAAAAGGGTTGCCAAGAACTATAACCTTGGCAAGCCAAGTGTCTTGGGAAACATTTGGCATGACCCAGTAGTGAGGGCATGTTATCATCATCTCTTGGGAATTCATCATGTTCTGCACAGGGATCTGGGCCAGCAAACAGACAAGCATCATCTATCAGAGTGTGCAGGACCAGCATTCAATTGTGACCCTGTGTAATAGCAAACAATGTTGACGGTAATTAATTGAACAGACTTGGGTTTTCTCTATAACCTGTTGTTGGAAGAGAATGGAATCCAACTTTGAACAGAACAAATCTAGAATATTTGGGGACAGTTTAAAAGGGAGGACTCTCAAGAGAAGGAAACTGAATTTTCTTCTTATAAGGCATTAGAGGTTCAACCTAATGGGAAAGTAAGAGTTGTTACTTTATGCCATGAATATATGGAATGATCAATACATATTGTTAGCAACCATTTAAATAAAATGCATATGTTGAATGTACGTTATTAAATCCAATTCAGTATTATTGACTGCCAACTAGTGGATTTCTATCATCCTCTTTGCTAGATAAGGGAATGATGACTCAGATAAGTCAGCCATCAAATGGACAGTGCAAGTAAACAGAGTCACTGTGAGGCCAAACTTCTTTGTACCGTAACTATTTATTTTAATCGTCTTACTTTACCTTAAACTTTCAATTGTCAGATACCAAAATGAATCCTCATTAATAATGTTGACAATTTTTATCACATTACCTAGCATTTAATGAATGGAAGTTATTATTATCACTAAGTGCTTGCTTTGTGGCCACCTTGCTCTTATTATTTTATTTCATCTTCATAAAACCAGTATTTGGAATATTTAATACAAAAAAAAACAAGATACTGTGAATTCAAACATAAAACTTATGTGCTTCTGCTTGCATAGCTGAACACAAACACAAAGCACATGTTGTCCCCTTGCGTGCTGCGATGCCTCCCAGGCGATCAGTAAATACTGCTTGAGCTTTTTAAGAATGAAGTGCCTGTGGCAATGGAAAAGTGGCAATGAGGAACCTCATCTTTGGAAAAGAGTATTTTAAAATTTCAGCTATTGTCTTTTTTAAAAAAATATATAAATGTATTTATTTTAATTGGAGGTTAATTACTTTACAATATTGTATTGGTTTTGCCATACATCAACATGTCTTTTTTAATTTATTTTTTAAACTTTTTGTATCTGTTGCCTCTATTTTGATACAATTAGAGTTAAATATAAAGGAAGAGGAAACCATAAATTCATTTTAACCTAACATGTGCCAGTGAACTACCATTTTTTTGGTAATTTTCCTCATATAAATGCATAGCTTCAAACCAATGTGAGATAGGTGACTTGCCCAAAGTGACACAGCTTTTCAATACCAAATGTAGTATTCAAATTCAAAATTAATTGACTCCTAAGCCAGCACTCTTTTAACTTTCCTACTGGTGCTGTGATAACATCAGGGAAAGTTTATTACTATTGCAAATGTTCTTAATTGTTTCTTCCCTTGTAAAGTGAAATCACTCTCATTTCAAACTAGTCCAAAGAGAAAGGGAGGAATGATACCATCTCTGGGTATCTGACTTCATCATCAGTGGGAGGTTTATTCACAGAGAATGTTTGATATTTGACATCTATCTGCCAGGGAAGCCCCACATTTTTAAAGAAATGAAGATCTGTTACTTGCCTGGAGGTTTAAGTGGTTAATATAGAAGCCATTATTTTATGGAGAAAGAAATGTTCTATTTAACCAGTTTGTCAAATTTATATATCTAAAGGACACATTGTGTTGGCACCCAAGGGCAAAGTAAAACGGTTCTGCAAAAAAAGTAAAAATGCTACTGCAATTTTAAAAAGATAAATCACACAAATAGTTCTACTACCTATTAAACTTTAGGACTGGTTTTCAAATTGGAGGATAATTCAGAATATCTAAGATAATATAGAAGAGAGGGGCGCATAACCCTGGTGCCCTTCTATTCTATTTACCAGCATTATAGTCTTTCACAGCCAGAAAGTCACTGTTTCAACAAAGAACTTTCAAACAAAGAAAGTCTGTGTACCTCCGCAATGAAAGTCAACCAGAATCTAAATATTAATTCAGACTCTACAACTTGACAGACCAAAGGTGCTCAAGGATGTGCTTTATTGACACTTTGTTCATCTACTTAGTGTTGACATATTCAATACTTTAAAAATGAATTTTTTACAAGTTTTTTTCCTAAAAATTGAGATTTCATAATATGAATTTTAATTGCTAACTTATTTCTTTCTACTTTTTCAAATCTAGCCCCAAATCTAAAGTCTGCCAACTGGAGAGGAGGCTAGGAGTAGCACAATATATTTTTTCTGTTTATTTTTCTTTCTTTTGTTGTTGTTATTATTAAACTGTTTTCTCACCTTTTTTTCACTCTTCAACTTCCTTCTCCTATTTCTACTTTCTGCAGTTAAATACTTTTAGGCTAGTGCTGAGATATGGGGAACATGTTAAAAACATCCCTGAATGAGCACATATAATTGATATTGGAAATTTCTTAATTTGGCAAACATCCAAACTCTGGTTCACTTTAAGGTAAATTATTTGGGGGGGGGCGGTTCTTAGAATCTCCCTAGCTCATATGCAAATTCCAACTGCAGTTTCTCATATGGCTCCTTATTAACCCCACACACAAACCCTCATGCTTGGTCATCTTGCTTATTATCACCTTATACTGTTCATTTCAAGGTGAGATACTCTGGCATATGCAAAACCCACTACAGTGAAGCAAGGTTTGTAGCAGAACTCCTCACAATGGACCTCTATCTTTTTACTACTATTACTATGCCTTATTGTTTTATCTTATCTCCTTTAGTATATTCTCACAGATATTTGAGATGGCATAACTTGCCTCCCAAATTCCAGCTCTCTAGGTTGTTCTCAGAAGACACTCTCACTTGACCTGGAGGAGAACACACTGATAATTTTCCTCAATGAAATAGTTTCTCTAATGTCTATCTTTCATTAACATAAAAAACAGCATTCAGAAAAATGGTACAGATGAACCTATTTTCAGGCAGAAATAGAGACGCAGACATAGAGAATGGATATGTAGGCACAGAAGAGGGGGCATATGGTGAGATGGGGATTGCCATATGTGCACTGCCATGTGTAAAACAGATAGTTAATGGGACCCTACTATATAGTGAGTGCAAGGAGCTCAGCCTGGTGCCCTCTGGTGAACTAGATGGGTGAGATGGGGGTGATAGTAAAAGGGAGAGCCACAAAGTAGGGGATATATGTCTCAGTTCAGTTCAGTTCAGTCACTCAGTTGTGTCCATTTCTTTGCGACTCCATGGACTGCAGCATGCCAGACTTCTCTGTCCTTCACCAGCTCCCAGAACTTGCTCAAACTAATGTCCACTGAGTGGGTGATGCCATCCAGTTGGTGATTCTCCTCCTTCCTTCAATCTTTTCCAGGTTCAGGGTCTACTCCAATGAGTCAGTTCTTTGCATCAGGTGGCCAAAAACTGTTTACATATACCTAATATATAAATTCAGACTTAAATTGAAGAAAGTAGGGAAAACCACTAGATCATTCAGGTATGACCTAAATCAAATCCCTTATGATTATACAGTGGAAGTGAGAAATAGATTTAAGGGACTAGATCTGATAGACAGAGTGCCTGATGAACTATGGACTGAGGTTCATGACATTGTACAGGAGACAGGGATCAAGACCATCCCCATGGAAAATAAACGCAAAAAGCAAAATGGCTGTCTGGCAAGACCTTACAAATAACTGTGAAAAGAAGAGAAGTGAAAAGCAAAGGAGAAAAGGAAAGATATAAGCATCTGAATGCAGAGTTCCAAAGAATAGCAAGAAGAGATAAGAAAGCCTTTCTTAGTGATCAATGCAAAGAAATAGAGGAAAACAACAGAATGGGAAAGACTAGGGATCTCTTCAAGAAAATTAGAGAAACCAAGGGAATATTTCATGCAAAGATGGGCTCGATAAGGGACAGAAATGGTATGGAGCTAACACAAGCAGAAGATACTAATAAGAGGTGGCAAGAATACACAGAAGAACTGTACAAAAAAGATCTTCACGACCCAGATAATCACAATGGTGTGATCACTGACCTAGAGCAAGACATCCTGGAATGTGAAGTCAAGTGGGCCTTAGAAAGCATCACTACGAACAAAGCTAGTGGAGGTGATGGAATTCCAGTTGAGCTATTCCAAATCTTGAAAGATGATGTTGTGAAAGTGCTGCACTCAATATGCCAGCAAATTTGGAAAACTCAGCAGTGGCCACAGGACTGGAAAGGGTCAGTTTTCATTCCAATCCCAAAGAAAGGCAATGCCAAAGAATGTTCAAACTACCGCACAATTGCACTCATCTCACATGCTAGTAAAGTACTGCTCAAAATTCTCCAAGCCAGGCTTCAGCAATATGAGAACCGAGAACTTCCAGATGTTCAAGCTGGTTTTAGAAAAGGCAGAGGAACCAGAGACCAAAATGCCAACATCTGCTGGATCATGGAAAAAGCAAGAGAGTTCCAGACAAACATCTATTTCTGCTTTATTGACTATGCCAAAGTCTTTGACTGTGTGGATCACAATAAACTGTGGAAAATTCTGAAAGAGATGGGAATACCAGACCACCTGATTTGCCTCTTGAGAAATCTGTATGCAGGTCAGGAAGCAACAGTTAGAACTGGACATGGAACAACAAACTGGTCCCAAATAGGAAAAGGAGTACGTCAAGGCTGTATATTGTCACCCTGCTTATTTAACTTATATGCAGAGTACATCATGAGAAACTGTGGGCTGGAAGAAGCACAAGCTGGAATCAAGATTGCCAGGAGAAATATCAATAACCTCAGATATGCAGATGACACCACTCTTATGGCAGAAAGTGAAGAGGAACTCAAAAGCCTCTTGATGAAAGTGAAAGTGGAGAGTGAAAAAGTTTGGCTTAAAGCTCAACATTCAGAAAACAAAGATCATGGCATCTGGTCCCATCACTTCATGGGAAATAGATGGGGAAACAGTGGAATCAGTGTCAGACTTTATTTTTTTGGGCTCCAAAATCACTGCAGATGGTGACTGCAGCCATGAAATTAAAAGACGCTTACTCCTTGGAAGAAAAGTTATGACCAACCTAGGTAGCATATTCAAGGGCAGAGACATTACTTTGCCAACAAAGGACCATCTAGTCAAGGCTATGGTTTTTCCAATGGTCATGTATGGGTGTGAGAGTTGGACTGTGAAGAAAGCTGAGCGCCAAAGAATTGATGCTTTTGAACTGTGGTGTTGGAGAAGACTTTTGAGAGTCCCTTGGACTGCAAGGAGATCCAACCAGTCCATTCTGAAGGAGATCAGCCCTGGGATTTCTTTGGAAGGAATGATGCTAAAGCTGAAACTCTAGTACTTTGGCCACCTCTTGTGAAGAGCTGACTCATTGGAAAAGACTCTGATGCTGGGAGGGATTGGGGGCAGGAGGAGAAGGGGACAACAGAGGATATAATGGCTGGATGGCATCACTGACTTGATGGACGTGTGTCTGAGTGATCTCCGGGAGTTTGTGACAGACAGGGAGGCCTGGCATGCTGTGATTCATGGTGTCGAAAAGAGTTGGACACGATTGAGTGACAGAACTGAACTGAACTGAACATATGTTTGAAAGTGAAAGTGAAGTCGCTCAGTCGTGTCCGACCCTTTGCGACCCCATGGACTGTATCCTACCAGGCTCCTCTGTCCATGGGATTTTCCAGGCAATAGTACTGGAGTGGATTGCCATTTCCTTCTCCAGGGGATCTTCCCAACCCAGGGACTGAACCCAGGTCAACCGCATTGTAGACAGACGTATACTAATTCATTTTGTTGTACAACACTGTAAAAGCCAGACTACCACAACTAAAAAAAAAAAATACATCTAATACTTACTGAATAATTATTCTATATTAGGTGTTGTTTAAGTTAAGCATACCACACGAAATGACTCAATTTAATATTAAGAATAAATCATGAGCTGGATGTGGCTATTATGTGGTGTTTAGTAGCTCATTCATGCTCACTCTTTGAAACCACATGAACCGTAGCCCATCAGGCTTTTCAGTTAAAGGAACCTCTAGGCAAGAATACTGGAGTGGGTTGCCATTTCCTTCTCCAGGGGATCTTCCCCACCCAGGGATTGAGTCTGCATCTCCTATGTCTCCAGAACTGCAGGCAGATTCTTTACCCACTAAGCCACTGGAGAATGGGTGGGTGGTCATTATATTCATTATATAAATATGAAAACTGAGAGTCTGAAAACTTAAGTAAATTAATGAAGGCTACTGAGTTAATAAAGTAGCCAAGTGTAATATATATATAAGATAGATAATAATAAAGGCCTATTGCATAGCACAGGGAATTCTACTCAATAGTCTGTAATGGCCTATATGGGAAAAGAATATATGTACAAGTATAACTGATTCACTTTGCTCTACACCTGAAATTAATGCAACATTATAAGTCAGCTATACTTTAATAAATTTTTAAAAAAACAAGTTAAGTAAATGTCGCTCAGTCATGTCCAACTCTTTGCAACCCCATGGACTGTAGCCTACCAGGTTCCTCTGTCCATGGGATTTTCCAGGCAAGAATACTGGAGTGGTGTGCCATTGCCTTCTCCAGGAGATCTTCCCAACCCAGGGATCAAACCCAGGTCTCCCGCTTTGTAGGCAGACGCTTTACTGTCTGAGCCACCTGGGAAGTAAAAAACAGGTTACAACTTTTAAAAAGGACTAAACACAAAGTAGCTGAATGAGTGGTGGATCTATTTAGCCTGAAGGTTTTACTCATTGTCACTTTACTGTACTGTTTCTTGCCTTCCAATGCTCATTAGTGATTATCCTATAATTGCAATTGAAAAGACCAATTACTCTAGGAAATACAAGTTTTAAAAATGTTTTGGTAAGACTATTACCAAATGCTCTTACTGTGGAAAGCTCTTAAAGAGATGGGAATACCAGATCATCTTACCTGTCTCCTGAGAAACCTGTATGCTGGTCAAGAAGCAAGAGCAACAGTTAGAACCCTGTATGGAACAACTGATTGGTTCAGGATTGAGAAAGGAGTATGACAGGGCTGTCTGATGTCACCCTGTTTGTTAACCTATATGCTGAGCACATTATGAGAAATGCTGGGCTGGATGAGTTACAAACTGGAATGAAGATAGGCGGGGGAAACATCAGCAACCTCGGCTTTGCAGATAATACCACTCTAATGGCTGAAAGTGAATAGGAACTAAAAAGCCTGGTGATGAGGGTGAAAAAGGAGATTGATGGAGCCAGCTTAAAACTAAATATTAAAAATAAAAACTAAGATCATGACATCTGACCCCATTACTTCATGACAAATATAAGGGGAAAATGTGGAAGTAGTGTCAAATTTCCTCCTCTTGGGCTCTAAAATCACTGCAGATGGTGACTGCAGCCATGAAATCGTAAGACAACAGCTTCTTGGCTGGAAAACTATGACAAACCTAGATAGTGTGTTGAAAAGCAGAGACATTATTACTCTGCTGACAAAGATCCATATAGTTTAGGTAATGGTCTTCCACTGGTCATATACGGTAGTGAGAGCTGGACACTAAAGAAGCCAGATGCCAAATAATTGATGCCTTCGAGCTATAGTCCTGGAGAACTCTCTTGAAAGTAACTTCAACAGCAAGGAGATCAAACCAGTCAATCTTAAGGGAAATCAACCCTGAATACTAATTGGAAGGACTGATGCTGAAGCTGAAGCTCCATCATTTTGGTCATCTGATGTGAAAAGCCAACTCATCGGAAAAGACACTAATGCTGGGAAAGACTGTGTGCAGAAGGAGAGGAAGGTGTCAGATGATGAGATGGAAGAATGGCATCACCAGTGCAATGGACATGAATTTGGGTAAACTTCAGGTAATGGCAAGGGACTGGGAGGCCTGGCATGCTGCAGTCCACTGTGTTGCAGAGTCAGACATGACTGGGTGACTGAACAACAACAACAAGAGCATTTAGGCTTATTTCACTTAATCAGCATAAAGTGAGACTGAGTACTATTATCATTCCCAAATAATGTGTGAAAAGTTAAGGCTCATAGAGATGCCACAACTTGCTAATGCTAAGACTTAAATGGGTCCAAGGCTGGGAGTCTGGCATTGTGATTGCACAGTGCCTCAGAAATCTTCTAGACTGTCTCCCTCTAGAATGCTGAGACTTCACTAATTTAGGACAGCAGACACAACTAACTCTTCTACCATGCCTAAGAAAATTTAAGAATCTATTAAGATGTAGTGAATATATCAGTTTTTATTTCAAGCTTTAGTTCAATTATATGAGAGCAAGTTATATAAAACATGGAGATCTTTATTGAACTACTGAGGGCAAGGTGAAAAGTATATCAATATATCATCTCATGTATATGTGGGTGTATATATATATATGATTAAGAGGTTTAATAAGTTTTATAATAATGATTATTGTAGCACATGGCATATTATCCTATATCATATGATAAAACATTATGCCAGAATGTTTTATGTTATTGCAGCTAACTCTTCCAGAAAAATAGGACACTATATTAGTGGGAGAATTGTTCAGTGAATGCCTGCATCTTGCATAGTAACTGATACTAGGTAAGCTAGACCTATTTCCTTTGCTCTTATAGTAATCTTGAAAAATATGGTCTAATACACAATACAACAGAGGTCCATCTAGTCAAAGCTATGATTTTTCCTGTGGTCATGTATGGATGTGAAAGTTGGACTGTAAAGAAATCTGAGTGCTGAAGAATTGATGTTTTTGAACTGTGGTGTTGGAGAAGACTCTTTAGAGTCCCTTGGACTGCAAGGAGATACAACTAGTCCATCCTAAAGGAGATCAGTCCTGGGTGTTCATTGGAAGGACTGATGTTGAAGCTGAAACTCCAATACTTTTCCACCTGATCCAAAGAGCTGACTCATTTGAAAAGACTCTGTGCTGGAACAGATTGAAGGCAGGAGGAGAAGGAGACAACAGAGGTTAGATAGTTGGATGGCATCACTGACTCAACGGACATGAGTTTGAGTAAGCTCTGGGAGCTGGTGATGGACAGGGAAGCCTGGGGTGCTGCAGTCCATGGGGTTGCAAAGAGTAAGACATGACTGAGTGACTGAACTGATCTAAACTGAATACACAATATGCCATTATGGCAGATACTGTTGGCTCATCACTCAATAGTTGTTTCTTCCCTTAATTCTTGTCAGCAGAAATTAATGTGAATCAGGAAGAAATTAGAACAGCAAATTAAGAAAGAAGGCATGAATCATGATTGGTATAACATGGTAATCTTAGTCTCCTGTACTCTTTCTTGCAGAAAGGCTTAGTTTAATGACACAGTTTGGGTCAATAAAAGAAAGGTAATATCTTCTATGGGAATTTTTGAAACATTTAATTTTAATCTTGACCAAAAAACACATGCACAAGAAAAAATCACTTATGAAACCTCTTCTCCTTTCTTCCTGTTAGAACATATTTATTTAGGACATTGTGTTGGTGAGGCAGCATCCTTGTGATTTCCATGGAAAGGGCCTAGGCATGACATTCATAACTGAGCAGCATGACAGATGGACCTGCATCCTTGATAGCAGCATAAAACCATTGCATTAATGTGGATTTGCTTCTTTCCTTCTTGGCTTATGGTAAAGTTGTTGTCTTTATGGATTCATTCATTGTTATCCTAGTACGCTGTTATCTGTTCAGTTCAGTTCAGTTGCTCAGTCGTGTCCAACTCTTTGCAACCCCATGAATCGCAGCACGCCAGGCCTCCCTGTCCATCACCAACTCCTGGAGTTCACTCAGACTCACGTCCATCGAGTTAGTGATGCCATCCAGCCATCTCATCCTCTGTCATCCCCTTCTCCTCCTACCCCCAATCCCTCCCAGCATCAGAGTCAACTGATCCCTCCCATCACCAATGAGTCAACTCTTCACATGAGGTGGCCAAAGTACTGGAGTTTCAGCTTTAGCATCATTCCTTCCAAAGAAATCCCAGGGCTGATCTCCTTCAGAATGGACTGCTTGGATCTCCTTGCAGTCCAAGGGACTCTCAAGAGTCTTCTCCAACACCACAGCTCAAAAGCATCAGTTCTTTGGCGCTCAGCCTTCTTCACAGTCCAACTCTCACATCCATACATGACCACAGGAAAAACCATAGCCTTGACTAGACAGACCTTTGTTGGCAAAGTAATGTCTCTGCTTTTGAATATGCTATCTAGGTTGGTCATAACTTTGCTTCCAAGGAGTAAGCGTCTTTTAATTTCATGGCTGCAGTCACCATCTGCAGTGATTGTGGAGCCCAGAAAAATAAAGTCTGACACTGTTTCCACTGTTTCCCCATCTATTTCCCATGAAGTGATGGGACCGGATGCCATGATCTTTGTTTTCTGAATGTTGAGCTTTAAGCCAACTTTTTCACTCTCCACTTTCATTTTCATTAAGAGGCTTTTTAGTTGTTACCTGTAGAGGAACACTCTAATTGTCACACCCACTCTAACTGTGGAAAGCAGGCCCATAGCCCCTTAAGTCCTAATCCCCAAAATCTATGAAACTGTTACTTTGCATGGAAAAAGGGACTCTGTAGATATAATTAAAGTTGAGGGCCTTGAGATGGGACAGTATCTTAGATGGTCCAGGTGATCCTAATCTACTCATGAATCCTTAAAAGCAAAGAATCTTCCACGGGCTATAATCAGGGGGAGATATGATTAAAGAAGTATTATTTAATTCAAAGCCAGTATTGCTGGCTTTGAAGATGGAGGAAGGGGTCCAGGAGCCAAGCAGTGTAGACAGTTTTTCGAAGCAGAAGAAAGCAACAAAACAGATCCTCTTGTAGAGAATACAGACAGGAGCACAGAATCATTGCCCTTTTGGTTTTAGCCTAATAAAACTCACTGGGTTTGGGACTCCTGACCTAAAGAACTTTAAGAAAATATATTTGTGTTGTTTTAAGTCACCAAATACATAGTGATTTGTTCTGGCTGCAGATAGGAGAGTAATATAATTGCTAACGCTTAATAGTTTTGCCTAGGGGAATACGTGTCACAACGAGATACTCAGAGGATGAGGGCTAATAAATCTACATACATGGTCCTAGGATTGTCTTTGGAGGTGAAAAAATTAACATCACTCTTCTTCTTGGGGCATAAAGGATCTATTGTGGATATTTATACCCTTTCAATGACAATTTACAAAGGCTACACAGAGATGTTAACTCTCAAATAACAGTCTTATAAGGATGTCAGTGTAAAAAAAAATTCAGCAAAAAATACACGAGAAATGACAATCAGTAAGACCAGCAACCTGATGACAGATAAATTAACCTTTACTAAACATATGTGAAGGCATTAATAAACTTAATCCTTAAGAGTGGTTTGGAGAGGCAGGATGGGGAAGGGGTGGGAGGAGGGAAGCTCCAGAATGAGAGGATACACACACACACAGAGACACACACACACACACATAATTACGACTGATTCATGATGTTGTATAGCAGAGACCAACACAAAATTGTAAAGAATTATTCTACAATTAAAAAAACTAAAAATAAATCTTTATAGAAAAAGACTGAGAAAATAATCTCAAAGTCTCTATTAGTTTTCTATTGCTGCTGTAACAAATAAATTCATTGGCTTAAACAAACCAAAGAAGAGTAATTTGTGGTTCAAGAGTACATAAACCATGGATGCTTATTCTAGATCTACCTCACAGAGCAGTCTAACTTGCAACAAAATATTGCATCTCTATGCCCCAGTTTCTTCACCTGTGAAAAGTTTGTCCTTACTGACAAGGTTTGTGGTATTATTTAGATAATAGATATAAGGGAGCTGATATCACATAGCAGGTCCTTAATCTCAGATAAATTCTACTACTCTTAAATAATGGCTTAAATACTTTTAAAAACACTTATCTGAACTCTTCCCCTGAATTAGATCTTTAATGGAGAACCATCCTATAAAGAGATAATTTTTTTTTGTTGTGTTCATAGGTAAATGGGACCTTCCTCTCTCCCCCACCAAACTCCCATATTGGTTCTCGCATTTCTTCCACAGAGTTCTGTGACATGTTAAAAAAAAAAAAAAAAAATTCTGTGATTCTGTCCTAAATAACAGAAATGTTTATCAAATTTTAACATTAGGACTTGTTGAATTTAAAAAGTATAACCTCTGCAGAATATAAAGACATCTTACATAGAAGAAAACAACTTTTACTACCAAAATTTACTCAATGTAAGAAGGGTCATGGAAAAAACACACAAACACACACACCCACATCTTTCACTGTGTTAAACTTCTGATAATTAAGAAGATAGTTGTGTGTGAAATATAATATAAAAATGTTTCATCCAGATTAAATTGATGAAAATAAGTGTAATAGTAGCCCTGAGTCATTTTGAAAACTAAAATGTAGATACAGATTATTATTACTAGGTACCCAAAGAGATACACACAGCTATTTACTGTCTACTGGAATAGAGATAGGCTCTTATTCTAATTTAATTCTTATTTCTTTGTGGTTTTCTTTTTTAAAAATATTACTCTCTGTTTTGATTTTTGTGTGTTTGTTCTTAATTATTTTGTCTTTCAATGTTCACTTTTCTATACTGTTAGAATATTTGCCACTAGTCATTTATCTCCCTTTCTAATCAAATGTTCATTTACTTTTATGTTGCTACTCAAAACAATCACAGTTATTTTGACTGTCTGTAAAATAAGAATAAACAGGCTCTGAGAGAGGCTGAAAAATTGTCATACGATTAAAGTGCACTGGCAATTCTGGATCCTAAGAAGCCTATTTCTCTAGTTTTTCTGGGTCTTGCAAATGTGTTGAGCCAGAGTTGTCCATGTAGCCTAAACATATTCTTACATCTTTTTCATACCAAAGGCTGAGAGAGATTCTAAGACTATTTCAGCTACTCTCCTTATCAAAAGTTACTTTGCAGCCTAACATACTGAAGAAACTTGCCTCAACTTCCATAGCAACCCTGTAGGCAATAGCAAAACAGAGAGCTCTGTAGTCAGTTGTAAGGGAACAGTGGATTGGGAAATGGGAGACCTGGGCTCCTCAGTCCTTCCAGCCTCTCACTAATTAACCTCTCACTAATTAGAAATGCCACTTTTAATTACCATCATTTCCCTCTTTGAATGTGGTGAAAGCTAACTCTGTAAGACTCTAGGGTTCCATTATGTTACAACAGCTGTAAATTACCTAAGTGATTAATATGGCCTCTTCTGATGCCCCTGGAGGTCTGGTCTCCCTGGGGAGCAATGATGTCAAACACGGATCTCAGCATCATCAGACTGAGTACTTGTTTTCAAGATCTAACTTCATAAAATAAGCTGAAATGATGAGAGGCTTGCTCTGAATCTGGTGTGCCATATGGTTCCCAATGAAACGGTGGGTCTCACCTGGCACAGAGAACAACTTAGACCTTCTCAAATGTTTTATCATGTTATGTGATGCTCATTGCTCTCTTGTCTTTAAATACCTTTGTGCTAAGTGCAAAGCTGCCTGCCTGGTGCTGTATTTTTGTTCTCCAGAAAGAGAACAGTGATTACCCTTCATGGGACACATGTGCCTCCCTTTCCCGGCTCACCCTGCACTACTGTTTTCTGACTTGTATCTTCCATTCACATGGGTCTTCTATATTGAGAATCTCAAATTCGCTTATACATCAGGGCTTTTACCCACTTTATTCTCTCAACTGGAAAGCTCCAATAACCCATTTAAGCCTGGTTAACTCCTCAGTTCAGTTTAGTCACTCAGCCATGTTCGACTCTTTGTGATCCCATGGAATGCAGCACACCAGGCTTCCCTCTCCTTCACCAACTCCCAGAGCTTGCTCAAATTAATGTCCATCAAGTTGGTAATGCTATCCAACCATCGCATCCTCGGTTGTCCCCTTATCCCCCTGCTTTCAAAGTCTCCCAGCATCAGGGTCTTTTCCAATCAGTCAGTTGTTTGCATCAGGTAGCCAAAGTATTGGAGCTTCAGCTTCAGCATCAGCCCTTTCAATGAATATTCAGGACTGATTTCCCTTAGGATTGACTGGTTTGATCTCCTTGCAGTCCAAGGGACTCTCAAGAGTCTTCTCCAACACCACAGTTCAAAAGCATCAGTTTTTCAGTGCTCAGCTTTCTTTATGATCCAACTCTCACATCCATACAGGGCTACTGGAAAAACCATAGCTTTGTCTAGATGGACTTTGTCACCAAAGTAATGTCTCTGCTTTTTAATATGCTGTCTAGGTTGGTCATAGCTTTTCTTCCAAGGAGCAAGCGTCTTTTAATTTCATGGCTTCAGTCACCATCTAAAGCAATTTTGGAGCCCAAGAAAATAAAGTCTGTCACCGTTTCCATTGTTTTCCCATCTATTTGCCATTAAGTGATGGGACTGGATGCCATGATATTCATTTTTGCATGTTGAATGTTAAGCCAGCTTTTTCACTCTCCTTTTTCATTTTCATCAAGAGGCTCTTTAGTTCCTCTTCACTTTCTGCCATAAGGGTGATGTCATCTGCATATCTGAGGTTATTGATAGTTCTCCCAGCAATCTTGATTCCAGCTTGTGCTTCATCCAACTTGTCATTTTGCATGATGTACTCTGCATGTAAGTTCTGCTGCTGCTAAGTCACATCAGTCATGTTCGACTGTGTGCGACCCCATAGACAGCAGCTCAACAGGCTCCTCTGTCCCTGGGATTCTCCAGGCAAGAACACTTGAGTGGGTTGCCATTTCCTTCTCCAATGCATGAAGGTGAAAAGTGAAAGTGAAGTCGCTCAGTCGTGTCCGACTCTTAGCGACCCCATGGACTGTAGCCTACCAGGCTCCTCCATCCATGGGATTCCCCAGGCAAGAGTACTGGAGTGGGGTTCCATTGCCTTCTCTGGCATGTAAGTCCTACTAGCCTTCTAATTTCATTTCAGTCATGTTTTCTTTCACAGGCCCTACAACTCAATCAATTCCCACCGTATTATGCTCCCATATTGTGCTCCTATTTATAGCCCTTTTACCAGGGTCACAAGTAAATATTTATTTAGCTATTTGATTTTTATTTTCCAATGAAATCACAGGCTCCATAAAGACAGAAACCAGAACAGTTCTGTGCACACAACTGATGCTCTGTCTTACATATAATTTATGCTTAATAAATATTGTTGAATGAATTAGTAAGTTGATAATTGAGATTACTAGCTCAGTTGCAGCAGTCTTCTCCTGCCATTAGCATTTAATAAGATAAAAGGCATTTAAACTTGGCTGTCTACTAACCAGACTGCTTTTTTCCTATAAATGTCTTCAAGGATTTTATTTCTCCTAAGACTGTTAAGGATGTTCAGAATTTTATTTTCTATTTTTTTGCAATGTTTTCCTCATTCTCTTCAAATCTTAGAGTTCAAATGGTTTGAGAAATTTTCTTCTCTAGGGTGATAGGTTATAATGCAATGATTCAAGCATAGGGGAGAGTTTTATAGCCAGAGAGATTTAAATAAAAATCAACATTCTTCACTGTCAATATTTTAGTCCTCAGGATCTGCTTCCTTCTCTCTTAAAGGGGAAATAGTATTTTTAAATTGTTCATCATGAGAAAAATACTGAAAAACAAGTGACAACAGGTCTAAAGTGCCTTATACATAATCAGTGTTCACCAAATCCAATTCCCTGGAGAGAAAGAAAGACATAAACAAATAGTCTGTGTCAATCACTGTAGTAGGGAGAATAAGTATCCCCTCCTATGTCCAAGTCCCTAATCTCTGGAACCTATGAGTCTGATATCTTATATGGCAAAGGCGGGGTAGGGGGGGTTAGGTTAGTTATCAACTGACTTTAAAATAAAGAGGTTATCCTGGATTATCTGGTGGTCTCAATATAATCACAGTGTTTTTTAAATGTGGTCAGTTCAGTTCAGTTCAGTCACTCAGTTGTGTCCGACTCTTTGCAACCCCATGAATTGCAGCACATCAGGCCTCCCTGTCCATCACCAACACCTGGAGTCACTCAAACTCATGTCCATCGAGTCAGTGATGCCATCCAGCCGTCTCAACCTCTGTCATCCCCTTCTCCTCCTGCCCCAATCCCTCCCAGCATCACAGTCTTTTTAAATGTGGTAGAGGGGGTCAAAAAAGTAAGCATCAGAGTAATATAGAGGGAGAGACTTTGTGAGACACCGTTGCTTTGGCAATGGAAAGAGTCCATGAACCAAGGAAGGTGGGCAGCCCCTAGAAGCTGAAAAAAAAATGGGGTAAAGGATTTTCTTCTACAGCCTCCAGAAAGAACACTGCCATCCCAACACATGATTTTAGCCTGAGACCCTTTTATCCTTCTGCTCTCAGAACTGTAAAATATTAACTTGTTCTGTTTTAAACCATTAACTTTGTGGTATTTTGTTACAGCAGCAATAGGAAACTAATACAATCATTATCATCATTATCAGCAGCAACCTCTTTCTCTCCCCCATCATATGTACTTACATATGTCTTTTTATAAATTCATATTTGTAATCACAAACACAAAGAAAAAGCCCACATACATGTAAGAGGAAAACACACATAAATCATAAGACAAAATGCAAAATGTTTCTTCAGATTAAGGGACAGGCATGATTCAAAGTGAATCTCCCCTCCGTGATGTCCCTCAGTAAGCCAAATGCTACATCAGTGGCATTAATCTGTAATTGTGACATTAATTTTATGGTGAAATCATGCCCCCCTTATCAATCTCATTTTTTCTATCAGAAGTGGCTTTTTTTTTTTCACCTTGGAGGTGAGGCTTAGCCGAAGAAATGTGCCCTTCACACTGGAAAGGTCATGGTCAGCAGAAGGGAGACTCCATTAGCTGGACACATCTGCTTTCCAGGTGTCGGTAAATTCTATACTGGGCTCTTAGGTGCAAAGTTGTACGTTCCATCAGTGAATAAATAGACCAGAGAGAATTAAACAGAATTGATACTGGCTGGCTGTCAGTCTCATATTAGAAAAGACAAAAAAATGTAATAATAGATAGAAGTGACTTTACACTGCTAAGCCTTATTGAATAATTCCATTCTCCCCAGGGTTACCTGCAGATGGAGGATTTTAAACACAATTCAAAGTCTGAAGGGCAGAGTAGCTGAAATACACTACATGATCAATTAATGTTTATTAAACTAATATAGTTTGAGCCTTTTACAGAATAAAAACTGAATTATGAAAAAGAAAACGTTGGAAATGATGAGCATCTTCTACTTCCATTTTCTGTCTATATTTTCTCATATTTGTGACTTTTTATTATAAAAATGATTAAATTCAGATATTGGGTCTTGGTTTATAAATGCAATTTGATGTTTCTCTTATATGATAAGTTATCATGTTAAATTATTTATTGCTAAATATATTTTCTCTGTATAAATTTGTGTTTAACCAAAAATATTCTATGTTTCCAGATTCCACTATACTAGCACTCAAGATGACTTCTTTTTTGCAATAGAAAATTGCCTCACCCAAACCACATGGTTAACAGTCATTAAAAGGAAAAGAAAAAAATAGAGCCTCCTATGATTTGGCCACTTCATGTGAAGAGTTGACTCATTGGAAAAGACTCTGATGCTGGGAGGGATTGGGGACAGGAGGAGAAGGGGATGACAGAGGATGAGATGGCTGGATGGCATCACCGACTCGATGGACATGAGTTTGAGTGAACTCCAGGAGTTGGTGATGGACAGGGAGGGCTGGCATGCTACAATTCATGGGGTCGCAAAGAGTCATGACTGAGTGACTGAACTGAACTGATGATCACATTATTGTGGTTAATCAATCGTTTATTTTTTCTACATTTCCTTGCTTTATATGCACATGGTCCCAAAATAGTTAATACAATTATAACCAAGGAACAGCCTCACATATTTTATTTTCCAAGATATTTTATGAAAAATTTCAAACATATAGAAGAGCTGAAAGAATTTTATAGCAAACACATGTATACCTACCACTTAGAGTGCATGATTAATATTTTGCTATAGTTGTTTTATAATATATCCAATCATCTATCCATCATAGGTTCAAATCTATATCCTTACTTTTCTTATTTTGCATTTAGTATTTTTCTGTGTAGCTATAATTTCTTAAGTATCATTTATAACATTTGCATAGAAGTGGCTCTTTTTTTTTAAATAAGCAAACTGAATTTTTCTTTTAAAATGTTATCATAAAAGATAAATTGAATTTAGAAATTATTAAATTTATGAACAGAAATTACTTTCCAATTATACTTACTAAACATTTCATTGACAGCCAGTTATGTGCCAGTCAATGTTGGGTGCTGTGGCTACGAAGATGAATAAAATACCTCTTTTGCCATAAGACTACTCTACTGGTAGGAGAGACTGCCATTTAATTTAATTCTACGCAGTACAATAGGACAATTACAACAGTAAAGGTATGTACAGGGTTCAGATATAGTGCAGAAAAAGACATCATTAACCTTGTCTAGCTGACTAGAGAAGACTTCACAGAAAATTTAACAACTTAATCTTACAGAATTCAATGGCAAAGAAGTTTGGCTCCCTATGGAAATAATGATCTGTACTCCTCATCCCATCCTACCCTTTTTCTTGTTTAAAGAACTACAATTGATTCAATTATCCACAATCAAGTTCTTCAGGGGAGGCAGTTTCAGCCACATTCCCAGATTTGGGTGGTTTATCAGAATTCATCTGAAGCCAATCAAGCATGGGACCATTCCCATTATCAATGACATGTTTAGGTCCTGACATGTAATATAATTCTGGACAATGAGTCCCAGTTGAGGAGTTTCCAAGGAGCTTATGGGAAAGGTTTTCCTTACTCCTTAAATGTAATATCCAGCACTTGTAATGGGGAACTCAAAAAAACCTCTGCTATCTTCACTATATTCTCCCCAGGAAAGGGATAGGAACCTGAGCCCTTGATGTTATATATTGGATATATTTACCAATTCTAGATCCTGACTACTTCCAGAATTCTTATTATAAAACAATACTTTTCTTTTTTATTTACTACATTTAGAGATGGCCTATTTTCACATTGCTACTGCCTAAAAAACAATCTACCTAAAACAAATATATCTGTTTTAATGAGTAGAAAAGGTGGATTTTGGCAGAAGGAGACATGAAACGGTAACATAGACAGCTGCATATAGAAATATTAAATGGCACTGAATGCTTAGATTCTAAAATAAAAAGAGAGGTTCAGACAGAAGAAGGAAAGAAGGCTTGAGAGATAGACAGTCATGATGACAGGGTGAAACTTGTTTTCACATTTATATGATCAAAGGTAAAGTACATGTGGCTTGGGGCTTTTAAAATAGCCTACTGTCTTGAAAATGACACAATTATTGCCCTCATGATTTTTCTTTAGCCTGAAAATTTCAGTGTTATTATAGCTTTGGTACCAGATCATAAAATTTTAAATTAGTGACTCTGTAATTTCTTCTCCAAAGGAGAGCACTTTCTTATCACATTAGGCTTGCAGAATCTACATAAACTCTACCTATATAATCCATAAGGGTGACATGATTACTGAGTACTACTTTTCCCAGAAAAATACTACAGTATAATTGAGAGCAACATTCTATAATGAAAATATCATCACAAGATAAGAATAGCTCATAAATCAAGTCAGAGGCCTTCTACTTATTCATATGACCTTACACTTTCTGTATTTTATTTCTACATCTGAAAAAGTGAAAACTAAAAAGCTTCCTTTTAAAAAGAAAGCTTTAAAAGAAAAAAAGGACATGCACAGGTTAGGTGGAATAATTAATATCCTCACACTTCTATTACCTTCCACTTTTCCTCATGAAAGTTATGACCTAATGAGATCTCCACCAGGTTAAAAGCAGTGCCTTTGGGGGGGGAAAAAAAAAAAACAACAACCATAGCCTGAAAATAACAAACAATGTGAACAGCTTTGATAGGAACAGAGTAAAGGGACAAAGTAGGTAATTAAATATTTAATCCTACTAGGAGAATGGAAGTAGAGAAAAATGTATGGGAGATCCATATAACTTAATGATCCCTCAACAAAGCAGGTTTGCGTAACCACAGAGATAAGCAGACTTGCTTAGCAATAAAACCATGAATCAGAGGCATGAGATATGACCCCAAAGAATAAAACAATGATGGTCTGAGACCCACATCCTACCCAGCGAATTCAGCACCGAGGACATGCATCTCTGTGCACAGTAAAAACAATAATGTAAGGAAAAGGTGACATTATACTGAAACCTGAGATGATTTGCCATTTTATAGCATATGTTACTACCTTTTTGTTCATTTCCATTGTGCCATGACAGTCCTGCTTTGATCATTTAGGGACAAGAAAAAACCCCGGCCTGATGTGGAGAAGGAGCTGATGATGGAAGCTTGATGCCTACTCAAGAATGAAGAAGAAGAAGAAAAGTGAGGAAGAAGATGGTCTTCTCCCCACTCCTCACTTTCCTTTTGATTGTAAAACTGTAGCCCACTAAGTTCTCAGGACACAGCACCCTCTTCCCCACTTTCTTGTAAGACTCACAAGCATCCTATTTTAATAAATCACACACACACACACACACACACACACACAGACATATATATATCACTTTGCCTCTTTCTGAATTCTTTCTGTGCTGAGACATAAAGAACAAGAGTTCCTCAGAGCCCCTGAAATGCCACTGAGCAGTTTCAGCTTGGTTGAGGTTAATATTGTTGCCCTTCAAGAGTGGTAAATATTTTTTGTAAGTCATTTTTAACGGTAATTTTTGAGACTCACCAGTTGGTTCAGGAATCATAATTTGACACACACTGAGTATAACTGGTCCAACACAGAACAGACCTGAGTTGGATCTCAAAATTTAATTTTTAGAAGCAAAATAATGTACTTTATCAAGCAGCTCTCTGCTTCAGTTTTGACATGTGTATGAAGCACAAGCTAAAATCAAGATTGCCGGGAGAAATATCAATAACCTCAGATTTGCAGTAGACACCATCCTTTTGGTAGAAAGTGAAGAGGAATTAAAGACTCTTGATGAAAGCGAAAGAGGAGAGTGCAAAAGCTGGCTTAAAACTCAACATTCAAAAAAATAAGATCATCACATCTGGTCCCATCGCTTCATGGCAAATAGATAGGAAAAAGTGCAAGCAGTGACAGATTTTATTTTCTTGGGCTCCAAAATCACTGCAGATGGTGACTGAAGGCATGAAATTAAAAGATGCTTCCTCCTTGGAAGAAAAGCTATGACCAACCTAAACAGCACATTAAAAAGCAGAGACATTACTTTGCCAACAAACGTACGTCTGGTCAATGTTATGGTTTTTCCAGTAGTCATGTAAGGATGTGGGAGTTGGACTACAAAGATGGGAGGAATATGTTGGAGAAATGTGAGATAGGAGGGAGGTTGGCTCCTCTTTCAGTGCCCTTTAAAACTGTGGTAATATACATACCACTCCATGAGAATCAGGGCCCTTCTGGTAGTGCGCTCTCCATTGGCAAGAAGCTTCAAACATAATTCACATTTTTTCCTCTGCTTCTCTCTCTCTCCCCATTCCCTCCCTCAATACTTTCTCCATCTCTCATTAATAATCTTTAAAATCTCTGCTTAACAGTAACAGAAAGCAGCTTCTACTTCCATGTCAGGTAGCATTGCTAAATACCTCTGGGGATGGATTTGTCAAATCAGACTGACAAATTGCCATGCTTCTCAATCTTTGGAAAAAATACCTTCTCTCTACTTAATCTGACATATCTGCCTGAATTAAAACATTTCAAAACTTCCATGAACATAACAAGAAAGGTGCATATGTCTGTGTGTATTTGTGTGTGTGTTTGTGTGTTGGCCGGGGGACGGAGGGAGCTTTCCATTTCTCACTGCCCACATAGCATTTACACAGGCATATCTTGGTGTGAACCAGAAAATATACATTTATATTTTCTGATAGATGCAGTAAAGATCACAATTTTAATTTGAAACTTTTGAATGGAAATAGCATTTTCTTTAGGAATCAGTTCCTATATTTGCATTCTGCCTGCATTCTTTTCACTATTTCTTTGGCCAACTAAATCACCAACAATATTGCCTGTAGAAATGTGCTTATTGTTAGTCAATGCTTTTGCCTTTTATCCACAGAGGATTTGAGGTGGCCTTTGGCTTATTTGGGCTTCTTGGGTTATTTTACAAAAATAAAGTAATTCAATTTCAGGTGAATTATTGTCTCTGTGAAATATATTGAAGTTAGCTTAATACTTAAATATTCAACAATATCTATTCCAAAGAAAACTTTTTAAAAATGCCTACAATGTGCCAGACATTGTGCTAGATAGTAATGCCTGGTAAATATTAAAGATCTTAGTACCGGTTACCAAGTTAAATGCTATTTATCATATTGAATACTTATAAAAGAATTTGAGCTGAATGCATTTACTCCATTTTGCAAAGGGAAAGAAAGGAATCCTCAAAACAGACATCTGAAGGAAGTTTATGTATATATTAATGTCTCTTTTGCAAACAGGCAAACTTGCTTGGCCCAGGTAAAATAAGTGATAAAATACAATCAAGACTCAAGTTTTACAAGTTTTATGAGCTCTAAAATAGTATGCCATACTGCCTAATAGAATACCCTTACCAGGCAGTGTCAAACAGTTTGAGAAAACATTTTGGGCATTCACAATCTCATCAGGATTTTAAGTGATAGGAAGAAAATGAATGAGGCAAAATGCCAACATTCAAGATATCCACAGGCAGATAGGATACACATGCTGCTCAGCTTTTATTCAAATCAACAGAGGTGTTATAGAACTTGAGTTTCATTCATGGAGAATGCTGTGTCATAGATACAGAATCTCAATTCTTCTGTTTTAGCTTTTCTTAGAGTCTTTTGTGTGCAACACTAGTTCCAAAAGGAGACTGTCATGGGTCAGTTCTCTAGAAGCAGATCCCGAGTATGGATTTCTGAGCAAGCATTATGGAGGCAATGATCTCAAGACAATTATGTCCATAAAGCAGAGTGAAGAAAACAGGACAGGGCAGAGGACAAAGCAAATTGGTTTATTTGGAGCCTACCATCAGCCTGCAGGTCTGTGTCCAGCCACTGAACTAATGGCACAATACAAACAACTTTGGATTCCTAAATTTGGTGCCTCTAAGTTCTCAGATTTTTCCCAAAGTAAACTAAGTGTCCATCAACAGGTGAATGAATAAAGATGATGTGGTACATACACACAGTTGAATATTACTCAGTTATTAAAAGGAACGAAATTTGGTCATTTGTAGAGCGGTGGATTGACCTAGAAACTGTCATACAGGGTGAAGTAAGTTAGAAAAAGAAAAGCAACTATCATGTTAATGCATGCACGTGGAATCTAGAAAAAGTACAGATGAACTATTTGCAGGGCTGGAATAGAGACACAGATGTAAAGAACCGAAGTGTGGACATGGAGGACGAGGTGGGGGAAGGGGGACAAAGAGGTGTGATGAATTGGGAGATAGTGATTGACATATATACTATCATGTGTAACACAGCTAGTGGGAACCTGCTGTATAGCATGGGAAGCTCAGCTTGATGCTTGGTGATAAGCTAGAGCAGTGTGATGGAGGTGGGGAGGGGGAGATGGAGGTGGGGAGGGATACGATAGGGGTGGAGTCGGGTGGGGTAAAGTGGAAGGGAGATCCAAGAGGGAGGGGTATATGTATACATTTAGTTGGTTCATTTCATTGTACAGCAGAAACTAACACAATTTTTTTAAAAAAAGCATATCTGAAAACCTATTTTGCCAATCAGCCTAGTTCTTAAAAGATGCAGTGGTCTTAACATACATTACAATTTTTGCTTGCTAAAATGACTTTGTGGACAAATACATTTTGGGAATATTAAGTTAAATTTATTCCTCTAGTGAAGAACACCTCTGGGCCTTTAACATAGTATGGTTTGATATGGCAATTCAAGGGGATAAAATGCTTTATAGGACTTTAAAACTTAAGTCTATTTTGAATTAATTTTGGTTCAGATTATCTAACATGTGTAGTGTTTTATACAGAAAACAGAAACAAACATATGTACTTTTAAAAGAGCAACTGTTTCTTGGATGACCTGCATCAGAATCAACTAGGTTCTTATTTGACCTGCAGATTCCTAGGCTCACTTCTAAAAACAGTGAATCAGAATCACTGAAAACTTGTCCTGGAAATCTGTAGAACAGTAAGCATTGCAGGTGACTCTGATATGTCTTAAAGTTTGAGAAACTGCATGCTGCCTAGCATGTGTGTGTGTGTGTGTGTGTGTGTGTGTGCATATTTTTAATCTTACAGAGCACACTGGCTTTTTATAAACTATGTACTCTCTGTTGAACAGCTTTCAATAAACTGTGACCTGATATGGTGTCATACAACCCACTTTTGGCAATGATGACCAAGTGCTAGAAACTCTGCTATGGAATTTACTAGAGAGTTGTCAACAAACATGTTAAATTTTGCATCACTTTATTTGTTCCCTGAAGAAGCATTACTTGAGGAAACAATTTTGAGAGATAAATAGCAGAAAGAGTGTTTCTTTTCTGATAGAAATTATAGGTTCCTAATGGAAATGGAAAAAATGCTTTCCTGTAATACTATTAAGAAGCTTGGAAACAAATTCTGGGTTGCCTTTAGTAGCTCAACAAATTGTTGTAACTAGGCAACAGGTTTGCATTTGCACCTCCCTTAATAATAATAATAATAAAATAAGTTACTACTACCACTGAGAATAACTCAGCATTAATAATAACAAAAATAATAGCACTCATCAAACTGACTAATTTGTCATGCTCTGTGTTAATCATGTATATGCAATAACTTATTTAATCTTCAAACACTATGCAGTACATACTCTAGTTCACATTTTAAAAACTAGTAAACTGAGGTTTAGAGTGATTATGACATTTGCCCAGATTATGAAGGTAGTAGATGCAAAGGAGTGATTAAACATGTAAAATATCATGTAAGAAACGAGTTGCCAGTCCAGGTTCGACGCACGATACTGGATGCTTGGGGCTAGCGCACTGGGACGACCCAGAGGGATGGTATGGGGAGGGAGGAGGGAGGAGGGTTCAGGATGGGGAACACATGTATACCTGTGGCGGATTCATTTTGACATTTGACAAAACTAATACAATTATGTAAAGTTTAAAAATAAAATAAAAGTAGAAAAAAAATAATAATAAAATGAGAATGTTAAACTCTTGAGACAGTCTTTGCTATATTTCCTCCCTTTGGGCATGATTTATACTATTTTTTAATAGACAATACCATATTATTTTGGTAAGCTACCATAAATGTTTTGTGGAAAATGATATGATAAGAAAAACATGTAGGAAGAGGAGCAAACTATTAAATAAATATATAAATGTATTTCAATATTGAGGTAATGTAGTCTTTTGGATAGTTTGGGATGTACAACATAAGATCAAGAAATAAATTTTATTTTTCTCTTCTGCTGATTTCAAGTCTTGGATGGAATAACAATAGTCTCAGTTTTAGGTAGTCAATAATTATTTCACCCAGTTTCTTTTGAAACACCAATATATAAATAGGGATTATAGTTTTCAGTTATCATTCCGTCAGTATTTATATTTTAGCTAAATTGTTAAGACTTTTAAGATACTAATGCAGGGCCCATATGTATGGACACTTGCAAAATGATGGATTCAAAATTTTAATTTTAATTACTCATAATATTAGTAACATTTTAATTACTCATACATGCTTTCTGAAGAGGCAATAGTAATAACATCTTAGAATTTTATCTTATAAAATTGAAGAGGTTCAGTTACTTTACCAAGATCATGAATATCAAAGGCAGAATTATATTAATTAATTAAACAATGTGTATTTATAGTACAAAATCCATGATTTTCACAATTCTGAAATCCATTTTTTTAATTTTAAAAAGAATAAATTGGACACCCATAAGTTTTCACTTTCACAGAATTACAATAATCCAGAGACTAATTTTGGGAAGAATAATATTGACAGAATCAATCATAGAGTTCAATGGAGATTTTTAGTGGAAATGCTTAAGGAAAGCTTTGCTATGCTATGCTAAGTCACTTCAGTCGTGTCCGACTCTGTGTGACCCCATAGACAGCAGCACACCAGGCTCCCCCGTCCCTGGGACTCTCCAGGCAAGAACACTGGAGTGGGTTGCCATTTCCTTCTCCAATGCATGACAGGGAAAAGTGAAAGTGAAGTCGCTCAGTCATTAAGAAACTATAATTATCCAGAGAATACAATCAACATAGCCCAAAATAGGACAAGACTTTCCTTTTTTTTCTCATTAGCAGTTTTCATTGCTTGACCCATACCCTTAATTGCAACAAGCTCAGTTACAGATACAGGATGAAAGTGGGGGAAATTCTTAAGTTATCTAAAATGTAATCTTTTAGGACATAACAATTACCACAAATTTCATTTTGGTCGTTTGAGATGGTGATTATTATAATTTATGGTAAAACATTCAACAAATCACCTACTGATTGGGATAGCTAAAGAAAAATAAGTAGATTTTTCATAAAACAACTTTTATTCAATCAGAAAAAATCTGCTGTTTTTTTTTTCTTTTTTAATTGGAAAAATGATTTACAAAGCGTATTTAGAAGGGAGGACAGAAAAGGTAGCAATAGTTGTTTTAGAAAGTGTGTCTGTTCGAAATTGGGGACCTACTCTACACAACACCCTTAAATTACTCCAGTGTAGAATGAGTTTACATTGTTTATACTCATTTTGGCATGCATTCAGATTAATGAGATTGTTTTGGAAGAGAGAAGATGGTGGAAGAGAGAGACTTAAAACCACAATCATAGAAAACTAACCAATCTGATCACATGGACCACCGCCTTGTCTAACTCAATGAAACAAAGCCATGCTATGTAGGGCTACCTAAGATGGATGGGTCCTGGTGGAGAGTTCTGACAAAATGTGGTTCACTGGAGAAAGGAATGGCAAACCACTTCAGTATTCTTGCCTTGAGAACCCCGTGAACAGTATGAAAAGGCAAAAGGATAGGATACTGAAGGATGAACTCCCCAGGTTGGTAGGTACCCAATATACTACTGGAGATCAGTGGAGAAATAACTCCAGAAAGAATGAAGAGAGGAATCCAAAGCAAAAACAACAAACTCCAATACTTAGGCCACCTGATGAGAACTGACTCATTTGAAAAGATCCTGATGTTGGGAAAGATTGAAGGCGAGGGGAAAAGGGGATGACAGAGGATGGGATGGTTGGATGGCATCACTGACTCGATGGACATGAGTTTGAGTAAACTCTGGGAGTTGGTGATGGACAGGGAGGTCTGGTGTGCTGCAGTCCATGGGGTCTCAAAGAGTTAGCCATGACTGAGTGACTGAACTGAACGGAACTGAATATTGATAAAAATTTGCCATTCTATTCATAAGGGGAAAAAGTTTAATAGGAAATAGCAATGAATAGACTACTCAGAAAACATAACTATAATATTCCACTGTGTGGTGGACACAGTAGCATTGGGATGATCCCCAATGAGTCACGTATTTATGTAGTTGTCTCCACTTGACTGCAGGATGAACCTGTGACTTGCTTCTAACTAACAGAATATGTCAAAGGTGAAGAGACATTGCAAGTGTAATTAAAGTCACAGATCAGCTGAATTTGAAATGAATTATTCAAATTATTGAATTTGGTAGATTATTCAAAATGGGCCTGACTTAAGTGAAAACCTTAAAGACACATCCTCCTATATGAGCAAACATGTAAGCAGCATATGGCAGGTCACATGGCAGAAAACTACAGAAACCTGTAGAAGAAGAGAGTAGCCCTTGATTGACAACCTCTGTCCTGCAGCTACAAGGAAAGAAAAGACTCCTGCCAACAATAAAATGAGCTTGAAAGAGGATTTGCAGTTCCAAAATGGGACACATCCTGGTCAATACTTTGATTACAACCTTGTGAGAACTTGCACGGAAGCCTCCTCTGGGTCATACCCAGACTTATGAACCAAGAAAACTAAAAGATAATAAGTGTATTTAACTGTAAGACTGAGTTGTTGTTGTTGTTTTGTAATTTGTTACACAATCATACATAACTAAGCCACATTACTTAAACTCTTTGATGCATATACCTCTGGGGAAAAAATGAAGAAGAAAGGCCTTTTTGTGGAAACTTAGACCTCTTAGTATTGGGAACCCACTCCAGTATCCGTGCCTGGAAAATCCCATGGACAGAGGAGCCTGTGGGCTACAGTCCATGGGATCGCAACAGTTGGACACGACTTAGTGACTAAACCACCACAGACCTCTTAGTCATCTCTCACCATTTTCTCTGATGTTCCCCCAAATGTACACTTTGCTCTTACCATCATGAACTATTTGTAGCTTGTCTGACCTGTCTATTTCATAACTCAGAATTTATACCGGTTAGAGCTTGTTCAGAAATGTGCGTTCCCATTGTGTGAAACATTCAGGATTCTGCTTTAGTAGACATGTCCTGATTTAGCCTAAGAAGTGTTCATTCATTTTGAATTTGTTAATAATGTATATCCCCCTCTCCAATTCTGAACTCTCATGGCTGGCAAGGAGAAAAGGATCCTTTGTTCAAAGGATTAGAAAGTAATTCAGTTTCATCCAATCAGATCACCACATTTCCCTAGGCACAGCAGTTAGGTCAGGTATGGGCATATAACACATCTCAAATCAAGGACTTGCATAAAACTATTAAGAAGATGAAGCCTCTGTTTTTTGCTAAAACTATATGAAGCCCATATATAAACTTAGAGCTCTTTGGAACTACATCTTGAAAACTGACAAAGATACCAATATAGGAGAAAGCAGAAATAAGGGAATTATGGAGAAGTACATGCCCTATAACATCATTTGGACATTTAGATAAGTCATGCTTGAATGTCCCCTGAATGTATAATCACTCAACTTTTATATTAATTAGGTAATATAAACCTAAAAGAGTGATTCTATACCACTCAATTTAATTAATTCCATATGTATTTAGTAAGTGCTGTATGAAAGCTATGTATCCAACAGTTCCCACAGCATTCACGTAGTGGCCTTTGTCCATATCTTGGCTTGTGCATATTCTCTTGTCCATCATTCTCCAGATGTCCTGTTTAAAAGGTATTTTGAGGGCCATTCAGATAAATCAGAAGCAGTCACTGTCTTTGAAGGATCATAAAATAATGACAAAGGGAAATGAATTTTGGAAAACAAACAGTGATTGATGCAAAATAGCACAAAAGATAACAACTTAGACAGCATATTCAAAAGCAGAGACATTACTTTGCCAACAAAGGTCCATCTAGTCAAGGCTATGGTTTTTCCTGTGGTCATGTATGGATGTGAGAGTTGGACTGTGAAGAAAGCTGAGTGCCGAAGAATTGATGCTTTTGAACTGTGGTGTTGGAGAAGACTCTTGAGAGTCCCTTGGACTGCAAGGAGATCCAACCAGTCCATTCTGAAGGAGATCTGTCCTGGGTGTTCTTTGGAAGGACTGATGCTAAAGCTGAAACTCCAGTACTTTGGCCACCTCATGTGAAGAGTTGACTCATTGGAAAAGACTCTGATGCTGGGAGGGATTGGGGGCAGGAGGAGAAGGGGATGACAGAGGATGAGATGGCTGGATGGCATCACCGACTTGATGGACATGAGTTTGAGTGAACTCCGGGAGTTGGTGATGGACAGGGAGGCCTGGCGTGCTGCAATACATGGGGTTGCAAAGAGTCGGACATGACTGAGTGACTGAACTGAACTGAACTGAACACAAAGAAAATAAATAAAAGTTGAAGTCTGAAAATAAAGAACACTTTTGATAAGAAGATAACACGTGATTTGGGATTAGATGGATGGGTTGGATTTTAACACGTAATGTGTGAGAGGGTAAAGATTACTTCCTGTTGGGGGATTATTGTTAAATAAATCATGAGGACTATGACTAGGCTAATGGCAATTATTCTGATGTCAATGAACATACCATCAGGAAAGTGGTTTCAGAATGGACAAGCAGTATAGAGTTGCACAGAGGCCTAAATTTATACACAAGGGATATAGATATTGTTTATTAAGTGACAGCAAATATTTATAGTTATTGAGGATGGACTTTCAGCCTTATGCACTTCAGGATAATTTCAATTTTAATGAGCAATGGAACAACTGATCTACCTGCTAAAGATGCATACTCCCAAATGCCATCCATAGGTATTTTCATTCATTAAGTATGGGAAAGACCCTATAACTATGTATTATTAATATACCCCCAAAGTAAGATAAGTATCAGTGTACCATTTAGGCCCCAAACAAGGAAAATTTAAACAGTGAGTGAGGGTGCTATTTATAGCTATTTATAATAAGTGTATATTGGGACTATCTTTAGTAAATCAATATGCTTGGTATTTTGGTGTGATTTCCTCCATAAGCAGAGCCTGAGATGAGGACCTGGGGGCCAGACAATTTATTGGGAAGAGCAACAGTAATAGAGCAGATGGATACAAGGATAGACAGAAAATGTTATTGAGCTGATACACGTTGTAAGCAGATTAACCCCACTGAGAATCTCTAACTTTGCAGACTGATTCTCATGGATGGTCGAAAGAATTTTTAAATGGTACCATTTTGGAAACCACTATGGGCTTCAAAGCTAGTGGAGGTGATGGAATTCCAGTTGAGCTATTTCAAATCCTGAAAGATGATGCTGTGAAAGTGCTGCACTCAATATGCCAGCAAATTGGGAAAACTCAGCAGTGCCCACAGGACTGGAAAAGGTCAGTTTTCATTCCAATCCAAAAGAAAGGCAATGCCAAAGAATGTTCAAACTACCACACAATTGCACTCATCTCACACGCTAGTAAAGTAATGCTCAAAATTCTCCAAGCCGGGCTTCAACAATATGTGAACCGTGAACTTTCTGACGTTCAAGCTGGTTTTAGAAAAGGCAGAGGAACCAGAGGTCAAATTGCCAACATCCACTGGATCATGGAAAAAGCAAGAGAGTTCCAGAAAAACATCTATTTCTGCTTTATTGATGTGAAAGCCTTTGACTGTGTGGATCACAATAAACTGTGGAAAATTCTGAAAGAGATGGGAATATCAGACCACCTGATCTGCCTCTTGAAAAATTTTTATGCAGGTCAGGAAGCAGCAGTTAGAACTAGACATGGAACAACAGACTGGTTCCAAATAGGAAAAGGAGTATGTCAAGGCTGTATATTGTCACCCTGCTTATTTAACTTCTGTGCAGAGTACATCATGAGAAATGCTGGACTGGAAGAAACACAAGCTGGAATCAAGATTGCCGGGAGAAATATCAATGACTTCAGATATGCAGATGACACCACCCTTAGGGCAGAAAGTGAAGAGGAACTCAAAAGCCTCTTGATGAAAGTGAAAGTGGAGAGTGAAAAAGTTGGCTTAAAGCTCAACATTCAGAAAACAAAGATCATGGCACCCGGTGCCATCACTTCATGGGAAATAGATGGGGAAACAGTGTCAGACTTTATTTTTGTGGGCTCCAAAATCACTACAGATGGTGACTGCAGCCATGAAATTAAAAGACGCTTACTCCTTGGCAGGAAAGTTATGACCAACCTAGATAGCATATTCAAAAGCAGAGACATTACTTTGCCAACAAAGTTTCGTCTAGTCAAGGCATGGTTTTTCCTGTGGTCATGTATGGATATGAGAGTTGGACTGTGAAGAAGGCTGAGCACCGAAGAATTGATGCTTTTGAGCTGTGGTGTTGGAGAAGACTCTTGAGAGTCCCTAGGACTGCAAGGAGATCCAACCAGTCCATTCTGAAGGAGAGCAGCCCTGGGATTTCTTTGGAAGGAATGATGCTAAAGCTGAAACTCCAGTACTTTGGCCACCTAATACGAAGAGTTGACTCATTGGAAAAGACTCTGATGCTGGGAGGGATTGGGGGTAGGAGGAGAAGGGGACGACAGAGGATGAGATGGCTGGATGGCATCACTGACTCGATGGACGCGAGTGTGGGTGGACTCTAGGAGTTGGTGGTAGATAGGGAGGCCTGGTGTGCTGCAATTCATGGGGCCACAAAGAGTCGGACACGACTGAGCAACTGAACTGAACTGAACTGATGGGCTTCAATATTCTAAGCACAGGGTGATGAAGAAATCATTAACTAATTAATTAAAAAAATAAAAGTAAAGAGTGGTTGCAAGGGGAGGATTGGTTTTGCATTTGAATGGATTAGAAGTGACAGATACAAAGATGCAAATCTGAAATCTTGAAGAAGGGATAAGGATGGAGATTTTAACTTTGGAATGTGTCTACACAGGCATGATAGATGAAGCCTCATGAAATAAGGAAATCACTCAGAAATAAATGGGAAAGGAATCCAGACAAAGAAAACCAGCAATGAGGGAGAAGAGACAGATGGACAAATCTGTCATTCTAATTTATTTGGGGCATGTATCAAGATCAAGTTTGCTTTGTATTTTTACCCACCAGAAAGAGAAAGAGTTAACAACTACTAATTAAAAAGTACTAGAAGAAGAGACTGTATCTTGCTTCTTAGTCCAGGGAGAAACCACAATTTGCAAGCAATATAAGGAAACAACCTCAAAAGAAGGGTTTGATAATTGTGTGTGTTTCTCTCAATTAATTGTGGCTGTCTGGAAGGGTGATCCACTAACAGAAGGAGCAGGTCCTGGTGAAGGTCAAATTGTGTATAAAAAGAGATATGGATAAGTCATCCTAGCAGCTCAACCTTGGGTCATGGCATAACCACTTATGCAAGGAAAGATGGTAGGGAGTTCTATCTTTAATAGCAGAATGTACACAAGCCAAGATATGGACTAAGACCACCACATGAATGCTGTAGGGAATGCTGGATGGGGATCTGAAATAATATGGCAAGTGTTCTCAATGACCGGAAACCATTCCTCTTTTAGCAAACAGTAGGAACATGGATGAGTAAGTTTATTTCTAAAACTAAAAACAGGGACAAAGAATAACAATTTTACTGTGGACTTCTTACAACTCAGGCTTTGACCTGGGACTTGGCAGTTGCAGACCACAGACTATGAAGTCATGCGTCTGACTTGTAGATGTCTTACATTAAAAATATATGAGTAAGACACCACAGAGATTTTATAGCCATCATTCTCTGGGTATCCTGGAAGAAAGAGGGTAATACCTAGGCATATGAACTTCTGATTACCCCTCACTCCAACCAGAACCTGCTACTATATTGTATTCAAGCAGATGGAGAACAGGTCCTAGTAAAAGTGTGGCCCCCACTTGACTTGAATTTCAGGAGAAGAATGTCTTGTGGGTTAAGAATATTTCTGTACTTATGCTTGGGTTCCTATATCAGTCTGGCAATTTACTAGATATGTGATCTTGAACAAAGTATTTAATTCAGTTTCTCCATTTTTATAACAGGTGATGATAAAACTATCTATATTGTAGAGTTATAGGAAGATATCCTTAACATCATTCACATAAGCACTCAAGTTGCCTGGGCCATAATTCTTATCACAGAATACAGATTCAATAAGGTAAGCTAGTCTTATTACTAGTACCGAGACATTTTTATGACATAGGAATGTGAATATAAAATTATTTTCACTGTATTCTTCAGGCACAAAATCAAAGTGGCCCAGTAGCTCCTAGCTGACCTGTGTGATTGCATGGGAGACAATTAAAAAACAAAAACAAAGGAAGAAACAGGAGAAAGAACATAAGAAGGGTTAGAGGAGGAGGAAAAAATGAAATACTTGTGGGTGAGAAAATGAAATCGTTACTGGGGTCAATATAGAAGAGGAATGCATCTAGGGTTTGGTGCCTGAGGTCACCTAGTATGCTCCTGTATACCTGTGATGGCACAGCCAGGGGGCTTCAGAGGCTGCACGCTGAAGTCCTGGCCCAAGGATGCTCGTACATACCTGACAGGGCTGACCAGCATGGTGCCTGCTATGAGGTAAATCCAGGTGATGAAGTAGGTTAATACTATGTTCAGTATGAAATAAAGAAGGGAGGATAATGCTTGTTATTCACTTTGGGAAGACTTTTAACTTGGAAATTAGAAATAAGAGGGTGTAAAAAGTTGACTAGTACCCTCTCAAAATCCATGCCTACTCAGAACCTGGGAATGTAACTTTACTTGGAAATAAGGTCTTCAGAGATGTAATTAGTTAAGATGAAGTCAGACTAGATTAGTATAGGCACTAAATCTAGTCACTGGTTTCCTTATACTGATAAAAAAGAGAACAGATACACAGAGACACATAACACATAGAGGGACTGAAGTGACGCCTCTCTCTACAAGCCAAGGAAGAGCAAAGATTGCCAAGAGCCACTAGAAACTAGACAGAGACTTGGGAAAAACAAAAATTTTCCCTCCAGAGTCCACAGGGTCTGTGACTCTGCAGACACACTGATTTTGTATTTCTATTCTCAAAAACTGTCAGAGAATACCTTTCTGTTGTTTTATGCCACCAAGTCTGTGGTGGTAGTTTGTCCTGGAAAATCCAGGAAGTAAAACAGAGGCTAAAAACTCTTTTTTGTAGAGGGCAGGACAAAGTATATATGTAAATAAGGGTGAGAGAAGCATACATATTTTCCTCTAAACTCTTTATTTTGAAAAAAATCAGCCAAAAAAATGTGAAGGAAGGGTAAAATAAACACCAATATAAACCTATGTAGATTCTCTAAATATTAATACCCCGCCACATTTTATTTCTAAGTGTGTCTAACAATTTTTTTCTGAACAACCTGAAATTAAGTTGATGTCATCATACATGAATTTAAAAAAATTCTTTCATATTTCAACATTCATCTCCTAAGATAATGACATTCTCACACAGAACCATAATGCCATTGTCATATCAAAAAATGAATGATAATTCCATAGTATAGTCTAGTTAATAGGTTACATTGCCCTTTATACAATTGCCTTCAAAATATCTATTTTTGTCTTTTAATCCAACAACCTTCCAAGTGTCACAAATTATTTCTGGTCCTTGTATCTCTTTAGACTCTTAATCTGGAATAAGACTGCTATGTTTTCACTTGGTCATTTGTTCATCATAGTACTAATTCTCATTTTCCAGATTAACTTATAACTACATATCTGAAATCATATTGTAAAAGAAGACAGAAAGGAAGAGGAATAGGAAGAGAAGGAAAGGGAAAAGAGAAGACAAATGACTTCATAACCTAAATATCAGCAATCACAAAATCCACCATAACCAAGAAACTTAGTTAAATATTTCTAAAATATAGCTGTGAAAGTATAAGTTGCTCAATCGGGTCCAACTCTTTATGACCCCATGGACTATGCAGTCCATAGAATTCTCCAGGCCAGAATACTGGAGTGGGTAGTTGTTCCCTTCTCCAGGGTTCTTCCAAACCCAGGGATGGGACCCAGGTCTCCCACATGGCAGACGAATTCTTTACTAGCTGAGCCACCAGGTAAGCCCAAGAATACTGGAGTGGGTAGCCTATTCCTTCTCCAGCAAATCTTCCCAACCCAGGAATTGAACCTGGGTCTCCTGCATTGCAGGTGGATTCTTTACCAGATGAGCTACTAGGAAAACCCTAAAATAGAACTGATGATATCATAAAAACCAGCTAAGTTAGAAAACAGAAATGATGGCAAATCAGTGATCCTACATATAAAAGAAATTGCTCTTATAATTTTCCTAGTAGAAATTCTCTGAAGTTTACTTTTTCAAAATTAATAAAGAAGAGTTCTAAAAAAAAGAAGAAGAAACAAGAGTTCTAGATGTTTGGAGGATAGGATGGTCCAGGTGAAGTGTTTGGAAGAGGTATAATAATGTATTTGGAATTTTTAGTGCTTAGTAGAAATTATCTCTCTGCTCTACCTCACTGTTCTGTGCATTCACTTGGAAATTCATTCTGATAATTACATTTATGAAGCCACTGAATCTTAATGAAATCTTGTGAATTTGGTATTACTATTTTCATTTTAAACATAAGAAAATAAAGTTCAGAAAAAGTAAACAACTGGCCCCAAAGTAGTCATCTAATTCCTGGACAAGACTAGAATCCAGTTACCTGTTCTACAAGGTCTTTCAAAATCTTGGAAAGAAATTCTGTGATTATGTTACTGTGATATACAGTTTATAATATGACTCTGAGGAAATTTGTAAAAAAAAGTCATTTACTCAAATTTTAAGGATCTTACCAAGCAAATTAGAATCATTTTTTTAAAAATCTATTGAATAGATATGTTAACACTATTTTTCTTTTATCGCCCATTCTGTAAAGTTATAATGCAATGCTCTGAATATCTGTCAGATTCATTAAGGGCTATTACATTAGAAGTTTACCTTCTAATTTGGCAGAACTTAGCGTTGTTGACCATGTTCTTTGTGTGCTGGTTCCAAGTAAGGCTAAAGAAACAGAATTGTAAGAAAGCATAATTTATCCTTGTTTCCTTTCTATTGTAATTTTTTCTCAACACCTACATTTGACTATGGAACTTTTGAAACATATAATTTTATGTTACAGAATGACTTATGATAATTTTCTACCTCACTCCTTCTCCTGGACTTAAATGTTATTGTGTCTATAAAATATTTCTAACATACTCAAAGTCTAGGACCAGAGGCACAACTTCCTGCACTTCTGAAGTTATTTAGTTATTACCTCTTCTATTCCTTCATCAAATACACCTATCAATCATCCATGTAGCCATCAGTAAAGAATGAATTTTCCATGATATAAAAAATTTTTCACTGGCTTCATAAAGTAGAAGTGTCTGCTCAAGTAATAGGAGTTTTGTAGTTAAGCAGCTGTGTTGTTGATTCAATGGCTCAAGAACATAGGACTAGATACTGAGGCCATCACCATATGACCCTGTGAGAGAGACTAATATATCGAAGTTACAGCAATAAAGGACATGGATACAAGGCAAAAAGTTTCATGCCAATTGAGTGTTCTCCTTTAAAGAACTATACTTAACCTAAACTTGGAAAATTCTTAAAGAGATGGGAGTATCAGATTACTTTAACCTGTCTCCCGAGAAACCTGTATGCAGGTCAAGAAGTAACAGAACTGGACATGGAACAACTGGTTCAAAATTGGGAAAGGAGTGTGACAAGGCTGTATATCGTCACCCTGCTTATTTAACTTAAGTACATCACTCAGAATCCCAAGCTGGATGAATCACAAACTAGAATCAAGATTTCTGGGAAAAATATCAACAACCTCAGATATGCAGATGATACCACTCTCATGGCAAAAAGTGAAAAGTAACTGCAGAGCCTCTTGAGAGTGAAAGAGGAGAGTCAAAAAGCTACCTTAAAACTCAACATTAAAAAACTAAGATCATCACATCTGGTCCAATCAATTCATGGCAAATAGATAGGAAAAAGTGGAAGCAGTGACAGATTTTCTTGGGCTCCAAAATCACTGCAGGTGGTGACTAAAGGCATGAAATTGAAAGATGCTTGCTCCCTAGAAGGAGAAAGCTATGACAAACCTAGTTCAGTTTAGTTGCTCAGTCGTGTCCGACTCTTTGCGACAGCACATCAAAAACCAGAGACATCACTTTGCCAACAAAGGCCTATCTAGTCAAAGCTATGTTTTTTCCAGTAGTCATGTACAGATGTGAGAGTTGAACCATAAAGAAGGCTGAGCACCAAAGAATTGATGCTTTCAACTTGTGATGCTGGAAAAGACTCTTGAGAGTTTCTTGGACTGCAAGGAGATCAAACCAGTCCATCCTAAAGAAAATCAACCTGAATATTCATTGGAAGGACTGATATTGATAATTTGGCCATCTGATGCAAAAAGCTGACTCACTGGAAAAGACTGTGATGATGGGAAAGATTGAAGGCAAAAGGAGAAGGGAACAGCAGAGGATGAGATGTTTAGATAGCCTCACCAACTCAATGGACGTGAACTTGAAGAAATTCTGGACGATAGTGGAGGACAGAGGAACCTGGTGTACTGCATGACTTAGTGACTGAATAACAACAACAACGACTGTGATGGAGCAGGACCCTATGGTCCTTGGCCCCCACTGCCGTGTCCTCAGTCTGTCTTTCGTCTGTGGAAAAACTTTAGCCAAAGAATAAGTGCAATCAAAGAACTGAGAACATGCAGATAGAAAGGAAAATGGTCAAAGGAGACCAAAGAACATGTGATGACCAGACTGTAGTCATGACATAAGCTTCTACATTTCTGATAACTGGCCTCAGAGAAATGGAAACAAACTAAACATGGAACTGAAGATTAACTGTACCCAAAACAATCAAAATGACATGGTTCAAACCACCGATGACCAGTTTCAAAATGACTGTCAGAGCTGACTGACTGCATATGGCCCCCTCCCTCTGTCTATAAAAGATTTTTCCCACTGACTATCAGTGGGGGTAGGCTGCATTTGGACAGGCATCCGCTCTCCCTTCTGGTTGCTGGCATCTAAAATAAAGCGAACTTCCCACCAACTGGCTTCTTTATTGGCTTTGGAGCAGCAAGTGGCCAAACCCTGCTTTTGGTAACACTACCACATGACTCTCCTGTGTGTCACTCTGGCTATAATTAGGCGATCTGATCAATCTTATCTGCAAGGGAAACTGGGGAACTTTTCAGCTACGAATGTGCTCCCCTAAATACAATCTGGGTTCAGTTGATATGTATGAAAGGAAGACTAGTTACCAGGTAGGCAGCTTGCAATTTTTGCATCATCATTCCTCAAGCAAATATGTACTTAACAGTGACATTGTGCAGAGCCAAAGCCCAGAGTAGAAATGACGATTATGAGCTCACTGATGTTGTAATTCTGGATTTGTATGAAAATCCAGAAAGTAGAATGGGATAATAAGATGCTGTCATTCATTCCTGCCATTATATATATAGTGAGAGCTATCCGGTTTTGAGTTTTTGAGGATGGGTACTGCTTACTTCATCAGACCTCCTGACTCTAAAATAATAAAATAATATCTAAAATCATATTATTTTAAAAATTTTGCCTCAGCAAAATACCTAATGGGTTGATGGTAGATTCATTAGCAATTTCTACATATTGATTATCTTTCAGAATTAGCCATGCCAATTCAACAGACATAAGTTTTAAGTGGCTGGAGACAAATGGAAAACAATGCCCCCAGATGCCCATTAAATATAAGTACTGACAATCATAAATCACGGACTTAGGAAATCTTGGTGCACTATAGAGATTTTATATTTTAATATTCTCCTTTTATATATGAGGAAACTGAGGCAGAACAAAGAAGTGACATCGCCAAGATCAAACAACCAGTTTGTAGCATAAATAGGTGTAAAATAATTTCTAGCCTCTTAAATCAGACCTATTTCTACTACATCTAAAACCAGTTACCTTATCTCCAAATTTTCTTCTCCTTTTCTATACAGGCATATGTTGGAAATATTTCAAGTTAGTTTTCAGGCCACCACAATAAAGTGAAAATCACAATAAAGCAAGTCATATAATTTTTTTGGCTTCCTAGTATATATAAAAGTTATACTTACAGCATAGTCTATTAATAGTGCAATACCATCACATCTAAAAAATGTATATACCTTAATTTAAAAAATTTATTGTTCAAAAATGCTAACCATTATCTAAGCCTTCAGTGACTCATAGCTTTCTGTTCGTGGAGAGTCTTTCCTCAGTGTTGATGGCTGCTGAGAATGATCAGGGTGGAGGTTGCTAAAGCTGATGTGGCCATTAGCAATTTATTAATAAGACAACATTAAAGTTTGTGTCATCAATTGACTCTTCATTTCAAAAGCAACTTCTCTGTAGCATGCAATACTGTTGGATAGCATTTTACCCGCAGCAGCAGAACTTTTTAAAGAAATTGGAGTCAATCTGTTCAAACTCTGCTTCTGCTTTACCATCTAAGTTTATGCAATATTCTGAATACCTTGTTATCTTTTCAACAATCTTAACAGCATCTTCACCAGGAGTAGATTCCATCTCAAGAAACTACTTTCTTTGCTTATGCAGAAGAGGCAACTCTGTTCAAGTTTTACCAGAAGATTGCAGCAATTCAGTCACATCTTCGGGCTCCACTTCTAATTCCAGTTCTGTCACTGTTTTCACCACATTTGCTGTTACTTATTCCATTTAAGTATTAAACCCCTCAAAGTCATCTGTGAGCGTTGAAATAAACTTCTGATCTCTTTTCATGAATCATTAATGTTCTTAATGGCATCTAGAATGGTGAATCCTTTCCAGGTTTTTAGTTTACTTTGTCAAGATCCATCAGAGGAATTACTACCTATGACAGCTAAAGCCTTACAAAATGCATTTCTATTTCTGAAAAAAAATAAGACATGAAAGTTGAAATAACTCCTTGATCCATGGGGCTGCAAATGGATGTTGTGCTAGGAGCATTAAAACGTATTAATCTAATTGTACATCTCCATCAGAGCTCTTGAGTGACTAGATGCATTGTCAATGAGTAGTAATATTTTAAAAGGAATCTTTCTTCTGAGCAGTAGGTCCCTAGAGTCGCCTTAAAATATTCAGCAAACCATATTGCAAACAGATACGCTGTCATCTAGGTTTTGTGCTTCCATTTACAGTGCACAAGCAGAGTAGATTTAGCCTAATTCTTAAGAGCCCTAGAATTTTCAGAATAGTAACAACGCTAGTTTCAACTTAAAGTCACCAACTGCATCAGCTTCTAATAAGAGTCAGTCTGTTATTTGAAGCTTTAAAGCCAGGCACTGACTTCTCCTCTCTAGCTATGAAAGTCCTCGATGGAATCTTCTTCCAATTAAAAGGCTAAACACTGAAAACCTCTTAGTGTATACACCTTCATCAAACTTAGCTAGAACTTCTGGATAACTTGCTAGAGCTTCTGTATCAGCACTTGCTTCTTTATCTTACACTTTTATGTTACAGAGATGGCTTCTTTTCTTAAACCCCATGAACCATCCTCTGCTAGCATCAAACTTTTTTCTTCAGCTTCCTCACCTCTATTAGCCTTCAAAGAATTAAAGAGAGCTGGGCCTTGCTCGGGATTAGGCTTTCGCTGAAAAGAAAGTTGTGGCTAATTTGATCTTCTACGTAGACGACTAAAACTTTCTCCATATCAACAATAAGACTGTTTCACTTTCTTATCATTTCTGTGTTTACTGGAATAGTGCTTTTAATTTCCTTCAAGAACACCCCTTTGCATCCACAACTTGACTAACTGGCACAAGAAGCTTAGCTTTCAGCCCATCTCAGCTTTTGATATGCTTTTCTCACTAAGGTTAACGATTCTTAGCTTTTTATTTTTTTCCTAGCTTTTAATTTAAAGTGACAGACATGTAACTCTTCCTTTCCTTGGACGCTTAGAGGCCATTGTAGAGTTATTTAAATGGTTTAATTGCAATACTGTTGTGTCTCACAGAACAGGGAGGCCCAAGGAGAGGAAGAGACATAGGGGAACAACCAGTTTGGGTAGCAGTCAGAACATATATAAGATTTACTAAGTTTGTTGTTTTATATGGGCACAGATTGTGGTATCCCAAAACAATTTACAAAGATCACTAATAACAGATCACCACAGCAAATATTATAATAAGAAGAAGTTTGAAATACTGTGAGAATTACCAAAATGTGACATAGAGACTTACAGTGAGCAAATGCTTTTGGAAAAATGGTGTCAACAGACTTGTTCAACAAAGGGTTGCCACAAACTTTCAACTAGTAAAAAATGCAATTATCTGTGAAGTGCAATAGAGCAAAGTCTAATACAACAAAATATATCTGCATTTATTAGCGATTCCATTATCATGTTACCCGGTAGGAAACTACTGATCAAGATACTCAAAATATATACTTTTTTAGACACAGATTACAAAATATTTCTAACATACTTTAAAAGTTAAACATAGATATATAGCTATAGATGTAGAGGATTAATATGGTATATTTTAAAATGAGATTTTTTAAAGCTATGCAATGTCAAAATTTGTAGCTACAGATACTATGTGGATACTAGTTAATAGGTTTACTGGTGTGTGTGTGTGTAAAGTTTTCTGAAAAATTGACAATTTTAAAGTGGAAATTTAGGATTATTGTCCTTTTTCCAACTCCAACATTATCCACAGTACAAATGATACATTTATATTTACACACACACACACACACACACATGCATGCATGTCTCTCAATATGTAACAAAGTAGTCAAGAAGATGAAACTTACATTGTTTGGGGGAATCTATAAGGTATTTAGGAGAAGGCAATGGCACCCCACTCCAGCACTCTTGCCTGGAAAATCCCATGGACAGAGGAACCTGGCAGACTGCAGTCCATGGGGTCGCTAAGGGTCGGACACGACTGAGCAACTTCACTTTCACTTTTTACTTTCATGCATTGGAGAAGGAAATGGCGACCCACTCCAGTGTTCTTGCCTGGAGAATCCCAGGGACGATGAAGCCTGGTGGGCTGCCATCTATGGGGTCACACAGAGTCGGACACAACTGAAGTGACTGAGCAGTAGCAGCAGCATAAGGTATTTAAATATCTATTTCTAATATGACAGAGAATGTGACATTAAATCTCATCATAAAATTATTTAGAATAACATCAAAGCTTTAAACAAAACAAAATATTCAGGCAAGTAAATGCCTAAGACAATGTTAAAGATTTTTAACAATTAATTAGATTGTACAATTAAAAATAATATTTTAATCTAACTGATTTGTAGAATTAAATCTAGGTTGTCTAAGACAAAACTGACTTATTACTTATCCAACAGCAAGCAAGAACTATCAGGAATACTAAACAGGAAACATAAAATACAAAAATTTTTTTGAGCTTAAAATCTTTCTGACTGCAAATTTAATTTAAAACAGAATTATTGAAAGCAAGTACCTTGATTTCAGGGTTTGCTAAAATTAAAATAGGTTTTTAAAGTTTGTCACCATAGTTTTTTGTCAATTTGACAGAGATGGTCAGTTAATTTTTATCCCTCCCCAGCCCCTGGAGCTTATATTTTTCCCCAACTAAGGAGAAAACACATTCATTCCAAATTACCCCCAAACCAATACAGTACATCTTGAAATTATTTAATCTATTTTATAACATCACATATCACTATATGTTTCACATTTCATGTATTTCACCATAGGTTATATTCTGGAAATGCATGAAGAATGATGAGGAATGGGATGTAAATTCAAATAGAATGCTTTAAGAAGTTTATTTTGGATTTAGATGTTTAATAACCAAGCAAATACTCACATGTCACTTTCAGTGAAGCTCTCAAGAAAGTGTGGTGGGATTTTAGAATGAAAATTACAGATCACTGACACAAATATAAATGAGCACTTAACAGTTTATGCTAACTGCTATAAATATGATATACCTGAAGCAGTAACGCAATTTACTATCCAATACTTTTGAGTAGAACCCCTTTCCCTATTTCTGGAATACACTCAATGATGGATTTTCAGAGGAAAGAGTATAGAAACATTTTAATTTTTTAAACAGTGAAATGTCTATTAAAGTTGTTCAGATAAGTTTAATAATACAGTTTTGATGAATTACGTTTAAAAGGCAATTGCTAAGTAATATAAATTGGTGAATTTATATCATGTCAGAGATATTGTCCTGGACAGTGTACTAATAAAGTAAATAGTGTGCCCTTCACTATGCAAGTTCTTACCATTAAATAGTTCTTAAAAGGATGAAAACCTTAAAATTATGACAAGTGTAAAAATACTGCTAAAGAAAAAACCTTATTGCCTTGCATTATTGAATACTGCCACATTTTCAGAAGAGTAAAAGCAAAATCAATCAAGTTAAGAGTATTTAATGAGATGAATGCATCCACTGAAAGGAAGACCCACCACTTAATGAGCATCTATCACATTATCAGGCACTGAAACAGGTATCTGCTTGTTTTCATTATGAGAAATAAATTAAATAATATATACAGAGAATAATCAGTATCCCACAGCAAGCAAATGATAGACGTGAACTTTGAACTTAACTTTCCTAAAGTAATGTCTACTCTTTTCTATTATTTGTCTCCAAATATAGCATCCAGATTAGCTTCACTATATTGGAAGGACAATACTGTATTTTGAACATGATATAGACAGAATATTAACTTGGTTTAAATCTGCAAATGATATTAATTTCATAAGAGATTAATTACCCTTGGCGGTCACACAAGAAAGAGAACTGCAGAAGTTAGAACATTTTGTCACACAACACACATCTATAATTTTATTCATGAAATTGATATATATGTTTTTTAATATCATGAAAGATCTTAACTCACTTTTTTCATGTTTCTCTTCCTGATGAAATTCATAAACCTGCAAGTAAATTTCAAAAATGATATAGCTTAGCTGACTTTATCAGATTACATCACAAATAGGTAAGCTCTTAAAAAACTATAACATTTCAGTTCAGTTCAATTCAGTCACTAAGTTGTGTCTGACTCTTTGCGACCCCATGGACTGCAGCACGCCAGGCTTCCTGACCATCACCAACTCCCGGAGCTTACTCAAACTCGTGTCCATTGAGTCGGTGACGCCATCCAACCATGTCATCATCTGTTGTTCCCTTCTCCTCCCGCCTTCAATCTTTCCCAGCATCAGGGTCTTTTCAAATGAGTCAGTTGTTCGCATCAGGTGGCCAAAGTATTGGAGTTTCAGCTTCAGCATCAGCCCTTCCAATGAATATTCAGGACTGATTTCCTTTAGGATGGACTGGTTGGATCTCCTTGCAGTCCAACGGACTCTCAAGAGTCTTCTCCAACACCACACTTCAAAAGCATCAGTTTTTCAGTGCTCAGCTTTCTTTATAGTCCAATTCACACATCCATAAGTGACTACTGGAAAAACCATAGCTTTGACTAGATGGACATTTATTGGCAAAGTAATGTCTGCTTTTGAATATGCTGTCTAGGTTGGTCATAACTTTTCTTCCAAGGAGCAAGTGTCTTTTAATTTCATGGCTTCAGTCACCATCTGCAGTGATTTTAGAGCCCCCCAAAATAAAGTATGTCACCGCTTCCACTGTTTCCCCATATTTGCCATGAAGTGATGGGACCGGATGCCATGATCTTAGTCTTCTGAATGTTGAGCTTAAGCCAACTTTTTCACTCTCCTCTTTCACTTTATTTAAGAGGCTCTTTAGTTCTTCTTCACTTTCTGTCATAATGGTGGTGTCATCTGCATATCTGAAGTTATTGATAACAAGGATGTGAGTGTTGGACTAAAAAGAAAACTGAGGGTAGAAGAATTGATGCTTTTGAACTGTGGTGTTGCAGAAGACTCTTGAGAGTCCCTTGGACTGCAAGGAAATCCAACCAGTCCATCCCAAAGGAAATCAGTCCTGGGTGTTCATTGGAAGGACTGATGTTGAAGCTGAAACTCCAATACTTTGGCCACCTGATGCAAAGAGCTGAGTCATTTGAAGAGACTCTGTGCTGGGACAGATTGAAGGCAGAAGAATTAGGGGACAACAGAGGATGAGATGGTTGGATGGTATCATCGACTCAATGGATATGAGTTTGGGTAAACTCCAGGAGTTGGTGATGGACATGGAGGCCTGGCGTGCTGCGGTTCATGGGGTAGCAAAGAGTAGGACACGAGAGAGCTACTAAACTGAACTGGACTGAAAAATGCGCTTTTATTTGTATATGTCACAGTCCAAAATAACTACTTTTAATTTATATTTCTTTCCTATTTTCATGTGGATTTTTGTCAAGCCTACTAAGGTAAAGGGCATAAATTAATCTAATATTTTATAATCAGTGAGAATAACATAAATTTTGAATGTATTCCAGAAGAAAAGCAAAATTAGTAATGATCACAATAATTCCTACAATATAGATTTGTGTGATAAAATATAATGGCTTAAAAGATATTTCTTCTTCCTAGATCAATTATATTGCTTATATAATAGAGGTTTCCTTTAATTATCCTTACTTTTTCACATCCAGCCTTCCACATGTGTGAATTATTTCCAGATATCTTTTTTCTAGTGAATGGTGCTCCTCATTTATACTTGTTAAAACAAACAAAGTAAAAATGATAGATACAAGAAGGCTTAATTACTGTGGAATTAATTTTATTCTAATAGCCAATGCTTGTTGAAATTTAACTCAAGGTCTAAATTCCAGTAGAGTCCACACTTACAGAACATTCTAAGAAGGAAGAATGCTTGAAGTGAGTGGTAAGAGAATTTTATGGTGGGAGTAGATATTAAATAGATTTTAAATACTTTATTTCTCATATGTGTTAATTTCTTCACTACATTAAAAAAATACATACATTTTTTTCAGTACCAAGAGTGATTTGAAATGAGTCTGAACCTCACAGACTCAGCTGATAATAAATGACAAATTTGGGTGATTCTGACAGGGATTTAGATCACCTTCACCATCTTGTCTATCTTGTTCTTCCCTTAAGAAGAAGGACACTAACTTTGGACCATGAATACATAAATACTAATTAGGGAAAGAAATGAGAATCGACTTTTTGATGTTTGGGGGTGTGGGAGGACTCTTTCTTTTGCTCTCTTTTTCTCCTTTTTTTTCTGTCTTTCTCTCTCTTTCCTCCCCTCCCTCACACTCCCCTGCAATTCTTAGTGTGATATCTCCGAATTTTCAGATTGCTTCTCTCTTTATGTTATTTTATGCAGTAAAATGTGATGTTTCTGAGGATGCCTTCTGCTCATCAAAGATCTTGCTCTGGAATTGCTTAAGAATATGAGAATTATGACAATCCTACTCAGAATATCATTGAGAAATTTTCTTTTCTTGGCATGTTTATCCTTGAGTTTATTTCCTAAACATGTATTGTCACTGAAATAAGATATTTTACAGGCTGTATTTCCTAGGGGTTAGATAAATAAATGAAACAACAAAAAAGGAGCCTTTGACAAAACAATTTCTGATCTAGTATACTTATAGGTTGTCTCAGATAGTTTTGTCAAGAAATGCTCCCATAAACATATTTATACATATTTCTTTATGTAGTAATGTGCTAGTGCAACTCTTTCTGTAGCATGACTCCTAGAAATGAAATTGGCTAGTAAGTGGGTAAACACATTTTAAATTTTGTATCTTCAAGATTACTTCTAATTTTTTTTTTTTTTTTTTTACCAATATATACTACTGGTGCAGTGTTTGAGCAACTCTTGAAATTCTGTTGTCAATACCTAGATATGTCTTAGAGAACAGAAACAATATAGACCATGAACCTGTCATCAAATGCACCACGTAATTTTGCTCCATATAAGTTTACTCTTACATAAAAGAGAATAAAAAATATTATATGCACATTTGACTATTATGTAGAAAGGAAGATGTACATGAAAGAGATAAACTAAAGACTTTTCTCAAACGAACCTTAGAGCAGTTAAATAAAACTGACCTTTCGTCTTTCGATTTCAACAGCAAAAAAATTAAATTCAAGGAATGTTCATAAGATTTTCACAAGATATGTGTTATATCATTTTTAATGCAGTTTATTTATGAGTACAACATTATTGATTATTTATCCTGCGCTTATGCACTCAACTAGGCACTGAGGACAGAAGTGAGAAAAAGGAGATCTCTGTCTCTGAGAAGCACACAGTATATTTCTTAAACAAAGTAACCTTCAACACAATGTGAAGAGAAAAAAAGATGAAGAAATAGAATAATGCGATGTGACCAAAAAAAGTGGTTTCTCACTGTGCCCCACAAGGCATCAGGCAAAATTTCACAGAATAAGAGATGCTTGAGTTTGTTGTGAAGGTGTACTGGGATTCTCCAGGCAGATAAGAAAAGAAAATCCACTGCATAGAGTATACAATCTGTAAAAACTAGCTAAATATGAGACAATTGAATAATTGGGGAACTTTCTATAAAGACATAAAATGCTTAGAATGGTGTCTAGCACTGTCATTATTTACAGAATATTTGATATCATCATCATCATTATGTTAGTAGTAGCAATTATTTCCTCCTCTTCAAAACTCTATCCATCAAATACATTTTCCCAATACCCCTTCACAAATTAGAAAATTAAAACACAGAAACATTAGGTACGTTTTCTAAAAGCAGATGATGGTAGTTTAATGCAGCTCAATTTCAAGATACATATAGAAAAGATGTCAGAAATGCAGCAGACTATGAAAAAGTTATATACTAGTATAAAGATATTGTTCTGTAGATCAGAAAGCTTCTGAAAAGTATTATGCATAACAATGTTATGATCTAATACAAAACGGTATTGTGTCAGCAGGGCTATTTTCCTTTTGTGTGCGTGTGTGTGCGCGCGGTTGCTTTGTTTTGTTTTTTGTTCCTACATGTATCACCACTGGAGAGGTCAATCATAAGAGTGAGCTAGTGAGAGAGAAAGCAAATGTGAAAAAAAGAGGTTTCCTTTGCTCTATGCTTTCATCTAATGGGAGTAGCCACCTCAAAGCCAGTCCTCCTTAGAGAGGTGGGAAATGTCTTTACCTTACTTAATAGAAGATTAAAATGTTCATCAATATAGGGCTGGATGACTTCTGAATCAAAACTTTTACAGCAAAAATTGAACATTGGACATTTTATTATCTAAAGTGAACAGAGAAGTGATGGAGTTTACAGGAGTTATCATGCAATAACAGAGGGAAAATTTAATTTTCTGTACTGAATACATTTTAAAGGACGAGCAGGATACAAAAATAAAGTTATAATTTGAGTACTTTCTTTAAGTTTCCTATATCCATTAAAGATGTTTAAAGGATAGAATCAATTTTTACATTGATGAGGAAGTAGGAAGAGTAACAATGAGCTAAATGATACTTCATTAGTTGCTTAAATGAATAAAGGTATTAATGGAGGCATTTTGGAGAAAAGAATGAGATCGTTTGTAGAGCTGATGCTGCAGATGTAGATACTTACAGATGTTAATCTGTGAGACATCAATACAGAGATGTTAATTAGCATAAGACAAACACAAAGCTGGTATCTCCAGCTTGTACTTTTTCAAGCTGAATTTTAGATATACATATTTACTCTCATCTTCTTACCAATTATTCAGAAACATTTTTCCTGTTATTCTATTTTATGCCTTAGCAAAGTGCTCCCATTTATTGATGAATCAGAGCTGAAAGGCCCCAAGTAAATATCACAGTAAAGAGGGTTTTTATGCTGTTGTTATTGTTGTTCTTAATATTTTCTGTTACAATTTCCTTAGGAAAAGTTTTAGTAGGAGTGATTTTTGAAAGCCTGAACAAAAGCAAAGGACATATAATAAAATGCCAAAATAAATAATGAAGGGAAGAAGACCATTTCCTTTCTCAATATGACTGGGAAGAAGAAAGGGAAAATAATCACTTAAAACTAAGATTGTTTTATTTATTTATTCTTTTAATTTCTCTGGTTGTATCACCCTTATAATCTTCTGCCTTCCATTTCCTTTGATCTACGAAGACAGAAAATTTTTAATAGAACTGTGGTAATCATTTCATAACACACACATGTACCAAATCATCATGTAGCACACTTTAAATGAATACAATTTTGTCAATTTTACCTCAAAACAACTTGGAAAAAACAAAATACTCATCTAACAGTATGTGTACTTCTTATTATAAATCTGTACAAAAGTGTATATCTATGTGATTAATTCATAATTAAATTGTTTTCACTGTAAACTACAATTACTTTTTTTTTCCTATAAAACTGGTTTTGTGCAATTTTGTTTTCACGATTTTTAAAATTTGCAAAATGTTTTTGAGGAGTAACTGATATGTAAGACAATGTATACATTTAAGGAATATAGTAGGTTTTGCTTTATGCATACACTTGTGAAACCATCACCAAATCCAGATAATGAACCTTTGATCCCTCCAAAAGTTTGCTGATGTCTCTTTGTAATTCCCTGTCACCTCAGCTGACTCACTTCTCAGTCTTCCCTCCCACTCATTTGTTTTCCGTCATGGTAGACTGGTTTTCAGTTCTCTACAATTGTATGTAAGGAGAGCAATCTTGTATACGTACGTGTTGGTCTAGATTCCTCAACTGGAATACTTTTTTCAAGACCCACCCACACTGAGCATGTATCAGGAATCCATTCTTTTTTTGCTGCTGAGTATTGACTAGATTATACCAAGTGTATTCTGTTTATTAACCTGATAATAGACATTTTGGACTGTTTTCCATTTTTGGCTATTACAAATAAAGCTGCTATGATTATTCTTGTACTAGTCTTTGTAGAGACATCTACTTGAATTTCTTTCAGGTAAATACACAGAAGTGGAAAGGCTGGGTCATATGATAGGTATGTTTTACTTTTTAAGAAACTGTATCAACATATTTTCTAAGTGGTCTCACTACTTTACATTCTTACTAGAATGAGAGTTCCAGATTCTGGACAATCTCACCAGTACCAAGCTCAGTCAGGTTGTTTTTTTTTGTTTGTTTGTTTTTCCTTTTTAGTCATTCTGATAGGTGTGTCTCATTATTATTTTGAATTTTATTTTCCTAATGATGAATGATGTTAGGCATCTTTTCAGGTGTTTATATGCTATCTACATATCTTTGGTAAAGTGCTCAAATAATTTGTCCAATATATTACCTGATTGTTTTCCTTATTACTGAATTTTGAAATTCCTTTAGATGTTCTGGAAATAAAGCCTTTATCAGATATATGTTTTGCAAAAATTCCTCCCAATCAAGTAAACATAAAGATCACAAAATGCAATCCCTATCAAATTGTCGATATTTTTCACATAACTGGAACAAAAAAAGTTTAAAATTTGTATGAAATGAAGACACAAAAGAATCCCAAATAGCCAAAACAATCTTGAGAAGGAAGAATGAAGCTGAAGGAATCAGCTTCAGATTGTACAACAAAGCTACAGTGATCAAAAAAACATGATACTGGGACAAAACAAGCATGGATAAATGGAACAGGATAGAAAATTCAGAAATAAATCTATGCACTTATGGTCAATCATTCTAAGACAAAGGAAGCAAAACATGCAGTGGAGAAAAGACAGTCTCTTCAATATGTGGTGCTGGGAAAACTAGACAGCTGCATGTAAAAGAATGAAATTAGAACACTCTCTAACACCATACACAAAAATAAGCTCAAGATGGATTAAAGGCTTAAATGTGAGACCTAGTACTCTAAAACACCTAAAGGAAAATATAGGCAGAACACTCTATTTAACACAGTTTCTTAGCATAAACTGCAGCTCTGTCTCCTAGAGCAATGAAAACAAAAGAAAAAATGAACAAGTGAAACTTAATTAAACTTAAACTTAGTTTAAACTAAACTAATTAATTTAACTAAACTTAAACTAATTAAACTTAAAACCTTTTGCAAGCAAAGAAAGTAATAAACAAAATAAAAGGACAACCCATAGAATGGGAGAAAATATTTACAAATAATGTGGCGGACAAGGGCTTAGTCTTCAAAATTTAAAAACAGCTCATGTAACTCAATATCAAAGAAATAACCCAATCAGAAAATTTGGGCAAAAGATCTAAATAGACATTTTAGGCAAAAAGACCTAAATAGGCCTAAATTTCTCTAAAAAAGACATACAGATGGCCAATAGGTGCATGCAAAAATGCTCAATATTGCTAATTATTAGAGAAATGCAAATCAAAACCACAAGATATGTCCCCCTGCGCTGGCCAGAATGACCACCGTCAAAAGACTACAGATCGCTTAATGCTGGAGAGAGTGCGGAGAAAAGGGTAAAAATTTTTCCCAGTGTAGGGAAAACACCTATACTGTTGATGAAAATGTAAATTGGTGTAGTCACTATGGAGAATGGAATAGAGGTTACTTAAAAAACTAAAACTAGAGTTACCATATGATTCAGAGCTCTTGTTTTATGTAGCCCTTTCCTTTTTAACAGTCCAGGATGGGGGAACACATGTATACCTGTGGTGGATTCATTTCGATATTTGGCAAAACCAATACAATATTGTAAAGTTTAAAAATAAAGTAAAATTAAAAAAAAATAAAATCTATTAAGAAATTAAAAAAAAAAAAAAAATAACAGTCCTGCCAACTCCAGCTTCCCTGATCTCTCTCTGTTTCGCCCTCTCAATTCAGGGAGTCCACTAAGCTCCACCTGGGTCCCCGCTCCCTTTTCCATGGCCTACAAACTCTCCCAGTACAGTAACTTGGGACACAGAGCTCACCAAGATCATCTCTTGTATCACTGGGATCACTCTCCTTCATAGTCTAATATCCAGTTTCTTGGGAAGGATTGTTTCTTGTATTTTGCACATGTTTTTTGTCTGTTTGTTGCTTTTCAGATAGGAGAGTAAATCCAAACCACTCTATCCTCATAAGAAGTGGACATTCTTTCACCTTCTTTTAAAATTAGATAAAACCTAATCTGACACTAGCATCAGAGAAATCAGAAACATCATCATTTCTACAATAATTAAAGAAAAGGTAGATACCTCTCCTAAATAGCATGTTTAGAGATAGCTTTTCTGTTTAGAAAGGCAAAAGGGAGATATGACAATCTATTTACATAGATATTATTCTTAAATTTACCAGTGAAGTGAAGTATGACTTCTTATTCTCAAATAATTAAATATCTTCTTTGTGTTCCAATACATGAAACAAGTCTTTGCAAGTTTTTTAATATTGTGGCTGAAATAATTCTAGTATTAGAAATGTTATTGACATAGATTGAAGCTTTGCACTCTTTTCTCTGAACCCAATAAATCTGAAAGCATGTACTACTTGTGAAAATTAAAGTAAGCTCACTCTATATGTATTTGTATTTATGAGTGTGTGAATATATGTAATTATGTTCTCATAATCTTTTATTTCCTTTTACAATCTATATAGTGATGGATATAGCTAAGTTTTGGAGAAGGTGATGGCACCCCACTCCAGGACTCTTGCCTGGAAAATCCAATGGACGGAGGAGCCTGGTGGGCTGCAGTCCATGGGGTCGCTAGGAGTTGGACATGACTGAGCGACTTCACTTTCACTTTTCACTTTCATGCATTGGAGAAGGAAATGGCAACCCACTCCAGTGTTCTTGCCTGGAGAATCCCAGGGACGGGGCAGCCTGGTGGGCTGCCGTCTATGGGGTCGCACAGAGTCAGACACGACTGAAGCAACTTAGCAGCAGCAGCAGCAGCATAGCTAAGTTCGCATTGTTTAAAAAATAAAATTCACCTACTTTGGTTTGACAGAAGAACTCACCAGAAATTCAGTTTTTAAATACTGACTTTATCAGTAATAGAGTATTAAAAAGCAAGCTACTCTGAGAAAAACAATATTTACAGAGGTTTGCTAGATGGATGCGCAATTTGAAGTAGTAAAACAAAGCTATCATTAAATAAAGCCAGGTCATTTGAGAGTCATAATCTCTTTATAGTATATTCTGATTAATGTCTTTTAATGGATTTGGCACTGAGTTTGGGCCAATGTCTCTTATTGTAAGATACTATCAATACACTTACATGAAATTCAATGCAGTTTATGATAAAGGTGTTTTGGAGGATATTTTCTTATTAACTGCACATTATCCTACTTAGAAGAAATCACTCTCAGATCTTAATGTCCAGGATAGCTGGCCACTGGTCTGTGCTTATTCTTATGGCTAATGTTAATCTTCTCATTGATCATTATAGCTTCTGCACAGTCTGCACAAGCTGTTAGACGTCTTAGAAAAAACAAGCAAAGTGGGTTTATGACATTGCTTTTAATTTAAAAACTCATTTCAATGAATCTATTTCATTTCTTATACTAGATAAGTAAAGCGGTGCTCAGGTTTACTCCTCGCATACTAAAGAATTCAATCTCCCAGTCCTCTAGGATTATTGATGACTGAAACATGAGGTCTGAATTCCTCTCCAGAAACTCCCCTTGGTCAGAGAGAATCAAATCACCCAAGTCCGTGTCTCTTTGCTAAGGGCAACTCATGTCAAATGATTAATCAATACAAGCATATAAAGGCCTGGAACTGTAAGTAGCTCACTCATGACCGACTCTTTTGCAACCCCATGGACTGTAGCCCACCAGGCTCCTCTGTCCATGGGATTCTCCAGGCAAGAATACTGGACCGGGCTGCCATTCCCTTCTCCAGGGGATCGCCCCAACCCAGGGACCAAATCCGTGTCTCCTGTGTCTCCTGCATTGGCAGGTGGATTCTTTACCATCTGAGCCGCCAGGAAAGTCCCAAAGGCTTGGAAAGATTTCATCAATTTTGGATAACTTTGAAGGGTCATTTCAGATTAGGAACTCTGTATGAGTTCAGATGAGGTCCTTTTGTAATGGCATCACAGTTAAATTTTTCTTTCTACACAATCCTTCACTCCATCACAGATGTTGATGCTAAGGCCAAACACCAATAAAATTTCTACATACAAATATTTATCTCAGAGCCTGTTTTTTTGTTTGTTTGTTTTTGTTTTGGTAGATGGTTCCAAGAAGCAAAGTCTAAAATGATACTCTGAACATGAGTTACTGGTTGGCTAGCTGGCAATAAGGACCAACACCCCCCCACCCCCACCCCATCCCTCCTGGTGAGTAGCAGGAATACTGTTAGTCCCTAAAAGATGGATGCAGTACAGTTGTCAGAGCAGTCACCAAAGTTCAAAATGAGATAGGACACCAGTATAATGGAATACAGTGGAAGGTATACCGGTACCTTTAGAGGTAGAAGGAAAAACATGATCATAAGGACTAGGAATTTGAATGAAAATTTCTGAGGTCAATCAACTAAGTGGAGAAATACAATGAGAAGCTGATGATGAAAAATCAACAACAGGACAAAGTGTGAAATCCAGAAGTTCCTGTTGGTTCATACAAATAAACTCTTCTTTCCTGCATCTAGAGTCTCGAAAAAGCTGAGAATCAGATATAAAAATAATTACAAGATTAGTAGAGGTACAGAGGAGGGTGCCTTTTCAATTCTAGCAGGCCTACTCTGCCACAATAAGAGGCCTGATTAGGAAGAACTGAAGCTCTGAGTCTTGCAAAAGAAGATATACAATTCAATGCTACCAATGCACTCAAGGATCTTAAATCCAGTTTCCCAGGATCTTGTGGATCTATAGACGTAATTTAGCCCTACCTGCTGAAGCCTTTATCATTTTTCCTTTGTTTGAAGACGGTGAAGCACATTCTGTTTGCACTCCCTTAGGATAAACTCTTCCATCCTTCTTGACCATAAGACAAATGACTAACCTTAAGTCTCATTTTAACCCAGGCAGGGATGCTCTGTTTCTGCAGGACCTGCTGATGCTTCAGGACCATCCAAAATATGCAGCCTGGAGACTAGAAAATATTTACATATGGGACTAGATCCTATATGTTCCAGTTAAAAGAGTGTCATCAATATAGAAGGATTTCTTCATGAAACAGGACTAAGAACCCTGAAAGATGGTACTAAAAATGCTGCCAGAATGATTCTTGTTCCCTTACAGAAAGTGATTGCCCAGAAATGCTGGGACAGATTTTTTTTTTAAGTCAGAGAAAGGTATGTTACATTAGGTGAGGAATCCCATCAGATGAATGAATGAAGACCTTAGAAGGTCCTTCACCAATGAGTTAAGAACTAGACTAACAAGAGTAGTTGGCATCATTGAGAATCTCAAAAGTAGATTTCTCTGTAGACCAAGGATGAGAATAGTAATTGCTTTTACAGCACTTTCTTGCCTTATGACAATAAGAGTGATAAAATATTGAAAAACACAGAGGCTAGTCATCTCCTCTCAACCACTTGTCAGAGGCCAGGTTGTGAAATTACTGGAACGTGCAAGAAAGCCTGAAAGGCAGCCAGAAGGACCAGATCCACATAATGCCAGAGAAACGTTTACTAAAAAAAAAAACATATTTATAGGGGCAAAACAGACAGGGATACAAAAAGGGTGCTGCTAAATCTGTAAAATCAAAGAATTCAAGTTGGGATGATAAGGAGGCTGAGAGCTATACATCACAATAAAAACTCATGATCCCTTTACCAAAAAGAAACTAGAGCAGACATAAACAGCAGTTTCCTTAGTCTGGCACAAGAGACTTACGTTCCTTTCCTAGGAAAACCATACATGAGGGAAAGAAAAGTGACCAAACATTTTGAGGAACCAAAGCCTCACTATATCTGCTGCTAAAGTAAGACTTCATTGGGGTACACGTGTCTCTTTCAAGTCTGATTTCCTCAGAGTGTATGCCCAGCAGTGGGATTGCTGGATCATAAGTCAGTTCAATTTCCAGTTTTTTAAGGAATCGCCACACTGTTCTCCATAGTGGTTGTACTAGTTTGCATTCCCACCAACAGTGTAAGAGGGTTCCCTTTTCTCCACACCCTCTCCAGCATTTATTGCTTGTAGACTTTTGGATGGCAGCCATTCTGACTGGCGTGAAATGGTACCTCATAGTGGTTTTGATTTGCGTTTCTCTGATAATGAGTGATGTTGAGCATCTTTTCATGTGTTTGTTAGCCCTCTGTATGTCTTCTTTGGAGAAATGTCTATTTAGTTCTTTGGCCCATTTTTTGATTGGGTCATTTAGTTTTCTGGAATTGAGCTGTAGGAGCTGCTTGTATACTTTTGATATTAGTTGTTTGTCAGTTGCTTCATTTGCTATTGTTTTCTCCAATTCTGAAGGCTGTCTTTTCACCTTGCTTATAGTTTCCTTTGTTGTGCAGAAGCTTTTAAGTTTAATTAGGTCCCATTTGTTTATTTTTGCTTTTATTTCCAATATTCTGGGAGGTGGGTCATAGAGGATCCTGCTGTGATGCATGTCGGAGAGTGTTTTGCCTATGTTCTCCTCTAGGAGTTTTATAGTTTCTGGTCTTACGTTTAGATCTTTAATCCATTTTGAGTTTATTTTTGTGTATAGAAAGTTCATCGCAACACTGTTTATAATAGCCAGGACATGGAAGCAACCTAGATGTCCATCAGCAGATGAATGGATAAGAAAGCAGTGGTACATATACACAATGGAGTATTACTCAGCCATTAAAAAGAATACATTTGAATCAGTTCTAATGAGGTGGATGAAACTGGAGCCTATTATACAGAGTGAAGTAAGCCAGAAAGAAAAACACCAATACAGTATACTAATGCATATACATGGAATTTAGAAAGATGGTAACAATAACCCTGTCTGTGTACAAGACAGCAAAAGAGACACTGATGTATAGAACAGTCTTTTGGATGCTGTGAGAAAGGGAGAGGGTGGGATGATTTGGGAGAATGGCATTGAAACATGTATAATATCATATATGAAATGAGTCACCAGTCCGGGTTTGATGCAGGATACTGGATGCTTGGGGCTGGTGCACTGGCATGACCCAGAGGGATGGTATGGGGAGGGAGGAGGGTTCAAGATGGGGAACACATGTATACCTGTGGCGGATTCATTTTGATATATGGCAAAACCAATACATTATTGTTAAGTTAAAAAAGAAAAGAAAAGAGAAAAAAAAATAAATAAAGTAGGGCTTCAGGGGGCCATGTGATCTATGGAATTTTAGTTTGACACAATGAACTGAAATTATAATGTTGAAATGGTAATTCTTAATGGGATGGTAATAGGAGGTAGGACCTTTGGGTGATATTTAGGTCATAAAGGTGAAGTCCTCATGAATGGAATTACTGCCCTTATAAAAGGGACATTTGAAAGCTCTCTCTCTCTCTTTCTATTATATGAGGATTTCATGCCACAGAAGCTAAAATTTGCACTCTTTTAGGTTACAGCCTCTAACCATTTAGCAGCCTTTCAGGAGGTCAAATCCCATGCACTCAGGGTTTTTCCAGAGAGCATAGGTGTAGTTTTGAGTGCAGAGTGCTGAGAAAGAAAGAGACAGAGATAAAACAAAGAGCAGATGAATGAGAAAAATCTGAAAAGATATTCAAGATATATGACTAATACACCTAGCAAAATGCTCCATTATTCTCTCTAGATTCTTCTTTATATCTAAAATATTGTGCAATGATTAAAGAAATGCATAATGAATGAGAATTGTAAAAACAGAAATTCACCAAACTTTAGAAACATCACTGAAACTACACTTTTTATAGGTGAACATAACTGAATACAAAGAGCCCATCACACACTAGCAGGCACCCACACACACTCATGTGCAAAAATAATTCAGAGTGGAAAGACAGAAGAAAAAAATGAACCAAGTGTTATTTCAATACCAACTAGTGGCCACAAATCCTAACAGAGAGTAAATGTTTGGCTCTTGGCAAAACGCTGTCCACAGAAGCATATTGCTTGCATACATTTAAAAGATAACCAACTTATTTTAAATTTTTCTCAGCAACCTAACTTTCCAGGACAGCAACACATTCTGTACACAAGGTTTCACAAGATGATAACATACCAGCTTCAATTTGACATGGAGGTAGGGAGATGTACACAGTACTTTGGGACCATCCAGGAGGCTGTGAAAGCCTGCTAGGACTACTGGTTGGAAACTTTGATACAGTCACAAGTGTGAATAAAAATAAGGATGATGCAGGTGGGAATGAATATTTAAATCTAAGAATATATGTTAGAAAACTTCTGGTTTCTTAAGGACTATGAGGTTATTTATTTTTTGTTTGTTTGTTTGTTTTGTTCTTCCCTTCTCCTTATTCACCCAATCACTGATCTGTAGAAATGAACCAAGGTAGTGGAGTTACAGTTTGGAATTGTAATTGGGATAGTAACAACCATGACCAGCTATGACTATAAACAAATCCCTTTTTCTCTTTCTTAAGGTCACCAAGAGGGTGAACCTGCCAGTTCAAGAGGTAAAAAAGAGTGTTAGCATATAATAAGAATTAATAAGAATTTTCTCTTCATGGTCATTGAAAGATGGAAATCAATGCAATCATCTAAATGTGCGTTGTTCAATTTTGCTTGTCATGGTAATCTCAGTGACTAAAAAATTATATTTAAAGCAAAACAAAATATATTTCTTGATCCATTAACATTCTTAACAGATTCTTACAGAGTTATAAGAGTGAAATCATAGTTTGCATTTTTACTCATATACATGTATTTTTTCTATTAAATAATGTGGGGCATATAAAAAACAAATTCTCTATATTTAAAATGTAAAGAATTCCCCAAAAGTCTGAAACATATGCTTCCTCCTCCTGTCTTTCCTAATGGTGCCAAGCCACATATAATTTTAAGTTAAGATGCTTGGTTGCCAACACCTTAAGGAAAGAGCTTCTTTTGCTCATCATGTTGTTCCCAAACCCAACATTGGTCAATAAAAATATGTTTGAATAAATAAATAGAAAGTATCACAGCTAGTAGATAAGTGGTATATTGTAATACTAAATATAGGACTGTAATATACAGTAGTATTTAAAACCTAAGTTTCATGAAAGTAGTGAGGGAAGCTGGCTAGAAATTAAATATGTAACTGATATATATAAAACTGTGAAAATCTTCTTATGGATGAAACAATGTATGTACATGTGGGTAGGTGTGAATTATACATTTCCATCTAATACCTTGTTGTAACAAGATAACAATTAGATTAGTAGCATATTGTAAGATCTCATGCTAAGAAAAAAACTTCACAAAAATTCTATCTTTTCATATTGCTCTGTTATATAAGCCAGCTAGAGGAGACTGCTATCATTTTAATATGAAATACTAGCATTGTTGGTGTGGCAGTAAACTCAGTGCTATTTATGACTTCAGATTTAGATATAAGATGATTGCTTAACTTTAGTTTCTATGACTTCTACAAGCATTAAGCTTGATTGAACCTCATGCTATATAGTACTGACAAATGAATCAACAAAAATGTTGATGTAAATCAAAATTATAGTATTTAAGACAGTATCTGACTCTACATTTAGTCTAGCATTCACAAAGTACTTTTGCTTTAATTTAGAAATGATATTTAGTACCAAAACATACAAAGTAATCTTGGTAATTACTTGTAAAAGTGTTCAGTCATATTACAGGTCTTTACTGTTCATTGACTATAATTATGTTAGATATACACAATAAATATCTGACAAGTACCATAAGACAGGTGTATTTTTTATTTTTTCTGTCACTGAAACAACAATTTTGAAAATGTTTAGTTGTATATAGGTAAGCAAAGTATAAGAACACATTTACTTAAAGATTTGGAATAAAGATTAAAACTCACAATGCTCAGTTGAATATGTTGAGAATAAAGAATTTCAGCTTGGGAGTTGCTAACAATCATTACATCTTCTGTATTTCTGTAGCACAAAACTGGAGGATAAAATTTACCATTCATAATAGATCAAAAAATAAAATGTATCCTGGAAAATTTCAATGAAGAACATGCAAATCTTTTCTGAATAAAAGTATAAAACATTAAGGAGGGATATAAAAGAAGACAAATAAATGAAGAAATATTGTTAATGAATAAGAAAAAGTGGTGGTGTTAAGATGACAATTAAGTTACACTATTTTTTCATTCCTAAAAAAAATCCTTTGGAGATTTTATAACTATTGCATAATATTTTTGTTTGTATATACATTTATTAAGATATGAGAACAGAAAAAATCTGAATAGAAAATGGAGAAGGCTAAACATTACATTGCCAAATATCAAAATATATGCTAAACATAAATCACTGCAAATACAAATTGTTAGTTGCTCAGTGGTGTCTGACTCTGCAATCCCATGGACTGCATGGAACCCACCAGGTTCCTCTGCCCATGGAATTCTCCAGGCAAGAATACTGTAGTGGGTTGCCATTCCCTTCTCCAGGGGATCTTCCTGACTCAGGGATCAAACTCTGGTCTCCTGCATTGAAGGAAGACTCTTGATTGTCTGAGCCACCAGAAAAGCTCTCAAATAATATAATAATATCCAAATTATGAAAAGTTATCGGAGAAGGCGATGGCACCCCACTCCAGTACTCTTGCCTGGAAAATCCCACAGACGGAGGAGTCTGGTAGGCTGCAGTCCATGGAGTCACGAAGAGTCGGACACGACTGAGCGACTTCACTTTCCCTAGGAAAAGTTATATGAATGGAACAGAATGTAAATTATTTTCTAAAATAACCAGGATATTTTGCTATAAACTTTCTGGAAAGTCAATAAATTATTTTAATGTTATTCATGTGTCTGCATAAATAATTAAAATATGTATACATCTAGAAATAGAATGAAATTCAACTAAAATGGCAAATAAGGGGAATGATAGTTATATAAATGACAAAGCAATGAATAATTCTTACAAAAGAATAATTAACAAATGTTTGTAATTCTGAAAATGTCTTTGTTGTTTAAAAAAAAGTATTATATGCCAAGATGCTAAACAGTAGCTATTTTTGTCCTTTTCAAAACAGTTCTCTGTTTTTCTGCAGCCAGGAAATGTTCTCCACTTTTAAGGACTGCTGTAATTAGATTAAAACGTTGGAAAATTGCAAGGATTTTCTGTTATTGTCATAACAAATGACCACACATTTAGTGGCTTAAAATAAAGCAGATTTATTACCTTATAGTTCTGGGGAGCGGAAGTCTGAAACAGGCTAAAATCAAGGTGTCGGCATGTCTGCCATCCTCCTGATGGTCCAAGGAGCATGTTTCCTTCCCTTTTCAGTTTCTAAAGGCCATAGGCATTCTGTGGTCAACAGAAGATGGAGGCGATCTTCAAATTCAGAAGTTTATAATCTTCACTTCCCTCTCTGACTCACTTCCTCTTCTGCATCCTTCACTCACTTTAAAGGACCCTCTTTATTATATTGAGTCCACCCTGATAATTCAGGACAGTCTCTTCATCTCACAGTCCTTAACCCTGACCCCATCTGGAAAGTCACTTTTACCATATAAGTAACATAAACAAAAGTTCCTATGATTAGAGAATGAATATCTTTAGGGGATCCATTATTCTGTCTTGCATAATGTGTTAAACTTATTAGTGAGCTTAAGGGGACTTTTGGTATGTTTTTCGTCTTTTCATTTTCTGAAAAGAATACACAATTATTTAGTTATACAACTAAAAAATAAAAAAAAAAGATAGGTTCAATGCAGGATGCTGGATGCTTGGGGCTGGTGCACTGGGACGACCCAGAGGGATGGTATGGGGAGGGAGGAGGGAGGAGGGTTCAGGATGGGGAACACATGAGAAATAAAGGAATAAAAAATTAAAAAAAGAAAAAAAAAAAAAAAAGATAGGAAGAAATCCAAATTGAAAATAATGCCCTAGATTAGGTGTCCAGAGATTCACATTCATAACGGTGCCTATTCTGGTAACTCTTTGTATATCTGTGAGCAAGTTACTTTCAAGGTTCCGCTATTTAATTTCTTAATGTAAAATTACCGAGTTTAAAATGAAAAGATGTACAACTTTCATCTGAGGACTGAAAACCTGGACTAGGACTCCGCAACTTTATGAGATAGCTCTGACTGGAATGGCAATGTAGGCAGAAAAGCAAGCGAATGTTCTCCAGCAGAACACTAAAGGCACTTTTAAAGTTGTTGCTAAGTCTGTTGGGTGTTATTTGGAATGCTTTCTCTGTGTTTTCCATGTTCACTTGTATTGTGGATAATTAAAATCCACATATAATACAAAATTCATTTACTCAGATGACACTTACATAGCAACTAGTTTATGCTAGACATTATATTAGAGGAATACTTCTATGCCATAAGTAATATAAATAAAACAAATATACATTGTTGAATGATAAGCACAAAGATGAAACAGACATATTTCTGTGTCATAAGGCAGTTAAACTTTAGTTGAGAAGAAAGAGTAACCACCTCTCTGAAGGCAGAGACTATGTTTCTGGGCTCTGTATCCCCAAGTCCTCTAGCACTCTGCCATTACTGCCATCCAAGACCCCCTTTTTACATGACTGATGGTTAAAAGAAACTCATGGGCTATTTCCTTTCCTAGCTTTCGTCTTACATAGCCAATGATTTATTTCACATAGATCATTTGGATGGGTAAAAGGAAGCCATAAGTCAACATGTTCCAGATTCATTGATTCAACCATGTTTCTGTCTTTAACACTAATCCTTTTCAAGGATTTCTAATGTCAGTGAATGGCACCAGACTTCTTTTGCAGCCAGAACCCTGAGTCATTCCTGATATTTAACCTCTTTCACCCACTCTATCACTCAGGGTACCAGCAGCAAACAGATGGGACATTCATTAGAATAACTCTAAAATATTTTAACTATGGGAGTCTTCATAAAGGGTGGACAGTAAGGAACAGTACAGTATCCTGGGAATCTTTGCCACCTCTGACCAAAAGAGCCACTAGAATCCAGAAGGAAAGAGTCCTGCAGATCGGCTGACTTAAAAGAAGCAGCAATTTTCTTTGAGAATGGAGCCATTCAAGGCAACCCTACAGGGAGGTAGCCAGGGGAAGAAATGTCCTTACCTAACTGACTTACATCCGTTGTTTTCCTGTTGATTCCCACTATTAGCTAGACCAATACAAAAGCCAAAGACTAGGGAGCCACTGCTGTGGTCTATACAGGTCAGCCTCCCCTGGGACAAGAGGAGAGTGGCAGACAGGTGAGTGAATTTAAAGAAGCAAACTGAGTAAGCACAGTGCTGTTCCCCGTTTCTCTGCCACCAAGTCTCATAAATATGTATTTAATTTGTCAGTTTCCTCCTACCTTCCCTAATACCACCACTAATCTGGTACATCTATGATAATCCACAATTTAAAAATAATTTTTTAAGTTCTTTCTAAATTAGTTTCGTCTTATTATTCTGACCCTTCCAGCTTCACACAATGCATATAAATCATGCCCCCTTCCCTAATTAAAGGATATCAATATTTTGATATTAGGATAAAAGTCAGAGTCCTTAAAATGTCCCCTCTCTGACAAATTCTCCTATTTCTCATTACCTACTTAACTCCTCTTTTTCCTTCAGATCTATGTTCAGTCCTCACTCCCTCTTCCAAGTAACCCTGTTTTTTTCTGAAAAATCACTTATTATTCACATCCATAGCATGACTGACTTCTACTGGTAATATTTATTATTTTTGTAATATAACATTCATTTGAACAATTCTTGATTTCTCCTATAATGTAACTGTGTCTCATTTTGCCTTAGTATTACATCCTCAATGCTGGGATGGAACTAAAAATAAAATATTGTAAAACACTGTAAAACACAGTGAACCATAATGAATTTACCTTAATGAATAAATGTCCTAACTAACAATTCCATCAACTTACTTTTCCCCCACAATATACATAATAGATGATGTTCACACATGTGATATACTTGCCCGAATGTTATGAGGTTTTCGTAAGTCTCTTCACAAACAGCTTATCCTCTCTTCATCTCGCCCAAAAACAAAGTTGGATATCTTGCTGAAATGACCCTAAACAGGGTTGATTTAGACTGAATTAGACTCTCTTCTGCTGGGAATTCTACCTTATACCTTGCCCCAGTCTCAGACCTTCCTTTGGCTGTAGGCTTCTTGTCAGGAGGGTCTTAGTTGAACTGTCACTTTCTCAGTGAAATCTGCCCTAATGATACAGTGTCAGTCACTATAACACCACACTGTTTTCTTTCCTCTGTATCACATAGCATGATCAAAATCTGTCCTGTGACTATCTTGCCTATATGTAACATATATATGAAAAAATCTGTTCTGTGACTATCTTGCTTTACGTAACATATATAATATATAAAACTCTGTGGACTGCAGCCCACCAGGTTCCCCTACCAACAGGATTCTCTAGGCAAGAATACTGGAGTGGGTTGCCATGCTCTCCTCCAAAGGATCTTCCCAACCAGGGTATCAAACGTGTGTGTGTGTGTGTGTGTGTGGGCTTCCCAGGTGGGACTAGTGGTAAAGAACCTGCCTTGCTGATGCAGAAATGGATTGAAAAGAATTCTTTGAGATCTCCTTTTGAAATATATATATATGTATATATATACATATATATATATACACACACACACACACTCACACACAGTAGAGAAAGACTGTACATATTGGAGATATCTATTAGAGTTTAAAAGAATATTGACATCCTATAAAGAAAGAAGAACCAAAAATATCCAAGTCACAATATTCAACTTGGTGTTCAAGATTAGAACAGAGGACAAATATCTGCTTTCGTTTATAAAAAAATATTTTTAAGGTACATCATTTCAGTTTTAACATGTTATTCCTAGTAACAGGCTGTACTTCATGGAAATTACACAATGGGTCTCTCTTTCTCTAACAATTCATATATATCATCTTGTCAAAACTGTGTGTGTGTGTGTGTGTGTGTTTAATTGTACTTTATTGACAGAAAAGCAAAGATCACAAATAATTGAAGGTGTTCTGACAAATTCTTATAGTGAAACTAACAGCAGGATCTACCGTATTACACAATTTGAGGTTTCTCTCTTATTTCCCTCAAAAAATTAAGGAATTAAAAGCAAACGACTGTTACCAGTGTTTTAAGTACATTTACCTTAAATATATGGAGTGGGTTAAGTTCCTCAATGATCTAGACTCAAAAAAATCCATAAATATATTTTTATTCTTTATCTATACTTGGTTTCTATCTCAAGCTCCAATTCCTTATGGTGGTAAAAAAACATCTTGTCAGTTTGGCATGCTGCTGCTGCTGCTGCTGCTAAGTCGCTTCAGTTGTGTCCGACTCTGTGCAACCCCATAGATGGCCACCCACCAGGCTCCCGCGTCCCTGGGATTCTCCAGGCAAGAACACTGGAGTGGGTTGCCATTTATTTCTCCAATTTGGCATAAGTTGTCTTAAATCTTGCCCTCCACAGAACTGATTACTTTTCCCAGGAATAATGTTACCCACCAATATCCATTCTACTACACAGATATGGTAGACAGATAATGGTACAACCATTTTTCTTGCACAGAGGTTGGCTTTGAAATGAATATGTGAATTATTTCTGGTTGACAAGGTATGAGTGGAAAACGTCTTGGAGAAGGACGTTTATAATGGTTTTCTTGTCTTGTTTATAATGGTTTTCTCATGCCTAAAGAGTCAAAAAGTATCAATTCTCTTGCCTTTCTCTGTTTTTTCGGTAATGCATAAAATAGCTACACCCAACTTGATATTAGCTTGCAGACAAAGCCAATCCCAGAAATAGGCAATGCCAAGAGAATCTCTGAAAAGTAGAATAAGAAACTTGCCATCACAACTAAAGTCATTTTACCTCTAGATTTCTTATTAAGTTAAAAACAATAAATTTGCTTATTACTTACCATAGTTTGAGCCTTTACTTTATAGCAAATACTAAAGTTAATTTAAAGATGAGGAAATCCAGTTTAGAAAAATCCTGTGATTTCCTCCTTAAAGCCAAAGAACGAGTTCAGGAGGTCAGATACCAATACAGATATTTGACCCAAGAAATTTCAACCTCTCCTCTACGTAGTGCTTTGACACATATCAATTATCATGGAGCTTACAGTTTCTTCTATATGGCCTCATAAAATTTAAAGCAGCCACTTCCTGAAACTAACAATCAAATCCTAGTCCCTCTTCTCACTTACTAAATAAAGCATAGTTTGGGAAATATAATTAGAAAATTATATATCTGTAAACTGGCGATACCATTTCTAAAACAAGAGCCTTGAGAAAAAAGATCTATGCAGTCTAATCTAAGTGTCTCCATCTTCTTGTCACCTAGGCAAAAAAATAAATAAAAATTAAAAAATTCTACCATAAGTTAGGAAGAGAGGTAAAAATGCAGAATATTGCAGATTCACTTGGAGCTCTAAATATTAGTTTCTCAAAATGGAAAGACAACCTATGGACTAGGATAAAATATCTGCAAATGATACGAATGACAAAGTCTTAACTTCCAAAATAAACAAACAGCTCATACAGCTTAATATAAAAATAAATCCAATCAAACAATGGGAAGAAGACCTAAACAAACATTTCTCCAGAGAAGATATACAGATGGCCAGAAGTCACTTGAAGAGATGCTTAAATACACTAATTATTGATACTAGAGAAATATGAATCAAATCTAACAATGAAGTTATAACCTCACACTGGTTAGAATGGCCATTGTAAACAAGCCTACAAATAATAAAGAATGTAGAGGGTATGGAGTAAAGAAAACCCTCCTACACTCTTGGTTGGAATGTAAATTGTGAAGCCACTATAGAAAACAATGTAGAGGTTTCTTAAATAAATAGAGTTATCATATGATCCAGATATCCCACTCCTGGGCATACACTCAGAAAAGATAAAAACTAATTTGAAAAAAAAATACGTGCACTCCAGTGTTCACAGTAGTACAATGTGCAATGGCCAAGATACGGAAGCAACCTAAGTTGCTTCCATCGATAGATGTATGGATAAAGAAGATTTGGCATGTATATATACACAAAGGACTATTATTTAGCCATAAAAAGAATGAAATATTGCCATTTGTAACAACATGGATGGACCTAGAAATTATCACGCAAAGGGAAATAAATCAGACAAAAATATATCAGTATATCATTTATATGAGGAATCTAAAAAAGTATACAAATGAACTTTTTACAAAAGATAAACAGACTCACAGAAATAGAAAATAAGCATGACTATCAAAGAAAAAGTGAGAGGAAGGGATAAATTAGAAGTTTCTGATGAACAGAACAGATATATATACCATAATATAGAAGGAGATAAAAAACAAGCATTTGCTGTAGAGCAAAAGGAACCCTCCTATACTCTTGGATGGAATGTAAATTGTGCAGCCACTATAGAAATATCTTGTAATAACAGAATGGAAAAGAATTTGGGAGATATTCTTTAATTATTTCAATTTGAATACCCCATCACCTTACTATCCCTGTTATGTATTTTATTCATATTCTAGGCACTGTTTAAATGTGTCAAATATCAATCCCTTCAACTGGAATCTAAGTTCCATAAGGAAAAGAATATTTGCTTCCAAATTCCACAATTTGGTTCACAGATATAATTTCATATAATACAATAATTTGTTTAATACATGATCAAATTGCCACATGCTTGGTCTAAAAATAAAAAAGACATCAAAGCATGTTTTGAGTGTAATTGAGTGCTCAAACTAGGCAAGGAACTAGGCTAAATGTGATACACACTGTTTGATTTAACTCTCAAAATAAGCCTGTAAGGTGGGCTTTCTGAGAGAACTCAAGTTGAGAGATATTAAACGACTTATCTAACGGAAAATGGGTAGTACACAGACAGAGCGTGAGATCATGAAAACTCTTACAGTAGAATGTGTTGACATCTTTGTTGGGAAATCAATTCAAACAAGACACACAAGGATAAACTATTGTAAGGTGTTTGCGAAGGTAGTTTCATGAACAACTAGTATAAAAACCACATTGAGTTCAGTTCAGTTCAGTCGTTCAGTCATGTCCTACTCTTTGTACTCACATGGATTGCAGCACACCAGGTATCCCTGTCCATCACCAACTCCCTGAGTTAACTCAAACTCATGTCCATGGAGTCGGTGATGCCATCCAACCATCTCATCCTCTGTCATCCCCTTCTCCTATTGCCTTCAATCTTTCCCAGCATCAGGGTCTTTTCAATGAGTCAGTTCTTTGCATCAGGTGACCAAAGTTTTGGAGTTTCAACTTCAAAATCAGTCTTTCCAATGAATATTCAGGACTGATTTCCTTTAGGGTGGACTGGATGAATCTCCTTGCAGTCCAAGGGACTCTCAAGAGTCTTCTCCAACACCACACTTCAAAAGCATCAATTCTTTGGTGCTCAGTTTTCTTTGTAATCCAACTCTCACATCCATACATGACTACTGGAAAAACTATAGCTTTGACTAGATGGACTTTGTTGGCAAAATGTCTCTGCTTTTTAATATGTTGTCTAGGTTGGTCATAACTTTTCTTCCAAAGATTAAGCATATTTTAATTTCATGGCTCCAGTCACCATCAGCAGGGATTTTGGAGCACCCCCCAAAATAAAGTGTGTCACTGTTTCCATTGTTTCCCCATCTATTTGCCATGAACTGATGGGACCAGATGCTGTGATCTTAGTTTTCTGAATGTTGAATTTTAGACGAACTTTTTCACCCTCCTCTTTAACTTTCATCAAGAGGCTCTTTAGTTCTTCTTCACTTTCTGCCATAAGGGTGGTGTCATCTGTGTATGTGAGGTTATTGATATTTCTCCCAGCAATCTTAATTCCAGCTTGTGCTTCATCCAGACTGGTGTTTCTCATGATGTATTCTACATGTAAGTTAAATAAGCAGTGTTACAATATACAGCCTTGACATACTCCTTTCCTGATTTGGAACAAGTTTGCTGTTCCATGTCCAGTTCTAGCTGTTGCTTATTGACCTGCATACAGTTTACTCAGGAGGCAGGTCGGGTGGTCTGGTATTCCCATCTCTTGAAGAATTTTCCACAGTTTGTTGTGATCTATACAGTCACAGACTTCAGCATAGTCAGTAAAGTAGAAGTAGATGTTTTTCTGGAACTCTCTTGCTTTTTTGATGATCCAACAGATGTTGGCAATTTGATTTCTGGTTCCTCTGCCTTTTCTAAATCCAGCTTGAACATCTGGACATTCATGATTCACATACTGTTGAAGCCTGGCTTGCAGAATTTTGAGCATTACTTTGCTAGCATGTGAGATGAGTGCAACTGTGTAGTAGTCTGAACATTCTTTGGCACTGCCCTTCTTTGAGATGGGAATGAAAATTAACCTTTTCCAGTCCTGTGGCCACTGCTGAGTTTTCCAAATTTGCTGGCATATTGAGTGCAGCACTTTCACAGCATCATCTTTCAGGATTTGAAATAGCTCAACTTGAATTCCATCACCTCTACTAGCTTTGTTTGTAGTGATGCTTCCCAAGGCCCACTTGACTTCAGACTCCAGGATGTCTGGCTCTAGGTGAATGATTGCACCAATGTGGTTATCTGGTTCATGAAGATCTTTTTTGCATAGTTCTGTGTATTCTTGCACCTCTTAATATCTTCTGCTTCTGTTAGGTCCATATCATTTCTGTCCTTTATTTAGCCTATCTTTACATGAAATATTCCCTTGGTATCTCTAATTTTCTTGAAGAGATTTCTAGTCTTTCCCATTCTATTGTTTTCCTTTATTTCTTTGCATTGATCACTGAGGAAGGCGTTCTTATATCTCCTTGCTATTCTTTGGAACTCTGCACTCAAATGGGTACATCTTTCCTTTTCTCCTTTGCCTTTCACTTCTCTTCTTTTCTCAGCTATTTGTAAGGCCTCCTCTGACAACCACTTTGTCTTTTGCATTTCTTTTTCTTTGGGGTGGTCTTTCTTGACCACTTCCTCCTATACAATGTCATAAATCTCTGTCTATATTTCTTCAGGCACTCTGTATATCAGATCTAATCCCTTGAATCTATTTGTCACTTCCACTGTATACTTGTAAGGGATTTGATTTAGGTCATACCTGAATGGGCTAGTGGTTTTCCCTACTTTCTTCAATTTAAGTCTGAATTTGGCAATAAGGAGTTCATGATTTGAGCCACAGTCGGCTCCCAGTCTTATTTTTGCTCACTGTATACAGCTTCTCTATCTTTGGAATATAATCAATCTGATTTTGGTTTTGACTGTCTGGTTATGTCCATGTGTAGGGTCTTTTCTTGTGTTGTGGGAAGAGGGTGTTTGTTATGTCCAGTGCGTTCTCTTGGAAAAACTCTATTCACCTTTGCCCTCCTTCATTTTGTATTCCAAGGCCAAATTTGCCTGTTACTCCAGGTGTTTCTTGACTTCCTACTTTTGCATTCCAGTCCCCTATAATAAAAAGGACATCTTTTTTGGTTCTCAGTTCTAGAAGTTCATGTAGTTCTTCATAGAACCATTCAACTTCAGCTTCTTCAGCATTAGTGGTTGGGGCATAGACTTGGATTACTGTGATATTCAGCGGTTTGCCTTGGAAACAAACAGAGATCATTCTGTCTTTTTGAGATTGCATCTAAGTACTGCATTTTGGACTCTTTTGTTCTTTTTAAAGTGGGAAAAGTCACGTATTTCTGATAAAGAATCTAGGTCTTTATCAGGTTCCCACTATAATAGATGCCAATCTAAGACTTCTAAGGAGGGGGGGGAGCAGGAAACTGTATGGAGTATATTTTACGAAGTCTATGGATTAGAAGTGTGACATTTCCGCATTCTGGTTTGAGAGCCTCTTCACTTCATATCTATTTTCTGGCTCATGCTATCCTTGCTCTGGTTTCAAGGTGTTGGCTACACCCCTTAGCTAAATGCTTTCAGTATCCTAACCTTGTTTCCTTCTTGATTTCAGCTTTACAATTCCAGTGCTTCCTTTTTGCTTTTAGTTTATCTTAAGAAGCTCTATTTCTACCATGTCCGTTATCTGTTGTTCTGTGTCAATGTTATTTAAAAGTGATGATGAAAATTATGTTTCACTGATTTATTTATACTAATAATTTGGTTGTCAGGATGTGTTCTTACTGTAATGACAATTTTTACATAGGTTCACACACTGTGGAGACCCAATCCATAATAAGTAAGCAGTTCAAGTCATCAAAAGGAAGAAATCCACAGTGGATCAGTGCTGTTAACAACAGTGCTTCCTAAAATGGTTCTGAATCTACAGTCTTGGCTCTGTCTATATAGTTTAAGCCTCTGATCCATTATTTCTGGATTTTTACCTATTTTGGAGTCATTGGTTTTCTGATTGCTAAATTCTGTTTTGAACCTGTAGAATCCTGAGTAATGATCTGCACTATCCTATCTGAAGGTTACCCATCCTAAGACAACTCTATTAAAAAAAAAGAGAGAGAGAGAGAGAGTTCCTTTAAATTTGGCTCATTGAAGATTGATTTGAAATATCTTACCATCACCTTATCATCACACACACACACACACACACAAATAAAATCTCCCTTTCTAAGTTAAGAATGGTACTTTGCCTCAGAGAGACATTTTATCTTATTAGGCAAGCTTCCCTGAGAGCTCAGTTGGTAAAGAATCCACCTGAAATGCAGGAGACCCTGGCTTGATTCCTGGGTCAGGAAGATCTGCTGAAGAAGGGATAGGCTACCGTTCCAGTATTCTTGGGCTTCTCTGGTGGCTCAGCTGGTAAAGAATCTGCCTGCAAAGTAGGAGACCTAGGTTTGATCCCTGGGTTGGGAAGATCCCTTGGAGAATGGAAAGGCTACCCACTCCAGTATTGTGGCCTGGAGAATTCCATGGACACAACAAGTTGGACACGACTGAGCAACTTTCACTGTCACTATCTATCAGGCACTATCTATCTATCTAATACCAAACAGTTATTTCCTACAAAATGAGGTATGTATAAAAATTTAGAGATACATTTTCAAGATTTTCTCTAGATTTATCATCACTGGTACAAGGAAGAACAAAAATATGCTAGGTCATCAGAAAAGGTAAAAAATGATCTAAAGTTCATTCCAGGCAGCTTATTGTTTTTAACGGCTACTTAAACCTCTTATCTGTGTCTCTTCTCTGAGTAGTATTAACACTTCCATAGTATTCAGCATTGATTCACAATATGTCTAAAAGTGGAAGCTTTTTCACCTCAGGGATTATTCTAAAATATTGGTGCATTTAGCAAATGCACCAAAAATGTGAATAAATTAAAGACCTTTACAGTGAAAACCAAAAAACATTATTGGAAGAAATTGAGAAATGTATAATGAATTATAATATGCCAATGGGTTCAGAAGCTCAACCTTCTTAACATATCAGTTTTCTTCAAATTGACTTATAAATTCAACAAAAGTCTAAATGCTCAACACAATTTCTTCCTGAAATTGGCAATCTGATTTTAAAATTTACAAAATAATGGAAAAAACATAGAATAGATATGATGGGGAGAATTCCAAAGTTATTCCCCAAATTTCCACCCCTGAGTATATCTGCCCTGTATAATCTCTAGTCCTTGAAAGTGGGTGGGCCTGTGACTATAACAGATATTTTACAGGTTACAGTACATTACATGGCAAAGGTAAAGGGATATTGCAAATGTAACGAAGGTCAGATGACTTTAAATTAATCAAAAGGGAGAATACCCTGAGTGGGCCTGACCAGGTCAGGTGAGACCTTCAAAAGCACTGGACACTTCCTGAAGGAAGAGATCTGGAACACGTGAGCATGTGAGGTCCTATACAAGGGGCCATGTAGCAAGAAGCTGATGATGGCTTTTTACAGTTAAGAGTGGTCCCTGGCTAGACAGTTAGCAAGAAAACAGGGACAAAGTCCTACAGCCTCAAGGAATAAAATGTTTCCCAAAATCTCATTGAGCTTGGAAGGGGACTCTGAGATCCAGGTGAGAACACAGTCCTCGCAAACTCCTTGATGTCAACCTTGAGAATTTGAGAGGAGAATTCAGTTATGCTATGCTCAGACTTCCTCCCTAAGGAAACTGTGAAATAATAAATTGATGTCTTAAACCACTAAAGTTCTGACAATTTGTCACTCAGCAATATAAAACTAATACACCAATACAATTTTGAAAAGTAACAGCAAAGTTGGAGAATATATACCACCTGATTTTAAGACGTATGAAGCCACAATAATCTAGACTGCTTTGTATTGTTGAGCAGCTATGCATAATGATCAATGAAATAGAATAAGAAGACCTGAAACTAGACTTAGACATACAGTGTAAATTGATTTTTAGGTAATTTAATGGTGAATGATAATCTTTTCAACAAATGGTGCTGGAACAATTTGATATCCATATGAAAAATATGAACCCTGACCATTCATACCATGAAGTAAAACTTCTAGAAGATAACATAGTAGAAAAATCTTAGTGACATTTTCTTAGGCAAAGATTTCAGAAATAGGACCAAAAAATAAACCCACAAAAGAAAATACTCATCATAATTTGAATTTCAAAACTGAAAACTTTAGCTCTTTATAAGATACTTTTAAGAATATAAAAAATGCAAGCCACAGTACAGTATATTTGAAAAATATCCAAGAAGCTATGGCAATATAGGATATAAAAATAACTCATATAACTCAATTATAGGCAGGCAAAAAATCCCATTAAAATGGACAAATTTTTTAAGTAAATACAGACAAGGAAAATATAATAGTGGTAAATAAGTACATACAACAGTATTCAATATCATTAATTATTAGGGAAAACTAAATTATAACTACAGTGACTTCCCTGTGGTCCAGAGTCTAAGCCTCTGTGCTCCCAGTGCAGGGGTCCCAGGTTCCACTTCTGGTCAGAGAACTAGATCCCGCATGCTGCAACTAAGAGTTCTCATGCCTCAACTAAAGATTCCATGTAGTACAACTGAGACCCAGCACAGCCAAATAAGCAAATAAATATATATATATTTAAATCTATGCACTATTGAAAAAACAAAACAACAATAAAGCACCACTATATTCCTAGCAGAGCACTAAATTTTCAAAAGCTAACCACACCAACTGCTGGCAAGTATATTGAGCAACTGATTCTCATATGCTACTGACGATCATGTAAAATAATAACACCACTTCGAAAATCTAACTTTAAAAGTTAACATACCCCTACCATATAATTCAGCCATCCCATTCCTAAGTGTTTACCTAAGATAAAGAAAGACATATGTCAACACAATAACCTTCACATAAATGCAATATCCACTTTATATCTAATAATGTATTATACATAATACATATTTACTTACATATATAACTCATTATTATTATTGAATGCCTGACAACATATCTTTTATGCATTGTTGCCTCTTTCCTTTTGGCACCCAATCTCCAGCTGAGAAATAATTTTTTTAAAAGTATTTTTCTCACAGTAACTGCCCCTTTTTCTCCTCTAGGCCTTTCATTAACTTCTATGGGAATTGAATTTGGCTGCATAGAGACTGTAGCCACTTTAGACAAGAAAGACATTTGATTCTTTTGCTAAACAATTTTAAGGTCTAGGAATTGGTAGTGACTTAGCTAAGGTAATGTTAAGGCATAACTGGTACAAAAACAGGTGTGTGGGCATCAAGGTTTTTTCTTTCTCTCCCTTTATATTCCTTTTTTCTTTGTTGATGTGGATGCTTAATGTTGTTGGGGGACTATCATACTAATAACTGCTTCTATATAATGTCTACATTGATGGAATCTTGATTAACATATTTTAGAAAGTTTTAGAGATTGCATGCATGTGTATTTCTGTGGCGCAATCAGTTGGCACACTTGGCTGCTAACCAAAAGACTGGTGGTTCAAACCCACCCAGGAAAGCAGCAGCACTACTTTAGTATCTAAAAAACTCAGGTTCATTATTATAAATTTTATTGTATACATAATCTCATTTTTATTGACTCTTCTATTTTTAATCAAATTGTCCTTTTACTATACCTTTTCTTCAACTGGTATACTTAAGCCAACATATCAATTTCATTCATTTTGTTTATGTGTTTAAAGCAACCACATACATTTTGGTAAGTCAGCTCAATCTCTGTAATTTTCAAATTCAATTAAGTTGAAAGCTTTGTCTAGGTTGATAAGAGACAACTGCTGAAAGCTAATGCCTTGTGGAAAAATGTTACAGGACAAAATATCATGTAACAGAGAAAGAGGAAATGTACCTTTATTTAACAATCAGGTGAGATTTTTCAAATAGGCTATCAATTACATAGAAGATACTATTTAAAATCATATGTGGCTTCAAATGCCTCTTTAAAACACAGTGCAAGAGAGATCTTAGTTTTCGTTTTACTTAAAAAGACACATTTTTCTGCAGAAGCACACTAATGTTCAGTAATCCTAAAACTGGCTTTTTAACTTTGTAGCTGTATATAATAAATTTGATTTGTGTTCACATAAATGATAAATTGAAGTATGATTTTTACTGATTTGCATTCAAAATTAGGAGAACATTCTTAAGATGCAAAACCTTCTCAGAATATGTACTTTAAATGCCTTATGTTGCCGCCACCTACACTGGGAGGTTTGCTTTAAGACTGCTCAGCTAATATTTCAAGTCAAGAAATATGTATTAAACCTAACTCTATGTCAAATACTATGAAACATTCTGCACACAGGTTTATGACTATGATCATAATCCTCAAGGAACTCACGGTCTGGGAAGATCAACAGCCTTGTGCTTACCTATTATATTAGGAAGATTACAAAGGATACTATAGCAGAGTTACAAAAATCAATGGATCTCTATCACAAGGAGCAATACATATGTAAAGAAAAAAGTTATAATTGAGCTATGACTTAAGGGTTAAATTGATAAATTTAAAGAGATCTTTTACGTTGGGGAACTGGCATAAACAAAGCATAGAGGTAGGCTTTATGGAGCTGAATACCCATGCAGATGGAAAAAGCCCAAGTAAGTGGGTGTGTCAGGGTGAGCCTGAGAGGGAAATGTAGGAGTTTGCTGGCAAAGCCTGTGAGACTCACGGAGCATCTTTAGTACTTCAAAACACCTGTCATACTGCAGTGTACAGTACAGACCTGAAATTAATGACTGGTATAAAACCTTTTCTGTATCATCCAACATAACCTGTAGAACCAAAGAGTGGCATTATATTTTGGAGAGCAGTGAATAGTGAGAATCGGTAATGGAAAAGAGAATAAAAATGTGTACAGATATAAGATGATACAAGGAGAGTAGAACTGAGAGAACCTATAAATTTTATTGAACTTTTCTCTTTTACCACAAACTGATTCTTCTCTGGAGTATTTCAGAAGTAAAGATATTGGGATTTTTATCTTTTGCTTTGAATAAATAATTACTGTGTCAGTTCAATCTAATGAGTAGGTTCAATTATCTCTTTCAACTGGTGACAATGTATGTGACAATGTCCCAAGTTTAACTTTTAAACTTGTTTAATACTGTTTTCAAGCACATACCCCTCCCTCACCCCCCCAAAAAAGAAAGAACAACTGTGGTGCTGAAAGAAACTTTTGAGAGTCTCTTGAACAGGAGACTGACTGGACAACAAACCAGTCAATCCTAAAGGAAATCCACCCTGAATATTACTGGAAGGAATGATGCTAAAGCTGAAGCTTCAATACTTTGGCCACATGATGTGAAGAGCTGACTCACTGGAAAAGACCCTGATACTGGGAAATAATGGGGGCAGGAGGTAAAGGGGGCAACATAGGATGAGATGGTTGGATGGCATCACTGACTCAATAGACAGGAGTCTGAGCAAGCTCTGGGAGTTAGTGAAGGACTGGGGAGCCTGGAATGCTGCAGTTCACGGGGTCGCAAAGAGTCAGACACAACTTCATGGCTGAGCAACATATTGTTTTCCTTTAATTTACCTTTCAGGGGTTCATGTTTTCCAAGCAAACATCTCCTCACTTGTTGGGTGCTAATGGTAACTCTTTGTTGAAATGTATCTCCTCTTACAACACACACACTACACTTTTTGAGCTCAAATTTTTGCTAAACAATTATTTCCAGTTTATGTAGGTTACATAATACTTTTTCTCATTTGTAAATTTCAGGTTTGAGTAGAAGATAATATCTGAAAATCCAATGATAATTTTCTTTGCTAGCTGCAGATGATATTTGAAGGGAAACAAATAAGAATGAATTATTATGATTCATACTAAAAAGTATTAGAATAAAACAGGTATTTATCTTTTCTATTCTAAATAGATCTCCCATTTATTTAGTTATTATCTATATGTTAGCCAAAGTAATACAACTCAATACAGTATTTTTTAAGACAGTACTTTTAATACCAAAAGCAAACTATTATTTTTTGTTCATTCACTTGACTTAGGTCCTAAAACTCAAAAAATAGTTAAATGATTTGGGTTATGACATTTCTCCAGTTGGTGCTTCATCTGCCTCATCTATAAAATAAAATGGACCAAACAATCTCAAAATCCCCTATTATTTCTTTAAAAAAATGCCTCTTCCCTATAATTGCCAGTATGATTTTCTTTTTAAACTTTTGGAAATAGAGAATTTTAAGAAACAGTTTTACAGTGATTCATTTGGACTTGATATTTTAATGGGCAGCCATATTTATCCTCTAAATTAGTTCTCAAAGGTCAAAAAGCAATCAATTATCTACAGCTTTCCTGCTTTAATTGGTAAGTATACATTTGAAAAAGCTTTAAACATCAGTGTTTGCATCCTGTCTCTAAAATCTGAAAGGCTCCAAGAGGAAAGGGGGAATCTTTTGCAATATATGGTGGATTGAAGTTCTGAAATTAGATATCTATATTTAATTGCTTTGGCATCTCTAGTTTCCTCATGAAGCTCTGTACACTAGGTGACCTTTACTTTTTAATTTTATTTATATGAGAATATAGGATATCTGAACATTTTAATAGATGTTTTAAGAGAACCTCTGAAGATACGATAATTTAAGAATTATATAAATCATAAAAAGTTAATAAATAAGAAGGAAAATAGGCAATTTTACAGAAATGTTAGATATATTGACATAGATGTTCTTCCTATATTTTGATCTAGTTCTTTGCCTTTTAAGACAGATAAATAAGAATAGCAATAATGATAGTTCTGTATATTGCATTATTAATTTCAAAAATATTTAATGCTCACAAAAAATTTTCAAGGTGAGACTATTAGCCTCATTTCATGAATGGAAATCTGAAACTAATAAAAGTAAAGTTACTTGTCCTAAGTGTCAGTGTGGTAGAGTCTAGGAGATCAAATGTCTTGATACCCACAGGTTCATTCACTTCTCTTTCAGTGCATATAACTAGACAGTGAATCACCCAGCAGTGGGATAATTAATTCAAGACCACCATCTCATCTACACCCTTTTCATTACTTAATTATGTTCTGGCCCACCACAGCCACATTTTTGCCCCTCTAATTCTGAACTTTATATCACCCCTGGCACTTCCTGACTTAGTATTATAAGGTGACTCACTCCTCCCAGTTTGCCCTGGAACTTTTCCTGCTTTTAGTGTTGAAAGTTCACTAATCTGTAGTGCCTCAGACACAGGCAAACCAGGAGAACTTGCCTGGGACTATCAAGGTTTTAAAACTGAAACTTCTGTATCCAGAGAACTCCATCAGTCTCAGGTGAGACAAGATGGTTCATCACCCTAAATGACCCTCAAAGGTGGACCTTGCCTTTCCTTTATAGCCTTTGCTTTGGCTAACTCCATTGTCTTAACAATCTCTTATTCATATGGAAAGGCGTATGGTGCTCTAAATGCTGCCCAGTGAAACTGGCCCATGATCCCAGTTACCTGGAGAGACCAGCCTCCATCATAAGGGATTCAAGATTCTGGTGCTATCAAAAACATGAATAACATTGTTTTAACAATTTTGATCCCAGTATTCATATATTTCATTATTTTTTAGCTCTAATTCAAAGGAGACATTTGTTGACTTTTCTCACTGCTTATTTTCAGTCCCCTTTTCCAATTCAATAATATTTGCTTTCTTACTATAATAAGATGAGCTGGAGAATAATGAGACTACAAGCTGGTTTTAAGAAATGCTTCAGGGGAAACACTGGAGGAGAGAATTTGAAATTTATTAAATAAACCAGCTCTCAAAGAAACCATCAATAGATGAATGTTTTAAAAGCATTGTTAACCATCATCACTCAATAAGGGTAACTCAGAGAAACAAATCTCATGATAAATTTCTGATGAGCAAATCACTTGAATTAAATTAAAAAATGCTTTTCTAAATCATTTTATTAAAGCTACATCAGATATTCACATTATATCCAGATCAAGATATTGAATAAAAATGCCTAAACTCTTAGTTAAAATATTTTCCCCACTGATAAAATGACTGGTACATAGGGGGAAAAAATATTAGTTTCTTTTAAAAATAGAGCAAATTACTAAACATTTACTATTTTAGTTCAGAAAGGGAGCTTAGAGGGTACTAATCTGGAAAATTCACCCCAAATTTTATGAAAATCTTTGCAGAATAGAGTTTAATGTTTAATAAAGTACATCCAAAAATTAAAAGAACGGTATCCTAAAATTCACCTTTAACACTGAATTCCCTGGTGATCTTAGAAAATTTCCTTTAATTCCTTGATGTTAGAGACAGGGGAACTTAGGTGTCTTTAAACTTAATCAGTGATTAATTATATAATTTTTAAAAGGTGGTAAATGAAGAAATTGAAATCAGTGATGGAGAAAGAAACTTAAATTACTATTAAGCATTTATCTATGTTATATTTCTTTAGTGAGCAGTTTACCAGATAATGGTCACCATTGTTTCATACTTTTCAATTCTAACTTGAAACTTTAAATTATAAATTATCTGTAGTTACATATGTGTTAATGATTTCATTTTCTAAAATGCAATATTATGTATGCCCAAACCACTGCAACATTGTAATTAGCCTCCAATTAAAATAAATAAATTTATATTAAAAAATTAAAAAAAATAAAAAATATCTCTTTCTCTAACATATTTCATGTAAGTGGCAGATATTATTTAGTATCTGTCGCATCTCAGGCATCAAGCTAAAAGTGGGAATCCAAAAAAAAGAAAAAAAATGACACACTTTTAAGAACTGGAACTTTAGTGGGTAAGACAGCCAGGATGTTCTGATTTTTCACTTTAATGATACATATTGATATAGTTTCTAGAAAACTATAGGACTAAATAGTGAATGGGTCTTTTCCTAACAAACCATTGAAACATTATATTGTCACTGGGAATAAAACAGCAGCTGCTTGATTATAAACAGCACCATTTGGTAAACTTCTATAAACATTAAATAAAGAATAACCCATTTGATTTCTTCATATTTCTAAACAAGTTTTGAATTACTGCCTTATGCTATATTCTATGCCAATAAAATTAACTGAGGGTGTCCTTTAATGAAAGACACACTGAAATTTTATGATATCCTAAATATTCCCTTAAGTTTGGGAAAAAATAATGAACCGTTCTAATAAATGTGGTACAATATTCATTAAAACCTTTTACTCATCAATTTTGTATCAAGTACAAACTATATAGATAGCAATAAATATGACATGGTTAAATTTCCTGAGGTCAATCAGGAAGTCAAATCAAGTTGGTTTATACTGAAATATATAAATCCTTGAAAGATTACCTGGTTTATCCAAAGTCACCCAGCTAACACATGTGAATTCTTGAACTTTTATCTCCTGACTTTCAAATTAGTACCCTTTCTAAAGACCTGTGTGATGTCTGATAGCTTTATATTTTGTTTTGGCTTTTTTTTTTCACATAACTATTTTTAAATTTACTTTCACAAAAATGATCTGAATATATGATTCTGTATCTTTCTTTTTTTCCATTAACATACATCTTAGAGAATCTGTTCATAATAGTACATATATCAGTATTTTATTATTTATCATTATGGTAGACTATATCAAGTTTTAAAAATCACAGTTTTGAAATTAAATGATATAAAATATCTCTCTTCAAGAAACTTGGAACATGGATAATGCTTATCTGTGATTTTTAATGAATAAAATATTTCCAATAGAAGTTCTAGGAATTCAAAGTAGCCTTCCTTGCACAAGTTTCCTCAGCATTAGTGGGACCTATTCATGTGCACTGAACAAAAACCACACATGAATGCAAGCCAAGTGACAGCTGGTATGCAATTTTTGTAGTCATTGACAAATCTAAATCCCCTTAAATAAGAATGTAAAATTAAATTACAATTAAAACCATATACCCTCTTAGAGGGACTCAGACACTTTAACTCTCAGTGGGTGGGGAGAGATCTACCCAGTACACATGCCTTGGCTGAGATGATTATACCTTTTTTTATCATTTATATTTTCCCATTTGGTAACCAAAACCTGGCACCTTCAGAACTGTTTGTTTGTTTACAATATTTTTACATGATAGTTATTTTCTTTCTTTTTGGTCTAAATGAAGATAAAATAACTCATTCTCCTCTAGAATAACTGCTGCTTTCTATCTTCTACATGTACTGTAGCATAACTATTCAATATTAAGCTTGGCATTTAAAGTATTTAGGATTGACTGAAAGTGTTCAAAAAGGATAAAAGCTTAGTGAACTAATTCAGGAAAAAATCACATTTATCAGAGCCAATTTCTGTAGCTTGACATTTTATGATTTACTTCTAAGCTTCTAAAATAGCTTAAGAAACCTTTCCCTTCTGGTCTGTCTGATTTTTTTTCCTTGTATTCTGCCTAATCCTGCCTGAAATTTGTGCAATTAATATCGATGCAGGCATCAAGTCTACTGACAATGATCATCCAATATTTATGCCTGATTAGGAAGAGGTTTATACTTAACATGTCTGTTAGCTTCGTGATAACTGTACCAGAGAGATTCTGGAAACCAGAGATACTACTGAATTTTTTGGATGCAATCAAATTTATACATGAGATGGTTCTCTCACCATAGGACATCTCCCAACTATGAGATTTTTTTTTTTTAAAGGTTCTTACTTGAGTATCTTTAACAGAAAAAAAAATCAGAAAACGTTTACTGTTCAGATTAGAGTTAGAGAAATGAGAGTAAGAGCTTCAGCCTGAAAATACTTGAATAATTTACCAACTCTTCACTGAAGTCTCATGTAAAAGAAGTTGACAAGGGGTTTTCTGGAAGAAAACCAGAGCCAGTTGGAGTAATTATAGTAAAATTTGCCCCCAAATTATTTTGTCCTCCAAGAGCAACACCACAGGTTTTCACAGAAATAATAAATGTAAAATCACCTCATGAATTTTGCAGTTTCTGTTACCTTTTAAAGATTGTACCACATTCTGCCTAAATGCTCATTTTATCAGTATATGCTTCATAAGAACATACTTTAGAAAATGAATACAGTGGGCAAGATTTTGATTCTGTCAGAATAATATTTGTACCTAAATCTATTTTCTGAATGACTTATATACATGGTTCATCTTACAAACATTCATAGAAGTAATGATACATCACTTCATAATTTGAATTTCTTTTTTTTTAAAGTATATATAATTAATTAGATAATCTCAGGATGTTTCTCTTTGCCATCTCTTAAAATAGAATTACTGTCATTTATTAAGCCCTTATTTTGTACAAATCACTCTTCAAAAAATTACTGGCACTTAATTTATTTCTTAAAAATTACAAGTTAAATCATTTGTTTTTATGGAGGAAGAAACTAAGATTCAGAAAGGGAATCTGGCTAATGTCACAAAACTAGTTAATGATAGAGCTAGAATTCAGAAGCAAATGTAGAAAATTTCCAAACTAGTCTATTATGTTTCAGATTTATTCCTTACTTTAGGTCAAATTCCAATAGGTACAAGCTAGTAGGTTGCATAAAGTTGTACTGCATATATTTGGAACTATACTGTGCAAGGTATCCATTCTAACTATCAGAATACCTCTTTATGTTAAATCAGGGGTACTTAGTATCTTCTAAGTTGCTGTAAGCATTATATGAGACGGTGGATATGAATTTGGCATGCTCAGCACAATGCTTGAAATGTTGGAAATCCTCATAAAATGCCAAGTAATACATTTTTTTTTTCAGTTTTACTGGGGTATAATTGACATACAGAAATTGTATATATTTAAGGTGTGCAATTGATATTTTGATATTATGTCTCTATTTTGAAAGGACCACCACAATCAAGGTAATTAGCATATCTAATACAAGAATATTTTCAAAAATACTGGAATTAGTATTTTAAACTTAAGGCAAAAATTGTTCTTATCAGTTATTTTCATCTGCACTCCTTTAAACTTTTTATCTGAAAATGATATCAAATTTCCAGAAAAGCTATAAGAAAGAATAGCACTAAGTATAATGCGATGTTTTTCACCCACTGTTAATATTTGAGCATGTCATCTTTACTCCCTCTATTTTGCGCCATCTTTCTATGTCTTTATCTCTCTCCATCTCTGTCTCTCTCTGTTTTTAATATCTATATTCCATTACCAGGAAAATCTAAGTGATTTCTATTGATATGCTTACTAATAATACAAATAATAATACCACCAAATAATAACATCTAACATTTAAGATCTTTTCATATTGTAAAGGCCAAAGAACCAGAGATCAAATTGCCAACACCTGTTGGATTATTGAAAAAGCAAGAGAGTTCCAGAAAAACATCTATTTCTGCTTTATTGACTATGCCAAAGCCTTTGACTGTGTGGACCACCACAAACTGTGGAAAATTCTGAAAGATATGGAAATAACAGACCACCTGACTTGCCTCCTGAGAAATCTGTATGTAGGTCTGGAAGCAATAGTTAGAACTGGACATGGAAGCAATAGTTAGAACTGGACATGGAACAACAGACTAATTTCAGAATAGGAAAAGGAGTACATCAAGGCTGTATATTGTCACCCTGGTTATTTAACTTCTATGCAGAGAACGTCATGAGAAACAATGGACTGGATGAAGCACAAGCTGGAATCAAGATTACTGGGAGAAATATCAATAACCTTAGTTATGCAGATGACACCACCATTATGGCAAAAAGTAAAGAACTAAAGAGCCTCTTGATGAAAGTGAAAGAGGAGAGTGAAAAAATTGGCTTAAAGCTCAACATTCAGAAAACTAAGATCATGGCATCTGGTCCCATCATGTCACGGCAAATAGATGAGGAAACAGTGACAGACTATTTTGAGGGGCTCCAAAATCACTGCAGATAGTGACTGCAGCCATGAAATTAATAGACACTTGCTCCTTGGAAGAAAAGTTATGACCAACCTAGACAGCATATTAAAAAACAGAGACATTACTTTGCTGACAAAGGTCCATCTAGTCAAAGCTATGATTTTTCTAGTAGTCATGTATAGATGGGAGAGTCAGACTACAAAGAAAACTGAGCACCAAAGAATTGATGCTTTTGAACTGTGGTGTTGGAGAAGACTCTTGAGAGTCCCTTGGACTGCAAGGAGATCCAGCTGCCACTGCTGCTGCTAAGTCGCTTCAGTCGTGTCCGACTCTGTGCGACCCCAGAGACGGCAGCCCACCAGGCTTCCCCGTCCCTGGAATTCTCCAGGAAAGAACACTGGAGTGCGTTGCCATTTCCTTCTCCAATGCATGAAAGTGAAAAGTGAAAGTGAAGTTGCTCAGTTGTTCCCGACTCTTAGCGACCCCATGGACTACAGCCTACCAGGTTCCTCTGTCATGGATTTTCCAGGCAAGAGTACTGGAGTGGGGTGCCATTGCCTTCTCCGGGAGATCCAGCAAGTCCTTCCTAAAGGAGATCAGTCCTGAGTGTTCATTGGAAGGACTGATGTTGAAGCTGAGACTCCAATACTTTGTCCACCTGATGTGAAGAACTGACTCATTTGAAAAGACCCTGATGCTGGGAAAGATTGAAGGCAGGAGAAGAAGGGGACGACAGAGGATGAGATGGCTGGATGGCATCACTGACTCAATGGGCATGAGTTTGAATAAGCTCTGGGAGTTGGTGTTAGACAGGGAGGCCTGACATACTGCAGTCCATGGGGTTGCCAAGAGTTGGACACAACTGAACGACTGAACTGAACTGAATATTTAAGGAAGCTTATTCTGACAAGAACTCTCCTAAATGTCTTACATAGATGAATACAATGTTTCCCCACAACAATCTAATAAAGTACTCATTATCATCATCCTCTTTTTGGCGTATTACAACTGTGTTCAAAGTCTTCCAATTACTAAATTGTAGACCCATATTTGACCAGAGCAATCTGACCTGGGACACCATGAACTTGACTACACTAAGAAAGCCTATAGGTTTCTGTTGCTATTGTATGATTGATTGATTACAAAGTAGTATTGAGCTGTTACTGATTATTTCTGAAACTGATTTTAACTAATGCACTATTATGAACTATTCAAGATTCCACTGTCCCTGAATTTATCATAGAACTAAGGTGTTATGTGGAGAAGGCAATGGCACCCCACTCCAGTACTTTTGCCTGGAAAATCCCATGGACAGAGGAGCCTGGTAGGCTGCAGTCCATGGGGTCGCTAAGAGTCAGACACGACTGAACGACTTCACTTTCACTTTTCACTTTCATGCATTGGAGAAGGAAATGGCAACCCACCCCAGTGTTCTTGCCTGGAGAATCCCAGGGATGGGGGAGCCTGGTGGGCTGCTGTCTATGGAGTTGCACAGAGTCGGACATGACTGAAGCGACTTAGCAGCAACAGCAGCAAGGTGTTATGAAGGCTACAGGGGAAGTTGGTGTTAGTGAAGACATCAAGCCACTCTTTAGCTTTGTGTGGGTCAGGCCCCACTTCCCCAAACAAAGCAGAGAGACTCACAGTCTCACAATATATCATTTTTGATCAGGAGCAAATACTCATAGCAGATTTGCTTTGATGAACTTATTTGATGGAGGAATACAAATTGTTAAAATTAAGGCTGTTTTACTTTGAAAGAAAAATCACAACTCCTTACAAAGGAACTTTGTTGAATGACCATTATAGAGTTGAAGGCTACAAGAAAGGGTGAGGCCAATATTATATCTATGTCAATGACACCGCAAGATTTCACTCTTTCTGGTTGTACTTGGATGTAGCCTCGGAATTATGCTGGCGGCGTCTGGTCAACATATCAGAGATAATGAAATTAAGGACAGAACAAACAAAAAGCACCTGGTTTTATCTCTGGCATAACCTAATTTAAACCTCTCATTTTCTCACTCTACCACTGAGTTTGAGAGAAGAAAAGGAATTTCCCCACTACCTAAGGCTTTACGGGAAAGTCAGTTTGGTTTTTGATCAGCTAGCGCTTAACTAGTTTCAAGTTTGTTTGTTTGTTTTTAGGAGTTAAGGGCTCCTAAGTGTGAATAGACTGAAAGATTTCTTGCAGTGTTCAGTCAATTTGTGTCATTACTAGTCAAGACAGTATTCCCATCTATAATGCCCAGAAACCCATTGTTTCCAGGTTTAATTTACAATAGCCATAGGGTACGAACTTTTCAGTGCTTCAGTTCACTTCAGTTCAGTTGCTCAGTCATGTCTGATTCTTTGTGACCCCGTGGACTACAGCAAGCCAGGCCTCCCTGTCCATCACCAACTCCCAGAGCTTGCTCAAACTCATGCCCATCGAATCAGTGGTGCCATCCAGCCATCTCATCCTCTGCTGTTCCCCTCTCTTCCTGCCTTCAATCTTTCCCAGCACCAGTATCTTTTCCAATGAGTCAAGTCTTCGCATCAGGTGGCCAAAGTATTGGAGTTTCAGCTTCAGCATCAGTCCTTCCAATGAATATTCAGGACTGATTTCCTTTAGGATTAATTGGTTTCATATCCTTGCAGTCCAAGAGACTCTCAAGAGTCTTCTCCATGACCACAGTTCAAAAGCATCAATTCTCCAAGTTCTCAGCTTTCTTTATAGTCCAACTCTCACATCCATACATAACTAGTGGAAAAACCATAGCTTTGACTGGATGGACCTTTGTTGGCAAAGTAATGTCTCTGCTTTTTAATATGCTTTAGGTTTAATAATCTAGGTTGATCATAGCTTTTCTTCCAAGGAGCAAGAGTCTTTTAGTTTCATGGCTTCAGTGCTTGAGTGCTTTGAGAGCTACTACTCAAGATTACACACCTGGAGCCTTGTTACTTGGTAAACACTCCCCTTGATGTTTTTTCTTTTTATTAATCCAATTGTCATTTTATATGTAGAATCACATGACTTGTTCAGCCTAATCTGTTTCCACATTTATGGTAGAGATGTGGATAGAGTAAGATAGTGGGATGACGATTCATGCATTTATTTTCAAAGGTTAAAAATATTTATTAACTAAGTTTTGAAGTTATATAGTTCCTGGAAGAAAAGTCCTGGAAGTAGAACCTCTTTGGGTGTCTGAAACATCTAGTCCTTCAGTTTCCATAAGCTGATCTTGCCCTCAAATGCAGGTACAAATGACTCATAGTACTTAAGAGACATTTAATAAGTTGAAAATGTATTTTAGTGTTTCCTTTGTAGTGTGTGAGTGGGTGGCAAGTCACTTCAGTTGTGTCCAGCTCTTTGTGATCCCATAGACTGTAGCCACCAGGTTCCTCTGTCCATGGAATTCTCTAGGAAAGAATACTGGAGTGGGTTGCCATGCCCTCCTCCAGAGGATCTTCCCAACCCAGGGATTGAACCTGTTTTTCCTGATGTTCCTACATTGCAGGCAGATTCTTTACCACTGAGCTCCCAGGGAAGTCATTCATTTGCAGTACAACTCCTAAATATTCTAAGTTGAGTGTTCATAATTAATATACCCACTTTCTCCTCTGTTCAGATTAGAGGGTAAAAATGAAAGACGAGCGAAGCCAAAGATTTTATCCTATATTCCACCCTCTCACAATCCAGACTACACTAAATATTGTCTTAAATTTGTAACAATCCCACCAACAGTGTAAGAGGTTTCCCTTTTCTCCACACCCTCTCCAGCATTTATTATTTGTAGACTTTTGGATCGCAGCCATTCTGACTGGTGTGAAATGGTACCTCATAGTGGTTTTGATTTGCATTTCTCTGATAATGAGTGATGTTGAGCATCTTTTCATGTGTGTGTTAGCCATCTGTATGTCTTCTTTGGAGAAATGTCTATTTAGTTCTTTGGCCCATTTTTTGATTGGGTTTACACTGTTGGTGGGAATGCAAACTAGTACAGCCACTATGGAGAACAGTGTGGAGATTCCTTAAAAAACTGGAAATAGAACTGCCTTATGATCCAGCAATCCCACTGCTGGGCATACACACTGAGGAAACCAGAAGGGAAAGAGACACGTGTACCCCAATGTTCATCGCAGCACTGTTTATAATAGCCAGGACATGGAAGCAACCTAGATGTCCATCAGCAGATGAATGGATAAGAAAGCAGTGGTACATATACACAATGGAGTATTACTCAGCCATTAAAAAGAATACATTTGAATCAGTTCTAATGAGGTGGATGAAACTGGAGCCTATTATACAGAGTGAAGTAAGCCAGAAGGAAAAACATAAATACAGTATACTAACGCATATATATGGAATTTAGAAAGATGGTAACAATAACCTGGTGTACGAGACAGCAAAAGAGACACTGATGTATAGAACAGTCTTATGGACTCTGTGGGAGAGGGAGAGGGTGGGAAGATTTGGGAGAATGGCATTGAAACATGTAAAATATCATGTAAGAAATGAGTTGCCAGTCCAGGTTCGATGCACGATACTGGATGCTTGGGGCTAGTGCACTGGGATGACCCAGAGGGATGGTATGGGGAGGGAGGAGGGAGGAGGGTTCAGGATGGGGAACACATGTATACCTGTGGCGGATTCATTTTGATATTTGGCAAAACTAATACAATTATGTAAAGTTTAAAAATAAAATAAAATAAAAAAAAAAGAAAAAAAAATTTGTAACAATCCCTTAGTTATCTTGGATAATTTAACAGCTTATCTCAACACTGTCTGGAATACTTTTCCTCAGAAGTGTTTACTCAGACAAAACATGGATGCTTATATTTGGCTCTTATCACTGGACTATTTTTTTTTCTTCATGTAACATTCTAATTATTTTCAGAATCAAATCCAGAAAGTACCCCATAAATTTGTGAACACTGACCCAATATTAAACAGACATATTATTTACAAAATTTTCAAAGGCTCCCTTGGAGTTGCTGAAATCAATTAGATCAATAATATGAATTTTAAATAACCTATTAATATGTATTTATATATGAATCGCAAGTTACCAAGATACTTTAGTATCTTTTAGGTCAATAATTTCCTCTTTAGAAGCCTAAAATATTTTGAAGCAGTTCATGCATTTAAGCATCCACAGCTATTTCTCTCCAAAATCAATCATAATACCATCACAGATTCTGTTTTCTGTCAACTTTGAGGCACTTTCTATTTTTTCTCTGGAACACTTATTTCTAATATAATTTTCTTAGCATCTATTGATAATGGATGTTTCCTGAGGTTGGCAAAAACCTAACTGGATTCCCATTAGCTTGAGTGGTCAAGATTTATTCCAGAAAGACATGTATTCTATTTGTTACAGTAAGCTAGATGGGAGTGCCAAGAATTTATTCAACAGCCACTTGATTATAGAGGTCTTTGGTATGTAATGTGGACTGTTAAAACGTTAATGCATTCAATTATACAGTCTTTTCAAAAGACTTAAATAGAAACTTTGGAAATATATTCTTTGGATTTCTAGTCTTCAAATACCATTGGTTTGCTACTGAAAATTAATTTAAATTGAAAATGAATGAAAGCTAATTCCATTGAGATGCCAGACCCCGAGCCAAGGAATCTGAGTGAATTAAGTTATGACTTACTAAAAAGAATATCTCTGTTTAAACATGAGAAATTCCCTTTGGGTACCAAATTGAATTGGTTGAACGTCTATAATGAGAACTGAATGGTGCTGGTTATACCAAGGGTGAATACAAAGATTGCTAAAATCATTCTTTTTTCACAGGCATCTCACAATTTTTGTTTTGGTCTTCAAAAGCAGGTATATGCGGCTTAGAGGTTATGGACAACAATGTGTTTGTACAGAAGCATAACAGAATAAATCAAGATAGTGTTGGCCATCCTGTGGGCCAAGAATTTAGTGGACAATTCCCATATACGTTGATTACATCTGACTTCAAGCACTTCCATCCCTTTACCTGAGAGTTTTCTCTTACCATAGGCTACACCTGATAGAGATTCAATGCTTCCATGATAAACCTCAACAATTGAAGGGGCATATACAACCCAGTTTTCCTGTAACTAATCTGAAGTCTCTTTTACAAAGAGTGTAATCATCAGGATTAAATCCAGTTATTCATCCTGTTATCCTGGTCATTAATGCTCTTTTATTGACTTTCTTCTTTCCTCTTTGTATTTTCTCACTTCTTCACCATTCTCTGAGATAACCAAATTACTTGCACTCAAATCCTTATGATATATATATATATATATATTGCACAGATGAATTATATCTATATTTAATATACTTATATACAATTACTAAACTAATATATACTTGGGCTTCCAAGGTGGCACTAATGTTAAAAACCTTGTCTGCCAGTGTAGGAGACTTAAGAGACTAGGGTTCAATCCATGGGTCAGGAAGATCCCCTGGATTAGGGCATGGCAATCCACTCCAGTATTCTTGCCTGAAGAATCCCATGGACAGAGGAGCCTGGCATGCTACAGTCCATAGGGTCACAAAGAGTTGGACACAACTGAAGAAACTTGCATAAATACAGACACACATGTATATTTTATATAAACACACATACATACATACATACATATATATGGAAGCTAGCCAGAGATAACAGCAGTGAATGGTGGAGGAGGAAAGTTAGGACCGGGGAACCTCCTTAACTCATCCCTCTGAGGTACATTTTGTAGTCTGCAAATCCCAGAAGGAAGAACACAATCAAATGGGAATTCCACCAAAATGCACAGGCTCAGTTTAAATTAAGCAATCACCTTTAGTAACCTTGACCTTATTATACCCCTATTGTAATAAATTCACATTGTGGTTTGCCCCTTCCAATCAGTGGGCTTTTCAAGTGAATTATGGGCAAGAAATAGGGATCTGGAGCATGTGCAATAAAATTGATTTATTTGTTTACCAACTTCATATGTGCACATGTATTGTTATATATTTACTTATTATATATATATATTTTACTTATTATATATATAACATATTTTATATATCTACATATATATATATATAAATATCAGATGCCTGATAAAAATGTCTTACTGAGCAACATAACTTCTATTTTGTACTTAGGTTCTGTTATATATCAATGCAGAAATAAATTATATTCAGTGGGCTACCTCCCTGGAAGTGAGGGCTTGAGGTGGGAAAAATGAAGAGGCAAATTCTATTCCAGTGGTTACTTTCCATTCCTCTTCTTGTACCATACTGACAAAATGCTGCAGGAGTGCCTTTCTTAGGAAGGAAATGAGGCTGGGTAGAAATAATTTAAAACTTGTATCTTGGAGTTAAACTCAGGCAAAAGGGTCTGTAAATGCCAGTGGATGGAACTGAGTGGTCTACAAAGAAGCAAACTGGAGATAAACTAAATCAAAATAAGACATACCTTCAAGATGAACCAAGCAGTCAATGTTCAGGAAGCAGCAAGAGGGACATTTTCTGGATATAAAATGAGTTGAAATGACATTTGCAAGATTGGGACTAAAGCTGGGAAACAGTCTTCCAATCCCCTCCAGGAAGTGTGACTACCCTGAGCCCACCATGTTGTGAGAATCTAAGCCATAGTGAGATGCTCTGGAGGATCCCATGACACAGAGAGAAAAACCACAAGGAAAAGGTCCCAGGCATCAGAAATCTAGCCCCAGCTCAGAGAAACCTCCAGCTGAATCCAGCTCAGTGCCCAGTTAGGAAAAAAACTACCTTAGTCCATCCACTCCTAAATTCCCAATCCACAAAATAATGAGGCAAAACAAAATGGTTGCTTTAAGCCACTACAATTAAGAGTAATTTATTATACAACAATACATAACAGAACTGCCCTTCCTGAAATTGTGCTCTTGGGAGCCTGAAACTACAAAATAAGTTCTCAAAACAACTAATGATATCATTACTTAAGCCTTAAGCATCTTAGACAGAAAACAAAAATGAATAATCAATATGGTATGCCTTTACCTGCAAAGTGGCTAAGAACAAGGTCTTTGGTGTCAGACGGGCCCAGGTTTCAGCCCAATTCACTTCTCAACTGCATAACCTCACTCAGATGATTCATTTTACCTTTATGTCAGTCTCTCTATCTACTGAATAGGACAGATACTTGTATTCATATCCTGAAGCTGTGCTAACAATTGACACAACATCGATGGCTTCAATAGAAATCTGCTTTTTCAAAGTTCTGAAGGCCAGAGTCTAAAACCAAGATGCCAACAGAGTCTCATTCCTTCCAAAGGATTCTCCTTTTAGAGAAGAATCTTTGCTTACCTCTTCCACTAGTGGCTACAGGTGTTTCAGGGCACAGGGCTGGTGGTTTAGTCACTAAGTCCTGTCCGACACTTGCGACCCCACGGACTGTATCCTTCCAGGCTCCTCTGTCCATTGGATTCTCCAGGCAAGAATACTGGAGTGGGTTGCCCTTTCCTTCTCCAGGGGATCTTCCCAACCCAGGAATTGAAACTGGGTCTCCTTCATCGTAGGCAGATTCTTTACTGACTGAGCTACAGGGAAGCCCTAGCTCCAAACCTGGCCTCTATCTTCACATGATCTTTTCTGTATCCTTTCTTCTATTTCAAATCTCTCTGCACCTTTTTCTTAAAAGAATATCTGTCATTGAATTTGTGACCCACTTCAGTAATTCAGGATGATTCCCTCATCTCAAGATCCTTAACCCAATTATATCTACAAAAAATATTTTCAAAATAATATGCCATTCAATCTTGCACTATATAAACAATATTCACAGGTTCCAGAGGCTGGACTACGGACATAATTAGGGGGAGCAATATTCAACCCACTGTAATCCTCTAACCAATCTTATAGAAATATAGTAAGGATCAAATAAAATGATATAAAATGAGAATGAAATGCATGCTGACATTTTTATTTTCATCTTTATCATCTATGGTAATATATCTGTATTACTGTAATCTATGTAGACAACAAGTTTATGCAAGACCATGTCTGAACAGGATTTCTTTCAATGAATTAGAGAATAAAGTGTTCAATCTTGATTCATATATCATGCAAACGTTCCAAAGTAAAAAAATCATATCTCTAACTGTGAGAATGAACTGTGTGTGCGTGTGGTGTGTGTTTGCCTGAGTGAGTGTATATGTGTTGTGCATATGTGTATCTGGTATATTCCAGGCCTAAGGAATTGAACTTATTTAGATTTGGCATTTAGACATAGCTAAAAAACGTTGGTGTTTATAATGCCTTCATAACAAATATACAGGTGTATGTTTCATGAACAGTCAAAAAGTCTCTATATGTATTAATATGACAGAAACATTTTCTAATATATTTTCAATTTATTTCCACTTGCATCTTTCCTAGAGTAAATAGAACACCTTCTCACTCTCACAACATGCTAATGAAAATAAACAAGTCTCATGCTGACCTTATGTTCTTTGTTACAAATTTATAAAAACTACTTTTGCATTTTCTATAAATATATATTTCTATTTTTACTGAAGTAAGCTTATGGCTTTCAGAGGCTTCTGCCCTCCAAACATTTTCAAAGAAGGTAGTACATTAGTAATTTTTTTAGTTTAAAAAGAAAAAAGTGGTACATTTGTGTGTGATTTATGTCAGACTTTTAAAACCTAATGGAAATAGTCAAAATTTTTGATGAAAATATCCAATGTGGTGATCATACCATTAATTAAATTAAAAGAACAAAAACTATAAAGACAGTCACACCAAAACATGTGCTATAAAAATCACATCCACATCCTTTGAAAAATAAAAATATTCTACTTTAAGAGTTAAAATTTGTTTAACATTGCCTACTGAATTATTGGACAGCAAGGAGATCAAGCCAATCAATCCTAAAGAAAATCAACCCTGAATATTCATTGGAAGGACTGATGCTGAAGCTGATGCTCCAATACTTTGCCACCTGATGCAAAGAGCTGGCTCATTAAACAAGACCTTGATGCTGGGAAAGATGAAAAGCAGGAGGAGAAGGGGACCACAGAGGATGAGATGGTTGGATGGCATCACTGACTCGATGGACATGAGTCTGAGCTAGCTCTGGGAAATAGTGAAGAACAGGGAAGATTGGTGTGCTGCAGCCCATGGGGTCATGAAGAGTCAGACATGACTGAGTGACTGAACAACAAAAATTACTGTTTCATTTCATTTGGAGGACATATTATTCTCCACTCTGAAACACTTAAATACATTGATTATAGGACTGCACCAATTTTGATTTGATAGTATCACACAAGTTAGCCAATAATTTTGATCAATGTATTTTCCATAGGGCAATTTATTTCAAAATGCTTGTCAGCTTTAAAATAGTAGAGTGGATTTATGCATCATTTAAATTGTAGTTCTACAAAAAGCAAGATTTGTTAGAGTAGGTTGTTGATCTTGCAAGCCCAGATAATGTATGAATATTGCTCTTAGAAGGTTTTCTAATTTTTAAAACTAGAGTATAATTGTTTTACAGCATTATGTCAGTTTTGGCCAGACAAAAAAGTGAATCAGCTGTCTGTATAACATATATCCCCTCCATCTTGAGCCTCCTTCCCACCCCCTCATCCCACTCCTCTACATCATCACAGAACATCAAATTGAGCTCCCTCTGCCATACAGCAGTTTCCCACCAGCTATCCATTTCACACGTGGTAATGCATATTTGCCAGTGCTACTCTCTCAATTCTTCCCACCCTCTTTCCACCTGTCTGTTCTCTAGGTCTATGTCTCTATTCCTTCCCTGCAAATAAATTCATCTATATATTTTTCTAGATTATATATATACACATATGCATTAATATACAACACTTGCTTTTCTCTTTCTGACTTGACTTAACTCTGCATGACATCCACATCCACATCACTACAAATGTAGGGGGTCTCATGTTCTATATTACACTGGTTTTGGTTTAAAAGACTGTTTAAAACTCTAACACCGAAAAAATGACACAAAATTTTTAAAATAAGTGTAGAAAAACTATGAGATGCAGATAAAGATAGAAGAAAAATAGCAGCCTTGTCACTTTTTTCTTCCTTGATAAATACTAATTAGTACCGATTGGGAAAAGGTTAAATTATTGGTGTGCCCAGGAGTAGGAAAAAGTAGATCTTCTTTTCATTTGACTTTGAAAGTAACAGAGGAAAATATGGCAAGGCCACACCTGGGAATTGAAATTATATTCATTAGGAGGGCTGATGGAGATTGAAGAGGGTATAACTGGGAGAAATGCTGTGCTGAGTAATAAGCAGACAGCTCCCTGAATCTCTTCTTTAAAGCATTCACATTGCTGTGATAGGGTCTGGAAATAGGACTTTAGTGTCCTTAAATGTTCAAACCTTTGTATTTCAAACCTGCCACTTTCTTTCAGTATAATACAGGCAAAGAGTGTAATAGGTAGATTGGCCGATCATTTTTCTCCATAAATCATCCTGCTATTCCAAGATTTTACTGGTTTATCCTCTAACCCATTGAAATTTTGGCAGAGAACATGATGCTGAATTTAAAGTTTTCAAAGAGAAAGTAGATAGGGGTCCCAGCTGCTGTTGGAGAACCTGCAGGTTCCTCTAAAGCAAAGAAGACTGCATTTGAATGACTTCAAATTGTGCTGATAATGGTGTGAGAAATGCTCTTTCACATCCAGGATATTAAAAAATATATATCACAGCTTTTTCTCTCTTTTCTCTCTCCCATTGATTTATTCATTTTTCTATATTAAAGTATTATTGAATTTGTTATTTAGTTCCTCTGAGTCTGCACTCTTATCTTCTTTGTCTAAAATTGATATAAAGAATAAACTGGATACTAAATAGTAAATATTATTTGATTTAGCCAGGAATTATATTAAAATCATAGAGCTCTCTGGACATATAGGTGTTTTTATTTGACTAGTACAATAACCTGAATGTGGAAAGGAAAAGGAGCAGTGAATTATTGGAGCTAATAGTAATCAGCTTATATTATTTAATAGCCTGCATTTAAAAAGCTTTTCTCTTTTTAACTATTCTATGATATATATTATTGATTGATCATCTTAAAAACACCAAGTTTAATATCTCCCATGTGAAATACTATTGTTTGGCTAGCTTTGCAAATGGTTTCTATTTTGATCTTCTCTGTCACCAACCAAGCTGAAGTGAAGAGAGGGGGCTTGGGTAAGATACTTCTCTCTTTCTACCTTATATATAACCGTGAAGTTGCAACACAGCAAGAGAAAAAAAGAATTCAGTATTAAGATGAAAGTATAGATAACTAAGAGAAAATGGAATAGGCTGTTGAGAAAAAATTCTCACATGTGGATACAGTTTTAAATTTAGAAATAAAGAAGCATTCACAAAGCAACATATCAACAAAAAGCTATAAAAAGCCTACTTCAAAAAATGCTGCCAAAAGCATTTCCAGCAAATGTGACAAACTGACAAAGTCTTTATTAATATAGAAATTTACACAAATCAATAAGAAAAATACCAAAATTCAAGAAGTAGAATAGAAAAAGAACAGATCATGTTAAAAAAGGAAATACTAAGTACTTACCAAGTATATGGAAAACAATTTCTGCATCAATAGTAATCAAACAAATGAAGACATTTTATCTAAGTTACGATTTATCCCTATTAGACTGGCAAATGTTTTGTTTATACATATATAAATATAGCATATGTAATATTATTAAATATGCAATATATGTAATATTGTAATGATATAATTATGTAATATAATTTGCTACATATACTTTTTGTCATTTAGCTCAGATGGTAAAGCGTCTGCCTGTAATACGGGAGGAGACCCAGGTTTGATCTCTGGGTTGGGAAGATCTCCCAGAGAAGGAAATGGCAACCCACTCCAGTATTCCTGCCTAGAGAATCCCAGAAATGGAGGAGCCTGGTAGGCTATAGTCCATGGGATCGCAAAGAGTTGGACACGACTGAGCGACTTCACTTCACTTCAAAGACTGTTATTGCTAGTGATGTCATTTTGAATAATTAAGCTTAAATGCAAAGTTCTATACATTGATATATTTTTTGCAGTATTATTAACAGCAGTGAAAATAGTAAACAATTTGTTTATTTGACTATAGAAGAATGGTTAAAGCCAACCAGTATCCACTTTGTTTTCTATCAAAATCTTATTCTGAACACAAAACAGCAAGAAGGAAAAATATTTGTGATTAATTCTATGAAAATTGAGAGTAAAATTATTAACATTTTTTAATCTTTGGTGTATTTTAAAGCTAACCTCTGTGTGTGAGTATCTGTGTGTATGTGCTTTAGGCATAAAATCTTAGAAAATTCCTTGACTGTTTAATTCATCAGGAAAACATTTTTGCTTTACATTCAAACTATATCCATAATCTGAAAACATGTCCCATTCTACTGCTTCTACCAAGTCATTCTATCCACTTGCTTGCATAATGTTTCCTTTGTAGTAGATTCTCACTCCCATAAGTTCATCCACTTGCTGTCTTTGTGATCACATTATTTGTTACCACCCATCAGCTAGCCATAAGGTTCTTCTCTGTGGTATAGGTGTAAACTGAGGGGGAGGAACCCCTGTAGCAGTGGTTGATAATATGGGGTTCTAGGCCACTTGCTTATGCAGTCTGCATTTACTCTTCAAACCTATTCTGCCCATATCTCTTGGAGGTAACATTTATAACTTAGGAAGAACTGTTGCTGATGCCTCCGATCTTATGACTTACTGAAACAGACAAAATCCAGTTCATGATAGATGATTCTGACTGTAAGGCCGTTTGATGACTCATAATTAGATACTTTGTCTCTACAAGAACCTAACTGCATATCAAAATCTGCTCTGTATAGATTTCTGCTACAGATAACATGGCCTGGCTCCAGAACAGTAGGGTTCTATGTTGCAATTCCTCTAAATGGGCTTGTGATAAATTCTACATGGTATCTTTTTCCATCACAGATAATATGCAACACCATATGATCTGTTGAGTCCCATGGCTCAAGGGACAGAGCTATTTGTACTATAGCTAGAACCAGATATTAAGTCCTTTTCGATTCTAAATTCCACTTATGGTAGTCTTCTGTGTCATTCATGAAAGGTTGAAGTAATGTGTGAAATATTTTGCATCCAGAATAGAAAATAAACAAACAGACATGGTGTGTATGTGTGTGTTAGCTGTTCAGTTGTGTCCAATTCTTTGTGACCCCCATGGACTGCAGCCCACGACGTTCCTCTGATTGTGGAGTTTTCCAGGCAAAAATACTGGAGTGGGTAGCCATTTCCTTCTCCAGGGGATCTTCCTGACCCAGGGACTGAACCTGGGTCTTCTGCCTTGCAGGCAGATTCTTTACCATCTGAGCCAAAAGGGAAACCCATTTTTAAAAGACATAAGGTGCAATTATTTATATTTTACTTTAGAGAAGATATCCTGGTTTGCACCACACAGCTAGACCATTAAATATACTCATGCTGAGCTCTTAAATCTTTGTTGGTTTCATCTCCTAATATCAGGAGTACATATATTTTGCCAAGTCTTCCAGTCATGCCTACATGACTTGGTTAACAATATGATTGAATACATATCAAAGATATTGTGGACAAATGTGAACCTGTGTGGGCCATCCAAAAACTGTAGGACCCCTTGGTCTGTTTTGTGATAGAGTGAGAGATAGTTAACATAATCCTGAGGTAGCTTCCAACTGGGTTCCCCACTGTGACAGGTCTTCCCCACAGGTCAAAGAATTGTGTGTGTGTGTGTGTGTGTGTGTGTGTGCGTGAGGAGTGGGGGGGTGTTGGGGGGTTCTTTCAGCAAGCAAGTGTATCTCCATCAAAATGACCACTGAGTGGTTCCATAAATTCAGTGCGCCCACTATGAGCCAGATATGGCCCAAGACTTCTTTATTTGCCTGGTCACCATAAATTATATTCCCAAGGGAAGGAAACAGACTAATAAAGCTTCAGATTCTGCATCATTCATGCAAAAATGAACTCATAAAATATTCAAAATGTTCAGATAGTATCTATTCTAAGTATTTAGATACCTAAGGAAATGGTTCTAGGACCCTTGGGAAAGGAATGGGAAAATCATTACTATATACCATTTTCTTTGGACTGGAATTAGGATTCTGGTGTCTTCTATCAACAAACAGTATGTCTAAAGAGATGATCATTTTTTTAAGTGGGGCTTTTATGATTATCTATCTTTAATTTATTTGATTACACAGATTAACTAATGCCCTTGTTGGCTGCTCATCTATCTTGCTTCTTGGGGATGCTGCCTTCTATTTACATACTGTCTCAGTAGTAATCTACATTAAGGTCCCTTGGCTGTCACTCCAACTCTACTTCTTGTTAAAATAATAGCCCCCACCTAAGCCCTTGACAGTGCAGCACCACCATCTGGTCTCTATTATTTCAGGGACCTTATGGTTTCTACCGTTGCAATGGAATCAATTTCTCTAACAATATATTCTATGTTTAGCCCTAGCATTCAGAAGACAGTCATCAATATTTTCTCAGTAATGTTAGTGACACATTCACCAGCAGATTCTTTATCCTTTAGTAAACCCAATGTCTTTCATCTTCTTGTGAGGTGTAGTTAGTAGATGAAGTTTTTCAGGCTATACACTATCTTTCTTCTTGCATGCCCATTTATTATATATGCCTTTTGGTTTCGCCTCTTTCTGCCATGGCAATATTGGCATTTCTAGTTTCCTTACTGTGAATCATCACTTTCTCCAATATTACAAAAGCAATCATAGACAAAGATTAGCACCATCTTCTAGGGTTCTTTACACAGTGGTAAATCTTGTCTTGTGGAACAGATCTTCATGTTGAAAAATGCTCCATGGTCATTATGCTCCCTGTCCCATCAGTATCTCCTGCAAAAACCTAGCATCCTAAGTTGAATCTCATATGCTCTCTTTCTGATACATGCTCTAGTATTAAATATTATGCCCTCCATGTAGTCTCCTTCCTTTCTTTGCATATCCAAGTTTCCTATTTGGCCTATGCTGTGACTTGACCCTCATTATTGGTCTGATGATCAGAAGAGGAGATGGGAGCATAGTCTGAGGAAGACAGATGTCCACCTCTGAGGCAAGCTGTGCATCGTCTTCAAGCAAGGCTATGGGGAAGGTCCAAACCTTTATCCAAATGGAAGACACTCTGCAGTCACAGAGTTCAGAGAAATATGGGGATTTAATATTTTTGAGTGAATCAACATGGATGTTCCCATCCCAGGTCTCTTGATCCCAGTTGTTGTCAATCATAGCAGACTATGGTTTTAAGAATTTAACAGGCTCTAGGAACTCTATTGTCATTAAAATTAAGTTTCCACTGTGATCCTCAGCTTTTTGTGCACTCAAGCTCTAGGAGATAATCGTGTCTCTTATATGCTGACACAGAGGAACTCTGGCTTTTGACTGAATTTAGCTTTTAATTGGTGATTTGGCTGTTAATTTCTTACACACTTCTACTGTATTTCTCCAATACATTGATAACTCCTAGCAAGAGGCATTTAATACCATAATGCTTGTCATTAGAAAATTCCTGCTGCTGCTGCTGCTGCTAAGTTGCTTCAGTCTTGTCCGACTCTGTGCCACCCCATAGACGGCAGTCCATCAGGTTCCCCCGTCCCTGGGATTCTCCAGGCAAGAACGCTGGAGTGGGTTGCCATTTCCTTATCCAATGCATGAAAGTGAAAAGTAAAAGTGGAGTCGCTTAGTCATGTCCGACTCTTGGTGACCCCATGGACTGCAGCCCACTAGGCTCCTCCATCCATGGGATTTTCCAGGCAAGAGTTTTCCTAGAGCCTCTCAAATACTTAAGGTATCAGGCCTGACCAAGTATTTTCTTCCACAATATCTCATCTCAATTCACTATAGGTGAAAGTTAGCACATGTGCATCTCTATAGCATGTGAGATGATATCAGGACACTGTCAGAGATGCAAGTGATATCACCAACTGGACAGCATGCACTCTTGCTCCAAACTCCTATTCTAAATATGTAACCCTTCCAACTCAACAATTAAAAGATAAACATTCCAATTTAAGATGGGTAAAGGACTACACATGAGTACATGAAAAGATGCTCAACATCACTAGTTATTTGGATTATGCAAATCAGAACCACAATGAGATACTACCTTACAGCTGCTAGATATATTCAAAATATTCAAACAAACAGGAAACAACAAATGTCAGAGAGAATGTGAAGAAACTGGAAATTGGTGGTAAAATGATGCAGCCATAACGAAGGACAGTTTGGCCTTTCCTCAACAAGTTAAAAATAGAATTGCCATATGACTAATTCTATACCTAGGTATATGCCCAAAAGAATTGAAAATGAGAACTAAAAAACTTGCATACAAATGTTCATAGCAGCACTATTTATAATATCTGAAAGAAACAATCCCAATGTCTATCAATGGACTAATGAATAACAAAATGTGATACACTCATACAATCAGATCAGATCAGTCGCTCAGTCGTGTCCGACTCTTTGCAACCCCATGAATCGCAGCACGCCAGGCCTCCCTGTCCATCACCATTTCCCAGAGTTCACTGAGACTCATGTCCATCGAGTCAGTGATGCCATCCAGCCATCTCATCCTCTGTCATCCCCTTCTCCTCCTGCCCCCAATCCCTCCCAGCATCAGAGTCTCATACAATAGAATATTATTTAGCCCTAAAAAGGGAAAAACTATTGATACATGCTACAATACAGAATGAAGCTTGAAAACATGTGCTAAATAAAAGAAACCAGACATAAAAGGCTGAATCTATGTTTCAGTTTTACACTAAAGTCCAGAATATGTAAATGTAGAGAGACAGAAAACAGAGTAGCAGTTGCTTACGGCTGATGGGAACAGGAATGAGGAGTTCTTCACTAGTGAGTACAGCATTTTCACTCAGAGCAATGAAAATTTTCTGAACCTACAGAGTGGTGAAGAGGTTCTTAATACCACTGTGAAGGTACTTAATGCCACTGACTTGTATACTTTAAAATGTGAAAGTGTTAAGTTTTATTTCAAGTTTATTTAGCTACAATAAAATATATTATTCTGTTTTAGATTTTTCTTTCTAGGATCATATTTTTATATCATATTCCTTAAAAAACAGACTTCAAGCCACACATATAACTTCAGCAACCTTCTTGGAGAGAATTCTGGGGTACAACTATGAGGGAATTAGAGAAGTAACACTGGACAGAGGAAGTTGAACTGTGATGCAATTACAAAGGAAGCCTCAAGAAATCCTATCAGTAGCTCTGCTATGGGATATCTCTAATATTTCAGAATTAAAGGGTAGTATAAGTATAGAAGTCGCTCAGTCGTGTCCAACTCTTTCCGACCCCATGGACTGTAGCCTACTAGGCTCCTCCATCCATGGACTTTTCCACGCAATAGTACTGGAATAGGTTTCCTTCTCCAATTAAAGGGTAGGGCCAGATCTTTGTAGTTTAATTCCTACCAGATGTAGGTACCCTTCTGAGAGAGGGGACCTAGCATTGGGTGAAACTGCACAGTTTGGCCAAAGACAATTTCTTAGGGAAAGACTCACCTGTGTAGCATTACTGTCTAAAATTATTTGTAGCTATGGAAATACATGCCTCAGCCTTAAAGAGGAGAGTCTGACTGGTGCATCACAGTTGCGGCATACAAGACAGAAATGCTTAGCATCCCTATATCCTATCCTAAGACACTGGCATGAAACAAATAGGAGCTCTGACTTCCATACTGACAACTATCCCAGTGATCTTTCTGTTAGAATCCACCACTCCCTAGAATATGTGGGTAATACAAATAAACACCTCTCCAATCTTTATTGCCATTTCAATAAATTTTGCTTTAAAGTTGTATGCCTATCCTAGATGGTTATACTTAGGTGGCCTGCACATCAGGAGAGCCCTGACTGCAAATTAGCTTTCCCAAGGTCCCTATAACTTCTCATCAAAATCTTTATGCACCCATCATTCAATTAAATTGTTGACTGAATTTAAATAAAGAATTTATTTACTCCAACAAGATCCCTTGAATACCTATATTTATTTTCTTAGCCTTTTTATGCTCTTCCCAGAGGATAAGCAGACTTATATTCCAAACCACTCCAGCTCTTTACATGGTGGCTCCAGTAGCCCAGGAGGACCACAGACACCAATTTCTGTATGAAAGAAGTGGCATGATCCTCTGGTGGGCTTCCCAAGTGGCTCAGAGGTTAAAGCATCTGCCTGCAATGCGGGAGACCTGGGTTCGATCCCTGGGTCGGGAAGATCCCCTGGAGAAGGAAATGGCAACCCACTCCAGTATTCTTGCCTGGAGAATCCCATGGACAGAGAGCCTGGTGGGTTACAGTCCATGGGGTCGAAAAGAGTCGGACATGACTGAGCGACTTCACTTCACTTGGGATCCTCTGAGCCTGAATGTTGGAACAGGAAGACATTAGCACTCTTGGCTTTGTTCAGTACAAAATGAGGCACAAATTAATCTATAGAGTTTCCCTTTGGGATCAAACTAAATTTACTTTCTGTGGAATTCTTAGTAGAGGAGGTGAACAGATCAGGAAATGGGAGAGAATCAGCCACATGCATGATCACAGGTACTCTCCCTAGAAGCTCTTCCTTAATAAAACTTCACGTGGACTGCATCTGGGGCTCTATAGCTGAAAACTTACCCTAAGGCCTATCTGTGGATAACTGCATTATATCTACAACTAATAACTGCCATACCTTTTTTTGTAAATTGTATTATTGGAGTATAACTGCTTTACAAGGTCATGTTAGTGTCTCCTGTACAACAAAGTGAATCAGCTATATGTATACATCCCCCTGTCTCTTGAGCCTCCCTCCAACCCCCCTATCCCACCCTTCCAGGTCATCACATGACCTCAGTTATCTGCATTACCCTTCTAGGTCCTTCCACATCACATTTTAACAGAAATATGTCCCTAGGCAAGAGAACACCACATCGAAAGTTTTACAGCAGTCTTCAATCTAATTATAAGCTCCCTGCAATTTGGTTAAAAGTAGCTTAATGATTAATTAACTACATAACAATAGATGGTTTTCCCATTTCTTTACAAACACAAAAAGCACTGGATATGGCTTTATATTGATTACCCAAAAAACTTATTAAAGAAAAAGATTTGAGGGGTTGGAAAGTTCCTATTTTTCACTTCTGTCAGTGACTTTCTGCTCAAAAGAGCAACTGCTCTAGTCAGGATGTTGATGATCTCTCCCTCAATGTCCTCAAGAGCACCTTCACACCAGTGTCCTGAAAGCAAGGTCCCCAGAGACGTTGGCCAGAGGGAAACTACAGTGAGTGTAAGAGCCTTCCTAACACACAGCTGTGGCCTTGATCAGCTTCCAGAAATAAGAGTGAAGGAGACTGGGTGGAGCATCATAGGTTTATTTTGCTGAAGCCCAAACAGTAGTAATTCAACTTCTGGCTGTGTAAGGAAAACAAATAGAGACAATGGCATTTTCACTCTCCTAAGCAGTTTATCTAGATCAATATGGGAAAGATTGCTGCTTCCCTGTGGCAGATCTGAGCCTTAATTAAGGATTTTCCTAAGGTTGACGTGCCAGCCACCTTCATGAGTATTAAAAGTATTGAGTTTCTCTTTCAAAAATTCAGAGTTCAGATAATATCAGCATGGCAAACACAACTGAGGATGATTTTTTTTTTTAGAAAAATCCATAAACTAGTTTTTATGTTTCTTTATAAGGTAGATTTAAGAACTGAGTAAAAATACCCTCATGGTTTTCTTTTGCTTTATGAATAAAGTCTCAATGCTATGCTATGCTATGCTGAGTCACTTCAGTCGTGTCCGACTCTGTGCGACCCCATAGACGGCAGCCCACCAGGCTCCCCTGTCCCTGGGATTCTCCAGGCAAGAACACTGGAGTGGGCTGCCATTTCCTTCTCCAGTGCATGAAAGTGAAAAGTGAAAGTGAAGTGGCTCAGTCGTGTCTGACTCTTAGCGACCCCATGGACTGCAGCCTACCAGGCTCCTCCATCCATGGGATTTTCCAAGCAAGAGTACTGGAGTGGGGTGCCATTGCCTTCTCCAAAAGTCTGAATAGCATAATGCAGCAAAGAAAGTCTTTTATTCCCCCTCTCTTTTTTTTTTTTTAAAAGAAAGTCCCTTTTAATCTTATTTTTCCTTTATTACTTTGCCCATGATCAAAAGCTATATATGCTAAGATTCACCTATGTCAAGCAACTACTTTTCCACAACACAGCAAGTTTTTCTCACTTTGTACCTTGGCCACACTGGTCCTTCTGCCTATGGTACATTTCCCTGCTTCTTTAACTCAGCTTTCTAACCCATCTCAAGTGTCACCTCCTCCAGAGCCTTTCTTCATTTCGGTCTCTCCAAGATCACTATAGTCACTGTCTTTTTTTATTTGTTACACACACCCAAAAAAAAAAAAAAAAACATCATCAGTACAATATGAAATGGTTCATCCCCTGAAGGGTACTAAACTGGTTAAGGAAACAGAATTCTTTCCTTCTTTGAATCCCTGACTCAGCAAACTCTTTAAACAAAATGAGTGCTAAATAAATATTTATGTAATTATTGCATTATTTAATGTATTTGGTTATTCAAAAGTTTTACTATTTTGAGTTGATACCTACTTTAAATTAAAATTTTCATTCCAAAGACAAATAATATGTATGATATATTTAAGCATCTCTTGCAAAGGCATAACTATGACGTGTGGTTCTTCAGTGGGTGAATTAAATGACCTGTTTCAGAAAAGCATTTCTGGAAATACATCCCTCAGAACTAGTCTTTTGAAAATGAATACAGAAAATTATTTCTTTTTGATAGAACAGCATTCCCAGGAAAAAGGGAAGCCAATATTTCTAGGATCTACTTGTAGGGTTTTCATAATTATCAGTACTTGAAATTTTATCTCAGCTTTTACAAAGATTGCATTAGCATAAAATGTTGTGTTTTCTTGATTTAATAGTCTTTGAAGAGGAAAATATTCACCAGAAATAAGAGTTTGGATAGGAAATTATTACCTGCCGGGTGACAAATAGTACTTTACATTGATGAAAAATGTATTTTTTTTAATGCAAATTAAAGAATTTGAGTTGACACTCAACCTTTTTGGAAAAAATTGCAAAATTTAAATTGAATATTTGCTATTAAAGTAATAGGGCTATTTGAATTATAGCAAATCCAAAATTAATGTGTCCTTTTCTTGAATGTTACCTGCATTATTAAATTTGTTAAATTGCGTCTGTATCATGATTCAGCACAATTATAGTTCCTTAAACTATAAAAAGATGAGTATACTTGCTACTTAGGATAAATCTTTTTCGAATACTAGACTGTGGATCTAGGTAAAGAAAATGGTTTTCATGATGATAATGACACATTTTGTAAGCTATAATTCAGCAGATAATTGTCTTGAAAGATTTTTTACCTCTTAGACTCGTAACACTCCACAGAAATGATTCTGTTCTTTATTGCTTTCTCTTCATAGTATTACAGCAGTCCAAATACAAACCAAACACAAAGATGCTTATTCTTGATGATATTAAATTTTCTAAAACTGCTGCTGCTAAGTCGCTTCAGTCGTGTCTGACTCTGTGCGACCCCACAGATGGCAGCCCACGAGGCTCCCCTGTCCCTGGGATTCTCCAGGCAAGAACATAAGTGGGTTGCCATTCCCTTCTTCCATGCCTGAAAGGGAAAAGTGGAAGTGAAGTCGCTCAGTCGTGTCCAACTCTTAGCGACCCCGTGGACTGCAGCCTACCAGGCTCCTCTGTCCATGGGATTTTCCAGGCAAGAGTACTGGAGTGGGGTGCCATTGCCTTCTCCTTTCTAAAACTAGAAAATAATAAATTTATACATAAGAAATTCTTCCCAAATGTGTACACAACTTACTCTTCTCATAGTTGTCCACTGACTAAATATATTCACAATAAGTAGAAATATTATTATTAGTCAAGAGCTGACACTAAGTCATGGCCCCTTGACTAATTGTCAAACATACTCAATACCTGAAGAAACTATCATTGTTGTAAAGGATGAGTACTTCTGAGCCAATCATTAATTGAATTGTTAAGAATCTTGCTTCCTCTGCTCAAAACCCTCAGTGATTACCTTTGAACATCTTAACTTCTCACTATGCTCTCTGAAATACTGCAAAATGTAGCCCCTGCCACACTTCCTAGCTTCTTGGTGCATAATCCTCATCACTTATTATGCTCCAACAATTTCCTTTCTTTAGATACAGTCAGCTCTTCACGAGTTCAGAATCTTTGCATAAACTGGTCTGTGTCCTCCTCCAGTGATAAATAAACAAGCTCCTTTTCACCCTTCTTTATCCAACTTGTATGACATTTTCATATGTTTTGTTCCTATGCCTGGGGGTCTATTTCTGTTTAAGTTAATTGGTATCCTTTTTTCTAACATTCTACCTGTAGGTGATGTCATATGATATTTGTCTCTCTGTCTGGCTTACTTTACTTAGTGTGATAGCCTCTTGGTCCATCAGCATTGCTGCAAATGGCATTATTTCAGGTTTTATGGCTGAGTAGTGTTTATTGTGTATATACCACATGCCATGTACTCGTCTATCCATTCCTCAGAGAATGGGCATTTAGGTTGCACCCATGTCTTGGCTATTGTAAACAGAACTGCAATGAATTGGGGTGCACATATAATTTTGCATCATGTTTTTCTCTGGATATTTGCCCAAGAGTGTGACTGCAGGGTCACGTGGTAGTTTTATTTTATTTTAAGATCCTCCATACTGTTCTCCATAGTGGCTGTAACAATTTACCTTCCCACCAGCAGTGCAGGAGAGTTCCTTTCTCTCCACACCCTCTCCAGCATTTCTTGTTTTTGAAAAGTATCTCATTGTAGTTGTGATTTGCATTTCTCTAATAATTAGCAACTTTAGCATCTTTTCATATGCATGTCGGCCATCTGTATATTTTCTTTGGAGAACTCTCTATTCAGATCTTCTCCCTATGTTTTCATTGGGTTGTTAGTTTTTGTATTGAACTGTATGAGCTGTTTGTATATTGTAGAAGAGATTAGTCCTTTGCCATTTGCATTGTTTACAAATGTTTTTTCCCATTCTGTAGGTTATTGTTTAGTTTTGTTTATGGTTTCCTTACTGTGCAAAAAGCTTTTAGGTTTAATTAGGTCCCACTTGTTTATTTTTGTTTTTATATCCATTACTCTAGGAGAAGGCTCTAGAAAGACATTGCTGTAATTTATGTCAAAGGTGCTCTGCCTGTGTTTTCCTCTAGGACTTTTATAGTATCCATTTTTACATGTACATAACAGAAATAGACCCACAAACATAGAAAACAAACTTATGGTTACCAAAATGGAAAGAGGTGGATAAATCAGGAGTTTGAGATTAAAATATATACACTACTATATATAAAATAGATAACCAACAAGGACCTACTGTATAGAACAAAGAATTATACTTCATATTTTATAGTAATCTATAAGAGAAAAGAATCTGAATTCTCTATATATTGTGTGTTAGTAGCTCAGTAGGGTCCAACTCTTTGCAAACCCATGGGCTATAGTCCACCAGGGTTCTCTAACTACTGAATTCTCCAGGCAAGAATACTGGAGTGAGTTTCCATTTCCTTCTCCAGGGGATCTTCCCAACCCAGGAATCGAACCCAAGGTCTCCTGCACTGCATATTCTTTGTCTGAGATACTATGGGTTAGCCAAAAAATTCTTTTGGATTTTTCCACAATATGTTGTGGAAACAAGCAAACAAACTTTTAGGCCAACCCAATATAATATATATGTATGTTACATACATATGTTATACATATGTATATTATATATGTGTATGTATATTATATATATTTCAGTTATATATATAAATATATGTATATAACTCTGAATCACTTTGCTATACACCTGACACTAACCCAACACTGTCAATCAGCTATAAACAAATAAATAAATGTCATATCCTCAGATAGGCTGCCATGACCTTTTTTTCCTAAAAACTCCTCTTTTTTAAAATATTTTAAAACTCTTTTTAGAACACTTTTAAAAAAATCAAGGATTAATTTCAAAAAAATTTCAGCTGTTCATTATTCCCTGCATAGGAATATCTTTATTCATATTTACTATCTTACAAATTTGTTAACATCCAAAATGCTTTTAAAACACTGATAAAGGATCTACCTTCATTGGAATATAAGTTTTCTAAGTCTGCTGCTGCTGCTGCTGCTATGCTGCTTCAGTCGTGTCCGACTCTGTGCAACCCTATAGATGGCAGCCCACCAGGCTCCTCTGACCATGGGATTCTCCAGGCAAGAACACTGGAGTGGGTTGCCATTTCCTCCTCCAATGCATGAAAGTGAAAAGTCAAAGTGAAGTCACTCAGTTGTGTCTGACTCCTAGGGACCCCATGGACTGCAGCCTACCAGGCTCCTCCATCCATGGGATTTTCCAGGCAAGAGTACTGGAGTGGGATGCTATTGCCTTCTCCATTTCTAAGTCTGGCCTATATCAATCTTTTCTCCATCAAAACCTCAAAGTACCTGGCTTTCAATACATATTTGATGGTTGTATGAATATATTTTATTTCCTGAATTAACTGTTTCTATTCTTTTATTTTTCTGCAGCTATGTAATCGGAGAAGGCAATGGCACCCCACTCCAGTACTCTTGCCTGGAAAATTCCATGGGTGGGGGAGCCTGGTAGGCTGCAGTCCACGGGGTGGCAAAGAGTCAGACACGACTGAGCGACTTCTCTTTCACTTTTCACTTTCATGCATTGGAGAAGAAAATGGCAACCCACTCCAGTGTTCTTGCCTGGAGAATCCCAGGGACGGGGGAGCGTGGTGGGCTGCCGTCTCTGGGGTCGCACAGAGTCGGACACGACTGAAGCAACTTAGCAGCAGCAAGCTATGTAATCAACCACTCAACACTCAATGACTTCAAATGATTAGTATAGTTTCTGCAGGTCCAGAATTTGGGAGCTTGGCTGGGTGGTTTTGTTTGGGATCTCAACGAAATTACAGTCAGATGTTGACTAGGACTGCAGTCACCTGAAAGCCTTTCTGGGCCTGGAGAGGCTAATTCCAAGGTGATTCACACACAGGCAAGGTTGCGCTGGCTTGTTGACCAGAGCCTCAGTTCTTCTCCATGTGGAACTTTTTTTATTTTGAAGAGTATAGCTACTTTACACTGTTGAATTAGTTTCTGTGGTACACCAAAGTGAATCAGCTATAGGTAATCCTATATCCCCTCATTTTTGGATTTCCTTCCCATTTAGGTCAACACAGAGCATGACAGTGCTCCCTGTGCTATGAAGTAGGTTCTCATTAGTTATCTATTTTATACATAGTTGGGTATATATGTCAGTCTCAATCTCTCAATTCATTCCACCCACTTCCCCTTTAGTATCCATCTGTTTGCTTTCTATGTTTGTGTGTCTATTTCTGCTCTGCAAATAAGTTCATCTGTACCATTGGTTGAGATTCCATATATATGCATTAATAAACAATATTCATTTTTCTCTTTCTGACTTACTCCGCTCTGTATGACAGTTTCTAGGTCCAATCACTTCTCTACAAATCTCATGACATGATGGCTGAATTCCTCCAGAAGGAGAAATTCAAGAGACCTGGGCAATAGCTACAATACCTTCCAAGGCCCTGCCTCAGAAATGACACACTATCAGTCCTGCTGTATTTTATTGGTCCCTAGGTCAGTCTTGGTTCTGTGTGTGCAGGTATACAAAAGCATAGCTACTAGGAAACAAGAATTACTGGAGAGTGTTTTGGCAGCTGGCTACCACAGACGTTTCAATTATTTCTGCTTGTCAAACCTCTGATTCTCCTTCTGTTTCCTTTTTTTTTGTTGTTGTTGACCAACACTTTATGCTTTCCTTCTTCCTGATTTCCTGTATGTTCTTTACTCCTTATAAACATGTCCTGCTAAACATTCTTCATTGTGTCAGAGTATTATCAGACCAAAAGTTCATCCATTCCCAACATTAGGCATGACAACAGAAGCCTCTCCCTACCCTTTACAAACACACACAGAGATAATGTCTAGATTAGATACTACCAGACTTCTCATGGGTAGGCAGTTTCAAGGCACATTTTAAATTTAACTTTGAGTGAGAAAAATCATGGATCCAAATTACTGAATTCCTCAAAAACAAAAGAAATTACGCATGTGTACATGGGCCTGCTGGTACTTATTAGTATATAATCATTTATTTTCTTTATCACTGATTCCTCTCCATCTACCTTTCCTAGATCACAAGCTAGTATTAAATACTCATAAATTTCTTAAAGGCAAAAATTTTTATTCCCTTATCACGTTTTTCAAGGAGCGAGAAAGCTTATTTTAGCCAGGTTTAAAATTCATTTAAGATTCATGTATGCTGAGTTCTAGACAAAACACTAACCTTTTGGTGTTTGGCCTTCACTTTGTCAAACATAACTTCCTGCCTTAAAAAAGTTTTAAATGTTAATTAAAAACGCTCAAAGTGTGTTAGTCAAAAAATAGTCCTGATCTTAGACCTGTTCTCGCCTACAAAATGATGAGCTACAGTAAGAAGCATATGGATTAAATGTCTCTGCAAATTTAATGTGAATATAAAATTAGTCAGTATTTGAGAAACAAATCTGCATTTTGATGAATTAACAAGGGAAAATGTTTGAGCATTATCTAATAAAAACTGCAGTCAGTTTAGTTCCTTGGGTCAAAATTTGGAATTTATGCCCAGATTATACTCACAATTTTCCTTTTTTTTTTTTTTTTTTTTGTACAGTAAGTTCAAAAGTTTAACAGAAGCCAAAGGACATCTATAGTCAGATGAAACATTGGTGTTAGTGACAATGACCTCAATGCTGTTTTCTGCTTGAACCACCTCAGTAAGTGAACACAGTATAAACAGAAATCTCAGATTATTAGTCCTTGGGATCATAGAGCTGATTAAAAATGTAGAACATTTGGTCTTCTATGAGAACATGAATCCATAAATCACTATAATTTTCATTAATTTATAATTTATACTCTACATTCTTCCAAAAGAGATTTGAATTGGCTCACAGTAAAAGATATATGCAATTGAATTAATTAAGCCAATAGAATTTGTGTAGGAACACCTGTTTTCCTGATAGTTGAACAGAATTTTTCAAGCATTCATTAAAAAGACATTGATTGTTATCTTACTGTATGAATCCCATGGTATGGGGGGAGATATATATATTACAAAACTCTTGCATTTTTATTTCAGTGGAAGAGTCAGACAGCACAGATATAGATTGTTTGTATTAGGCGTAACTACTTTATAGAAGATGCCATAGGTTTTATCCAAATATGAGGGATAATAGAGTTCTAAATAACAATATTCATCCTGGCTAAGAAAAAAAAGAGAAAATAAAACAATTGCATTTGTCCCAGAGCTTAGTATAATTTGATGCCATGCTCATTTTTCATCTGAAACAAATTATTAGAGTGAATGGTACCTCCTCTGTGAATAAATATCATTTTTCCAAAGTATGCTCAAGAGAGATTAGAGATCAATATGGATTCATTTATGTCTTATAATGGGAAATATTGGCCCTACACAGCTATCATATGCCAAGACAGAATCCAGGGATCAGAGACCTTGTCTTCTTACCTACCACCCTCACTCATTTATGTACACGTAAATTTCAAATCTTCTTCATTCTTCTGACAGGTACACTAAAGATACTTGAATTATTTACACTGCTTCTAATGTAAAATGGTATGCATTTAGCAACTGAGCCAAAATCTTTTTGCAGAGAAACCTAGTTTTAAAATACCAGAGCAGTACAGGATTAGTGAATCTCAGCAGAGGTGTAAGAATTAATCTCACACAAGGTATTATTACCAGCATATGCAGTAGAAGGATAAGAAATGAATTCACGATAGCTAATTCTTCCATGACTATCTTAAATTTCTTCTTCTCATACCTATCTCATATGTATTTTCCTTCTACCTTCTTGAATTGTTCTTTGTTCTTTAAATGGCTGCAATTTGTGTCGTTTGGGGCAGCTCCTACAGGGCACTGGTTTGACTTCACAGCACAGACTAGTGCTGTTTCATGAGTCCTCCAACAGTCTTCTTTATTAAATTAATTTTTATTGGAGTACTGTTGCCTTACAATGTTGTGTTAGTTTCTATTGTACAGCAAAATGAATCAACTGTATGTTCACATATATCCCCTCTCTTTTGGATTTCCTTCCCATTTAGGTCACCACAGAGCACTATATAGAATTCTTTGTGCTATACAGTAGGTTCTTATTAGTTATCTATTTTCTATATAATTGTGTATATATGTCAATCCCAATCTACCAGGTCATCCCATCCCCCCGTAGCCTTACTCTTCACCTCTGCCCTCAGCCCACCTCTCCTCTCAACTCTACCTATCTACACTTTATTACTTATTTTCCAATTTTCTGTTTGGTCTTTAAGTTGACCCAGAAGATACTTTGCATGATTTTAGGAATACAAACTAGACTTTTTTTTAGAAGAAAACAAATGCCACTTCCCCTATACATGGTTTACCATACTGGTTTGATCCAATCTTAGAGCTCTTATTTTCTAATGGTATTGTCATATTACAGCAGTCAAAATCATGGAATATTGGAGAAAAAGTCATGGTTCATGGAGGTAAACAGGGAAAAGAACTGGAGAAAATAATCACCTCATTTATACTTTTCTGCTGGGGGGAAAAAAAAAGCTACTCTGCATTGCAACTTAAGTTACAAATAAGGATAAAAAATAAAATGTCTCGTTCTGATTTGGCCTACAGTTGTCACTTTCATAAACTACTCCTTATCTTTAAAAAAAAAAAAAACACTAGTCTGACTCTATTTCAATGCCAGTCAAGGTGACCTACTCAAGATGTGCTTATCTTGTCTACTATTTTAACTTTGCTCAAGACACTTTATATTTCTAGGCAAGCAAAGATAATTTTAGAGGGAAAACTACTATGACTTTTTAATTGTTAAAAAGGAAACAGAGCCTCACACACAAAAAAATGACTATGTTTGTAGCATGCTAAAGATGTTTACTTTAGGGTTTTGGATTTTGTGTTCTCTTATTATTTTAGATTTGTTTATCTTACCTTTTCTTCCTAATTGGCTGGACATTTTTATGTTCTTACAAACACTTTAAAGCTAACATTATAATAGCAAATTGTAATTATCATTTTTTAAACGTGTTGACATGTTATTTGCTATTTAAATTCCTAACATATATTTCCTAAAACATCCTAAATCTTCAATAACAACCATTTATCAATGTCCAACTCTTTGCAACCCCATGGATTGGAGCCCACCAGGCTCCTCTGTCCATGAAATTCTCCAGGCAAGAATACTGGAGTGGGTTGTCATTCCCTTCTTCAGGGGATCTTTCTGATCCATGGATTGAACCAAGGTTTCCAACATTGAAGGGAGATTCTTTACCATCTGAATCACAAGGGAAGCCCAATATATATTCCCCAAAACATCCTAATCTTCAGTAATAAACAGCCATTTATCAATGTACTAAAACACCCAGAATAATTTTTTAAAAAGACTTTGTTTACATGTAATGCAAGCATTTTGTTTATATCTCCAGAGAAGTTGTCAAAAGACACCTATTTACCTATTTATGCATACTGACTGTGAGGAAACAGACCTATGCATTTTTTTAAAATGAGGACTAAACTGCCCATTTTTTAACTGAGTCTACTAATAGTAACAGAAACTTATGATTGTCCATCCAGCACCTTTATCTAAGTAGCCAATAAATCTTCATTAAGTACTTACCACTCCAGTACTCTTGGCTGGAAAATCCTATGGACGGAGGAGCCTGGTAGGCTGTAGTCCATGGGGTCACGAAGAGTCGGACACTTACTGAACGACTTCACTTTCACTTTTCACTTTCATGCATTGGAGAAGAAAATGACAACCCACTCCAGTGTTCTTGCCTGGAGAATCCCAGGGACGGCAGAGCCTGGTGGGCTGCCGTCTGTGGGGTCGCACAAAGTCGGACACGATTGAAGCGACTTAAGCAGCAGCAGCAGAGGTGACAAACTTCACTTGCTATCAATTAAAGTTTGCAGAGACTAAGGAGCTGCCTTGATTTCCCTGTGACTGCAGTGATTCTAATTTTAAGATCTCAGGACATAGCTTCCTATCACATCATTGTCTAAAAATAGGTGATAGAAAACTACAGGATGAACAAAATTATTAAAAACCTACCCTAGGATTCTCCTTACTTGATTCCCAGTTTATTCAGATTTCATACTCACTCCCACCAAGTATTCAGTACCTGCCTCCACAGCCTACTTGCAGCCTACTTTACATCAGGACATAGATTTGTTTTTGTACTTTACTTTCTTGGTCCTTACCTCACTTTGTTTAGGGACTTTGAACTCATTAAATCTCTGACACTCGTCCAAACTTGGTAGACTATGCCATTCTATTTTTTCTCCTTTGACCTCAACTATTGTCTCCAGTTTACAAATGTATTTTAATCACTGATGAAGGCAGATATACCTGCAGGTAAACAGTTAGTATGGTCTATACATTCGTGACAGCTCATGAAAAGCTGGCAGACTCTAAATATATTTTTATAAAATTGCACATATTTTATTCTATCCAAATTTTGTCATATTGATTTATCTAACTTAGATCTTCCTAAGGACACTTTGAAAGTGAAGCTATTAGAAAGTTATGTTGTCCCCCTAATCTTTATTTATTTATTTTATTTTTCGGCTGCACCATGCCGCTTGGGGTATCTTAGTTTCCGGATCAGGGATAGAACCCATATCCTAGGCAGTGAAGGAAGAGAATCCTAACCACTGGACTTCCAGGGAATTTTCTGTCCCACTAATCTTAATGATGGAGAGAGTTCTATGAGGCTCCCTTCCTCTTTTTCCAAAACCATTATTTCTCAGTATAGCATAATAAAAACAATGACCCAGATCTCTATTTCTATCATCTCAATCTCTGTCTCTGCATCTGTCTCTATGCCTGCCATCTATACCTTTATCTATATCTGTATCTGGATCATCTATATATCTATCCTTTTTTTGTCCTAGAATATAAATAAAACCTAGTAGTAAGGTTTTACAATAAAAATCTTCCCTGCAAAGGAAAACTCCAATAGTGGAAGGCAGCACAACACTATGGAAGCAGGCTAGGTTCTGATTTAAATGGGCCTGGTTCAAATCTATCTTTATCACTGAATAACATCAGGAACTTTATCAACTGATCCTCTGAGCCTCAAAGCAAAGTGTATCTCATTTACAAGGTTTCTCTATGTAAGGAATGATAGGTTGATATAAATCACAAAAGAACAGTCTGTCACATGGTTGTTACATAAACTGCTTATTTTCAACATCATAAACTATGGTGATAACAGCAACTAAAACTGAGAAACTTCTGTGGGTCACACATACTTCAAAATGTTTTAATCTAGTCAACAATACAAAATGCTAGGTAGTATTCTTATTGCAGCAGAAACCTGGGGCACAGAAGGTTAGGTAGTGTGCCCAACCATAGTAGCATCATTAAGAACTGGCAGGATCTAAAGCAAGGCAGTTTGACTTCAGAGCCCTTTCTCATCACTGTGACTCAGTGCTGCTCCTCATGTTCGAAAACATTATCCATGGAAAATGAATAATTCCAAAGACAAGGGCTTGTAACAGGTTCTGAGAGTTGACAGAATTACAAAGAAATACTGGGTCATGCTGAATTAGAATTATTTTTAACATTTTTAGCAACTGAAAGTCAGCAGTGATGCTTAGTATAGAAGTATTGAATTTTATGGGGTCTGTGCATTGTACTGTTTCACACTGACTTAAATGAGATAGATTTGTTCCCATCTCAGCTCAATAAGGGCAACAGACACCCACCCCCAGCAGATACTATGTATGATGACTGATTTTAGGCATACATATTGAACGAACTGGAAACTGACTGAAATTTATGAAAAGGAATTAGCAATAAAGTGATTTAATCAAGTTTATTGAAAGTGCCTACAATTAATGAAGGCTATTGATGGATATGATAATTAATTAACTTAATAGAAACACATTACATTTCACTGGGATTTAGTTGGACACTACTAAACTAAAATAAAATCCAGTAGAAAATTGATAGGCTAATGTCTGAATTTAGATTTATATAAAAAATATTCAGTGCTTAAAATAAACTATTATTCTATAGAGATGTCCCCAGGACTTTCTGGATTCATATAAACATTCTTTCTCTAAGTTTATTTATAAGAGGAAAAGGGTAACTTTAAATTGATAAAAAGTTTATGCATAAATATTTTAAGAAGCAAATTACTATATGACATGGGGGATAAGAAAAAAAATTCTGAATAATTCACAGTTCTAAACATTTCTCTTGAAAGATTTCCAACCCCTTATAAAGCAAAGACTCTAAAAGTAGGCCACACTTAACAATTACAGCATCTTTACTTACTTTTCATTGTATTTTTTTTATTCCATCATTTTTTCCCACCAGAGAGAAAATTTAATTTCCAGAATTCTAGAATTTTCCTTACCCCATAAATATCTGATTCTCTCCCTTTAGGTTTAATTAAATTAACTGATATTTAATCGAAACAAAGAAAACTAAGATAATAATTAAATCTCAAAGAGTCTGTAGTCTTATGGACTTAAAGACTATAGGCTATGATATATGTTTTTGTCAAGGTATGTTACAAGCTAGTTGTGTGATATTGAGCAGTTTACATCTCATGTTTCCTTAATAATCTGAAGTGTTAAGATATGCCTTCTCCCAAGGTCTGTGATAAGGAATATTCAGTGAAACGTCATATAAGACCTGATCTTATGCCTTGTATATAAGGGGATACTTCTTTAATATTACCTCCTACTTTCTCTCTTGGAGATCTGAACTAGACAAAATTTGTATATTTGTCTCTCTTCCTTAGTGCCACTTACCTTGTATCTATTAGAATGATAAGGGCATTAATGTCTTATGATCATGTAAACCCTGTGACAAAAGTGGGGATTTTTTCTGCCTTGAGTTATGAATAGGACAACACATTAAGCAGAGTACAGCTCCCCATGGAATAATAATATACATGATAATATGAATATTGGTAGCAAGCTGGTGGCATGATGTGTATTTTTAACTTTCAGATTATTATTTTTTTCTTATTCCCTATTGTCTTGGTACAGAGTCCACTGAAAGCAAAGCCTAAAATAGGAACTTGTGGTTCAGATAGTTCATTTTTATTTTAGAGGTGATCACAGGAACTCAGAGTGAGGTTGCAGAGTCAGATAAGGAGAGAGGAAAAGCTAATAAAGTGTATTAACCACTCTGAACAACTGGATTCATTTTCATTTTTGATAGGTGTCCTCTGAAGAACTGCATGTTCCTTTCAAATTCATCTATCAAAGCTTAGTTGAAACTAAAGCCTGGACCTCAATCGTTGATGGATGCCACTGGGGAATTAAACTTTCTATATTTTCAGGTTTCACCTGCTCAAGAACTGAGCAAGTTCCCATGGATTCAGAGAGAGATCTAATGCACCAAAGGTGAGGCATGGGAGGTGCCGAGGTGAGATATCATCAATCTGTACACAGGACTTTCCACTACAGCTGAAGCTAAAATAAGAGCTCTATGGTTTCTGACATTTGAAATCACGATATTTTCTCATGAAATAAAACTTACAGTTCTTCTTGAAAAAAACAAAAGCATGACAGCAATGCTCTTTCAGTAATTTCACAATGAAGATAGTGATAATTATAATATTTATTATGCATTTATGTATGCCAGTTGCTGTTTAAAGCAGTTATCCTCTGTTTTCCATCTTATAGGCACAAACTTATTCTTGATTTCACAAATGTATTCTTGATTTCTCAAGCTCAAACAAGAATTCTCCTTGTGCCTTTCCTAACTCAGTAAATAGCTACTCCATTATGCAGGTGACTTGACCAGAAATATTTGCTATACCTTCAACTCCTCCTATATCCCATATACCTTTAAATACATCCTGAAATAAATCATTTCTCAACTCAATCAACATTACCATCTTGCTTCAAGTAACCATCAATTACAGTCTAGTCTCACTATTTTCTGCATGCCCCTCCCAGTCCCATTAGAGTCTATTCCCTTCAAAGAAGTCACAGTCGTGGTAACTCACAGAAATCTCAAGCCACATCATGTGACTCTTCAGCTCAATACTGTCCCCTATGATTTCATCTTTTTCAGAGTACAGAACACAGTCAGTGCAATCATTTAAAAAAAAAATTTTGTCCACACGCCATGGTACATGGGACCTTGGTTCCTTAACCAGGGATCAAATCTATGCACCCTGCATTAGAAGGCTGAGTCTTAATCATTGGGCTGTTGGGACGTCTCCAGTGCAATCTCTTTAAAGGTGCACAAAGCAGTTTTTCACCCACTGTTCTAGAGGCTCTGGATTTCATGCTGTTTTAAAACACCCTACACACACATCAGTGTCAGAGGTGCTGTAGTGGATTCCTTTACTGCAATACTCTTCCTGTCTGACCTACTCACAGATTAATCCCTTACCATATCCACTTTTCTCCTCAAATGTTTCCTTCACAGAGAGCATGGAATTATAAAAAGCAGCTTGTAAAAAAAATGCAAATGTCCATCCCTTTCTACAATAAGAAGCCAACTAAAGAACATAAAAAGATCTTAAAGACCCAGATAACCACAAAGGTGTGATCATTCACCTAGAGCCAGACATCCTGGAGTCTGAAGTCAAGCGTGCCTTAGGAAGAATCACTATGAACAAAGCTAGTTGAGGTGATGGAATTCCAGCTAAGCTATTTCAAATCCTAAAAGATGATGCTGTTAATGTGCTGCACTGAATAAGCCAACAAATTTGGAAAACTCAGCAGTGGCCACAGGACTGGAAAAGGTCAATTTTCACTCCAATCCCAAAGAAAGGCAATGCCAAAGGATGTTCAAACTACCGCACAATTACACTCATCTCATTCTCTAGCAAAATAATGCTCAAAATTCTCCAAGTGAGGTTTCAACATTGTGTGAACCGAGAACTTCCAGATGTTCAAGCTGGTTTTAGAAAAGGCAGAGGAACCAGAGATCAAATTGCCAAATCCACTGGATCATAGAAAAAGCAAGAGAGTTCCAGAAAAACATCTCCTCCTGCTTTATTGACTACACCAAAGTCTTTGACTGTATGTATCAAATTGTGGAAAATTCTTCAAGTGATGGGAATGCCAGTCCACCTTACCTGCCTCTTGAGAAATCTGTATGCAGGTCAACAAGCAATAGTTAGAACTGGATATGGAACAACACACTGGTTCCAAATTGGGAAAGGAGTACTTCAAGGCTGTATATTGTCACCCTGCTTATTTAATTTATATGCAGAGTACATCATGAGAAACGCTGGACTGGAAGAAGCACAAGCTGGAATCAAGGTTGCTGGGAGAAATATCAATAACCTCAGATATGCAGATGACACCACCCTTATGGCAGAAAGTGAAGAGGAACTAAAAAGCCTCTTGATGAAAGTGAAAGTGGAGAGTGAAAAAGTTGGCTTAAAGCTCAACATTCAGAAAACGAAGATCATGGCATCTGGTCCCAACACTTCATGGAAAATAGATGGGGAAACAGTGGAAACAGTGTCAGACTTTATTTTGGGGGGCTCCAAAATCACTACAGATGGTGACTGCAGCCATGAGAAGCTATGACCAACCTAGATAGCATATTAAAAAGCAGAGACATTACTATCCTGACAAAGGTCTGTGTAGTCAAAGCTATGGTTTTTCCAGTAGTCATGTATGGGTGAGAATTGGACCAAAAAGAAAGCTGAGCACAGAAGAATTGATGCTTTTGAGCTGTAGAGGACTCTTGAGAGTCCCTTGGACTGCAAGGATATCCAACTAGTCAATCGTAAAGGAAATAAGTCCTGAATATTTTTGGAAGGACTGATGGTGAAGCTGAAGCTCCAATACTTTGACCTCCTGATGTGAAAACTGAGTCATTGGTAAAGATGCTGATGCTGGGAAAGATTGAAGGCAGGAGGAGAAGGGGACCACAGAGCATGAGATGGTAGTAAGGCATCACCAACTCAATGGACATGAGTTCGAGCAACCTCTGGGAACTGGTGATGAACAGGGAAGCCTGGCGTGCTGCAGTCCATGGGGTCATAAAGAGTCAGACATGACTGGGTGGCGGAACTGAATTGAAAATAGCAAATCCCTACCCATTTCTATGCCCACATAGCTTTTTATTAGTAACTGACATGTAATATGTTATCTTTGTGTGTGTGTGTTTTTTTTTTTTTTTTTTAGTTTTCTGAATGTTGAATTTTTTTTTTTTTTTTTTTTTTACACTATTGTATTGGTTTTGCCATATATTGACATGAATCCACCATGGGTGTACATGTGTTCCCCATCCTGAACCTCCCTCCTTACTCCCTCCCCATCCCATGGCTCTGGGTCATCCCAGTGCACCAGCCCCGAGCACCCTATATCATGCATCAAACCTGGACTGGCGATTCATTACACATATGATAATATATATGTTTCAATGCCATTATCCCAAATCATCCAACCCTTGCCCTCTCCCACAGAGTCCAAAAGACTGTTCTATACATCTGTGTCTCTTTTGCTGTCTTGCATACAGGGTTATCGTTACCATCTTTCTAAATTAAGTATTTGTTAAGTCAATCCCATTGAATATAAATTGCAGAGATCTGGGGCTTTGCCTTTTTGATCACAGCTATATGTGCAGCCCTTACTATAGTTTCTATTAGAGTAGATATTTTAATTTTTAATATTTTGCTGCACCAGGACTTAGTTGCAGCACAAGTGATGTTTTAGGTGTGGCATGTGTAATCTAGATCCCTGATCAGGGATTGAACCCAGGCTTCCTGCATTGGGAGTACAGAGTCTTATCCACGGGAGTACCAGGGAAATTCCCAGAGTAGATATTTTTTACATAGATATTGAATGAGTGAATCATAACCCTAAGAGGAAATTGTTACAATTTACAAATGTGGAAACTGAGACACAAGCAAGATAAGTATTTTTGCCGAACCAAGGCCATATATCTAGCAAGTGGAGAGAAGGGTTAGCAAATTATTAGAGGTCATATGCTAATTGCTACCATCTTCAAATGGGACATGGACTGTCCAGTTTTCCACAGCTCCCATCTGGTCCCCTGCCTTCTTTTATGATATCTGCTTGACCTTTGTTGCATTTGATTCTGTAAACCTGAAAATACTAGAGGACCCACGAAGTCTATGTCAGACATTATGCAGACTAGATATGGAGAGTTGACAGAGAGAGTTTGGAAAAGGTAACTATGCCTCTGAATCCATATGCCTGCAGATTTATATGTGGATCTTTTCTTTCCCAGAGAAGCCCAATCCATTGCAGAACACAACTATTGGATTCTTACTGGAAACAGGGTTTTGTGTTTCTCAACTATATAATAAATCCTTTCTAAGCTGATCAAACTTTTATAAGCACTGCTCGAACTGGCTTTAATTTTATTACTCATCTGAACCCATCTCATGAGACAGTTTAGGTCTTACTACCTTCTGCTTATGAGATTGCTGTTGTCTCACATCTGATAACTAACTCACACTGGGGTAGGAATCTTTAGTGGGTCTCATAATGGAAATGTCTTACTTGACACACAGTACTATATAAAATCATTTTCAACAATACAATCAAACCCAAATCACAAATACGTTGCTTTTTAAAAAATATACTGCCCCTAGGAGAAAGTTTTTTATTGAGATGCTTATGTGTATATATACATATATACAAACACATATCTTATATATACACATACACAGATATGTATATTTATATGCTTATTCTGTAAAATTTAAAAGACACTGGTTTGCTGTGAACAAGATGCAATGCAGTTTGTTATTTTTCCAGTCACCCTGAGTATGATACTGGGAACTCTGTAGCAGCCTGTGACATATTCTGTGGTCACCTGAAGCCTTGTATATGTCATCAAAATATAATTTTTCCCTCTCTTTCATCTTGTGAGTTAAGACAACTGTAGAGTATCTTTGAGGAAAAATGTGTAAAACAGATTTCGTTTCAAGTGTTCTACATTCTCTGCTACCTGCTACTAGAGTAGAAGGAAACACTAATAATTGTACCTAGAACTATGTTTTGTAAAGTCATATACATTTAAAATTGAAAAAAAATGTCCAGTTCATTTATTCTGCAATATTTTGTGCAACACACAGTACCTTGTCCTCTTTTTTAACTTCATCCTTTATACTGTTAGGAGGCAGATATTTACTTTCGAGAAATAATTTCAGTTTTGGTTCCATGTCCTTTAACAAAATGCTTAGATTAGTGCTGCAGAGCAAACATGCATTGTTTTTAAAACTTGAGTATTTCCTATAATTACTGCTATTGCAAGCAACTTCTTAAATTGACGTATTAAAATTCTATCAGAGTAGAAACTTGTTACTTGATTTGTGTCTATATTGTTCATTAGTGTGCTATTAGCCTAAAACATATGTTTTGAACATAAAGCTCAACATACACAAATATTGGTACATTTAAGAGCCCACTAAATACATAAAAATAATGAGTAGAGTTATGAATGCCAATGAGTACTTGGCAGATCCTAGTTCTCCATGGTGGTAGGGCAGTAGGATACTACCTAGGGCTTTGAGGACTTGGAATAAAACTTGGAAGTTGAATTCTTAAAGAAATGAAGTCTACTAACATTAGTAGTAACACTAATATTAGTAGTTAGTTAACAATAATAACTTCATGATATTAAAATAAGTTCAGCTTGTAAAATCATGTTTCTATCTTAAAGCTATTGGTGATCTATCCAAATCTTCCATGACACACTCCCAGTATTCTTTTTCCTATAAACTCTTCATGAATTCCCAGATTAAATGCTAACCTTCTTATCTGCATTTCTACAACTTGAAGAAATAACACAACGTGTCTACAAGTCTAGAAGCTCATTGAAACCACAGACTTTTTCTTATTTACAATCTATGCTAGGTATTAAGCATACTCCATGTGCTAATTCATCACATTTCAGATATTGAAATGAACCAAAAATTGAGGCTGGGGAGAGGCTATTGGCACTTTTTTGTGATTTAGCACTATATAGCAGTTCAAAAAGTATCTTAAAACTCCAAAACAGACATTTATTTCTAAGATTATTCATCACAGCAGTAAATATGACAGTCCCAAATTGGAAACTCTATAAAAACCTATCAAGTAATGCTTGGTTAAAATTATATGTCCATATGATATAATGCTAAACAACCATTAAAATGACATTTAAAAGATATTTAAAGACATAAAAAAAATCTTCACAGTGTGATGTAGGTAGGAAACTTGATGGATTAAAAAATATCCAACCTCCATATAAAAAGTATATATATAATAATTAAGAATGTGATAATATTTAAATGTGTTATGTGGGTTAACTCATTTAATTCCCATAAAATAATCTATGGAACAAATACTTTACCTTCTGTGTTATATAGTGACTTCTGTAGCTAAGACAACAATGGTTATATAATTAGTCATAAGTTTATGTATTAAAAAAATGAAAAGACATACCCATGATCATAATGAACACTCGAGGTGATGATAGTAGTGGTAGTCATCATATGCATGTGTGAGAGAGAGAGTTCATATACATATATGTGTGTGTGTGTGTGTGTGTGTGTATATATTATATATATATATATGAATGATATAATTAGAGTTTGATCACTTTTTACAGCATCAGAGTTTCTCCAAAATAATGTATATTGCTATGCTATTCATAGTTGTTAGATTATAAAGCTCTTAAATAGAAAGGATGTAGAAGAAATAAAGTGGAAATTGACAGTACAAGAAACAGCCTCTGTTTTTGGTAAAGATTACCGTAAGGTTTTAGTATAGTAAGTATAGTTTAGTAAGTAAGTTTAGTATAATAAGTTGAATGATAATGGTTGTGTTACCATTACAGAATTTGGTTCAAGATGGTCTACCTAATTCTATGCTTTTCCCCATTATCCATTCTGGAGACTCTTTAGATTAATGTTTATTGCAGCCATGAAATTAAAAGATGCTTACTCCATGGAAGGAAAGTTATGACCAACCTAGATAGCATATTCAAAAGCAGAGACATTACTTTGCCAACAAAGGTCCATCTAGTCAAGGCTATGGTTTTTCCAGTGGTCATGTATGCATGTGAGAGTTGGACTATAAAGAAAGCTGAGCACCAAAGAAATGATGCTTTTGAACTGTGGTGCTGGAGAAGACTCTTGAGAGTCCCTTGGACTGCGAGGAGATCCAACCAGTCCATCCTAAAAGATATCAGTCCTGGGTGTTCATTGGAAGGACTGATGTTGAAGCTGAAACTCCAATAATTTGGCCACCTGATGCGAAGAGCTGACTCATTTGAAAAGACCCTGATGCTGGGAAAGATTGAGGGCAGGAGGAGAAGGGGATGACAGAGGATGAGATGTTTGGATAACATCACCGACTCGATGGACATGGGTTTGGGTGAACTCCGGGAGTTGGTGATGAACAGGGAGGCTTGGTGTGCTGTGGTTCATGGGGTCACAAAGAGTCAGACACGACTGAGCGACTGAACTGAACTGAACTATGACAGAACTTCCCTGGTGGGCCAGTGGTTAAGCATCCTCCTGCCAATTCAGGGTACACAGATTTGATCCCTGGGTCTGGGAAGATCCCACTCACCAGGGAGCAACTAAGCCTGTGCTCCTAGAGCCCATGCTCAGTAACAAGAGAAGCCATCACAATGAGAAGCCCACACATTGCAACAAAGAATAGCCCCATTATCTGCAAGTAGAGAAAGCCCACACATAGCAACAAAGACCTTGCACAGCCACAAATAAATAAATTTTATAAATCTTTTTGCATATTACTCCAGAATTTATCATGCTCCTTTTTTTTACTTCCACTTGATTTGGGGATCTATCATAATTTGATTTGCATGTTCCAATCCTTTTTTCATAGTTTTCCCTAAATCATGTACTCTTGGTATGTCTCACATTCCCTCACTATTCACTAGTAATATGTATGCTCACTTATAACTGCAAACACAGGTCATTTTTTTAAAAAAGGTTCTTCCTCTGTCAGTCACTGCTCAGTCCATATGCTCGGTGTGTTAGAAAGTGCCAGAAAGCAACCTCCAATCAATCACAGATGATAGCTGATAAACAACCTGGTTCTTCAACTCCTAGATAAAGAGTCTGTGTCAAGAACTCTCAGTTCAGTTCAGTTCAGTTCAATAGCTCAGTCATGTCTGACTCTTTGTGATCCCATGGACTGCAGCACACCAGGCTTCCCTGTCCATCACCAACTCCCAGAGCTTGCTTGAACTCATGTCTGTTGAGTTGGTGATGCCTTCCTACCGTCTCATCCTCTGTTGTCCCCTCTTCCTCCTGCCTTCAATCTTTCCCAGCATCAGGGTCTTTTCTAATAAGTCAGAGCTCTTCTAAAGAGCTCTACTTGCTATCATAAATATCATGCAAATAATGCACCCTTATGATTTTTTTCTTCTGTCTCACTTCTCAATTCTCCCATAGGTTCTTTCTGCAACCTTCTCCTGGGGCAAGGTTAGGATTTGACCAATGGAAGCACTGGGTTTCTTTGGTGGCTCAGTTGTAAAGAATCTACCTGCAATGCAGGTAGAAGGCTCAGGAGAAGTGGTTTCAAGACAACCCACTCCAGCATTCTTGTCTGGGAAATCTCATGGGCAGAGCAGCCCAGCAGGCTGCAGGCATGGGGTCACAAATATTTGGAAAAAAACTAAGTATATATGTGTGAAACCTCCTTTCAACAATCTGTTTGCATTTGAATACTTGTCTCAGTTTGTTTTGGAGAGAACTTAACTCTACACAACCCTTCTTTCACGCATGGTCTTTATCTTCTCTGCTATATTGAACACATCTTATGATTTTCCTCTGATTGGCTTCCTTCCATGATCGCCAGAGCCCCAGGAGACTACTAGTCCACTTGAGTCTGATTCAGTTGGACACCATGGTACCCACTCCTTCAACTCCTTCTTTGAAACAAAGCTTGCTAGCCACACATCCTAAGTTTCTGGCCTCTTCCACCACTTCTGTAGTTGAGTGAAATGCCACATCATGAAGCTTGGGATCTGGCATCCCAAGCCACTGCTGAAGGAGACAGTTAAGGCATCCTAAATTTCTTTAGTTCATCTTCTTTCGATATGAACTTAAACAAATGAGAAATAGGAGATAGAGAAGATTCAGATAGATTAATGTGTTGAGATCAGTTATAAAATAATCAAAACAACCTCACAAAGGCATGGGGATGCTATTTCTTTCTTTTTTTTTTCTTTTTTTTCCAGTTTTATTTATTTTACTTTGTATTGGTTTTGCCATACATCAACATGAATCCACCACGGGTGTACATGTGTTCCCCATCCTGAACACCCCTCCCACCTCCCTCCCCATCCCATCCCTCTGGTCATCCCAGTGTACCAGCCCCAAGTACCCTATATCATGCATCGAACCTGGACTGTTGATTCCTTTCACATGTGATAATTTACATGTTTCAATGCCATTCTCCTATATCATCCCACCCTTGCACTCTCCCACAGAGTCCAAAAGACTGTTCTATACATCTGTGTCTCTTTTGCTGTCTCACATATAGGGTTATTGTTATCATCTTTCTAAATACCATATATGCGTTCGTATACTATATTGGTATTTTCCTTTCTAGCTTACTTCACTCTGTATAATAGGCTCCAGTTTCATCCACCTCATTAGAACTGATTCAAATGTATTCTTTTTAATGGCTGAATAATGTTCCATTGTGTATATGTACCACAGCTTTCTTATCCATTCATCTGCTGATGGACATCTAAGTTGCTTCCATGTCCTGGCTATTATAAACAGTGCTGTGATGAACATTGGGGTACACGTGTCTCTTTCAATTCTGGTTTCCTCAGTGTGTATGCCCAGCAGTGGGATTGCTGGGTCATATGGCAGTTCTATTTCTAGTTTTTTTAAGGAATCTGCACACTGTTCTCCACAGTGGCTGTACTAGTTTGCATTCCCATCAACAGTGTAAAAGGGTTCCCTTTTCTCCACACCCTCTCCAGCATTTATTGCTTGTAGGCTTTTGGATAGCAGTCATTCTGACTGGCATGAAATGGTACCTCATTGTGGTTTTGATTTGCATTTCTCTGATAAAGAGTTATGTTGAGCATCTTTTCATATGTTTATTAGCCATTGTATGGATTCTTTGGAGAAAAGTCTGTTTAGTTCTTTGGCCCACTTTTTGATTGGGTCATTTATTTTTCTGGAATTGAGCTGCAGGAGTTGCTTGTATATTTTTGAGATTAATTCTTTGTCCATTGCTTCATTTGCTATTATTTTCTCCCATTCTAAAGGCTGTCTTTTCACCTTGCTTATAATTTCCTTTGTTGTGCAGAAGCTTTTAATTTTAGTTAGGTCCCATTTGTTTATTTTTGCTTTTATTTCTAATATTCTGGGAGGTGGGTCATAGAGGATCCTGCTGTGGTTTATGTCGGAGAGTGTTTTGCCTATGTTTTCCTCTAGGAGTTTTATAGTTTCTGGTCTTACGTTTAGATCTTGAATCCATTTTGAGTTTACTATTGTGTGTGGTGTTAGAAAGTATTCTAGTTTCATTCTTTTACAACTGGTTGACCAGTTTTCCCAGCAGCACTTGTTAAAGAGATTGTCTTTTCTCCATTATATATTCTTGCCTCCTTTGTCAAAGATAAGGTGTCCATAGGTGTGTGAATTTATTTCTGGGCTTTCTATTTTGTTCCATTGATCTATACTTCTGTCTTTGTGCCAGTACCATACCGTCTTGATGACTGGCTTTTTAGTAGAGCCTGAAATCAGGCAGGTTGATTCCTCCAGTTCCATTCTTCTTTCTCAAGATTGCTTTGGCTATTTGAGGTTTTTTTGTATTTCCATACAAATTGTGAAATTATTTGTTCTAGTTCTGTGAAAAATACAATTGGTAGCTTGATAGGGATTGCATCGAATCTATAGATTGCTTTGGGTAGTATACTCATTTTCACTATATTGATTCTTCCAATCCATGAACATGGTATATTTCTCCATCTATTTGTGTCCTCTTTGACTTCTTTCAACAGTGTTTTATAGTTTTCTATGTATAGGTCTTTTGTTTCTTTAGGTAATAATATTCCTAAGTATTTTATTCTTTTTGTTGCAATGGTGAATGGAATTGTTTCCTTAATTTCTCTTCTGTTTTCTCATTGTTAGTGTATAGGAATGCAAGGGATTTCTACATGTTGATTTTCTATCCTGCAACTTTACTATATTCACTGATTAGCTCTAGTAATTTTCTGGTGTAGTCTTTAGGGTTTTCTATGTAGAGGATCATGTCATCTGCAAACGGTGAGAGTATTACTTCTTTTCCAATCTGGATTCCTTTTATTTCCTTTCTGCTCTGATTGCTGTGGCCAAAACTTCCAAAACTATGTTGAATAATAGTGGTGAGAGTGGGCACCCTTGTCTTGTTTCTGACTTTAGGGGAAATGCTTTCAATTTTTTACCATTAAGGATAATGTTTGCTGTGGGTTTGTCATATATAGCTTTTATTATGTTGAGGTATGTTCCTTCTATTCCTGCTTTCTGGAGAGTTTTTATCATAAATGGATGTTGAATTTTGTCAAAGGCTTTCTCTGCATCTAATGAGATAATCATATGGCTTTTAATTTTCAATTTGTTAATGTGGTGTATTACATTGATTTGCAGATATTGAAGAATCCTTGCATCCCTGGGAAAAAGCCCCCTTGGTCATGATGTATGATCTTTTTAATATGTTGTTGGATTCTGATTGCTAGAATTTTGTTAAGGATTTTTGCATCTAGGTTCATCAATGATATTGGCCTGTAGATTTTTGTGTGTGTGTGTGGCATCTTTGTCAGATTTTTGTATTAGGGTGATGGTGGCCTCATAGAATGAATTTGGAAGTTTACCTTCCTCTGCAATTTTCTGGAACAGTTTGAGTAGGATAGGTGTTAGCTCTTCTCTAAATTTTTGTAGAATTCAGCTGTGAAGCCGTGTGGTCGTGGGCTTTTGTTTGTTGGAAGATTTCTGATTACAGTTTCAATTTCTGTGCTTGTGATGGGTCTGTTAAGATTTTCTATTTCATCCTGGTTCAGTTTTGGAAAGTTGTACTTTTCAAAGAATTTGTCCATTTCTTCCAAGTTGTCCATTTTATTTGCATATAGTTGTTGATAATAGTCTCTTATGATCCTTTGTATTTCTGTGTTGTCTGTTGTGATCTCCCCATTTTCATTTCTAATTTTGTTGATTTTCTTCCCTTTGTTTTTTTGATGAGTCTGGCTAATGGTTTGTCAATTGTATTTATCTTCTCAAAGAACCAGCTTTTGGCTTTGTTGATTTTTGCTATGGTCTCTTTTGTTTCTTTTGCATTTATTTCTGCATTTCTTTCCTTCTACTAACCCTGAGATTCTTGATTTCTTCCTTTTCTAGTTGCTTTAGGTGTAGAGTTAGGTTTATTCATTTGACTTTTTTCTTGTTTCTTGATGTATGATTGTATTGCTATGAACCTTCCCCTTAGCACTGTTTTTACAGTGTCCCATAGGTTTTAGGTTGTTGTGTTTTCATTTTCATTCATTTCTATGCATATTTTAATTTCTCTTTTTATTTCTTCTGTGTTTTGTCGGTTATTCAGCAGCATGTTGTTCAGCCTCCATATGTTAGAATTTTTAATAGTTTTTCTCCTGTAATTGAGATCTAATCTTACTGCATTGTGGTCAGAAAAGATGCTTGGAATGATTTCAATTTTTTTGAATTTACCAAGGCTAGATTTATGGCCCAGGATGTGATCTATCCTGGAGAAGGTTCTGTGTGCCCTTGAGGAAAAGGTGAAATTCATTGTTTTGGGGTGAAATGTCCTGTAGATATCAATTAGGTCTAACTGACTTATTGTATCATTTAAAGTTTCTGTTTCCTTGTTAATTTTCTGTTTAGTTGATCTATCCATGGGTGTGAGTGGGGTATTAAAGTCTCCCACTATTATTGTGTTATTGTTAATTTCCCCTTTCATACTTGTTAGCATTTGCCTTACATATTGCAGTTCTCCTATGTTCAGTGCATATATATTTATAATTGCTATATCTTTTTCTTGGATTGATCCTTTGATCATTATGTAGTGCCCATCTTTGTCTCTTTTCACAGCCTTTGTTTTACAGTCTATTTTATCTGATATGAGTATTGCTACTCCTGCTTTCTTTTGGTCTCTATTTGCATGGAATATCTTTTTACAGCCCTTCACTTTCAGTCTGTATGTGTCCCTTGTTTCAAGGTGGGTCTCTTGTAGACAACACATATAGGGGTCTTGTTTTTGTATCCATTCAGCCAGTCTTTGTCTTTTGTTTGGGGGCATTCAACCCATTTACATTTAAAGTTATTATTGATTAGTATGATCCCATTGACATTTACTTTATTGTTTTGGGTTCGAGTTGATACACCCTTTCTGCATTTCCTGTCTACAGAAAATCCTTTAGCATTTGTTGGAGAGCTGGTTTGGTGGTGCTGAATTCTCTCAGCTTTTGCTTCTCTGTAAAGCTTTTGATTTCTCCTTCATATTTGAATGAGATCCTTGCTGGTACAGTAATCTGGGCTGTAAGTTATTTTCTTTCATCACTTTAAGTATGTCCTGCCATTCCCTTCTAGCCTGAAGAGTTTCTATTGAAAGATCAGCTGTTATCCTTATGGGAAGCGCCTTGTATGTTATTTGTTGCTTTTCCCTTGCTGCTTTTAATATTTGGTCTTTGTGTTTGATCTTTGTTAATTTGATTAATATGTATCTTGGGGTGTTTCACCTTGGTTTATCCTGTTTGGGACTCTCTGGGTTTCTTGGACTTGGGTGATTATTTCCTTCCTCATTTTAGGCAAGTTTTCAACTATTATCTCCTCAAGTATTTTCTTATGCTCTTTCTTTTTGTCTTCTTCCTCTGGGACTCCTATGATTCCAATGTTGGGGCATTTAACATTGTCCCAGATGTCTCTGAGGTTGTCCTCATTCCTTTTAATTCTTTTTTCCTCTCTGGTTCATTTATTTCTACCATTCTATCTTCTACTTCATTTATCCTATCTTCTGCCTCCATTATTCTACTGTTGGTTCCCTCCAGAGTGTTTTTGATCTCATTTATTGCAGGCTTCAGCAATATGTGAACCGTGAACTTCTGATGTTCAAGCTGGTTTTAGAAAAGGCAGAGGAACCAGAGATCAAATTACCAACATCTGCTGGATCATGGAAAAAGCAAGAGAGTTTCAGAAAAACATCTATTTCTGCTTTACTGACTATGCCAAAGCCTTTGACTGTGTGGATCACAATAAACTGTGGACAGTTCTGAAAGAGATGGGAAAACCAGACCACCTGATCTGCCTCTTGAGAAATTTGTATGCAGGTCAAGAAGCAACAGTTAGAACTGGACATGGAACAACAGACTGGTTCCAAATAGGAAAAGGAGTTCATCAAGGCTGTATATTGTCACCCTGCTTATTTAACTTCTATACAGAGTACATCATGAGAAACGCTGGACTGGAAGAAACACAAGCTGGAATCAAGATTGCTGGAAGAAATATTAATAACGTCAGGTATGCAGACGACACCACCATTATGGCAGAAAGTGAAGAGGAACTCAAAAGCCTCTTGATGAAAGTGAAAGTGGAGAGTGAAAAAGTTGGCTTAAAGCTCAACATTCAGAAAACGAAGATCATGGCATCCGGTCCCATCACTTCATGGGAAATAGATGGGGAAACAGTGGAAACAGTGTCAGACTTTATTTTTCTGGGCTCCAAAATCACTGCAGATGGTGACTGCAGCCATGAAATTAAAAGACGCTTACTCCTTGGAAGGAAAGTTATGACCAACCTAGATAGCATATTCAAAAGCAGAGACATTACTTTGCTAACAAAGGTTCATCTAGTCAAGGCTATGGTTTTTCCTGTGGTCATGTATGGATGTGAGAGTTGGACTGTGAAGAAGGCTGAGCACCAAAGAATTGATGCTTTTGAACTGTGGTGTTGGAGAAGACTCTTGAGAGTCCCTTGGACTGCAAGGAGATCCAACCAGTCCATCCTAAAGGAGATTAGCCCTGGGATTTCTTTGGAAGGAATGATGCTAAAGCTGAAACTCCAGTACTTTGGCCACCTCCTGCGAAGAGTTGACTCATTGGAAAAGACTCTGATGCTGGGAGGGATTGGGGGCAGAAGGAGAAGGGGACGACAGAGGATGAGATGGCTGGATGGCATCACTGACTCGATAGACGTGAGTCTCAGTGAACTTTGGGAGTTGGTGATGGACAGGGAGGCCTGGCGTGCTGTGATTCATGGCGTCGCAAAGAGTCGAACATGATTGAGTGACTGATCTGATCTGATCTGATTGCATTATTCATTATATATTGACTCTGTTTTTATGTCTTCTAGGTCCTTGTTAAACCTTTCTTGCATCTTCTTGATTCTTGTCTCCAGGCTATTTATCTGTAACTCCAGTTTGTTTTCAAGGTTTGGGGTCATTTTCACTATCATTATTTGGAATTCTTTATCAGGTAGATTCCCTATCTCTTCCTCTTTGGTTTGGTGGGCATTTATCCTGTTCCTTTATCTGCTGGGTATTTCTCTGCCTTTTCATCTTGTTTATTGCTGTGTTTGGGGTGGCCTTTCTATATTCTGGCAGTTTGTGGTTCCTCTTTATTGTGGAGGTTCCTCGCTGTGGGTGGGGTTGGATGAGTGGCTTGTCAAGGTTTCCTGATTAGGGAAGCTTGTGTCAGTGTTCTGGTGGGTGGAGCTGCATTTCTTCTCTCTGGAGTGCAATGAAGTGTCCAGTAATGAGTTTTGAGATGTCAGTGGGTTTGGTGTGACTTTGGGCAGCCTGTATATTGAAGCTCAGGGCTATGTTCTTGTGCTGCTGCAGAATTTGCATGGTATGTCTTGCTCTGGAACTTGTTGGCCCTTGGGTGGTGCTTGGTTTCAGTGTAGGTATGGAGGCATTTGATGAGCTCCTATCAACTAATATTCCCTGGATTCAGCAGTTCTCAGGTGTTCTCAGGATTTGGACTTAAGCCTCCTGCCTCTGGTTTTCAGTCTTATTCTTACAGTAGCCTCAAGACTTCTCCATCTCCTTTCAAAGACAATGGGCTGCCTTTCTGGGTGCCTGAAGTCCTCTGCCAGCATTCAGAAGTTGTTTTGTGGAATTTGCTTGGTGTTCAAATGTTCTTTTGATGAATTTGTGGGGGAGAAAGTGGTCTCCCTGCTCTGTTCCTCCACCATCTTAGGACTGCCTCCGGGGATGCTATTTCTAAGAGACTTCCCTTGAGTTACTTATGAATCAAACAAAAGAAAATGATTCTTGGCATCTATTATATGTCTGTCACAACTTAAGGAATTGAGTGGATTATAAAAGAATCATGAGTTAAATGTTGGGAATGTATTGTAACTGACACTGCCTTAACCTAAGAAACACACTGTCAAAGAGTGTAAGCTCTTCAGAGTACTTTCTCCCTTTGTTCTACTTTTCTATTGTTGTAAAGAGGATTAAAATTCTTATTGTAAAGAAAACTAAATATGGAAATAAGTAAGGAACAATGTAAAGTGGCCATAGATAACTTCTGCTAGTGCTTGGCTATGTGTTATATACTTCCAGTAGTTTTTTACTATATGTGCATATAATGATGCATCTATTATAACCCATATCTGCCTTTTTATCCTACTTATTATTTCCTAATGTCACTAAATAATCCTTGAAAGCAGGCTCTTCAGTGTCTCCATAGTATTCTTCTAGTTCTCTATTTTATTCCTGCTATTGGAATATGTATTAATTTGTTAAACTAACCAGATATTTTTGGACACGAGAATTGTTCCAAATTATTCATTAACACAAAAAACACTGTGCTATATACCACTGTAAAATACATAGATTTACAAGCTATGATTAGTTTTTCAGAAGAGTTATTCTTTCTTATGAGGGTTGACGATGACAGTAATTTTTAATCTTGAAATACAAAAGCAATATACCATAATAATGATATCGGCAAAACAGCAGTCATTCTAACAGAACTATTATTAATTTTGAATATTCTCTTCTAGATTTTCTGCTTTTCTCATGGCTATGCTTATGAGGAAACTATTTTTAACATGGCTTTTTCACTTAATATTTTCTCTTATATAATCCCAATATTGCAAGAGGTACTTGATTTTAATATTCTTAATACATGCATCATATTCATCCAAGTATATAGGCTATGGCTGGCAACTATTACTCCATTGTAAGGTATTTAGGGTTTTTTCTAATATCCTGTTATTTTAAATAACCACAAGATAGATAAATATCAATATCAAAATATATGTCAATAGGTTGTTGTTATTTAGTAGTTAAGTTATATCTGACTCTTTTGCAACCCCAGGGACTGTAGTTGACCAGTTTCCCCTGTCCATGGGACCTCCCAGGCAAGAATACTGGAGTGGGTTTGGATTGCCGTTTCTTTCTCCATGGGATCTTTCTGACCCAGGATTGATCCTGCATCTGCTGCACTGCAGGCATATTCTTTACCACAGAGCCACCAGGAAAGCCTATATCTATAGGTAGACAGATATAAATATGGATCAATATTTATTTGCCTACCTATCTCTGAAACTTCACCAGATGCTTGTTTTTCAGTGTCAATCACTGGTGTTCTGTTAAAAGGTCAAACATCATTAAAAAAAAAAAAATCTAAGTTACACAGGGGTTAAGAAATGAGGATAGTCTTATAACTGCTCATCCTCTACCTGTTAAATGCAGTTGCTGTTGGCATCATACTCAAATTCCTTCTAAAGTCAGGTGACAGCAGCACTATCTTCCATCAACATGACCTGAGCAGGTTGATTTAACTTTATATTGGATATTGGACTAACACTGTCCAAGAAAATCATTTGTCCTTCTCAGTGGGGATGGACGTAGGCCAGTGAGCACATTTATTTTTATCCTTTTCCACACAATGGAATATCCATGCTTGGTTGTTGACTCAGAAGTATTTGCTATGTGCACTGGGATAGCCAATAAAATAACCGAAATCTGTTATCGTTTATCTTGATTTAAAAGAGAGATGCTATTTCTAGGCCAGACCTGAAATGTCACTTTTGCTATAGTCTTTATATTCTAAAGTCAAACCTTTTCCAAACTGCTTATTAAGTGACAAGAAGTTGAGTAAAGTTTATTGACCACTTGAATTCCTATTCCTTGATATTGTTAGGCAATTTACATAAAATAAATTTACTACCAGCCTTGGGAAGTGTGTCCCATAACCACATTTTAACCTGGAAGGAAGTTGTGTGTCTCTAAGATTTTTAACTCCCACACATATAGCTAGTTAAGTGCAGGATTAGGATTCAAATCCATTTTAATTTCTTCAATAAATACTTAGTAGATAAAAAGTTCTGAACATGAGAAATATCACTGGGGGAGAGGGGATGAGATAAACAGTTGTTTTTGTCCTTTGTAATTTTCTAGTTTGGGCATCTCTGTCATATTACTGCTTACTTCAAAGTGCATGATCAAGGTGTTTCTCCAATACAAGTTCTTTCTAAATTTGACACAAGTATAATGCCTAGAGAGAACTGATACTGCCTGAAATTTAAAACAAATGATATTTTCTGATCATGAATATGAAGCAAGTACCATACAATTGCTGTATGAAGAATTGACAAAGAAAATTTAGGCTTTTTTTATGCCTTTGAGGAATTCAGGCTAAATATATGGGAGCAGATATTGAAAGAAAAAAAATCAAAAGGACTGAGAGGCATTCTGAATAAGTAGCTCTAGGAGAGTCTCCTTTCATTCTACCTGTCTCCTTTACCATAACACTAGTCAGGATGAGAAGTTTTATTTCTCAGCCTAAGTCTACATAGCATTTTAGCATAGACTTCTTTTGCGATTGGAGACCATGTTCTCAAACTGGAACTTCTTTGAGTATAATCTATTTTGTATTTACCTTGCCCACAACAAATTGGCACTTATCATTGGCCCTTGCCATCTACCTCTATGAGGATTAAATCATGTGCTGCTGCAGCTGCTGACCTTCGACAACCCCTGAAAGGAGTTCAGGTGGACAGCAAAAATAAGACACTGTGCTCTGGGGAAAACTGGCAGGACACGCCTTCAGATAGTTAGATATTTTCAGTAGCCAACTTTATGAGTTCAATTCTTGCATTTTCTCATAATTAAAAATCACTAAAATCCTTCATCATGATGACTGTTCCTTGTGATGAGCAGAAAGCTTCACAAAATTATCAGAAGCTTTCTGGAAAAATATGTACTTGATTGCATGTATTCCCCCTTCACCAAAATCACATATATGCTGACTTTCCCCTCGCCTCTTCAGAGCAGTTTCTCAAAGCTATCTGAGGTGCTATCTCCCATGCTGCAGTCCTCATTTTGCCCCAAATAAAACTTAACTCACAACTCTCACACTGTGCTTTTTTCAAGTTGACAAGTTCTTGTTTACTCATGATGGCAGAACAGGTATTTGTATGAGCCCAACATTTGTGTCTCGATTAAGATCACATGAGGCTGAGAGATGACTTGCAAACTCAGGTTGGATGGCAGAAAAAAACTGTCCCATGATTATGAGATGCAAACTGCAACACAAAAATATCCTCACACAAGGATGTGCATTTGTTTTCTCTGTTTACATTAGGTCAAAGGGAGCAATCCACGGAAGACTGCTTTGTTTGTTGCTCACTCACATCCAACTCTTTGTGACCGCATGGCCTGTGGCTCACCAAGCTCCTCTATCCATGGGAGTCTCCAGGCAAGAATACTGGAGTGGGTTGCCAATTCCTTCTGCAGTGCATCTTCCCCACCCAGTGATTGAACCTGGGTCTCCTGCATTGCAAGCAGACTCTTTACCATCTGAGTCATCAGGAAAGCCCCAAAGACTGCTTTGGGGTTTGCTTGTTTAAATGAACAAAAAAGGGAAATAAAAAATGCAAAGAAGTAACCAATTCACTGCATAAGCAGGAACATAATCACATTGGAATAAGTTAGGGTACCTTCTTTAAAGGGATTATAAAGGCACTTGGAAACCCTAGAAGCATACTCCTGTAGAAGACCAATAATTGCACTGTCTGAGCAAAGGAGTATGATATTATCTTTTAAATTTTAAGATATTAAAAGAAAATGATTACCATTTACTGGAAAGAAAAAGGGGCAGTGACTCTGGATCTATCAGATGGAAAAGGCTTGAACTGGTCCTGTGCAATCCCTCCTGGTATCAGCTGCACCCTTAGGAATGAGTTCTGCTTGGGAACACACATAACTGAACTCTGATATTGCTGAAAGTGAGATACGAGCTTAAAAATGAGGGTGTGCAATTCCTCTCATCAAAAACAAACAAACAAACAACAACAACAAAAAGACAGAGCAGATTGGTCAAAATGCTGGAGCAGCAATAAAGTACAACCAAATGGATTGGACCTTGGTCGAACTGTAGGGTCCACAGAAAAAAAGAAATAGTTATTCTGGAAAGGGCAGTGCTTCCAGAAGTGATGAAATACCTGAGGCGCAGCATATGTCATCTGTCAATTATTTTTAAAATAAGAGCTTTGAAGAGAGATAAGTTGATTATATTTGCTGTCATCTGATTGGAAGGCTACACTTGCTTTCAAATGGCTCTTAACTTTGCTCCAAATACTTTCAGAACTTCCCTCTGAAATGAGTTTCATTACTTTTTCCTTCAAATTTGTAGGATCCAGTTTGATCATCCATCACTTCTACATATATGGCACCCCATGGCTAGTCTTTATTTCCAAAAGTCATGTCTTCCTCAGGGAACTAAAGCTCTTTCTCCCAAAACACTCAAAATAATAGACTGCAGTCTCCAAAGTGAATTGGTCTTCATTTTGTCCTTCACATATAAAGCAATTAGATGCTAAAATGATCCAGTGTAGAAGATAATTGTTATCTTTTTACAATTATTAGAATGAGGTTTTCAAATCTTAATCTTTAAAAGCAAAACTCTTGAAAACATGGGCAAGTAACGTATTTTGAGTGTCTATTATGTGATATGTATTATGCTATCACATTCACTTATGTCAGTATTTTTTTCCTATCCTTGCCTTGCACAGCTTGTGTGAAATAAGTATTATCTCCAGATTAAATAGGCAAAACAATTTAAGTGAGGTCACATAACATTGTGTAACACAAGAAAGTCCTTCTGTTTTACTTTAAATACCTTTTTCTCGTCATCATATCACACTGTCCTATGGAATATTATCATTCACATCTAGAAAATACTTAGTATTTATTAGACACATACTTTTTCCCTTAGCATCATGCTAATAGTATGAGAAAGAGGTATTTGAATTCTCCATATTTAGTGTTAAGTAAATTTAAGACTTTACTAAAACAGCCTTTTAGACTACAAGTATGTTAAACTTAATAGTCCTCAAAAAGATTAGTAACTTAATTTTAGTTTTCCCAGGACATTTAAATCTGCAAAATCTAGTAGAACATATAGATGGCAATCTGAAAATTTTCTCCCAATTTTAAGATAGAGAATTCAAAATATTTAAATTAGAATTGATCCAGTAGAAGTTACTTTGCTGGAATTCTTCCAAGGTTTTTTAGTGAGCAGGCAATTCATTTGCAAATTTCACAGAAGGTATGAATTTCTTGACACTGATCAGTAACCTTTGTGTGTGTATATGTATGTACATGCATGTACACAACTAAGATGAAATAAAGCAAATGAATGGTAAAGAATAACTGTTTTCCCTCTTTAGAAAATTCTAGGGCGGTAGAATTCTTCAGCTCCTCTGTCAGTTAACAGACCTTAGATGTGCTGGCTGAAGTGTAGGGCAGACAGAAGACTAATCTGAGGAGAACCAAATTTCTCTTTCTGAGAGTGAAACAATGAAAGATTAGAGAACTAAGACAATAATGGAAGAGAAGCAAAGAGGGGGAAAAAATAACAGCACCAAGAGGATTATTATAAGGCATTTTTGTGTTCAGTACAGCCCCATATGTTTTACTTCCAAGAGAATTTATCATAAATATCTATATTGATCTCTAAATGTAGTCAAATTCATATTTAATGTTGTCAATATCCTGAATTGATAGACTTCACACAGGAATAAACTATCCATTTTAATGCAGGTTATAGGATACCTCTTCACAAATTCTAATAAAGGCTTATGGACCACTGCATCAAATATGCCATTAGAAACTTCCCTGGTGGCTCAGTGGTTGAGAATACACCTTGTAATACAGGGGACAGGATCCCACATGTCACAGAGCAGGGCCCATGTGTCCCAACCGCTCAGCCCACGTGCCACAGCTGGAGAGTCTGTGCACCACAAGGAAGATCCTATGGGCCACACTAGGACCTGATGCAACCAAATAAGTAAACAAATGTTTCTAAACATGCAAATAATTTAGTCTTCCATTCATATTTATCAAAGATGCTAAAATCCAAAGATTTGTTTATGGGCCCATGATGTTTTCATGTTCTGTGACCCAGATCTACATTTGGCATTAATTCCTGGTCCAGTTCCACTAAAAACATATTATCAATGCTCCATTGCAGATAATCAATATAGTAGTCTTGGTTTGCCAATGACATGAATGGAATTCAGTGAAGAAACATAAGAGAATAATAATGTTTTAGTCAGATTGGTGATGGGCTTTGTTAAAGTTAAGCTAGTCAGCTGTTACTCTCAGTGATTAATCAAGCCCTTTATCCTAATAGTATCTTAATGAACCACACCCCACCACTCTCTATATAAATACATCAATACTCTGTACTAATGTATCCTTAATGTATCCTCAAAAGTAAACAAATGGATATTTTAAAAGAATACTCAAATACAAATATTAGATGCATGAATTTTAAGTCAGCCCCTGTTTCTGTGATTGTTCTTATGCTTGTTAATATCCAGAGAAGTTCCAGAGATCAAAGAATTTCAAAGCTGTGGAGCCATGCTCCTAGAGCATGTTAGGAAACTGACCATAACCCTCTGAAGAAAAGTATTATAGAAAAACAATTTTCAGATATATGTTAATAGAGATCAAACTTATAGAAGTGACTCTCTGCATCCTTATTGATATTTTTGCATTTTATTTAAGAATAAATGATGAATAGAATAAATAAATTTATGGTGAATAAATTCTGGAAAAATCAAACAAAACACATATCTCTGAAATATATTCTGCAGTACAAAGAGCAACTATACACTGACAGATTACATAAGAAGTTATATAATCTGGGACTTCCCTGGTGGTCAAGTGGTTACAAATCCACTTTTCAATGCAGGGGACAATGGTTCCATCCCTGGTCAGGGAACTAAGATCCCACATGCCCTGGGGCAACTAAACCCACACGCCACAACAAAAAGGATCACATGTGACACAACAAAGATCCTGCATGCTGCAACTAAGACCAGAGGTAGCCAAATAAATAAGTATTAATAAACAAGGAGTTATATAATCTTAAATGGCTACATGGGTTAACTATCCATTCAGTATAAAGTGCTTACTATGTACAATGTTGGACCCACAGGATACAGAATATGAGGTATTGCTATAGTGCTTAAGAGCTCAAAGGAGATACACATTAATAAATATTGTGAAGAAGTAAAGTGAAAGTCACTCGTCGTGTCTGACTTTTTGTGACCCTGTGGACTTTAGCCCACCAGGTTTCTCTGTCCATGGAATTTTCCAGGCAAGAATACTAGAGTGGGTTAACATGCCCTTCTCCTGGGGATCTTCCCAACACAGTGCTTGAACCCAGGGGTCCTGCATTGCAGGCAGCCACCAGGGAAGCCCAATAAATACTGTAATAACCATCAAAAGCTGCAAATGTGTGTACCTGTTCCCATGATGGTGCCAGGTTTGAGAGGGGAGAGGGGAGATTCACCTACTTTGGTGGGTCACAAGAAGCTTTATAAGTAGAGGTGGCATTTGAATTGGGTCTTAAAAACCATGTAAATTTTTTCCATAAGATCCTTTAGAGAAAGGGAAAAGAGAAGAGATTTTTCAAACAGGGTCAGTGTGTTCAGGGAAATATAAATAGTTTGATATTCCTAGTGTAAGACATATGTCTAGGAGAAGGCAGCACGGACTGAAGCTTTAGAATAGATATGTAAGAGAGAGTTGCTCAAGGCCTGGGATGCTATTTTGTGAATCTGACTATTAACTTGTTAAAGAGTTTCTAAGCAGGTGAATTCAGAATCAGATCTATCTGTGCGCACTGTTAGAAACTCCCATTACACCTTCACTGTATCTGATTTCTTCATCATCAATAAATGATATCACACTATTTATAAAGCTGTTTGACATAAACTGTGCTCCAACTGGTGTTGTAGGAAAGTATATTACACTTGTGGTAAAAGCTGGATAGCCTCTCCTCACTAACTCACAGAGGGCAGCTCTGTGCACTAAGCCCATGTTCCCACCTGAAGAAGTTCCTGACTCTTAGTTTTCTCTATAGCTAAGCCAAGACTCCACTAGATGTAATACTCAACCAATGAGGACAGGAATCCAAGGATATATTGTGTATCCTCCTATACTCGGAAAGACAATCTCAACATATACTCTACATTTCTTGAGAGAGGCCCCAGTAGGATTGAGTTCCTAATGCCCAATGAATAATTTAGTTCAACAATTAACCCTTTACTGTCTTTCTGTCCCTGTATCACTAACCTACTTTCCTCAGCATGCGTTCCTGAATTATCTCTGAATAAACTATCCATGTCCAAATTCAGTCTCTGCTGAAGGAAAACCCAAACAAGCAAACAAACACAAGCTCTCTGAAGAAGGAGACTTCATCATGCTGTCCAGTATCCTGAGCAGTAGCTCCAAAAGAAACAGTAAGTATAAACGCTTGTTTGGTGATTAGAGTAGACACTGATGACAGGCTGCAGGTTAAGAACCAGGAATAAATATTACTCATTTTCCAATCAAGAAGAAAACACATTATGTTCTACGAGAAATTATTTGTGCATGAGTAGCCATAAGGTTGATATTTCAGTGATCATTTGTAATCCTGCTTGAAAGCTAGGTATTCACTGGTAGCTCAATCGGTAAAGAATCCACCTGCAATTCAAAAGACCCAGGTTCAATCCCTGGGTTGGGAAGATTCCCTGGAGAAGGAAATGGCAACCCATGCCAGTATTCTTGCCTGGAGAATCCCATGGACAGAAGAGCCTGGTAGGCTACAGTCCATGGGGTCACAAAGAATCGGACACACCTGAGTGACTAACACTTTCACTTTTCACTTTTCTTTTTTTTTAATTTTATTTTATTTTTAAACTTTACAATATTGTATTGATTTTGCCATATATCAACATGAATCCACCACAGGTATACACATGTTCCCCATCATGAACCCCCCTCCCTCCTCCCTCCCTGTACCATCCCTCTGGGAAACCAGAATTGAAAGGGACACTTTTCACTTTTCAAAACCTAGCACTCTGGGCTAGGAGAATTATTTGGTCTTCATGACATATTCAAATTCAACTACCTCTGTGGACAAAATGTTGTTTTAAAGAGTTCTTTAAAGGAACTGATGATAGAAATTACATTAATAATGAAACTGTCCCACTCTAGTTGGTTACATGAGTCAGAGATCAGATCAGATCAGTTGCTCAGTCATGTCTGACTCTTTGCGACCCCATGAATCACAGCACGCCAGGCCTCCCTGTCCATCACCAACTCCCAGAGTTCACTCAGACTCACGTCCATCGACTCAGTGATACCATCCAGCCATCTCATCCTCTGTCATCCCCTTCTCCTCGTGCCCCCAATCCCTCCCAGCATCAGAGTCTTTTACAATGAGTCAACACTTTGCATGAGGTGGCCAAAGTACTGGAGTTTCAGCTTTAGCATCATTCCTTCCAAAGAAATCCCAGGGCTGATCTCCTTCAGAACGGACTGCTTGGATCTCCTTGCAGTCCAAGGGACTCTCAAGAGTCTTCTCCAACACCACAGTTCAAAAGCATCAATTCTTCAGCGCTCAGCCTTCTTCACAGTCCAACTCTCACATCCATACATGACCACAGGAAAAACCATAGCCTTGACTAGACAGACCTTTGTTGGCAAAGTAATGTCTCTGCTTTTGAATATGCTATCTAGGTTGGTCATAACTTTCCTTCCAAGGAGTAAGCGTCTTTTAATTTCATGGCTGCAGTCACCATCTGCAGTGATTTTGGAGCCCAGAAAAATAAAGTCTGACACTGTTTACACAGTTTTCCCATCTATTTCCCATGAAGTGATGGGACCAGATGCCATGATCTTCGTTTTCTGAATGTTGAGCTTTAAGCCAACTTTTTCACTCTCCACTTTCACTTTCATCAAGAGGCTTTTTAGTTCCTCTTCACTTTCTGCCATAAGGGTGGTGTCATTTGCATATCTGAGGTTATTGATATTTCTCCTGGCAATCTTGATTCCAGCTTGTGTTTCTTCCAGTCCAGCGTTTCTCATTATGTACTCTGCATAGAATTTAAATAAGCAGGGTGACAATATACAGCCTTGATGAACTCCTTTTCTTATTTGGAACCAGCATGTTGTTCCATGTCCAGTTCTAACTGTTGCTTCCTGACCTGCATACAAATTTCTCAAGAGGCAGATCAGGTGGTCTGGTATTCCCATCTCTTTCAGAATTGTCCACAGTTTATTGTGATCCACACAGTCAAAGGCTTTGGCATAGTCAATAAAGCAGAAATAGATGTTTTTCTGGAACTCTCTTGCTTTTTCCATGATCCAGCGGATGTTGGCAATTTGATCTCTGGTTCCTCTTCCTTTTCTAAAACCAGCTTGAACATCTGGAAGTTCATGGTTCACATATTGCTGAAGCCTGGCCTGGAGAATTTTGAGCATTACTTTACTAGCATGTGAGATGAGTGCAATTGTGCAGTAGTTTAAGCATTCTTTGGCACTGCCTTTCTTTGGGATTGGAATAAAAACTGACCTTTTCCAGTCCTGTGGCCACTGCTGAGTTTTCCAAATGTTCTAGCATATTGAGTGCAGCACTTTCACAGCATCATGTTTCAGGATTTGGAATAGCTCAACTGGAATTCCATCACCTCCACTAGCTTTGTTCGTAGTGATGCTTCCGAAGGCCCACTGGACTTTTCATTCCAGGATGTCTGGCTCTAGGTCAGTGATCACACCATCGTGATTATCTGGGTCATGAAGATCTTTTTTGTACAGTTCTTCTGTGTATTCTTGCCATCTCTTCTTAATATCTTCTGCTTCTGTTAGGTCCATACCATTTCTGTCCTTTATCGAGCCCATCTTTGCATGAAATGTTCCTTTGGTATCTCTAATTTTCTTGAAGAGATCTCTAGTCTTTCCCATTCTGTTGTTTTCCTCTCTTTCTTTGCATTGATTGCTAAAGAAGGCTTTCTTACCTCTTCTTGCTATTCTTTGGAACTCTGCATTCAGATGTTTGTTTTTATCTTTCCTTTTCTCCTTTGCTTTTTGCTTCTCTTCTTTTCACAGCTATTTGTAAGGCCTCCCCATACAGCTGTTTTGCTTTTTTGCATTTCTTTTCCATGGGGATGGTCTTGATCCCTGTCTCCTGTACAATGTCACGAACCTCATTCTGTAGTTCATCAGGCACTCTATCTATCAGATCTAGATGAGTAGGCATTCCCTAAAATTGATTGTAAGCTGATTTTTTCAATAATTGCATAGTGTGTAATGAAGAGTTTGGGGCTATAGTATACTGCTAGACATTGTGCATGATACACTGAGAAAAATATATGTTATAGCAATTTCAAAATCCAATATAATCTTACATAGATTTGAAATTCATCAAGAAAGATGGTGGCAATATTAACATTGGAAACACTGTTTCCCTGATCAGCAGTTTTTCAACTCTTTGATCTTTAATTAAAACTAACAATTGTAACTACAAAGAAGAAAAAAATAAATATTTCTAAGTTCCTTTAATGAGGCAATAATAACCAAAGGATCTGTACTGACAAATTAGGAGTAAAGCACCATCATCTCTTTATAGGAATATGCCGCTTATCCCTCTGTTTATTCTGAAAAAAAAAGTAATATCCTAATGATTTTTTCTCTTTGTATTTTATGAGAAAAAGGATGATACCAAGGAAGAAATGTTTCTTAAAACATAAGAATATCTTAGCTGAAAATGAAGATAAAGAGGACATGAAATAACTTGAATTTTCAAGGTAAAATGTCCAGTTACAGGATGACTGAAGTATCCAAAACCTGACAAATTAAGATTTGTGATAGAAAGGCCCTTCATTAATTTACGTTGTCATAGCAATATAGTGTTCAGTCAGATATAGTGAAGATACATGTGGCATTAGCATACTGTGTTTCACAGCAGCTCATGGTAATTATAAGTATCCATATACATATATGGATATAAATATTTGGGGGATTATATATCTATGCCTGTGTAACTATACTGTTTATTTGCTCTGAAACTTCTTCCAAACTCTAGGTCGAGTTCATCAGGATTGCTCTGGTACTCCCAAGTATCCTTTGTTGTTAGTGGAATATTACCCCTCATGTTGTTTTATGGTTGGTTGTTTATACATTCATCGTTCATCTTTATGTTGTAAATTCTTCAAGAGCAGGGACTATGTCTATGTAAGCATAGAATAATCCAAGTCACCTGTTTTTGCAGCACATGTATTTGCAGAATGTTATTACTGTTACAAATGATTCAAGAAGACCATTTAGGTGACATAAACATAATTTAATACTCCACAAAGTGGGCAGTCTCTGTTCCCAAAGATCTAGAGAACTGCAGAATGGGGCGGAAGGCAGGGAGCTTTTATAAGATAGATGAACGGAAGGAAGAGACGACAGAAAATGAATAAGGAACAAGCAGGTAAATATAGAACCAGAGCTGGCTTGGCATCTGGGGACTGGCTGAGTGGATACACTTTGGTTCTGGCCAGGTAGACCATTTACAGGGATGCCAAAATTACCTAAGTTTTGGTTTGTTAATATGACACCAGGGGAGGAAGCAGCTCTATTTGGGCTCAGAAATTTATTTCAACATTATGATGATGATAATGGTGATAATAGTGATGATGATAAGTATGATGTTGATGCTTCTGATGGCGAATATATGATTATAATACCATCACCATTACCATCACCGACACTACTACATCTTCTACTACTGCTGCTACTCAGCTTGTATTAAATAGCTTGAATTTGGGGCTGTTTTAAAAAATGCTAATTTTTAAAAAATAATTTTGAATTTTTAAATACCAGATTCTTACAAACAAAGTGAGCTGTTGATACTATGAGAGGCACATGGGAATGAGGTCTGACTGCAGAAACGCAGTTTAGACATCCCATTTCTTCTTCACTCTGAGGCTCAAATTCTCTGAGAGCAAACAACAAGTTACATTGCACTATTAACTTTTTTGTCTTTATTTTTGGGAAGTTTATTATTGTTAGTTCAAAATATATACCTGAGTTATGTATGTTAAGTTTGCATAAAGGGAACTCTACAGTAATACTGATAAAAAAATAACAAAAAGTAGCATCAGTGTAGCATGTGAAACAGGGGTACTTATTGATTTTTTTGGTGTATGCTAAGAAGGGGACGACAGAGGATGAGATGGCTGGATGGCATCACTGACTCCATGGACGTGAGTCTCAGTGAACTCCGGGAGTTGGTGATGGACAGGGAGGCCTGGTGTGCTGCAATTCATGGGGTCACAAAGAGTTGGACACAACTGAGTGACTGATCTGATCTAATCTGAACCTGATTTAAAATTTTATGCTAATCTCTTTATAATTAAAGAGTCAAGTGATGTCAACAATTTGTATCCTTCTAAAGAAGAATTATAGGGTCACATTTCATTCATTCATTCAAAGAGTTGTGGAGAAGACCTTCTATGTCCCAATCTACATTCCAGGAGCAAAATAATGAGTAAAATATGGCAAAGTCTGCACTTTTAAAAGCTATGACCTGGTTTGAGAGAATAACAATTATAAATGTATGATGATAAGTATTATAAAACAATATGAGACCGTGTTCTACTGCTTTATTTTCATAAAATTCAGTGGTCACAAACAGATCCCTGAGGGTAAACTATCAATTCGAATGAGTTAAAAGAGCAAGAAAGAATGTTAAGAAATGCAAGGGAGAACCAGAATGATAAACACTGAACTACAGCCTCGGTGTCAAGAGGACAACCATGGGGCTTCAACAGATGATCGAAGTAAAGCCATAGCTCAGCTTCGGACAGTGTCTGCTTTGCTAGAATACAGCCTAGTGATGCTAGAGCCCATGGTTTTTTTAAAAAACAAATGTAAAATTGTGACATTTTCTGCCATTTAATGATTTGGAACACTATTAATTTTAATCACAGTAGGAGCCAACATTTTGTGATTCTGAGAAAACCAGTCTTCATGCTGTGTCTGCCCACAGATCTTCTAGTGTTTGGCCTCAGCAATAGACCCAAAGACAGATGAAAGTGGGAAGAAAGGGAAGATAGAGGCTGTGTTCTCTAGGCATTAAAGAGAGAAAAGTGTTCCTTAATACTGTGCTTTTGCATCTCCATGGTGCCAGGGCCACAGATTCATGCTAGGGATGTGTGCTGGGGTAGGATGGGGGAGGGCTGATACTGCAAAAATGCCTGTACAAGTGGCCACTGACTACATGGACTTCTGGAGCACTGGAGTTGCTACGACCTTGCTGATACAGAGGGCTACCGTCTATAAATAGGGTACACATCTTGTGGCAGAGAATCTAAACAAGCCAAGAACGATGACTTCCTCAGTTTCCAGATACCACATAAGGAAGGTAGAGGGGGCCACACAATTACTACTATTAAGTCCCTTGCCGATTTTGACAATGCAAACTTACAATTAAATTTAATTTATTTCAGAATAAGAGGGGGATTCTGCATAATGGGTCCTGCAACACTTCCTGCAAATTGCATAGTTTTTCAATCACTGGACATTTAAAACATGTATATGATACAAGCAAGATATAGTACCAACTCTACAAACGTGGAAAGTAAGCTTAGAGTGTTTAATTACTATTCCAGTGTCACATGTCAGTGTCAGTCAGATTTGAATTTGAATCCCAGATCTGATGGAAATCAAGGCAACAGCATAGTTTTGGGCTGAACTCTGGGTTTTAGGCTGTGCAGATAGTGAAACCACATTCACTCTGACATGAGAAATTTTGTGGTAAGATGCAAACCTACAATTTAGTAGCTATTCATCATTAAGTAAATAAAGTTAGGTTCTCTAGTACTCAATAGCTTCATGTCTAAAATTAAGATAATATCAAAGTTCTTTTTAGACTTAAAGAACATCTGAAAACTCATATTAAACTGCAAGGTATTATGGAAATATTGGATATGATTACCACTAGTGGCGTCAGTAAGTTTCAAATATAAAGATTTCAAGCAAAAACAGTAAATTTATCATCAGTAAATAAAGGATCAGAAAGCCATATCACACATGCATTTCACTGCCCCTGATATAGTTAACAAGGTCCATCTGCAACAATTCAGGAAGGTAGGTACCATTAGTATTGACAGTGAATATAGGAGAAAATAAAGTTTCAGACACTATATTTACCACACTGACTCAGGCACCACTAGTGGTAAAGAACGTCCTGCCAATGCAGGAGACTTAAGAGATACAATTTCAATCCCCAGGTCAGGAAGATCCCCTGGAAGAGGGCATGGCAACCCACTACAACATTCTTGCCTGGAGAATCCCATGGACAGAGGAAACTGGAGGCTACAGTCCAATTACTAAAAGCAACAGATATGTATGGCAAATGCTGTTAGGTTTCTTTTACGTTAACTGCACTGTATACTTCAAGGTGATAATTCTATAACTGCCATCAAAGGCATGCTAAACCTAACACACACAAAGTGCAAGGTAACCTAAACATTAACGACACTGAAAAGCTTGGGGATGGGAAAAAACACTCTGCTAATTGCCATCACATGTCTAGCAATGTCAGCAGGCTACAGAAAAACTGTTCTAAGAATCAGCACTTTTATTATTGAGTCAGCATTTGAGACAGTGATATTAGCTATATTATTTCCATAGCTTTATAACTAAGCAATGAGAGAAAGCTCTAATATCAGTCATAACATGTTATTAGAATTTGCTTATATTAATTGAAGACAAGGAGGTATACTTTGCTTGAAAAGTATACTGTACTGCAAACTGGAGAACAGCTTTCATTCACATTGCAAATTGTGTGTGTGGGCCATATATTAAAAATCTCATAACTGAGTTAGTCACATATGCATGAAAACTGTTTTCATTGTTATTGTGTGTGTGAGTGTGTGTGTGTTTTGGAAAATTTGTCCTCTCACTGCAGAGTTTAGGCCTGCGCTCTTTAATTTGCATTTGTATGATCAAGATTAAATTCAGCAGATGGCTTTGTTAATACTAAAACAAAATATAAAATCACCTATTTTTGATGCCAACTTCTTTCTGCATTTGAATAGAATAAAAAAGTGATAGAATTCTACACGGTGGCAAACAGGTCATCTTGGGGTGAATCTTTGCTTTGATAGTCAGTACTACCTTTCAATTTGATCCTATTCACAACTCTCTTTCAGACATTTTATCTGCTTTTACCAACCCTGTGTTATTTAGCTATTCACTGTTACTCAGAATTTCAAGAATGCCTTAGTAGAAAAACCAAAGTCATCCATGCATTGGTTCATCATATAAGCGTAAAGTGATAAAATGAACTATCTCATCTGTATATAATATAAATGCAAATTGGAAGGAATTATGAAAAGCTTAAAGGTTGTCTAAAAATCACATCCCATTTATATGGCAATGATTAGTTAATAATTTCCTACTGATTAAAGGAAATTTCAAAAAAAAAAAAGTCTCCACATTCATTCACTCATTAGTTGCTTAAATGTTGAATGTTTCATGTCTGTCCCTTGCACACAGTGCCAAAACCTGTGTGGCCTCAGTTTCTATATCTTTTCAGAGGATTAGCGTCTCTGAATCTCTATATGTGCACACATATTACAAAAAGATCAAAGAAGGTTTATACTTACCATTGAGCTAACTTAACAGGAAAACTATGTATTTAATTTCAAAACATTTACTTAAATATACTAAAGTATATGTACCATATTCAACACATTTCTAGTGGCAAAATATGAAGGAAAACACATATTTATGTAATGTGACCCTCTTCAAGTAGCTTCTTCTAAAAATTCACATATAAAATTTCCAGACTTCCTGTCACAGATGAGTTATTAAAATGAGTCTTATTTTTATATCTTCTACCCAAAAATTATACTACTATAAGTAACTTCAAATACTTCTGAATGTTAAATTAATAGCATAGCAAATGAAATGTTTATAATTCTGGAAACGTAAAGAAGAAAGCTTCTTCAAGAATTATTAACATCTGATGGGGTAGAAACAGACTAACATTTAGGGCCAGAAATAACTGAAAAAGAATCCTATTACTTTCTCTGCTGCTTGGTACTACTGTGACTTCAGGGGAAAAAAACAAACAAACAAAATCCTCTCTCAACCTTGGTTTCTTCATCTCTTTTGTTTCTGCCATCACTTTATTGAGAAATTATTTATAATAAACTGTACCCAGTAAAGTGAATTACTTTCATTGCCTCCATCAAAATCAAGATACAGAACATTTCCAGTACCAACAATGGTTTCTCATGTCCTTTGCAATCCATGCCTCTGCTGCCTTCTGCCACAGGCAACCACTGGTTGACATCTGATATCATGGAGTGGTTCATAGTTTACATAAGTGGAAAGTTTTGTGCCTGGCTTTTTCTACTCAGCACAAAGATTTTTAAGCCTGTTCACATTTTGTCTGGTTTTCTATTTCTGCTTTTCATTGTTGAGTAGTATACCATTATAAGGATATACTTCATTTTGTTTCTCTATTTACCTGTCCATAGATGCTTATGTTCCCTCTACCTGCCGCAGATACTAGCACTAGTGAAGTCACTACAGAAATTTACATACAAGTCTTTGTGTGAAAATGTTTTCACTTCTCGTGGGTAAATAGTATAGTATTATACTATTATATTATATATTATAGTATTGGGAAGTCTGATGATCGATGCTTAATACCTTTAGTTATCTTGTGTGTTCAGTCAATTCAGTCATGTCTGACTGTGACCCCATGGACTGTAGCCCACCAGGCTCCTCTGACCGTGGGATTCTACAGGCAAGAATACTGGAGTGGGCTGCCATTTCCTTCTGTAGCAGATCTTCCTGACCCAGGGATCGAACCTGAGTCTCTTACGTCTCCTGCGTTGGCAGGTGGATTCTTCATCACTAGTGCCACCTTGGAAGCACCACAGAGTTTAAATAATTACTAGAAACAATAAATGGCAATGGTTTCAAATGGTGCCTTACATTCTGCAGAAACTGAACAACAGATGAAATTACTATCATGAATATTTTTTAAACACTCTGCTCAAAATTTCTAGACCAAATATGGCTTCATAGAGTAAGTCAGTGTACAGCCTGGGTACTGGGTATGAATCAGCTCCTTCCTTACAGAAACTCTGCAATTTGGGCTACATTGCTTGCTGTTTCTAAGTTTTCGGGGGAAAGCCTTTATTTTAATCACAGGACAAACCACTTCATAATGAATAATTACATTCTGATTCACCTCTACCATCGTGCCATTCCCATTATGAGATAAAATGACTTTGGCTGGAGCAGCTGAGACCAATTCTGAATTTTCTACACTGAACTCAAGTCTGTTTTTCTTCAAAACCAAGGATTCAGGCTAGTAAAATACTGTGTTATTCATACCTATGTGAAAAGGTGGTTTATTAGGTAAAGATGCTGCCTTGCTGCCAAACACAGTGACATCAACCTCTAATTTTCCTTTGAAAGATGATCAAGATCAAATCCATCATGGTTTTGTTCAAATAAAAGAGAAAAAAATCACTTACATTTTTATTTTATCTTATTTCATTTCTCTTAAAAGAAAAAAAAAGTAATCAGGAAAAAATCACATATCAAGGTAATTACGTCACCTCCCAGATAAATTTTTGGTTTACAATTGCTGCCAACTTCTAATTTTTTCTAAGCTAAATAAATATACTAAAAACTCTTTTTCTTTTAACCAGACATGACCTCTTTTAGCCCATCATTATTCATATTAAATCTAAATTCATAGCTATTGTTCTATGAATCCTAGGTTTTAGGGATCTGAGATATGGCAAAATGGGAGATGGAACATGCATGTGGGTGAAAAAAGGAATATTACTGCAGAGTGACTGCAAATAAAATTCAATCTGGTTACCTTGTACACAGATTATTAATAAGCAAAAATATCTAGGTTCATCTCCTTTATCCAGTGTTTCCTCCCCTCTGTTTCCACAAGTCTGCATTTGATATGCATTTTCCTCATTTATATCAATCTTGGGAACAACAACTATTTATCTATCAAATATTCCATTTAAAATAAATATACAAAATATAGAAAACTATGGAATTACATGTAAATGATATATTATTTTCAAAAGTACATAGAATTTAGAGGTTCCCATAGGAAAAGACATCCCTGGTGGCTCATATGGTAAACGGGAGACTCAGGTTTGATCCCTAGAGGTTGGGAAGATCCTCTGGAGAAGGAAATGGCAACCCACTACGGTACTCTTACCTAGAAAATCCCATGGATGAGGAGCGTTGTAGGCTACAGTCTATGGGGTCCCAAAGAGTTGGACATGACTGACTTCACTTTCACAGGAAAAGATGTCAAACTGAGATTAGAAGATAATTTTCATATTAAAAGAAGCTTTAAGGTAGAGGATGAACCTGGGTTGTAGAGAGAAGATTACAATAAGAAAAACACTAAAACTATACCAGGTCATATTCTGTATTTTTACATGCAGAGAGATCTACATTTATTTCTTTATTTAGTTTTGGTTTATAGAGAGACTAAAAAATTTCAAGAATGCTCTAGTAGGAAATCAATTTGAAGTCAGAGGAAGATGTATTCTAGATTTCAGAAGGCAGGAAGTAGAGCTGTCCCATGACTACCTCCCAGGGACCACAACCACCCAAGAAGCTCTTAATAGCTGAGTTCAGTAAAAACACCGAACTTACTGAGGTCACCAAAATGCCTTTATTTAAGAACATCCTTCACCCACACTTCCTCTGGGACAAGTGACTAGATTACAAATGCTTACATCTTACAAATATACAAAAAGACAGTTATAGAGGGTTATCAGGGGGTAACCCAGAAGCAACTTACTCTTCTGAACTTTCCAGAAGGATCAGGCTAAGGCCAAGATTTTACCTAAATTATATCCCTTTATGACTTCTCTTCCTTCCCTACCCTGCTTCATCCTTTTTTTTTTTTTTTTTTTGTCCTTCTAGGGAGCATTTTCTTAACAAATCCTTTAACAGTAATCATCATCTCAGTGTCTTCCTCTGGGAAATCCTATTAAGACCCATCAAAAGGATATACAAGAAGCAGAAACAATTCTTCCCAAGTAGCAATTTTGATGTAGTAAATGAGTTTTATTAAAATTTCTCTTTTCCTCCACTGTCTCCATTTTTCAGTATTTGATTTTAAATGGTTCTTCCAAATGAGTCAGAAGAAATTGAAATGTTAATTTTTTGGCATATACATCTTCTGATACCATTCCAAAGAAAAATACAGGAGTAAATCTTGAAAGTACATGTAATTAAAAAATGAGTATACGTAATAGTAAGTTATTTGAAAAATAACAAATAGTTGACACATATATATGGAATCTAGAAAAACAGTAGTCATGAACCTAGGCGTAGGACAGGAAGAGAGATGCAGATGAAAAGAATGGATTTGTGGACACCGAGCGGGAAGGAGAGAGTGGGATGAATTGGGAGAGTAGTGTTGATATATCTACATACTACATGTGAAATAGATAGCTAATGGGAAGCTGCTGTATAGCACAGGGAGCTCAGCCTGGTGCTCTGTGACAACCTAGAGGGGTGAGATGAGGGTTGGGGTGGGAGGGAGGCTCACCAGGGAGGGAACATATACACTTATGGCTGATTCACATTGCTGTATAGCAGAAATCAACACAGCATTGTAAAGCAACTGTCCTCCAATTAAATTTCTTTTTTATGATTCAAAAATAGTGAAATTAACAGTACTGGCATGATGCACATTTACCTTGACTCAGCTCGTATGGAAATAGCAAAATTAAGACATCAGAGCACAGATCTTCTGTATGACTAAGAACAAATAAGTTATTTCTCTAAACCTCAGAAAATTTATCAGTACGTGTCTTTTCAGCCTTTATCAAACAAGACTCCCAATTTCAGGATAAAAATCTAATTCAAATGAAATAAAATTGATTGATACCCATAAACAGTTTCAAACATAGTTGTATCCAGGGTCTTAGGTTTCAAAGATCACATTCTCTCTCTCTGCTTTTTTCTCTCTGTGCTGGACTCTAACGTGGGCTGATGTTTATCTGCCACTACGTTATGCCTTTTCCCTTCTGGTAAGAGCAACCTCTTTACCTTTAGGAAAATGCAACTTCCCTGATGTTTATCCATGTGATGTGAATTAGCTTGATCTCAAGCCCTAAAGTCAGAACTGCACACATAATGTAAATAGGGCTAATCTATGCATTTTTCCAGTCCTCTAACCACTGTGATTGATTCTGGAATGAAAATATTTCCCAAGACAGGGGTATGAGATTAAACTATGAGAACCACCTGGAAACTATAAAGAAGATACATGCTCTTTCTTTTAAGGATGCTGAAGAAATAGCATACAAGGGCAGAGTTGATGACAGAATTTTGCCTCCAAGGAAGGAGTGGTAGGGTGGGGAGGTGCTGGACAATAAATTCAATACAAAGAAGAGCAGAGGTAAGAGATGAAGAGTGTAAAATTGGGTTCCCATATCGTGTTCTGATCACTTGTAAGAAGTATCTCTCTCTGTTTCAGAGTACCAGTGTGTCACTTGCAGCTGATATAAATTCACTTTGCAAATACTGTGTTCTACAGACAGCTTCTGCCTTAATCTAGTTCTTAGAGCTTGCAACTTTGGAAAAAAGCCCTGTCTCTTAGCTTTCCTGTAACAAACATTATGGAACATTGTGAGAGGTCCAATTAGGATTATGTGTTCATCTCTGACACAGTCATTACTGGCAGAGGATGAAATATTCTAACTATTCAAACTGAATAAATGACCAAAGGAAGGAGTAAGGTGGGACAGAAATTGACACAAGATAATTTAACAGGGATGGGGTTCCCTGGTTGCTCTGACAATAAAGAATCCTCCTGTAATGCAGGAGACCCGGGTTAAATCCCTGGGTCAGGAAAACCCCCTGGAGAAAGGCATGGCTATGCACGCCAGTATTCTTGCCTGGAGAATTTCATGGACAGAGGAGCCTGGCAGGCTACAGTCCATGGGGTCGCAAAGACTCAGACACAACTGAGCAACTAACACAGACACACAATTTGGAAGGCTGTAATGTAAGAGGGAAAGGACAGAGGAAGGGAAAGGTGTAGGGATGATTCCCAAAGCAAAACTGAGGACTTTCTTACCAGTCCAGAGAGGCAGGGATGCCAGTTAGAAATGATGATACACACATCCTATTTGTATCATCGCAAACTCAGGATTTATGTGTAATATTGACAATAATGCTTACTCTGAATATTTTCTATAATATTTTAAGTGAAATGAAAACAAAACATACTGCAGCTGCTAAAATACTTCTGATGAGACTACTGATTGAAAACTCAGTCTTAGGTTTATTCTGCATATCTACTTCCAAGGGTAGGGTACATTTTTTGTATAAACTTCTCACACTTTTTGTTACATAGTTCATCAAGCCAGAGTAGAGAGCAGTATCTCTTCAGTGTATCTGCAAAATTGTGTGCTTCCCTTTAGATACCCCTCTATTAATAAACATCAATGTATTGTGCCATTATTTCCTTTAATCAGTAATTACTTATGAAGATATATGGCTATTCTTTTATCTGTTGTGTTTTCAAGTTACAGCTTTAGTCACAATTAGCTTTTTTGCCTATAGTTGGAGATTATTTGAGGTTATAAAGTACACACAGATTCCTTTAAAATATTACAATTTGTTTCCTGAGCTCCTAGCAAACTGTAGGCATTCAACAAATATTTGTGGAATGTCAGATGAATGAAGCCTAGAATTACTATGACTGTGGCTTTCAGTAAAAGATATAGTCTATTTGCATAGGCGATTTTCTCCAGAAAGTTAGGTGACGGTCTCCACTGGACTCTTTATTTCTAAGTGCAAAATATCTCTAAAGAAGATTCAGTCCCCATTTAGAAATGCATAACCACATCCTTTGAACTCTGTCACTTGAAATTGCTTCACTTCTCTCAACACTCACAGTCCTCGAATCTCATTTTAAATTCAGTGGCAGAGAAATAAAATAGGGTTTAACATCCTTGCAGAGCTAAGCTATTGTGCCCACTGTAGGGCTCAGGTTTCTTTCTTCATTTCTTTCTTTTAAAAATTTTATTTGGTTTGTTTGTTTTGTTTTTGGCAAGACTAGGCTTTTATCCAGTGCATGCATGCACAAGTTCTTACTGCCTTTCAATCAAGCATATAAATTAGCCACAAGACTCTGGATGAAGATACAAAGAAATAATGGCATCACAGGATAATCTCAGCTCAAAAGATGCAGAGGCTGATTGTGCTTTCATGTGTCTAATCCCCATCTTCCACATGAGTCCTTAAGTGTTACAAAGGAAAGAACTGAGACTTCAGTTCTCTGGAGCCCCAACATGCCTTATTCAGTTCTTGCCATGATGTCTATTGCATTTGATATGATTGACATAGTTGCATACCTGCTTCTCCACTATCCTATGAGGTTCTCCAGAAATCTTACTCACCCTATTAATCAGAGAACAAGATACTTAAAAATGGTGTTTTAAAGTAAAGGACTATATGATATTAAGTATAATAAAGTCTTAGATGAAGCAGTTTCATGCTACATCAAATTAATCATGAAAGAATTCATTAGAATCTGCTCCCAAGATTTCACTCTGATTAAAAATGAGAATCATCTCTCAAGATTCTTCATCTTTCAGCCTCTAATTTCTAGGAGCCAGGGAAGGAAAAGAACAGGAGTAAGTCCTAAGGATATAAAAGGGTACATTTTCCAACACAGAACGCTACTTTAGTTAACTTTTGTACAGTGCAGGACCAGAAGGGAAGCTTGAATAACGGACAGTACTTCTGAAGACATATAATCTCTGCCAAAAACAAAAGCAAATTATTTTCTTCTCCTTCTTCTTTCTCTCCCTCCTCTTCCTCTTCTTTCTCAATTTATAATTGACTGTTTTTGCTTTTGGCATTAGGTAAACATTAACTATTCAGCTTCATAACTGAAAATACATTCTCACAAAAATTGCTGCTGCTAAGTCACTTTAGTCGTGTCCGACTCTGTGTGACCCCATAGACGGCAGCCACCAGGTTCCCCCATCCCTGGGATTCTCCAGGCAAGAACACTGGAGTGGGTTGCCATTTCCTTCTCCAATGCAGGAAAGTGAAAAGTGAAAATGAAGTCGCCCAGTCATGTCCAACTCTTCGTGACCCCATGGACTGCAGCCTACCAGGCTCCTCCATCCATGGGATTTTCCAGGTAAGAGTACTGGAGTGGGGTGCCATTGCCTTCTCCGCTCACAAAAATTACCCAAACACATTAGGCCATAAAGACAGCCACTGAGGAGTTTTTTACATTTTAAGGAAACTTAGGCAGTATGCCCACTCCAGTGTTCTTGCCTGGAAAATCCCAGGGACGGGAGCCTGGTGGGCTGCCATCTATGGGGTCACATAGAGTTGGACACAACTGACGTGACTTAGCAGCAGCAACACACACAGAGGGAGACAGAGAAAACTCTTAAAATTAAATTATGAGAGAGACTCACACAGAGAGAGATAGAGAAAGCTCTTAAAATGAAATGTCGAAATCCTGGGTAAAAGCTAATTGGCAGAGATTGGAAAATACTAAGGTAGAGGAAGAAACTCTGTGAAGGAAAGGGATTCCTTCCCAGAGTGTGAGAAATGGGGGAATCTTGTCAAGTTACCTCACTCCTTCCCTCTCTTGTTTCTAAACCTTTTTCACACCTCCATTATAACACACTTCAACTCTATGCCCAGGTGGATATGCCTTGGGAACATAGCTGTAACTTTAACAAGTATACTCCTTCACCTTTAAACGGTGTCTTCTTACAATTAAGAAAGGAAAAACAAAATGAATTAAAAAAACAAAAACAAAAACGTCGTTTGGACTGTAAAAAAAAAGTAGTAGGCATTAAAGAAAGAACAATTATTACTGATTTATTTTTAGAAACTGAAGTTGTTTTAATAAATGCCTTATCTAATGTATGCATGATCATTATAGAAAAACTGAAAAAGAATCTCAAAATAGGAGAAAAATTGTCAGCTAGTGTAACACTAATCATTTTAGTATAAATGTTTTTATGCTTTAGTTTTCTCTGCATTAAGACATAAATAAGAAATATTCTGAGCTAACCAATGGATGGGGCAAATACAGAAATTTAACCCTAAATGTCCATCAACAGAAGAATGGATAAAGAAGATACCATACATATATGTGATGGAACATTACTCAACCATGAAAAAGAGCAAAACAATGCCAATATAGCAACATGAATGCAACTAGAAATTATCACAATAAATGGAGTAAGTCAGAAAGACAAATATGTTATCACTTACATGTGGAATATAAAATATGGCACATATGAACCTACCTATTAAATAGAGACACAGAGAACCGATTCCAAGGGGTGATGCCAAGAGGGAGAGAGATGAGATAGGGCTGGATTGGGAGTTTGGGGTTACTAGATGCAAATTCTTACATGCAGACTGGGTAAACAACACAGTCCTACAGTATAGCACAGGGAACTATATTCAGTATCCTTGAATAAACCACAGTGGAAAAGAATATTAAAAAGAATATATGTATGCATTTAACTCAGTGAGTATGCTATACAGTCAATATTAACATAACATTATAAATCAATTATACTTCAATAAAAATAAATTAATAAAATATAAATATATAATCTGAGGCCCGCTGTGGGAAAACTCAGTATACTGGCTTCTACAATCTAACTTCTTCCTTCCTTCTCCAATATCAACTTTCCTCACCTTCTTCCCAACCTTTGTGTTCTCACAATAAATGTAAATTTTGCAAAAAAATTTAAGGATTAAAGTTTTTCAGATGATAAAATGTAGTTAAGGACAGGAGACTGTCAGAAACAAGTTTGAAAAAATGGTTTGAGGAAAAAAATCAAAATGTACATATCTGGCCCATAGCAGGGCAGTAATCATGACTTTTCAAACAGAAGCATCTTTGCAGAAGAGGAAAAATCAACATTGTAGAGTGAGGAGAATAGTGATAGGGGTCAGAAAGTTGTATTATTGTCCCCATACAGTGATGCAGACTACTGATTACCCTAGGGCCCTTGGCACTGGGGCAAGCAGAGTCTAGAGCAAGGCTAGGCTCACCTGGAGAAAGAGGTCTGCTTTCTCATTTGCATAAAGATACTGTATCCTTGGAGCAGGCAATGGCACCCCACTCCAGTACTCTTGCCTGGAAAATCTCATGGGCAGAGGAGCCTGGTGGGCTGCAGTCCATGGGGTCATGAAGAGTCGGACACGACTGGGCGACTTCACTTTCACTTTTCACTTTCCTGCATTGGAGAAGGAAATGGCAACCCACTCCAGTGTTCTTGCCTGGAGAATCCCAGGGACGGGGGATCCTGGTGGGCTTCCGTCTATGGGGTTGCACAGAGTCAGACACGACTGAAGTGACTTACCTTACCTTACTGTATCCTTCACCAGCCATGGATTCACTATGCTGTATCCAGGCAGGGGAAAGACAAACAACTTTTCATTATTCTGGTGAGCTTCTGGTGGTCACTAGAAAACATCAAGCAGGTGTCAAATGAACATGCTAATCACAGACTCTGGCACCAAAATAGTGGATATTGATAACAGGAGGGGTAGGAAAGCAAAGAATAGGAACAGAGACAGAGTGGTTTGGATAGAAGCCACCAATATTTGCTCATAAAAAGCCCTCGCATAGCATGCATGTCTAAGGAGGAGTACACCAAAAGGAAGGTTCAAGGCTGTTCACTTAATTCTCATTGGTCTTTCTGTCTGTAAGTTTATGCAAAGGCTAGCCATTACTGCAAAAATGTACATCATAGTCTTTAAAGTATGCTATAACTATTTTTTAATTAAATTACCAAAATTCGTTTTTCTGTGAATTCATATTTTATATAATAATCACCTGATGGAATAAAAATAACTTAGGTGGTTTTATATATTATTTTGTAACTTCTGTAACCAGAGAACAAGATTATAGTCAATACTGTTACTTAAAAGCAAACATGCAAACTTACTTTTAATTAATGAAATGCTTTATGTAAATTGGATTTCAGAGGATGAAAAGCCAAGGCAACAGAGTATTTATAACACCATTTCTTACATTCATTTTGAAAGCACATTACGTTCAAAATGGTAGTAACACATCACTCTCTTCTTGAGTTATATTGCTTGCCCTTTTGAACAATGTGATAAGTGTCAATTTCAAAGCTGGGTTTTCAAACAATCAGTTATCACTACTCTACCAGTGGTTCCCAAAGCACACTCACACATTCAACAAGTTTAAAAATCCTGCACATAAAAGATAACCTACAGAATGGGAGAAAATATTTGCAAACAATGTGACCAACAATGGCTTAATTTCCAAAATATATAAACAGTTCCTATAATAAAAATCTAAAAATGGGCAAAGATCTAAATAGTTCTCCAAAGAACACAAACAATGGCAAACAGACAAGTGAAAAGATGTTCAACATCATTAATTATTAGAAAAATGCAAATCAAAACTATAATGAGGTGCCAGCTCACACCAGATTAGCCATCATTTAAAAAATCTACAAATAACAAATGCTGCAGAGAGTGAGGAGAAAAGTAACCCTTCCACATTGTTGGTAGGAATGTAAGTTGGTAAACCCACTATAAAAAGCAGTATGGGGGTTCCTCAGAAAACTGAAAATAGAATTATCATATGATCCAGCAATCTCACTGCAGGGCATGTATCTGGACAAAACTATAATTCAAAAAGATACCTGTACCCCTATGTTCATAGCAGCACTATTTAAAATAGCCAAGACATGGAAATACTGTAAGCATTCATCAAGAGATGAATGGATAAAGATGATGCTATACACACACACACACACACACACACACACACACACACACACACAGTGGAATACTACTCAGCCATAAAAATGAAACAATGCCATTTAGAGCAACATGGTTGCAGCTAGAGATTATCATACTAAGTAAAGGAAGTCAGAAAGAGAAAGACAAATACCATGTGATATCTCTTATATGTGGAATTTAAAATATAACACAAACAAACTCACCTATGAAACAGAAACAGAATCACGGACATAGATAACAGACTGGTGGTTGCCAAGAGGGAGGGGACTGACGGGGGGATGGAGTGGGGGGCTTGCGGTGAGCAGATGTAAGCTTTTATATATAGAATGGATAAACAACAAGGTCCTATGATATAATACAGAGAACTACATTCAATATCCTATGATAAACCATAATGGAAAATAATATAAAGACGGACATATATATAAATGTGTAACTGAATCACTTTGCTGTATAGCAGTCATTAACACAACATTGTAAAGCAATTATACTTAATCTTTTAATTAAAAAATAAAAAACAAAAAAATTCTGCACAGGCCTTCTTGAAACTAATATTGAGTTATTTTATTACCTGATTTACACATTTTTTGCAACCTCATAATTTTTAATCATTCTTGAAAATAATCCACAAGAAACATTGCCAAATTCAAATGCAACTATAATTCTTAGTACATGTGTGGGTAGGAATCATGACTTTAACTTGCTCACTCATTTATCACAGAGAGAAAGATAAGACTAATATTTGCATTAATCATAATGTCAATGATCTTCATGCTGGACCTTATTTAAAGGAAAATATTTAGTAGAATTTTACCACCTTACAGTAAACACATGGGACAAAAAAATAAATAATTCACATGCAGTGACTTGAAAAAATAGATATTCAAGTGCCCAAATTCACACTCAAAGCACTCTGTTAGGAAGATGTCATTGTTTACAACAGAAAAAGCCTTCATTAGAGAGCTGTCACTTTACCCAGATCTCAATATACTGACAAAATTCTGATAAAACATAACAGGAATGGATATCGAGGGAAAACAATATGAAAAAAGGGATGCGGATGCTAGTTTATAGATATAGACAAAAGGATTCAAAAGATAAACTGTGAAACACTGTGTAGTTTAGTGTCCATTGTTTAAATGCTTTTTTTTAAACCTAACCATATGTGATAACCAAAATATTAAATTGCTACTATCTGGAACACTGATTACTTCAAAATTATAGATCATATTTACAGAGAATTGGTGTTTTCTGAGTGTTAGTTGAAATCAATGCTTATTTTTGCTGTTTGAGCTGTTTGGCAAAGAATCCACCTACAGTGCAGGAGATCCCTGTTTGATATCCTGGATTTGGAAGATCCCCTGGAGAAGGAAGGGCCTACCCATTCAAGTATTATTGGGCTTCCCTGGGGCTCAAATGGTAAAGAATCCGCCTACAATGCAGGAGACCTGGATTATAACCCTGGGTTGGGAAGATCCCCTGGAAAGGGAATGGCTACCTACTCCAGAACTTTTGCTTGGAGAATTCCTGGCAGGTTACCGATCATGGTGTCACAAAGAGTCATACATGACTAAGCGACTTTCATTTTCAATAACTAGAAAATTGGTGTGACCACTGTTGGGGTGGGAGTGATTGGCAAGTGGAAAGTCCAGACTCTCATTACAAACATTGTGGTGGGCATCATGGTTAACACCTTCAAATTACTGTCATCACTCTCCAAGTTAATGGCAGAATCCCAGTTTTAACCACTACTCAGCTTCAAAAAGGATTTCATTGGACTAATGGGATAATCTTCCTCCTTAGTAATGACATGTTCAGGAAGAGGATGTGGATAAATTGTGGCAAAGGAAAGGGCAGATACAGCATGCTGAAATGTTCTGGAAGAGTTTGAGTTCACTGCCAGGGAAAGGCCCAGTAAGCTCTTTTTCTCAGCTGTTGAAACGCTATTACCTTGGGCAGTACCCCATGCCCAAGGTAAGAGAAACCCAAGTAAGACAATAGGTGTTGCAAGAGGGCATCAGAGGGCAGACACACTGAAACCATACTAACAGAAAACTAGTCAATCTAATCACACTAGGACCACAGCCTTGTCTAACTCAATGAAACTAAGCCATGCCCGTGGGGCAACCCAAGATGGGCAGGTCATGGTGGAGAGATCGGACAGAATGTGGTCCACTGGAGAAGGGAACGACAAACCACTTCAGTATTCTTGCCTTGAGAACCCCATAAATAGTATGAAAAGGCAAAATGATAGGATACTGAAAGAGAAACTCCCCAGGTCAGTAGGTGCCAAATATGCTACTGGAAATCAGTGAAGAAATAACTCCAGAAAGAATGAAGGGATGGAGCCAAAGAAAAAAGAATACCCAGCTGTGGATATGACTAGTGATAGAAGCAAGGTCCAATGCTGTAAAGAGCAATATTGCATAGGAACCTGGAATGTCAGGTCCATGAATCAAGGCAAATTGGAAGTGGTCAAACAAGACCAGGAGCTGACTGTGGCTCAGACCATGAACTCTTTATTGCCAAATTCAGACTTAAATTGAAGAAAATAGGGAAAACCACTAGACCATTCAGGTATGACCTAAATCAAATACCTTATGATTATACAGTGGAAGTTAGAAATAGATTTAAGGGCCTAGATCTGATAGATAGAGTGACTGATGAACTATGGAATGAGGTTCGTGACATTGTAGGAGACAGGGATCAAGACCATCCCCATGGAAAAGAAATGCAAAAAGGCAAAATGGCTGTCTGGGGAGGCCTTTCAAATAGCTGTGAAAAGAAGAGAAGTGAAAAGCAAAGGAGAAAAGGAAAGATATAAGCATCTGAATGCAGAGTTCCAAAGAATAGCAAGAAAAGATAAGAAAGCCTTCTTCAACAATCAATGCAAAAAAATAGAGGAAAACAACAGAATGGGAAACACTAGAGATCTCTTCAAGAAAATTAGAGATACCAAGGGAACATTTCATGCAAAGATGGGCTCGATAAAGGACAGAAATGGTATGGACCTAACAGAAGCAGAAGATATTAAGAAGAGATGGCAAGAATACACAGAAAAACTGTACAAAAGAAATCATCATGACCCAGATAATCACGATGGTGTGATCACTGACCTAGAGCCAGACATCCTGGAATGTGAAGTCAAGTGGGCCTTAGAAAGCATCACTACGATCAAAGCTTGTGGAGGTGATGGAATTCCAGTGGAGCTATTTCAAATCCTGAAAGATGATGCTATGAAAGTGCTGCACTCAATATGCCAGCACATTTGGAAAACTCAGCAGTGGCCACAGGACTGGAAAAGGTCAGTTTTTGTTCCAATCCCAAAGAAAGGCAATGCCAAAGAATGCTCAAACTACCGCACAATTGCACTCATCTCACGCGCTAGTAAAGTAATGCTCAAAATTCTCCAAGCCAGGCTTCAGCAATATGTGAACCGTGAACTTCCTGATGTTCAAGCTGGTTTAGAAAAGGCAGAGGAATCAGAGATCAAATTGCAAACATCCGCTGGATCATGGAAAAAGCAAGAGAGTTCCAGACAAACATCTATTTCTGCTTTATTGACTATGCCAAAGCCTTTGACTATGTGGATCACAATAAACTGTGGAAAATTCTGAAAGAGATGGGAAAACCGACCACCTGACCTGCCTATTGAGAAATCTGTATGCAGGTCAGGAAACAACAGTTAGAACTGGACATGGAACAACAGACTGGTTCCAAATAGGAAAATGAGTACGTCAAGGTTGTATATTGTCACCCTGCTTATTTAAATTCTATGCAGAGTACATAATGAGAAATGCTGGACTGGAAGAAACACAAGCTGGAATCAAGATTGCCAGGAGAAATATCAATAACCTCAGATATGCAGATGACACCACCCTTATGGCAGAAAGTGAAGAGGAACTCAAAAGCCTCTTGATGAAAGTGAAAGTGGAGAGTCAAAAAGTTGGCTTAAAGCTCAACATTCAGAAAACGAAGATCATGGCATCCGGTCCCATCACTTCATGGGAAATAGATGGGGAAACAGTGGAAACAGTGTCAGACTTTATTTTTCTGGGCTCCAAAATCACTGCAGATGGTGACTGCAGCCATGAAATTAAGACGCTTACTCCTTGGAAGGAAAGTTATGACCAACCTAGATAGCATATTCAAAAGCAGAGACATTACTTTGCCAACAAAGATCCGTGCAGTCAAGGCTATGGTTTTTCCTGTGGTCATGTATGGATGTGAGAGTTGGACTGTGAAGAAGACTGAGCGCCGAAGAATTAATGCTTTTGAACTGTGGTGTTGGAGAAGACTCTTGAGATTCCCTTGGACTGCAAGGAGATCCAACCAGTCCATTCTGAAGGAGATCAGCCATGGGATTTCTTTGGAAGGAATGATGCTGAAGCTGAATCTCAGTACTTTGGCCACCTCATGCTAAGAGTTGACTCTTTGGAAAAGACTCTGATGCTGGGAGGGATTGGGGGCAAGAGGAGAAGGGGATGACAGAGGATGAGATGGCTGGATGGCATCACTGACTCGATGGACGTGAGTCTGAGTGAACTCCGGGAGTTGGTGATGGACAGGGAGGCCTGGCGTGCTGCGATTCATGGGGTCGCAAAGAGTCGGACACGACTGAGCAACTGATCTGATCTGATCTGACCTTTTCGTCCACATATTTTCTTTAAAGATTCAAAATACTTTAAATCGCCATGATGGACACAGGACTCTGAGTTATTTTATCATTCTGTGTTGTCTAATATGATAAACCTAAACCACATGTTGCTATAGAGTACATAAAGTGACACTAAAGACAATGACAATGTAATGTACACTGACTTCAATAATTTAGTACCAAAAATTCCAATACATGTAAGATACTTAAAAAGTTCTACACTGATTACATGTTACAATGATATTTTTAAAATGTTGTATTCAATAAAATATTTCATTAAAACAATTTCACATGATTCCTTCATCTTTTTTAATATGTGGCTCAGAAACTGAAATCACATACATGATATGCACAATATTCCTATTGGTCATCACCATTATAGGTGCTTTCTTTTTAAAATGTTTTATAAGTAAAACATTTAAAATGAAATTACAAGTCTGCTATATACTTAGAATTCTATTCTATATAGAAAAGATTTCATTGTAAAACTCAATAAAGAAAAATTCTAAATCATTTGTGCACAATTATTATATATTATCCATATCCTCTTCACCAAGGGGTAAGAAGCTATATTCCACAGATCTTAGATGATCAGTAACACATTTTCTAACTATTTTTTGGCTTCAAAGAAATAGAATGAAGAAAATATAATGGCAATATCCCCTTTTATCCTTATTTTATTGTAATAGATATCTGCTCATTAACTGGGTTTTTAATTACTTTCATTAAAAGATCTCCTTGACTTCCTCTGACCTTCTTGATACTCATTACTAACAGTTCTGGATCATGAAGACTAAGAGTTTTAACTTTAGGGCCAAATCTTGCATAAGCACCTTAGAATTTCAGGAAATTACAATGGTTTTGATAAGATGGGTAAAGATACTCTTCTATAAAAATTGTGTTAATATTAATTTTTATGACAAATCAGAATCATAGAACAATAAATTTTTCTTATCAAGCTCTCACACTTTCAAATCTTAATTGAAAATCTTTAATTTCATTTTTAAATTTAATTAATGAAATATTACCTCTCAACCATAAACAGAATATTTACTAAATATTCCCCACTGAAGACACAAAAAATAATTTAAAATATCTATAAGCCAATCACTCAAAGACAAAATACTTAACAATTTGTAATATTATTTGCCAATTAATGTATGCATATATCTAGTTTTTAAGTATAATATTATATACTTAAGAATTTCTACAAGTTTCATTAGCATAAGTACAAAATGTACTTAGTCTATTCATGTACAGTTAGGCTATAATTTACCTAAATATTCTCTTATTTAGAAGCTTTCGGTTTAAAAGCTAAAAAAATGAGATTGAAAAGTGTATATTATTTACACATGGTCACACAAATGCATTCCTGAAACTGGGATCTTATTATAATAATTTAAAGAGAAGTCCAGTGTTCTTTTCTATTGTTAGACTATATTGAATTTGGGGCTTTCCTGGTGGTAAATAATCCACCTGCAAATGCAGGATACATGGGTTCAATCCTTATGTCAGAAAGATACCCTAAAGAAGAAAATGGTAACTCACTTAAGTATGCTTGCCTGGAAAAACCCACGGATAGAGGAGCCCAGTGGCTACAGTCCATAGGATCACAAACAGTCAAACAAAGCATAATAACGAAACAATAACAACATATAAAATGTGACTTGAATCTTGCCTAGCAAAGAGTTATTTAGTGTCATTTAGTTCAGTAAATCCACAATAAATGTAGGAAATTGCTGCTGCTGCTGCTGCTGCTAAGTCACTTCAGTCGTGTCTGACTCTGTGTGACCCCATGGACTGCAGCCTACCAGGCTCCTCCGTCCATGGGATTTGCCAGGCAAGAGTACTGGAGTGGGTTGCCATTGCCTTCTCCGAGGAAATAGCTAGATGCATCCATATTGATGAACCTGAGCAGAGCTATCAATAGAGGTATTGAATAATCAAATACCTGACAACTGATATTAGAAAAACCCAAAGACTCTTTCAGTTCAGTTCAGTTCAGTTGCTCAGTTGTCTGACTTTTTGCGACACCATGGACCACAGCCCGCCAGGCCTCTCTGTCCATCACCAACTCTCGGAGTTTACTCAAACTCATCTCCGTCGAGTCGGTGATGCCATCCAACCATCTTATCCTCTGTCATCCCCTTCTCCTCCTGCCTTCTGTCTTTCCCAGCATCAGGGTCTTTTTAAATGAATCAGCTCTTCATATCAGGTGGACGAAGTATTGGAGTTTCAGCTTTAGCATCATTCCTTCCAAAGAACACCCAGAGCTGATCTCCTTTAGGATGGACTGGTTGGATCTCCGTGCAGTCCAAGGGATGCTCAAGAGTCTTCTCCAATACCACAGTTCAAAAGCATCAATTCTTTGGCACTCAGCTTTCTTTATGGTCCAACTCTCACATCCATACATGACCACAGGAAAAACCTGTCACCCTGCTTATTTAACTTATATGCAGGGTATATTGTGTGAGATGCCATGTTGAATGAATCCCAAGCTGTAATCAAGTTTGCCAGTAGAAATATCAACAGCTTCAGATATGCAGATGACACCACTCAAATGGCAGAAAGTGAAGAGGAACTAAAGAGCCTCTTGATGAGGGTGAAAGAGGAGAGTGAAAAGCCTGGCTTAAAATGGCATTCAAAAAACAAAGATCATGGCATCCGGTCCCATCACTTCATGGCAAATAGATAAGAAAGAAACAGTAACAGATTTTATTTTCTTGGGCTCCTAAATCACTACGGACCATGACTGCAGCCATGAAATTAGAGAGACTTGTTTCTTGGAAGGAAAGCTATGACACAACTAGACAGTGTATTAAAAAGCAGAGATACCACCTTGCCAACAAAGGTCCATTTACACAAAGCTATGATTTTTCCAGCTATCACATACAGATATAAGAGCTGGACCTTAAAGAAGGCTGAGCACCAAACAATTGATGCTTTTGACTTGTGGTGTTGGAGAAGACTCTCAAGAGTCCCTTGGACTGCAAGCAGATCAAATCAGTCAATCCTAAAGGAAATCAACACTGAATATTCATTGCAAACACTGATGCTGAAGCTGAAACTCCAATACTTTGGCCATCTGATACGAAGAGCCAACTCATTGGAAAAGACCCTGATACTGGTAGAGACTGAAGCCAAAAGGAAAATTTGGGGGCAGAGGATGAGATGGTTAGATAGTGTCATTGACTCGAAGGGCACGACTTTGAGCAAACTCTGAAAGATAGTGGAGGACAGAGGAGCGTGGTGTGCTGTAGTCCATGAAGTTTCAAAGAGCTGGACATGACTTTAACAACCACAATAATTTTTCCTTATTTTTAATTTCACAGATAAAAGACTTGTTCTTACTGTATTTCTTTCCTTATTAAGAACTTTGATCTTTTCACTTAATTCTTTCTGGAAGATTACCAGCATCACTAATCTTGCACTTTGGGGTCATTTCTTAAAATAAGTGTTGATTAAACAGAAGCACGGTCATACCTACACATTGGCTCTAATAACAGAGATGAAGAAGTGACTATGGTAAGGATATACTGGACAATGAATGATTCACATCCTTGGCAGGATTATAATATATAATCATATAAAAACAATATATATATATATATATGTGTGTGTGTGTGTATATATACACATTATAATACATATATATATGTATACATATGTGTACACAGATACACATATCTATCTTTTAATATGATCAATTAAGTAGAATGTAGTGCAGAACATTAGGGAAAAAACAAATTCATTGTGTTCATTTCCAGCTTCTATCCCAGATATTGAGACTAATTAAATGAAGACTCAGACTCTACACTAGAAAAGATGATATAATCCTAATTGCCATATGGCTGTAAAAATTAGAGACAAAAAATGCCTACATTATCTGTACAGATGAGATGTTTGCCCAATGCTGGGATAGATATTTGTTTTTGAAGTACTCTTGTTGAACTACTGAGAAAACTTTCCAAGCATATTTCTTCACCACTGAAAGAGGGCAGTATTACCTGTATTTCATTTCCCCAAAGATGTAGTAAAATATGTCTTGACTTGTTCCTTAAAGCTTCATTTTAACTCACAGATTAAACTTTGAATGGTCACCAAAAGTACTTTTAATTTAAATTCTTCTTTTTCCTTAGCACATTTTTTCCCCCTCTCCTTAGGGACCAATTTGTCTTTTGATCAGCTATATAAGAAATGCATTTCGAGATTTATCCTAGAGAGAAATGTTGGACCCTTATTGTTTTCAGGGTCAAGGACCAAGGATTCTTTCTGGAATTGTAGACATTATGTCTCACTCTAGTCTGATATACTGTCATGCTAAAAAAACAGAATGAGAAGGTATTTTTTCAAAGATCCACTTATGCTTTACAAATAGACAAAAATAATTTGAAAAAATTCAACAACTGTAAACAAAGGAAAATGGTAAGCTTTTCTTGTACCAAAATTTAGCCTACTCTGTATTTGGCATAATATTCATTTGACTTGATTTGTTGAGTACCAGGCAAATGCACAGACCAGCTACCATTTGGTTAAGTAAATTCCTTTCACAAGCTAGTATATAATATCTTTTTATCTCTAAACTTAATAGGTACCATTTTAAACACACATTTAAAATCTAAGGTATATATTACTTAGCCATGACATGTATTCTGTATACATTTATTTGAGGATATATTCTATACCAAACAACATTTGTAGTCTTCATGGGGTCACAGAATTTGAGGGGAAAGATATTAATCAACAAATGCAGAGAGACAGAAAAAGTCCAGATGAGAGGGGGGGAAAAAAAGCAGATATTGTAAGACATATTAAGAACTTTCCCTCAACCCAGCAGTATTTAATGTGAAGGATTCAGAAAGGAATGTGGAATGGTAAGTATTCAGTGTACAGAATTTACCACCTCAAATATGTTATGGAAAATATTATGAAAAGAGGCAATAGAATAGAAATATAATTACATAGACCTGCTGTAATTTCAGTGAAATTCTAGGTGCAAATGCTGATGAATTAGCAAGTAGCAGAGGGATAGGAAAGAAGAGAAATTTAAAAAAAGATAAAGACAATAGAATAACCCAGAACCCCTGCCTGATTAGATGTGGCCTGCTTCCTTAAGTCAAGTTTGACACTCAAATTCCTGAGCTAGTTTAGCCAATTAACTGGGCAGATGGTGCCACTATCACTGTAGTAGCAGCTGAATCACAGGTGCAGATGGGGGTGGGGATGGTAAATCCAAAAAGTCTGGGTCCAAACAGCTGGTTAGTGGCCAACATAACACTGCTTTTATCCACCAGTCACTGCTGCTGCTGCTGCTGCTGCTGCTGAGTCACGTCAGTCGCGTCCGACTCTGCACGACCCCACAGACGGCAGCCTACCAGGCTCCCCCATCCCTGGGATTCTCCAGGCAAGAACACTGGAGTGGGTTGCCATTTCCTTCTCCAATGCATGAAAGTGAAAAGTGAAAGTGAAGTTGCTCAGTCATGTCCGACCCTCAGCGACCCCATGGACTGCAGCATTCCAGGCTCCTCCATCCATGGGATTTTCCAGGCAAGAGTACCAGAGTGGGGTGCCATTGCCTTCTCCACCAGTCACTGAAGAGAATGCAAAGGTATATAAGTGAGTCCATATCCCAGAAAATCTTCTTAGTAACCATTTGCCATGTTTCAAAATGTATCCCAAAGCTGCAAATGAATAGAGATTGTTGGAAAACGCATAATGCATTCAAGTTAGGAATAATCTGGTTTTAACACCTTAAATGATCTATTTTTATAACTATCAAAGCATTATATCAGAAGCCAATAAAGCACTGTAAATAATGATCACCTAGAAAATCAGAAATACACACAAACACACACACAGACAATTTTGGTTCTGATGCCTAATATATACTAGTGGATAGCAGGTGTTCAATCAAAATTGTTAATATACTTGCAGTGGCCTCATATCCTTTAAAAGCAGGTAATTAGAATTATTCACAGATACTTTGAAGCCATGAATAATTCATTCCCTTCACATCAATAAAACAATTATTGAATATTTTTGTTCTTTGTTTTCTATTTCAATAAAATTGTTCATGTTGTGGCACTGTCATAGGACTAAACTTTCTGAATACATCACATTAAAATGATCCCTGGAGAATGCAAAATGTTCATTCTTTGCAGAAGTTCCATTTATTTTTTTTTATAAAAACATTTTAGGGTTAAATATTTTAAAAATATTCTATACTAATGCACATACAAAATGCAATATACGGCTGGTTCTAACTAGATATTTTCAGTCCTAACTAAATACTTCTTGCACAATCTATTGTGAAAGAGAATACATATACTATACACTGCACATTTTAAAATATGAACATATATTATTATACTATAAAGCTACAAATGGATTGGTTTTATATAGTTGAGTAAATTTGAAATTAGATATTATCTTAGTATATTAAAAGTAATATATCTATGATAATAAAATATAGACTGTACTGATTTTAAAACTGTTACTTAAGAATTTTATTCACTAGATAATAATAAGGTTTTAGAGTGTAATAGAATAAAGCATACCAGAATGACCGATCTCTGAATTTTCAAAATAAAATGCTTTTTGTTGAACAATCTGAGATAATATATCAACAATGAATTCAAACCAATTACAAAACCAAACTTGAAATTTCTCATATTCCTATGGTAATAATATATTATCCTCATTTTAGGGGGTTTAAGATTATATTTTATTAAAATGGATTATTTATCCACATAAGGCAATAAATAGTACATTCTAGGAAAAGAATCTTAAACAATTTGTTGGCAATATAGATGCCTATAATATGAATGATCTTTATGAACTATAAAACAAAAATAACTCAAAAAAACTCTTCTTACCTGGTACTCCTCTTTTTTCTTCTCTTTCTCCATCCATTCTCTCTCTCTCTCTCATACACACACACACACACACACACAAATACTTATACATATGTATACTATTTGTATGTATATATATATATTAAGGTCATGTATTTATACACAAAAGCACATATTGTGTGTGTATTCCATGGTGGAGTTTTAAAGGTATAGTCTTTGGAAAAAACAAATTAATAAATGCCTAAACATACAATTCAAAATTTTGGTAAATGCTGTGAGGAAATAGAGAACTTTAAGAAAAATAGAGAATATGTATATCTAGGAAAAGCAGTTGTAAAGTGGTTTCAAGCAAGTAAGGTAACTCTAAACTAAGAAGGACAACACTCAATGTGCAATGTGGTGCCTCTGCTCATCTCTGATTCATGTACGTGCACTAACTCAACCAGTGCTCTTAGATTTAGCATTTGGAAATTCTTAAAATTTACTTTAACAGAAACATTAATAACACTGAACATCACTGCTAAATATATGGTTCCTCATGCATTGCCAATATCAGTAGGAAGCAAAGCAATGAGAATTTGTGAAGCCAAAGGAACATCCGTGCACTAGTCTCCATTTGGAGAGTTTCCCAGGTGGCATTAGTGGTAAAGAACCCACCTGCCAATGCAGGAGACATAATAAGGGAGGAGAATGCGAGTTTGATCCCTGGGTCGGGAAGATCCCCTGGAGTAAGAAATAACCCACTTCAATATTCTTTACTGGAGAATCCCATGCACAGAGGAGCCTGGAGGGCTACAGTCCATAGGGTTGCAAAGAGTCGGACATGACTAAAGCGATTTAGGATGCACATTTCTTCTGAATTATATAAGAAGTTTACAGTTAATTCTCTATATGAAATAAGTCCTGGTTGGGTTATATTTGTTGGAGATTTGGGGGAAAACCAGTGATTGGCATTCTAATCCTTTTAGTGGCATTGATTCACAAGCCTGGATTATAAACGTTCATGGTCTCACTCCAATTTATTTCACAACATCACTAATATTATAGAATCAAGATTTGCTTTTTCTCGACAATAAGTTAATCTGCTCACAGTAGAATTCCCTAGGTGAAGGTCAGATGAATTCTCTTCGTTGTTGTTGTTTAGTCACTCAGTCGTGTTCGACTATGCCTCTCTGTGGTCTGTAGCTCACCAGGCCAATCGGACATGTCTACTATACTCCTCTGGTCAATCACAGACATTTGTTTTCCATTCATTGGCTATATTTTTCCAATTAAAAACTACTTGAGAAAACTTCATTTTCCGATTTGTTTTGGACCATCTTTTAAAATTATTGGTAATGCCTCTCTTTTTTTGTTGTTGTTGTTTGCTGTAATCGTGTTTATAGAGAAGAAATTCTAGAGTTCCAAGGAAGCAGGGCAGTAGAGATTAAAAGTGAATGAGGACCTGGAGGAGCCATGACTAGTAACGTATGGTAGTAGATTAGACAAAATGACCCAAATTTACTGACTAGTTATTTAAAGAGAGTTAAGTAATTGGAGATACTTTTGTCAAGAGCCATCATAAACTCAGAATGACAGCACCTGGTAATCCCAAGTGGTCCCAGTAAGTGATCTTAAGAGGGGGTAACAAGTCATCAAGACAGTATGGTACTGGCATGAAAACAGAAATATAGGCCAAGGGAACAAGACAGAAAGCCAGAAATAAACCCACACATCTACAGGTACCTTATCTTTGCCAAAGAAGGCAAGAATATACAATGGAGAAAAGAGCATCTCTTCAGTAAGTGGTGTTGGTAAAACTGGACAACTATGTATAAAAAATGAAATTAGAATACTTTCTAACATCATTCACAGAGATAACCTCAAAATGGATTAAAGACTTAAATGTAAGAGCATAAACTGTGAAACTCTTAGAGGAAAAAATAGAACATTCTTTGACATAAATCACAGCAAGATCCTCTATAACCCACCTACTAGAGTAATAGAGATAAAAACAAAAAATAAACAAATGTGACCTAATTAAACAGAAGTTTTTGCATAGCAAAAGAAACCATAAGCAATATGAAAAGACAATCCTCAGAATGGGTGAAAATAATTGCAAATGAAGCAACTGCTGCTGCTGCTGCTAAGTTGCTTCAGTCATGTCCGACTCTGTGCGACCCCATAGACAGCAGCCCACCAGGCTCCTCTATCCGTGGGATTCTCCAGGCAAGAACACTGGAGTGGGTTGCCATTTCCTTCTCCAATGCATGAAAGTGAAAAGTGAAAATGAAATCGCTCAGTCATATCCAACTCTTTGCGACCCCATGAATCGCAGCACACCAGGCCTCCCTGTCCATCACCAACTCCGGGAGTTCACTCAGACTCACGTCTATTGAGTCAGTGATGCCATCCAGCCATCTCATCCTCTGTCTTCCCCTTCTCCTCCTGCCCCCAATCCCTCCCAGCATCAGAGTCTTTTCCAATGAGTCAAGTCTTTGCATGATGTGGCCAAAGTACTGGAGTTTCAGCTTTAGCATCATTCCTTCCAAAGAAATCCCAGGGCTGATCTCCTTCAGAATGGACTGGTTGGATCTCCTTGCAGTCCAAGGGACTCTCAAGAGTCTTCTCCAACACCACAGTTCAAAAGCATCAATTCTTCAGCACTCAGCTTTCTTCACAGTCCAACTCGCATCATTAGAGAAATGCAAATCAAAACTATAATGAGATATCACCCCACACCCGTCAGAATGACCATTATCAGAAAATCTACAGACAATAAATGCTGGAAAGGATGTGGAGAAAAGGGAAGCTTCTTGCATAATCATGGGAATCTAAATGGACACAGCCACTAGAAAGAATCGGGCTTCCCATGCGGCGCTTGTAGTTAAGCATCTGCCTGCCAATGCAGGAGGCATAAGAGATGTGAATTCAATTCCTGGGCCGGAAAGATTCCCTGGAGGACAGGATGACAATCCACTCCAATATTCTTGCCTGGAGAATCCCATGAACAGAGGAGCCTGGCAGGCTACCGTCCATAGGGTCACACAGAGTTGGACACGACTGAAGCAACTTAGCATGCACGTATGCACTATGGAGAACAGTGTGGTGATTTTTTAAAAACTAGGAATAAAACTACAATATGACCCAGCAATTCCACTACTGGATGTATATCCTGAGAAAATCACAATTCTGAAAGACACATGTACCCCAGTGTTCATCGCAGCACTATATACAACAGCTGGGACATAGAAGCAACCTAGATGTCTATCGAGAGATGAATAGATAAAGAAGCTGCAGTACATATATACAATGGAATATTACTCAGCCATACAAAAGAATGAATTTGAGTCAGCTCTAGTGAGATGGATGAACTTAGAGCCTGTTATACAGGGTGAAGTAAGTCAAACAGAGAAAAACAAATAACATATACTAATGTAAATGATGCTCAAGCTGAAACTCCAGTACTTTGGCCACCTCACGCGAAGAGTTGACTCATTGGAAAAGACTCTGATGCTGGGAGGGATTGGGGGCAGGAGGAGAAGGGGACGACAGAGGATGAGATGGCTGGATGGCATCACTGACTCGATGGACGTGAGTCTGGGTGAACTCCGGGAGTTGGTGGTGGATCGGGAGGCCTGGCGTGCTGCGATTCATGGGGTCGCAAAGAGTCGGACACGACTGAGCAACTGAACTGAACTGAATGTAAATACATGGAATCCACAAAAATGGTACTGATGAACCTAGGGCAGCAACAGAGATGCAGACATAGATAAAAGACATGGACACAGCAGGAGAAGGAGAGGGAGGAACAGATTCAGAGAATAACACTGAAACATACACATCAGCCAGTGGGAATTTGCCGTATGACACAGCGAGCTGAAGCCAGTGCTCTGTGACAACCTAGAGGGGTGGGATGAGGTGGGAGGTGGGTGGGAGTTTCAAGAGAAAGGGGATATATGTATATCCATGGCTGATTCATGTTGATGTATGGCAGAAACCAACACAATATTTTAAATCAATTATTCTCCAATCAAATATATATATATATATATATATATATATATATATTTCTTTTTTTTTTTTTTTACATAAAGGGGTAGTAGATTTTATTTTTCAAAAATGGCTACAAATCTATGAATTATCCAGCATGCTTCTCCAGGACCTTTCCATGTCCATCAAGAAATTAAATCAGTGTTTCCTCCTCTAGATGCTGGGTGTACAACTGATACTGTATCAACTGGTAGGGTATCACAGGGAAAGAAATGACAAACAACAGCCATGGCTAGGTCATGAAAGGTGGCACCAGTCCTGTCTCTCTCTGTGATAATCTCATTTTTGTAATCCAGTCACCATTATGAGAAATCCCAGACTACATAAAGATGCAAAATGCAGTTGTTCTGAATGACAGACTCAGTTTAGTTCCCAGTTAACAATCAGCATAAATTGTTAGACATGTAAGTGAACAAGGCTTCAAGTGATCCCAACCCACTGATACAGAGTTACCACCTCCCCCTGAGCCTTTGAAAATCCAACTGAGATCACAGGTGTAGGAGAGCAGAAACAATTCATCTCGTCTGTACCCCCACTGAAATCCCAAATCTACAGAATTCAGGAGCATATAAGTGGTTGATGTATCTCACTAAGTTTAGGGAAAGTTTGTTGTTCAGCAATGGAAAAATCAAAGAAAAAGAAAAGGGACTTAAAAACTTCTTTTCAGTATGGAGAAATGAATTATACATATTTTATGAGCTGAAGTCAGTATATCTTAGTATGTTCTCATGTGCTGTGGAGTGAAGTTATATTGAACAGAGTTAAGGTGCTATGATACTGTGGACCGGGGAGGTATTTGGAATGTTAGTCTTGAGTACATATAACATGAACGTGAAGTCGTTCAGTCATGTCCAACTCTTTGTGACCCCATGGACTATAGCCTACCAGGCTCCTCTGTCCATGGGCTTTTCCAGGCAATAGTACTGGAGTGGATTGCCATTTCCTTCTCCAAGGGATCTTCCCAACCCAGTGATCGAACCTGGTCTCCCGCGTTGTAGACAGACACTTTACCGTCTGAGCTACCAGGGAAGTTATTTGAGTACATATAAGGATGTCCCTATTAACTCTTTTGAGCTTAGTAAAAAATAAAATTTGCTTTCTATAATGAAAACAAATGGAAATGCATAAGTCCACACCAACATAAATAAATGACTGAATAAAATAAAACAAAGAAAAAGAGACATATATTTCATGCAGAAGAATTTCAAATGATTTATATATTCAACTTGCAAGTAGGTGAAGCTTAATTTTTGACCCCTTAAGTGTGGATTGCACATAGTGACTTCCTTCTAAAAAACACTGTATAGAACAGGGAGAAAAAAGTAACGGCACAGTAGGAAAACCTCAGCCAGGTGATCAGCGTTAACATCACCAGTGATAAGTTATGTTGACAATATGCATCCTTAATATAAGAATGCACTTCATCTCTGTGGTCTTCCTCCCCCAAAGCCATAGCTCTAGTACAACTGGGAGAAAACCTTCAGATGAGCCCAAACTGAAAGACATTATATAAAATACCTAACCACTACTCCTTAAAACTATCAATGCTATCATAAACAAAAACTGAGAAATATTCTCAGTTACTGGATACTTAGAAGACACGGTGACTGTTATCTTGGATGGGATACTAGAACAAATAAAAAAGAGACATTAGATAAAAACTAAAGAAATATTAACAAAGTGTGGACTTCAACTAACAATATGTCAATATTGTTTCATTAGCTATAACAATCAGACTGTACCACTGTGAGATTTTAATAACAGAATAAATCGGGTTCAGGGTTATGAGAACCCTATACTATCTTTGTGACTTTTAGACAAATCTAAAACTGCTCAGGGCTTCACTGGTGGCTCAGTAGTGGAGAATCCGCCGGCCAAGGCAGGGGACGTGGGTTCAATCCCTGATCCAGGAAGATCTCACATGCTGTGGCGCAAACCCTTGCACCACAACTAATGAGCCTGTGCTGGGAGCCACAACTAGTGAACCACACACCCTGGAGCCCATGCTCTATAGCAGAGCCTTTGCATCACAGCTGGAGGGTGGTCCCCCTTCACAGCAACCAGAAAAAGGCCCGCACAGCAATGAAGACCCAGCACAGCAAAAAAATAATAAAATAGAATTCTAAAAATTGCTTCAAGTTAATTTTAAAAACATAATCAGGGATGTCTATAGTTAAAGAATTCAAGCTATTGTTTATCTGTCGAGTCACTCTGGTACCTTGAAACAGATGGTTCTTTATTCTTGGTCCTTTACTATCCTCTCAGCCTGGCAGGACTGGCAGAAGCCAGATAGTAAATTGGGGCTTCAAGTAACAGTGGAATTTTTTAAACTAATTTTTATTGGAATATACTTGCTTTACCGTGTTGTGTTAGTTTCTACTGTACAGCAAAAAGAATCAGCCATACATATACATATTAATATATTCCCTCCCTTTTGGATTTCCTTACCATTTAGGTCACCATAGTGAATTAAGTAGAGTTCCCTGTTTTATACAGTACATTCTCATTAGTAATATATCTTATGCACAGTATCAATAGTGTATACGTGTCAGTCTAAATCTACGAATTCCTCCCACCCACCCTCTCCTTTCCTTCTTGGAGGAAGGTTCTTGAATGCAGTGAGGTGTTGGAAGCACAAAATAAATGTAGTCCAACACTCTCAGCTTTACATCATTACTGGGAAGTTACGTTAATAAAAGAAGCACAGAAATAAAAGTAATTTTTTGATATAGCTAAATGCATGTGCTGCTCTGAGAGTATATTACAGAGGGAACTTATCTTTTTAGTGATGTACCCCTGAGAAAGTGATGACTAAATGCAATCTGAAGACAGAGTAGAGATTAACACAACGGAGTGGAATGGGATTTAGGACGGGACTCATTCTAGGAAGAGCAGCAAGCTTTGCAAAGACATGGTGGAAAGAAATGGCAAAAAAAAAAAAAAGAATGTAAGCAATTGTAGCTGGGAAACAAAATGAGGGGCAGGGGGACTGGAGCAAGATGTGTCTAGGGGGCAAAATAAAGCCAACCTGGGCAGCACCAGTAAGGTCTGAAGAGTGGTTGCTTGGGAGATAAGCCGTCTCCCCCAAATCTGCTGTCAAGTGACTAAGGATTTAAAACCAGATTCAATGATGAAGTATGAGCCTTTTTTTTTTTTTTTTTGAGCTTTTTCTAACATACCATGTTACTTCCCTACTGATATCATCATCTGAATAAGGTTGCCATTGTTCTATTTATAAATCATATGAGTTAGTAAGTGCCAATATTAAACTGAAAATTAAAAAAGAAAAGCTTTTCGAGATAAGAGTGAATTACTTAAATTTCATGTTACTGAAACAGGAAAGGCCAGGGCCACTTCTCTCACGATTTGCCTGTGGCCCATCTGTTGAATGAGAGAACCCCTCTCTGGGTTTTACAGGCTGAGAAGCGACATTTGCATGAATTCAGACTTTTTCAGGCAGAGCCTGACAGATGCAAACTGGGTTTGTGTGATTGCCTGGGAACTCCGTGAGGACGGTGACTGATGGGAATGAGCTGCCGAGAATAATCAGAGCAGAAAGAGGGTTAGGAAAGGCTGAACAAGCCTGGCAAAGCTTAAGTCATTGCCTCTGAGAGTTGAAACCTCTAAAGAAAGGAGTTTCGCATATTGATTTCCTCATTCTTCTGCCTAGTGGCCTGGATTGCTAATTATGGCTTGGTGTTCTAGTCTCAGGCAAGAAAAGAGGTGAAGATTCAAACAGCAAATGTCCCCTCACCCTATCCACTACACACACACGCACAAGCAGGCACACAAGCACACTCCCATACTCACAAGGTGTTAGCTCCAAAACAGGTTGTATTGTTTTATCTCTATCTGCTTTATTAGACTTATATTTCTATTTATTAACTTCTAAGATTTCTTAAGAGCATTTTTTAATCCTTTGTAATTAAACTTTTACAAGAGTCCCTGTTTGGAGGGTAACCATTGTTCTAAATTTGGCATTTATCATTCTCAAGCATGTACACACATACTGTTGGTATTTTGAATGCTTTAAAGTTTATAAAACACTGTGTGTGGTATTTTGCTTTCTTTTTTAATGCGCAGCATTGTATAGGATTATTATCCACATTGATATGTTTTATTCATTTTAAACACTTAATGGTATTTCTATCTTACAAATATACAACAACTTACAAATTTAACATTAGCAAACATGGCAGTTTTACCTCTTTCATTTCTATTAATTTTTTTAAATTAATCATGACATTGATACTGTCATAGTGGTTGTATTTGTTTATAGTGTTTGCACAGACATTTCCCCAAACCTTTTGGTCTTCTTTCATAATGTGCAATATTGTTTTTCTTATGAATACAAAATAGTTGGTTATTTTTAAAATCAAGTCAGATAATCTCTGATTCTAATTAGTGATACTATGCTAGTTACATTTATAATTGCTTGCATATTTGTGTTATGGGAAGCACACTGAAACCGCCCACCCTGGCCAGGTACCATAGTAACCATTTGCATGAGTTGTTTTATGACAGGAGGTCCTGGTAAGGAACAGGAAACTAATAAGCCTCCACCAAACGGAAAGAGTTTGGGAAAGGTCAAAAGGAGAACTATGTGTCCGACCACACCCCAGAATCCTTCTCTCTGGCATCCATCTTGGCTTAACAAGGCACACACCACCAGGAAGGACTCTGAGTCAGAATGATTGGCTAAGGACAGCCCAGAAACTAATCCCATCACTGTAAAACCCAAGACTGCAAGTCATATGTCAGAGCAGTTCTCCTAGGTTCCCTTACCCTACTGCTCTCCACCCGGGTGCCCTTTCCCAATAAAATCTCTTGCTTTGTCAGCACATGTGTCTCCTCGGACAATTCATTTCTGAGTGTTTGACAAGAGCCCAGTTTTGGGCCCAGGAAGGGTCCCCCTTCCTGCAACATTTGGACTTAAAATTTTTATTATTTGCCGTCATTTTTTCTCCTATATCTTTTGCTAACTTACCAAGCATCACCACACCAGTATAACGTTACCAAAGGAAAAAAAACCCATTGCAGTCCCTATCTGAGTAACCTTTAACCTCAGAGATGTTCTGGGAGCTAGAGCTCCATCTAGCTTCCAAACTTTCGATTCCTAGTGAGGCTAGGCGCTTTCTTGACTACCAATCCAAGTTTGGGACCTAAGCCACAGTACACAATAACAGTATAGATCACAAGTCCCTTGAAAGTCTATGAGCCGATAGATTAGGTTAGTACTTCTAATTCCCAAGGATTTATGCAATGGTCAAAGAGACTGAAAAGTTTGACCGAGAAAGGAGAGTTTGGTCCACACGCTTTGCCCATTTCTGGTCAGCTCCTGAAGGAGACATTGGGTGCCATTGGCAGGTTGATATAACCCCCCAACAGGTTTCTGCCATAAGCTGTATGAGATCACCGTGGAACCACAGAGCAGGGCTCCTTACTTGCTTCACGCAGGGCCTGTCATTCATTCACACAAGCACACGGTAGTTAGTAAAGCACAGCAGAAAACGTGTTCGCTAAGAGAACAAAGAACTAAAGCTCCAAGCATCCTTACCTTGTCCTGAAGGATCCCAGATGAGCCCCCAAGATGAAAGGTTGTTGTTGAATCACACGAAGACATTGGGATTCTTGGCCCCCAGAGGAGAAGAATTCAATCTGGGGCCAGAGACAAGGCTTGATCGCTCAGAGCTTTTGTGTAATAAAGTTTTATTAAAGTATAAAGGAGATAGAGAAAGCTTCTGACATAGGCATCAGAAGGGGGCAGAAAAAGTACCCCTCTTTTGCTAACTTAAAATTTAGTATCCTTATGTATTTCCAGCTATAGATTCTAAAAGTAAAGCTTAAATTTCTGTTCTTTAAATAATAACTTACATTAAATATCACATATATAAAAACTCATAAATCTTTCTAACAAATCTAGTCATTTAGTATTTCTAAGTTTGAGTAAACTGTGACATTCATTTTAGCACACTTCCATCACTGGGAAATTTCCAGCTTGTTATTATTTTATAGTTTAAACTCTTTTCAAACATAAAAAAATTAATGCATTAGCTCTACACAGCTCTATCCAAACTTCTCTATTTTATTCTATACCCCCTTTTATTACTGTTCAAGAGCATGATTTAATATTCTTTTTGTGAGGATTTCTGAATGGATATCTTTTACTTAATTCTGAAAATGCATTTGGTTTTCAAAATTAAGGGTAAATTACCTAATCTGTACCTTATTTTTCCCCAGTTCTGAAGATATGACCATGTTACTTTCTTGCATCTTTCATTGTTGATGGGAAGTTTGCTGTCAGTCTACTTAACTTTATGATAATCTGCCTCAAATTTCCTGTAGATTTTAAGACTGTCACCAATCTTTGGTTTCACTAGGATGTGTCTAGGCTACAAGTTATTTTATTTATGTTGCACTACATTCAGTCAGTTTCTTTGAGCTAAGGACCAATGCCTTGCTTTAATTATAGAAAACACAAATTTAAATGTTGCTTTTATACACTTGCCTCCATTTACTCGTTCTGAAATAACTGACACATTTTGAATTTGCAATCTATCCTCCATTGCTCTAAACTTCTCATTCAGCTTTTAAAAATATATACATATTTTGCCTTTTTTAGGTTGAGTTCTGAATAAATTCTTCACTACACTCTTAAAAATCACTAATTTCCTCATTAAGTATTCAGAGTTACTCATTACACACAGGTGTATCGTCAAATTTATATATATTATATACTATATGGACTTCCCTGGTGGTTCAGATGGTGAAGAATCTGCCTGCAATGCAGGAGACCCAAGTTTGATACCTGGGTTGGGAAGATCCCCAGAAGAAGGGAATGACAACCCACTCCAGTATTCTTGCCTGGAGAATTCCATGAACAGAGGAGCCTAGTGGGCTATAGTCATGGGCTTACAGGGAGTCGGACAGGACTGAACAACTAACACTTATATATTACATATATAGTTCATATAAAATAATTTCTAAGATTTATAATTGTTACCTCATCCCCACAACTCTTCCAGGTTCATTTCTTCTTTTTATTTATAATATCTAATTATTTTATGTGTAGGTCCCTCCATTCACCTATTTAAACACATTGTAACATCTACCTTTTCTGAGTCTCTAGTAGAATACCACAGAGAAGGCAAGGGCACCTCACTCCAGTACTCTTGCATGGAAAATCCCATGGACAGAGGAGCCTGGCTGCAGTCCATGGGGTCGCTAAGAGTCGAACACGACTGAGTGACTTCACTTTCACTTTTCACTTTCATGAATTGGAGAAGGAAATGGCAACCCACTCCAGTGTTCTTGCCTGGAGAATCCCAGGGATGGGGGAGCCTGGTGGGCTGCCATCTAAGGGGTCGCACAGAGTTGGACACAACTGAAGTGACTTACCAGCAGCAGCAGCAGCAGTAGAACACCAAGACTGTAATAAGGTTTACAAAATATTGTTCCCCAAATTTTAACAATTATCTCAACTCAAATAGTATATTTTTTAATAAAGACAGAGGTTCTTCCATCAACAGGCTTATTTATTTAATGCAGTATTGTTACTTTCATCTGTATTTTTATAGTCACTCATAACCTGTTAGATAGATGGGTCATCCATACTAGTTAAGACATAGATGACAGGAAGGTATCTTTAATCTACTTATTCTTTCCACTCAAATCCTCTCCTTCATAGTTAATATTACTATGACTAATCTACCCAATGTCTCTCAATCTCAGTTTCCTTATTAATATGATGGAACTAGAAACACCTTCTTAACATATTCTTGTGAGAAGTAAAAAATTTTAAATCTACCTAACATAGACAAACACACATAATGTGTCTTTTCCTTTACTTTTACTTTCTTATACTCATTTTACTTAGGGTCTGTTTTCAGGACCAAGGAGAAAGATATAGAGAGGCCAGATCACTGAACCTAAATCATCAACATCCCAATATATGTAACAGAATACTTGAGATGGCTGTCAAATTCTATTATTTTATGATTCTCACATTATCATTTAAGAAGAAAGAGACAGAATCTCTGAATATACTTGGTACAAGCATCTGTATGAGGAGGAGGAAGAAGGGATAAGGATGCAGTGAGGCCGTCAATGAAGTCATTCCTTACAGCAACACTTAGGGGTAAAAATCTAATTTTGATATACCATTTAAAGGCCATGCTGAAATTTGCAAATGCGTGAGATTTTATCCATTCAATAACTCACTGAGCAAATATTTCTTGAGCACCAAGCATTTCTCTAGATGCTAGAAATATAGACGTAAACAAAACCATTTGTTATCATGAATATAAAAGCTACTTTTTCACCTCCTAATTGTCATCAAGTAATCTCCTGCTGAGGGAAAGCCCCAGGGATTTTGTGGAAACAAGTGTGATGTTAAATAGTAGGTTTTTTCTTGCTAAATCAGATAATTTTCATTTAGGCAACATCAGTAAGAGCATATGGTCTGTCTAAAGGCAAACTTCATATCCTCACAATCTTTCCTGGCCATATCACATGCAAAATAGCAGGTTATGTTTTTGACACTATATTTAGTCATATTTTAAAACAAACTAGGGCATTCTCAGGATAGTAAGTGTTCTGATAGCTGTTGGTTCTAAGAATATTTCACGGAACAAGCTAAATTTATCCTGGATGAAAGTGGACTTAGCTGTCATATAAAAACAATTTTGAAATCTTGAAGATATGGTAAAAGAGGGATTAGAAATAATCCATATGCTTCTGGAGAGCATGATTAAAATTAACATCTGTCAGTATCAATATCTTCAGGATAAAATGCAAATAGTGCTTTAGCACTGTGGTTCTCAAAGTGCTGTCCCTGGATCAGGAGCATCAGTATCAATCAGGGATTTGTTAAAAATGCAAATTCTGAATTTATTGAATCAGAAGCTCTGGGGGTGGAACTCAGCAATCTGTGTTCTAATAAACCCTCTAGGACTTGTTCTTTATAAAAAAATGTTTCTGGCTTTACTGAGCTATAAGTGATATATAATATTGTGTATCTTTAAAAAGTACAGCATGACAACTGGATACAGGTATATATATTACAAAATGACTACTACAATATGGTTAGTAAATACATCCATCACCTCAATAGTTACTAATATTTTGTTCTGTTGTTTAGCACTGGTGAGAATGTTTGAGATGTACTCTCAGCAACTTTCAAGTATCTGATATAGTATTGTTAATTATCATCACCAAGCTGTACATTAGTTTCCTGGAACTTATTTATCATGTAATGGGAAATCTGTATCCTTTGACTAAAAACATTATCTCTCTGCACCCTCTGCCTCCAACCAACCTCTGCTGCTGCTGCTGCTGCTGCTGCTAAGTCGCTTCAGTCGCGTCCGACTCTGTGCAATCCCATAGACAGCAGGCCACCAGGCTCCCCCATCCCTGGGATTCTCCAGCCAAGAACACTGGAGTGGGTTGCCATTTCCTTCTCCAGTGCATGAAAGTGAAAAGTGAAAGTGAAGTTGCTCAGTCGTGTCCAACTCAGCGACCCCATGGACTGCAGCCCACCAGGCTCCTCCGTCCATGGGATTTTCCAGGCAAGAGTACTGGAGTGGGGTGCCATTACCAACTTCTGGTAACCACAAATCCACTGTTTCTGAGTCAACTTATTTCAATTCCAAATATAAGTGGAATTATGCAGTATTTGTTTTTCTCTGTATGACTTATTTCCTTCACACAATGCTCTCAAAGTTAATCCATGTTGTCCCAAATGGTAGGATTTCCTTCCTTTTTATAGATGAATAATATTCAAGCTTGTGTGTGTGTGTGCGCGTGTGTAACATTTTCTTTATCCATGTATCTTCAGACGAACACTTAGGTTGTTTCCATTTCTAGGCTATTGAGACTAAATCTTCAATGAACATCCTTCCACGTGGTATTTCTGATGTGTGTCAACATTTGAGAGTCACTGCCTTAGCATGAACTTGGGACACCTTTATCTGTCTTTCCAAGCTGATCTCTTTCTACTTTAACACATGAGCTTATGTTCTAGTCTCACTGGATTCTACACAAACTTTCAAAACCCCAGGCCTTTTGTATATACTATCACCAACTCTGGGGGTTTTACTTCTTAAACTTCCCTACTTCATAAATTTCTATTCAATTATCAACACTAAGTTTCCCTGCTCCTTCTGTACCTCCTATTCAGAGGTCCTCATGCTTTGTAGACTCCTAAAGTTTTTTAACATTAGATATTTACCCGTTTGCCTGTTTAGACAAGGAATCAGGTAAATGATAACACTTGGTTTCCTGGCCATTATGTATTTCTGATTCTGCATGCTGTAAAGGAACTCAGGAGGCACCCATAATATGGGTGGAATTCAAGAGGCGTCCATAAATAAATGGATGTTCCAAGTGAGTCTTACTTATTTGAATCATCTGGAGAAATTTTTAAGTCTATTAAATACTGCAGAGGATCATTCAAAAAGGAAAAATATAGTCTATGTGGTTAAATGACCAAAAACTCTTCAGAACAGCTCAGAACCCTTTTTTAGTGGGATCTCAGGCTAAGACAAGAACAATGACAACAATTTAAGAAAAAGAATTCTTAGAAAAAATATAAAGCCTGAATATCAGACTAGTTTAATTCTGATCTATATCCCAAAGTCTAGTGGAGAATGAGGACAATAAAAAATTAGTTCCTTCTCTGAGCCATAAATTTGCTAGTTAATTTACCCCATGCAACGGGGTACTTAACCATGAATTCCTATCAAGTCATTAGCTGGGGACTGATCCTCAGAGTCAGTCATTTTCCTGGGAAAAGAGGAAGACAATAGTTTCCTGCACATTGGTGTGCTCAGAACAGCAAGGGCCAAGTGTAGATGAATGACACTTAACACCTTCTGCTACAGACATAAACTATGATGAGCATGTATATATGCTTTACAAACATTATCTAATATATCCTTAGCAAGAACTCTAAGAGTTATCCATTACTATACTCTCATCTCTATTTTACAGATGAGGAAATTGAAGCAAAGGCGTTTTAACAATTGCCTAAGTATGGATGTGAGAGTTGGACTGTGAAGAAAGCTGAGTGCCGAAGAATTGATGCTTCTGAACTGTGGTGTTGGAGAAGACTCTTGAGAGTCCCTTGGACTGCAAGGAGATCCAACCAGTCCATTCTGAAGGAGATCAGCCCAGGGATTTCTTTGGAAGGAATGATGCTAAAGCTGAAACTCCAATACTTTGGCCACCTCATGCGAAGAGTTGACTTATTGGAAGAGACTCTGATGCTGGGAGGGATTGGGGGCAGGAGGAAGAGGGGACGACAGAGGATGAGATGGCTGGATGGCATCACCGACTCGATGGACATGAGTCTGAGTGAACTCCGGGAGTTGATGATGGACAGGGAGGCCTGGTGTGCTGCGATTCATGGGGTCGCAAAGAGTCAGACACGACTGAGCGACTGAACTGAACTGAAGGCGACATGGATAGAGAATAGTGGAACTCGAGTCAACATTCTGATCTCACATTTCATGCTGTCAAATTCCAGCTGGGAATTGGTATCAATTCATCTGCCTGGCAATCTATGATCAATGAATTTTATCAAATATTGACTCTTCCTATCCCTGTGTAAATGTATGTCTTTCCTGTAACTTGCCATTCTTCTCTTAAGAGTCTGTGCCTATCTGCAACTGTCAATCATTCATGCTCAGCAAATGTGTACTCCCTTGGGAATCAGCCATAGCATCTTCAACTATTTACTTTTGCAAATACTTTTCTATCTACTAGACTTGATTCCTAGTATTGGTTTCCATTTTTAAAATATTGCTGTTATCTCCACTGGCTTACATGTTTCCAGCATATTATCTCACAATCTCACTTTCTTCTCTCCTGGATACCATGCATGGTGGGCCTACATTCTCTTAGGTAAAGATATCAGTTATTATTCTCTTTGTTATTTCTCAGTTGACCTAGACTTTGAATGGGAAAGCATAAAAGCAGCCTAAGACCAAGAAGGGCAAAGGGGAAATTAAGCATGAAAAGCTTAAAAAAAATTTACTTTTTCCTAGATTTTTCTTTTCTGAAGACAATGATGAATCTCTTCCAGTGTTTTCTCTATCCCAGATGTTTCTAGCCCTTATTTGGCCAGGAAATAAGCTGCTACAGAAATAAATGCTCTACTCAGTCCAATAGTGTACTAAACTGACAGGACTACATTATCAAACAGTGGGTTGGTTCAGTCAAGCCACTGGCTACTGACCAATCAAACCAATGAAATAGGGAAGCTTATAAACACAGGCATAGACAGTGCAGTGATTTATTTTCCTGAAAAGAAAGGTGAACTTCTGGACCCAGTGATCAAACCCAACTTTCCTGCATTACAGCCAGATTCTTTACCATCTGAGTCACCAGGGAAGCCTTCATGAAAATATTATGAGAATCCAAGAAATAGGAAACATTGGTATTTTATGTCCTAGCCATGACTTTGGTTTTCAATTTCTCTCTTAGAGTCTTAGTAGGACTCCTGTTCCATATTAACTAGACAATATCTCATATCTATCAGAGAATGAGAAATTCTTGACTCCAAAGTGCTGCATTTCTCAATGAACCCTGTTGCTAAACACTTGCTTCAAATTTTGACTTTAAAACATCCTTTGTTTTATGTGTCATTATCTAGAAAAACCTAAGCTCTTGTTCCTCTGAAATTCAAGAAAATATTCATAAAACACATTCTGACTAAACTTTTTTTTGTTTTAATCTGAATATATAGTCTATATTTCTACCAGGACACTTACTAACTTTCTAAACCAGCATTTTATAAAATTTCTCCATCTTTATAAACAAAATAAAAATCTCTAGTTGATATTAATTTCAACTAGATACTATTCAAAATCTACTTTGAGAAAAAAAAATAGGGTAATTAAATTTATAACACTTGATTCAAATATACTACTAACCAACGATAAAAAGTGTCCATTATTTAATCCATTCTTTTACTTAGGTATGCATTCACTCAACAAATAATGGTTCATTCTCTATAAGATTTCAAATATTTTGCTAGCCTAATAGTCTCTCTTCTTAGGGAGAAGATCATGAATACAAGCAAACAATGGCTTGGCTTCATGAAGCTTATAGTAATTGTAGAAGACAGAATTAATCAGGTAGTCAAGAAATAAAGTTAAAATTTCCAAAATTAACAATATTTTTTTTTAAGAAGACATAACGTGGCTTTAATAATTTCAGTGATTTTAATGATGCTTATTTTTGAGAGCAAGGCCAAATAATGTTTATTCACCTACAAGATCTCAATGCAATAAAAGGCCAGTTAAAAGCTTTCACTGTGATTCAATACCCATGCACTTTTGAATATTAAATTATGAAATGAAAAACTTCCAAGGCATTAATGGAATAAAATGAAAGACAGAGACGTTTCAAATGATTCATTGGCAAAAATGTCCTTTCTGTTATAAAATGACTTTTCCAGGAACACAACAAAATTTTTATTACTAGGACAAATAAATAAAAGATCTTTAGACTTGTCCTGCATCACTTGTAATTTCATATTTTTCAATTAAGTTCAATTTCCTGAATATTAATTAGGCTCTTACTATGTATAAGGGATCTTGCTAGGTGCTAGAGATAGTGAGATAAATGTGAAATGGACAAAGATGGAACATGAGAGCTGCCATGAAGGCAGCTAACAGGATTGATAAAAATCAATCTGTATCATGGTAACTGAATAGAAATATGATGTACTAACAATAAAATGCAATTTGTTTCTAAAATGAACATTTGTTTGTCAAAACCAAATATTTCCTTTTTTCTGTGCTTGAAAATGTTGCTTCAAACTCATATACTTCAATATTCATGTTTCATAAAATAGAACAAATCAAGTCATTGAGTATTCATGGTAAATGTAAGAATTCAAAATTTAACAATTCAACATAAGTTGTATTGCTGTTTATTGGGGTAAATAAAGCTTGCAAACAAAGAAATCTAATTAATATTTATATTAATCTTATTAAGAAATACTGCTACCTTATTCCCTTTTTGGCCAGATACCTAACCAATGGCCTCAGGCCATTAGGTAAAAAACCAAGCCAATCATTGGAGTAGACTAATGATTTCTTCATGCATCCACCCATACTCATTGTATTAATTAGATTATCATTTAGCTGCTGAAGAAATAAATCCTAAAATTTTAGTAGCCTGACACAGTACAATTTCATTTCTCGCTCACTTTCCAGTCCAACGTTAGTGTTCCTGGTTAGTGGTTGCCTTCAGTATGGTCATTCAGAGAACCAGGTTCTTTTCATTCTGTGGCTTGCCCTCCTCTGTCATCTTGGACTCTCCAACATTTACCAGGCAATGTGAAAAGAGAGAGGCTGGAAAAGGCACATGTGCTTTGTTAGCCCTTTTGGCTGAGAAGCGACTTCTCACATTCCACTGGAAAACTCTCAGTTGGCCATACCTAACTGCAAAGCACGTTGGGAAATACAGTCTAACCCAGAGCCCAGGAGGGGGAGGAAAGAATGGGCCTGGTTCACAGTTACGCACACTCTATCCTTTGGGTCCTCCTGCAAAGAGAACACCTTCAGTCCTTCCACAAGGGAGACAAAGTCACATTCACAGTCACTGATCCCAGGGCTAAGTTTAGAGTCTTCAAGTGACAAAGTACCCTCACCATCAGACCTGTATGTGCCACCCAGTGATCTTTCTGACTAAAAAGACATTGTCTGCCACTCCACACTCCCACTCCCAATACACAATGACTGAGCAGGGACAGGAGGAAAAACTCCTATACAGAAAAATGAAGAGCGGGAAACACACAACAGCCTCTTGTCCACAGCAATGATGACATTCTTCAGACATTTTGAGGTTTCTTGTGACTTGTGTAACGGGGATTCCCTTGATTTGATACAGATTCCACATTAAAAATAGAATTTTCAGGGTCTATAAGAGTGTAGAGTGTACATAATAAGAATTTAAGAAAGGAAAATCTGGGACTTTCCCAGTGGTCCAGTGGCTAAGACTCCATGCTCCCAAGGCACAGGGCCGGGGCTTCATTCCTGGTGAGGGAACTAGATCCCACGTGCTGCAACTAAAGATCCCACATGCCACAACAAAGATGAAAAATCCCTCGTGCTGCACCTGGGACCAGGCACAGCTGAATAAATCAATCAATATCAAAAAAGAAAGAAAGGGAAAATCTAGGTTTGCTCATTTGGGGAAATGATACTTTAGTTGAGATCTGAAGGACAAAAATGCAAGAGTTAGACAAAGATAGAGAAAGGAAATTCCAGTAGAGGGAAATAGGTGAAAGCATACAGTGGAACAGGAGGATGTCTGACAAGTCTCAAGGATTGAAGAACCAGACATGGAACAATGGACTGGTTGCAAATTGGGGAAAAAAGAGTACATCAAGGCTGTACATTGTCAACCTGCTTACTTAATTTATATGCAGAGTACATCATGTGAAATGCCGGGCTGGATGAAGCACAAGCTGGAGTCAAGATTGCTGGGAGAAATATTAATAACCTCAGATAAGCAGATTACACCACCTTTATGGCAGAGTGTGAAGAGGAACTAAAGAGCAAAGTTGGCTTAAAACTCAACATTCAAAAAAAGAAGATCACAGCATCCGATCCCATCACTTCATGGCAAATAGATGGGGAAAAAGTGGAAACAGTGGCAGATTTTATTCTCTGGGGCTCCAAAATCACTGCAGATGGTGACTGCAGCCATGGAGCTAAAAGATGCTTGCTCCTTGAAAGAAAAGCTATGTAAACCTAGACAGTGTATTAAAAACCAGAGATATCACTTTGCTGACAAAGGCCTGAAGAGTCAAAGCTATGGTTTTTCCAGTAGTCATGTATGGATGAGAGAGTTGGACCATAAAGAAGGCTAAGCATTGAAGAGCTAATGCTTTTGAACTGCGGTGCTGGCAAAGACTCTTGACAGTCCCTTAGACAGCAAGAGGATCAAATCAGTGCATCAGAAAGAAAATCAACCCTGAACATTCAATGAAAGGACTGATGCTGAAGCTGAAGCTTCAACACTTTGGCCACCTAATGCGAAGAGCCGACTCCCTGGAAAAGACCTTAATGTTGGGAAAGAAGGCAGAAGGAGAAGGGGGAGACAGAAGATGAGATGGTTGGATCACATCATCGACTCAATGGACATGACTCTGAGCAAACTCCAGGAGATAGCCAAGGACAGGGAAGTCTTGCATGCTGCAGTCCATGGGGTCACAAAGAGTTGGCCACAAATTAGCAACTGAACAACAACAGGATGTCCATAATGCAGAAAGCAAGGGAGGACACTGAAAAGGGTAAGGCTGAGGAACTATGAAGTAAGTAGACCAAATCTAACTCTGCAAGTTACTTCCAGGGGTTTTGCCTCGATTCTGAGAATATTGGGAAGCAATACCAGCTTTTAAAGAAAAGATAAAGCACACGTTTAGAACTGTGTCAGAAAGATCACTTAGATGTGAAAATGATTGGAGAGGGTGAAGGGCGATTGTAGATGAACTGGTTAGGAAATTATTAAAACAGTTCACCAAACTCAGAGAATTCAGATTATCATGTAAGATAATAAACATTTCAGACAAATCACAGGCACATGTAAATGATTAATGTTATCTGTTTTGATTGTTGCTAATGTCAATATTAAAGCAATGCATATTTTGTACAAAACTTTCTTAAAAATCTATTTTATGTTTTTCACAACTCACAAACGAGTCATGATTTTAATTACGCACATCAATTTATGTTTAAATTAGGAAAAGTAACCAAACAAGAAAGATAAATTAAACAATAAGTGCCATACTACAGGTATGTGTTGTTATATCATCATCTTACATTTTTGTAGATTTTTTTTCTTCTTTTTACAATATTATGGTTACATTCTTTGCATTGTGTAAAAAAATTACAAACTTTTTAATTTAAAAAACGTTAGAAAACTACAAAATACTGGTGAAAGAAATCAAAGAGGACACTAATAGATGTAGAAATATACCATGTTCATGGATTGGAAGAATCAATATAGTGAAAATGAGTATACTACCCAAAGCAATCTATAGATTCAATGCAATCCCTATCAAGCTACCAATGGTATTCTTCACAGAGCTAGAACAAATAATTTCACAATTTGTATGGAAATACAAAAAACCTCAAATAGCCAAAGAAATCTTGAGAAAGAAGAATGGAACTGGAGGAATCAACCTGCCTGATTTCAGGCTCTACTACAAAGCCACAGTCATCAAGACAGTATGATACTGGCACAAAGACAGAAATATAGATCAGTGGAACAAAATAGAAAGCCCAGAGATAAATCCACGCACATATGGACACCTTATCTTTGACAAAGGAGGCAAGAATATACAATGGATTAAAGACAATCTCTTTAACAAGTGGTTCTGGGAAAACTGGTCAACCAGTTGTAAAAGAATGAAACTTTTCTAACACCATACACAAAAATAAACTCAAAATGGATTAAAGATCTAAACATAAGACCAGAAACTATAAAATTCCTAGAGGAGAACATAGGCAAAACACTCTCCGACATACATCACAGCAGGGTCCTCTATGACCCACCTCCCAGAATATTGGAAATAAAAGCAAAAATAAACAAATGGGACCTAGTTAAAACTTAAAAGCTTCTGCACAACAAAGGAAACTATAAGCAAGGTGAAAAGGCAGCCTTCAGAATGGGAGAAAATAATAGCAAATGAAACAACTGACAAACAACTAATCTCAAAAATATACAAGCAACTCCTCCAGCTCAACTCCAGAAAAATAAATGACCCAATCAAAAAATGAGCCAAAGAACTAAATAGACATTTCTCCAAAGAAGACATACAGATGGCTAACAAACACATGAAAAGAGGCTCAACATCACTCATTATCAGAGAAACGCAAATCAAAACCACTATGAGGTACCATTTCATGCCAGTCAGAATGGCTCCGATCCAAAAGTTTACAAGCAATAAATGCTGGAGAGGGTGTGGAGAAAAGGGAACCCTCTTACACTGTTGGTGGGATTGCAAACTAGTACAGCCACTATGGAGAACAGTGTGGAGATTCCTTACAAAACTGGAAATAGAGCTGCCTTATGACCCAGCAATCCCACTGCTGGGCATACACACTGAGGAAACCAGAAGGGAAAGAGACACATGTACCCCAATGTTCATCGCAGCACTGTTGATAATAGCCAGGACATGGAAGCAACCTAGATGTCCATCAGCAGATGAATGGATAAGAAAGCAGTGGTACATATACACAATGGAGTATTATGCAGCCATTAAAAATAATACATTTGAATCAGTTCTAATGAGGTGGATGAAACTGGAACCTACTATACAGAGTGAAGTAAGCCAGAAAGAAAAACACCAATACAGTATACTAACACATATATATGGAATTTAGAAAGATGGTAACAATAACCCTGTATACAAGACAGCAAAAGAGACACAGATGTATAGAACAGTCTTTTGGACTCAGTGGGAGATGGAGAGGGCGGGATGATTTGGGAGAATGGCATTGAAACATGTATAATATCATATATGAAATGAGTCACCAGTCCAGGTTTGATGCACGATATTGGATGCTTGGGGCTGGTGCACTGGGACAACCCAGAGGGATGGTACAGGGAGGCAGGAGGGAAGAGGGTTCAGGATGGGGAACACGTGTATACCTGTGGCAGATTCATGTTGATATATGGCAAAACCAATACAACATTGTAAATTTAAAAAATAAAATAAAATAAAAGAGAAATTAAAAAAAAAAAACATTCAGAAGAAACAGGAAAACAAACCAAAAAAAACCCGTTATGAACATTTAATTCCCCATCACATTAAATAAATATTTTATTTTACTTTATCCTTTTTACCATCTATTTTAACTAAAACATAATTTTTAAAAAATTTTATTCTTTAACTTCTTTTAGTGCAGTGGAGAAATGCTGTAGTACCCTAACATTCTTCCAGAGAGAGAGGGACTACACCTGGGGGGGGGGGGAAGGAGGCAGCAGGGACACACCTGGAGATGATCTGATGTGCATTTTCTTAATAATTAGCACATCACACATCTAATTAGCATCTCATAAATAATCATAAAGTATGTATTTAATGAATCATTTTACTTTGCACTGTCAGAGGTTAACAGGAAAGTGAAATGGTTTGCTTACTTTAAAAACAAGATGCAGTTGTTCTTCAAGTATACTATGACTAAAAAATAATGAAATGCAGAAAATAAGCATCCATCACATTAGTTTTAAAAAGACTAATAGCAATAGATATATAGATATACATATCTGTCACATCTGTCAAAACAGCCTATATATATATATATGCATATATATATTAGAAAGTAGCTATCTATATGTATTCATGTTGTGACAAGCCTATATATATGCATGTGTACTGTGATTGTACATTTCATTCTTAACCCAAGCCTTTCTGTCAAAATCCTGTCCCAAGTTGCATTTTCATGGTGCACATTTTTTTCTCTTTGCTATCTTATAAGGAAAGACACTTATAAAATCAGGGGTCATTGGTATTTTTATCTCTAAAATACCTTTCTAAAATACCCTTCATGAATCCTATCTGGTTCATATTTTTCAATATTTCATCTACTAAGAATGTTAACTTTGAAAATAATCTCAGTTATCTCTTGTTGTGCAAAATTTATCTCAAAACAAATTGTCTTTTAAAACAACAACAATTTATGATTTTTCATGATTCTGTGAATTGATTATTAAATCTCTTGCTGGTCTCACCTGGACCCATTCATGTGTATTCAGCCAGCTGGTGGCTTGGCTAGAGATGAATGTTCCGAAATGGCCTCTCTTACATGTCTGGGATCTCAGCTGAGACAGCCAGAATGGCAGAGATTACCCAGGCTCCCTCTCCACATTTTCTTTCATCTCAGTTTTATTTGCAGCATTAGGTCACAGTTCAAAGAGACAGAAAGCCACAGCTGCAAGGCATCTTCAGTTCTAGCTCTGAAAGTCTAACTAGATCATTTCTACCATATTCTATTGGTCAAAGCAAGTCCTAAGACAAGTTCATATTCAAGGCATGGGGAAATAGATTCCATTTCTGATTCAAAAGCTGCAAAATATTGTGGGCACCTTATTCTATCAACTATTAATATTATTTTCAAGTAATACATCAATAGTCAAAGATACATTTTTTTCCCCAAATCCTCAGTAGTATTTGCTGTTGTCATTTGAAATTTTGGCCATTCTATTAGGTCTACAGTGGTATCTCTGTCTTTTAATCTGCCTAGTGACATATGATGTAGCACATCTTCTGATATACTTATTTGCCATCTGAGTAGCTTCTTTGATAAATATGTTACAATTTTTGTTCTTTTTTATATCATATTGCTTGTTTTCTAATTGTTGAGTTTTAAGAGTTATTTATATATTTTAGGTAACAGCCCTTTTTCAGTTGTGTCTTTTGCAAGCATTTTCTTTCAGTTTGTAGTTTGTCTACTCAATCTCTTGTAATGTTCTTTTGCAGAGCAGATACTTTTAATTCTGATGAAGTTCAGCAGGTCAATAATTTATTTAATGAATTATGCCTTTCGTATTGTTTACAAAAGCCACTGTCATATCCACAAAGTCATCTAAATTACCTTCTAGGAGTTTCCTAGTTTTGCATATCACATTTAGATCTATGATTTTGAGTTACTTTTGTAAAAGATATAAAGTTTGCATCTAGATTCTTATTTTTGCAAGTGGACATCCAATTGTCCAGACCATTTATTGAAAAGACTGTGTTTGTTCCATTATATTGCCTGTGCTCCTTTGTCAAAGAACAATTGATTATAGTTTTGTGGATCTATTTTTTGGGCTATCTATTTTATTCCATTGATCTATTGGTCTACTCTTTCATCAGTATTAAAGTGTCTTGATTACTACAGCTTTATAGTCAACCATCCTGTCAGATAGTGTCACTCTACCAACTTTATTTTTCTCCTTTGAGTCTTTTGCCTCTCCATTAAAGGCTATGGAATCAGTTTGTTTATCCACAGGATGACTTGTCATGATCTTACTTTTTTGGAATGCTGAGTTTAAGCCAGCTTTTTCAGTTTCCTCTTTCATGTTTATCAATAGGCTCTTTAGTTCCTCAAGAATAGACAGAGGAGCTAGACAAAAAATTTCTTAATGACTCAGACAACTAGAATTGTATGGTCACTCACCTAGAGCCAGACATCCTGGAGTGTGAAGTCAAGTGGGCCTTAGGAATCATTACTAAAAACATAGCTAGTGGAGGTGATGGAAGTCCAGTTGAGCTCTAAAATCCTAAAAGATGATGCTGTTGAATTGCTGCACTCTATATATTAGCAAATTTAGAAAACTGCAGTGGCCACAGAACTGGAAAAGGTCAGTTTTTATTTCAGTCCCAAGAAAGAGCAATGCCAAATAATGCTTAACTACCATATAGTTGTGCTCATTTCATACGCTTGCAAGGTGATGCTTGAAATCCTTCAAGCTAGGCTTCAGCAGTATGTGAACTGAAAAATTCCAGAAGTACAAGCTGTGTTTCAAAGAGGCAGTAGAACTGGAGATTAAATTGCCAACATTTGTTGGATCATGGAGAAAGCAGGAGACAAGTAAGGTGTTCTGGTATTATCATCTCTTTAAGAATTTTCCAAAGTTTACTGTGATCCACACAGTCAAAGGCTTTGGCATAGAAGCTTTGGCGTTGAAGCTTCATTGTCTATGCCAAAGTCTTTGACTGTGTGGATCACAATAAATTGTGGAAAATTCTTAAAGAGATGATAATACCAGACCACCTAACTTATCTCCTGAGAAACCTGTATGTAGGTCAAGAAGCAACAGTTAAAACCAGACATGGAATGATGGATTGGTTCAAATTTGGGAAAAGAGTACAAGGCTGTATATTGTTACCCTGCTTATTTAATTTAAATGCAGAGTACATCATGTAAAATGTTGGGCTGGATGAATCATAAACTGAAATCAAGATTTCCAGGAGAAATATTAACCTCAGATATGTAGATGATTCCACTCTAAAGGCAGAAAGTGAAGAGGAACTAAAGAGCGTCTTGATGAGGGTGAAAGAGAAGAGTGAAAAAGCTGGCTTCAAACTCAACATTCAAAAATCTAAGGTCATGGCATATGGTTCCTTTATTTCATGGTGAACAGAAAAAGTGAAGCAGTGCAGATTTTATGTTCTTGGGCTCCAGAATCACTGCAGACAGTGACTGCAGCCATGAAATTAAAAGACGTTTGCTCCTTGGAAGAAAAGCTATGACAAACCTAGACAGCATATTAAAAAGCAGAGACAAAGATGTATGTTGTCAAAGCTATGGTTTTTCCAGCAGCCATATATAGATATGAGAGTTGGAACATTAAAAAAAAACTGAGTGCTAAAGAACTTACGCTTTTGAATTATGCTGGAGAAGACTCTTTGAGAGTCCCATAGACAGCAACGAGATCAAATTAGTCAATCCTAAAACATCAGAGAGAATTACATGAGTCACTAGTTCACTAATTAGTACAAGCAATGGACCTACATTAATTTTAAGAGTTGTCAGGTTTTTTTTTTTTTTTTTTCAGATTTTCTTCACAGAAAATCATGTCTTCTGTGAACTAAGGTGATTTCATTTCTTCCCCCACAATCTACATACCTTTACTTCCTTTTCTGAACTGACTGCCATACCTAGATATTCCACTACAGTGTTGAAAAGGCATGGTAGCATGATGAGAGGGTTATCCTTGCCTATTACCTAATCTTAGAGGAAAAGCTTAGATTCTCACTACTAAATATTAATATGGTATTAGTTGTAGGTATTCTTCATCAAGGTGACAAAATTCTTCTCCATTCCTAATGTACTGTGAGTCTTTTTGTTTTGTTTTGAATAAATAGGAGTTGGCTTTTGTCACATACTTTTTCTGCATCTATTGATATGATCAAGTTGTTTTTCTTCTTTACCCTGTTTATATGATGAATTATCTTATTGGTTTCTAAGCAGTGAATCAGCCATACATACTAAACCTATACCTTTGGACGCTGAACTTCACCAGAATTTCTAAGCTTTTTCTCTCCTCCTAGGTAAGACAGCATGGTTCAAGAGGGCAGAAGTTGGTTATTTCTCTTCTTCCAGGTCAATTAAGTGCCAATAATACTGCAGCAGTTAAGGCTCTGATTACTAGATTCCCTTGAGGGCAGGCCTTTGATGAATGGATAAAGAAAAAGTGGAACATATGGGCAGTGGAATATTACTCAGCCATAGAAAGGAATGAATTTAAGTAAGTTGAAGTGAAGTGGATGAAACTACATCATTATACAGTGTGAAGTAAGTCCAAAAGAGAAATACTGTATATTAATGTGTATATATATATATATATATATATATATACATATATATATGGAATCTAGAAAAATGGTACTGACGATCCTATTTGCATGGCAGGAATAGAGATGTAGACATAAAGAAAAGACTTGTGGACACCACTGGGGAAGGAAAGGGTGGGGTGAACTGAGAGAGTAGCACTGACATATACACTACCATGTGTAAAACAGACAGCTATCGGGAAGCTGCAACCTGGCACTATGTGACCACCTAGAGGGTGGGATAGTGGGTGAGTGTGAGCGAGGCTCAAGAAGGAGGGGGGATATGTATACTTATGGCTGATTTGTGGTGTTGTATGACAGAAACCAACACAGTATTGTAAAGCAATTATCTGTTTCAATTAAAATTAAATTAAAAAAAAAAGAAGAGTATTCTGTTGTATTTCAGAATGGCTCCTTTCCACATCCTCCTGCTGGAAACACCAGGTTTTTTTCCTCTAGTTTTCTCCAAACTGGTTGAGTTCCTAGAGGTAAATCTCACAATATTGTTGGAGTACCCACTATGATTAGTGGTACTCCTGTTGTTTTTAACTCTCAGACTTTTCCACTCTGAGCCTCCAGCAATTTGTTGATTACATATCAGGTTTTCCTGAGCGAACACAGGTTTCTGCAGTGTTTTTTGGCTTGTGAATCTCTGCCCTGGTAAAGCAGGGCTCCCTGCAGTAGCTCGTCTCTCTCCAGTCTTAGGGACCACAGTTTACTCTGTGTCTTCCTCTCTCTTACAGATCTTAGAATAGTTGTTGATTTTTCAGTTTGTTCAGCTTTTCACTTGCCTTAAGATAAATGATTTATAAACTCCTTACATGCAGGTCCAGAAACTCTTCTATCTACTCCATTATTTGATTCTCAAAAAGGTTAGGGCTTAATTTGCAAACTTCAGTATGGGCAAGTGGAATATTAGATGTTATAATTTGCCATCACTCATGAACTTATGGGGTTTCCCTGGTATCTCCGATGGTAAAGAGTTTGCCTGCAATTTAGGGAGACCCACGTGCTATCCCTGGGTCTGGAAGATTCCCCTGGAGAAGAGAATGGCTACCCAGTCCAGTATTTTTGCTTGGAGAAATCCATGGACAGAGGAGGCTGGAGTGTCCATGGAGTAACAGAGTTGGACACAACTGAGTGATGAACACTTTCACGTTCATAAACTTATTACAGATCTAAACTGGAACTAGAATTCAAGTCTCCAGATTCCAAGACCGGAGTCATTCTTACACTACCTAAATGTTTAAAATATATTTATTATTAATCCATTAATCTTTCTATGGTCCTGCTCCCTCATCTCCTTCCCCTTTCAACTTTTCTTCTTTCTCATATTTTATGGTTTCTGTTATTTATCACCTCATTGATTTACCAACACTCAAATTCACCAAATATTTATTAGGTACCTGCAGTCATAGAACAATGGTGCTAGATATTTAGGACAAAAATGTGAACACAAATAAGAATGTCTCTAAAATATTGGGACTTCTCATTTAAAGGGAGGAAGAGAGTCATATCAAATATGGAATCACACAAACAAATACAGAAGTACATCATATACTATGTTAATTATGCCAAACTCCAGAGTCCCTATTTTTCATTGACACTGCAATTCCTTCTTTGGGAGTGAAAGGTTGAGGCATATAGAACCAGATTCTCAGTCATGGCTCTACTGACATTTTGGGTTGCTTAATTAATTGTTGTGGGAGGTTGTTCTGTGCATTGTAGGATTTTCAGCAGCCTCCTCAGACTTTTTCTACTAGCTGCCATCCACCTCCAGTTGTGATGATCAAACAATGTTCTTGATTTGGGGGAAGGAAGTCAAATTCTCATCAGCTGAGGACTACTGATACGGAAGGACTTTAAGATTTTTTTTTTGGCTACTGCTGAAGAATGGCTTCCTAAATAGATGAATTAATAAATCAAAATGTGTGCTCTTATTCCTTCTGCAAAGAAAGAACGTGGCCACTTGCTCCTTATTTTTGTACTCTAAATTCTCTTTTATTCAAAGCCTAATTCATGCTTGATGCATGAAAAAAAAAAAAGACCGAAGTCAGATTTTATGTTGTATATTATAAAAAAACAATGGAATTATTTCCATAATTCATTACTAGCCATCATTCAAATTCAAGGCAAAGTAAGAGACATGGCTACATAGGATAAGTAACACCTTGTTGGTCATCTTTCTTTCCCCAAAGCAGAAAGGAACCTGCTGTGGCTGTATGAGCTAAGAAGCATTAAAGTTGAAAATGAAAACATCACAGATTGATCTTACCTATTGTTATAAAAGCAATTACATGGAAGTTCATAAAAAGTTTGTTGAGAGACATAAAAATCAGAAATTAAACCAAAGCGTTCAAAATTATAGAGAACATTAAAACTCTATTTGTATTAATATTTTGAACAAATATTTCTAAATATTGCCAGTAATGCCATTGGCAATGGAGAACAATCAATAACCATGATGCAAGTTTTTTTCAAAGATATTTATACTTTCATAATTTTTTGAAATGCTGGAAAATATAGTAAATTATACCAAGTCCCACCAGAAAGAACTAGAGAGCTAGTGACTACCAAATATGCAAGGTTGTCATCTAGTGGTGACAAGAAAGCTACAGGCTTGTGACCCCGAAGTAATGTCTGCAGTATCACTTTCTCACTATCTTCTTTCTCCTCTTTATGAATTTTAAACACTTGTTATAAGATGACTTAATACTACTTTTGAAGAAAAAATGATCTATCAAGACAGTATGGTACTGGCACAAAGACAGAAATATTGATCAATGGAATAAAATAGAAAGCCCAGAGATAAATCCACGCACATATGGACACCTTATCTTCGACAAAGGAGGCAAGAATATACAATGGATTAAAGACAATCTCTTTAACAAGTGGTGCTGGGAAAACTGGTCAACCACTTGTAAAAGAATGAAACTGGACCACTTTCTAACACCATACACAAAAATAAACTCAAAATGGATTAAAGATCTAAACGTAAGACCAGAAACTATAAAACTCCTAGAGGAGAACATAGGCAAAACACTCTCCGACATACATCACAGCAGGATCCTCTATGACCCACCTCCCAGAATATTGGAAATAAAAGCAAAAATAAACAAATGAGACCTAATTAACCTTAAAAGCTTCTGCACATCAAAGGAAACTATTAGCAAGGTGAAAAGACAGCCTTCAGAATGGGAGAAAATAATAGCAAATGAAGCAACGGACAAACAACTAATCTCAAAAATATACAAGCAACTCCTACAGCTCAACTCCAGAAAAATAAACGACCCAATCAAAAAATGGGCCAAAGAACTAAATAGACATTTCTCCAAAAAAGACATACAGATGGCTAACAAACACATGAAAAGATGCTCAACATCACTCATTATCAGAGAAATGCAAATCAAAACCACTATGAGGTACCATTTCACACCAGTCAGAATGGCTGCGATCCAAAAGTCTACAAATAATAAGTGCTGGAGAGGGTGTGGAGAAAAGGGAACCCTTTTACACTGTTGGTGGGAATGCAAACTAGTACAGCCACTATGGAGAACAGTGTGGAGATTCCTTAAAAAACTGGAAATAGAACTGCCTTATGATCCAGCAACCCCACTGCTGGGCATACACACTGAGGAAACCAGAAGGGAAAGAGACACGTATACCCCAATGTTCATCGCAGCACTGTTTATAATAGCCAAGACATGGAAGCAACCTAGATGTCCATCAGCAGATGAATGGATAAGAAAGCTGTGGTACATATACACAATGGAGTATTACTCAGCCATTAAAAAGAATACATTTGAATCAGTTCTAATTAGGTGGATGAAACTGGAGCCTATTATACAGAGTGAAGTAAGCCAGAAGGAAAAACATAAATACAGTATACTAACGCATATATATGGAATTTAGAAAGATGGTAACAATAACCCGGTGTACGAGACAGCAAAAGAGACACTGATGTATAGAACAGTCTTATGGACTCTGTGGGAGAGGGAGAGGGTGGGAAGATTTGGGAGAATGGCAATGAAACATGTAAAATATGATGTAGGAAACGAGTTGCCAGTCCAGGTTCGATGCATGATGCTGGATGCTTGGGGCTGGTGCACTGGGACGGCCCAGAGGGATGGTATGGGGAGGGAGGAGGGAGGAGGGTTCGGGATGGGGAGCACATGTATACCTGTGGCGGATTCATTTTGATATTTGGCAAAACTAATACAATTATGTAAAGTTTAAAAATAAAATAAAATTAGAGGAAAAAAAAAAAAAACAAAAAACAAAAAAATGATCTATTATGCCTGTCTGTTTATTTTCTCCTACAAAACAACATTCACTCTCATTTTTAACAAAAGTATTTGAAGAATACTAATTTCAAGATTGTTTATATTTAATGAAAACCTTGAACATTTATCATTCTTATTTAGATAATGGGAAGTAATAACATGCTTTCCTGAAAACAGAGGATTCAACATAATCACATTACATTAGTTAGAGATCATAGAAGATAAATTTTGGCATTAGTCAGTGTTGCATGCCACCCAGGCATACTTCATTAGACGCTGTCAAAGGCACAGAAAACTGCCAATCACATTAACAGCTAACTTCTTTTAAAAGCCATTCAACTGAGTTTAATTATGATTAAATATATTTGAACTGAAGGAACATTAAATACACAAATGCCTCCTGGCAATCTTTTCAGAATCTATGGTGAACAACAGCTTCTGCTCAATAAAAAGAAATCTTTTAATGCATTCCAATAAAATAAAATAAATCAATATGCAAAATTTGTTGCATTCAGTAAAATGGTTTATTTTTCTTGGCAGGAAAATAACAAAAGGAAATGCTCAGTTCTTACAGGGCAAACAAGTAAGTTAGTAATACTATCATTCACTTGAAATCAGGAACCTCAGAGATAGCCTCTATTCTATTTAATTCTTGTCTACCATTGCCAAAAACTAACTAGAGAAAAAAATCACAAAACCCATGCATATTGCTTATTATTCACCTTTTTCTTCTACCTCTGACACAATGGTTTAATTGTTTAGATTATCCATAACTCTCCTTGGGGCTTCTCTAACAAAGTGTGCTTACATTCCTCTAATTTCTCTCTTCTTCCTCAACTCATTTTCCCCAGTGAGTTAAAAAGAATCTGAACATGTTTTTACTATCTAGGGTGCCTTAAACTGTGCCTACAAAAATTTAACATATCTGAAGAAATGCTTTTGGGATAATGAGTGGGAGATTTTGTGAGGTGGTGATATTGGAGGAGGAAGGAACCAGTTAAGTCTAAGAAAAGAGAGGCAACAGTTTCCACTCAACACCAATCACAGCAGCTCCTGTGTGTAACTTCTACATGAAAAACTTATTTAGGCAAATAATCCTATAGCCTCCAATGATCATCACCACCATCAACAACAGTCTAAGGAATAAAGCTGAAAGTATATACCATTCTGACTCCTGTCTGATTTCCATATTCTCTTTGTCTCTGTCTCTCATCATCAGTTCAGTTCAGTCACTCAGTCATGTCTGACTCTTTGCCATCCAATGGACTGCAGCATGCCAGGCCTCCTGTCCTTCACCAACTCCCAGAATTTACCCAAACTCATGTCCATTGAGTCAGTGATACCATCCAACCATCTCATCCTCTGTCGTCCCCTTCACCTCCCATCTTCAATCTTTCCCAGCATCAGGGTCTTTTCAAATGAGTCAGGTCTTTACACCAGGTGGTCAAAGTACTGGAGTTTCAGCTTCAGCATCAGTCCTTCCAATGAATATTCAGGACTGATTTCCTTTAGGATGGACTGGTTGGATCTCCTTGCTGTCCAAGGAACTCTCAAGAGTCTTCTCCAACACCACAGTTCATAAGCATCAATTCTTCGGTGCTCAGCTTTCTTTATAGCCCAACTCTCACATCTATACCTGACTACTAGAAAAACCATAGCTTTGACTAGACAGGCTTTTGTCAGGAAAGTAATGTCTCTGTTTTTTAATATGCTGTCTAGGTTTGTCATAACTTTTCTTCTAAGGAGCAAGCATCTTTTTATTTCATGGCTGAAGTCACCATCTGCAGTGATTTTTGAAGCCCCCCAAAATAAAGTGTGTCACTGTTCCCTTTGTTTCCCCATCTATTTGCCGTGAAGTGATGGGACCAGATGCCATGATCTTAGTTTTCTGAATGTTGAGTTTTAAGCCAACTTTTTCACTATCCTCTTTCACTTTAATCAAGAGGCTCTTCAGTTCTTCACTGTCTGCCATAAGTGTGGTGTCATTGGCATATCTTAGGTTATTGATATTTCTCCCATCAACACATTTTGTAATACTTCCAGATGTTGTTCATTCCTTACTTCACGTTCAAATAATCTGGAATTCACATAGTACAAGTTGATGTTTCTCAAGTCTATAACTTGGAACCTATTTTATCTCCATTAATTGTAATTAGCAAATGTTTCCATCTTCCATTGCTTTGTATACCCAGGTGACATAAATATATATCCAGATTGAGCTAACACTGAGTTTGTTTCTTTGTTTTTGAGATGACTTTCCTTATCCATGTAGATAAGGTGAATCTCTGTATCCCTTCTATTTCTTTGTTTAAAAAAAATGACTAGTACATGGTTTATCATTTTTTCTTTATATCTTTAGATACTATTGTATCTAATAATAAAGATGTTTATTATTTTAGGTTTTTATTTAGGTACGTCTCTAGTTTGGCTTAGTGACTATCTGTTGAGCAAATTATAAAATAAATGTTTATTTTGCTCTAGAAAATATATTGCTTCCCACTGTCCAAGCTTCCAAATGTCCACCTTCTTTATTCTTGAGCACTAGACAACTCTCAAGAGCAGGGAGAGAGACCAATTCAATCAATGTTCTATTTCCTGCTGCCAAGTGATGACATTCAATCAGCCTAACTCCTGTGTCAGAAGGTTTGGGAGGTGCCTATTAGACACTATCTGCTTTCAAATTGCTGGTTTTATCACAAAGAATATTGAAGCACCTTGAAACTGAATATTACTATACTCTCAAGGAGTTGAAATAATAATATATTGTAATCATAGAAACACTAATATACTATGATTGATATAAAAGAGAAACAATTGCTCTATAGCTTCATAATCACAGTGAATGCATGGCATGTGATAAGTACTATTACTAAACTTTATGATGGAAAAGTTTAGGGTTGTTTTATATTTTTCTGAGGTGTTTATCCCTATCTTATCTCTCCTCTCACCCTAATTTTGAGATCATATACAGCCTAGATCATAGGAATGTTTGTATCAGATTTATACCATAAGAAGAGCTGGATATTAGCAAAAGAAAAAGTTTTTTTTTTTCTTATAAAAAGATAATGCTGGAGGAAACTGAAGAACAGAAAATCTTCTCAGTTCCATCAAGGGAAAAACCAGAAAGAACCAAGTGGCTGAAAATAACTTGTGTTAAAGGGGGTATGGTGAGAAAAACCAAGAAGTATGTGTTGAATGGAACAGAAAGGAACTTGGAAGAAACAAGGGAGATAGTCCTGGCAAAATGGAATCTGTAAAGATTATATGAGTTGGTGTCTGAATAATCCTACTGGGGATCCAATGAGGGGAAAAAACCTTTTTTGCATTGTGTTCTGAATTTTGTGTTTGCAGTATTGCCTAATACATTTTCCCCCAGGCAACAGGATGTACCTTCTGATGACTGACTACATAAACAGTTTTACAGAGCACATCAATGGAGAAGATAATCACAATGGGCCAAAGTGAAATCTTGTAGAAAGAACATAGTCACACTCACTCTTGAGTATAGATGGAATTCAATTATTCAGTTTAAATTTCCAGAAATTTATATGATCTGTTTCCACATTGCATCTTCTTTATTTATAAAATCATTTTACATTTTTTTAGCTAAAGTACAAACTATTTGCAATAATATGTTAGATAATTGTCTAGTGATTTTACTCAGTAGAGATAGGTAATTTTATTAATCCAGATTAAATATATATGTATTGGGATTTCCCTGGTGGCTCAATGGTAAAGAATCTACCTGCCAAGCAGGAGATGTGACTAAACAATGAGCAACAACTACTATACAAACACACACATGCAGAGACACACCTTCTTTATTTTAAAGAAAAAGAATACAAATCTCCATTTTGCACAATGTAGTCTTTCTTCCTTGTCTTTAAAACACCAGAGAGAATGACAGAAATCACTAGTTCACTAATTAGTACGAGCAATGGACCTACATTATACCCAAAGTCAGTTCTCTGAATGACTCTTATTGGTGGTCATTGTTTGAGCATAAATGAATTTCTTAACTATCTGTTAGCCATCATAAAATAGGACAAACATGGAGTTGTGGATAAATTCACTCCTAGAGTGGAAATAAGAAAATCACATGGTGTAGGGATAATGAATTTCAATCCCACATGAAGACTATACACAAGCAAAGGAACCCTTTTCACAGATCACATACACCACTTACCTACCTACCCTAAAATGCACACATTCAGAGATGTCATCCTAAGTCTAACTAGGCAGAACAGGCATGAGGGTGGATAAGAATTTTGATCATCATTTGGGAATATTGTTGTTGTTTAGTCACTAAGTCGTGTCTGACTCTTAGCAACCCCATGGACTGTTGCCCACAGGCTCCTCTGTCCATAGAATTATCAAGGCAATAATACTGGAGTGGGTTGCTCCAGGGAAGTTGGGATCAAACCCATGTCTCTCACATTGGCAGGCAAGTTCTTTACCACTGAGCCACAAGGGAAGCCCAACTAGGAATATAACTAAACATCTAAATGGCATGCACACAGTATCCACAGATAGGAGGAAATCTGTCAGCTGAACACAACTCTGTGGCCATAAAAGGTTCTTTACTATTCTGATGTTCTGGAAATTCCAAGGACTTCCCATTGGTCTTAGAAGAAAGATTCCACATATCTAATATGTAAATTAATATTGAAAAATGTAATGCCTCATGTCTAAAACATGTTTACAACTTTCCGTTTTGGAGGTGATGGAGACTGTCTTTAAGATATGACTGTTTGAGAATCAATGTGCTTATGGGACAAGTAAGAAGAGAAATTATAAAAGGAACTTCAGGAAAGATACACTAATTAGGTATTGATCTTAATCAACCACATGATTTAATCAATCAAACACAAGATTGTGCTTGGCATTTTTCTAGGCTAGGTTTACCAAATAACATAATGACATAGTAAATATATATGTTAAAAGTGTAGTTTGGGCCCTGACTGGTAGGACATTTATAATGACTGTTAGGATCTTCAACTATGGTTAATAGGTCTGTCTTGAAGTGGTAGAAAGATTAAGAAACCATGTTTCCTATATCAGTAGAAACCTGCTTAAACAGGTTAGTGATGTCTGTCACAGGAAAAGGAAGGAAAGTGTTGAAGTATAATATCAGCTGACACTAAACTATAATGTTTGTCTAGCAGGTAAAGATTTATTTCAAGAGAATATGATACTTTTGTGGCAGGAATATGGCAGGTATAGAGGAAATGCAATCATATTATAATCAGATACAAGTAATGTCATCTCTGCTATACGGGAAATCAACACAAGATATCTTAGAAGCACAGAACAGAAGTCTTTATATTTGCCTGAATTAGTCTCAGTAAGTTTTCCTAGTCGAGGAAACTTTGACTAACCCTGGAAGGCAGAGACAGGATATGTAGGAGACCTGAATTTGAGGCAGAAAACATAGCATATGCAAACATCATAAGAAAAATCCACTGGGAAACTTTAAGTAGATAGATTTTGCTGCAGCATAAAGTAAAAGGATTGTGTTAGAATTGAGTCCAGCAAGGTAAACAATTGGAGGATCAAAAATATACTGTCAGCAACGTTGAAAGGGTCTCAATTGCAAGCTGTCATTGGTACTCCATCAAAGACATGTAAACTTGAAAGAGCATGATTATACTTGCAGTTTCTAGAGAATTTATCAGACCACACCTTGTTGGTGTCTCTTTCACTCCACACTCACATTTTTCACTGGCACTCAGCTCACATTTTCCAGGTTCTCTTTTTGATTATGGCTTCTAGTACTGAATTGGACTTACTCACACACAATACTGTGTTTAAGAGCACAGAATCTATCTGTTTCACATTGATTCATTGTCCTGACGCTGAATGCATCTGTTTTGTTTTGTTTCTGTCTATTGAGTTCTCCCATCAGCCAGAAAGTACCTTCATTAGACCTCATTCCTCCATAATCCTCTTCCCCCAGGTTTGATTTTGAGATACACTATTATGAACTAAATAGGTCTGTACTAAAAGTGCCATCTTTGTCAAGGTACATTCTGAAAAGCTTTTGGTATGGGGCATACCATGAAAAACACGAGTAGACAGAACAATTAATGAAGGGAAATCAAAGACAGAATTGCCCAGATCAATTCCATATTTTCATTTCTTTTCCAAAGTGTCTTCATTTATATTTCAATACTCTGTCTCTGCTTAATTTTAGAGAATTTATTTTCATGTCAAAATCCTTTGAGATGGACCTAAATAAAAGCCAATTAAATGAAGATTGTTGTTGCCATGCAGCTGTACATATAGATTTTAAACATGATGGAAACTTAAAGGCACTTCTTCTTCATCATTTGTAATGGAACCTGGAATTCTCAGCCAGAAGAGCTTCAGTTTCTGGATTCAGTTGTATGCTCTATCCATCATGTTTTGCTTGGTTTGATCTTTTTCTTCCTAAGCTACAAATGTTGGAAAGATTGTGGAGACACTGGAGTCAGGCACAACTTCTCTTATCCATATTGTGAATTTGAGGAGATTATTTGGCTTCTTGAAACCTAATTTTCCCTTCTCTACAACTCTGAAATGGTGCTAATAATAGCTATATCTTTTGGTCATTGTGTGGTTTCAGTAAGGATTTATAGAATAATATAGTGATGGTTAGTATGTAGATATTTGATTGCTACATTTTAGACATTGTAAGGACAAAATGGCCAAAAAGGTAGTCTGAAAATATTCCCTAAATCTGTCAGAAAGTGTTAACCCTACTAATTGAGACAGACATAAAAGAAACTAGTGAAAGGTAGTATGTTATGTCATGCACACAGAGGTGCTCAATTAATAGAGGCAAAATTAGATGAATATGATGAGAAAAGAGAAACGTAAAAATACAATGAGGCAAAAACTGAAATTTACAATTGGTTTGTTCCAGCTACTTATTAGTTTTTATTTATTAGCTACTTATTATTACTTTCACTCTATAAATGACTCTGAGTTCTCTATGTAGGTGAGAAGTAAGTCTGTGTGTCTACAAATTGGCTTCACCACAACATGGTATATACCCTCAAGCAACAAAGGACTAGGTTCTACTTCTTGTATTGAAGCATTTTGGAAACGTTTTCTCTGATATCTTCTGAAGGGAATTCACATATTTTATTTCATTTTAGAAACTTATAGAAACCTTTTCAGGTCAGGTGAGTCCCCTGGGGAAATGCAGTAGTAATGGAAATGCTCTTGTGCATCCGTCTTTGTAAACATTTGTTTTTGTGTTTTATGATGTGTTTAGTGTTTCCAGGCTATATGAAGTCAAATTATAATTTGAAATGTGTTTCCATAACAGAATTGTCCCTAAGTTATAATAAATTATTGGAAACTTGCCTATGTGAAAATGTAATTTTCTCTATTCCTACATGTCATTAGACATTGATTTATATTTCCTTGTTCAACAAAGATAAAGAAGATAGGGAGAACCATGTATCTTGCACCTATTATGAAGCTGATATTTCACTAGGTGTTCTTCATGCATTTATTATTTAATTTAATCCTTACAATGAAACTTTGAGGCCAAATGTTATCATCTTTGTACAGAAGAAAAGACACACTAAGAATCAGGGAATTTAAGTAATATGAGTATCTGAACAGCTGTGGTTAACATTCAATATTAGGTATATCTAAATTGAAGAATTATATTGACTCAATCAACATCACTGAACTTTTTAAAAATGTAGAGGTTATGGGGACAATAAAATAGGACATACAAAGAAAAGGATTTTAGTCTATTAGAGAAAATAATGTCCCTTTGTCTCTGAGTTTTAAGAAATCAAACTGAACTTTGACTAGTAATCCATAAAAATATTTTCTCTGTATAATAATTAGTGAATAAGTTATCCATGTACAAATATAATATAAAGTTTCATTTTTCTATATTCTAGATATTGACTTACACATATTCATTTAATTTGGTATTATGATTGAAAAATATAAGACTATATGTGCATATATGCATGCATGTAGGAATGTTTTTATAGATGATGAATTTTAGCTCTATATAGAGATGAATTTTAACTATAAAATTTCAAGCTCTTTGGGATCAATTACTTAATCAAGTCTTCCTCATATGAATATTCTTTTTATACCATCTTGCTGTTGGTTAACAAGATCAGGGACAGGAAACAGTAGCACATTCTTATTATATTTTTAACAACTGCATTTTTTGTTTCCCTAGGAGTAGGATGAGGTACTGGAATTAACAACACAAACTCTTCTGCACATGATCTAACTAACCAACTTAGCCTGGCTGATACCAAGCTCCCCAAACCTAAATCTTTCTCCTGTCTTCCTTTGTCCAGTTGTTTACATCTGTACTTTCATATTCAGGCTCCATGAAACATTTTATACATTATGAAGAACAGAAGCATGTTCATCAATTAAGCTTCTGCCTACCTCCATTCTCACTGCTACAGATTCTTGCCTTATTCCAGGTGAAATGCAATCATCTTAACACTTGAGTTATACGGCATGTAATAGTAGAAAATAGTCTTAACAGATTGGAAGTGAGGGGAATTTAAAGAAACAAGGTTACGCAAGATGCCAAGTGTAAAATATACCTTTAAAAATTGCTCTTAAACTTATGTTTGCCAGGGAGAAGGATGAGGGGAAAGGAGAGTTAGGGAGTTTGGGATTGACACATACTTCTATTTTTAAAATGGACAACCAACAATTACCTACTGTATAGTACAGAGGACTCTGATCAATGTTTTGTGGCAGCCTGGATGGGAAGGGAGTTTGGGGGAGAATGGATACATGCATATGTATGGCTGAGGCCCTTTGCTGTCCACCAGAAACAATCACAACATGGTTAACTGGCTATACTTGAATACAAAATAAAAAGTTTAAAAAAAATAAAAAAGAAGCAAAACAATCGTTCTCAATAATACTAGAAAAAAGTGTGCATATTAGAATCAAGGACATACTGTTCAATTCTGAAATGGACTTCTATGCCTTTGTACATTGCTTTTAGTGTCCTCCTCCTTGAATTACATACTCCTTCCTCTGCATCTGCTTTTCCGACTCTACTCAAATGCTCCTTCACAGTATGTTTTGTTTAGCCAGAATAAAATAAAATTACATTTTAATAGTTAACTGTGTTGTAGTCTTCTTATATTTTAGACACTACGCCAAGTGTAATATATAAAATGTACCTATTATTTATTTTCATTTAATCTGCATAGCAATCAACTATGAAACACATATTATACTCCAAATGTTACAAATAAGGAAAGGGAAACTTAGAGTGGTAACGTTATGGGCAGAATTCTGTTCCCTCCAAATTCATGGTGAAGTTCCAAACCTCAGTCCCTCAGAATGTGACTGTACTCACAGATGGGCTCTTCAGAGAGGTAAGTAAGGTCATTAGGTGGGTTCTAATCCAATATGACCAGTAACCTTGTAAGAAAAGAAAATTAGGACATGGAGACACAAATGAACGTTAATGATGTGAAAATAAAGGGAGAAGACCACTTTCTACAAGTCAAGGAGAGAAGTCTCAGAAGAAACCCAGCCTTATGGGTTTAATTTCAGACTTGAAACCTCCAGAATATGGGAACATAAAAGTATGTTATTTAATCCACCCTATCTGTGGGACTTTATAATAAACTAATACAGGTGGCATAAGTTTTTAAAATCACACATTGGTAACAGTGATAAACACTAGGATATAAAACCTAAATAATCAATTTCCTGATTCCATTTTTATACCACTTTAAGACTCTGTTTTCTGTATCATTTTTCGTTGGTGGTGGTACACTGCCACACAGGATAGAATTATTTTTTATGATATATTTTTGAGATTTTATTCTCAGAAGGAGAAAATGACCAACATTTTGCTTATCCTCATTGCCTCTAGCTCTCTGCTTCATATACAGAAACAGACAAATGAATGGTTAAATGAACAACAAATCTGTAATAATATATACAAAATGAAATTGGACGCCATGTCTTTTATCACCCTCCCCCATTTGGTCACGCTGAAAATGAATGCATCTCTTTTCTCTTTTTGATATTCTGATACATGTTTAACTAAGGGCAATTAGTGGACACCTGGAAGGTCTGGAGACATTTTTGATCATGACAATTGGTGGAGAGGGATTACTAACAATTAGTAGTTAGAGATTAGGGGTTCTGTAAAACACCTTGCAATGTACAAGACAGTCCTCACAACAGTTATTCGGCCCCAAACATCAATAGCGCCAAGGATAAAAAAATACTTTATATGGTTTTTGTATGTGATACATATTTTTTTTAGAATACTTCCAGAGAACAGACATGTTTAGACACTCTTTATACTGTTGTACTCTTACCAAATATATATGATGACTGGCTTGAATAATTGTGAGAGTTCCCCTTATCTGGGGAGTTCTTTCATGAGAAAAGGAAGAATTACAAATTCTGGTTGAGTAATTCAAACATGCTTCTCTAAACAATTAGGCCTACTTCTGCAAGGGTGTCCAAATTCTGTGGGAGGTGAAAACCCCTCTACTAGGGAAGCCATCTGCTTTACCCCTATGAAATGACTAATGATCTGAAGTTCCTGGATGTTCTGATCCTATTCTCAGTTCAACTCAGCAATCTGTGAAATTCACGTGGGGATTGGCTCCATAACAGTTCTCACAGCAGCAACTATAGATCCAAAAAGGGGGTCCACGTCACAAGTTTTTAGGCACCTTGAAGAAAAATATGTCAGAACAACTTAACCAAGATTTTGTTTTTTTGATTAGTTTATTCAAATATTAATTAGAAATGATAGATCAAGGAGCTGGGCTCACTTTCAATCCTGAGCTCCAGGAGAAGCAGAGTCCTGACCTCCCTCCCCTAACTCACCACTCCAGGGCTGGGACCAGTAAGCTCTTGGAAGCAGCTCCAGTTCAGGGAGCCTTGTGGTTAGAACTTACCCTGTCTCCAGAGGCCGCACCAAAGGTCAAGGGTTTGAGGAAAGATAGTGCCTTCCAGCCACCTTTTTTTGCTTAAAATGGATCCATCCTCAACAAAATGAGGCAGCGCATGGAGCTGTTGAAATTCATACCTTTGATCTGGGAAGATGCCTCCTTATCATTCTCTCCTGATCCCCGGCATCCGGGGGAGGAGATGGACGAACAGAAGACCACAGGAGTAATTCGCTCTTGGAATACTAATACCAAGATGATAACTGAGATATGAGTTGCACACATCGTTTCATGAAGAAAACTTCAAACCTCCAGGTTGGCCATATCATCATCCTCTGTTTCCAGATGTGGACCCTGAGGCACAGAGAACTTCAGTAACTTGCCCTAAGTCATATGTCTGGTACTGGACGAGGTGCTGGTGACGCAGTAATAAGGAAGGTCAGCGTCTCTGGCCTCACAAACATACTGGCTAGTGGAGCAGAAGTCAATGGAAGAGCAAATAAAGGCATTTTACACATTGTGATAAATTCTGGGAGTGCAGCAAGTGGAGATATTATGACACAATATGGCTGTCCCAGTACAGAGCATGGTGAATTGATCAATGTCTCGTTTCCAGAAAATATAATTCTCTGAATGCAGCCTAAAACTGCATTTGTGTTGTTTCTTTTTTATTAGCCACCTTATACTTTTTATCTGTATTGAGCCAAAATAAAATTTTTATTATACCAAGTATTTTCAGTAAATACTTATTATACAAAGTGACTGCAGCAAATGTGTGAAACAGAAAGAAGAAGGTGACCTGTATTATCACCACTGAGAGTTACTGCTTGCTACCTTTTGGATCTTCTTCCCATTAAGAACTATGTTTATGTATGTGTCTTATAATTTTATAAACTGGTTTGATCCACTTACGAAAATGTTACATGTTATTTTCCCCCACGTCAGGAAGTATCCTATATTATCATCCATCGTGGTGACATGATATTGCACTGTGTGGTCAAGCAAAACACCTCATCGCTTTTGGATGCGAAGCAGTTAAACCAGGTCTTCCTCCTTCTGTACTTGTGTAATTTTTTTTTTCTAACCTAAATGTAGGACTTTACATTTTTATTAAAAAATCATATTGTTGCTTTTAAGATAAATTATTAGTCTGTTATAATCTTTTAAGTCCTGATTTCATTAACCAATCTCTCCCAGGTTGATACGATTTTAAAATCAGTAAGGATCAAAATCACTGATACATCATTTTAAATAGGATAGAGCCTCATAGCATTCCCTTGGAAACCCCCCTACAGTTACTCCATTGATCAAACACTGTTTAGTTCTGATCAATTAATAATTTTAGCTGTACTATCCTGTGGCTTGTTTCTCCATTGGAAAATAAGAACTTTCAAAAACAAGAAAAAATACTGCCAATCACTTTACCATTTGGATTCGTTATGTCTGTCATATTCCCTTTTATGCTCATCTTATAATTTTATTAATGACAGAAGATTGGTTTGGTACTCCTTGTTCTTTTTGAACTCATGCTGTTGTTCTGGAGAAAAAGAAATTGGTCAAATACTAAAATCCAATTCAAATTCCTTGTCATTCTTGAATGTATAGATTGGGCTTAAAGGTCTTAATCTTGACACATTCCTCAATTTGGAGATTAAAACTATTTTTTTCAGACTAAAAAATTAAAAAAAAAAAAAAGAAATGATAGTGGTTGCAGAGATTCAGAGTCAATATGAAATCTGTTAAGGCTAATAAATTGAGGACAAGAGTTCAGACTTATACTAATAAACACATTTAGAAGTATTAGCTCTGTTTTCTTGGATACCAAACAGAATTTAGAGAGATTAAATAAAAGATGATAATGGTAGAATCAAGATCTCAGTCCCACTTAAGTCTGATTCTATTCTTTTCATGTAAATGACAGTTCTTTGTAAAGCTGCATCAAAGATCATTCCTTAGGGAATATGTTTTTTCTACTGAAAATAGATTGGGAAGTGATAGGGTTTGGTACAATCACTGCAGATGGTGACTGCAGCATGAAATTAAAAGACGCTTACTCCTTGGAAGGAAAGTTATGACCAACCTAGATAGTATATTCAAAAGCAGAGACATTACTTTGCCAACAAAGGTCCGTCTAGTCAAGGCTATGGTTTTTCCTGTGGTCATGTATGGATGTGAGAGTTGGACTGTGAAGAAGGCTGAGTGCTGAAGAATTGATGCCTTTGAACTGTGGTGTTGGAGAAGACTCTTGAGAGTCCCTTGGACTGCAAGGAGATCCAAGCAGTCCATTCTGAAGGAGATCAGCCCTGGGATTTCTTTGGAAGGAATGATGCTAAAGCTGAAACTCCAGTACTTTGGCCACCTCATGCAAAGAGTTGACTCATTGGAAAAGACTCTGATGCTGGGAGGGATTGGGGGCAGGAGGAAGAGGGGACAACAGAGGATGAGATGGCTGGATGGCATCACTGACTCAATAGATGTGAGTCTGAGTGAACTGTGGGAGTTGGTGATGGACAGGGAGGCCTGGCGTGCTGCAATTCATGGGGTCGCAAAGAGTCGGACACGACTGAGTGACTGAACTGAACTGAACTGAACACCTGGCATCCACATGCTTGAGTGTTATATATTCATCTCCTACTTTACTTCTTGCAGCAATCAGAAGACATGGATATCTCTTTCTAGAATTAAAATGCCATAATTAATAGGTTTTCTCCTTAGTCACCACTCCATCTGTGCCTTGCACAGTGATTGGCATATAGGAGAAGCTTATTTAAATATCTGTTCACTGAATAAATGAGTGGAGGCACATAAGGGTTAAAAAATAATTGTCAAGTTAAATTGTAAAGATCTGCTAGGTTTTAAGCCCATGACTGAAATTCCTAAACCATGTGGGGAAAAAAATGCTCAGTGAAAAATAAAATAAAAATTTTATCAGTTAGGTACTGTTATATAATAGCACCAAAGCTTAATGACTTAAGGTAGCAACAATTTATTTAGTTTCCTTTCTTTGTTTCTACTTTTTTTTTTTTTTTGGTGGAGTGGCAATTTAGACCCTGCTCAGCTACTCAACCCTCTTGTGGAGGGTTCCCACAAATGTCTGTGATCAGGTACTTGATTCTACTGATCTTAACTGGATAATTCACTGAACTCACAATTGCCACAATGTTCCTAACACACAGGGTACAATCTGATCAAAACAAGTAACAACTACCTAAGAAGGACAGAACAGATTCAGGGGGTGAGGAAATACACTCTCCTTTTCTAGAGGAGGAGCTTCAAGGTCACAGAACAAAAAGGAGCGAATACAGAGAGGAGAATGATTGGGTGGTTTTTGCAAATAATCTACATAGAAGCAAACCAGGAAGCCAATTAATCCATTTTCCTTTTTTGTGGATAATGGCCTATTAAATCAAGCACAGTGTTATCTAGTTGTTTATTTGAAACAGAGTATGGAAGACTATATTTTGAAGGACTTTCTTTTAAATTCCCATTCATGAATTAACTATATTCAAAAAGTTGGTGTAAACAGGCCTTGGTCAAAAGCCAAAAATAGTCTCTACAATCGGAAAAGCCAGAAGAAGCAGGTCAGATTTCAGAAGCACGGACTGAAAAATCTCAATTATTTAAATCAAAAACCCAATGCAGATGATCAAATAAGTAGTTGATAGTATTTGATCTGGAGCAGAGGGAGCCATCTGCTCTTCTATAGCTAAAACTTAGTAATAAATGCAGACGACCATGTGCAGATTTAAAATTCAAATGCAGGTGCATTATCTGGTCTTAATTTGAATGCAATTCAGAATCTTAATTTCTATAGAACACTTTGGATTATCTGCATAGGAAAAACCTCACAAAGAGGGTTTTCAACAATTTTTTTTCCCCTTGAGATCTAAACTTTGTCTTCTGTCATGAGAAACCAAGGATGGCCCTTATCCAAGTAAAAGGAGCAACTGTGAAAACCAGTGTTTTCATCACTCACATTTTCTTAAGGGATTAAGAGCAGCTCTATTGGCTGGGAGGAGAATAATCTCCCTCTCTCTCTCTCTCATTTCCCCCAACAACCCATACCAAATGAGTTAAGGAAATATATTTTGTTATGATATTTGCTTATTGGTTTAAGAAGCAATAACTTTGCTATTTCCCTGAAGTACTAACCAAAATAGGATTATTTATTGAGAAAAAAAATGCATCTTCTTTATAACAATCTTCCAACAAAATTTTAAAATGCTAAATTAGTGTTTTCAATAGTTTATATGAATGGTACTTGGTTCTACTGATCTTAACTGGATAATCCACTGAACTCACAATTGCCACAATGTTCCTACAACACACAGTACAATCTGATTAAAACAAGTAACAAGTAAGGACAGAACAGAACAGATTCAGGGGGTGAGGAGGAAATACACTCTCCTTCTGTAGAGGAGGGGCTTCATGGTCACAAAACAAAAAGGAGTGAATACAGAGAGGAGAATGATTGGGTGATTTTTGCAAATAATCTACATAGAAGAAAACCAGGAAGACAATTAATCCATTTTCCCTTAAGAAAAAGGCTTAAGAATTAAAAATAATTCTTTTGACTCTAGATATTTGATAGAACAATAAATTTAAAATATTTTTAATTTCAAGAGAAATCTGAGTAGACTATCTTTATTTTTTGATGCATTCAATGAAGTAATAAAACTTTAATATTTGGAATTTTGAGAAGAAAAAATAGTAAAAGTGTTTGAAGTAAGTAAAAGAAACTTTATTTTAAAATTAAGGGTAGCAGAAATAAATGAATATGAAAATTAATAAAATGGCCTCCAGGTTTTGAACAATCAAAATCATATATTTTCTATGTTCTGAGTTAAATGAGGTATAAATATTTAGACAAAAGATTGCTTCTAAAAATTCAGTTTAGTTTTTTGTAAAAATAAAATGAACAATTTCTCTATTCTAATATTTTAGTAGGGGGTAAATGACTAGATTATGTAGGAATAGATATTTAGGGATTTAGAAGCTAAAGCAAATCAGATTTACAAGTTACATGAACTTCAGACTTATTCACATGAAAGATGAATGTAAATTTCCCAGACTAGGCTCTGTGGTCCAGCAGTAATATTTTAAAATCATACTAAAACTTATGGTTTCAGTGTGACCTGTAGGTGTTATATTAAGGTTCATGTGTCACCCCACTGATGACTGAGTACTGTATTAAATCTTTTTACAGAGCCAACCATTGGTTTCACAAAAATATTATTTTATTGATGCTGAAGGGGAAGAAAAAAATTCTCTCAACACTCTTAGGTTAGCTGAGAGGGTCTGAAAATTAAACTGACAAAGACAGATTAATAGGAGGAAAGAATACAAATTTACTTATATTCCTTCCTAAGGAAATAAAGACTGCATCAAACATTCTTGAGTGTTTTCAGAGCAGGCAGTCCTGGAAGAATGTGATAGGTTAAGGAATATGAAGCAATTGAAAGTTGGCTATATAGAGGTATAGAGAGGTGTAGGTATAGAGAGGGGATCTCTCACAAGAGATTTTACGACCTATTTCAGGGGAAAAGAATAGGAAGGTCAAACTGACCGTGCTTCCACTATTTTCTCAAACTTAGCTTAAAATATTTAATGTCAAAATGCCATATTTTGGCATAGTGTATCCTGAACCCCATCTATGCTATTTAAATTTTCTTAAAAGTAATCTGGGAGGGTAAAAAAAAAAAAAAATAGAAAAGTTCATGTGTATTTGAGTCAAAGTAACATAGGAAATTTTGGGGTAGATTTCAATTATTTCAAAATTTTATTTGAATAACAGGGCTTCTCTGGTAGCTCAGCTTGTAAGGAATCTGCCTGCAATGCAGGAGACCCTGGTTTGTTTCCCAGGTTGGGAAGATCCACTGGCAAAGGGATAGGCTACCCATTCCAGTATTCTTGGACTTCCCTGGTGGTTCAGACAGTAAAGAATCCACCTGCAATGTGGGAGACCTGGGTTCGATCCCTGGGTTGAGAAGGTCCCCTAGAGGAAGGCATGGCAACTCACTCCAGCATCCTTGCCTGGAGAATCCCCATGGACAGTAGAGCCTGGCAGGCTACAGTTCATGGGGTCACAAAGAGTTGGACAAAACTGAATGACTAAGCACAGCACAGCAAGAGTACGGTTTGTGAGTGTGCTCAGTCCTGTCCTACTCTTGCAACCCCATGGGCAGTAGCTCCCCAGAGGCTCCTCTGTCAGTGGGATTTTTTTCAGGGAAGAATGTTTGAGTGGGCTGCCATTTCCTCCTTCAGTGTATCTTCCTGACCAAGGGATCAAACCTGCGCCTCCTGTGTCTCCTGCTTGTTAGGTGGATTCTTTACCACTGAGCCCCATGGGAAGCCCAGAGTATAATTTAAGATTGCTGAAACCAAATACTATTAGAAGATATATTAGATAACTTTCCAGTAATGTAGGAATTAGACTGAAGGTATGTAACATGTATAATAGGGTCTCCTTGCCCGAATCTCAGTCATTATGCAACTCCTTGTCAAGACTTTATGAAGAATTGACAGTGTTGTGGTTTTCTTGGTTATCGTTCCAAATAATAGCAGGATTCCTCCATTTCCCTATTTTTTCCCATCGAATTTCACTTTAAAGAAAATAAGTGTGCCAATGGTAAAAATCAATCATTATTAATATTATGACCATTCTCCACCTACCCCAGATTGCTAAAAAAATTTCCTACTGGGTAACCAAACTTCCCTACTGAAATTCACACAATGGCTAATTTTAACTTCTTTGGAAGAAGTCATCAAATAAATTTAGGTAAACACTGTTTTTGCCTTATCTTAGATAACATTTCCAGCTGTGTGATCAGGATCTTCCATTGTGAACAGCGCATTTTGAGTCAGGGTTATTTCTACAACAGCTTTTACATCATAAGTTCAGGGCTAACTGAATAAAAGCTTTGGAGTTTGTTTTTTTACAGCCAGAAACGATTCTATTACATATTTACTCATGAAAACTTTTATATCTTACCATCAAAGTATATTAGAAATGTGATAATCAAGATAGTACAGGATGTTACTCATATGTATCTAAAAGAAAATAAAGGAGAAGGAGGAAATGAAGGAAGATGAAAAAGATAGGAATTTTCATACTAACTATTCTTTTGGCTTCCTATTTTCTGACTCTAATTCCCTTCCTTCCAATTCCTTAGCGTTTCTTTTCAAGTATTTTAATTTTTGACATTTACATGCCACCTTAAATAGAGGTTTTGCATTAAACTGATTAAATAACAAAAGGTATTTTTCACATATTAAATTGGAAGTAATATCTTATCATTGCTAACGGGCATATGATTTAGTGGTCATGTTTAAGAGCTGAACAATTGTATGGTGCTATTATATATATACATTTGTTGCAGAATTACTTATGAGTAAGACTGATCTCATGGGGAGCAGTAGGTAAAAGTTGGGAGATGGGTGTGAGAGACTCAAAAGTTCACAACCTCAAAATGTTATGTCTGAGAAAGAATGATCATGAATGGCATTGTGAACACATATACTTTTACTTAATTGCTTGTGCACAGCTAATTCAGGACTCTTGCTGTTGCAGAAGTATAAGCAGTTTATATATGTGACCTAGAAATCCACAGTTGAGAAAGGATTGCTATATTTGAACAGTTTCAAAGGGAATAAAATTAGAAATAAAACACATACCATACAACTTTCTTCTTATATGGATTCTTAAATGCCAGAGTTTACTGCATATAATCAAATAACACACTCAACACCAATCTGTCACTTGTTCTAGCTACTGCTTCTGGAGCCTGTTCTATGAAGGCTCCAACTAGATCCAGAAAAACAAAACCTGCATGCTGGTCCCATGTGCCTATCACCCTGTACCCTGAGTCTTCCCTTCTTGATGCTGATGTGTGGGGCACAGAGGAAAGCCCATTTTACTCCCACATATACAAAACCCAGAAGCAGAAGCAGGAGTTAATGTTCTGTGGTTGAATCACTGACAGATGGAAGATAAATGCTACTTTATTCATTCTCCCCCCATCTCTCCTCCTTCCTAGTAGAATAATCCATGAGATGCAGCAATCTGTCCTACTTAGAGAACCAGCATTATTACAAAAACTTGGGTTGGCTTTTCCTTTCATCATTAGTCTTGTACCTGCTTCCTGAGATGAAACTGCATTTCTTTTAAAAGCATCACTTACAGCTCAGCCTTGAATCCCCAGAAATCAGAACCTGAAACAAAAATACTGCTCTCTATAAAGTGGACATGTATCTGTAACCAAGTGCTGTATGCAAGTGATAAGATAATAACTAATATCATGTGTTGGTCCTTTAAGGGGTTTATAACTGAGGCTGTTGAAAAGCATATGATCTCTTGTCAGTAAAACTGTGATAGTATTAATATATGTGAAAGACACTCAGCATCAGAGTGGCTCAGTGGTAAAGAATCTGCCTGCAACGCAGGGGACAAGGGCAAGAGATGCGTGTTCAATTCCTGGGTCAGGAAGATCCCTTGGAGGAGGAAATGGCAACCTACTCCAGAATTCTCGCCTAGATAATCCCATCTATAGGATCACAAAAGAGTCGGACATGACTGGGCAACTAAACAACAACAAAGACATGATCTGGTTAAGATCTTTTTTTTTTTTTTTAATTTTATTTTATTTTTAAACTTTACATAATTGTATTAGTTTTGCCAAATATAAAGATCTTATTTGATGTTTTATACTTTATATTCAGCTACCCATGATCTGTTCAGCTTTTTGGACACTGAAGAATTCTGTCTTCAATTAAGAGAAAACCTAAAATTTTTCATTAAATTAATTGTGAAACAATGGACTCTGTTACTGGAGATAACTTTTATCAAGAAAAAGTGAAGTAGTGTAAATTTTAAAAACTAATTAATAAACCTACTATGAAATCATTCAGTGGCAGTGTCTTAGATGGCAAAACTAATTCAGACTTCAAATTCAATTTCAAAGATAAATAGTTCTTTACTATTTCTCCCTATTTTTTCCAAAAGCATCATATACATTTCATTCTAGGGCTGGGACAAAACATTTTCTTTTTCATGTTTGGCAATACTATAAATATTCATAACCACACATCTGTCAAAAAAGCACCACTGAAAGTGTTTAAACCACAAAGGAGGAACAATTCCTCGAGTGGTCCTTGAAGAAATCACACTACATGTTCCATCCGATTGTTCCAGCATTTACGCTAAAATTCCTGACCTTCAATAAATAAACAGCTTCTACCTAACGAAGAATATTCAGGGAAGAACAAAAACATTCATTTCCGAAAAACTAAAAACACTGTTTTGGCTTCTCTCTTAGGAACTGTTCCTGACTGCACAATCATTTTGATCTGACTTCCTTATAATTCAGATTTTTATTTTGCTTTCAAATCACTTTTAAATGTCAAGATTTTTGTTGTTGGGTTGTTTTTCTTGCTGCATCTTTATTTCTTCTCTACATTTAGCAAAAATGTTTTTGTTGTAAAAGCTTTCCTAACTAGTCAAGGGATCCTGAAGATTTAGAAAGAGTTGTCATAAAACTAACAAAAGTCTACTTCCCATGAACCCTTATCACAAAGTAGTGTGACCTACATTTTGAAGTTTGGTTTCTGTGGACATATTAGCATGTAAGCAACAAGAATCTTAAAGTAGAATGACAAGACATCATTCCCCCTCAAAAAAAAAAAAAAAAGGGTTGTATAACCTAGACTTTCTGATTTTTTTTTAAAGTAATACTGCAAAGTCTACCACCTGACATTCTGAGACTTTTGTTTAAAGATTTATTTTCTTAGACTTATCAGTCATGGACAATTTTCATATAATACCAAAACTGAAAGAGCCCTAGGAATCAATCAATCCAAATAAACCATCTAAGGTCTTGAGAGGTAAAGCAAATTGTCCATAGGCGCACAGCTAGTTAGACAAAATTGTCCTCTGTGGTTTCATTCTTAAATATAATAAGAAATGTTTCCCCTGAAACATCTGGAGCTTCCTTTAATGGTATTTAAATTATATGTCTGCAACCAGGAGTCTCAAATCACAATCTTGAAACTAAACATGATTTGTAAAGAGCTCATGATTACAAGATCAAAAAGACTACATTAATATGACATCAGCTCATTAATTTGTACCTTCGTTTCTGCCCTCCTGCAATTTAAAAATAGCTCCACTGATTATGGCAAGGTTTTCTTCCTTTTGGAAGGAAAAAAAGGTAGCATAATTGAATTTTTCAAAGTTATCTTTGATGAACATTTAGAAGCTCAGAGCCAAATCCTATCTGGGAAAATTTTAAATTCATCTGTACAAAACTGGAGAATAACACCAATTTGACAAGAGATGTGGATTTGAAGGTGCTGCTATACATTTCAAAAATTACCATCTAGGAGTTATTTTAGGGCCAATGTGAGCAGTTATTTGACATTTCTCTTTTTGGCTTCTTTGTGCCTCTCTGATCTTCCTGAGAACTCAGCATTATTTTAAGTAGATATGTCCAAAATCTGAAATTCTAGGTATTTATAAGTAAATGTGTTGCAACTTATGAGGCTAGCTCTCCCTGTCAGTAATTAGATCAGCCCATTTTACATAGAGAGCATAGGAGGAAATTTTCATATAGTTTATGATAGGATGTCTTTTGCTGTTGTCCGAATATAAAGTGAACTGCTTTATTTGTATTTAAGGAATATGCCAAGAGAACTCTCTTATGTGGGTTAGGAAACTCTGAAGGTTTATTGCTTTCTCATCATTTTGTTACTTTATTTACTTATTTTCCTCATGAAACACATTCTCTCCTACATCAGGGTCACAGGAACTGCTATTTTCTCTACCTAGGAAGTCCCTCACCCTGGCCCTTTTCATGACTGGCTTTTCTTTAGATGTCAAGGCCTTTCTCAAGTGCTACTTATTCCTGGAGGCCTTTGCTGACTTCTCACATGAAGAGAATCCACAATTCCCAGCCCAGTCACTTTCTCAAATGAAAAAGTGACGGTCATACAATCTTTCCACTGCTTCTTCGTATAGTGTGTGTTATGACTGTCCCAGCCTTTATCTGTCTTGTTTACTGGTATATTCCTAGAGCCTAGACCAACACAGTACACAGAGTAAGTATTGAATAAATGCAAACTTCTAAAGGACCAAACATTAGAGTATGTTCTGGAAGAAGAATATTACAAAGTCTATCTGCTGACCTTATTCTGAGACTTTTGTTATCGGATTTATTTTCCTAGATTTTATCAATCATGGATACCTTCTGGAAGTAAGAAGGCAGAAGATGCATGCTTTCACTTTCTGGGACAGAGAAAGAAGTTTAGAAGGAAGCAAGGGCCTTTCTTACCACTGCTTTCAAAAATACTCTAAAAATACTTTAATACTCTATTAAAAAATACTAAACACATTCTGATACTCTAAGAATAGAGTCTTTCAATAGACAATAATGAACAAAAGAAGTTATAAGTTATTGAGAACTTACCAGTGTGAATATTTTGGATATGTTAACTCAAGAAAAAAACGAAATAGGTAATATTATAATCTCCATCTTGTCGATGAAGATTTTGATATACAGAATGCTAAAATATCTCACACATATCCCTTGTCATTTACCTGTAAGATGGTAAATCTTTGGAATCTTTATATTTTGTACTTATCTACTTTACTATTGGATTTCCCAGGTGGTGCTAGAGATACAGAATCCACTTGTCAATGCAGGAAGAAAGAGACCCTGGAGGAGAGCATGACAATCCTCTCCAGTATTCTTGCCTAGAGAATCCCATGGACAGAGGAGCCTGGAGGGCTACAGCCCATGGGGTCACAAAGAATTAGACATGACTTAGCACCCAGCACCCACTTTACTACTATGCTTCTCCTCACTAAGACATACACATAGCAAAAATAAAAATTTTAAAAGTAAGGCTTTGTAGTTAAGAGTTGATAGTTATAAACACCAAGATTTTCCTATGCACCTTAGCTTTCCTTTCTTAAAAATTTATTTATTTTCACTTATTTGAAAGTGCCAGGCCTTAGTTGTAGCATGCAGGATCTTCAGTCTTTGTTATGACATGTGAGATCTTTAGCAGACAAACTCTTGGTTGTAGCATGTGGGATCTAGTTCCCTGACCAGAGATTGAACCTGGGCCCCCTGCATTGGGAGCATGGAGTCTTAGCTCCTGAACCATCAGGCAGGTCCCTAATCTTCCACTTTTCTATTTGACATAATGTGAGCTCAGTGTAGGGAAAACACAGAGGATAGAGCTGCACTCTGGAAATTGCATCAAGAAAGCTGTTACCTCTTCAAGGTTCAGAGGGATGGCTAGAAGGAGAGGCTAATACACCTAGAAGGAAAGAGTTACACAATGTGATTACTTTGAGAAGGACCATATTACAGATTAAGGGCCAGCCCGCCTACTATGATACCATACAAAAGCTGAGAGCAGAATAAATAATTTCTCTTAAAATGGATTACCCAAAAGTTAGATACTGGAAGTAAAATTCATATTTAAGTGATTTATTAACAAAATGCCCCCAGAAGAAAGCAATAATGTGGGGAAAAGAAGTCAAACAAGAGTACTACTTCAAGCAAAGTTAAAGCTTCAGCAGACCTGGTAGGGAAGTATGGTGTATGAACTATGCCTCAGAGTTTTTACTGTCTCAGGACAAAATAATTGGGCTTTCCAATTTCTGAACTAGTTGAACATTAATTAGGCATCAACAATAAGCACCTGCATTTGTAAGATTTCCCCACTTTTCAGCACATATGGTTGTATGAGTTTCCCTGGGCTGCCATAACAAATGGCAGACTCAAACTGGGAGACTCAAGTTACAGTAATGTATTTTCTCATAATTTCAGAAGCTAAATTCCAATAGTAAGGTATTGGCAGGTTTTTTTTTTTTTTTTTTTTCCCCTGAGATCACTCTCCTTGGCTTGCAGAAGGCCATTTTCTTCCTGTATCCTCACGTGGTCTTACCTCTGTGTGTGAGCATCCCTGGTGTTTCTTTGCATGTCTAAATTTTCTCTTACTGTGAGGACATGATTCAGATTGAATTAAGACCAACATTGGTGGCCTCATTTTAACTTAATCACCTCTTCAAAGGTCCTGTATCCAGATACGTCACATTCTAAGGTGCTAAGGGTTAGAGCTCCCATATATGAATCGACCTATCATATTAGTCAAAGTAGCTGTATTATTCTTAGGATAGTCCTCCATGGAAAGCAGCCCATTAAAAGTAAAAGTACACATAAGCTAAGGATAGACACACACAAACAGTGCAAGAACACATGAATATATGGACAAAGAATAACAGTTAAGTATCTGCCATACTGCACTGTAATTGTAACACTAAGTACCCAGATTTAGGACAGACTCTGCAAGGTGAAAACACAGTTCCTTCACATGAGAACCAGCCATGTGTTCTGTTGTTCCCAGGCCACTCACACTCTGACCAGTAGGCTGAAAATTAGGAGGATCCCATTAAACAGTCAGCTTTGACAATGCACTGAAATAACTCAAAGATTCAGGAAGTTCCCCACTTATGATTATAGTGTTATTATGAAAGATACAAATGAGAGCCACTCTAAAAAAGGGGGGGGGCGTCTCTGAGAGGGTCCTAAACCATCATGTCCTATCCCTGTGGATCCAAGACTCATCACCCCCCAAACGTATGTTCCAGGAAGCCCTTCAACTTCAGATGGAAGCTCTGCCTAGCTTCAGAAGGCCAGGGTTTTATTTGTCTTTGAATCATTGGCCATATGATTGAATTTAATCTCCAATCTTCCTTGCCTTAAGGGAGGATGGGGGCTCAGGCTGATATTACTCAGCTCAAAGATCCACCTCTTGAATTAGATGATTGATCATTCTAGCGAGGCCACCACACATCCTGACTATCTAGAAATCCACCTTTCTAGAGGCCCACCATGAGTTAGTTTATTGGCATAAGCTCAGGTGTGGTCACAAGGGCCTACCATAAACAGTCCATGGTTTTACAAGTCTCCTCCTAGGAACTCCAGGTGAAGATCAGGCAAATTCTTTATTATACAACAGTAACCCAAAATGAATCTCCTACCTCCATCTGATCTTCTGCCCAGGCTTGCAATGGACCAAACAAAAAGGAAGCCGTATGAAATGTAGTTTTGGAGAGAGAACAAAAGACTGATGATGCTTTTATTTGAAGCAGGAGTAGAAAAGATGACTAGAGAGGTGAAGAAAGATGATGCATTCAGGATCTGCACTGATTTATCTATGCATTCTTAGATAGATCCTTCAGCTGATGCTTGGCATCCATTTTCAGATGATGAAATTCAGACCCAAAGACCTATACTACTTTTGACTTTAAGAATCAAGGTGCTATGAAGTCCTTAATTTGTATTCAGCCACTATCATTAAGAACCTAGTCAAGGCTATGGTTTTTCCAGTAGTCATGTATGGATGTGAGAGTTGGACTATAGGTAAAGCTGAGTGCTGAAGAATTGATGCTTTTGAACTGTGGTGTTGGAGAAGACTCTTGAGAGTCCCTTGGACTGTAAGGAGATTCAACCAGTCCATCCTAAAGGATATCAGTCCTGGGTGTTCATTGGAAGGATCTGATCTGATCTGACTACTTAAAAGTATTATATACATATATGTATATATATGTATACACCTCTAATAGCTCTCAGTTCAAAGTCATATCATCTCTGAAATGTAATGCTTGGCTAACGTCATCAGTTTTTTTTTTTTTTTCTTTTTCTTCCTCTAAACCTCAGGAATGTACATCCTGCATGAAGTCTTTAGAGGGGGTGGGGGGAGAATGACAGTGATGTCACAATTTAACTGAAATGGCAATTGTTATAAATAGTTCTGTAAAATAAAAACAGAACAGAGGTAATTGTTAAATTATTTGAATGGTATTCCCATGACCCTAACAACACTGTAAGTTCTCAGTTTAATAGGAATTCCTTCAGCATCTTAACAAAGAGTCTGGTACTTAGTTGGTTCTAAATTAAATAATTGCTGGATAAATAAAAGTTTCCTTACTGTGACTGCAGACAATGCAATTTCATTTTCTGACCATCCAATTTCTTATTAGTAATTTGAGGAGTGTCATACTTTCTTTAGAGGTTTGCTATAGTGATTAAATCAGTCCATGAATATGAACATTCTTCCCAAATGTAAAGGATTATAACAAAAGGATGATTAACAGAACACTCAGCTCAAAATAGATTTCTGAGAAATGACAAATGAAAGTCAGAGTACCCTTTCCTGCACTTTATACTCATTATTTCCCCTGGGCCTCTCTTTTTTGTATTATTAGTCCAGTCCTTCACCAAACTACACTACAATATGAGCCAGTCACAAGGAAAGTCAACAACTTACCTCACAAGCTCCTAAACTTATATTACCTCAACTTCAGTATGCTTGGTTGACATCTGTCAGGAAAAGTTCCATTATTGAGGAGAACCTGAGATATAGTTGGTCATCATTTTTTCTATAATGATTTTAATTACCCAAAATAGTAAGCATGATCTTATAGCAGTTGACTCTGAAATCTGAAGTCATACTGTCCCTACTAGCTGAGCTTCAGTAGGGAAATTATGTCTCAACCACGCAGTTTCCTTGCTGCAAAAATAGGAAAGATATACTATAATACATCTGAATACTCAGAACTGATTGAAGAATAAAACACAATATTTCAATCAGGTACTTAAATATAGAGTACCTTTGTGACTCTATCTTTGGACTATACAGTCCATGGAATTCTCCAAGCCAGAATACTGGAGTGGGTAGCCTTTCCCTTCTCCATGGGATCTTCCTAATGCAGGGATCGAACCCAGGTCTCCTGCATCATGGGCAGATTCTTTACCCGCTGAGCCACAAGGGAAGTCCAAGAACACTGGAGTGGGTAGCCTATCCCTTCTCCAGCAGATCTTCCTGACTGAGGAATCAAACTGGGTTCTCCTGCATTGTAGGTGGATTCTTTACCAACTGAGCTATTAGAGAAGCCTGTAATTGACACATAACTCTCAAAAAACCCCAAAAATCAGAATAGTAGTAAAAGACTGCAATAGACAATTGCAACATTTTATTTGCATTGCATTTTTATTTTGACTTTGATCTCTTTGAGGTGAAAAGATTCTTGGCTTGACCAAATTTCTTACAAACCTTCCCCTACATCCTTCCATCCAGGTCCTTGTAAAACTCAGTCTTAACGAGAAATCCCTGCCCCCCCCCCCCTGTAAAATACAGTTTAGCAAGAATCTCCTACCTTTGACATATGACACTCTCCCCCATCACATCTGATCAAAATTCCTCACTTCCTACAGATGGTATTGATCACTCTGGTCTGCTCTTCAGCAGGAATCCTGTTCAGTCAATTTAGTCAGAATTCCCCCAGACGTGATGGTGATGTTTCTTTTTAGTATGTTTTCATACAAAGAACCATCTTCTCCTTGGCTACATACTCTCACTGCCTTTGTTATATTGGGAATGGAGCACAGGAATACTCTGGGGTTTCTTTTCCCTTAATTCAAGAGTCTTGAATAAAATCTGCCTTCATAACCGTAATATCTGTCTGGCCCTGGTCTTCTTTGACAGGGAGGGAGTACACAATGGTATTATCCAAAAAAGTTTGCTGGTATGCTGTTGTTTTGTGTGCTTGTTGGTTTTGTTTTGTCTTACCATAGCAACATATATGCTGTTAAAAAAATGTGGATTGCAAAATTATAATAGTACATATCCATAATATAAAACTATTTAAAAATAAAATAACATAGAGTAAATTATTTAATAATACACAGTCATACAAGTGGGAAAAAAAAGAATGAGAACTATTTTGCTTTTAAATACTTTTGCAATTTGCAGAAGTCCTAAAATGGACTCACATTATTTTTCTTATTTAAAAATGTTTCATAAATCTATTGTAAAAATGTCATTCTGTGGAATTTTCAAAGAACATTTTATGATTTTAAATACAAAGACTATCAATAGAATGTTTTGAGGCTAAATAAGCACATATAATTAAACAAACTATTCTTGCATGTTTTTCATCAAGATTTCCTTTCATCCTGATTGTCAACAGAGACTATTAGAACCAGATAAAAATACAATAATTTAACTTGTGCATAATCAAAAGACCCCATACTGAATATGAAATTCTGCTGGCTGAATTCTGGGTATGTGTGGGAGGACCCCAGAGACTGTCTGCAGGTAGCTTATTATGTTCCTATCTATTTAGAAGTCCAAGCTAATGGTGCATACTACTTTAATGAGTAAATGAAAACCTATATGAAACAAATGGTCCATCAAATGGGGAAAAAAGAAGATACATTAACAGGTATTAATGCATCCTTAGTATTGAATGAAGCCAGTCTTGGATATATTCTTACAGCTTCTTGGAAACTCCCACAGGGAGCCAACTTTCTTGCATCATTCATTTTAACCTCTAGATAGTGATAATCCATCATTATGAAAGCAAGCATCTGAAAAGACTGCAATAACTTCTTATGAAGTCTTGCCTATCATTCATTTAAATGATAAATTTTGATACTGCTGATGACTGAACTGAAAAGAATTAAGAAGAAATAAATTTAAATTTGCTAGATGGTCAAGTTTTTTTTTAAACACTGTCATATTTTGACATTTGGATTGAAATGAATTAAATGGAATAATGCATTTTACTACATGTATATCTAAATTATAAATCTCAAACCAGTTCTGCAAAATCAATATAATTATCCCCATTTAAAATTGAAAAGATCAAGACTTAAAAGGAATGCCAGAATTGGCCAAGGTCATACAGAAACAAAAGGATGATCTAGTATTCCAATTTAAATCCATGTTTCTTAAATTTCTAAAATTTAGCTCCATTCTACATCTGCAAATGAGCAAATCATCAACCATTTATCTTAAGATATAAGAAAAATAAATTGGATCACTGTGAGCCAAGCTCTGTGCTAAAGACTTAACATGAATTTTCTTATTGCTACGCTTATGGTAGGCTATTTGACATATTATATCCCAAGGGAGGTGAGAAAGATAGTATCTCTATTAAACATCTCTGCCTATCTGAAAAAAGTGAATGAAGGAATTAATAGATGATATAGGTGAAGCCATTCAGTTCAGTTCAGTTCAATCGCTCAGTCATGTTCAATTCTGTGTGACCCCATGAACTGCAGCACAACAAGCCTCTCTGTCCATCACCAACTCCTAGAGTTTACTCAAACTCATGTCCATCAAGTCAGTGATGCCATCCAACCATCTCGTCCTCTGTGGTCCCCTTCTCCTCCCACCTTCAATCTTTCCCAGCTTCCGGGTCTTCTCAAAAGAGTCAGTTCTTCCCATCAAGTGGCCAAAGTACTGGAGTTTCAGCTTCAGCATCAGTCCTTCCAATGAATATTCAGCACTGATTGCCTTTAGGATGGACTCTTTGGATCTCCTTGCTGTCCAAGAAACTCTCAAGTCTTCTCCAACACCACAGTTCAAAAGCATCAATTCTTCGGTGCTCAGCTTTCTTCACACTCCAACTCTCACATCCATACATGACTAATGGAAAAACCATAGCTTTAACTAGATGGACCTTTGTTGACAAAGTAACGTCTCTGCTTTTTAATATTTTGTGTAGGTAGGTCATAACTTTTCTTCCAAGAGTCTTTTAATTTCATGGCTACAGTCAGCATATGCAGTGACTTTGGAGCCCCGCCCCCACCCCCAAAAAAGTGTGTCATTGTTTCCCATCTATTTGCCATGAAGTGATGGGACCAGATGCCATGATCTTAGTTTTCTGAATGTTGAGTTTTAAGCCAACTTTTTCACTCTACTCTTTCACATTCATCGAGAGGCTCTCTAGTTCTTTGCTTTCTGCCATAAGGGTGGTGTCATGTGCATATCTGAAGTTATTGATATTTCTCCCAGCAGACTTGATTCCAGCTTGTACTTCATCCAGTCCAGTGTTTCTCATGATGTACTCTGCATATAAGTTAAATAAGCAGGGTGACAATATACAGCCTTGACATACTCCTTTCCTAATTTGGAACAAGTCTGTTGTTCCATGTCCAGTTCTAACTGTTGCTTCTTGACCTGTATACAGATTTCTCAGGAGGCAGGTCAGGTGGTCTGGTATTCCTATCTCTTTCAGAATTTTCCACAGTTTGTGGTGATCCACACAGGCAAAGGCTTTGGCATAGTCAATAAAGCAGAAGCAGATGTTTTTTTCTGGAGCTCTCCTGCTTTTTTGATAATCCAACGGATGTTGGCAATTTGATCTCTCGTTCCTCTGCCTTTTCTAAATTCAGCTTGAATATCTGGATGTTCATAGTTCACATCCTGTTGAAGCCTGGCTAGAATTTTGGGCATCACTTTGCTAGCATGTGAGATGAGTACAACTGCGTGGTTGTTTGAGCATTCTTTGGCATTGCCTTTCTTTGGGATTGGAATGAAAACTGATCTTTTCCAGCTCTGTGGCCACTGCTGAGTTTTCCAAATTTGCTGGCATATTGAATTTAGCACTTTCACAGCATCATGTTTTACAATTTGAAATAGCTCACCTCGAATTCCATCACCTCCAATAGCTTTGTTCTAGTGGAATTTCCTAAAGAAACACTAGTGATGCTTCCTAAGGCCCACTTGACTTCACATTCCAGGATGTCTGGCTCTAGGTGAGTGATCACACCATTATGGTTATCTGGGTCATGAAGATACTTTTTGTATTGTTCTTCTGTATATTCTTGCCACCTCTTCTTAATATCTTCTGCTTCTGTTAGGTCCCCACCATTTCTGTCTTTTATTGTGCCCATCTTTCCATGAAAAGTTCCCTTGGTATCTCTAATTTTCTTGAAGAGATCTCTAGTCTTTCCCAGTCTATTGTTTTCCTCTATTTCTTTGCATTGATCAGTGAGGAAGGCTTTCTTACCTCTCCTTGCTATTCTTTGGAACTCTGTATTCAAATGGGTATATCTTTCCTTTTCTCCTTTGCCTTTCACTTCTCTTCTATTCATGGTTGTTTGTACAGCCTCCCCAGACAACAATTTTGCCTTTTGCATTTCTTTTTCTTGGGAATGGTCTTGATCACTTCCTCCTGTACTTGTCATGAACCTCCATCCATAGTTCTTCAGGCACTATGTCTATCAGATCTAATCCCTAGAATCTATTTCTCACTTCCACTGTATAATCATAAGGGAATGATTTAGGTCATACCTAAATGGTCTAGTGGTTTTCCCTACTTTCTTCCATTTAAGTCTGAATTTGGAAATAAGGAGTTCATGATCTGAGCCACAGTCAGCTCCTGGTTTTGTTTTTCCTGACTGTATAGTGCTTCTCCACCTTCGACTGCAAAGAATATAGTAATCTGATTTCAGTATTGACTATCTGGTGATGTCCATGTGTAGTTGCCTCTTGTGTTTTTGGAAGAGGGTATTTGCTATGACCAGTGCATTCTCTTGGCAAAACTCTGTTAGCCTTTGCCCTGCTTCATTTTGTATTCCAAGGCCAAATTTGCCTGTTACTCCAGGTATTTCTGACTTCCTACTTTTGCATTCCTGTTCCATACAATGAAAAGAACATCTCTTTTGGGTGTTAGTTCTAGAAGATCTTGTGGGTCTTCATAGAACTATTCAACTTCAGCTTCTTCAGCATTACTGATTGGGCACAGACATGGATTACTGTGATACTGAATGGTTTCCCTTGGAAATGAACAGAGATTCTCTCGTTTTTGAGATTGCACCCAACACTGCATTTTGGACTCTTTTATTGACTATGATGGCTACTGCATTTTTTCTAAGGTATTCTTGCCCATGGTAGTAAATATAATCATCATCTGAGTTAAATTCACCCATTCCAGTACATTTTAGTTCACTGATTCCTAAAGTGTCAATGTTCACTCTTGCCATCTCCTGTTTGACTACTTCCAATTCGCCTTGATTCACGGACCTATCTTTACAGATTCCTATGTATTATTGCTCCTTACAGTGCAGTGCTGGAGTGGTAGCTGCACAGTGCTGCCCCAGCAAGAGAGTAGGAGAGGTGAAATTGCATTTAGAATCAAACCCATGCCCTCCAGAGACTCTCAGAGGGCTGAAACACACCTTGTGCCCACCAGGATCCAGAGACCCCACAGAGACTGAGCCAGAACTGTGTTTGAGTCTCTCCTGCAGTGGTATGGGTCAGCAGTGGACTGCTGCAGGGGAAGGAGCTCTGGGTAAAATAGACCTGGGTATGGCATAAGCCCTCTTGGAGGGAGTCACCATTAACTCCACCATAGAGATGCCAGAACTTACACAGGACTGGGGAAACAGACTCTTGGAGGGCACAAACAGAAGCTTGTGCATGCCAGGACCTGAGAGAAAGGAGCAATGACCCCACAAGAGACTGACCCAGACTTGCCCATGAGTGTCCAGGAGTCTAGATGGAGGCATGGGTCAATGATGGCCTGCTGCAGGGTTGGGGGCTCTGAGTGTAGCAGTGCGTGCATGGGACCTTTTGAAGGAGGTCACCATTATCTTCATTACCTCCACCATAGTTTGGCCTCAGGTCAAATAACAGGGAGGGAACACAGCCCTGCCCATCAACAGAAAATTGGATTAAAGATTTACTGAGCATAGCCCCACCTATCAGAACAAGACCCAGTTTCCCCCTCAGTCAGTCTCTCCCATCAGGAAGCTTCCGTAAACCTCTTATCCTTTTCCAGCAGAGGGCAGACAGGATGAAAACCACAGTCATAGAAACTAACCAATTTGATCACATGGATCACAGCCTTGTCTAACTCAATGAAACTATGAGCCATGATGTGTAGGGCCACCCAAGATCGACGGATCATGGTGGAAACTTCTGATAAAACGTGGTCCACTGGAGAAGGATGGCAAACCACTTTAGTATTCTTGCCTTGAGAACCCCATGAATAGTATGAAAAGACAAAAAGATAGGACACTGAAAGATGAACTCCCCAGGTCAGTACGTGAGGCCATTAACTCTATTATCTGATTTAATCATAAGTTCCATTTGGACTGAAGAAAAAGTAATATTTTAATTTGCTCTATAGTATGTATAATTATATCTTATATTGTTGGTACTGAACTAAGTGACTTTCAGATCAGTTCAGTCGCTCAGTCATGTCTGACTCTTTGCGACCCCATGAATCGCAGCACACCAGGCCTCCCTGTCCATCACCAACCCCCAGAGTTCACTGAGACTCACGTCCATCGAGTCAGTGATGCCATCCAGCCATCTCATCCTCTGTCATCCCCTTTTCCTCTTGCCCCCAATCCCTCCCAGCATCAGAGTCTTTTCCAATGAGTCAACTCTTCGCATCAGGTGGCCAAAGTACTGGAGTTTCAGCTTTAGCATCATTCCTTCCAAAGAAATCCCAGGGCTGATCTCCTTCAGAATGGACTGGTTGGATCTCCTTGCAGTCCAAGGGACTCTCAAGAGTCTTCTCCAACACCACAGTTCAAAAGCATCAATTCTTCGGTGGTCAGCCTTCTTCACAGTCCAACTCTCACATCCATACATGACCACAGGAAAAACCATAGCCTTGACTAGACGAACCTTTGTTGGCAAAGCAATGTCTCTGCTTTTAAATATGCTATCTAGGTTGGTCATAACTTTCCCTCCAAGGAGTAAGCGTCCTTTAATTTCATGGCTGCAGTCACCATCTGCAGTGATTTTGGAGCCCAGAAAAATAAAGTCTGACACTGTTTCCCCATCTATTTGCCATGAAGTGATGGGACCGGATGCCATGATCTTCATTTTCTGAATGTTGAAAGTGACTTTAGTAGCCCAGAAATGGGATCAACAAGAAACATAGGCCATATTTCAGCAAAATGATCATGCTGATAAATGTTGCTCAGTGCTTATTTGTGTTTTGCAAAACAGTGCATCTAAATTTTCATCCTAACACTAATTTATCCTTAATCTATTCCTCAACATTTAGTGACACGCTCCTCCTCCTATCAAGCAGTTTCCACACTCACTATTCATTTCCATTTGGAAAAATATAGTAACTTTGTCACCTTCCACACTTCACAGATCCTTCTATCTGGAGTACCATTTTCCTTCCCTTTACCTAATATTGTTTTTGTTTTTTTTTTTCCAGAAACTCAGTCCAGTCTTCTTTATTTTTTCTTGAAGTGTGTTCCCCTAGCATCTTACTCTATAATGGTCTTCGTTTAATGGCTTATTTTTTCCTCTGTTCTATAATCCAACTGACGGCAGAGACCATAATTTGAGTTGATCATTCTTTCCCTAGTCATTGAAAATATTAAGAATGTACTAAATTACATTGAAGGTCTTATTGTAGTCTATAAAACAAACAACATAGTGGTAGATTTATTAAAGTTCCATACATAATTGCTGCCAATATCCTTAGGGTATTTCTATGGGGTAATGAGTCATATTTTCCCCATGCTAATATTATCATATTCTCCCCTAGATCCTTCAGTAAGGAATATAGTCTTCTTATTACCTTGGTTTCAACCTAGTGAGATTTATGGCAAATTTCTGACCTGTAGAGCTATAAGAAAATAAATTTGTACTGCTTATGTTACTAAGTATGTTGGTACTTGTTATGTAAGTTATGGAAAACTAATACATGATCACGGTATTTATTGTATTATAACGTCCTCACTGATCTAACAACCAGATTGTTAGCTTCTAGAAAGTAAACTAGGACACACAACTTGTTTCTACAGGGACCATGAATTAAGTATTAAGTTTTGACTATAAGGAAATTTTCATGCTTTCTGATCTAATATTAACACTTAGATCTCACCTGAAATTTCTGCTATTCCAGTGTTTGAGAATATCTCCAGTGGTTGAGAAGTCATCATCTATGGAATATGGTTAGTGTTTAGGAAACCACCATGGCAATTATAAGTCAGGAAGTAGCGATACATCAAAATAAACAAAAAATTTTAATTCCACTCATGGGTAAATGACCTAATTTTGCTATTTAGAATAAGCTGAATTACTTTTCATGACTTGGTTCATATTGAAACTATTGACATTTTCCTCTATAAATCCTATCTTCAGTCTGAGCATAATTTTTCATTCAGTGGCTTCTTATATGTCACAGGTTCGAACCTTTCCCCATGCAGCTAAAACACCTTTGGGTAGTCTCCATTTTGGTACTGTCTCTTTTACATTTGATATGCTGACTTATATAACATACATACAATACATAACATAAATTTCTGAAAACATGAAAAAAAAAGTTCTCAGAGTCATAATAATCTTAGTAAGAGCTAAAACGCAACCCATACCCTGGGGGCCAAAAGCAGGGATACTAACTAAGATGAGGACTGAAATGAGCCAGATACCACTGATGATGGATTAGAGAAGGATAATAGCAATAAAGGATGAGACAGTAGTAAAACTTAAGGTATTTTTTAATAGCATAACAAACAGAAGGTGCTAATGGGTTAGATGCATTGTGTGAAAGCTAAAAACACACCAGTGATATTTTCAAGTTTTAAGGATATGATGTCCTGAAAGGTAGAATTGCCATTTTACTGACATGCTGTTGCATGGAGCAGGATTATGCTTAGGGAAAAAATCTAAAAATGGGACTTTAATATGTTATTTTTGAAATATCTATTACTAATCCAAGTGGAGATTACAGAATGAAGTTGCATACACAGTCCCAAGAAATATCAATGTTGGATATATATTGTAAGCTGTCAGTGGATGTAAGATTTTTTACAGTATGAGACTAGATGTGGAACTTATTAGTTATAGGTAGAAAAAGAGACCTAATGCCTCAAACCTTCACACTATAATGTTCAAGTATCTATTTGGAAGATCCAACAAGGGATAAAGAATAGCTATAACTAGCTAGAAGAACAGCCAAGAGAATTTTATACAAGAAGTCAGTTGAAAAAAAAAAGGTGTACAAACCAATTGACTGCTGATGATATATTAAATAATAAATTTAAATTGATCTTTGGAAGTGATAACATTCTTATTTTAAGAGGTTTATCAATGAAACTATGGAGGTAAATCAGTTCAGTCACTCAGTCATGTCTGACTCTTTGGGACCCCATGGATTGCAGCACACCAGGCTTCCCTGTCCATCACTAACTCCCAGAGCTTGCTCAAACTCATGTCCATCAAGTCGGTGATGCCATCCAACCATCTCATCCTCTGTCATCCCCTTCTCCTCCTGCTTTCAATCTTTCCCAGCATTAGGGTCTTTTCCAATGAGTCAATTCTTTGCATCAGGTGACCAAAGTATTGGAGTTTCAGCTTCAGCATCAGTCTTTCCAATATGAATATTCAGGACTGATTTCCTTTAGGATTCGGCATTCATGAAGGTGAATGCCAAATGTCTTACCGAAGTGTGTTTAAAAGATGACTGGAAGAGAGGAGTTAACATCAGAAGTTAAGCATTTTTAATGGTTTTAAATTTAAAAAGAGAAAATAAATAGTGTAGTAGTTGGAAGGAGATAAAGTACACAGAGATTATTTTTCGTTTTAGAATGAAGAAATTATAGCTCCTCTGTACGCCACTGAGAAAAACCTAATAAGGGGGAGGGATGGATGATTGAAAGATTGACACAACAATTGCTGGGGTGACTTATTTATGTTCTTGAATAATGAAGGAGATGGGAATTTGTGCAGGAAATGAAGGGGCTGGCCTGAGAACAATGAGGATTTTATTCACAGGAACAGGAAGAAAAAATAAAAACAGGGTATACTGTTAGAGATGTACAGAGTTAGCAACTATGGAGTTGCCAGTATGTGGAAGTTATCTTCAAATTGTATGACTTGTCTCAGTGAAACAGGAGCCCAGGTCATAAACTGAGAGTAAGGATTAAAGATTAAGTAAAGAGGAAAGGATGTAAAATACTTATCTTGGGTAGTGCAGTAATGAATGGATTAGGGAAAAGACTGCCAGGAAGCCCATAAGGGCTGGGATCAGGGATGTGAAAGGGAAAGAGTCAACATTACTTGTTTCAGTTGAGCCATCTGTAGCTGTGAAGCTGCAATATGCATGGGTGACGTTTTCAATTTAACCAGGTTGGTAATTCATTCCATCATAAGAGGGTGAAGAAGTTTTAAGTGTTTTAATTGAGCTGCATCGAAACGGCCTGTCCAACAATGTTTGCCACAACCTTATCCTTTTTTACCTCAGGACATTTTCACTGTTGTTGGTTTTCTCAGTTGCCTACTCTGTATCTTTTTAAAGACTTGCAATTACAGAGGCAAAAGTAGAGTCCAGAGTCATTCTCAGAACTAGTGACCCCTATTTCTGCTTTATTGACTATGCCAAAGCCTTTGACTGTGTGGATCACAATAAACTGTGGACAATTCTGAAAGAGATGGGAATACCAGACCATCTGACCTGCCTCTTGAGAAACCTCTATGCAGGTCAGAAAGCAACAGTTAGAACTGGACATGGAACAACAGACTGGTTCCAAATAGGAAAAGGAGTACATCAAGGCTGTATATTGTCACCCTGCTTATTTAACTTCTATGCAGAGTACATCATGAGAAATGCTGGACTGGAAGAAGCACAAGCTAGAATCAAGATTGCCAGGAGAAATATCAATAACCTCAGATATGCAGATGACACCACCCTTATGGCAGAAAGTGAAGAGGAACTCAAAATCCTCTTGATGAAAGTGAAAGAAGAGAGTGAAAAAGTTGGCATGAAGCTCAACATTCAGAAAACTAAGATCATCACATCTGGTCTCATCACTTCATGGGAAATAGATGGGGAAACAGTGTCAGACTTTATTTTTCTGGGCTCCAAAATCACTGCAGATGGTGATTGCAGCCATGAAATTAAAAGATGCTTACTCTTTGGAAGGAAAGTTATGACCAATCTAGATAGCATAGTCAAAAGCAGAGATATTACCCTGCCAACAAAGGTCCATCTAGTCAAGGCTATGGTTTTTCCTGTGGTCATGTATGGATGTGAGAGTTGGACTGTGAAGAAAGCTGAGCCCTGAAGAATTGATGCTTTTGAACTGTGGTGTTGGAGAAGACTCTTGAGAGTCCCTTGGACTGCAAGGAGATTCAACCTGTCCATTCTAAAGGAGATCAGTCCTGGGTTTTCATTGGAAGGACTGATGCTGAAGCTGAAACTCCAGTACTTTGGCCACCTTATGTGAAGAGTTGACTCATTGGAAAAGACCCTGATGCTGGAAAGATTGGGGGCAGGAGGAGAAGGGGATGACAGAGGATGAGATGGCTGGATGGCATCATTGACTCAATGGACATGAGTTTGAGTGAATTCCAGGAGTTGGTGGACAGGGAGGCCTGGTGTGATGTGATTCATGGGGTCGCAAAGAGTCGGACACGACTGAGCGACTGAACTGAACTGAACTGAACTGAAGATCCATTCACTGTCTTCTTTATAGTAACCTATTTCGTTTTAAAATAGATTTTTCATACATCTGAGGCAAAATTTAAAATTACAATTGCAGAGTAAAAAGAGATCTTCATGCCCTTATCTTTCATCCAATCTAGAAACATTTAACCATTTCATATAATAATCCTCATATATATAACTTATTAGGATTTAATTGTTTGTGTTTTATATATGTAGAGTGTCTTTAATATAAAATTATTTTTAAATAATTCGAATTAAATTTTAATTTAAAATAAAATTATAAGAGCAGATTCTGCACAAATACATGTAGAGTGTCTTTAAAATTTGTGCAGAATCTGCTCTTAGAATTGAATGAAAGTCACAGTTCTAAAATCACTTAATATTCCTTTCAATTAATTAAATAGCTGAAGATCACCTTTCCTGATTAATATAAAAAAGTTTCTTCCTTCCTATTCAGTTTTTTTACATCTGTATATGTGTGTGTGTATATATACACACACATATATATATAATTTATAATATGTGGAATAACAAAATTGTATACACATTTATATACTTTTAAATTTATTTCTCTATTAATATTAATTTTGAAAGTAAGAGTGAAAAATATTTCAGTTATCTTCACTTGATTCACCTGATTTTACACAGAATATTCCATACACTATTTCATACTCTGAGAAAGAGTTATTCTTCATTATTTACATTAAATCATGCTGAAATATCTATTATTAAAGTCTATTTTTTGTTGCTGTAGGTAGAGAAGTCCTTCAAAGAAGCAGTCACACATCTAGAGGCAAAGTAAAGTGTCCTTGGAAAAATAATTCTGTGAATATTAACAGAAAATGTTGATCTGGATTTTTATTCATGTTTTTAATCAATGATTTTTTTTTTTTTTTTTTGGTAAGTCACCTATCTAGGGAAATTGCTTGCTACAATTTGACTTTGACTCTGAACAAAACATGTTTCTGTAGGAAACATTTTTTTAAAATTCTATATTCATCCCTTTTGTTGTTAAGGTAAAATTCCCATAGCATAAAACTGATCATTTTATAATAAACAATCAATGCAGTCATTCCTTTTTATTGATAACTCACCTTAAGCTAGACTGTGTGCTATGCAAAGGACAGAAGTAGGGAGAGAATTGGAATTCAAAATATTGGGCCCACCCATTAAAAAATACTTTATCTGGAAGCATTTCCTAATCCCCCTTCACTCCTGATACATCATCTTCTATATTCCAAAATAAGCCATATTCCTTAAAATACTATGTTATTAGGAATGTGTATATTTCTTGCCATTAAATGGACCTGGAATAGGAAAGACTACCATCAAGAGAATGGTGGTCTTTCCATGATATCAACAGAGTTAATATTGAATAAATGTGTTTTAAATTTCTGTTAAGTTTTATACAGAGGGATTAACAAGATAAAGTGAAGTGAATGTCGCTCAGTTGTGTCTGACTCTTTGCGACCCCATGGACTATACAGTCCATGGAATTCTCCAGGCCAGAATACTGTAGTGGGTAACCTTTCCCTTCTCCAGGGGATCTTCCCAACCCAGGGATCAAACCCAGGTCTCCCACATTGCAGCCGGATTCTTTACCAGCTGAGCCACAATGGAAGCCCAAGCATACTGGAGTGGGTAGCCTACCCCTTCTCCAGGGGATCTTCCTGACCCAGGAATTGAACCAGGGTCTCCTGCATTGCAGGTGGATTCTTTACCAACTGAGCTATGAGGGAAGCCCAACAAGATAAACGGAGAAGGCAATGGCACCCCACTCCAGTACTCTTGCCTGGAAAATCCCATGGACAGGGGAGCCTGGTGGGCTGCAGTCCATGAGGCCACTAAGAGTCGGACACAACTTCACTTTCACTTTTCACTTTCATGCATTGGAGAAGGAAATGGCAACCCACTCCAGCGTTCTTGCCTGGAGAATCCCAGGGACAGGGGAGCCTGGTGGGCTGCCCTCTATGGGGTCGCACAGAGTCGGACATGACTGAAGCAACTTAGCAGCAGCAACAAGATAAAAGACAGAAGTAAAATAAGATCCCAAAGTGCCTAACCTCATATGGATGTTATTAGGTGGCATAGGTTATCAGTATGTTAGAGCTGGGCTAATCAATTTGATGCAAAATTGGTGCCAGTCCTGTTGCCAATTCATGATACGGTAAGTATAAAAATTAGGGCCAGGAATTCAGATATGTGCATAACTATCTTGAAAGAGTGATACATTGACTGGATCTAATCTTACCTGCCTCCTAAGAAATCTGTATGCAGGTCAAGAAGCAACAGTTAAAAGCAGATACATAACAACAGACTGGTTCCAAATTGGGAGAGGGGTATGTCAAGGCTGTATATTGTCACCCTGCTTACTCAACTTATATGCAGAGCATACATCATGCGAAATGCCATGCTGGATGAGGCACAATCTGGAATCAAAATTGCCGGGAGAAATATCAATAACCTCAGATATGCAGATGACACCACCCTTATGGCAGAAAGCAAAGAGGAACTGAGGAGCCTCTTGATGAAAATGAAATAGGAAAGTGAAAAATCTGGCTTAAAATTCAACATTCAAGAACTAAGATCATGGCATCCGGTCCCATTAATTCAAGGCAAATAGATGGGGAAACAATGGAAACAGTGATAGACAATTTCCTTGGTCTCCAAAATCACTGCAGATGGTAACTGCTGCCATGAAATTAAAAGACACTAGCTCCTTGGAAGAAAAGCTACAACCAACCTAGACAGCATATTAAAAAGCAGAGACATCACTTTGCCGGCACAGGTCTGTCTAGTCAAAGCTATGGTTTTTCCAATAGTCATGTATGGATGTGAGAGTTGAACCATAAAGAAAGCTGAATGATGAAGAATTGATGCTTTTGAACTGTATCTTTCCCAGTATTGGCTTCTTTATTTGTAAATTTTTTTAAATTCATTTTGATGGGTTACTGTGGGATTTTAAAAGTTAAGGAATAAGATTAAAAAAAAAACACTCCAGTTGTTTCATAGTTTTGTCTGTTAATTTTTGCTTCGTAGACCATTTTCTTGGCAATATGAAATGTGTTACCTTTTGTGAAGACTTCTGAAATCCTTCAATTTCCTTCTCCTACTAAAACTTTTTAGATAACATGTCCCACAACAGTTGTACATAACTGCAACGTTTACTGCAATTGTTGTACACACACACAAAAAAAATAAAGAATACAATGCGTACTCCAAGGCACAATTAAATTCCTAACAAAAATCATCTGGTACCATCCATCTTTGTATTATAAAGCCTAACTAAAATGCAAACACACTCTGAAATTAACACTAGAATTTTGAGAGGGAAAGAAGTTTGAAAAAAGAGAAAAAAGGAAATTTACCATCCAGGAACTTAAAAATAAGTCATGGAACCCAGGTTCAAATAACCACTTTGGAGAGATAATAAACATTATTGTGCCTTGATACTCTCATTTATAAAACTGGATGATAAATGATATAAAATTATATGCACATACAGTTTTGGGCTTGTGTGTGTGTGCACACACATGCATGAGAGAGAGAAAATAGTTTAAAAACATTTCCAGACATTGCTGAATACTCTTTAAAGAGCAAAACTGCCCCCAACTGAGAGCCATAGCTGTAGTAATTTGCAAAGCTCCCAGCGAGGCTGATGCTGTTGGTCCAGGGTCACACTTTAAGAAGCCTGCTCAGAGAATCAACTCAGAAGCCACCTCTCAGTTCAGCTGTGAACAGGTGACATACTCCCTCCCCTCACTGTCCTTACAGGTACACTGTTGAAGCTCTTTTTCTTTGGCTACTGCCTTCAGAGGACACTCACCCCTCCAAGCTGAAGAAAAAGAGACATGTACTTCCATCCTCCTCTTTTTAGCTCCAGAAAAGTTTTTTTTGCCCTATGCCACCACTTTAGTACAGACAGATGACCCTTTAAGTATAAGATGCTGGCTCAGGTGTTTATTCCACTGACTCCTGAGATAAGTTACCTTCTCCTTTATGGGCACCTGGGGATGGGGGTGATGGTCTTTCTAAAATACATATCTATTATGCCAGATCCTTGCTTCAAAGATAATCGCTGACAGTCACCTACTAGACAGAGTCTACATTCTTGATGTGTTAGTTTCTGACTTGCTTTCCTTAGGTACCACCACTCTCTGTTACAAATATGCTCTGTATTTGCCTTGCTCTCTGACACACAGCACTCTCTCTGAGTGGCATACAGACAAAAGGCATGGAAATGGGAGTTAAAATCCATATGCTTTAGTCCAAATATTGTTGATTTGTTGTTTCATTGCTAAGTCATTTCTGACTCTCTGTGACCCCAAGGACTGCAGCATGCCAGGCTTCCCTGTCCTTCACAATCTACCAGAGTCTGCTCAGATTCATGTCCACTGAGTCAGTGATGTTATCTAACCATCTCATCCTCTGCTGCCCTCTTCTTCTTTTGCTGAAGGGGAGGAGAATTTGCAACCCCCAAATATGCTCTGACCTAAGGATTATTCTGGGGCTTCCCGGGTGGCTCAGACAGTAAAGAAAATGCCTGTAAAACAGGAGACCTGGGTTTTATCCCTGGGTCAGGAAGATCTCCTGGAAAAGAGAATGGCAACTCACTCCAGTATTCTTGCCTGGAGAATTCCATAGACAGAGAAGCCTTCAGGCTACAGTCCATGGGGTCGCAAAGAGTTGGACATGATTGAGTGACTTATACTACTACTAACAATTATTTTGAGCTTATTATTTTTAAGAAACTCCAGACACAGAAGCTCTAAAAACCAAATAAAATTTACCTTTTTACTGTAAATTTACATTTATAAAGGAATTCTCCATTTGTAAGTGTATTCTCTTTTTTTCAGGAAGAGCAGGATGACTCTAAATAGCAAGAAACTCTTATCAATGGAGAAAGAACTATTAAAAAAAAAAAAAAACTGTATGTGCCATGCAGCATGTGGATCTTAGTTCCCTGTGTGTCATACTTAGTTGCTCAATAGTCAGCTCTTTGCAACTCTTGGACTGTAGCCCACCAGGCTCTGTCCATGGGGTTTCTCCAGGCAAGAATACTGGAGTGGGTTGCCATGCCCCCTTCCAGGGGATCTTCCCAACCCAGGGATCGAACCCAGGCCTCCCACATTGTAGGCATATTGTTTACCATCTGACCCACCAGAGAAGCCCAAGAATACTGGAGTGGGTAGCCTTATCCCTTCTCCAGGGGAACTTCCCAACCCAGGAATCAAACCAGGGTCTCCTTTTTCATCCCCTAAATTGCTAATACATTAGAGATGTGACTCTGTATAAGCCTTTTATCCCTCTTTGACTGATGAAGAAACTGAGTCACCTGAAGGGTAATGACACCAATCTTGTTATATAGGAGGTTGTATATAAGCTTTCATCCTCATTAGCTCATCTGACCTACTTAATCTATATAAACAGATAAGGTGGTACCTATTACATTTCATGTTCCCTGTTTAATGTTCTTTTATTGCTACAGTTTACATTGGCATTAGGAAATTATTTTTATTTATTTTATCTGAGGAACAAAGTGTTGCTCTCTTCCTCAAACTTTTCAGCAAAACCTGCTTTGAAGAAATAAAAATGAATTATTCTTTACCTGGACTAATTGAACTTTCTTTTGGATGTTTTTTATAGAGTCCCACATTCTCTGGGACTGGGAGCTGAGGAAAGGAGGAGAAGCTTCTCACCTGATCTTACCAAGAGACCTAAAATCAGCTCTTTCTTCCCTCCCTAAAGAAGACACAATAACCCAGAGTTTTACCTGCTTGATGCTCAGCACCTGTTCTGAACATCCCTTCCTTCCTGCCTTCAAAGACTCAAGTGCCAAAGGAGTGCTGAGAAGCAACAATGTCTGAACTTTGAAAAAAACTGTAGAAATTATATGCATGAAGACATTCTCTCCCCAGTCTACAAGAAGGCACAGCAACAATTAATTCTCATTTGAGACCTCTCAGGAAGGGAATAGTTAGACATCAAGAGACAGATGAGAAAAACAAATGGATTAGACTTACTTATTTTCAACTTCAAAGTATGATCAGAAATGATAGAATGTTTGGGCAGGGAAACAATTGTGCACTTTTCATTCCTGAGGCAGTGTTCAGAACAGAGTAAAATCAAAAGAAGCTAACCTGCCCCCCTTTTTTTTTTCATATTGTTAGAGCAGAATTACAGATTCAACTGTAGACTCACTTTATCTATTGCCTATCCCCTTCCCCAAAACAACTAATCATAAAATATTACATAATCTCCATTGCCTGAATACAACTTGTATATCATGGTTTTTAATCTTTCTGTGACATGAAGCAAATCGTGCATGGCTGTCTGAATTCTGATCCACAATCAGCTAACCTTTCTTATTCACGTCCTCCCTAATGCTAGACCTCTGTGTGAAAGCAATGTCAAAATATAGTTGGTATTGCTAAGAGACCTTTCTAAATTGGAGCTGAGAGGCCACTGAGCAAATGAGACTTTATGCATGTTTCAGCATGGATGGAATCAGAACTTGTAACCACTTATTGGCTTACTGCAAGCATCCAAAATACCAGCACCATATTTTGGAAACTCAAGATATTTATTGGATCCTTACGTAAATGGCATTGACATTCTGCTTCACTAAAATAAAAATTCAATTCTAATTTCATTGAATTATTTGTTGGAGGAGGCAGAGCTGAGGGGAACACCAATACCTATGCATCATCTAACCTACATGAGCGTTCCATGAAAAACATCAAGATTAATACTGAGCTTTGTTTGAATCACCAAACACTGAAGATCTATAAATTTCCATTTACTTATTTTCACTGGGTATTTTTCACTGATTTTTTTTTGTTACTAAAAATATCAGGAGGTTATAAATTTAGTGTGGAGAAAGTCATTTTATAATTAATAAAACTAATGAACTAGAAGCTTTATTTTTTAAAATATACCTTGTATATGTTCATACATTCAACATACAGTTGCAAAACATGCCATAAATATGGGTGCTTTGAAGTGGCATTACCATAAAAAACTGTTGCCTGGCACCTTTTGGTGACATAAATGGTTGCTGCTTCTCTGATATAATCAGAATTAAATGACTTCACATCAGATCACAGCTAGTTTGATCACTTACACCTCCATTAATTTTTCAAGCCTTTCTTTTACATCTCCTTTATAATTTATTCATCCCCTCCTTGGCTACAAAGAAATCTCAACAATGTCTTAAGCTTTGTGCCTCTTATTCTCCAATATTAGACTATTTGCCCTGCCCTGCTCTGTAAGCACGATCTAATATCCACCAAAAACTTTGAAGTAATGTTTGATGCATTCAAATTTCTCTTTATTTTCTAGAATTCAGAGGCAGTGATTGTATAGAGGGAAATTTCTGAAAAGGAACAAGGCCAATTTGAATTAAATTGGCTTATGTTTATGGTTGAAAAAACTTACTAATTTTTAAATAAAAACTTAAGGCTATAATGCATAAAAGAACGCTGGTGTTGATTGTGGGGAGGCTGAACATGTGAAGGGAGGAGATACATGGGAAAACTACATTCTGCTGAATGTCTCTGTCAATATAAAACTGCTCTAAAAAATAAAACCTTTAAAAATAATAAAAAATAAAATAAAAATTCTAAAGAACATGGCCCTAAGAATTAGGTGCATGTAAACCTCACTTGCAGAGAAGGCAGTGGCACCCCACTCCAGTACTCTTGCCTGGAAAATCCCATGGATGGAGGAGCCTGGTAGGTGCAGTCCATGGGGTCGCTAAGAGTCGGACACCACTGAGCGACTTCACTGTCACTTTTCACTTTCATGCATTGGAGAAGGAAATGACAACCCACTCCAGTGTTCATGCCTGGAGAATCCAAGGGACAGGGGAGCCTGATGGGCTGCTGTCTATGGGGTCGCACAGAGTCGGACACGACTGAAGCGACTTAGCAGCAACAGCAGCAGCAAACGTCACTTGAATCTTGAAAGGATTTTCTGGCTTAATTAACCAGTAATATCAGAGGAAGAGCTTACACAAATCCAAGAAAAACAGATGAGACTCAAAGTCTCAGGGACAGTAATCTGAAGCCTCAAAACATACAGGTAAAGCTGTATCTCCTTCATTACCATGTTTCTTCTATATGAGTCTCTCCATTTCTTTGAGTGATGGTCTAATTCTGTTCTACTAATTCTCTCCAGATGGAGAAAAATAGGACATCAGTCAGTCAGTTCAGTCTCTCAGTCATGTATGACTCTTTGCGACCCCATGGACTGCAGCACACCAGGCCTCCTTGTTCATCAGCAGCTCCTGGAGTTTACTCAAACTCATGCCCATTGAGTCGATGATGCCATCCAACCATCTCATCCTCTGTCATCTCCTTCTTCTCCTGCCTTCAATCTTTCCCAGCTTCAGGGTCTTTTCAAATGAATTAATTCTTCACATCATGTGGCAAAAGTATTGGAGTTTCAGCTTCAGCATCAGTCCTTCCAATGAATATTCAGCACTGATTTCCTTTAGGATGGATAGGCTGGATCTCCTTGCAGTCCAAGGGACTCTCAAGAGTATTCTCCAACACCACAGTTCAAAAGCATCAATTCTTCAGCTCTCAGCTTACTTTATAGTCCAACTCTCACATCCATACATGGCTAATGGAAAAACCACAGCTTTGACTAGATGGACCTTTGTTGACAAAGTAATGTACTCTACTTTTAATACGTTGTCTAGGTTGGCCATAACTTTTCCTCCAAAGAGCAAGCATCTTTTAATTTCATGACTGCAATCACCATCTGCAGTGATTTTGGAGCCCCCCAAAATAAAATCTGTCACTGTTTCCATGCTTCCCCATCTATTTGCCATGAAGTGATGGGATCACATGCCATGATCTTAGTTTTCTGAATGGTGAGATTTAAGCCAACTTTTTCACTCTCCTTTTTCACTTTTATCAAGAGGCTCTTTAGTTCTTCTTTGCTTTCTGCCATAAGGCTGGTGTCATCTGCATATGTGAGGTTATTGATATTTCTCTGGCAATTTTGATTCCAGCTTGTGCTTCTTCCAGCCCAGCATTTCTCATGATGTATTCTGCATATAAGATAAATAAGCAAGGTGACAATATACAGCGTTGACGTACTCCTTTCCCGATTTGGAACCAGTCTGTTCTAACTGTTGCTTTCTGACCTGCATAGAGATTTCTCAAGAGGCAGATCGGGTGGTCTCATATTCCCATCTCTTAAAGAATTTTCCACAGTTTGTTGTGATCCACACAGTCAAAGGCTTTGGCATAGTCAATAAAGCAGAAGTAGATGTTTTTTCTGGAACTCTCTAGCTTTTTCGATGATCCAGCAGATGTTGGCAATTTGATCTCTGGTTCCTCTGCCTTTTCTAAATTCAGCTTGAACATCTGGAATTTCATGGTTTACATATTGTTGAAGCCTGACTTGGAGAATTTTGAGCATTACTTTACTAGTGTGTGAGATGAATGCAATTGTATGGTCGTTTGATCATTCTTTGGCATTGCCTTTCTTTGGGACTGGAATGAAAACTGTCCTTTTCCAGTTCTGTGGCCACTGCTGAGTTCTCTAAATTTGCTGGCATATTGAGTGCAGTACTTTCACAGCATCATCTTTTAGGATTTGAAATAGCTCGACTGGAATTCCATCACCTACACTAGCTTTGTTCATAGTGATGCTTCCGAAGGCCCACTGGACTTTGCATTCCAGGATGTCTGGCTCTAGGTTGGTGATCACATCATCATGATTATGTGGGTCATAAAGGTCTTTTTTGTATAGATTTTCTGTGTATTCTTGCCACCTCTTCCTAATATCTTCTGCACTGTTAGGTCCATACCATTTCTGACCTTTATTGTGCCCATCTTTGCGTGAAAATTTCCCTTGGTATCTAATTTTCTTGAAGAGATCTCTAGTCTAGAGTAAATAAGACTGAAATGGAGAAGGAAATGGCAACCCACTCCAGTGTTCTTGTCTGGAAAATCACAGGAATGGGGGAGCCTGGTGGGCTGCCGTGTATGGGGTTGCACAGAGTCAGACATGACTGATGCAACTTAGCAGTAGCAGCAGCAAGACATAGAGAATAAAATAATTTAAAAAATCCAGTGATGTAGAAAAACTCTCTCTTAGTATCCAGGGATTGCCCTTAAGGCAGATCAGTCATTATCCATGCTTGGGTGATGTGCCTACCTACCCCTTTATCAATCACTGTTGCTGTGAGCATGGTACATTGTGATTACCCAAGGCTCTGCCCCATGCCTAAACTTGTGCCCAAAGATCAGGGTCTGATACTAGGAAGAGAATATGAAGTTAGGAAGAAAGCCAAAATAGCTTCGCTACCCCTTATATCTACTTGTATTTTGGGAAAATTACTAAAGCATGGTGGGTCAGTATTCTCATCAAGAAAGCAATTAAAATAGCTGTTTTTTTCCCCAAAAAAAATGAATACCAGAAGTCTATTTATCTAGTGATATTTGGGGTTCATCAAATTCTGAAATATCAGCATAATATAGTTTCCTTTATGTAATGTGTTTACAAACATAAGCAAAAAACAAGGCATATTGAACCATGAAGGCCGAAGTTTAGTGAGAATTACTCCTTAATTAAGTATCTAAGTATAACTAACTAAGTAACTAAGTATAACTAAGTATCTAACTAACTAAATATCTCCCTCTGGAATACTCACTTTCCACTTCATTGTGATTTATATCCATATATTAGTTAATTTGTTACTATTCTATTTTTTTGAAAACTGTTAAACCTGTTAATCTTAGTTTTGCAATTTTTAATAGTTTAATAGATTACTATTATAAGGTACTAATGAGAACAAAGAAATTATTTTTAAATAAAAGGGAAAGAAATTGACATCTATTTACTACTTAATCAGGATAAAAAACAGAACTCTATCTATAATGGTTAGTTACCGGTAATGCTGTCTTGAAGATTCTAAGGTTTCGTTTATTAGTCTTTTGACTTTAGAAATTCTATAAGTAAACAAGTCAATTTCCTCACATTCTTTATAACTGATAAATACTCTTGATGAGAGCATGCTGATACAAGTGTCTTCAATTTAAAGTCATCCTATGTTAAATACAATTTTATTGGCATAATCAAAACTATATTTTATTTGCTCAAACTTCATGTATATATATGACATCTCCTGAGTAAGTGGGTTTATATGCACTCACATTTATTTAAAGGCATCAGCTTTCTTAAGCAAAGAGTAAACAATAAAACTAAACAAATAAGTAAAAAAAATTGTAGCATCAAGTAAATGGCTTAAAATGAATAAAAACTATACAACATCAATATGATTTTTAGTTTATTTTTTAATACTACTGAACGGTAGGTACCAAGACACCACATGGCAACTATACTAATCATTTTCTTAACCTACACATATGAAGAAAACTACATGAAATCTATATACTATTTAAAGGCACTATAAATATATTCAAAATGCTACTTTTTCTAAAGATGTTTCCAAAAGAATGATTTTAGATTTTTAAAGGCCTACCATATTTGAAACTGTAAAACAAAGTATGCAATTTTAGTCCCTTCCTCCCAAATCTGTAATTCATATGAATGCAATTCTTTTCAACTTCTGAATTTCTTCTAGCTAGTCAATCCTCACACCAGAAACTTTTCAGGTTGAATACTAAATATAAAACAAAAAGTAGTTAATGTGATAAGAATTTCTCTATCTTAAAATGAATATCATCTTAAAAGGAAGGATAATTGACTCTTATCAACTTTTTATATAGCTTCCTAAATGCACAGAAACTTCTCTTTAATGATACACAAGAAAATCTTAACAATGTATGGTGGTGGTTTAATTGATAAGTTGTGTCCAACTCTTGCAACCCCATGGATTGTATCCCACCAGGTTCCTCTGTCCATGGGATTCTCCAGGCAAGATTACTGGAATGGGTTGAGATTTCCTTCTCTAGGGGATCTTCCCAACCCAGGAATCAAACCATGGTCTGCAATTTGCATTGCAGGCAAATTCTTTACCAACTGAGCTAGGTAGAACTTGGCATTGGTATCTGAAATGTTGGTCAGAGGTACATAAGAGTACACCTCTATAATTTTACAAAACTCAGAGTTTTCAAATATTTTATAGTTTGAAATGATTTCTTCTTATGACATTATTTAAGGCAGTAAAATTAGTAACACTGATTTTTGACCAAGTCTTATCAATACCATGAGTTGCAGTATGATTTAAAGACTGGTTTCCACATTGCAGACTGCACAGTTAGTATCTTGTTTCTAGGAATATGCTTTGTTTACTTAGTGGCCTGTACCATTAAACTGAGGGGTTGTCTTTAATTGAACACAATTAAAAAAACACCTTTGAGCAGTTCTCATGTTCCTATCCTATGCTGGGTCCTACTTCAAGGCTAAAATCCTGAGTGCAATAGACAAGGTCCTTGTCCTATAGTGTTGGGCTAACAGGGAGACCAAGAAGACACATACTAACTCATTAATTACAAATGGACACTGAAAGAGAATGTATAGATGTGCTATAGGAACATACAGAAGAGAGATTTAATCTTATCTAGAGGTTACAGAAGTATTCTTGAATACTTAAACTGTGACTTAAGGATTAATCACTGGTAGCCAGATGAAGTACATTGCAGTTAGAAGGAAGCAAACTGAAAGATTCCTGGCAGAAAAGGAGAATATTGTTTAATAAACTGAGAAAAAAGCCTCCTACAAATTGAACTATAAGCAGTAGCCTACGGTTTACCTGAAAAGAAGGGCAGGGGGCAGGTTTGAAAGAGGAATGCAAGTCATATCAAGAATTTTAGACTTGAAACAGCTGAAAGTCACTGAGTAATTGGAATGAGGGATACAATACACCAAAATAAACTTGTATAAGCTCTCTTGGGCTCACCTGCCAACACAGGAGATTGGGGTTCAATCCCTGGGTCAGAAAGATCCCCTGGAGTAGGCAACCCACTCCAGTATTCTTGCCTGGAAAAATTTCATGGTCAGGGAAGACTGGCAGGCTACAGTCCATCGGGTCGCAGTCAGACATAACTGAGTATGCACACAGGTGTGCAGATAAGCTCTTTTAAGAAAGCAAATAGGTCCTCACATGTTTGGGATTGACATGTACACACTGCTATATTTAAAACAGATAACCAACAAGAACCTATGTATAACATAGGACACTGTTCAATATTCTGTAATAACTTAAAATGAGAAAAGAATTTGAAAAAGAATCAGTTTAGTTTAGCCGCTCAGTCATGTCTGAGTCTTTGTGAACCCATGGACTGCAGCATGCCAGAAAAGATTGACGGCAGGAGGAGAAGGGGACAACAGGGGATGAGATGGTTGGATGGCATCACCGACTCGATGGACATGAGTTTGGGCAAGCTCCGGGAGTTGGTGATGGACAGACAGGGAAGACTGGTGTACTGTGGTCCATAGGGTCACAAACAGCAGGACATGACTGAGCGACTGAACTGAACTGAGCTAAAAAACACATAAAAAGCATACTCAGTTCATGAACTAAGACAGATAACAGGCCAGATTTGTATCTGAAAAATAATACATATGTGTATATGTACAACTGAATAATTTTGCTGTACATCTGAAACTAACACAACATTGTTAATCAGCTACTCCAATATTAAATAAAAACTTTTTTAAAAAGACAAGAAATACATATGCTTACTTCTCTATGTCCACTCCAAGCACAATGTCTGGCATAGGTTAAGTATTCAATTTACGGAGTTGTAAATATACTGGCTTTAATGCAGAAAAGTATAAATACTGAAAATATTCCAAATGAGTTTTTATGGAACCTTACTTTACTAGGGCCAATGGGACAAATTCGGCCTATCGTCTGTCTTAGTCCATGAACTAAGAATGCTTTTTATGTATTTTTAAACTCGGTTCAGTTCAGTTCAGTCGCTCAGTCATGTCTGACTCTTTGTAACCCCATGGACTGCAGCATGCCAGGCTTCCCTGTCCAATACCAACTCCCAGAGCTTGCTCAAACTTATGCCAATTGAGTTGGTGATGCCATCCAACCATCTCATCTTCTGTCACCCCCTTTTCCTCCTGCCTTCAGTCTTTCCCAGCATCAGGGTCTTTTCTAATCAGTCAGTTCTTCACATCAGGTGGCCAAAGTATTGGAGTTTCAGCTTCAGCATCGGTCCTTCCAGTGAATATTCAGGATTGATTTCCTTCAGGATGGACTGGTTGAATCTCTTTGCTGTCCATGGAACTCTCAAGAGTCTTCTCCAGCACCACAACTCAAAAGCATCAACTCTTTGGTGCTCAGCTTTCCTTATGGTCCAAATCTCACATCCATACATGACTACTGGAAAAACCATTGCTTTGACTAGATAGACCTTGGTCAGCAAAGTAGTCTCTGCTTTTTAATATGCTGTCTAGGTTTGTTATAGCTTTTCTTCCAAGGAGCAAATGTCTATTTTTTAACTAGATGAAAAATATTTTAAAGATTATTTTATATGTGAAAATTCAAATTTTATGAAACTTAAGTTTTGTTTTTATAAATAAAGTTTTATTGGTACACAGCCACACCTATCCATCTGCATACTATGATTGTTTTCACATTCAAACATCAGTGTTCAGCAGTGCTGACAGTTTGATGGGTATACAAGGCTAAAATCCATGACAACTGGCTCATTACTAAAAGAGTGTGCTGGCCTCTGTTGTAGATGCCGTTACAATTAAGTCATTTAGGACAAAGTCTTCTTATAGATATGTGCCTAGAAACATTTTTCTTTTTCTTTTTCAAAATTTTCTGTTTTTTAAACAGATACCTTTCCCAGACCTTTGTCTTACTTTCAGTGATTTCACTTGAGAGTTTTCACATTCAGCAAAAAATAACATGTGTAACTCTTAGTGTTCTGTTAGTTTCTTTGAAGCCTCCTTCAAGATCAGGTGGAGAATGAAGTCACCCACCCTAAAGCCTAACAGGTTGTGTAGGTTTTATTCTCCCTGAAGCATTGCTGAACCATCAGGGATCTGTTCTTCTCTTTGGTTTCTTGTGTCAAGCCTTGGAAATCCATGAGTCAATCTCAGTCCAGGAAAGTATGAATGAGATAAGCAGCACAGATCCAAAAGCATCTTGAAAGAAAAACTTTGGGAGAAGCATGGATGCTGATAAAAAGACCATGATCACTGCTGTCACCAATGTCTGTTTATGGTAGTTACATATAACATATGCAAACATCGAAGCTTTAAATTAAATACTCTTCCCCTTCCCCAATCTATTGGACTAAAAGGAATAGCAAACATACTGCACCCTCGCCTTCACTAAAGTGCTTTCAGTGCTTCCATGCAGATTCAACTGTGTTTTCCACAGTAAGTTTACAATTCAGAAACCAAAGGCATTCAACAAATATTAAGTCCTTCAGACACTGGACATATCCAGTATTATGGACATATCATAATATTCTTTTCCTTATTAGAACTCAATCCTGGCCATGGGTCATGAGCAATGATGAAGTGAATTTTAGGCAATAGCTCTGAATCCCACTGAAAGCTTAATCAAGGTTGTCTAGTATCCCAAAGTAGGTCAAAGGAGCCTTCTCCCAACTTCTCTATCTCCAGAGAAAAGAAACCTAGCCAAGTGGTTCTAGGCACAGACTCTCCTGCAAACTGGTTTTGTGGTCTAGCTGGAGAATGGGCTCTCCCAAGAGACAGGGAAGAATTAATCAGGACGTGGACCAGAAGCAGTCCACAAACCACAGCCCAGCTGTTCAGTGACCCTTTTTGATTACTCAGTCCCTAGTATCATTTTTAAATGAACAAGAAGCTTTTTTGTTGATCTCACTGATTTTTTTTTAATAACACTGTGTGTGTTAACAATGTTTATACTCATGTGACAGAATACAGATTTTGAATTTTGACAGAGAATAAATAAGGTCAGTGCTTGTTGATACCTTGTGCTAGAGATACCAACACATGCATACAAACTGTGAGAATATTCAGTGTAAAATTATTTGTCTTTTCAACGAACAGCTGTAGCTATGTGAGCTCAGTGATGCCAAGAGATTTTTTTCCCCTGATTTTTGTTTCCTTTGATAGCACATCACCCGGTGTATGAGGGAGGTAGGATGGTTGAAATTAACTGAATGCACAAATGGCTTATTTTACTTCTTTTGCCAAGAAAATGTAATTTTCACAAAAATAATGGTAATTATGACAATATCCAGATTATCTAAAACTCAGCATCAAGAGGTATCATTTTGATATTAGTATTGCTCTTATTAATGTCATGTACTATTTTATACTTAATGCTTATACTTCCCGTATATTACTTCTAAATAATGTTATGTTACTGTATATTAGAAATCTAAATAAATTTCCATTTTACTGTTAATATCAACATCTTCTTTCCTTTATACAAAATCCTGTAATAATAGAGTAATAAGATTTGCAAAATTTTACAAGGTTTTATTGATACCATACTGTCTGAACCTCACAGGAATTTAATATGGATATCCCAAGTCTATCTAAAAAGTGTACATTCTGAATAAGGCTAATATAACAAAGAGAAAACAGTGTTAGGTATTGTGATACTTTAATGAGGCCTCTATTTTAAGAACACCCAACACCATATTTATCGTAGCCCAAGTCATCCTGGGGAAAATAAAGTTTATTTTAAATATTTCCATCTTTATTTTTAGTTCTTGCAAATCATTTTGGATTTCTTATCTTCACTTAATAAGTGTTCTTGTGACATTTATCATGATATACTGGCACTAAGTCTCATATGACCGCTCCTTCCCATGTGTCTACCATGTTCAAATCAAATAACATAATTTTGCATAAATGCTACATACTAAGGGAAGAAGTGAAGTGAAGTCGCTCAGTTGTGTCCAACTCTTTGTGACCCCATGGACTACAGCCTACAAGGCTCCTCTGTCCATGGAATTTTCCAGGAAGGGTACTGGAGTGGGTTGCCATTTCCTTCTCCAGGGGATCTTCCCGACCCAGGGATCGAACCCAGGTCTCCCACATTGGAGACAGACACTTACCTTTTGAGCCACCAAGGAAGCCCTAAGGGAAAGGTGGGAAGAAAAGATAAAGTGTGCTCACTATTGCAAGAATGTTTTGCATAATAGAAAAGGGTACATACAATGTTACAAGGTTAATTGTGGTGTTGCAGAATCAGGGGCAATTGTGAAAGAAAGAATGAGATCAAATTCAAATTTAGCGTCTCATTGCATCAGTGAAGGATGGTACCAATAGCTCCAATTCTTTTTAAGAAATGTATGGCTGCTGCTGCTGCTGCTAAATTGCTTCAGTTGTGTCTGACTCTGTGCGACCCTATAGACTGCAGCCCACCAGGCTCCCCCATCCCTGGGATTCTCCAGACAAGAATACTGGAGTGGGTTGCCATTTCCTTCTCCAATGTATGGCTATGAATGAGTAAATCTGTAAAATGCATGCAATGAATCCTCAGTGTGCTCTTTATCTTTACCCAGGGAGCTCCATTTTTACCAAGAAACATTCAAACATTGTTGCAAAAAGGATTAGAATACTAAAACATGAGATTTTTGCTTCCTTAATATTCCTTACAAGGTCTTAGAAGGCAATACATCACACTAGTGTATTTTGTTGTTTTTTTTTAAACCCAAATTACACAAATTGCTTCAATCTCTGCTGGGCAATCACTGCAGAAGGATTCCCTAGTCACTGCTCTAAGACTACTGGTGACTGAGTACCCAGCATCATTAACCCTGATGGTACAAACCACCCTGTTTTTCAAGGGCTTCAAGGAAAAAGAAAAAGCTCTCTTGAGGAGTATTAATGTGGCTTTTTTTGGGTGACTTCAGAAAGTGGAATGAGGCCCAGAAGGCAGAAGTTATAAAGTTAAAACATATTCTGTTCAAAATGGAAGCGATGTCTGTCAGAGGAACCCTTTTTATTCCATTCTGACTTGTCTATCACCCCCTAGTCTATCTTTACTTTAATCAAGGCTTCTATCAAATATTTGAGTAAAATCCTTTCCTTTTTTCCCCTCCTCTGACCAAACTTAAATAAAGCAAGTACACGTTGAAATTTGTGTAATCTTCCCTAAAAATGCAGGCTTTCGTGCCTTTGAGCTTCTATGCCCACCAGGCTGAAAACTATTTAAGAGTTTTAGCAAGAAGCTAAATGTAACTAATGAGAGACATTAATTTTATTGGACCCCCCCCCCCCAAAAAAAAGAACCATTTTACCAACCCCATACTAACCAACCAAAGGGGGCTAACCAACCAAACCAAGCCTGTTAAGATCCCTGCTTGCCTCAAAATCTTTTTTTTTTCTAATGAAGTAAACACATAATAAGCAAACATATCAACTTTTAGAATCCTGTAATATTTTCATCTGTCAAGAAAACAAAATAAAATTTCCTCTCCATGTAAAGACTTCCTTGGTGGTTCAGTAGTAAAGAATCCGCCTGCAAAGCAGGAGACGCAGCTTCCATCCCTAGGTCAGGAAGAACCCATGGAGGAGGGTATGGAAACCACCTCCACTATTCTTGCCTGGGAAATCCCATGGACAGAGGAGCCTGAGCTACAGTCCTTGGGGTCACAAAGAGTTGAACACAACTTAGTGACCAAACAACAACAACATGCATAGACTGAAACTATTATTGAATTATTTGGCCGATAACAGCCACACAGGCAAGAAATTGTGGGTTTCAGTCTGGATTTAGCCTGTTTTGTATGATTTTTCTAGCTTTGCTTTCTTAAACTCACTCATTCTGAGTATAGGTTAGTCTCTCAGAAACTTTATAGGGTAGTTATGCTGATTAAGAGATAATAAATATAAATTGCTTGACTATAGACTCTTTCACCTATTTTTCTCCTTTAACTTCAAAAATTTATATTATTTATATTATATATATCAAACTGAAAGATTATATCTGTGCTAAGAACACTCAAAGCATAAAATGTTTATTGAAATATAGAAACTTATTTTTTAAATCTATAATTTTATTCTTCTTTTTCCACTAATTTGGGTATATCTTACATAGAATAAAGTGAACAGCTCTATGTACCTCTCTATGGATCTCTACATAGATCTACAATCATTAACTATCTACTAACAGATAAAGATTTTTTAAGTTTCCACCTGCCCAGAAGCCTCTAATCCACATCTTTCCAATAGGTACACTGAACCTTGTCCCCAAAAAGGTAACCAATATTCTGACTTGTATCATTAATTGTTTTGTCTATTCTTGAAAATCACACTAATGAAATCAAAGCTCATGTCTTCTTATGTTGTTTTTTTTTGGGGGGTGGGGGGTGTTAAGCATGGTGTCCACAAAATTCATTCATGAGTATTTAGTATTTTTAGTGATTTTTTTTCTTTTATTGCTAAACAGTAGAATAACTACTTTGATCCTAATACACACTTGACTGTTTGGGGAACTAATTGAAAGTATGGACAGACTTCCTACAGACTACCTCCTATACTCCTTCCCAGCACGCAGAAGTCTTTCTTTCTGATCCTCTCTGCTATTTTATCATGGTGAGGATAAGGTTTTATATTCCATCGCTATTATTATCAGAAATACCTCTCTCCCTGTATGTGTTTCAGCACCTCAAGGCCCATCAATTTCCAAATGAAAATTTATTATTTCCCTGATTATCTATCTCTATTCCTCTCCTACTCTATTCTTTATTATTTATCACAGCGACTTTATTGCCTGACATCACAGAACAATTCTGAATTAAGTTTGAAGTAAAGGCATCATACAAAACAAATCTGTTGTATTATTATCATAAAATTACACTTATGTCAAGACTAAGAAGAATATGGCAGTTGGTAATGAAAATGGGTAAAAATCTACAAATTTAACAGTGGTATTAGTGCACAGCTCACCAGTAATAAGCTCTTTTTAAAAATCTATTTCTTCAAATTCCGTCTGAGAATCCCAGAAGGTCCTTGCTACTGGGCAATTTTTTTTTTTTTAATGCTTCAGATGAACTCTCTAAACAACTTATTTTAATTGGAGGACATTACCCTAAGGAACATTTAAACCTAAACCACATTGAGAAGCTTCAGACTTAGAATATGCCTTTTGCTGAGGAAGTTGCAATTAAATCATTTCCCTCCTGGAGGCACTGCTTAACATGTCAAAGAAAGAAATCTCTCCTGGTGAGAATGAGTAAACCTGAGGAAACTGACCATCTGAACTCTACTGAACTTTTTCTTATATATTCTTTAGCTTTCATCCCGGACATATCTTTCAGTTTACAGAAGAATATCAGGTTAGATTTTAATAGCTGTCTCACTCCACTGGTATGTATAATGAGCAGGAGAAAAATGATGTACAACGAACTAGCTGATTGATTTTATGTCACTAGGGAGCTTCATAAACTTAAAGTTATTATTTTTCTCTCTGTTCACTAGCATTAACCTGCAGATAATATAACAGAGCCAAGTTTGTAAAACTTCAAGGATGTTTTCACTTAAAATTATTTGTAGGAATGGAAATAATTTTCTTAGAATTTCTTGAAATATTTTTATAGCCTATAATTATTTTATCAGATAAACTTTCTGGGGGAAAAACCAGCCTGGATTATTAAATAATGATAGCTACTATTTATTGAGCAATTATTATATGCCAGAACCTATGCTTTGTACTATATGAACTGAAATATATGAAATTTTCCTTATACTCTTGTGAGCTACCAATTCTCATTTTTCCTTAGAAGGAAGAGATCTGAAGTTCAGAAATGTCAAGCAAAATATACAAGATCACAAGTTTATTCCAATGGTTATGTTAGAGATATGACTCAAATCTCTGTTTTGTTTCATTTTTGAAAGCTTATGCTACCTAACTGTAATTATATCTCCAGGAAAATCTCATGGATGGAGGAGCTTGGTAGGCTATAGTCCATGGGATCGCAAAGTCAACTGACTGAGCGACTCACACACACACACACACACACACACACTTTTTGGTGTGTTAGAAAGAGTGAGCAGTTCTCCCATTTAAATATCCATGGGGATGAACTAGCTTCTAGCCAATAAGGAACTGGAAATTAATTATATTCTTTTATATCATTGATAATACACAAAAATTATGATAGTATTAACATACCAGAGATAATTTTGGGACTCATGTGCTACTGTTTCCTTAAAACTAAAGCTTATGTAACTTGAACTGTATTTCATGCAAAATTAACCACAAATTAATGCAGTGATAAGATATTTAGACACACACAAGAAGCAGTTTTTGATAGATTTGTTGTAAATGTGTCAGAAAAATCTGAGGATCTTTAAAATATATAGGCGAGAAAAAGAACAATAAAGGATAATAAAAAGAAGGAAAACTAAAGAGAAGAAAGGAAAAGGAAAGAGAAAAAAGAGAGAAAGGAAAAGATGGAGTGAAGCACTCAGGAGGAACATCATCCTTTGCTCTTACTGTCATTTATTTAAGTTGACCCCTTTGTTGCTGTTTTTCTTTTCCTGTATTCCTTTTTGATGTTGTTTTTTGATTTTTTTTTTTTAATCTGCTTTTGCGAAAGCAGCTCCTTTGCCCTTCCTGTTTGCCCACTGTTGTTCCTCTCAAACCTTAAAAGAACCTAATTATAGGAATGAGGTTAACCAGGGAATTTAACCTAACTCCTGACTTAATGCTCTCTTGAATGCACACCATGCCTTGCCTAACCCATTGATTATTTACCTAGATTAAAATAAACATGAAGAATTAAGTAATTAAAGAATGACTGGCTTTCTACCACAGGGCTAAGATAAATTACACGTGGGAAAGGTAACACCTGAAGAAAGAATCAGCCAGTCTGTATACATTGGAGAATGAAGCAGAATCCAACCTCCTACCTTGATGATTCACTGAGATTCTTCCCCCCCTTTTTTTCCTTTAAAGACTGTCAAGGTTGAGCAGAATCTTTGGATTTGGTCTTGGGACATCAGTCCACCTTCTTCCCAGGTTTCTGGCTTTTCTGATGAAAGTAACTTTTCTTTTTACCAACATTTGCCTTTCAAATATTGGCTTTTGAGCAGTGAGCAGCTGAACCTGAGTCTGACTGCTTGCCAAGCTCTGTTTTTGTAAAGATTCAATTAGATGATTAGATTCTTTACAGTAATGGAAATGAGACTATCCAGTTCCATTGGCATTGTTCAAGAGGAAACCACAAGTACAACATCTTTTGAGCACACCTCTTTTATAGCCCTAGCTACATAGCCCTGTGATATAATATGTGTATTTCAATACTAAAAATAAAATGAGATGTTTCAAGCCACAATGTTTGATACCATTTCCATATTTGCCACACTTAGCAAAGGTTCTGTAATAGAAAGTGCTTATTGAATACTGATTTAATGGAAGAACAAATAAATGAATGAAGGATTGAGTTTGTTTTTTTTTTTCCAATAGTCAAAATCTTGGGAGGTACTCGTATAATAAAAGGATCAAATTTCACAGTTGCTGGATCATCACTATCATCTTTCAAAAACCCATTGATACCTTTCTTTCTTCAGGCTCTGGTTATTGCACAGTGTTTTACCAGTTTTCCAGACACTAAAATCCTCTCCCTCCTTTAACTGTTATCTTCCCCAGTCCACTCAGTGAAGCCAGAGTTCATCTTCTAGCACTACACTCAGATGGAGTTACTCATCTCCTTTCAATAGCTCATGGTACTCAGAATAAACTCAAACTCCTAACAAGACCTTTAGAGTCCTCAATGACCTCCATTCGGCATTCTTCTCCAGACTTATTTTTCATAAGTTTTATTACTCACTCTATGCCAATCTCTCATGAACTACGGAACAAAATCTCTGAACTGTCAATCTTGTCTTTGGCCTTTGCACAGCTGTTCCCTTGGTCTGAAACCACCATCATGTCCCACCTTTGCCTAAGTAACTACTAGACTATCTTCAATTAAATTTCCTCCTACCCTGAGTGGCTTTCCAGGACATCTGTTTGCTGAACTTCTGTATGAAGTGAAGTGAAGTGAAAGTAGCTCAACCATGTCTGACTCTTTGTGATCCCATGGACTATACAGTCCATGGAATTCTCTAGGCCAGAATACTGGAGGGGGTAGCCTTTCCTTCTCCAGGGGTTCTTCCCAACCCAGGGATCAAACCCAGTTGTTCCGCGTTGAAGGCAGATTCTTTACCAGCTAAGCCACCAGAGAAGTTGTATAAATTAATGTAAATCACTCTCAGATAACTTTATCATCCATCATTGTACACTAGTTGTCTATCTCTACCCAATCCCTATGAATATCTTGAAACAATTATATATTTTTATTTTATGTTTCTATTCCCATTTTGCAACAACTGACCCCATACATAGTAAGTATTCAAAAGATGCTGATGTGGTAAGACAAATAACAGCATGGCAAAGTTCCAAAGATCCTAAGAGCTCACCGGAAGCTCAGTCTCATTTTCTTGTCTCTAATTCTTGATTTCTTTCTGTGAATGTAACTGAAAGCTCAGTTAGAAATGTACTCTCTGCTTTGATTCTTCACTATCCAGTTCACCAACTGTTTCTCCTCCTTCTAAAACCTCTCCCTTGGACTTTTATAAAAATACCTGCTCTGTTCTATCCTCTCCTCAGCCAAACGTGGGCAGAAATACTAAGAGTGAAGCAACAGATTGCCTGCCACATAGGTCAGTGCAAAACTAAGTAGGAAAAAAGCTACATATTTCCCAGATAGAATGGAGTATGGTAGAATGGAGTTTGTTGGCAATACCTCTGTATACATGACCTATATCTACACAGGCAAGAAATGAGAAACCTGATGCCCTAAATAGGTTGAAATAGCTGTGCAATTAGAAACTTTTGCTTTCTTATCTATATTATGGCTATGTATAAGGTATACTTAAAACTCATTAGTAAGAACATAGTAAACATCAGTCCCTAAATGAAAAGCTTTCTCTGTACTAGCTTATTAAATTCCCATGAAGCAAATGCCATTATTCCAACACTACAGGTGAGAAAACACAGCTCTCAAAGTTTAAGAAACTTGCCCAGCACCTCACAACTAGGAGGGAAAGAACTGAGGTTTGAGTACAGGCTGTCTCAATACCTTGCTCTGATAAGTAGGCAGTGATATTGAGCTGATCAAGGTGAAAGGAAGACCACCAGATATACTGTTTGTCTGCCTTAAATGGTGGTTCTTGGACTGACAATTGTTCGCTCAAAATCACTTGACGGAAGTAGCTCAGGAAAAATGTAAACAGTAGCAGAAAATGAAAGAAAGACATCATTTTTATATTTAACGCACAGTGTTCTTCTGTGAAGTAAAGAGGAGCTATATTTGACTTCATTAACATCAAATTTTATGAAGTGTTAAATATATATACATACATACACACACAATTTTAAGGTCCTTAAGTCATGTAAACTCATAAGGTATGACATATATATTTGGTATATGTATATGTAAGATATGTGTATATGTAAGATATGTATATAGGTAAAGTATATGTATATTTGGTATAAGGTATATGTAAGGTATAACATACATATTTCACACGGAGAAAAAATACCATAAATATCTTGAAGAACAATCAAAATAACCAAAAGAAAGCACTTACCATTGGGAGATATTTCTGCACTCTCTAAATACCGGGAAATGAGAAGCCCATTGTATTTGGGGTAACTTCACAGTACTTGACATAACTGATAAGCTGTAACTCACTTGGATACTGAACATCTATCCATCTCATGTGCTTGGTGTCTCCAAGGTCACAATAAATTCCACTTCTATATGCCTAGGAGCATGGTCTAGGTCCAAGTTAGAAAGATGTCACACCATCCTCAGTCACTCAGGAGCCTCCCCGCAGAGAGCTTTGGTTGAAAGCTACAGCAGAGGATGTTGCTCCCCTACCTGACAGAAGAAACAGGGCCCGCGGGAGCCATGCAAGGGGTGATGAGGAAAGTGTAGAAGAGGCAAATTCCTGTTACCATATTACAAGCTGTGATGCACCCTGCAGTGCACATTTCCCCACAGGAAAACTGCAGCGACAACCGAACAAGAGAATATACTATATTCAAGAACACACCAGGCTTCTCTGGTGTTTCAGTGGTTAAGAATCCACCTGCTAATTCAAGGGACACTGATTCCATCCCTGGTCCGGGAAGAACCCACATGGCATGGGGCAACCAAACCTGTGCACCACAGCTACTAAGCCCATGTGCCTAGAACCTATGCTCTGCAACAAGAGAAGCAATCACAATAAGAAGCCTGCACACAGTAGGGAAGAGTAGCCCCCTTGGCCATAACAAGAGAAAGCCTGCGTGCAGCAATGAGACCCAGTGCAGCCACAAATAAATAAATAAATATTAAAAAAGAACATATCAATCTTTAAGAGTAAATGCAACCATGATCAGCAACAGAAACGTGATCAATCTCCCCAGCCATGCCCTCATAGTGGCAGTGGGCATCAAAGCTTTATCTTGTACAGCCCAAGAAGGCACAACTTATTTCTATGCTGCTGACTGAATTAGCTGCAAGCTGTGAAGAATACGCCAGACGTGAATGTGACATGCAGGCAAGAGGTGACAAGCTTAACAAGAACATAGAGCTAATCAGGTTGATTCTCTTGAAGTTTGTAAAACATTTGTCCATGATATTGGAAGGCAGCAGAGAACTGGCTTTTTTTTTTTTTTTTTTTTTGGCCTTTTAGCAGTACCTACTTCAGATACAGAAGATCTTTTTGTTTACTGGAAAAGTCCCCTCATTTATCTCTGATACTGTCAGTGTAGGGTTACAGCACCCAGGCCATGCCAGTTGCAGACATAACAGATAAGCCTGTCATTGAGACAGAGGCCAAGAACCCAACAGTTAGTCTTTGCTGAGATTCTAGAAGACAGGGTTAAGGAGCTTTGGGAGAGCAGCTAAAGGCTGGCCTTGCAAAGCCTGTGGTTTTCTCTTAAGACTTCCCTAGAAAATGGTTTGTATATAGAAGGGTTCAGGGACATGTGAACCACCATTTGGAGCACTTGCCATAAAAGAGGCTATTTGAGCTTCTCCAAAGTGTTCCTCAAGGTTGAACTCCAGAGATTACTTAGATGTGAGTTCCTCTAATGTTGTTATGCCCTAGAGAGTATCCTGACCATCCAAAGAATTCTCTGCATCAAAACAAGAGACTACACTTGATAATCTCAACAGTTCTTCTAAATGTTAAGCTTTTGAGTTTTTCAACTACAGAGTAAAGAGCTGCAGATCTTTTTGGTTTTACTTGCTTCTCCATTTTGTTTGCTTTCCTCCCACTCAGCCTAAGCTGTGGAACTCCACAGAGAAGGAAATCAAGATCAGGTCAACATCAGGAACTTTCACATGGTCCCCATTTGGGAGCACCTCTTTTGGTAATGCTGGTGGAGGAAGAAACCCAACATGTAGACTCAGGACAAATAAACAGAGCACTGGCAGGAGTAGCCTGCATGGACTCAGCCGAAAGTGGAAGCAGCATGGCCGGGCAAGGTATTTCTGACACATTCTCAGAAAGTCTTATCATGTATTTTGCACATACTACAAACACATTCTTGCCCTCAGAAGATACTTCAAGCATGTCAACAGAAATTTCCAATCTCTCATCTGTGAGCAAGAAGCAAGCGATGGTCAAGTCTGTTGTAGAAAAACAGCTAAAGTTTCTGTAGTGGAATCCCTCAACTCCACCTTGCAGACTGACATTTATATGGGTGAGCAGGATGAAAGCCAGATGATCTTCCAACCCAATACTGAATCCACCCTCCACCCTCCAAAGACGGAAGGAAAAAGAACTCCCAAAAGACATTTTCAAAACCATGGAACTGGAGAGGATAAGTTGATCCCAACATCATCTTTCTCCTGGTCCTTAGCTTTCTAGGGAGCCATTAGAGGTAAGAAACAGGGAAAAGGCCAAAGTAGCTCAATGGAAAAAAGATACAGATTTACCCCCACCACCACAAAACACCAGCCTTAGTCTTACTGGAAAAGGAATCTAGGTTGTCTCCAAATTTTGAGAGGTCTATTCAAGGTCTTCAAGTAAGATCTCCTAAAGCAGTAGTCCTTCAAAGCTCACCCAACTGCATAAACTAGTCCTAGATTCTGCACATAACAGAACGAGGAAGATTGCTTCTTTCCTGAAAAAGCTCAAACTATTTCCTACTACCATCCAAACTGAAATCTCAGGTCATGCAAATGTAGACCCATCTACATTTCAAAGTCTATTCTTCAAAGTCTGCTGAACTGCATGTTGTCAGAGGTGTACCTCTACGGAAGAGAACAGCATTGAGACCATTATGCAGCCAGCCAGTGTGGTAAGAGACTGACCATCACTGGTACCATAAATTCAGAGATCAATGAGAATTAACTTGAATTCCATTTAAAAAATGAGCATGGGGACTAGGGTGCTGCCAGGTTAGATTTTCTTAATTTTAACTATTTTTTTTATTTTTTTTTAATTTTATTTTATTTTATTTTATTTTTAGCTTTATTACATTAAATCTTTATTTTTTTTAATGCTTTTTTCTTTATTCTTTTTAAAAGTATGAAAGTATGATAATACATTTACAGGAGACTTGGAAAATACAGAACAAACTTACATATAGTTTCATTATATATTACAATTGTTTTTTAAGTGGATAAACTAAGATTTTTAGTTGGAGTTTCAATATCAAACTCTCAAAAATTAATAGAATGGATAGAGAGAAAAGTGGAAGGATACAGTAGACCTGAAAAGCACTATGAACCAATTCAGCATAATTAAGATTTATAAAATTTTCACACAACAGGATACAAATTCCATTCAAGTTCCCATAGACTATGAACCAGGAGACACTGGAACAGATCGAGGGACATAGTATAAAACGAGCTGCAAAAACTTCATTGTCTAAAGGTATTGAAATCACGCAGAATCTGTTCTCTCATCACTGTGGAATTATGTTAGAAACCAATATTGAAAGGTGTTTGAAAATAACCCACATATTTTCTTTTTTTTTTTTTTTAAATTTACCAGAATACATTTATTCATAAAATAACATTTGTATGGCTTATGAAATTCATCTTATGAAATTCTTTGATATCATTTCACGTATTTCAACAAACTGAGGAGAAAGTTTTTTTTTTTTTTTTTTCATGTTTCAATGCCATTCTCCCAAATCTTCCCACCCTCTCCCTCTCCCACAGAGTCCATAAGACTGTTCTATACATCAGTGTCTCTTTTGCTGTCTCGTATACAGGGTTATCGTTACCATCTTTCTAAATTCCATATATATGCGTTAGTATACTGTATTGGTGTTTTTCCTTCTGGCTTACTTCACTCTGTATAATAGGCTCCAGTTTCATCCACCTCATTAGAACTGATTCAAATGTATTCTTTTTAATGGCTGAGTAATACTCCATTGTGTATATGTACCACTGCTTTCTTATCCATTCATCTGCTGATGGACATCTAGGTTGCTTCCATGTCCTGGCTATTATAAACAGTGCTGCGATGAACATTGGGGTACACGTGTCTCTTTCCCTTCTGGTTTCCTCAGTGTGTATGCCCAGAAAAATAAATGACCCAATCAAAAAATGGGCCAAAGATCTAAATAGACATTTCTCCAAAGAAGACATACAGATGGCTAACAAACACATGAAAAGATGCTCAACATCACTCATTATCAGAGAAATGCAAATCAAAACCACTATGAGGTACCATTTCACACCAGTCAGAATGGCTGCGATCCAAAAGTCTACAAATAATAAATGCTGGAGAGGGTGTGGAGAAAAGGGAACCCTCTTACACTGTTGGTGGGAATGCAAACTAGTACAGCCACTATGGAGAACAGTGTGGAGATTCCTTAAAAAACTGGAAATTTTAAGTATTTTTTTTAAATCAATATATTTATAGGAGAAGAATAATTTGAGATGGCTACACTCCTTCTTTCAAAAATTTTCTTTTGGCCTTTAGGTATAAGACAGTAAACTCAAACTATGTTGACTACTGAGTTTGACAGAAGTACTCAAATTAACTGTTCATACTTGATAATCTCCTTTTCTCTGGTTTTTACCTTGTTTCCCTATCACTCAGATGCAGTTACTGGGTGGTGAATGTTAGAAATAACTTTTAGAAAGGTTAAACATCTGAAGCTGTTTCAACAAATCATGAATACTTCAATTTGTTTGATTTCCACCTAAGTTTGAAATGATCTTGAGGGGCTGTGTTTATAAAACAGGACTATTAATAAGGGGTTAAAATGAAAACCCCATTTTGGCTGCTAGTGAAATAGGTTTCTTGTACTAATCAGACTATTTGAAAAAGTGCTAATTGGTATTCTCTGTAGGTATTTCTCTGATGCTGCCTTTGTAAGATGTGGATTCTTTTGTGATAGAATTTCATTGAGCCCTCCATTCTATCAGATCCACTGCACACTCAACACACAAAACTCACACACACAATCATACACAAAGTCACATTCACAGGCACACAAGAACCTGCCTCTTTGCTGTTTAACTACATTATACATGTGTTATCCACAGGAAAATTATTATTGCACAGTGGGTGACAAAGTTTAAAACTATAAAACTGTATTTAACATACATTACAGCATGGTTAAAGGAAAAGACCATGGAGTTTGGAATCACACAGCCCTGGATTTGAATCCTTACTCATCTCACTGGGGGATCCTTGAGTCAGTAACACACTATAGTAGAGGTCTGATTTCTCAGTTGTGATTATTGAATCAGACCACACATCTAAAGCACCTAGTACACAGCAGTGAGACGTTATAAACTCCTCCTTCTCATTAAATTACTTAAATATGTATGGCTGATATGCTAGATATAGTGACTACAAGATCATATATTCTGGAAAAAAAAAAGAGGGAATAAGTAAACTCAGTGGAAGTTGACTGATTCTACCTATTATGGGTATTTTCTATATTTGAATGTGCCTTAGACAACTATTTTTGAGAGTTAAGAAACTGCTGAAATACATAATCCTAGGTTACATGTTTTTTTTAACCTGTTTTGGATGAACTGACGACCACTTTTTAAAAGCTGTAGTGGAATAATGCAAGCACTACCAATGGAATCTCAAACCTACTGTATCTATCCCCTTTACCACCACTTTGAATAATACAATACTGACATGAAATTATATTAAGAACCCACCTTCCTACCCCATGTTGCTCTTACCATCCTCAACTAAATCATTCCTTACACAAATGCTAGAGTGTTATTTCAAAATAATTTATTTTACCATTTTTTTCTTATCTTCAAAATGTTTCCCAAAGCTTTTCATGTCAAGGTATACATAAAAAATTATATAAGTAGTGGCATATTGGGTTAAAAGTTGATACTGGTGTAGCTGCTCTTGGCTGCTGTGAACAGTCTCAAGCACTAAAATTATTTTTTGAGGGGCATATATCTTTCTGAGGCTGTTCATATTCTTGAGAATCATTTTCCCTAACTTTCTTCACTAAATATTACAATGAAAAGAAAAAACACAATAGGAGCTAATCTACACTGACCATCTCAAACTTGTTAGGTATGAGCAATGCATGTCCATGTTTCATCCAACAAACACTCTCTGGGGAACGTAACCTCCGCCTTTCACAGATGAGGAAAATTGAGTATGTGAGTTACCTTAAGCACCAAGATTCTTGTATATTCCAACACATTAATTAAACTTCTCAAGGAATTGATCTGGGAATTGAACACAGGCAGTCTTATTGCTGAGTCCTCTCTCTCAACAATTTTTTTAAAACCCAAGAAAGTTACTTTCAAGTTCCTTCACTAATTAATGCACTTCCTTTGCTGATGCTTTTATTCTATCAGATTATTATTTAAGAAATTATTCTTGGAGCTAAACACAGTATGCCAGGTATTTTTCCATTCTGATCGAGCCAAACTATCTAAAAATGGTGATCTAAGACATACTCAATGGGACTTCCCTGGTGGCTCAGATGGTAAAGCGTCTGTCTACAATGCAGGAGACCCGGGTTTGATCCCTGGGTTGGGAAGATCCCCTGGAGAAGGAAATGGCAATTCACTCCAGTACTACTGCCTGGAAAATCCCATGGACAGAGGAGCCTGGTAAGCTACGGTCCATGGGGTCTCAAAGAGTCAGACATGTCTTAGCGACAGGGCTATAGGGCGACAGGGCTAAGACATACTCAGTTTCCCTGGTAGCCACACCAAATCACTGATACACATTCAACTTTTCTTCACTAGCTCACCTCTTAAAGGATTTCTCTCTCATTCTCTACTTGTCTTTGTTTTTCTTACTGTCACTGCCTTAAATAGTTAAAATGTAAATAAAATTCATAGAGATACAGCACATAATTCCAGGTTATAATCAAGCATTTAAATCTTAATTTCTATCATTCAACATAGTTACTTCTCTCATTTCCTGGTCACCTGAAAAATGTGATCACCTTATTATGACATTCTGTGTGTTATCTGAAAACATGTTAAACATGTCAAGAACAATAGTAAGATCCCCAGGCCACATTTCATCACATGTGGAATTTGTGTGTGTGTGTGTGTGTGTGTTTTATAAAATCCAAATTGCAAGCCAGTGCTTTCTTTTATCCTGTGGAAAAATCTTAGATATGATTTGATTGACAAGAAAAAAATACAACAGAATTAACCCGTATCTACTAATGCAGTCTGTGAATAGGAAATTAAAACAATTTCAAAACAGAAGGAAAATAAGAGATTAAGGCAGAAATCATACCATGTTTATGCTACTTATTCCTGGGCTATGTTAGATGTTAATGAAATGTATAAAAATATCAATTCAGGTCAATCATCTTAATTATAGATGATGCTACTTTTAAGAACAATCACAAGAAGCAACAGTTGAAAATGTTGCTCAACACACTGATAATTAAAGAATGTGAGAAAAGCCTCAGTCATTTTGAACTCTCTATCCTCAGATTTAGGGTAATTTTTTCATGCCTATTGAATTTTATTCAGACTGTTCAATTTAGTGTGATGAATGCTCAGTTGCTCAAACATGTGCAAATCAGTGCAACCCCATAGACTATATGAAAGAATTCTGGAGTGGGTTGCCATTTCCTCCTCCAGGGGATCTTTCTGACTCAGGGATTGAACTCACATCTCCCACACTGCAGGCAGACTTTTTTTTTTTTTTTTTTTTACCACTGAGCCACCAAGAAAGCCCTCAATTTAGTACAACACATGTTTTAAAGGATCTTGGTTTTCAAAATAAAATAAAAAGAGATTAATGCAGATTGGGGAAACACATGTTCAATCTCCAATGGAAAGAAAGCTCATGTATTTTCTAACATCTTTTTTTTTTTTTTTCATTCAGATCACATGGCTGTAGCTTTCAAAGAAAGAATTGAGCTACTGGCTCCAGTGAGAGGCATTCTAGTCTATGCTTCTGATCTTCTTACACACCAGACCAACTCAGAGTTTTGCGGTGACATAGATGGGCAAGATGGAGTTAGGGGTGGGAGGGAGGTCCAAGAGGGAGGAAATATATGTATACATATAGCTGATTCATTTCACTGTACAGAAGAAATCAATACAACATTTTAAAGCAATTCAATTAAAAAAAAAAAAAAACAGAAATTGGAAGTCCTGAACATTTTCATCAAAATTTGTTTCATATATCCAGAGGAATCATCCCATTAACTAAGAGGGTTAGCTTTAACAGAGAAGGTTGCCTTTTCATTCCCAAAGGAAATAGAGGCATCTGTTCTACCTCTACCTTGGCCAGACACTCACATCTGGGAGAACGACTGGCCAAGCGAGTGTCACATGTTCTCCTTGACTAAATGAACCATAAGGTGATTAGTCAGGAACCACCCCACAGAGAAAACTGACCAAAAAGTCAACCTAAAGTAAAGCGGGTCTGAGCTATGGAAGGAATAGAGAGAGCTTCCTAGACAAATTATTTGAGCACCTGGGCTTATCCAGTTGTGAAGACAAGAAAAAACCCAGCCCCACTTCTTTCAGCTTATTTTACTGTGAATTGGATTTCTCTCACTAGCAATCATAAGAATTTTGACCAGTATAATCATCCTTCCCTAAACTCCACAGAATTACTCCGATCTCATTCACCACTTCAGAGAATATAATAGGGGTGTTTTAGATGCACAGTAACTTGAGTAATTTTTACATTAGATGTCAGGTGTAGTATTTAACCTCTTCTTTACCATGATTTGGGCTCCCCTTTGGCTCAGCTGGTAAGGAATCCACCTGCAATGTGGGAGACCTGGGTTCTATCCCTGGGTTGGGAAGATCCCCTGGAGAAGGGAAAGGCTACCCATTCCAGCATTCTGGCCTGGAGGATTCCATGGACTATATAGTCCATAGGGTCGCAAAGAATTGGACATGACTGAGCAATTTTCACTTTTCACTTTACCATGGTTTAAATAATGGAGAATTTTCCATATGTTCCCATCAATGTGCCCTGATCCTTTTTCCCAGTAAGCAAAGGTAGATAATTCTAGCTCCACCTGGATGCCTAAAAACATAAAAACATAACATGCCTTAAAACCTAAAAACATAACACAACACAGAAACAACAAAACCCATTTGATGCGTTCTATAAGACTTATTGTCTTCTTAAATTTGCAAGTTTCTATTTTGTATGTAAAATTTTCCTGATTTCTTTTCTAACCATGAACTCTATATTTTCTATTTATCTATTTACTCTCTCGACCAGTATTTATAAATATCAATTATGTACCAAGGATTATGCTGTCTGTTGATTGAAAATGAAAACAAATATGGTAATTATTTTAAAATTTAATAGTTGTTTAAACACCAAAGATAAGCCAGGAATAGAATACAGCTTCCTGACTCCCCTGACAATGCTCCTTCTTAAATAAAAACATTTCTTTTAAATAGTAATACTGATTTTCTTTTATACAGTGCCACCCATTTTCAAACTTAGGAAGACAGATTAAAAACTGCATTCTTTTGCCTAGAAGTAACAAATATTGCCCAAACATTAGTCTACTCAAAGAGAGGGGTGGGAATTCTTTCCAGTGTGTACAATTTATCAAGGAGGCACAAAAACATCACTCTCATTTACTGGAGCTTAGTCATGAAAGTACATTTACCTCATCAAAGAAAACATTTAAAGATTAAGCTTCTCTTTAAAATATATATATTTACTAATTGAAAAGAGATTTGCAACAACATTTTGACAATAATGGCCTTTCAAGCTTTAATCAACTTTAAGTAAAAGTGCTGAAATGGCTTAGTTTTTGTCAGTGATACCAGATATATATTTCAGAAAGACATGGGCTAAACATGGAGAGACCCTGGGCCTCAGCTCAGTTCTGCACCTGACCTGCTTGGTGACCTTTGGTAAATTCTCAGCTTCTGAGTTTGAAAATTCAACTAGTCCACACATCTTATTTTTAAATGTGCAAGGGATAAAGTTTCACATTTTGTTAAAATTGGGACATTTGCTCACTTAGTACTCAATTCCATAGACAAAGCAGGATTTATGTTGATATCTGTCATCATTATCCATGCAAGCCTAATCACTTATCCATTCATTCATTACTTTATTTTTACTTTCTTCATTTGGTCTACTCCTGCATTTCATTTCTGCTGGATAAAAAGCCAACATTTTCTCTAAAGGTGCAGATAATAAATATCTTATTACCTCATTTCAGAGGGGCAGATAAACATCTTCCACTTTGTAGGCTACATAGTCTTTGTCACAATAATTCAGTTATATCATTGTAACAGGAAAGTAGCTATACACAGAACATAAACAAATAGATGAGATTCTGATACAATAACTTTATTCACCAAAACAAAAAGAAAGAAAAACTGAGGAGCCATATTTTGCCTAAGAGCTACAAGACTGACGCCTGCTTTAAACAACAACAACAATAAAAAAAAAAAAAACAGAAAAAAAAATTGAATGGAACAAGTGGCACCATGGGAATATTTTTACATGATTATTGTTTAATCCTTATACACACAATACCATGTATTTTATGTGCAGAATATGGCAGAAAATGAGATACAGATTTCCCATTCTCACAGGTTTTACATTTTTATATAGGAAGAAATTCAACAAATTAATATTAAAAAAGTAAATTATATGAAGAAAAAGTAGCATAAAGGCACAGAACGTGACAAAGTACTCTTCCACATGTATTGATTAATCCAGAACTTCTTTGTGATAAACACTTGGGCAGAGACCTGAATGAAGTGAGGACACACTCCTTACAGATATCTGTGGAGCAGTACTTCAGGAAGAAGAAAGAGAAAGACAGAAAACTTAAGGACTTTGGGCAGGGAGTATATTTGCTCCTTTAAAGGAACAATTGGGAGTTTTATGTGAGAGAAATGAAGTCAGTAAGATGAATGGAGACATCCCTTGCTCATATCCCCTCCCTTCCCCCCAACAATGATAATTTGTCATTGGTGCAAAAAACAAAAGTGTACTATGGGAGCTTTAAGGATAAAAGTTGGAGACTGTGAAGCCTCAGTGCAGTCCGGGATCAACAAAAGACACTTCAAGAGCTACTGGAGAAGGCAGATTCCCACCCACTTGATTTACTGACTATGGTCCCGGGTTCTGACCCAGCAAACAGTTTGTACTGTTTGGCCTTCTTTGGCCTTGGCTCTGTCACCAGCAACTTATACCAAAGGACCTGGTAGGAGTTGAGCCAGTCTCAGCTGGACCTGAAGTGGCTTGTGAACTGAGTCCAACCCTCTCAAGTCCTGCAACTCCTAAAGGTCAGTCCCCAAACTCAGTCCAGCTGTCAACTCTGAAAGGACCCTGGAGTTGATAACCTACTTTCTGCCCATTACTCCTAGAGAAATATGCTATCTGAGCAAATGAGGAGAAATTTGGTGCAGAAGGAGCAGAGTAGAAAGATATCAAAAGAAATGCTTACAGACACACAACACACGCAACACTCACCAACTGCTCCAACACTCTCCTTGAGGTTACAGGCCAGCTCACATGCATGAATGCTAAATCGCTTCAGTCGAATCTGACTCGGTGTGACCATATGGCCAGCAGCCCATCAGGCTCCTCTGTCCACAGGATTCTCTAGGCAAGAATACTGGAGTGGGTTGCCATTTCCTTCTCCAAGTCCAGCTTGAGGACATTCCTATTTTAGGATATCATGGATTTGAGGAGTCTGCCAACTATCTCCCTACCTAATCAGTTTACACCTTCCCAGTTCAACCCAGTGTTCTCTAGAATACTTGTAGCAGGTATTAGAATGGGACAGAGCTAAAAGTCAGAGCCAATAGTTGGTTGAGTCCAGAAGCCAGAAACAAACTCTGAACCAACCTGAGCACAAAGAACATCAGTTGACTCAGGTCAGTTTGGTTTCTACATTCCCTTTGATTATAACACAGTAAATTCATTAATTTTATTAACATTTAGTTCCTAGAGTATGAATACCCCGTGCTAATCATAGTTATGTCAATATTTTTCAAAGTATATTTTTATAAACGTGTCTTCATTTTTATCAAAAATGTATCAACGGTTATCAAGTGAAGAACACATCCTACATCAAAGCTATAACAGATAAACCCCAGTCTTTGAGTGGTAGGACTCTGAGGTATGTTTCATGCAGGGTTCCCCACTGGATTAAGCCCCAGCTATCCACAGTGGTAATTGTCTGCTAACACAACTTTACAGGCTTTCTATATTCCCCTAATTTCTCTATTTCCATGTGGGGGCTTCCTGGAAATACCTTGCAAATATATTATTTAAATTTACATCTTTGTCCTACAATCTGACTCTGGAGGATTCCAACATGAGACAAAACTAATATAGGACTCCGATGTGCATTTAGTATATTGCAAAGGGGAGGAGGGTGCACCTTTATTCTTTGCAGTGGTCCCCAACATTTTGGCACCAGGGACCAGTTTTGCGGAAGACAATTTTTCCATGGACCAGGGGAGGGGGATAATTTCAGGATGATTTAGGTGCAGTACACTTATTATATATGTTATTCCTAATCCAATGCCACCACTGATCTGACAGGAGCTACTGGTCTGTGGTCTGGAGGTTGGGGACACCTGCCTTAGAGCATATCCTTAGGTTCTTTGGCCAATACAGTTAGGTGAGGAGTTTGGTTGGTAAATTATTTAGACGGGAGTTTTAGCCAAAGTTCCTCCATGTATTAGTTGTACCACTTTGGTAAAGTCAATCAGTGTCTTTTAAGCCTCAGATTCTTCAGCTGTCTGTATACTAATGGTAATCTCTCCATCTCTCTTATTTTTATTCTTACTCAAAAAACACCTGGGGATTTAAATCCTACAGCTTTTCCAGTCATGCCTTTCTTATTAAAATATTAAATACATACCAATCTACCTGAGCATAGGTTTTACACAGAATATGCCTTTTATTAATTTTGTACTTTCCCTACTGTTCTGGATAGAAAAACTATCTCTAAAATCAGTGTAAAGACATGCATATTAATTTCATTACCATAATTTAGACAGGGAAACCTGTCTACATTTTATTCATTTAATATTGGACATTTTCTCTTGCTGTAATCATTGGCCCTGTTTCTGTAATAATGCTAATGATAACTAATGATAAATATTTCTACCACTGTATTACTGTTTTTTGAGGACTTAAGTTAAATTCTATAGAAACACAAAATTCCTACAAGACAGGTACTGTTTCCCTTATTAGTTGTGAAAACTGAGGTCCAGTACAATAACAACGATTTACCTAGTTTCACAGCTAAAAATCATTGGAGCCATTATATGGCACTAGAGCAAGAACTATTTGAAATGAGCTGACGTGTATTTCATTAAACATGTTATATTTTAAGCTAAAATCACCTTTTTCATTTTATACTTTTACCTAATACTGAATACTGACACACAGATCAACCAAGAACAAATGGTGTATAGTAAGCAGTCAATAAAGTCAATAACTGGTAGTTTGCACTATTGATATGACTACAATAATTATTATTTTAAAAAAGTATATTTTGAGAATTCATAAGTCTTGTCAAATGTTATTTATTTCTAATTATTCTATTTATATTTGTGGAAAGGATCACACATATCTAAGCTTGGGAATCCAATACACAGACATGTGTCTGATATTGAAATATCTGAGATTTGGAATCCATGTTTAATCAAATTTTGATTTTTTTTCCTATAAAAAGAGCTCCATTCTTCTTGTTATTACTAGAACAGTCACCACAGCAAAAGTGTGCACACTAAGAGTGGTTAAGCTGTAGTTCAGCCTCATCATTAAATTCCTTTCCAGAATCCCTTGCTTGTAGTTTTTTTGTTTTTGTTTATAGCTTCCAAATCTGACTTTTAGGGTATTACAAAAATTCTGAAAAAATTTAATAGCCTCTGATAACATGCTTTTCCCTTTAAACAATACGGTCTTCTTTTTGCAACCAAAACTTTTCAGTATCCAACAACAGTAATTAATAAATGGCAAAGGCTTAATAGATTAATCAATGAAAATAAAATATAAGAAACTGTGGATTTTGAAAACTTGATGCAAATACCTGGAAAATTCTGGGTTACTTTTGTTTGCCTCAAACAAATCAAAACTTAAATATTTCCAAACTATCTTATGTGGTTTCCCATATTTCTGTTTTCTAAATTCTCTGAGCTAAGAAAGAAATGGAGTTCTGAATCATGTATATACTTCGGTGATTCAAATGAATTGTTCAAACCATTAATTTGTGGTAACACACAATCAACAACAACAAAAATGGAATCTACATTTTTTAACAAGATTTTGCTGTTCTCCTTGAAAGGGTAGAATCTATAATCCAATTAGGCTTACTTATTCTTCATATGCATTTCTTACATTTATGTTAAGGAAAATATTTTCTCCACTTTAATAATCCTTCAATTCAGTTCAGTTCAGTCACTCAGTCATGTCTGACTCTTTGCGACCCAATGGACTGCAGTATGCCAGGCCTCCCTGTACATCACCAACTCTCAGAGTTTACTCAGACTCATGTCCATTGAGTCCGTGATGTCATCCAACCATCTCATCCTCTGTCGTCCCCTTCTCCTCCCACCTTCGATCTTTCCCAGCATCAGGGCCTTTTCAAATGACTCAGTACTTCGCATCAGGTGGTGAAAGTAATCTTAACTTGCTCCAAATTTAATTTGTACATTTTAAACTGGATCAACTGTCCACTGAATTAGGATTCAACACACACACACACACACACACACGTACACAAATGCTTGTTTCTTAATTTCCATAAAACCTTTCAAATTCAGTACTAAATAGTAAACTATTGATAGTGAATAATGTTCCCCTAAGAATCGTAAGTTCCTTGTATAATCAAATTGGACAGAACACATTTTTTTCCTATATATTGCAACATTATTTCTTACATATCACTCTGTGATGGATTGTATTGACAAAAATATGCATAATTTAGGTGTCATAAAAACAAGAACTCCAAAAATGTATCATCTGAATTATAATTTATCCTACAACAGAACAACTCCTTTTGAATGTAGATGACTAGCAAAATACATTTAGCACAATATATTTAAATAAAAGTGCATTCTCAACCAATGTTTCTCAAAGACACTAATTCAAGATTCTATACAGGGAAGAAAAGTGTTGCAATATAGATGCATGTTTATCATATTGAATCACAGCTGAAATTGCAACTTGGGACTTTGGGAAGTTTTTAATTTTAATCTTTTTGTTTTGTTCTTTCTCATGAAATATTCAATTTCCAGTGGCAGCTCCAGGGTACATTTGAAACTTTTAAGACATGGAAACCTTTAAGACAAGGAAACCCAAAGAAAAAGAGTTTTAATTCTTATCACAATTTTTAAAGGACAAACCAACTTTTAAATGCCTTAAAAAAGGAAGAGTCACAACATTCAAAAGTTCAGTTTGCATATGTGCTCAACTTCAGCCCTCATGAAGAATATTAAAGATAAACATTAAGCAAACAAACCATATAGAGGAAGTATAAACTGGAAAATATTATAATATTTTAAAGTATAGAGAATTCTTGTTTTTAATATATGACATAAAGAGACCTTTTTAAAATGGTATTACAGTTTTTATCAGAAATAGAGTATTTTATGTTTTCCTATTTCATCTTAAGAAGAGAGGCCACTTTGGGTGCATCTTCATCACAATGAACAACTTTATAATCGTCCACATCCCAGGTTTGTCAGGAAAATAATAGAAGTATTAGATTGCTTCATCTCTGGAGTTGAACAAACTCTTAGGACTCTTCCCTTTCTCTTCACCTTTTTTTTCAGAATATGTTTTGGGTTAAAAGAGGGCAGGAGAGTCAGCTTACTGCAGAGCACTGTTATCTTCCTAAAGCCTTCTTGGTTGGGGATGTGCTGCATATTGAAATACACCAAGGATACTTGCCATGGCAAAGTGCCATTTAATCCCTTGCTAACATGATAAGCTGTCACTAGGTGTAGGATTCACCAGAGTACAAGTCTATTCTCAAAAGATTCTGCACTAATATATATGAAATGTATCTTGACACATTTTGAGAAATACTCCTTTCTGACAAGTCAGAAGGTGGCCCAGCTGGTGATTTTTCCTGATTTGCACTTACTGTTAAGAAAACAATCAGAAAATCACCCCTAGAGATTCTGCAGATTGGGTGTCCATTCTCGTAAACAGAATCTCAACTGTGTGTCACTTTAGAAACACATGTTTCTAAAACAAACACTTTGTGTGTCCTAATAGAAACCTATAGATTGAACAAAATAGTGTTTTAATTATTTTTGTGAATCTAGTATTGTTTTAGGAGCATTTATGACACAAAGAAGGTATAGAACGCTGTCTTATTTTTCCTAAGAATGGTTTATAATCTAGACTCACCTGACAATAGCTGTGAAAATCTTAGTTCTGAATATGAATATTTATTTATTGGTAGTATTGTATGAACTATTATGGCCATATTTCATAATGGTAAAGTCAATGAAACAGACTTAAAAGTACTCTATCATTTGTGATTTGATACATATAAAAATTTTTCACAAGAAAGTACATATTAGATTGTATTGCTATGTATTTAATAAAATATGTTTTCATTGGGGGGAAAGGTACAATTACTTGCAATTGAGATTATCTCTGAAACTATGGAATGCGATTTTGAAGAAATGATTCAGATATCAAAATGGGCCAGACAAATTTCATATGTCTTGAGATTAGTATTTGGTCAAAAAGTGAGATGAAGAAAAGTTGGACAGAAGAAGAAAGACTGGAGAAATGAGGGGACAGTGAAAAGAAGAGCTCCAGGGTAGATAAAGTGTTCAGTTGGAGGAAAAATAGAAAACACATTTGGCCGTGAAAGCCAGTGTAAGACTTCTGGACTATGATGATGGATAGTAGACATTCTGATATGTCACCCCGATCCCTCCATTCTTGAGGACCTGTTGATCCCACTGCTGGCAGTCTGTCAGCAGGCATCTTTTAGCTCTTTCAGCAATTACCCCTGCTGCAGAAAGCCACCTTGATCAAAGTCACACATACCATAAAAGATCAATGTGGGAACATAAATCTGATCATCTTGCCTTAATTTGGGATGATTCTGAAGGGCCATTCTAGTTCTGGAATTTGCTGAGACGTTGGGTACAGGTGCTATTACAAATCCATCACATTTTGACCTCTCTGTCCATTCCTGCTCTCTCCTCCCTTCCAGAGGTATGGATTCCAAGTTTTCCTTAATATAAACTTTCTACAAAGTATAGTTCATCTTAGAGCTAGCTCTCCCAGGAGCCCAACTGTGACTCCCTGTGGATGAGAAGAAAGGATATTCAACAAAGATGTTGATGAACAAACTGCTTATTTGCTGCAAGGAAGGGAATGCAATAGGATCTGAAGTGGAAACCTCTTTACTCTTTTAAACTATGTTAAGCTCTGAGAGAAACAAAAAGTTATTATTAGCTTCCCCTCCTCTCTAACCGTTCCTCTACTTCACCAGAGGGGTAGTATGTTTTCTGAACATTAATGAGTCAATGTACTTTATCTTTATTTTAAAACCACTGAAGAATTGAGGTTGTGCTTGTGGCTTTCCAGACCTTAGAAAAGTCATAGCTTACTTCATATCTAATTATGTCACGCTTTTACAGCTAACTGTGCCACAGTTAATTTTGTATTTTAGAAAATGTCTCCTGAATCTAAGTAAGTATTCATGTCCTTATTCTTATGTCTTGAGGTAGTATGAGATTAAAAAAAAAATTATACTCCTTGAAATAAAGGATAAAGGAAGCTCAGGTTAAAAAGAAGAATCTCTCACTAACTACCTATATGGTATTTACCAAACCTCTGTCATTATTTCATTTTAATCTTCCCTCATAAGGTTAATAAGTTTAAGTTAAATAGCTTACATAAGTCACTGATAACTCCATAGAGAAGGATAAAAACTACTTTTTCATCTTATTTGAAAATTTGATCTATTAGTAATTGTGAGTGCTTTATTGAGAAGCATTCTGAATCTACAGCTTAGTTTTTTTCTTTTTTCAGGAAATACTCTTATACTACCAGCAGATTGTTGAAGCTGACTTGCAAAGGCAAACCTTGGAGATAACACAAGTTAGGTTCCAGACCACCAAAATAAAGCAAACCTCACAGTAGAGTGAGTCACACATTTTTTTTTTAGTTTCTTGTGTGTACAAAATTATGTTTAGAATATAATATAGTCTTTTAACTGTGCAATAGCATTATGTCTCAAAAACAATGAACATGCCTTAATTTTAAAATATTTTATTGCTAACAATTGCTGACTACCACGTGAGCTTTCAATGAGTCACCACAGCAATACCAAGGATCACTGACCTCAGATCACCATAATAAATGTAATGATAAAGAAATGTCTGAAATACTATGAAAATTACCAAAATGTGGCACAGTGACACAAAGGGAGCAAGTGCTGATGTGCCGATAAACTTGCTCAAGGCAGGGTCGCCATAAAACTTCAATTTGTGAAAGCAAAATTATGGGAAGTGCAATAAAATGAGGTGTGCCCACAAGAGCCAGTTATTACATAATTAGAATTTGTGTGAACTGGTTGTTAAACATAAATATCCCTAGTAGACTATTTATTTAAAAAATAAATAATGAGGACTTCCCTGGTGGTTCAGTGGCTAAGACTCCAGGCTCCCAACTCAGGGGGCCCTGGGCTCGATTCCTGGTTGGAGAACAAGATCCCACATGCCACAACTAAAGATCCCATGGGCGGCAGCTAACGTTCCCACATGCCACTACTAAGGTAAAGAAAAAGAGAGGAGAAAGGAAAGTCGCTCAGTCGTGTCCGACTCTTTGCGCCTACCAGGCTCTTCTGTCCATGGGATTTTCCAGGCAAGAGTACTAGAGTGGGTTGCCATTTTCTTCTCCAGGGTTTCTTCCCGACCCGGGGATCAAACCCGGGTCTCCTGCATTGTAGGCAGACGCTTTACCGTCTGAGCCACCAGGGAAGGCACAGCCAAATACATAAATATTTTAAAAATAAATAATATAAATGTACAATTATATTTTTTAAGATGTAAGGAAATTCCAAATTTATTGCGTCCTAATTGTTTTTTTACTACATTTTAATAATATCTATGCTCTTGAGGTCATTTGCATCTATTATATCTATATAGTGGAAATCTGTGTTTCAAATGCTACTGGGAAATTCCTTCCAACACATTTAGTGACACTGCACTGAAGCTTGAAATTGACCATAGTGGGGTTATTTGTAACAAATACTACAAATCAAACCCCTCTCCATCCTGCCCGCTGCTGCTGCTAAGTCACTTCAGTCGTGTCCGACTCTGTGCGACCCCACAGACGGCAGCCCACCAGATTCCACCGTCCCTGGGATTCTCCAGGCAAGAACACTGGAGTGGGTTGCCATTTCCTTCTCCAATGCATGAAAGTGAAAAGTGAAAGTGAAATCGCTCAGTCGCGACCCCATGGACTGCAGCCCACCAGGCTCCTCCCTCCATGGGATTTTCCAGGCAAGAGTACTGGAGTGGGGTGCCATTGCCTTCTCCGCCTGCCCCCTAGAGCCAGTTATTAAAGATTTATTAGCACACAACTAGGGCTTCCCTGGTGGCTCAGAGGTTAAAGCATCTGCCCACGATGCGGGAGACCCGGGTTCGATCCCTGGATCGGGAGACCCCCTGGAGAAGGAAATGGCAACCCACTCCAGTATTCTTGCCTGGAGAATTCCATGGATGGAGAAGCCTGGTAGGCTACAGTCCACGGGGTCGGAAAGAGACTGAAAGACTTCACTTCACTTCATAAGATGTTTGAAGACTTTTGTGGTGGCTCAGCAGGTAAAGAATTTGCCTGCAATGCAAGAGATGCAGGTTCAATTCCTGGATCAGGAAGATCCCCTGGAGGAGGAAATGGCAACCCACTCCAGTATAACTGCCTGGGAAATCCCATGAGCAGAGGAGCCTGGCTGGCTACAGTCCATAGAGTCACAAAGAGTAGATGTTCAGGCTGGATTTAGAAAAGGCAGAGGAACCAGAGATCAAATTGCCAACATCCCTTGGATCATTGAAAAAGCAAGAAAGCCCCAGAAAAACAGCTACTTCTGCTTTATTGATTATGCCAAAGCCTTTGACTGTGGATCACAATAAACTGTGGAAAATTCTGAAAGAGATGGGAATACTGGACCATCTGACCTGCCTCCTGATAAATCTGTGGGTAGGTCAGGAAGCAACAGTTAGAACTGGACATGGAACAACAGACTGGTTCCAAATCAGGAAAGGAGTACGTCAAGGCTGTATATTGTCACCTTGCTTATTTAACTTATATGCAAAGTACATCATGAAAAACGCTGGGCTAGATGAAGCACAAGCTGGAATCAAGATTGCCAGGAGAAATATCAATCACCTCAGATATGCAGATGACACCACCCTTATGGCAGAAAGTGAAGAAGAGCTAAAGAGTCCTTTGATGAAAGTGAAAGAGGAGAGTGAAAAAGCTGGCTTAAAACTAAACATTCAGAAAACTAAGACCATAGCATCTGATCCTAGCACTTTATGGTAAATAGATGGGCATGCAATGGAAACAGTAACAGACTTTATTTTGGGGGGCTCCAAAATCACTGCAGATGGTGACTGCAGCCATAAAATTCAAAGGCGCTTGCTCCTTGGAAGAAATATTACGACCAACCTAGACAGCATATTAAAGATCAGAGACATTACTTCGTCAACAAAGGTCCATCTAGTCAAAGCTATGGTTTTTCCAGTAGTCATGTCTGGATGTGAGAATTGAACTGTAAAGAAAGCTGAGCACCAAAGAATTGATGCTTTTGAACTGTGGTGTTGGAGGAGACTCTTGAGAGTCCCTTGGACTGCAAGGAGATCCAACCAGTCCATCCTAAAGGAAATCAGTCCTGAATATTCATTGGGAGGACTGATGTTGAAGCTCAAACCTGATGCGAAGAATTGACACATTTAAGGAGACCCTGATGCTGGGAAAGATTGAAGGCGGGAAGAGAAGGGGACGACAAAGAGATGGTTGGATAGCATCACCAACTCAATGGACATGAGTTTGAGTAAACTCCAGGAGTTGGTGATGGACAGGGAGGCCTGGCATGCAGTAGTCGATGGGATCGGAAAGAGTCAGACATGACTGAGTGACTGAACTGACTGATAAGATATTTATTGTATGACAATGTTGTAAGTGCTTGTGTGTGTGCTCAGTCACTCAGTCATGTCCCTGAGTCTCTTGCATCTCCTGCATTGGCAGGCGGATTCATCACTGTGTGACCTGGGAAGCCTATTGTAAGTGATTAACTCATATCAAATGCTTTAATTAGATATCAGCAAGTCTGTGGAGTAGCTGTTACTATGATGTTATTGTACAAATGAGGAATCTAGGACAAGTTGTTTGATCCCTTAATCTCCATGGCCCACACTTTGAAAGTGGTGAAGCCAGGATCTGAATCTAAGCAAACTCTGCCTCACAGACTGCTCCCAAACACTTTAATGTGCTTTACACTTAGGTTGACGGTCATCTCTGCCAGGGAAGGAGAACTGAAAAACAGCCAGAGCCATCTTACTGTGCATCTTAGTCTATGCATGTAACATTCCCCAGGATTACACAGAGCATAGTCTGATGTGTTATGTCTGTGCTTCAGTGTCCTCATCTGAAAAATGTGGGCAGCAATAATTTCTACTTCTAATTGAGGTTGAAATGAGGTAATATTTGCAAAGCATTTATCATGGCATCTGAATTTTAGCAAGTCTCTTATTTAATCTCACTTGCTTTCTTACTATTTTGTTCTATGTGCTATGAACAAAGATTATCATTTTATATAACTATAGAAATTTGATAGAAGCAATAATCTTCTTGCAAATTAAAGACACATGTTAGATAAAGAATGATAGGAAATATAGTAGACAATGCAGAAAAAGGTGGTTATGAAAGAGAGGATTCTGGGGAAATAAAAGGTATGGAAGACATGAAAGAGAAAATATATGACAGACGAAAAATATGGACTTCAAGTGAAACCAAAGAGAAAAATGAAGAAGGAACATAGAACATTTCATAAAATTCCTGAATAATCTTAATGCTGATAATGCTATTATTAACAAATTTCAAGATAACTTATAAACGGGGCAGACAATTCCACCTTCCTTTAACACACACTATTACAACCCACTCCAGATACTCTTGTAATGTACTTAGAAGTGTTTGCCAAGAGAGACTGAGATTTTTGAAAGCAGGAGTTGTATTATTTTACACCTGCTCAAATTTCTATCATTTAGCAGCCTCTGTAACATAGAACTCAATAAAAGTTGAAGTTAAATATTAAAGTTTGAAACATTTAAATAAATATGCCATGTCTTGTTAATTTTCCATAACACAGATGCATTTAAAAAATATATATTCTTATTATCCTTCAATTTCATTTTATGATGATTTAGAAGTTGGTGACTGTTCCACAAAATGGTATGCTGAAAGAGAATCTACATTTTATGGCATATTATTTAAAATTAATTTTTATTGTAAGTATTTGCCCTAAGTAATGATCATCAAAAACTGAAAAGGAGGGATGGCAGAAACATTTGCCGTGCTTCTAAGTTGGTGGTTGCCTACAGATCCATTCTACTCAAATTAATTTAGGTCCTTTGGCACATTTATACTAAACTCACATTATTAAAAATGCAAACTATGCCAAGACAGATACTGAAGTATTTCAGTGTGAGTTAGTTGCACTAAAGTTTTTACTGATACACAATTATGAAATATTCAATGAATGTAAAGCATAAATATAAATATAATTATTGCATAACATTTTTAGTAGAAGAAAATGGGACTTTTCATAAGTTCAGAGGAGATATTATGATGATTAGTTATTGAAATATACATCACAGCAATATTCCAAATAGGAGGAAACCCTTGACTTCAGAATCAGAAGGCAGCATGCTCCTTGTCATTGTGCTTTCAGGTAGGTTCTGGTTGAAACTTCTACTTGACATAGATGGTGGAGGGACATGTGTGCAAGGGGCACGAAAGTGGACCAGCATTTGTCCAGTAGCTTTTCCATGAATACTGTCATATGAGTACTTTAAAAAAATATGGACTTATTTGGCTGTGCCAAGTGTTAGTTGCAGCGCACAGGATCTTTGGCCTCTGTTGTGGCATGCAAGATCTATTCTGGAGAGGGAGGGAGTGTATTTGCTTTACAACGTTTTGTTAGTTTCTGCTGAACAACAAAGTGAATTAGCTATATGTATACTATAGCCCTTCCCTCTTGAGCCTCCCTCCCGTCTCCCCCATCCCACCCCTCTAAGTCACCACAAAGCACAGCAGCTTCCCACTAGCTGTCTCTTTTACACATGATATGATCTTTTTATGAATTAGCTATATGTATACTATAGCCCTTCCCTCTTGAGCCTCCCTCCCGTCTCCCCCATCCCACTCCTCTAAGTCATCACAAAGCATAGCAGCTTCCCACTAGCTGTCTATTGTACACATAATAGGATCTTTTTAGATCCTACCATTTTTGTAATATGCGAACTCTTAGTTGTGGCATGTGGGATCTAGTTCCCAGATCAGGGATGGAACCCAGGCCCTCTGCGTGTGTTCTTAACCCATGGAAGCATGGAGACTTAACCACACTGGACCACCAGGGAATTCCCCTGTCATCTGACTTCTACCCATATCTTAACGACTGATGTTCTGAATCAAGAACTTATTTTCATTATGATTAAAATTTCAGAGCATAGTTACTGATCATTTGAGACAAGACCCCAGGTTCGATGCAGGATACAGGAAGCTTGGGGCTGGTGCACTGGGATGATCCAGAGGGATGGTATGGGGAGGTAGGTAGGAGGGGGGTTCAGGATGGGGAACACGTGTACACCCGTGGCGGATGCATGTTGATGTATGGCAAAACCAATACAATATTGTAAAGTAAAAAATAATAATAATTAAAACAATTAAAAAGAAAAGACCTTATGCTAAATACAAGAGATAAAATTGTGCGTTCAGTTACTTACTCATCCAACAAGAGAGGGAACACATCTAATACATACCTGAATCTGTGCTAAGTTTTGGGAATGTAACCGCTGTAAAACACAGCCCCCTTTGTTTAAAGAGTTAAGTAAAGCACAATCCTTCTATCAATAGAAGCCCATGTGGCTCAGTGGAAAGAGCATATCCAACAGGATGAGATAGACTTGCCTTCTATCCCTGTACTCCTCATCTATTCTAATTGTCCCGTAAACCAAATAAAATTGCCAAAACTGATTTCTCATTTTTAAAACTGATGGAATACCAACGTATAGGATAATTGTGAGAATCAAGTAATATATTCTGAGAATCTAGCATAGCACCAACAAATTCTAGACACTGAGTCAATGAATTGATCATATCCTTTTCATAACATCCACACCAATGTTACTATAAATACATTGTGTATAAATATATGCTATGTTATTTATTAATCCTCATATTATATATTATTTAGTCTCCATAAACAAAGACTTTGATTGCAAGTATTGCTATATTATTTTTACCATACACCTATAGCAAGATTTAAGAATTTTCATATAATCTTAAGATTCAGGGGAATAAAATCCTCTCTAGATATATGATTGTTCTTACACTACTGAATGGAAAACTTCATTTTAACATAACATTCACTGTCACATAACATTGTATAACATTCTATAATTGTTAAAATGACAAAAATATAGATAATTAACTATTCAGCAATTTATGAATAGCTCCTATTTTGGTGAAAGAAGGCCCTGACTATTAGGGAAATAGAAAAAATACTTTAAAGATATTATAAATAAACTAAGTCTAAGAGCCAATTCTGACTTGTTTTGGAGGTCAAATTTTAACAGAGAAGGGAGTACAGAAGAATATTGAAGAAATTGTCATGTATAGGTATCTTCTATGTATAATATTAGGCATGATGCTAACCATTTAAAAATTAGATATATCAAGATAGTAAAGATGTAAGATACATGATATTGCCCTTAATTTGCCATGAGAAACATGAAAAAGGTAAGGAAATGGGCACCCACCAAAGTATGAGTTTTTAAAAATCCACATGTCATTTGCCCCAGGTGATATGACAGGTTAGCAAAGCCACATTTTAATCACAAGTGTATGGATCTAGCATCTTTTGGGGAGAAAGATCTCTGCTGTAAAACCAGGTACCAAGTTTTGGGTAGGAGAAAACTAAGGAAATACATCTAATATTGCTGCATGACTATGTGTGTTTTTACTGCCTCAAATATAATCTAAATCTTAATAATCATAGCGGTATCGTCCATTCCCAAAATGGAAGAATAAATTAAATTCCAAAGCCTATATCTGAAAAGTAATTTTCATGTTTGGTAGTGAGCTGAATTATTACCTATTTTTGTACAGTATTATAATATGTGAATATCTATTTTTATTTATTTATTTTTAGAAACTAGTTATAGATAAACTAATGTCCATTTCCCCTATGGTTGCCAACACATGTATTAGGTTTTATATGATAACCAGTGTAAAATTCATAATGCTAATTTGAGCCTTTTTTAAATGAGTCAGACCAAAAAAGGCCAAAAGTAATTGGAGAGGAGGAAAGCATAATGCTATGCTTGTTATGGCTCAATATTTCTGGATGACTAAGAAATCTACAGCAAAGCTTATCTATTAAGTAGTTCTCAGAAAACTAGTCTCAGACTTAATTTCTCTCCCTCCAATTCTAATTGTTAATTCATGTGTAAATACTAATCCACCTCAAGAAGTAGCAATGAATGTTATCCGATATAATGTGCATGATGTGTGGTGAACTAAAGCTCTGTATGTTCAAAGATCTACTGTGGCTTTCTGTGTATTAGTGCATTCCCCTCCCTAAGAGGAAAGAAAAATAGCTAACCCTGGGCTGTATTGTACACTGCCTTCTCATAATTTGTGCTGGTATCTGTCTGTCAGCATTATTTCCTTTGGTTTATCACTAGCAGCAAACAGATTAGTAAACATCATTAGCTTGAGTCTAGTAACTACAATCAAATTATCTTTGACCGGAGAAATAATCACACAAGAAATTGTTTGCCATTAATGGGATCTGAGTGTTCCACTGAAGAGAAAAATCTGGTTTAATTGTTGAAGTATTGCATATCAAGAATTCCAAAAAATGATTTCCAAGAGTCAACATTATTTCATTAAAACTATAAAAATCCATTGTAAGAAGTGAAATTGATTTTAGAATATTTGGAAAACAAAGGAGTCCAAGCCTGATAAATAGAAGTTTGAGTTTGCACTTGATGGTTAGGGAAAATGGTAGAAGTTAAGTTTCCTGAGGTTACAATGTTGTGTGATCTATACATACTCTAGAATATCACCAAGTGTCATACCCCTTTAAAACTGTCTTTCCAAGACAGAAAAGTGATCTAAGACTTTTCTTTAATATTTGTGCTTTGAAGTGAAATGTTCAGTTCATCAGGAACATCTAAAAAACTTCCCCAACTTCAATTTGTATTACTAAGAATTCATAATCTCCTAACATTATCCACATTCAAATGAAATACTTCCAAGAGCCTACTGTACTGTGTATTCTCAAGCAAAGATGGGACCACAAGGAAGACACTCTCATTTATGTTCCAAGAAGCAGCATTTTAGTCACTGTCGTATAGATACGTCTTACAGAAGTACGGTTTAAAAAAAGAATGTTTTTAAATGAATGGTAGGCTATTAATAATTTTCGATCTAATGCTTAATTATATGCCTCTAGCTTGAGAGTTAGAATTTTATTGTATAATGCCACTTTAAGGATAAAATTTTCACCCTGTGACAATGTTAGTTGTTTATATGGAATGAAAGCACTTTAGAATTGAGCCCAATTACCCATTCTTTGGGCTTCAGCAATAAAATTAAATCCTTCCAAAATCATTGTGTTATTTTTTTCAAATGAGTGTCTAAAAGATTTTTTACATTCAAAATAGAAAACTCACTTTGCATTTAGATGTAATGAGGATATGTGCATTTTTTCTGCTAACATTATTCCTGAGGTAACAATTCAGAATGACTGAAACTCTTACTTTGAGAAATATTACTTGGTGAATCAATAGATATGAATCTGGATGAAATGTAGATATATGATGAAAAGCAGGATTGATCTTTCATTAATCCTTAATGTTAACAATTGTTGGAAAGAGGGGTGGGAGAACTGTCTGTTATCTTAATGCTTTCTCATTATCAGGTTGTCTAGATAAAGTACAAGATGGCATATTAATTGGGAAAAATCAACTAAATCTGCTTCATCTAAGTCCAGGGAAGTCAAAACCACAAACATTAAAAACTCAATAACAAGCAGTTTCTACCTAAAATACACTCAGTTTGGGAATAAATCAAAATGTGTGTCCTGCTTTGTGATGAAAAGCCTTACCAACTATTCCAGCTTCTATTATTCTATGTTCAAAGCATCACAGAAATGATAGTCAATAAATATAGATGGCAATATACATAGAGATACCATTGCTTCAAATTTGTGTCCAAATCATCTAGGTAGCTTGCTAAAATGTAGTATTACAGACCAAACCTAAACAGATTCAGTATCGCCAGAGATTAGAGCTAAGGAATCTATATTCATCTTTACATGATGTGTATACCTATTAATGATTGAGGTCCACTGGGATAGAAATTTTCTCTAAAAAAGAAAATTTGCACTTTGTTATACCAAATTTGTTAACTTATTGGAGGAGTTCCTACTCTCTCTGGTCGTTATCCCTAAAAGAGGGAGAGTCCTACATTATTCATGTTTCAACCAACCACATGTTGTGGGAATTCACTGAATTTCACTCATCCTTATATTCTTATAACTGCAGGCAAGGTTTCACACTTTCCAGGTACTGCTTTAGTGGTATTTCAAAATTTTGATGTCGAGTGCTTTCTTAGTTCTTAAACATATTGCACAACACTTCTGGCTTCTTGATATGTAACTCAAAATACAATTCCAAATGGAAACCATTTTATTTTACTTTATTTTTTTAAATTTTTTAAATTTATTTTATTTTTAAACTTTATATAATTGTATTAGTTTTGCCAAATATCAAAATGAATCCGCCACAGGTATACATGTGTTCCCCATCCTGAACCCTCCTCCCTCCTCCCTCCCCATACCGTCCCTCTGGGTCGTCCCAGTGCACTAGCCCCAAGCATCCAGTATCGTGCATCGAACCTGGGCTGGCATCTCATTTCATAAATGATATTTTACATGTTTCAATGCCATTCTCCAAAATCTTCCCACCCTCTCCCTCTCCCACAGAGTCCATAAAACTGTTCTATACATCAGTGTCTCTTTTGCTATCTCGTACACAGGGTTGTTGTTACCATCTTTCTAAATTCCATATATATGCATTAGTATACTGTATTGGTGTTTGTCCTTCTGGCTTACTTCACTCTGTATAATAGGTTCCAGTTTCATCCACCTCATTAGAACTGATTCAAATGTATTCTTTTTAATGGCTGAGTAATACTCCATTGTGTATATGTACCACTGCTTTCTTATCCATTCATCTGCTGATGGACATCTAGGTTGCTTCCATGTCCTGGCTATTATAAACAGTGCTGCGATGAACATTGGGGTACATGTGTCTCTTTCCCTTCTGGTTTCCTCAGTGTGTATGCCCAGCAGTGGGATTGCTGGGTCATAAGGCAGTTCTATTTCCAGTTTTTAAGGAATCTCCACACTGTTCTCCATAGTGGCTGTACTAGTTTGCATTCCCACCAACAGTGTAAGAGGGTTCCCTTTTCTCCACACCCTCTCCAGCATTTATTGCTTGTAGATTTTTGGATCGCAGCCATTCTGACTGGCGTGAAATGGTACCTCTTAGTGGTTTTGATTTGCATTTCTCTGATAATGAGTGATGTTGAGCATCTTTTCATGTGTTTGTTAGCCATCTGTATGTCTTCTTTGGAGAAATGTCTATTTAGTTCTTTGGCCCATTTTTTGATTGGGTCATTTATTTTTCTGGAGTTGAGCTGTAGGAGTTGCTTGTATATTTTTTGAGATTAGTTGTTTGTCAGTTGCTTCATTTGCTATTATTTTCTCCCATTCTGAAGGCTGTCTTTTCACCTTGCTAATAGTTTCCTTTGATGTGCAGAAGCTTTTAAGGTTAATTAGGTCCCATTTGTTTATTTTTGCTTTTATTTCCAATGTTCTGGGAGGTGGGTCATAGAGGATCCTGCTGTGATGTATGTCAGAGAGTGTTTTGCCTATGTTCTCCTCTAGGAGTTTTATAGTTTTTGGTCTTACGTTTAGATCTTTAATCCATTTTGAGTTTATTTTTGTGTATGGCATTAGAAAGTGTTCTAGTTTCATTCTTTTACAAGTGGTTGACCAGATTTCCCAGCACCACTTGTTAAAGAGATTGTCTTTAATCCATTGTATATTCTTGCCTCCTTTGTCAAAGATAAGGTGTCCATACGTGCGTGGATTTATCTCTGGGCTTTCTATTTTGTTCCATTGATCTATATTTCTGTCTTTGTGCCAGTACCACACTGTCTTGATAACTGTGGCTTTGTAGTAGAGCCTGAAGTCAGGTAGGTTGATTCCTCCAGTTCCATTCTTCTTTCTCAGGATCGCTTTGGCTATTTGAGGTTTTTTGTATTTCCATACAAATTGTGAAATTATTTGTTCTAGCTCTGTGAAGAATACTGTTGGTAGCTTGATAGGGATTGCATTGAATCTATAAATTGCTTTGGGTATTATACATGATCCTCTACATAGAAAACCCTAAAGACTCCACCAGAAAATTACCAGAACTAATCAATGACTATAGTAAAGTTGCAGGATATAAAATCAACACACAGAAATCCCTTGCATTCCTATACACTAATAATGAGAAAACAGAAAGAGAAATTAAGGAAACAATTCCATTCACCATTGCAACGGAAAGAATAAAATACTTAGGAATATATCTACCTAAAGAAACTAAAGACCTATATATAGAAAACTATAAAACATTGGTGAAAGAAATCAAAGAGGACACTAATAGATGGAAACCATTTTAAAACAGCAGTTAGAAATACCTGAAATAATGCTATTGCTATAATAGCACTTCAAGTATACTAGAGTTTAAATAAAGTTTTGGCTGTTGTCTCAATTCCAAAGACTAATCTACCATAATTTTTATGGAACATCGAGCTATAAATTTAAAACAAGTATTTGACTAAAGGGTGGGATACACTGGATAAAGAAATGATTCATGTTCTAGGCGGGATGAAGCCTGAAGGCATAATATTTCATCACGTTACTCAGAATGGTGCATAATTTAAAAATTATAAATTGTTCATTTCTGGAATTTTCTGTCTAATATTTTCGTATAACGGTTCAGTTGACTTTAGGCAGCTGAAACCATGGAAAGTGAAACCTCAGATATGGGATTTCTCATACTTTTTCTACAGATCAGTCAGAGAGATCTGACATCTTAATATTATTGAGCTTCCCACTTCAAGAGCATATTATATTGCTTCCTTAGAAAATTTTGATTGTTTCAGTCGTTATTTCATAACTTTTAGTATAGATCACACACATATTTTTTTTAGATTCACATATATTTTGCTTATTTGAGCCTATTATAAATGTTATTTTATATAAAAATTTTCTCCAGTTGTTCAACAGAATTGATTAGTGTACATTGACTATGTATCTTATAAACAACCATGCTAAACTCACTATTTGTAAGAATTTTTTCACAGATTCCTTGAGATTTCCTATGTTAAAAAAATCATTTCATTTTTGGATATACAGTTTTAAAGTTTTACTTAGAAAAATCTATGATGTTGCCATTTTATTAAATTGTCTAGGATTTCTTATACAACGCCACATTTGTAACTTAAATAGTGTTTGCACTTTCATAAATTCTATGAGACAGAGTGAAAAAATAATGGGAATTCTTTCAATATAATTTAGTCTACAGGGGTCTTTTGTGACATTTCTTCAGGCGAGAATGATGAGTTTTTTCTTGGCGTTTCAATTGCCTGCTGCCTCTGCCACAGTTCTAGGCCTGGATTCTATCTTCAGGGCACAGGCAGGAGAGATAACAGAAGGATAAAATTATAGGAAGAAAAACAGATTTCCTTTACACTCTCCCTCTTTCAAAGGCCCACTTTCCTGGTCTTCTGGTAAGAAAAATAGATTGCCCTCAGAATTATTGATGACCAGGTTGCCTAATAGCACTCTAACAATCAACCTCTGATCAAAGGACTGAAAGAAAGGCATTAAAAAAAAGAAAAAGCAAATGGGATATCTACATGAGCTTCTCCAAAGTTTGACTTTCCTTCCAAGCATGCCTGCTTCAGAATTTTCAAGTAGTCATGTTTTGTCCAGAAATTTCAGTTGCAATCAGTGAGAAAGGAGGCTCTAAAAAGCCTGTGTTTTCTGGCACTAGTAGGATTAGATAATTTAATATAAAAATATTATTAAAACATTTAAGAAAATATGCAAATGTTATGCAAATTCTTCAAGGAAATAAGGAGAAAACATTACTCAATTCCTTGTATGAAAGCAATGTATCTTTGAATACAAGATCAAAATTGGGCACAACTTAAAAGAAAAATTCTAGGCCAAACTAAATCATAAACTTAGGTGTTTATATTTATATGTAATTCATACAATGGATTAGGGTAGTCATTAAGATAACTATGAAAATCTATACTTGGTGGCTGGAAACTATCTTTAAGTCAGCAGTAAGTACACACTACAAAATTAAAAAAAAATTTAATTGAAATTTAAAATTAGCATAATATTTAAATACATTTACTTAAAAATATGCCAGACATGTATGTCAATATGTAAATTATATGCCTTTAAATAATAAAAACATTTAAATATTAACAGTGGTTATATTTGGGTAAAGGAATTCTGATGATTTTCTCTTTTGCCCTTTTTGCATCATTTCTTTTTCTAATTTTCAATAATATACCTGGATTTTTTATGTAAAATAAATGTAAATTCATTTGCCATATTGGTAAATGAAATACTTTTTTAAGAGTTTTAAGGCATATTACACTTTTCTAAAACAGAGAGGGAGAAGGTACAAAATGTGTTCTGTTTTGAATTTTAAATACAGCACTACTGATTCTAAGAACTTGATCCCAGTACCCTAGATATTGAATGATTAAGGAAGCAAACATTTTATTTTATAATAATTATGTGCATTTTGAAATTGCTATTTTGTTGAGGGTTTTTCTTCATGTCATGGGTTTGCAGTACCTTATAATAGAGCCAGGCTGAGGACCAGTTAACATTAACAGTGTACAAAATCATAGACCTGGGCTCAAACAGCAGGTCTTTCACTTCCTCTTTGGGTGATCTTAGACTTGCTCCAAATTATTTTCAATGACTGCTATAAACCTGAGTTGAATAGTTTCTCTTGCTCCACTTAACAGCCATACATCAATGTTTGAAACAGAACTGGCAACTGTGGGAGTTTCTGAGAAGGGTAAATGAGACTGGAAGGTAATTGTGAGATGAAAAATTATTTTTCATAGCACACCCCTAGAATCTTTTGAATTTTATATGGTGTGAAATGAAATCAACCCTGAATATTCACTGGAAGAACTGATGCTGAAGCTGAAACTCCAGTACTTTAGCTACCTGACGCGAACAGCTGACTCATTGGAAAAGACCCTGACATGTTGGGAAAGATTAAAGGCAGAAGAAGAGGGTGACAGAGGATGAGATGGTTGGATGGCATCACTGACTCAACAGACGTGAACTTGGGCAAACTATGGCAGATAGCGAGGGACAGTGAGGCCTGGCGTGCTGCAGTCCATGGGTGCAAAGAATCGGACATGACTTAGCAACTGAACAACAACAATACTACTTTACATATTTAAAACTAAAGTACGAAAAACTGATGGCATGAGAGAGACAGGATGAAAATAATCTGGAAACTAATTGTGTGAACACAATGACTAACTGTGCAAACTAAAAAATGACTAATTGTGTAAACATATAAACATAGGAGAAAAATTCAAGAATGGGCAAGCAAATAACAGAGTAGGTACAAATATATAAATGGTATAAAGTTGAAATAATGTGAATTGCTTATTATTTTATCTTAGCTATATTTGATTTTGCTTGAAAATCAAAGTGATTACTTCTATTGTTACACACACATACACCCACACACCATATATATATGTTAAACACAAACACACATATATGTAATGGTATGTATATGTAAGTGTATGCATATACACGCACACACATAAAAATTCCATTCACATAACTTAACATATACACATACCATATATATGATTATGCAAATTAAAACAACATTTTCTATCTCACAGGTTATTAGTGTTAAATGAGCTAATTCATGCAAATATAGGCTAGATTATAATACTCAAATGTCAGCTCTCATTATAGTTACTATTACTATAAGCACATATTAAGCATATTAAATGAAAAGTTTGGCTCCTACTGGGTTAGATTATTTTATGTAGAATTGCTCCCATGAAAAATGGCTGAATGACAACCAGAAACAATAATTTTAAGCAACTGCCTTTCTTTTCTCTTTCTATGGTGGCTTATTGATTATGGTACTTCTCTCTATGATCAGCGTTCATAAGGAGCTCTTGAATTCAGTTTTTACACTTCAAAAGAAGCACTGCCTTCTTTTTAAGGTGTGGTATAGCTCTACCCAAAGAAATTTCATATGCAACAAATTACATACTTTACAGAGAAATAAACCTGCACACATCCCAAACATACTACACAAGCACATATTCACCAACCCCAACTACATAATTTAGAATATTTATTTAATATATTTAAATGAACCTAACTTTTTAAAATTTCTCTGTTCTTTAGTTTCAACTGTGGTAATGTAACAAGTGGGACCCTCTGAGGTTTTCCCAGAATAGACATCTACCCATATCCTCCACCTGCCTTTTGTCTGTAGGAAAACTTTAGTCAAAGAATAAATTTATTCAAAGAAGTAAGACAAAGCAGAAAGAAAGAAAAACAGTGAAGCAAGACAAAATAATAACACTTCAGCCATTAAACAAAGTCAAGGACCTTTAGTTCATCTTCAAGGACTACAGATAATATTCTGAGCCATGTCCTTTAAGCTGTTTGGCAAATAATGAAACCCCACCAAGTAGAAGTTAACTGTATACTGCCAACAAAGACATAGACCCCCCAGACCAGTTGGTACCTAAAGATTGATGATGCTGATTCCTGATTACCTCACCACCAACCACTCAAAAAATGTCCATGAGCTGATTACTCCCTGTTCCTTTCATACTACAAAACCCCTTACAGTGGGTCACACAATCCTGAGGGCATTAGCCTGTCAGTTCAGTTCAGTTCAGTTCAGTCGCTCAGTCCATAGCGGTCCACTTTACCTGGCAAAGCAACAAAGCTACTCTTTTCTACTTCACCCTAAATTCTGCATTTCTATTTGGCAATGGTGAATAGAGGCAGAGTTTCAACAACAATAAGACAGTCTATTAATCACAAGGTTCACAAATATTGTAATATGAAATACTGTTAAGCCTGTTAAAATTCTTGAAATGGTTTTACTTTAACTGGTTTATAATTTTTATTGTAACATGGCTAAATGAAAGAAAATCATGATACAATAGATTAAAAATAAATAATATCCATGTATATATCATATAATACAATCAGCAATAAGGAAAATCATTTAATTTACCTAAATGTTAACAGTGGCTCTGTTCATGTACAGAAATTAAGAGATAATTTTATTTTTTCTTCTGTTATTATTTTACAGTTTCTAACATATTTTACTTATTATATTTTATATCATATATATGTAATAATGCATAAATAAATTCAAAAGCTGTTTGTAAGTTACACATTTTTTCCAAAAGTTTTAAGGCAAGTTGTAACTTTAAAACATACACACCCACCACTTAGGAAAGACCCAGTGTATTTGTTACTATTTTTGCTGTTTTGTAATTATTAATGTCAGAAATCCTATATATTTAATGACTCCAAATTTTTTAATATGTGTTATTTTAATTACCTCCCCCCAAATAGTAAAGAACACTTCTTACTAATCTTAAGGCAGTTAAAACTATTGCTATTTTAGAAAGAAGATGAACTCCTTGGATGTTTCATATGAGAAATAGAAGAACATGAAGAGATCATTAACCTGTCTGTTCAAATTTGAGTGTGAGTTTATATTAAAATAATCATAAAGTCAAAATACTCTTAGAATTTGGGTACAACATTTTGGGGCAGGAATAATGACTAGATCAAAACTTTAGAGAACATGAAAACTGTCTTATTCACAAGCAATCCCAGGACCCAGGCACTGTGAGTTACATAGTAAGACTATTACGTTATGCTGGTAACTGCTTATAATTTTCACCACTAGTAGTTTTGGAATAATAAAGTCAAAGCAAATAATCTAACAATATAGTCAATAGGTTCTTTAGAAATATTCAATATAATGAAACTTAATTTAAAAAAATGTTTGGTAGTAGAAATGTCTGGGAGTAGAATCTTGACTTTGAATTACAAAGACATATATAATAGACTATAGAAACGCTTAATACTGATTTCCAAAAGAAGTAGTAATTTAAATATTGTTAATTTACAAGTGCTTATTATATCTTGAATTAGGATTGAGATGTGATATACTTAATATACTGGGGGTAGGGATTTACATTAAATAAAAAGGGTGTTAGTCATTTTGTTTAAAGTAAATATTTCAGATTCCATAAAAGCAGAAGCCTTAAATGAAATATATTATTTGATTTTTGTCCCCTACGGAATACAAAATATATGCTGCATTCAGTAATTGACATAACTGAAGTATTTCTTATTGAGTGAAAGTCGCTCAGTCATGTCCGACTGTTTGCGACCCCGGTGAATATACAGTCCATGGAATTCTCCAGGCCAGAATACTGCAGTGGGTGAAAGTGAAGTTAGTCAGTCATGTCTGACTCTGGAACCCCAGGGAGTGTACAGTCCATGGAATTCTCCAGGCCAGAATACTGTAGTGGGTGAAAATGAAAGTGAAGTCACCCAGTTGTGTCTGACTCTTTGTGACCCCATGGACTATAGCCTGCCAGGCTCCTTTGTCTTTGGGATTTTCTGGGCAAGAATACTGGAGTGGGTTGCCATGTCCTTCTTCAGGGGATTTTCTGGACCCAGGGATAGAACCCGGGTCTCTTACACTTCAGGCACACTCCTTACCATCTGAGCCACCAGGGTGAGTAGCTGTTCCCTTCTCCAGAGGACTTTCCCAACTAAGAAATTGAACCCAGGTCTCCCACATTGCAGGTGATTCTTTACCAGCTGAACCACTAGGGAAGCCTAAGAACACTGGAGTGGGCAGCCTATCCCTTCTCTAGCAGATCTTCCTGACCCAGGATCTCCTGCATTGCAGGAGAATCAGGATCTCCTGCATTGCAGGTGAATTCTTTACCAGCTGAACTGATAGTACAAGAAATTTCTTAGCCTAAATATAATTATTGAGGATAACAAAAAATTTTCAAGGTGCTCCATAAATTAAATAGTTCAATATTTGAAAGTTTAACTATTGAAGATTGAGGTTGCTGTGTTAACTACAATTATGCTTATAAGACAATTGGTTTAAAACTATTATTATAAAACAAAACAGAATTTGATATCTGAGGAATCAATGTACCATATACTTAAATGTGCTCTGGAGGCAAATTAGTCCTGACTATCCAAATTCTAGATCCATATTTGACTAATACTAGTTGTTTAAAAATGCCTATCAGGATAGTTTCCTTCAACTGAAGTACATGTTTACTGCACACACCACTGGAACAGAAAATCTGAAGAACTTTTAAGCAGGTTCCTTTGGCTTCTAGTCAACAACTAACAGCACTATGCACATACATTATTTCATAATGAATGCACATCAGCAGAGAAGTACAACTTATTTACTTTTCCTTTAAAATATACAGTTGCCATTTGGATTCTGCATCTCAATGGCTCTGTCTCTGACGCTCTGTCTCAGGGGCATCATTTAAAGCGACAAGCCTAAAAATCATGGCTCTCCTTCTGTCTATCCCCATGTCTGCTGCAGAACCCCACATCTGTTCCCCAGTTTTGCTTGATTAATAAAGATGTGCAAAATAGGAATTATCTTCTCCCCTTCAATTGGGAAAGAAAAACAGAGGGCTCAAGAATACTAAACAAATTATGGATGAAGCAAAATCTTTCCCATCAGCTCAATGCCAGGAGGGATTAGACCATCATTTACATACAGATAGCCTCTAAAGTGACTGACCACACACACAGAGCCCCTAATTTTAATGGTAGATCATTTTGCTAGAGTTGAAAGGATCTTTTTCTCCTTAATTTCAGAGTTGAAAAGAGATACTATTTTGGTGAAATCACATGGATATATGTGGGTTCTAGATCTGTGTCTGTCAACAATCTTTAGTAGGGCAATTACACTGTCATACTATTTGGGTTTAAATAATTGTGGTTTGTCACACAAAAATTGCTCATATTTTTCTCTTCTATAGCTTCTGCCTCACAATCCTGAGTTTACTCAAAGAGCATTGAGTATGGTTTGAGGAAAGAAACAGTGAAAACACAAATGGAGAATATATTTACTTTATAATAATTCAAGTTGTATTGATTGAGTACCTTCTATGTCATAATTAAGTAAGAGAAAAAGAAGTTGAAAATATTATTTTGATTAGCTACATTAGTTTTCAAGGATGTCTCAGAATTTATTTTAATAATGCCACATTTCTGAACAGTTAGGCAAATTCCAATGTTTTTATCTCTATATTAAAGACAGCAAAGGACATCCTAAAACAAACACTTCTTCGCTTATTTCCCAAGAATACATGACTAGAAGTGAAATTTGGGACAAGGAGTATGCAAATTTTTAAGACACTGGCACTTCCATACACTTCTGGCAGGAAAGCAATTTGATTCAATTTTCAATGAGGAACATTTGACAATATGTATACAATTTCTTTCACCTTTAACAATAATCTATCTTTCTGTATATATGTCATATTTTACAATTTAAACGAAGTGTTGAGATCTAGGTCATCTCACATTTGGGGGGAAAAGTTATTTTTGTAATTTATGCCAAAGCAGTGAAAACTCCTTGAGTAAGTGGTTAATAAAACAGACTCTTCATCTTCTATGACTATTCACTGCAAATTTTATTACACTTACACCAATTGAAACAATTGCTTTAAATTAGTACAGGCTCTGCCAACATTTGACTGAGATTGGGGTCCTGTTTACATTAAGTGCAAACTAATAGACATTTGAAGCACCTGCTTTTCAAAAGAGTGACTACTAGATATAATGGATAGAGCATAGGATCTAATGTTACCATAGTGAGGAAGGCATTTTTATTGTCGCTTCAAGGTTAGTGATTTTGTTCTGTTTGTTAACTAGTAAAACCATGTGTGTAAATCACTTAATTTCCAGTTTATACAGCCAAAATTACTATATCCCATTTCAAATCCCTACTATATAACTAAAGAAGTGGGAAAATCAGTGACTACTCTAAGGATTTTTAGCAAAAATAGTATCTCCAGGTTACTGAAACACAAAATCATGATGGAGTAAATTATCATTGGTACACACAGCACATATTTTAAAGCTTTCAGCTTAGTAGGTTCTCAAACACAAAACTAATCATCATAAATTTCTGTAAATTAGATGTCAATCTGGTCCCATCACTTCATGGGAAATAGATGGGGAAACAGTGGAAACAGTGTCAGACTTCATTTTTCTGGGCTCCAAAATCACGGCAGATGGTGACTGCAGCCATGAAATTAAAAGACACTTACTCCTTGGAAGAAAAGTTATGACCAACCTAGATAGCATATTGAAAAGCAGAGACATTACTTTGCCAACAAAGGTCCGTCTAGTCAAGGCTATGGTTTTTCCTGTGGTCATGTATGGATGTGAGAGTTGGACTGTGAAGAAAGCTGAGTGCCGAAGAACTGATGCTTTTGAACTGTGGTGTTGGAGAAGACTCTTGAGAGTCCCTTGGACTGCAAGGAGATCCAACCAGTCCATCCTAAACGAGATCAGCCCTGGGTGTTCTTTGGAAGGAATGATGCTAAAGCTGAAACTCCAGTACTTTGGCCACCTCATGAGAAGAGTTGACTCATTGGAAAAGACTCTGATGCTGGGAGGGATTGGGGGCAGGAGGAGAAGGGGACGACAGAGGATGAGATGGCTGGATGGCATCACTGACTCGATGGATGTGAGTTTGGGTGAACTCTGGGAGTTGGTGATGGACAGGGAGGCCTGGCCTGCTGCGATTCATGGGGTCACAAAGAGTCGGACACGACTGAGCGACTGAACTGAACTGAACAATGAAAAGAGGCATAAAAAGATGATAGAAATCTGATTCATCTTCCTTGAAACTGAGAAATGTATTGTTTTGTACTGCCAACAACACTGTTGGTATTACCTATCATGTGAAACTTTTTAAAGAATTAGTTGGAGCAAAAAAAAAAAAAAAGTCTCAAAAAATATTTTTTTGTTCTTCAGTTGAGCAATATCACATGCAATGCTACTAGATTGCCAATACATGATGTTCTAACTTCAAGCCCCCAAAAACAAGCCTTAAAAATTCTAGCTATTTGGAATATTCTGTCTTTGAACCATGGAAATCTAAATTCATCTAAATTCACTTGCACAAGCCTGTCAATATTCAAGTTACCTCATTTAGGGCTGGATGACATATTTGCTAAACTTGAGGCTGAGATTGATTCATACTAAAATGAATTAAGTTTGTGAGACACAATTTTACTATAGTAAAAATGGATAAATATCTAAATTCTAAGCTTAAAACTCAGAACAGTAAATTAAGTCTACATAGAAGCTCATTACAAAGATTCAGCCTTTTAAATATGCTGTGTTTTGCTCTTTAGGAAGATTCTGATGATAAATGATAAAATTGTGTGTGTGTGTGTGTGTACTCACACATAAACTCAAGTTAATACCAAATTTGGTATTTTAAAATTAGCCAGTGTATTTCATCACAGTAACATAATAAAACAGAAATACTTTATTTTAAAAATCACTTGCTATCAAAAACAAGAAAATGATGTTCCTCTTACTATTCCTTTTCAACATCATATGACAGTTTCAACTATTGCAATATGATAAGAAGAAACAGAAAGTATATAGGTTGAGGAGAAACAAAACTATTTTCACAGATGACATGTAGATGGTCCAGTGGCTAGGACTGCATGTTCCCAATGCAGGGGGCCAGGTTTCAATCCCTGGTGAGGGAACTAGATCCCGCAAGTCACAGCTAAGAATTTGCATCCCAAAACTAAAGAATGCAACACAAAGATTGAATATCCCATGTGCTACAACTAAGACTTGGCACATGACTTAAAAAAAAAACAAAAACAAAAACTAGTTTTTATAAATTAATTACTAACTTTTTAATTAAAAGGTTAGTATGTAAAAGTCAGTAGTTTTTCTATATACCAGCAAAGGGCAAGTGAATTGGAAATTAAAACCCAATACCAGTTACATTAGTACTCAAAAAATAGAGTAATTAAATATATCAAAATATATAGATCTATATGAGGAAAACTACAAAACTGATACTATAAAATTTTGATAAAAGATATCAAACAAAAGCTAAATAGATATTCTATGTTTATGGATAGGAAGACTCAGTCTTGGCAGGATATCAGTTCTTCCTAGTTTGATCTTTAGAGTTAGAATAAAAAATCCCAATGAAAAGCCCAAGTTACTGTTTATATGGAGAGGGAAAAAAAGACCCAGAATAGCCAACAAATTACAGAAGAAAAACGAAATCAAAGGTTTGACAGAAACTGACTTCAGATTTTAATAAGGTTACAGTAATCAAGACAGTATGATCTTTGTGAAAGGACAGATCAATGGAATAGAGGGCCAAGAAAATAGACCCAAGTAATTATAGGCATTATTTTTAAAAAAGGAGTACAGAAAATGCAATGATGAAAAGACAATGCTTTCAACAAATGCAACAAATGGTGTTAAAACAAATGGACATATACATGTAAAATAATGTATCTAGAAACAGTTATTACACCTTTCATAAAAACTAATGCAAATGGATAACAGACTTAAATGTAAAATATAAAACACCCAGAAGATAACAAAGGAGAAAACCCAAGTAACCTTGGCATGATGATGACTTTTTAGATACAACAGTAAAGGCATGATTCATAAAATCCATAATTGATAAGTAGACATCATTAAAATTAAAAAAGGTTTTGTTTTGTTTTGTTTTTTTCTGCAAAAGACACTGTCAGGAGAATGAGACTACAAGCCACAGGTGGGGAAAAAATGTTTGCAAAAGACATATCTGATTAAGGAAAGTGATCCAAGGTACACAAAAAATTCTTGAAACTCAGAGATAGGGAAGAAAAAGAAAACATGGTTTTAAAAAGTATCCAAAAGACCTAAAAGATACTTTAGCAAAGAAAATTTGGAGATAGCAAATAAGCATATGAAAAAATGTCCCACACATTCAGTTCAGTTCAGTCGCTTAGTCGTGTCCAACTCTTTGCGACCCCATGAATCGCAGCACGCCAGGCCTCCCTGTCCATCACCAGCTCCCACAGTTCACTCAAACTCACGTCCATCGAGTTGGTGATGCCATCCAGCCATCTCATCCTCTGTCGTCCCCTTCTCCTCCTGCCCCCAATCCCTCCCAGCATCCGAGTCTTTTCCAATGAGTCAACTCTTCGCATGAGGTGGCCAAAGTACTGGAGTTTCAGCTTTAGCATCATTCCTTCCAAGGAAATCCCAGGGCTCATCTCCTTTAGAATGGACTGGTTGGATCTCCTTGCAGTCCAAGGGACTCTCAAGAGTCTTCTCCAACACCAGAGTTCAAAAGCATCAATTCTTAGGCACTCAGCCTTCTTCATAGTCCAACTCTCTCATCCATACATGACCAACAGGAAAAACCATAGCCTTGACTAGACGGACCTTTGTTGGCAAAGTCATGTCTCTGCTTTTCAATATGCTATCTAGGTTGGTCATAACTTTTCTTCCAAGGAGTAAGCGTCTTTTAATTCCATGGCTGCAGTCACCATCTGCCATGATTTTGGAGCCCCCCAAAATAAAGTCTGATACTGTTTCCACTGTTTCCCCATCTATTTCCCATGAAGTGGTGGGATCAGATGCCATGATCTTAGTCTTCTGAATGTTGAACTTGAAGCCAACTTTTTCAATCTCCTCTTTCACTTTCATCCAGAGGCTTTTCAGTTCTTCTTCACTTTCTGCCATAAGGGTGGTGTCATCTGCATATCTGAGGTTATTGATATTTCTCCTGGCAATCTTGATTCCAGCTTGTGCTTCATGTATCATTAGCAAAATGCAAATTAAGCAATGAGATACCACTATATGGCTATTAAAATGGGAAAATCCAAATCACTGCTGACATCAAATCCTGGTAACAATTTGGAGCAATAGGAACTGTTATGTGTTGGTGGTGGGAATACAAAATGGTGCAGCCACTTTGGACAACAATTTGTCAGTTTCTTGCAAAACTAAGCACACTTACACCAGAAGATCCAACAGTCATGCTCCTTGGTATTTACCCAAATGAGTTGAAACTTTATATTGACGTATATAAACAAGATGTCTTTAGCAGCCTTATTAACAACTGCTAAAACACACAACACTGTAAATCAACTATACTTTGATAAATTTTTAAAAATTGCCATAACTTGGAAGCAATTAAGACAGCCTCAGTAGTGAATCAATAATTAATCTGTGGGATATTTAAACAATGGAATATTATTCACAACTAAAAAGATATGAGCTAAAATCAAACATTGAAAAAATGGAGGAAATGTAAATGCATATTACTAAGTAAAAAAGCCACTCTGAAAAGGTTATATAAGTTATGATGCCAGCCATGCAACATTCATTCCAGTAAAGGCAAAACTGCAGAGACAGGAAAGAGTTCAGTGACAGTTACAGGAGAAGGACTTTTTTTTACAATAAACAGAGCACAGAGGATCCCTGCTGCTGCTGCTGCTGCTGCTAAGTTGCTTCAGTCGTGTCCAACTCTGTGCGACCCCACAGACGGCAGCCCACCAGGCTCCCTCATCCCTGGGATTCTCCAGGCAAGAACACTGGAGTGGGCTGCAATTTCCTTCTCCAATGCATGAAAGTGAAAAGTGAAAGTGAAGTCACTCAGTCGTGTCGGACTCCTAGCGACCCCATGGACTGCAGCCTACCAGGCTCCTCCATTCATGGGATTTTCCAGGCAAGAGTACTGGAATGGGGTGCCATTGCCTTCTCCCAGAGGATGCCTAGGGTAGTGAAAACACTCTGTATGATACTGTAAAGGAGTATACATGTCATCATACATCTGCCAAAACTTAGAATGTACAAGAGTGAAGCTCAATGTAAATTATGAACTTTTCATGAGACTGATGTGTCAATGTAGGTTCATCAAACACAACAAATTCATTACTCTGAAGTGCCGATAGCAGGGGATACTGTGCCAGTTGGGGGCTAGGGATTATTTTTTCAATACTTGCTGCCTAGTTTTGCTGCAAATGTAATCTTTTTTCTGAAAATAACATCTATTTAAGAGATGAAAGGAAGCAAGATAAAAAGCAAATAAAACAACAACAAAATAAAATGAAATAAAAAAAAATCATTTCCTAAGTCAATATCTGTGTATTATAAAATCTCTTTGCAGATTAGGACTAGAAAGAACCATTCCTGATCTAACTCTTTATAATTCAAATGATGCAGTTTGTTTTTAATTTTTTTTGTTTTTTTAAGTTAATAAACTTTTCAAAAAATTATACAACCTTTTCATATATAAGGGGTTCTGAAACTTTCTAGTTTCACAACACCCTCAGAGTTTCAGTATTCTCTGACCTTACCCCAGGCCAAAACAAATACTTACAAAGTACTAACATTTACAAATTATATAATAAGCATTTACATCCTAAAAACTTAATAGTCATCTGAAAAAAGTAATAATAAATTATAAAAGAAAAATTTTACCTCACTTTTAAAAACCACAATTACCAATGACAGTAATACTATGCCTGAAAAGCCCCACATATCTTCTCAACTCTAGAAATCATTACCACCAATCTCATTAATTGTTCCACATAGATTTCTGAGATTTTATTTTTGCTGTTAGCATCATTAATCACAACAATGATGGAAAAATCTAAATTGATAAAGATATGATACTATCAAAGCAATGTAACCTGATTTAATGTTGAAGCACAGAATTATCTCAAGCTAGTAATACTGAGGCATACAGTACCGGAAAGAAATCAAATTTGCTGTGTTTTCTTTGAAAAGGCAAAATAATATCTTGTGGGTCTTGGATTATCTCAACTCACCATTTTGAACTGATGATTATATAATCTTTTTAAGATTTCCTAGTATTAACATTTACTAAATTTTCTTTAATGTTGGATCAAGTGTTATAAATATACTTTTGAAATCTACCAAGTGATATTTAGAAGATACATTATTTTAAATATTACTGTGTTAATATCCTCCAACATTCTCCAGTCAACGGTTGTTCAGCTGCAAGTTATAGTTTTGGAGTTCTCACAGGAGAAGATGAGCATATGTCCTTCTACCCTGCCATTTTCCAGGTTAGGCAGCAAAGACCATTGAGGCTCCACTTCTGCATTGCTCTTTAGTCTGATTGTGGGCTCCAAAATTACTGCAGATGGTGACTGCAGCCATGAAATTAAAAGACACTTGCCCTTTGGAAGAAAAGCTATGATCAACCTAAACAGCATATTAAAAAGCAGAGACATTACTTTCTCAACAAAGGTCCATCTCATCAAAGCTATGGTTTTTCCAGTAATCATCTATGGATGTGAAAGTTGGACTATAAAGAAAGCTGAGCACCGAAGAATTGATGCTTTTGAACTGTGGTGTTGGAGAAGACTCTTGAGAGTCCCTTGGACTACAAGGAGATCCAACCAGTCCATCCTAAAGGAGATCAGTCCTGAATAATCATTAGAAGGACTGATGCTGAAGCTGAAATAGTTTGGCCACCTGATATGAAGAACTGACTCATTTGTAAAGAAGCTGAAATAGTTTGGCCACCTGATATGAAGAACTGACTCATTTGTAAAGACCCTGATGCTGGGAAAGATTGAAGGCAGGAGAAGAAAGGGATGACAAAGGATGAGAAGGTTGGATGGTAACATTGACTCAATGCACATGAGTTTGAGTAGGCTCCAGAAGTTGGTGATGGACAGGGAGGCCTGGCATGCTGCAGTCCACGGGATTGCAAAGAGTTGGACACAACTGAGTGACTGAATTGAATATCTTCCAGACTCAAATTAGTTTGTATCCATACCAAGTGTTATTTTTCTTATCATTTATAGTTTGTTAGAAGTTTTCTTCTGGAGAAGGAAATGGCAACCCACTCCAGGATTTTTGCCTGGAGAATTCCATGGACAGAAGAGCCTGCCAGGCTACAGTTCATGGAATCACAAGAGTCAGACATGACTTAGGGACTAAACCACCACCACCACAGTTTGTTAGAGCAAAACTCACTAATTTGCTAAATGCTGCACCATATATTTGTACTTTTTTTTTTTTTTTTACCTTTTGAGTTCAGCTCATTCTAGGGTCTTAAGTCAAATGAAGTTATTAAAACATTACAAACAAGCAAAATGACATCTCAACCCCCAAAATATAAAGTTAGAATAAAACCATGAAAGAATAAAAATGTGAGTCATTATTTTCTAACCCAAATCACATCTACTGCTTCTGTATTAAAACAATGTAAAATTTTCACAGCAACCTGGAAATAGGTCAAATAGCAGAGTCTGAAAATGCCCCATTTTTTGAAATTCACAAATTGTTCTTCTATAAAAATTAAGCTCAATTGTTACAGAGAGTTGTCTTGTTAAATGACCCAGAAAAATCCTCCATGCAAGATCTTAAGACAGAGAACTACCTGAGACTTGTCCTCCCTAGTCAACAGGTGTCTTTATCATTAGGTAATGCTCTTGCTGTTCATCTAGGACATGAAAAAAGGCAAGCGTGATTACCTGTACTATGTGTGGAGTCTGATTTTAACTGATCACTTTTCATTGTGAGTTTATGAAATCTTTAAAAGAAGCTGTGAAGGAATGTAATAAATATGAGAAATAAAGCTGTCTCAAACACCCCATAGATCCCAGTGGATATAATTTCACAGAACTGAGTTACTGCTTAGGACAGCCAAGATATTCTTAATGCTTCTATCTGCAGCCCAAGATTCTCTGATTTACTATTCTAGAGGGGATACAATCTTCTGGTTAACACAATGAGAAAGAAACAAAAGCTACAAACAAAATATGTGATTTAGCTAACATACTACTGTTTGGTTTTCCAAATCTCACAGATATTTATTATCATTAGATGCAGGTCTATTATTTCAATGATTCAAATAGTACTGAATGTCAGAAGAAATAAAATCAAATATCTAAAAAAAAGCAACCCCCAAACATGAAACAAACAAAAAAGAGACACTACAAAGAGAAAAAGGAAGTTCTAGTCATCCTTTTGGATATTTTTGGAAGCCAAAATGCATAAACTGAACTGAAAATGCATATTTTAATGCAGAGTTAACTTATAATTTTATTATAAACCATGAGTTTTCTATATGTTATGAAATGAGCATAAAAATCATAAACTATTAATTCCTAGAAAACATACAAAACAGTCACTTCTCAGTTTGTTGTTATTGTTTAGTTGCTAAATTTGTTTCACTCTTTTGAGACCCCATGGACTATAACCTGCCAAGCTCCTCTGTCCACAGGATTTTGCAGGCAAGAATACTGAAGTAGGTTGCCATTTCCTTCTCCATGAGATCTTACTGACAAGAGATCGAACCTGCATTTCCTGCATTGGCAGGTGAATTCCTACGACTGAGCCACCAGGGAAGCTCCACTTCTTAATAACTAGTACTTTTTTTAAAATTAAATCTCTTTGTGTACATTCTCCACTATCTTGTAGAAAGCCAATAAGCTACCAGAGTTTGAGTCTGACAACAAATCCAAAGATTTTCTAGTCTTTATTTTTTGGAACTTGATTATGTTCTCTTCACTTCTCCATGTTTATTAGTGACATATTCTGTCTTCAAGGACAAGCATGACTCATTCTTTATCTACACAGCCTTTGTCTTTCTATAACCTGGCATAATAAAGATGGTGAACTCTCTACTTCAGAGACACCAGTTTCTCATAATCTTACATTACTTACCAATTCTGCTGAGAACCTCTTGCCCTGATATGTGTGCACTCAACTACATTATCGATTTATCATCTTATCATCTGCAGACACATACACTTGTTCTCTATCCTCAGCCCTTTATTTATATCCAGCATGCTACCTTGCACTATTGACTTCCCACGTCCTCTAAGAATCAGGTATTCATTGTGATGACACATGGCTACCAGCATCTGTGTGTGTGTTTCTCACCTAATTTAGCTCGGTTTAAATCTACTTTAAACTCTGGCAGAGGTCCTTGAGAAGTTTAGCTTAGAGCCTAGAATAGAGCCTAAATGACTATCCTTGGTGAATTAAATACTTACTCATTGAGTTCATTTTATTCTTTCAATTTCTCATAGTAAATGAAAATATCTTGCCTGCTCCTAACAACCCTAAACATAGAAAGACCAGTTGTGATCATTTTCTTCAAATAATTATGACAGGACACTATTTTATCCTATAGCACTTTTTATTGTATAGTATACTGATACATTTGATCTATTAACAGTATTATAAGTGTGAATTGTGAACATGTCCTTGTGCATGGGAATCATATTGACTAAAACGTCTTAATGGTCCATGGAAGTGTTAGTCGCTCAGTCGTGTCCAAATCTTTGCGATCACATGGACTGTAGCCTGCCAGGCTCCTTTGCCCATGGACTTCTCCAGGCAAGAATACTTGAGTGAGTACCCATGCCCTTCTCCAGGAGGTCTTCCCAACCCAGGGATCAATCTCAGGTCTCCCACATTGCTGGCAGATTCTTTACTGTCTGAGCCACCAGGGAATGTTCTATGAGATATCCAAATTTTGAAGTTTTTTATAAATCCTGGGCACTTATGCACACTGTGTATACAACTAGTACTATAAACCAACATAATACAGAATATTACAAAATATTTCATTTATCAAAAGATAAAGTTGTTTTTTGTTTTCATGTTAGTTCCGGCAGATTGGAAAGGGAAGTATTTCTCTTATTTTCAAAATGAAAGTTCATACAACTATTAAAATTCATATGAAAATAATATAAATGTGAAAATGATTATGATGCAGGTATAACATGAATATAATAGTGAAAGCTTAATAAAACTTTAAATGATTTAAAATTACTATATACTATCATTTTTAAGTAAATTAAATTTCAAAAATTATAAATTATAATAATTTCTGTTAATGCAATCTGTAAATAAATGACACATTAGTTTTAACTAATATTTAATTTACTTTCCCATTGAATATTGCTTAACATAGTGGTTCAAATTCTTCCCATGAATAGTTTTAATAAAGATAGAAAATACTGATCTCTATTTGCAAGTTGGAACAGCTTAAATAGTCTAATGGATTTCAAATACCATTTAACAAAAAATTAATTTGAAACACAAGAATATTAAGCATAATTTAATGTGCTTGACAGGTAATAAAATTATATTTCCATACATGTTATAGATAATAAAGCAAAAATACTTCTAAATTAATAGAAAATTTTAAGTCTATCTTTTTCACCTTAATTGCCTGACACTGTTGAAATGCTGCTCATTTTAAAACTATTCCAATTTTCTTTCAAGATGTATACTTAATACCATAATCTCTTCCACCTACCTCCTATTCAGTAAAATGGCACAAAGTATAAAAAAGCACATGTAAGTCCAAACCATTAGGGATATTAAAAGAGGGAACATTTGTAAGACTGAACTATAAGAAAGAGCTCAGAGATGGAAAGAAGACAGAAGCAACCCCAAAATTATTTCAAGGTAAAGCTGTGAATACTGGAAGTACTGCCAAAAACTCTTCATGGCTGGAAAAAGTGCGTGCTTGATAAAAAGCAAACCAACCAACCAACCAACATAATGTTTAGTTAAAGGGCACTGTTTGGTAACCAGCTTCAGCAGAGCTCTGTGACTCATTTTGGGGCCCTGTGTCAGGGACAGGAGCGTCTGCCCTCGTGGCAACAATTAAGCATGCAGCACAGATTTTAAGGATGGAATCCTAACTATGGCTGTCAAATTCAGAGCTATTAGAAGCACTTAAATTTAAAAGATTTATCCTACTGCCCTAAACTTTACCCCCAAATAACCTGCAGTAGACACAGTATAGTATCACATGAAAAGCCAATAAATTTGCTTATATATACTGGAATGCAAAAGTAGGAAGTCAAGAAACACCTGGAATAACAGGCAAATTTGGCCTTGGAATACGGAATGAAGCAGGGCAAAGACTAATAGAGTTTTGCCAAGAAAATGCACTGGTCATAACAAATACCATCTTCCAACAACACAAGAGAAGACTCTATACATGGACATCACCAGATGGTCAACACCGAAATCAGATTGATTATATTCTTTGCAGCCAAAATTGGAGAAGCTCTATACAGTCAGCAAAAAAAAGACCACGAGCTGACTGTGGCTCAGATCATGAACTCCTTATTGCCAAATTCAGACTTGAATTGAAGAAAGTAGGAAAACCGCTAGATTATTCAGGTATGACCTAAATCAAATCCCTTATGATTATACAGTGGAAGTGAGAAATAGATTTAAGGGCCCAGATCTGATAGACAGAATGCCTGATGAACTATGAAATGAGGTTTGTGACATTGTACAGGAGACAGGGATCAAGACCATCCCCATGGAAAAGAAATGCAAAAAAGCAAAATGGCTGTCTAGGGAGGCCTTACAAATAGCTGTGAAAAGAAGAGAAGCAAAGAGCAAAGGAGAAAAGGAAAGATATAAACATCTGAATGCAGAGTTCCAAAGAATAGCAGGAAGAGATAAGAAAGCTTTCTTCAGCGATCAACGCAAAGAAATAGAGGAAAACAACAGAATGGGAAAGACTAGGGATCTCTTCAAGAAAATCAGAGATACCTCTCTCTCTCTCTCTGTGATTTTCTTGAAGAGATCCCTAGTCTTTCCCATTCTGTTGTATGCACATATGGACACCTTATCTTTGACAAAGGAGGCAAGAATATACAATGGATTAAAGACAATCTCTTTAACAAGTGGTGCTGGGAAATCTGGTCAACCACTTGTAAAAGAATGAAACTAGAACACTTTCTAACACCATACACAAAAATAAACTCAAAATGGATTAAAGATCTAAACATAAGACCAGAAACTATAAAATTCCTAGAGGAGAACATAGGCAAAACACTCTCCGACATATATCACAGCAGGATCCTCTATGACCCACCTCCCAGAATATTGGAAATAAAAGCAAAAATAAACAAATGGGACCTAATTAAACTTAAATGCTTCTGCACATCAAAGGAAACTATTAGCAAGGTGAAAAGGCAGCCTTCAGAATGGGAGAAAATAATAGCAAATGAAGCAACTGACAAACAACTAATCTCAAAAATATACAAGCAACTCCTACAGATCAATTCCAGAAAAATAAATGACCCAATCAAAAAATGGGCCAAAGAACTAAATAGACATTTCTCCAAAGAAGACATACAGATGGCTAACAAACACATGAAAAGATGCTCAACATCACTCATTATCAGAGAAATGAAAATCAAAACCACTATGAGGTACCATTTCACACCAGTCAGAATGCCTGCAATCCAAAAGTCTACAAGCAATAAATGCTGGAGAGGGTGTGGAGAAAAAGGAACCCTCTTACACTGTTGGTGGGAATGCAAACTAGTACAGCCACTATGGAGAACAGTGTGGAGACTCCTTAAAAACTGGAAATAGAACTGCCTTATGACCCAGCAATCCCACTGCTGGGCATACACACTGAGGAAACCAGAAGGGAAAGAGACACATGTACCCCAATGTTCATCGCAGCACTGTTTATAATAGCCAGGACATGGAAGCAACCTAGATGTCCATCAGCAGATGAATGGATAAGAAAGCAGTGGTACATATACACAATGGAGTATTACTCAGCCATGAAAAAGAATACATTTGAATCAGTTCTAATGAGGTGGATGAAACTGGAGCCGATTATACAGAGTGAAGTAAGCCAGAAGGAAAAACACCAATACAGTATACTAATGCATATATATGGAATTTAGAAAGATGGTAACAATAACCCTGTGTATGAGACAGCAAAAGAGACACTGATGTATAGAATAGTCTTATGGACTCTGTGGGAGAGGGAGAAGGTGGGAAGATTTGGGAGAATGGCATTGAAACATGTATAATATCATGTATGAAAAGAGTTGCCAGTCCAGGTTCAATGCACGATACTGGATGCTTGGGGCTAGTGCACTGGGAGGACCCAGAGGGATGGTATGGGGAGGGAGGAGGGAGGAGGGTTCAGGATGGGGAACACATGTATACCTGTGGCAGATTCATTTTGATATTTGGCAAAACTAATACAATTATGTAAAGTTTAAAAATAAAATAAAATTTAAAATTAAAAAATAATTTTAAATTAAAACTCTAAATAATGAAAATATTGAATATCTGAAATGATATGCTGATGGGTGAAAAAAACTGTATATGACAGGTATGTCAAGTTTACTCAAATTAATCAATATTTTTAATGAAAGTCCAATCAAAATTCCATCAAGATTACCAAAAGAGATAATATTTTGACTTTATAATTAATGTGAAACTATTAGTTTACAAAAATTGCAAACACACTTTTTAAAAATATTATAAACTATCAGACATATTCTACCAGATATTGATATTTTTAGCTATAGTAATTAAAATATTAGGGTATTTTAATGATAGGACTTAATATACTTATGTAGTTAAAGAAACAGCAATTAAATAGGGCATCTCAAGTGACTGGGGGAAAATGCAATAAAAAATAAATGCTGAAAAAATGATACATTTATGAAATAATAAAGACAGACCTTTATTTCCCATAGCACAAACTCCAAAAATAAAGTACAAACGGGAACACATTAAATAATTATATATAATCATATAGAATATATAAGTTGTATATATAATATACACAAAGTATATTTTATATACAATAATAAGGTACAGATGGAAGTACATTGAATAGTTACAGATAAAACTTTATTAACTATATGTATAATTATTCAGTGTGCTTCCACCTGCACCTTATTTTGGGGTAATTCTGTCTTTATAGACAGATATATAATTATGGAGATAGAGGAAAATATAGTATAATCTGGTTATATATTTTATATCTTATATTAAACAAAGGACTCATTACATAACACATAAAACTGAACATCAAAAAGAGAAAATATATTAATAGAATGGTTATGGACATATAAACAGACACACACATTTGCAAACTAAATAGCAGAAAGTACTGGAATCAAAACTATTAAAACAATATATAATTTCTTAACAAACAGGTAACCCATTAGAAAAAAATTTCAAAGAATTTTAAGATATTCATGTTCTTACATAAAAATTATTTAAATAAAAAATCAACAACATACTATTTTTCACTCATCAGACTTGTAGACCTCACAATGGATAATAATGTAAAGTTTTGGAATAAAATGAATAGCCTCATACTCTTAATACAAAAGTACACCAGTACAAATTTTTGCAGGGATATGGGGAATAGTATCAACTGTATATATCATTTTATTCAGAAACTCTATTTTTAGTGCATATCTTAAGAACAAATTTGTATATACACTTTAAGACATATACAAGTAATGTAGCAATAAAAAATTGGAAATAAGCCATATTTAGTTTAAATTTATTTATATTTATGTTACAGTTAGGGCTTCCCAGGTGGCTCAGTGGTTAAGAATCTGCCTGCCAAGCAGGAGACACAGGTTCGATCCCTGAGTGAGAAGATTTCCTAGAGAAAGAAATAGCAACCCACTCCAATATTCTTGCTTGGGAAATACCATGGACAGAAGAGAGAGGAGCCTGGCAGGCTACAACCACAGGGATGCAGAGTTGGACATGACTTAGCAACTAAACAGCAGCATATTATATTTAAATTTCTATGCATAAAGAGTAGCATTAAATATGAAAATAATTAATAAAGGTCTCTATGAAGTGATATCCAGGGGATATTAAGAAAAAAATAAATTTCAATGACTATGTATTTGATTATATGATTTATGAAAACAAATATATTTCTGAATGAATACATATTTATTTAATACACCAGCTCAGTTGCATTTAATTTTTGGAAAAAAGTGATGTTGGGAGCCATTGGTAGGAAGGTAAAGAGGGAATTTCACTTTGTATTTTTTAATAACATAAACATGTTTAAATACCCACTTGTGGTGGGGAGGGGGAACAAAACTATCCCTGTAGCTATATAACCTATCATTTCAGCTCTTCCCCACTCCTTGTTAACACTTGACTTTTCCTCCTATTCTTCAAGGGGGAAAATGACATTTATGAAGTAGAATATTGCCCCCCAAGAATATTTCATGCCCTGGTTACTCTAACTGTGAGTATGATGAGATGGGATATATAATACCTGTGAATATGTTATATTACATAGTAAAGAGACTGTAGATGTATTTAAGTTTGCTGATTAGTTGACCTTAAATTAAAGAGATAATCCTGGATTATCTGCATAGGCTAAACATAATCATGAGCTTTAAAAGCAGAAGAGAAAGCCAGGTTGATATGAGGGAAGAGGAAGCATTCGGGGATTTGATATACCACCACTGGCTAGAAAATGGAGAGGCAGGCATGAAAGAATGAGGGAACCTCTGGTAACAGAGTGGATCTTGGTTTGCAATCTGCAAGGAATCAAGAGACCTACAACTACAATGTGAGATGATAAACAAGTATTATTTGAAGACAGAATTTGTAATAATTTGTTATACAGCAATAGAAAACTAATATACCACCAGAAAGAACAATTTTCATTTCACCCCAAATATCCAAATATATTTGCCTTTCCTTTGCACCTTTCTTTATGTTAATGGCAGAGTTCTCATTCCCTTGCCTAGATCTATGCTTTGGATCCCACCTCTTACTTCTTCCTTCCCTGGTGGTTCAGAGGTTAAAGCGTCTGCCTGGAATGCGGGAGACCCGGGTTCTATCCCTGGGCCAGGAAGATCCCCTGGAGAAGGAAATGGCAACTCACTCCAGTATTCTTGCCTGGAAAATCCCATGGAGGGAGTAGCCTGGTAGGCTACAGTCCATGGGGTTGCAAAGAGTCGGACACAACTGAGCACTTTCACTTTCTTTCTTACTTCTTAGAAATCCTGATTGTTCTTCAACTTACAATATATTCCTATCCCCTGGGTGTCTCATCTGCATATGAACATACTCAAGACTCTCCAACTTTATTCCCCACTCCTGATATTTCATACTTCCTTCCACTATTATCCTATTTCTCAGTTACAGTTCATTCTTCACTCCAGATCTCTTGCTTTGATTTGAGACCCATATATCATACTGTAGTGGAAAGCTCTCTTTGGATGTCCTACAGGCAGCTCTAACTCAATAGATCCAAACAGAACTCATCTATTTCCACCGTCTTTTAATCTCAGTGAGTGGCATCAACATTCATCCAATTGATAAAGCAAAACCCCGTATATCATGCTCCTCTCTGTCTTCATTCCCTGTTTCTAATAACGTGGCATCCTCTGTTGATTATGTGCTCTGGGAAACTCCTAACTAACCCCATTTCTCTCCACCTTTTTTGCCACTATTCTTATGCATACCAGCACCATTTATCATCTGGATAGATAAACCAGACTGCAAACTCATCCACCTTCCAATATCCTGTCCTCCTGTAATACTCTCACCATACTGAATCTAAGGTGAAATTTAGTGTGGTCAAATCTTGGATTTATATTTAAGCACTCATTTAACAATCAGAAATATTCTGAACACTTGATGTGCTTTTATTTTATTTTTTTAATTCTCACAACACCCTCCTTGACAGATGAAGAAACTGAAATCTGAAGAGGTCAGCTTACCCAGATCAAACATGTAACCTTCCCAAACTAGTTAGCAAAGCATGATTAGAGCCTGAGTTAGTTAGTATTCATTGTTTCATTTGAACACCACAACAAATGATGACATTCATGACTCAGGAGTATCGAAGTGGTTACCTGGCTTGGAAAGTCCAATTACTTTATAACAGCATAACTGAGAGAGAACCCAGGTTCCCAAACCTCAAGCTACAGTAATTATTGTTGTTAATTATTTCACAAGTATGTATTAATTTGTTATGATTAAAATTGGAGAAGGCAATGGCACCCCGCTCCAGTACTTTTTGCCTGGAAAATCCCGTGGACGGAGGAGCCTTGTGGGCTGCAGTCTATGGGGTTGCTAGAGTCGGACACGACTGAGCAACTTCACTTTCACACATTGGAGAAGGAAATGGCAACCCACTCCAGTGTTCTTGCCTGGAGAATCCCAGGGACAGGGGAGCCTGGTGGGCTGCCGTCTCTGGGGTCTCACAGAGTCGGACACGACTGAAGTGACTTAGCAGCAGCAGCAGCATGATCAAAATATGAATAGGGCCTGGAAAAAAGACTAGTGAATTAGACCAATATATTTCTTCTATTTCTTATGCTTGTTTTTTGGTAAGGAAAGGAAACTTTGAACAACTAATTTAATAATCAGTGATTTAACTATATTTAATTAAATTCTACATAAGAGAAAGACTACCTGATAAAAGAGCACAGTGCCATGACCTGGTCTGAGAAAGCTTTCTAAAGAAATGGCATTTTAAATAAGCTCTCAAGATTGAGCAGGATAATTTTGACCACAGCTCTGGAATGACTCATTTCATTTAAATGCTGTCAGTGTCTGCACTGGCTGAACATCCAGAGTGACGCTGATCAGAGTCAGTGTCTACATGATCTCAAGTTAGAGACATGAAATGTCAGTCAATTCAGGGCAATGAGTGCAGCATCTTAATAACTGAATTCTACTGGATTGGTTAAAGAGTAGTTTCTGAATGTCTGCTCTCAGATTGTTACTGTTCAAATAAATCTGGAGCTGATCCATAGTTATGAAGTGTGGACCCTGTCTGACAGGTAGTTTTTCACTCTTTAAGGAGATAAGATGAACACAGGTTAAACAGTTTAGGAGCAATATCTTAAACTGCAAGCACCAGGGTTTAAATAGTGTGGCTCTAAGCAACATTCATTCAAATATGCTACTTTTCCTTGGCTGAATATTTCCCACACCAATTGTTGCTGTCTGGTCCTTTATTAACTGCATTTTCTTTCATCCAGGCCGTCTACCTAAGCCTGTATGCCTGCTTCATGGTCCACACCCTGCTCCTGCTCATTAACTGTCTCTGGCTCCCAGTGACCTAAAGGAAAAACTAAGTCTGGTTGAAGCCTGTCATCTAGGAGTTTTCCTCATCTTTTTCTGTTTCATATAACATCTGGAGAACTCTAGCTTCTGTGCCACCACTGTAGTAATAGTTGTTCATTGTCTCATGAGGCCATGCATTCAATTGGTGAGCAGCTCCGACCTCTTTTTTCACTCTTTTTTGAGTCTCAGCTATCATGAGACCATGCAACAGCAGCTTTCATAAAGTTCTTTTCTTCTTATTTCAACTGTCAATTAGACTAAAATATATATAAATTAACTTCTAACTCTCCATTCATATTGGATAATAGCCTATAAAATATGTGTGATTTTTACAGCAAAATATATATTAAGTGTTTCTCTTGACTTCATCATTTTTTTTAAAAAAATCACAGCTTCCTGTCTACGGTCAAAAAATACATACAGATACAGAAATAAACTAAACAAAATAAGCTTTCAAATAAGCCATCAAATGCAAAGGTTTGCAACCTGCCTAATACCAATGTCTCCTCTGGCTTTTTATGGACTGGAAGACTGTTATTTTTTTCTCCCCATCTGTGTTTTAAAAATTACCCTATAAATTTAGTGTACAGCATATGAGGCTTAGCTTAAATAACACTTCACTGTTGAAGGCTTTTCTAAGCCCTATAGACTTGCTTATGTTATCCTTAATAACTCACCCATAACACTGTTCTCTCCCATCTCAATCTCCAGTTTTCAATGTACTTTTATTGCATGTCTGTCCTCTATGCTGGACTTTCTCTATAAAAGAACAATGATCACATTTCCCCTTTTATATATATATATATATGAATTTGACTCATTTATTTTCTAAAATTTATTTGGCTGCACCAGGTCTTAATTGCAGCACACAGGATATTCATTGCTACATGCGGGATCTTTGTTGGCACATGTGAGATCCAGTTCCCTACCCAGGGATTGAACCCAGACCCCAAGCATGGGAGCACAGATATTATCTCTGGACCACAAGGGAATTCCCTGTCACATTTGCTTATATTTTACTGTTCCCAGTCCCATCAAGAACTAGCATCTAATGGACATGGAAGAATCCAGTAGGCAGAAAAACCAAGTTCTATTGCAAAAGCAAAATACAAAACAAACAGAAAATAAAGACCTTCGCAATGTGATTCTCCAGTTCTGCACATCATATTTCATAAGTATTAAAGTTAAAGGATTGGAGGAGAACAGAACTTTCCAGTTCTTACAACCACATGTTTCTTTTTTGCTTTGCATAGAACTTATTGTCTCTAATCCACACAGAGACTGAAAAAGCTTAAAACTTCCTGTTTATCATTTTCTACTTTTTTTCCAAGTAGAAAATATATCTCCTTACAGCCACTGGAAAATTTTCAGGACATCAGGGGGAAATTAAAATTTTCCCTGTTGAACTTCATACTCTCTCTAAATTATATACATGCAAACCTAACAAAAACAGAAACCAAGGGGGGAAAAGAAAAAGCTGCATTCTATATTTTTAAATATTACTGAGTTTAATACAATTTGAAATGTTAAGTGTACCATTGTTAAATTTTAAAATAAAATGATTTACTTTGTAGTCCATATTTCACTCTAAGAAAGATTTCCTCATCTGGCTTTTAAGAATGACAATAATTAAAACCTTTGTTTTAATAATATATCTTTTGTTAACTAAAAATGTTCCCCTAGAAGAGTGAAGGTGCTTTGTTGTACAATTCCACAGTTGCTATGGGGATCACCAAAATGTCATTTTCTTTTTGTTTATCTCAATGTTCTGAATTAACATGTATATCTCACTAGCTGACACATTCATACCTGTCCTTATCCAACATTTTCTAAGAGGAAAATAAGAGATGAAGAGAATGGAAATATCCTATAAGAAAATCAAAAGTCAGTAATGCATTTATTAACATCATATATATTTGACTACAATAATCTTTTAAGAGAAAGGGCTGCATGCACTTTATCAAGGGGAAGCAGAATAATTACATTTTCTAGCATTTAAAAAAATGGTATTGAATGATGGGCAGATGGGAAAATCTTGGGCCAGAGGTCATTGTTGTGAACTTTTTCAAGATTGGCTGCAAATCCATCATACTCTACAGTTTAGAGCTGCTAATGAGTTCCTAATTAGGAATTAGTCAGCCATATTAATAATACGTAATATCCACCAAGCCTGTCAACAGGGGAAAAAAAAAAAACACTCACTATCCTGAATCTTAGGATTTTTATTGATGTCTGCCCAAATAGGTAACCTTTGCTATAGTGCATACATTTTCCTTTTGGAAAAGTAGCTCCATTTCCTAAAAGTACAGGGAACAATGGTGCTGAAAATCCTAAAAGAAATGTCCTAAAATACAGCAAAGTATTTACTCCCAGTAAAAGTTGTTTTTTTTTAATCTACCCCCTTTTAATTAGTTTTTATTCTTATTTCTTTCAAAATATATCCTATGTCATTGGTTAGTATAATATATTTATGTATGTATGTGTGTATATGTGTGTGTGTGTGCGTGTACATATATATGGGCTTCTTTGGTGGCTCACATGGTTAAGAATTCTCCTGCAATGCAGGAGACCTGGGTTTGATTCCTGGGTCAGAAAGATGCCCTGAAGAAGCAAAAAGCTACCCACTTCAGTATTTTTGCCTGGAGAATTCCATGGACAGAGGAGTTTGGCAGGCTACAGTTCACGGGGTCGCAAAGAGTCAGACACGACTGAACAACTAACATTTATATATATTTTTTTTTCTCTCTTTCTCTCTATATATAAAATTGTGAGGACTTCCCTGATAGCTCAGTTGGTGAAGAATCTGTCTGCAGTGCAGGAGACCCTGTTTCGATTCCAGGGTCGGGAAGATCCACTGGAGAAGGGACTGGCTACTCACACCAGTATTCTTGGGCTTCCCTGGTGGCTCAGCTGGTAAAGAACCCACCTGCAGTATGGGAGACCTGGGTTCGATCCCTGGGTTGGGAATATCTCCTGGAGAAGGGAAAGACTATCCATTCCAATATCTGGCCTAGAGAATTCCATGGACTGTATAGTCCATGGAGTTGCAAAGATTTAGAAAAGGGTAAAAAAAGAAAAAATGCTTCTGATTATTTTGTTTCTGTAAAAGCCATTTTATTAAATTTCAAACGGAATTTTAAGAGATAAGGATATCACCTTTGGCCTCAGTTTAGGATGTATGAATTCAAAATTCAAACCAACATTAAACAACAGAGCTTAAACAATAACGCTAAACTCAGCAATGGAAAAGAGAGAGATTAGTCAATTTTTCCTTAGGATAGCCACATGAAAGAAGTAGAACATTGTGATTCCTAGTCACCATTTTCACATTTTCTCCAGTGAAATATTTCATACAGCCTTTCCGAACAACATTTAATCATTAAAATATAACTTATACTGACACATATGTGGCCAAAAAGTCGTGCAGACATAAAATCATAGAGGAGCCTCTTAAGGACTAGATTTTACAAAATTACAAGGTATCTGATGACAAAATAGCAAAGAAGTTTTGAAGAAAGAAAAGAAAAAGGGGAAGTTCCTTTGATTTCAGACAACCAGGAGAGACTGAGTGTATATCTTGGATATGTTCAGTTACTGGTTCAAAAAATAAAAAAGATAGTTAGAAACACAAGTAGCAAGAGATATATGTCTTGGAATGACTAGCAGTTTTGAATTATTAAAGTGAGCGGTATTCAGTGAATATCTGCAGTGATCATTGCATTCTTTGATCAACTGTGAAAAACATGTTTTCAAAAGAATGAACTTTTTAAAGCTTATTTTTCCCCAAATAGTTTTAAGTATTCACCCATACTCTATCTTGAAATATTTTTTTACGTTTTATTTATTTATTTTTATATGATATTATACATGTTTTAATGCCATTCTCCCAAATCATCCCCACTCTCCCTCTCCCACAGAGTCCAAAAGACTGTGCTATACATCTGTGTCTCTTTTGCTCTTTCACAATAGGTTGTCATTAACCTATTTCATTTAGGGTTTTTTTTTTTTTTAAGATTTATTTTATGACCATCCAGTAAGTAAAATGATTTTAACATTAGGCTTTGCAGCAGAAGTTTTTAGTCACAAGTACAGGGTGTGAAAAAAATATCTAATCACTGAATTGTATTTATGTTTTTTTCCTAGTAACTGATTTAAAGCAAGGTACTAAGGAGGTTCTAGACATGTTTCTATTGAGGTAAAGCATAATTCACTTGTATCTGCTCAATCAAATGAGTTTTTATGGAAAAAAATAACAACTCAGCTGTCAGAAGCAAATGGGTATATAAGCATGAGGAGAATCTGGAGGACGGGCTAATACAATCATGAGCCTCATGATTAAATCCTCCCCTACTACCCTTACACGAAGAGGCTTTAAGACTCTCCATGAACTCTAGGAACTAATGCCTAAGATTCCCCAGCTTCTTCTAATAGGACTTAGTTCTACTTCTTAGAGTCATCCAGTCAAGTTGGTTTTGTCACGGTCATGTTACAGTATCTGAACAGAACAGTCACCCCTGTTTAGCTTTTTGACACCCCATGAAAAATGGGCTGACCACATATTTGATACTTTGCAGACAGTTGTCTCCTACCTGCACTGTTGCATTTTCATTTAAAGAACAGCCTGAATTTGGATGCTAAGGAATGGATCAGTGAGAACTAGTCTTAAAAAAGCTCTGCTTTACTTTATTTATTTCACTTTCCTCAAGTATAAAATGAGAATAGAGACAGTCACGTGCAAAGTTGCTGGCAAATGGTAAGAGCTCAGTCGATAGAGGCATAAAAATATAGTAGCATTATTAGTGTCACTATTCTCTCAAGTGTACCTTTTCTAAGTTGTTCCCTCTAAGCATCAAGCTGTACTTGGGCCTTTCTTCCTTAACCAACTTACTTTAAGGTTATCTTAGTTCTTGATTCTTTATGAATGCTGGAAATTGCCTTTGTTCTCCTTTTTCTCCAAATCCACATACTCCTCAGGCAAGCCCACTCGGATCCTTCACTTCTTAGGGATTAGCAAAAAAATAAAAAATCATAATAATGTGAAGAAAGGCTTCTCTACAGGAGACAATTCTTAGATCCTCTCCATACTAATTTCACAAACACACACACAGGACTTTATTAAAATTAGATACATATTAGATACATATTAAATTAGATACAACTTGGTTCTATGTATGCTATGTAAATGAGTTGCAGGTTTGATACTTTAGTCAGTCTGAAAACAACTTGCAAGTTGTAGGTACAGAGTTTGAATTGAACAGTGTTAGGTCAGTAAATAATTTTAGTGACTTTTTATCTGATGCTAATAATAAATGCAATTAAATTTTTTTTCACATAAGCATTTAATACAATATGACTTGCAGTTAGAATAAGGAGCTATTGTTTATTGAAACTTGGTCAGCACACAGGCAAAAAACAGACGGTATGTTCCAGTTTGGTTACGTGAAAAGAATTCAGTAAAGAGCCCATTGCAAAGGTCTGGGCAGGGTGTAAGAACAACAAAAGGGGTAGTGCTAGGGAGGTACATGGATTAGTAAGTGGAAGCTTGTCAATTACCATCCTCAGGCTTAAAAGTGAAAAGTGTGAGCTGGCCAACCACAGAATGAGACAGCTGGCTGGACAGGACTGTATGACTGTAGCTATAAAGTTAGCCACGGGAAAAGGCAGACCCAAAGGGACACTAATAGGAGGGAGTTAGAGAAATAAATACCTGACCCCACTCTGCTCCCTCCTTCCTAACTCCAGCTAGCACTCCCTCTGGCTAAACTCAACCAGAAGGCAGAGGCCAAGAGAGTCCCTGTGGAGAAGACAGAGAGTAGATTTAAAGGAACAAAAAGAGGCTAGTGAGCACAATTCTCATTAATCTTAGTCGAAAATATTTTTTTCCAGACATAAACATATTATTTCAAAACTTTAAGTGATTAGTAAAACCTGATGTCATCTTAAGGTGACAAGAAGAAAAAGAAAAATGTAATCACTCCCTTGGGTGACATTATGCTAGACTATAATTATTAATAAGAATAAAATAGAAATACATATATATATAAAAAACCAGTTCACTGAACATTCTATCAAGGAAGTTTAAAATAGCAATTGGAGTATGTATTGAGCATTAAATGTAATTTTGAAAGTGTGCTTGCATTTTTAAAAATTGTATATTAAGGAAGTTAAAATGTGAGCACAATTAGTGTGACACTATTTTGAGTTGAATATTTCAATCATGTATTATTTGAATACTGAATAACTTCTAAGAAGATACTACCCTCTGGCTGTAACAGATGTAACCCTGATCAATCCCCATCTTATATATCATTTCTGTTGGCTTCTTAATATTGGTGGACAGGTAGGTGAGGCTGGGAATTAGATCAAATCCTAAATGTATTAAACTATGAAAGTAACTTTTTTTTTCTTTAGCGTATTTACAACCCAGGTTAATACTGCTCTAGGTTCAAATCATGAGTTGTTTATACAAGATTCCAGTTTCAAGGGGATATAATGCAAATTGCTTTGAGGAAATAAAAAATTTCAAAGATGATTACTGCTTCAATCAATATTTTCACCAAATATGTATGTTAAAGACACTAATATTACACTCTTGGATACCTTTAAGCAAGACCACAATACCTACAGTTAATGTAAATGAGTGAGCAACAGTCTAATAACTGTCATACGAATTCCAAACACATGCTATGATTAGAGATTCTGAGGTGTCATTAGATCTTTTTCTTCCAAGTCTCCACTTTTAAAACGTAAAACTGAGGAATGAATACAAATGCCTAAGGAAAGTTAAAATAATGTATAGTTTGGATTCTTCAACATTAAGAGAGAAAACATCAAAAAGGAAGTTGAGAGAATCCCACTCTTTATCATCCAAGTCACTTTCCAGACACCCCATAACGGTTAGCCTTGCATCATGTGGAAAATAAACTATAAGCAGCCAGTATATATAAATAAATGAATAAACAAACAAATAAATAATTTAAATAAATTTAAAAATAGAGATGGGAACAATAAAATATAGGAATTAATTATTCATAGTAGAGATTATGTTTACTATAGGCAGGCTGCAGTGCTCTAACAAGAGAATATGAAGCATTCCATTCCTCTCCCTCAAGAGAGGATACTCGGGGCTAATGGAATAATGTTGGAAGATAACATGCTTACTGAGTCCGGGAAGCTCCTTACCACATTACTTGGTAATAAATGTGTAGACCTTCTTTTCCCTAGTGCTTCCAAATGCTGTAATTGACAGTGAGGGCAAACAATTCTAAAAATGCAGAGGTTTCAAAGTAGCTGATATAGGTCATTTTTCAAGAGGTGACAGAATGTCAGAGGAGTAGGAGAGAGTGGAGAGACAGAAAAAGAAGCGAAACTGCTATGATTATGTTGGCTTTGACAAAACTGTTTATGCAAATAATATTAAAAATATAGTTAGAGGGGCCCTCAAGAACTATTTAGTTGAGAAAGCATCCTTAAACATACACACAGGGACTTCCCTGGTGGTCCAGTGGTTAAGAATCCTCCTGCCAATGCAAGGGACATGGGTTCGACCCCTGGTCTGGGAAGATCCCATATGCCTTGGATTAACTAAGCCACATGCCACAACTACTGAAGCCTGTGCACTCCAGAGGCCATGAGCCATAACCACTGAGAGCTGTGCACTTACAGCCTGTGCCCCACAACAAGAGAATCCACCGCAATGAGAAGCCTGTTCACCACAACGGGAAAAAGCTTGAAGGTAGCAACAAAGATCCACAAAAAACCATACACACAAAATAACAATCAAACATGATTGATACAAATACTGTCCATTTTATATTCTCAATTATGTTGATAGTTTATCTGCAGATGACATACTATATATAGCAAACTCTAAAGATGACACCAGAAAAATACTATACCTAATAAATGATTTTAGTAAAGTTGCAGGATATAAGTTAATACACAGACATCCATAGTAACAGTGAACAATCAAAAAGAGCAATTAATACATCAATCACATTTATAATCAAATAAAAAATAATTAAAATACCAAGAAATAAATCTACCTAAGGAAGCAAAATATTCAAACACCTGTACTCAGAAAAGTGTAAGACACTGAAAAAATTGAAGATGACACCAATGGAAATATATACCTTTTTCATGAATTGGAAAAATTAATATTGTGGGAATGAATCTGTAGATTCAATGTAATCTTTATCAAACACCAATGGCATTTTTTCACAAAACTAAACTAACTCAAAAAGTCATCTGAAAATTTGGCAAAAGGCCCAGAATAGTAAAAACAATCTCAAGAAATAACATTGCTAGAGGCATCATACTCCTTCATTTCAGAACTATATACAAAGCTACAGTAATTAAAACAATACGGTTCTAGCACAAAAACAAACACATAGATTGATTAAACAGAATAGAGAGCCCAGAAATGAACCCACAGTTATATAGTCAATTAATCTATGACAAAGGAGGCAAGTATATATATATATAATGCAGAAGGAAATTCTTTATGATAAGTGATGTTAGGATAACTGTACAACTATATGCAAAAGAATCAAACTGGACTAGTTTGTCACACCTATATAAAAATAAATTACAAATGGATTAGAGACTTAAAAGTAAAACCTGAAACCACAAAACTAGAAGAAAATACAGGCAGTATGCTAATTGTCTCAGCAATATTTTTTGGATATCTCTCTTCAGACAAGGGAAACAAAAGCAAAAATAAAAAAATGGGACTACATCAAACTAAAACAGTGAAGAAAACTATCAATTGAAACTATCAAATTGAAAATGCCACCTATTGAATGGAAGAAGATACCTATAGATGATATATCTGATGAGGGTTTAATATCCAAATACACAAAGAACTCATAAAACTCAACATCAAAAAAAAAAAAAAAAAAACAATGAAGAAATGTGCAGATAACTTAATATAGACATTTTTTCCCCAAAGAAGACATATAGATGACCTTGAAAAGATGCACAACATCATTATTCACTAGGGCTGATATATAAACCTAAGGAAATTGTATCCTTGTGATAATACTATTTATGCATTAATGAATGAAGATAATAATGATTAAAACAAGAAAACAAATATAAGTGGCTTCAGTACTATTAAAGATTTGTTGAACAATAATAACTTACACTCATTGATTTCTTTGGGTGACTGATGAGGTTGGCAAGAGTTGTAAATGTTGAACAAGAAAAATAATGCAAGTATCTTCTGGATAAATGAGGATAGTAATCATTTCTATTTTTAGCAGCCACTGTACACTACACATTCTGCATATACTATATCAATCAGTTCTCTGTATTCACAAGTTCCCCACCAAGGGATTCAATCAGCCTCAGACTCAACCTTCCTTGGCTTCCATCAACCATGGATCAAAAATATTTGGGAAAAAAACTTCCAGGAAGTTGAAAAGAGCAAAACTTGAATTTGTCTTGTGGTGACAATGATTTATACAGCATTTACATTTTATTAAGAATTATAAGTAATATAGAAATGACTTAAAGTAAATGGGAGGATGTGTGGAAGTTATATGCAAATACTAAGCCATTTTATACAAGAGACTTAAGAATCTGTGAACTTTGTTAAAGCCTAGTAGGGTCTTGGAACAAATTCCCTTGGATACCAAGAAACAACTGTACAATACTTCAGCATACATTGGTTATAAGTGATTTTCTTATTTTCCAGATGAAGAAACTGAGGTACAGAGATGTGGAACAATTTGACTCTAACCACGGAGTTTGAGGGAGAGAGATTTCTAGTCAAGCTTTATTAAACTCCAAGGTCATTGTACATTTCTTCTAAGATATATCTGATCCAAGGCACTAATGGTGTGTTACCTGAACAGAGGCAGACAAGCCAAGTGGAATCATTTGTCTGTCTCCTTGTAAATGATCCAAGTACTCAGGAAGTGAACAAGACTTGAAATTCTAAGGTGACCACCATGTAATAATGTGGCAATTCTATTCTGAGAAGATTGTATCAAAAAATAAGAATCAAATTCAAAGTTACTGAAAGCTCCCAAAGTGAAAGTCGCTCAGTCCTGTCCAACTCTTTGGAACCCCATGGGCTGTAGCCTGCCAGGCTCCTCTGTCCATGGAATTCTCCAGATAAGAATACTGCAGTGGGTAGCCATTCCAATCTCCAGGGGATCTTCCCAACCCAGGGATCAAACCCAGGTCTCCCACATTGCAGGCAGTTTCTTTACTGTCTGAATTACCAGGGAAGTAAAAGCTCCCAAAGTTTAATGCAAAAGTTGTGCGTTTGGCTTCACAGTGAGCAATTCACAGAGCAAGCATGGCTGCCTTTCACTACTTCTCTGTCTCACTCATTTTTTCTTGTAAAGAAGGAAACAAAGGGATCATTCAGGAAAGAGCTAAAATTTCTTTTTGTATTTGTTGAACTAAAGTCTCAATAATTCTCACTGGTATTTAAAGATTTTCACTTCTCAGATAAGGTATCTTGCAAAGTGTATTTTTTATTTTGCACTAAAACAAAGAATTAAAAAGATGAGATGATTTTGGTAAATAGCTGAAAAAAAAATTTCTCATTCCTGAACAAACTTGAAAAATGAATGTTAGGTAATGTGTACAATATTTTATTCAAGGTCCTCATGTCTTTGCTGGATGCCAATCCCCTTCCTTTGATGGGTGGGCTGCCAAGATGGCATGGTGAGGATTGTCCTCACCGACTGCAAGCTTGATCAAAGGGCATTCCTGTTCTAGTCAGAAAGGTATTATCCTCATGTTCATTCCTCATCAATATCCATCACTATACAAGCAGACTTCTTGTTATCTTGTTCTATAACTCTCAAGCCACCAAAAACAAAGAATATATCAGAACTCTGTGTTAGATACTTATGAGAGGGATGAAAAATTAAGCCCTCAAAAAATGTTAGTCATTTAACAGTGACAGTATCAAACTTAACTATGACTAGTAGGTGGGACACATCAGTTAGTAATAGACAGTAATCATAGTGGTAGTAGTAATAAAAGTAATAGAAGTATAATAGCAATAGGCATAATGATAAGTAATACTGGCTAAGTGCTTTCACTGTGATTTTATGTGCATTCACCTATTTAATGCTCTGTCTGTGAAGGGACTAGTACACTTATGGTGGTCAAGGTCAAGAAATTGCGTCTCAAAGACTTTCAACAGAAGGAAGCTCCAGCTGCTGCACTTTGAAATTCATTTCCATGTTTGTGCTAGGGTTGCTCCCTGTCTGTGACCGAGATCTATTTCCAGGAGACTTAGGACTCCTCTAACAGTCCACATTAGCTTGTGGACTCCCTCATGGCTTTGCTGACCCTTCTTGGACTTAATGGCAATCTATAACACTCCCACCAAATCTCAATTCCATGTCTGCATCACTTATGGTCTCCCGGCCTTTGCTTTCACCTTCCCTATTCTTGCTTCACAAAGGCATTTTCTGTGTTAAAAAAATAAAATTAAAAATAAAGTTTAAAAATAATCCTTACCCATTTTATCCACTCTTAGCTTATGCTTCTCAGAAGACCAGGCCTTCTGAGATAATAATAATATTATTATTATTTTATTAGAGAAAGAAAGAGACAGACAACACTGTGGTTCAACAATGCTATCCAAGGCCACATATGCATTAAACTAGAGGAATGAGGTTTAATCAAAGATTTCTGATTTCAGAACTTACTTTATTAACCACTGCAGGGATTCAGGAAAAAAACCTCCACAAGGTGTGCCACTTCAGCATGTGGATTACTTTGAGCTAAAGGCAACTGAGACCCTGTATGTTCACGAGAAGGTGTTGCCTCTCCCTTAAGTATACAGAAGAATTTATATTGACAATTTTTTTTTCAAAAAAGAGTTATTACTAGAGATATATTTTAGCTAAGAGTCCCCACCTATACAAAGCAGGACAAACATCTAAATACCAAACATGTGCTTTTCTTATCATGCTGTTAACAACCCTCCTTTTCTTGAAAGCCCCTTGGCAGTCCTTAGCTCAGGACGGCATATAGACCTCCTTTTACCCTTTCTGTCTCTGAATTCCTTAGGTATGTGGGTTTCGGTATGTACAGAATTAGATTTTATTTTCTCCTGTCAATCTATCTCATGTCAATTTAATCCTTAGACCAGTCAGGAAGGGCAAAAGATGACACCACTCCACGACTTGGGAAAGTTACGGTAGGAAAGGAAGCAGACAGAAAAACTGTGTCAGCTACTCCGAGCAATTAGGGAAAAGCTTTAGGCTTCATATGAAAAACAAAAGGTGGCATGGAGTTTTCATCCTACAGTGGCCCCCTTTCAAAATTGGTGATTACAGGTGATCCATATCTTTGCAGGTAGATAGATCTTCAAACTTTATGTGTCTACTGATGCTGGGAAAGACTGAGGGCAGGAGGAGAAGGGGGTCGACAGAGGATGAGATGGTTGGATGGCATCATTAATTCAATGGACATGAGTTTGAGTAAACTCCAGTATATAGTGAAGGACAGGGAAGTCTGGCATGTTGCAGCCATGGGGTCACAAAGAGTTGGACACAACTGAGTGACTAAACAACAATTTCCACGATTAGTTCTGTCTCTGTTTACATTTCCCACCCTGTATATTCTTTCCTTGGGCTTCCCCGGTGGCTCAATGGTAAAGAATCTGTCTGCAATGCAGGAGCCACAGGAGACACGGGTTTAATCCCTGGGATGGGGAGATCTTCTGGAGGAGGGCATGGTAACCCAATCCAGTATTCTTGCTAGGAGAATCCCCACGGACAGAACAGCCTTGCGGGCTACAGTCCATAGGGTCGCAAAGAGCTGGACACAACTGAAGAGACTTAGCACACATCTTTTCGTGGGAACTATACCATGAAAATTACTGAAATAAAGTACATGCTTTGCTGTAACAATGGTTTAAAAGTTTATAACAATGACTTAAAAGCTTACTATATACCACTGCGTTTATGTTTTGTAAGTCTGGTAAATGTTCTTTGCCTCAAGCCACCAAATGATTTATGCTTTCTTATAGTAGAACTAGTTGAGAGAGGTTATATATTTGCAACATCAGTGAAATATAGACTCATCTGACAGCATTTTTTATCTATTACTCTATGTCCCTAAGTTTAATCTTAAGGTAGATGGAGTCAAATGCGAAAGGGTCCATATTGTTTAATCTGTTTTCAGATAATGAATTTTCCACCATTTTTACCAGAAGAACTAACATCTTTCTTTCCTTTCTACCTTCCCTCCTTCTCCCGTCCTTGTCTCTCATCCCTCCCTCATCTATAATAGGTGTGAATATTATAGTCCTACACATGGACTTGAGAGACACAGTAGCCAAAATACCTCAAAATAAGGTCATAGATAATTTAGTATTTTAACACACCATTAATTTTCCTAATAATTTTAGTCCAACAATTTTTGAAACTTTAAAATTGCCTATTTTGTCTTATATCCCTTTGTTTTTCCCCTTCCAATGAGGCAAAGAAAGAAGCTTGGACCCTTTGGTAAGATATTAGATTTATTATTTTTAAGTTATCTTCTAATTCTTTCTATGAATAACACTTTAAAATATGTAGTTTGGCACAATGATAGCATAGCTATGATAACACCACTCCTGTGTTAAAAGCTGTCCCAATCACAGAATGTTATTCACTACTCAGTGAGAACTATAACCTAAAGAGATTTTTAAAAAATGTATTTAATTCTTCAAGGTCAGGGTATATAAAATTTTCAAGCTTGGCCTTTCTTTTTAAAGGTTAAGAGGTTAGGTGATTTGGTCACAATTTATCTCACTAATTAAACCCAAATGCCCTAAACTTCATAACAAACTGCCTTCCATTCTTCACCTCACTTTGGAGCTGAGCCTGTTATTTATCCAGATCTCTTTGTGAAATTCTCTCTCACTCGGCTCCATCAATTATGTTCAAATGACGCTTCATTCCACGCCAAGTGCACTGAGGGGAGTGCCATTCTGGAGCAAGCAAGGCCTTTTGATCTATTTGGAGTCATTTGTGCATTTCACCTTTCAGGTGGCCCTGCGCGCATCGCATGTGCACCTTCTCCTTTTTAGTTGACAAAATCTTTACTGTCATTTATTTGGGAAGAATAAATATGTTCACTGACCTGTTTGAACTGTCAGATATTGCTTCTAACACTTGTAAAGATCTCTGTTAGTATACTGATGGGAGGAAAAAAGGATACTGTATGGTGGCTTGCTAGACACTTTCAAAGAAGATTAAAAGTTTCATAGAAAAAAAAAAAATCAGCCTCACTCCCCTGTAGTTTTCTTCTTATACATCCTATAACCCTTAATGAAAAGAGAATTGCAATATTATTTGTCATTAATAATGTTTCACACAAAGAAATGCCCCAAATTAGAGTATTTGTCATATTATTGTAACTACTTATATGACTACTGATTAAACTATTTACCAGATAAATATAGTATAAGACAGGAGAGAATCTGCTGGCCTTCCTCAGAAAATCACCGTTCACTTTTTTTTTTAATTTTTATTTTATATTGGAGTAGTTGATTATCAATGTTGTGTTAGTTTCAGGTGTACAGCAAAGAGATTCACTTATACACATATACATATCTATTCTTTTTCAAATTATTTTCCCATTTAGGTTATTGCTCAGAGTACTGAAAAGAGTTCCCTGTGCTGTATACTAGGTCCTTCTTGGTTACATATTTTATTTTATTTTTTTTATTCATAAAGCTCTATTTATTCATTTTATATTTACATAAACAATCCATTAAATGGTACTTTGGGGGAGCCTTTCTTGATTGCCTGCCCTTACCTTGTTTTATTTACCATAGGGCCTTATAGGAGATAGAAATTTTATTTATAGCACTTGTTCCACTTTATGTATTTACTTGCTTTGTAAATGTTACTCTCTATACAAAATTAGAAAATATAGTTAAATGAAAACAGAAAAATTCTGTTCCCTCTTATAGAATGCTTTATTGTGTGGCATCCTTGAGCTAAAGGGTCACTTGGGGAGATTTCTGGTCCCTAGATTATAGCAGTACGTACATGTCAATCCCAGCCTCCTAACCTATCCCTTCCCCTCCGTATCCTTCCCTCCTGGTATAACCGTAAGTTTGTTCTATAAGTCTGAGTCTGTTTCTGCTGTAAATAAGCTCATTTGTAGCACTTTTTAAAAGATTCCACATATAAATGACATCATGTGATATTTGTCTTTCTCTGCCCTAGTTCACTTAGATAGATCTCCAAGTCCATCTTGCTGCTGCTGTTGTTCAGTTGCTCAGTGTGTCTGACACTTTGCGACCCCATGCACTGCAGCATGGCAGGCTTCCCTGTCCTTCACCATCTCCCAGAGCTTGCTCAAATTTGTGTCCATTGAGTCAGTGATGCCATCCAACCATCTCATCCTCTGCACATCTCCTCCTGCCCTCAATCTTTCCCAGCATCAGGGTCTTTTCTAATGAGTCAGCTCTTTGCATCAAGTGGCCAAAGTATTGGAGCTTCAGCATCAGCCCTTTCAATAAATATTCAGGATTGATTTCCTTTAGGATTGACTGGCTTTATCTCCTTGAAGTCCAAGGGACTCTCAAGAGTCTTCTGCAACACCACAGTTCAAAAGCATCAATCCTTGGGCACTCAGCTTTCTTTATGGTCCAACTCTCACATCCATACATGAATACTGGAAAAACCATAGCCTTGACTATACAAACCTTTGTTGGCAAAGTATTGTCTCTGTTTTTTAATATGCTGTCTAGGTTTGCCATAGCTTTTCTTCCAAGGAGCAAGCATCTTTTAATTTCATGGCAAAAGCCACCATCTACAGTGATTTTAGAGCACAAGAAAATAATGTCTGTCACTGTTTCCATTGTTTCCCCATCTATTTGCTATGAAGTGATGGGACTGGATGCCATAATCTTAGTTTTTTGAATGTTGAATTTTAAGCCAGCTTTTTCACTCTCCAATTTCACCTTCATCAAGAGGCTCTTTATGGTGCTGCAAATAGCATTATTTAATTCTTTTTAAAGGCTGAGTAGTATTCCACTGGGGGGCTTCCCTGGTGGCTCAGATGGTAAAGAATCTGTGTGTAATGCAGAAGACCCAGGTTTGATCTCTGGGTCAGGAAGATCCCATGAAGAAGGGAGCACTAACCCACTCCAGTATACTTGCCTGGAGAATCCCATGGATAGAGGAGCCTAGTAATCTATAGTCCATGGGTGTGCAAAAAGTTGGACACAACTAAGTGACTAATGTACATATGTAACATGTCTTCTTTATCCATTCATCTGTCAATAGACGTTTAGGTTGCTTCCATGCCTTGGCTATTGTAAATAGTGCTGCTGTGAACACTGGGCACATGTATACTTTCAAACCAAGTTTTTACCTGGATGTATGCTCAGGAGTGAGGTCTTTGGATCATAGAGTAACTCTATTTTTAGTTTCTATAAACCTCCACACTTTTCTCCATAGTACCTGTGCCAATTTACATTACCACCTACAGTGTAGGAGGGTTCTCTTTTCTCCACACCCTCTCCAGCATTTATCGTTTGTGGAATTTTTGATGATGGTCATTCTGACTGGTGTGAGGTGATACCTCATTGTAATTTTGATTTGCAACAACTAGCAGTGCTGAACATCTTTTCATGTGCCTCTTGGCCATCTGTATGTCTTCTTTGGAGAAATGTCTATTTAGGTGTTCTGCCCATTTTTGACTGTTCAAGTATTTGGAGTCTAATACCACTAAAGACAAAAACCAATGAGTATGTTGTGAGTCAATTTAGGAGGAAACATAAAATACACACTGAGTTTTTTAACAATTTTTATTTGTATGAAAATGGTCTCTCCTATGAATTTTCACTGTACAATTTGCATTTTAAAGGTGTTATTTGAAGTGGGCATATTTTAAGCATATACTAATTGGATCTGGTTTTAGTTTCTTGCAGCTGAGGGGATGGGAGTAGTTAATGCCTTTCCCCAGACACACACGGTACTTAGAACTCCGGAGAGCGGGGATAAGAACCAATTGCCCTAAAATCAGCCTGCTTAACTCAAATGTATCATGTGCTCTTTCCTCTCTCATTAATGTTTGCCTCTTTTTCCAAGAGAAAAAGAAACAACTTTTCTTATTCTCTCTTATTTTCCCCCGGCTTCTCCAGTTTTCAGATAGTCCAACATGAATTCTGGTGCCGAAAGACATAGCAGAGATCCACTGCCCACTGTGAACTGGCTCTTGGTGTTAACCAGGCAACTGTATAAAGAAGAATGAAAATCATGTGACAAAATGTATTCACCTTCATCTGTTACCTTTAACCTGGGCTATGGTTCAGTAGAATTCTCACAGAAGAGAGATAAAGAAAGGGACTGCTGAGAAAAACCAATTCTCACATACAAGTCATTGCACATAAAAACTTGTCAATTGTAATATCTTCCTTTATTTTTCACATCTGTTGTTTAAAATAATATTACAAATAGAACATTTCTTACATAATCCTATACTTTGAGAAATAGAACACTCACCTTATCTACTTTCAAACTGTTTGAAACCATCCCCTTTCCTTACACTTATTCCTCACTCTCAACTGGTGCTTTCTGCAACTAGGCATCTTCCCCTTAAATAGTATAATAGAGAAGAAAATAATACACTGTCATATGACTGACAGCTATATGGGTTACTTAAGACAAATGGAGTCTGGATTTCACAGCTCAATAAAGCAGGACTTCTACTTTCATAGTGATTAGCTGTTTCAAGCAATGTCTGTGTAGTTTAAAACTAAAATGTGTTTTAAAATATTTCATAAATTATAAAACTGTTTTGACTCAGTTCAGCTAATATTCCTAAAAGATATAATAAAAGAATAATAATAATAACCAGTGATCTCATGGGAAAAGGTCCTTGACAGAATCACTGAAAGTGGCATTTAAACAATAGACTCAGAAAGGTCTCATTGAATTTCAGACCCAAAGAGTCAATATGGATCAAATATACCTATTCCTTGCATGCCAGTTGTCTCCAAAGTTTTAAAAAGAGGCCTAAAGGTCTCCATATTGTCTTTTGGAAGCAAAATGTAAAGATTAATAGCCAGAAAATCACTGGACAAACAAGAGCCAAAATGAAAGAGGTCTGAGGGAAGCTCAATCAGAATACAGAGAGGCAAAATTTTAATATTACCTGATACCTGTTAGAATCATGAAAAAAAACACAAATAACAAATGTTGCGAAGGCTGTGGAAGATAAGGAACCCTCGTACAATGTTCATGGGAATGTAAATTGGTGCAGTCACTGTGGAAAACAATATGGAGGCTTCTCACAAAACTAAAAATAGAACTACCCTATGACCCCACAATCCATTCCTGGGTATATATCTGCAAAAGCAAAAAAATACTAATTCAAAGAGATATATGCAACCCAATGCTCATAGTAGCATTATTTACAATTGCCAGTAATATAAGCAACCTAAATGACTGGAGAGGGAAAATGCGATAATATTTACACACACACACACACACACACACACACACAAGATGGGATATTACTCAGCCTTAAAAATGAATAAAATTTTACCATTTGCAACAACATAGATGGACCTGGAAGATATTATGCTTAGTGAAATAGATCAGACAGAGAAAGACAAATACAGCATGATTCACTTTTATGTGAAACCTAAAAAATTAAACTAACTAGTAAATATAACAAAAAGAAACAGACTTGGAGAACAAACCAGTGGTTACCAGTGGGGAGGGGCAATACAGGGATAGGAGATTAGGAGATACAAACTACTATGTATAAAATAAGCTAGACGAATATATTGCACAACACAGGGAATACAGTCAGTACTTTATAACAACTAGAAATGGAATATAACCTTTAAAAATTGTGAATCACTATATTGACACTGTAACATCTAATGCTCTACATCAACTATATTTTAAAACATGAAAAAAATTGAAAGCATGAGGTAGCTAGGGTGTTACTTTGCTATTTATTAATACTCCTACACTGTATAGTATTAATCTAATTAGTCTTCAAAATCCTGTAATGTAGAAATAATTATCCCTGTTTTAAAAATGAAGAAATGCCTAACAACAATAACAACAAAATGAACAAGCTGAGATTTAATCCAACACAGCTAATGATGTAAATGAATTCAATCTCCCTAAAGTTGGATAATATGGTTAGATATTTGTGTTAACCTTATGTACATCCTTTCAGTTAGTAGGTGCTCTATAAACAACTGGTAAGTCAGAGAGCTAATTTTAGTATATGACAAAAGTTGTGGTATCAGTTTTATATGTATTATCTCATGTGATCATTCACCTAGCTTTTATTAGTAGCCACTTTTTTGTAGAGGAGGAAGCCAAGTTTAGAAACGCTAAGTATCTTGTTCAAACCCAGTTAACAAGTAACAGAGATAGAATTTGAACTCAATCAGATGCCAAAACTTGAGTTATTAACCATTAGGCTTCATTGTGACCCCAAAAGTTTTCCAACTTCAAGTCAATGTTTTTCTTTTTGTTTTTTTCTTCTGCTACACTATGATCTTTAAGCTATACTATCCAAGAAATGCAATGTGAGCTACACATGCAAATTTATATTTTCCAGAGGTTCCTAGGGCAAACAGAGAAGACTATAATCCATTTTAATAATACATTTAACTTAAAATAATACCATTTATACGTGTAATCAACATAAAACATTAACGAGATTTTGTACATCCCTTCTTCTGGACTGTCTTTGAAATACAATTTGTATTTTACACATATATGCATCTCATCTCAACTGGGACTAGCCACGTTTGAAATGATCAATAACCACCTGTGATTAGTGGCTATATTAGACCGTGTAGCTCTAAACCCTGTTGTGTGTATGTGTGTGTGTGTGTGTGTGTGTGTGTGTGTGTGTAGCAGTGAGTCAGTCCTTTCCTCATCTCAAGTATTAACTTTAAAATCCCAGGATTTGGTAAGTACTTACGTTTTTAAAAGCACATAAGGCATCCAGCGAAGAAGGCAATGGAACTCCACTCCAGTACTCTTGCCTGGAAAATCCCAGGGACGGAGGAGCCTGGTGGGCTGCAGCCCATGGCGTGCTAAGAGTTGGACACGACTGAGCGACTTCACTTTCACTTTTCACTTTGATACATTGGAGAAGGAAATGGCAGCCCACTCCATTGTTCTTGCCTGGAGAATCCCAGGGACGGGAGAGCCTGATGGGCTGCCATCTCTGGGGTCACACAAAGTCGGACACGACTGAAGCGACTTAGCAGCAGCAGCAGCAAGGGATCCAGAGTTCAAAATGTTGTATCTTGTCTCGATACTCCATTTTCGCAGTGTTTTAACAGCAAACAACCAGAAGTACTTAAAGGGCTTCTTTGTCCCTGCTTCTAAAGTGATGGCTTTTCTCTGTGAACCCCACAGTTGATTAAATCTAGAATTTTGAAACCTGATGATAAACTTCACAAAGAATTATTCTCCATACAGCTCCCTATCAAGCCAATTATAAGTTTAGTGTTTTTAAATGACTGATTTTTAAGAAGGCATTTACTAAAATTTGAATAATTATGACATTAGGGGATACTGGATAAAGGTGACATAGGAATACTGTCTTTGCAGAAAAGTAGACATTTTTTTCAGAGAGAATCTATGACTACTTCAGAATGATAAAAGCTATGGTTGTTATGACACCTGTGAAAATGAGCTAAGCTGGCAAATAAATGAAAGCTGAGAAAATTATTAAAATTATTCATAAAATCTGACTTTCAAAATTTGAATTAAACACCAATCTCAAATCTTTCTTAAATTACTAAGTAATGACATTTTTCACTACTAATATATTTAAATATTTTTTTACATTAAGCATGCTTATAGGGGTAGAGTTTCTCTAGGTGGAACTGAAAGCTAGAAACATAGAAGTTTTTAAACCACACAGAGGTTTTTTTATACATCTCATATGCAGCCACCCAAGTAGCTATGAGATGTTTGTTTCTTTTCCGTTTCTTCATTAATGCTTGGTTCTAAGTTATTTGTCTTATTAACTACATGCCATGTGAGGAAATGGTTTGCAATGGTCAGGGTAGAAAAACAGACTTTATTCTTATGGAATTAGATAGAAAATAAACACTTCAAAGTCATTACACAAAAGACTTCAAATGATTACACAAATAATGACAAAGTGTCTTGAAGGGAAAACAAATGCACTTTGAAAAGTGCTTATAACAATGATATTCAACCAAGAATAAAGAACGCAAGATCATCTATATTATTTATTTATTTATAACTGAGTAATGTTCTATTGTATATAATATAGCACATCTTCTTTATACATTCCTCTGCTGATGGACATTCAAGTTGCTTCCATGTCCTGGATATTTTAAACGGTGCTGGTATGAACACTGTGGTGCATGTATCTTTTTGAATTACAGTTTTCTCTGGGTAAATGCCCAGTGGTGACCTGAATGCATATACTGATAAGGGTTCACTTATTTACTCATCTATTTATCTGAAGTCGCAAATACTTTGAATGCAAGACATGATGCTGAGGACTGGGAAGGCAAGCTTGAGGAAGACAAACTGACCTGTAAAAGGGGGCTCTCTGCTCCCTTTGAATGTTGTGTGATTTGGAAAGCAATGCAGATCATGTTACCATAATAAAAAGTTGCCAAGTAATAAACAGCTCATTTGCTATTTTCTCCAAAGTGAAGACAAAAATGATGCACAGAAGGCAGATTTTACCTTTGAGTTTTCCCTATTTTAAAGAATGTTTTTAAAGAACATATATGTATACCTCTATGTGCCTTTATTAAGTGTCAGGTGCTGCAATACCGCTTTAAATACACGGTTTCATATAAGCCAATTAGCACAGAGCACTGGCTGTTACATAAAGCAAAGTTGTAATATTTTCAAAAATTTGACTCAATGATACTGACTGCACTAGTTCCATCTCATCATTTTTTGAAACAAATCTTCCTACAGTCTGAAGACACAGAAAGTTTTTGTATCTAGATTTAAACATTGCTGAAACAGTTTGCTGTTTTTGGTGTTGTCACCTGCTTAGGCTAAACCACAAATTGCAAGTTGAGGACAGTGAAAGTGGGAGCATGATATGTTTTAAACTCAAAAGTATACCTGTCAGATATTAACTGTAACTTCCTTAGTGATGTTTGGAAATTTTAAATTCTATTCACTCAGACAATGGGCATCCATTTTGTCACAAAACCCACTGAGGAAATCAAACCCAAACAGGATAGTTTTCTGTTTTCCACGGAAAGTATGATAATGAAAAAAATTTTCATGAGTCAGTTAAGGAAAATGTCAGAGAAGTGGAACATTTCAGCAAATTTTTAAAGGATGAGGATGAATCTGAAATGAGTTCAGAAAATGAGAATGGTAAAACTAGTGTTTAGGCCTCAGCAAACAGAATGGAAGGAAGCAGGTGTGTGACAGGGCAAGGGCGGTTCTTTATGTAAATGGGAGAGTCATGTGGGTTATCCCTCAATCAAATAAATGTTTAGTTTTTCAAAAACATATTTTTCCTATGGAAAGTGTAAATATACAGTGTGCTTTGAGAAATCTTGGAGAACTAAAATCAATGTGAATGGTTCTAAATGGAGAATTTTCTACTCAAGCCAAGGAAACGTGTTTTAGTAGAGCTGTCCGGCAAAGAGAAAGCAGCTTTTTGAGCTTTCAGATGCTGAATATATTCAAGAAAACATGGGTCAAAAACCTATGAAAAAACATCCATGCCTACTAAAGATTAGGTAACCTAAGACTCCACCCCAACCTGAAAACTTGTTATGTATTTTAATTTTTAAAGGCAGTTTTTTTAGAGAGAGAGATTCTTAAAATATTGTGATGATTTTAAATATAAATGTTTTTTCCATTGCTTAAATTTTTAATAATCTCCACCATCCAAAGTGTGTGGGAAGACAGCTGAAGTAGAGAAGTTCTAGAAATAGATATCTGATGTTGCAACCCACTGTGAAAAACTTTGAAAATGGTGCACTTAGAGTTCCAGAAGCATGCTGCCCTATTCCATCATTAAAAGAACAGCACAGACCTGAAATAAATTGTTTTTTGGAGGCCAGTAATGCACAAAGGATTTAATTTTTTTAGTTCAAATTGCTCAAAAATATAGTGGCAACAATGGTGAATGATATTTTCCATAAGATTTAGTCACTTTAAATAACAAAATATATAACTTTAGGTACTATAAGTGACAATTTATTTGGAATTACATGCAAGATGTTGAAACACTATGCATTATGCAGTTAAATTTAATCTCATAGTGCTAACACTTGAATAGGGAAATGACATTTCTCAGAAACTTGTCCTTTCTTTACAATAAACTTTAAAGTAAACAAATTATGAGTTACACATTGGAGGAGAAAGCCTATTCTATAATTTATTTCACATAAATATTATTGGTTAAACTGAAGACCAGAGAGGGAATGGGACTTTTCTAATGTCAAACAAGGATCTCACACGAAAGTAAATACCATGATAGGAACATAAAAATTTGCAGCCCATAGTTTTACTCAGCCTTACAAATGATTACTGTATGTAGAGCCCAAAAGACCACACACAATCCATGGGAATGGTGCTACCTTGCATTGGTTGTATTTGATTTATGAAATACAGACTAAATGCTATGAAGTAACAAGAATAGACCATAAAACCCCATTAATTAAAATACCTGGAGGAATTATTCAACAACTATGTATCAAGAATAAGTATGTATAAAACAATTTGCAAGATATCTTGAAAGATAAAATTATGATCAATAACATGTTTCTATGTTTTTAAATGGCTTCCCTGGTGGCTCAGTGGTAAAGAATCTACTTGCCAATGTAGGAGATGTAGATTCGATCCCTGAGTCAGGAAGATTTCCCTGGATAAGGAAATGGCAACCCACTCTAGTATTCTTGTCTGGGAAATCCCATGGACAGAGGAGCCTGGAGGGCTACAGTCCTTCATGTTGCAAAGAGTTGGATACAACTTAGTGAGTGTGTACGCACATTACTCTATAAAGACCTACATGGAAAAGAATCTAAAAAAAAGTGGCTATATATATAACTGATTCATTTTCCTGTATAGCATAAACTAACACAACATTGTAAATCAGCTATACTCTAACAAAAATCAATTTTAAAAAAATTCCAATTTTAAAAATGATTTGGAAATAATCATTGTCCCTTAATAAATGGTAGTGTTTATGGGTTCTATACTGTGCTAGCAATTCTCTCTGTAGAAACTAAATGTTTTTGGTAACACAAGGAGATCAATCTATGTTTCAGAAGGAAAACTGAATTTATATATCAATGCCTAATCATCATGTTCTATGGTCCCCAAGACACTTTATTCTCTTACCTGAGAGGTTATAATTGGGCTTAAGTAAACAAACTAGCTGTATTGATCACAATCAAAATTACTTTATGTTATTTTATGAGATAACACAATATATTGAAGTGCAGTATCTATTTACTTGTTTTTGTTTACTCACTAAGTCATGTTTGACTCTTTTGCAAACTCATGGATTGTAGCCAACCAGGCTCCTCAGTTCAAGGGATTTCTCAGGCAAGAATATTGGGGTGGGTTTCTATTTCCTTCTCCAGGAGATTTTCCTGACCCAGTGATCAAATCTATCTCATGCATGGCATGCAGATTCTTTACCCCTGAGTCACTGAGGTTTCCCAAGTATTTACATACAGCAGGCCAAATTGTGAGGGGCCTCTATGCAAGGATGATGAATTTGGCCTTACACAATTTCCACACCATGTTGTTCTACTGAATATTTATACTTTAGCTTAAGGGTTCCCAATCTTTTTGGCACCAGGGACCAGCTTCATGGAAGACGATTTTTCCACAGACTCAGGCAGATTGGCAGGGGGGTGATTTGGGGATGATCCAAGCACATTACATTTATTATGCACTTTATTTCTGTCATTATTACATAAGCTCCACCTCAGACCATCAGGCATTAGATCCCAGAGGCTGGAGACTCCTGCTTTAGAATACATTATTAGGTGTTTACTTGTCTTACAGGAAGAAATGTGTTTCATATTCAAAAATATTTTTTAAATCATTGGGCGTGGAGTGGAGAAGATAGCTCCTAAAATAGACTTCTTCACTGCAAGACATTCAAGACAGGTAATATATATCATAAGTCAAAAAAGGAGAGCCAGAAGGATTAGACAGCATTTCTCAAAACTATTTGAGCTCACAACACTTTTTTATTTTAATATTAGTATTGTTTGTTATTTTTTAGAACAACTATGACCTTATTTAATGGCAATCCACTCCAGTATTCTTGCCTGGAGAATCCCATGGCTAGGGGAGTCTGGTGGGCTGCAGTCCATAGGGTCGTACAGAGTCGAACACGACTGAAGTGACTTAGCCTACACACACGCACATTTTCATAACACAATTTGGGAAATCTTTGAGAAGTTGATATACCAAAATAACACTGACCCAATCTTGTGTATTATGCAGCTTACAAATGGTTTCTAGTGATATATGTTCACTAGATGCAGTTAGATGCATTTAGGGGCTTCCCTGGTGGCTCTTGTCTGGAAAATCCCATGGACAGAGGAGCCTGGTAGGCTGCAGTCCATGGGGTCACTAAGAGTTGGACACGACTGAGCGACTTCACTTTCACTTCTCACTTTCATGCATTGGAGAAGGAAATGGCAACCCACTCCAGTGTTCTTGCCTAGAGAATCACAGGGAAGGGTGGGCTGCAGTCTCTGGGGTCGCACAGAGTCGGACACGACTGAAGCGACTTAGCAGCAGCAGCAGCAGCAGCTGGTGGCTCAGATGGTAAAGAATCTGCCAGCAATGCAGGAAACTTGGGTTCAATCCCTGGGTTGAGAAGATCCCCTGGAGAAGGGAATGGCAACCCACTCCAGTATTCTTGCCTGGAAAATTCCATGGATACAGGAGCCTGGTCCAGTGGGGTACAGTAGAGTCCATGGGATTGCAAAGAGTTGGGTACGACCGAGTGACTAACACTTTCACTTTCAGGTGCAGTAAGAAACATCATGATTCTAAAACTCCATATATGCCATGATTTTCTCTATTCTGACTTCTCATTTCTCCATGAGTTTCTTTGTCACAATCAGTTCCCAAAATTAATCACAAAATGAAGTTGAATGCTTAATTGTGATAATTCTAGAAATTGTCGTTTCTTAAAAAAATGGATTCAATAGATTTGGTGGTTGGCCTTTTTATAGGTCAAATCTGTCTGTTTTTCCCTGCAGATCCCAAGAAGACTATATATAAATTAGGTGGCCCAAAGCAATCCAGGTAAATTCTTTAACAAAGTGGATTTCTATTTCTTCAGCTTTCAATATGATACAGTTGCATATATCTTTAAGGTTTGAAAAAAAATGGCTTGAAATAAGGTATAAGAAAGAAATACCTATGATAGTTCCTAGCCCACAGTAGGTATTCAGAATTGGTAGCTTTGATAATAGTCTGCTGCTGCTGCTAAGTTGCTTCAGTCGTGCCCGACTCTGTGCGACCCCAGAGACGGGGCAGCCCACTAGGCTGCCCCGTCCCTGGGATTCTCCAGGCAAGAACACTGGAGTGGGTTGCCATTTCCTTCTCCAATGCATGAAAGTGAACAATGAAAGTGAAGTCGCTCAGTCGTGTTCGACTCTTAGCGACCCCATGGACTGCAGCCTACCAGGCTCCTCCGTCTGTGGGATTTTCCAGGCAAGAGTACTGGAGTGGGGTGCCGTTGCCTTCTCCTGATTATAGTCTACAGACCATTAAAAAACCAGTTGAAAGAGCCTTCTTACTCCTTATTTTTAATCGAGCAAATATTAATACATGATTTGGGGAAGGGATGTGTGTCAAAAATACTTTAAGTTTGGGAAAGTGTTAGAAATAGCAATGAACTTATGCATGGCTAATGGGTAAAATTAGTTATGTATGTGTAATTATGTTGAAAAAGCTGGTGTCTATCAAAATATTTCCTCCCATCTCAGCTGAGCACACTGCTCTTTTTTTGCACACATATACAGTGTATCTGCCATGGAAATTAGCGTATTTTCCATATCTAAAAGAAATAAAGACAGAATATTAAAAAGGTAAATCACACATCAGCCTTATAAAAGTTTTCAAAATGCATGCTCTCTTTATTTTTGCTTGGCTTTCATCACAATTTGAATGTGTGACTTAGATAAGTGAAGTGATTACAGGTTTATGTTTGTGCATGAGTAGAAAGAACTTAGGTTTTAGGAAAATTAGCAAGAGTGGATAAATATTAGGAAGAAAGTAAAAGAGAAGGGGACGACAGAGGATGAGATGGCTGGATGGCATGACTGACTCAATGGACATGAGTTTGAGTAAACTCCAGGAGTTGGTGATGGACAGGGAGGCCTGGCGTGCTGCAGTCCATGGGGTTGCAGAGTCAGACATGACTGAGCGACTAAACTGAAGTAAAACTAAGAAAAAAATACGAGAGAAGAAGAGAAAGAGAAGCATCCGCCAGTCTAGAGGACAGAAGTTAAAATGAGTCATGACATGAAGTGAACATTGGAGTAATCTGAGACACATGCTGATTTTCTAGGTGAAAAACTGAAAAGATGTGACTACTCCAAGCTTGCACAAAAAGTTCTGAGATCTGAGATTTGATGGCCAAAATACAAAATGCATGTTCAGTGCTCTGAGTATCAGGTAATGTGTGGATCTTTTCATTGCCACCCATTCTTTAAGTTTTTAGTCATGTATTTTCTTTTTTGATGTGGACCACATTTAAAGTTTTTATTGAATTTGTTGTAATAGTGCTTCTTTTTATGTTCTGATTTTTTGGCCATGAGCCATGTGGGATCTTAGCTTCCTGATCAGGGATTGAACCTGCACCCCTAGTACTGGAAGGTGAAGTCTTAACCACTGGACCGTCAGGCAAGCTCCATGTATTTTCTTCTTAATGTGACCATGGTGGTTTCTATTCTCCATCCCTCTTTTAGATTTCTCCTTAATTCTCATAACCTTATGACAGAATTTTTTTTTCTTATTCTAATTGCTTACCTTCTATAACCAGATATAAACTCCATTAAAATGTGTTTTTGCCTTTTTCACCATTGATGTATTTTCATAACCTAGAACAATGTATGACTCATCTTAAGAACCTAATAAATACTTGATGAATAAATATTAAATAATAAATTAAAGCCAAAGATTGAGGTGAAAAAAGGATCTGGGTAATATAAATACTAATGTCTTTGACTAGCTACATAGTATTGAGTGAATTACTAACTTCCAGCATCTCAGTTGCCTTGCCTATAAATTCTAGCTGATTCCACATGCAGCAAAAATTGTTAGAAAGAAGAAAGAGAGCCCCATTTACCAGCCAGGTTGGTAAATAAAGAAGAAAATGAAGGTACAACACAGCAAATCTACCATGCTTATCAACAATTTCACTGTTACGAAAATTATTAATATATAATGGAACAAATGTCTGGTTCAGAACAGAATAGATACTAAACTAATATTAGAGGAAAAAGGAGGTTGATTTTACTCCTAACCATTTCCTTTAAAGGTAAAATACTAGAGATATGTAAATATCCCTGATAATATTTCTCTACCTACTACAAGGTCTACATAATAAAGGAGTAAATTGAGGGCAGGAGGAGAAGGGGATGACAGGGGATGAGATGGTTGGATGGCATCACCGACTCGATGGACATGGGTTTGGATGGACTCCAGGAGTTGGTGATGGACAGGGAGGTCTGGTGTGCTGCAGTTCATGGGGTCACAAAGAGTCAGACAGGACTGAGCGACTGAACTGAACTGAACTGAAATATACACAGTAAATATAAATGAATGTGAAAATAAAAGACCTGAAGGTAACAGGTTTTAATAATTCAGGGATTTTCCCAGATCAATCAGCTTGGAGAATAAGTCTTTATGAAATGATTATACCAAAAATCACTGCCCTTCTTGACATCATTCTCATTTGTGGACAAAATACGGCTATTTTGTACACATGTAAAAATGGAAAGAAATCCCAATTAATTAAGAAGGCAAAACCATGATGAAGTCTCTCTCTCTCTCTCTGTATATATGTAAACATGTGAATCTATCATTTTTTAAAACATAAAATAATTCTCCTCTGGTTGGAGATTTACTTTCTCTGCACATTATATCTGCCCTTTATATGCTATCTGACTTCACAAAAAATTTTAGACATAGAAGCATGAAGTAAAAGTTCCATAAGGGTGGCAATAATATTTGTCTTCTTACCTATCATCTTAGTACTGGAAACAAGATAAGCCCTTAATAAAACTGATTGAATGTATAAATACAACTAAAAGTCTAGGTCCTAGAAAGGAAAAGGAAGCATGAACATTAAGATCTATAGACAAATATTTACTGTGACTAACTTTAGCTTTCAAAGTCTTTGTGTCCAGGCAAGAAAGGGAAACTAATGGATTATATAGTTATATTTTTCCAAGAGAAGAAAACGTGTGTTTTAAATTAGCCTTCAATACTGTGAACATGCACAGTAACTATTCCGTGAATGTCACAAATACTCTATGCATTGTTTGTAGATCAATTCTGTAGCTCATATAGCCAACTGGATGGTACAGAGCTCTTAGTATGTCATTCAAATATACAACCAAGTTCCAAAGAGGTGAATATATAGTTCCGTTAGAGTACCAAAGATCACTTTTTCTTACCGTTCCTCCAGCTAACTCTTAGTTACAATAAGACTCCTCAGTTGTATGTCTGAATTTAACGTCAAAGTTATATCTGCTATAGTGCACAAAGTGTTCTGTAATAATTGGTTCAATAGAGCTGGAAATATAAAATGGGTAACTCCCTCTCCTCTCTCTCTCACTCCCTAGTGCAAAGAGACACAACAGTTTCATTGCAAGCAAACAAAATAATCTCAGAATACTTCTTGCTGAGCTCTTTAAACTTCTTTCATTCAATCTTTAACAAAACAAATGAAAGCTTCTAAAAACATAACAGATATGCACTGCACCATCTGTCAGTCGAAAAGATGGGAGAGGAGCAGAAAAAAACTCACCCTCACTAAAAAGAATAAAAGATCTGGAGTAAAGTTTTGACTTCATGCCCTAACTCAGAGCTCACGTTTTTTTAACAGTTCAGCCATATTAGGAACACTTTCTTGTTAACTAAAACCAACAGTAAAAGCAAACACCAAGTAGCAGGATGATCTTGGCTGGCAAATGATCATTATGACTCTGAGGAGGCTCCTTGCTATACTCCTGGACCACACATAACATGATGTGACAGAAAACCTCAACATATGCTGATGTTTCTGAGCTGTTTTCCTGTGTGTGTGTGTATGTGTGTGTGTTAGTCACTCAGTCGTGTCTGACTCTTTGTGACCCTGTGTACTGTGGATCGCCAAGCCGCTCTGTGTCCATGAATTTCCCAGGCAGGAATATCGGAGCGGGTTGCCATTCCCTTCTCCAGGGGATCTTCCTAACCCAGGGATCAAACCTGAAGGCAGATTCTTTACCATCTGAGTCACTAGAGAAACCTTCTTTTCTGTACTGACCTTCAAGCTTTAATCCTATTTTGGTTTCTGGTCCATTCTTTTTCTAATTATTCCTGTACCTTGCTTTTTCAATCCTTATTTAATTGCCAGTCTTCATTCTCATATTGAAAAAACTTAGCACTCATGTATAACATCTTAATTAGATCAGTTCTGCAGCCAGTCCACTAGGGCGCTGTCAGTTCAGTTCAGTTGCTCAGTCATGTCTGGCTGTTTGTGACCCCACAGACTGTAGCACACCAGGCTTCCCTGTCCATCACCAACTCCCGGAGCTTGCTCAAACTCATGTCCATCAAGTCAGTGATGCCATCCAACCATCTCATACTCTGTTGTCACCTTCTCCTCCTGCCTTCAACCTTTCTCAACATCAGGGTCTCTTATAATGAGTCAGCTCTTCGCACCTGTGGCCAAAGTATTGACATTTCAGCTTCAACATCAGTCCTTCCAATGAATATTCAGGACTGATTTCCTTTAGGATGGACTGGTTTGATTTCCTTGCAGTCCAAGGGACTCTCAAGAGTCTTCTCCAACACCACAGTTCAAAAGTATCAATTCTTTGGCACTGAGCTTTCTTTCTGATCCAACTCTCACATCCGTACATGACTACTGCAAAAACCATAGCTTTGACTGGATGGACCTTTGTCGGCAAAGTAATGTCTCTGCTTTTTAAAATGCTGTGTAGGTTGGTCATAGCTTTCTTTTCAAGGAACAAGCACCTTTTAATTTCATGGCTACAGTCACCATCTGCAGTGATTATAAAGCCCAAGAAAATAAACTCTCTCACCATTTCCATTGTTTCCCCATCTATATGCCATGAAGTAATGGGACCAGATCCCATGATCTTAATTTTTTGAATGTTGAATTTTAAGTCAGTTTTTCCACTCATATGTATAGCATGTATGCTTAAAGGTGAGGTGGGGAAGATGCTTTGCTCATGAGTGCGAACATAAACTAAAAATATTAGGAAGATAATTATAGAGATATTAGGAAGTTGTTAGAGTGATATTAGGAAGATAGAAGTTATCAGAAAGATACGTCTTTGGGATAATAGAAGGTCAGATATTTCTGGTACCTTGATATGTGCAGGAAAATCTGCAGCAATATGCAACTGCAAGAGACAGTATACAGAGAGACTTTTTTTCAGAATGTATTATTAAAAGAGTTGAATCAGACATTTGTTAGTTTGTTACTATGTCTTGGTCATTGAGTATATAGAGAATTATAAGATCTTGTCCTAAATCTCAAGTTTGGGCAGACAAGTAAGTATTTCATGATTTTTTAAAAATAATATACAGAAACATAACTTGCTAATGTAAATGGTAGGTACTTTGCTGTGTTTCACACCTCACTCCATCCCTGCCCATAGCTCTCCTTTCTTCAAGTACAGATACAGCCACAGAATCCTTCTTATCATGGTGTCCCAGAAGAAGCTACTAATCAGATGTGTCACAGAATATAAAACCTATGTAGATGTAGAGCTGTAAGAATATAGTTAATGAGGACTAATTTAAATGACCGAACTTTAAGTAATTGAAGAAATACTGTAACTTTTCTTTAATGACAAAAAAAAAAAAAGTTCTTCTATAAAGAAGCAACAGGTTTAAGAACACAGAAGATAAGTATTCAATGGAAATACATATTAATGATACTGTTGAGCTAGGATAAATGTTTAAAAAAGGAAAGACTCATACCAGAACTGAAAAACACCATCCATGCTTAACTATCCAAGGTTTTATAGATATTCTTGGTGACCTAACTGTATGTACCTGAAACTTTACCACTAATATTTCCTCTCAGTTCAGTTCAGTTCAGTCGCTCAGTCATGTCTAACTCTTTGTAACCCCATGAATCGCAGCACACCAGGCCTCCCTGTCCATCACCAACTCCCAGAGTTCACCCAAACTCATGTCCATTGAGTCAGTGATGCCATCCAGCCATCTCATCCTCTGTCGTCCACTTCTCCTCCTGCCCCCAATCCCTCCCAGCATCAGGGTCTTTTCCAATGAGTCAACTCTTCACATGAGGTGGCCAAAGTATTGGAGTTTCAGCTTTAGCATCAGTCCTTCCAATGAACACCCAGGACTGATCTCCTTTAGAATGGACTGGTTGGATCTCCTTGCAGTCCAAGGGACTCTCAAGAGTCTTCTCCAACACCACAGTTCAAAAGCATCAATTCTTCAGCACTCAGCTTTCTTCACAGTCCAACTCTCACATCCATACATGACCACTGAAAAAACCATAGCCTTGACTAGACGAACCTTTGTTGGCAAAGTAATGTCTCTGCTTTTCAATATGCTATCTAGGTTGATCATAACTTTCCTTCCAAGGAGTAAGCATCTTTTAATTTCATGGCTGCAATCAACATCTGCAGTGATTTTGGAGCCCCCCAAAATAAAGTCTGACACTATTTCCACTGTTTCCCCATCTATTTCCCATGAAGTGATGGGACCAGATACCATGATCTTCGTTTTCTGAATGTTGAACTTTAAGCCAATTTTTTCACTCTCCTCTTTCACTTTCATCAAGAGGCCTTTTTAGTTCCTCTTCACTTTCTGCCATAAGGGTGGTGTCACCTGCATATCTGAGGTTATTGATATTTCTCCTGGCAATCTTGATTCCAGCTTGTGCTTCTTCCAGCCCAGGGTTTCTCATGATGTACTCTGCATATAAGTTAAATAAGCAGGGTGACAATATACAGCCTTGATGTACTCCTTTTCCTATTTGGAACCATCTGTTGTTCCATGTCCAGTTCTAACTATTGCTTCCTGACCTAGCTACTTGTCATTGTCAATACCTATCTCTCTTTGCTGGATGATTGTCCAAATTATGGCAGCAGAAGTGACAATGTGCTGCTAAATTAATAATCCTTGGCAGTGGACAACAACAGAAATGACTACCAGTACAAATATTTAACAGTTAAGATTGTTGTTCAGTTGCTAAGTCGTGTCCAACTCTGCAACCCCATGCACTGCAGCACACCAGGCTTCCCTGTCCTTCACCATCTCTCAGAGTTTGCTCAAACTCATGTCCATTGAGTCAGTGATTCCATCCAACCACCTCATCCTCTGTCACCCCCTTTTCCTCCTTCCCTCAATCTGTCCCAGCACCAGAATCTTTTCCAGTGAGTTGACTTTTTGTACCTGGTGGCCAAAGTATAATCACTGGACTACCAGGGAAGTCCCAAACCTCAGAATTAATTCACTTCAGATCCCCTACCCTGTCTCATATCTCTCTTAGATTAACTTCAATAAAACAGAGTTTATGAGGTTACATATCTGTGTAGAACTTTTAACCCTCTGCTGCCTTTAAAGTGAATCCTACTTATGCCTGGCATAAACCATTCATCACTTATAATCTGGCTTTAAAGTAGGACTTCCAGATTCACCCTCCATGAATATTGCTTCTGTCTTATGGACAGATTAATGGTGCCTGGTGCATGCCAGGAATTTTCAAGATTTACTGCCATCACTTTTCTACACAGAGAATTCAGTCCCCTCTCTTCGCCTTTGCTGGAAACTTCAAGGATTTCTTCAACACTTATCTCTAACTTCCTCACATTGGTGTAGCTAGGTACTTAGCATCCCATGTTCCCACCCACAGCTTTCTATTCACATCCTTATAGTTGTATTTCCTTCATTGTAAGGCTATTTACAACCTTTTGACCTTATCTGGTTCACTTGATTGTTATCTCTTATGGGCAGTGACCATTTTCTCTTGATTCTGAATCCACTGTATTAGTACCATCTCATCACAGAGGCATTATCAAAGAATGCAAAAAATACAACATGAGCCTTGCTTCCCTAACAGTTTTACATCCAAACATTTCTAAATAAAGTATTCTTTTGCACATTATATATGTACATCTGTGTGTGCGTGTGTGTGTGTGTGTATATATATATATATATGAAAAATCCTCTGGAGGAGGGCATGGCAACCCACTCCAGTATTCTTCTCTGGAGAACCCTATGGACAGAGAAGCCTGGCGGGCTACAGTTCATAGGGTCACAAAGAGTTGGACAAGACTGAAGCAACTCAGCACAGCATATATATGCTGTAACCCATAGACCGCACCTGACATTGGCAGCCATTTCCCCCTTATATTTCCCCTAGAGAGTAAAGAGCCTTCTCTTCATAAAAGATTATCTCCAGCTTGAAAGATCCAAACTCCTACATAGACCCTCAGAGAAAGCTGAATACAGCTAAAAGCAGCTTTAACCTACTTCACAATTTTGCCTCTAGCTAGCCCTGACTGGAAGTACTACCAAATGGGAAAGAACTTGACTTAAATCAATATGAAATCAGGATGTAAATCTGTAGTCTCTATGTTTAACTAAATGTGCATTGGTTAACATATTAGGAACCAATTTTGAGCTATAAAAAGCTGATTTTATGGGACAATTAAGAGCTTTAGTATAGAGAAGTGTGAACACCAAATGCTATAGGATCACAAAACCTATTGACACCAAAATAACCAACTAGATGAAAGCAAATTTGTCAGAAAGGCTGATGGTTATCTAGCTACAAACTTGCAAAGCTTATTAAGGTATTTGTACATGTGATGTCAGTGCAAAATGCCATTCGAAGTTCAAAAACAATGTAATGTCTTTGTGTTATCCATTTTCTAAGACTGAAATTGGAATTATGGCCAAAAAAAAAGCCCTTCAGAAAGTTTCAATTCATTCCAAGTCAAACCTGGTCAAATTGTTGAAATTTCAAAGCTTAGAGACAAACCTAAAGTCATGACTTTAATTAATACCATAGACCTCTCTGGAGTGGAGATACTGCCACCTAATTAAAATGAGTCTGTATTCATTTCTTTCCTAGACAGCTGAGATTTCGATTTTAGAAACTGATTCTGAAGATTCCCTGACCTTTGGCAAAACATTCATTCAGTTTTGAACTCTGAGCTTCCAGGGAAGCTACAATGATTATAGGCCTGTGAGGTCATCTACAAAGCAGGCTGATTGCCCAGTACAGTCTGCTTCACAGAGTTCATTTTTAAGGAATTTCTCCCTGAGTGGCAATATCACTGCATTCCAAACCTACAAGGCTAGGAAAACTTTGCAATCATTACCCTCAACAGCCTTTTGGAAAGTAAATATTAAGAGTGGAACCAATTGCCTACATTTTTACTCTGTTTACAGACAACATTGTAAATACATACATTCCTTAAATTAGCAATATCATAGTGAAGTGAAAGTACATATTCTGTCTTAGGTGGCTTTGAGTAAATTCTTTGCACAGCAGACATTTAATGATTGTGTACTATATCCTTGCTTGGAAACATGGATAATAACACTTCCTGATACCAAGGGGTTTCATTACAATAGAGGGAAGGACTATGCATGTGCTAATGACTGTAACAAAGTATACACGTAGGCTGCATGAGTAGGCATCCTGACTTAGGCATGAGTATGAATTCCAAAGCTTCCCTGGTGGCTCAGGTGGTAAAGAATCCACTTGCAATGTGGAAGACCTGGGTCTGATCCCTGCATTGGGAAGATCCCCTAAAGGAGGGCATGGCAACCCACTCCAGTATTCTTGCCTGGAGAATTCCCACAGACAGAGGAGCCTGGCAGTCTACACTCCACGGGGTCACAAAGAGTCGGACACGACTGAGTGACTAAGCACACACACCTGAATTCCTGAGGCTGACTCAAGGGGAATGTTACAGTTAAACCTAGCTTTAGATCATGGGTTTAAAGTTGGAGAAATACAGTGAGATAGACACATACAAGGATGCTAATTGTAAAAGAGATTAAGACATTTTTAAAAGTAGTGATTTTATTGTGGGCTTCCCTGGAGCCTCAGTGGTAAAGAACTAGCCCCCCAATGCAGGAGACACAGGTTCCATCCCTGGGTTGGGAAGATCCCCTGGAGAAGGAAATGGCAACCCACTCTAGTATTCTTCCCTGGGAAATCCCATGAGCAGAGGAGCCTGGCAGACTATGGTACACAAGGTCACAAAATCAACTTAGTGACTAAACAACAACAGGGATTTTACTAAACCTCCTTTTACTAAAGGAAAGTATTAAAAGCAAGAATCAGGACAACCTGCCACAATAAGGCAAATAGTAAAAATTAGGCAACAGTGAAGTGTTATAACCATGAGGAACACTTGATTATATCAGTGTAAATTTAGAAAGAGTAATTCATCACTGGAACAGGGAAATGGGAGAATGGAAAGGAATCTAGAATAAAACTAGTAATTTAGAAGGACACTGAAATACTCCAAGAGAGAAAGGGAAGCTTAAAAAATTATAGAAACCTAAGGGAGGAAAGGAAGAGGAATATGTGAGAGAATTTACAAATTAGAATGTGTCTGAAGATATTCCTTTTAGGTAGATGGGACATAAATAATACTTAAATCAGTTTATTTACAATGTACTAGCTATGGCCCCACAAAAAGTGAGAGGCCCGTTATTCATTTCACTTAACTCTAGTTACAGGTCATGATAAATATTTTATCTTTATTTACTGATAAAATAAATTGATCATATTGGCCAGTGGAGCCACAGTTAAAATTGAAGATTTTCTCACCTCAAATATCACTCTCAAGCTACCACACTGCCTTCTGGTTTTAAAATAGGTTAATTTTAAAGTCAACATGTAATAGTTTTGCCACTGGGTATTTAGTGCTCAAGATAATTAAATTAGCATACCCTTTCTCTCTACATCCAACAACTCACTTCATTTGTCAGGCAGAGAAAGTAGATTTTTTAATAGAGCACTGCAGTTCACTTAGGAAAGTTTGCTTCTTGACTCAGGTGATCTAGCAATTATCTCCAAATGTCTCCCAAATCCCTGAGCCCAGATAATTCTTTCATGTTATAAGAAAATAACCTGGATCTCTTCTTACTTTATTTTTGCCGCTATTCAACGAAATGGGACACAATGCCTTATCAATCTGTGGAAAATCAAAAGGCACTGAAATCAAGCTTGACAATCTCAAACTCACAAATGATATAAAGTATGATAAATACTTACAAGAAATGTCTGCATAGGGTGATACATAACTTCAAGTATGGTTTCATAGAAATATGTTAAAAATACATGGATACCCATTTTTGCATTTTTTAAAGAAAATAACTACTTTTAAGCTTTTTCCCATCATCACACGAATATTTCCTGAGAATTGGCCAACCTACACAATATTATTATTTTTTGAATATACTTTATTTCTGAAGATACTCCAACTTTATCCCTTTATTAAAGAAGAACCAGAGAATGCCACACCTAAACTCACCCACTCCTTTCATCGTGCCTTTATTTGATGTTCTGGGAAATGCCAGTTAATGTTTTGGTTTGCTATTATGTTTTGGGTGATCACAGGACAATATAAGAAAAGAATCTTCATATTTTGGTCAAATTTGATAATCTGGGGGATTGGTTATAACATTGGTCAGTGATCCTTACATGAACATTCTCAGAACAAATTATTTTTATGAAAAGGAATGTTATTCTCCTTTGGTGAACTCATAAGCTACAAAATGTGAAACATCAAGACTGAATCTTGACTTTAAAATAACAGCTATCAATGACTTCCCTGGTGGTCTGGTGGCTAAGTCTCCATTCTCCCAATGCCCAAGGTTCGATCCCTGGTCAGGGAATTAGATCCTACATGCCACAACTAAAATCCCACATGCTGCAACTAAGACCCACCCAGCAAAGCCAAATAAGTAAATAAATAAAAATATATTTGAAAAGATAACAGATATAAGTTTCTAATTATTACTTAACTTGTCATCATAATTTTTCTCCCCTTTTCTATCTCTATTTCTATCTTTATCATTATTTTCCTTTTTAACTCTCTACATATAAGTAATATTCAGAGGTCATAAAAATTTTTTTAATGATATGAAAAACAGAGTTTTCACATTCTAAAATGAATTTTATGTTTATTGTCAAGTTGAGATCCTCAATGACACATAGTTAATGGGAATGAAAAATCCATAACCTCTCATGGAGCAAGCTTAGCTTCTTTTTCCTAAACAAGGATCTCTCTTTCCATCTACAGCACCAGCTAGCATCTAGTTTTTTTGCCGCAAGCATGACCAGAGTGTGAGTTCTTCAGAAGTAGAAACCATATAATTGTTTGTCATGCAAGACTTAATATTTTAAATAAGAGAATTGTATTTTATAAAAAAAAAAAAAAACCCTTAATTATGAATGTGATTTGAAAAAAATGTCTTTGTTTCTAACATTACATACTGGGGATATACCTGTGTTCTTTTAAAATAACCCTCTTTCATGACAATTAAAGTTTCTCTTCCAGATCTTTTAAAAAATATTTTTATTTTTTCAGACTTGTTGGGTCTTAGTTGTGGCATCTGGAATCTAGTTCCCTAACCAGGGAGTGAACCTGGGCCCCCTGCTTTGGGAGTGTGGAAGCTGAGTCACTGAACCACCAGGTAAGTCCCTTAAAACCCTCTCCTAGATATATTTCCATGATAAACCCTAATATGATTCCAATCACATTCCTATCACATTCTATCATCATATGTCATTACCTAAAATACTTTTTTTATCTTTTCTTTTTATATTATGTACATTAGAAAAATGGGGAAATTATATAAATTTGAATCTGATCAATGTCAAATATGATCAAAAGATTAATTACCTATTTTGTATGCCATTTTTCACATTACTTTTACCTTTAAGGACACCCATAGAAATATCTAGTTTCTGATGTCCTTCAACACCTGAAAATGCTGTACTATATATCATGATTCTACAGTGGAGGTGACAGATAGATTGAAGGGATTTGACCTGGTAGACAGAGGGCCTGAAAATCTATGGACAGAAGTTCCTAACATTGTACATGAGGCAGTGACCAAAACCATCCCAGAGAAAAATAAATGCAAGAAGGCAAAGTGGTTATCTGAGGAGGCTTTACAAATTGCTGAGGAAAGAAGAAGAGCAAAAGGCTAGGGAGAAAGGGAAAAGATATACATATCTGAATGCAGAGCTCCAGAGAATAGCAGGGAGAGATATAAAAGCCTTCTTAAATAAACAATTCAAATAAACAGGTGAAAACAACAGAATGGGAAAGACTAGAGATCTCTTCAAGAAAACCGGAGATATTAAGGGAATATTTCATGCAAGGATAGGCATGATAAATAGCAGCAACAATAAGAACCTAACAGAAGCAAAGGACATTAAGAAGAGGTGGCAAGAATACATAGAAGTATACCAAAAAGGTCTTAATGACCCAGATAATCACGATGGTGTGGTCACTCACCTAGAACCAGACATCCTGGAGTGTGAAATCATGTGGGCCTCCACAAAGATAGTGGAGGTGATAGAATTCCAGCTGAGTTACTTCAAGTCCTAAAAGATGCTGCTGCTAAAGTGCTCCACTCAATATGTCAGCAAATTTGGAAAACTCAGCAGAGGCCACAAGACTGGAAAAGGACAGTTTTTATCCCAATCCCAAAGAACAGCAAAGTCAAAGAATCTCCAAACTACTGCACAAATCTGCTCTTTCAATGCTATTACTATTATGGGCAAAATCCTTGGCTTTAGCATTGTGAGAACTGAGAAATTCCAGATGTCCAAGCTGGGTTTAGAAAAGGCAGAGGAACCAGTGATCAAATTGTCAACATTCATTGCATCATGGAGAAGCAAGGGAATTTTAGGGAAAAAAAAAATACTTCTGCTTCATTGACTATGCTAAAGCCTTTGACTGGGTGAACCACAGCAAACTGTGGAAAATTCTTAAGAGATGGGAATACCATACCACCTTACCACTCTCCTGAGAAACCTGTATGCAGGTCAAGAAGCAAAAGTTACAACAGTACATAGATCAACGGACTGGTTCAAAATTGGGAAAGGAGTACAATAAGGCTGTATACTATCACTCTGCTTATTTAACTTCTGTGCAGAGTATATCATGTGAAATGTCAGGCAGTATGAATCACAAGCTGGAATAAAGATCACAGGGAGAAATATCAACTTCATATAAGAAGATGAACACCACTCTAATAGCAGAAGGTAAAGAGGAACTAAGGAGCCTCTTGATGAGGGTGAAAGAAAGAGTGAAAAAGCCAGCTTATAAATCAACATTCATAAAAGTAAGATCATGGCATCTGGTCCTATCACTTCATGGCAAATAGAAGGGGAAAACCTGGGAGTAGTGACAGATTTTACATTCTTAGGCTCGAAAAATCACTGTGGACGATGGATGCAATTAAAAGACACTTGCTCCTTGGAAGAGAAGCTGTGAGAAACCTAGACAGCATATTAAAAAACAGAGACATCACTTTGCCAACTAAGATCCATATAGTCAAAGCTAAGGTTTTTCCAGTAGTCATGTACAGGTGTGTTAGTTGGACCATAAAGAAGGCTGAGCACTGAAGGAGTGATGCTTTCAAATTGTGGTGCTGGGACTTCCCTGGTGGTTCAATGCAGGAGACCCGGGTTCGATCCCTGGGTTGGGAAGATCCCCTGGAGAAGGAAATGGCAATTGACTCCAGTACTATTGCCTGGAAAATCCCATGGACAGAGGAGCCTGGTAGGCTACAGTCCATGGGGTCGCAAAGAGTCGGACACGATTGAACGATTTCATTTTCACTTTCAGAAGACTCTTGAGAGTCCCTGGGAATGCAAGGAGATCAAACTAGTCAATCCTAAAGGAAATCAACCCTGAATATCCATCGTAAAGACTGATGCTGAAGCTGATGCTCAATACTTTGGCCATCTGATGCGAAGAGTCGACTCATTGAAAAAGACCCTGATGGTGGGAAAGACTAAAGGAAAAAGGAGAAGGGGGTGGCAGAGGATGAGATGGTTGGATAGCATCACTGACTCAATGGACATGAATTTGAGCAAACTCCAGGTATTAGTGAAGGACAGGGAAGCCAGGTCTACTGCAGTCCATGAGTTGTAAAGAGTCAGACACAACTTAGCAACTGAACAATAACAAATATATCATCATTGCTATCCTGTATACATTCTGTGGGTCCATTCTGTAAGTATATGCCCCAACCAGAATGAACTTCAGGAATTCTTCAAAAGGTGAAACAGCTTGCTGTTGCTGCTGCTGCTGCTGCTAAGTCACTTCAGTCGTGTCCGACTCTGTGCGACCCCATAGACCGCAGCCCACTAGGCTCCTCTGTCCCTGGGATTCTCCAGGCAAGAATACTTGAGTGGGTTGCCATTTCCTTCTCCAATGCATGAAAGTGAAAAGTGAAAGTGAAGTCGCTCAGTCGCTCAGTCGTGCCCGACTCTTAGCGACCCCATGGACTGCAGCCTATCAGGCCCCTCCATCCATGGGAATTTCCAGGCAAGAGTACTGGAGTGGGGTGCCATTGCTTTCTCCATGAAACAGCTTATGTGTCTTTAAATGAAGACTTGGAATGAGTCACATCATTTCTACCATTCATTAGTTCTTTGATCTTAGACATTGTTTACCTCTGTAAGCTTAGTTTTATTTAGCACTATATGAGAAATACTGCTATCTCCTTTGTATGACCTTTTTGTGAAAATATTTGTCTATTAAAATCCCTAGCTCAGTGCCTTATACGTGGTACATATTCTATAAACAAGTTGCATCCCACATTTACCCCTTTTTATTCATATGTTTTTCAGCAATTTGCCAGCTTTCCAACTCAGTTCAGTTCAGTCACTCAGTCCTCTCCGACCTTCACAACCCCATGGACTGCAGCATGCTAGGTCTTCCTGTCAGTCACCAACTCCCAGAGTTCACTCAAACTCATGCCCATTGAATCGGTGATGCCATCCAACCATCTCATCCTCTGTCATCACGTTCTCCTCCCACCTTCAATCTTTCCCAGCATCAGGGACTTTTCAAATGAGTCAGTCCTTTGGATCAGGTGGCCAAAGTATTGGAGTTTCAGCTTCAGCATCAGTCCTTCCAATGAATATTCAGGACTGATTTCCTTTAGGATGGACTGGTTGGATCTCCTTACTGTCCAAGCAACCCTCAAGTCTTCTCCAACACCACAGTTCAAAAGCATCAGTTCTTCAGCACTCAGCTTTCTTTAGCCCAACTCTCACATCCATACATGACTACTGGAAAAACTGAATAGCTTTGACTAGATGGACCTTGTTTGGCAAAGTAATGTCTCTGCTTTTTAATATGCTGTCTAGGTTGGTCATAGCTTTTCTTCCAAGGAGCAAGCATCTTTTAATTTCATGGCTGCAGTCACCATCTGCAGTGATTTTTGCGCCCCCCGCCCAGAAAAAAAAACAATTAAGTCTGTCACTGTTTCCTCTGTTTCCCCATTTATTTGCCATGAAGTGATGGGACAGGATGCCATGACCTTAGTTTTCTAAATGTTGAGTTTTAAGCCCACTTTTTCAGTCTCCTCTTTCACTTTCATCAAGAAACTCTTTAGTTCTTCACTTTCTGCCATAAGGGTGGTGTCATCTGCATATCTGAGGTTATAGATATTTCTCCTGGCAATGTTGATTCCAACTTGTGCTTCATCCAGTCCAGCATTTCTCATGATGTACTATGCATATAATTAAATAAGCAGGGTGACAATATATAGCCTTGATTTACTCCTTTCCCTATTTGGAACCAGTCTGTTGTTCTATATCTGGTTTTAACTGTTGCTTCTTGACCTGTATACAGATTTCTCGGGAGGCAGGTCAGATGGTCTGGTATTCACATCTCTTGAAGAATTTTCCACAGTTTGTGGTGATCGACACAGTCTAAGGCTTTGGCATAGTCAATAAAGCAGAAGTAAATGTTTTTCTGGAACTCCCTTGTTTTTTCAATGGCCCAGTGGATGTTGACAATTTGATCTCTGGTGCCTCTTCCTTTTGTAAATCCAGCTTGAAGATCTGGATGTCAGGGTTCACATACTGTTGAAACCTGGCTTGGAGAACTTTGAGCATTACTTTGCTAGCGTGTGAGACGAGTGCAATTGTGCGGTCGTTTGAGCATTCTTTGGCATTGCCTTTCTTTGGGATTGGAATGAAAACTAACCTTTTCCAGTCCTGTGGCCACTGCTGAATTTTCCAAAATTACTGACATATTGACTGCAGCACTTTTACACCATCATCTTTTAGGATTTGAAATAGCTCAACTGGAATTCCATCATCTCCACTAGCTTTGTTCATAGTGATGCTTCCAAAGTAAGGCCCACGTGCCTTCACATTCCAGGATGTCTGTCTCTAGGTGATCACACCATCATGATTATCTGGGTTGTGAAGATCTTTTTTGTATAGTTTCCCTGGGTATTCTTGCCACCTCTTCTTAATATCTTCTGCTTCTTCTTCTTAATATCTTCTAACTCAGGCCAGGTATATTTGTAACAGAATCCTAAAGATTCAATTGTTGCTCACAGAACCATAGCAATGACCCAAATAATCCATTCCACAGTCACATCTGGAATTGTTTTCATAACCTAAATCATTTTAGGAATTCCAATCATGTACTTAATTTGATAAATGTGTAGGATTCATCATTGTCTATAAAAAAGGAGATGCATGTAAGGTGGGAATAGTAACAGTAATAATGATGGTGATAATATAATAATAGCTACCGTTTTTAGGTTTAATACTTAAACTACTATATGGGGAAAGAACTATTCTTATTCCCATTTTGATTGTGTTTGTTTTTGTTAAAATATTTATTTGTTTACTTCATGCGGCTGTGTCAGGTCTTGCAGCACATGGGATGTTAGTTGCAACATGTGGGATCTAGTTCCCCAACCAGAATTGAATCTGTGTCCTGCATTCGGAGCACTGTGTCCCAACAAATGGACTACCAGGGAAGTCACTTTTGTTCCCATTTTAGAGACAGAACACTGAGCTTCAGAAAAGCCAATTTCCCTGGGGTTACAATAGCTATTAAGTGACAGAACTAGGCTTTCAGATTCAGGTTTATTATACTCCAGGGGCTTTGCTTCTTAACTATAATTCCACATGGTAAAAACGAATGCAGCTATGAATTTTTGACTGATGTACTGACACTAAAGCTGTCGCTAATCATATTTATGACTTTTTCAATAAAATCTTTAAAAATTTTTCTCAGAGTTGAGTGATACCCCAACACATCAGAAAACACAAATTTGAGAGATGACTATAGCCATCATTGGATTAGATATAAATTAAGCCTAATTACTGGAGTCTAGTAAGATCGGAATGCAGACCTGCAGAATGATAATGGGATTCAGTAGACATACATTCTGGGCTCCAGAGAATGGGGTGATAGGTGGCAATTATCATTAGTGACTTTTGAATAAAGATGTTAGAGTCTTCTCACTCATTAGACCAAACAGTTTAATGGTTATTAGAAGTGGCTGTAAAAGGCACTGAAATACCATCAGAAAGAGGGGTAATGATTATTATTGTAGCAACCTATTATTTCTATAATGGCCCTGTGATTAAGAAATCAACATCAGACTTTTTTCCCATCAGCTGTGGCTTTTAAAAGCTGGTGGCAGCGGTCACAAATCAAACTTAGAACAGTTTCTATACCTTTGGTGGAACTCACATGGCATACACCACTTTCTTTTCCAACTGTGACATTAATTTGAATATTATCAGGGGAAGGTCAAAACAGGTCTTCAATAAATCACTTCAAAAGTTTGGTCAGAGTTGGAGGCATACACACAGCATTCACTATGAAAAGAAGACTGCAGTTTTACATTCACAATTTGTTAACAAATCTCTTAGGAACAAGGATATATACATGGCTGTCATTTTTTTTTTTTTCCCTACACACTGGTTGTAAATACAAGACATGGGAATTTGTTGAAGAGTTACACATCATACCATGAGAAAAACAACACCCAAATTCTATGCTAGGAGAGGGAACCGTGTAGACTACATAGTAAATTAAAAGAGGTAAAAACTATACTAGAGGACATTATGCTTAAGGAAACAAATTCTAATTATTTTGAATAAGACTTTGAATTCTTAAAGTCTGACCTAAATGACAATTTTAATTGGATATTTACAATGAAAAATAAGTAGAAAAACTACAAGCAATAAGTCAATGATTATACACTTGCTAAAAACATGTGCTCGGCATTTTTTAAATTCTCTAATTAAATCCTAATTAGGATGAGCACTGGAGTGTTAATTTTTGCTAGCTATACCTCTGGGGCATTTTTTACACCTTCAGGAGCCTAGGCTTATTCAGATATGTAAGAGATAATTATTAATAAAAAGGACCACTGTGTTGTTGGCTCAGAGAGTTGCTTATTTGTGTTTGCCGCCTCTGCCTGAACAGCCTAGGGGACCCCTGTGTGACTATGAAGAGTAACACCTTCCTCAGCTAACCAATAGGTAAAGTATGACTTTTTCTGCATCCTTGAGCCATGGCTTTTCTTCCAAAAAAAGAGAAGTCTGTTTAGATGCTCAGAAAATCTGAACATAAGGTGAAGAGTCAAACAGGAGTATTCAAATTTTGGTTCCACTTAACAACTTAGTGTGCTAACATTAGGTTCAGCCTCAGGATCCAGGAAGGCCACTTTAATTTGATGTTCTATACACTAAAATTAAATGATGAGTTTTGAGTTGAGGACTGGGCATTATCCTTTTTAATTGTTCTCCTAAGTTTCTTTTGGAGAAACTTTCCGGGTTCAGTGTTGAGATTTTCTTTCCTATCATCCAAGTTGTCAAAATTTCTGGTCACCGTCACCTTATATATTAAGATCCTACAATAAGTTCTGAGTGAGATGTGCATCAAGAAAAAATGAATGTTCTGTGCTCAAGATATTTGCAATCCAGAAACAGAAACTGTCACAGTCAGAATAATAATGTTACACCATTAATAGCATCACCAATAACTGCAATAACCAGCAATTATTTCATCTTTGCTGTTACCTAGACATTCTATAGTGTCCTCATATATGGGCTCTCATACCAACACCACCAATAACTTCCAGATCCGAGGTAGGCAATTTCTATATAAACTATTCACATGGAACTGAAAATGAGGGAACTTGAGGAAGCAATGTCTAACAGTAGTACAGCCAGGATACCTCATTTCACATTCTTCTTTTGGACAAAGATGGATGTATGACAAGAAAGAAGAGATATCTTAAAGCCATAGTATGTGTAGTCATGGAGGGAATTTGAAGTAAGAAGCCTGGGTGGGAGAGGATTATGATCATGAGGGTGGAAGCAGAGCTGGTGATAAGGGCATAGAATAGGATACCTAAAAAAACTGTCATATAGAAGAGGAAGGAAGAAAATGAACGATGGGCTCATGGTCCACACAGGTAATTTCTACCTATGGAAGATTTTATGAGTAATGACTTTTAATTAACATTTATGGATTTTTTTGAATTTTGAATTTTTCTGCCTAGAAACATTGAATAGAGACTGGACAATTACTTGGAGAAATTATAAGGAAATTCATCCTTACTTGTTATTTGCTATCCATATCTCATTCATTCATTTTAAGCCATGGCCATCATGCATAGCTTTTTTCTAACAATACTTCATTTGATTTAATTTCTTACTACTTGTCTCTTGCTTTTGCCTTCAGAAATCATGTTCTAGTTTCAATATTGGATTGCTTTCAAAAATCTTTCAAGTGCATCTACAGTATTCAACTTTACTTTTGCATAACCCAAATCCTGAGCCTGCTGCTGCTGCTAAATCGCTTCAGTCATGTCTGACTCTGTGTGACCCCAGAGACGGCAGCCCACCAGGCTCCCCCATTCCTGGGATTCTCCAGGCAAGAATACTGGAATCCTGAGCCTAGTGACCTTCAATCTGTTAATGCCAAGTTTTGCTCTAAGCTAGAATATGAGATGGCAAGTAGTACAATTCTGGGATTCAGAGGATGAATAAATTACCTCTCCACACCAGAAGCAATATAGCACACGGATCTCAGAGGCTTTAGTCTAGATAAACAAGCCTTTACTATGGATCTGGCTTTGGAAAATTGCAACACTGGCTGCTCAAAGTGAACACTCAAAGGATCTCTCTTTGGACTAGGTAGGTCATCTCCTTGCTCCACTTTTTCTTCAGACTTAACCAGTGTTGGAAATCTTGGAGAACAGTCACCTTTGCTGACTTGACTTGGAGCCGGTCTACTCTGTGGGAATGTTCTTCAAAACAGATTCTCAGTAGATGGCAACCTGTCCATGCTTTTGAACTGTGGTGCTATAGAAAAACACTTGAGAGTCCTTTGGACAGCAATATTCACTGAAAGGACTGATGCTGAAGCTGAAGCTCCAGGATCCTTGGCCACCTGATGCAAAAATTCGACTCACTGGAAAAGACCCTGACTCTGGGAAAAATTGAGGGTAGGAGGATAATGGGGCAACAGAGAATGAGATGGTTGGATGCATCACTAACTCAATGGACATGAGTTTGAGCAAACTCAGGGAGATGGTGCAGAACAGGGAAGCCTGGTGTACTACAGCCCATGGGAACACAGAGTCAGACATGACTTAGTGACAGGACAACAACAACCTGTGGAAGAAATACTCTCTAATTATGAAGTATATGAAGAGGCCAGATGGAAAGCATTCTGAGATGTATAAGGGGCATATTACAAAAAAGTAACTCAAATGCATATTCAGTTAAAGCATTTTTATGGTAATTATCAGGCTTCCCTTGTGGTTCAGATGGTAAAGAATCCACCTGCAATGCAGGAGACCTAGATTCGATCCCCGGGTCAGGAAGATCTCCCCTGGAGAAGGGAATGGGTATCCACTGCAGTGAGTAGTTCTTGTCTGGAGAATTCCATGAATAGAGGAGCCAGGAGGGCTATTGTCCATGGGGTCACAAAGAGTCAGACATGATTGAGCAACTGACATACACACACACAGTAATTCTCATTTCTCTAACACAAATCAGTGAGTAGTTATATCTAAACTTTATACATGGGTATTCTTAAGCTCATAGATGTTAAGGGACTTACCCAAGGACACTTAGCTAGTAACTAATAGACCCAGGATTTGAATTTAATCATGACTTTGAATCATGTTCTTGAATAATCTAAATCCACTTTTATAAATATCATTTATCCAATGTAAAAGATAAGTAAGAAAGTCCATCCCAGATGACACTTGCATAGTTTTATGCATTTTGTGTCTATTCATAATTTTAACACATCCTTCAGTACATTCATTTTAAAAATCACACTTCCTCTCATTTTGCTCTCTGTGGTAACACTGGAGAGCAACTGTCAACAGATGTGGTAGTTTACAGATCATTAAATTCTCCTTCACAACACATCCTCTGAAATGCCCTGGTGTCAAAGGACCTCCTATATCCCATCTGAATAGACTGGTTTTAGAACAGTTTTACTCAAAACTACAAACTTAGTCAATTTTCTCTAATACGCAGTTAACCTGAACATTTCTGGAGACAGGGGCCACACTGCAAGGAATTACACCTGGGTCTATCTTTGCATCTGTATCCTATCTTTCCATCTACTGGGCTATCTGCCTTCCCTTACAGACCTTCACTGGGGCACCTAAAATCTGTGGGACAGATGGTTCTTCAACAGACTTGACAAGAAAACACATTTTGTTTGGGAAAAATCACTGGCAATTCAAAATATCTGTCTGTCCCTCACTCTGCTTCACACACACACACAAACACACACACACTACAACTTGTTATTTGCTCTATGAGAAATGCAATTCTATTATTTCTAATTTCAGAGACGAAAAATGAAGCATCATCCTTAAATACCCATCTATAAAGTTGAGATATAACTACTATAGTTCAGCAACTATATTCAAAAGAAATTTTATCCTGACTTATGCAACAAAATAATCACATTCTATTCCATCTGTACCTTATGCATTCCACAAGAACTACAGGTTAGCAGTTTTTATTATATGACTTTAATTTTTATACTTCTGTATCCCCTGGAGAAGGGAAAGGCTACCTACTCCAATATTCTGGCCTGGAGAATTCCATGGACTGTAGAGTCCATGGGGTCACAAAGAGTTGGACACAACCAAGTGACTTTCACTTTCACTTTTCATCCCTTACTTCAGTATATCCTCTAAAAAGCAGGGACTAAGGATCCCGAACATATATAGCACAGCGCCTGACACATAATTGTTAATCAATATTACTTACTTATTTATCTTTTTTTAAAATGTATTCAGCATTTACTATAAACCTGTAATGGGGAGTCTTCTAAAATGACCACCAGTGATTCCTGCCTCTTGGAATTTATGTCTTTGTGTTATTCTTTGACCTTGAGTGAGAGCTATACCTAGAGATTAACAAATAGAATACAGCAAAAGTGGTAAGATGCCTCTTCCATGATTAGATTACACAATGCTGAGATTTTCATCTTGTTGGCAACCTCTCTCCTTTTTTCCCCTGGCTTCAATAAAGCAAGATGCCATATTGGAGAGACCCATATGGCAAAGAACTGTAGGCCACATGGCCAACAGTCTGCAAGGAACTGAATCTTGCCAGCAGCCATGTGAATAACCTTGGATCTGGATCTTTACTTAGTTGAGCCTTCAGACAAAGTCATAACCCTCCTTAATACCTTGATTGCAGCCTTCTGACAATCTGAAATAGAATATCCAGAGAGTCTATGCCAGAACTCGTAAACCTTAACAGCTGTGAGATAACAAATGTCAGCTGTATTAAACAGCTTAATTTAGGGGTAATATGTTATGTAAAGGACTGATCCAGTCCCATCACTTCATGGCAAATACATGAGGAACAATGGAAACAGTGAGAAACTTTGTTTTGGGGGGCTCCAAAATCACTGCAGATGGTGATTACAGCCATGAAGTTAAAACATGCTTGTTCCTTGGAAGAAAAGCTATGACCAACCTAGACAGCATATTAAAAAGCAGAGACATTACTTTGCCAATAAAGGCCTGTCTACTCAAAGCTATGGTTTTTCCAGTGGTCATGTATGGATGTGAGAGTTGAACTATAAAGAAAGCTGAGTGACAAAGAATTGATGCTTTTGAACTGTGGTGTTGGAGAAGACTCTTGAGAGTCCCTTGGACTGCAAGGAGATCCAACCAGTCCATCCTAAAGGAAATTGGTCCTGATTATTCATTGGAAGGACTGATGCTGAAGCTGAAATTCTATTAATTTGGCCACCTGATGCAAAGAACTGACTCATTTGAAAAGACCCTGATGCTGGAAAAGATTGAAGGCAGGAGGAAAAGAGGACAACAGAGGATGAGATGGTTGGATGGCATCACCGACTTGATGGACATGAGTTTGAGCAAGCCAGGAGTTGGTGACCAACAGGGGAGCCTGGCATGCTCAGACCATGGGGTCACAAACAGTCAGACACAACTAAGCAACTAAACTGAACTGAGGCTTTGTCTAGTTCCAGGGAGTGGGGACTACTCTCTGTGGTGCACAGGCTTCTCATTGTGGTGGCTTCTCCTGTTTTTGAGCTTGTGCACTAGGGCACTTATGCTTCAATAGTGAGGGCTCAGAAGTTGTGGTTTCTGGGCTCTAGAGCACAAGCTCAGTAGTAGTGGCACACAAGTTTAGCTACTCCACGGCATGCAGAATCTTCCAGATTAGGGACTGAATCCCTGTCTCCTGCACTGGCAGGTAGATTCTTTACCACTGAGCCACTGGGAAGACCAATGTGCTAGTTTCTGAGAGATCATAATCAGTTATCTACCACTAGAAGTTAGAATCTAGTAATTTAAAACAGTTTTTAAAATTTTTGATTGGAGTATAGTTGTTTTAAAGCATTCTTTTTATACTAATTCACATTCAATGTAGCTAGCAAAACATTAGTGAGGCTATATCCAGTTAAATACCTGATTTTTAGTCTTCTCCAGGATTATCTGTAATCTTGGAACTATTATTTCATGATACTTTCTATGATAAAATAAACCTAGCCAGACTGTGTGTGCAGACCAGCACAAAAAATTTTGTTTTGCAGGTAAATGCTTCTGACTTTTTAAGCCTGGATTGCTATAATTCTTATTCTCTGGAGCTTTTGCTCATGATGATTTTGTGGATGCAAAATTTTTTTTTTGGATTTTGTGGATCCTGGAGAGTGTAGAAGTTGAAAATCAGGAAAAAGAATACACCGGTCTTTGTAAATTATTCCAATTTTCATATCCATGCACATGATCCTATCTAGTTTCTAATAATAGGATTCATGTTTAAGAAATAGAGGGACAGCAGCTTCCTGCGTTTAGTTAATGCTATTCTTTTTTTCTTTAGTCTGAAGCATCACATCGTCCTAGGTGAAAACTTAAGTTTCAAATTTTACTTTCCTGGCTAGAAAAGTCATATCATCACTGAAGAAACTCACCTGACATCTACAGTTGACATTATTTTAAAGAATCTCATTAATCAAATGCTATTTTTTACTATTAATTTCATTTCATTTTAGGACAAGTATTTGCTTTGTAAAACCCAATCTTTCCTGTCTACTCTACAACACATTTTGTAACTCTTGTAAATTTTCTTTTGAAACATTGTATGCTCTTGAAAATCTTTGGTGAGGAACTGAGTATGAGGGATTCAGTCAAAATTATCTTTAAATACTAATTCTATACCTTCTTGGGTGTTTGATTTTTAGCAAACTTTTGAGTTTACACTTATCTACTTTAGGTAAAATGGGCAATTTACCCAATATAAAGCTGCTTAAAAAAAAAAAGGGATTCATTTCTCTACATTAATTTAAGCAGCTTGCAAACAAAATCTCTATCAGTGATAGTTGCTTGACATAAAATTCATTTCTTATAGCATTTCTTGCTCTCTATTCTGACACTGTTAATTGTCTTCTAATATTGTGACATGTTCTCTCTTAAGGATTGACTCATATTAACCCTATAATCCTCACAGAGTGCGTGCTTAGTTGTTCAGTCATGTCTGGTTCTTTGTGACCCCATGGACTGCAGGTAGCCAGGCTCCTCTGTCCATGAGATTCTCCAGGCACTAATACTGGAGTGGATTGCCATGCCCTCCTCCAGGGGATCTTCCTAACCCAGGGATCGAACCCAGGTCTTCCACATTATAGGCAGATTCTTTACCATCTGAGCTACCAGGGAAGCCTCCTGATACAGTCAGATCAGATTAGATCAGATCAGTCACTCAGTCGTGTCCGACTCTTTGCGACTCCATGAATCGCCTGATACAGTACATGCTATTAAAAATTTTCTAAATAATTGAGTGTATTGTTTTGATATTTAGGGGAAATTCTGATGAGATAGACAAATATTATTTTTTTCAAGTTAAGAAACTGAATCTCAGAAAAGTGAGGAATCCCAGTGTAAAATGAGTAAATCTTTAAGAGTAACCTATCAACGCAAAGCAATAGAGGAAAACAACAGAATGGGAAAGACTAGAGATCTCTTCAAGAAAATTAGAGATACCAAGGGAACATTTCATGCAAAGATGGGCTCGATAAAGGACAGAAATGGTATGGACCTAATAGAAGCAGAAGATATTAAGAAGAGGTGGCAAGAATACACAGAAGAACTGTACAAAAAAGATTTTCACAACCAACATAATCACGATGGTGTGATCACTCACCTAGAGACAGACATCCTGGAATGTGAAGTCAAGTGGGCCTTAGAAAGCATCACTACGAACAAAGCTAGTGCAGGTGATGGAATTCCAGTTGAGCTATTTCAAATCCTGACAAATGATGCTGTGAAAGTGCTGCACTCAATATGCCAGCAAATTTGGAAAACTCAGCAGTGGCCAAAGGACTGGAAAAGGTCAATTTTCATTCCAGTCCCAAAGAAAGGCAGTGCCAAAGAATGCTCAAACTACTGCACAATTGCACTCATTTCACATGCTGGTAAAGTGATGCTCAAAATTCTCCAAGCCAGGCTTCAGCAGTACGTGAACCGTGAACTTCCAGATGTTCAAGCTGGTTTTAGAAAAGGAAGAGGAACCAGAGATCAAATTGCCAACATCTGCTGGATCACTGAAAAAGCAAGAGAGTTCCAGAAAAACATCTATTTCTGTTTTATTGACTATGCCAAAGCCTTTGACTGTGTGGATCACAATAAATTGTGGAAAATTCTTAAAGAGATGGGAATACCAGACCACCTGACCTGCCTCTTGAGAAACCTATATGCAGATCAGGAAGCAACATTTGGAACTGGACATGGAACAACAGACTGGTTCCAAATAGGAAAAGGAGGATGTCAAGGCTGTATATTGTCACCCTGCTTATTTCACTTATATGCAGAGTACATCATGAGAAACACTGGGCTGAGAAGAAGCACAAGCTGGAATCAAGATTGCTGGGAGAAATATCAATAACCTCAGATATGCAGATGACACCACCCTTAGGGCAGAAAGTGAAGAGGAACTAAAAAGCCTCTTGATGAAAATGGAAGAGGAGAGTGAAAAAGTTGGCTTAAAGCTCAACATTCAGAAAACAAAGATCATGGCATCTGGTCCCATCACTTCATGGGAAATAGATGGGGAAACAGTGGAAACAGTGTCAGACTATTTTCTGGGGCTCCAAAATCATTGCAGATGGTGACTGCAGCCATGAAATTAAAAAACACTTACTCCTTGGAAGGAAAGTTATCACCAACCTAGATAGCATATTGATAAGCAGAGATATTACTTTGCCAACAAAGGTCCATATAGTCAAGGCTATGGTTTTTCCTGTGGTCATGTATGGATGTGAGAGTTGGAATGTGAAGAAGGCTGAGCTCCAAAGAATTGATGCTTTTGAATTGTGGTGTTGGAGAAGACTCTTGAGAGTCCCTTGGACTGCAAGGAGATCCAACCAGTCCATCCTAAAGGAGATCAGTCCTGGGTGTTCATTGGAAGGACTGATGCTAAAGCTGAAACTCCAATACTTTGGCCACCTAATGCAAAGAGTTGAGTCATTGGAAAAGACCCTGATGCTGGGAGGGATTGGGGGCAGGAGGAGAAGGGGACGACAGAGGATGAGATGGCTGGATGGCATCACCGACATGATGGGCATGAGTTTGAGTGAACTCTGGGAGTTGTGATGGACAGGGAGGCCTGGCGTGTTGCAATTCATGGGATCGCAAAGAGTGGGAGACCACTGAGCGACTGAACTGAACTGAACTTATCTGAAATACCAATAAAACAATGATTAAAGTAGCTTTAATGGTTTAATACTCCAAATGAAGAGAACAAAGTGGGGTAAGTTCTAAAGGCATATTGGATGTCTTCTTGCCTCCATAAACTAATGGGATATCTTTCTGTTGACTAGCTTTTCTCCAATAACAGGTACTGTATTTTGTTCTCACCCTCACCATCAAAAGTCTTCCAGGGCTTGCCAAGTATTTATTGCAGAGTAATAGTATATGTTTTAAAGTCAAGATCTATGTAAAAATGAGTCTCTGTTGTAACATCAAAATGTTTTTTCCCCTCCCTATTTTGATCTTGTGTTACTTGTGGAAGAGTCTTTAGTATAATACATCCATGAACAAAATGTTATGAAAAGTATCAAAATAAAAAAGTAGCGACAAATAAAATTGCTAAAATTAAGGTAAATATAAATTAATTAAAGTTGAAAGACAAAGCCAGTAAATTCTTCTGATTTCATCATAAGTATAAAAATTCTGAAAACAAAAAATAGATGAATGATTCGAGATATACATCTTACAAATATCACCCCAAAAGGAAAGAACAATATGGATTAAAAAAAAATTTAGGATAGAAGGGATTCAAACTCTTAGAGTTAAAGAACCTCAGTCATCAGCAAAAGGTTTGCTTAATAATTGAAATGGTTCATGCCTAGACACCATTGTATAATTTCAGAATCACAGGGAACAAAGGCAATATTTCAAAGCGGCAGTCAATGTGGAGTGGAACAGTAACAAGTTCCACTTGTTCACTTACAGATGAACTAGACTGTTAGAACAGGGTACAAAAGGGTGTCAAATGTTTTAGGGATTAAATGACACTCAACTTAGAATTGTATACTGATTTAAACTGTCAAACAGTGGGATGCTGAAGTGGGAGAGAGGTTCAAGAGGGAGGGGATATAGGTATACTTATAGATGATTCATGTTGTATAGCAGAAACTAACATAGCATTGTGAAGTAATTATACTCCAATCAAAAAATAAATAAAAATAAACTACAAAACATATAAGAAAAAATACATCTTCATATATATGAGGACTTGTGCACGGAGATATTTGCATTAATATACCATTCCTTAGAATTAATCTGAGAATGCTGCTGCTAAGTCGCTTCAGTCGTGTCCGACTTGTGCAACCCCATAGATGGCAGCCCACCAGGCTCCCCCGTCCCTGGGATTCTCCAGGCAAGAACACTGGAGTGGGTTGCCATTTCCTTCTCCAATGCATGAAAGTGAAAAGTGAAAGTGAAGTCGCTCAGTCGTGCCCGATTCTAGCGACCCTGTGGATTGCAGCCTACCAGGCTCCTCCGTCCATGGGATTTTCTAGGCAAAAGTACTGGAGTGGGGTGCCATAAAAGTCATAGTTTTTAATATTTAAAAATTTTTTGAAGGTTTCATTCAATCTATTGTAAAGCACAAAACAGGGCTTTTTAAAAGTGAAAATATACACTGAAAAAGTACATTTATATCATAAAGCATTCATCACATAATAGTTGCAGATATATATTCTGGAACATGTACATCTACACTAAATATTAAACTCAAATCAATTTTTCTATCATCTACACAGAAATACAGAAATATTAACCTCCTATCAGTAGTAATAGATATTTTATACATTTTCAGAAAAAAAAAAAAAAGCTTACAGTTGACCAATCCCAAGTTTCCTCCAAATACCAATTCCAGGGCAGATGAAACAATCCATTCACAATGTTTGGTTTTCATATATTTGCAGTGCTCATGCCAGTGGGAGGAATTAAAAGCAGAAGTGATGCTCAAGAAATTTCTGAGTTTACAACCCAGTTTATTCTGTAGATCTAACCTTCAAAGTGTTTCTTATTAACCAGCAGTTATGTTCTCAGTACAAGCTCCTGCCAAAATCAAGCTCAGTTCCTTTAGCTTAAGCATGTGGTGCCAAGAAAATCAAAACCATAGAGTCTTCTTCTTACCATCCTTATATTTTCAAATTTCTTGCTGACTGAGACATGTACAGCTTGCTGACTGAGTCATGTTTGCCTAATTCTACTGATTTAGTATATTTCACTTGTACTAATGTAATGCAAAGTGTTTCCAAATGCACAAAACTGCATGACGGTATATTTTCCCCTGGAAACCCTTTAACCCAGCATGTTCTATATACTTCTCATTTAATCTAATATATTTCTGTACCTCAGAACTAAAGTTTTCTCTACTAATCAATATAAAAATATATATTTTTTTCATATCATAGGTTAAAACAGTTTCTCCAAGAAGGTTAGCCTATTCCCAGGGTCCCTTTGTGGCTATCATATCAGTGGCAAGCGATAATGTTATGTCCATAGGGATGTTACAATTCAGTTTGAAAACTACAGATCACACTGTCCTTATGCAAAAATAGCCCTTATTTTTTGAGTAAGATTTGAGATGTTATAAACCTTATGCCTTATACTCGTCCAAGTTGTTGGAAATACATAGAAACTTTTCAGAGATTGACAAAGGCAATGTATTTTGGTGTGACCTTAATAAATGTTCTCTTGGTCTATAAAGACTGAATTTTTCAATGAGATCATCTTTAGGGTAAGGCAATGCTTTTAACTTTTTACTGAATTCACAGTCTGAGTGATACAGCAAAGAGATAACACCATCAGTAGCCTAGTTTGGAATCAAAAATTATATTCCTTAACTTGATTACAGACACAGTTGATAATAGATTCTAGAAAAGGGAATGTTTTCCACAAAGAAAACAAATGTCCCTTAATGCCATGGCAACTCCCAAAATTTTTACTGAAATTTTGCTAAGGAGACATTAGGGTTCATTCATGATCAGGAGAGACACAGATCTAATCTTGATGAGTTTACAGAACTAAGCACACAGACTGAAAATAATTAGTAAGAAAAATATCCTGGTGTGTTTATGTGTGTGTGTATGAAGTTTTGACATAAAACAATAATTGGTCAAGAAGATGAGGGAAATTTTTGTGAGACATGAAGCATGAATAGGAACTACTGAAGTGAAGTAGAGAATGCTGTTGATGGTAGAAATGATATTTCGAATGGGAAAAACACAAGCAAAGGTCCTGAGACACAGACAAGATGCTTCTAGAAAAGAGACAAAAAAACCAGAGACCAAATACTATATCCAGTAAGCAAACATATTTTGTTTTTATAACAGAGTATTTGATTTTTCTTTCTAGTAGCTTTAGACAATATTTAAAAGTGGAGGACAGAGGAGTATGGAATGTTGCAGTCCATGCAGTCACAAAGAGTCAGACATAACTTAGCCACTGAACAATATTTAAATGCTGGGAGACAACACAGAAAACTCTGCACATCTTTCAGATGGATAATAAGAAGGGACAATATCAGAGCCACATCCCTGCACACACAGGTTAGCTGTATACTACTATTCTCCTTTAGATGGTTATTCCTTCTCCCTCCTGCCATATTCCACATTCATTCATTTTATTAACTTCATTGCAGGGACAACTGCACTTGCAATCACTCCTCTAGAGAGATTTTTAGTAATCCTTTCACCATCGTGTCACCATTAGAGAACCCAGAACATGATATGATCTCAAAAACTACACTCAAATCGGAGGGATAAATGTAGGCTCCTGTGGCTGGATACAGAAGGTGAGAGGGAAAAATCACAGGAAAAGAGACTGAGGTTTAATGGGGCATGAGGCCACACTAAAGGATTTTTACTTCGTCTTAGGTCAAGACTTTAAAAGCCATCAAAACAGATGAAGCTAGGGAATGAAGATCAGATTTCCAAAATAAGGATTCCAACCTACTGGAGGGGAGTGAGATATTACTTTTGGTGTATACTTTATAAAGTAATTCTCCACATATCATATTTTCTTCAGTTTTTAATAAAAAATGTTGAGGTATCAGTTGGGATATTTCATCTCTAACCAAATGGAGGAACTGAGACTATGAGAACAGTGTCCTTCCTCAACTACAGTTCTGATAGATTTCAAGAGTTAAACAAAAATTTTAAGACTTGACTACCAATGCCCTCTCCACAACAGAAACTGAGTCATGAAAGTGACTTTCAAGAGCTCTTTTCAAGGTCGCCCTACATAGTAAAGAACCTGCCTGCCAATGAAGGAGACCTGGGTTCAATCCCTGCATCAGGAAGATCCCCTGGAGAACGAAACAGCAACCCACTCCAGTATTCTTACCAAGGAAATCCCATGGAGAGTGGAACCTGGTGGGCTACAGTCCATGGGGTCTCAAAGAGTTGGACATGACTTAGCATCTAAAGCAACAACTATTTATTTAAGATAAGACCTACAATTCTGTATCTGCCTAAGAATAACTAATAAGATTTTACAGAATCTCAGTAAATACTTGTTTATAGTTGAGTAGGGGGACAAGAAGACCTCACTTTGACATCTGTTTCCTTTTGGTAAATATGTGCTGATCAATATTTAAACAGAAATCTTTAAGAAAAACATAACAGTCTCTACCACTGTGCTGTGTGCTGTGCTTAGTCGTTCAGTTGTGTCCAACTCTTTGTGACCCCACAGACTGTAGCCCACCAGGCTACTCTGTCCATGGGGATTATCCAGGCAAGAATACTGGAGTGGGTTGCCAAGCCCTCCTCCAGGGAATCTTCCTAACCTAGCAATCGAACCCAGTTCTCCTGCATTGCAGGCAGATTCTTTACCAGCTGAGCCACCAAAGAAGCTCAAGAATACTGGAGTGGGTAGTCTATCTCTTCTCCAGGGGATCTTCCCAACCCAGGAATCGAACCGAGGTCTCCTGCCTTGCAGGAGGATTCTTTACCAGCTGAGCTACCAGGGATGCCTGGTAAAGTGCTGACTTGAAAATTAAATCTAATGACCTACACACAGATTCCTGCATTGTCACATGTGACTCTGTACACCTTTTTAATATGGTCAAAAATGAGGTCTTCTGCCATAAAAATGGTTGATTTTAAATAAAAATGTGGGAAAACAAAAAGTAAGTTACCACCAAATAAAAGGCAAAATAAACATTTGTTTTTATCTTTCCAGCAATAACAAAGACCAAAAAAAAAAAAAAAAACAAAACCCTTTGTATGTGTTTTAAAACATGATTCTTAAAGATATGTCAAGGATCTGTTTGATCTCAGGATCAAATAGATGTATAGATGTTTTGATCTGTTGAAATCATGGACTTATGTTATCATATATTATAGCATTTGAAAATATATCTTGCTTTGAAAATAAATCATAACAACAATTGTATGGTACACCAATTTACTAACTATGGTGGAAAAAGGAAAAGATTATACTATATACATAAAACTTGCAAATTACTTCCAAATCACTTTCAAATCATAGAAAAGTTATGCTTTTCCTTTCTCATTTTAAATTAGACATATAACTACATTATTACTTCAACCATATTTCTGAATAAATTAACCTGCTATAAAGAATATTAACAGTGACAGACTTCATTTACTTGGGCCCCAGATTCACTGCTGATGATGACTGCAGCCATGAAATTAAAAGACATTTGCTCTTTGGAAGAAAAGCTATGATAAACCTAGGCAACATATTAAAAAGCAGAGGCATTACTTTGCCAACAAAGGTTCATATAGTCAAAGCTATGGTTTTTCCAGTAGTCATGTATGGATGTGTGAGAGTCAGACCATAAAGAATGCTGAGTGCCAAAGAATTGATACTTTTGAGCTGTGGTGTTGAAGAAGACTCTTGAGAGTCCGTTGGACAACAAGGAGAAAAAATCCAGTTAATCCTAAAGGAAATCAATCCTGAACATTCATTGGAAGGACTGATGCTGAAGCTGAAACTCCAATACTTTGGCCACTTGATGCGAAGAATCTACTCATTGGAAAAGACCCTGGGAAAGCTGGGAAAGATTGAAGGCAGGAGGAGAAGGGGACGACAGAGGACAAGATGGTTGGACGGCATCACAGGCTCAATGGACATGAGTTTGAGCAAACTCTGGGAGATGGTGACAGACAGGGATGCCTGGAGTGCTGAAGTTCATAGGGTAGCAAAGAGTCAGACATGATTGAGTGACTGAACAACAGAAGTATATTAACAAATGCATATTGAAAAGCAGAGACATTGCCAACAAAGGTCCATCTAGTCAAGGCTATGGTTTTTCCAGTGGTCATGTATGGATGCAAGAGTTGGACTGTGAAGAAAGCTGAGCACCGAAGAATTGATGCTTTTGAACGGTGGTGTTGGAGAAGACTCTTGAGAGTCCCTTGGACTGCAAGGAGATCCAACCAATCCATTCTGAAGGAGATCAGCCCTGGGATTTCTTTGGAAGGAATGATGCTAAAGCTGAAACTCCAGTACTTTGGCCACCTCATGCGAAGAGTTGACTCATTGGAAAAGTCTCTGATGCTGGGAGGGATTGGGGGCAGGAGGAGAAGGGAATGACAGAGGATGAGATGGCTGGATGGCATCACTGACTCGATGGACATGAGTCTAAGTGAACTCCGGGAGTTGGTGATGGACAGGGAGGCCTGGTGTGCTTCGATTCATGGGGTTGCAAAGAGTTGGACACGACTGAGTGACAACTGAACTGAACTGAACGTTAAATTTCATATAGGGCCTATAATTATTACTATTTTGTGTGTCTTTGTTCATCTTTTTCTGTGCAGCTGGACTAATATTTTTAAAACAATCACCAGAATTTGTTATTCTCCTGGTAAATCCTTTTCAATAAATACCTGTAGCTGTTAGAACTCGTCTGGACACTCCATCATTACCATAATAATCTGATTCCAGTTTGTTTACAGCCTCTCTCTAAACACACACTCACATCCCCCTACAAACTGCTCTGGCCAAAATGGATGCCTTCCTGTTCTTCACTTGCATCTGGTCTTTTTCTGTCACCTGGAGTTTGCACTTGCTAAAATGCATTGTTTTTGAAAGGTGTTCACAGGTCTGAATGCATGCATACTAAGTCACTTCAGTCGTGTCCAACTCTGTGAGACCCCATGGACAGCAGCCCACCAGGCTCCTCTGTCCACCAGATTCTCCAGGCAAGAATACTGGAGTGGGCTTCCATTTCCTCACAAGTCTAGTTTGTTGTTATCTTTAATAACTCAGCATAAATGTCACCTCTAAGTTTCAGGAATGCAACTCAAAATGAATGACAATATGAATTCTCTAGGTCACCGTGTCAAACTTTGGCATGTTTGCTATGAGAAGCCATGCCTTTTCCCTGCCTTACAACATGTCACAGTGAGGTGTAGTTTTTAACTTTTTGTTTTACATTGGAGTATAGTTGGTTGACAACATTGTGTTAGTTTCAAGTGTACAACAAAGTGATTCAGTTATACATATATGTTTCTATTCTTTTTCACATTCTTTTCCCATTTAGGTTGTTATTACATAATATTGAGCAGAGTTCCCTGTGCCATACACAGGGTCCTTGTTGGTTACCCATTTTAAATACATCATTGTGCACATGTCAATTCAAACTCCCTAATTATCCTTTCCCTTCATGAACCATAGGTCAATCCAAACTCCATAATTATCCCTTACCCCTTTATGAACCATAAGTTCATTGGCTAGGGTTGTGAGTCTGCTTCTGTTTTGTAAAAAGTTCATTAGATTCTTTACATAAGTTATTTCATGAGACATTTCACTGTCTCTGACTTATTTCACTCAGTGTGACAATCTCTAGATCCATCCCTGCTGCTACAAATGCCATTATGGCTTAATATCATCGAACAAACAACCCAATCAAAAAATTGACAAAGGACTTAAGTAGACTTAAATTTCTCCAAAAGAAGGGAAGTGTAGTTTTGATGGCTGAGTTTTCCCATTTCACAGGTCAACTGGCTTCTAGTCAGGTTTGGGCAATAGAAGGTAATAACAGAATTGAACAGCAAAGGAACGAGATGGCACACACACTTCTTCTGGACATGGATATGCCTGCTTGTGGCTCCAGCACCTTCAGACATGCCTACAAGACTTCAGCTTCCCTTGAGATCTTCTTCGGTGTGTCCTGCTGCTGCTGCTAGTCACACTTTATTTCTGTAACAAAGCCTGCTTTCTTCTGTCTCTCCCCAAACCCAATTTATCAACTGTTAAACCAGCCCAATTTTTAATTTGTTGCTTGTTTTAAATTCTCCACCTTTGAAGGAGATGAGCTTGTGTCCCAAGAATCTTCTCTTCTGAAATTCCTAATTAAAAATACTTTCATCTTGTTAAGTGCATGTGTGGATTTGCTCAGTCGTGTCCAACTCTTTGTGACCCTGTGGACTGTAGCCTGCCAGGCTCCTATATCTGTGGAATTTTCCAGGAAAGAATACTGGAGTGGGTTGCCATTTCCTACTCCAGGGGATCTTCCCTGACCAGGGATTGAACCCACATCTCTTGTGTCTCCTGCACTGGCAGGTAGATTGTTTATCATTGTGCCACTTGGGTTAAGGCAGAGAAGTAAATGCATTGCATTTTCCACTGATGGCTTTTCAAAATATTTGAAGACTGCAGCTGTGCAGCCAGAGTGCTCTTTCCTTCCAGTTGAACTGGTTCATTTCCTAAAAGAAAGGTTCTTCACAGGTTATCTCTAAGAGCTTTTCTGGTATTAAGAATCATGTGGTTAGAGCATCTTTGGCTTTTGTTCAAAATTGTGATTAAGAACTAGCTAAATGATGTCTTAATCCCTGTGGTTATCCTTAGGAAATAAAAACTTCCTTAGGAGCAAATTGTGCATATGTTAAAAAACAAAAAAAGAAAGACCTTATTCTTCTAATGACCTTTTTGGGATACGTCCAAGTCTGGTGCATTTTTCAGTCTTCCTCTATCAAGATTTGGATTTCAAATGTTGAGTCTTCGTTAATTTGTTTTGATCGTTTGCTCCATGTCCTGACCCTAATTGTCCATTGAGACATTCGTAATGCAGTTATGACCTTTAGATTAATTTGCAAACATTTCCTTACCTTCTAGATTCTTGGCATCTGTGATACTAGATGCTGGTATATTGACAGATACTAGTGAATAAAACAAAGGCTTAATTTAAGAATTTAATTTAGTGGGAACAGTTAATATAAAAGTATAAAGTATGTTATAATTTTGTTATAGGAATATCGTTAACATGCAAAATAACAAGGTGAACAAGTCATTCGCTTCTGAAATTAATTTCAAGAGTGACAGGAGATATAGCCCAGTGTGGGCTGATGAGGGGAAACTGTCCTCCTTTTTCTTACTTTGCTTCTATATTTTGCTTTACTAAAATTACATTTGGTTTTCTGTCTTCTTTTGTATCTTTGTTAAGGAAACTCACTGAGTGTCTTAAAATGGGTCCCATCACCTCTGGAACATTTCCACCCTAGGCAACCCACCAGCTTAAATGTTACCAATATTCTGAAAGTTGGTATTTTAACACATTTCAAATATTCCACCCTTTATGTTATTTCATTAAGCTCCTCTTTCAGGTCATTTCAAGCGCAGAAATTGTCATCCCTGACTGTCTGTTCCCCCATCATTCACCTTTCTGGTAAAACTCTTTCTGTTTCTTCCATATTCCCATTTGCTATCTTGTCATTCCGATTTTTTTTTTCAACGTGCATACTCAAAATTGGTATAGAAATCATGGGTTTGGCATTCTAAAAAAATGCCTTTGATATTGTTGAACTTTCTATTTATCAGTGTAAAAGTACTTTGTGTGCATACGCACACCTGCATTTAATTCAGAAACCAGTATTCAGCACAAGGTTTTTAAATTTCCCTTATTTATTCCCCGGAGAGACTGGCAAACAGTTTAAACCTACTAGTCAAAAAAGTGATTTGGCTGTGAGAAATGCTGGCCTTGGGATGAAACGCTGCAAGAACAACCAGTAATCACACCATTTCTTTCCTTTACACATTATGAACTTAGTGCTATACTCCTTTTCTGTACTTTCTGATTGGTTGATTGTATTTAAGATATCCAATGTAAATCTAGGTAAATTACCTAATGTTTACTGAGCTTACTCTATGAAGAGTTAAATAAGAAACAGTTTAGTTTGACCTACCCTCCTCAACTCCCAGATAATATTTGGAGCCCTTCATCAATTTATCTTCCAAAGTACATAAATTTTGAGAATGGGACAAGCACAGCATTTTGCATATACATGGATTTTTTTATAGGTGTGTAATCAAGTGAGTCTATATACTCATACATTATCACTGTTCATTGTCAGGAAAGTAGACAGATTGGAGGGAATCATCTCAGTGATGCTACTTTTGGTTCTGAGGGTCCTAACTAATTCTTGAAATTAGTGCAAAAAATACTTGTCACAAATTTGAAGGCATTCAGCGCAAACACTGTGTGTTACTGTAGATATTTGAAGAGACAGAAGTGGCCCCACACTGGGGAGAAAGCTGGTATAACGCAGCAAAGACTAGGGGCTTGTGTGCATTTTCTTGCAACTAAGGGAACTAATTCACCTCAGCACCCTTTAGTGTCTTATGTGGTCTTATTATTTTCCCTTCTGCTTACCGTAAATCTTTGCTTCTCTCATGACCTTTACTAGAAACTAAGTTCAGGAGATTATATGAGAATATCCAGGAAGTCACCTATTTTTATGATAGCCAGAAATGGTGGCATTTAATGATATATTTTATAGACTACCCCAGCCCATTTATTTGGCTTTGCCTTTTAGGAAACTGAGGCTCATAACCTAAAAACTCTTCTGATTTTACAGTGCTTGCAAGTTGCATAGCGAGGGCCAAGAACTAAATATTTCTCATTCTTAAGTGTATTGCTTACTTTTCTACCCCATATGGATACATTCATAAACAGAAGTGGAGACAATAGAGGAAAAGCCTAAGTTGACTTTGTCATCCCTTAGACAAAGGCTGGGTATAAAAATAAACATCACTTTTTGTTTTCAAAAAATTCAAAGTGAACTATTTCTACTGTATCTTTTCCTTTTAATAACACAATTTGGGGATTTTTTACCATGCCAGAGCAAGATATAATAAAGCAGGCTCTGCTTCTATAGCAAAGCACAACAAAGAAGAGGATCATGAATATAAATGTTAACATCAAACATACCCACTGAAAAGTAATAACACTACAAGATAAGGCAATTTACATGAGTATTTCATAAAGATTTTTCTCCTGAGATTTTTATAGATCTCGCTTTCTCCTAAGCCCTGATTTTTTTTTAATTTAAAGGAAACTGTAGTGATTAGTTACATTGCCATTGAGAACTAGATAAATATTTATGAAGAAAGAATGTCTATGTATATCTATATAGAGATAATGTACAGGGAGAGCAACAGATATTCAGAACTGGAATCTTATTTCTGTAGGGCACATCTATTGCATCAGGAACCTACTGTCATTCTTTTGTAATGTGGGCACATGAGCTGCATTAACATTTGACTCTGATTTGGAGCTTTTGTGTTTCAAGGGGCTCAAAAAAATCCACCTGAATACTGTCTGCTTTCATGAGCAAGAATATCTGTGGTCTCATTTGGTAGGACAGATTCAACCACAGAACATATATAGCCAGACTATAAACAATCTGCCTGCAATACAAGAGACCTGAGTTCTAGCCCTGGGTCAGGAAGATTCTCTAGAGAAGGGAATGGATACCCACTCCAGTAATCTTGCCTAAAGAATTCCATGGTAGAGGAGCCTGGAGGGTTACAGTTCATAGGTCTCAAAAAAGTCAGACACACACACACACACATAGTAAGATGTAGACTTGGACACACCAGTGTTGATCCCAAAAATAATTCTGTTTCTTGTAAAACCCCCATGACAGAGTGCATCTTTTTCTCTTGCTCACTATTTAGGTGCTTTTTTTTTTTTTCAATGAGTGTTAGTCACTCAGCCATGTCCAACTCGTTGTGACCCATTGGCTGTAGCCCCCCAGACTCCTCTGTCCATGGAATTCTCTAGGCAAGATTGCTGGAGTGGATAGCCATTCCCTTCTCCAGGGGATTTTCTCAATCCAGGGATTGAACACAAGTCTCCTGCATTGTCGGTAGAATCTTTACTGTCTGGGCCACTAGGGAAGCCCTGCTCTCCATTTGCTGCTACACAATCACAGATGCTTTAAGTATCTGCTTCCATGGCCAACTTGTCTGTTGATATCTTTTGACTTCACCCCACTCCTGTCCTAGAAACTGTCCCATCCACTTGGAGCTAAGAAACAATCGGGAAATGAGGGATAATCGTACATGATGTTTCTACACATCTTATAGCAGTTTTTGTCTTCAATTATCTTTTCTATATTTGTATAGCAGACAACCTTGGAAAATAAAGGTGCTACCAGAACAGAAGGGAGATTTGAATTCTAACTAATAAAATCAAGATGTCTCCCTCTAGGTCAAAAGTTGACAGATTTAGAAGCAAGCCCCTTTACAAGACTGGGACTTTCTAAAATTTTGGTTTCTTAGGCTGTATACAAGTCCACTGTGTCTACTACCCAAACCACTCCACATGACCGCCACAGGACTTGTGGGAAAAGGGGACCTGATATAACATGAAGCTCATGCAGCCAGCTGTGCTGTGAGTAATAAAGGTCTTTATCTCTGATCCAGGAGTTTTGTGTCTTCTGCCAGCATCTATAAAATTGGTCAGATCATTTGCTAGCTTCCAAATAGGGGAAATTATAGAATCAGCACGCAAATGTATCCCCATTGGTCATAAAAGCATCATCCAGGATATTGCCCCACTCCAAAGGGATTTTTTAAATAAAAAAGTAGTAAGAGTTGGTATATCTTCTCTGTCATACACAGAAGAAGCAAAGGTTTCTGGGTGGCCAGAGTCCTTTAGTATCTACTCTCCACCATATATCACATTCTCAGGTGCCTTGCATGTCAACACGCTGAGGTCTGTATTTTGGATTTAAACCTGAATGTTGACTCTTTTTGCCTCCCCTGGCTTCAAACCTAGTGCCCAAGAGCACATTCTTATCACAAGCAATGAAATCTACGACTACTGCAGTGGCGCAGAGAGGAGAAGAAATCTGAGTGGAAAGTGTACTGGAAGGCAGACTATTCTGGGCATCAGAAAATGAAGCAGGTGTTTAAGGGAATTATAGGCAGAGGAAACAGCACAAGGCAAGTAAGTCCAAGAGGCTTGAAACCAAAAGGTGAGATTTTCATGCACGTCATAATTGAGAAATGAATTTCGTCACAAAACCCTTGAAGGTAAGGATGGCAGAAGCCCCTCAGATCCTAGCCAAAGGTTCTCAACTCTGTTTCATAGAATTCTGGGTTCTTTAAGAGGAAAGGAGGATAGGAGGCTAGTTTCCAGAACCTTTCCAAATTAATTTCAGTAGAAATGTTTCTGTTCCAGCTATAGTCAGGCCCCTTTGAGAAAACAGAGGTGCAAAGAGAGAGACCAATATCTTTCTGAAGACTAAATAGCCAGTAAGTGGAAGAGCAAGTTTTTGAACTGGCTGTTATGGACCAAATTGTGACTTCACTCCCTCCCTAAATCTGTATGTTAAAGCTCTAACCCCCAATATGACTAAAACACTGGGGCTTCTACATCTGTGTTCACAGCTTTTCTCTACACCAAACTGCCTTTCCTGGTGATTGCCAAGATGTCTTCAAATATAAAGACATTGTAATCCATCAAAAAGTCACTGATGTCTGCATTTGTGTTTTGCAGGGAAAGGGATACAAGTAACCCATGGACCTTTTTTGCAGGTTATTTTCTTTATTTACTGCTGGTAATGAAATGATAAAAGTGCTCAAAGCACTTTTTAGTTGGTTATGAAGAGAAATCAATACTGCTTTGTGTTTCAAAAAGGAAAGGCATGCAAGGACTCTGAGGTATTAAACACAAGTGGATTGAATAGTTATTTGTGAGGGGTTGCTAACAATTGAATTACTATTTTAATGTCATAACATGGCAGCACTCAAGATTACCTTTCACATCTAATCATACCATTTACATGGAAGTGGGAAAATGCTTCTGAAGTGGCCAAATGCTATTCACTGAATGGATCACAATCATACTAGAAATTGCTCCAAAGGAAAAATAATCAAATTCCTTTCCAAGCCCTGGGGAAAGTTTACTGTCTGTTCATTTAAAAACACATGCACACACACATGCACATAAAGTACTTTTTTTTAAAGGCATCTTATAGTAAAAAAAAAAAAATATATATATATATATATATACATACACACATATACACACACACACCATGGATTTGGGCACTGGTTCTTAATTTTGACTTTAACACTTGAGAGTTACCTGTCTTTTGTCACTGGTAAGCCTGGAGTTATATTCATAAAAATCACATATAGAAGAATACTGTGCCCCCAATGTTTATATGGATTTTTATGCCATTACATCTTCACAAAACCCTTTGTATTAGGTGCTATTTTCATTGTCCTCATTTTACACGTGAGAGTGTTGAGACAAAAAGAGTATTTATGCCTACAGTTGGGAAGTGGCAAAAGAAGAATTAAAAAACAAGTCCCATTCTATGAAAAGGCAAAATGCTGCTGTCACCAAGAATACCATGTACCTCAAAGAAACTTCATGAGAGTCGGATTACATCTCTAGTGGGGCACCTGTCTCCTTGCCTAGGCCCTGGGCTACTTCTGTAGCCACATTCACTACTCCCAAGCCCCCCTTTCACTCTTCTAATTATATCAAATGTACATTCATAAAATACACTAGGTTTTTTTGTTTTATGTCTTTTTGCCTTTGATTGTCTTAGAATGACTTTCTATTTGTTCAACTCTTCTGCTACACATAGCTCATGTGTTACACTCTCCAGGATTCCTTTGTGAACTCCTTCAAAGAGTTTGCTCTTTCTCCTTCACTCCCAATAACATTCTGTTGAATCTCTCCTCAGGGGTTGTGCATTGTGATGTGATTATCTTTTTACTCATTTGCCTTTTCTGCTCAAATGTAAACTGTTGGAAGGTTCTTTCTTTCAAATTGCCTGGCATCTAAATACAAAAATGTCTGTATATTTTTACATGTATTCTTATGTTTGAATATTTGTACATCAGCAAATATATGAAATTAAGATGCTCCGGAATTGCTGAGACTTAATAATAGTGAACACATATATACTGGGCACTTGCTATCTGCCAGGTATTGCTGCAAGCATTTTGTGGATAATGACTCAAGTGATCCTCCCATAACCCAGTGGTGTTGGTACCACTAACAAGCCTATTTTCTAGATGAGGGCATCGAGGCACCAAAAAGTTCACATATTTTGGCCAAGTGGACACAGTTCTAAAGTGCAGAATCTGAGCTTTACACTTAAAAATATGACTCCACATCCCACATTATCAATCACTGTTTTACTGAAAAACCAAGACACAAATATAATAGAGCAAGGTAGCGTTTCAGGGTTCCTGTGTGGCTAAAGTGTTAAGTACATCAAACAGAAGTATTACAAAACTCTTGTGTACATAAAATAACCCCTTCTTTTTTCTTTAAAGACTGAGTATTTGTAGTTGTATCTAGCAACAGCCCTTTAGCATTGACCACTACAAAAATAAGCATCTATCCTTTTAGAGTACTAATGTTAAGATGTTGACATTCGTGTCAAGTCTTTAAAAATGCACAATTCTAATAAGCACTCATGGAACGAGTAGCCTGGAGCACCTGCCATGTGAGTGATTCTTTCAGAACTCAATGGTCAGCTATGTTTTTAAGGATAGAGAAACCTCTCTTGAAAAGCCATACTGGGAGAGACACAGTCACCCTCTCAATAAGGTTATCACCCATCTCTTTTCAGATGAAAGGACAAACCAACTTAGACTGTGATCTAATGTGATAAGACAGCTATTTGTTTTATAACATGATCTTGTATCAATCTGATCCTGTTTCCAGATCTATATCAAGAGGGGATTAGACTAGTTGATTCTCCTCCCAAAGTCTTGAGTGACTAACATTTGGATGCAATTCAAGGTCATTGTCATGAGCACAAAATTTATTTGGAAAAAATCCGTGGTTTGGACTTTCTGTTTGTTAAATACAAATACTGCAAGTTTCTCACTGCCATCCAAAGTGTGGCAGTGAGAAACTTGCAAAACCACTTTCAGTCTCAGCTTTCACATCTAAAATGGGGATACCAGCAATACCTACCCTAGACAGTTGGTGATTAAATGACAGAATGGATGCAATGGACTTAATCCAACACTGAGTACCAACATTCACAATCTCATTTAATCCTGCCTATGAATCCATAATGGGCTAGAGCTATTGTGATCCTCATTTTACAGACACAGAGAATAAAGAAAATGAGAGAGGAGAAATTTTCCATTTAGCAGACTAAAAGTGCTACTTTATTTAGTTAAATTATATTGCTTCCATATTTGCTCTGTCCCCAGAGTTTAGAATTTCTACTATCATGTAACATTTTTGACTGTACTGACTGGTGATTAGATAGATGCAATACACGATCAGAGCCATGTTTGAAAAAGACCAGTGCCCCCAGATATGTAAGCCATTAATTTCTAAAAATAATAATTATATTCTTACTGGGCACCCACTATGTATACTAGCTATGTGCCAGGCATCAACCAAAATGCTTTATGTAGATTAATTCTTTTAAGGTCCACTTAATGACCTATTTGACAAATAATGCACGTCTACATAAAAAATATAGGCACAGAAAGGTTGACCAACTAGCAGTGTCACACAATTAGTAAGTGGTGGAAGCTTGGATTTAAACTTAGTCATGCAAACTTAGCCAAAAGTGTCTCCCTGCTTCTTCTCATACTCCATTATTTATGTCCCCAAATCTGAAGGAGCTGATTGTAGGCACATATTTCCCAATATCAATCACCTTACGATTAACCTCAAGTTAAAAATTTTAAGGATGAATATCCTTTGTCAACTAATCAGTAACTATGATGTTTTATTCTGTGTGAAAAATTTTGTTTAAACAGTAATGTTGAGATAAATAACCCACAGCACCCACCAAAAAATAAAAGTGAATTAGCAGAAATCTTTGTTTTTGACACTCACTGCATTTACACAGTATTTTTCTTTTTTTTTTTTATGTTTAAGATTTTTCTATTTAATTTTATTTTATTTTTAAGCCTTACATAATTGTATTAGTTGGTATGGGGAGGGAGGAGGGAGGAGGGTTCAGGATGGGGAACACATGTATACCTGTGGTGGATTCATTTTGATATTTGGCAAAACTAATACACAGTATTTTTCAAGTTAGTATCTATGTGATAAACCTTTTTCCTTTTCCTCACAATCTCTACAGAAGGAAGAAATACTTCAGATCAAGAAGAGATGTCTTTACTAGAAAAATTCTGGACAGTAAATGTCATTTGTTAAGTAAAAGAAGGAGAAAAAAAAATCTTAAAATATGTAGGATTACTGAATACAGAAGGGAAGTAGGGTAAGGAGATGGAAGACCTTTAAGTAGAATTTGAATTACTTTGTCTTCAGTCCAGCCTATTCTCAGACATTGTCAATATTATTTCAGTCCCCAATGTAGTTTCACCTAGAGCTAGACATCCTGGAGTGTGAAATCACAGTGGGCCTTAGAAAGCATTACTACAAACAAAGCTAGTGGAGGTGATGGAATTCCAGTTGAACTATTTCAAATCCTAAAGATGATGCTGTGAAAGTGTTGCACTCAGTATGACAGCAAATTTGGAAAATTCAGCAGTGGCCACAAGACTGGAAAAGGACAGTTTTTATCCCAAGTCCAAACAAGGGAAATGTCAAAGAATCCTCAAAGTACTGTACAAATCTGCTCTTTCACATGCCAGTAAGTTTATGGGTAAAATCCTACAAGCTAGGCTTCAGCAGTATAAGAACTGAGAACTTCCAGATGTACAAGCAGGGTTGAGGAAAGGCAGAGGCACCAGTGATCAAATTGTCAACATTCATTGCATCATGGAGAAGCAAGGGAATTTTAGGGGGAAAAAATCGATTTCTGCTTCATTGACTATGCTAAAGCCTTTGACTGGGTGGACCACAACAAACTGTGGAAAATTCTTAAGAGATGGGAATACCATACTACCTTACTAGTCTCCTGAGAAACCTGTATGCAGGTAAAGAAGCAACAGTTAGAACAGTACATAGATCAACGGACTGGTTCCAAATTGGGAAAGGAGTACAACAAAGCTGTATGTTGTCACCCTGCTTATTTAACTTCTATGCAGAGTATATCACATGAAATGTCGGGCAGTATGAATCACAAGCTGAAATCAGGGAGCTGATTGCAGGGAGAAATATTAACAACTTCATATAAGAAGATGAATACTACTCTAATAGCAGAAGGTAAAGAGTAACTAAAGAGCCTCTTAATGAGGGTGAAAGAAAAGCCTGAAAAACTGGCTTATAAATCAACATTCAAAAAAGTAAGATCTTGGCATCCACTCCCATCACTTCATGACAAATAGAAACGGAAAAACTGGAAGCAGTGACAGATTTATTTTCTTAGGCTCAAAAAATCACTGTGGACAATGAATTGCAGCCACACAATTAAAAGACACTTGCTTCTTGGAAGAGAAGCTATGACAAACCTAGACAGCGTATTAAAAAACAGAGACATCACTTTGCCGACTAAGATCCATATAGTCAAAGCTAAGGTTTTTCCAGTGGTCATGTACAGATGTGTTAGCTGGACCATAAAGAAAGCGGAGCACCAAAGAATTGATGCTTTTGAACTGTGGTACTGGAGAAGACTCTTGAGAGTCCCTTGGACAGCAAGAAGATCAAACCAGTCAATGCTAAAGGAAATCAACACTAAATATTCATTGGAAGGATTGACGCTGAAGCTCCAGTACTATGCCCACCTGATGCAAAGAATCAACTCATTGGAAAAGATCCAGATGATAGGAAAGATTGAAGTCAGGAGAAGGGGGTGATAGAGGATGAGATGGTTGGATGGCATCATCGACACAATGGACATGAGTTTGAGCAAACATTTGGATATAGTGAAGGACAGGGAAGCCTGGTGTGCTGCAATCCATGGGGTCACAAAGAGTCAGACACAACTTAGTGACTGAACAAGAATAATAATGCAGTTTCAGGTCGCCTCTGGCCAGGAAACCAAATAGGGCCACAGGCTTAAAGTTTTATGACTGTACTTTATCATAGCCTATATTTCTCCTTGGAACATCTCAATTCTAAGGCCCTGGAGAAAGGCCCTTTTCTCTTTATAAAGCTACTCTTTCTTGCCTTCAAGCAATAGGTGGTTGGTTCTCTTCCACCATCTTCTTGGTGATTATCTTCCCTCCCACGTATTTGCCCACAGCAAATCTGATATCCCCTACCCTTAGCTACCATTTAGACCTGCTGTTTCCAGTGGGTTTTCAATTTCCAAGATCCCAGATTTCTTCTGGTGATCTTCTGTATTTGGTCCTGGCAAATCAGAAGCTAATGCTAACACTTCCTTTTAATATTCTGTCCCTTTAATGCCAACCTATCCTATTCCTGGTCTTGCTTTTAAGTCTCAGAACATCAGCTGAGAATATCTGACTGATCTCTATCACAGCAGATGGATGATAGTCACCTACTTGCTATCCCTGATGACTGGTTCAGGCTACCAGCTTAAGCCTTTGTCTCTTTTGATGAATCAATAGGCTTGATATAAAACATAAGTTGCTTTCATTACATATTTATTGCTTGTCAATGATATGTTAAGTCTTAGGGACTGTGAAGAAAACAGAGATGAATAAAGTATATTCTTTGCTCCGCACTGGTTTCCAACCTTTTTGGCACCAGCGACTGGTTTCTTGGAAAATAAATTTTCCACAGGCTGGGGTGGTGAGTGGGTAGAGGGGGTGGTTTTGATATTATTCAAATGCATTACTTTTATTACACACTTTATTATTATGACATTGGCTCCACCTCAGATCATCAGGCATTAGATTCCAGAGGTTGGGGACCCCTACTCTAAAGGACATGGATTTATAATATAAATTTTTAAAAAAGTCAGTTCTTTAAACACCCAGGGTAAGTAGTATAGAAATACTTTGGTGGGACTACTGTGTTCTTACTTATTTAGTGTTGCTGACTGGGTAAGCTATGTGTGAAATGCTTTAAAAAAAAAAAAAACTCCTCAAAATTATTTATAAGCTCTTAACTTATGCTGCTTTTTACAGAGTTTTAAAAAATATTATCTTGATAAAATCCATCATTCACCCTGCCTATGTTTCTAGAAATCATAACAATGAAGTCTCAACTGAATAAGTATCCAACTAAGAAAATAATCAGAGTTCATTCCTGGGGCCTCATAATGAATGCCTCTAGTTGCAACTCAGAATCCTCCAAGGTCAACAGAGCTTTCTCATTTGAGTGGTGTTACCATCATATCCCTTGACCACAGGATGGCCATTCCTCCATCATCTCCTGCTTGGCAAACTCTTAATCATTCAAAAGTCACTTTAAATGTCATTTCTCCTGTAAAGAATTTCTTGATTTTTCAAGGCCTAACTGTAACATAGCACTTAGCTCTGTAAGTGCTACGATTCGTATTTTCCCACTAAACTGTGACCATATCAATTTTAAGGACAGACTCTTATACATTAATGTGTTTCTCAAAATTGGGAGAGTCAAATATTGATACATGGCAGGAACTTTAAATGCTGTTAAAATGCCTAAATTCATGCATGGAAATTCTTCTGATATTCAACCAGAGTTCCAATATTCATGGCTATTAGCATTTCTGAGTGGTCACTGAGTGTGCACATTATACTGATGGTTCACTACTGTGAATAGAACCTTTACCTCTGTCTTGTAAGATGTGTAGAATTGTTAGTAACATATTTACCTTTCTTCAGAGATCAGATCAGAGCAGTCACTCAGTCATGTCTGACTCTTTGCGACCCCATGAATCGCAGCACGCCAGGCCTCCCTGTCCATCACCAACTCCCAGAGTTCATTCAGACTCACGTCCATCGAGTCAGTGATGCCATCCAGCCATCTCATCCTCTGTCGTCCCTTTCTCCTCTTGACCTCAATCTCTCCCAGCATCAGAGTCTTTTCCAATGAGTCAGCTCTTCGCATGAGGTGGCCAAAGTACTGGAGTTTCAGCTTTAGCATCAGTCCTTCCAAAGAAATCCCAGGGCTGATCTCCTTCAGAATGGACTGGTTGGATCTCCTTGCAGTCCAAGGGACTCTCAAGAGTCTTCTCCAAAACCACAGTTCAAAAGCATCAATTCTTTGGCACTCAGCCTTCTTCACAGTCCAACTCTCACATCCATACATGACCACAGGAAAAACCATAGCTGGCCTACAGAATTCAGAATTGCTACTAATGTGGCTCTGACAATATAGTTACACTAGTACTTACATTTACTAATCGTCATTGTGTACTGTTATTTTGTCAGATGTACCACTTTGCAGATGTGTTTCCTTTAAAGAGTCATTAAAGAATTTGAGTGTGTTCTTTCCCTCATGATTAGTATTACATTGTTTATTATTTTCATTATTATTACTTAAAAATTTGACACATTTGCCTATAAATTTTGCTAAGATAACAATACTGCCAAGCCTCTCAACTACTTTTAAAAGTTTACTTATAAAGGAATAAGAGTATTTTGTCAAAAATTAAAGAAAGAAAGAGGAAGGGGAGGAGGGAGGGAGAGAGGAAAGAATAGAGGGAGAGAGAGGAAGGAAGGGAGGGAGGGGAAAAAATTCATCAATTCATGAAATCATGAAATGAAAGTATCTAAGCTAGAAGTAAGCTGCATCACCTTCATGGATCACAGGTATTTTTCTCTTATAAAGATATCTGCTTAGAAACATTAAAGGGTTAATTTTGTATATAACCCATGTTTATTTTGTGTCTAAAAGCTCCTGACTTTCTGAAAGCAGAAAGCAATAGGGCATCCACTCAGGTTCAATTCAAAGACCTTAATAAACTTGATCCAGGCAAGGTGGCGGCACATAGGATTCCTCTATTAAACTCTCACTCACAGGAGACAGCCCTGAATAAAAGAGGGGGTGATTTTGCCACAAGTGAAATTCTTAGAAGATTACCTCATATAATGACTGAGAAGGCAGTATTATGTTGTAAAGAAAAACAGGAATTTTGGAGTCAGACAATTGGATTGAATACCCATCTTCAACAAGCTCTATCAACTTTGATGAATGACTTAACCTTGCTGACTGTGAGCATCTTTATTTATAAACAGAGATAATACCTACTTGAAAATATTTCAAAGATTAATATGATATAAGATACAAGAAGGTTGGGACATAATTGACACTTGCTATACATTCATCCTCTTATCTTACTACTTGAAAGGAAGCTATAGAAACAGATTCAACTAAGAACAGTGTCAGTTCAGACTAATGAAAGAGCAAATTCACCATATTGACCTTTGGAAAATATCTATTAAGTTCATCTGCCTACTTTTATATCAGATTTTTTTTTTTGCTATTAAGCTGTGAGTTTCTTATATATTTTGGATATTAATTCCTCATTCAACATAGGATTTGTAAATATTTTCTCCCAGTCTGTAGGCTACCTTTTCATTTTGTAGACCATGTCTACATTTGATAACCATTTGATGTGCAGAAGTTTTTTATTTTGATGTAAACCCACTGTTTAATTTTGCTTTTGTCACATGTGCTTTTGGTGTCAAATCCAAAAATCCATTGCCGAGACCAATGTTAAGGAGTTTTGCCTTTATGTTTTCCTCTGGGAGTTTTATGGTTTCAGGGCTCAGGTTTAAGTCTTTTATCCATTTTCAATTGACTTTTATATATAAATACAGATCAGATTTCATTCTTTTGCATGTGAATATCCAGTTTTTTTCAATTCAGTCTATTGAAGAGACTACCCTTTTACATTATATATTCTTTTTTTTATTTTTTATACAGAATTTGTACAATATATTTCTCTTCATTTGCATATTTTACCCATTATATATTCTTCATACATTTCTCAAAAATTAGTTTATTTCATGTGCTTAGAATTATCTCTGGGCTATTTTGTTCCATTTTTCTATCTATCAATCATGCCAAAATTATACTGTTTTGATTACTATAGGTTTGTAATACAGTTTGAAATCAGAAATGGGATGTTGAGAGCTTTATTTTTCTTGCTCAAGATTCGTGACTCAGGGTCTTTTAAAGTTTCATACAGATTTTAGGATTCTTTTGTCTATTTCTGTGAAAAATGCCATTGTACCTACCTCTCTGGTTGAATAGACTCAGTGATCACTGAAAAATTGTAATTCATGTGACACTTTAAATTTCTCTACTTTGCTCTTTGCATTTGCAGCACTGACCTCAACACTAAATGTGTGTCACATACCAGATGGTTCTTGAATATCTAAATATGCAATTATCACACAAAGCAGCAATTGCACTCTTTCACATTTATCCCAGAGAAATTAAAACTTATATTTGTGTGCAATAATTTTTATAACATTCATAGCAACTTTATTTGCAATAATGAATAACTAGAAATAATCCAGTTGTCCTGCAATGACTGAAATGCAAAGCAAACTATGGTACACTCATACCATGGATTACTGCTCAGAATTTTTTTTGTAAAAGAATAAATTATTGTTAAATGCAATAATGTGAATAAATCAGGACTATGAAAACAACTCTTAAAATGGAAAAATTATAGAAATGAAGAAGAGATTAGTGGCTGCCATGATTCAACAACAGTTGGCATGGGGGAAAAAAAGGTGAACGAGGTATAAAAGGGCAAAAGGAGGGATCCTTGCTGTGAAGGAATAATGTTGTCTCTTGAGTGTAAGTATCATTGTCAAAGTCATCAATGTTCTGCCTGTAATATCCTGGCAAAGAAGTTTGGCAAGATTCTAGTGAGCACATTGTGGGAAACTTGTTAAACAGTACAGAGGCACTTTCTGAATTATTTCTTACACTTATGCATGTGAATCTACAATTACATCAGCACTTTTTAATGAAAGACTAAATTCTATAGTACTTAATTTTCAAAAGTTTCACACACATGAATTCACATAATCTCGTATTAACGCTTTTTATTTTCTTTATCCCTATATAGCTCCTCCCCGTTTCCCTTTCCCAATGATAACTAGTTTGTTTTCTATATCTGGCAGTCTGCTTCCTTTTTGTTTGATTCACTAGTTTGTTTTTGCTTGCTTGCTTTTAAGATTCCACATATAAGTGACATTGTACAGTATCTGTCTTTCTCTGTCTAGTTTATTTCACTTAGCATAATGTCCTCCATGTTCATTCACACTGTGGCAAATGGCAAAATTTGATTTTTTCTATGGTAGATTAATATTCCATTATGTATGGGTGTGTGTGTCTGTGTGTGTATGTATAAGTGTTCATCTGTTGATGGACAACTTAGGTTGCTTCCATACCTTGGCAATTGTAAATGGTGCTGCTATGAACATTGGGGTGCATGTATCTCTTCAAATTAGTTTCTGGTGTTTTAGATATATACCCAGGAGTGGAAATGCTGGGTCATAAAGTAGTTCTATTTTTAGTTTTTTGAGAAACCTCTATACTGTTCTCCACAGTAGCTGCACCGATTCACATTCCCATCAACAGTGTCAAAGGGTTCCCTTTTTTCCACATCCTTGCCAACATTTCTCATTTGAGTTCTTTTTGACGACAGCCATTCTGTCATGAGATGACTAACCCCTGATCTATCATATCATTTGCAAATATCTTCTCCCATTCAGTAGGTTGTCTCTCCTTTTTGCCAATGGTCTCCTTTACTGTGCAAAAGCTTTTAAGATTGATTAAAGGGTCTCATTTGTTTATTTTTGTTTTTCTTTCTTTGGCTTCAGGGATAGCCCTTCTCTGAAAGGACAGATGCTGAAGCTGAAGCTCTAATACTTTGGAATCATTGGAAAAGACCCTGATGATGGGAAAGACTGAACGCAGAAGGAGAAGGGCAGATGGCAGAGGACAAGATGGTTAGATAGCATCACCAACTCAATGGACATGAATCTGAGCAAACTCCATGAGACAGTGAAGGATAGGGGAGCCTGGCATGCTATAGCCCATGGGGTTGCAAAGAGTTGGACACGACTTAGCGACTGAACAACAACAACATTTATTTTTGCTTTTATTTCTTTAGCTTTAAGAAACAGATCCAAAGAAGCATTTATGACATAGTAATAATGAATAAACCAAATTATTCCATGAAAGATATACACATACATAAAATGAGTGATTTTTTGAAGATGGTAATATATATTAGGTGTAATGTGACTGAATGAATGTATATACATTTATATACCTTTCTGTTCACAAAGGGAAAAAAAAATCATAGAAAGGAAGAAAATCTGTATGAGAAGTGTTCCGTAATACTTATATAAATCAACATAAAATGTGACCTAATTCACTTGTGAATACTAAGAGAATTATGTGACCTAGACATTCTGAACTTTCTCATTTGAACATCACAGATTTAGAAATACAAGGTTATACTATCTTCTTGCTTGAGATATATATATATATTTTTTTTTTTTTTAATTCAGAAGAAAGGTGACACTTATTCTAGATTGCAGCAGAGAATGTAAACATCAAAAATCATAACATTAAAAATGACAGTTTAACTGAGAAAAGGAGGAAAAACAGAGGACAGGTAAAGAGTTTTAAAGATTATATAGTAGTTAAACAAGACATATTGTCTGTATCTAAGAGATAAGGAAGTTGTAATATTTTAGAACTTAAAATTATTTGCGAATTGTAAACAATAGCAAGGTGGAGGTGATGTATATTCTAAAGACAAATAAATTCACTGTATTTCATAGTTTACATTCAAGTATAATAAGAAACAGATAAATAGATGATTATTTTAGAATTTGTTGGAACCACCAAAATGAATTAAAAGCAGAAATGGTCAAAATTATTAATCTCTGGTAAAAAGAACAATATCAATCAAGAAGCTTTCTTTAAATATGTTCTTCACTGTTTAAATAATAATTTCCCTTTGCAGACATTTAACATTATAACAGCAATTTTAACACAGAAAAAAAAAAAAAAAAACATTAATATGGTGAAAGTTTCCAGCAAGTGGTTTATTGTAAAGATACAGTACATAAAGGAAATGATAAGGGGATTAGGACAGGAGGCCAAGTTAAAACACAGTACTTAAAGAAAGAGCCTCATGAGTATCAAACATATTTTATTTTTCTGAGGAAGAAGGAAGTATGATTAAAGTGGAAAAAGGATCTTAAAATGGCTTAAAGGATTCTAATCCTGAGTATTCTAACAAATTATCTGAGATCCTGTCCAAGTCATTTAATCTGGCTGGGGTTCAGTTTCTATTAAGAAAATAAGAGCATATAGTGAGGGTGTCTTCCCCACTATTCTTCGTAGTCAAAGGAGTAAAATACTACAGACCTAGAAGGTAGGAAGCTTGCAGTAGTTAGCTATGGAAATGTTCTGCTCAGATCTCCCTTCAAGACAGGACTTTCCACAGGGGAGGAAGGATAGGGTGGTACAAACTGGGAGAGTAGCACTGAAATATATACACTATCATATATAAAATAGCTAGCTAGTGAGAAGCTGCTGTGTAACATGGGGAGTACAACTCAGGGCTCTCTGATGCTCTAGGGGAATAAAAGAGGGGTGAGTGGGAGGGAGGCTCAAAAGATGTACTGGTATATCTGATTCACTTTGTTGTACAGCAGAAACTAATACAACACTCACTGTGAAGCAATTATACTCCAATAATAAAGTTTTGAAAAAGAGAGAATTTTCTATTACAGGCAAGGAGTGCAGTTAGCTACCTGTCTCTAGCTGCTGCTACTGCCTTCAGGCTCCACATGAGCTTTCCTGCCATGGCCATGCTCTTCCTGGGCTGCTGCTGCTGCTGCTAAGTCACTTCAGTCGTGTCCGACTCTGTGTGACCCCATAGACGGAAACCCACCAGGCTCCCCTGTCCCTGGGATTCTCCAGGCAAGAACACTGGAGTAGGTTGCCATTAGGCCTCACCAAAGGCTGACTCCAGCAGTGGCACTGGGACTTGTCTATTTCCATCCAATCTTGGGCTCACTTTGCAGGAAATCATTGCTTTGGATTCCCCGTTGGATTCTCTGAGAAGTTTCCAAATCTACACTGCAGTCAGAGGTTCTCCCTGTCCAGTCCTACCTCTGTTCATCTTCCTTCTCACAGGAAAGGATGCACATCATGGTTTGGAGCTTCCCCTTCTCAATTTCACCTACCTTCTCTTTTATACTTTGAAAGCATTACCAAGCAAAAAGCCTGATGCATTCTATCTGCATCTCAGTACCTGCCTCCCAGAGAGTGACTCAGCTAACACAGCTCCTTCTAACTTTGGTTCTCTGTGGTCAAAGTTATTCAGTCAGATTCCTAAGGATGCACACACTTCAACACTTCAGTTGTATGTACATATGAATGTATGTATTTTGGATGAGTATACATCAGCATATTTCTGTGTATTTCCTTTTAAAATTTCATGTGTTTATTTCTATGCATACCTATTCCAAAATCACTCTCTTCCACACAGGCAGTCATTCTGGAGTATTTAGTGCATATCTCTACCAAAGTATAAATGCACATTATTTAAGAGGGAAATAAATGTATTTTTAAGGAGTGTATTTCAATAATACACTGTCAAGACACATGTCTCTGAGAGAAAAAGATGCTCTCACTGATTATATAAACAATGGCTGCCAAGTTGTTTTTCAGTCTGTTAAAAGCTAGCTTTGTTTCTAGGCCAGGTTTCTTCTTCCATTGTTATACGTGTGTGATTTTACCCCTCCAATTTTATCCTTTCCATCTCATCTTAGATGTCTCCCAGGAAAATACTGAACACTTTCTGTTCTTGTCAGTACATTCAGTACTTTGACCTATTGCAAACTTTTTTTTCATTTTCTGTTTCAAGTCTGCTATCAGTTGAATCAGATCTTGAATTTCACTTTGAATGACGAAGATTTTGCTAAGAGTTCTGCATCGTGCTTTATAAAAAGAAAGACTGCTGATTTTCAGCTTTTATTATAACCCATTTTTTCTGTCAAAATGTCCTTTAATACAGACCGGTTTTAATCTCTTTAAATTAATGAATCTCGTTAAATGGCTCTTAAGTAAATCATTTTGATAATGGTTGACAGATTTTTTTGTGCTCCAGATGGATAGTTTGAGATAGTTTCTTTTTTTCAAAAACAAGAAAAAAAACAAGAAAAAAAAATGCCATTCCCAAACCACATTATTTTGTGTCTCCCTGATGAGACAGTGCTGGTTTTCTGGTCTGTGACCAAAGAGTGATTTAGATATTGAGGAAAACAAAATGACTTAGATACACATCAAAGAACAAGACCTCAGGGACAGAGAGGTTTAGGAAATTCTTATATTTTTGGTCTGTTACACTCTTTTATCAATTCTGTTTCTAGCCTTGTGTCTCTTATTACTGTCGTTCATACAATGAACAACTGGGGTTTTTTTGTTAAACTACAATTTAACTACAAGATGATCCTTAAAATGTACTTCCAGGAAGTCTTTGTTTCTGACTCAAGACTTCATTTAGGACTGAAGACATGACATTTTTCATATGACTGATATTTTTAATTTTGATTGCATTTGAGTGTAGTTAATTTACAATGTTGAGTTAGCTTCAAGTCTACTTTTTTATTTCTATGTTTTAATCTATTTGAAGTACATTTTATTAGAAGTCTAAAAGCACATTATACCTTGCTATTAATAGTATCAGCATTTAGGACTAGAGATGGGAGCGAGGGGAAGGGGCCAGGAATTTGACTTTTTTGACCTTGATTTTTTTTAAACAATAACAGTATTGAACAGAATGTTCACATATTGTGAAAGGCATAGGCTTCAAATGATATTCACTTTCTCTTCCAATTACCTCCATTTTTTCAAAAATGTACGTGTATTTCACACAGTGTAAGCACAACTGATGAAAACTCTTATCAACAGGAATGTCCAGAGATGTATGATACTTGGGCACTGCAGTCCTGCTCAGGGCAGGAACTATCTGAAGGAGAAACGCAGAGAGAAGTGTTATAAAGGAAGCCAGGAAAAGAGAGAGAACTAGTAATAGCAAAAGGAGAACAGAGGAAGATCGTCACATTCTTTGAGGTTTGGTTCTGCATCTTTCTTTCACTGTGGTTTCCTGAGGACACAGAAGGCAGTGAATAAATCTTATTTATCTGAATGGAGAGAGATTGAAAGAATGAGTAAGAAAAGGAGAAAAGGTTCTGGAGATAAAAGCAACAGGGTAATATTCCTATCAGAGTTTGTGTGTGTGTGTGTGTGTGTGTGTTAAGAAAGAAGGGTAGAGGAAGAGAAACTATTTTGTCCTGAATGTTACACTAAGCAGTGAAATTCAGAATATAGTGAGTAGGCAGATATTTAGCATTCTCTGGGCTTTATAACGGGAAATAATAATGATATAGGTACCAGTCACTCCCTACACCTCAAAGGGCAGAATGTGCAGAGATTCCCTACTTGAAAGCTAATTGTAAGGCCATATAAAAGAAATAAAAACCTGTTCTTTATCATCTCAACAATTTCCTGGGTCTTTAGCTCAACAATTATGGAAATTTGACTTAGTTTATAGCTTTAGACATAAACAGGAAGAAAAAAATATCTTACAAAAAGAATAAGCAAGATCAGACTCTGCTTGCTTGCAACTTGACCACTATCAGGTCCCTTGCCCAATAGGTAATAATGATTACATTGTCTGGTCGCTGTTTCACAGCCCTGGGACTGAAGTAGCTACTCTGACTATTAGGGGAAGAGAATGCCAGCAGCTGTTTGAAGGACAGTCTTAACATGGTATTGCCTGACTCAGTGTGTCTTTGGGTTTAGCAGACTAATGATGCTTTTGAAAGGATAATGTCTGGGAAAACTGAGGATCAGCAAATCTTTGAAGATAGGGACAAATATACATTACTTGAATCAGAGCAAAATATGGCATTTATATTACTTTCAGATAAGAGTTTATATTTTAAAATGGTTCAATTTAGATGATACAGATAAGCCTAACTGAGTCAATACAGATAATTCTCCAGTTGACTATAGAATCTTAGAACAACAGGATATATATATATATATTTCAATGTCAATCTTAATCCATTAATTCTGCTTCTCATAGGGAAAATAATACAATTATTATGTGAAGTTTTACGGGTTTTTTTTTTTTTTTTTTTTTGAGCTTCCCTTGTGGCTCAGATGGTAGAGCATCTGCCTGCGATGCGGGAGACAGGGTTCGATCCCTGAGTCAGGAAGATCCCCTGGAGAAGGAAACAGCAACCCACTCCAGTACTCTTGCCTGGAAAATTCCATGGATGGAGGAGCCTGATGGGCTACAGTCTATGGGGTCGCAAAGAGTCGGACATGACTGAGCAACTTCACTTCACTTCAGGGTTTTTTATTCATTGGACTTTTAAGTCACATGCATTTTCCCAGAAGGTATTCAAGAAAGAAACTGCCATACCCTAAATTCAGCAATTCTATTTGCAGAAAAGGAAAAATAAAAGGTAAATCTCTTATCTGCCCTTGGAGTTTTTACAGAATAAACTGTCACTTTTTTTTTTCTTTTCCTCAAGCGACAGATTATCAGGAGGCTGTTAAAAAAAACTCAGGACTTTTAAATAATATTTTCATGAAACTTCCAATAACAAAACTTGAAAATTAAAGAAAAACTGTAAGTACAAGGGATGCACATGGAATGGAATGGGTAGAGTGGGTGCTCTACAAAATGCTATCACAATAAAGGGGTTTATCATTTCTGAGATGTAGACTTCAGCTGGCTGACTTCACTTGGTATACAGTCCTGCACACAAGATTCCTCCAGTTCCAGTCAGCAGGAGCAACCCTTGCAAAGGGAAGCCTGAGCAACCTCATCTGACCAAGCAAACTGACAAAAAAGAGTTGGAAAAAAAATGTCCAATTTAAATATGTATATATTTCCCAAACCTTTTAGTTTTGAATTTTTTAAATATTTTACTGTTGTTTGAGCTACTTTCTAATACTCCCTACATATTATTAGTATCTTTTGCCAAAAAGAATTTTCTGCAAAGGTCTTTGGAAATTAATACTATTTTTGTAGATCAACGATTGGCAAACTCCAATCTAAGGCAAAATCCCTCCCCTGCCTGTTTTTTTACAGTTTGGGAGCTAATAATATTTTACATTTTTAAATGCTTACATTTTAAAAGATTATAGAAAAGCCTACATGGTATCTTCAAGTTTACTATCTGGCCCTTTACAGAAAAATGTTGTCAACCCTTGTTCTAGATCATTCTCTTTCCCATGTAAATGTTCTGAGACAATATACATAGATTCAGATAAACTCAAGGACATGGCAATGAAAAATTACGTTGCAATACACCTTTGTTTCCTTTGATTATTACTACGTCTGAAACTACTACCTGATTTGTGTAACACATAGAATGGAAAGGATATATAATTTAAAAAATAAATGATTTGGCAATGAATGAATTAATATGGAAGCCACAGATGCACAAAATGTTAGAGCTAGAAGTTGTTGAAAAAATTGTTAGTCTGCTTCAGGATCTGATATTACATAAAACCTTCCCCTCCTGTTATATCTTTTCCTTCACACAGCATGAAAAAGTATAAATTCTTGGCAAAAGAATGAGTCTTCCCTTTAATAAACCATGAAACTTATGAAAAGACATGCTAATATAGGTGCCTTATTATTAATTAATAGCTAATTAACAGGTTAATTACTTAATGAGGCTGTTAAATAGGTTAACAATGCCCATTAACAATAAATAACCAGTTAATATCAGAACCAGATTTTAGACTAGAATCCAAATCTGCCAACATTCAAGTCAGTCTTCAGGATGTTAGTAAGCTGTATACATCCTTTTCTGTAGTCACCTGTTCTGCATCTCATCTACGCATGCGTATGAGCAGGGAAAAGTACTCAGAAATGGCCACTAACACACTGATGGACAGGGACTCTGGTGCTGGAGTTTAGGATAATTATTCTTTACTCCCTTACACTTTGTAATTTTTTTTGTTTGCATTGTTTACAGTGAATATTTTTCAAAGAGTTTATACTGAAAAAAATGAGTTACGAAGGAGCACTTTTCAAACACATTCCTAATGGTTACCAAGGAATTAGGCACAGTGGGCTAGGAAGGATGCTAAAAAGAAAACACACAGTATTTGAGCAGAGAGCTCAGAGTATGCTTGGTCACTAACCTACCTAACAGACCATTATATGGTCAAATTAAGTCTTAATTGTCAAATACACTTCCATCCAAGTCTGGTTCTACGTTTTGTCTCTGTGAGTACATAGGAACTCATTTTCATTAATTAAGCATGGCTTTGGTATAAAAACACCAACCCAGTGATCAAGTTTTGTTTCTTTTTAGCTAAAAATGTCAGGGCTCCTGCATTAAGCAAAAGGATTAAATAATGATGACAATCATAGAGGCAAAACAGAGGATGAACTTGGAAATCAGACTGGTAGGGTCTAAATTTGGGCTGGGCTGCTCACTGACTCTGTGACAACAGGCTGGCTATTGAAATCTCTGAGCTTCAATTTCCTCATCTTTGAAATGACTATGACACTATACAATGCAAATACTCTCAAGAGAGTGAGCCGAAAAAGTGCTTATTTAGAAGGGCTACTGTGGGGATCCAGTGATAAGTCCACTGTGTGCTGTATGTGTGGTGAAGGTCGTTATTTCTCCCTTTTTCAGAAAAAGGTGTTGGGTGGGGGGGGCGGTGGTTTGCAATGCCAGCATTAGTGACACAAACAGAGCCAGTGAACAGACCCTGGTGTTCTCGTTCTAATGTTCTCCCGGAGGCAGCACAGACGAGTGCTTGAGAGCACAGCTCTTAAAGCTGCAGCCTAGTCAACTGGCAAATCTTTTAGCAACTTAGAGTTTCATCTACAAAATGAGGACAACTCTGTATACTTCATTTGCTCATGGTAAGAACTAAATAAAACATTATTTGAACTTCAGTTAAAATATATTAGGTATCTCTCTTCTGACACCGGCAAGTAAATAGTAAGTGCTTAACACCGAATGAGGTCTTATTACAGCTCCCGCCTTATTTTTCATACTATCTCCAAATCTTAGATGTAAGGCTGGTGATCAGGATGCATTATTTGATAAATAGTTATAAAGTGAAAAAAATGCATAAATGAATGAATGAATGATGAGAACAGGGTCCCTCTGTTATTTTCTTTGATATTAACACGACACTCTTGTCATATTCCTTTTTCTCTGCTGTCATGTTTTAAGTCATGATCACACTCATGTCTCCTTTCTTGCCTCCCCCTGACTTTGATCATAGTGAACAAGGTCTAGGTTAAACATGGTGGTTAAAAGCACAGTATCTGGAGTCTGGCCCCTCAGGGCCTATTCCCAGATCCACTGCTTAACAGCTATGCGATGTTCAATTATTCATTTTATCTCTCTAACCCTTAGTTTATCAAATATTATAGTAACTGCTTCAGGGGCTCATTGGGAGGATTAAACACAATGTTATTTTAAGGTATTTTGCATCTAACACATGTAGGTGATCAATAAATGTTAGCTATTTTTATTATCATACTTACTGTTACTTATGTCACACTAACTGTCCCAGAAGACCTGTGCCTTACATCTCATGTCCCACATCTGTGCAGAGGAAGATACAATTCTTAATAGCAAAAGGACTCTGTTGGACTTCAGTGCCATTACCAAGCACAGTTTAATGGGGGTTTCTGTCTTATTGATGGAAATGTCATCCTGCTCAGGTGTTACCTGAATTTGTGTGGTCTGGGGATCTGGCACCAGCTTGTGACTATAAGAGGGGATTGGAAGCACAAATAGGAAATGAAAACTGAGCGGTGTGTCACTTAACCCAAATAGACAGTTTCGCTGTCTTTAAAGGGAGAGAACAGCACTGGAGATATTTAAGAGTCATGTGTGTCTTGATGAGAGCAGTTAGGGAAGGGGGGAGCTAAGTCGTACTATTTATCTCATCATTTTTTCTGCCAAGTCCTCACACCATCCTTGCAAAACTGATACAAGTACTTTTATTTATAAAATTGAGACAATACCAAGTACAAGAGAGGTTAAATAACCTGCCATAGAGACCCAGCATTTAATGGCAGAGTTGGTACTCACACTCAGGTCTGGCTATTGCCAAAACTCATGTTACATAAATAATACTTTCTATTTAGAAAGTGACACATGCTCATTTTAGCAAATTGAAGAAATGCAGGTAAAAAGTAAAGCCAAAATTATTTTGAATCCACCAGAGACAGCCTTCTGTGTAAATGTCCTCCATCATCAATATACCATTCCCTCCTCCCTTAACAACTGAAACCCTCAAAATTAAAGCAAAAGCAACAGTGTTTCTTGGTCCCTTACAGCTTTAAAATCCTATGATTTTATACCTCAAGTGGTTTTTGCTTTCAATTTTTAGTTCTCTTAATGGAAAAAAAAGTGTCCACACAGATTTCCATGAACAGTTAAATTCCTCCTGCACAGGGATAACATTAAGCCAGGAAAAGTGTATTTTTGTAGGTTCCATGTCATCCCCTCCATTCCTCATTTTCCAGACAGACTTTATTTTTAGTGCCCACTGAACATGTGGCTATATCATCTGCCCCTGGCTACACTTAGTATGATTAGAGCAGGGAACAAGGGGAGAAAACACTGGCTTAGGAAGGTTGTAACATCTGTGGATGTTCAAGGGAGTATGTTGAATATAAAACTGTTGACCAGCCTAGAAACCTTAAGAAGTTATTGGTTAAATGCCACTAGCTAATAGATTGAGCAAAGCACTTTCAGTTCAGTTCAGTTGCTCAGTTGTGTCTGACTCTTTCAACCCCATGAACCACAGCATACCAGGCCTCCCTGTCCATCACCAACTCCCAAAGCAGAAGCAGTGGTTAATCAGTCACCTCCACTTTGGATGTTTGGTCCTTCTGGTTTGCAGTTGTTGTTTTTTTTTTTTCTCTGCCTCCTTACCATAGCACTAACAGAAAGATTAGAAAGCGACATAATTGCATTAGGATTACAAGGCAGTTCAGGGCGAAGCTGATATCCTGACCATATTTTTAGAATAATTTGGAGGAGCTGCCATTACCATCTTGTTGAGAGCTGTCTTCATTTGTCAGAAGGGACAGAGAGAAGTGAACCTATCATCTATTCTTTCAGATTACTGGGTACTTGAAAGATGGGTAGAAAGAAATAACAGGAAGATCAAGTGGTTTGGAAAATAAGGACATCACTAACAACTTCACAATACTTACAGATTTTTGTGCTTTATTTTTTCTTTTTGTCAAGCACAAGATTTGCATTATTTTGCACATAGCCTTCATTTCTTATGCTCCAAGTTTCCCTGTGTTTTCTTTTCTCATTTTTATTTCTTACCTTTTCATCACACATGCACAAACACACGTATCAAATGCATACACACACACACACACACACACAAAGGGACATAAAGACGCAATTGCACAGAAATGCACACACACACAAAGATAGAGAGACATAACCCAGACTACAGAAAGATGTATTTTACTTGAACAAACTCTGCACTTACCATGTATTTATGTATACACACCATCACCCCAGAATGCATCTTTCCAAACTATTGGTAATTTTCCATTTATTTCAGCCTCAATTTCACTCTGTGTAAAATTAGGATGAAATTCCATGCTATCAGGATTGTTATAAGATCCTGAAATAGTGAAAAACTTTTGAACTGGAAGTGACAGAAATCCATACTGTACTCTCTTAAACAAAAACAGGAATCTTTGGGGGTTGAAATGGATTTGTTCCATAGCATGAATAGACAGGAAGGGGTAGGTCTTAGGGATCTGTATAAAAAGAGTTGGGATACTGGCAAGATTCGTCTTTTTTCCCCTCACTCTCCACATACACTTCACATATATTATTTTCTCCTGTGGTGAAGGTTATTCCCAGAAAACAACATGCAGTCATTTTATCCAATAACAGTTCACTGTAGACTTCAATAAGTTTTTCTGAATATAAAAAGTAAACATGGACAAATTCCCATTTCTACCACCCCTTGCCCTTTCCAGGGTCTGCTCTCATCTCCAAGGTGATCTTCACTATGGACCATGGGCAACCACTGCCATTCATGATCTCTTCTTTCATGATTTCTATTGAAGTATAGACACAATTTAAAAAATAGGAAGAAATAAGATAATAGAACATTTTATTCATCGAGAATTATATGAAAATTCTCACAGAAAAAGCAATGAGAGAAAGAATAATGCAGTGTCCTACATCACCAACTCCTTCAGAAACAAGGAAAGATAGGGACCTGGAGTTTTAAGATGTTTGCTAACCCAAGAACAAATTGATATGACTGGTAAGTGGGAAACAACTCCTGGTCACCAAAACCAGAATGGAAGAAAAATATAAGAAACTGATGAGCACAGTACTATGAAAGGGTACATAAAGAATTGGAGAAAGAAAGAGAGGGGGCAGAGACTGACTGAGATGTATAGAAAATTATAGAAAAGGCATTTTTTTTTCCTGGGTGCTGAACATAAATTTTTCCCATCCCAGTGCATATACTCTCACTAATTTTCTAGAATGAAATCTTATAATAACTTTTTATATATTAAGTTTATTTAAAATATTTGCACTGACTTGTACGTTTTAGATCAAGTTTGCATGTGTGTATATATAGTCAACAAACCCTGGGTCATGAGGAACCATAGTTATATTGAGGTTGCACATACATGTATGTCTTACTTCCCCAAAGAGCACCTTCTTGAAAGCAGGGTCTTCTTATGATTTACTATTCCATATCTGTTCTACATGTCTAAACAAGGTCTCAAAATGATAAGGTCTCAAGGCTAATTTTATGAAATGAAATGTGAATAGAAGAGACAGGATGGAATGGCATGGAAAGGCAAGCAGAAGTAAGTGGAGGTGAGAAAACAGATGGGGAAAAACTCTATCCCGTTCTCTTCTTGGGGCAGAAAACAGGCAGAATCTATGTCCTTGCTGACAGCATTGGTATCGTACCCTTGCACCAGATGTAACATACTCATTTTCCAGCATTTACAAAAGAAAAATCAAAACTGTTACATGTTTCATTTCCCATTTCTTTTCAACTAGGTTAACTATCCCATTAATTCTATTTTTTACTTAAAAGTTTGGCTCCTTAATCACACAGCTGTTTCATACCAAACCCCTCAGTGATTTCACTCACACATATTCAATATCTCTCTTGCTGGGGTCACATTCCTGCTATGAGGCTCTTTTGGCAACCGGGGAGTAAAGCCAGTTTTCAAGCCAATTTTCAGACAAGTACATACATTTCTGGCTAAATACTATCTTTAAAAATACCCTTTTTTTTTTTTTTAACTTCCATGGCAGACATAGAAATAAGAGGAGATTCAAAGTTTTATGGAATAATGATTCAATTTTTTGGTTGACTTACAAGAATATACCAGGTTTGGTACTCATAGAGTCTAGTCTTAGCTAAGCATATAATTTCAGCATCCATTTTAATATATGGAGATCACTCCCTTGATCTTCCATCATCTTTCTAATTTCAGTGTCTAACACAGTACTTCATGGCAGAAAGTGAAGAAGAACTAAAGAGCCTCTTGTTGAAAGTGAAAGAGGAGAGTGAAAAAGTTGGCTTAAAACTCAACATTCAGAAAACTAATTTCATGGCATTCAGTCCCATAAATTCATGGCAAATAGATGGAGAAATAGTGGAAACAGTGGCTGACTTTATTTTTTGGGGTCTCCAAAATCACTGCAGATGGTGAATGCAGCCATAAAATAAAAGACGCTTACTCCTTGGAAGGAAAGCTATGACCAACCTAGACAGCATATTAAAAAGCAGAAACATTACTTTGTCAACAAAGATCCGTCTAGTAAAGGCTATGGTTTTTTGAGTAGTTATGTATGGATGTGAGAGTTGGACTATAAAGAAAGCTGAGCAAAGAATTGATGCTTTTAAACTGTGGTGTTGGAGAAGACTCTTGAGAGTCCTTGGACTGCAAGGAGATCCAACCAGTCCATCCTAAAGGAGATCAGTCCTGGGTGTCCTGATTTTCCTTCCAGGAGCAGAATTCTTTCTTATATGAATTAAAAAAAAAAAAAAAAAAAAAAAACCAGGATGGCAGAGGAATAGGACAGGGAGACCACTTTCTCCCCGACAAATGCATCAAAAGAACATTTAAACGCTGAGTAAATTCCACAAAACAACTTCTGAAAGCCGGCAGAGGACATCAGGCACCCAGAAAAGCAGCCCATTGTCTTTTAAAGGAGGTGGGGAAAACTATAAAAGACAAAAAAAGAGACAAAAGAGGTAGGGACGGAGCTCCGTCCCGGGAAGGGAGTTTTAAAAAGAGAGGTTTCCAAACACCAGGAAACACTCTCACTGCCGAGCCTGTGGTGAGCCTTGGCAGTACAGAGGGTGAAATAACAGGGAGTAAAAATAAATAAATAATTAAAATCCACAGATTACCAGCCCAACGGTAACTCCCAGTGGAGAAGCAGTGCAGATGCCTGCACCCGCCACTAGCAAGCGGGGGCTGGGCAGGGAGCCGCAGGCTACATTGTTTAGAGTAAGGACCGAGCCTGAATACCCTGAGGGCAATCTGAGCTAACTAACTTGGGCTAGCAAACAAAACTGTGGGATATCTACCACGTGAAAAGCCCTAAACTAAGACACCACCAGACCCGCTCACAGAACAGAGGACTGAACAGAGATAGCCAGCTGCAGACCATCCCCCTCCGGTGACAGGCAGCCAGAGCCGGAAGGGGGCAATCGCAGCCCCAGAGAGACATTATCTACCAAACTGCAAGCAGGCTTCTTTGCTAACTAAGACTTCTTGGGCTTCTGGACGGTCAACATCTGCCTGAGAAGATGTGCTGGTTGTACACCCAGAAAACTGAGCAGCAGGGACCAGGGAGGTGATAAGTCGCAGCGACTGCGCTCGCCAAACACCTCATCATCTGAGCTGCTCAGACCTGGGAAGGGCACAAAACACAGGCCCAACCGAGTTTGTGCCTCTGAGGACTACCTGAGTGCCTGAACCTGAGCAGCTGAGCCCTGGGAGGTGCAGGCAGCCCAGGGTGGGCCTTGGATGGTTTCCGGGAGAACAATCTAGAGCCTGAGCAGTGTGGGCAGGGAGGGCACACGCGCTGTGAGTGGGGGCAGGCCCAGTGTGGCTGAGACACTGTGAGCATATGCCAGTGTTATTTGTTTGCAGCATCCCTGCCTCCCCACAGCGTGACTGAACAAGTCAGCCTTAAAAAGTGTCCACCACCACTCCCCTTGTGTTAGGGCAGAAATCAGACACTGAAGAGACCAGCAAACAGAAGCCAAAACAGAGGGAACCGCCTTGGAAGTGACAGATGCAATAGGTTAAAACCCTGTAGTTAGTACCGACTACATAGGAAGGGGCCTGTAGATCTTGAGAAATATAAGCCGGACCAAGGAACTATACAAAAATGAAATGACCCCACACTGCCCACAACAACACCAGAGAAAGTCCTAGATATATTTTTACTATTTTTATGATCATTCTTTTTTTTTTAATTAAAAAAAAATTTAAGTCTTCTATTATTCCTTTAATTTTAATTTTTATAACCTACTATTACTTTGCAAAAAAAAAAGACCCTATTTTTTAAAGCAAACTTCATATTTTTTTTTGTTAAATAATTTTTGTGACTTTTTCTTTTTTTTTCTTCCTTTCTTTAAAATTGTATTTTTGAAAATGCAACCTCTACTCTAGATTTTTAAAAATTTTTATTTTATTTTTAAACTTTACATAATTGTATTAGTTTTGCCAAATATCAAAATGAATCTGCCACAGGTATACATGTGTTCCCCATGCTGAACCTTCCTCCCTCCTCCCTCCCCATACCATCCCTCTGGGTTGTCCCAGTGCACTAGCCCCAAGCATCCAGTATTGTGCATTGAACCTGGGCTGGCATCTCATTTCATACATGATATTTTACATGTTTCAATGCCATTCTCCCAAATCTTCCCACCCTCTCCCTCTCTCAGAGTCCTTAAGACTGTTCTATACATCAGTGTCTCTTTTGCTGTCTCGTACACAGGGTTATTGTTACCATCTTTCTAAATTCCATATATATGCATTAGTATACTGTATTGGTGTTTTTCATTCTGGCTTACTTCACTCTGTATAATAGGCTCCAGTTTCATCCACCTCATTAGAACTGATTCAAATGTATTCTTTTTAATGGCTGAATAATACTCCATTGTGTATATGTACCACCACTTTCTTATCCATTCATCTGCTGATGGACATCTAAGTTGCTTCCATGTCCTGGCTATTATAAACAGTGCTGCGATGAACACTGGGGTACATGTGTCTCTTTCCCTTCTGGTTTCCTCAGTGTGTATGCCCAGCAGTGGGATTGCTGGATCATAAGGCAGTTCTATTTCCAGTTTTTTAAGGAATCTCCACACTGTTCTCCATAGTGGCTGTACTAGTTTGCATTCCCACCAACAGTGTAAGAGGGTTCCTTTTTCTCCACACCCTCTCCAGCATTTATTATTTGTAGACTTTTGGATCACAGCCATTCTGACTGGTGTGAAATGGTACCTCATAGTGGTTTTGATTTGCATTTCTCTGATAATGAGTGATGTTGAGCATCTTTTCATGTGTTTGTTAGTCATCTGTATGTCTTCTTTGGAGAAATGTCTATTTAGTTCTTTGGACAATTTTTTGATTGGGTCGTTTATTTTTCTGTCATTGAGCTGCAAGAGTTGCTTGTATATTTTTGAGATTAGTTGTTTGTTAGTTGCTTCATTTGCTACTGTTTTCTCACATTCTGAAGGCTGTCTTTTCACCTTGCTAATAGTTTCCTTTGTTGTGCAGAAACTTTTAAGGTTAATTAGGTCCCATTTGTTTATTTTTGCTTTTATTTCCAATATTCTGGGGTGTGGGTCATAGAGGATCCTGCTGTGATGTATGTCAGAGAGTGTTTTGCCTATGTTCTCCTCTAGGAGTTTTATAGTTTCTGGTCTTACGTTTAGATCTTTAATCCATTTTGAGTTTATTTTTGTGTATGGTGTTAGAAAGTGTTCTAGTTTCATTCTTTTACAAGTGGTTGACCAGATTTCCCAGCACCACTTGTTAAAGAGATTGTCTTTAATCCATTGTATATTCTTGCCTCCTTTGTCAAAGATAAGGCGTCCATATGTGCGTGGATTTATCTCTGGGCTTTCTATTTTGTTCCATTGATCTATATTTCTGTCTTTGTGCCAGTACCATACTGTCTTGATAACTGTGGCTTTGTAGTAGAGCCTGAAGTCAGGTAGGTTGATTCCTCCAGTTCCATTCTTCTTTCTCAAGATCGCTTTGGCTATTCGAGATTTTTTGTATTTCCATACAAATTGTGAAATTATTTGTTCTAGCTCTGTGAAGAATACTGTTGGTAGCTTGATAGGGATTGCATTGAATCTATAAATTGCTTTGGGTAGTATACTCATTTTCACTATATTGATTCTTCTGATCCATGAACATGGTATATTTCTCCATCTATTAGTGTCCTCTTTGATTTCTTTCACCAGTGTTTTATAGTTTTCTATATATAGGTCTTTAGTTTCTTTAGGTAGATATATTCCTAAGTATTTTATTCTTTCCGTTGCAATGGTGAATGGAATTGTTTCCTTAATTTCTCTTTCAGTTTTCTCATTATTAGTGTATAGGAATGCAAGGGATTTCTGTGTGTTGATTTTATATCCTGCAACTTTACTATAGTCATTGATTAGTTCTAGTAATTTTCTAGTGGAGTCTTTAGGGTTTTCAATGTAGAGGATCATGTCATCTGCAAATAGTGAGAGTTTTACTTCTTCTTTTCCAATTTGGATTCCTTTTATTTCTTTTTCTGCTCTGATTGCTGTGGCCAAAACTTCCAAAACTATGTTCAATAGTAATGGTGAAAGTGCGCACCCTTGTCTTGTTCCTGACTTTAGAGGAAATGCTTTCAATTTTTCACCATTGAGGATAATATTTGCTGTGGGTTTGTCATATATAGCTTTTATTATGTTGAGGTATGTTCCTTCTATTCCTGCTTTCTGGAGAGTTTTTATCATAAATGGGTGTTGAATTTTGTCAAAGGCTTTCTCTGCATCTATTGAGATTTTCATATGGTTTTATTTTTCAATTTGTTAATGTGGTGTATTACATTGATTGATTTGCGGATATTGAAGAATCCTTGCATCCCTGGGATAAAGCCCACTTGGTCATGGTGTATGATATTTTCAATGTGTTGTTGGATTCTGATTGCTAGAATTTTGTTAAGGATTTTTGCATCTAGGTTCATCAGTGATATTGGCCTGCAGTTTTCTTTTTTTGTGGGATCTTTGTCAGGTTTTAGTTTTAGGGTGATGATGGCCTCATAGAATGAGTTTGGAAGTTTACCTTCCTCTGCAATTTTCTGGAAGAGTTTGAGCAGGATAGGTGTTAGCTCTTCTGTAAATTTTTGGTAGAATTCAGCTGTGAAGCCGTCTGGACCTGGGCTTTTGTTTGCTGGAAGATTTTTGGTTACAGTTTGAATTTCCGTGCTTGTGATGGGTCTGTTAAGATTTTCTATTTCTTCCTGGTCAAGTTTTGGAAAGTTGTACTTTTTAAAGAATTTGTCCATTTCTTCCACGTTGTCCATTTTATTGGCATATAATTGTTGATAGTAGTCTCTTATGATCCTTTGTATTTCTGTGTTGTCTGTTGTGATCTCTCCATTTTCATTTCTAATTTTATTGATTTGATTTTTCTCCCTTTGTTTCTTGATGAGTCTGGCTAATGGTTTGTCAATTTTATTTATTCTTTCAAAGAACCAGCTTTTGGTTTTGTTGATTTTTGCTATGGTCTCTTTTGTTTCTTTTGCATTTATTTCTGCTCTAATTTTTAAGATTTCTTTCCTTCTACTAACCCTGGGGTTCTTCATTTCTTCCTTTTCTATTTGCTTTAGGTGTAGAGTTAGGTTATTTATTTGACTTTTTTCTTGTTTCTTGAGGTGTGCCTGTATTGCTATGAACTTTCCCCTTAGGACTGCTTTTACTGTGTCCCACAGGTTTTGGTTGTTGTGTTTTCATTTTCATTCGTTTCTATGCAAATTTTGATTTATTTCTTGATTTCTTCTGTGATTTGTTGGTTATTCAGCAGCGTGTTGTTTTAATCTTTGCTTTTTGGTATTTGTTATCAATTTTGTACCTTTAAGAACCCAATCTTCAGTACCCATTTTTACCTGAGAGTGAGATTACTAGCTTGACTGCTCTCTCCCTCTTTGGACTCTCCTTTTTCTCCACCAGGTCTCCTCTGTCTCCTCCCTCCCTCTTCTCTTCTCTACCGAACTCTGTGAATCTCTGTATTCCAGATGGTGGAGAACACTTAGGGAACTGATTACTGGCTGGATCTGTCTCTCTCCTTTTGATTCCCCCCTTTTATCCTCCTGGCCACCTCTGTCTCCATCCTCCCTCTTCTCTTCTCTGCATAACTCCGTGAACATCTCTGAGCGGGCCAGACTGTGGAGCACACATAAGGAAATGATTACTGGCTAGCTTGCTCTCTCCTCTTTTGATTCCACCTAATCTCATTCAGGTCACCTCTAACTCCCTCCTCCCTCTTCTCTTCTCCATGTAACTCTGTGAACCTCTGGTTGTCCCTCACTGTGGAGAAACTTTACATCTTTAACCTAGATGTTTTATCAATGGTGCTGTATAGAAGGAGAAGTCTTGAGACTACTGTAAAAATAAGACTGAAAACCAGAAGCAGGAGGCTTAAGTCCATATCCCGAGAACATCAGAGAACTCCTGACTCCAGGGAACATTAATCAACAGGAGCTTATCAAACCCCTCCATACCTACACTGATACCAAGCAGCACCCAAGGGCCAACAAGTTCCAGAGCAAGACATGCCATGTAAGTTCTCAGGAACACAGCCCTGAGATTTAATATACAGGCTGCCCAAAGTCACTCCAAACTCAATGACATCTCATAACTGATTACTGGACACTTCATTGCACTCCAGAGAGAAGAAGTCCAACTCCATCCACCAGAAGACTGACACAAGCTTCGCTAATCAAGAAACCTTGACAACCCACCTGTACAACCCCACCCAAGTGAGGAAACTCCACAATAAAGAGAACTCCACAAACTGCCAGAATACAGAAAGGCCACCCCAAACACAGCAATATAAACAAGATGAAGAGACAGAGGAATACCCAACAGGAAAAGAAACATGATAAATGCCCACCAAACCAAACAAAAGAGGAAAAGATAGGGAATCTACCTGGTAAAGAATTCTGAATAATGATAGCAAAAATAATGATCCAAAATCTTGAAATCAAAATGGAATCACAGATAAATAGCCTGGAGACAAGGATTGAGAAGATGCAAGAAAGGTTTAACAAGGACCTAGAAGAAATAAAAAAAAAAAGTCAATATATAATGAATAATGCAATAAATGAGATCAAAAACACTCTGGAGGCAACAAATAGTAGATAATGGAGGCAGAAGATAGGATTAGTGAAATAGAAGATAGAATGGTAGAAATAAATGAATCAGAGAGGAAAAAAGAATTAAAAGAAATGAGGAGAATCTCAGACACCTCCAGGACAATATTAAACACCCCAACATTCGAATCATAGGAGTCCCAGAAGAAGAATACAAAAAGAAAGACCATGAACAAATACTTGAGGAGATAATAGTTAAAAACTTCCCTAAAATGGGGAAGGAAATAATCACCCAAGTCCAAGAAACCCAGAGAGCCACAAACAGGATAAACCCAAGGCGAAACACCCCAAGAAACATATTAATCAAATTAACAAAGATCAAACACAAAGAACAAATATCAAAAGCAGCAAGGGAAAAACACCAAATAACACACAAGGGGATTCACATAAGGATAACAGCTGATCTTTCAATAGAAACTCTTCAGGCCAGGAGGGAATGGTAGGACATACTTAAAGTGATGAAAGAAAATAACCTACAGTACAGATTATTGTACCCAGCAAGGATCTCATTCAAATATGCAGGAGAAATCAAAAGCTTTACAGACAAGCAAAAGCTGAGAGAATTCAGCACCACCAAACCAGCTCTCCAACAAATGCTAAAGGATATTTTCTAAACAGGAAACCCAAAAAGGGTGTATAAACCCAAACCCAAAACAATAAAGTAAATGGCAACAGGATCATTCTTATCAATAATTACCTTAAACGTAAATGGCTTGAATGCCCAAATGAAAAGACAAAGACAGGCTGAATGGATACAAAAACAAGACCCCTATATATGTTGTCTACAAGAGACTCACCTCAAAACAGGGGACACATACAGACTGAAAGTGAAGGGCTGGAAAAAGATATTCCACGCAAATAGAGACCAAAAGAAATCAGGAGTAGCAATACTCATATCAGATAAAATAGACTTTAAAACAAAGGCTGTGAAAAGAGAAAATGAAGGACACTACATAAGGATCAAAGGATCAATCCAAGAAGAAGATATAACAATTATAAATATATATACACCCAACATAGGAGCACCATAATATGTAAGACAAACGCTAACAAGTATGAAAGGGGAAGTTAACAAGAACACAATAATAGTGGGAGACTTTAATACCCAACTCACACCTATTGATAGATCAACTAAACAGAAAATTAACAAGGAAACAGAAACTATAAATGATACAATAGACCAATTAGACATAATTAATATCTATAGGACATTTCACCCCAAAACAATGAATTTCACCTTTTTCTCAAGTGCACACAGAACCTTCTCCAGGATAGAGCACATCCTGGGCCATAAATCTAGCCTTGGTAAATTCAGAAAAATTGAAATCATTTCAAGCATCTTTTCTAACCACAATGCAGTAAGATTAGATCTCAATTACAGGAGAAAAACTATTAAAAATTCCAACATATGGAGGCTGAACAACACGCTGCTGAATAACCAAAAAAATCACAGAAGAAATCAAAAAAAGAAATCAAAATATGTATAGAAATGAATGAAAATGAAAACACAACAACCCAAAACCTATGGGACACTGTAAAAACAGTGTTAAGGGGAAGGTTCATAGCAATACAGGCATACCTCAAGAAACAAGAAAAAAAGCCAAATAAATAAACTAACTCTACACCTAAAGCAACTAGAAAAGGAAGAAATGAAGAACCCCAGGGTTAGTAGAAGGAAAGAAATCTATATTAATTTATTAGCTCTAGTAATTTTCTGGTGGAATATAGTAAAGTTGCAGGATAGAAAATCAACACACAGAAATCCCTTGCATTCCTATACACTAATAATGAGAAAATAGAGAAATTAAGGAAATGATTCTATTCACCACTGCAATGAAAAGATTAAAATACTTAGGAATATATCTACCTAAAGAAACTAAAGACCTATATATAGAAAATTATAAAACACTGGTGAAAGAAATCAAAGAGGACACTAATAGATGGAGAAAAATACTGTGTTCATGGATCAGAAGAATCAATATAGTGAAAATGAGTATACTACCCAAAGCAATTTATAGATTCAATGCAATCCCTATCAAGCTACCAACAGTATTTTTCACAGAGCTAGAACAAATAATTTCACAATTTGTATGGAAATACAGAAAACCTCGAATAGCCAAAGCAATCTTGAGAAAGAAGAATGGAACTGGAGGAATCAACCTGCCTGAGTTCAGGCTCTACTACAAAGCCACAGTCATCAAGACAGTATGGTACTGGCACAAAGACAGAAATATAGATCAATAAAACTAAATAGAAAGCCCAGAGATAAATCCACACACCTATGGACATCTTATCTTTGACAAAGGAGGCAAGAATATACAATGGATTAAAGACAATCTCTTTAACAAGTGGTGCTGGGAAATCTGGTCAACCACTTGTAAAAGAATGAAACTAGAACACTTTCTAACACCATACACAAAAATAAACTCATAATGAATTAAAGATCTAAACGTAAGACCAGAAACTATAAAACTCCTAGAGGAGAACATAGGCAAAACACTCTCTGACATAAATCACAGCAGGATCCTCTATGACCCACGTCCCAGAATACTGGAAAAAAAAGCAAAAATAAACAAATGGGACCTAATTAAAATTAAAAGCTTCTGCACAACAAAGGAAACTATTAGCAAGGTGAAAGGATAGCCTTCAGAATGGGAGAAAATAATAGCAAATGAAGCAACTGACAAACAACTCATCTCAAAAATATACAAGCAACTCTTGCAGCTCAATGACAGAAAAATAAACGACCCAATCAAAAAATTGTCCAAAGAACTAAATAGACATTTCTCCAAAGAAGACATACAGATGACTAACAAACACATGAAAAGATGCTCAACATCACTCATTATCAGAGAAATGCAAATCAAAACCACAATGAGGTAGCATTTCATGCCAGTCAGAATGGCTGCAATCCAAAAGTCTACAAGCAATAAATGCTGGAGAGGGTGTGGAGAAAAGGGAACCCTCTTACACTGTTGGTGGGAATGCAAACTAGTACAGCCACTGTGGAGAACAGTGTGGAGATTCCTTAAAAAACTGGAAATAGAACTGCCTTATGATCCAGCAATCCCACTGTTGGGCATACATACCGAGGAAACCAGAATTGAAAGAGACACATGTACCCCAGTGTTCATCGCAGCACTGTTTATGATAGCCAGGACATGGAAGCAACCTAGATGCCTATCAGCAGACGAATGGATAAGAAAGCAGTGGTACATATACACAATGGAGTATTACTCAGCCATTAAAAAGAATACATTTGAATCAGTTCTAATGAGGTGGATGAAACTGGAGCCTATTATACAGAGTGAAGTAAGCCAGAAAGAAAAACACCAATACAGTACACTAATGCACATATATGGAATTTGGAGAAGGCAATGGCACCCCACTCCAGTACTCTTGCTTGGAAAATTCCATGGACAGAGGAGCCTGTTAGGCTGCAATCCATGGGGTCGCTAAGAGTCAGACATGACTGAGTGACTTCACTTTAACTTTTCACTTTCATGCATTGGAGAAGAAAATGGCAACCCACTCCAATGTTCTTGCCTGGAGAATCCCAGGGACGGGGGAGCCTGGTGGGCTGCTGTCTATGGGGTCGCACAGAGTTGGACACAACTGAAGTGACTTAGCATAGCATAGCATATATGGAATTTAGAAAGACGATAACGATAACCCTGTATGTGAGAGAGCAAAAGAGACACAGATGTATAGAACAGTCTTTTGGACTCTGTGGGAGAGGGAGAGGGTGGGATGATTTGGGAGAATGGCATTGAAACATGTATAATATCATATAAGAAACGAATTGCCAGTCCAGGTTTGATGCAGGATATAGGATGCTTGGGGCTGGTGCACTGGGATGATCCAGAGGGATGGTACAGGGAGGGAGGTGGGAGGGCGGTTCAGGATGGGGAACACGTGTACACCCGTGGTGGATTCATGTTGATGTATGGCAAAACCAATACAATAAAGTAATTAGCCTCCAAGAAAAAATAAATAAAATAAAATATTAAAAAATAAAAATAAAAAAACAGGCAAACAAACTTTAGCCTCAGGCTAGAATATCAAGTACTTCACTCCTTTTGGGGGTGGGGAAAGGCTTGCAGAGTCTGACCAAGTCACACACTCCCTCCGTCAGTGTACTCAGCAATGTCGGGGCCTTCCACAATGACAAGTCTGGTAACTTTGCCTTTAAATGAACTGTGATTAAATTTCACACTTCCCTGGAAGAAGTCTAGGCAGGAAATGTTTGTGGAGGGAATGAATAGGAAAGGAAATATAAGAACTGGAGTGTCTGCTCTGCTTCAGAAGCAGTGATAGATGATAAAAATAGGTGAGAAAGGAATTTACCTTTCATAGAACTGTCTCATGGGGCAGGCTGATGAGTAAACAGAAAGGTCAAGAGCAATACCGAGTGACGAGTGGTTTGGAAAAACCCCACAAATGATGCTCTAGAACAAAGAAAAAAAAGATTCACATGTTCCTACCGGTTGAAGGTTGGGGACAGAAGTAGGCAGTTAGGAAAGGCCTAATGCAAAACCATTTGCCCAGTGAATAAGATAACAGAGTCACCCACAGCAAGGCCCAGAGGCATGACAGAACACATTCATCTAGTTTCTAATAGCACCTTTTGTTACCATTTCTGGGCTTAGAGCTCCATTCTCTGGCTTCAGTTTCTTACGGAATTTATGAGAGCCTCTCACGGTAGAAGGGGCTGTGAGATTCTACATCTTCTTTAAAATTGAATATTTAATGTAAGAGAGAGGAAGGAAGAGATATATAAGACACATATTAAATAAGAAATGCATCCCCATTGTCTGATGTTCAGATGGACATTCTCTGATAGCACCCTGCTTGGGAGAAAAAAAAAAATGAATTATTCTCTGTCTTTCATCTCTTGGGGATTATACTCCATGATGTGATGCCAGCTCTTATAGAAATATGCAAAAGCTTCTCATAAGCCAGGATATAAAATGTAATGGGAATAGGGCTTTGGTGGACAGATTTCAACATGTGTATGGGGGTTTTATTTATTTCTGTTGGACTAGTGTGATATGTTTTGATGCCTATATTTGACTGTAATCCTCTTCACTTATCTTTTAATGCAAGTTGATTAGTGTGTTTACCACGTGCCAGGACTCCGTCCTAGGTATTGTTTAAGGAGGTTGGCAGCTCCAGATTATTCTTCAGGTGCTTGAGTTAGAGTTGGAGAATTACTACAAGCTACCCAAAAACTATTACATAAAAATCTAATAAGACAAAGCAGAGTGTTTACAAAGAAATTTATATGGAGCTCAGTGGGCAAATGAGGGATCGATTACACAGAGGTAATATTGTAAGCAAAAATTTGGTGATAAGAAATTACTTGCATATTTGGAGAAATGTGTAGGTGGGATATAGTGAAGAGTTAGGTAAGTTGGAGAAATATTTGGAAATATACTTTTATGTGTTAAGAATAGTAGTTCCACTTAAATTAATAATCAATGAGAAAAAAAATATATGACATTAATTTGCCACAAATTGTCAGGCTTAGTTTGTTTTATTTCATTCTTTTCTGGAGCTAGGCTATATATATTCAAATTTGTACTTTTTTCTACATTTTGGGGTTTTTTTGCCATGCTACATGGCACATGGGATCTTAGTTCCCTGACCAGGGACCAGACTCCAAATCCCTGCACTGGAAGCACAGAGTTAATCACTGGACTGCCAGGGAAGTCCCTCCATTATATATTTTTGATATTTCACAAATTTCCCTAAAATAACTTGCACTTTGTCTATAACATAAAAATACATCTTACATGAACGATAGATGGGGTATCACTGCCAGTATTTTTTTTAATTTTAATGAAGTAGTTGGTTTATAATGTTTTGCTAATTTTAGCAAAGTAACTCATCTATTTTTATATAGCTTTTACATATTCTTTTCCATTATGGTTTATCACAAGATATTGAATATAGTTCCACGATGAGGTACCACTGAAAGTATCTGAAGGCCATGTCAGAAGATAAGAGGGATGTTTGAGAACAGGAGACCATTAGGGAGAAACTAGTTAGCGATAATTTCATGAGTTTAAATAACTGTAATAAAAAAGTGGGTCTTTTCAAGTAAACAAATTATTACTGATACAAAATGAGGAATCTTTTTTTTTTTTGAAGAAATGCATACCTATGCTTGCTGAAAATACAACCCTCATCAAAACTAACCCCCCAGCTGACATGCTTATTTTTGGTACTCAAGTCAAAAGATAGAAGTAATTCAGCAAATCCACACAGGAGCCATATCTAAATGACAAGCATCTGATGCTAAAGCTTAAGTGCAGTTATTATGCAAAAATGACCTTTATGCTTGCAAATATGGTAATTCTATATAAATGACATTCTATCCAGATTTAGTTATAAGTAAATATTTTCTAATATAAATCCAAGCCCTAAATCAAGCCAAGATATCCTTTCTATATTGAATTGCTCTATTGTTCTTTTTTAAAGCAATTCTTATTCTTATACTGGTGTTATTCACAAGAATGACATGTTTCAAAGAATATTAATATTCTCTTTTCCCTTGACCTAGAACAGTAAGAATGCCTTATTTAAGGTTGATTCAATTCCTTCAACAAAACTCTCTAGGCAGTTTCTTTACTGCCTTCTGAATTTAAGTGTTTCAGAGGAGAAGTCTGAGGCCAGATGTAGTTTCCTTACTAATTTTGCCTGCTGCTGCCGCTGCTGCTAAATCGCTTCAGTCCTGTCCGACCCTGTGCGACCCCATAGACGGCAGCCCACCAGGCTCCCCCATCCCTGGGATTCTCAAGGCAAGAACACTGGAGTGGGTTGCCATTTCCTTCTCCAATGCATGAAAGTGAAAAGTGAATGTGAAGTCGCTCAGTCATGTCCGACTCTTAGCAACCCCGTGGACTGCAGCCTACCAGGCTCCTCTGTCCATGGGATTTAGTATTGGAGTGGGTTGCCATTGCCTTCTCCAACTAATTTTGCCTAAATATATGTAAAACATTGTCTCCCTTAAATATGGAAATATTTGTTCAGGTATGGATTAACTACTTTAAATTAATTGATCAATTTCTTTTGTTAAGCTTATCTAATTTCTATCTAGCTTCTGTAAATACACTTTGAATTATCTGTAACACATTTTTTCCCAAACACTTCAAGGGTTTTATTTCACCATGAAGTGTGTTAATTGTATGTTTTTCTTATCACCCTTTATCAAACTGAGAAATTTTCCTTCTGTACTGAGTTGCTAAGAATTATTATCATGAATGGATGTTGAATTTTGTTCAATTTTTGTTATGAACCTATTGAGATGATTATTTTTTCATTTTTATTGTGATTTTGTAACTTACAGTATTTGATTTTTCTGCTGTAGATCCAGTCTTGGATTCCAGGAATAAACCCATTTTTAATATAACCCTGTATTTATTTACCGATAATTGTTGAGAATTATTGCATCTATGTTTCTAAGGGATTTTAGCCTGTTATTTCTTTTTCTTATAATGTCCTTTTCAAATTTTAGTACCTGGATTGTTATGCAGTTCTTATTTTTAAATGAATAGTTAATAAGGGTCCCATCTCCTCTTTTTCTAAGGAGGAACTGGGCAGAATTGCTCTATTATTTCTTCCTTAAATATTTGATAGAATTCACCAATGAAGCCACTGAAGATTTCATTCTTTTTTCCTCGGAACTTTTTTGTTACAAATACAATTTATTTAATAGATGAATAGCTTTTCAGATTCCTTCATGTGTTAGTTTTGGTATTGCTGTGTGGGGGTGTGTTTAAGGAATTTGGGTTAGGAAAAGATATCCTCTATTTTCTAGCATCTTGTACTAAACTTAAGGAATACTGAAAATCCACACAAAAATAATTGTCCAGGAAAAAAAGGAGAATTATTTTTGTGGCAGAGAAATTTTATTTGGATAATTCAAAAATAAAGCATGAGTAACTTTAGGTCCTGCCACCACAAATTCAGTGTTTGGTACAAATGCAACAGTGGTCTTTTCTTTTACTTCCTTAAATCAGACTAAGAATTCTGTATTTGTTTCCTGATACCTCATATTTTAAAAATGTGTGCTAAACTCAAGACATACAAATTCAAATCTATTTATGAAAGCAAAGCAGAAAAAGTCAATGAGTAACATGGCCAGAACTTCAGATAAAATACAATTTTGGAGATTGTATGCCTACTCTATTTTAAAAGCAGTCTAGCTGATGGTTGCCAATTCATCAAGAGAAACAAGAAATTGGATGACAATGAAAAGTGTTGCCATTCAAGAGGAAGGGAGAAACTCTGTAGTATAGAACTTCTCCCTGACTGACCAATTTGTGATGTGAATAGTACACAGAAATAAATATTAGGAAAACTACAAATAAAATCTGTTTTAGAAGAAATGATCTAGAAGATACCCAGATTCAAATACTTGTATAACCATAAGTAGAAGGAGGGTCCAAAAATTTTCTGTTTTAGACATCAGCAAGTGAGTAGCATAATGATAATGATCACTTATACAGCTTTACTCTGTGCTGGATGATTCAGAGCATTCAATTCTCAGTGTTTAATATAGGTGCTCTTTTATATCACTTTATGTCTGAGAAAAGTGAAACACAAAAATCCTTAAATAAACTAACCCAGATAACATAGTTTCTAGATAGCAGCATTGCAATTTAACAAGTGTGTGCTTGAGACTCTCAATGGCTCCCCAAAACTGACTGTGTATACCTCTTTCCAATTCTGTGTGCAACAATGTCATGTTCATAACTTGAAGTTATCCACAAGGGAAGTATTTATGCCACAAAAGTTGACAGATGCTACAAATCAGCCTCTACCCAAGAGCTTTAAAATCGGTTACGATTGTTAATCATTTACCAGCCCACAGCTGATTTAACCTACATAAGCTACTCCAGAGAGTGTGCTCTAACCACCACCTTAACACAGAAACTATAGAGATCCCATTGTAAGAAAGACGTTTTTGTAAAAACAGTAAATGTATATACTCCCAAAGTAGAGGATGTCTTAGCCGCCCCTGACATTGAGGCTATTTAAACAGACAGTGGGCAACCCCCGTTGAGGGCTATAACAGAGAATCATCAAACACTGAGTTGAATTGTTAGGATTCTTAATTCTAGAGCCTTATATGGTTCTTTATACAATATTGTTCAGATATTGAGTCTACCACAATAGCATGAATATTAACATCAATTTAGATTAGAATATTCTCACTAAGATAAACAAAATTATAGGCTCCTTAAACTTGAACTAAGTTTAGCTTCACATACATCATCTCTGTATTGTTATATATAACATTTTTGAAAGTGGAGAAACAACACTAAAAACCTTGAAGTTTCACTTCAACTCAGAAAGCTGACTCATAAACCAAATTAAACATTTCCTAAAAATGCCATCCAAAGTCTGGAAGGGTCATTTTATTTTCAGGGTGCATATTTCAGAGCAGCATGACATTTTCTTAGAATGTTGTTTTATGTTGTAAATACTGCAGTAAAATTGAAGCGAAGGTTAACAGATTTTAGAGCTTATTATTTTAAGAAGGAATAGATGTCAATTTTGGCCTTTTATGCAAAATGAAAGCCCCCAGAGTCCAGATGTAATGTTGTTTAATAAAGGCTAATTTAAATTCACCCTGTACTCACTGCCTTTGCAAAAGGGGTTTTGGGAAAGACAGAAATTTAACAAAAAGTTTCTCTAATCATAATGTCATGAATAACCAATATGCTTCTGAAAATGAGGGAGCATTAGGGTGAAATACAAAATGTTCTTTGATTACTATTGTTTCATAATCGTAAAACTCTGGTTGTGGCCAGTGGGTGTGCTCAGGTCACATGCTGAGAATAGTCCCTTTTGATGGGCACCACTAAGGTGATAAGTGCACTTCAACTTTGCTCTTTCATACTTGAAGTCTCTCCAGGTTAGCACTTTGAACGTTATTTCACTGCTGACCTTAGCCATTATGATTTGCAGGCAACAGACTGCAGTCATTAGCAGCCTTCTCACAAATCTGCTTCCTGTGTTTTCTAAGTATAAGTGCATCTCTATGCCTTATGTCACTTACACTGAATATACTGTGAGGATCATATTTGACAGATCATAAACTTTGTCTCTTAAAAGCTGGCTTTCAATTATCTGAAAACTTCCTGAAAATTCTTTTTTGGATCTTCTTTTTAAATTATTTAAGGTTGTAATCATGACTATTATGATGAATTCAGTTTCCATCACATATTCATTTAACATAAACAAAGTTAGTGGAAACATTTACTTTCGACTTCTATAATTATTTCACTTCTTTGGGATGGTATTCAGTTCAGTTGCTCAGTCATGTCCAACTCTTTGCAACCCCTTGAACTGCAGCACGCCAGGCCTCCCTGTCCATCACCAACTTCCGGAGTTCACTCAAACTCACATCCACTGAGTCAGTGATGCCATCCAGCCATCTCATCCTCTGTCATCCCCTTTTCCTCCTGCCCCCAATCCTTCCCAACATCAGTCTTTTCCAATGAGTAATGCATGTTTATTGTTCAACTTTTCCAATTTCAGCTCTTAGGTAAAATTTTCATGATGGAATTTCAGCTGAGCTATTTTAAATCCTGAAAGATGATGCTGTGAAAGTCCAGCACTCAATATGCCAGCAAATTTGGAAAACTCAGCAGTGGCCACAGGACTAGAAAAGGTCAGTTTTCATTCCAATCCCAAAGAAAGGCAATGCCTTTGGCAATGCCAAAGAATGCTCAAACTACTGTACAATTGCACTCATCTCACACTCTAGTAAAGTAATGCTCAAAATTCTTCAAGCTAGGCTTCAATAATACATGAACCATAAACTTCCAGATGTTCAAGCTAGTTTTAGAAAAGGCAGAGGAACCAGAAATCAAATTGCCAACATCTGTTGGATCACCGAAAAAGCAAGAGAGGTCCAGAAAAACATCTATTTCTGCTTTATTGACTATGACAAAGCCTTTGACTGTGTAGATCACAATAAACTGTGGAAAATTCTTCAAGAGATGGGAATACCAGACCACCTGACCTGCCTCTTGAGAAACGTATATGCAGGTCAGGAAACAACAGTTAGAACTGGACATGGAACAACAGACTGGTTCCAAATAGGAAAAGGAGTATGTCAAGGGTGTATATTGTCACGCTGCTTATTTAACTTATATGCAGAGTACATCACAAGAAAAGCTGGGCTGGAAGAAGCTCAAGCTAGAATCAAGATTGCCGGGAGAAATATCAATAACCTCAGATATGCAGATGACACCACCCTTATGGCAGAAAGTGAAGAACTACAGAGCCTCTTGATGAAAGTGAAAGTGAGAGTGAAAAAGTTGGCTTAAAACTCAACATTCAGAAAACAAAGATCATGGCATCTGGTCCCATCACTTCATGGCAAATAGATGGAGAAACAGTGGCATACTTTATTTTGGGGGGCTCCAAAATCACTGCAGATGGTGATTGCAGCCATGAAATTAAAAGACGCTTGCTCCTTGGAAGAAAAGCTATGATAAACCTAGACAGTATATTCAAAAGCAGAGACATTATTTGACAACAAAGTTCCATCTAGTCAAGGCTATGGTTTTTCCAGTGGTCATGTATAGATGTGAGAGTTGGACTATAAAGAAAGCTGAGCACTGAAGAACTGATGCTTTTTAACTGTGGTGTTGGAGAAGACACTTGAAAGTCCCTTGGATTGCAAGGAGATCCAACCAGTCAATCCTAAAGGAAATAAATCCTGAATATTCATTGGAAGGACTGATATTGAAGCTGAAACTTCAATACTGTGGCCACCTGATGCGGAGAGCGGACTCATTTGAAAAGACCCTGATGCTGGGAAAGATTGAAGGCAAGAAGAGAAGGGGATGACAGAGGATGAGATTGTTGGATGGCATCACTGACACAATGGACACCAGTTTGAGTAAACTCCAGAAGTTGGTGATGGACAGGGAGGCCTGGTGTGCTGCAGTCGATGGGGTCACAAGGAGTTGGACACGACTGAGCAACTGAACTGAACTGAATTTTTTTAAATGTATTATCAACAAAGATTTTTTTTCACATTATTGTATGTGAGAAGCCAATACAATATTGTACAGAAATTATCCTCCAATTAAAAATATTTTTTTTTAAAAAAAAAGAGGTAAATTAACTCAATAAAGGCAATTTCAGAGGTAAAATTTTTTTTCAAATTTTATTTATCTTATTATATGGATACTTATGACACCACCCTTAAGGCAGAAAGTGAAGAGGAACTAAAAAGCCTCTTGGTAAAAGTGAAAGTGGAGAGTGAAAAAGTTGGCTTAAAGCTCAACATTCAGAAAACGAAGATCATGGCATCCGGTCCCATCATTTCATGGGAAATAGATGGGGAAACAGTGGAAACAGTGTCAGACTTTATTTTTCTGGGCTCCAAAATCACTACAGATGGTGACTGCAGCCATGAATTTAAAAGACGCTTACTCCTTGGAAGGAAAGTTATGACCAGCTTAGAAAGCATATTCAAAAGCAGAGACATTACTTTGCCAACAAAGGTCCGTCTAGCCAAGGCTATGGTTTTTCCAGTGGTCATGTATGGATGTGAGAGTTGGACTGTGAAGAAGGCTGAGCACCAAAGGATTGATGCTTTTGAACTGTGGTGTTGGAGAAGACTCTTGAGAGTCCCTTGGACTGCAAGGAGATCCAACCAGTGCATTCTGAAGGAGATCAGCCCTGGGATTTCTTTGGAAGGAATGATGCTAAAGCTGAAATTCCAGTACTTTGGCCACCTCATGTGAAGAGTTGACTCATTGGAAAAGACTCTGATGCTGGGAGGGATTGGGGGCAGGAGGAGAAGGGGACGACAGAGGATGAGATGGCTGGATGGCATCACTGACTCAATGGACGTGAGTCTGAGTGAACTCCGGGAGTTGGTGATGGACAGGGAGGCCTGGCCTGCTGCGATTCATGGGATCGAAAAGAGTCGGACATGACTGAGCTACTGATCTGACCTCATGGATACTTAAAACCTTATCTACCTATGTGAGCAATCTTTTTTCTAATGGTGAGGTTTACAAAGTTTCATCAACCTAACATGTAGAATACTGAAATCAAGATGACAAGACAATGATAATGAATAGCAATACATACTAAATAAATAAAAACTGTGTGAATTAATCCTCACCCTAGTACTATTAGGTAAGTAATGTTTATAGCTAGTTTTATAAATTGGGAAAGAGTTAACATTACATAGTACTGCTAGAAGTTAACATCACCTAACTGGTAATTGGCGAACTTTATACTTAAATCCTGGAATGTGAAGTCAAGTGGGTCTTAGAAAGCATCACTATGAACAATGCTAGTGGAGGTGATAGAATTCCAGTTGAGTTATTCCAAATCCTGAACGATGATGCTGTGAAAGTGCTGCACTCAATATGCCAGCACATTTGGAAAACTCAGCAGTGGCCACAGGACTGGAAAAGGTAAGTTTTCATTCCAGTCCCAAAGAAAGGCAATGCCAAAGAATGCTCAAACTACCGCACAATTGCACTCATCTCACACGGTAGTAAAGTAGTGCTCAAAATTCTCCAAGCCAGGCTTCAGCAATATGTGAACCGTGAACTTCCTGATGCTCAAGCTGGTTTTAGAAAAGGCAGAGGAACCAGAGATCAAATTGCCAACATCCGCTGGATCATGGAAAAAGCAAGAGAGTTCCAGAAAAAACATCTATTTCTGTTTTATTGACTATGCCAAAGCCTTTGACTGTGTGGGTCACAATAAACTGTGCAAAGTTCTGAAAGAGATGGGAATACCAGACCACCTGACCTGCCTCTTGAGAAACCTGTATGCAGGTCAGGAAGCAACAGTTAGAACTGGACATGGAACAACAGACTGGTTCCAAATAGGAAAAGGAGTATGTCAAGGCTGTATATTGTCATCCTGTTTATTTAACTTATATGCAGAGTACATCATGAGAAACGCTGGACTGGAAGAAACACAAAATATCAATTACCTCAGATACGCAGATGACACCACCATTAGGGCAGAAAGTGAAGAGGAACTAAAAAGCCTCTTGATGAAGGTGAAAGTGGAGAGTGAAAAAGTTGGCTTAAAGCTCAACATTCAGAAAACGAAGATCATGGCATCCGGTCCCATCACTTCATGGGAAATAGATGGGGAAACAGTGGAAACAGTGAAAAACTTCATTTTGGGGGGCTCTGGGAGATCCAACCAGTGCATTCTGAAGGAGATCAGCCCTGGGATTTCTTTGGAAGGAATGATGCTAAAGCTGAAACTCCAGTACTTTGGCCACCTCATGCGAAGAGTTGACTCATTGGAAAAGACTCTGATGCTGGGAGGGATTGGGGGCAAGAGGAGAAGGGGATGACAAATGATGAGATGGCTGGATGGCATCACTGACTCGATGGACGTGAGTCTGAGTGAACTCTGGGAGTTGGTGATGGACAGGGAGGCCTGGCGTGCTGTGATTCATGGGGTCGCAAAGAGTCGGACACGACTGAGCAACTGATCTGATCTGATACTTAAATCCATGACTACCTAAAATCAAAGTTTCAGGAACTTAGCTACTATGTCAAATTACTCATTATTTATGTTTGACACATTATTGTAGAAATGGGATGGAGTGTTTTCACATTATCACCACCATCACCATCATCAATACTGCCACTAGCACCTTTCACTCTGTTATCCTTAGCTCCAGGTATCCTAAAATATTTCATTCTCTCTTTTTAAAAAATGTCCTTTTTAAAATTAACATATATTTATGTATTAGTATGTATATATTAGTATGTATGTATTTAGTTAATATATACTATGCATGTATACTATTAATATATATAATTACATATGTATGTATAACACATCATATATATTATCTAAATTACAGAAATGTCAAAAGTGTACATACAGCTTGAGGAATTTTCACACAGTATTAATATCCATGTAGCCACATCCCATATTATAAAACAGAATTGAAAACTCCATCATGCCCTTCCCCCATAATTAGCCCTTCTCTTTCTTAAAGGAAACCACTAGTCACTCAATCATTATATGTTCTATGTCTTATTTATTTTTGAACTTTATATAAATAGAACCATGACTTACATAGTCTTCCTTTTTTATTCAAAATCTGATTGTTTTTGCTTAATATTATATTTGTGAATTTTTTTTAAGTTCTGGCATATAACAGTAGTTCATTCATTTTCACTGATGCATAGTCTCACACTGTACAAATTAAATACTTTTTTTCTTATTGAGTTTAGATCAACATGTAGGTTGTTTCATATTTTGGGCTCTTAAAATCAATGCTACCATAGCATTTTCTGCAGATATCTTTTGGTACATTGGTATTGGTTTTCCTGAGTTTATACTTAGAAATTTTGGTCAGAGTGTATCCAGCTTTGCTAAATATCACTCAACAGTTGTCAAAACATGGTTATACCAATCTACTACCCACCTCCACTTGCACGGTATTAAAATTTTCATTGGTTCGCATCCTTACCAGCTCTTGTTATTGTCAGTCATTTTAATCTTAATCTTTCTTATGGAGGTATATCTTTTCTCATTTTCTATTCAATTATCTTTTAAATATTTCCTCTGCATTTGTTATACCCATTTAAATGGATAGAGAATGAGTTACTGGAACTGACAAAAAAAAAAAAAAAAACACACAACAGAGCAAGGTTTTATTAAAAGGGTTAGGCAGATGTTGGATGAAGGTTTTAGTAATCTAGCAACCAAATCCAAGTAGAGTAATCTAAATTTGTGGACATTGCTGTGCCTTTATAATCATCCTGAACTGTATAAGCATAGAGGATATCTGAAGATAAATGTCCCAGAAAACATCTAGAGAATGAGAAGCAAAGCATGAATAGCTTGTATCACCTAAAGCAATATATGACCTTGTAGCCTAAACAGTATTTTTCCCCAAAAGGCTACATCTCTTTATATGGGTAACAGAGAATTGTGGAATTTTTTTTTAATTTATTTTAATTGGAGGCCAATTACTTTACAATATTGTAGTGGGTTTTGCCATACATTGACATGAATCAGTCATGGGTGTACATGTGTTCCCTATCCTGAACCCCCCTTCCACCTCCCTCCCTAATGGCGAGCTCTTGCCTTAGCTCTCACAACACATGAAAGAATTTTAAACCAAAGGTCATCTTTGTAATACAAATCCTAACTACAGTATCCATCAAACCCAACTACCTAAAATTTCAAGAATCTTCACTAGTTTGTAGCACCCTTTGTCATATCAGTGTATTTGTATTTTATTCTATGAACAATGGGTTTTTGTTTCAAGACTTTAAAGATCATATTTTCCATCCTAGGTTTCATGAAGGCAGAACAATTTAGTTAAAAGCATTAGTGCTAGACATCCAAACGAATATATAAATAAGATCTACTTGTGTACCTTCCCTCAAAACCTGTCCTCTTATGGATTTTACCAGTCTTCACTCACTGTAGTTTCAACCATATTTGACGATTTAGTCTCTTTCATGAACTTCTGTGGTTGTTTTTCATTTTTATTTATCACCAACATGTAAAATTCCACTATTGAATTTCTACTTTTTTCTTGCACCACAGATTTTATGGCTTTTTTTTATGGTACCGAACACCTTAGCCTTTAATTTCCTTTGCTGGCATTGTGCCATTTTATAGACTTCTACCCCTGGGTGAATATAGGATTCAAGAAGCCTTTTATCTCTTATTCACATCCCACCATACTCTCTAACATTTATTCTCAAATTGGTTTTCCATGTCAGTAAACAAAACATAGAGATGACAATTTGAGTGAAAGATTAAAAAGATGAACAGCATTCCATTTTTAGTTTTCTGGAGATATTTTGTGCTGCAGTCATGGGCTTTCATTATTCAAGAAAAATTAAGATTTATAAAACCACACTCCATCTAATCGAATGGGCATAGTGTCGGCAAATGTAGATTTATGAAATAAAAGATAAAGATACATTTTTCTTTGGCTCATAGAATGGCTGTTCAAATGATAATAAGCTAGAATTATCATTTTAAAAGATCTCTTATTATTTTACTGTAAAATTACAGCAGCTACTTAAAATTTTTTTTTCTCTCAGAGAAAAAGGAACCGTCATTATACTTACTGAGAATTTTTTTACTTAAAATAACGAAGGTAACCCTTCTTTCATGTTATAAAATAAGGAACAGATTTATAAACACCTATATACAAGCATTTGATACATCAAGGTATATTACACAGATTCATAACTTCAAAATTATAAAGCCTATTTCTTTAAAAAAAAATAAGCACAGACAAAAAGTTTAACAGGATTTCTCTAAAGTTTAATTTCAACTTCAGTACTTGGTTTGACTTCCCTGGTTGTTCAGATGGTAAAGCATCTGTCTAGAATGTGGGAGATCCAGGTTCGAACCCTGGGTTGGGAAGATCCCCTGGATAAGGAAATGGCAATCCACTCCTGTACTATTGCCAGGAAAATCCCAAGGACGGAGGGGCCTGGTAGGCTACATTTCATGGGGTCACAAAGAGTTGGACACGACTGAGCGATTTCACTTCACTTCACTTGGTTTGAAAATTAAACCTCAACAATGAGCAACTTCTGTTTTTTATTGGTTTCTCTTTCAGCTTTAGATCTATACCACATGATCAAATAGTCTCACCTCATGCAAAAATATGAAATTATTTTTACATGTAAAAGGGTAATTGTAAAACTTTGCTCATGGCTTCTTTTTCATGATTTTCTACCTTTAAGCTAATGTGTAAATAATATTCATGCATAACTGTCTTGCTTCCTATATAAAACCCTATTATTACTCTTATCTAGAAGCCTACTTTCTACTAAAAGTGGCATTAGGGCAATTTTAAAATTTCTGAAATAGTCATTTAATCGTCATAATCTGATGTTTCTGAGATTTTATTCCTGGTTTAAGATCTTGGCATTAGGTATAATTCTGTTGCATCCTTAATTATCAGAAAAGTTACATGACTAGAGTCCATAAAACCCTCGTCTATTGTTCTTCCCATTTCTAAATCTTCAATGCCTTCTTTCTCCACCAGAAGTTGAAATATGTCTCTTTCATCCAGAATTGTTCTTCCTTTCTCATCCATTACCTTAGCACTAGAGTTATCTTAGGGATTCCCTGGTAGCTCAGCTGGTAAATAATTCGCCTGCAATGCAGCAGACCCCGGTTGGATTCCTGGGTTGGGAAGTTCCCCTGGAGAAGGAATAGGCTACCCATTCCAGTATTCCTGGACTTCCCTGGTGGCTGACATGGTAAAGAATCCACCCGCAATGTGGCAGACCTGGGTTCAATCCCTGGGTTGTATAGGGGAGATCCCTTGGAGAAGGGAAAGGCTACTCACTCCAGTATTCTTGCCTGGAGAATCCCATGGACAGAGGAGCCTGGCAGGCTACAGTCTGCAGAGTTGCAAAGAGTGGGACATGATTGAGTGATTAAGCACAGCACAGAGTTATCTTTTCAGACAGTATTAGCAGCATGGGCTTCAGAATTACTCAGTTGTAGATATGACTAGTTCTGCCACTTTCTTGCCGTGAGCCTGAAATGTTTGCATCTTATATAATCTCTCTGAGCCTTGGTTTGCAGTTTTGGGAAATGGGCCTGATAATGACACTTAACTCAAATTGTTGAGAGGATTAACCAAGCTCAGAGAATTTAACTGTTTACCACACAAGTTGTGTGTGTGTGTGTGTGTGTGTGTGTGTGTGTGTGTGCATGCACATGGTCACTCAGTTGTGTCGGACTCTTTGCAATCCCATGAACTGTAGCCTGCCAGGCTCTTTTTCCATGGAATTTTTCAGGCCAGAATACTGGAGTGGGCTGCTATTTCCTACTCCAGGAAATGGAGTAGGAATCTTCCCAACCTAAGAATCAAACCTGAGTCTCTTGAATCTCCTGCATTGGCAGGTGGATTCTTCACCACTGTTCCACCTACTATCTGCTACATCAGATCAGATCAGTCGCTCAGTCATGTCCAACTCTTTGCCACCCCATGAATCGCAGCAGGCCAGGCCTCCCTGTCCATCACCAACTCCCGGAGTTCACTCAGACTCACGTCCATCGAGTCAGTGATGCCATCCAGCCATCTCATCCTCTGTCGTCCCCTTCTCCTCTTGCCCCCAATCCCTCCCAGCATCAGAGTCTTTTCCAATGAGTCAACTCTTCGCATGAGGTGGCCAAAGTACTGGAATTTCAGCTTTAGCATCATTCCTTCCAAAGAAATACCAGGGCTGATCTCCTTCAGAATGGACTGGTTGGATCTCCTTGCAGTCCAAGGGACTCTCAAGAGTCTTCTCCAACATTACAGTTCAAAAGCATCAATTCTTCGGTGCTCAGCCTTCTTCACAGTCCAACTCTCACATCCATACATGACCACTGGAAAAACCATAGCCTTGACTAGATGGACCTTTGTTGGCAAAGTAATGTCTCTGCTTTTGAATATGCTATCTAGGTTGGTCATAACTTTCCTTCCAAGGAGTAAGCATCTTTTAATTTCATGGCTGCAGTCACCATCTGCAGTGATTTTGGAGCCCAGAAAAATAGTCTGACACTGTTTCCACTGTTTCCCCATCTATTTCCCATGAAGTGATGGGATCACATGCCATGATCTTTGTTTTCTGAATGTTGAGCTTTAAGCCAACTTTTTCACTCTCCACTTTCACTTTCATCAAGAGGCTTTTTAGTTCCTCTTCACTTTCTGCCATAAGGGTGTTTCATCTGCATATCTGAGGTTATTGATATTTCTCCCGGCAATCCTGATTCCAGCTTGTGTTTCTTCCAGTCCAGCGTTTCTCATGATGTACTGTGCATATAAGTTAAATAAACAGGATGACAATATACAGCCTTGACGTACTCCTTTTCCTATTGGAACCAGTCTGTTGTTCCATGTCCAGTTCTAACTGTTGCTTCCTGACCTGCATACAGGTTTCTCAAGAGGCAGATCAGGTGGTCTGGTATTCCCATCTCTTTCAGAATTTTCCACAGTTTATTGTGATCCACACAGTCAAAGGCTTTGGCATAGTCAATAAAGCAGAAATAGATGCTTTTCTGGAACTCTCTTGCTTTTTCCATGATCCAGCGGATGTTGGCAATTTGAGCTCTGCTTCCTCTGCCTTTTCTAAAACCAGCTTGAACATCTGCTACTTATGCTTAAAAGCAGAAGCACTTGTTTATAGTTTTGTTCAACTGTCTCTGCCAAGAAACCATAGGTTTCTTGCCTTTCTTAACTTTAATAAGTATGATTGAGCTGGTATAGATGAAGAGCTCAAAAGATGATTTTATCACAATTGTGTGCAATTCAACTAAATAATAAGGTTCACTTCACTGTTCTGTATTTCTATTCTTAACCCTACTGAAACTACATCTTCATGGCAGTTGTTACTGCCTTCTTCTTTGAATTCTCTCTAACTGGTGAACCCTGTTCTTGTTAATGATATTGTTTCTGAGATCATTTATGTTATGGCCTGTATAGAATGGGCAATGATATTGTTTGGATTCAACTGATATTTCCTAATATGTACTCACCAAGCATTAGCCATGTAAGTGGAACTAAACCTATCACTGAATTTAGCCCAACTTTTCAGTTGTAACAACTCACAATTTATAAGTCTGAGTTCTACACTGCCCTTGCATTTTATCAATCTTTTCTTCCATGTAATTTACTTTAGCATTCTAATGAATGGCCAGAGTTAGATCAATTCTTTATATAATATATGAATTATTCCTCCAAAATGGCTACACTTCTTATAAAGCCAAGTGATAGGAAATTCACTACCTCCTAAGACTTGCTTTTTTTAATTTGTCCATAAAGCTTTACTTTATTGAGCTTTCTGCATCAAAAATATTCTTATAATTCTAATCCTATCTTTTCAGTCCAAGACAGGCAAGCATAATTCATCCCTAAATAAATATTTTCAACTATTTAAGTGTAGCTTTTGCATACTCCCTAAAACTATCTCACAGAAAGATTTTTTCTTTTCTTTTCTACTATGTTTTGTGAACTTTAATCTTGGATTCTCTAAATGATAATCTTTGGACAAGTTGAATCTTTCTGTGTCTTTATTAAAAATCCATAACCAAACCTAACAGCAATATGGCCTGTCCAACATTGTGACAAATATTCTCTAGGCACCAAAGTTCTAGATCAACTTAAGGCCTATTCAGTAGTCTGTGAGAGTTGGATTTTGATAAAATTGCCATAACTAGAACCTTCCTGGGTAGAGCAGTGGTAAAGAATCTGCCTGCCAATGCAGGAGACATGGGTTTAATCCCTGGGCTGGTAAGATCTCCTGGAGAATGAAATGGCAACCCACTCCAATATTCTTGCCTTGGAAATCCCATGGACAAGGGGTCTGGTGGATTACAGTTCACGGGGTCACAAAAAATCAGATATAACTGAGCACGCACATGCAGAAACTTAACACTTTTTGTTATTTGCTTCTGCTATTCATTCATCTCTCCCACCTTGAAGCTACCAGACTGTTTTAGCAGATTTTTCCCCCCCTATTAAATTTCACTGCTAATTTCTGACTCATGTTTCCAGCCAAGGTATTTTTCGATTCTGACTTGGTCAGAATATGAAATAAAATCATTTTCCTTCACACTGTATCAAACATTTAGTATCTACCTTTGGAATTATTTCTCATTCCAAATTCGTAGCCAAATTTGTCATTGTTTATGACATTTGCAAAACCACAGTGCCTTTTCTGAAACATCTCTCCCTTTTCATCCAAAAATGCACTCCAAGATTTCCAAATGTCAAGATAATAAGGTAAATGTCTGATTTTAAAATATTTTTTGTGGTGTTTAATCACCAAATTGTGTCCAACTCTTTAGATCTACATATATGTGTTTATAATCTGAAAAATTTAATGCTGTTTTCCATCCCATTTACACCATAACTCCTTTCATGTTCCATGAAAGTATATACATTAACAAGTTGTTGTTGTTGTTGTTTATGCCCATGTATATGTTAGGAAGATGTATATTTTATAGGGAAAAAATGGTTATTTATCTTTTTAAAATTGTTTTAATTATTCTATTAAAAGAATTTTTAAAACTCGACTGACTGCATTATTGACTAATTGCATTTTGTATAACTGCTATATTGTCCATAATTTATAAACGCTTAAATTTCAATCAGTAACAAATTCCTGAGTTAGTGGGTTTTTAAGTAGAAATCCAGGGACATGGGGTATTGTTATCTTAGCAAACATTTAGCTTTTTACTATCTCCATAGTTATTTCTTTTCCAGATTGTCATCTAACAGGAATCTACACAGCATACAGTCTTTTCAGATTGTCTTCTTTCACTTAGCAATATGTATTAAGATTCCTTCATGTCTTTTCATGGCTTGAGAGCTCATTGCTTTTTATTACTGAAAAATATTTCATTGCATGAATGTACCTGGTTGATGCATTCAATACTGAAGAACATCTTCAGTGCTTCCAAATTTCAAAAGTTACAAATAAAGCTGCTATAAAATTTATCCACAGGTTTTTATGTAGACATACATTTTCAACTTATTTAGGTAAATATCAAGTTGCTGGATCCTGTGGTAAGATAATGTTGCCAAATTGTCTTCTAAAGTAGTTTACCATTTTTATTCCCACTAGCAATCAACAGTAATTCTGATTCTCCACATCCTCACCAGCATTTGGTATTGTCAGAATTTTAGATTTTAGCCATTCTAATAAGTATATAGTAGTATCTCATGGTTGTTTTAATGTGCACTTCCCTAATGACATATGATGCTATGTTGAGCATCTTTTTATATACTTATTTGCCACCTGTATATCAACTTCACTTTCACATTTCACTTTCATGCATTGGAGAAGGAAATGGCAACCCACTCCAGTGTTCTTGCCTGGAGAATCCCAGGGACCGGGGGCCTGGTGGGCTGCCATCTATGGGGTCAACAGAGTCGGACATGACTGAAGCGATTTAGCAGCAGCACCATATCTTCTCTAATCAAGTGCCTCTTTAGATTTATGCCCCTTTATAAATTGGGTAATTTGTGTTCTCATCATGTGCTGTGCTTAATAGCTCAGTCCTATCGAACTCTTTGCAACCATATAGACTACTGTAGCCTACCAGGCTCCTCTGTGCAATGGAGTTCTCCAGGAAAAGAATACTGGAATGGGTTACCATGCCCTCCTGCCCTCCTCCAAGGGATCTTCGCAATCCAGGGGTCAAACCCAGGTCTCCCACATTGAAGGAGGATTGTTTACCATCTGAGCCACCAGGGAAATCCATTCTTATCATAGGTTTATAATTTTTTTAAGATAAAAACTGAAGGCAAAATCCTTTCTAAATCATGCTATCAGTAGTATTGGTCTGTCCTTCCTCGAAATGCTTTTAAAATTCTACACATACTTCTACCCCAGCCATATGTGTTTCCAGGCACAGAAGTATCCCATACACAATTTTGAGTGGATGATCTCACTGAATTCAGCTGAAGCAATCTCTATGGCTAGTTGTCTAAGATATTGTCTCAAACATGTGGTAAAATTTCCTGTTTTAGAAACTGAAGAGCAACAATTGACAGTTTTTCAGAAAGAATAAAACGTGTTTTATCAGATATTTTAAAAATAATTGGTTCTTTGTGTTTGATTCTTTGTCTGATTTCTTAACAGTTGGAATACCTGAGAGTTATATGCTAGCTACATCATTCATGAAAAATCTATTCCCTTTGACCTGAGGCTTTACCAAGTATCAGGATAAAGCAAGGTTTACGCACCTATTGATCAGGTCCAGCTACTCAGTAGTAAATTGTAATGAGGGGATGTGAAGACAGTAGTAGAATCATATTGATGTTTTCAGTAAACAAACATCCAATTCAGTAAACAAAGTACTATTATTAGTTTAATTCACATGTATAAACATATTTACACACATGTATATATATGTACAAATTCAGTTCAGTTCAGTTGCTCAGTCATGTCCAACTCTTTGTGACCACATGAACTGCAGCACGCCAGGCTTCCCTGTCCATCATCAACTCCCAGAGCTTACTCAAACTCGTGTTCATTGAGTTCGTGATGCCACCCAACCATCTCATCCTCTGTTGTCCCCTTGTCTTCCTGCCTTCAATCTTTCCCAGCATCAGGGTCTTTTCTAGTGAGTCAGTTCTTTGCATCAGGTGGCCAAAGTATTGGAGTTTCAGCTTTAGCATCAGTCCTTCCAATGAACACCCAGGACTGGTCTCCTTTAGGAAGGACTGGTTGGATCTCCTCGCTGTCCAAGGGACTCAAGAGTCTTCTCCAACATCACAGTTCAAAAGCATCAATTCTTCGGGACTCAGCTTTCTTTATAGTCCAACTCTCACATCCATACATGACCACTGGAAAAACCATAGCCTTGACTAGACAGACCTTTGTTGGCAAAGTAATGTCTCTGCTTTTGAATATGCTATCTAGGTTGGTCATAGCTTTCCTTCTAAGGAGTAAGCATCTTTTAATTTCATGGCTACAATCACCATCTGCAGTGATTTTGGAGCCCAAAAAATAAAGCCTCTCACTGATTCTATTGTTTCCCCATCTATTTGCCATGAAGTGATGGGACCAGATTCCATGATCTTCGTTTTCTGAATGTTGAGTTTTAAGCCTACTTTTCCACTCTCCTCTTTCACTTTCATCAAGAGGCTCTTTAGTTCTTCTTCGCTTTCTGCCATAAAAGTGGTTTCATCTGAATATCTAAGGTTATTGATATTTCTCCCAGCAATCTTGATTCCAGCTTGTGCTTCATCCAGTCCAGCATTTCTCATGATGTACACTGCATATAAGTTAATTAAGCAGGGTGACAATATACAGCCTTGACATACTCCTTTCCTGATTTGAAACCAGTCTGTTGTTCTATGTCCATTTCTAACTGTTGCTTCTTGATCTGCATACAGACTTCTCAGGAGGCAGGTAAGGTGGTCTGGTATTCCCATCTCTTTAAGAATTTAAAGGAATTTAAGAATGTACAAATTGGGGAATGGGAAAATAAAGATGAACTTAGCAAACTTTCCATATGCTTTTATCTGACCCAGAATTTACTTCTCTATATTCACTCTTTGGAAATTATCATACATACTCACAATTAACCACATATATATATATATATATATTTTTTTTAATTACAAAATAAATGGAAATAAGTAACCAGCAATACAGTCATATGAAATGTCATCCACTAGATAGATAGATACAGGCATTACACATCAACATAAAGAGATCTCAAAAATACTGTTAGATGAAAATTCAAATTGTAACATGATATGTACACCATTATATGATTTTTTTACAAAGTGACAATCAATATATTTACCTATATATATGAATATCTGCTGCAAAATGTGTATTAAAAATGGACTGGCAAAATGTAGATCATATTCTAACTAGCATTTGCCTAAGTGGAACTATGATTGAAAAATATTTAAAAGAAAACTTTATGCTTAAATTTTGTGTGTCAATTTTTAAACTTTCTAAATTTAACATTACCAGATATTAGGATTTTGATAAGCATGAGTGAAGTGAGTGAAGTCGCTCAGTCATGTCCAACTCTTTGTGACCCCATGGACTGTAGGAGCCTACCATGCTCCTCTGTCCATGGGATTTTCCAGGCAAGAGTACTGGAGTGGGTTGCCATTTCCTTCTCCAGAGGATCTTCCCAATGCAGGGATCGAACCTGGGTCTCCCACATTGTAGGCAGATGCTTTACTGTCTGAGCCACCTGATACAGATATCTGCTATATTGTTTCTCAATTAATTATAAATTTTAACTACCAATGTAAATATTTTTAGGGAGACTTCTAATTTCACTCAGTTTCATAGGCAATAAAACTTGTTTAGAAAACAGACTATTACATTAGCTGGAAGCACCTCAGTGGAAAGAGAATAAACATAAAAATATTCGTATCAGCTCAAGGGAATGTAGCCACAGATCCAAAGACTAGGAGTCAAGCAGAGGGCACCATGGAACCCAGAAATAATAAGATATGCTGGAATGTGCTTTATTATATATGGGACTCTGGACAGGGACTTCTACCTACTTGGATTTTTCTCTCCTCCTTTCTTTCTCTTTTTCTTTCTGAATGGTGAGCAATATATTAGAAACTAAAAATGAGACACATTTTATTTCAGATTTCCTTAAGTTGAAGTGGCCATCTGACCCAATATTGGTCAATGAGATGTGAGAGAAAATCCAGACCAGGATAGCTGCCCCTATTTGTATATGTTCAAGATGGCCTACATCTCCAACAGACAGTGGGAGATGTCTATATCCACATAAATTGACCAACACAAATTGGGGGAGAATAAATTTTCTGGAATGAAAATCAAGGTACATCTTTGGAAAAGGTTTCTGAGAAGGCAACTTACAAGGCTCATTATAACAGAGAAGCAAGGATTGGTTATGTGACATCAAAGTTCATATTCTTTAAAATTAGTCTATTTGGCTTCAGGCTTTCTTATGGAGGGTGGAGGTCATTTCTCTTTAGGTTACCTAAACCACTGTGCAGGAATTTTCAGAGCCTTTAGCAGTGCATATTTGTACAAATACTGTTTCCATATTTCTCTCTTTTCCAAAACCCTGTCCTTTCTCCCTAGGACATATTGCCTTTCAGTCAGACCATCCTTCAGCAGTCTGGGTCACGTGAGTACAGTTCATATGTAATGCCAAACAAGTCAACAGACTAGCTGTCAGACCTTCACGGGAAACAATATTAGCCTTGTCTGTTCATACTGAGAGCAGAATGGAAGTGACACAAATAAAATGTAATGGGATAAAGGATATTGCTCAATGCACAGTAACAAGAAATAGTTGGTTGACAATTTTTTTTCTCTCCTCACTACTTTTCAATACACTAGTTTATAATTTCTACATAGTGTTCATTAATTAAGTACTTACACAATGTTGAACACACAGTAGGAGCGCTAGAAGCACATTTGTAATGAATGAATAAGTGAATGGATTAACTAAATCCAATTCAGTAAGTCAAAGAACTTATACTTAGAAATGCAGAATCTCAAGGTTGGAAAATAACCTTAAGTTAAAAGTTATCTGATCCACCTATTTTTCATAAATATGAATCCACTCCATGGAGTTCCTTATGTGTAGTTATTATTAGTGTGATGATAGGTGAATATGTCTGGACAGGAAGTTCATGACCATTAATTCCAAAGACATACACATATTTGAGTTTCTGATATTAAAGGATAAGAACAAAAATAAATAAATAAATAAATAAAAAGAATAATAACAGTCCTGTTGCATCCACCTACTGAACTCCTGTAAGACAAATTATAGGAATTAGAGGAAGTATTAAGAAGATTAATAAGTAAATGCTATTGCTTCTGGATCTATAACATGTCATATGCCTAGATAACTATTAATATGTGACACAATTTTAAGTAACATTATTTAAAGATTTAACATTCTTATTGTCCTTAATATGGTTCTTCTCTCTCAACAAATTGTATTTTCAACATTTAAAGAATAGTTAAAAGGAAACTGATACACATTTGGGTGTATGGACAAAATCCCTTCTCATTTTAATACTTCAATGTTATACCATCAAGTAGGTATCACTATATTCAACCCTCAGGAGAAACATATGGAAGACTTTAAGTAACATGCTCAGGTCCCACAGCAGCCAAGTTGTGGAAATGGCACTTGAACTTGTATCTATAAGGCTAGAAAGTCCATGTTTTATGCTGACATCCACTGCCTTCCAGCTATGTTTATCATTTCATGTCTAAACTGCATCTGGAAAAAAATAAATCTAGAGATATTCTTGGCAAAGGATTCATTTGATAAAACACACATGCCATTGGTTCTTCTCTAACATTTAACATTTGTGATACTGTTTGCTGAAAGAAGAGAAATGCTAAGACTCGAGACCAAATGTTTACTGAGAAGATTATTCTTGATGGCCTTCTGCTTAAAAGTTTAAAATTAAAAATAGAACACTATTCACTGTTTGTCCCCTGCCAAACTGTGTGGGAGCAGCAACACAGATTGCAGGGCAAAGCTTCCCAAGTGCCACACTCAGCAATACATCTTCCTTTGCCCCCAGTGTTAACATTCTCTTTCCCTTTCTTTCAGAACAGAAAATAGTAACTAATAGCTTTAACAGCTGCTACTTCCATCACTTTAACTGCGAATAAACTCAGTTTTTCTTTCATCCTTCAAAATCTACACACCATGGATGGTCACCTACGGTTGTACGGAGTCCTGGAACAGTTGCTTTGAGGGTACTAGTGCTTCCCAAAATAGGTCTCATCACAAAAATGATAAATAGCAGTAGAGGAGCAAGGCTAGGATCTTAGGAGACTGTAAATAGGTTCCTTGGCTTTCTGAATGTAGTTTGGACCTCTCACCTTGAGGGAAAATGATTGCAGTTGTATTAAGCTCTAGGAGTAAATGAAAGTACTCTTTTCTCCTCTGACAGACCATGGAAAGCAGGAGGAAGCTTTTGCCTGGGGAGGAGGTGAAATGAAATAAAATATTTGCTTTTCTCTTGATCTATTTAGATAGGAAGAAATGCATGTGTTTGTGGAGGGCATCCTCATTGATTCTGGAATCAGATGTGTTGGTTTGTTATGTAGGCAGGAGGGTATATTGGAATGAGCTCTGAAAATGGGCACAGACAGGCCTGGGTTCATCTCCACCTCTGTCACTCTGCTGTCTGCGTGATCTAAGACATGTGGCAAAAGTACTCTAAAACTTAGTTTTCCCAGTTGTAACATGAGGTAGAATTAGCCCACCTTGCAGAATTCCCATGAGAATAGAGTTGCCAGATTTAGTAAATAATAATATAAAGCTCATAATTAAATCTGAATTTCAGATAAACTGCAATACTTTTTTTAATATATGTATATTCAAAATATTGCATGGACCATACTAATAGTAACAATTATTGTTTATCTGAAATTCAAATTTAACTGGGTGCCCTGTATTTTATCTGGCAACCTCACTGGAAAAGTAAGAAAAGCACCTACTAGTACAACACTTGACCTGGATATGTTGCCCAGTAGAATCTACTTTCCTCTCTACCTCCTTTATTTTAGTTTCATGTTTCACACAAGGACTCAGTTTTAGCTGTCAAAATGAGTTATTCAGTTCAGTTCAGTCACTCAGTCATGCCTGACTCTTTGCAACCCCATGAATCGCAGCACGCCAGGCCTCCCTGTCCATCACCTACTCCCGGAGTTCACTCAAACTCATGTCCATGCAGTCAGTGATGCCATCCAGCCATCTCATCCTCTGTCGTCCCCTTCTCCTCCTGCCCCCAATCCCTCCCAGCATCAGAGTCTTTTCCAATGAGTCAACTCTTTGCATGAGGTGGCCAAAGTACTGGAGTTTCAGCTTTAGCATCATTCCTTCCAAAGAAATACCAGGGCTGATCTTCAGAATGGACTGGCTGGATCTCCTTGCAGTCCAAGGGACTCTCAAGAGTCTTCTCCAACACCACAGTTCAAAAGCATCAATTCTTCAGCACTCAGCTTTCTTCACAGTCCAACTCTCACATCCATATATAACCACTGGAAAAACCATAACCTTGACTAGACGGACCTTTGTTGGCAAAGTAATGTCTCTGCTTTTCAATATGCTATCTAGGTTGGTCATAACTTTCCTTCCAAGGAGTAAGCGTCTTTTAATTTCATGGCTGCAGTCACCATCCGCAGTAATTTTGGAGCCCCCAAAAATAAATTCTGACACTATTTCCACTGTTTCCCCATCTATTTGCCATGAAGTGATGGGACCAGATGCCATGATCTTCGTTTTCTTAATGTTGAGCTTTAAGCCAACTTTTTCACTCTCCATAGCTCCGGCGGCTGCGACGGCGCACATAGCACGGGGCCGAGAGGAGCTACCCCATGTCTGAGGTCAGGGGCAGAAGCTGGGAGGACCCCATGCCCAAGGAGCAGCGGCCAAGAGGAGTTACCCCACATCCGAGGTCAGGGGCAGCGGCCAAGAGTACCAGGCTGCAGCGGTGCAGGAATGGCCGAGAGGAGCTACCCCATGTCCGAGGTCAGGGGCAGCGGCTGGGAGGAGCAACCCCAGTCCAAGGAGCGGTGGCTGCGCTGGTGCAAGAGGGCCTAGAGGAGCTATTCCACATTCAAAGTCAGGAGGGGTGGCGGTGAGGAGATACCCCTCATCCAAGGTAAGGAGCAGCGGCTGCATTTTGCTGGTGCAGCCATGAAGAAATACCCCACGCCCAAGGTAAGAGAAATGAGTTATTAGACTGGTGCAAATGTAATTGCGGTTTTGGACCATGAATTTTAAATCCTTACAAATAGGCTCAAACAGACCTTTATTAATCAAAATAGGAATGATTATAATCACCACATTTTTGCCAATGAGATATGTTTGTTTATTCCTGTAGCATAAAAATCTGTGCTTCAGATTTGACGAACTCTTGGAAAGCATTTTCTGCTTCCTGCTGGTTGTGGAAAGGTTTTCCCTGCAAAAAGTTGTCAAGATGCTTGAAGAAATGGTAGTCAGTTGGCAAGAGGTTAGGTGAGTATGGTGGATAAGGCAAAACTTTGTAGCCCAATTTGTTCAACTTTTGAAGCATTCTATAACGTGTTATCGGGCATTGTTATGGAGAATTGAGCCCTTTCTGTTGACCAATGCTGGCTGCAAGTGTTGCGGTTTTCAATGCATCTCATCCATTTGCTGAGCATACTTCTCAGATGCAATGGTTTCCCTGGGATTCCAAACACTGTAGTGTATCAGACTGACAACAAACCATCAAACAGTGACCATAAACATTTTTGGTAGAAGTCTGCCTTGCTTTGGAGCCTCTTCCAGTCCAATCACTGAACCAGTTGTATACAATCCACTTTTCATCACACATCACAATCATATTGAGAAATTGTCTGTTGTTCAAAATGACAATTCTTTTGATTTGCAGTCAGCTCATAAAGCACTCCCTTACCAAATTTTTTCACTTCTCCAATTTGCTTCAAATGCCAAACAGTCATAGAATGGTTGACATTGAGTTCTTCAGCCACCTCTTGTGTAGTTGTAAGAGGATCAGTTTCAGTGACTGCTCTCAATTAGTCGTTGTCAGCTTCCGATGGCCAGCTGCTGTGCTCCTCATCTTCAAGGCTCTCTCACCTCCTTTGCAAAACTTCTTGAACCACCACTGCACTGTACGTTCATTAGCAGTTCCTGGACCAAATGAGTTGTTGATGTTGCGAGTTGTCTGCACTGCTCTACAATCCATTTGAACTTGAATAAGAAAATGACTCAAATTGCAAATTTTTGTCTAACATCATATCCATAGTATAAAATATATATAAAATACACAGCAAGTAGTAAGTCATTAGGAAAAAAAAAAAAAACATAAAGCGAGAAATACCCATTAAAGTGATGTATAACATAACCACACTTAAGAATTTATTCCAATATAAAAAAGCAAAGGTCAACAATGCAAAACCACAGTTACTTTTGCACCAACCTAATAAAATTCAATTTTGTTTCCTTTGAAGCCATACATTTGCAAAGCATCAAATGTTCTCCTGGATGAGGGCAAACAGGAATTTCTGCCTCCAACTGTCAAAGGTCCTGGAAAAGTTCAGGGTATCAAGGTTGAATCTTTCAATAACTGATTTAGGAAGTAAAATTAGCTTGTCAACTAGAAAATATAAATTAGTATTACTTGAATTTCTGTGGCACTATTTTCTGTAGAGACACAGATATTTACATTCATATCTCATTTGTACAACAAGGAAGGAGTAGAAAAGGGTACCTCTTCATTGCAAAGTTGAATAAGTTGAGGCACTGATTGATTTAGTGAATGACTGACTCCCCAAAGTCAGTCAGTCAGAAGTTAGTAAGAAAAAAATATTAAAGGTAAATTCCCTGGATTCTAACCAAATTTTATTTTTCTGTTTGACTTTACAAGATGAAGAACAGAATAAATAAGACAGAATATGGGGAAGTAACTGGAAACCATTAGGAAAAAAAGGCAGTAAATTAAAAATATTACTATATAGAAGCTAAGTATATTTGTCACAACTAAAGTCTATTTTCCATTATTTGAATATTAAAATCAAAAGCAAGTGAGCTGCATTTAAACAGCATTTAAATTATATTAATCTGCACAAAGTATGGTAGTATGAAATGTAGCCCTAATTTTCATTTTATAGATGAAGTCTAGCCTTCTATAAATGTATTACTAAATTCAATTAAAAAACATTCCATCTGCTACTAAAAATAACTTTGTTCTTATAAAGGATATTTATTAGAAAAGTATACTTTTATTTTAAAGGTTTACCTATTAAATGTAACAAACACTACAATATGTGTACATTTGATTTATCTACTACTTATAGGCAAGTTAATATAAGATTTTTGTTTTAACATCTTGATGTTGTAAAAAAGAATATCTAGAATCCTTAGTGGTCCTTAGATATCAGGATATATATATTTAGAATTTTAAATGGAGCTTGGTACATGTCCCAGTTTGTTTTCACTTCATTTTCATTTTTCCAGGTCCAAATGGCAGGTATCATTTATAATCTTTTTTTAAAAAGTACATGCAGGCTATAAATTATAGCCTTTTTAATGGTTTGGAGTTAGTCTCTATGCTTTTAAAAAGTGAATAAAACTAAATATATGAAATACATATAATTGCATATTGAATGTTACTAAGAAATCTTAAAAGTCCTCATCACACATATAAAATTTTAACTATGTATTGGAATTGATGTTAAATAGACTTATTTTGGTGATTATTTTGGAATATATATAAGCATCAAATAATTATACTGTACACCTGAAACTAATAATAATATGGCATTGAATGTCCATTATACATCAATTTGAAAAAAACATTTTGAAAGAATTCATCGTACATGGGAATTGGCATGATAAATTGAGATTTTAAAATGTCAGTCATGCTCTTCCAGGTATCTGCAATTATGCTGTGCTGCATTTTGAGAATTCACCATCATCTAGGTTTTTTAAGGAAATGAGGTAGTCAACAGTATTTCATTAATGCCAAACAATTGCTTTCAGTTTCTCTCTTTTTAAATCTAAATATTTCACCTTTCTATTTTTCTAAAGGCAGTGTGAGGCCCACAGGAGGAAGTCTATAGCTTTCATCTTGATTTATAGATACAATGATAAAAGTTTAGTCTCACAGCTTGTTGCCCCACTCCTCTGATAGAATGTAGCCTATGGCAATGTCCAAACACAGGTTATCCATAGCTGAATGTAATTTGATTCTAGTAAAAATAGCCTATAGTATGAACACTAAATTTAGGTTTAAGTTTCACAGAAAAATAAGAGTATTCCAATATGCAATATGTTTTCCAATTAATTCTATGACTAAAACCTTTGTTTTGCTCTGTTTTTCTCTTCAATCTTTATGAAGTTAAATTCATAGTACACAATGGTCAATATACAGTATAAGCATATTGATAGATGATCTAGTCTAGATCCAAAGATTATGACATTATTTCATCCAGAATACAGTTTTCTTGAATGGTCCACATCTGGTGTAGTCTGTTGTAGGGACAAGGTCTACAACTGTCTCACTCCATATTAAGTTTATAATTTAGTGTGGAAAATAGAAATAAAACATGCAAATTACAAATATTGAGCTAGGTTATAATGAGTAAGTGCAACATACTATGAAATAATTTAACTTAGTATCAGGAAAGACCTCTCTGAGGAACTAATATTTAATCTGAGTCTTTGAAAAAGGAGGAGTCACCCAGTCAAAGGGCAGAAGGAAGACTGCTCTTGAAAGAAGACTCTGAGGACTCCAAGATCCTCTGCAAAAGGATGTGGTGCTAAGCAAGATGAGGGTGGATTCTGCTGAAACTTGAAGGCTATTAAGTTGAACTTTAGTGAAGTCAAAGCAGGACAATGACAGATTGTCCTACAGAATTTCCCTTCTTTCCACTGTGGATAGAGAATACACTGAAGTTGGCAAGGATTGAAACAGGAGAACCAGTTTAGAAGCTTATTGGCACTGTACAATGGCAGTGGAAATAGAGACGGATGGATTGTTTAGAACATGTGTTGCGTTTCTTTCTCTAAATGAAAAAGTGAGTAGTAGAAACCTCCTTTGATCACCCTCAGAGAGGCCTGAAAAAAATATACTGGCAAACAAAACATAAAACACTCCAAAACAAATGATAATAAGTAAGAGATACAACTAATGTTTTAGCCTCTACAAAGACATCATAATTTCATATAGACAGACTGAGGTCCCTGTTCTCCTTAGCACATACTTCTGAACAACACTCTATAACCTCCATGTAATGATGTGTTTTCATGTTTGCCAACCCCACAAGGGCCTCTTAACTCATGCCTACCGTCCTCCTCTCCTGCTACCCAGATCTTTATATAGTACATTTCATGCACCAGATTTTCAACATGTGTGAATAGGTGGCATAAACGAGGGCCAGTCTCTATATCAAACAATTACAAAGAATGTGATTTAATGTGTGTGTGCTCAGTCGCACATCCATGTCCAACTCTTTACAATCCCAAGTGCAGCCCACCAGGCTCCTCTCCATGGAATTCTCCAGGCAAGAACACTGGAGTTGATTGTCATTTCCTACTCCAGGAAATCTTCCCAGCCCAGGGACTGAACCATCAGTGTGTCTCCTGCGTTGGCAAGTGCATTCTTTAGCACTGCACCGCCTGGGAAGCCCTGTGATTTAATGTGTGTGTGTGCTTAGTCGTTTCAGTCATGTCCGACTCTGCAACCTCAAACAAGTCCTATAAGGTGCAAACTCACTCATCTATGCAATCATCCTAAATTAGGATAAATATGTTATTCCACAAAAGGAACAAAGCACAGATATGGTATGGTAGCCTCGTGGGAACTTAACAAAAGATGATTACAAGATGTTTTGCAATGCTCAAAAATTGACCATTGTTTAAAAGATCAGCAAAGTGACTGTTTAAATTTTTTAAGGGTAAAGCGATGATCCAGATGATGGAAAAGTTATACAGTTAAATTTGATATGTTGTAGAAATACAATGTTTTCTTTAACCATTTAACCATGTGCGCTGCCATTTGCTTGGATTTTTATTAACTCTAAGTCATAAAAATTATTGACTCAGAAAATATTCAAACTATAAAGAGATACTATCAATGAACTTCAGATGAAACTTTGTTACTGAAACTTATTTCTAAAGAAGCAATCTATACAATTCCCCATTTCATAACAGAAAGCCATCCTACATCCATGGTAAAAATCTTATGTTTTAAAAGCAATTCCATTCCCAGATAACTAAACATATTTTAATTTCTCAATTAAAATTCATATTTTAACTATCATCTCTAAAAATATTTTTAAAGTATATAAATCTTATTTAATGTTTTAGTTCGGCTTTACAGAATAAATACAAAGTCAAATGAATATAAATATATTTTTAGATTATATATTTAAAATAAAGTCAATCTGAAGAGATCTTTGTTTCAGCACATACAATTGTTTGTCTATTATAAAAAGGAGCAACAATTACTTGCACTTTAACCCTTTAACCTTAATATTTCTCCTTCATATTATGAAGTAAAAAAGCAATATATATATGCATATATATGGCAAAATTTGTACATCACCATATATATTTAGTTTACTAAGTACTTATTTTCAGATAAAAAAAAATGTCAACATTAAAAAATTTAAACTAAATCAGCTGATGTGCAAATATCCATAGTTCACTTAGGGATGGTTGTTTAGCAGCATCAATGGGAAAGAACAGGTAGCTTGAAATAAAAATTCACCTGAAAGCTGAGGATATTTGAACTTTGCAGGGGCTCTGTGTGGTATATTACCTTCTAGCGCAACTCTTGAAATGATCCCTTTATTCTCTGTTTGAATCACCTATTCTTATCTCTTTAGAGAACCACTGATGATCCGACTAAACCCTCCAATTTTACCAATGGTAGGAGTGGCAGAATATCTCTGACAAGTTAAGTGATATGAATTACAAACACAGGTAAACTGAGGTTTTAAAAAAATACATATGTGTAGTAATGTTTCACACAATAGGTCATGTATCCTAATTACAAGACAAATTCCCTTTGTAGCACACCATGCAGCTGGTATCAGTATATCTGCTCTTGAAAAAACAGAATAAGAATGGGCAGGCAAGGTCAGCAAGAGGTCATTTATCACCTTTTCTGGAAAATATTGGGAAATTTTATCTTGTGCTAAGAACTAATGATCTTCTTGGGTGATATAAGAATCATATGGTGATATTGAGCAATAAAACTTAGGCCAGGGCATTAATGGGCATGAAAAAGGAGATGGCAAAATAAAGAGCTGGATGTGATTTGTGAATGTCATTCTCACCAACAGAATGTTTCAGGAATGCACTGCCCATCACAAAAGGGAATTCAACTCAAAGATGCCAGATTGTGTTTATTCACTACTATCCTCCACATCTAACGAACAGTTTGGAAGCTCCTATCTAACTTTCTCCCCAACCACTGAACCCAGTCCTAAAATATGATTTAGGTTTCCTTCCTGGTCTCTTAGTTTCCCAAGAGAGATATTTAGATTTTTGTGACAGGAAAGAATTTAGGCAACCTTACTTATCTACTTGGGATAACACAGCTGAAGGGAAAATCTGCCTTTACTGAAAATAAATAAGTAAATAAAAGCTTTTCCAAATGCTTTCCTAAAGCAAGATTAAAGAAACTTTATGTAATCTTTAATAATTGCACATAGAAACTCATCAGAACAAGGCTGAAGATCAAAACCTGCTTCCACCATTTGTTTTGCTGAGGTCCTGGCCACCAGTGGACCTTAAGCAAATAGAGATGTAAATCTATGACACAGCTTCTCACTCTGCTAACAGCTAGGGAACAAAGGAAGGCGATTCAAGCATGGTGCCTTCTTCCAGGGTACTTCCAGTCCCTGCCCTTCATTTACTACATAAGAAAGGCAGGTCTTTTACACATATTATCATTTGTTATTTTTCTATAACAAACATTTTCTTCTTTTTATCTATTTTACAAAATTATCACCCAAAGAACTTTCCCTAGCTCCTTGATCAGCATTACTAATATACATTAGAATATAAATTAAGATCCATTCTCAAAGAAAAAGCCAATATCACAAACTCATTTAGAATCAATAGTATCAGGCTACCCAAGCAGGTATTAAATAGTGAAAAAGTCTGCCAAGAGGGAATTAAAAAAAGAAATAAAAAGTGTGAAGGATCTGTTGAAAACACGGGCGTAAGCAACATGCAGTAACTGTGAATGGCTGAGAAATCACAGTAGTTTAATAGACCTGCCAGGCATATCCAAAAAGAAGAATCTTTTTTTTTTTTTTTTTTAACAAAGTTCTTGCCTAGTTTGCAAGCACCACTGGGTCTGGGGGCTGGAACTGAAAAAAAAAAAATTAAAGTCTGTTCAAAACGAGAAAATAAAATGATCATTTATTGTTATTTTCGGGCACAAGGAGTAATTAGAGTAATAACAACTACTAAGAAAAAGAAAAAAAAAAGTTGCCATTAGTCACCGTTTTTAAGAAAGCTCTTCAATTCTTTTAACCAAAAGCACTGCAAATGATTTCCAGCAGCCCTGACTCGTCTTTCTTGGGTCACTTGCCTACCTGATACTGAGCCAATGGTCTGGTGTCAACCCTATTTGACTCATGTGGAATGAGGAGGAAAGAGAGTTCAACATGAAAACTGGGATGATGCTATGAGAGTTTCAGTGAATGAATCTGGGTACAGCTATCTTCTACACTCTCCACTGGAAAGAAACAGAGAAAGAGGAATTTGGGACTATGATTTGAAGGATGCTAAATCTAGACCAAGAGTCAAGGTTTATGAAATAATGACAAGCAAGAGACAGTGTACAACAGTCTCTTATAAAGTAGAGAGTTAAAACAAAAATGAAGAGGACTAAAAGAATTAAAGAAAATATTTCCTGTGAAGTTCTGCTTGCTTTCATGAGTTCAAGAACTGAACTATACCTATATACAACTCATTGTGCTGGAGAGGGAAGGGTTCATGGAAAGGTAATAAATGGGTATCACACATCTTACTCTCAGTCCTCACAGCAAACTAGCCAGGTCTTTTTACCATTATTTTAGGGGTAAGAAAATGGAACAGAGAAATAATGTAAAGTACCCAAATAACCCATCTCCTACATAGGGAGCTAGATTTTGAACCTAGAATTGAATGCCTCTAATGAAATTTCTAAAGGAAAACCCACTAATATTCATGTCTTATAAAGAAGAGAAATAATATTTAGCTAAGGAGTTCATGTTAAAATGTCTTTCAAATATAAGATCTTTTAAACCATGAAAAAATTATCAGGTGGAAAAAATGTGTAGGATCCTGGTTTTGAAGAGATTCATAACTAAGGCATAAAAGTTAAAATCTATATCCTAAGGTGAAAATGTTTTACTGCTTAGCAGTTTTGTGACATGGTTATGTTTGTACAAATTGACATATTGATTTTAAGATGTAAAAAAAAAAATTCAGTATTTTTCAAACCAAATTTCTGTTTAAGAAAGACAGAATCACAATTTGCCTTAAAATGCAGTAAACTGAGACTGAGAATTTGAATGTTTAAAAGCTGAACTTTCTGAGAAATGCCAGAAATACAATTATTTAGAATTTGACTGTTGCTGCCTCACATTGAGCAGTATTTAGTCCCTTCTCCCTTCTCTGTGTGTGTGTGTGTGTGTGTGTGTGTGTGTGTGTGTGTGTGTGTGTCTGATGTGAGAGAATATTTGAAATGTGAAAAATAACCTTTTTCTTTCCCCTATCCCTGATGGTGTTACCATATGGCTTTAGCAGTTGGTCTCATCCTTTTCACCCTCCTACTATTTATTTATTTTAATCACTACTTGTGATTAGTAAAATGAAGGGCTCTATGTGTCTATTCCTGGCTGTATTCTTGCTCCGTAGTTTGGCCCCTGATCATTCAATTTCCCTTAGCTGCAGAGACTGCCATCTTTAAATGAGCATAATGTTACTCACCAGTTGAATGAAATCCTTAAAAATGATATTTCCTTATATTTTAAAAGCGTTTCTATTATCTGTGGGGTTTTTTCCTCCTAAATTTCAAAACCATCTGTGCCTTCTCATTTATGACCAAGACTTTTTTGAGTTTCAAATTTGCTTAGAGCTGACAAAACACAACATCTGGATTTCAATTCAAGGAGGAAGGCTCATTTGAAAGCTTTTAAATGCCCCTGGACCACAATGAGATCAAATTGAAGAAATTTTTTTATGAGTTGAGTGCAAATGAATTAGAAACATGTGGATTAAATTTCTCTTAAACCTCAAAGGGAATTTAAATATTAAGGGAACGTGCTTTTCTAACTGCTTCTTGACTTCTGCCAAAGTCAGAACACTTGAAAAAAGAGTTGGTGATATCTACTGAATTCAAATGTACCCAGATTTTCTTCTCTAATGTATAAAGAACATTTGGATCTTTGAATAAAGGGGAATATAACCAAAGATTTACAAGTTTCATATCCAATAATGCTTAATCTTCAGTCTAAAACAAGCATATTCCTAGAATTCGTAGTCTTTCCTTGTTTTTTCTTTTTTTATTGGCATTTGTTTCATTTAACAATAGCCCAGTCTATTGATGAATATGATGAATGACATCACCGTACTGATGTAACAGAAAATCTCTCAGTCTTTTCATGTACTTTATTTCAAGGATTGGAAAAATTGATTAAAAATTTATTTGTTTCACAGACATAGAGAACAGACCTTATGGGCATGCGGGAGAGGGGTGGAGGGAGAGGGTGAGACATATGGAGAGAGTAACATGGAACTTACCATAATATATGTAAAATAGATAGCCAATGGGAATTTTCTGTATGACTCAGGGAACTCAAACAGGGGCTCTGTGCCAGTCTAGAAGGGTGGGATGAGGAAGGAAATGGGAGGGAAGTTTGGGAGGGAGGGGGCATGGGTGTACCTATGGCTGATTCTTGTTGATGTTTGATAGAAAACCACAAAATTCTGTAAAGCAATTATCCTTCAATTAAAAAATAAAGTGGCAAAAAAAGAAAATTTATTTGTTTCAAATTTATGAGTTTATAAGTTTTTTTCTACTTAACTTTATTTCATTGGGTTAAAAATCTTTCCTGATAAATAGAAAAGAACTAACCCTTGCTCCTTTGGATACATATTAGTCTCCTAAGCACTCACTTTATAAACAATACTGTCACAATTACCTGTGTGGTTTTGGTTGTGTGTGTATGTGGGTATGTCTGCACAGGGATATGTAAAAGCAGTTATTAATATTTTAACACACAACATCTGACCCTGAGGCCCCTGTACACACAGATGAAGTAATTGTTCAATTATTTGCAAGGAAAACAGCCATGACCATGGACCTGAGTGAAGCCTCTGCAAAGGACAGCTCTGAAGAGGGCAGGCTGAGGGGAGCAATCATCAGTGTAGGAGCTGCAATTTTTCCAATTTCCTGAGTTGGAAGCAGCTTAAAATGATCCTTTGCTGGTAGTCGCAAAAGTGTGGCAGTGACGAGTAGTAATTCTCCCCTACTGCCCTTTCCTCAGAAAGCCTTGATCTACTCTTATCCTGAGGGTAACCAATGTCATGACATGTCTACAGCCTTCCTTATCACCACTGCTAATAACAGATTCCTGCCTGGAGACAGCACCATGAGCACAATTTTAAATAGTCTCTTCTGGCACAAAATGATTTTGTAAAGCAGACTCTGAAGTTGAGGCAAATATTCACAAGTGTGCCAGCAATAACTCCAGAAGTCACTTGACAATATTAAGATAAAACCTTATTACTAACAACTCTTTTTTTCTCCATTGCATCCTACATTTTCCTATAACTTAAGACTTTCAGAGACATCCTTGTATCACCACTTCTCTACTCAGGAATAATGCTAAAGGATGCAGTTGATCATCTGAGTGAGAAAAGAAGTCTCAAGGACACATCTATTTTCTGAAAGAAAGATGACAGTTGGCTAGCTGGGGTTGGAAGGGTTTTAGTCAAAAGAAATGCTCTTAAATTAAGGAAAAAATAAGAGACTGTCTCAGATTATAAAGATCTGTTCTGTGACAAATAAAGCTGATATTTAATATGCTGCAGTAAAATATACAAACAGGTTGCTCATCCTTTGCCTCATCTAAGGAAAATCTGCAGAGACAAAATCTACTTTTCACAGCCTCTCACTTATCCATGGAAGGAAGTACTGAACAACAGCCCCATTCAAGTGATAAACCTAAAAAGGAGAATTCCACTTCAGTGCCGGTTGACGAGTAAACATGAAGCAAGAGAACAGGTGAGTTTAGGGAAAAATGCCACCACCTATCCTTGTGAATGTTTTGGTAAAACATTCACACACATTTGCTGGGAATATGTGTTGAATTATCACAAGAACAACTCAAGTACTATGAAATATTCCTGACAGTTACAGTGATTGATTTAATTACTACTTTTAAGACATTTCCTTTCTTACGCTGCCCAGTATATTCATTAAGGGAAACACCATGAAACTTATTTACACTTTATAAAACTCCTCTGGAGCTCAGATCTTCATAATATTTGCTTAGCCACAGTTAATAAAGAAAATGTCTTATATACAATCTGAATACCAGATTGTAGTAGTTTCTAATTCTTAACTCCATCCTGAGATTACATTGTCCCTTATGACAAAATACAACAGAGAAAGTCTATGTCCATGCTGTCAGGGTCACTGTAGGGTGGTTTTCAATGAATGGTCCTGTGAAAAAGTGGTTTTCCATGATTTTCTTATTCTCCCATCTTTAACATTTACAATGATAAACTATAAGGTTTTTTCCTATACACACACACACACACATATAGGAATTGCAAACATTTTTCTGCAATTGGTCACTACTGACAAAATGAATTAACAAGCAATGAATGAATATCAATGAGAATATTGAAATAACTATTAAAAATAACCCATGTATCATCCTTCGTTCCCAATATTGAGCATTATAAACATTTAATAATATAATTTTACAATTAAAAACATCATTTATTCAAATTATGAATAAAATATGTTTTAATATTGCAATGCTGAAACTAAAGAAGAATGACTACTGGAATGATTCCAAAAGCTATATAAATATATGACTCTCATTTACTTATTCCTTCACTGAGAGACCATTCATTAAAAGACAAATATTTGGAAGAACACAATGCATGAAGAGGACACAATATAAACTGTCAGAATAACAGAAGAGTCAACATCTAACTTTTACTGGCCACTAATTGAACAGCCACTGAATAAACAATTCATATGTTGCCTGATTTATTTGAACAATATTAGAAACAAGGAGAGATACTATTAATAGTATCAGAGATACAATTAGAACAAGTGAAATACTATTATAAACTTACAGATGAGAACATTGAGGTGCATACAGGTTAAATAGCTTATCCATGGTCACACAAGCAAGGGTGGTCAGAGTTTTGAATAAAAACTAAATATCTTCAGAACTCTTAATCAGCATGCCCTAGTTTATTAGTGACAGAGATCTAAATGATGTCACTCCTTTCTAATGCATTGAGCCAAACTACAGAAAATTGAGATGGCCAGTCATCTTACTACAGCTTCTTCCTCTTTGCAGCTTCAGAGCCTCTTTCAGGCACCTAATTTAAAATGTTTGATTTCTTGTGCAACATATCCCATTAGTGGCATGGTGTGCGTAACTACATAAGGGACTTTGGCAGGGCAAGACTTGGACAGTGTAGACTGTCCAAGACTGAGACATAATTATAGTAATGTGAGGCTCAAGTTGTTCTTCAGTATGTCTCATGCTCTCCTCCAGATATGCTGCAATCCACTTACCATTTGTGGCAATTATTTGACATATGTTTGTTAATAACTAAAGGAATTGTATTTTTGTGATACTTCTGTTATCTGCATTATTTTTTTAAAAAAAACCTGTAAGATGGCAACTGCCTTATTTTGAGACCCCAAGCATAATCACATACTTGTGATTTCTTCCTAGTACCCATTTTAACCTTTTTAAAAGTTATTCTTGGATCAAAAGCATAACGATTTCTTCCTAGTACCCATTTTAACCCTTTTAAAAGATATTCTTGGATCAAAGGAACATTTAAATGCTGAGTAATTTCCACAAAACAACTTCTGAATGTCGGCAGAGGACATCAGGCACCCAGAAAAGCAGCCCAATGTCTTCAAAAGAAGGTAGGAAAAAATATAAAAGACAAAAAGAGAGACAAAAGAGGTAGGGACAGAGCTCCACCCCCAGGAAGGGAGTCTTAAAAAGAGAGAAGTTTCCAAACACCAGGAAACACTCTCACTGCCAAGTCTGTGGTGAGCCTAGGAACCACAGAGGGCAACATAACAAGGAGGAAAAATAAATAAATAATTAAACCCCACAGATTACATGCCCAACGGTAACTCCACCAGCGGAGAAGCAGTGCAGACTCCTGCACCTGCCACTAGCAAGCGGGGGCTGGGCAGAGAGGCACGGGCTGCATTGCTTAGAGTAAGGACCAGGCCTGAATGCCCCGAGGGCAATCTGAAGGAACTAACTTGGGCTAGCAAACGAGTCTGTGGGATAGCTACCACGCAAAAAGCCCTAACCTAAGACACCCTCGGGCCTGCTCACAGAATAAAGGACTGAACAGAGCTAGCCGGCTGCAGACCATCCCCCTCCGGTGACAGGCAGCCAGAGCCAGAAGGGGGCAGTCGCAGCCCCAGAGAGGCATTATCTACCAAACTGCAAGCAGGCTTCTTTGCTAACTAAGACTTCTTGGGCTTCTGGATGGTCAACATCTGCCTGAGAAGGTGTGCCAGTTGTACACCCAGAAAACCGAGCAGCAGGGATGGGGGAGGTGATAAGTCGCAGTGACTGCGCCCGCCAAACACCTCATCACCTGAGCTGCTCAGATCTGGGAAGGGCACAAAACACAGGCCCAATGGAGTCTGCACTTCTGAGGACTAACTGAATGCCTGAACCTGAGTGGCTTAGACCTGGGAGGTGCATGCAGGCCAGGGCTGGCCTTGGACAGAGCCTGGGCAGGGAGGGCACATGCATGTGAGCGGGGGCAGGCCCAGTGTGGCTGAGACACTGTGAGCACATGCCAGTGTTATTTGTTTGCAGCGTCCCTCCCTCCCCATAGTGCAACTGAACAAGTGAGCCTAATAAAAGTGCCCGTGACCGCCTCCTCCTCTCAGGGTGGAAATCAGACACTGAAGAGAATAGCAAACAGAAGCAGCTAAAACAGAGGGAACCACTTGGAAGTGACAGGTACAATAGATTAAAACCCTGTAGTTAGTACTGACTACATAGGAAGGGGCCTATGCTGCTGCTGCTGCTGCTAAGTCGCTTCAGTCGTGTCCAACTCTGTGTGATCCCAGGCTCCCCCGTCCCTGGGATTCTCCAGGCAAGAACACTGGTGTGGGTTGCCATTTCCTTCTCCAATGCATGAAAGTGAAAAGTGAAAGTGAAGTCGCTCAGTCGTATTCGACTCCTAGCGACCCCATGGACTACAGCCTATCAGGCTCCTCCGTCCATTGGATTTTCCAGGCATAGATCTTGAAAAATATAAGCCCTATGAAGGAACTATCCAAAAATGAACTGACCCACACTGCCCACAACAACACCAGAGAAAGTCCTAGATATATTTTTACTATAATTTTTTAATTTAAAAAAATTTTAAGTCCTCTATTACTCCCTTAATTTTCATTTTTATAACCTACTACTACTTTGCAAAAAAAAAAAAAAAAAGGCCATTTTTTTAAAGCAAACTTCATGTATACATAAATTTTTTATAATTTTTGTGACTTTTTTTTTTTTTAATATTGTATTTTTGAAAATCCAACCTCTACTCTAGATTTTTAACCTTGCTTTTTGGTATTTGTTATCAATTTTGTACCTTTAAGAACCCAATCTTCGTACCCATTTTTACTTGGGAGCGAGATTACTGGCTTGACTGCTCTCTCAATCTTTGGACTCTCCTTTTCTCCACCAGGTCGCTCTATCTCCTCCCTCCCCTTTCTCTTCTCTACCCAACTCTGTGAATCTCTTTGTGTGTTCCAGACGGTGGAGAACACTTAAGGAACTTATTACTGGCTGGATCTCTTTCTCTCCTTTTGATTCCCCTCTTTATCCTCCTGGCCACCTCTGTCTCCTTCCTCCCCCTACTCTTTTCTGTGTAACTCCGTGAACATCTCTGACTGGTCCAGACTGTGGAGCACACATAAGGAAGTGGTTACTGGCTAGCTTGCTCTCTCCTCTTTTGATTCCACCTAATCTCATTCAGGTCACCTCTAACTCCCTCCTCCCTCTTCTCTTCTCCATGTAACTCTCTGAACCTCTCTGGGTGTCCCTCACTGTGGAGAAACTTTTTATCTTTAACCTAGATGTTTTATGAATGGTCCTGTATAGATGGAGAAGTCTTGAGACTACTGTAAAAATAACACTGAAAACCAGAAGCAGGAGGCTTAAGTCCTAATCCTGAGAATACCAGAGAACTCTTGACTCCAGGGAACATCAATCGACAGGAGCTCATCAAACACCTCCATACCTACACTGAAACCAAGCACCACCCAAGTGCCAACAAGCTCCAGAGGAAGACATACCATGCAAATTCTCCAGCAACACAGGAACACAGCCCTGAGCTTCAATATACAGCCTGCCCAAAGTCACTACAACCCACTGACATCTCATAACTCATTGCTGGACACTTCATTGCACTCCAGAGGGACGAAATCCAGCTCCACCCACCAGAACACTGACACAAGCTTCCCTAACAAGGAAACCTTGACAAGCCACCCGTACTACCCCACCCACAGTGAGGAAACTCCACAATAAAGAGAACTCCACAAACTGCTAGAATACCAAAAGGCAACCCCAAACACAGCAATATAAACAGGATGAAGAGACAGAGGAATACCAAGCAGGTAAAGGAACAGGATAATGTCCACCAAACCAAACAAAAGAGGAAGAGATAGCGAATCTACCTGATAAAGAATTCCAAATAATGATAGTGAAAATGACCCAAAATCTTGAAATCAAAATGGATTCACAGATAAATAGCCTGGAGGCAAGGATTGAGAGGATGCAAGAAAGGTTTAACAAGGACCTAGAAGAAATAAAAAAGAATCAGTATATAATGAATAATGCAATAAATGAGATCAAAAACACTCTGGGGGCAACAAATAGTAGAATAACAGAGGCAGAAGATAGGATTAGTGAAGTACAAGACAGAATGGTACAAATAAATGAATCAGAGAGGGAAAAAAATGAATTAAAAGAAATGAGGAGAATCTCAGACACCTCCAGGACAATGTTAAACACCCCAACATTCGAATCATAGGAGTCCCAGAAGAAGACAAAAAGAAAGACCATGAACAAATACTTGAGGAGATAATAGTTGAAAACTTCCCTAAAATGAGGAAGGAAATAATCTCCCAAGTCCAAGAAACCCAGAGAGCCCCAAACAGGATAAACTCAAGGCGAAACACCCCAAGAAACATATTAATCAAATTAACAAAGATCAAACACAAAGAACAAATATTAAAAGCAGCAAGGGAAAAACACCAAATAACACACAAGGGGATTCCCATAAGGATAACAGCTAATCTTTCAATAGAAACTCTTCAGGCCAGGAGGGAATGGCAGGACATACTTAAAGTGATGAAAGAAAATAACCTACAGTCCAGATTACTATACCTAGTAAGGATCTCATTCAAATATGAAGAAAAAAATCAAAAGTTTTACAGACAAGCAAAAGCTGAGAGAATACAGCACCAAACCAGCTCTCCAGCAAATGCTAAAGGATATTCTCTAGACAGGAAACACAAAAAGGCTGTATAAATTCGAACCCAAAATAATAAAGTAAATGGCAACGGGATCATACTTATCAATAATTACCTTAAACATAAATGGGTTGAATGCCCAAACCAAAAGACAAAGACAGGCTGAATGGATACAAAAACAAGACCTCTATATATGTTGTCTCAAGAGACCCACCTCAAAACAGGGGATACATACTGACTGAAAGTAAAGGGCTGGAAAAAGATATTCCATGCAAATAGAGACCAAAAGAAAGCAGGAGTAGCAATACTCATATCAGATAAAATAGACTTTAAAACAGAGGCTGTGAAAAGAGAGAAAGAAGGGCACTACATAAGGATCAAAGGATCAACACAAGAAGAAGATATAATAATTATAAATATATATGCACCCAACATAGGAGCACTGCAATATGTAAGACAAATGCTAACAAGTATGAAAGGGGAAATTAACAATAACACAATAATAGTGGGAAACTTTAATACCCTACTCACAGCTATGGATAGATCAACTAAACAGAAAATTAACAAGGAAACATAAACTTTAAATGATACAATAGACCAGTTAGACCTAATTGATATCTATAGGACATTTCACCCCAAAACAATGAATTTCACCTTTTTCTCAAGCATACACAGAACTTTCTCCAGGATAGATCACATCCTGGGCCATAAATCTAGCCTTGGCAAATTCAAAAAAATTGAAATCATTCCAAGCATCTTTTCTGACCACAATGCACTAAGATTAGATCTCAGTTACAGGAGAAAAACTATTAAAATTAAAACATATGGAGGATGAACAACACACTGCTGAATAATGAAGAAATGAAAATATGCATAGAAACGAAGGAAAATAAAAACACAACAACCCAAAACCTGTGGGACACTGTAAAAGCAGTGCTAAGGGGAAGGTTCATAGCAATACAGGCATACCTCAAGAAACAAGAAAAAAAGTCAAATCAATAACCTAACTCTACACCTAAAGCAACTAGAAAAGGAAGAAATGAAGAATCCCAGGGTTAGTATAAGGAAAGAAATCTTAAAAATTAGAGCAGAAATAAATGCAAAAGAAACAAAAGAGACCATAGCAAAAATCAACAAAACCAAAAGCTGGTTCTTTGAAAGGATAAATAAAATTGACAAACCATTAGCCAGACTCATCAAGAAACAAAGGGAGAAAAATCAAATCAATAAAATTAGAAATGAAAATGGAGAGATCACAACAGACAACACAGAAATACAAAGGATCATAAGAGACTACTATCAGCAATTATATGCCAATAAAATGGACAACGTGGAAGAAATGGACAAATTCTTAGAAAAGTACAACTTTCCAAAACTTGACCAGGAAGAAGTAGAAAATCTTAACAGACCCATCACAAACATGGAAATTGAAACTGTAATCAGAAATCTTCCAGCAAACAAAAGCCCAGGTCCAGATGGCTTCACAGCTGAATTCTACCAAAAACTTAGAGAAGACCTAACGCCTATTCTACTCAAACTCTTCCAGAAAATTGCAGAGGAAGGTAAACTTCCAAACTCATTCTGAGGCCACCATCACCCTAATACCAAAACCTGACAAAGATGCCACACAAAAAAAAAAAAACTACAGGCCAATATCATTGATGAGCATAGATGCAAAACTCCTTAACAAAATTCTAGCAATCAGAATCCAACAACACATTAAAAAGATCATACACCAAGACCAAGTGGGCTTTATTCCACGGATGCAAGGATTCTTCAATATCTTCAAATCAGTGTAATATACCACATTAACAAATTGAAAAATAAAAGCCATATGATTATCTCAATAGATGCAGAGAAAGCCTTTGACAAAATTCAACATCCATTTATAATAAAAACTCTCCAGAAAGCAGGAATAGAAGGACCATACCTCAACATAATAAAAGCTATATATGACAAACCACAGCAAACATTATTCTCAATGGTGAAAACTTGAAAGCATTTCCCCTAAAGTCAGGAACAAGACAGCGGTACCCACTTTCACCACTACTATTCAAGATAGTTTTGGAAGTTTTGGCCATAGCAATCAGAGCAGAAAAAAGAAATAAAAGGAATCCAAATTGGAAAAGAAGAAGTAAAACTCTCACTGTTTGCAGATGACATGATCCTCTACATTGAAAACCCTAAAGATTCCACCAGAAAATTACTAGAGCTAATAAATTAATATAGTAAAGTTGCAGGATAGAAAATCAACACACAGAAATCCCTTGCATTCCTATACACTAATAATGAGAAAACAGAAAGAGAAATTAAGGAAATGATTCCATTCACCACTGCAACGAAAACAATAAAATACTTAGGAATATATCTACCTAAAGAAACTAAAGATATATACATAGAAAACTATAAAACACTGGTGAAAGAAATCAAAGAGGACACTAATAGATGGAGAAATATACCATGTTCATGGATCGGAAGAATCAATATAGTGAAAATGAGTATACTACCCAAAGCAATTTATAGATTCAATGCAATCCCTATGAAGCTACCAACGGTATTTTTCACAGAGCTAGAAGAAATAATTTCACAATTTGTATGGAAAGAAAAAAACCTCGAATAGCCAAAGCAATCTTGAGAAAGAAGAATGGAACTGGAGGAATCAACCTGCCTGACTTCAGGCTCTACTACAAAGCCACAGTCATCAAGACAGTATGGTACTGGCACAAAGACAGAAATATAGATCAGTGGAACAAAATAGAAAGCCCAGAGATAAATCCATGCACCTATGGACACCTTATCTTTGACAAAGGAGGCAAGAATATATAATGGAGAAAAGACAATCTCTTTAACCAGTGGTGCTTGGAAAACTGGTCAACCACTTGTAAAAGAATGAAACTAGGACACATTCTAACACCATACACAAAAATAAACTCAAAATGGATTATAGATCTACATGTAAGACCAGAAACTAAAAAACTCCTAGGGGAGAACATAAGCAAAACACTCTCTGACATAAATCACAGCAGGATCCTCTATGACCCACCTCCCAGAATATTGGAAATAAAAGCAAAAATAAACAAATGGGACCTAATTAAAATTAAAAGCTTCTGCACAACAAAGGAAACTATAGGTGAAAAGACAGCCTTCAGAATGGGATAAATAATAGCAAATGAAGCAACTGAGAAAGAATTAATCTCAAAAATATACAAACAACTCCTGTAGCTCAATGACAGAAAAATAAACGACCAAATCAAAAAATGGTCCAAAGAGCTAAATAGACATTTCTCCAAAGAGGACATACAGATGGCTAACAAACACATGAAAAGATGCTCAACATTACTCATTATCAGAGAAATGCAAATCAAAACCACAATGAGGTAGCATTTCACGCCAGGCAGAATGGATGTGATCCAAAAGTCTACAAGCAGTAAATGCTGGAGAGGGTGTGGAGAAAAGGGAACCCTCTTACACTGTTGGTGGGAATGCAAACTAGTACAGCCACCATGGAGAACAGTGTGGAGATTTCTTAAAAAAACTGGAACTAGAACTGCCATATGACCCAGCAATCCCACTACTGGGCATACACACTGAGGAAACCAGAAGGGAAAGAGACACGTGTACCCCAATGTTCATCGCAGCACTGTGTATAATATCCAGGACATGAAAGCAACCTAGATGTCCATCAGGAGATGAATGGATAATAAAGCTGTGGTACATATACACATGGAGTATTACTCAGCCATTAAAAAGAATACATTTGAATCAGTTCTAATGAGGTGGATGAAACTGGAGCCGATTATACAGAGTGAAGTAAGCCAGAAAGAAAAACACCAATACAGTATAATAATGCATATATATGGAATGTAGAAAGGTGATAATGATAACCCTGTATGAGAGACAGCAAAAGAGACACAGATGTATAGGACAGTCTTTTAGACTCTGTGGGAGAGGGAGAGGTTGGGAAGATTTGGGAGAATGGCATTGAAACATGTATAATATCATATATGAAATGAATCACCAGTCCAGGTTCAATGAATGATACAGGATGCTTGGGGCTGGTGCACTGGGATAACCCAGAGGGATTGTACGGGGAGGAAGGTGGGAGGGGGGCTCAGGATGGGGAACACATGTACACCCTTGATGGATTCATGTTGATGTATGGCAAAACCAATACAATATTGTAAAGTAATTAGCACCATAAAGTGCTATCCTGGTGGCTCAGACCATAAAGAATCTGCCTGCAGTGAGGGAGACCCAGGTTCGATCCCTGGGTTGGAAAGATCCCCTGGAGAAGGGAATGGCAACCCACTCCACTATTCTTGCCTGGAGAATTCCATGGACATAGGAGCTTGGTGGGCTACAATCCATGAGGTAGTGAAGAGTTAGACACAACTGACTGACTAATACTTCGGGTGAATAAGAGAGGCCCGCCCCATGGATTCACTCTGCATTGATCTGAAGGGAATCCACTGAGTAAGATGCTAAGAATTTGAAATATTCCAAAAGGAAGTGAAATTCATTTACGGGTGTATTTTTAAGTGTTGCTTAACTTACTTAAGCTACTGCATTTGCAAGTATTGCAAGTATTTTACTACCAGAACTACCATACTTACAATTACTCATTTAAGCATTAATTTTGTTTTACCCCATGGAATATTATTTAGTTACTGCTTAAATGCTGATGCTTCAACCTTCTCACCTATGTAATAATGAGAATAGTGAGAAATTACTGTGTGCCTATTCTATTCCTGGGACTTAAGACTCATACCATATATGAATAGGGGGCTTCCCTGGTAGCTCAGCTGGTAAAGAATCTGCCTGAAATACAAGAGACCCCATGAAAGCTGAAAAGTAAAGTTGATCTTGTATTCAAATCAAGCTTCTACTACAAAAATATCTTTTTATTTATTTTTATTTTTTAATATAAATTTATTTATTTTAATTGGAGGCTAATTACTTTACAAGAGACCCCAGTTCGAATCCTAGGTCAGGAAGATCCTCTGGAGAAGGGATAGGCTACCCACTCTAGTATTCCTAAGCTTCCCTTGTGGTTCACCTGGTAAAGTATCCATCTGTAATGTGGGAGACCTGGGTTCAATATACAAGTAGAACAAAAACTATGTTACCAGGGGCACATTAGTTAATGTGCTGAGGCTCAGTATTCCTATTGGGATAATTTCACCTATCTTTATTTTTTAGTGAGGATTAAACATGGAACAACAGATTCGTTCCAAATAGGAAAAGGAGTACGTCAAAGCTGTATATTGTCACCCTGCTTATTTAACTTATATGCAGAGTACATCATGAGAAACGCTGGGCTGGAAGAAGCACAAGCTGGAATCAAAATTGCCTGGAGAAATATCAATAACCTCAGATATGCAGATGACACCACCCTTATGGCAGAAAGTGAAAAGGAACTAAAAAGCCTCTTGATGAAAGTGAAAGAGGAGAGTGAAAAAGTTGGCTTAAAGCTCAACATTTAGAAAACGAAGATCATGGCATCTAGTCCCATCACTTCATGGGAAATAGATGGGGAAACAGTGGAAACAGTGTCAGACTTTATTTTGGGGGGCTCCAAAATCACTGCAGATGGTGACTGCAGCCATGAAATTAAAAGACACTTACTCCTTGGAAGGAAAGTTATGACCAACCTAGATAGCATATTAAAAAGCAGAGATATTACTTTGCCAATAAAGGCCTGTTCAGTCAAGGCTATGGTTTTCCCAGTGGTCATGTACAGATGTGAGAGTTGGACTGTGAAGAAAGCTGAGCGCCGAAGAATTGATGCTTTTGAACTGTGGTGTTGGAGAAGACTCTTGAGAGTCCCTTGGACTGCAAGGAGATCCAACCAGTCCATTCTAAAGGAGATCAGCCCTGGGTGTTCATTGGAAGGACTGATGCTGAAACTCCAATACTTTGGCCACCTGAAGCAAAGAGCTGACTCATTAGAAAAGACTCTGATGCTGGGAGGGATTGGGGGCAGGAGGAGAAGGGGACGACAGAGGATGAGATGGCTGGATGGCATCACTGACTCAATGCACATGAGTTTAGGTGAACTCTGGGAGTTGGTGATGGACAGGGAGGCCTGGCATGCTGCAATTCACGGGGTCGCAAAGAGTCAGACACGACTGAGCAACTGAACTGACTGAACTGAACTGAACTGAAACTAGGTGATAGATATGAAGCATTTAATGCATTGTACGTCCTATATCACTTAAATTATAAACTAAAATTATGAACAACGGTATTGCAATGTGACCCTCACCAAAATCTTATGTTATTATCTTATTTGTAGTTGAATACCCCGAGGATCACAAATTGAAAACAGCATGTCCAAGGTCAAAGCTGTAAAAATGATACCTGATAATATGGGACCATTTATACCTAGATCTGCCACATATCTTCCACTGCCCTTAAAACAATACTAAATGTTTCTATAGGACAATATAAAAGCTATTTCAATGTAATGCTGAAAAAAATGATCTGTAAATTCTATGTGTCTACCAATGAGTAAAAGAAATATGGAAAAATAATCTATATTCTGGTGACTCCAAATTTACATTTTTAGCCTGGCTTTCTACCTTGAACTCCAGATTTTTATGCAAGTGTTTCCATGTCACCTCAGCTTGAATGTTTAATAATCATCTCAAAATTAAAATTCCTAAAATGGGACTCTGGATTTTAACCATCTTCCAGCCTCTACCATCTGCTCTGACAGTCTTTTCTATCTCTCTACTTGAAAATTTCATCCTACCAGTTGCTCAAGCCAATACCTGTGAGTTATCTTTGATTTCCCTCTTTACCCTATATCCCAATCAAGAAATCTGGTCAATGTTATGATCAAAATATATCAAGAATTCAATCACTCCCCACTTCCTAACTTATCCCCCTAATTCTCTTTAAGTTCTCAACACAGAAGTCAGAATGCTTCTCCTATCTCTTTGAAAGAAAAAGCCAAAGCCCCCAGAATAATCTATGAGGCCCTCCATCGTCGGACCACTCTCCCATCACTAATTAGCCTCAAATCATACGACTGACCCCTTGCTCATGCCACTCTAACTACACTGGTCTCTTCAATTTTCCATCAACAAACAAATCACGCTTCTACTCAGGATCAGGCATCCCTCTGCCTTAAATACCCTTTTCTCAGTTATCCAATAGAATCAAAATTATACCTTCTTCAAGTCCTTGTTCATACTCTCTCTGGCCACCTTATTTAAAATTGCAATCCCTTTTACCATACACACATCATTATTCCTCTTCTCTCTTATTTTTCTCCATAGTAGTGTGTGTGTATGTATGTGTGTATAAAAATATATGTGTATGTAAAGATATATATGTGTGTAGATATATATGTATATATATATGTATGTGTGCATATATATGTGTATATATGTCTGTGTGTCTATATATATACCATTCTCTGGGAATAAGTCTGGATAGGCTGGAACACAATACAATATTTATTCACTGTCTCTCCTTACTAAAATTTCATCTTCATGAGGGTTGAAATGTGTGTCTCTTTTCTTAACTTCTTTATCTACAATGCCTAGAATAATGGCTCGAACATTACATGTGTTTAACAAACATTTGCTGAGTGAACAAATACACAAGGGAAAGAGAGGTTACAATGGTAAAATGATAATCCATTCTCCTTATTTTTCTACCCTTTTATATGAGCAATAATTGTATTTTAAATGCCATGTTTTCTTACCTGATAGAATTTACTTTTGAGTTTCCATCACCATGCCTGTAATATTTCATTTCTCTGTTTCCTTGTTTTCATTTTAGGAGCTCTGCTTTTGGCAAGCATTGGAAGAATCTAAAAATGTCCATTGTTTGAAAACAAACATTTAATGATAAATGCAGCAACAGCTAATGTTTTACTAGTAGTGGTAGCAAACAATCATTCATTGGAGGCCTTTTAGGAATAATGGATCATGACTGATTCTGCATTTTTGCTGTTTTTCCTAACCCTCAGAAAAACACCATGAAATGACCATAATTAACAGAGATGGAAATTGGGATACAGAGATATTAAATAATGGCCTCAAGATTACAGAACTAGTAACTGAGAAGTTGGAATGTTAATGTTAACAAGCCCTTATCCATAGAGCTTCCAACATCTTTATCTCCAAATTAAAATACAATACATTGAAAATTATTTAATTTGCTCAATACATACTTGTTAACACAACTATCATATGGGTTGAACACAGAAGAACTGAACTTTTCTAGATACTACTACAGCAGTTTTAAAAATAATTCACAGTTCTCAAGCGAACTCCCCTTTTTTGCACTAACAATACCTTATTCTTTTTCTGCCTTTTTTTTTTTTTTGCTGCTGCTAAAGGTCTTATAAGATAAGCAAGTGACTCTTTACACAGCCTGACTCTCTTTCTGAAGAATATCTCATTGCCTTGAAAAGGACTTATAATCACTTAGATATGTTTGCTGGACTCCTTGGGGAGGCTTTGAAATTCTAACACTTCGTGTAAGTGCAGAGTGTATGCCAAAAATATTCTTTGTTGGGGAGGCTGAGGACTTTTTTTTATTTACCAATGGACACAGCATGGTTTATAGCCTCTCAGAATGAATAAATAGAAACAGAAAATGGCAAAAACAAAATTGAACAAGATAGTTGGCAAAACACCTTTTGTTCATACAAAAGGAGATGGGGAAACTTTGAGAAAGGAAACTCCTTAAGAATTAATCAAAGTGGCTTAAGGAGAAATGATATTTATTGAGCACCTATTGTATGACAAACCTTCTATAAAGTGCCTATGGATGTTTTATATCATGTCTTTGCAGCAAATCATTGATGTGCATACCATCTCCACTTTATTCCTTTTAGATATCAGCAATGATATTAAGAGTTTAAAATGTTATTCAAATTCAACTGCCTAAATAGCTCTTCATTTTGAAAAACAGAAGCTTCCAGATTCAAATATATTAATAAAATGCAGGAGAATGCTAAAGCTAAGAATATTGGTTACTTACATGATTTATTCTTTCCTTTTTTTAAAATACTAGGAAGGCATTTTTCCCCTTTACACCCTTCCTCCCCTGAGTTATACTATAGTCATACTATTCATAGGATTCTAGAGGAATAGAAGAAGGCAATAATACCCCAGTCCAGTACTCTTGCCTGGAAAATCCCATGGATGGAGGAGACTGGTGGGCTACAGTCCATGGGGTTGCACAGAGTCAGACACAACTGAAGCAACTTAGCAGAGCAATAGGAAGTTGTTTAAAAGCAATTCTGGTGAAATTCCCCTCTTGTTGATAAATATCATTTGCTTAACAATGATAAATTTTTCATTAACCTCAATTTATCATGTACATCCTGTCAAAGTTCTCTAAGTAAGCTAAGGCCAAGAGGAAGTAGCATGTGCCACATTTATCATTTCACTAAGAACAACAACACAAACAGATATCTATGAAATATTGTTCTGCAACCTTGAACACTAGGTAACCCAGGACAGTGATATCCAAGAGAGGTAAACTCTAACTGCGCCCTGCTTATTGCCTTGTGAGGGTTTCCAGACTGCAGCTCCAAGAGAGAAGACCCAGTCAGACCCCTCCCAGGGCTCCTTCTCACTGAACTTAAAGGATGGAGATGTGGATTTGGGGGATGTGGTGCAAAGCCTAAAATTAAGATCCAATATTATGTACCACCTACAAAGCCTGGTGAATCCAAAAGGGCCTCAAATGGTATAAACATAAGTTCCCCTTCCAACTCTGCTCTGGCAGATGAAGTCCCCCAGCCAAACAACCTTCCTTATGAGAAAGCCCAGGCACAGTGCTTGCTTATCTTTGAGTAGTGGTTTTCAGTTTTCTGACAGCCCAAGGAATTATTAAGCAAGCCAATCATAACCTTGTGCAATAACTGAGGTAGCCACATCCCTTAGTACTTCAAAGCCTGTCTCGCAAGTCTCTAGTTGTTCACGCCGTCCCTGAGTGGTGATAACCTTGATATGGTCCATGTCGTGTGCTGTGTTGTCCTCCACTAGGCTCTAAGTGTATGTGACTAATAATATTAGTATACATGACTACAGTCAATCTCATTTATCCAGTATTGGGTTTCATGTGTTTGGCTACTTCTATAATTCTAGGGTGGAAATCCCTTCCTCATCAATGGGGTAAACAGAAGGTGATTAAAAGAAGGAGGTCAAAATGGGAAAGGTTTGCAGATCAAAATATTAGAGAGACAGGATCTGTAGAGAAATAAAACAAGAGAGCTCAGCAGAGCATTTCCTCAAGTCTTCAACTTATGACTGATAAACGTGTGGAAAAGAGATGACTTGAGGGCAGGGAAAGTATCATGCAATCAAAAAGGGGGGGTAAACATAATTCACGTTAAAAAAAATAGAGTACTTAGAAAACTTGGCAGTGTCTCAGTAGTGGGACAAAGTTAGATGTAGGTTAGTCTAATCTAATGCTACTAAACATAGCTTAGAAGTAATCTCAAGAGGATTTCTCTCTGAGTAACATAATTGTGTTCTAAAGTAATGCTCAAAATTCTCCAAGCCAGGCTTCAGCAATACGTGAACCGTGAACTTTCCAGATGTTCAAGCTGGTTTTAGAAAAGGCAGAGGAACCAGAGATCAAATTGCCAACATCTGCTGAATCATGGCAAAAGCAAGAGAGTTCCAGAAAAACATAGATTTCTGCTTATTGACTATGCCAAAGCCTTTGACTGTGTGGATCACAATAAACTGTGGAAAATTCTGAAGGAGATGGAAATACCAGAACACCTGACCTGCCTCTTGAGAAATCTATATGCAGGTCAGGAAGCAACAGTTAGACCTGGACATGGAACAACAGACTGGTTCCAAATAGAAAAAGGAGTACATCAAGGCTGTATATTGTCACCCTACTTATTTAACTTATATGCAGATTACATCATGAGAAACGCTGGGCTGGAGGCAGCACAAGCTGGAATCAAGATTGCCAGGAGAAATATCAATAACCTCAGGTATGCAGATGACACCACCTTTATGGCAGAAAGTGAAGAGGAACTAAAAAGCCTCTTGATGAAAGTGAAAGAGGAGAGTGAAAAGGTTGGCTTAAAGCTCAACATTCAGAAGACGAAGATCATGGCATCTGGTCCCATCACTTCATGGGAAATAGATGGGGAAACAGTGTCAGACTTTATTTTTTGGGGCTCCAAAATCACTGCAGATGGTGATTGCAGCCATGAAATTAAAAGACGCTTACTCCTTGGAAGGAAAGTTATGACCAACCTAGATAGCATATTGAAAAGCAGAGACATTATTTTGCCAACAAAGGTCTGTCTAGTCAGGCTATGGTTTTTCCAGTGGTCATGTATGGATGTGAGAGTTAGACTGTGAAGAAAGCTGACCATCGACAGAATTGGTGCTTCTGAACTGTGATGTTGGAGAAGACTCTTGAGAGTCCTTTGAACTTCAAGGAGGTCCAACCAGTCCATTCTAAAGGAGATCAGCCCTGGGTGTTCTTTGGAAGGACTGATGCTGAAGCTGAAACTCCAGTACTTTGGCCACCTCATGCGAAGAGTTGACTCATTGGAAAAGATTCTGATGCTAGGAGGGATTGGGGGCAGGAAGAGAAGGGGACGACAGAATGAGATGGCTGGATGGCATCACTGACTCGATGGACATGAGTTTGAGTGAACTCCGGGAGTTGGTGATGGACAGGGAGGCCTGCCGTGCTGCAATTCATGGGGTCGCAAAGAGTCGGACACGACTGAGCGACTGAACTGAACTGAACCGAGAATGAAGCTCAAGAATATTTACAGACATACAAAAATATTCAGCAGCAATCTGGCATTCCAGGAAAAACTACAAAGTAAGCAAAAAGAATTAAGAAAGTATGACCCATAAGAGAAAAATCAATCGATAAAACAGACTGAAAAATGACCCAGATAATAGAATTAGTGAACCAAGACATTAAACTGTTACTGTTACACTTCTATATTCCAAGACAAATGGTGAAATAATAAACATGTTAAACAGAGACATAAATGATACCAAAAAATAAATTGAACTTCTAGATATGAAAATTACAATGTCTGACATGAAATATGCTTGTTTGGATTGAAAACAGAGGAGGTACTTCAGAAGAAAAAGATTGGTGGACTTGAATATCTACCCAAAATGAAACAGTGTGTGAAGACTATGAAAAAAGTGAATGTATCATTAGTGAGCTGGAGGACAACTTCGAGTGGACTACCACATGTGCAACTGGAATTAAAATAAAAAAAAGGCAGGAAGCGAAAGAAGAAAATAGATTGGAGGAAATAATGGCTGAAATGTTTCCAGTCTGATGAACTATAATTCCACAGACCCAAGAAGTCAATGAATTCCAAGTACAGAAAACATGAGGGAAACAACACAAAAGCACATCTTAAATTGCTTAACAACAATGATAAAGTTTTAAAAACAGCTGGAAAAAAAGTGGAATGTTTTGAATATCCCCTAAATGACATGGGAGATAGTATCTCTCCCTGCCTCCAGCATCAGTCTGTTTCATCTGAGAAATTTAGTAAATGCTCATTCCACAGGACTGCTGTGGGGAGGGGAAAAGAGAGAATAAAGATAAGAATGATAGATTTTTCATCAGAAACAATGCAAGTCAGAAGAAAGTGGAGCAACTACTCTACTAAAAGAAAACACTGTCAACCTAGAATTGACAACAGAGTAAAATAAGTCTTCAAAAATGAAGATGAAATACTTTCTCAGACATCAAAGGTTAAAAGAATTCATCACCAGCAGAACTGCACTGTAAGAAATGCTAAATGGTCCTTCATGCAGAAGGAAAATAATACCTGATGTAAATAGTTATCTAAATAAAGCAATTAAGGACACCAGACATTATAAATGTGTAATTATAACATACTTTCTTTTATTTTTAATCTCTGTAAAATTAATTGAATGTGTGTAGTAAAAATAAAAGAAATGTAATGGGAGGTTTATAATATACTTAGAAGTGTATAACAGTAATATACCAAAGGCCAGTAAAGAGAGTAACAAGTATACTACAGCAAGGTCTTATGCTATACATGAAGTTACATAATAATATTTAAGTTAAAGACAGTTAAGTTAAGAAATGATGGAGACTTGTCAGAAGAACATAGGAGTAAACTGATGGGGTTCCCATTTTGGGAGAATGTGAGCATCAAAATAAATCATAATTATATTAGATTATAATCTATTGAATAGATTTAGGACTCTATGAGCCTGTGCAGATACAATAAATAGACAAATAAATAAATAAATAAGGAAGAGGAGAAAGCTTTAAATTCCATACTTTCCTGATATATAAGGTAGTCTTTTTCATCAATCATAGTGTTCTGTAGACCCAGTCTAAATTCCACTTTCTATTATAAACTGGTAAACCAGTTCAAAAAATATGAAAGGCTCCTTAAACTATACAGACAGCATACTTGATTGAAGGCATGAAATAAAGCCTCCTTTATCTATATTTGGACTTTTCTGTTATTGCTTTTATTGATTCAGAAACACAATTTAATTTTTTCATTTGCTTATACATTTCTTGCCTAAATCTTTTTGTAATCTTCACAAAAATGTCTGTTTTATGATATGTTTAGTCCAGCTTTAAGTCCAAAGGGAATAAAAGCATATGGTTTTGATAAACACTCAAGTGATTCTCTGAATTTTTTATATGTAGCTATGTGCTCAATGGTACTATTGAAGTTGATCTATTAGGGTTTTTAAAATCCAGAAATAAATGCTTATATGCGAAACCACCATATATGTTCTCTCTCTACTGCACAATTGCATAGATCCTATTTACTGTTACTTCTCAAAAATAAAATAAAATTACTCCTCTCTCATGATTAGCTATGGAAATAAGATAGAAAAATCTTTTGAGACTCTCTTTTCCTTTATATCTAATATTACAAAATATCTGCAAAAAAGGAAATTCTAGTAAAATACAACAACAACAAAAAATCTGTGGACAATAGAGCCTTATAGTATAGGTACATATAATAAGCCACAGATATGCATGTTTTGGAAAAAAAGGAAAAAATATAAAAGGTAAAAAATGACAGTAGAACTCTTTCTCCTGCCTTCCTTCTTTTTGTTGTTGTTGCTTAATCACTAAGTCATGTCCAACTCTTTTGCAATCCCACAGACTGTAACCCACCAGGCTCCTCTGTCCCATGGGATTTCTTAGGCAAGACTACTTGAGTGAGTTGCCATTTCCTTCTCCAGGGGATCTTTCCTACCTGGGGATTGAACCCACATCTCCTGGCAGCCTCCTGGAAGGAGGCTGAGCCACCAGGGAGGCCCTTCTTCCTTCTTTACATCCCATTTATTGAGTGTCAAATATGTGCCAGTGAAACGGAGCAGGACCAAAATGTAGCGTCCTTGTCCCCTCCCCTCCATGTCCTTAGCCTGCCTTTTGTCTGTGGAAAAACTTTAGCCAAAGAATAAGTTTAATCAGAGAAGTGATAAAAATGTAGAAACTAAGGAAAACAGTCAAAGGAGAAAAAATAATAACAATAAAGTAGTCATTAAGCATAGTCAAGGACCTTCAGTTCCTTCTCAAGGGCTGTAGAGAATAGTCTGACCCGTATCCTGTGAGCTGTTTTGCAGCTACTGAAACCTGCACCAGGTGGAAGAAGTCAAGTACACAATGACCAGACTGTAGCCATGACACAAGCTGCCCCAATTCTGAGACATGGTCTCAGGAAATGGAAACAAACCAACCTGGAACTAAAGATTAACTGTACCTAAAACAATCAAGATGACACTGGTCAGACCACTGATGACCAATTTCAAGCTGTCAGAGCTGACTGTGATATTTCTGCATGTGGCCCCTTCCCTCAGCCTATAAAAACTTCAGCCCACTCGGGGAAGAGGGTGGAGGGTGAGAGTTGACCTGTGCACAAGCATCTGCCCTCCCCCTTGTTTGCCAGCATCCAAAATAAAACAAACTTTCCTTTCCACCAGCCTGGTCTCTCTATCAGCTTTTGAGTGACGAGCAACCAGATCTCAATTTTGGTTACACCATATCTGTTCTAGGTTAAAATGCAAACTCCTTACAGTCAAGGATCATATGCTGACCACTACGTCTCACCTTAAAAAAATTCCAGTGATATTTAATTGCCTGGATTAAATATAGGTTATCGTTCTTAAAATAAAATTATAAAAATTGCTAAAGAGTACTCTAGGTGATGAGACTAACAATAATAGTGTTATTAAAATAATTAAGAATGATTTTTGATAAAGGTCTGAATAAATATTGTTTCTGATATTTATGTACAGACAATTATTAGATATAACTTTGAAAATTATCTTCAGATAATAAGAGAACTCAAAGAGATTCTTAGAAAAAATTTGCAGTAATCTATGTTCCCTTAGGAAAAAAAAAATTACCTGGTTTTCTCCCTATATATATTTTCAGATGAAATTGCAGAGAATAAAGACATATTGTTGTCTGAACCAAGAACCTGAGCATTTTCAAGTTTAAAATTTATTATATGTGCTGTCACAAAACAACTCTGTAACTATATGATAGATAAAGGGGAAAAGAATATTTATATTTCTGTAGTTTGTCTTTTGACTATAAAATCACTTAATCTCTCCTTCCTGAAAAAATTCAAATGCATATCTACATTCCCAGTGTTTTAAAGCTTTTTTAAAAACAGACTGAATGAACAAGACAGTTAACTGAGTAACAATAATCAGTAAAATCCTAGAAAATATATATTGATTTTTTCCAGATGAAATCATCACTGACCTTTTGATAAATGTCATTTGCTCCTGAAAATATAAGCTTTCTAAGCCAAAAATATTATTTTATTTATTTTGCTATTATCTAGTAAATATGTTATCAAAATGCTAACATTACAATTAAAAATAACAACTGTACAACAGACAATGCAGCAATACAAAGGATTATAAGACTATTATGAACAACTATATGGCAATAAAATAACCTGGGAGAAATGGACAGATTCTTAGCAAAGTTCAATTTTCCAAGACTGAACCAGGAAGAAATAGAAATTATGAACAACCCAATTACAATCACTGAAATGAAAACTGTGATAAAAATTCTCCCAAAAAACAAAAGCCCAGGACCAGATAGCTTCACAGGTGAATTCTATCAAACATTCAGAGAAGAGCTAATGCCTATTCTTCTAAAATTCTTTCAAAAAATTGCAGAGGAAGGAACACTTCCAAACTCATTCTACAAGGCCACCATCACCTTGTTACCAAAACTAGACAAAGACAACACAAAAAAGAAAACTACAGGCCAATATAACCGATGAACATAGATGCAAAAATCCTCAACAAAATTCTAGCAAACAGAATTCAACAATACATTAAAAAGTTCATACACCATAATCAAGTTGGGTTTATTTCAGAGATGCAAGGATTCTTCAATATACACAAATCAATCAATGTGATACACCATATTAATAAATTGAAAGATAAAAACCATATGATCATCTCAATAGATGCAGCAAAAGCCTTTTACAAAATTCAGCACCCATTTATGATTAAAACTCTTCAAAAAAACGGGCATAGAAGGAACTTACCTCAACATAGTAAAGGCCATATATGATAAGCCCACAGCAAATATTATTTTCAATGGTGAAAAACTGAAAGCATTCCCCTAAGATCAGGAACAAGACAAGAGTGTCCACTCTCACCACTATTATTCAACATACTTTTGGAAGTCCTATGGAAGCAATCAGAGAAGAAAAAGAAATAAAAGGAATCCAGATTGGAAAAGAAGTAAAGTTCTTGCTGTTTGCAGATGACATGATACCATACATAGAAAACCCTAAAGACACTATCAGAAAATTACTAGAGCTAATCAGTGAATTTAGCAAAGTCACAGGAACAAAATAAATACACAGAAATCACTTGCATTCCTATATACTAACAATGAAAAATCAGAAAGAGAAATTAAGGAATCAATCCCACTCACCACTGCAAGAAAAAGAATAAAATATCTAGAAATAAACCTACCTAAGGAGACAGAAGAACTGTATAGAGAAAATTATAAGACACTGATGAAAGAAATCAAAGACGACATAAACAGATGGAGAGACATTCCATGTTCCTGGGTAGGAAGAATCACTGCAAAAATGTCTGTACTACCAAATGCAATCTACATATTCAGTGCAATCCCTATCAAATTACCAATGGCATTTTTCACAGAACTAGAACAAAAAATTTCACAATTCATATGGAAACACAATGACCTTGAATAGCCAAAGCAGTCTTGAGAAAGAATGGAGCTGGAGGAATCAAGCTTCCTGATTTCAGGCTTTACTACAAAGCTACAGTCATCAAGACAGGATAGTACTGGCACAAAAAGAGAAATATAGACCAATGGAACAAGATAGAAAGCTCAGAAATAAACCCATGCTACCCATGTACCTTATTTTTGACAAAGGAGGCAAGAATATACAATGGGGCAAAGACAGCCTCTTCAATAAGTGGTGCTGGGAAAACTGAACAGGTACATGTAAAAGAATCAAATTAGAACACTTCCTAATGCCATACACAAAGATAAACTCAAAATGGATTAAAAGCCTAAATATAAGGCCAGAAACTATAAAACTCTTAGAGGAAAACATAGGCAGAACACTCGACGACATAAATCAAAGCAAGATCCTCTATGACCCACGTCCTAAAGTAATGGAAATAAAAACAAAAGTAAACAAGTGGGGTCTGATTAAACTTAAAAGCTTTTAAAAGCAGGGTGAAAAGACAACCCTCAGAATGGGAGAAAATAATAGCAAATGAAATAACTGACAAAGGATTAATGCCCAAAATATACAAGCAGCTCGGACAACTCAATACCAGGAAAACAAACAACCTAATCAAAAAGTGAGAAAAAGACCTAAACAGACATTTCTCCAAAGAAGACATACAGATGACTAACAAACACATGAAAAGATGCTCAATATCACTCATTATTAGAGAAACACAAATCAAAAGTATAATAGATATCACCTCACACTGGTCAGAATGGCCATCATGCAAAAGACTACAAACAATAAATGCTGGAGAGGGTGTGGAGAAAAGGGAACCCTCTTGCAAAGTTGGTGGGAATATAAACTCATACAGCCACTATGGAAGATGGTATGGAGATTCCTTAAAAAAAAAACTAGGAATAAAACCACCATATGACCCAGAAATCCCACTCCTAAGCATATACCATGAAGAAACCAAAATTGAAAAAGACACATGTACCCCAATGTTCATTGTGGCACTATTACAATAGCTAGAACATGGAGGCAACCTAGATGTCCATTAACAGATGAATGAATAAAGAAGCTGTGGTGCATCTACACAATGGACTATACTCAGCCATTAAAAGGAAAGCATTTGAGTCAATTCTAATGAGGTGGATATACCTAGAGCCTATTATACAGAGTGAAGTAAGTCAGAAAGAGAAAGATAAATATTGTATATACACGGAATCTAGAAAGACGGTACTGAATAATTGACTTGCAGGGCGCAATGGAGAAACAGACATAGAGAACAGACTTATGGACACAGGAAGAGGGGAGGAGAGTGTGAGATGTATGGAGAGAGTAGAGTAACATGGAAATTTATATTACCACATGTAAAATACATAGCCGATGGGAATTTGCTGTCTGTCTCAGGGAACTCAAACAGGGGCCCAGATGGTCAACACCGAAATCAGATTGATTATATTCTTTGCAGCCAAAGATGGAGAAGCTCTATACAGTCAGCAAAAACAAGACCAGGAGCTGACTGTGGCTCAGATCATGAACTCCTTATTGCCAAATTCAGACTTAAATTGAAGAAAGTAGGGAAAACCACTAGACCATTCACGTATGATCTAAATCAAATCCCTTATGATTATACAGTGGAAGTGAGAAATAGATTTACGGGCCTAGATCTGATAGACAGAGTGCCTGATGAACTATGGAATGAGGTTCGTGACATTGTACAGGAGACAGGGATCAAGACCATCCCATGGAAAAGAAATGCAATAAAGCAAAATGGCTGTCTGGGGAGGCCTTACAAATAGCTGTGAAAAGAAGAGAAGCAAAAAGCAAAGGAGAAAAGGAAAGATATAAGCATCTGAATGCAGAGTTCCAAAGAATAGCAAAAAGAGATAAGAAAGCCTTCCTCAGCGATCAATGCAAAGAAATACAGGAAAACAACAGAACGGGAAAGACTAGAGATCTCTTCAAGAAAATTAGAGATACTAAGGGAACATTTCATGCAAAGATGGGTTCAATGGTATGGACCTAACAGAAGCAGAAGATATTAAGAAGAGATGGCAAGAATACACAGAAGAACTGTACAAAAGATCTTCACGACCCAGATAATCACGATGGTGTGATCACTGACCTAGAGCCAGACATCCTGGAATGTGAAGTCAAGTGGGCCTTAGAAAGCATCACTACGAACAAAGCTAGTGGAGGTGATGGAATTCCAGTTGAGCTATTCCAAATCCTGAAAGATGATGCTGTGAAAGTGCTGCACTCAATATGCCAGCACATTTGGAAAACTCAGCAGTGGCCACAGGACTGGAAAAGGTCAGTTTTCATTCCAATCCCAAAGAAAGGCAATGCCAAAGAATGCTCAAACTACCGCACAATTGCACTCATCTCACACGCTAGTAAAGTAATGCTCAAAATTCTCCAAGCCAGGCTTCAGCAATATGAGAACCATGAACTTCCTGATGTTCAAGCTGGTTTTACAAAAGGCAGAGGAACCAGAGATCAAATTGCCAACATCCGCTGAATCATGGTAAAAGCAAGAGAGTTCCAGAAAAACATCTATTTCTGTTTTATTGGCTATGCCAAAGCCTTTGACTGTGTGGATCACAATAAACTGTGGAAAATTCTGAAAGAGATGGGAATACCAGACCACCTGATCTGCCTCTTGAGAAATCTGTATGCAGGTCAGAAAGCAACAGTTAGAACAGGACATGGAACAACAGACTGGTTCCAAATAGGAAAAGGAGGATGTCAAGGCTGTATATTGTCACCCTGCTTATTTAACTTATATGCAGAGTACATCATGAGAAACGCTGGACTGGAAGAAACACAAGTTGGAATCAAGATTTCTGCATAACCTCAGATATGCAGATGACACCACCCTTATGGCAGAAAGTGAAAAGGAACTAAAAAGCCTCTTGATGAAAGTGAAAGTGGAGAGTGAAAAAGTTGGCTTAAAACTCAACATTCAGAAAACGAAGAATATGGCATCTAGTCCCATCACTTCATGGGAAATAGATGGGGAAACAGTGGAAACAGTGTCACACTTTATTTTTCTGGGCTCCAAAATCACTGCAGATGGTGACTGTAGCCATGAAATCAAAAGATGCTTACTCCTTGGAAGGAAAGTTATGACCAACCTAGATAGCATATTCAAAAGCAGAGACATTACTTTGCCAACAAAGGTCCATCTAGTCAGGCTATGGTTTTTCCTGTGGTCATGTATGGATGTGAGAGTTGGACTGTGAAGAAGGCTGAGCGCCAAAGAATTGATGCTTTTGAACTGTGGTGTTGGAGAAGACTCTTGAGAGCCCTTGGACTGCAAAGAGATCCAACCAGTCCATTCTGAAGGAGATCAGCCCTGGAATTTCTTTGGAAGGAATGATGCTAAAGCTGAAACTCCAGTACTTTGGCCACCTCCTGCAAAGAGTTGACTCATTGGAAAAGACTCTGATGCTGGGAGGGATTGGGGGCAGGAGGAGAAGGGGACGACAGAGAATGAAATGGCTGGATGGCATCACTGACTCGATGGACATGAGTCTCAGTGACCTCCGGGAGTTGGTGATGGACAGGGAGGCCTGGCATGCTGCAATTCATGGGGTTACAAAGAGTCGCACATGACTGAGCGACTGAACTGAACTGAACTGAGAGGGGTGGGATGGGGAGGAAGATGGGAGGGAGGTTCAAGAGGGAGGGGACATATGTATACCTATGGCTGATTTTTGTTGAGGTTTGCCAGAAAACAACAAAATTCTGTAAAGCAAGTATCCTCCAATTAAAAATAAATTAAAAAAAAATAACGACAACCAAAAATAATCCAAATAACTCATGTTGGACTCCAGGATTATTTCAAAAAGGAGTAAAAGTTAAAAATTAAAAAAATAAAATAACAGGAAGAATATGTAATTATCAAACTCCATATAATAAATGAAGATTATAAAAGATCATAAAATAAAAATTTTAAAAGATATTTGTCTCTTTTTAAATAATATGGAAAAATCATACAAGTTGTGAATTGTATGCTAGTTTCTGGGGCCTAGCAAATTCTTTATTTGCTTATTTTGTTAATCAGTCAGTTCAGTCGCTCAGTCATGTCCGACTCTTTGTGACTCCATGAATCACAGCACGCCAGGCCTCCCTGTCCATCACCAACTCCCGGAGTTCACTCAAACTCATGTCCATCGAGTCAGTGATGCCATCCAGCCATCTCATCCTCTGTCATCCTCTGTTATCCCCTTCACCTCCTCCCCCCCCAAATCCCTCCCAGCATCAGAGTCTTTTCCAATGAGTCAACTCTTTGCATGAGGTGGCCAAAATATTGGAGTTTCAGCTTTAGCATCAGTCCTTCCAATGAACACCCAGGACTGATCTCTTTTAGGATGGACTGGTTGGATCTCCTTGCAGTCCAAGGGACTCTCAAGAGTCTTCTCCAACACCATAGTTCAAAAGCATCAATTCTTCAGTGCTAAGCTTTCTTCACAGTCCAACTCTCACATAGTAGCATACATTTTTAAAATAATCATGCATTTCATAACCTGAATCAATAAGAATGTTATTATGATCAAAATATGCATGCATACAGTTTGTAATGTCCAGAGAATGAAGCTCTTATCTAGCCTTGCCAGCCAATAGAACAATAGAAGAGAGAAGGAAGAAGGCAGATGGAAGAATAGATGAGAAGCATACTTTATATTTAAACATAGAATTGTAGAAGAATAACACTTACATGATAATAGTTAAGACTGTATTTTCAATAATGAAGTGGAATCATCCAGATCAACTGTTTGTGAGTGTGATTACCAAATTAGCACATCACTGAGCACTAGTTAGACCATGTTGACCAAATACTTGAGCAAGAAAATCACTCTATGTATGTGTTCATTCTGGGGTTAAGAAATTAGGTTTTTGTTGTTTAGTCACTAAGTCATGTCCAACTATTTTGCAACCCCATAGACTAGTCTGCCGGAGAAGGCAATGGCACCCCACTCCAGTACTCTTGCCTGGAAAATTCCATGGATGGAGGAGCCTGGTAGGCTGCAGTCCATGGGGTCGCGAAGAGTGGGACACGACTGAGTGACTTCACTTTCACTTTTCACTTTCATGCATTGGAGAAGGAAATGGTGACCCACTCCAGTGATCTTGCCTGGAGAATCCCAGGGACGGCAGAGCTTGGTGGGCTGCCGTCTATGGGGTCGCACAGAGTCAGACACAACTGAAGTGACTTAGCAGCAGCAGCAGCAGCAGACCAGTCTGCCAGAGTCCTCTGTCCACTGAATTCCCCAGGCAAGAATACCAGAGTGGGTTGCCATTTCCTTCTCCAGAGGATCTTCCTGACCCAGGGATTGAACCCACATCTTCTGTATTGCAGGCAGATTCTCTACCACTGAGCCTCCTGAGAAGCCAAGGAGCTAGGTAAGAGAGCTAAATTTGAGTAATTCTTGGTTAGACTAAATATAAAATTCTCAGAGGTAACCCTGTCCAGGTCCATTAGAATGAATACAAAGTATCTATTCTAGTCTTTCTTCTTCTTTTCAATGTGTCCCAAAGTATTGTGCTGCCCTGGTGTGCACTCCAACTGCTTTCTCTCATGTCTCAGAATCCTTATTAGCATTACTCAGTTCTGATCACACAATTGATCAAAATATTCAAGTATGAAATGCTTACCAATTGATTGTTACCCAAGTCGGTTCCACCACTCACCACTATGGATTTTTCCTCTCTAGTGATTTTCAACCCTGCTTGCACATGAAAATCAAATGGGGAGCTTTTAAAACTAATATTGCCTGAGCCCCATCTCAGGCTATTAAATCAGAATCTATGAGAGTGGGGCTCCACTATGTCTTTTTAAAAGCTCCCTAGGCAGTTATAATGTGCAGTCAAGGTTTAGACCTACTGCTTTAACCTGAATGCCATACTCAGCATCTTCTCTCTCTCTCTGCCATGCTAAAGTGATCATAATATTTATATCCAGCTCTTTCAGTGTCAATTGTCATTTGCTAGGTAAACACCAGCTAAGAAAGAGGGTCCCACTGTGAAGAAACACATGGGTATCATGATATGTCAAGTATGTATGTATGTAACATTACCTCTGTCAAGGTGTTTTATTTTAATTTATATAATATATTCATATACTATAGATATTGATCTAGCTATACATTTGAACATAACTCTGGGTCACTCAGAGATCCTGTACTTCAGACAAGAGCTACCTCCATTCAGGTGACACATGAAAAAAAAGTCCTCTTCCAAAAATGCTACCAGGAAATTTCTATAGATATGTTCCTGAAAGAGGCTTAAATGGTGATGTTTTGTCATAACTGGAGAGAATTCTGCCTAGCAAGAATACTAAAGTAGGTAGCCATTCCCTTGTCCAGGGAATCTTACTGATTCAAGGATAGAACCTGGGTCTCCTGCATTGCAGGCAGATTCTTTACTGTTTGAGCCATGAGGGAAGCCTTCAGTACACATTTTAAGGGGTAAAGAATCCTTCATTGTAATCCTCTCACTCTATTAAAAAAAAGAAAAGTTTTGTGATAGGGTTACTTATTGTTATAATTTTTGTTATTATTAGACTAGAGATACCCAAAATATTTTTAAATGCATTAATACTATCACCAACTTTAAAAATACACATGCAACTATTAAGCCTGTGTTCTAGAGCCAAAGAGCTGAAAATGCTGAGCCCACATGCCACAACTACTGAAGCCTGCCCATATGGAGACCATAATCTACAACAAAGCCACTGCAGTGAGAAGCCCCGTGCACCACAATCAACCAGTAGCCCCTGATTTCCACAACTAGAGAAAACCTGTGCCCAGCAACAAAGACCCAGTGCAGCCAAAATAAATAAATAGAAACATATATGCAAGATGGATTTGAAAATGTAACAACTGTAACACAAAACCAAAGCAACTTAAAAGATATTTTGAAAAAAAATTTACATGGATAGAAAACTTATAATGATAAAGGCCAGTTTTGACTACCCCCCCACCCCACCCCGCACCCAGTTCTAGTTCCCTGCCCTGGGTGTAGCCTGGGTGTGTGTTTTTTCAAAACAATTTCCTATGCATTTACAAATATCTACAAGCATATAGTTGCACTATTTAGAACACAATTTTTAAACTCTTCCTCATTTGCTTCTTGTGATTTCTATCAGGTCAGTGCCAAGATGCTGAGAGACCCTGTGCCTCTGGATCTCTCTAGAGCTCATTGTTGGAGTAGTAAAACGTGCCCCCCAAAAAGTGCCATAAGCCAACAAGCTAAGTAAACATAAATTGAGATGACACCCCAAAGGGATTCAACAAAATTCACCACCATTTCAGTTCTTCAGGTAATGCCTGAACGCTTTTAATAGGACATGGGTTATTAAGGTGATGGGAGGGCAGGTGTCCATTGTGAAAAGACAAGAAAATGACTTCAAAGAAAATTCTCTGGAGCTAGGACAATCAATAAAACATCACACTGATGGTCCCATTATGTTGATTTCCAAGACTGTCTGGGCAAGACCACACCCTGCCTTCTGCATATGACTCTAGAGGGAACGGACAACCACCTGACCCGTTACATGGAGGCAGGAGATGAGGGAGGACTGGTATTCCTCACGGAAGTTCCTCCGTCTGTGGTCCATGAATCACCCAGACATTAAGAACAACTGATGCTTGTTTACCCCGTGCAGGCCCCTGGGCCTAATTTCAGACTCGAAGCCTCCAGCACTGTCCCTGGCATTAGGAAGGCACCACCACCGTAGGAAAACCCAGAACTCACCGCTTCCCACAAACACATGGAATCTGCAGCTACATATACATAGAACGACTTCCTCCAGGTAAAACGCAAACAACAGAGTCTGAGTGACTCCTACACCTCCAGCCAATGAGGGAAGGCCCCCGAGGATGAGGCCACGAGAGTCCGGACACAATCTCACCGGGAACTCCACCTGTTAGAGCGCCGCCACCGACCTGCGCTGTGAAGGAATTCCAATTCCGAGGGAACTCGAATTCTGAGCTCCTTCCTGAGGGAAAAGGGGTTTAGACCCCGACTTTTTATACCTGTACCTGAGAGAAAGTTCCCCAAACCCCTAGTTTTGAAAACCAGAGGGGGCGCCCATCCTCCAGACCCGAACTGAGAAAACTTAAACAGCTCCAAGGCCACTTACCCGATGAAGGGCTCAGTGCACAGGTGGGAGCTCCAAAAGTGCCCACTTTATGAGAATGAGGCTTTATTTGTGAATCTTAAAGTCTTCCCTGAGGGGCAGGCGTCTCTTCAACACAGTCCAGGGGACTGAGGGCTGGTGGCGCTATCTTCAAGCTCTCCCTCATGCGAGCTCCAACCCGAACAAGGCCAACTTCATTTGAACTCTAGGCTCCGCCCCTTCTCCCTCCTCCCTTTGCCGTCCACGCGTACTGTCCCCCACGCCCTGTCCACGTATTATCTGTCATATACGCGCATGGGGTTTTTCCACACTAAGATAGTGGTTAATATGTTGACTATCAACCATAGTGTGTGTGTGTGTGTGTGTGTGTGTGTGTGTGTGTGTGTGTGTGTGAGTCACTCAGTCATGTCCAACGCTGCGACCCATGGACTGTAGCCCACCAGGCTCCTCTGTCTATGGGATTTGCTAGGCAGGAATACTGGAGTGGGCTGCCACTTCCTTCTCCAATCAACCATATTAAACGTCACCCCCGGCAAAAAAAAAAAAAAAAAAGACTTCCTCTTGTTGGACTCCAAGCTTTCAGTTTTCGTCAATAGTTCTGAAAACAATTCACATTCTTAAGTGTAAAGAAACTGGAAAAAAGATTTAGATATAAAAATCATTAGGAAACAATTTCTGTGTGTTCTGCTGCGGGAACCTAGTGTACTGGGTATTTTTTAAGTATGGCAAAACCAATACAATATTGTAAAGTAATTACCCTCTAATTAAAATTAAAAAAAAAAAAAGTTTACCTAGGAGAATCATCTTGGAGAAGGAAATGTCAACCCACTCTGTCACTCTTGCCTGGCAAATCCCATGGATGGAGGAGCCTGGTAGGCTGCAGTCCATAGGGTGGTTAAGAGTCAGACACGACTGAGCGACTTCACTTTCACTTTTCACTTTCATGCATTGGAGAAGGAAATGGCAACCCACTCCAGTGTTCTTGCCTGGAGAATCCTAGGGACGGGGGAGCCTGGTGGGCTGCCGTCTATGGGGTCGCACAGAGTCGGACATGACTGAAGCAACTTAGCAGCAGCAGGAGCAGCAGCAGGAGAATCGTGTAAATACTGAAGTAACGCAGGTCTTCCCTGTTTTTCTGATTCACTTGATCCTCTAGGAGAAATCTACAAAATACTATCCACAAGGTTTCACAGACTTGTAGGACTGGATGCCGGAGAAGGCAATGGCACCCCACTCCAGTGCTCTTGCCTGGAGAATCCCAGGGACCGAGGAGCCTGGTGGGCTGCCATCTATGGGGTCGCACAGAGTCGGACAGGACTGACGAGACTTAGCAGAAGCAGCAGCAGCAGGACTGGATACATTTGTTCTTGCCACCTTGAGAAAGGCTGGGCTTTATAACCGGCAGTCTATTATTCTCTGGCATAGCCCTCCTGGCTCTCCCAGCTTGTTTACTTGCTCACTTGCTGGTTGTCCTCTGTGTCGACTGCCAGCAACTTTTTTTTTGGCCGTGCAGCTGGTGGGATCTTAGTTCCCCAATCAGGGAATGAAGGGAATGAACCTGGGCCCTCCACTAGACTGCCAGCAACTGATGGAAGGAGCTTTCTTTAAGGGAGGAGCTATTTTTCCTAATTGCAAATCATTACACTATAAGTGGTTAAAGAAAATAGTTTGTACTCTTAAAAAACAAGGCTTCTCTAGGACTCCTAGTGCATCACACCCTCTCCAACTTCCCCAGCCTAGCTCACCTACCCCTGTACTGATCCAAGGCCTGTCCTCCTCTCATCGATGTCCTCTACCCACTTGTGCCCCCCTCCCACTTCTCCTTTCCTCCCTCCTATTTGCCCCACTTCCCTTCTCCCCCTACCTGCTGCCCCTTGCCCCAACTGAAGGCCCCAAGTACCTCTGACCCATCCTCTGCCTGCAGTGTAGTACAGTATGTGATGCTCCAGAATTAGCCGCCATGTCCATTGTGCCCAGATATGTTTGAGCCCTACTAGAAGAGTTTCTACATCAGGCCCATCAACCCCACCCAGATAAGATCCTGATGCTGGAAGCACTGACCAACGTGGCATATGAGACTAACACCCATATTTCCCTACAGAAATTCCAAACCTACATTCTCAGCACATACAAGGACTTTACTGCAGCCATGGTCCAAGCCACTGGACACCTAATATAGGCCAAATAGGTGACATCTGTATCAATGACCTGGTGCAACTGTGATAAGTTCATGATCACAGAGTCAGTAGTCATCATGAAGAAACTGCTGCAGATGTACCCAGCATAGTATGTGATCATCAAACACTTGGCAAAGCTCATAGAGAACATCCAGGTGCCCATGGCACCTGAGCCAGCATCCTGTGGCTCATGGGTGAGTGCTGTGAGCATGTTCCTAGGATTACATCTGACATCCTGAGATAAACAGCCAAGTTGTTTAAGCTACAAGTTGTCATCAACCTGGTGGCCAAGCTTTACCTGACCAACTCTAAGCAGATCACAACTGCTGACCCTATCTGTACTGAGTCTGACCAAGTGTAACAAGAACTGTGATATCAGAGACCAAGTTCACTTCACCCAGCAATTTATGGCCCCTTTGGAGTAGTGTGGGGCCCTCAGCCACCATGCCAAGATGCTCTAGCACCCAAACCAGTCCCAGTCTTGGAATCATCCTTCAAAGACCAGGATCACTTCCTCATGGACTTACTGTCCCATCTGCTCCATGCCATGGTCACGGGCTACCAAGAGCTCCCAGACTGTCCAGAGGAAGTCCCAGATCCATCTGTGCACAACTTGTAAATACCTGAATGGACTACAAGATCAAATCAGTAGAAGAGGAAAGAGAAACCTTTCTGCTCAGATTCTGAGGGGGAGTCAGAGCTCATAGAGTCTACAAGTACTGAAGACCAGGATGAGGATGAGGAGAGGGGAAGGGCAGCAGGAGTGATCAGAGTGAGGAGAATTTTTCTTGGATGATGGCGACGATTCCAGCAGTAGCTCATCAGAGTCAGAGATGACAGCAGAGTCTGAGGAAGAGCAGATGAATCCTGCCTCCTAGAGGAAAACTAAAAATCAAACAAAAATCCAGTGGCCAAAGTGCCCCTGCAGCCAATATCTCCCCGCTAGATCTAAAGTACTTCCTCCCTCCCAGTGCCTGGCCTCTTCTCTCCTCCCATGGTTGTGTCCAGCACTCTGGCTGCTGACCTAGAGGACCTGACACTCACAGACTGCCCCCTGGTTCCTTCACTCCTGATTCCAATATCTGCTGTTGGGAGACAGGAGCTGCTGCTCCTCTTAGCTGGTGTGGGGCTGTTTGTGAGCTACACCCTCAGCAGCCAACCTTTTTCTCAAGACTCTCACGGGGTGGCTGAGCACATCCACCTCTCCATCAATCATCAGCATCCTGAAATTGAACACCTACTGCTCAGAGAATCTGCAACTGCTGTAATGGGCATTAACTTCTGTGACTCAACCTAGGTGGCCAAGCTTCCAGCTTCGCACCCAGATCAGACAGTCTCCATCTAGCCACAGGGGAGCTGATGGTCCCACCATCAGCTGGGTTGTGTCCCTTGTGGGGCATGTGGTAGGTACAGGTTTGCAGGAAGGACACAGACCAGTGGGAGCCTAGTCCTGCTGACCCTTTAATATTCCGCCCACTCGAGCTGCCCAGCTGACAGTCAACAATGAGAAGACAGTGATGGACACCATGCTGGTGGTGGATGTGTTGTAGGCTCTGATGCAATGATTCCCAAATGCTGAGAATTTGTTCCCCACCTGTCTCTCCATCATGAAATCTGGGCTGTTATCCACCCCCCTCCTCTTTATTTCTCTCTCCCTCTCTCTCTCATATCAAACTCCTTAGGTTGGATAGCATCCATTGTGTCCTCTGTCCCTCTGGCATTACCAGGCACCCCCTCTGCCCCAATCCTCCTCCCCATAGGTTCCTTAGTGAGCTGTGCAGAAGGCAGTAACAAATGCCTCTTTCAATCCTCCTGTTTTTTTCTGTAGCTATTATAGTAGCAAAATCTCAATTAAAAGTCTTATCCTTAATGTATGCTAGAAAACACATTATATAATACATATGATGAATATTAAATCGACTTATTGTGATTACTTGCAATATAGGTAAATATAAAATCATTATTTTGTACACCTGAAACTAATACAATGTCATACATCAATTATGTTAATACTCTGCTGCTGCTGCTAAGTCGCTTCAGTCGTGTCCAACTCTATGCGATCCCATAGATGGCAGCCCATCAGGCTCCCCCGTCCCTGGGATTCTCCAGGCAAGAACACTGGAGTGGGTTGCCATTTCCTTCTCCAATGCATGAAAGTGAAAAGTGAAAGGGAAGTTGCTCAGTCTTGTCCAACTCTTAGCAACCCCATGGACTGCAGCCCACCAGGCTCCTCCATCCATGGAATTTTCCAGGCCAAGAGTACTGCAGTGGGGTGCCATTGCCTTCTCTGATGTTAAAATGTGTATTTCTGGACTACAGTCCAGAACATTAGATCAGAATATCTAGATGTGAGCCTGAAAGTGATAGTGTTAGTTGCTCAGTCGTGTCCAACTCTGTGACCCCATGGACTGTAGCTAGCCCTCCAGGCTACCTATGTCCATGGGATTCTCCAAGGAAGAATACTGGAGGGGGTTGCCATTCCCTTCTCCAGGGGATCTTCTAGACCCAGGGATCGAACCCTGGTTTCCCGCATTGTAGGCAGATTCATTACTGTCTGAGCCAACAGGGAAGCTCTAGATGTGAGTCTAGATACTTTCATTTAAAAAGTGCCTGGTGCACTGGGATGACCCAGAGGGATGGTATGGGGAGGGAGGAGGGAGGAGGGTTCAGGATGGGGAACACATGTATACCTGTGGTGGATTCATTTTGATATTTGGCAAAACTAATACAATTATGTAAAGTTTAAAAATAAAATAAAATTAAAAAAAAAAGTGCCTGACATAATTTTACAAAATATTCGAGTTTAAACCTGTGAGGTATGCCGGGGATGCCTCTTGTTTTAGCAGAGTCCCCCCTTCTCCACCCTGGGCTCTTTCACATGGGACCAACCCTTCATAAATTGGGATTGATGTGCCAGAAGAAACTACAATAAAGTAAGAGAACTGAGATCTCTGGAACCTGTCTATTCTACACTAGCTAGTTTATAACAATTAACCAAATGAGTACTTACTAAGACACATTCAGGAAAGGCAATCTTGGAAACTCAAAGAAAAGTGGAATCTCTGACCATACAGGGTTTATAATCTGATAGGAGACAAAGTTAAACATTAAAAGTATGTGAGGAGATAGAAAACCTAATCATCCTAATTACTTGGGTAATTGTTTTGACTTTCTTTTCTGTTTTGACTATAGAGAGAGAAGGTCTGAATAGAGTCTTCTAACCTCTAGTTTAGGATTTTCTATTAAAAATATCTTAAGGGTATCACTGTAAACTAGTCTAGACTTTCTAGTCTCTTTCAAGAAACTTCTTTTGATTTACTCTATGCAATTTTTTTTTTTTTCCTCCTTGCAGGGCACATCTTTTTGAAGGTGAGCACCTATTGCAATTGTGGAGTATGATGCCTGAAAATGAAAGTTGTTTAGTCATGTCCGACTCTTTGTGACCCCATGGACTATACAGTCCATGGAATTCTCCAGGCCAGAATACTGGAGTGGGTAGCCTTTCCCTCCTCCAGGAGATCTTCCTGACCCAGGGATAGGACCCAGGTCTCCTGCATTGCAGGTGGATTCTTTACCAGCTGAGCCACAAGGGAAGTCAAAACCATAAGTATATATGGAACTTTAAGGTATGTCTAATTTCAGATATCTTGGATCATTTCTCAAATTATAGGAAGATTTCAGAAATTCCATCACTTTTAAATCTCCTACTGCTTTTGCACTCAAAGGTAATACAAGATACCTTTCATTCATTCCTTCCAAGTCATAAACTGAGAATCATCTATATCTTTGGATACTAAAGATAATTAAAACTTGGTACCTGTTCTTGTGGAGCACAGCCTAAGAGAAAAGGCAGGTATATAAATGACCATGTACATTAATTTTGGGGAAAAAATTATCTAATCTATCTGTCTATCTACCTCTCTATATAAAATTGCCTTGGAGAATAAATCTTTTAATTTGGGGAAAAAAACTATCTATCTGTCTATATATCTATATAAAATCACCTTGGAGAATATATCTTATCCCCTGTGCTTGGCAGATAATGATAATTTTAGAATGCATGAAAAAATGAAATTACTATACTAAAAGTCGTTCCCTATAAGTTGCGGGGAGAGGGAGCACACATTTTAAGCCATGGGGGATATGGGCAGGATAAGGCAAGGAATCTTATTTTAGCAATGGAGAAGTAAAGAACCTATAATGATCTATTCTGTGAAAGGAATGTGCTCCTTAAATAATCACTATCTGACATGCTTTTTCCATTTGATGACTAGATTAACTGTGACACAATAGGATTTAGGGCATGGGTGAGGGAAGGAAGAAGAGCTCTCAACAGAGAATGGAAATAGGGCTAGAGTACAGGGTTGCCTGGCCCCACGAACTAGAGATGTCATTGTGAATGGAAGCACCCATCAAAGAATTTTTAGTGTGGAGTCCTGGGATGTCTTCGTTTGTCACCCCGGACTTCTCGCAATAGCAGGAGTTTCAGATGCTAATTGCCACCACGAGTTCCTAGATTTACACACTGAACACTATGACATAATCCTGGAGGAATACAAGGAGATTGGGAAAGACAGATCTCTTCAGTCCTGCTGTGAGAGTAGAAATAAGCAAACCCAAAGCGAAACTGACAACTTTCCCTTTAATTGATTTAAATTAGGAATTTCTCCAACTTCCAAACTGTTTTCTAATTAAGTTCGATATGAATGATGGCCCATATTGCGGATGGTTGAAAGGTGAGTTTTCTAAAGTAATAATGAAGCAGGAATGTGATCTACTTTTCTGGAGGTGTAATCCATGCTATTCAGATGACATCTTTCAACATTTTGGGGAGGTGGTGGTGATTAGCTTATTTCAGGTTTTTAATAAAATAATAAATCCCACTCAAAAATCCTTCCAAATACTAAGGCTAATCTTATAAATAATTTTAATGAGATTTATTTTTATTCATTTTAAAAATTGATATGTGCTCATGAGAAAATATTGGGGATATAAAAAATAGAAAAATAGGGAAAAAATGAATACCCAGAATAACAGATACAGTCACTGATAAAAATTAACATTTTCAGTATACTTTTCTCATGCTTTACAGTTTAAACTATAAATAATTTTGATATATTAAATAATGTATCTATAAAGCATATATCTTTTCATGTAATATAAAACAAATGTTTCCATGGTATTACAATATTTTGCAAAGGTGAATTTAATCCTTGAATAGTATTTCTTCATATAAAGCATGCCATTAAGTTATTTGTCCACTACTCTTTTTTCAATTTTAAGCATCATTTCCAAGTGTTCAATATTTTGAATAAGGCTACACTATATATCAATGTGCATATTTTAACTTTTCATTGTTTTTGCTTTTTGGGGGTTGTTGACCTCTGAGGATTTATTTACAGAAGTAGTTTTTCTAATATTTGCTCATTTGTCTCCAACACTGAAGCTGGATTTCTATATATTTGATTGATGACAGGTAGAATATTTCCATGTGTATTTTTCAATCAGTATTTCTTCTTCTCATAAATTGTCTATTCAGTTTTTTTTTTAACAAATGAAAACAATGTTATCTACTGTGTGTGTGTGCTCAGTCACTCAGTTGTGTCCAACTCTTTGCAACCCCATAGACTCTATAGCCCACCAGGCTCCCTGTCCACAGAATTTTCCAGGCAAGAAAAGTGGAGTGGGTTGCCATTTTCTTCTCTAGGGGACCTTCACGACTCAGGGATCGACCTTGTGTCTCCTGGATTGACAGGTAGATTCTTTACCACTATGCCATTTTTTAATGATATGACCAGGTTTTGGAAAGATTTTTCAACTACAACGTGCATGAAAACTCACTCTTTGTACCTATACCATTCAAAAAATTTTAGTAAAATTACCTCAAATCGAGCAATCGCAGAAACTCCCTTCAACACACACATATACTCACACTTCTCTTAAGTTCTTGTGGCTGGACCATTTACAAAGTGACCACAACAGATTAATAGGAGAAAAAGAAACTGATTTTAACTTGTGCACACAGAGGTCTCATACAAACAGGAGGTGAATTAAGGCATGGCCACTGCAGGCCTATTTTATACTTTTAAGACAAAGAAACAAATTTGTGAGGAATTGACATGACAAAGAAACTAAGTAAGGCTTTGGGTGATTAGTGAAGAATCTAAACAGAGTTTGGGTTTGCCGGTATTAAATTAAAGAAGTAACAAGGTTTGTTTATGCAGGCTTCTCAGCCCTAATGAATTTCCTATCTCTGGTGATAAGGGTGTCCTTCCACCTGCAGACTGAAGGAAGGTAACTTTCATGTAAGAGATTTATTTCCTGATTTCAGGGAGACAGGGAGGAGGGTCAAAATGTCACTTGCATTGGCTGTTTCTTAGGTAACTTTGATTCAAAATAGTCAACATGCCATTAAGCCATATTTTGGGGTAGCATGCACTGAGCCTCAGCAACACTCACCCTCTTACCCCATTCTGTATACTTCTTTCTCCCTTAAGTAATCTACACAGCATGTTCCATATAGCATTCAGGAAGCATGGACCCTGACTCTCTTCCAGGGGTGTGTAGGTTCATTTTGAAACATGAAAAAAAAAAAAAAGAGGATTTATCTCCTAGACTCTCACTTCTCATTCTTCTCCCTGCAACACTAAACACACACTACTGGCAAGAGGACAATTAGATGTCACTGTTCAGAGATTCTGATTTTCTTTGGAAAACTGCTGTGTTTAAAGAAGCTGGTTGGATTCTCTAGGAGAAGAAAGTTTTAAGAAACTGTAAAAGCAACTGACATATGAAACCTCTGGTTAGGGCAATATTTGTGCTTCACAGTTCATCCAAGAAAACTAAATATATAAATAAGCAAATTAAATATATTTATTTTCTTCATAAGGGAGAATACTGAACATTCAATGAAATCAGTTTTGCACACACTTCTTATCTCTCTGCACTAACTCTTGATTATGATAATTTTCTACAGTGGTTTCAAAGGTTTTAGCTTTATTGTTTCTGCTACAGACTAAGATGACTGGTCACTAATAAAAATATCTAAAATAACAGATATTCCTTTATGAGTCAATGCACATGTTCATACCTAGCTAATATAAAAGGGAATTTGCTCTTGGGTAATTCTATATAAAGTGCATTTCTCTATAAAAAAACAAAAAAGTACAGGTCGTTTTCTTAGCCAGTTGCTCTATAAAATTTGAGATGGGTTTCTGAGGTAAAGGGGGAATTAAAATAATTCAATAAGAAAATTATACCCCAAATTTCTATTTTTTAATTCTTAGTAAAATGAAATAAGATGCAAATATAAGATTCAAAATAAATTTGAACTATGAATATAACATGAATTGTTAGTAATGTTATTTTTTCCTGCTAGATAGTAAGTAATTGGGATTCATTTCTCATTCCATTTCTCTTTCAAGCTTCTTTCCTACAGGTATTGCTTCCACGAGGGATATTTATTTTCATTTATTTTCAACCTTCTGACCTTAGTTTCCTTGATAGAAAAATAAGATTAATATTTCCTACTTCACTGCATCTCTGTGAGGATTATAAGAGAACTATATGTAAATTAAATACCAGGATACCTAGCATTTGATAGGTACTCATTAAAATATATTTCTATCAGGTTTATAATTTAACTAATTATAAATTATATATGACATAATTCATAATTTTTCAGTCTTTTTTATCATTGGGGCGATGAGTACCATCTACCATTTTAGTACTTCAGAGAAAATGGTGAAAACCTAAGAAAGATAGTCTCCATTTTGAAAACTTAAAGAAAAGGATTGATTCATTTCCCTCAACAGTGACTTTTTTTAAGAGAGGATCAATACAGTGAGATGCAGAAGAGAATTTCTCTTCTGATCATTGATGAAAGGAAATATTAGCCATACTTTAAACATATGTGGCTAGCAAAGAAAATAGGGAATGACATTGTAGGATCCATAGTAAAGAAACAAAATGGAAAGTTGGAGGAAAATGCAGAAGGGCCTCTTAAGGGTGACTCACAAATCATGCCTTTGTGAAGTGTCTGTGTGACTGTGAAACTGTCAGGATTTGTTTAGCTAATCACTCTAACTTGTTAAAATTTTAACCCTGGCTCCTTTTGCAGCATTTCAAGATTCATAATGTTCCTTTTATTATTTGTTTCTTGTGCTTGAAAAGATGATCTCACATGAATATTTCTTATCATTTAGCAACATAAGGGCATTTATTCACTCTCTGACCCACTACCCTCCACTAGTTGAGCTATAGGTTCTTATTCTAGCAGACTGCATCTGTCCGCTTGTCTTTGACTTGGATTTCTAGATGTATTCCACAATAAGTAAAGCACACAAGTACTGAGGAAATGGCATGTGAAGAGGAGGAAATGCCATTGGTCATTTTGAGGGAAATGGCAAAACTGTTGAACATTTATAGAAATAATGTGCTAAGAAATTTAGTATTACCTTATTCAGTATTCATTGCAGTGTTCCAATATACTCATTATTTGTATATCCATTATGTAGATGAAGAAATTGTCTTAAAAATATTAGCAATTTATTCGGTGTATACAACCAGTATGTTTTCAATAAACCCTGGCTTACTCCTGAACATAAAGGCTGTGAGATAGCTGAGTGAAGTTTTAAGAAAAAAAACCTACAAGGTTTTTGAGCATCAAAACTCAGGAAATTCATCAACTTGCCCAAGTTTATATTGGTAAGTAAGTGACATAAAGGCATTTGACCACAAACCAATAAATTTGATCTGAAATCTAAATCTAAAATCAGTTCTTGTATGGATGTGAGAGTTGGACTGTGAAGAAAGCTGAGCACCGAAGAACTGATGCTTTTGAACTCTGGTGTTGGAGAAGACTCTTGAGAGTCCCTTGGACTGCAAGGAGATCCAACCAGTCCATCCTAAAGGAGATCAGTCCAGTGTTCATTGGAAGGACTGATGCTGAAGCTGAAACTCCAATACTTTGGCCACCTAATGCAAAGAACTGACTCATCTGAAAAGAACCTGACATCACATCCATACATGACTACTGGAAAAACCATAGCTTTGACTAGACGGACTTTTGTCGGCAAAGTCATGTCTCTACTTTTTAATATGCTGTCTAGGTTTATCATAGCTTTTCCTCCGAGGAGCAAGCATCTCTTAATTTCATGGCTGCAATCACCATCTGCAGTGATTTTAGAGCCCCCCAAAATAAAGTCTGTCACTGTTTCCACTGTTTCCCCATCTATTTCCCCTGAAGTGATGGGACCAGATGCCATGATCTTAGTTTTCTGAATGTTGAGCTTTAAGACAACTTTTTCACTTTTCTCTTTCAGTTTCAACAAGAGGCTCTTTAGTTTTTCTTCGCTTTCTGTCATACAGGTGGTGTCATCTGCATATCTGAGGTTATTGATATTTGTCCCGGCAATCTTGATTGCAACTTGTGCTTCATCCAGCCTGGCATTTTGCATGATATACTCTGCACATAAGTTAAATAAGCAAGGTGACAGTATACAGCCTTGATGTACTCCTTCCCCAATTTGGAACCAGTCTGTTGTTCCATGTCCAGTTCTAACTGTTGCTTCTTGACCTGCATACAGATTTCTCAGGAGGCAGGTAAGGTGGTCTGGTATTCCCATCTCTCTCAGAATTTTCCACAGTTTGTTATGATCCACACAGTCAAAGGCTTTGGCATAGTCAATAAAGCAGAAATAGATGTTTTTTTGGAAAAATAAATAAATAAAATCAGTTCTTGACTTGTTTATAATGTATTTCTTTACATATTTGTCTGTTAATGGGTATGCAAATGATATAAACACAAAATAAAGCTTGGTGTTTCCCCCATAAGATTAGAGCCTATCAGGAGAAATAAATTTGATATTAAAAAACATCTAAAGTATAATATGTGTAATATCGTCACTGGATAAGAACAACAGAAATGTTCTATCTCATCATGAGATGTTCTTATCTCATCACAACTATGAGATGAAGTAAGAGAGGAGAGATTTGGAAAACCTGAATGAGAAATGAATAGTCCTCTAGTCACTTTCTAAAGTGAGATTAAGGAAGATCTGTATTAGCAATTTTGAAACCAAAGTCAGAATTGATCATACAACCATTCTAGAAGAAGGATCCTCTTAATTTAGCCCATGGTGATATAAGAAAATGTTAATAGTTCAGTCTTCATCTGCAAAAATATTTGAGTAATATTAGTAATGATTTTTTTGAGGGGGTGGTCATTTGCAGACTCTGAATTCCCCAGCCAGGGACTGAACTTGGGTCACAGCAATGAAAGCCCAGAATCCTAACAACTAGGTCACCAGGAAACATTTAATCATGACTTCTGAAATTTACTTTAGGCTTAATATTTTTTAAAAAATGCCTTGCCTGAGAAATTTTGGAATAAAAACAAAAATAATTGGAATGGTTCTTAATGTGTTTGATATTTTGAACTACTTGGAAGAATCTTTACAATAATTTGCATATTATATTCCATTCTATATAGAAACTACATTTGAAAAAAATGTTAATTATATAATGTCTAAGAAATACAGTTTCAGTGATTCCCCTACTTGTTAATAGGATGTTTACTCTCTTGATTGTACTAACTTGGTATTTTTAAAAGGATAAATTTTGGGGAGTTATTCACCTATTTAATCCCTGCCTTTTCTACTTACTTGGCTTTGTCTGTAAATCTTCTAAAACTATTTTTTCATTTACAAAAAGAGGGTTTATGTTCTGGGGATTAGTGGATTAAATAAAATGTATTCATTAAAAAGTAGCCTGGTTTCTAGGACCTAGCAAACACTTAACAAATGTTCCTTTTCCTTGGATAAAATACCTGCTATTATGTCTGGTTGATAGTGGTTATTCAGAACTCATGGCCTTCCTGTGAAAGTGAAGGTCACTCAGTCACATCCAACTCTTTGTGACCCCATGGACTATACAGTTCATGGAATTCTCCAGGCCAGAATACTGGAGTGGGTAGCTATTCCCTTCTCCAGGGTATCTTTCCAACCCAGGGATCAAACCCAGATCTCCCACATTGCATTGCAGGTGGATAGCCTTCCTAAGTCTCCCCAAAATTATAGATAATAGATAACTAATAGAATATATGTTGCTCTAACTTTACTTGTGACACCTTAGTCATCACATGTTTGATTTCCAAGCAGGGGCTGAAACACTCTTGAATCTTCCTCTTTTTTCTCTCATTAGCAAATGCCAAATGAAGTTTCTGTAGTCTTTGCTCACTGTGTCAGCTGTAAACTATAAGATACACTAGTTATAGACTAAACAAAACACATATCAGCAGTGACATGTAAATAATGAAAGTTATCATTGTCATTAAAGACCAGCTCAGCTGTGAAGTAACTGATTTTAAGTTTAATGAATAAATGAGGCACTCTGCTAATATTTAACTTTAATTTTCTGACAAGCAGCATGTAAGGAGTAGCGTTTAAAATTTCACACGAGAAGAGAGAAATCTGGATATATTTGTCTCAGGAAGAGAAAGATAAAACAACTGGGAGAAGAGACAAAAATTAAATATAGGAGCAGAAGGACAAGTGAGGAAAAGGAAAATGCCTGTATCAAAAATACTGGTGACCTGCAAATAACATCCTGTTATTTAAAAAAGAGAGAGAGAAAATAATCACTTGGGTGTTCTTAGACTATTGAGAGATAATGCTGTTCTTTAATGAACTTCTTTGGAAGAGAATCATGTATTTTAGTTTGGTGTAAAAGTAAGTGTGATTTTGTATTGTTGAACTTTGCTTTTTGATATGAGAATACACTCTTAAATAAATGTGGTTGTGTTATAAATCATTTTAATGTGCATTTCTCCCTTGATGTCTTTTGCTAAGGACTTATTATTTGTTGTTTATTTTATATTTATTTTAGACTATAGAAATGACTTTAGGAAAAAAGCAAATGTGAGCGATTTTTTTATTCAAGTTCAAAATGAGTCTTAAAGCAGCAGAGACAACTCACAACATCAACAATGCATTTGGCCTGCTGCTGCCGCTGCTAAGTCACTTCAGTCGTGTCCAACTCTGTGCGACCCCATAGACAGGAGCCCACCAGGCTCTCCCATCCCTGGGATTCTCCAAGCAAGAACACTGGAGTGCGTTGCCATTTCCTTCTCCAATGCATGAAAGTGAAAAGTGAAAGTGAAGTCGCTCAGTCTTGTCCAACTCTTAGCGACTCCATGGACTGCAGCTGACCAGGCTCCTCCGTCCATGGGATTTTTCAGGCAAGAGTACTGGAGTGGAGTGCCATCGCCTTCTCCTGGCCTAGGAACTCCTAATGAACACACAATGCAGTGGAGGTTCAAGATGTTTTGCAAAGGAGACTAGAGCCTTGTAGATAAGGAACACAGTGGCCCGCCATTGGAAGTTGACAATGACCAAATTGAGAGCAATCATCAAAGCTGATTCTCTTACAACTACACGAGAAGTTTCTGAAGAACTCAGTGCTGATCATTCTGTGGTCATTGTGCATTGGAAGCAAATTGAAAGGTGAAAAGGCTCGATAAGTGGGTGCCTCGTGGAACTGACTGCAAATCAAAAAAAAAAACCATTGTTTTGAAGTGTCATCTCATATTCTATGCAACAACAATGAACCATTTCTCAGTTGAATTGTGATGTGCAACAAAAAGTGGATTGTATATGACAACAGGCAATGACCAACTCAATAGTTGAACCAAGAAGAAGTTCCAAAGCTCTTTCCAAAGCCAAACTTGCATCAAAAAGAGGTCATAGTCACTGTTTGGTGATTTGCCACCAGTCTGATTCACTACAGCTTTTTTAATTCCATGAAAACCATTACATCTGAGACATACTCTCAGCAAATCAATGAGATGCACCAAAAATTGCAAACCTGCAGCTGGGATTGGTCAACAAAAAGGACCCAGTTCTTCTCCATGATAATACTCGACCCCATGTTGCACAACCTACACTTCAAAGTTGAAAAAATTAGGCTATGAAGTTTGCCTCATCTGCCATATTCACCTGACCTCTTGCTAACCTACTACCACTTCTTCATCATCTCAACAACTTTTTGCAGGGAAAATGCTTCCATAACCAGCAGGACACAGAAAATGCTTTCTAAGAATCCACTGAATTCTGAAGCACAGATTTTTATGCTACAGGAATAAACAAACTTATTTCTTGTTGGCAAAAATGTGTTGATTGTAACGGCTCCTATTTTGACTAATAAAGATGTGTTTGAGCCTAGTTCTAACAATTTAAAATTCATGGTCCGAAACCGCAATTACTTTGTACCAACCAAATAACTCGCAAAATACATATGTAAGTTTATCACCCCAGGTTTCAATGTCATAAGAGCAAGAGGGAAAGAACAGAAGAACATATATGTAGATGGAACACCTACCTGTTTGTAGATATTTGTACCCATGATCGTTGTTGTTGTTTAGTCGCTAAGTCTTGTCTGACTCTTTTGTGACACTGTTCATGGGATTTATCAGGCAAGAATTCTGGAATGGGTTGCTATTTCATTCTCAAGGGACTCTCCCCAACCCAGGGATCGAACCTGCATCACCTGCTTGGCAGGCAAATTCTGAGCCACCTGGGCTTCCCATTAAAAAAAAAAAAATTATAATTTATTTGCTATTTATTTTTCCTTGCACTGAGTCTTCATTGCATATGTGGGCTTTCTCCAGTTGCCGCAAGTGGGGGCTACTCTCTAGCTGTGGTGCACAGGCTTCTCATAGCAGTGGCTTCTCTTGTTGAGAACCACAGGCTTCAGTAATCATGGCTTGTGGGCTCAGTAGTTGTGGATCCAGGCTCTAGAGCACAGGCTCAACAGTTGTGGCAGATGGGCTAAGTTGCTCCACGGCATGTGGGATCTTCCCAGATCAGGGATCAAACCCATGTCTTCTGCACTGGCAGCAGATTCTTTACCACTGAGCCACCAGAGATGGATCTCTCCTTTGAGGCAAAAACACTTGAAAGAATTGAGGCTCACAGGTATTTGACATAATCTTCAAGGTCACAGGGTTAATATATGACCACTAAGAATTAGCATCTAGGTTGACTAGTTTGACTCTTAAATCCATGGTTTTCCACTTCACAGCTTTGCCTCTAAGGTGGAGATTTAGTCTAATTTGTCACTGATTCGCCATATTCTCCTTTCTCTTACAAAGACCTAAGTACTTACATCCTAGAGCTAAAGCACTTACTAAATGCATAAATAAGGGAACACTTCCAAACAGGTTTTCAAAACCCAATCATAGTCAAAGAGAATTCTTGTAAGCCTTGAAATAAATAACCAGTATACAGGAGTTGAGGAGAAGGCAATGGCACCCCACTCCAGTACTCTTGCCTGGGAAATCCCATGGATGGAGGAGCCTGGTGGGCTGCAGTCCATGGGGTCGCTAAAAGTCGGACACTACTGAGCGACTTCACTTTCACTTTTCACTTTCACGAATTGGAGAAGGAAATGGCAACACACTCCAGTATTCTTGCCTGGAGAATCCCAGGGACCGGGGCTTGTGGTGGGCTGCTGTCTATGGGGTCGCACAGAGTCGGACACTACTGAAGTGACTTAGCAGCAGCAGCAGCAGCATACAGGAGCTGGTGGGTACTGTTCACTGAAACACTGTTCTGGGGAGAGAGGGAAGGACAAGCTTGCCTGACCTAAGAGTTAAATCTCCATTGTTGGAATATAAGTATCATGTTTAAAGATTCTGACACTGCTGCACATTCAGCTCATGTCATAAACCTCCTTAAGCCAAGTTCTGAGAATCTGGCTTCTGCCTAATTAGATAACTTTGCTCTTAGGGCAAATGTGAAAGTCACTTTTCCTTATACTTACAGTCATTTGCTTTGCCCTTTTCATTTGCACGTAGGTTTTCTTGAACTTTTCTACTGAAATAAACACTCTTGAGAATGATCTATATTATATCACAGATAAATTTAAAATGCAGATTCTGGACCTTTAAGGTAGAAAAGCTGAGACTTATCTATGTTGAAAGAAACATCCCTCTTCGTAACTTTGTTTCTTACCTCTTCACAGGTAAAAAATATAACAGATTTCCCTCTGGTTCAGAAGGATTCAAAAAAGTTCTGATAAGCCTATGTGATAAGCTTGGCATGCTGCCATCCATGGGGTTGCAAAGAGTCAGGCATGACCTAGTGACTGAACAACAGCAAGCCTGTAGCAATATTATCAAAACAATAGAGCCAATATTTTATTATCAAATTATTTAACAGATTGTATTGATACTGAGATACTTTTTATCCTTTAAAGTAATGCCATGTGTTAGTTCAGCTTGGTTTGGCTAAGTGTAATTTAGTGTGACTAAGGAGATCCAACCAGTCCATCCTAAAGGAGATCAGTCCTGGGTATCCATTAGAAGGACTGATGCTGAGGCTGAAACTCCAATACTTTGGCCACCTCATGCGAAGAGTTGACTCATTGGAAAAGACCCTGATGCTTGGAGGGATTTGGGGCAGGAGGAGAAGGGGACGACAGAGGATGAGATGGTTGGATGGCATCACTGACTCGATGGACATGAGTCTGAGTGAACTCCGGGAGTTAGTGATGGACAGGGAGGTCTGGCATACTGTGACTCATGGGTCGCAAAGAGTCGGACACAACTGAGCAACTGAACTGGATTGAACTAAACTGAGGGCTTCCCTGTTGGCTTAGATGGTAAAGAATCCACCTGCAATGCAGGAAACCCAGGTTTGATCCCTGGGTTGAGAAGATTCCCTGAAGAAGGAAATGGCAACCCACTCCACTATTCTTGCCTGGAGAACCCCATGGACAGAGGAGTCTGGTGGGCTACAGTCCATGGGGTCTGAAAGAGTTGGAAGGAGTGACTAACACTTTCATTTTATAGTTTTGATTCAAATTCTCTGTCTTCACCAAGGTCTAGTTGCTCTGTGAAGTGTCCACAGCAGCGAGGTGGGGAGGTAGGATGTACAGACCTGGCATTTCCTTTAAAATCTCAAAATAAAAGATGTTTTTACCTTAAAAAGAAAAAATACAGCTTGAAAACCATTGACTTCTTATACTGATCCATTTCAGATATCAAGGAGATACAAATAGATCCCATTGCATCACATTGCATAGATTATCACTGATTCATATAATATACAATATTATATCATATTAGATTAGATTTTGTTTCAGATGACTTTCAGACTCAGGATCATACTCCTCTCTTTCATCTCTCTTTATTAAATAAGATCTTTCTTATTTTACCCCTCCCCACTTCCTTTCCCCTTTCGTAACCATAAGTATGTTTACCATGTTTATTAGTCTATTTCTGTTTTGTATACAGATTCATTTGTATATACATAGTTTTAGATTCTACATACAGGTGATATCATATAAAATGTGTCTTTGGCTTAGGAGTATGGGTTAACAGATACAAATTACTATACATAAAGTAGTAAGCAAAAGGGATTTACTGTGTAGCATAGAGAGCAAGCTCAACATCTTATAGTAACCTATAATGGAAAATAATATGAAAAAAAATGTAACTGAATTACCTTGCTGTACACATAGTGTGAAACCACCACCATATTGTTAATAACTGTATTTCAGATTAAAATTTTTCTTAAAAAATATAAGGCAATATATACTCAGTTTTGATATGCATGCACATTTATTTTGGGGAGAAACCCAATACAATGTCAGAACTTGCTACAATCTCTTGGAAGATAAGATTCCATTGCTCTGTTTTTGTTTAAAATATTGATCTATATGATACAGTAACCACTATGTTGTATTAATTTTTTTAATCCTTAAATTGTTATTTTACACCAAACCAGTATCCCTTCCAGGCACCAATATGTAGGAGATGCTGTTTGACACAACCCATGGATGATCTGAACCATTTCAATTAGTGCTGTTTTCTGAACAACTGGAATGGCTGATGTTGCTTTTGCTACTAAGGATCTGGCTGCTTCAGGAATTTTTTTAATATTAATTGCAATGGCAGAGCTTCCAGTTATGTATAAAATGTAAATACGAATGCTTACTCTCAACATCACGATAATGATGCTGGGCTTATTTTTTCCAGGACTAGAAACATTGTAAGTTTTAGATTAATTTTAATAAGAATTAATGGCTCCTTAAATAAACGATTGTTGACAAGCAACACTTTCAGAATCAAGTATTCTCAGATGGGTGTTTGTAACTTGGAGCAACGTCTGTATATATTTATACCAATAGCTCATTAGCTTACTCATATTTTATTTAAAGACTCAGCTTTATGTCATGTTGAGACTTTTTTTGAATACCACTACAATCAAGGCATTCTACCAGTTATTTGACATCTTTTCAATCAAATTCTTCACTATCAGTGTGCACAGAAACTATTGTCCTTATTTTGTATTAGAGAAAATGACTAGTAGAGGCTAAACTGTCACTGAAGAATATGTGGACTTGGTGAGCAGTTTATTATTTATTTCTTCTCCATGATATGCCAGATTCTTTATAAGAACTCTATCATTTAATGTCTTCAACCCTGCATGTACCTCTGTCTCTTTTATACACATAGAAACATTATCAGATAATTATCATCATATGATATTATGTTGCATTATGATAATCCTGCAACATGGCTAGGATGTAGGAGGGAAAGAATGCCACATAGTTTTTACAGACATATTTTCTGAGTTATTAACAGTCATGGCTTTTATAGCAGATCACAACTCAACATTTGAAAACTTTTTATGCTTGGAATAGTAAATCATAAACAGACATTTTTGAAGGTCCCTCTGGGCACCTAAGAGCACTTCTAGTGGATTGAAAGCAACTATATTTGTATGTACTCTCAATTTCTCTAATTTAAGTGACAGGAAAATTGTCAAGGCAGATGTAAAGTCAATCATGCTGCAGTTGGTGATGATGGCCTTTGTCAAAAAGAGGCTCCAAATTCAGAGACTAAATCCATGAGAATGTTTTGTTGTTGTTTTGTCTTACAAAATTTTGAATTTTGGGCTCTCAACTAAGAAAATAAATGAGTCTTATTTATCCATAGTTGTCAGTTTGAACATTCTCCATGGGTGGCTTAGACACTGTCTCAACCAGAGTCCCAATTGTGACAATTAGGTATCACTTTGAACTTGAATTATAGTCCCAGTAGTGAAAAGTCAGAGCTTTATCCACTTAACAGTTAATCTTCTTTGTTCTACTCATTCAACATTATTAGGCAAGGAGAAGCCTTTCTATGCCTGCTGCCTTCTTCCTTTCCTGGATACCACCCCCACCACTCACCATACAGACTTACACACATGTACCTGTATGAACCAGTGTGCAAAGATTCCCCATTTGAAGCTAAAATTTTCATGCATGAAATTCTTTTTTGATTAAATCTCTAATGCTGTGAGAATCAGAGAATATCCTTAGTATTTCTCAATTGGAAAAATGAACCTACCACTTTCAAAAAAGGGTGAAGTTTATTTGTTAGAGGAATGTGGTGAGCCTCAAACTAACATTTCGTTAGTATCATGTGGCAGGTCTAGTGATACGTGCTCTGTATAAATTGCCTATATAACCTTCAAAAATTATATTTGAAGTTAGTATCATTAGTTCTCCTCTACAAAGAGGAGATTTATTTTTTTAGAAGCTAAATTAGTTAAAGAGTCATTACACCTTGGGTAACAGTGGACCTGAAATTTGGATATAATTCTAGGTTATTCCCAAAACATCTTTCAACTTAATGCAGCACACTGTAAAATGGTAAATGGAAAAAAAAAAAAAAAAAGACAAAGATTTTTCTTTAATTCTCCAGAGTTCAAATGCTTCTATTCAGAATAGGTGGCAGTGCATGTAGAAGGCTCAGACTTCAGAAGAAACAATTATACAAGACACAAGGCCCGTTACTATCTTTACAACTGGGTTATTCTTATAATTCATGTATTTTGGGTGCATACTGCATGACAGCTTCACATACAGACATAGTGAATTATCTGGTAGGTAACAGTTTCAAACATTCTGGATATCCATTGTCTGTTCCCTGAGGTCAGCTCTCTGACCTTCATAATCCTTCCGGGTCTCACAGGCCTGACACACATGGATTTTATCAACGAGACCTCCTTGACCCCTGGAGTCCCACTGGGTACATCAATTGGAGAAATTCAGTGGAGGTTAGAGAACAGAAAGAGATAGAAATTGTGATGTTTATACCTTTGGCTCTCTCCATGCTGGATCCAGTCTTGGAAGCATATAAACGATCCTTTTCCAAAACCCACATCATTTGTCTGTGGAATCTCTACTACAATAACAGCTGTTTTCAGGTTCCAATAACTCCTCCTCTCTTAAAGCTCAGGCCTTAGCATGGCAATGCCTTCAACTATGCCCACTCCAGTATTCTTGCCTGGAGAATCCCAGGGACGAAGGAGCCTGGTGGGCTGCCGTCTATGGGGTCGCACAGAGTCGGACATGACTGAGGCGACTTGGCAGCAGCAGCAGCAGCAACTATGTCTAAACACAGATAATTATGGATAGACATACTTTGTTCATTTCCCAGGCTTCCTGCTGGCTCATGTAGTAAAGAATCTGCCTGCAATGCAGGAGAGCCAGGTTCCGGGTTTCCTAGGTGGCGCTAGTGGTAAAGAACTCCAGCCAATACAGGAGACATCAGAGCTGTGGGTTCATCCCTGGGTCAGGAAGATCCCCTGGAGAAGGAAATGGCAACCCACTCCAGTATACTTGCTTGCAGAATCCCATGGACAGAAGAGCCTGGCGGGCTACAGTCCATAGGTTCACAAAGGGTCGGACTCGACTGAAATGACTTAGCACACTCTTAATAATAACATCTTTATAAATAACCCTTTCAGTAAGCTCTCTTTAATTATTCCATTTGTATATATCATCATTTTCATGCTAGGACCCTGATTCAGTTACTACGGAAGAACTTAGATGCAGCTGAAGAGAAATCTCTGAGACTATATTATAATCCTAATAAAATTTTAAAAACAAAAAAGATGGCTGAGGTGATCACCATTGAGACAATGGCTTTAGAAAATAATTCTGTGAAGTGTTTTCCTTCTCGTCATAAATACAATAGATATACATACATCTTGCTCTCAACTAATAACATGGTTCTTTTTTAAAATCTAAGTCTATATAGAATTTATCCGTCAGATAAATATGTGTAACCCTAATAAATCACAATTTCACATATATCCTAATACATATACAACATGGTATTGTATTTAAGAAAAATTGATTCCAGAAAATAAAAGCAACAATAGAAAAATTCCCAATATCACCTGCATCTCTTACAGAATTTTAAAGGAGATCCAATTAATATTCCAAAGCAACACTTCGTCATATACTTTCTGATTTACACTGAGATTATCTCTCTATTCACCAGTGCCCAAGCCATTCACTTGCTTAAAAAGTAATTCATCATAAAGAATATTGCTTGAATTGAATTTCCAGCTTAGAGACTTTATCTAACTTTTTATACCTCATTCTGTTTCTTCCTATTTCCCTATTTTTCTCTCTTCCTCTCTTTCCCATTATCCATGTATGTTATAAATTATATATAATATCACTCAAACTCATACTCAAAGATAAAACTCATTCAGATGGATAGAAGAAAGAGAAAGGTGACTGGAAATTTTTTTTCTTTTTCTAGTGCAATGTGTGCTATTAGGTTAGGAGACAGTATTTGTTGAACAAATAATCCTATGCACTTTAGGTTTCAAGGTGTCCTTAGGGAAAGTGAAACTCCTAGTAGACACAGAAAGTAATGGGCCTCAAATTAAAAATCAATGCAAAGTAAAAAATTGCTAACAAAAAGAAAGCTAAAAACTAAGGGAGACAAATCTATATTCAAAAAGCTCTGAAATCTAAAAATTGATAAAATGAACTAACTTACAAAACAGAAACAGACTCACAGATATAGAAAACAAAATTTTTACCAAAGGGGAACGGGTGAGGGAGAGATAAATTAGGAGTTTGGGATTAAACTACTCACAATACTATAGATAAAATAGATAATCAACAAGAATCTACTACTGTATAGCATAAAGAACTGTACACAATATCCTATAAAAACCTATAATTAAAAAGAATCTTAAAAAGGATAAATACATATATATACTGGGTCTCCTTGGTGGCTCAGAGCTAAAGGATCTGCCTACAATGAAGGAGACTGGGATTTGATTCCTGGGTCAGTAAGATCCCGTGGAGAAGGAAATAGCACCATACTCCAGTATTCTTGCCTGGGAAATCCCACAGACAGAGAAGCCTGGTGGGTTACAGTCCATGGAGTCATAAAAGAGTTGGACATGACTTAGCAACTGAACAACAATCAACAACACACACACAGACATACATATATAGATATTCTTTGCTGTATACCTGAAACTAACACAGCACTGTAAATCAACTATATATCAATACAAATAAACAAACAAATAAAAACAAAACCACAAAAAGCCCAGACATGGTCATTGACAACATTCTGATAAATGTGTACTATAAATAATCACATATATGTTTGATGTTGTGTAAATAACAAATAACTTTTGCTTTGATCTGTCATTTTTATGCTTCAAAATTAAATTTTTAAAGTTGTTTTAAAATATTCAATAAGGCTTAGTATAATTTACCTGCCAAATTCCTGCTTAGACATTTATGTTATTTCAATTTTTAAGCACTCTATCTGCTATTAAAATAAAACATTGGTCCATGTCTGTGATCAATTCTCTGATGGATTACTAGAAAGGACGTACTAAGTCAGAATATTTAAGTCCTTGATTTACATTCTGGAAGAGATTTCTTGAGAGGTAGAATCAATCTACACTTCTATCAGCAAAAAGTGAAACTGAAAGTGAAAGTGTTGGTCAGTCGTGAGTGACCCCATGGACTGTAACCCTGCAGGCTCCTCTGTCCATGGGATTCTTCAGGCAAGAATACTGGAGTGGGTAGCCATTCCCTTCTCCAGGAGATCTTCCTGACCCCAGGATTGAACCTGGCTCTTCCGAATTGAAGGCAGATTCTTTATCGTCTGAGCCACTGGGGATGCCCTCTTTCTCTATAAAATCTCCAGCTATTTATAAGGTGCCAGTTAAATAAGAAATGGCATATTGTTGTTTTCATTTGTATTGGTGTGAAGTTTATTATGTATTTCACAGGTTTATTGATCATTTTTTGTACTCATTTAGAAACTTCTCCATTAATACATTTTGCCTATTGTACTATCGACAAACTTTTTATTAAATTTTATAGTGCTTCAAATTAGGGCATTATTTCTTTCTCATTATTTTTGCATGTTTATATTTTTGTGATTTCTTCTTAATAGGACTTTTTTAGCATTTAACTTTCTACCCAAATACGTTTCTGAAGAATTTGATCATAACTATTATCAATAATGGAGAGGGCAATCACACCCCACTCCATTACTCTTGCCTGGAAAATCCCATGGATGGAGGAGCCTGGTGGGCTGCAGTCCATGGGGTCGGTAGGAGTCAGACACGACTGAGTGACTTCCCTTTCACTTTTCACTTTCATGCATTGGAGAAGGAAATGGCAACCCACTCCAGTGTTCTTGCCTGGAGAATCCCAGGGACGGGGGAGCCTGGTGGGCTGCCGTCTATGTGGTCGCACAGAATAGGACACAACTGAAGTGACTTAGCATTATCAATTAATATTATTGTCCCCAAATATGTGTAGACTTGTCTGTATATATGTTTTTATAGATGTAATCTTTTTTCACATATAAGCTCTTCATCAGGTGAAGTTTTAATACATAATATGAAAGAATAATATAATGATTTCTAAGTTTCCCCTAAGTTGTAGAATTTTTTAGAAGGATTTGTTAGATTGCCTATCAGTTTTCCCACTGATTATGATAGTTCTCCCCTGCTTCTTTATTTTTTTCCCCTGCTTCTTTAAAAATAATAAATGTTCTTTATCTTCCAAATAGGCTGAAGTCCTGTTTGTTTTGTTCCATTGATCAGTTTGGTTTCATGAATTATGTTCAAATTTTTAAAATCAGTTTCACTTTTGTAGTATATCCTTAGAGACAATTAGAAAAAACCCTTAGTCTTCTTATTCACAAAATCCTCAATATTTCTGTTCAAGAGGCTATTTTTAACATTTTCTAAATTTCCAAAGATACCATTGAGATTTTGAAGAATTTCCACAAATTAACACAAATATGTATACAATGTTAATGATGTTGGCCATTCCCCTGCAGACAGATTTAAGTTTTCTTCATCTATTCATGTGTTCTTATATACCCTTTTTAAGGTCTGAATCACTTTTTGTACATATTCTGCTACTCAGTTTTTGTCAGAATTATTCTTAATTTATATGTCATCAATATTCTGAATACTTTTTACAACAGGAAATAATTCAATGCATAAATGAATTCCACATCTCATTGAAATGGTCAGAATTTCCAAAAAGCTATTAAGGATGTCTGATAGCCTAATAATTATTTCTCTTGTTCTCTATTTTAAAAATAATGCCTTTTTAGTGAAGGTGTGCTTCAAATACTGCATTCAATTTCTGAGGATTGTAAGCCCCATGAAAACCCTAGTTTTTTCATGCTGTGTGCATATACCTTATCCCCTTCCCAAGAAAAAGGGATTTAAAAAATATTAGTTTATCAGAGGTAATCTATTTTCACCTATTGAAATGCCAAGATGTAATTTATTAACCTAGGTGTTATTTTAGTTGTTGGTTTAAGATTAACCTTATTTATCCTTCTATAAGGAAATCGAGGGGGAAAGTTACTATTTGTGAGGAAGAGCAATTGATTTTACAGATAATATCATATTACTCAGTTAAATTACTTCATTTATTAACCAATGCTCTATCAGCTTGCTCTAACAGATTAATAAATGAGCTGATACTGAAATAATACTGTATTCCTGGATTTACCTCACTTAATTATTATATAGGGTTGCTGCTGCTGCTGCTGCTAAGTCGCTCAGTTGTGTCTGACTCTGTGTGACCACATAGACGGTAGCCTACCAGGCTCCCCGGGTCCCTGGGATTCTCCAGGCAAGAACACTGGAGTGGGTTGCCATTTCCTTCTCCAATGCATGAAAGTGAAAAGTGAAAGGGAAGTCGCTCAGTTGTGTCCAACTCTTAGAGACCCCATGGACTGCAGCCCACCAAACTTCTCCACCCATGGGATTTTCCAGGCAAGAGTACTGGAGTGGGGTGCCATTGCCTTCTCTGATTATATAGGGTTAACATTTTGCTAATATGAATTTTTTAAATTTTCTGATGTTTTATTAAGTAATTTTACAACTCTATAAATAAGATTGTACTAAGAGTATTTTGGTGGTTTTATTTTTGTCATAAAATCCATTATAGATAGAAAGATAAATAGAATCCCTTATGTAATGTATATATCATGGTGATAATTGCTTCAATGTTTGAAACTTTCAGAAACAATTCAAGCCCAGAGTTTGTTTTTTAGGAAGTATTTCTTTGATAATCTATTAAAATTCTAGGAGTTTTATAGTTTCTAGTCTTACATTTAGATCTTTAATCCATTTTGAGTTTATTTTTGTGTATGGTGTTAGAAAGTATTCTAGTTTCATTCTTTTACAAGTGGTTGACCAGATTTCCCAGCACCACTTGTTAAAGAGATTGTCTTTAATCCTATTAAAGACAATATTAATCTATTAAAATTCCTTTTTAATTTTTATACATTGCATTTTATTTGACATTGATTGCTAGTCTCTTCCAATCTGTTGCCCCTCCTTGGGTATAATTTCCATTTGGATTCTCTGCAATGTCAGAAGTCTAATCCAGTGTTGTTACACATATCAAAAGTAGAGTTAGAGGATAACTTGAGTTCCTTCTACAGGATGAATTCCATACCCACCATTAATGAACATAGACATAGTTATCTTAAAGAAAAGAAAAATCAGTAGTTGCAAGTATAATGCACTGCATGCTAGAGCCTTTTTTTTCCCCCTGAAAAGCATTTGCTTTGAATGCTTTTGAGCCTTGGAAACCTTTGAATTTTTGAAATTCACCGGAACCATTGGTTGTGTTTTTATTGTTGGAGACTGCATTGGGGCCAACAAAGTGGGATTGTAACCCAGGTAAGTATGAAATCTGTGTCCTTCCTAGTATTTATCTGATTGAAGAAAAAATACATTTTCTCTTTTCACTGGGACTATTTAAGTGGGAAGATACGACCCTTGGAAGGACAGTAGTCATCTTTTCTGGCATAAGAAGAGTTTGTCTGCAGAATGAAGCTAAGAAGAGACAAATAATGATGAGAGACAGATGGAAATAAAAATCTTTGAGATATTTGTTCCACTTCAACTTCTGGGCCTCTAGTTCCTTTGGTTCTTGCTTTTATTCTATAAATTCCCCTAGTTTTTTCTTAGATACTCTAGTCTATACATTTTTTTTTTATGGTTTAAAACTTGGTCAAGTTGGAAATTAGTTATCTGCAATGAAAGACTCCTAATTTTTGCCATGCAGCCTTTAAATTCTTTGTTAATGAATATTGATACAGATTACACAGATGCATAGTAATGTTACTGGTTTATTCTTTGTGAAATAGACTTTCTGCTTTTTGAACAGTGAGATAATCCTTCATCTCCAAGTTTAGTCCATCTTGTGTATTCTCCAAGTCTACTTCGAGACTTGTAAGAGCATTATATAGATGTCTAAACAAACTCATTTTTCCAAAGCAGAGTGATGATAATGGAATTTGGTGAAGAGTTGTTGGGGAAGTTTAATTAACAGGCCAGCAGGTGAAATTTATAAAACACCTGCTGCACTCTTCTTGCAGCTAGTCCTCTCCCTCACTCCTGCTATAACATACATTTCTATGATCCTTTCAACCTGCCCCAAATTCTGGAATATGCAATTTTATGACACTTTGTTTTCATTGAATAAAACACTGGACATTTGTTTAAATGCTTAATTTAAATAAAACCACAAGATATGGCAACCCACTCTAGTATTCTTGCCTTGAAAATCCCATGGACAGAGGAGCCTGATGGTCTATAGTCCATGGGGTTAAAAAGAGTTGACCTGACTGAGCAAGCACTCAGGCACACAAATGTGCATGTGTGTGCGTGCACACACACACACACACACACACAGACCTGTAGGGAAGCAAAGTTCCTACTGACCTACCTTATACTCTCAGAATACACTTATTTCATCATTCTCATGAATAATGAAATATTGTAGCTTGCTCTTAATGTAGTTAAAAAAATTTCACACAGCAGATTTGCCATTTCAACTTTCGCATGTTTCCACTTTCTCATTGCATTAGGTTAGGGAAACCGCAAAACACATGGTCCTTTCTCTTACAATGACACTTTTTATTTATTTATTTTTTTCTAATTTTATTTTATTTTTAAACTTTACATAATTGTATTAGTTTTGCCAAATATCAAAATGAATCCGCCACAGGTATACATGTGTTTCCCATCCCGAACCCTCCTCCCTCCTCCCTCCCCATACCATCCCTCTGGGCCGTCCCAGTGCACCAGCCCCAAGCATCCAGCATCGTGCATCGAACCTGGACTGGCAACTCGTTTCCTACATGATATTTTACATGTTTCATTGCCATTCTCCCAAATCTTCCCACCCTCTCCCTCTCCCACAGAGTCCATAAGACTGTTCTATACATCAGTGTCTCTTTTGCTGTCTCGTACACCGGGTTATTGTTACCATCTTTCTAAATACCATATATATGCGTTAGTATACTGTATTTATGTTTTTCCTTCTGGCTGACACTTTTTAGTGAAGGTGGCATTTGGGTAGTACACCTACCTACCTGCAGTGCTGACAATGACAACTGTCTGATCTGCATAGCCCTTCCCTTCTTTTAGGGAAGGTGGAAAGAGTCTATTCATCTGTCAGGTCTTAACTTTAAGGTTATTTTCTCTAGAAGTCCTCATGCTGCCACAGACTAGGTTACAATTATAGGTTGTATAGTTGAATAGCATATTCTGAATATGCTTATCTCCAATTAATTACTCAATACCATATTAGATGATAAACTCTATACGATCATGGACCATGTATAATTTGTCTATCTAGGGATTCTTATACATAAATGTATGTGCTTTATTTCTATATGAAATATATTATGTCCAGATTTTTTGATAGGGCAAAAAAAAGCCTATTTTGTTAATACAAATAAATAAAAATAAAATAAATATTTTCATCATACTGACTATATTTTGAAAAAAAAGCATGACTTTATGCACAGTTACATGATATCACATCAATTCCAAGAAGGTATTTGGGTCTATAAATGGAGCATATACAATATTAATTCTTTTCTAATTAATTTTAGGCAAATACTTGGTAATGGGAACATTAGGGAATGAGTTGTCTCTTGTTATTTCCACTGCAAATGTTAAAAGGGAATCTACAATGCAAATATCCTTTCAGAACTCTGAACTAAGTCCAAATGTTTTCTTTGAGGGTGGGGTACAGTGAAAATGCAGACAGAGTGTAAATACCAGGCAGTGAAAAAAATCTTTCCTGACACTTGGTTCTGGAAGCTCAAATGCATGGACATTAGGAAAGAAGAAGGGATTTAAGGGTAAATTCACAGAAAGTCAATTGCTTCTTATGTCTTTCAATTCATTCATGTGTGAAATAGTATCATATAAGAAGAATCATTAGAAAGTCAGAGAATGGAGCATATGATAAATAAATTTCTGTGCCATATATACACTACCATGTATAAAATAGATAGCTAGTGAGAAGTTACTGTACAGCACAGGGAGCTCAGCTCAGTGCTCTGAAATGACCTAGAAGGGTGAGATGAGGGTTTGGGAGGGAGGTCAAAGGTGTTAGGGATATATGTATACATATAGCTGATCCATTTTGTTGTAGAGCAGAAACTAACAGAGTAGTGTAAAGCAACTATACCCTAAATTAAAAAAAAAAATTGTGTCAGGCCAACAAACAAGAGTATGTGTGTGCATGTGTATGTATTTGCACGTGTGTGTATGCATTCAGTGTGTAATCTAGCAATCTACCTATTCTCTTCTCTATGTATGCTAGTTATGTTTAGAACCACAAAAATTCTGAGGAAGGTATTTCTAGAATTCTAGAGATGATGTCATTCCAAAGAACCTATTTTGGGATCACAAAGTAAGGAACCCTTCTCTAATCTCACATGTAGATAAACATATCTGAGCAGTACAATCTGACAAACATATATCTGTCTGTGTTTGTTTTCCAATTACTACTCTCTGGACATTAAAAATTGAAGAAAGTCAGCTTACAAAGCCAATTCACTGAACTGTCAATTTTGCTAAATACAAACAACTTAGTAATTTAATGTCACAGTAATTAGGCCATATTTCAAGACTCTAACCTCATACTGACCCAAGTACTTATCTCAGGGGACTTGGATGTTATAATCTTGCTTAAGGCAATTATCCTAGACCTTCTAGTCCCACCTGTTTCATGGTACTCTTCCTAATTTCTTAAGGCTTGTCTATTATGTCATCACGTCACATTCAGCTTCCATTTTTTCAACTTTAGCATATTCTTTTCTACACTGTGTGAACCATATCATCACCATTTCCTACAGTATGAGCTTAACTCTTAAGCCTTCTATCCTCATTTTCTCCATCTCTAATGTTTATATTATGCAAATTACTCCCCCAAATCCAGTGAAAACACCTAAGAAATCTGAAGTCATGAATGAACTGTAAATTTCAGTAATTTGTTTTCTTCTCTTATGGCTTTATAGATGTAGTAGCACCACCTGGACAAATCTGTTTCCTTTCATTTAAAAACCACTCTTCACCCCCAATTCTACCATGTCTCCTTTGGGATGTGATGGAGATGGAGGATGGAGGAAAACAAGAGTAGACATACATCAAAGACTCAAAATTCTATTAAAAAAAAAATCACAGCTAATCTAGATAATGTAAAAAGGGAAGGCCATGATAAAGATAAACCTGAATTAAACAAAAAACAAAGGAGATGATCAACTAAACCTAAAACTGATTCTTTAAAAAAGACTAAAAAAATAGAAAAGCATCTGCTAAATTTATTAAGGATGGATGCAAGAGAGCAAGAACAGAACTGAACATTATGAACATTATGAAAAAAAAAAGGACTCTAAATACACGGAGGATTTTTGTAACTCACAGAAGATTTCTGAACATAGCAATGAACATAACATTGATAATCATTTTAAAGGTGCATATTTTCTCTAAAATTATGAAAAAAAATTCATGAATACTGCCCAATTTTTAAAAATCTCAGTATATTGATAATTACTATAGATAAAAATAAATCTCTCCAAAAATCCCAACAAGTAACACTAAATCCAAATTGCCTGATAGGTAATAAACCTAAGCAAAATAATCTGAAGCTTCTACTACTGTACTTTTTTCTGTGTTACTATTGTCAGCTACAACTGAAAACCCAGATATAGAATACAGGCATTAGTCATAATGAAGTATTTGGGAGTGAGGTGGGTGAGGATTTGCATATAAAAGTAAGGATTCAGCTTAATTCATTTATAGTAACTGGTTGATAATTACTTTTATCATGAAATCCAGGCTTACACATCCCAAATCAACAAAAATAAAACTTCTTGCATTCCAGAGAAAGTTCAGTGAAGCATTATTTCAAACTTCATAGTAATTACATTTCAGTAAATCATTTAAGAGGGCTTCCCTAGTGGCTCAGTTGGTAAAGAATCCGCCTGCAATGTGGGAGACATGGATTTGATCCCTGGGTTGGGAAAATCCTCTGGAGGAGGGTATGGCAACCCATTCCAGTATTCTTGCCTGGAGAATCCCCATAGACAGAGGAGCTTTGGCAGGCTACAGTTCATGGGGTGGCAAAGAGTTGGACACAACTGAGCGACTAAGTACATCACAGCAAATCACTTAAGAGAAGAGAAAATAAGGAGATGGTATTATCCCCAAAGAAGGGAGTAGGTGCTATTGTAAAACATATACAAAGGAATGTAGGAAACAGAGGAAGAATATGAAGGACACTAAATGGAGATGGATTCAAAGAAAAAATTTCAGAGAGGAGCTCTGTTTGACTGAAGAGATAAGTAGGAATTTGCAAGTTAGAGAAAAGAAAAGCTTTGCAGAAAATGTTCAGACAGAGAAATAGGATATGCTGAAGGTAAGAAAAGCATGAAAAAGTATAATTTTTGAGGAGTAAGTGAAACACACCTTAAGTGTTGCTTTCCAAAACACCTTAATTATCACAATACTTGCTATATGTGTTCTCTGTAAATTCAAGTGTTGAAGTCCTAGTCTTCCCTAATGGGACTGTATTTGGGCATAGAGTCTTGAAATAATTAAAGTTATAATGGGTTATAAGAGAGGCCCTGGCAGAGAGGGATAAATTGGGAGCTTGGAATAGACAGATACACACTACTATGTATAAAATAGATAACTAATGAGAACCTACTGCATAGCACAGTGGGCAGGGGGCAGGAAGAAGGTACAATCTGTAGGATATATATTAAGTTAACCTTAATAATGCATTCCAGTATACAGTAGGTGCAGACAAATACTGTTTGATTTCACTTATACGAGGCATCTAGAAGAGTAAAATTCTTTGTCAGAAAGTACATTGGTAGATGCCAGGGGCTGGGATCAGGGGAAGAAGGGGAATAGGGGCTTAGTGTTTAAAGGGGACAGAGTTTCAGTTTAGGAAGGCAAAAAATTGGGGAAATAGATGATGATGATGAAAGTTGTACAACAGTGTGAATGTACTTAGTGCCACTGAACTCTACAGCTATATATGGTTAAGACAGTATGTTTTATATTATAAGATTTTTACCATAATCTAAAAAAAAAAAAAAAATGAGGTCTTAATCTGGCACGATTAGTGTCTCTGTAAGAGGAAGAGAAACAAGCACTCCACCTCTCTCCACAGGGTAAGGACCATGAGTATGTGGCTGCTTGCAAGTCCAGAGAAGAGATGGCAGATTGTCACCTACACTGCCAGCACCTTGGATTTCCCAGCCTCCAGAACTGTGAGAAATAAATTTCTGTTACTTAAGCCACCCAACCTCTGGTGTTTTAGTGTGGCACCTTGAACAAACTAATAACACCTCTCAAGACTGTAATAGGTGAAGAGATACGGGGAAAATAACTCAAATGACCCTATGTCCAGATGAATCAGAAAAGAAGAGGCATCAGGCTTGAGGAGATGGGAGATGCTTGATAGGGTCCACACAACATTACAGCTGGGAGGATTCTTAGGGATCTCATTTTCAACTGCTTCATTTTACACTGAAAGAAACGAGGACCTGGCTTTGCCCAAGGTTATGCCTGCAGCTAGTGACAGAGGCCTGGAAGAGATCTTCCTGGTATATGCAGTGGCTCATTCCTCGGAGAGAACCTAGCAGTTGTGGTTTCATCTTTGCTGAGAATAATTTCACTATCCTCCATGCTCACATAAACTCCTTTCCCAATTCATTCTTCCTGGTGCAGCCTGATGCCTTCACTGAAGCAGTTGATTAATTACTAAGAACCATCAAACCCTGCAGTGACATCCCTTAGGCAAAGGCTGCTTCTCTTCCTGAAATGCCAATCTCAGTGAAGGTCTGAGGTACCCCATGTTTTCTGACATTCTCAGCAGTGGGACCCCTCTGCCTGGGGCTGATTCAGTGCAAAGAGGGTCTGCTTTAACAAACACAACGCTGCTTCCCCACCAGCAGGCCTGCTGTTGCTCTTGTTTTCAATTCTCCAAAGGCGAGATCCTGCATATGCTCACCTACCGCTGCCTCAGCACAGGATCAAATGGATGAATGACAGAGTGGGAGGAGCAGGAGCCAGTGGAATTGAAGAACAGAGCTGGCACTAAGCCAGTCAGGCAAAAGAGAAAGACAAGTACTGTATCATAAAGAAAATGGAAAACCCGGGCTGAAGTCACCATCCTAAGGACAGAGTTTCTGTTTCTACTGTGCCCCCAGGCAGTCAGAAAACACAGATTTGCACTCAAATATGAATATCACTTTACAGTCCTCAAATTCATAAAGATTAAACTAGTAATAATGACACCATCTGATAATGAGAAGTATACAAGAAAATCCCTTAAATCCATGTATTTATGAATATGCCCAATTTTGCCCCCTGGACGTTGTACCATTTAGAAATATTCATGAAGGACCTTTAAAAATGTCTACATATTTTGTACAACAATTAAAAAACAGCAGTAGGAATCTGGACATACATGAGAAAATGAAGACCTAGGTGTATAATGACAGTCATGAAAATGTGCTGCTTACATAGCCTGCTGTGGATAGGAAGATTCCAGCTGTTACCCTTCTGTAGTCAGTCTCCACCAAGTTTGCACCACTTCATGTGGGATACTCTAAGCCAGTGATATGTCAAATATGGTGGGATTATTAAGGAGTTATCTGGTGAGATGAACTCCTTCACTGACTGATTTTAGCTTGAGGGCTCCCCTGTGACCTGGCTGAAACTTTCTTTGAACTGTGCTGAAGTGTGAAATTTTTCCTGACACAATTAACCTTCCTTCTCTCTCTCATTTCACAAGAGTCAGGTCTGCATTTTATTCTGAAGATTCTCCTTACCTTTCCTACTCCCCCAATAAATCCTTTGCTGGTCCTATCCTGTCTTGTCTATTTCTTGGGAACCCAAACTGGTGCATATAAGAATATTCAAAGGCCCAGTTCAAGGTTTCTTATCAAACTTAAATGCTTTTGCAGGGCAAAGGAGGCCGTAAAGAAAATGAAAAGACAACGTACTGAATGGGAGAAAATATTTGAAAATGATGCAATCAAGGTTTAATCTCCAAAATATACAAATAGCTCATATAATGCAATATCCAAAAACAAACAACCCAATCAAAAAATGGGCAGAAAATCTAAGCAGATATTTTCCCAAAGAAGACATACAGATATACAACAGGTACATGAAAATTCACTCACATTGCTAATTATTCAGTTCAGTTCAGTTCAGTTCAGTCATTCAGTCATGTCCGACTCTTTGCGACCCCATGAATCACAACACGCCAGGCCTCCCTGTCCATCACCAACTCCCAGAGTTCACCAAGACTCACGTCCATCGAGTCAGTGATGCCATCCAGCCATCTCATCCTCTGTTGTCCCCTTCTCCTCTTGCCCCCAATCCCTCCCAGCATCAGAGTCTTTTCCAATGAGTCAACTCTTCGCATCAGGTGGCCAAAGTACTGGAGTTTCAACTTTAGCATCATTCCTTCCAAAGAAATCCCAGGGCTGATCTCCTTCAGAATGGACTGGTTGGATCTCCTTGCAGTCCAAGGGACTCTCAAGAGTCTTCTCCAACACCACAGTTCAAAAGCATCAATTCTTTGGCGCTCAGCCTTCTTCACAGTCCAACTCTCACATCCATACATGACCACAGGAAAAACCATAGCCTTGACTAGACGAATCTTTGTTGACAAAGTAATGTCTCTGCTCTTCAATATGTTATCTATGATGGTCATAACTTTCCTTCCAAGGAGTAAGCGTCTTTTAATTTCATGGCTACAGTCACCATCTGCAGTGATTTTGGAGCCCCAAAAAATAAAGTCTGACATTGTTTCCACTGTTTCCCCATCTATTTCCCATGAATTGATGGGACCAGATGCCATGATCTTCATTTTCTGAATGTTGAGCTTTAAGCCAACTTTTTGACTCTCCACTTTCACTTTCATCAAGAGGCTTTTGAGTTCCTCTTCACTTTCTGCCCTAAGGGTGGTGTCATCTGCATATCTGAGGTTATTGATATTTCTCCTGGCAATCTTGATTCCAGCTTGTGTTTCTTCCAGTCCAGCGTTTCTCATTATGTACTCTGCATATGTGGCTACTATGAAAAACAGTATAGAGGAGCCTTAAAAAAATAAAAAACAGCTATCATATGATCCAGCAATCCCACTCCTGGTTATAGATCCAGAAAAGACAGAAACTCTAATTAAAAAAGAAAAGATATAAGCATCTGAATTCAGAGTTCCAAAGAATAGCAAGGAGAGATAAGAAAGCCTTCCTCAACGATCAGTGCAAAGAAATAGAGGAAAACTACAGAATGGGGAAGACTAGAGATCTCTTCAAGAAAATTAGAGATACCAAGGGAATATTTCATGAAAAGATGGGCTCAATAAAGGACAGAACTGGTATGGACCTAACAGAAGCAGAAGATATGAAGAAGAGGTGGCAAGAATACACAGAAGAACTGTACAAAAAAAGATCTTCACGACCCAGATAATCATGATGGTGTGATCACTCATCTAGAGCCAGACATCCTGGAATGTGAAGTCAAGTTGGCCTAGGAAGCATCACTATGAACAAAGCTAATGGAGGTGATGGAATTCCAGTTGAGCTATTTCAAATCCTGAAAGATGATGCTGTGAAAGTGTTGCACTCAATATGCCAGCAAATTTGGAAAACTCAGCAGTGGCCACAGAACTGGAAAAGGTCAGTTTTCATTCCAATCCCAAAGAAAGGCAATGCCAAAGAATGCTCAAACTACCACACAATTGCACTCATCTCACACGCTAGTAAAGTAATGCTCAAAATTCTCCAAGCCAGGCTTCAGGAGTACGTGAACTGTGAACTTCTAGATGTTCAAGCTGGTTTTAGAAAAGGCAGAGGAACCAGAGATCAAATTGCCAACATTGTCTGGATCATGGAAAAAGCAAGAGAGTTCCAGAAAAACATCTATTTCTGCTTTATTGGCTATGCCAAAGCCTTTGACTGTGTGGATCACAATAAACTGTGGAAAATTCTGAAAGAGATGGGAATACCAGACCACCTGACCTGCCTCTTGAGAAATCTGTATGCAGGTCAGGAAGCAACAGTTAGAAGTGGACATGGAACAACAGACTGGTTCCAAATAGGAAAAGGAGTACGGCAAGGCTGTGTATTGTCACCCTGCTTATTTAACTTCTTTGCGGAGTACATCATGAGAAACGCTGAGCTGGAAGAAACACAAGCTGGAATCAAGATTTCCGGGAGAAATATCAATAACCTTAGATATGCGGATGACACTACTCTTATGGCAGGAAGTGAAGAAGAACTAAAGAGCCTCTTGACGAAAGTGAAAGAGGAGAGTGAAAAAGTTGGCTTAAAGCTCAACATTCTGAGAACTAAGATCATGGCATTTGGTCCTATCACTCCATGGGAAATAGATGGGGAAACAGTGGGAACAGTGTCAGACTTTATTTTTGGGGGCTCCAAAATCACTGCAGATGGTGACTGTAGCCATGAAATTAAAAGACACTTACTCCTTGGAAGGAAAGTTATGACCAACCTAGATAGCATATTAAAAAGCAGAGACATGACTTTGCTAACAAAGTTCCATCTAGTCAAGGTTATGGTTTTTCCATTGGTCATGTGAGAGTTGGACTAAAGAAAGCTGAACACTGAAGAATTGATGCTTTTGAACTGTGGTGTTGGAGAAGACTCTTGAGAGTCCCTTGGACTGCAAGGAGATCCAACCAGTCCATTCTAAAGGAGATCAGCCCTGGGTGCTCATTGGAAAGACTGATGCTGAAGCTGAAGCTCCAATACTTTGGCCACTTCATGCAAAGAGTTGACTCATTGGAAAAGACTCTGATGCTGGGAGGGATTGGGGTCAAGAGAAGAAGGGGATAACAGAGGATGAGATGGCTGGATGGCATCACTGACTCCATGGACATGAGTTTGAGTGAACTCTGGGAGTAGGTGATGGACAGGGAGGCCTGGCGTGCTGCGATTCATGGGGTCACAAAGAGTTGGACATGACTGAGGGACTGAACTGAGCTGAACTGAATGTTCATACCAGTACTATTTATAATAAGCAAGATATGAAAATAATACATGTTTATTAATAGAAAATCAATTTCAGAAGATGTAAGGAAAAAATGTATGGTATTTAGTCACTTTAGACATGTCCTTCTCTTTGTGATCCTATGGACCGTAGTCTGCCAGGCTCCTCTGTCCATGGGATTCTCCAGGCAAGCATACTGGAGTGGGCTACCATGCCGTCCTCCATGGATCTTCCCAACCTAGAAAAAGAATCCAGGTCTTCTATGTCTCCTGCTTTGGCAGGCGGGTTCTTTAGCACTAGCATTATGGGCTTCCTAGGTGGCTCAGGGGTAAAGAATCTGCTCCTGCAGGAGCTGCAGGAGACTCGGGCTTGATTCCAGGGTCAGGAAGATCCCCTGAAGGAGGGCATGGCAACCCACTCTAGTATTCTTGCCTAGAGAACCCTCATGGAAAGAGGAGCCTGGTAGGCTACATCCACAGCGTCGCAAAGAATCAGACATGACTGAAGTGATTTAGCATGCGCATACATATATAAGATCAAATCAGTCAAACATAAAGGAAATCAACTCTGAATATTCATCCAATATTCATTGGAAAGTCTGATGCCGAAGCTGAAGCTCCAATACTTTGGCCACCTGATGCCAAGAGTCGATTCATTGAAAAAGGTCCTGGTGTTGGGAAAGACTGAAAGCAAAAGGAGAAGGGGTGGCAGAGGATGAGATGACTGGATAGCATCCCTGACTCAGTGGGCATGAATTAGTAAACTCCAGGACACAGTGAAGGACAGTGAAGCCTGAGAGTGATGCAGGTGCTGCAGTCCATGGAGTTGAACATGTCTTAGCAACTGGCTAACCGTGCTGGCTGTGGCCCCTCTTGTCTCTTTCCTGGGTGCCACTTGCAACTTCCCTGTGCATGGTATGCAGTTTCCTACTTGGTTTTTGTCACTTAATTTCTAAACTTTTTCAATATCTCATGATCATTGCTCATGCTTAGGGCATAAGAATGTATTGTAGGACTGCAGCCTGTTTACATAACCATCTGCCCCTGGCCGGTGACTGAGCCTGTTTCTAATCCTGACAGTAACCAGGACCCTGGTGCGTCCTGGAAGCTAGGACTTGGAGCCTGTGTGCAGCCCCATGGTGGGGTGCCAAAGGTGGAGGAACATTTTGAGTTTGAAAGCTTTTTGTAATTTTAGAACTCTTTCATAATTTAAGTGTCTGCATTTTGTTTGGTTACATAAATAACATGTAAAAGTTTCAGACAATCCAGAACAAAACATAAAGTCCCTTCACTATTACGTCCCCTGCCCAGCTCCCAGTGCCTGCCTGTGAGTCACCATCATCAAAAAACAGGCGGCTTCCTTCCAGTCCCTTTTCAGCACCTTTACACTCTTACACGTCTTTTATGTACGTTGGACCTTGTTATACATTCTGTTCTGTAAACCTTCCTCTTTTACCGAACAATGTATCCTGTCCAAGAGTCAGAGATCTAGCTACCACATTCTTTTTTTTTTAAATAGCTGCATAGTTTTTATAATGTGGTATTATATTTCACTGAATATTTTATTTTATTTATTTACTTTTTATGAAGACGTGGGCTGTTTTCTAATTTTAATGCTGCTGTGAATGTTGATGGACTTAATTTCAGGCTCACATATAGAATTTCTACAGAAAGGATTCCTAGAAATGAAACCTCTGATTCAATGGTCATGTACACAAAATTTTGATAGCTACTTCCAAATTATCTTCCCAAAGCAGCTGTTTTCTTTAAAAAAAAAAAAAAAAAAGCTTCTTTGGTTACAAAAAGTAATGTTCTTGGAAAAAAAAAATGTAAATCATAGGAAAAAACCAGCAAAGAAATTTAAAATTCCTTTAATTTTCCTTTAAAAAGTCCTCATAATTTCATCACCCAAGAATGACAGGTATTAACATACAACCTATTTATTTGAGTCATTTTACTGTGCAGATATGTACATATGATTTTTAATGAAAATGTGGCCCTAATGTATAATCTTTTTAGGCACCTGCTTTTTGCAGTTAACTGTATATCCCAATGGAGAAGGAAATGGCAACCCACTCCAGTGTTCTTGCCTGGAGAATCCCAGGGACAGGGGAGCCTGGTGGGCTGCCGTCTATGGGGTCGCATAGAGTCGGACACGACTGAAGCGACTTAGCAGCAGCAGTAGCAGTATATCCCAAAAATCTTTTCAGGTCACTTAAGAGTCTTCTCCTTTTCAAGTCACTGAAGAGTCAACTCCGGGAATTGGTGATGGACAGGGAGGCTTGGCATGCTGCGATTCATGGGGTCACAAAGAGTTGGACACGACTGAGTGACTGAACTGAACTGAACTGAAAGAGTCTTCTATGGAGATATTCTAGGTTGTTAACACTCATGAGAAGAGTTGACTCATTGGAAAAGACTCTGATGCTGGGAGGGATTGGGGGCAGGAGGAGAAGGAGACGACTGAGGATGAGATGGCCGGATGGCATCACTGACTTGATGGACGTGAGTTTGAGTGAACTCCGGGAGTTGGTGATGGACAGGGAAGCCTGGTGTGCTGCGATTCATGGGGTTGGAAAGAGTCGGACACGACTGAGCGACTGAACTGAACTGAACGTGGTTCAGGGACAAGAGGAGAAAAGCTTAAGTGGACGGAGGGAAACTAAAAAGAGTTTTAAAAAAAAAACTGTGCTAAACAGTTGATCAGCCATGTGTAGGATATGTTCACCTGAACTGTTTACATACAAGAATTATTCTACAACTCTGGTTCTTGGATGTAGTTGAAAACCTAATAAAGACATCTTTCCAGCAATGTGTATGATCACATAATTTGAATATAGTTTCAGGTGTTCATGTCCCTTCTCTCCCCACTAGAAAAAATTCCTTGTCTACAGCATCATTTTAAATCATGGTTATGCTGAATGCCTCAGTGCAGGTAGAGCACAGCTCACCTAACCATAGGATGTTAAGGATATGGACTTTTGAGTCAGGCTGCTGCTGCTGCTTGCTAAGTCGCTTCAGTCGTGTCCGACTCTGTATGACCCCATAGACGGCAGCCCATCAGGCTCCACCATCCCTGGGATTCTCCAGGCAAGAACATTGGAGTGGGTTGCCATTTCCTTCTCCAATGCGTGAAAATGAAGTCGCTCAGTCGTGTCCGACTCTTCTCGACCCCATGGACTGCAGCCTACCAGGCTCCCCCATCCATGGGGTTTTCCAGGCAAGAGTGCTGCACACCCCATCAAATCCTGGCTCCATTACATGCTCTTCAGTTCCCCTGCCCATTCCCTCACTTGTAAAATCCAGACGATAATAGGCCGATTCTAGAGTTGTCGGGAGGTTTAAAGAGTTCATTCACATGCATAAAATGTTTAAACCAGAGTCGGGCACGTGGTTAAGTGCTAATTAAATGTCAACTCTTATTATTTCCAGTGTTTGGCTTTTGTAGCATTTCTAACTCTAATCTTTGCACACTTCCATGGTGACTTCCCAGGGATAAATTCCTAGATGTGGAATAGCTGTGTGGAGGCATTAGCGTACTTACATGATTTTGGATACATAATGCAAAACTCCTCTATAAATATTCAGATTCAGTCATTATTTCAGGACTGGTTTTCCGGTGGTAACAAATGGATGAAAATCTCTGCCTTTGTGGTTTACATTAGAAACTGGAATCGACGGTAAACAAAATTTAAAAAAGTAACGCACCAGTACTATGGAGAAAATGAAGCAGGGATGGGTGTTGAGATTGCAATTCTGAAGGGACAGGAGGTTGAAGGGGAGAGGAACGTTCCCAGCAGAGGGAGTAAGTATGGAGGGCTAGGGGCAGAATCCTGCCTCGTGTGCCTGAGGGGAACCTGGAGGACAGGAGGGCAGAGCTGGAAGTATCGGGGATACCTCACTAAGTAGGCCATCAAAGACACACTGTCAACAAGCGAAGTCACAGATGGGAGCTCCAGTAAAAATCACTCCCGAACAGGAGGAGAAGCCTTTCTCAGCCTTGACCCCATGTGGCAGCAGGCCATCACCAGCCTCCATTCTACACTTAGATTTGTCTCCTCTCATTTATAACTATTTCAGTTCCAAGTCTGGTTCTTCCCAAGCCCTCACAACTTCCTAGTTTAGCAGTGGTTCTGGAATTGGAGGACGTGAGTAGAAATTCCAGGCCACTTATTTACACCATGGTGTCCCCAAGATGAACGTGCAGCTTGCTACTTCTTGTCTTTGACCTGAAACCTCTGAGCTGGGCTCTCTGCCCGCTGTATGAGTCTCTGGTGCTGATGCTTTGTGGCCGTGGGGTGCAGGGAAAACAGGACGGGGTGAGGGGTGGGGAGCTTCCTAAACATGCCTGTTCTAACCCTCAGAACCTGTGAGTTTGTTTCCTTCCATGGAAAAATGTCTTGCAGGTGTGATTAAATTTGAGTGTCATGGATAATCAGGTGTGTCCAATAAAAGGGACTTTATAAGGGGTCGGGGGAAGGGAGCTTCAGTTCATTTCAGTTGCTCAGTCGTGTCCAACTCTTTGTGACCCCATGAATTGCAGCATGCCAGGCCTCCCTGTCCATCACCAACTCCCGGAGTTCACTCAGACTCACTTCCATTGAGTCAGTTTTGCCATCCAGCCATCTCATCCTCTGTCGTCCCCTTCTCCTCTTGCCCCCAATCCCTCCCAGCATCAGAGTCTTTTCCAATGAGTCAACTCTTCACATGAGGTGGCCAAAGTACTGGAGCTTCAGCTTTAGCATCATTCCTTCCAAAGAAATCCCAGGGCTGAACTGATCTCCTTTGGAATGGACTGGTTGGATCTCCTTGCAGTCCAAGGGACTCTCAAGAGTCTTCTCCAACACCACAGTTCAAAAGCATCAATTCTTCGGCGCTCAGCTTTCTTCATAGTCCAACTCTCATATCTGTACATTACCACTGGAAAAACCATAGCCTTGATTAGACGGACCTTTGTTGGCAAAGTAATGTGTCTGCTTTTCAATATGCTATCTAGGCTGGTCATAACTTTTCTTCCAAGGAGTAAGCGTCTTTTAATTTCATGGCTGCAGTCACCATCTGCAGTGATTTTGGAGCCCCCAAAAATAAAGTCTGACACTGTTTCCACTGTTTCCCCATCTATTTGCCATGAAGTGATGGGACCAGATGCCATGATCTTCGGAGGGGGGCTAGAGGGAGATAAAGGGATTAAGTCATGGGGTATTGGGCAGTGGTGGAGGCGGGGAAAGCTGCAGTGAGAAGCTGGAGAGGGGAGGAGCTGGGGTGAGATGCTCAGGGGAGGCAAAGTGGCGGGGGTGGGGGGTGGGCGGTGGGGAGATGGGGGTGAAAGCTCGGGTGAGAAACCAGGGTGGGAAGAGTGGGGATGGGGTGGGGAATGTGCAGAGAGAAGCCTGGAAAGTTGGGAGAAGCCTAGGGAGGGCAGGAGCTGGGCTAGGCTAGGCTGATACAGCAGAGGGTGGGGTGACGCCATTGCTGGAAGGTTCCATAAGCCAGGGAACTCAGACAGCCTTCAGAAGCTGGAGAAGGTAAGAGAATGGATTTTCCTCCAGGACTTCCAGAAGGAATACAGCCCTGACGGCCCTTTTTGGACTTTTGATCTCCAGAACTGTAAGATAATCAATTTCTGGGGCTTTTTTATTTTTTTTTTAATTGTGACAAAATGCATACGATTAAAACCTACTGTCTTAACCATTTTAAGTATACCGTTCAGGGGTATTAAATAGATGGATAATGTTTCATCAATACCTTTTACCTCCTTAACTCTTGTAAAACAGAAACTCTAGACATATTAAACAATAACTCACCATTGCCTTCTGCCCGTGGCAACCAACCTTCTATTTTCTGTCTCTTTGACTAATTTAAATATCTAAATATCTCATATAGTGGAATCACACTGTATTTGTGTTTTTGTGGCTGGCCTGTTTCACCTGGTATAATGTTCTCAAAGTTCATCCATGTTGTAGCATACGTCCAAATTTCCTTCTTTTCTAAGGCTGAATAATACTCCATTGTGTAATGGTGACTTTCTAAGCAGAACTGAGACTCCAAGAAGTGTTTAAAGCAGTATTAGTACACCAAGGTAGCCGATTCCAAGCAGAAAAATTCACGGACAACATAGCCTTGTATTTGGATCAGCTGACAATGTAATTAAGTTTCTCCATAAGTGGTGGGGGACTCCTTGACAATTATATCAAACTTGTGATGCTTAAATTCAACAAAAAATTTCTGTTACAGATTTAAGAAGGAAATAAAGTCTGGTTTACTTTGCTTTTCTGTTTTTTTAAAAATATAAATGAGTCTAAGGCAATGCTGATTTGATTAGATGTAGAAGGAGAAGGCAATGGCACCCCACTCCAATACTCTTGCCTGGAAAATCCCATGGACGGAGGAGCCTGGTAGGCTGCAGACCATGGGTTCACGAAGAGTCGGACACGACTGAGCGACTTCACTTTCACTTTTCCCTTTCATGCAATGGAGAAGGAAATGGCAACCCACTCCAGTGTTCTTGCCTGGAGAATCCCAGGGACGGGGGAGCCTGGTGGGCTGGGCCGTCTATGGGGTTGCACAGAGTCGGACACGACTGAAGCAACTTAGCAGCAGTAGCAGCAGAATACTAATGTGTGTATGTATGTCAGGGACTAACCATTGGAGATACAAACAGGCATGAGAAGTTCTGTGTTTTTGATGATTAAAAACTGATATGTAAAAATCCTAGGGATGCTTTAATTAGACAGTTGAGAAAAGGTAGCTCCTTTCTATGAAAGTTTTGCAGACTTAGGTAGTTGTAAATTCTTTTTTGCTATGCTGTAAAAAATATTTAAAATTTTTGTCTACTCATTTCTCTATCAACGGACTTGAACTGGGGCAAATTCCAAGAGGTGGTGAGGGACAGGAAAGACTGGTGTGCTGCAGTCCATGAGGTCACAGAGGGTCTGACAAGACTTAGCCACTAAAGAACAACAGCTGTCAGTGGATACATGGGTTGCTTCTTGTTTTTAGCTATTGTGAATAATGTTGCTGTTAACATTGATGTATAGGTATCTCTTTGAGATCCTGATCTCAGCTCTTCTGGATATATATCCAGAAGTAGAATTGCTAGATCTTAAAATTTTTTGAGGAACCTTCATACAGCTTTGGTAGCAGCTGTTTTATATTCCCACCAGCAGTGCTCCAGTGCTTCAATTTCTCCACATCCTCACCAGCACTTGTTTTCTGGGTGATTTTTTTTGGTTTGGGTTTTCTCGTGGCGGGGCATGGTTGTTTCTTTTCTTTTCTTTTTTTTTTTTTTTTTTTTGATAAGTAGCCATTCTAAGGAGTATAAGATGGTAACTGCAGTTTTGATTAGCATTTCTCTAACTTGTGATGTGGAGTATCTTTTCATGTGCTTATTGGCCATGTGTTTATCATCTTTGGAGAAATATTCATTCAACTTCTTTGCCAATTTTTTGATTTTTAAATTTAACATTTTATACAACTCTTAAAGTTTCAATTCCGTTTAGAGTTACTACAAAATATTGCTATATTCCTTGAGTTGCACAGTATATCCTTATAACCTATCTTACACCCAGTAGTTTGTATCCCCCATTTCCCACCCCAATGATGCCCCTCTCCCCGCTGGTAACCACTAGTTTTCCTATATCTTGTGATTCTGTTTATCTTTTATTATACTCGGTAGTTTGTTGTGTTTTTTATATTCTATATATGTGATATACAATATTTGTCATTCTCTGCCTGACTTATTTCACTTAGCATGTGTGTGTATATCACTCACTCAGTTGTGTTTGACTCTTTGTGACCCCATGGGCTGTAGCCCACCAGGCTCCTCTGTCCATAGAATTTTCCAGGCAAGGATACTGGAGTGGTAGCCATTCGCTTCTCCCGAGGATCTTCCCCACCCAGGAATTGAACCTGGGTCTGCTACACTGCAGGCAGATTCCTTATTGCCAGAGCCACTTCTCTTAGCATAATGCCCTCCAAGTCCATTCATGTTGCTGCAAATGGCACATCTTCAGGTTTTTTTTAAATGTCTGAGTAGTATTCCACTGTCTGTATACATACACACCACATCTTTTCTCTTCATTTGTTGATGAACACTTAGGTTGGTTCTATATCTTGGTAGTTGTAAATAATGCTGCTGTGAACATTGAGGTGCATGTATCTTTTCAAACTAATATTTTTTCAGATATATACCCGGGAGTAGAATTGTTTAGTCATATGGTAGTTCTATTTTTAGTTTTGTGAGAAACCTCCATAGTGTTTCCCACAATGGCTGCACCAGTTTACATTCCCACCAACAGTGTATGAGGGTTGGCTCCCTTTTCTCCACATCCCTTTCAACATTTGTTATTTGTTCTTTTTCATGATAGCCATTCTCATAGGTGTGAGGTGATAGTTCATTGTGCTTTTGCTTTCCATTTGCCTCATCAGTGATTTTGAGCATCTTTGCCTGTGCCTGCCAGCCATATGCTTTTCCTTTTTAAAAAATGTTTAGTCAGTTCTTAAGCCCATTTTTAACTGTGTTGTTTGTGCTTTTTTTAAAATGTTGTTTATATATGTTGAACATTAACCCATTATCAGTCATATCATTTGCAAACATTTTCTCCTATTCAGTATGCTGTCTTTTTGTCAATGGTTCCTTTTGCTGAGCAAAAGCTTTTAAGTTTAATTAAGTTCCATTTTGTTTATTTTTGCTTTTATTTAAACTCTTATCATATGTATGGTTTGCAAATATTTTCTCCCATTCTGTAGGTTGCCTTTTTACGCTGTTCTAGTCTCTTTTGATGGGCAAAATCTTTTAATATGCTTGAAGTCCAGTCTGTCTCTTTTGTTTTCTATGCCTTTGGTGTCCTATTCAAGAAATCATTGCCAAATCCAATGTCATGAAGCTTTTATCCTGTTTTCTTCTAAGAGTTGCAGAGTTTTGGGTGTCTCATTTAGGCACAATCCATTGTAAGTTAATCCTTGTACTTGCTAATAGGTAAGGATCCAGCTTCATTCTCTTGCATGTGGATATCCATGTTGCCCAGCACCGTTTTGTGAAAAGACTGTTGTTCCTCCATTGAATGGTCTTGGCACCCTTATCAAAAATTGCTTAGCCATATATATGAAGGTTTATTTCTAGGCTGTCATTTAATTTGTCTCTATATATGTATATATGTCTGTCTTTATGCGAGAAGGAATCGGCAGCCCACTCCAGAGTTCTTGCCTAGAAAATCCCATGGAGAGAAGAGCCTGGCAGACTACATTCCATGGGGTCACAAAAAACCAGACATGACTGAGTGACTAACACTTTCACTTCTATGCTAGTACCACACTGGCTTTTTTTGCTTTCTTAATTTGAAAATAAACACTTTTAATTCTATATGTATTTTACATTTATGAACATATCCCAATTCAGACCAGCCACATTTCAAAGACTCAGCCACATGTGGCCACCAGACCAACTGACTAGGAAGTGCTGACTAAGTTCCACAAAGGTAGGGAAACACAACTACTTTGTGCTCAGTTCTGGGAGAGCTCAGTTCTCCCAGTACCTGCATAGTACCGGCATATGTTTTTGTGAGAGAAGAGAAAGAAGAATGAATAAAAATGGGTCTTATTTGAGATATAAAGGCATTTCTATAGTAAGTGGGGTTAAAAGTGTTTGCTGCATTCGAAGTCTTGGGCTCAAGTCTTGACTCTAAAATTTCTTAGTAACTTGGGCAAATCACAACTCTGAACTTGATATGTAACAGAAGATTTTTTTTTCATATTACAGCCCATTAATATGAAAGCTACAGTATATGGGATTCAGTTACTCAGTCATGTCCAACTATTTGTGACCCCATGGACTGCAGCACTCCAGGCCTGTCTATCACTAACTCCTGGAGTTTACTCAAACACATGTCAATTGAGTTGGTGATGCCATCCAACCATGTCATCCTCTGCTGTCCCCTTCTCCTTCCACCCTCAATATTTCCCAGCATCAGGGTCTTTTCAAATGAGTCAGCTCTTCACATCAAGTGGCCAAAGTATTGGAGTTTCAGCTTCAACATCAGTCCTTCCAATGAACACCCAGGACTGACCTCCTTTAGGATGGACTGGTTGGATCTCCTTGAAGTCCAAGAGACTCTCAAGAGTCTTCTCCAGCACCACAGTTCAAAAGCATCAATTCTTCGGTGTTCAGCTTTCTTCACAGTCCAACTCTCACATCCATTTATGACTACTGGAAAAACCATAGCTTTGACTAGATGGATCTTTGTTGGCAAAGTAATGTCTCTGCTTTTTAATATGTCATCTAGGTTGGTCATAACTTTTCTTTCAAGGAGTAAGCATCTTTTAATTTCATGGCTGAAATAACCATCTGCAGTGATTTTGGAGCCCCCCCAAAATAAAGTCTGTCACTTTTTCCACTGTTTCCCCGTATATTTGCCATGAAATGATGGGGCTGGATGCCATAATCTTTGTTTTCTAGATTTTGAGCTTTAAGCCATTTTTTTCATTCTCCTCTTTCATTTTCATCAAGAGGCTCTTCAGTTCTTAGCTTTCTGCCATAAGGGTGGTGTCATCTGTATATCTGAGGTTATTGATATTTCTCCTGGCAGTCTTGATTCTAGCTTGTGATTCATCCAGCCCAGTGTTTCTCATGATATAAGAACTCTTGATATGTTCATGATATGAACTCTGCATATAAGTTAAATAACCAGGGTGACAATATACAGCCTTGACATACTGCTTTCCTGATTGGGAACCAGTCTGTTGTTCCATGGCCAGTTCTAATTGTTGCTTCCTGACCTGCATACCGATTTCTCAAGGGGAGGTCAGGTGGTCTGGTATTCCCATCTCTTGAAGAATTTTCCACAGTTTGTGGTGATCCACACAGTCAAAGGCTTTGGCATAGTCAATAAAGCAGAAATAGATGTTTTTCTGGAACTCTCTTGCTTTTTCCATGATCCAGTGGATGTTTGCAATTTGATCTCTAGTTCTTCTGCCTTTTCTAAAACCAGCTTGAACATCTAGAAGTTCACGGTTCACATACTGTTGGAGCCTGGCTTGGAGAATTTTGAGCATTCACACTCTACTAACGTGTGCTGCTGCTGCTGCTAAGTCACTCCAATTGTGTCTGACTCTGTGCGACGCCATAGACAGCAGCCCACCAAGCTCCCCCGTCCCTGGGATAATCCAGGCAAGAACACTGGAGTGGGTTGCCATTTCCTTCTCCAATGCATGAAAATGAAAAGTGAAAGCAAAGTCGCTCAGTCGTGTCTGACCCTCAGCAACCCCATGGACTGCAGCCTTCCAGGCTCCTCCGTCCGTGGGATTTTCCAGGCAAGAGTACTGGAGTGGGGTGCCATCCCCTTCTCCGACTAACGTGTGAGAAATGAGTGCAATTGTGTTGTAGTTTGAGCATTCTTTGACATTGCCTTTCTTTGGGATTGGAATGAAAACTGACCTTTTCCAGTCCTGTGGCCACTGCTGAATTTTCCAAATTTGCTGGCATATTGAGTGCAGCACTTTCATAGCATCATCTTTTAGGATTTGAAATAGCTCAACTGGACTTCCATCACTTCCACTAGCTTTGTTAGTAATGATTCTTCCTAAGGCCCACTTGACTTCACATTCCAGGATGTCTGGCTCTAGGTGAGTGATCACACCATTGTGATTATCTGAGTCGTGAATATCTTTTGTGTATAATTCTTCTTTGTGTTCTTGCCACCTCTTCTTAATATCTTGTGTTTCTGTTAGGTCCATACCATTTCTGTCCTTAATTGAACCTATCTTTACATGAAGTGTTCCCTTGTTATCTCTAATTTTCTTGAAGAGATCTCTAGTCTTTCCCATTCTATTGTTTTCCTCTGTTTCTTTGTACTGATCACTGAGGAAGGCTTTCCTAGCTCTCCTTGCTATTCTTTGGAACTCTGCATTCAAATGGGTGTATCTTTCCATTTCTCCTTTGCTTTTGGCTTCTCTTCTTCTCACAGCTATTTGTAAGCCCTCCTCAGATGTCCAGTTTGATTTTTTGCATTTCTTTTTCTTGGGGTTGGTCTTGATCTCTGTCTCCTATACAGTGTCACAGATCTCTGTCCATAGTTCATCAGGCACTTTGTCTATCAGATCTAATCCCTTGAATCTATTTGTCACTTCTACTATATAATCGTAAGGGATTTGATTTAGGTCATGCCTGAATAGTCTAGTGGTTTTCCCCACTTTCTTCAATTTAAGTCTGAATTTGGCAATAAGGAGTTCATGATCTGAGCCACAGTCTGCTTGTGGTCTTGTTTTTGTTGACTGTATAGAGCTTCTCTGTTTTTGGCTGCAAAGAATGTAATCAATCTGATTTTGGTATTGACCATCTGGTGACGTCCATGTGTAGAGTCTTCTCTTGTGTTGTTGTAAGAGGGTGTTTGCTATAATCAGTGCATTCTCTTGGCAAAACTCCTGCTTCATTCTGTACTCCAAGGCCAAATTTGCCTGTTGCCCCAGGTGTTTCTTGACTTCCTACTTTTTCATTCCAGTCCCCTATAATGAAAAGGATATCTTTTTTGGGTGTTAGTTCTAGAAGGTCTTGTAGATCTTCATAGATCTGTTCACCTTCAGCTTCTGCAGCATTACTGGTTGGGGCATAGACCTGAATAACCATGATATTGAATGGTTTGCCTTGGAAATGAACAAAGATCATTCTGCTGTTTTTGAGATTGCATTCAATTACTGCATTTCAGACTCTTGTTGATTATGATGGCCTTCTTTTAAGGGATTTTTGCCCTCAGTAGTAGTTCTAATGGTCATCTGAGTTAAATTCACCCATTCCAGAATTTTTTCATTTTACAGTCCATGTAATATAATGGACTGTAATAATTAACCCCAGTACATGGGGTTGCAAAGAGTCAAATATGACTTAGCAACTACACAACAGCAACAACAATAATTTGTATTCAGTGCCTCACTCCACACTTCAGCTTTCTGCAGATAGAAGCCTCATTCTTTTAACTTGATCAAGAAAGGCTCTGCTAAGGTATCTCATACCCTTATATCCTGTTGGGTTCCCTTTGGTTTGCAGCATCTACATTATAGAATAACCCTAGTTGTCCTCTGGTATAGGATTGGAACTGGTTACAACAGAAATTAGTAATGGAAAGGGCCTGAAATCTTAAGATCCCCTTAGAGATGGAGAGAGAGTAGGGTTGAATACTAAAGATGAGTCCACTGAATATGGAAGAAGAGAGTCAATAAGGAGCTTCTGATCAGGAAGTTGAACTCGAGCTTGCCACATTTCCCATGATGACTCACATCGTATCAGAAGGCCAATATTCCATTCACATCTCTCTGTTACCTAGCTGGTTTACTTATGGCTGCCTGTGATGCTCACTGGTGTGAATATTCTGAGAGAAGCACAAAGCTGATATGTGTACTTTCCAATACCATTTCTTTTCAGGGAGAGAATAAAGCAGGGATTCCAAGCCTTCAGGATCTAATGCCTATGATCTGAAGTGGAGCTGATGTAATAATAATAGAAATAAAGTGCAGAAAAAATGTAATGCACTTGAGTCATCCTAAAACCCCCACACTACCCCTGGAAAACCTGTCTTCCGTGAGACTGATCCTTAGTGCCAGAAAAGTTAGTATAAAGGACACTCTTCTTGAAACAGATTATTTATGGGTCACATAGAATACCTCAGTGATGAGCATCCTCTTTGGCCCTTGCAAAAATTCACAGACTTTCTACTGCAACTTTTGAAACAAGAATTAAATAAGTTCTCCTACAGTCTTCTTTAAGGACAACCAGATATACTGATGTTTCACTTCACATTTGTCCAATCTGGCTAATGCAGAGATATCTCTGGCCATACACCCCCACAACTCCTGACACAGGAATCTTCCGTCCCTGGAAGAAAACTTTCTTGGACAAGATTCCTTTTCAAATAATACCAAATTAATATTCATATTCTGGGATACATACACTTCCGTCCTCGTCCCTTCCTCCTCCTCCTGCCGTCCTCTTCCTCCTCCCTTCTTCCCCTCCCCCCTTTCTCCTCCACCTCTTCTTCCCCCTCCCCACCTCCACTTCTTCCTCCTCTTCCTCTTGCTCTCCTCTTCCCCCTCTTCCCTATCCTTGTTCCTCCTTTTTTCTCTCCTCCTCTTAACCCCCCATCCTCCTCCTCTTCCTCCCCCTCCTCTCTGGCCACCTGTGTGGCAGAGCCAGGGATGCCCTGACTCTGTGCCCCTCTCCCACAGCCAGCTGCTGCCCTGCAGCCCCAAGATTGCTTTGATTACAGTAGTTTTGTAGTAAGTTTTGACATCAGGAAGTGTGAGTTCCCCAGCTTTTTTCTGCCTTTTCAAGATTATTTTGGCTGTATGGAGACCCCTTGAGATTTCATATGAGTTTTAGATGGGATTTTCGATTTCAGAATCCCAGTGATGTTTTTTGGAGATAGAGATTGCAGTAACTATGTAGATAACATTTGGTATTGTTGACACTTGACAATACTGAGTATTTCAATCCATGAACATAGGATGTATTTCCATTTATTTATGTATTTTTAATTTCTTACAGCAATGTTTTGTAGTTTTCACAGTATAAGTCTTTCACCTCCTTGGTTAAGTTAATTACAAGGTATTTTACTTTTGATGCTATTACAAACAAAATTTTCATAATGTCCTTTTCAGATTGTTCATTGATAGTGTGTAGAAGTGCAGCTGGTTTTTGTATGTTAACTTTTCACCTGCTATTTTTCTGGATTCATTAACTCAGACAGTTTTGATTTTGTGTTATGGAATCTTTAACGTTTTCTACACAGAAGGTTATACCTTCTGTAGAGATTATTTTACTACTTTTCCTATTTTGATGCCCTGTATTTCTTTTTCTAGCTAGAAAAATGTGGGCCTCCTTGTCTTATTCCTAAACTTAAAGGAGAAGCTTTCAGTAATTCACTTTTGAGCATAATGTTTGATGTGGGGTTTACAACAAATACAGCCTTTATTATGTCCAGTTGAGCTATTACAAATCCTGAAAGATGATGCTGTGAAAGTGCTGCACTCAATATGCCAGCAAATTTGGAAAACTCAGCAGTGGCCACAGAAGTGGAAAAATTCAGTTTTCATTCCAATCCCAAAGAAAGGCAATGCCAAAGAATGCTCAAACTACCGCACAATTGCACTCATCTCACACGCTAGTAAAGTAATGCTCAAAATTCTCCAAGCCAGGCTTCAGCAATATGTGAACCGTGAATTTCCTGATATTCAAGCTGGTTTTAGAAAAGGCAGAGGAACCAGAGATCAAATTGCCAACATCCGCTAGATCATGGAAAAAGCAAGAGAGTTCCAGAAAAACATCTATTTCTGCTTTACTGACTATGCCAAAGCCTTCGACTGTGTGGATCACAATACACTGTGGAAAATTCTGCAAGAGATGGGAATACCAGACCACCTGATCTGCCTCTTGAGAAATCTGTATGCAGGTCAGGAAGCAACAGTTAGAACTGGACATGGAACAACAGACTGGTTCCAAATCGGAAAAGGAGTATGTCAAGGCTGTATATTATCACCCTGCTTATTTAACTTATATGCAGAGTACATCATGAGAAACACTGGACTGGAAGAAGCACAAGCTGGAATCAAGATTGCCAGGAGAAATATCAATAACCTCAGATATGCAGATGACACCACCCTTATGGCAGAAAATGAAGAGGAACTAAAAAGCCTCTTGATGAAAGTGAAAGTGGAGAGTTAAAATGTTGGCTTAAAGCTCAACATTCAGAAAACGAAGATCATGGCATCTGGTCCCATCACTTCATGGGAAATAGATGGGGAAACAGTGGACACAGTGTCAGACTTTATTTTTCTGGGCTCCAAAATCACTGCAGATGGTGACTGCAGCCATGAAATTAAAAGACACTTACTCCTTGGAAGGAAAGTTATGACCAACCTAGATAGCATATTCAAAAGCAGAGACATTACTTTGCCAACAAAGGTTTGTCTAGTCAAGGCTATAGTTTTTCCTGTGGTCATGTATGGATGTGAGAGTTGGACTGTGAAAAAGGCTGAGCGCCGAAGAATTGATGCTTTTGAACTGTGGTGTTGGAGAAGACTCTTGAGAGTCCCTTGGACTGCAAGGAGATCCAACCAGTCCATTCTGAAGGAGATCAGCCCTGGGATTTCTTTGGAAGGAATGATGCTAAAGCTGAAACTCCAGTTCTTTGGCCACCTCATGCGAAGAGTTGACTCATTGGAAAAGACTCTGATGCTGGGAGGGATTGGGGGCAGGAGGAGAAGGGGACAACAGAGAATGAGATGGCTGGATGGCATCACTGATTCGATGGATGTGAGTCTGAGTGAACTCCGGGAGTTGGTGATGGACAGGGAGGCCTGGCGTGCTGCCATTCATGGGGTCGCAAAGAGTCGGACATGACTGAGTGACTGATCTGATCTGATCTGATGTTGAGGTACTATTCTTTTCCTAGAAGTTTGAGTGTTTTTTTTTTTTTTAATAATGGTGTTGAATTCTGTCAAAAGTTTCTTCATGGACAGTTGAGATTAGTGTATGTGCATGCATATGTGTGTGTGTGTTTTCCACTTTGTTGTGTTAATGAAGTGTATTTCATTGATCATTGTTATGTTGATCCATACTTGCATTTCAGGAATCCCACTTATGGTGAATAGTTACAATAATATTAACTTTTATAATTTCCCATGTATTTAGCTTTATTGGGATCTTTGTTTCATCATATGGTTTCAAATTACTGTCTAGCATCACATCATTTAACCTTATAGGACTCCATTGAGTGTTTCTTGCAGAACAGGTCTAGTAGTAGCAAACTCCCTTGCTTTTATATGGGAATATCTTAATTTTTCTCTCACTGTTTTTTAAATTATTATTATTTTACTTTAACATCAAACATTTAAAGTACCTGAGTATACATGAAAACATGCTAAGCACTTAACAAAATTACCAAGGTATAGTCGCTGACTTGAAAAATACACAGTCAAGCAATTTAATTCTGCTAAGTGGATACAAACAGCAAACCCTCCAACTCCAGGCATTTTCTGATCCAGATATACCTATGATGTTCATTAAATTCTCCTCTATTTGTGGTATAATACTGGTAAGTATTATTAAGGTAAAATAATAAATCTGACAAATTAAGTGTAGAATGATAAAGATTCAGGAAGAAATGAACTGTCTTTCCATCCTCTTAATTGCTTTCTCAAAAAGTGTTTTCACTATCTTGGTACTAATGATCTGCTAATTAATCAAAAGAAAAAAAGGAAAGATAAGACCTAGCAGCTCAGAACTGAGGTCAAAGAAATAGTGCAGAAACAAATTATAAGGGAGAAGGAAAGAATTTAGCAAATTAAAAAAGCCAAAATAATTGTTTACTGTTTTATTGTTTAGTCTCTAACACATGTCTGACTCCTTGCAACCCCATGAACTACCAGGCTCCTCTGTCCATGGGATTTCCCAGGCAAGAATACTGGAGTGGGTTGCTATTTCCTTCTCGCTTCTCTCTCACCTTTGAAGGGTAGTTTTGGCAGATATAGGATTCTTAGTTGACAGGGTTTGAGTATTTTCTTCTTCTTTTTTAGCAATTTGAGTGAATGGGCCCACTGCCTTCTGGCCTGTAAAATTTCCAATGAGAAATCTTCTAATATTATTGAGGATCCCTTATTTGCATTGAATAGTTTCTCTCATTCTGCTTTCAAGATCTCTTTATCTTTGACTTTTGACAGTTTGATTACATGTCTTGGTGTAGGTCTCTCTGAGTTCACTTTGCTTGGAGTTTTTTTTTTTTCTTTTTTCCTCTTTCTTTGGTAAGTACCATCTTCACATTCTCCTCTGCTTCTCTCCAAAGTGTCAGCATCCCCTGGAGAGGAGCTTCTACATATCTGGTTACCTAGTTTCTATAGCTACAGCCAAGAGACATTTCTTGATCATCTGGTTTCTGGAGGCTGAAGGGCTTGCCTTTTCAGTCCAATGCAGCTGTAACAATCAGAGAGAGACTTCTGGACAGATTACCACCCCCAGAGCACTGCATGGATAGCAGACTGAAACAACCAGCCCCCCTGCCCCGCTGCTGTCTTTCTGAGAGACAGATCTATTTCCTTGTCCAGGAGCTTTGGCTTAAAGGGCAGGCTTCTGGTTTGGCACATTTAAAGGGGCCTATGGAATTGCTCCCAGGGTGCAATCTTTGAGTTCTCCCTCTGCCTAGCTCTGCATCACCAATAAAATATGTGTGCTGCTGCTGCTGCTAAGTTGCTTCGGTTGTGTCTGACTCTGTGTGACCCCATAGACGGCAGCCCACCAGGCTCCCCCGTCCCTGGGATTCTCCAGGCAAGAACACTGGAGTGGGTTGCCATTTCCTTCTCTTTACTGTAAAAGTGCTATCATCTGCTATAGGAGTCAAATTATCATAATAATTCTCAAAATAAGTTGTACGAAACATACACATATTGCTTGTTGTTTAAACTAAAACAACTAGAAATATGCTTAACAGCCAAAGAGTTGAGATGTGATAAACATCATTGAATGAATATGCATATTCTGTCAAATATTATTGAGAGTCTTAAAATAATATGTCTTGCATCACTAAAAAGGGGAATTTGATAAACCTTGATAATGGAATGTTTTAAAAAAACATTCAGGGATTTCCCTGGTGCTCCAGTATCTAAGACTCTGTGCTCCCAATGCAGGAGGCCTGGATCAGGGAACTGGATCCTGCATTCTGCAGTGAAGACTGAAGATCCCATGTGCCTCAACTAAGACCCAGCACAGCCAAATAAATGAATAATTTAAAAAACAAACAAAAAAATTCAGCCAATAATTAAAGCATATGTTAATTATCTTATGTATGTCAAGGCATTTCCTTGGATTATTATTCCATGAAACATACTTTAGAAAACAATGTTTAAGTGACATTTCATAAATGCAAACATTATTTTTATGCCTGCCTAATATTATGGTAATGAAACTTACTTTTTCATGTGTAGATAAGAACTTACCCATCAGCTTAAGCTATGTCCTTATCCTCATAACATGTTCTCCCCTCCCCAGGATCCAACATAGATCCTTGCATGCAGTAAGAGCTCAGTAAATCTTTCCTTCCATGGGTGGACCCAACTGTAATTCCTAACCATGCCTTCTTTGTTGTAAAATCAGCATTAAGAAATAATAAAATTATTCAGGAGACACAGCATTCTTACAAAATATATTTCTCCTTCTAACTGTTCTTATAGTTTCTTGTGTATCTAATACTTGGTAAAATTGAACATTGAGAAACTCCAAGGAAATGAGCCTTCTCCTGGCATTGTTGAAACTGTAATAATCTCACAAAACCTTCAGATAAGTACATGAGGGCTTCCTTGGTGGTCCAGTGGTTAAGAATCTACCTTGCAATGCAAGGGACACCAGTTTGTCCCTTGTCTGGGAAGATCCCACATGCCATGGAGCAACTAAGCTGTGCACCACCACTATTGAGGCTATGAGCTGCAGCTACTGAGCCCACATATTGCAACTGCTGAAGCCTGTGCATGACCCTGTGCTCCACAACTAGAGAGTGGCTCCCACTTGCCTCATCTAAAGAAAGCCCACGTCAGCAACAAAGACTCACCACTGCCAAAAAGTAAATAATGTGCATGATTTAATTAAGCCCTATGATTTAAATATGTGTATCAGAAAAAAAGATACACGATAATGCCATAAAATACTTGCATCATAAATCAGAATTTATAGTGATTTGAGTGGTAATTCAGTGAAAACAAAAATGAGAAGTGCTATTCTATAGATGCAGCTTCCCATTGACTTATAATGCCTACTTTTTCTGGGTTTCTCTCTTTATATATCTATCATTTATATCATTTTTGTAAGTGGACTGAGACAGTCTAATAAGCACAAATCAACATTGCCCCTGTTTTCCGGAACTCCCAACCTTTTAACCCATTACAAACCTTAATATGTAAAAATAAACCTGACAGAACCAAACATGTTCCTATTTAAAAGATTTAATTATTTCAGCAGTATGGTATTTATTTGTCCCAGTAACCATTAAGAGATAATAGATATTTCTTCTGCTAATATAGCATTAACAACACTGAACAATGACATTTGGAAAATAATTAACATTTCCACAGTTAATGTCTTTTCACATATCATGAGGATCATGCCTCTTGATCTGCCCTCATGATGTGTGGGATCCTTATTTTATAACAGATGTACCACTGCCTAACAACTGCCTTCTGTTATTCCACTTTTACAATTCAAATTATGCATGTCACAAATGCAGAGGCTTGAGACAGGGTTATAGAAACAACGATTTATGACACTCCTCTATAAAGGTATCATATTTTTATTTAAGAATGAATAAAGGATGCTTACGTTCCAACCAGGAATCAGATTAATTTACCCATCATGCTTGATAAATATGTTAAAACAAACATCACCAAAAAGCTAGTCACTTCCCAATTTAATATCCAATTTCATGTTACTGTCTTGTTCCTTTTGAATAATTTACAAGAATTCTATTATCTGCTAATAACAGAATCTGTAATTTTCCATGTTTGATAAAATCATTCAATATTAACTATTTTTTGCTAAGGATCTTTCAATTATATTCTGTTCTTTTAATAATTTATTTTTTAATTGAATTTTTTGGTCATAGTTGAAAGAGAAACTGAACATTGCCCTGTTCTACAGATTCCTATAATCTGTAAACAACTGGCCAGGACTCTGTTTATCAGAGATCAATTTCAGTTGCTAGATTGATTTTCTATATTATACATATGTCAGGGTTGTCTTTTTCTATTCACTTTTACTTTAACAAATGTGTGGGTGCTATTGGGATGGCCAGAAATTTTGTTTGGGTTGAAAAACCTGAACGAATTTTTCGGTGAACCAGATATATAAGAATTGCTGTTAGGTTCTTAGTACACTGTAGTGAACAAAATAAAATTAGCTTCCTACACTCAGGAGGCTTATATTTGGGGGACATAAACATGTAATTACAACTTGGAATATATTCACAGAAAAGAAGAAGCATAAAAAGCAAATAGGAGTGGCCTGTTCACATTAAAGCAGTCTGGTGCTTTGTTCGTAACACGTGAGAGTTGGTACCATGAGAGAGAAAGTCATGTGAAAGTGCCTGGGGTGAAAAAACAAGGTGATGTCTTGAAAGAGTTTGAAGTTCTCTGTGTTCTGAGAGCTGTAACTGAGGAGGATCATGGCAGGAGGGGAAGTGGAGAGGGAGTAGGGGCCAGATCAAGAAGGCTCTTGTAGATGCCACCATGGCGTATTCAGATAAAACTTGAATTTCCTCAGGAACCTGTGTTTTCCCTCTTCATGTTATGCTGAAATGTTACCATTATTAAACTCTTAAATTAAGTGGTCTCTGAATGGATTCTAACTGGCATTTTGCCCATGTGAACACTGTGATGTGATAGGTAGCAGTCTTGTCGTGTGCTTTGAAGATCTATACTTCATGTTTACTCAGTATGTCAGGTCATGGTATCTATGGCATAAAACAGGACTCTCCACTTAAAAAGCAAAGTGTTTCCATAACACTTCTTAGAAGAAATATGTATTAATCTAAGGTTTATATTTAGGAATTCTGTACCTTGGTATCTGTATATTCATGAGTATGCATACATAAAATTCTTATGTAAAAAATAATCATATCAGCCTAAAGGGGTTGAAGTAAGGATAATTAAGATTATATGTGTAATTACTTGGCTCAGCCCTGAACTTAGCTGAATTATTCAGTAAATATTTCTTTCATCTTTAAGGCCAGATGCTGGATTAGACACTTTATTTGTACTTGATATAATGACTCAGATGGTAAAGAATCTGCCTGCAATGCAGAAGACCTGAGTTCAACCCCTGGGTTGGGAAGATTCCCCTGGAGAAGGAATGGCTACCCACTCCAGTATTCTTGACTGGAGAATTCCATGAACAGAGGAGCCTGGCAGGCTATATAGTCCATGGGGTCTCAAAGAGTTCGATATGACTGAGCGAAAAACACTATCACTTAATGCTGTAAATTTGTTTTACTTTCTCCACATAAGGATGGATTATATCAAATTATTATCAAATTTCACAGGTAACATCCTTTTATTGATAGCAATTTTTAAAAATAATTTTATTGGAGTGTAGTTGCTTTACAATATTGTATTTAGTTTCTACTGAACAGTAAAGTGAATCAGTTATATGTGTGTATATATATTTTTTTTCTTTCTTTCTTAGATTTTTTTTCCATTAAGGTCACCACAGAGCATTGAGTATAATTCTCTGTAGGTTAGGTTAGATAGTAGGTTCTCATTCAGTTCAGTTCAGTCTTTCAGTCGTGTCTGACTCTGCAACCCCATGGACTGCAGCACACCAGGCCTCCCTTCCATCACCAGTTCCCAGAGTTTACTCAAACTCATGTTGCATCAGGTGGCCAAAGTATTAGAGTTTCAGCTTCAGCATTACTCCTTCCAATGAATATTCAGGACTGATTTCCTTTAGGATGCACTGGTTGGATCTACTTGCTGTCCAAGGGACTCTTGGCTCACTAGGTTCTTATTAGTTATCTATTTTATACATAGTAGTGTATATATTTCAACCCTATCTCCCGTTCGTCCCTCTTCCTCTTTCCCCCCTGGGTATACAAAGTTTGTTCTCTACATCTGTATCTGTATTTCTGCTTTGTAGATAAATTCATCCACACCATTTTTCTAGCTTCCACATATAAGCAATATTATGCTGTATTTGTTTGTCTTTTTCTGACTTACTTCACTCTGTGATAGTCTCTAGGTCTGTCCACATCTATGCAAATGAAACTGTTTTGTTCTTTTTATGGTTGAGTAATAGTCCATCGTTTACATGTCCATTCAGTTGCTCAGTCATGTCTGACTCTTTGCAACCCCACAGACTGCAACATGCCAGGCTTCCCTGTCCATCACCAACTTCTGCAGCTTGCTCAAACTCATGTTCTTCAAGTCCATAATGCCATCCAACCATCTCATTCTCTGTGGTCTCCTTCTTCTGCTTTTGATCTTTCCTAGTGTCAGGGTCTTTTCCAACGAATCAGCACTTTGCATCTTGTGGCCAAAGTATTGGAACTTCAGCATCAGTCCTTCCAATGAATATTCAGGACTGATTTCCTTTAGGATGGACTGGTTTGATCTCCTTGTTGTCAAAGGGACTCTCAAGAGTCTTCTCCAGCACCACAGTTCAAAAGCATCAATTCTTCAGTGCTCAGCTTTCTTTATGGTCCAACTCTCACATCTATATATGACTACTGGGAAACCATAGCTTTGAGTAGACCTTTGTTGGCAAAGTAATGTCTCTGGTTTTTAATATGCTGTCTAGGTTGGTCATAGCTTTTCTTCCAATCAGCAAGCGTCTTTTAATTTCAGTTACCATCCACAGTGATTTTGGAGCCCCGGAAAATAAAATCTGTCACTGTTTCCATTGTTTCTCCATCTATTGGCCATGAAGTGATGGGATCAGATGCTGTGACATTAGTTTTTTAAATGTTGAGTTTTAACCAACCTTTTCACTTTTCTCTTTCACTTTCATCAAGAGGCTCTTTAAATCCTCTTCACTTTCTGACATAAAGGTGGTGTCATCTGCATATCTGAGGTTATTGACATTTCTCCTAGCAATCTTGATTCCAGCTTGTGCTTCATCCAGTCTGGCATTTTGCATGATGTACTCTGCATATAAGTTAAATAAACAGGGTGACAGTATACAGCCTTGACATACTCTTTTCCCAATTTGGAACCAGTCCAGTTCTCACTGTTGCTTCTTGACCTGCATATAGATTTCTCAGGAGACAGGTTAAACATACCAAATATGAACATACAAGACCACCTTACCTGCCTCCTGAAAAATCTGTATGTTTACATGTACTGCATCTTTGGTCATTCCTCTGCTGATGGACATTTACCTATCTTCCATGCTCTGGATACTAAAAATAGTGCTGCAATGAGCATTGGGCACTTCTGCTGCTGCTGCTGCTGCTAAGTCCCTTCAGTCATGTCCGACTCTATGCGACCCCATAGACAGCAGCCCACAAGGCTCCCCTGTCCCTGGGATTCTCCAGGCAAGAATACTGGAGTGGGGTGCCATTTCCTTCTCCAGTGCAGTAAAGTGAAAAGTGAAAGTGAAGTCACTCAGTCGTGTCCGACTCTTAGCGACCCCATGGACTGCAGCCTACCAGGCTCCTCCGTCCGTGGGATTTTCCAGGCAAGAGTACTGGAGTGGAGTGCCATTGCCTTCTCCTGTGTGTATCTTTTTGAATTACGGTTTTCTCCGGGTATAGTCCCAGGAGTGTATTGCTATTATTACTATTATTACTATTATGTAGTCCTATTATTACTAAACTTAGTTTTTTGAGGATCCTCTATACTATTCTTCATGCAAAGATGGGCTCAATAAAGGACAGAAATGGTATGGATCTAACAGAAGCAGAAGATATTAAGAAGAGGTGGCAAGAATACATAGAAGAACTGTACAAAAAAGATCTTCACGACCCAGATAATCACGAAGGTGTGATCACTGACCTAGAGGCAGACATCCTGGAATGTGAAGTCAAGTGGGCCTTAGAAAGCATCATTACTAACAAAGGTAGTGCAGGTGATGGAATTCCAGTGGAGCTATTTCAAATCCTGCAAAATGATGCTGTGAAACTGCTGCACTCAATAGGCCAGCAAATTTGGAAAACTCAACAGTGGCCGCAGGACTAGAAAAGGTCAGCTTTCATTCCAATCCCAAAGAAAGGCAATGCCAAAGAATGCTCAAACTACCGCACAATTGCACTCGTCTCACATGCTAGTAAAGTAATGCTTAAAATTCTCCAAGCCAAGCTTCAGCAATATGTGAACCGTGAACTTCCTGCTGTTCAAGCTGGTTTTAGAAAAGGCAGAGGAACCAGAGATCAAATTGCCAACATCCGCTGGATCATGGAAAAAGCAAGAGAGTTCCAGAAAAAAATCTATTTCTGCTTTATTGACTATGCCAAAACCTTTGACTGTGTAGAACACAATAAACTGTGGAAAATTCTGCAAGAGATGGGAATACCAGACCACCTGACCTGCCTCTTGAGAAATCTGTATGCAGGTCAGGAAGCAACAGTTAGAACTGGACATGAAACAACAGACTGGTTCCAAATAGGAAAAGGAGTACGTCAAGGCTGTATATTATCACCGTGCTTATTTAACTTATATGCAGAGTACATCATGAGAAACACTGGACTGGAAGAAACACAGGTGGAATCAAGATTGCTGGGAGATATGTCAATAACCTCAGATATGCAGATGACACCACCCTTATGGCAGAAAGTGAAGAGGAACTCAAAAGCCTCTTGATGAAAGTGAAAGAGGAGAGTGAAAAAGTTGGCTTAAAGCTCAACATTCAGAAAACGAAGATCATGGCATCTGGTCCCATCACTTCATGGGAAATAGATGGGGAAACAGTGGAAACCGTGTCAGACTTTATTTTTCTGGGCTCCAAAATCACTGCAGATGGTGACTGCAGCCATGAAATTAAGACGCTTACTCCTTGGAAGGAAAGTTATGACCAACCTAGATAGCGTATTCAAAAGCAGAGACATGACTTTGCCAACAAAGGTCCATCTAGTCAAGGCTATGGTTTTTCCAGTGGTCATGTATGGATGTGAGAGTTGGACTGTGAAGAAAGCTGAGCACCGAAGAATTGATGCTTTTGAACTGTGGTGTTAGAGAAGACTCTTTTTTTTTTTGTTTGTTTAAAACTATTCTTTTTTTTTTTTTTTCAATTTTAATTAAAAAAAAAATTATACATGTTTGAGAGTCCCTTGGACTGCAAGGAGATCCAACCAGTCCATTCCAAAGGAGATCAGTTCAGCCCTGGGATTTCTTTGGAGGGAATGATGCTGAAGCTGAAATTCCAGTACTTTGGCCACCTCATGCGAAGAGTTGACTCATTGGAAAAAACTCTGATGCTGGGAGGGATTGGGGGCAAGAGGAGAAGGGGACGACAGAGGATGAGATGGCTGGATGACATCACTGACTCCATGGACGTGAGTCTCAGTGAACTCTGGGAGTTGGTGACGGACACGGAGGCCTGGCCTGCTGCGATTCATGGGGTTGCAAAGAGTTGGACAGGACTGAGCGAATGAACTGAACTGAACTGAACTGATACTATTCTCCATTGTGGGTGTACCAATTTATGTTCCCACCAATAGTGTAGGAGGATTCCTCATTATCCACATCCTCTCCAGCTTTTGTTTGTACAGTTTTTGATGATGGCCATTCTTACTGTAGTGAGGTGATACTACATTGGTTTTTTGCTTTGCTTTTCTCTAATAGTGATATTGAGTATCTTTTCATGTGTTTGTTGGCTGTGTCTATGTCTTTTCTGAGAAATGTCTGTATATTTAGATCTTCTGTGTTTTTCTTTTTTTGCTATTGAGCTGTATGAGCTATTTGAATATTTTGGAGGTTAATTCCTTGTCAGTGGCCTCATTTGCAAATATTGGGTTGGCCCAAAAGTTCATTCATTTCACTGTAACATCTTATGAAAAACCTGATTGAGTATTTTGACTAACCTAATATTTTCTCTCATTCTGAGGGTTGTCTTTCATCTCATTTATGTTTTCCTTTGCTGTGCAAAAGCTTATTAGTTTAATTAGGTCCCATTTGTTTATTTTGTTTTTATTTCCATTACTCTACGAGGTGGGTCAAAAAAGGTCTTGCTGTGATTTATGTTAGTGTTCTGCCTATGTTTTCATCTAAGAGTTTGTACTGCCAGCCTTGCATTTATGTCTTTAGTCCATTTTGAGTTTATTTTTGTGTGTGTCATTAGGGATTGTTCTAATTCCATTCTTCTTCATGGAACTGTCCAGTTTTCCTAGCAGCACTTTTTGAAGACTGACTTTTCTCCCCTGTGTGTTCTTGCCTCTTTTGTCATAGATTAGGTGACCGATCGTGTGTGGGTTTATCTCTGCTCTCTATCCTGCTGCACTGATCTGTATTTCTGTTTTTATGCCAGTAACAAATACTGTCTCGATTACTGTAACTGTGTAGTATAGTCTGAAGTCATGGAGCCTGATTCCTCCAGCTCTGTTTTTCTTTCTCAAGATTGGTTTGACTATTCAGGGTCTTTTGTGTTTTCATACAAATTGAAAATTTTTTGTTCTAATTCTGTGAAAAATGCCATTGAGAATTTGATAGAGATTGCATTGAATCTGTAGATTGCCTTGGGTAATATAGTCATTTTCACAGTATTGATTCTTCCAATCCAACCACATAATATGTCTCTCCATTTGTTTGTGTTGTCTTTGATTTCTTTCATTAGTATCCTACAAATTTTCTGAGTTCAAGTCTTCTGTCTCCTTCAGTTCAGTTCAGTCGCTCAGTCATGTCCAACTCTTTGTGACCCCATGAATTGCAGCATGCCAGGCCTACCTGTCCATCACCAACTCCCAGAGTTTGCCCAAACTCATGTGCATCTAGTCAGTGATGCCATCCAGCCATCTCATCCTCTGTCGTCCCCTTCTTTTCCTGCCTCCAATCCCTCCCAGCATCAGGGTCTTTTCCAATGAGTCAACTCTTCGCATGAGGTGACCAAAGTATTGGAGTTTCAGCCTCAGCATCAGTCCTTCCAATGAACACCCAGGACTGGTCTCCTTTAGGATGGACTGGTTGGATCTCCTTGCAGTCCAAGGGACTCTCAAGAGTCTTCTCTAACACCTCAGTTCAAAAGCATCAGTTCTTTGGTGCTCAGCTTTCTTCACAGTCCAACTCTCACATCCACGCATGACCACTGGAAAAACCATAGCCTTGACTAGATGGACCTTTGTTGGCAAAGTAATATCTCTGCTTTTGAATATGCTATCTAGGTTGGTCATAACTTTCCTTCCAAGGAGTAAGCATCTTTTAATTTCATGGCTGCAGTCACCATCTGCAGTGATTTTGGAGCCCAGAAAAATAAAGTCTGACACGGTTTCCACTGTTTCCCATCTATTTCCCATGAAGTGATGGGACCAGATGCCATGATCTTCGTTTTCTGAATGTTGAGCTTTAAGCCAACTTTTTCACTCTCCTCTTTCACTTTCATCAAGAGGCTTTTGAGTTCCTCTTCACTTTCTGCCATAAGGGTGGTGTCATCTGCATATCTGAGGTTATTGATATTTCTCCCAGCAATCTTGATTCCACCTTGTGCTTCTTCCAGCCCAGCGTTTCTTGTGATGTACTCTGCATAGAAGTTAAATAAGCAGGGTGACAATATACAGCCTTGACGTACTCCTTTTCCTATTTGGAACCAGTCTGTTGTTCCATATCCAGTTCTAACTGTTGCTTCCTGACCTGCATACAAATTTCTCAAGAGGCAGGTCAGGTGGTCTGGTATTCTCATCTCTTTCAGAATTTTCCACAGTTTATTGTGATCCACAGAGTCAAGGCTTTGGCATAGTCAGTAAAGCAGAAGTCGATGTGTTTTTGGAACTCTCTTGCTTTTTCCATGATCTAGCTGTCTCCTTGGGCAGGTTTATTCCCAGGTATTTTATTCTTTTTGTTTTAATGATAAATGGAATTGTGTCCTTAATTTCTAATTATATTATAGGAATGAAAGAGATTTCTATGTATTAATTTTGTGTCCTGCAGCTTTACCAAATTCATTGGTTAGCTCTAGTAGTTTTCTGGTAGCTTTTTTAGGATTTTCTACGTGTAGAATCATGTCATCTGCAAACAGTGATAGTTTTACGTCTCTTTCAATTTGGATTCGTTTTATTTCTTTTTCTTCTTTGATTGCCATGGTTATGACACCAAAAACTCTATTAAATAGTAGTGACGAATGTGTCTTCTTCCTGATCTTAGAGGAAATACTTTGTTTTTCACCACTGGGAATGATATTTGCTATGCATTTGTCACATATGCCCTTTATTATTTTGAGGTTTGTTCTTTCTATGGCCATTTTCTGGAGAGTTTTCTTTTGGTCATAAATGGGTATTGAATTTTGTCAAAGCTTTTCCTATCTCTGTTGACATGATCATATGATTTTTATTCTTCAATTTGTTAATGCGGTATACCACCTTGATTGCATACATTGAAGAATCTACGCATCTCTGTGATAAATCTCACTTGACCATGGTGTATGGTCCTTTTAATGTATTGTTGGGTTATGTTTGCTAGTATTCATTGAGCATTTTTGTGTCTGTGTTCATCAGTAATATTGACCTGTAATTTCCATTTTTGTGACAGTTTTGTCTGGTTTTGGTGTCAGGGTGATGATGGCCTCAAAGAATGAGATTGGGAGTGTTCCTCCCTCTGCAGTCTTTTTGGAATAGTTTGAGAAGGAAATGCTTTAAGATTTTTATTGAAGTATAGTTGATTTACAATATTTAAGGTATACACCATAGTGATTCAGTTACACATATATATGTATTTTTTCAGATCCTTTTCTATTATAGGTTATTACAAGATATTGAATATAGTTACCTGGGCCATACAGTAGCCCCTTGTTAGTTACCTATTTTAAATATTGTAGTATTTATATGTTGATCTCAAACTCCTAATTTATCCTTCCCCTCCTGTTTCCTTTTGTAAGTAGAAATTTCTTTTCTATCTCATGAGTCTATTTCTGTTTTGTAAATAAAATCACTTGTATCAATGTCTTCAGATTCCAGATATAAGTGGAATCATATTGTATTTGTCTGATTTACTTCACTTAGTATAATTTCTAGTCCATCCATGTTGCTGAAGATGGCATTATTTCATTTTGTTTTATGGCCGAGTAATATTCCATTATATGTTATATATTAGGGAATTTTGTTTGTTGGGAGTTTAACTACCAGTTCGGTTACAGTACTGGTAATTGGTTTGTTCATATTTTCTATTTGTTACTCATTCAATCTTAGAGGATGGTACCTTTCTAAGAATTTGTCCACTTTATCAGGTTGTCCATTTTATCATCATATAGTTGCTTATAGTTGTCTACTGTAATCCTTTGCATTTCTTCACTGTTCATTATAACTTCTCCTTTTTCATTTCTGACTGTATTGATTTTGACCCTCCCTTTTTTCTTGGTGAGTCTGTCTAAAGGTTTATCACTTTTATCTTTCAAAGAACCAGCTTTGGTTTCATTGATCTTTCCCATTGTTTTACTTTTCCCATTCCATTTATTTCTGCTTTGATTTTTATAATTTCATTCCTTCTAGTAAATTGGGTTTTGTTTTTTCTTTCATTAATTTAGGTAAAAGGTTAGATTGTTCATTTGAGATTTTTCTTACTGCTTTTATTACTATAAACTTCCCTCTTAGACTGCAATTGCTACATCCTGTTCTTTTTTTTAATTATTTTATTTTTAAATTGAAGGTCTTAGAAGGGCTTCCCTGGTGGCTAAGATGGTAAAGAATTTGTCTGCAATGCAGGAGGTCTGGGTTCGATCCCTGAGTCATGAAGATCCCCTGGAGAAAGGAATGGCTACCCACTTCAGTATTCTTGCCTGGAGAATTCCATGGACAGAGAAGCCTGGAAGGCTATGTACAGTCTATGGGGTTGCAAAGGGTGGGACACAACTGAGTGACTAATACTTTCATAGTTGATTTATAGTACAATGTTTCAGGTGTACAGAAAATGATCCAGCTTTTCTCTTTTTCAAATCCTGTTCCATTATAGTTTATTACAAGATACTGAATGTAGTTCCTTATGCTATACAGTATGTCTTTGTTGGATATCTGTTTTATATACAGTAATGTATATCTACTAATCCAAAATTCCTACTTTATCCCTTCCCATCCTTTTCCCACTTTGGTAACCATAAGTTTATTTTCTTTGTCTATGAGTCTATTTCTGTTTTGTAAATAAGTTGGTGTGGATTATTTTTTAGATTCCACTTATACGTGATAACATATATTTGTCTTTCTGATTTTTTCACTTAGTATGATAATCTCTACATCAATCCTTGTTACTACAAGTGGCATTATTTCATTGTTTTTGAGGCTGAGTAATATTCCATAAATGCATACACACACATACACCATCTTCTTATTGACCTGCACTCATTCAAATGATTTGACGTGTTAATTTCTTCTTAAAAGTCTTAATCTTCCAGCACAATGTTGTCCAATAGAACTTTGTGTAAGGATGGAAATATCCTCTGTCTGTACAATCCTATATGTAGCCACTAGCCACATATGGCTACTAAGTACATGAAATGTGACTATTGTGACTGAGGAACTGAATTTTAAGTTTTAATTACCTTTAATTAACTTACATTTGAGTAGTCATATGTTGCTAGTCTACATCCACTTCTGCTTTATTGACTACACCAAAGGCTTTGACTGTGTGGATCACAACAAACTGTGGAAAATTCTTAAAGAGATGGGAATACCAGACCACCTGACCTGCCTCCTGAGAAATCTGTGTGCAGGTCAAGAAGCAACAATTAGAACAGAACATGGAACAACAGACTGGTTCCAAATAGGAAAAGGAGTGTCCATCAAGACTGTATAAAAAAAAAAAAAGACTGTATATTGTCACCCTGCTTATTTATCAAAATCCATCTAGTCAAAGCTATGGTTTTTCCAGTGGTCATGTATGGATGTGAGAGTTGGACTATAAGGAAAGCTGAGCACCGAAGAATTGATGCTTTTGAACTGTGGTGTTGGAGAAGACTCTTGAGAGTCCCTTGGCCAGCAAGGAGATCCAACCAGTCCATCCTAAAGGAAATCAGTCCTAAATATTCATTGGAAGGACTGATGCTGAAGCTAAAACTCCCAATATTTTGGCCACCTGATAGGAAGAACTGGCTCATTGGAAAAGACCCTGATGCTGAGAAAGATTGAAGGCAGGAGGAGAAGTGGATGACAGAGGATGAGATAGTTGGATGGCATCACCAACTCAATGGACATGATTTTGAGTAAGCTTTGGGAGTTGGTGATAGACAGGGAAGCCTGGCATGCTGCAGTCCATGGGGTCACAAAGTCAGATACAACTGAGTGACTGAACTGAACTGATGTTACTAGTGGTCACCATATGGACAGCACAGCTCTAGAGTTATATCTGAACTTTAAAAGAATAGCCCAAAATTAGTGGCACCCTTCTTAATGAACTTTAATGTTAACTACATTCTTTAGGATATATACAAACAAACATTTCCCAAATAGGGAGGGTAGCTCTAAATGAGCTCTAAAAGGCTAAGCGTAGAAGACTAAATAGCTTCTTTCTTTTTTGGAGGGTTTCTTTTTTTAAACATTGGAGTATAGTTGCCTTACATTTTGTGTTCGTTTCTTGCTGTATAACAATGTGAATCAGTCATATGGATACATACATACATGTACATACATACATACAAGACCCTGATGCTGGGAAAGATTAAAAGCAGAAGGGGATGACAGAGGACGAGATGGTTGGATGGCATCACTGATTCAGTTGATATGAGTTTGGGCAAGCTCTGGGAGATGAAGGACAGGGAGGCCTGGCATGCTGCAGTCCATGGGGTCACAAAGAGTCGGACATGATGGACCGACTGAACTGATTCATACATATATATGTATATGTATGTATACATATGCACTTATGTATACATACATACATATATATGTATATACATAGTCTTTTCTTTCATTCCCTTCCCATTTAGGTTCAGTTCAGTTCAGTCGCTCAGTCATGTCCCACTCTTTGTGACCCTATGAATTGCAGCATGCCAGGCCTCCCTGTCCATCACCAACTCCCAGAGTTCACTCAAACTCACAGCCATTGAGTCGGTAATGCCATCCAGCCTCCTGCCCCCAATCCCTCCCAGCATCAGAGTCTTTTCCAATGAGTCAACTCTTCGCATCAGGTGGCCAAAGTATTGGAGTTTCAGCTTTAGCATCAATCCTTCCAAAGAACACCCAGGACTGATCTCCTTTAGAATGGACTGGTTGGATCTCCTTGCAGTCCAAGGTTCTTGAAAGAGTCTTCTCCAACACTGAAGTTCAAAAGCATCAATTCTTCAGCACTCAGCTTTCTTGACAGTCCAACTCTCACATCCATACATGACCACTGGAAAAACCATAGCCTTGACTAGATAGACCTTTGTTGGCAAAGTAATGTCTCTGCTTTTGAATATGCTATCTAGGTTTGTCATAACTTTCCTTCCAAGCAGTAAGCGTCTTAATTTCATAGCTGAAATCAGCATCTGCAGTGATTTTGGAGCCCCAAAAAATAAAGCAGTGGCCACAGGACTGGAAAAGGTCAGTTTTCATTCCAATCCCAAAGAAAGGCAATGCCAAAGAATGCTCAAACTACTGCACAATTGCACTCATCTCACATGCTAGTAAAGTAATGCTCAAAATTCTCCAAGCCAGGCTTCAGCAATACATAAACCGTGAACTTCCTGATGTACAAGCTGGTTTTAGAAAAGGAAGAGGAACCAGAGATCAAATTGCCAATATCCGATGGATCATGGAAAAAGCAAGAGAGTTCCAGAAAAACATCAATTTCTGCTTTATTGACTATGCCAAAGCCTTTGACTGTGTGGATCACAATAAACTGTGGAAAATGCTGAAAGAGATGGGAATACCAGACCACCTGATTGGCCTCTTGAGAAACCTATATGCAGGTCAGGAAGCAACAGTTAGAACTGGACATGAAACAACAGACTGGTTCCAAATAGGAAAAGGAGTTCGTCAAGGCTGTATATTGTCATCATGCTTATTTAACCTATATGCAGAGTACATCATGAGAAACGCTGGGCTGGAAGAAGTGCAAGGTGGAATCAAGATTGTCAGGAGAAATATCAATAACCTCAGATATGCAGATGACACCACCCTTATGGCCGAAAGTGAAGAGGAACTCAAAAGCCTCTTGATGAAAGTGAAAGAGGAGAGTGAAAAAGTTGGCTTAAAGCTCAACATTCAGGAAACTAAGATCATGGCATCTGGTCCCATCATTTCATGGGAAATAGATGGGGAAACAGTGGAAACATTTAGGTTACCACAGAGCATTGATAGAGTTCCCTGTGCTATACAGCATGTTCCCATTAATTATTTTATACATATTTGAGTATATATGTCAGTCCCAATCTCCCAGTTCATCCCATCTCCCATCCCATAGGTTTTGGATTGTCATTTTTTCATTTGTCTCTAAGTTTTTTTTTTTTTTTTTTTTTTAGTACTTCTTTCATTGATTTCTTCAGTGATCCACTGGATGATTGCTTTTTTAGTAGCATATTGTTTAGCCTCCATGTGTTTGTGTGGGCTTTTTTTTTTTTTTTTTTTCTTATAGTTGATTTCTAATGTTATAATGTTGTGGCCATAAAAGATGCTTGAAATGATTTCAAGTTTTCCTAAACTTACCGAAGGTTGCTTTGGCCCAGTATGTTCTATCCTGGAGAATATTTCATGTGCACTTGAAAAGAATATGTATTCTTCTGCTTTAGAATTGCATGCTCTATAAATTTCACTTAAGTCTATTTGGTTGAATGTGTTATTTAAAGCCTGTGTTTCCTTACTCCTTCTCTGGATGATCTGTCCATTGATATAAATGGAGTGTTAAAGTTCCCTACTATTATTGTGTTACTGTTGGTATCTCCTTTTATGTTTACTAGTATATCTGCCTGGAGAAGGCAATGGCAACCCACTCCAGTACTCTTGCCTGGAAAATCCCATGGACGGGGGAGCCTGGTGGTCTGCAGTCCGTGGGGTTGCTAGGAGTTGGACGTGACTGAGCGACTTCACTTTCACTTTTCACTTTCATGCATTGGAGAAGGAAATGGCAACCCACTCCAGTGTTCTTGCCTGGAGGATCACAGAAACGTGGGAGCCTGGTGGGCTGCAGTCTATGGGGTCGCACAGAGTCGGACACAACTGAAGCAACTTAGCAGCAGCAGTATATCTGCCTTATATATTGAGGTACTTCTATATTGAGTGTATGTATATTTACAGTTATTATATATATCTTCTTCTTGGAATGATCCCTTGATGATTATCTTGTATCCTTCTTTGTTTCTTATAACAGTCTTTATTTTAAAGTCTATTTTGCCTGACATAAGTATTGACACTCCAAATTTTTTTTTGATTTCCATTTGTGTGAAATAACTTTTCCTTCCTTTTACTTTTCAATCTGTATGTGTCTCTAGACCTGAAGTGAGTTTCTTATAGGCAGCATATATATGGGGCTTGATTTTGTATCCATTAAGCCAGTCTTTGTCTTTTGATTGAGCATTTAAACCATTTAAATTTAAGGCAATCAGCTATTTATCTCTCTCTATATCTATATCTATATCTATATATCTATATATGTTTATATATATATATAGACATATATAGATATATAATCTTACTGCTCCCTTGTTAATTGTTTTGAATTTGTTTTTGTAGATATTTTTCCTTTCCTCTTCCATTCTTAGTTTATGACTATCTTTAATGTTATGCTTCAATTTCTTTTTTGCATGTATGTGTTATAGTTTGTTTTTTGTGGTTACCTTGAGGTTTTTTTATAGCAGAGTATGTGTGTATATATTTACATGTGTCTCGTAACTGTTTATCATGAATACAGATGGTTTTACTACCTTTGTCTTTTAACCTCCCTACTCACTGTGTGAATGATTTCCCACCTTTACTGTATGTTTACCTTTACTGGTGAGCTTTTTCCTTCCACAATTAGTTTTTAGTTATAGCCTTTTCTTTTTTCACCTAGAGAATTTCCTTTAATGTTTGTGGTAAAACTGGTTTAGTGGTGCTGAATTCTTTTAGCTTTCTCTTGTCTGCAAAGCTTCTGATTTCTCCATCAAGTCTGAATGAGAGTCATGCTGGGTAGAGTATTTTTAGTTGTAGGTTTTTCATTACTTTAGATATATTGTGCCACTCTCTTCTGGCCTTCAGAGTTTTTGCTGAAAAATTAGCTGATGGACTTAGGGAGTTCCTTTGTATGTTATTAATATTTGTTACTTTTTCCTTGCTGCTTTTATTCTTCTCTTTAATTTTTGTCATTTTGATTATAGTGTGTCTTTGTGTATTCCTCTGTGGATTAATCCTGTATGGGGCTCTCTGTGTGTCCTGGTCTTGGGTGACTAACAAGTCACTTCCTTTCCCAGTTAGGGAAGTTTTCAGGTACTATCTTTTCAAATATTTCCTTGGGCCCTTTCTCTCTTCTCCTTCTGGGACCATTATAGTGTGAATATTAGTGTGCTTAATGTTGTCCCAAAGGTCTCTTAAATTGTCCTCATTTCTTTTCATTCTTATTTCTTTTTTTTCTCTTCAGCATCAGTGATTTCCATGACTGTTCTTCTGGCTCACTGACCCATTCTTCTGAATCATTTAATCCACTATTGATTCCTTCTAGTGCATTTTCATTTAAGGTTTTGTATTCTTCATCTCTACTCAGTGGTTCTTTCTATTATGTCTTTGTTAAAAAATTCTAACATACATCTGGCATCCATTTTCCTCCCTAGTTCTTTGATCATCTTTACAATTATTAATATGAAGTCTTTCTTGTGTAGATTGTCTGTCTCTACTTCATTTAGTTCTTCTGGAGTTTTATATTTTCCTTTGTCTAGACCATATTATGCTACCTCATGTTGTCTAAGTTACTCTTTTTATTCTTATGTTTGTCGTAGGTAGGTTATGTTTCTCAATCTTGGGACATGGCCCTCTGTAGGAAGCATCCTATGTATCCCAGCAGTGCACGCCCCTCTCTTCACCCAAACTGGTTGGAGTTAGGGTACTGAAGAATCTGGGGCTGTTGCCCACCCCTGGCAGGTTAAGCCAAAACCTGGGGTTAGGTAGACTCCTGGCAGACAGAGCTGTTTCTTAGAGTCTGGTTTCAGGGCCCAGGGATCCTAGAGCGCATTTCAGATCATTGACAGGGGGAAGGCAGCATTTATTGACATAGTTGGGCATGTGATCCAGGGTGTCCCAAATGTTACATTGACCTGTTAGTGGCTGGGGCCTGGACCCAGCTGGCCCCAGTATAGGGTCTGGCATGCATTGTGTGATCATAGTTTTCTTACTTCTGGTGTCCATCCCTGGTTGGTGAGGTTGGTCTAGAGGCTTGTTCAGGCTTACCAGTGGGAGGGTCAGTGCCTGTCCACTGGCAGATAAAGCTGGATCATGGACCTTTGGTGGGCTTAGCCCTGTCTAGTGGCATGTTCAGAGGTAACTCTGGGCTTAGTCTTTCGGCACTTTGTCTGCTGATGGGTGGGGACATATCCCTGTCCAGTGGTTAGTTGTTTGGCTTGAGGCACCAGAACTGGTACCTGCAGACTTTTGGGTGGTGCTGCTGCTGCTGCTGCTGGGTGGTGCTAGGTGTTAGCAAAAACGATCCAAGATGTCAGCTGCGAGCATCAGCAGTGTTCATGTCGCTGAATGTTCCCCATATGTCTGACACCAGTGTCTGTGTCCCCAGGGTGAGCTACAGTTACTCCCCATTCTCCAGGAGACTCTCTAAGACCAACAGATAGGTCTGGCCCAGGCTTCTATCAAATTATTGCTTTTGCCCTTGGTTCCAGTGCAAGTGAGATTCTGTGTACTTTCTTTAACACATTATTGATTGGGGAATTTTTTTTTTCTAATTTTATTTTATTTTTAAACTTTACATAATTGTATTAGTTTTGCCAAATATCAAAATGAATCCACCACAGGTATACATGTGTTCCCCATCCCGAACCCTCCTCCCTCCTCCCTCCCCATACCATCCCTCTGGGCCGTCCCAGTGCACCAGCCCCAAGCATCCAGCATCGTGCATCGAACCTGGACTGGCAACTCGTTTCCTACATGATATTTTACATGTTTCAATGCCACTCTCCCAAATCTTCCCACCCTCTCCCTCTCCCACAGAGTCCATAAGACTGTTCTATACATCAGTGTCTCTTTTGCTGTCTCGTACACAGGGTTATTGTTACCATCTTTCTAAATTCCATATATATGCGTTAGTATACTGTATTTATGTTTTTCCTTCTGGCTTACTTCACTCTGTATAATAGGCTCAGTTGATTGGGGAATTTTTGTAGCAACTAACACCTGTGGCCAGTGATTTGTTATGTAAGTGAATATTGAAATGCCTCTGGTCAGCAATGTTTGGGTAATGAAAGATGTATTAATATGTCTCTGATCAATAAATTGTAAGAATGAAGTCTTTATTTACCTCAGTCCCATGGTGCTCCTGTAGTTAAGCCTTACTTGCTTTCAAAATCAAATGCTCTGAGAACTTGTCTTCCTATTGCCAGAACCGAGATCTGGGGAGCCTGACGGGAAGCTCAGAACTCCTTCTATAGGAAAACAAGTATTCTCCAGTTTGTAGGTCGTTCACCTGGGGAACATGGGATTTAATTTTATCAGGAGTCCACCACTCCTACCTGTCTCGTTGTGGTTCATTCTTTATGTCTTCAGTTGTGGAACATCTTTTCTGGTAGGTTCCAGTCTCCTTCATCAAAGGTTGTGCAGATAGTCGTGATTTTGATGTACTCATGAGAGGAGATGAGCTCAGGTCTTTCTACTCTTGGCCACCTCTCCCTCTAAATTTTTAATTTTATTTAACTGTAATTACTTTAAAATATCCCCATGTGGCTAGTGCTGCCACACTGGAGAGTGCATGTATAACTTTAAGTTTGAACTTTTTTGGAGACAGGGTCACCACATAGGAAACAGCTCCTCTGCCATTGGGTTATGTGTGCCACGTGCTTAGTCATGTCTGCCTGTTTTTCACCCTGTGGACTGTACCCCCCAGGCTCTCTGTGCATGGGGTTTACCAGGCAAGAATACTGAACTGGGTTGCCGTTTCCTCCTCCAGGGGGTCTTCCAGACCCAAGGATCAAACCTGTGTCTCCTGCATTGTAGGCAGATACTTAACCAACTGAGCCACAAATATACTATCACACTGATTGGTATGTAGCCAGTAGTGAAATTTTAGTTCTTTCCTACTTACACTGGGTTGACCAAAAAGTTCTGACAGAAAAACACAAATGAACTTTTTGGCCAACCCAATAATACTCTCCAGTTCTGTTCTGTCCCTCTTATTTGATACATGAGTTTGAACTCAGCATTCTTGTATGTATAAGAATTTGACCATGGGCTCACAGGACAACTTTCTAAATACAGACATACTTTATTTTACTGTGCTTCACAGTGAATGTTTTACAAATTGAAGATCTGTGACCATCCTGAGTCAAGCAGATCTACTGATGCAGTTTTTCCAATAGCATTTGCTTCCTTCATGTCTCTGTGTCACATTTCATTGATTTTTAGCAATATTTCAAACTCTACCAGCTAAAAGATTATGACTAGCTGAAGGTTCAGATGATAGCATTTTTTGCAGTAAAGTATTTTTTAATTAAGGTATGTACATTGTTTTTTAGGCATAATGATTTTGCATACTTAATAGACCACAGTCTGGTGAAAACACAACTTTTTTATGCACTAGGAAACCAAAACATTTGTGACTCACTTTATTATGATATTCACTTTATTGCAGTAGTATGGAACTGAACCCTCTGTCTCCAGGGTATGCCTATATGTGACCTGACACATTAATCTCATTTTAGAAGAAGTGTTTAGTAGTTCTTTTCTCTTCAGCAAGAACAATAGAGAATTACTTTGGTAACAAGTTTGATATTTCTAAACTTCTTAGAACAGGCTTTGCAGGATTTATTGAAGTCATCTTGTCTACTGCATTCTTGAGTTACTTGTTCCTGACTACAATAATTTGTTATCTACAGGATTCCCACTGTTACTGTGGGGGAAAAAAAGCAGTTTTATATCAACACACCACAGACACCTTATTCATTTGACCCCCCAAAAATTGTTCATTACTTTTAAGAGGAAAGAATGGCTGAAAAATATGTAGGTTTCCACTGATGGTCTTTTTAAAACTACAAGCTGCTCCACTGGAATATAGACTACACATCAAAACAGGAATAGTGGAAAATTTTTTGAAGTGAGGGACAAACATATTTTGAGCCACATTTGTGAAAGTAATGCTAGTTTAAACATGCTAAATAAGGAGTATAGATGGATAAATAATAAATGGACACAGTAGATATATATAAAATATATATACCATATATATGTATATACTAAAAAAAATGCATGAGTTTTCTAATTTATACAAGGAGAAATTGAGGACCTTGTGCAGGAATGGGTACTTACGGTGTAGAGTAATGGTGGAAGGAACATAATGTTTTTCTTCACTAAATTACCTTTGAATCTTTGTTCAAAATGAATTGACCAAATATAAATGGCTTTGTATTTGGACCCTTTGTATGTTCCATTGATCTTTCAATGTTGACATTAACACCACCTGTTACTGACTACTGCTGCTGCTGCTGCTGCTGCTGCTAAGTCACTTCAGTCGTGTCCGACTCTGTGCGACCCCATAGACGGCAGCCCACCAGGCTCCCCTGTACCTGGGATTCTCCAGGCAAGAACACTGGAGTGGGTTGCCATTTCCTTCTCCAATCCATGAAAGGAAAAGTGAAAGTGAAGTCGCTCAGTCATGTCTGACTCTTAGGATGCCATGGACTGCAGCCTACCAGGCTCCTTGATCCATGGGATTTTCCAGGCGAGAGTACTGGAGTGGGTTGCCGTTGACTACTACTTTATATCATGTCTTCACTGAATATCAGGTCCCCTAAATGTGTTGTTCTTTTTCAAGGTTGAATTGGATATTGTAGGTTCCTGGCATTCCCATAGGGATTTTAGGATCACTTTTGTTTTTGTTTTTTTTCTTCAAAAAAAAACATTGTTGAGACTTTAAGATTGTTTTGACTGTTTAATAACTATAAAGACAGTTGACATATTGATTCTTCTGATCTGTGAACATGGTATCCTTCTGCATTAATTTTTTTTCTTTCTAAAAATGCTTTGTTTACATAATATCCCCAATCTTATGAGCCTCCCCACCCACCCACCCAACCCCGCTAGGTCATCACAGAGCAATTAGCTGAGTCCCCTGTGCTATACAGCAGCTTCCCATTAGCTAACTGTTTTACATTTGATAGTGTATATATGTCAGTACAGTTCAGTTCAGTTGTTCAGTAACATCCTACTATTTGCGACAGCATGAATTAAATCATGCCAGGCCTCCCTGTCCATCACCAACTCCCAGAGTACACTGAAACTCATGTCCATCGAGTCAGTGATACCATCCAGCCATCTCATCCTCTGTCGTCCCTTTCTCCTCCTGCCCCCAATCCCTCCCAGCATCAGAGTCTTTTCCAATGAGTCAACTCTTCTCATGAGGTGGCCAAAGTACTGGAGTTTCAGCTTTAGCATCATTCCTTCCAAAGAAATACCAGGGCTGATCTCCTTCAGAATGGACTGGTTGGATCTCCTTGCAGTCCAACTCTCAAGAGTCTTCTCCAACACAACAGTTCAAAAGCATCAATTCTTTGGCGCTCAGCTTTCTTCAAAGTCCAACTCTCACATCTATGCATGACCACTGGAAAAACCATAGCCTTGACTAGACGGACCTTTGTTGGAAAAGTAATGTCCCTGTTTTTTAATATGCTATCTAGGTTGGTCATAACTTTTCTTCCAAGAAGTAAGCGTCTTTTAATTTCATGGCTGCAGTCACCATCTGCAGTGAATTTGGAGCCCAAAAAATAAAGTCTGACACTGTTTCCACTGTTTCCCCATCTATTTCCCATGAAGTGATGGGACCAGATGCCATGATCTTCGTTTTCTGAATGTTGAGCTTTAAGCCAACTTTTTCACTCTCCACTTTCACTTTCATCAAGAGGCTTTTGAGTTCCTCTTCACTTTCTGCCATAAGGGTGGTGTCATCTGCATATCTGAGGTTATTGATATTTCTCCTGGCAATCTTGATTCCAGCTTGTGTTTCTTCCAGTCCAACATTTCTCGTGATGTACTCTGCATATAAGTTAAATAAGCAGGGTGACAATATACAGTCTTGACGTACTCCTTTTCCTATTTGGAACCAGTCTGTTGTTCCATGTCCAGGTCTAACTATTGCTTCTTGACCTGCATACAGATTTCTCAAGAGGCAGGTCAGGTGGTCTGGTATTCCCATCTCTTTCAGCATTTTCCACAGTTTATTGTGATCCACACAGTCAAAGGCTTTGGCATAGTCAATAAAGCAGAAATAGATGTTTTTCTGGAACTCTCTTGCTTTTTCCATGATCCAGTAGATGTTGGCTATTTGATCTCTGGTTCCTCTGCCTTTTCTAAGTCCAGGTTGAACATCTGGAAGTTCACAGTTCGTGTATTGTTGAAGGCTGGCTTGGAGAACTTTATTACTTTGCTAGCGTGTGAGATGAGTGCAATTGTGTTGTAGTTTGAGCATTCTTTGGCATTGCCTTTGTTAGGGATTGGAATGAAAACTAACCTTTTCCAGTCCTGTGGCCACTGCTGAGTTTTCTAGATTTGATGCCATATTTGTGTAGCACTTTCACAGCATCATCTTTTAGGATTTAAAATAGCTCAACTGGAATTCCATCACCTCCACTAGCTTTGTTCATAGTGATGTTTTCTGAGACCCACTTGACTTCTCATTCCAGGATGTCTGGTTCTAGGTGAGTGATCACACCATCATGGTTATCTGGGTCATGAAGATCTTTTTTATATAGTTCTTCTGTATATTCTTGCCACCTCTTCTTTGATTTTCTTAAAGAGATCTCCAGTCTTTCCCATTCTGTTGTTTTCCTCTATTTTTTTGCATTGATCACTGAGGAAGGCTTTCTTATCTCTCACTATTCTTTGGAACTCTGCATTCAAATGAGAATATCTTTCCTTTTCTCCTTTGCTTTTCGCTTCTCTTCTTTTCACAGCTATTTGTAAGGGCTTCTCAGACAAACATTTTGCCTTTTTGCATTTCTTTTTCTTTGGGGTCTTCTTGATCCCTGCCTCCTGTACAATGTCACGAACCTCTGTACATAGTCTTCAGGCACTCTGACTATCAAATCTAATCCCTTGAATCTATTTCTCACTTCCACTGTATAATCACAGACCTGAATGGTCTAATGATTTCCCCTACTTTCTTCAATTTAAGTCTCAATTTGGCAATAAGGAGTTATGATCTGAGCCACAGTCAGCTCCTGGTCTTGTTTTTGCCGACTGTGTAGAGCTTCTTCATCTTTGGCTGCAAATAATATAATCAGTCTGATATCAGTATTGACCATCTGGTGATGCGATATATAGAGTATTGTCTTGGGTTGTTGGAAGAGGGTATTTGCTATGACCAGTGCATTCTCTTGGCAGAACTCTGTAGCCTTTGCCCGGCTTCATTCTATACTCCCAAGACTAAATTTTCCTGTTACTCCAGGTATTTCTTGACTTCCTACTTTTGCATTGCAGTTCCCTATAATGAAAAGGACATCTTTTTTGGGTGTTAGTTATAGAAGGTCTTGTAGGTCTTCATAGAACCATTCAACTTCAGGTTCTTCCGCATTACTGGTCGGGGCATACTTTGATTACTGTGATATTGAATGGTTTGCCTTGGATGGATAGAGATCATTCTGTCGTTTTTGAGGTTGCATCCAAGTACTACATTTCAGACTCTTTTGTTGACTATGATGGTTAGTCCATTTCTTCTAAGTCTTGCCCTCAGTAGTAGATATAATGTTTATCTGAGTTAAATTCACCCATTCTAGTCCATTTTAGTTCGCTGATTCCTAATATGTTGATGTTCACTCTTGCCATCTGCTGTTTGACCACTTCCAATTTGCCTAGATTCATGGACCTAACTCCAATACTTTGGTCACCTGATGCAAAGAACCGACTCGTTTGAAAAGACCCTGATGCTGGGAAAGATTGAGGGCAGGAGGAGAAGTGTACAACAGAGGATGAGATGGTTGGATGGTATCACCAACTCAATGGACATGAGTTTGAGCAAACTCCTGGAGTTGGTGATGCACAAGGAGACCTGTTGTGCTGCAGTCCATGGGGTCTCAAAGAGTTGGACACAACTGAGTGAGTGAACTGGACTGACTGATGGATCTGACATTTTAGGTTCCTATACAATATTGTTCTTTACAGAATCGGACTCACTTCCATCACCAGTCACATCCACAACTGGGTGTATTGTTTTTGCTTTGGCTCTGTCTTTTCATTCTTTCTGGAGTTAGTTCTCCACTGATCTCCAGTAGCATATTGTGCACCTACCAGCCTGGGGAGTTCATCTTTCAGTGTCATATCTTTTTGCCTTTTCATACTGTTCATGGGGTTCTCAAGACAAGAATACTGACATGGTTTGACATTCCATTCTCCAGTGGACCACATTTTGACAGAACTCTCCACCATCACCAGTCCAACTTGGGTGGCCCTACATGGCATGGCTCATAGTTGCATTGAGTTAGACTAGCCTGTGGTCCATGTGATCCTTTGGATATTGGCAGATTTCAGTTTATTGCAGATGTGTGACAATACCCATGTTTTCTTCTTGGCTGTCAGTTAAGGACCATTCCCAGCTTCTAGCAGTCACTGAATCCCTTGAATCACAGCTCTTTTCCTCCCTTTTGAAAGCCAGCAATAGTTAGTCAAACCCTTCTCAAGTCACATCTCCCTCTGACCCTTCTTCTTTTGTTAAATATCTCTCTGACCAGAGTCAGAAAACTTTCTTAACATTATTCATTTGATTAAATTTGGCCCATGATGATGATAAAGAATAAGCTCTCCATCTCAAGGTCTGTATTCTAGCCGTATTTTCAAAGCCCTTTTCACAAAGATAATACATATTCAGGTTTTAGGACTTGGGGAATTGATATTTTTGAGAGCCATTTTTCTGCCAACTCAACATACCTATAAAAACTCCATAAATTTCTTCATAATGAGAACTAGATACACTTTACTCGACAAAACTCACAAGGCTTCTTTTCCCTCCAGCACTGAAAGAAAATAACTTTTTAAAAAGATGGATGTAGGTGCTGGATTTCATGAAAAATATATCCTATATGTTTAAACAGTTAAATCATTGTCAGAGTAAAATGTAAATATTACAAGAGCTCTGGAATCCTGAGAAAAAGAGGAAGCAGATCCAGAATCGTCTTTCTGGTACCTTAGCTTGAGTGATAAAAGGTGAGTTTACACACATGCACAATTCTTATTGTTCTATCTCATTTCCTTCTTCCATTCTACTTTTTAAGCTGGATTTCTCCTTACTTTGGGCTTCCCTGGTAGCTCAGCTGGTGAAGAATCTTCCTGTAATGCAGAAGACCTGGGTTTAATACCTGGGTTGGGAAGAGCCCCTAGAGAAGGGAATAGCTACCCACTCCAGCATTCTTGCCTGAAGAATTCCATGGGCAGAGGAGCCTGGTGGGCTATAGTCCATGAGGTCGCAAAGAGTCAGGCACAACTGAGTGACTTTCACTTTGTCCCAACTTCCATCTCTACGTCTCCTTTCCCAGACATGAGATGAAGTGAGACGTAGATATGACACCATTACACTAACTGCAAACTGATAATTCATCATCTTTATCCCTGAGGTCTCTAGAGTCACATCAGTCTTGTAGCATATAAACCAACAGCATCCTCCCCACTCTAAGCATCTTCCTGACTAACATTCACTTCAAAGGGCTTGAACAATTATTCTAATTGCTCAAAGTTTGAAGACATGTATGCAGCATGCAAGGTCTTTCCGGTAAAGCCTCTGCAAATCTTTACAGGTATACTGGCAAGGACAGAAAAAGCACCTTCTATTCATTTCCTACAACTGCTATAACAAAGCAGCACAAACTGATGGCTTAAAACAACAGAAATGTATTTTCTCACACTTCTGAGGGCTAAACTCTGAAATCAAGGTGTTGGCAGTTATTATTTTTAAGTATATGTGAAAGAGCAGCTTCCATGTCTTTCTCATAGCTTCCAGTCATGGCCAGTGATGCTTGGAGTTCCTTGGCTGGTAAATGCATCACTTCAGTCTCTGCCTCCATGTTCACATAGACTTCTCCCTATGTCTCTATGTCCTCATGTGGATTGAATTTTTTTTTTTTTAATAAATGCTCCATCAATTTTTTTGGCTGTGTCACAGGTCATGTGGGATCATAGTTCCCTGACCAGGGATTGAACCCATGTCCCATACAGTAGGAGTGCAGAGCCTTAACCACTTGACCACCAGAGAAGTCCCTGGACTGAATTCTCATGGGGCACCAGTCCTATTGGAATGGAGACCCACCCTGCTCTACAACTTAATCTTAATTTAAATAATTATATCTGCACCAGTTCTCTTTACAAACAAGTTCACATTCTGAACTCCTGGGAGTGAGGATGTCAACATATCTTTTGTAGGGGGCAATTCAACTCAGACACATTTCTATCTGTATGTAAAAAGCATTCCCCCCAAATCTTACAGGGTCAAATTGGAGGACAACACCTGAAAAAGCGATTAATCTTTACAAAATGCAAGGTGAAATTAAATAGGTCCTTGGTTTCAAGAAGGAAAGGTTATTTTTGAACAGCAATTCTTTAATCTAGTGCTTATATTTTATTAATAATTAATAAATGATTAATGCAGATTGCTTTCTTCCAAATAAATTATCAGAATGTGTTATAACAGATGTGAATAAATCATAGGCTCTAGTTCATGAGTTGTCTGCACAAATGTCAGGAGTATAATACATTATATTTAAATATTAGTAATGTGCCTGAAATATGGGTGAAGACTCAGTCATAATATGTTAACCCGTTTCTATCAACGAGCTCTTAATTATTGAAAACCAGCATGTTCTGAAATGATTTTCTAGATGTTTATTGTTTAAAGCATGTATTGATGCCAATTTAATTTTCTCTTTTCCCTTTAGTGGTATAAAATTAAATTGTTAAAAATACCATTTATAACAGAGATAGTCTTAAACATCAGCAGTAGAGTTAAAAACGTTATCATACTGCATTTTTTCTTCCTATTAAGAAATGGAATTGCTTATTCAAATTATTTTAAATCTTTCACTTAAGGGAAATAGTTTTTACATGATAAGAATAAAGTCGTAGTATGATCAGCATGTAATTATCATTGTCATCATCATCATCAATGCTATTTACTGGCTTCTGGCTTTGTGCCAGGCATTGTGAACAGTGTTCTAAAAAATGTCATTCCAACCTCAAAGCAACCTTAGGAATGAGCTAGTATTATACTTCCCAGTTTACACAGGAGAAGATTGAATTAGAGATGTTAAAAAATTAACTTCTCTAGCACACAGTTAATAGGTTAAGATCCAGGATGCAAATTCAGAAGTCTGTAAAATTCACACATTATAGTCTTAATCTCTTCTTTCCCAGAAGGTGCTCTGTGTATGCTAAGTCACTTCAGTTGTGTCAGACTCTGTGACCCAGTGGACTGTAGTCCATCAGACTCCTCTGTCCATGGGATTCTCCAGGTAAGAATACTGGAGTGGGTTGGGTTGCCATTTCCTTCTCCAGGGGATCTTCCTGACCCAGTGATTGAACTCATGTCTCTTTATGTCTCCTGCTTTGGCAGGTGTATTCTTTACCACTAGTGCCACCTGGGAAAAACGAGAGGTTCTAGGTTACACACAAAAACAAAAAACTTAGAAGAGTCCTGCTGTTTGAACTTAATAATTTATTAAAACTCTTGGATTCATTTCGATATTTGGCAAAACTAATACAATATTGTAAAGTTTAAAAATAAAATAAAAAACAAAAAAAATAATTTATTAAAACTCTTGGGATTTGATGTTCCTCACTTGTAATCAGAAGCTACTAAGGATAATGATGTATGTAAGGTGTACAATCATTTTAGTGTTGTACACATATTAACTCATTTAACCTTCAAAATAACAGTACTGGAGGTTTGCTGCTCTTTCTCTACATGTAAGAAAACTGAGACTAAGTAATATTTCCAGTGTTATTCTGTAATAGTTGTACTAAAATGTGAAACTAAATTCTGATTCTAAAACCTCTGCTCCCAATAACCGTACTCTGGATATTCTGGAAGGCAGAGTCATCACATAAAGTAGATGTTGATTATCTTTTGTATGTTTTGATCTAAAATAATATTTCTCTTGTGTGTTTCAAGCTGCCTCTCCTAGTATTTCATCATGAGTTTAATTCAAGTTGCAGGTTTCTTTAAGGTTATCCCAATAGCCTAAATCTTAAGTGACTAAGCTATAATGTCTTAACTACCTTACTCCATTCTTAATCTCATCTCATCATTTAACCCTTGTCCTTGAATCTGCTATTTAATGTAACTTCACCTCTAACATCTTAAAATACCTTATGCCTATTCTTTCTTCTTTTTTTGAGAAAAAAGATTTAACTCTTATTTTTCCACTACCCAGAGGCAATTACTTTCTTAAAATTTGGGTGTTTATCCTTCTGGTATTTTTTTTTAATCCTAAGTACTGTTAGTTGACTTAGTTTACAGAAAGATCATAGATACATATATTTTATCATCTGTTTCATCCACATAACAATGTGTGGATATTTTCCTATGTGATTTGTTATATTTCTGTTTTAATTGATTATTTTTAAAATTAAAGTATAGTTGATTTACAATGTTGTGTTAGTTTCAGGAGTACAACACAGTGATTCATTTGTACACGTATAACTATTTTAGATTCTTTTCCCTTGGGTTGTTACAAAATACTGAGTATAGCTCTCTGTGCTATACAGTAGGTCCTTATTGGCTATCTGTTTTTCATATAGTAGTGTGTATATGTTAATACCAAATTCCTAATTCATCCCTCCCACCCCCTTTTCCCCTTTAGTAACTATAAGTTTGCCTTCTATGTCTGTGGGTTTATTTCTGTTTTGTAAATACGTTCATTTGTATCTTTTTTTAAGATTCTGTATGTAAGTGATATCATGATATTTGTCTTGATCTGGCTTACTTCACATAGTATGATAATCAAATGGTGTTATTTCATTATTTTTAATGGCTGAGTAATATTCCATTGTGTATATATACTGCATCTTCATCTATTCCTTTGTTGAAGGACATTTAAATTGCTTCTAGGTCTTGGCTATTGTAAATAGTGCTGCAACAAACATTGGGGTTCATGTACCTTTTTGAATTAGTTTTCTCCAGATACATGTCCAGGAGTGGGATTGCTGGATCATACGGCAGTTCTACTTTTAGTTTAAGGAACTTCCATATTGTTCTCCATAGTGGCTGCACGAATTTACATTCCCACCAACAATGTAGGAGGATTCTCTTTCCTCCACACCCTCTCCAGCATTTATTGTTTGTAGATTTTTTTTATAACAGCCATTATGACCAGTGCAAGGTGATACTTCATTGTAGTTTTGATTTCTGTTTCTCTAATAAGTAGTGATGTTGAGAATTTTTCATATGCCTATTGGTCATCTGTGAATCTTCTTTGGAGAAATGTGTTTTTACATATCTGCCCATTTTTAACTGAGTCATTTATATATATATATATATATATAGAGAGAGAGAGAGAGAGAGAGATTGAGAGAGAAAGAGAGCTGTGTGAGATATTTGTGTATTTTGGAAATTAATCCTTATTGGTTGCTTTGTTTGAAAATACTGATATTTTCTCCCATTCTGTAGACTGTCTTTTTGTTTATGGTTTCCTTTGTTGTGAAAAAGCTTTTAAGTTTAATTAGGTCCCATTTGTTTATCTTTGTTTTTATTTCCATTACTCTAGGAGATGGATCCAAAAAGATATTGCTGTGATTTATGTCAGAGTGTTCTGCCTATGTTTCCCTCTAGGAGTTTTATAGTATCTGGTCTTACATTTAGGTCTTTAATCCATTTTGACTTTATTTTTGTAGAATTGGTGTTAGAGAATGTTCTAATCTCATTGTTTTACATGTGGCTGGCTATCTAGCTTTCCCAAAACCACTTATTGAAAAGACTCTCTGTTCTCCAGTGTATATTCTTGCCTCTTTTCTCGTAGATTATTTGACCATAGTTCCTTGTTTCGTATTCTTAATCTCATTTTATCATTTAACTTTTTCCCTTGGATCTGATATTTGGCCTAATTTATAACTTCTACCATTTTTACTTCCATTTGTGAAAATGTAAGCCTTTCTAACTAAATTGTATCAGAATGCTTTAGGTAAACATAATTTTTTTGTTCAAGTTTTAATTCCCAATTCCAAAGACAAAACTTTTAGCACATTCTTATTCTCAAAACAGTATATTAAACACAATATGCATTCCTGCTCAGTCGTGTCTGACTCTTGGCGAACCCATGGGACTGTAGCCTGCCAGGCTTCTTTCTCTGTCCATGGGATTCTCGAGGCAAGAATACTGAAGTGGGTTGCTATTCCCTTCTTCAGGGGATCTTCCAGACCCAGGGATTGAACGTGTATCTCCTGCATTGCAGGCAGATTCTTTACCATCTGAGCCATCAAGGAAGCAGTTACACATAGAGAAGAAAGACTCTGTGTACTGTAAACCAAAGGCATATTTGAATGTTGCTTCTACCACTTCCTGAATCCCAAATGAAGTTAGCCATGGGGATTATCCTAAGTAGGAACAAGAATGACAGGATTCACTACTCTGCAGGATTTGGCTAGGGATTCAACCAACCTTTGAATCAGTGATGCAACCAGCCATGACCTCCCCTGACCACAGCATCCACAGGACCTCCTGGGATGTCCATAGGTTTTGCTTGCCTCTTTGTTTCATCAGAATTCAACAACAGTACTCTTTAGAAGAGTGGCTAAAATCTAGCACTAGGGGAAGTAAGTCCATCTAGACAGTTGGTTCCAAGTACACCACGAGGGGATTTTCCACAGTCAAAGAATGTGAGGTGAAGTGGAGCCGCCATGTCTTTCTGATGTAACTGTGTTAGATTTAGCTGCCACTGCATTAACTTCCCCACTCCAATGTTCTTGCCTGGAGAATCCCATGGATGGAGAAGCCTGGTAGGCTGCAGTCCATGGGGTCACACACAGTCGGACACAACTGAAGTGACTTGGCAGCAGCAGCAGCATTAACTTCATGGTTCCACTTCCCCTCATGCCCTTTGACCTGTGAGGACTGGGCTTCCTTCCTCATTTTTCCCAGATGCCCTAACTCCACCTCGGTTTCCAAAAGATATAATTACAAGTGTTTGACCTACAGTCTATTTCCAACTATTCAGGTTGCACTAGAAGAACCTTTAGTCTACCTGGATATAGTTGAGATTATTAGAGAAACAGTACTGGGCTAATTGACATGTTTACCCCCTTCTCAAGCAGCCAAGCAATCCTTTAAATATCACTAAAAGCCAAAGGCTTTATTATACTCACAATTTGCATCTTTATTCCATTTATCCCTCAGCAGTTCTGTATGCTCCTGCTTAGAGCCTATGAGAGCATTATAATGACTAAAGGAAGGACTCATGTTCAATTGTTTTGGTGACTTCTATAAATAGCACATGCTTACCTACCTGGCCAGGCCATATACGCTATTACTACTAATAATAAACAAAATCTGTGATGGTTTCTATCATTTCCTGCATGTTCTACTTGTTAAGCACATTGTTCAGTCTTTATAAAGGACAAAATAATAACTATCTCTAAGTGCTGAGAGAATAGGAGGTAATTCATTTCAAAGGAATGGACATAAACCTAGAAAGGGTAAGAAATTCATAGCTGGTTGTACCTCTAGTAAGAATAGCAGCTGAATATCAGGTCCAACAATGTTAACTCCAAGTTTGTGCTTTAGAGAAGTGGCTATGGGCAACATTTTCCTAATCAATGCAAGTTGGGGATTATCAGGCACCTTTAAGCAAATCTCAGAAGACAGGATATAGGTTTTCAATCTTACAGTAGCTTAATGATTGCCTGGAGTGCTCCTTAAAGACTTCCTAATTCTGAATCTTTTGGGGGTTGAAGTCTAGGAATGTGCCTTTTAATTTCGCTGTATTTTCTTTGAAGGTCCAAGCCCTGGAGAGAGAATTATAGTTTCCGTCCATTGTTTGAGACAAATTTGCTCAATGAAAGTCAAATTCCAGATGGCAAGCTGGCCTACTAAGAGCAATCAAGGTTACTTTCCTACCAAGATCTTAAAATAGAAAAAATAAATAAGGGAGCAAGGCTTTCTAACATATTAAGCCAAGAGAGAAAATGCATATTAAAAAGGAACATTCATCTTTTCACTCAGTAAATACTAACTCTAGGCAGAGATTATCCTACATGTTTGGCTTACTATAGGGGTTTCATGGAAATTGCAAACAAAGGAATAACAGAAAAGAGTCAATATCTGTAAAGTGGTAGGAGAGCTCTAATAGAGGGTACACGGTGTGTCTTAAGATCCAAGAGCTGCAAGAAAGGAATATCACCAAGGCATCATCTTGGATATACATACTGTGGACTGGCCCAGAATCTGTGGTGTGCTATCTGGTGAAGGTACATGCTCCATTACCTTGAGGCAAACCCTGGCCATTAGAAGAGTCATGCTCTTAATGGTCATATAAGATTCTTTAAGTACCACAGTATAAAGCAAGCTCTGAGAAATGTCAGATCTGGTTTTGCATCCCAGCCTGTAATGGTTGTGCAACTTTATTCAATTTAATTAATTTCTCTTGAGCTGCAATTTTCTTCTTTGTATAATATGGGTAATAACATTATTTATCACCGAGAGTTTTTTATCTCATTTAATCATTTCTTCAAAGTATATAGAATAGAACTTTGAAATTAAAGAGAAAATAGGGCCAAGAATAAACTCAATTTTCTTTTACCTCTGTATTAACCTCTTAAATTGCCTCATTTAATCTCATGGTCTTAAATAACATTACTATCCTGGTGAATCTCTCGAGCTTTAGATCAAATATTCAACTTACTATATAAGATCTAATCATGGGCACTTAATAAGTATCTTTTAAGTGATCTAGTCCCCCCCCCACCGATCTTTTAAATTTTATTACTTCATATTGCTCATCTCTGAATTATTAACATCTCAGAAAATAGGACCATAATTCAGAAACAATAGATTTAATCCTGATTCATCTGTTTTAATCTGACACTGTATCCAGTCCTTCTACAATTACTGTTAGTTCAGCTTTAAAATGTCTTCCAAATATCACCACTTTCCTCTGGCTCGGTGTCCCGTCCAAGCTACCATCATCTCCTGCCTGGTCCACTGACACAGTTTCCCAACTAATATCCCTATTTCAGCTCTTGATACTAGATATGATTGCTCTCTGTGTTCACAACCAAAGTTATCATCATTTCATAATATTCAGTCATGTTACCATCCTATTAAAAACCTCCCAATGCTTTCAGATTAAAATTAAAATAAAATCCATTTTGTTTATGCTAACCTACATTTCCAATATTATCATCCCTTTGCCCATTTCTCTGACTTTACTAAGCTAACCACATCTCTATATACCCAGTGTTTCTTGCCATTTTTCCAACAGGACAGGACCAAAGGTGTTTATTTCTACCAGAATAACTTCCTACTTGGGGCTTTCTCTGCTTTGACCCTTCATATCATTCATGTCTCTTTCTTTTTTATTTTTTTTTTGTAATTTTATTTTATTTTTAAACTTTACAATATTGTATTGGTTTTGCCAAACATATGCCCTACCCCACTGACCACCCTATGGAAAATATTTTCCATCTGTTAAATTCTTTTATCCAGCTACATTTTTTAATTACACTTACCATTGCTGTTAGCTAAATTTCTATTCTTTAAATTCATATGTCTTCTGTTTTTCTCATTATAAGCTCAAGAATTAAAATAATAATGCCTTCTTGGTTTCTTCTCTGTTTTCAGAACCTATAAATGCTCTAGCATGTACACAGTAGGTATTTTAATAATGTTAAATTTAAGACATGAAAGTGTCAGACATTAAAAAGGTACTCAGTAGATAGTATAGTAACACAAAAAGCAATGGATTAAGTTTATAGCTTCTGCTCCAACTTCTTCACCCTGGCTGTATTAAACTGCTTCTTGTTTTCCAAAAGCACTGTGACTTTTTGAGTCTCTTTGTCTTCTTTTTTTTCAGTCTTAATTGACTCTGTTACAGGACTGCTTCTGTCTTATGTTTTGGTTTTATGGCCTCGAGGCACGTGGGATCTTAGTTCCCCAAGCAGGAATTGAACTTGCACCTCCTGCATTGAAAGGTAAAGTCTTAACCCCTGGACCACCAGGAAGTCCCTCTCCTTGTCTTTGAATAAGCTGTTCCCTCAGCTAAAACTACAGAAGAGACTTACAAACTATGTAAGTGTTCATGGTTCAGATGAAATATCTTCTTCTCTGGATATCTTTCCCTAGATTCTTTTCCTTCTGTACCATTAAATAAGGCTTTTTTCACAGCATCGTGAACATACATGTTTTCTTTAAAGCCCTTCTTGTCCTTTTTAAAAATATCTATTCTAATAACCTCTGAGCTTCTAAGGGAAACGAGTAATCTTTTTTTATTGTATTCAAATAGGATTTCTGGTCATGTCACCTCCCAACTGGATGACTACAGGCAATTCTTTAAACCCCCTATGTACCTCACTTTCCACATTTATATTAATAACACAAAGAAGATAACTGTAAATGTCTCATGGAATTGTTCTGAAGTTTAATTTAGAATGCATTAAAGTACCCACTATGTATACTACACAAGGCATTAGTTCAGTTCAGTTGCTCAGTAGTGTCCGACTCTTTGCTACCCCAGGTATTGCAGCACACCAGGCCTCCCTGTCCATCACTAACTCCCGGAGCTTGTTCAAACTCATGTCTATCAAGTCACTGATGTCATCCAAACATCTCATCCTCTGTCATCCCATTCTTCTGCCTTCAGTCTTTCCCATCATCAGGGTATTTTCCAATGAGTCAGTTCTTCACATCAGGTGGCCAAAGTATTGGAGTTTCAGCTTCAGCATCAGTCCTTCCAATGAATATTCAGGACTAATTTCCTTTAGGGTGGACTGGCATTAGATGTTCTCTAAATATTGTTGTTTAGTTGCTAAGTCACGTCGAACTCTTTTTCAACCCATGTACTGCAGTCTGCCAGGCTCCTTCTGTCCATGGAATTCTCCAGGCAAGAATACTGGGGTGGGTTGCCATTTCCTTCACCAGGGCATCTTCCTGAACCAGGGATTGAGCCTGCATCTCCAGCATTGGCAGGTGGGTTCTTTACCATTGAGCCATCCACTTGCATACTACAGTTGCTCAGTAAAGGATTACTGAAATTAAAGAATTGGACCCAACAGAGTTAAATAGGCAAGGAAGATTTTCTGAGTCTATTGAAAAACAGAGAGAAGAAATTCAACTCTCTTGAAACAAAAAGCAGGAAAAATTTAACGTATGAGTTAAGCTAGTGGAAAAGTATCAGTGATAATCAGGAGAAAGGTTGGTCCATGTAATTAGGCCATCAGTCCTTTACTAATAGGTACATATGTTGCATATGGAAGTTAGGCACCCATTCTCCTGAACAGTTGGGGACTCAGAGACATTGTCTTCCTTGATTATATATCAAGGGATGTCTCCCAGATCCTTGAGAAAGACATTCCTGGGTTTAAAACTGACAAGAGGTTAAGAGAAGGAGTAGAGAATGAATTAATAGTAGAAATTAAAATTAACTTGTAAAGGAAATGCTCTAAGAAAAGGGATGATAGAGCATATAGTCAAGAAGAAACCTGTCCAAAATTTAATCAAGCTAAGGGAACATTTAAGACCATACTGAACATTGAATAAAGATCCTGATATCCAGTCTTATGTAAGTAATATAATCCTACTAATTGCCCATTGTTATAGTGATGGAGATATATCAGTAACTTCAGATATGCAGATGACACCACCCTATGGCAGAAAGTGAAGAACTAATGAGTCTCTTGATGAAAGTGAAAGAGGAGAGTGAAAGAGTTGGCTTAAAGCTCAACATTCAGAAAACTAAGATCATGGCATCCTGTCCCATCACTTCATGGCAAATAGATGGGGAATCAGTGGAAACAATGGCTGACTATTTTTCTGGGCTCCAAAATCACTGCAGATGGTGATTGCAGCCATGAAATTAAAAGATGCTTACTCATTGGAAGGAAAGTTATGACCAACCCAGACAGCATATTAAAAAGCAGAGACATTACTTTGTCAACAAAGGTCCATCTAGTCAAGGCTATGGTTTTTCCAGTGGTCATGTATGGATGTGACAGTTGGACTATAAAGAAAGGTGAGCACTAAAGAATTGATACTTTTGAATTATGGTACTGGAGAAGACTCTTGAGAGTCCCTTGGACTGCAAGGAGATCCAACCGGTCCATTCTAAAGGAGACCAGTCCTGGGTGTTCATTGGAAGGACTGATGTTGAAGCTGAAACTCCAAAACTTTGGCCACCTGATGCAAAGAGCTAACTCATTTGAAAAGACCCTGATGCTGGGAGGGATTGGGGGCAGTAGGAGAAGGGGATGACAGAGGATGAGATGGATGGATGGTACCACTGACTCAATGGACATGAGTTTCAGTGAACTCCAGGAGCTAGTGATGCACAGAAAGGCCTGGCGTGCTGCTATTCATGGGGTTGCAAAGAGTCGGACACGACTGAATGACTGACCTGAACTGATAGTGATGTGTACTGTGAGGAATAGCAAGGAGACATAAGAAAGCCTTCCTCAGCAATCAATGCAAAGAAATAGAGGAAAACAATAGAACAGGAAAGACTAGAGATCTCTTAAGGAAATTATAGATGCCAAGGGAATATTTCATGCAAAGATGGGCGCTAAAAAGGACAGAAATGATATGGACCTAACAAAAGCAGAATATATTAAGAAGAGGTGGCAAGAATACACAGAAGAACTGTACAAAAAAGATCTTCACAACCCAGATAATCACTATGGTGTAATCACTCACCTAGAGCCAGACATCCTGGAATGTGAAGTCAAGTGGGCCTTAGAAAGTATCACTATGAACAAAGGTAGTGGAGGTGATGGAATTCCAGATGAGCTATTTCACATCCTAAAAGATGATGCTGTGAAAGTGCTCTACTCAATATGCCAGCAAATTTGGAAAACTCAGCAGTGGCCACAGGACTGGAAAATGTCAGTTTTCATTCCAATCCCAAGGAAAGGCAATGCCAAAGAATGCTCAAACTACCACACAATTGCACTCATTTCACACGCTAGTAAAGTAATGCTCAAAATTCTCCAAGCCAGGCTTCAGCAATACGTGAGCCGTGAACTTCCAGATGTTCAAGCTGGTTTTAGAAAAGGCAGAGGAACCAGAGATCAAATTGCCAACATCCACTGGATCATGGAAAAAGGAAGAGAGTTCCAGAAAAACATCTATTTCTGCTTTATTGACTATGCCAAAGCCCTTGACTGTGTGGATCACAATAAACTGTGGAAAATTCTTCAGGAGATGGGAATACCAGACCACCTGATCTGCCTCTAGAGAAATTTGTATGCCGGTCAGGAAGCAACAGTTAGAACTGGACATGGAACAACAGGCTGGTTCCAAATAGGAAAAGGAGTACGTCAAGGCTGTATATTGTCACCCTGTTTATTTAACTTCTATACAGACTACATCATGAGAAACGCTAGGCTGGAAGAAGCACAAGATGGAATCAAGATTGCCAGGAGAAATATCAATAACCTCAAATATGCAGATGACACCACTTTTATGGCAGAAAGTGAAGAAGAACTAAAAAGCCTCTTGATGAAAGTAAAAGAGGAGAGTGAAAAAGTTGGCTTAAAGCTCAACATTCAGAAAACGAAGATCATGGCATCTGGTCCTATCACTTCATGGGAAATAGATGGGGAAACAGTGGAAACAGTGTCAGACTTTATTTTTTGGGGGCTCCAAAATCACTGCAGATGGTGACTGTGGCCATGAAATTAAAAGACGATTACTCCTTGAAAGGAAAGTTATGACCAACCTAGCTGCTGCTGCTGCTAAGTCGCTTCAGTCATGTCCGACTCTGTGGGACCCCATAGACAGCAGCTCACCAGGTTCTGCTGTCCCTGGGATTCTCCAGGCAAGAACACTGGAGTGGGTTGTCATTTCCTTCTCCAATGCATGAAAGTGAAAAGTGAAAGTGAAGTCGCTCAGTCGTGTCCGACTCCTAACGACCCCATGGACTGCAGCCTACCAGGCTCCTCTCTCCATGGGATTTTCCAGGCAAGAGTACTGAATTGGGTTGCCATTGCCTTCTCCATGACCAACCTAGACAGCATATTAAAAAGCAGAGACATTACTTTGATATTACTTTGTCAACAAAGGTCCATCTAGTCAAGGCTATGGTTTTTCCAGTGGTCACGTATGGATGTGAGAGTTGAACTATAAGGATCGCTGAGCACCAAAGAATTGATGCTTTTGAACTGTGGTGTTGGAGAAGACTCTTGAGAGTCCCTTGGACTGCAAGGAGATCCAACCAGTCCATCCTAAAGGAGAACAGTCCCAAGTGTTCATTGGAAGGACCGATGCTGAAGCTGAAACTCCAATACTTTTGGCCACCTGATGTGAAGAGCTGACTCATTTGAAAAGACCCTGATGTTGGGAAAGATTAAGGGCAGGAGGAGAAGGGGATGACAGAGAATGAGATGGTTAGATGGCATCACTGACTCAATGGACATGAGTTAGGGTAGACTCCAGGAGTTGGTGATAGACAGGGAGGCCTAGTGTGCCGTGGTTCATGGGGTCACAAAGAGTCGGACACAACTGAGCAACTGAACTGAACGGATAGTGATGTCTGTGTGTGTGTGTGTGTGCACACTCAGTTGTGTCTGACTCTTTGCGACCTCAGGGACTATAACCTGCCAGGCTCCTGTGTCCATGGGATTTTCCAGGCAAGATTACTGGAGTGGGTTGCCATTTCCTTCTTCAGAGGATCTTCCAGACCTAGGCTCTGAACCTGTGTCTGTGCCTCCTGCATTGTCAGGCAGATTCATTGCCACTGGATAGCCCATAGTGATATGTACCCAATACTATTTAGGGTAGTCATTAGAGATGCTCACCAAATATATCCAGCTCTACTTATGGGCATGTAGCATGATGGCACTTATTCCCCTAAGGATGGGATGAAACCATGTGACTTGTTTTGGACAATGCATTGTGGGAAGAAATTATATATAACCCTGCCAGACTGAAGGTTTTGTGTGTGAGCCCTCACTGAGGCAACCTGGGACATTTGAAGGGAAGCTGCTTAGCCTGATTTCTAGAGTGGAACGACAAAAAGCTGAGTCAAACCAGTGCACAGTGGACTGCAGAATGAGAAGAAATATTTTGTTTGTTTGTTTTAGAAGCTGCTGATACTGAAACATTGTATGTTGTTTAAGCATGACCTAGACATCTCTTCCCCTTTGTAAGCATTTTAACTGACTTCAATCAGAAAAAAAACAAAAAGAAAAATACCATCCTCAAAAGTTCCAAAATCATCCAACAGAACAAAGAACATATAAGCCCCAAATCATGAAAAAAGTTGCATGCGCAAAGGATGTGAGCTTGAAATATTAGTCTCTCTTCTGTTATTTAAAGACATTTATTTTTCCTTGTTCATTTTTGATAGAAATATGAGCCATCAATTTTATTTTATTTCAAGATCCTATAGATTTTCTACAAATCTACCACAATGAAAACATTTATATTTCATTATTAAAAATTCCACAGGGAGCTCTCTTTTATACTCCTTCTCAATTTCACTGCATAATTAAAATGGGGAAGTTGCCTTGGGGAAATAATAAAATATGCTAGGATATACATGTCTTAAGTAAATATGTAGAAGGTATATTTTTACTGAATATTTTAAATTAATTTCTTTTTAAAAGAATACCTAATAACCTGACATACACAATTACCCAAACTTCAGCATTATTACTCTTTGAATGATAATTATATTTTAATTAAAATGCCAAAGTGATCAAAAAGTGAAAAATAAGCTATTTACTATGTGAAATCTAAACAACAAAATAAATGGGGCAAAGGACTTAAATTTTATGATGCTTTTCTAGTAACACTGGAAAAGTGATATTGAGAGCAATTTTTTTCTCCAAAATACAGTACTACATAAATAGAAGCAAATTAAATCTACCACTCAGCAAATTTCATTTGCCATGGGGAGATTAATATGAAAAGGGCCTCTGAATTTTTATCAGAGCAGAAAACTTAATAGGCTATTTCAAATATTCAACTCTGGTTGGCTTGAGGATAGATAATGGAATTTTCCAGCTTAAATCTTGAGGTCACTATTTCAAAAACGCCCCAAGTTGGCAGTAACTAAAAGGCATTACTATCTGATGGTACTGCAGTGCCTATGTGAAATGAATTACTGGTTTCACTCTGATGGTTACCAGATAGGGGTCTAATCCCATCCGAACAACTGGAGCTAATTGGCCCAATTGCTGGTATTTCAAGGAGGCATTCAACAATTGAAAATGGAATTATATTCTCATTCTGTACTTGGTTGTATTTCCATGATGGGCAAGAGAGGTGTGCAGTTTGTCTGGGCTTATCTTGGGTTTCGATGTAAATAAAAGATTAGTTCTGACTGCTCATGCTTTCAACCTGCAGAGTCCTGGAGCTCTGGGTATTAAGTTGGGGATAATGTGTCTTGTCCCCTATTTGCCTGGAAGGAAGCCTGTGCATATGAAGGGATGTTTTGGGGTCCTGTCCTCTGTGGATGAAGGACTTGCTCTAGGCTAGAGGAATTCAGGGAAGGTTGATATGGCTGCCTACTCCTATTATCCAGCTGGCACAAAACTGACTGGGTTAACATTTCAGTTTGTTATAGTGGGGGAAGGAATTATTGAGATGTGTAAATCAGGGACAAATGCTAATCATTGTACTGTCTCAAGCATAGATAGTAGATACAAAAGAACACTAATTCAGAGACAAATGACCTGGATTCAAATACTGGTTCCATCATGAAATAACTATACGATTTTTAGTATGTTGTATATGCTCCCTATGCCTCAATTTCTCACCTTTATATGACCGTAGTGAGATTAAAAAAAAAACCATCATGAGCATATGAAATGGGTCTGGCACAGGTTAAGCATATAATTACACTGGTTATAAAATGTTTATTACAACAAATGAGTAGTTCTTGTGTTTTTTAACGTCCATCTTGCAAAAACTACCTGCTAGGTTTGTCATGCTGCTGCTAAGTCGAGTCAGTCGTGTCCGACTCTGTGCGACCCCATAGATGGAAGCCCACCAGGCTCCCCCATCCCTGGGATTCTCCAGGCAAGAACACTGGAGTGGGTTGCCACTTCCTTCTCTGATGCATGAAAGTGAAAAGTGAAAGTGAAGTCGCTCAGTCGTGTCCAACTCTTCTCAACCCCATGGATTGCAGCCCACCAGTCTCCTCCGCCCATGGGATTTTCCAGGCAAGAGTACTGGAGTGGGTTGCCATTGCCTTCTCCAAGGTTTGTTATAAGGGTCAACAAATGAGAAGAAACGTGGGATCTATAAAGTTCCATGCAGATTCAAGGTGTTAGTGATAATAGTATGCAGCTTATTTTTTCATATTATCATGTGTTATTTCTTATCTTATTCCCAAAATTTCAGATAATGGCATCAGGAAATGATTAAATACTCTGGGCATACAGCTGAAAGAAATAGAGGAATAAAGGGGGCTTGGGGAAAATCTTTGGAAAATACAAGATCTGTCACAGCCTCAAGCAGATTCCCTTCTGCTCTTGGTTAGCAGGACTGCCTGGTCACTGAGCTTTCTTTGTACATGCTGTTTATTGGAGCCAGTAGGTATTAAATTATTTCATCAAGCAGTCCTGTAACTTTGCAGCTCCCTGGTGGGTCTTCTAATCTCAGATTATGTTCACCCATTGAGCTATGATTGCTGGAAGGGTTATTACTATTTCTCATTATACTATCTCCTGAGTCCTCTTTTATCCCTTTGTTAAAATTATTCCACTGAGAATATTTTTTTAACTCAAATTGAATTTCCTTTCTGACTCCCTACCTTGATGTCTTAAGAGTTCCAGTTTCCTAAAGATCTCTTAAAAATTCTAAGGGAAAAAAAAAAAATATGTGAGTTCAGTAAGAATTTTTTTCCTTTCCTTGGGAAAATAACTTTAATTTCCATCCACTCCATATGTATTAAGCAAAGTTCTGGACAATGGCCTGAAGATTCTGTGGATGCATGCATACACACATCCACAGACATATATGTATTTAACATGGTAGAGAATATTTACCCAATTCAATGAATTTTATTTTTTGATGGCTATTTATTTTTTATCAACTTTGTTGTTCATAAATATGCATACTGCATACTAGAAGAACTATTTAATTGGTATTAACACAGTTAAACAAATTTTAAATAATGGAGCTTTGATATGAAATATGAATATATGTTTTTTTGTGTCTAAATTTAAAAAATATAAAACATGTTTTACTATTCTAATTACTAATTTTAATAAAATACAATAGACTATAACATATTTTACTGTTTAAATTATTCATAACTTTTTAAAAAAGTTAATTTTGTATTGGGGTATAGCCAGTTAACTGTTGTGATAGTTTCAGGTGGACAGCAGAGGGACTCAGTCATATATATACATGTATCCATTCTCCCCCAAACTCCGTACCCATCCATGTTCAGTTCAGTCGCTCAGTCATGTCTGACTCATTGCGACCCCATGAACCGCAGCAGGCCATGCCCCTCTGTCCATCACCAACTCCCAGAGTCCACGCAAACCCATGTCCATCGAGTTGGTGATGCCATCCAGCCATCTCATCCTCTGTCATCCCCTTCTCCTCCTGCCCCCAATCCCTCCCAGCATCGGAGTCTTTTCAACACTTTGCATGAGATGGCCAAAGTATTGGAGTTTCAGCTTCAGCATCAGTCCTTCCAATGAAAACCCAGGACTAATCTCCTTTAGGATGGACTGGTTGGATCTCCTGGCAGTCCAAGGGACTCTCAAGAGTCTTCTCCAACACCACAGTTCAAAAGCATCAATTCTTCAGCACTCAGCTTTCTTCACAGTCCAACTCGCACATCTATACATGACCACTGGAAAAACCATAGCCTTGACTAGACAGACCTTTGTTGACAAAGTAATGTCTCTGCTTTTGAATATGCTGTCTAGGTTGGTCATAACTTTCCTTCCAAGGAGTAAGGGTCCTTTAATTTCATGGCTGCAATCACAATCTGCAGTGATTTTAGAGCCCCAAAAAATAAAGTCAGACACTGTTTCCACTGTTTCCCCATCTATTTGCCATGAAGTGATGGGACCAGATGCCATGATCTTAGTTTCCTGAATGTTGAGCTTTAAGCCAACTTTTCCCCTCTCCTCTTTCACTTTCATCAAGAGGCTTTTCAGTTCCTCTTCACTTTCTGCCATAAGGGTGGTGTCATCTGCATATCTGAGGTTATTGATATTTCTCCTGGCAATCTGGATTCCAGCTTCTACTTCTTCCAGCCCAGGGTTTCTCATGATGTACTCTGCATAGAAGTTAAATAAACAGGGTGACAATATACAGCCTTGACATACTCCTTTTTCTATTTGGAACCAGTCTGTTGTTCCATGTCCAGTTCTAACTGTTGCTTCCTGACCTGCATACAGATTTCTCAAGAGGCAGATCAGGTGGTCTGGTATTCCCATCTCTTGCAGAATTTTCCACAGTTCATTGTGATCCACACAGTCAAAGGCTTTGGCATAGTCAGTAAAGGAGAAATAGATGTTTTTCTGGAACTCTCTTCCTTTTTCCTTGATGCAGCGGATGTTGGCAATTTGATCTCTGGCTCCTCTGCCTTTTCTAAAACCAGCTTGAACATCTGGAAGTTCACGGTTCACGTATTGCTGAAGCCTGGGTTGGAGAATTTTGAGCATTATTTTACTAGCGTGTGCGATGAATGCAATTGTGTGTTAGTTTGAGCATTCTCTGGCATTGCCTTTCTTAGGGATTGGAATGAAAATTGACCTTTTCCTCAACATGTACCTTAAATGTTTATGTTTCTTAGATGCTTTCCTGGGACATTTCTTATTTGACTCCATCTCCTGACCCACCTAACCTACTCCTCTGACTTCCACTAATGTCATCTCAGTGCTAATGAACTCACAGCCTCTCCAGACCATATCTTTCCCTGGGTTCCAGTCCATGTCTGTGTATTTCCTAGGCATCCTGCTGAACTCAGTACCAACTTATCTAAAAATGAACACATCTTCTTTGCTGCTTTTTCTCAATTATCCAGTCCTCCTTCTAAATGTGTTCTTTCTGCTTGGTTGTGAGGTGCAGTGCTTCAAGCGTTGACTTTCAAGAGTAGCCAGGGGCTGAGTCTGAATCCCAGTACCCTAATTACCTGAGTTACCTTGGGCAAGATACTTTATCACTCTAAATGTCAGCTCTCCTACCTTTAAACTGAAAATAATAGTCCTACTACTGAGTTGTTGTGAGAATGCAGTTACATAATCATACAACACTTGCCCTGAAGTAATAGCTCACTCCTCTCTGAGTGGTAGTTCACCAGGCAGTTTGATACCAAAATATGGACGGATACTTTGAACCTTCTTTTTTCCTTACCTGTCATATTCATGCAGTCTTCAGGTCCTGTTAATGCTGTTCTTACACATTTCTGAATCTACCTACATCTTTCTTTCCCTACTCAGTGTCACCATGCTGATCCCTGCCACATCGTCTTTGTTACGTCCAGCTGCCTCCTAATTCATCTCTCTGCCTCCATTCTTTTTTTTTTAATTTAAATTAATTATTGGAGGCTAATTAATTCACAATATTGTGGTTGTTTTAGCCATAAATCAACGTGAATCAGCCACAGGTGTACATGTATCCCCTCATCCTGAATCCTCCTTTCATCTTCCTCCCCACCCAATTCCTCTGGGTTTTCCCAGAGCACCAGCTTTGAGTACCCTGATTTATGCATCAAATTTGCTCTGGTTATCTGTTTTACACATGGTAATATACATGTTTCAATGCTATTCTGTCAAATCATTCCACCCTTACCTTCTCCCACATAGTTCAAAAGTCTTTTCTTTACATGCATCTCTTTTGCTGTCTTGCATATAGGATCATCTTTACCATCTTTCTGTATTCCATATATATGAGTCAATATACTGTATTGGTGTTTCTTTTTCTGATTTATTTCACTTTGTATAATAGGTTCCAGTTTCATCCATCTCATCAGAACTGACTCAAATGCATTCTTTTTTATATCTGAGTAATATTCTGTTGTGATATCTGAGTAATATTCTATGTACCACAATTCCCTTATTCATTGGACAATGTCCATTGTCTGCCAGTGGACATCTAAGTTGCTTCCATGACCTAGCTAATGTAAACAGTGCTGCTACGAACATTGGGGTACATATTAAATTCTGGTTTCCTTGGTGTGTGTGCCCAGCAGTGGAATTGCTGAGTAGTATGGCAGTTCTAGTTCCAGTTTTTTAAGAAAGCTCCACACTATTCTCCATAGTGGCTGTACCAGTTTTCATTCCCACCAGTGCACGAGGGTTCCCTTTTCTCCACACCCTCTCCAGCATTTAATGTTTGTAGACTTTTTGATGGCAGCCGTTCTGACCAGTGTGAGATGGTACCCACTGGGATTTTGATTTGCAGTTCTCTGATAATGAGTGATGTTGAGCATCTGCTGGGAAAACTGGTCAACCACTTATAAAAGAATGAAACTAGAACACTTTCTAACACCATACACAAAAAGAAACTAAAAATGGATTAAAGATCTAAATGTAAGACCAGAAACCATAAAACTCTTAGAAGAAAACATAGGCAGAACATTCTCTAACATAAATCACAGGAAGATCCTCTATGACCCACCTCCCAGAGTAATGGAAATAATTACAAAAATAAACAAATGGGACCTAATTAAACTTAGGTTTGCATAATGAAGGAAACTGTGAACAAGGTGAAAAGGCAGCCTTCAGAATGGGGTAAAATAATAGTAAATGAAACCACTGACAAAGAATTAATTTCCAAAATATACAAGCAATTCATGCTGCTAAATACCAGAAAAATAAAAGAACCAATGAAAACGTGGGCCAAAGAACTAATCAGACATTTCTCCAAAGAAGACATACAGATGGATTTTTATTTTTCTATCAAAATCTGAATGAAAGTTTTTCTGGGTATTCTTAGTTGTGGGTTCTTACTTTTCATCACTTAGAGTATATTGTGTCATTCCCTTCTGGTTTGTAGAGTTTTTGCTGAGAAATCAGCTGATAATGCTATTGGAGTTCCCTTGTTTGTTGTTTGTCTTTTTTTCCCTGTTGCTTTTAATAATTTATCTTTGTCTTTAATTTTTGTCACTTTGATTACTGTGTGTCTTGGTATTTGTTTCCTTGGGTTTATCCTGACTGGGCCTCTCTATGCTTCCTAGACTTGGTTGACTATTTCTTTTCCCGTGTTAGGGAAGTTTTCAGCTATTACCTCTTCAGATATTTTCTCAGGTCCTTTCTCTCTCTTCTTCTATAATGCAAATATTGGTGTGTTTAATGTTGTCCCAGAGATCTCCTACGCTGTCTTCATTTCTTTTCATGATCTCTTCTATATTCTGTCTTGTGCCAGTGATTTCCACCGTTCTGCCTTCCAGGTCACTTATCCATTCTTCTGCCTCATTTGTTCTACTATCATTCCTTCTAGTTTACTGTTCACATCTGTGTGTTTGTTCTTTAGTTCTTTGGTAAACATTTCTTGCATCTTCTCCTTTCTTCTTCTGAGATCCTGGATCATATTCACCATCATTATTCTGAATTAGTTTTTCTGGAAGGTTGCCTATCTCCGTTTAGTTTTTTTTGTTGTTGTTGTTGTGGTTTTTTTTTTTTTTTTTGGTGATTTATCTTGTTCCATCATCTGGGGATGAAGTAATCAGGAAGAGAAAGACAAATACATATGATATTACTTACATATGAATTCTAAAATATGGCACTAATAAACCTATCTACAAAACAGAAACAATTCACAGATTTGTGATTACCAAGTAGAAGGGGGAGAGGAAGAGGGATGGACTGGGGGTTTGGGGTTAATAGTACGTTTAGTACATTATTACTAGCAAACTAGTACATTTAGAATCAATAAACAACAAGGTCCTACTGTATAGCACAGGGAACGACATCCATTCTTCTGTCAGTGAACATTTAGATTCTTTCCATGTCTTGGATATTGTGAGTAATATTTCTAAGAACATTGGGGTGCGTGCATCCTTCTGAATTCTAATCTTCTCTAGGTATGTGCCTAGGACTGGGATTGCTGGATGATATGATAGTCATATTTTTAGTTTTCTGAGGAACCTCCATACTGTTTTCAATAGTGGCTGTACCAACTTACATTCCCACCAGCAGTATAACAGTATTCCCTTTTCTCCATATGCTCCCAGCATTTGTTATTTGTAGGTTTTTAATTATGGCCATTCTGATTGGTGTGAGGTGGTAGATACCACACTGTAGTTTTGATTTGAATTTCTCTAATAATTAGCAATATTGATCATTTTTTCATGTGCCTACAGACCATCTGTGTCTCTTTGGAGAAATGTCTTTTTAAGGTTTTCTGCACATTTCTTGATTGGGTTGTTTGATTTTCTTTGTTGTTGAGTTTTATGAGCTGTTTGTATATTTTGGAGGTTAACCCCTTGTGTGTCATATCATTTGCAAATATTTTTCCCATTCTGTAAGTTTTATTTTTGTTTTATGATTTCCTTTGCTATGCAAAAGCATGGAAGTTTGATTAGGTCACATTTCTTTATTTTTGCTTTTATTTCTGTTGTCCTGGGAGACTGACCTAAAAAAGCACTGAAACAATTTATGTCAAAGTATTTTGCCTTCTAGGAGTTTTATGGTGTTATGTTTTATAGTTAAGATTTTAGGACATTTTGAGTTTATTTTGTGCATGGTTAAGGGTGTGAAAGTGGAGAGTGAAAAAGTTGGCTTAAAGCTCAACATTCAGAAAATGAAGATCATGGCATCTGGTCCCATCACTTCATGGGAAATAGATGGGGAAACAGTGTCAGACTTTATTTTTCTGGGCTCCTGGATCACTGCAGATGGTGACTGCAGCCATGAAATTAAAAGACGCTTGCTCCTTGGAAGGAAAGTTATGACCAACCTAGATAGCATATTCAAAAGTAGAGACATTACTTTTCCAGCAAAGGTTCGTCTATTCAAGGCTATGGTTTTTCCTGTAGTCATGTATGGATGTGAGAGTTGGACTGTGAAGAAGGCTGAGCACCGAAGAATTGATGCTTGTGAACTGTGGTGTTGGAGAAGACTCTTGAGAGTCCCTTGGACTGCAAGGAGATCCAACCAGTCCATTCTAAAGGAGATCAGCCCTGGGATTTCTTTGGAAGGAATGATGCTAAAGCTGAAACTCCAGTACTTTGGCCACCTCATGCGAAGAGTTGACTCATTGGAAAAGACTCTGATGCTGGCAGGGATTGAGGGCAGGCGGAGAAGGGGACGACAGAGGATGAGATGGCTGGATGGCATCACTGACTCGATGGATGTGAGTCTGAGTGAACTCTGAGAGTTGGTGATGGACAGGGAGGCCTGGCGTGCTGCCATTCATGGGGTCGCAAAGAGTTGGACATGACTGAGTGACTGATCTGATCCGAAGGGTGTGTTCTAACTTCACTGACTTACATGCAGCTGTCCAACTTTCCTAGTACCATTTGCTGAGGAGATGGTCTTTTTCCTGTTTTAGTTTCTTGCCTCCTTTGTTGAATATTAATTGATGAAAGGTGAGTGGATTTATTTCTGGTATTTCCATTCTGTTCCATTGATCCAAATGTCTATTTTTGTATGAATATCATATTGTTTTAATTATTGTAGCTTTTTAGTATTGTCCAAAGTCTGGGAGAGTCAGGTCTCCTGCTTTTTTCTTCTTTTTGACTTGCTTTGGCAATTCTGGGTCTTTTATGGTTCCATATAAACATTTGGATTATTTGTACTAGTTTATGAAAAATGTCGTGGGAAATTTGATAGGTATCTCATTAAATCTGTAGATTGCTTTTGGTAGTATTGCCATTTTAACAAAATTAATTCGTCCAATCCAAGAGCATGGGATATCTATTTCTTTGAATCCTCTTTAATTTCCTTTATTAATGTTTCAGAGTTGCCAGTGTATAAATCTTTTACCTCCTTGGTCAGATTTATTCCTAAGTATTTTATTTTGGTCTGATTTTTTTAATTATTTTTTATTGGAGTATAGTTGATTTATAGTGTTATGTTTCTGCTGTATAGCAAAGTGAATCCATTACACATATACATAGATCCACTCATTTTTAGATTTCATTCCTATATAGGTAATTACAGAGTATTGAGTAGCATTACCTGTGCCATACAGTAGGTGCTTATTAGTTATCTATTTTGTTTTCTTTTTCTTAAATTGGAGGGTAATTGATTTACAGTATGGTGTTGGTTTTTGCCATACATCAGCATGAATCAGCCACTGGTATATACATATGCCCTCTCTCCTGAATCCCCCTCCCATACCCCTACCCCATTCCACCTCTCTAGGTTATCATAGAGCACTGGGTTGTGCTCCCTGAGTCAAACAGCAAGTTCCCAGTTGCTCTCTCTTTTCCATATGGTAATATATATGATTCCATACTGTCCTCTCTATTCATCCCATCCCCACTGTGTCCACAGTCTGTTCTCTATGTCTGCATCTCCACTGCTGCTCTGTACATAGGTTCATCAGTACTATCTTTCTAGAGTCCATAGGCATACATTAATATACAATATTTGTCTTTCTGACTTACTTCACTCTTTAATATGCTCGAGGTTTATCCACCTCATTAGGAATGACTTGAATGTGTTCTTTTTTAAAGCTGAGTATTATTGCATTGTGTGTATGTACCACAATTTCTGTATCCTTCCACCTGTTCTTGGACATCTAGGTTGCTTCCATGTCCTAGATACAGTAAACAGTGCTCCAACAAACGTTGGAGTACATGCGTCTCTTTCAATTATGGTTTTCTCAGGGTTTATGCCCAGTAGTGAGATTGGTGGGTCATATGGTTGTTCTATTCCTAGTTTTTAAAGGAATCGCCATACTGTTCTTCATAGTGGCTGTATCAATGTACATTCCTACTAATTGTGCAAGAGGGTTCCCTTATCTACACATCCTTCCAGCATTTACTGTTGGTAGATTTTTTAAATGATGGCCATTCTGACGGAGTTAGTTGACACCTTATTGTAGTTTTGATTTGCATTTCTCTAATCATGAGTGATGCTGAACTTCTTTTCATGTGTTTGCTGTATATCTTCTTTGGAGAAATGTCTGTTTAGGTCTTCTACCCATTTTTTGATTGAGGTGTTTGTTTTTCTGATATTGAGCTGCATGGGCTGCTTGTATATTTAGGAGATTAATCCTTTGTCAGTTGTTTCCTTTGCAATTATTAGTTATGTATTTTATATAAGTAGTGTGTATATGTCAATCCCAGCCTCCAAATTTATCCCTCCTCCACCTGCCCCTCTAGGTAACCATAAGTTTGAGATCTACGTCTGTGATTCTATGTCTGCTTTATAAATATATTAATTGTATCATGTTTTTAGATTTCACATATAAGTGATATCATATATTTGTTTTTCTGTGTCTGACTTACTTCATTCGGTATAACAATCTCTAGGTCCAGCCATGTCACTGAAAATGGCATTATTTATTTCTTTTATATGGCTGAGTAATACACCATTGTATATATGTACCACATCTTTTTCCATTCCTCAGCCAGTGAACATTTAGATTGCTTCCATGTCCTGGTTATTGTAAAAAGTGCTGCAGTGAACACTGGGGTATGTATATCTATTCAAATTATGCTTTTCTCTGGTATATGCCTAAAAATGGGATTGCTGGATCATATTGTAGCTATATTTTTGGTTTTCCAAGGACCTTCCATATTATTCTCCATACTGTGTGTATCAATTTACCTTCCTACCAATAGTGTAGGAGGGCTCTCTTTTCTCCACACCCTCTCCAGCATTTATTGTTTATAAATTTTTTTAATGATGCCCATTCTATCACCAATATGAGGTGATACCTCACTGTAATTTTGATTTGCATTTTCCTAATAATTAGTGATGTTAAGCATCTTGCCATGTGCCTGATGGCCATCTGTGTCTTCTTTGGAGTAATCTTCCACTCGTTTTTTTTATTAGGTTGTTTGTTTGTTTAATATTGAGCTGCATGAGTTGTTTGCATATTTTGAAGATTAATCCCTTGTCAGTCCCTTTGCTTGCAAATATTTTCTCCTATTCCGTGAATTACTGTGTTTGTTTGTTTGTTTGCTTTGTTTATGATTTCCTTTGCTGTGCAACAGCTTGTAAGTGTTTTCTTTTTTAATGTTTTTTCTTTAATTGAAGTACACGTTAGGCTTCCCTGATGGAACAGAAGGTAAAGAATCATCCTGCAATGCAGGAGACCTGGGTTTGATCCCTGGGTAGGGAAGATCCCCTGGAAGAGGGCATGGCAACCCACTCCAGTGTTTTTGCCTGGGGAATCCCATGGACAAAGGATTCTAGTGGGCTACAGTTCATGGGGTCACAAAGAGTTGGACACGACTGAGTAACTAACACTTAGAGCCTTATAGTTTATTTACAGTATTGTACCAATCTCTGCTATTTAGTGAAGTGACCCAATTATACACACAAATATGTTATTTTTTATGCTCTTTTCCATTATGGTTTATCACAGGATATTGAATACATTTCCCTGTGCTATACATTAGGACCTTGTTGTTTATCTGCTCTAAATGTAATAAATAATTTACATATACCAACCCCAAACTCCCAGTACATCCCCTCTCCCTTGGCAACACCAGGTCTGTTCTCTGTTTATGTCTCTTTCTGGTCATATTTTAGAATCCACATATAAATAATATCATATGGTGTTGGTCTTTCTCTTGCTGACTTAGTATGATAATCTCTAGTTGCATCCATGTTTCTGCAAATGACATTATTTCATTCTTTTTTATTGTTGAGTAGTTTCCATTATATATACACCATATCTTCTATAATCATTCATCTGCTGATGGACAGTTAGGTTGTTTTCATGTCTTGGCTATTGTGAATAGTGCTGCTATCAACATAGGGGTGTATGTATCTTTTTGAATTATAGTTTATCCAAGTATGTTTCCAGGAGTTGGATTTCCAGATCATATGGTAATTCTATTTTTAGTTTTCTGAGTAACCTCCATACTGTTTTCCATAGTGGCTGTATCAACTTATATTTCCACCAGCAGTGTACAAATACTTATAAATTAAATTAGTCCCCATTTGTTTATTTTTATTTTCATTACTTTTGGATGTAGATCTAAAGAGATCTTGCAAAAAATAAATTTACAAAAAAAAATCTTGCTATGATTTATGTCGGAGTGTTCGTGTTCTGACTGTTTTCCTCTAGGAGTTTTACAGTACCCAGTTTTACATTTAGTTTTTTAAGCCATTTTCAGTTTATTTTTGTATATGGTTTTAGAGAATGTTCTAATGTCATTCTTTTACATGTAGCTGTCTGGCTTTCAAAACACCTTTTTTTTTCTTTTAAAAATATGTATCCATTCTTTTCAGATTCTTTGCACATATAGGCCATATTAGAATATATTAAGTACAGTTCCTGGTACTTTGAAGTAGGTTCTTATTAGTCATCTATTTTATATATAGTAGTGTGTATATGTCAAGCCCAGGCTCCCAAATCATCACTTTCCCCAACCCCCTTGTAACTCTTAAGTTTGCTTTCTGCATCTGTGAGTCTTATTTCTGTTTTGTAAATAGATTCATTTGTACCTTTTTTAAGCTTCCACATATAAGAGTATCACGTAATTGTTTTTCTGTGTCTAGGTTACTTCAGTCAGTATGACAGTCTCTAGGTCTACCCATGTTGCTGCAGATGGCATTATTTTAAGGCTGAGTAATAATTTATTGTATATATGTACCACATCTTCTCTATAAATATTCCTCTGTTGAAGGACATTTTGTTTTCTTCCATGTTCTGGCTATTTCAATGCAGTAAATAGTGCTGCATTGAACATTAGAGTGCATATATCCTTTTGAATTATGGTTTTCTCTGGTTATATGCCTAGGAGTGGGATTTTTTGGTCATATGGTAGTTCTATTTTTATTTTTTTAAGGAACCTCCATATTTTTCTACATAGTGGCTATACAAATTAACATTCACGCCAGCAGCATAGGAGGGTTCCCCTTTGTTCACATCCTCTCAAGCATTTACTGTTTGTAGATTTTTTTGATGATGGTCATTCTGACCAGTATGAAATGGTACATCATTGTAGTTTTGATTTGAATGTCTCTAATAATTAGTGATGTTGAGCAGCTTTTCACATGCTTTTTGGCTATCTATATGTCTTCTTTGACAGATGTGTATTGAGATCTTCTACCCATTTTTTGATTGGGTTGTTTTTTTGTTTTTTTTTTTCTTGTATATTGAGCTGCACGCGCTGTTAGTATATTTTGGAGATTAATCCCTCTCAGTTTCTTGCTTTGTAAATACTTTCTCCCATTCTGAGAGTATTTTGTTTATGGTTTCCTTTGCAGTGCAAAAACTTCTAAGTTTAATTAGAACGCTTTTGTCTATTTTTATTTTCACTACTGCAGGAGGTGAATCAGAAAAGATCTTGCTGTAATTTATGTCAAAGTGTGCTCTGCCTATGTTTTCTTCTAAGAGTTTTATAATGTCTGGCTTTGTAATTAGATCTTTAATCCATTTTGAGTTTATTTTTGTGTATGGTGTTAAGGAGTGTTCTAATTTCACTCTTTTACATGTAGCTGTCCACAGTTTTCCAATCACCACTCACTGAAGAGACTGTCTTTTCTTTCTCCATTGTATATTCTTGCCTCCTTTGTCATAGACTAGGTGACCATAGGTGTATGGGCTTATCTCTGGAGTTTCTATTCTGTTCCACTGACCTCTGTTTTGTGTGTGTGTGTGTGTGTGTGTGTGTGTGTGTGTGTGCCAGTACCATGCTGTTTTAATTACTGTAGCTTTGTAGTATAGTCTGAAGTCAGAGGACTGATTTTTCTAGCTATGTTTTCTTTATCAAGATTGCTTTGGCTATTCAGGGTATCTTGTGTTTCCATACAAATTAAAAAAAATTTTTTTGGTCCCAGTTCTGTGAAAAATGTAATAGTTGATCATTTCATAGGGATTGCAGTGAATTTGTAGATTGGGTAGTAGATTCATTTTGACAGTATTGATTCTTCCAATCCAAAAATATTGTATATCTCTCCATCTATTTGTGTCATCTTTCATCAATATCATTAAGTTTTTGGAGTACAGGTCTTTTCTCTCCCTGCTGCTGCTGCTAAGTCACTTCAGTCATGTCCAACACTATGCGACCCCATAGATGGCAGCCCACTAGGCTCCTCTGTCCCTGGGATTCTCCAGGAAAGAATACTGGAGTGAGTTGCCATTTCCTTCTCCAATGCATGAGTGACAAGTGAAAGTGAAATGGCTCAGTCATGCCCGACTCCTAGCAACCCCATGGACTGCAGCCTACCAGGCTCCTCCGTCCATGGGAGTCTCCAGGCAAGAGTACTGGAGTGGGGTGCCATCACCTTCTCCTTTCCCTCCCTAGGTAGGCTTATTTCTATGTACTTTATTCATTTTTGATGCAATGGTAAATGGGGTTGTTTCAATAATTTCTTTTTCTTATATGTCATTTTTAGTATATAGGCATACAAGAGATTTCTGTGTATTGATCTTATAACCTACAAATCTACCACATTCATTTATGAGCTCTCATAGTTTTCTGGCAGCATCATTAGGATTTTCTATGTATGGTATCATGTTATTTGCAAACAGTGACATTTTGCCTCTTCTTTTCCAATTTGGATTCCTTTTATTTCTTTTTGTTTTATGATTGCCATGAGTAAGAATTCCAGAACTGTTGGATAAAAGTGGAAAGAGTATACAGTCTTGTCTTGTTCTAATCTTAGAGGAAATGCTCAATTTTCACCATTGAGAATGACGTGTGCTTTGTGTTTTTCATATTTGGCCTTCACTGTGTTACAGTATATTCCCTCTGTGCTGACTTTCTGGAGAGTTTTTATCATAAATGTATGTTGAATCTTATCAGAACCTTTTTCTTCATGTATGGAGATGATCATATAATTTTTATTGTTAATGTGATGTATCACATTGATTGATTTCTATATGTTGAAGAATCCTTGCATCCCTGGAATATATCCCAGTTGATCATAGCATATAACCGTATTTTGTTGAGGATTTTTGAATCTATGTTCATCAGTGATATTAGCCTGTAGTTTCTTTTTCTGTGTGATATCTTTGGTTTTGGTATCAGGATGATGGTGGCTTCATTGAATGATATTTGGAGCATTCTTTCCTCTGTAACATTTTGGAAAAGTTTCAGAAGGATAGCTGTAACTCTTCTTTAAATGTTTGATAGAACTTGCCTGTGAAGCAATTTGGTCTAGGACATTTGTTTGTTGGAAATTTTTATTTTTTTTATTTTATTTATTTTATTTATTTTATTTTATTTTTAAACTTTACAATATTGTATTAGTTTTGCCAAATATCAAAATGAATCTGCCACAGGTATACCTGTGTTCCCATCCTGAACCCTCCTCCCTCCTCCCTCCCCATACCCTCCCTCTGGGTCATCCCAGTGCACCACAGTTCCAATTTCAGTATTGTTGATTGCTCTGTTCATATTTTATATTTCCTCCTGGTTCAGTCTTAGGAGAAAATGTCTTTCTAAGAATTTTTCCTTTTCTTCTATGTTGTCCATTTATTGGCATATAATTTATCATGGTCCCTTATGGTCCTTTGTATTTCTGTGGTATCAGCTGTAACTTCTCCTTTTTCATTTATAATTTTATTTATTTGAATCCTGTCCAGATTTTAGTTTCATTGATCTTTTCTATTCTATTTTTGTCCTGTTTCTTTTATTTCTATTTTAATATTTATGATTTCTTCCTTATAACTTCAAGATTTGTTTGTTCTTCTTTTTCTAACTGCTTTACATGCAAAGTTAGGTTGTTTATTTGAGATTTTTCTTGTTTCCTGAAGTAAGATAGTATTGCTATAGACTTCCCTCCTGGAATTTCTTTTGCTGTAACCCATATGTTTTGAAAGGATTGTCATATTGTTGTTGTCATTTGTCTCTAGGTAATTTTTTATTTCCTCTCTAATTTCTTCAGTGATCCATTGATTGTTTAGTAACATATTGTTTACCCTCCATGTATGTGTGTGTGTGTGTGTGTGTTTTTTAACATAATTTTTTTCCTGTGATTTATTTCTAATCTCATAGTATTGTGGTTAGAAGGATGCTTGATGTGATTTCAGTTTCTTAAATTTATTGAGGCTTGACTTGTGGACCATGATGTGATCTATCCTGTATAATTGAGAAGAATGTTTATTCTGCTGTTTTTGGATGGGATGTCCTTTAACTATCAATTAAGTGTATCTGGTTTTATGTGTCATTTAAAGCTTGTGTTTCCTTATTTTCTATCTGGATGATCTATCCATTGGTGTAAGTGTAGTGTTAAAGTTCCCCACTATTATTGTGTTACTGTTGACTTCCTCTTTTATGGCTTTTGGCATTTGCCTTATATATTGAGGTACTCCTATGCTTCATGCATATATTTAAAACTGTTATATTTTCTTCTTGGATTGATCCCTTGATCATTATGTAGTATCCTTCCTTGTCTCTTGTGACAGTCTTTATTTTAAAGTCTGTTTTGTCCAATATGAATATCACTTCTTCAGCTTTCTTTTGATTTCCATTTGCATGGAATATATTTTTCCATCCCCTTACTTTCAGACTGTATGTGTCCCTAGGTCTGAAGTAGGTCTCTTGTAGACAGTATATATACAGGTCTTGTTTTTGTTTCCATGTAGCCAGTTTGTGTCTTTTGGTAGAGGCATTTAATCCATTTACATTAAAGATAAATATGTTCCTATTTTCTTGTTTTGGCTTTGTGGGTCATTTTTCTTTCCTTCCTCCTTTGTTGTGGTAGATGACATATTAGTGTTTGGGTTGCTTTTTCTTTGTGTTGCTATCTATTGTAGTATTGGGGTTTGCTGTTCCCATGAGCTTTTGATATATGTACAGTTTTGGGGGTTTTTTTGGTACTATGTTTTAAATTACATGTCTCTTTCCCACCTAGAGAAGTTCCTTAGCATTGTTCTAAAGTTGGTTTGGTGGTGCTGAATTTTCTTACTTTTGTTTATCTGCAAAGATTTTGACTTTTTCCATTGAATCTGAATGAGAGCCTTGCTGGGTAGTGTTCTTGGTTTTAGGTCTTTGCCTTTCATCACTTAAAATAAATTTTGCTACTCCCTTGTGGCATGCAGAGTTTCTGCTGAAAAAAGTCAGATAATAACTTTATGGGAGTTGTCATGTATGTTATTTATTACTTTTCCCTTGTTGCTTTTAATATTTTTTTCCTTTTTCTTAGGTTGATAAATATGTGTCTCAGCATGTTCTCCCTTGAGTTCACCCTGTATGGGATTCTCTGTGCTTCCTATTCTCTAATATTTCCTTTCTCAGGTTAGGGAAATTTGCATATATTTTCTTAGGCCCTTTTATCTTTCTCTTCTCCTTGTGGGATCCCTATAATGTGAATCTTAGCACATTTAATATTGTTTCAGAGACTGTCCTCATTCTTTTTTCTTTATTCTTTTCTGTGGCAGTGACTTCCATGACTCTGTTCCTGCCCACTTTATTCATTCTTCTGACTCAGTTATTCTGTTATTGATCCCTTCTAGCATATTCTTCATTTCAGTTATTGTACTGTTCATCTTGTTCTTTAAATCTTCTAGCTCTCTGTTATACATTTCTTGTATCTTCTCAGTCTATGCCTCCACTCTTTTTCTGAGATTTTGGATCATCTTTACTATCATTACTCTGAATTCCTTTCAGGTAGATTGTCTATCACCTTGTCATTTAGTTTTTCTTGTGAGTTTATATTTTGTCTTTTCGTTTGCAAAATTTCCACCTGTTGTCTCATTTTGTATAACTTTCTGTATTGTGGTCTCTTTTCCACAGGCTGCAGGATCATGCTTCCTTTTCTGGCGTCTGCCCTCTGGTGACTGGTTGGTCCAGGGGCTTCTGCAGGCCTCCTGTTGGGAAAGACTGGTGCCTGCCCTCTGGTCACCCACCAGAGATAGGTCTTACCCTTCTGATGGACAGGGCCATGTCAAGGGGTGTGTTTTTGAGGTAGCTGTGAACTCGGGATCAGACTTGTAGGCATCCTGTCTTCTGATGGGTCGGGCTGTGTTCCTGTCTTGTTGGTTGTTTGGCCTGAGGCTTTCCAGCACTGGAGAGTGCAGGTTGTTGAGTGGTGTCAGGCCTTGGTGACAAAATGTGGACCTCCAGGAGAAAATATGCTAATCAGTATTACCTGGGACTTCTGCTACCAGTGTCCTATCCCTCACAATGATCTATCGTCAACTTTCACCTCCCCAGGGGACTCTCCAAGATGCCTAGGTAGGTGTAGCCTGTCTTCCTATGGATGGTTCTGCTTTGTGTGGTCCCAGTGCATGTGAGACCTTGTGTGCACCCCCCAAGGGTGGAGTCTGTTTCTACCAGCCAGCTCTCTGGAGATCCTGCACTCAAGCTCTGCTGCCCTTTATGGCTAAATGATTTGAAGTTTTTTCTGCCTGATGCTAGACACTCAAGACTGTCTTGGAGGGCTGTTTTATGTGGGAATGTCCCTGTGTATCTTGCATGGGTTTAATGTTTTTTGGTGTGAGGGTTGTTTTTTAGTGGAGATGTCTGTCACCTCTTTCCTCACTGTATGCTGGCCATTATCCTATTTATAGGAGGAGTGACTGATGCTGTGGTGACAAGAGCCTGCACTGGATATTGAGTGGGGTCACCTCTTTGCTCTGTGGTTGTCACAGCCCTATCAGAGGTGGGGTCTGCTCCTTAGTTGTTGGAGTAGAGGTCCCCCGATCTTCAGTGGGAAGTAAAGGGAATTGGAGTACTCTCACTGGGAGGAAAGCCACTGAGTATTCCTCCTCTGGAGCTATTCACCTATGGGTATGCTCTGTTGTGTCACCTTTTACCTGTTGTGTGAACTCTCAGATTACACTGTTGTTGGTACTGCTCTTGGTTCCATGTTAACTGTAAGTATGCTGATAATTGTCCTAGTATCTCTTAGATGTTGTTTTTACCAGTCCCCTAGAGTAGATCCTCTGAAATCGGGTCCCAGAATTGCAGTAATCATGGATCTGGACCCACTGTGGGCACTATGAGAGCATCTCAGATTCTGGTCTGGCCAACTCCCACATGTTATGTGCCCACAAAGTCTACAGCTGCTAAAGCTAGACATGTTTTGGTGTGGGAGTACTTACTGTCCGTTCAGATGTTCTCTAGGTGCTGAGTTTGCAAAGCAGGTCATGGGAATGTCAGTTTGAAGTTCAGCCAGCTGCAAGGAGAGATTATAGCTTTTCTTCCTTAGTTGCATGGCTCTTGAGGCTCAGCCGTGATTTCAGTTCCACCTCTGCTGGTGGGCCACCCATCCATTGGGGTCTGTTCCTGAGGCTTCTCCAGAGCACACCAGAAGAGGGCACAGAGGTGGCAGCAGCTGGGGTTGAGGGAGCCGCATGTCAGGACAGGGCATGTAGGGTAGCTGGAGGCTGTGGGTATGAGAGAATCAACCCTAACTAGCACTCTTTTTAGTGACCAGGGAGGCAGAGACGGGCTTGTGGGGAGAGAGGCTGCAATGACTGACCTTCCCCTTATGTGTCACTCAGCAGTGACACTTCTGTGGCATTCTGGGTTTCTTCCACAAGCATTCATAATGGACATGTCTTAGGCTGGGGTATACAGGGCTGTGGCAAGAACCGTCTGTATAGGTCTCACTCTCTCCTGCCTACCCAGACAAGTTGCTGTACTCTCCTCCAATAACTCAATTGATCTCCCTACCTGTGAGAGGGGTTCCCTGGATATGAATACCTCTCCTCTCCTTCCAGCTACTTCCCCAGGGGTACAGGTCCTGCCTCATTTCCTTTTCCTTTCTTCCTTCTTTCATTCTACCCAGTTATTCGGGGATCTTCTCCTTTTGGATGTCAGAGTCCTATGCCAGTGTTCAGCTGGTTCTCTATGCTAAATGTTGCATTTGTAGATGTATTCTTGATGCTTTTGTGGGCAGAGATGAATTCCTCCTACTTCTCTGCCATCTTGACTCCCTGGCGTGATTTTAAAGGTGTTGTTTTTTCATATTCCCTTTCTGATTTTTCACTGTTACTGTAAAGAAATGCAACTGATTTGTGAATGTTAATCTTGTATCCTTCTATTAGCTGTATTCATTTATTAGATCTAGTTGTTTTCTTGTGGAGTTGTCATGACTTTCTAATGATATAGTATGTTATCTGCATATACTGACGATTTTACCTCTTCCTTTCCACTTTGGATACCTTGTACTTCTTTTCTTTTCTGATTGATGCAGCTAGGATTTCCAATAGTATGTTGAATAGAAGTGGTGAAAGTGAACATCCATGTCTTTTCCCAGGTTTTCCCACATGAATTTTCAAGGAAAGGCTTTCAGCTTTTCACCATTGAGTGTTATGTTCCCTGTGGGATTTTCATAAATGGCTTTTATTATGTTTAAATATGTTCCCTTTATACCCACTTTGGTAAGAATTTTTATCATAAATGGATGTATTATTCAGATGCTTCTTCTGCATCTATTGAGATGATCATATAGTCTTTGACTTTATTAATCTGGTGTATAATACTGATTGATTGGCATATGTTGACCTATCCTTGTGAATTTAGGATGAATCTCACTTGGACATGGGTGTTATGATTTGTATTTGGTTTGCTAATATTTTGTTTATAATTTTTGCATCTATATTCATCAAAGATATTGACCTGTAACTTTCTTTTTTGTGTCTTTGTCTGGTTTTAGAGTTTCACCCAAGAAATAGCAATAGTTGGACATTTCTGAATTTTTCCATATTGCTTTTTTTCTCGTTATATTTATACTTGATTTTGAAGGATTGCTTATGCTTGTGCCACTGCAAGCAATCAGTACCCAGTCATTGTGTAACACATAATGATACTTATTGTACAACAAAGCCTGAGTTTTTACCAACTGTAAACCCCTGGAGTTAGGTGTCTCCCTCCTAATCCATTCATTTATACCATGACCTTTTCTCTTCACACTCAGCAGATTCATAAGGTTATTTGCCTTTAGAGATTTCACTTTCTTACAGTATGAACTGATGAAGGTTGATAAAAGGAGAGATTACATTTAAAAAAAATAATAAAGAACAGGAAAGCAAAGCTAAAAGAAACAGCAGCTCTCATCTATTTCTCTGTGAGAGTCTCAGGTCTCCTTAAGTATTTTCCTGTTCTGACTCTTCAAATCCAGCCTAAGCTAAAAAGAAGAGGTATGATAGATGCTGTTACACATACACACAGTTCCCAAAGACCCCAGTAGGGTAAAGACCAAAAGGAAGCAAAACCAAAAGAAGATAAAACAGGAAAGCTGGGTTTGATCCCTGGTTTGGGAAGATCCCCTGGAGAAGAGAATGGCAATCCACTCCAGTATACTTGCCTGGAGAATCCCATGAACAGAGGAAAGCCTGATGGGCTACAGTCCATTTATTGACTGTGCCAAAGCCTTTGCCTGTGTGGACCACAATAAACTGTGGAAAATTCTGAAAGAGATGGGAATACCAGACCACCTGATCGGCCTCTTGAGAAATCTGTATGCAGGTCAGGAAGCAACAGTTAGAACTGGACATGGAACAACAGACTGGTTCCAAATAGGAAAAGGAGTACATCAAGGCTGTATGTTGTCACCCTGTTTATTTAACTTATATGCAGAGTACATCATGAGAAACGCTGGACTGGAAGAAGCACAAGCTGGAATCAAGATTGCCAGGAGAATTATCAATAACCTCAGATATACAGATGACACCACCCTTATGGCAGAAAGTGAAGAGGAACTCAAAAGCCTCTTGATGAAAGTGAAAGAGGAGAGTGAAAAAGTTGGCTTAAAGCTCAACATTCAGAAAACGAAGATCATGGCATCTGGTCCCATCACTTCATGACAAATAGATGGGGAAACAGTGGAAACAGTGTCAGACTACATTTTTTGGGGCTCCAAAATCACTGCAGATGGTGACTGCAGCCATGAAATTAAAAGACGCTTACTCCTTGGAAGGAAAGTTATGACCAACCTAGATAGCATATTCAAAAGCAGAGACATTGCTTTGCCAACAAAGGTTCGTCTAGTCAAGGCTATGGTTTTTCCAGTGGTCATGTATGGATGTGAGAGTTGGACTGTGAAGAAGGTTGAGCGCCAAAGAATTGATGCCTTTGAACCGTAGTGTTGGAGAAGACTCTTGAGAGTCCCTTGGACTGCAAGGAGATCCAACCAGTCCATTCTAAAGGAGATCAGCCCTGGGATTTCTTTGGAAGGAATGATGCTGAAGCTGAAACTCCAGTACTTTGGCTACCTCATGCGAAGTGTTGACTCATTGGAAAAGAATCTGATGCTGGGAGGGATTGGGGGCAAGAGGAGAAGGGGGCAACAGAGGATGAGATGGCTGGATGGCATCACTGACTCGATGGACCTGAGTCTGGGTGAACTCCGGGAGTTGGTAATGGACAGGGAGGCCTGGCATGCTGCGATTCATGGGGTCGCAAAGAGTCGGACACAACTGAGTGACTGAACTGACTGAACTGAGCAACTTTCACTCTTTCACTCTGTTTTTTTAAATATATATATTTTATTTTATTCTTAAACTTTACAATATTGTATTAGTTTTGCCAAATATCGAAATGAATCCGCCACAGGTATACCTGTGTTCCCCATCCTGAACCCTCCTCCCTCCTCCCTCCCCATACCCTCCCTCTGGGTTGTCCCAGTGCACCAGCCCCAAGCATCCAGTATTGTGCATCAAACCTGGACTGGCGACTCGTTTCATACATGATATTATACATGTTTCAATGCCATTCTCCCAAATCTCCCCACCCTCTCCCTCTCCCACAGAGTCCATAAGACTGTTCTATACATCAGTGTCTCTTTTGCTGTCTCGTACACAGGGTTATTGTTACCATCTTCCTAAATTCCATATTATGCGTTAGTGTTTTTGTTTCTGGCTTACTTCACTCTGTGTAATAGGTTCCAGTTTCATCCATCTCATTAGAACTGATTCAAATGTATTCTTTTTAATGGCTGAGTAATACTCCATTGTGTATATGTACCACTGCTTTCTTATCCATTCATCTGCTGATGGGCATCTAGGTTGCTTCCATGTCCTGGCTATTATAAACAGTGCTGCGATGAACATTGGGGTACACGTGTCTCTTTCCCTTCTGGTTTCCTCAGTGTGTATGCCCAGCAGTGGGATTGCTGGATCATAAGGCAGTTCTATTTCCAGTTTTTGAAGGAATCTCCACACTGTTCTCCATAGTGGCTGTACTAGTTTGCATTCCCACCAACAGTGTAAGAGGGTTCCCTTTTCTCCACACCCTCTCCAGCATTTATTGCTTGTAGACTTTTGGATCGCAGCCATTCTGACTGGTGTGAAATGGTACCTCATAGTGGTCTTGATTTGCATTTCTCTGATAATGAGTGATGTTGAGCATCTTTTCATGTGTTTGTTAGCCATCTGTATGTCTTCTTTGGAGAAATGTCTATTTAGTTCTTTGGCCCATTTCTTGATTGGGTCATTTATTTTTCTGGAGTTGAGCTGGAGGAGTTGCTTGTATATTTTTGAGATTAGTTGTTTGTCAGTTGCTTCATTTGCTATTATTTTCTCCCATTCTGAAGGCTGCCTTTTCACCTTGCTAATAGTTTCCTTTGTTATGCAGAAGCTTTTAAGTTTAATTAGGTCCCATTTGTTTATTTTTGCTTTTATTTCCAATATTCTGGGAGGTGGGTCATAGAGGATCCTGCTGTGATGTATGTCGGAGAGTGTTTTGCCTATGTTCTCCTCTAGGAGTTTTTTGTTAGCATGATGGTGGCTTCATAGAACGTATTTGGAATTCCCTCCTATTCAGTCCTTTGGAAGAATTTGTGAAGGATTGGTATAAGTTCTTTGTATGTTGGTTATTAGAATTCCTCAGTGAAGCCATCTATCCTCAAATTCTGTTTGTAGGGACTTGTGGGGATGTTTTTTGTTGTTGTTGTTTTGCTTGTTTTAATTACAGATTTTATTTCACTTCTTACCATCAGTCTGTTCAAATTATCTATTTCTTATAAGTTTTGGTGAGTTATATGTTTCTAGAAAGCTGTCCACTTCTAGGTTGTCAAATTTGTTGGCATATAACTGTATATAGTATAATTTTATGGTATTTGGTATTTCTGCTATATCAGTTGAGATTTCTTTTTTATTTTCTTATTCTGTTTATTTGGGTTTTCTCTCCTTTCTTCTTGATGTGCCTGGACAGAGGTTTGTCAATTTTGTTTACCCTCTTAAGGAACCAGCTCGTGGTTTTATTGATTTTTTTAATATATTTTTAAATTTTCTATTTTATTTACTTCCTCCCTCATCTTTATTATTTCTTTCCTTCTGCTGACCTCAGGGTTTGTTTGTTCTTCTTTGTCTAATTCTTTTAGGTGGAATAATTTTAGGTTATTTCAGATATTTCCTGTTTTTTTTTTTTTTTTTTTTTGAGGAAAGCCTGTATGAACTTCCCTCTAAGAACTGCTTTTGCTGCATCCCATAGACTTTATATACTGTATTTTCATTGTTATTTATCTCAGAGTATTGTTAAATTTAACTTTTTATTTCATCGTTGATTTTTTTTGGGGGGGGTAGGATGTTGTTTAGTCTCCATGTAATTGCTTTTTCTCATTTCTTTTCCATGATTGATTCTGGTTTCATGCCATTTTGGTCATAGGAAATGCTTGAAATAGTTTCTGTACTTAATTTTTTTTTTTTTTTTGAGGTTAGTTTTGTGCCCTAGTATGTGGTCAGTCTTAGAGACTGTTACATGTACATTTGAAAAGAATATGTATTCTGGTTTTGGGGTATATAATATCCTGAAAAATATCAGTTAAGTCTAACTGTTCTAATGTATCATTTAGGATCTCTGTTGCCTTATTGATATTTTGTCCAGAAAATCTGTCCATTGATGTGAGTGGGGTGTTAAAGTCTCCTACTGTTACCATAGTCCCATCAGTTTCTCCCTTTATGTCTATTAGTATCTGTTCTACAGATTTGGGTGCTTCTGTGTTAGGTGCATATATATCAATGTGTGTAAAATCCTCTTTTTGTATTTGTCATTTTACCATTATATAGTGTCTTTCTTTATCTTCGTTATGGTCTTTGTTTTAAAGTCTATCTTGTCTGATATGAGTACTGTTTAACTGTTGCTTTCTTATTTACATTTGCCTGAAATATCTTTTCATCCCCTCACTTTCAATCACCTTTGTGTGCCCCTTTGCCCTAAGGTGGGTCTCTTATGGATAGCATATTGCAGGCTCTTGTTTTTTTCATCTAGTCTCTCACTCTGTCTTTTGACTGCAGCATCCAGTCCATTGATATTTAAGGTAATTATTGACAGATATGTATTTATTGCCATTTCAGACCTTGTTTTCCAGTTGATTCTGTGTCTTCTTTGTTCCTTTTTTCTTTTTATGGTTTGATGATTTCCTTCTGTTTTATTATTGTGTTTTGTTTGGCTTTTTTGAATCTGTTGTATGTCTTTGGATTTCTAGTTGCCTTGTTTCTCAAGTGTATTAATCCATTCCTATATCTGCTTGCTTTATACTGATAATCATATATGCTCAAACACATTATTTTTCAAAGTCTACATTTTCTTACTCTTCTCCACATTTTATAATTTCAGTGTCGTTTTTTACATCTTAATGTTTATCCTTTTGGTCTTCTTGTATTTATCATTGCCTTCACAAACAGGTTGTTTGTTTTTTCAATCTATATTCTGGTTAATTAAAGTGATTTCCACTACGATCTCCTTCCTGTATCTTCTTCCTTCTTTTCTATTTAAAGAAGACATTTCAATATTTCTTTTATGGTAGGTTTAGTATTATTGTCGGAGAAGGCAATGGCACCCCACTCCAGTACTCTTGCCTGGAAAATCCCATGGATGGAGGAGCCTGGTGGGCTGCAGTCCGTGGGGTCGCTAAGAATCGGACACGACTGAGCGACTTCACTTTCACTTTTCACTTTCATGCATTGGAGAAGGAAATGGCAACCCACTCCAGTGTTCTTGCCTGGAGAATCCCAGGGACTGGGGAGCCTGGTGGGCTGCTGTCTATGGGGTCGCACAGAGTCGGACACTTGTAGCCTTTTAGTTTTTTCTTGCTTAGAAATTATTTTTTCTCCTATTCTAAATGATTATCTTGCTTGGTAGAGTATCCTAGGTTGCAGATTCCCTTTAAAAATTTCGAATCTATTTTTCCACTCCCTTCTGGCCTACAGCATTTCTGTAGACAAACCAGCTGATATCCTTGGTGGGGGTGGGGGGTTTCCTTTGTAATATATATTTTTTTTCCCTTGCTGCCTTTAGAATCCTCTTTAACTTTTGCCATTTTTATTATAATATGTGTAAGTCTGTTTGGGTTCATTTGTTTGGGACCCTCTGGGCTTCCTATATCTGGTTATGTTTTTTTCTTTAGGTTTGGAAAGTTTTCAGCTATGATTTCTTCAAATACATTTCCAATCCTGTTTTCTCTTTCTTCTCCTTCTGGAATCCCTATTATGCATATATTGGCATGCTCTATATTATCCCATGCTGCCGTTGCTGCTAAGTCTCTTCAGTTGTGTACGACTCTGTGCGACCTCATGGACGGCAGCCCACCAGGCTCCCCTGTCCCTGGGATTCTCCAGGCAAGAACACTGGAGTGGGTTGCCATTTCCTTCTCCAATGCATGAAAGTGAAAAGTGAAAGTGAAGTCACTCAGTCATATCTGACTCTTAGTGACCCCATGGACTGCAGCCCACCAGGCTCCGCCTTCCATGGGATTTTCCAGGCAAGAGTACTGGAGTGGGGTGCCATTGCCTTCTCCATATTATCCCATAGGTCTCTTATATTGCTTTACTTTTTAAAAAATTGGTGTTCTGTTTTGATTGTATAATTTCCATTAATTCTATCTTCCTGATCACTTATTCTTTCTTCTGTATTTTTCATTCTGCTAGTCATTGCCTTTAGCTGAGCTTTTATCTCAATAAATGAATTTTATTTTTCCTGGCTCCTCCTTACAGTTTCTAGTTCCTTTTTGCCATAATCTGCATTTCTGTTAAAAACCTTTCTTAATTCCTTCCATATTTTCATTACCTCCTTTTTGAACTTGGTGTCCATTAGACTGAAAAGGTCTATTTCATTGTTTGTTCCTTCCAGGGCATTTTTCTTGGGCTTTTAACTGAGAGTGGTTCATGCACTTTTTCATTTTGCTTATGGGTTTGGGAGAAACTATTTATTGTAGTCTTGGGAAGGGCTATTTATATGTAGGAGTGTCCCTGCATAGCTTGTGTGGATTTTATTTATTGTGTGTGTGTGTGTGAGCTATATTTGATTGGGATGCTTATCTCTTTTCTCAGTGTGTTCTGGCTCTTATCATCTTGATAGGGGATGTGCAGGTACATGGCCTGTGTGCATTCCCAAGGAGGTGGAGGCAGAGGTTGACTCCTGGTTGTAGGGGCCCTTGGCAAAGAAAGGCCACACATTCTCCAAGCTAGGTGGGAGCAGCAGGTGGCACTAGGTCATAAGACCCTTGACTGTGATGGAGTTGGGCCATGCCTGCTCCCAAGAAGGCAGGGGCAGTAGTTGGCACGTGGTTTCAGCAATTGTGGCAGTGGTGGGCCACACATGCTTTTGGGTAGGCAGGGGCAGAGGTTGCTGTCTGGCCCTGGGACCCTTAGTGGTGACGGTCCAGACATGTTCCCAGGGAGGCAGGGGCAGCCATTGGTACCTGGTCTCAGGACCCTCCAGAGCAGCAGCAGTCAATGCCTGTGACTGCCTCTGGAGTCAGAGATGACAATGGCAGCTCATACTTGCAACTGGAACTCCCATGGACAGTGCCCTGCTGCCTGAGAGCATGTACTGGAGAAAGAAGCTCCTATGGTGGTCCCTCCCCTCTCCTGGTAGCCACCCCCACAACAAACAAACAAACAAACATAGTGCCTTGCCTCTCTGGTGGGCCCAGGCTTCTTCCTGTACTTTCTTGGTTGTGGGGTTACACACTCTAGCCCCCTTTAGGGTATCTCCATGTGGCTCACCCCTAATCCTCTCCCTTGGTCTGACCTGCAAATCCTGAGCTTCAATGTCCAGTACCGGCTTGCCCCAGTGTAGGAGTGTCACAGACTGGGGAATACTGAGCAATGCAAACCATTTGTGCAGGTCTTCCTCTGTTTTACCCCTGTAAACTGGTCACTGCACTCTCCTCTGAGGCTCTGAGGCTCCCCCTCTGTCCTGTCTAATCTCCCCACCAATGAGGGAATGTCTCAGTGTGTGGAAATGTTTCTTGTTTCACAGCTCCCACTCAGGGGCACGAATCCCATCCCAGTTCCTTTCTCTCTCTCACTCTTTTTATTTTATCCTACTCAGTTATGTGGAGATTTTTCTTCCCCTTTTGGAAATCTGAGGTCTTCTGCCAGCCTTCAATAGATGTTCTGTGAGAATCTTTTCACGTGTAGATGTAATTTTGACATATTTTTGGGAGAAGGTTAGCTCCATGTCCTCTTCCTCCACCAACTTGGTCTGATCCTTCATCTTCATCCATTCATCTGTCCATGGATATTTTGGATATTTCCATGTCTTTACTAATGTAAATAGTGCTGTTATGAATATTAAGATGCATTTATCTTTTTGAATTAGTTTTCTCTCAACATATGCCCAGGAGTAGGATTGCTGGATCATATGGCAGTTCTATTTTCAGGTTTTTAAGGAAACTCTGTACTGTTTTCCATAGTGGCTGCACTAATTTACATTCCCACTAACAGTGTAGGAGGGTTCCCTTTCCTCCACATCCTCTCCAGCATTTGTTATTTGTAGATTTTTAATGATGACCATTCTTACAGATGGTGGTAGTGGTAAAGGACCTGCCTGTACAGCAGGAGATGTAAGAGACATGGGTTCAATTCCTGGACTGGGACTATCCTCTGGAGGAGAGCGTGGCAACCCACTCCAGTATTCTTGCCTGGAGGATTCCATGGACAAAAGAGCCTGGAGGGCTATAGTCCATAGGGTGGCAAAGAGTTGGACACGGCTGAAGCAACTTAGCATGTATGCATGCCTTCTTACAGTTGGAAGGTGATATTCTGATGTAGTTTTGACTTGTATTTCTCCAATAATTAGTGATTTTGAGCATCTTACATGTGTCTGTTGGCCATTTATATGTCTTCTTTGGAGAAATGCCTGTGTCTTCAGCCAACATTTTGATTGAGTTGTTTTTGACATTGAGCTGTATGAACTATTTGTGTATTTTGGAAATTAATCCCTTATCAGTTGCATTGTTTGCAAATACTTTCTCCCAGTCTATATGTTACCTTGTGTTTATGGTTTTCTTTGCTGTGAGAAAGCTTTTAAGCTTTATTAGGTTTCATATGTTTATTTTTGCTTTTATTTCTATTGCCTTGGGTGACTGACGTGAGAAAGCATTATTACAATCTATATCAGACATTGTTTTGCCTATGTCCTCTTCTAGGAGTTTTTTGGTGTCTTGTGTTTTATTTACGTTTAAGCCATTTTGAGTTTGTGTGTGTGGGAGTGTTATAACTTCATTGCTTTATATGCAGCTGTCCATATGTCTCAACACCACTTTCTGAAGAGACTCTTTTCTTCATTGTATAATTTTGCTTCCTTTGTCAAAGATTAATTGACTGCAGTTGTGTTTATTGCTGGGCTCTCTATCCAGCTGCATTGATTCATATGTCTGTGCCAATATCACACTTTTGATTACTGTAGCTTTGTAGTATTGTCTGAAGTCTGGCAGTTGTGCTTCTACCTTTGTTCTTTTTCTCCTGGGTTATTTTGGCAATTCTTGGTCTTTTATGGTTCCATATAAATTTTAGGATTATTTGTTCCAGTTCTGTGAAAAATATCGTGGGTAATTTGATAAAGATGCTTTAAATATATAGATTTCTGGGTAGTAGTATCATTTTAACAATATCAATTCTTCCAGTTCAAGAGCATGGAATATCTTTTGATTTCTCTGAGTATCAATTTCCTTTATCGATGTCTTATAGTTAATATGTCTCAGCATATAACCTTTTCACTTCCTTTGCCAAATTTATTCTAAGTTGTTTTTTGTTTTTGCTTTGTTTTACTTTGTTTTTGCTGGTAATTCCTTAAGTGTAAAGAAATTCAACAGCTTTCTCTACATTAATCTTGTACCCTGCTGCCTTTTGTTGTTGTTCAGTCCTAGGTCATGCCCAACTATTTGCCACTCCATGAACTGCAGCATGCCAAGCTTCCCCTCCTTCACGAACTCCTGGAGTTTGCTCAAATTCATGTCTATTGAGTCAGGGATGCTATCTAACTATCTCATCGTCTGTCATCCTCTTCTTCTCCTGACTTCAGTCTTTCCCAGCCTCAAAGTCTTTTCCAGTGAGTTGGTGCTTCACATCAGGTGGCAAGACTATTGGAGTTTCAGCATCAGCCCTTTCAATGAATACTCAGGGTTGATTTCCTTTAGGATTAACTGGTTTGATCTCCTTGCATTAGAAGGGACTCTCAAGAGTCTTCTCCAGCACCACAGTTCAAATGCAATAATTCTTTGGCACTCCGCCTTTTTTATGGTCCAAATTTTACATCCCTACATGATTACTGGAAAGAAAAGCTATAGCTTTGACTATATGGACCTTTGTCGGCAAAGTGATATCTTTGTTTTTTAAATATGCTGTCTGGCTTTGTCACAGCTTTCCTTACAAGGAGCAAGTGTTTAATTTCATGGCTGTAGTCACCATCCACGATGCTTTTAGAGCCCAAGAAAATAGAGTCTGTTACTGTTTACACTTTTTCCCCTTCTATTTGCCATGAAGTGATAGGACCAGATGCCGTGATCTTAGGTTTCTGAATGTTGAGTTTTAAGCCAGTTTTTTTCACTCTCCTCTTTCATCGTCATCAAGAGGTTCTTTAGTTCCTCTTTACTTTCTGCTGTTAGAGTGGTGTCATCAACATCTGAGGTTGTTGATATTTCTCCTGGCAATCTTGATTCTAGCTTATGATTTATCCAGCCCAGCATTTTGAATGATGCACTCTGAATATAAGTTAAATAAGCAGAGTGATCATATATAGCCTTGATGTATACTCCTTTCCCAATTTGGAACCAGTCAGTTGTTCCACATAATGTTCTAACTGTTGTTTCTTGACCCGCATACAGGTTTCTCAGGAGGCAGGTAAGGTGGTCTGGTATTCCCATTTCTTTAAGAATCTTCCATGGTTTGTTGTGATCCACACAGTCAAAGGCTCTGAAGCAAAAATAGATGTTTTTCTGGAATTCCTTGCTTCCCCTGTGATCCAACAGATGTTAGCAATTTGATCTCTTCTTCCTCTGCCTTTTCTAAACCCAGCTTGTACATCTGGGAGTTCTTGGTAGACTTACTGCTGAAGCCTAGCTTTAAGGATTTTGAGGATAACCTCACTAGCCTGGGGAATGAGTCTGGTAGTTTGAACATTCTTTGGCATGGCCCTTCTTTGGGACTGGAATGAAACTGACCTTTGCCAGTCCTGTAGCCACTGCTGAGTTTTCCAAATTCGCTGACATACTGAGTGCAGCACTTTAACAGCTTCATCTTTTATGATTTAAAAAGCTTAGCTGGATTTTCATCACCTCCACTAGCTTTGTTTGTAGTAATGCTTCCTAAGGCCCACTTGACTACACACTCAAGGATGTCTGGCTCTAGGTGAGTGACCACACCATCATGGTTATCAGAGTCATTTCATGTTTTTATGTATTACTTTGTGAAAAGTATCATAAACCTATTACAGTATGTTATATAGTTGATTGTGTTAGTTGGGTACCTAGGCTAACTTTGTTGGGTTTACAGACTGGACTTACAAACAAGCCCTCAGAACAGAACTCATTTGTATGTAGTAGGCTTAGTGTCTTGAGATATGTTCCCTCTATACCCACTTTGGTAAGCATTTTTATCATGAATAAATGCTGACTTTTATAAATATTTTTTTCTGCATCTGTCAGACACAACTGAGAGACTAAACACTAAGCACATTGAAATGATCATGTGTTTTTTAGTCTTTTCCTGATGATGTATCATATTGACTGATTTGCATATGTTGAACCATCCTTATGAACTTTTGATGAATCCCACTTGGTTGTAGTGTATGATCTTTTGAATGTATTGTTTGATTCAGTTTTCTAATATTTGGTTGAAAACAAGGATATTGGCCTGTAATTTTCTTTTTTGGTGGTATCTTTGTCTGGTTTTGGTATCTTCATGGTGGTGACTTCAGAGAATGTTTGGGGAGTGCTCCTTTCTCTTCAGTCTTCTGGAAGAGTTTGAGAAGGATCAGTATAAATTCTTTGAACATTGGTCAGAATTCCCCATTGAAGCCATCTGATTCTGGACTTCTGTTTGCAGGGAATTTGTGTGTTTTTAATTACAGATTCTATTTCACTTCTAGTGATCTGCTGCTGCTGCTGCTAAGTCCCTTCAGTCGTGTCCGACTCTGTGCGACCCCAGGGATGGCAGCCTACCAGGCTCCCCCATCCCTGGGATTCTCCAGGCAAGAACACTAGAGTAGGTTGCCATTTCCTTCTCCAATGCATGAAAGTGAAAATGAAAGTGAAGTCGCTCAGTCACGTCTGACTCTTAGCGACCCCATGGACTGCAGCCTACCAGGCTTCGCCATCCACAGGATTTTCCAGGCAAGAAAACTAGAGTGGGGTGCCAGATCAATCTGTTCAAATTATCTATTTCTTTTTGATTCAGTTTTGGTGGGCTATATGTTTCTAGAAATTTGTACATTTTTTCTAGATTTCCAATTTGTTGCCATGTAATTGTCCATAGGATTCTCATTTTTGTTTGTTTGTTTGTTTTTTGTATTGCTGTGGTATCAACTGTTATTTCTCTCCTTTGATTTCTTGTTTATTTGGGTCCTCTCTCTTTTCTTCTCGGTGAGCCTGTCCAGAGGTCTCTTGATTTTTTTTTTTTAACTCTTTCAAAGAACCAGCTGTTGGTTTTATTAATTTCTTTTATTATTATTTATTTTTATTTTTATTTTATTTTTAAACTTTACATAATTGTATTGGTTTTGCCAAATATCAAAATGAATCTGCCACAGGTATACATGTGTTCCCCATCCTGAACCCTCCTCCCTCCTCCCTCCCCATACCCTCCCTCTGGGTCGTCCCAGTGCACTAGCCCCAGGCATCCAGTATCATGCATCGGACCTGGACTGGCATCTCGTTTCATACATGATATTTTACATGTTTCAATGCCATTCTCCCAAATCTTCCCACCGTCTCCCTCTCCCATAGAGTCCATAAGACTGTTGTATACATCAGTGTCTCTTTTGCTGTCTCGTACACAGGGTTATTGTTAGCATCTTTCTAAATTCCATATATATGCGTTATTATACTGTATTGGTGTTTTTCCTTCTGGCTTACTTCACTGTGTATAATAGGCTCCAGTTTCATCCACCTCATTAGAACTGATTCAAATGTATTCTTTTTAATGGCTGAGTAATACTCCGTTGTATATATGTACCACCGCTTTCTTATCCATTCATCTGCTGATGGGCATCTAGGTTGCTTCCATGTCCTGGCTATTATAAACAGTGCTGCGATGAACATTGGGGTACACGTGTCTCTTTCCCTTCTGGTTTCCTCAGTGTGTATGCCCAGCAGTGAGATTGCTGGATCATAAGGCAGTTCTATTTCCAGTTTTGTAAGGAAACTCCACACTGTTCTCCATAGTGGCTGTACTAGTTTGCATTCCCACCAACAGTGTAAGAGGGTTCCCTTTTCTCCACACCCTCTCCAGCATTTATTATTTGTAGACTTTTGGATTGCAGCCATTCTTTTTTTTTTTTTTTGCATATATAGTTTTTATTTATTTATTTTTTGCTGTCTTTTTTTTTAAATTTTATTTTATTTTTAAACTTTACATAATTGTATTAGTTTTGCCAAATATCAAAATGAATCCACCACAGGTATACATGTGCTCCCCATCCTGAACCCTCCTCCCTCCCAATACCATCCCTCTGGGTCGTCCCAGTGCACTAGCCCCAAGCATCCAGTATCGTGCATCAAACCTGGACTGGCATCTCGTTTCATACATGATATTTTACATGTTTCAATGCCATTCTCCCAAATCTTCCCACCCTCTCCCTCTCCCACAGATTCCATAAGACTGTTCCATACATCAGTGTCACTTTTGCTGTCTCGTACACAGGGTTATTGTTAGCATCTTTCTAAATTCCATATATATGCGTTAGTATACTGTACTGGTGTTTTTCCTTCTGGCTTACTTCACTCTGTATAATAGGCTCCAGTTTCATCCACCTCATTAGAACTGATTCAAATGTATTCTTTTTAATGGCTGAGTAATACTCCATTGTGTATATGTACCACCGCTTTCTTATCCATTCATCTGCTGATGGACATCTAGGTTGCTTCCATGTCCTGGCTATTATAAACAGTGCTGCGATGAACACTGGGGTACACGTGTCTCTTTCCCTTCTGGTTTCCTCAGTGTATATGCCCAGCAGTGGGATTGCTGGATCATAAGGCAGTTCTATTTCCAGTTTTTGAAGGAATCTCCACACTGTTCTCCATAGTGGCTGTACTAGTTTGCATTCCCACCAACAGTGTAAGAGGGTTCCCTTTTCTCCACACCCTCTCCAGCATTTATTGCTTGTAGACTTTTGGATCGCAGCCATTCTGACTGGTGTGAAATGGTACCTCATAGTGGTCTTGATTTGCATTTCTCTGATAATGAGTGATGTTGAGCATCTTTTCATGTGTTTGTTAGCCCTCTGTATGTCTTCTTTGGAGAAATGTCTATTTAGTTCTTTGGCCCATTTTTTGATTGGGTCATTTATTTTTCTGGAGTTGAGCTGGAGGAGTTGCTTGTATATTTTTGAGATTAGTTGTTTGTCAGTTGCTTCATTTGCTATTATTTTCTCCCATTCTGAAGGCTGTCTTTTCACCTTGCTGATAGTTTCCTTTGATGTGCAGAAGCTTTTAAGGTTAATTAGGTCCCATATGTTTATTTTTGCTTTTATTTCCGATATTCTGGGAGGTGGGTCATAGAGGATCCTGCTGTGATGTATGTCAGAGAGTGTTTTGCCTATGTTCTCCTCTAGGAGTTTTATAGTTTCTGGTCTTATGTTTAGATCTTTAATCCATTTTGAGTTTATTTTTGTGTATGGTGTTAGAAAGTGTTCTAGTTTCATTCTTTTACAAGTGGTTGACCAGTTTCCCCAGCACCGCTTGTTAAAGAGATTGTCTTTAATCCATTGTATATTCTTGCCTCCTTTGTCAAAGATAAGGTGTCCATATGTGCGTGGATTTATCTCTGGGCTTTCTATTTTGTTCCATTGATCTATATTTCTGTCTTTGTGCCAGTACCATACTGTCTTGATAACTGTGGCTTTGTAGTAGAGCCTGAAGTCAGGTAGGTTGATTCCTCCAGTTCCATTCTTCTTTCTCAAGATCGCTTTGGCTATTCGAGGTTTTTTGTTTTTCCATACAAATTGTGAAATTATTTGTTCTAGCTCTGTGAAGAATACTGTTGGTAGCTTGATAGGGATTGCATTGAATCTATAGATTGCTTTGGGTAGTATACTCATTTTCACTATATTGATTCTTCCAATCCATGAACATGGTATATTTCTCCATCTATTAGTGTCCTCTTTGATTTCTTTCACCAGTGTTTTATAGTTTTCTATATATAGGTCTTTAGTTTCTTTAGGTAGATATATTCCTAAGTATTTTATTCTTTCCGTTGCAATGGTGAATGGAATTGTTTCCTTAATTTCTCTTTCTGTTTTCTCATTATTAGTGTATAGGAATGCAAGGGATTTCTGTGTGTTGATTTTATATCCTGCAACTTTACTATAGTCATTGATTAGTTCTAGTAATTTTCTGGTGGAGTCTTTAGGTTTTTCTATGTAGAGGATCATGTCATCTGCAAATAGTGAGAGTTTTACTTCTTCTTTTCCAATTTGGATTCCTTTTATTTCTTTTTCTGCTCTGATTGCTGTGGCCAAAACTTCCAAAACTATGTTGAATAGTAATGGTGAAAGTGGGCACCCTTGTCTTGTTTCTGACTTTAGAGGAAATGCTTTCAATTTTTCACCATTGAGGATAATGTTTGCTGTGGGTTTGTCATATATAGCTTTTATTATGTTGAGGTATGTTCCTTCTATTCCTGCTTTCTGGAGAGTTTTTATCATAAATGGGTGTTGAATTTTGTCAAAGGCTTTCTCTGCATCTATTGAGATAATCATATGGTTTTTATTTTTCAATTTGTTAATGTGGTGTATTACATTGATTGATTTGCGGATATTGAAGAATCCTTGCATCCCTGGGATAAAGCCCACTTGGTCATGGTGTATGATCTTTTTAATGTGTTGTTGGATTCTGGTTGCTAGAATTTTGTTAAGGATTTTTGCATCTATGTTCATCAGTGATATTGGCCTGTAGTTTTCTTTTTTTGTGGGATCTTTGTCAGGTTTTGGTATTAGGGTGATGGTGGCCTCATAGAATGAGTTTGGAAGTTTACCTTCCTCTGGATTGCAGCCATTCTGACTGGTGTGAAATGGTACCTCATAGTGGTTTTGATTTGCATTTCTCTGATAATGAGTGATGTTGAGCATCTTTTCATGTGTTTTTTTCTCCCCTACTCTTTATTGTTTCCTTCCTTTGGCAGACTTCAGTTTTTGCTTGTCCTTTTTCTAATTCTTTTAAGTGGTAGGTTAGGTTTCTTATTTGAGATTTTTCTTGTTTTCTTGAGGAAGGCCTATATCATTATGAACTTTCCTCTTAGGACTGCTTTTGCTGTATTCCATAAATTCTGTATGGTTGTATTTTTATTGCCATTTGTCTCAAAGTATCTTTTAATTTCCCCTTTGATTTCATCATTGACCATTGTGTTTTTTCTTTTTTTGTCTCCATGTAAATAATTTTTTTCTTGTTTCTTTTCTGTGTTTGATTTCTTTTCTCTTTTTTAACTTTTTATTGTATATTGGAGTATAGTTAGTTAGCAATGCTATTAGTTTTAGGTGTACAAGAAAGTTATTCAGTTGTACATATAGATATATATGCTCTTTTTGAAATTATTTTCCCATTTAGTTGTTATATAATATTAAGCAGAGTTCCATGTGCTATGCAGTAGGTTCTTACTGGTTATTCATTTAAAATATGTGTACAGTTCTAGGTTCATGCCACTGTGCTCAGAAAAGAGTCTTGAAATGTTCATCCTCTTAAATTTATTGAGGCTTGTGTTTTGCTCTAGTATGTGGTCTAGCCTAGAGAGTGTTCAATGTGCAATTTAAAAAAATGTGTATTCTGGGATTTTTTTTTTTTTTTCTGTATGTAATGTCCTGAAAATATCAATTAAGTTCAAGTGTTGTGTCATTAAGGATCTTTATTGCTTTATTCTTTTCTTTCTAGAAGATCTATCCATTGATGTGAGTGGGATATTAAAGTCTCCTACAGCTATTGTATTCCTGTCTGTTCTTTCCCCTTCTGTCCATATTTTATATGTTTATTGTTTAGTCTCTAAGTTGGGTCCAACTATTTTGCAAGTTCTTGGACTGTAGCCCACCAAGTACTTCTGTCCATAGGATTTTCCAGGTGAGCATACTGGAATGGGTTGCCATTTCCTTCTCCATTTATATATTTAAGTGCTTTTGTATTGGGTGTGTATATGTTCACAAGTGTAATATCTTCTACATTGATCCTTGTCATTATACGGCGTCCTTCCTTATCTTTCTTTATGGCCTCAATCTTCCAGATGATTTTGCTTTCTTCTTTTTATTTGGCCTTCCCTGGTGTCTCAGCTGGTTAAGGATCCACCTGCAATGCAGGAGACTCCAGTTCAATCCCTGAGCCAGAAAGATCCCCTGCAGAAGGAATAGGCTACCCACTGCAATATTCTTGGGTTTCCTTGGTAGCTCAGAAAGTAAAGAAAAGAATCTGCTTGCAATGCAGGAGACACTTAGTCCATTGACATTTATGGTAAATATTGACAGATAAGTACTTATTGCCATTTTAAATCTTTCAGTGGATTTTGCATTTCTTTTTATCTTTTATGGTTTTCTTTTGTATCATGCTTGAGTTCCCTCTCTCTTTTTGTGTGTGTGAATCTATGCTATGTTTTTCAATTTGTGGTTACCTTGTTTTTCAAGTATGTTAACCCCTTCGTATATCTGCTTGCTTTAGACTGGTAGTCATAAAGGCTCAAACATCTTCTTCAAAAAACAAAAACTTTCATTTTCTTCCTCCCCTCCTCCACATATTTATGATTTTCTGTCATCCTTCATGTTTATTTTTTTGCTGTACATTGTAGTTATCACTTTCACACACAAAAAATTAATCTATATATTGGCTTAAATGATTTGTTTCCCAAATATGATTTCCTGTTTCCTTTAGATTCTTGATTCTCTACTATGTAGATAAGATCTCTCAATATTTCCTTTAGGATGGGTTTAGTATGGCTGTATTCTTTTACTTTGGGGGGAATTCTTTACCTCTCCTTCTATCCTAAGTGATAATGCTGGGTGAAGTATCCGAGGTTTCAGATTTTTCTCTTACAGGACTTTGAATATATTTTGCCACTCCCTCTGGCCTGCAACTTTTCTGTAGAGAAAATAGCCTTATTGGGTTCACTTTGTAATTAACTGTTTTTGTTTTTTTTCTTTCTGCCTTTAGGATCCTCTATTTCTATTTTTTCCCATGTAAATTATAATATGTGTTGATGTAGGTCTTTTATGTTCATCTTGTTTCAGACCTTCTCTGATTCCCAAACCTGGTTACCTACTTTAGGTGTGTGAATTTAATTTCTTCAGATATATTTTTGATCCCCTTTTCTTTCTTTTTACTCTCCTTCTGGGATCCCAATTATGTGTAAATAGGCTCATTTTATACTCCATAGGTCTCATATATTGCTTTCACTTTGGTTTGTCTTTCTGTCTACTGTTCTTACTGGGTGAGTTACATTCTTCTAGATCATTTATTCATTCTTCTGTAGTATTTAGTTGATGTTTATTGCCTTCAGCTCAGCTTTCATCTTGGCAAAGGAATTTTTAATTTTAATTGACTCTGTAATTTCTAGTTCCTTATTACAATGATCTGCATTTCTATATATGGCCTTTCTGAATTCCTTCAGCACTTTTATTACCTTCTGTTTGAACTCAGGATCTAGTAGACTGGAAAGGGCTTTTATTGTGTGTTCTTTCAGGGTATTTCTCTTGGTCTTTTAATTGGGAGTGGTTTTCTGCTTCTTCATTTTACTGATATTCCTCAGACTCTGTGAATTTATAGGAAATACTTATCTGCTGTGGCCTTGAAGTGTTGTTTTTATGTGGGAATATCCTTCTTTAACATTTTTGAGTCTAATATTTTTGGTGTGAGGGATGTTTTTAGTATTGTTGCCTGCCACACTTTTTCTGTTTCCATATGTAAAAGGATAAGGAGCATTGGAATTTCTAAAACATTTTTAAGATTAATACAGTCAATTATTGAAGTGAGGAGTCAAGCCACTGCCCAGAAAATTTTGATTTATGGTATATCAAGTATACCTAGAATATATACCTTTTACATAACATTACATTACTAAGGACAAATACCAAAACATAAAAAAGAGAGTCCATGAACAGTAATAGCTGGTTGTAATCTTCATGAAGGTGAAGGTGAAGTCGCTCAGTCATGTCCAACTCTTTGCGACCCCATGGACTGTAGCCTACCAGGCTTCTCTGTCCATGGGATTCTCCAGGCAAGAATACTGGAGTGGGTTACCATTTCCTTCTCCAGGGGATCTTCCCGACCCAGGGATTGAACCCAGGTCTCCTGCACTGGAGGCAGACGCTTTAACCTCCAAGCCACCATGGAAGCTTGAGGAATCTTCATGAGGGCTGGGCCCTTCCTGTTTTTTACTACAGTGTATCTAGTGCCTAGAACAGCTCCTAACACAGAATAGAAACTCAATAAATATTTGTTGAAGAGAAAAGCAAAAGAGAATGGTTCATAGCCATAGGCATAGCACAAACTTCCTGACACCAGTAAGAACAGGTGACTAGATACACACATGACTTCTAAGAACACAGGCAGGAAAGATCCAGACGCCTGTTATCTTGCCCATGATATCTACAAGGTATGGTATCAAATAGAACATAAATTTTCTAGGAATCCTCTTTTTTGGAATTCTTTTTTTTTTTTTTTACTGAACCACTACACAACATACAACTTAGTCCAAACAGAATATTCTGTCATTTCTCCAGGCAAATATTCTTAGGAGGAAGGGTAACACAAATAAACTTTTCTTCTAACTATCCAGAGGTCATCATTTTATCAGAAAGATCTCACACTTCTACTGAGACTTTGTCTCAGCCTCCTTTATGTAGTTACTATTTATTACAAACTTATATTCAGGAACAACTCTTGAAATCTTATGTGATAATTCATAGAATCCTCTTAGCAAAATATAAAGTGCCTGTTATTGCCAGTCTCTCAACTGTAAAATGGAAGATGCTTAGAAAAATTTAACTGAGTATCTGCTATAGGCAAGTCACTATTGTAGAGGATGCTAAAATAAAAATGAATGATAGCTGGTCTCTCCCCTTGAAGCATTTCTATTTTATTGGGGTAGACAGACATATACAAACAAAGATACTATAGTATAATTAGGAAAGTGCTGTAGTTGCATGTTCATAGCATAGTGATTAACACAATTTTTTAAAAATTGGAGTATAATTTCTTCACAATTTTGTATTTGTTTCTGCTAAACAACAAAGTGAAGTGAAGTGAGGTTGCTCAGTTGTGTCCTACTCTTTGCGACCCCATGGATTGTAGCCCACCACACTCCTCCATCCATGGGGTTTTCCAGGCAAGAGTACTGGAGTGGGTTGCCATTTCCTTCTCCAGGGGATCTTCCTGACCCAGGAATCAAACCTGGGTCTACCGCATTGTAGGCAGACTCTTTACTGTCTGAGCCACCAGGGAAGTCAAACAACAAAGTGATTCAGCTATACGTATACATATATTCCCCTCCCCCTAGGAACTTCCACCAGCACCAAGCCCTCCATCACACCCATCTAAGTCACCACGGAGCAGAAAGATGAGTCCCCTATGCTATACGGCAGGTTCCCACTAGCTAGCTATTTCACATCCGGCAGTGTTTATATGTCAGTCCTAACCTCCCAATTCATCCCACTCCTCTTCCCCCTCCTCCTGTCCACCCTTATGTCCTCTATGTCTGCATTTCTATTCCTGCCCTGCAAATACATTAATCTGTTCCAGTTTTCTAGATTCCACATATATGTATTAATATACAATATTTGTTTTTCTCTTTTTTTAAATAAATTTATTTATTTTAATTGGAGGCTAATTACTTTACAATATTGTATTTGTTTTGCTATACATTGACATGAATCCACCACAGGTGTACATGTGTTCCCCATCCTGAACCCCCCTCCCACCTCCCTCCCCATGACTTCACTCTGTCTGACAGACTGTAGGTCCATGAGGTACATGAAAAGATGATCAATATTACTAATTATTAAAAAAATGCAGATCAACTACAATGAGATATCACCTCATACTTGTCAGAATGGCCAACAAAAAATCTGTTGACAAATGTTGAAAGGGTGTGAATAGGAAGGAAACCCTCTTGGACTGTTGGTGGGAATGTAAATTGGTACAGCCACTATGGAGGACAGTATGGCGGTTCCTTAAAAAAGTAAAAATAGAACTACTGTAGCTTTGATTCCAGGTTGCTCTGGTTCCACACTTTGTTCTGCCATTACATATCTGTGTAATTTGGGGAACTTTTAAACTGTTCTATGCCTTATTTTCCTCATACAGTTAATCAAACTGATATTTACCTGCAATAGTTGTCATGTGAAATTTATGTAAATGACACATGTAAATGGCTATCCCATATTAATTTCTTAATAATTAAATGATAATTATTGCTACCAATACATTTATTATTATGAAAATAATTACATACTAGTGAATTAGAGCAGATATCATGAGGAAGATGCATTTGAGATGACTGTTTAAGTAGGTTCTGTCTCAACATTGTAGCAAAAGATACCTAACCTGGACTGTTGGAACAGCATGTGTAATGATTATCAAATTGAGTTTCTTAAAAAATACTGCCCTCCAAATCAGAAAGATGGACACTTTCTCTTCCTGTTGACCACAACAAGACCAGTGGTCCTCAGTGGAGGATGAATTATAGTTTGGATCATTGATCATGCTGGGATTCCTTGTCAGTTTGACTTTTAAGATTTGCCAGGTATTAGGAGAGCTTATTTATAGAAAGCAGATGGCTTTTTGTCATTTAATTCACTGAAATTTACTTAGTATGAAGAAGGGAGAAACCAAGCTGGCTCCATGATAAAAGCTCCCTAAATACATTAGCTCATTGAGTGGGCTGCAGAGGGACAAATAGAAAACTGCTTTTAAAATGAATTAGCTTTCTTTTATGTTTTCAAAGAGATAAGACCAAAGTCCTCTGCAGTGAATGATAATATGAGTAGAAGCAATTTCAGAGTTTGCTTTATCAAATGCTGAATCCTCTCTCATCCCATTGACCATAGTGCTGCCTTCCTTATGAAGTACCCTCACTGCCTAAAACAGGAAGTTCAAAAAGCAGTTGCCTGATTTCAAGCCCTTGATCTATTCCACTCCAATTCTCAGATCTCTGCCTTGTTTGTCAACTTTTTATTTTTTGTAAACGATCAAAACTAACTGGCTGCCCTTGTGCTGGTATTATTAATACAAAGTACTGTTTGCTTTCTTTTGCAATAACACATGTTCTGTGTCATTTTAAAAGGTGCCCCTAGTTATTCATTCAACTATTATGTTTTCATTCAAATTTTATTACCTCCCTTTCTTGTCTTTTTTTCTCCTACCTGTCCAGTACCCAGTGGGCACTATTCAAGAGCAACAGAAAATGTGAACTTTGGAGCCAATAGTTTTTTGTCCTAACTGTAGTTTTTTTTTTAACTTATGAATCTTACAAAAGTGTATTTTTCTCTGTAATTATCTAATCTATAAATAAACCTATATACCTCATGGAAAGTAAACATGTCAAAAGTGGCTGGAAATATACTTACTACTATTATTGCTATTTTCGATCAGCAATCATTGATAAAACCTACCTAGTTATTAGCTATGCAGATGATACCACCCTTATGGCAGAAAGTGAAGAAGAACTGAAAAGCCTCTTGATGAAAGTGAAAGAGGAGAGTGAAAAACTTGGCTTAAATTAGCTCAACATTCAGAAAACTAAGATCATGGCATCTGGTCCCGTCACTTCATGGCAAATAGATGGAGAAACAGTGGCAGACTTTCTTTTTTGGGGCTCCAAAATCACTGAAAATGGTGACTGCAACCATGAAATTAAAAGATGCTTACTCCTTGGAAGGAAAGTTATGACCAACCTACACAGCATATTAAAAAGCAGAGATATTACTTTTCCAACAAAGGTCCATCTAGTCAAGGCTATGGTTTTTCCAGTGGTCATGTATGGATGTGAGAGTTGGACTATAAAGAAAGCTGAACACCGAAGAATTGATGCTTTTGAACTGTGGTGTTGGAGAAGACTCTTGAGAGTCCCTTGGACTTCAAGGAGATCCAACCAGTCCATCCTAAAGGAGATCAGTCCTGGGTATTCATGGGAAGGACTGATGCTGAAGCTGAAACTCCAATACTTTGGCCACCTGATGTGAAGAGCTGACTCATGTGAAAAGACCCTGAAGCTGGGAAAGATTGAAAGTGGGAGGAGAAGGGGACGACAGAGGATGAGATGGTTGGATGGCATCACTGACTCAATGGACATGAGTTTGAGTAATCTCTGGGAGTTGATGATGGACAGGGAGGCCTGGCGTGCTGCAGTCCATGGGGTCACAAAGAGTTGGACACGACTGAGTGACTGAACTGAACTAGTTATTACCACTGTTAGGTACCAAGGATAAAAAGACAGAAAACGCATGGTATCTTCCCTGAAGGAGCTTACTACATGAGTTCAGAAGAACTTAGAGTATCATTGTGTGCATGCGTGGTCACTCACTCAGTAGTGTCCGACTCGTTGCAACTGACTCCATGAACTGTAGCCTGCCAGGCTCCTCTGCTCATGGTATTTCCCAGGCAAGAATACTAGAGTGAGTTGTCATTTCTTTCTCCAGTGGATCTTTCTGACCCAAGGATCAAACGTGGATCTCCTGCAGTGCAGGCAGGTTCTTTACCTGAGAATCCCTAGACTATCATTATTTGAGGAGGAGAAAAGATGTTTGAGTGAAAGATAATGTTTTAATTCTTTGACAATAAGCAACTTTTGAGCACTTCTATTTGCAAGGGAGGTTGATTATATCTTAATCTACATGCACTTGAGATGACCTGGAACTGCTTGTTTGGAAACCCACACTGAACTATGAGACAGAACAAAAGACCACAGTGATGATCATTGGCAGTGTCTCAGGATGAATGAGTAGAAGAATCGCCTCATGAGTTGGTCTACGATTAATACCATGAGGAAAATTAAGATGCCTCACAGTTGCTCACCTTCAAAATTTTATAGTACCAAACAGTATGCTCTTAAATGAGGTACCTAGAATAGTCATAAAGCCCAAAAGTACATTGGCAGATGCCAGGAGCTTGGAGTAGGGAGGGAGATGAGGAGTTAGTGTTTAATGGGGACAGACTTTCAGTTTAGAAAGGTGAACAATTTGGGAGATGGATGATGATGACATTTGTACAACAATGTGAATGTACTTAGTGCCACTGAATTATATAGTTAAATGTAGTTATAATAGGATGTTTTATATGACTTTTACCACCAAAAAAAAAAAAACCTATAGTACTTCCATAGAAAAAGAATAAGTTTCTTATAGGATAAGTTAAGACTTCTTGCACAAAGATCTGGGAAATCAGTCACTTTGTCCCATTGTTCCCCACAAGAAATGGCCAAGAGTGCATTACCTTTGCTCTCTCCCGTGTTCATTCCTGCCTCCTTTCTTTTATAGGTTTTTGATTTCTAGTATCCATCTTTCACACCAATCTCCAGCTCAGCACTTGCTTCTAGAGAAACCAATATGTGACAGTGGAATTTAAACATGGGAAAATATGGTCATTTATTTGATACAGGATAAACCTTTCCAAGTTCATTTCTGCAGGTGCTGCAAAGGGTACTTACAACAAGCATGTCTGTGGTAATATCAGTGCTAAAAGGATGGCAGAGCAGAAATACATATTTTAAATAATTTTGTTCAGATTGGAAGAGGCCAAGGTCAGTCTGAAAGTAATAGCCTGCATAGGCTCATTGATATTAAGGTGGGTCTGCTGTTTTGAAAAAGCTGCCTTCCACCCTGTTTCAAAAAGTCCGTTAACAACAATACTGGTGATAGATACTAAGCACCATGAATGTACTAAATACCACTGAATTATACAGTTTAAAAATTATTTAAATGGTAAAATGTATGTTTATATCAAAATTTTAAATTATGAATAGAGCTGGAGGAGCTCAGAGAAAGGGGCAGAAAGAGATCATTTGGAAATTGGTTTAGAATAGAAATTTGCCACAGCCTTGTTGTATAGGGGAACTGGACAATGATAAATGAGAAAGAAGACAGAATTGTAATGACAGTACTGGTAGTCCACCTGTCCTTCACTCTAGGAGTTCTAGACCTTTAGATGAACCTAAGAATCACCCTGGGAGATTTGGAAAGGGAAAAAAAAAAGAGCCTGTGCTCTTAGGCTTAGGATATAGCTCCAAAGCAATAAATCAGAATCTCTGAAGGTAGATCCCAGATAATCCATTATGTAATCAATCTTGAGAAACTCTGTTCTACTTCATTTACTAGTGAATGCATTTTCATCTCAGTGTGTCCTGTTAAATATGGTATTCTTAATTTGGAGGTGATGTGAGAGTAACCTCAAAATCTCTCATTTCCAAAATTCTGACATTACCCTCTTGTTCCCTAACTCTAAAAGGGAATGGGAAAGAAAAAGCCTTTCATGCATGAGAAGCACCTTCCCAGGTGATAGTAGGTGAATGAAAATGTTATCCATGTCCAGCTTTGCCAGCAACAACCTGTGGCTAAAACCCTGAAATATACATATCTGCTTCTCAACACATCTATTTTACTATGAATCCTGTGGTAGACCTCAGACTGGTTTTCTTCCTTGCAGCCTATTTTTCCATCAATGAGATCAGATCAGATCAGTCACTCAGTCGTGTCCGACTCTTTGCGACCCCATGAATCACAGCATGCCAGGCCTCCCTGTCCAGCACCAACTCCCGGAGTTCACTCAGATTCACGTCCATTGAGTCAGTGATGCCATCCAGCCATCTCATCCTCTGTTGTCCCCTTCTCCTCCTACCCCCAATCCCTCCCAGCATCAGTGTCTTTTCCAGTGAGTCAAGTCTTTGCATGAGGTGGCTAAAGTACTGGAGTTTCAGCTTCAGCATCATTCCTTCCAAAGAAATCCCAGGGCTGATCTCCTTCAGAATGGACTAGTTGGATCTCCTTGCAGTCCAAGGGACTCTCAAGAGTCTTCTCCAACACCACAGTTCAAAGGCATCAATTCTTTGGCGCTCAGCCTTCTTCACAGTCCAACTCTCACATCCATACATGACCACAGGAAAAACCATAGCCTTGACTAGACGAACCTTTGTTAGTAAAGTAATGTCTCTGCTTTTGAATATGCTATCTAGGTTGGTCATAACTTTCCTTCCAAGGAGTAAGCGTCTTTTAACTTCATGGCTGCAGTCACCATCTGTAGTGATTTTGGAGCCCAGAAAAATAAAGTCTGACACTGTTTGCACTGTTTCCCCATCTATTTCCCATGAAGTAGTGGGACTGGATGCCATGATCTTTGTTTTCTGAATGTTGAGCTTTAAGCCAACTTTTTCACTCTCCACTTTCACTTTCATCAAGAGGCTTTTGAGTTCCTCTTCACTTTCTGCCATAAGGGTGGCATCATCTGCATGTCTGAGGTTAGTGATATTTCTCCTGGCAATCTTGATTCCAGCTTGTGTTTCTTCCAGTCCAGCGTTTCTCATGATGTACTCTGCATATAAGTTAAATAAACAGGGTGACAATATACAGCCTTGACATACTCCTTTTCCTATTTGGAACCAGTCTGTTGTTCCATGTCCAGTTCTAACTGTTGCTTCCTGACCCGCATACAAATTTCTCTAGAGGCAGATCAGGTGGTCTGGTATTCCCATCTCCTGAAGAATTTCCCACAGTTTATTGTGATCCACACAGTCAAGGGCTTTGGCATAGTCAATAAAGCAGAAATAGATGGTTTTCTGGAACTCTCTTGCTTTTTCCATGATCCAGCAGATGTTGGCAATATGATCTCTGGTTCCTCTACCTTTTCTAAAACCAGCTTGAGCATCAGGAAGTTCACATATTACTGAAGCCTAGCTTGGAGAATTTTGAGCATTACTTTACTAGCCTGTGAGATGAGTGCAATTGTGCAGTAGTTTGAGCATTCTTTGGCATTGCCTTTGGGATTGGAATGAAAACTGACCTTTTCCAGTCCTGTGGCCACTGCTGAGTTTTCCATATTGGCTGGCATATTGAGTGCAGCATTTTCACAGAATCATTTTTCAGGATTTGAAACAGCTCAACTGGAATTCCATCACCTCCACTAGCTTTGTTCTTAGTGAAGCTTTCTAAGGCCCACTTGACTTCACATTCCAGGATGTCTGGCTCTAGGTCAGTGATCACACCATCGTGATTATCTGGGTCATGAAGATCTTTTTTGTACAGTTCTTCTGTGTATTCTTGCCATCTCTTCTTAATATCTTCTGCTTCTGTTAGGTCCATACCATTTCTGTCCTTTATCGAGCTCATCTTTGCATGAAATGTTCCTTTGGTATCTCTGATTTTCTTGAAGAGATCCCTAGTCTTTCCCATTCTGTTGTTTTCCTCTATTTCTTTGCATTGATCGCTGAAGAAGGCTTTCTTGTCTCTTCTTGCTATTCTTTAGAACTCTACATTCAGATGTTTATATCTTTCCTTTTCTCCTTTGCTTTTCACTTCTCTTCTTTTCACAGCTATTTGTAAGGCGTCCCCAGACAGCCATTTTGCTTTTTTGTATTTCTTTTCTATGGGAATGGTCTTGATCCCTGTCTCCTATACAACGTCACTAACCTCATTCCATAGTTCATCAGGCACTCTATCTATCAGATCTAGGCCCTTAAATCTATTTCTCACTTCCACTGTATAATCATAAGGGATTTGATTTAGGTCATACCTGAATGGTCTAATACCAGTCACAACTCCAAGAGCCAATTCTGTTTGTCATTCTCTTTCTCAAAACTTTTCAGTGGTCCCTTTTCCATCCTTTTTAAATAAGTAGCTAGATAACCTTAGATGAGCTCCACCCACCCATCTCTTCACCTTTGAGAACTGCCATATGTCTTTCTCATCTAGTCTCACTGGACCTCTCATTTCTTGTTAATACTTCTCCTGTTCCCTCCTCTATCTCTTTCATATCAAGAATGTGACCTGTGCTATTGAATTTGATTAGAATGTTCTTGCCTTTTCTTATTTGGTGATCCCCACTCTTTCTTCAGGTCTTGGATTAAATGTCCTTTCTCAGGTAAGTCTTCCTGGCATGCTGTATCATTAACAATAAACAAACAAATGAGGCAGCAGGCATGGTTCAGATATGTTCATGGCAAAGAAAGATTTTTTTTTTCTTCCCCACTGGCCCCTCAAGTTCTAAGAGAGTATAATAATACCTATTCTACTCAACACTTTATCATGAGGGCTTAATATTATGTCTGGTGCTTTGATAAATCTGTTTCTTAATGATGGAGTGATTGACTGATCTTAGTTTCTGAAGCAAAATAACTCAAAAGGAACAGTGATTTCAAGGTAACCCAAGTTTTTGAACCCCTTTTATTCCCAGAACAATTTCTCTACATTCTTAAATTAGATGGAAAATATCTTGACAATGCCTGAGTCTGAGATTAGTCACAAGAGGATTAGATCTTTAACCAACATGATGATAGTTTAGGGGGTGGATGATTATAGCCTAGCACATCACAAGAGGACTCGGGAGACTGAACACAGATTGGGCATTCCAACAGTTGTTGAAGCAAATGAAACACCTCCTCGTCAATCTTGATAAAGTTCAGTATAAGAAATAAGAGTGAGTATCATTAACCCAATAGGTAGCACATGTATACCTCCATTTTCTCTAGAGCCTAAGAATATAAATAGTTGAAAGACGATGCAGAGAAATTAACTGATCCAGAATACAGTAACATATCATTATCTGCCACCAGATATCATCAGCATCTCAGCATCTTTCATGACTCTTTTTTTCCCCTTTCTTTGCTCCTACAGATATAATGAACTGAATCCTCACTTTTCCTAGACTCATTAGATCTACATTTTTAAAGCAATTTTAACTGGTGCTAAAGGCCAAAAAGCTGAATAATAGAGAGAAATTCACCAATTACTTGAATAAAATTACACAACCCTTCCAAGTTTATAAAGAAGGAATAAACTGAGCAGCTGGAGAGGAAGTGAATGTCATCATCCCAAGTTCTACTCTTCAAGTGTGTTCAGTCTTTGTAAATTTCCCATAAACGTAGTTGTCTACTCCTCACTTACCTTCAGGTCATTGCATGAGTATACTTTCAGATACCTCATATGCCTAGCCAAAAGAAAGATCACAGAAGATCAGAACCCAAATTCAGTTACTTTATTATAGGTGAAGGGGGGCTTTCTCTATGCTGCAGTTTCATTCAAGGATTAGAAAAGTACAACCCACAGGCCAAATCTGCAGGCAGCCAGCTTTTGTGAAATAAAAGTTTATTGTAACATGTTCATGGCATTTGATTACTATTGTCCATTGCTTCATTCACTGCAAAGGACAAGTCTCATGGCAGAGATGTATACCATAAAGCAGGTGACCCCAACCTCCAGGCCAAGGACCAGAGTTACTTTCTATAGCATTAGATTAGAAATAAAGTGTACAGTAAATGTAATGTTCTTGAATCATCCCAAAACAATCACCCCCAACCCTGGTCTGTGGAAAAGTTGTCTCTCTGCAGTCAGTCCTTGGTGCCAAAAAAGTTGGGGATGAGTGCCATAAAACAGCCTAAAACAACTGATTCTTCGCAGAAAATGCTTGCTGCCCCCTGCATGTTAATCAGGTCCTGATATATCACCAGTTGTTCTCAGAAATGGGAGGTTAAGGTAATAAGGATGTCTGTTTCCTGAGACCAGTATTAAGAAACAGTAGTATAGGTAATAATAAATAGGCAAGAGATTGCAAAATAACATTGAATTGTCAGGTTGGAAGTTGGCATCATCTTCAAAGTTAGCAATTAAAAACAACAGTATTTCAGATTAGTATTTCAGTTTGAAGAAGAGAGTTTCAGATTGATCGGGGTGTCAGTTGGAAAACGCAGAAACTTTTAGAAGCTCATAAAAGAGCAGAGTTCACATCTTATGCCTTTCTGAAATCTCAGTACAGAAAAAACATTTTTTATCAGATAATTAATGAGTGCCCAATGGTTTAAAAAATGTACTAGACCACTGAGTAGTATAATAAAAGACTTAAAAACTTAGAAATAGTTCAGTCATTATCTTTTAAATAAAATGAAAAAATATATACATATCATTTATAATGGAGTACACTTAATATCATTTAATAGTCACTTAATAGGTAAGTAATAGGTAAGTAACTTTAATAGGTTACTTAATCAGATAGTGACCCAGTATCATTGTTCGTAAGACAGAGATGATAAAGGTCATTAAGGTTGTAAGAATTAAAGGAGCTATTATATTTAAAACTCAAAAACACTTTTTGGCATAAATACTTAAACACAATAATCTTGTGAAGAGATGCATTCAGATCTGTTACAATGTTTGTAATCTTACTAATGTTCATATTCTCAATTACTCCAACTTGTCCTAAGAAAGCAATTGGTGGCTGATAAAGGGAGACTATTGGTCTTACCTGTTGGAGATATTTTATTTTCTTTATTCTGTTTGTCTTATGAAAAGAACAAGATACCTTTATTTAGCATCTGCTTTTCATTAATTTCTTCCTTGTTCATGCCTTGACCTTTTCTCTACTCTGAGTTGTGTTCAGTCAAATTTCTTCTTTCTCTACCCTATCTTGTTTTCCACAATACCAAAATTTAGATGTCACTCCTTAAAAGCGAGTCTGAATACTGTGACCACACTTCATAAACTAAAAGCACTGGCCAAATATTTTTATTATTGCTTTCAGTCAATGAGAAAGTTCCTTGCATCTTGTCACCTATCTAATACCACACCCTGAGAGAGATTTGTTGTGTTAGAAATTGAGCTTGTCTCAACTTAGTCTTCTGTTTTCTGATTTTATGACTTTCCAATATTGTGTGTTATTAGAAATCTGATCATTACTGTAGCTAAATAATGGAGAATGATTTACTTTCCATAGCATTTATAAATATTAAATAAGTTTTCACAGGCAGGGTAAAGCTAGACTTTGAGCTTGAGGTCAGAGACCATATTTTATTCATTTTTGCCACTTAACTTACTTCCTCATATCTAGCCATTCAGTTCAGTTCAGTCGCTCAATCATGTCAGACTCTTTGCGACCCCATGGACTGCAGCACACCAGGCCTCCCTGTCCATCACCAACTCCCAGAGATTACCCAAACTCATGTTCATTGAGTCAGTGATGCCATCCAGCAATCTCATCCTCTCTTGTCCTCTTCTTCTCCCACCTTCAATCCTTCTCAGCATCAGGGTCTTTTCAAATGAGTCAGCTGTTTGCATCAGGTGGCCAAAGTATTGGAGTTTCAGCATCAGTGCTCCCAATGAACACCCAAGACTGATCTCCTTTAGGATGGACTGGTTGGATCTCCTTGCAGTCCAAGGGACTCTCAAAAGTCTTCTCCAACACTACAGTTCAAAAGCATCAATTCTTCAGCGCTCAGCTTTCTTCACAGTCCAACTCTCCCATCCATACATGACCACTGGGAAAACCATAGCCTTGACTAGATGGACTTTGTTGGCAAAGTAATGTCTCTGCTTTTTAATATGCTATCAAGGTTGGTCATAACTTTCCTTCCAAGGAGTAAGCGTCTTTTAAATTCATGGCAGCAATCACCATCTGCAGTGATCTGGAGCCCAAAAAAGTAAAGTCTGCCACTGTTTCCCCATCTATTGCCATGAAATGATGGGGCTGGATGCCATTTATTATTCAAAACTCTACTACATAAGGACTTGCAGAATAAAAAAAAAAAGTTTCTCATAGACATCCTCATGATTTCACTTTCAATGACAGGTAGTTACACTGAATGAATGGTTATTATAACCTGTCTTGATGATCATATACTTTATATTTAATCATGAAACTTTCATTCCACTAATATGGTAGACTTTACTATGTGTGATTACTTAAATTTTAATTAACACATAAAATTTAAAAATTTTGTCCCTTGCTCACTTGCAGCCACACTTTAAATAATCATAGTGACATAGGGTTAGTGACTGCCGTACCAGAGAGCAAAGTACTGCAAAAACTTAACAGAAATTGCTGGGATAACTATTTATTCCCTGGTATTTAATGACAAGTTTTCCAGTTCATCAGTTGGGATATATGGGCAGATATAATACAATTGGGATGCTGTGATAGATTAGAAAATATCTGAGTTGGTGTTGTGTGCCCCAGGACCTGGGGGGGGGGGGTGGTGGGCTGGGGAAAGGCAGTGACTTCATTAGAGCCTGAGTCTGACTTATCTGATGGTATTGGAGGGTCTACTGTGGAGGTGGGGGCAGGGGGCGGCTATGGCTTACTGAGGGGACAAAGACATTGCTGGTGGTAACTCTGGGGAATACTCATTGGCATGAGCCCTCCTGGAAGCTGCCATTTTCTCACCAGGACATGTCCCCACTCAACAGTGCCACCAGAACAGCTTTGAAACAAATGCTAAAGGAGCTTCTCTAAGTAGAAAACAAAAGGCCACAACTAGAAACAAGAAAATTACAAATGGAAAAGCTCACCAGTAAAGGCAGAAATCACCCACAAACAAATATGATATCGAAAGCAGCAGCAGTTATGAGGAGAGTATAAAATGCAAGGTATTGAAAATATATTTGAAATTAAAGACTGGCAACTTAAAACAATCTTATTTGTATATAGACTGTTATATAAAAACCTCAGAGTAACCACAAACTGAAAATCTACAATAGGTACACACATAAAAAGGAATTAAAAAAAAAAAAAAAACTCGCCAAAGTTGGGCAACAAATCACAGGAGGACAAAACAGGAAATGAAGAGAAAAGACATACAAAACAAATCAATAACATTTAACAAAATGGCTGTAAAAACAAACCATTGATCATTACCTTAAAGATTAACAAATCAAATGCTCCAACCTAAAGACATAGACTGGCTCAGTAAATTTTAAAAAAAAAGTATGTATTCTGTCTACAAGAGACCCACTTCAGATGTAGGGACACATACAGAATGAATATGAGGGGATGGAAAAGGGTATACCATACAAATCAAAAGAAAGCTGAAGTAGCAGTACATATATCAGAAAAAAATAGACCTTAAAGAGTGTTACATGAGACAAAGAAGGACACTGCATAATTATCATCAATCCAAAAACATGTAACATGTGTGCATCCAACGTAGGAGCACCTTAATATATTAGGCAAATTCTAACAGCCATAAAAGGGGAAATCGATGGTAACACAATATTGGGGGGTGGGGGTGGGGGGACTTTGACGCCCTACTTTCATCAGTGGACAGATCATCCAGAAAAATCAGTAAGGAAACATAGGTCTTAAATGACACATTAGACTAGATGCACTTAATTGATATTTATAGAGCATTCCATCAAATAGTAGCAAAATCCATGTACTTCTCATACTTCTCAAGTGCACACAGAACATTCTGCAGGATTGATCACGTGCTGGGCCACAAAGTGAGCCTTGGTAAATTAAAGAAAATTGAAATCATATCAAGAATCTTTTCCAACCACAATGTTATGAGATTAGAAATCAATTACAGGAAAAAAAAAAAAAAAAGCTGTAAACACACACACACAGATGTGGAGCCTAAACAATAAGCTACCAAGCAACCCATGGATCACTGACGATATCCAAGAGAAAATAAATATCTAGTGACAAATGAAAATAAAAGCACGATAATCTAAACCTGTGGGGTCAACAAGATTAGTTCTAAAAGGGAAATATATGGCAAAAAAAAATCTTAGGAAATAAGTAAATCCCCAAATAAACATCCTAACTACACCTAGAACAACTAGAGAAAGAACAAACAAAACCCAGAGTTAACAGAAAGAGCATAAAAATCAGAGTAGAAATCACTGAAATAGAGATGAAGAAAACAATAGCAAAGATCAATGAAACTAAAAGCTGGTTCATTGACAAGATTGTTAAACCTTAAGCCAGACTCATCAAGAAAAAAAGGGGGGGGGGGGTTGCTCAATAAAATTAGAAATTAAAAAGGTGAAGTTTCAGGTGATACCACAGGAATTATTATTATTTAGTCACTTCAGTCGTGTCCGACTCTTTGTGACCCCACACACTGCAGCCCACCAGGCTCCTCTGTCTGTGGGACTCTCCAGGCAAGAATACTGGAGTGGGTTGTCATTTCCTTCTCAAATACAAAGGATCATAAGAGACTACTACAAGCAACAATATGCCAATAAAGTTGGGACAAAGTTCCCAAGCTGGGACAACTTGGGAAAAATTCTTAGAAAGACACAACCTCCCAAGACAGAACCAGGAAGAAATAGGAAATATGAACAGACCAATCACAAGCACTGAAATTTAAACTGATTTAAAAACTCCCAGCAAAGAAAAGTCCAGGACCAGACTGTTTCACAGGCAAATTGTATCAAACATTTATAAAAGGGTTAGCAGTGTGGAGAAAGGAATACTCCTAAACTTATTCTATGAGGCCGTCATCACCCTGATACCAAAATCAGACAAAAATACCACAAAAAAGACAATTACAAGCCAAGATCACTGAACATAGATGCAAAAATGCTCAACAAAATATTAGCAATTCAAATCCAGCAGTACATTGAAATAATCATATCCCATGATTGAATGGGATTTATCCCAGTGATGCATGCAGTTTTCAATATTCTCAAATCAATCTGTGTGATACAGCCAATCAACAAATTGAAGTCCAGAAACAACACGATCATCTTAATAGATGCATAAAAACATTTGAGAAAATGCAGCACCAATTTATGATAAAAACTCCAGAAAATAGGCACAGAAGGAATATGCCTCAACACAATAAAGGCAATATATGACAAACCTACAGCCAACATCATATTCAACAATGAAAAGCTGAAAGCCTTTTATCTAAGGTCAGGGACAACAGAAGGATGTCTACTTTCACCATATCATTGCAACTTTTTTTTGAAAGTCCTATCCTTGGTAATCAGAGAAGAAAGTAAAAGGTATTAAATTGGAAAAGAAGAAATAAAACTGTCACTGTTTGTAGGTGGCATGATTCTGTACATGGAAAATCCTAAACATGCTACCAGAAAATGACTAGAGCTCATCAATGAGTTTGGTAGAGTTGTAGGATGCAGAATTAATACACAGAAATCTGTTACATTTCTATACATTAACCATGGGAGATCAGACATAGAAAATTAAAGAAACAATCCCATGTACCATCACATGAAAAAGAATAACCAGGAATAAACCTACCTTAGGAGACAAAAAACCTGTATTCTGAAAAATATAATACACTGATGAAAGAAATCAAAGATGACACAAACAGATGGAAAGCTATATCATGATCTTGAGTTGGAAGAATCAATATTGTCAAAATGACTATTATTCAAGGCAACCTACAGATACAGTGCAGTTCCTATCAAATTACCAATGGCATTTTTCATAGAACTAGAACAAAAAATCTTAAAATCTGTATGGAGAAAACAAAAGACCTCGAAATAGCCAAAGCAGTCTTGAGAAAGAAAAATGGAGTTGAAAGAATCAAGCTCCCTAACTTCAGACTGTACTACAAAGTTATGGTAATCAAGACAGTATAGTAGTAGCACAAAACAGAAATATAGATCAGTGGAACAGAATGAAAGTCCACAAATAAAACCACACATGCATGGTCAATTAATCTGTAACAAAGGCAAGAATATACCGCGGAGAAAAGACAGTCTCCTCAATAAGCAGTGCTGGGATAACCACACAGCTACATGTAAAAGAATGAAATTAGAACATTCTTAACACCATACACAAAACTAAAATGGGTTCAGTCCCTCAGTCGTGTCCTATAATTTGTGGTCCCATGGACTGCAGCTCACCAGGCTTCCCTGTCCATCACCAACTCCCAGAGCTAAGACAGGATACTATAACTCTCAGAGGGAAACGAAGTCAGAACACTCTTTGACATAAGTTGTAGCAGTATCTTTTTTGATCCATCTCCTATAGTAATGGGGAAAAAAAAAAAAAGAGATGAACAAATGGGATCTAATTAAATTCAAAAGCTTTTTGCTCAGGTTAGGAAACATAAACAAAAAGAACGGCCACCCACAGAATGGGAGAAAATAATTGCAAATAATACAGTGGACAAAGGATTAATTTCCAAAATTTAGAAACAGCTCCTGCAGCTCTAAAAAGAGAATAAAAATGAGCAGAAGACCTAAACAGACATTTCTCCAAAGAAGACATACAGATGGCTTCGGGGAGCCAGCGTGAGGAACTCCACCTGTGGCAAAGGTCATGCGGAAGGAGGCTCTTGATACGCAAAGGTGGGATCGAGCCTCAGGAGTTCCCCCTGGAAATTCTCGAGCATCTACCCCCAAAACCAGAGTCTGCCTATTTTACTGCTTTGTGCTCTCACCTACACCTCTGACTTTACGGGGGGCTGTCCCCCACCATCATCTCTCTCTCTGAAAAGGAGTTAACTTACAGCTCCAGTTAATAAAGTTCCTGGGCGTGACAAGAGTGTTTTAGTTCACAAACTCCTCTGGGAGTTCTCTAGCCTGCCTGAAGAGGTTCTTCCAGCCACATGTGATTGTTCAGAGCCTCCCAACTGTAAGGGGCATGAGATGTTCTAAACTGTCTAAATACAGATTTCTTTGATCAGTTAAAAGATTGATTAGAAATTGTATTGGTGAAGGGTTTTCATTTGTTGGACCAATGTTTGCTGCTAAGTCTCCACATCCCCTGCCCTTATACACATTAATGAATATAACTAGCATATAGGAGAAATAAGTATTGACCTTTGATATTAATCACATTAGACTTTAGGCTAAGCAAATTCTTTCCTTAATTAAAACCTACTGCACCCTCACCCTATAAGAATGTAACCATTCTGGTGCCTTCAGAAGGTGGCGTCTGTTTTAAGAATAATCACCCCTGGAGAAATAAGTGTTCTGGTTGACTGACCGCTATCACAAGGAGAGGGTCATGAATTGTTAACAGGCCCCCTGGCCAGAAGTTGATGTAACACCCCTAAGACCTTTGTATACAGTTGTATGAAGCACCTGATTTTGATAAAAGTCAGGACTGCTGACCCCACGTGACTTTTGTATTCCATCTCTGTGTATAAAAGTGGACCCTGGAAAATAAAGAAATGGATCAGTTCCTAGAATGACTGGTCTCCTCATGTCGTTCTTTCTCTCACTTTCTGGCTGAATTCCCATCTGGAGAGTGGAGGCTCGTCAAGCCTACTAATTATGCCTGGGCTTCTAAGATCTGACCAGGGAGGCCTTAGTGTCTCCTCTCCTTCGGGAGAACGAGAGGACGCCTGCAGCCTACGTAGGTGACACAAATTCCTTGTCTTGGAATTTTATTGCCTTTCCACGTAAACCAAGTTATTCAGCCTCTTTTCTCCACTGAATTTTCTCACTGAGCTATCCTTATTTAACCACTGTTTATATCTTTAATTCTATTATATCCTGATCACCGAAGCCGTGTCCCCTTTGAATTCCCTGGATCCACCGGGCCTGGACCCGGGCAGATGGCCAAGAGACATATGAAAAGATGCTCAACACTGCTAGCTATGAAGATAAATGCAGACCAGAACTACAATGAGATAGGACCTCACACCTGTCAGAATGGCCAACATCAAAAAATCTACAAACAATAAATGCTGCAGAGGGTATTCAGAAAGGGAAACTTCCTATGCTGTTGGTGAGAATGTAGATTGGTACAGGCACTATGGAGAACACTATGGAGGTTCCTTAAAAAGCTAAAAATAGAACTATCATATGATTCAGCAATCCCATTCCTGGGCCTATGTCTGGAGAAAACCACGGTTCAAAAGGATACATGCTCCCCAGTGTTTACTGCAGCTCTGTTTACAACAGTGAAGACATGGAAGCAACCTAAATGTCCATCAGCAGAGGAATGGATAAAGAAGATGTGGTACATATATATAATGATTTATTAGTTAAATAAATTAACTAAATAACTAAATAAATGGATAAAGAAGATGTAGTACATATATATAATGATTTATTACTTAAATTAACTAAATAAATAAATTAGTTAAATAACCATTAAAAAAGAAAAAAAATAGTAACATGGATGACCTGGTGATTATCATACTAAGTAAAGTAAGACAGACAAATATATGATATTGCTTATATAAGGATCTAAAAAAGTGATACAAATGAATGTATTTACAAAACAGAAATCGACTCACAGACTTAGAAAACAAACTTACAGTTGCCAAAGGTGGGTCAGGGAATAAATTGGGAATTTGGGGGTGACATATATATACTACTTTATTTAAATAGTCAACAAGGACCTACTATATAGCACAGGGAACTCTTTTCAATATTCAGCAGTAACCAAAATGAGAAAAGAATTTGAAAATATAAATATATATATAACCGAATCCTTCTGTTATACACCTGACACACCACAATGTAAATCAACTATAGTCCAATGCAAAATAAACATTTTAAAAAGGCAGTTAGATTTGAGATTAGACTTTTCTAAAGAACCAGATACCACCCTTATCTGCAAGTAAAATATCATTTCTTTGTCCCCTGTCCCCCTGTGAAGGTGTCAGAAAAGTTCCATGAAAATGAAAAACAAGATGATTTACAGTGTTGAATTGAAAAAAAAAGTGTCAGAGTAATCCACACTTTCTTTTCCATCTTTGAATCAGTTTCCATGAGCAACATTCACTGATAACTTACATATCCCAAGCATGATACCATATGCTAGGGATAAAGAGGTCAGTAAGACACGGAAGCTATATGCAAGGACTTTGCATATATATGTCTGTCATATCAAGTATCTATTTTGGAATAATTTTAAACTAACAAAACTTGAAAAAAATGTATAGAGATTGAGTGCATATTTTAAATTTGACAAATTAGCAAAACATCTCAGACAAATCTTTGGAGAGGTGAATGAGAACATTTACTTCATTAGTACATTATTTTCTCTTTAAAATACTTACCATGATTTGTAAGCAAAACTTCTCACGGATCCACTACTTAGGGTGAAACAGTACAAGGGAGAGAAGAGAAAAAAACCCAAGGCTCATGAATTCTTTCATGGAAGAAAATTTGAAATTCTAGTGGGGAAACCAAAAGAGGGCAAGAATGATTAGTTGTTATCTTCCAATTGGAAACTCATATCCATCAATTTTTTAAAATCATTAATTACTGTAATCCAAAGTAGCAAAAACAATAGGTACTTAATATTCACTGAACAAATGAATACAAGGAGTCAAAGCAATAAAATCCGTCAATCAACCTGTTGAGGATAACAGGCATTTCTCCATTTAAGGATTCTTCAGCTTTAATCATGGAGTTGGACTTTCTGAAGAGTAAAAAACGTTGAGATAATTGCTATATTAGGTATGAATGCTAAGCTAAGTCGCTTCAGTCGTGTCCAACTCTGTGTGACCCCATAGACAGAAGTCCACCAGATTCCCCCATCCCTGGTATTCTCCAGGCACGAACACTGGAGTGGGTTGCCATTTCCTTCTCGTAAGCATGAAAGTGAAAAGTGAAAGGGAAGTTGCTCAGTCGTGTCCGACTCTTTGTGACCCCATGAACTGCAGCCTACCAGGCTCCTCCATCCACGGGATTCTCCAGGCAAGAGTATTGGAGTGGGGTGCCATTGCCTTCTCCGAGGTATGAATGAAAGTTGGCTTTAAAACCCTGGATATTGTTGCTTGTTTCCCCTGGCTATTGGTATTGATTTATACAATGATAAAAACAGATATGCAAACTCATGAATGGTAGACAGATTCCCCACCCCACCACTCAGAATGTTGGAATTCTTGTCTCAGAAACCTGTGAATGTTATTTCTCATTTCAAAAGCACTTTGCTGATATGAGTTAGCTTATGAATCTGAGATGGGAGAACCATAAGATAATATGCTTCAAGCTACCACATTTGCAGCAACTTGTTACAGTAGCAATAAAAATGTAGTTGATGAACATTTAAACATTGTGTACTTTATATTCCAGCATGGATAGCCAGTAGCTTTTGAAAATAAAGATACCTGATAACCTCTGATCCTCTACCCATATACCTGCATGGAAACAATTGAAAAGTATTGTCATTTTAACCAGGGGCATGAGCAATGAAACCATCAGCTACCTTCTTTAAAATTTATTCCCAGTAGCCCCACCTGTTAATGTAGCCTGCATGACCCCTCTGCAATGTGAGTTGTAACTCCATCAAGTCATTATTTGACACTTAACAGTGTGAATAGAGTAACTGTTATTTACAACCCTGTGAAAACATGAGGAAGAAAATGAGCATCAAGGGTAAGAGATGCAGAAATATTTGACATAAGGTCATTTCGTTCTGTTTGCCAAGATATTTTCCATTATTTCTACCAACCAATCTATACTTGATTCTCATGCACCTATCTTCTTTGTGCAATAAACCACAATGAAATAAAGTCTAGTCATTTGTTGAACACACCATGCCATTTTCTGCCTTATTGTCTTTGAACGTGCTTTCTTTCCTGTATGGGATGTTCTTTCTTATTATTCCTGCAAGACTGCATTCATTTCATTCAAAACCAAAATGAAGATTCAATGCTGTGCCTACTTTCTGGGAAGCAGCAACATGCTCAGTTCTTCTTTCCTCATTTATGAGTGAGTCCAAGTTTCATAAATAGGATCAATAAAATGCCAGTATTCTAGTAATGTCCTTTTGGATATTAATGAACACACATTGCTTCATTTGTTTATTGATAAATATTAAGTATCTTATATATGCTATCCATTGTGTAAGACACAAGTGACATAACCATGAAAAAATACAGGTCATTCTGTTCTGGAGCTTATGGCAGAATTTAATGATGATCTCATCTCCCATCTTTATAACCACAGTGCCAGCACAGTGCCTGAGATACGAGGTATCTGATAAATATTCAAAGGAAAGAAAGAAAAAAGAGTGAGAGAATGGGAGAATGAAAGGGAAAGACAGAGGAAGGAAGAATAAGAAATAGAGATTAATGAGAAATAAAGAGAAAAAGGAGAGGCAAGAAGAGGCAGAGAAAGACAAAGGGATGAGTTCCCTGAATACGAAGTTCTTCCAACCAAAATTCAGGCTGGAGCTGGCCCTGAGGAAAGAGAAATAAGCAAGTTTGTATAGAATATGCATAGCTGCCATCTTGACAGAGATTCATTTTTATTTAATGTCGAATATCAAAGAGTGATGCTATGTTTCACAAACTTTTCCCACTGAATTATTCTAATAGCAGAAGAGAGAGGGAGAACCTCCAGAGGCTCTCAACCCACTAGAAGAGGGGGATTTCTTTTAAGTCTCTGGATTTATTTGAAAAATTCATGTAAATTTTATACTCCACTCATAATACAGCCGTGTTAGTTTAAATATAGAAAACATTAGTTTTCTCTAAAATCAGCTAGTAAAATTGACGCTCTAGGAAATGGCATCCGCAATTACTGTGTAGCTCTGCTTGTCAGGCCCAGCACACCACCACCTACTCTGCAGTAAGGCAGATACCAGCTTGCATGGAGATGGAGTGCAGAACCCTCTGGGTGGTCTATGAAAATGTCCACAATGACCGTCACTGGAAGCGGTGCATGGGACTCTTCGCCATGAACCGTAAAGAAGGGAGATGCGCCCACACAAAGAATCATCTGCTCTTACTTTATATGCTTGGAGTCCGCTAAGCATTTTAAAACAGCAATTACTATTTAAGAAGTTCCATTTTAGCTGTTTCTAAATCAGTTAATAATATGTATTTTCCTTTTAATATCTTTCTGAGGAGACTAAAGTGCCTCTCACATAATTTCATTAATCTGCACAACACTTTCTTTCCAAAGATGGGCTTTTTCATCACTTAAAGTACCTTATTTTATACAAATTTAAAATATCTAATATCAAACATATCTCTGGCTTAAGTAATAGCAATGTTTATAATTGGATGGCAAAGTTTGAGCTTTAAATCTAGAGAATATGTTGCTATTAAGTTAATACAATAATATGGTTGGGACTATAAGACTTTTTAAACTCATGGATATGTTATATCTACATTTGTCTATCTAAATTCATAGAAATATTTTTATAGTAGTAGATGCTTCACTTATTAGAATGACCAGTTCTGGATATAATAACTTAAATAGATATTACTAATGTAAACATATGTAAATATAAATTATGCTGTTTCAATTAGTCAGAATATGTAAAAAGATGGGGCTTCCCTGGTAGCTCAGTTGGTGAAGAATCTGCTGGCAGTGCAGGAGATCTGGGTTCAACCCAGGGATTGAAAGGAAAGTCAGGAAGATCCCCTGGAGAAGGAAATGGCAAACCATTCCAGGATCCTTGCCTGGAAAATTCCATGGACAGAGGAGCCCGGTAGGCTGCAGTCCATGGGGTCACAAAGAGCTAAACATGACTGAACGACTAACACTTGTACTTGTAAAAAGATATTGATATTCTGCAGAATTGAATGTCTTATATACTTGAAGGCCAATTAGAACCACCATCCCCCCTTTCTATGTTTAATAGAACATTGTATAGAATACTTGAGAATTATTTTCAAAAAGACCTTGGAACCACCCATTCCCATTATTCAGATAATTCAGCCTGGTAGTTGCTCTCTTCCTGTCAGGATGAGAGGATGGTTTATAAAGCCACCCCAAAGAGAGAAGGTGTTGGTCGTAGGCATTTTCCAGTGTGTGAAGTGGAATAGAGCATGTCCCCAGCTTACTAAAATTGCTGGAACATATTGAAAGCATAAAAAGACTATGCATTTAGAATAACAGAACTACTAAGACATTTTTAAACTTTAAAATAGGTGCAGAGGGATACCAGCATCTCTGTCTGAAATTAATATGATAATTATCAGCTTTTACATTAACAAGTGCTCAGTCCAACATGAGTCAATTCACACAAATATTATTAGATTTTTTATGGACTGATGATACAGCAGTGATCAAGATTGAGGGGAAAAAAAAGCATCTTTTCTATGGCGCTTACAATCTGGTTGGTGGGATATAATCAGAAATCATCAGGTTATGAGGAATATTTACTGTCAAAGTTCTGTCAGGGAAAATGAAGCAGGTTGTAGAACAACAGTGCACTGGCAAAGTGGACTCTGTGCAGGTTTGTCCAGGGATGGTAGGTGAGTTTTACAAATGAAAAAAAGGAACCGTGTAAGTAAATACCCAAGGAAAGAAGAGGACCAATAAGCTTGTCTTATCCAGTGAGTGGTAAAAATACTGAAAAGGTGTGACTAAGGAATGTGATAAGTGATAAATCCAGAAATAAGCAGAACACAGGCCACATAAGGGAAAAGGCAATGGCACCCCACTCCAGTACTGTTGCCTGGAAAATCCCATGGATGGAGGAGCCTGGTAGGCTGCAGTCCATGGGGTCGCACAGAGCCGGACATGACTGAAGCGACTTAGCAGCAGCAGGCCACATAAGCCCAGTAGTGACGGTGAGGAGTTACGTGTGAGGAGTGTTACGGAAATTCTTTGGAGTGACTTCAGCAGCAACATTTCTTGTACTAATTTATGGCTTAAAAAAGATCACTCTGTTGTGTAGGGGAAATAAATGAAACAAAGGAAAGAGTGGACAGCAAGAGAACAGTTAGGAGAAATCATGATGGTCTAGAAGATGGGGAGAGGGGACTTATTAACACTTACACGTTATGTTGTGCAAGGATATGAAACCACAAGATTACCTCAAAAGATGCATACACAACAAAAGCATTTGATAAAATTCAACATCTGTTCATGATAAACATACTTACCAAAGTGGGTATAGAAGGAAGATATCTCAACATAATAAAAGCTATTGATGACAAACCCACAGCCGACTTAATACTCAGTGGTAAAAAGTTGAGGTCCTTCCTGCTAAATCTGGAACAAGACAACCACTCTATTCAACACAGTCCTAACCACAACAATGAGACAGTAAAAATATAAGGCATCCACACCAGAAGGGAAGAGGCAAAATTGTCATTATATGCAGATAATATACTATATATATTGATAGTGTTAGTTACTTCGTCATGTCCAAGTCTTTGTGACCCCATGGACTGTAGCCCCTCCAGGCTCCTCTGTCAATGGAATTTTCCAGGCAAGAATACTGGATGGGTGGCCATTCCCTTCTCCAGGTGATCTTCCCAACCCAGGGATCAAACCTGGGTCTTTTGCCTTGCGGGCAGATTCTTTACCATCTGAGCCCTGAGGGGAGCCCATATATATTGACAGAAAAACCCTTAACACTCCACACAAAAGCTACTAGAATTGATAAATGAATTCAGTGAAATAGTAGAATAGAATACAATAGTGGAATAGTAGTGAATGGTAGAATACAAGGTTAAAATATAGAACTCTGTTGCATTTCTTTACTAACAATGAAATATAAGAAAATATAAAACAATCCCTTCTAAAATTGAATCAAAAAATAAAATACTTAGGAATAAACCTGACCAAGAATGTGAAAGACTTCTATGCTGACAATATAAAAACTGATAAAAGAAATTGAAGATAATTTAAAGAAATGGGATGATAGCCTGTGATATTGGATTAGAAGAATTAATATTATTAGCATAACCATATAACCCAAAGCAATCTACAGATTTAATGAAATCCCTATCACATTGCCCATGACATTTTTTTAAAAACAGAACTAGAAGAAATAATCTTAAAATTCATATGGAACTACAAAAGACCTAGAATTGCCAAAGTAATCCTAAGGGGGGAGGAAAAAGCTGTAGGCATAACCCTACCAGACTTCAGACAACACTAGAAAGCTATAGTAAAACTGCATAGTTTTGGCACAAATCAGACATATGAATCAATGGAACAGAATAGGGCCCCAAAATAAACCCACATGCCTACAGTCAATTAATCTTTGGCAAGGGAGACAAGAATAGACATGGAGAAATGACACTGTTTTCAGCAATTGGTGTTTGGAAAACTGGACAGCTGCATGTAAATCAATGAAGTTAGAATACACCCAAGTGCCAGCACAAAAATAAACTCAAAATAGCTTAAAAACCTAATATAAGATATGACACTACAAATTTCCTAGAAGAGAACATAGGCAAAACCTTCTGCATAAAGTGTAGTGATGTTTTCTTAGGTCACTGTCCCAAGGCAATAGAAATAATAAATAGATCTTCCCAATCCATGGATTGAACCTAGGTTTCCCTCATTGCGGGTAGATTCTTTACTAGCTGAGCCACTCGGGAAGCCCAATAAAAATAAAAGCAGAAATAAACAGATGGAACCTAATGAAACATAAGCTTTTGCATAGCAAAGGAAATCATAAAAACAAAGACAACCTACAGAATGGGAGAAAAGATTCGCAAATTAGGCAACTGACAAGGGATTGATTTCCAATATATACAAACAGCTTACATAAATCAATAACAACAACAACAAAAAAAACACAATCAAAAAATGGGCAGAAGACCTAAATAGATATTTCTCCAAAGAATACATACAGTTGGCCAGTAGACACCAAAAATGTTCAATATTACCAATTATTAGATAAATGCAAATAAAAACCACAATGAGATAGCACTCCTATAGATCAGAATGGCCATGATCAAAATGTCTCTGGGTGGGGAGGGAAGAGGGCGGGGGGTTTCAAGATGTTGGGGGTGACGTATACCTATGGCCAATTTATGTTGATGTATGGCAAAAACCATCACAATATTCTAAAGTAGTTATCCTCCGATTAAAATTAATTTTTAAAAACTACAAACAATAAATGCTGGAGAGATTATGGAGTAAAGGGAACTCTCATTCACTGTTGGTAAGAATATAAATTGTACAGGTACTATGGAGAATGGTATGGATGTTCCTTAAAAAAACTAGAAATAGAGCTACCATATGATCCTGTAATCCTGCTCCTGGGCATAGACAGACAGATGTGTATATATACTGTCAACATATCATTTGTGTGTATAGTTATGAGTCTGGATGCAGTTTTAACTGAAAATTTATTTGGAACAGAGTGACAAAAGATTTATCCCTGATTTCACCAAGTAAACATCAGAAGTAAGTTAGAAGGAGCCAGCAGAATAACTTGAGAAGCAGTATCCAGAGAAGTAAGAGGAAAATCAGGAGACTGAGGATCCTTAGAAGGCAAAGAAGACAGTGCTTCATAAAGATGTAATTAACTGTGTGGAATGCTGCTTTGTTCAAGTGAGATGAAGCTGATAATTGCCACTGGACATACCTAGATGACGATCTTTGGAGAGCTGGTCAAACTACTAACAGTAGTATAGTGCAAGCCAAACTACTAAGAGGAGTGTATTGAGTACATCATGAGTATGAAGACTGGAAACCTGTAGGTTTAAGCAGTTTTAAGTCATTTACCCAGAAAGGATCATAGAGTATTGTGGTGGTAGCTGGAGGAACATTGAGTCAAGGGAATTTTTTTGTTTTTTAATATGAGTTACTATAGAGTGTATTTTACTATAATGGCAGTGTTCCAGCTTATCAAAGTCTACATCTCTATTAATAATTATCCCTTCCAAATGTTTAGAAAAAAACTTAATTAGAACCATTCAGTGACAGACTTTATTCTCTTGGGCTCCAAAATCACTTGAGATGGTGACTGCTACCATGAAATTAAAAGACACTTGCCCACTTGAAGTCAAGCTATGACCAACCTAGAAAGCATATTAAAAACAGAGACAATACTTTGCCAACAAAGGTCCGTCTTGTCAAAGCTATGGTTTTTCGAATAGTCATGTATGGATGTGAGGGTTGGACCATAAAGCAAGCTAAGTGCCAAAGAATTGATGCTTTTGAACTGTGGTGTTGGAGAAGACTCTTGAGAGTCCCTTGGACTGTAAGGACATCAAACTAATCAATCCTAAAGGAATTGATCCTGAATATTCATTGGAAGGACAGATGCTGAAACTCCAATACTTTGGCCATCTGATGCAAAGAGCCAACTCATTAGAAAATACCTTGATGCTGGGAAAAATTTAAGGCAGGAGGAGAAGGGGATGACAGAGGACAAGATGGTTGGATGGCATCACTGAGTCAATGGACATGAGTTTGAGCAAGCTCCGGGAGATGGTGAAGAACAGCGAAGCCTGGTGTGCTGCAGTCCATGGGGTTGCAAAGAGTTGGACATGACCAAGTGACTGAACAACAGCATACTATTCAAGATTTCAGAGCATAGCCTAAAATCTCAAAGCTGGAGAGGGGCTTGTAGTCTCCCAGTTTTCTCCAGTCTCCCATTTGTTCCTTTGATTCATTTCTATAGATTAACCTCCAGTGTCTCTCCTGAACAGCTGAACACCACCCAGGGTAGAAGTTATTACTGTTACACTTTAACAATTTTTTGAGGGGCATCATCTCCGATATCAGTAATAGAAATCTTGGATTGTTTTGTTCCACAACTAAGATTCCAGAAGATAAGACTGATTCTGATAGTGTGCAAATCTTTGTTTTATAGCTTTGATTGTGTCCTGACTATGGAAAGCCATAGGAAACAGGTGTTCCAGTTGCCACTAGTATCATCTGACTAAAAATAAAAAGGTTAGGTTGAATTAAAAGAAGAATAGTGTGAAAATCAAAGAAGGTGACCATCTTTGACTTTCTTCTTCTAATAGTATCAGACTTAATAAACTGTAGTGATGTTATATTTATCCAATTTAGGGGGCAGGTTTTTATGTTTCGGTCCCAATCTTGAAGAGGCTCAGAATCAAATAGGAGTAATAGAGACAAGACATTCTCTATAGTGTTTAAAATGCTCTCACTGTATACAGTGATGTACAGGGGGCTGTGCACAGAGTATCCAGAGAGTTGATACACAATTCAATTCTTACCCTATCTTCCCAGAATACATGGTACTCCCTGATCAAGATAGTACTAAAGAGAAAAGAGAACATTCTAAGATGAGAAGAAGTGCCACACTTTGAAAGGTTTATGCTGTATGAAGGTTTCTGACAATCAAGAAAATGTGTAGGGGCTATTAAAAATAAAAAACATATTAACAACATACTGAGCACTTACTATGTACTAGGTAAATTATTTAATTTCACCATATTAACAAAGGCAGGTTGCCTAATTTAATCTCTCTTCTACAATGAGCAAAGGGAGCACAATGAATGAGTTGTTTATCCGAAGTCATAATAGCATGGACTAGTTCATGCCAGTAAGTTCAACTTCAGAGCCTACCTAATACTTGACTCTTACAACTAAACAGAGTGTAAGGTTGTAGAAACTATAACTTATGAGGAATCAATAAAATAACTCCTGTCTCTTCATCTCCACGCTAAACATCCTGAGAGCATCTGAGATGGTGAAGGTCATGGTTAGAACATTTAAATACTTAAATCAAAGTATTTTTCCCACACAAGACGTTCATGTGACTCCAGATAGTAGAGCTAGGAGTGAAATATCAAAGTTTTAAGAAGCAGAATTGAACTAATAAAAGGATGCATTGATTTAAAAAAGAAAAGTCTCCTCTGTCATTAGGTAGTAAGCCAAAACCAGATGTCTGGAATTGTTCAGTTATGTGCCATCTACCACAATCATATGACTGGCCAAAATGAACATATTTCAGTGTAAAAGCAGAGAAGGCAATGGCAACCCACTCTAGTACTCTTGCCTGGAAAAATCCCAAGGGCGGAGGAGCCTGGTAGGCTGCAGTTCATGAGGTCGAGAAGAGTCGGACACGACTGAGCAACTTCCCTTTCACTTTTCACTTTCAGGCATTGGAGAAGGAAATGGCAATCCAGTCCAGTGTTCTTGCCTGGAGAACCCCAGGGACTGGGAGCCTGAAGGGCTGCCTATCTATGGGGTCGCACAGAGTTGGACACAACTGAAGCGACTTAGCAGTAGCAGCAGTAGCAGCCGTGTAAAAGTGCTTAAGAAATATAAAAAAAATTACATTCCAGTTAAGCTTTAGAAATCTTCTCCAGAAATAAAAACAAACTCTCATGTTTCTGGTCGTGCTATGGTTTTGAGCTATTGGTTGAAGAATACATCTGTAGAGCATGGTTTTGGGTATCTTCCAAGAGAAAACAGAATGTTAATGATCTGATACAAATTTTAATAGATCTAGTGATACTGCTGCTTACAAGTGCATAAAAAGTCTCTGAATCTATATTTCTTCACCTATAATACAGATATAATGTCTTTCTTCCAGAAATACCATACAGAATTGAGTTGACTCATAACATGACATTTTCCACAGTTTCTGGGATGTAATATGTACTAAATATTTTCAGGTTATATATGAAAGTGAAAGTCACTCAGTCGTGTTCATCTCTTTGCGACCTCATGGACTATACAATCTATGGAATTCTCCAGGCCAGAATACTGGAGCAGGTAGCTTTTCCCTTCTCCAGGAGATCTTCCTAACCCAGGGATCAAACCCAGGTCTATTGTATTGCTGGAGAACTTTTTACCAGCAGAACCACCAGGGAAGCCTAAGAATACTGGAGTAGCCCATCCCTTCTCCAGCGGATCTTCCTATCCCAGGAATTGAATGAGGGGCTCCTGCATTGCAGGTGGATTCTTTAACAACTGAGCTACTAGGGAAGCCCTATATTCAGTTCAGTTCAGTCGCTCAGTCATGTCCAACTCTTTTGAACCCCATGAACCTCAGCATGCCAGGCCTCCCTGTCTATCACCAACTCCCGGAGTCCATCCAAACCCATGTCCATCGAGTCAGTGATGCCATCCAACCATCTCATCCTCTGTCGTCCCCTTCTCCCCCTACCTTCAATCTTTCCCAGCATCAGGGTCTTTTCTAATGAGTCAGCTCTTTGCTTCAGGTGGCCAAAATATTGGAGTTTCAGCTTCAACATCAGTCCTTCCAATGAACACTCAGGACTGATCTCCTTTAGGATGGACAGGTTGGATCTCTTTGCAGTCCAAAGGACTCTCAAGAGTCTTCTCCAACACCACAGTTCAAAAGCATCAATTCTTCTGCGCTGAGCTTTCTTTATAGTACAACTCTCAGATCCATACATGACCACTGGAAAAACCATAGCCTTGACTAGACAGACCTTTGTTGACAAATGTCTCTGCCCTATATTATGTATATTATGCCCTACATTATGCCCTATATATATGTAAATAAATAGCATGGTGTATACTTACTGACAGCTTTTAAGTTGAGCAATCAAAGAAGATACACTTATTGTCACAAAGCTGCCATTAATTTTGTTAGCTTGTTATTCAATTAACTTATGTAATTTTAATGTAATTTTATGTATTTTATGTAAATTTAATGTATTTTAATGTAATTATTTTATGTAAGTTTCTATTTATAGATGTATAATAGAAAATTAATGTATATCAAATACAGAACTATGAAGAAAATCAGTGATCACACAAAAGTAACCACAGTTACATTTTATTATGCAATGATCTCTTTCCCCAATACAAAGTTTTGGTTATTTTTGGTCTGCTAAGTGCTGTAATCATGGCCTAGCTTTAATGATTCAGATGTCTTCACATTAGTGCACACTGAAATTGACTGATGCTGGAAATGGACTATGTTCTTCTTAAGCCAAAAACTATAGGCGTGCATTTGATTTTGTTTTATAAATTTAGGGAATCCCAGGAACATACATAAATATCTTAGCTAACGGTATATGAAGAGTTTTGCTTTTTATACAGAATATACAGAGCTGAGGAACACTGGTGAAGTGAGGGAAATGAAGGAATCCTTTTTTAAGCCAGGAGGTCCTGGCATTCTCGTTTGAGATCCTTCATTTTCAGGTGGGAGATGGCTTGGCACCAATTATTATACTAACTTACTTGAGAATTTTCCCTGGTAAATTATACAAGTCCTTTTCTTTCCACTTTTTTGCATCTCTTAACATTCCTGAATAGGTTCTTCAAAATTAGAATGCTACGTGTTGGTTATTTGCATTCCTATCAAATGTTTCAAGGGCAAGTAGGAGACTCTGTCCACACTACTTTACATCGCATATTACAGAGGTGCTAATTTCCCCATCTTCATAAAAGATCATAATTATCTCTGGATTTCTTCACTGCTATTTAATTCATAGATACATGTCTAGATGCTGATGTCATGTATATTTTATTAAAACCTCACCAAGCATCAGCAAAGATAACTGTTCATACCTCCAGTATTTTTTATTCATGTTTATCCACAATGGGTGAAAGCAGCATGCAAAATAAATGAAGAATGATACCACAAATGTCTTTAGAGAGATATTAGAAGAGAATCAGCAGAGAGGGCTTATGAAAGTTGTATGAGCTATATATTATCTATGCATACACTACAACGGTCAGAACATTTAGTATGTCAAACTCCATACCAGCCCCAAAGAATATATTGGACACCTAATGAAGTTTTAACTTGGGGTGGGGAAGTACCTTTTGCCTTTGTTGTTACTTTTAAAGAGTTATTTGTCTTTAAATGTGCTGTTCACATGAAAAGTCTCCACATGCTTTCACAATTATTTGAAACCAGCTTTTTGTATGGAAACATCAAACATCTATGCTATTTTGCAATACATAAGCACTAACATCAGTTTCTTAGGTTGAGTAAGGCTCAGTTTCCTAATGCCATTCATATTCCTTTTTGTCACAGTATTACTAATGAATATTGAAGCTGAAGACAGAAAATAAAGTGCCCAAGACAAGGTCAATAGGTTACAACAGTAGCATATTTAAAAATGCCCATAAAATGTTTCTTTGAGCCCAGGAGTCATATGGTGAGTGGAAGATGAAGAGGACCACTTCACTTAGAAAGACATTTTTCCTTCTAATTAGCATGTGTCAACCCGGGCTCCGGGGGAAAATGCATGATTATATTTCAGACAATGCAATAGAGTAGCTATTCAGTGGAGTGCAAGGTTAGCAAAATCTGTAAGGGTATGTACACACATTTATTATTATTTTTATGTCTTTGTCCCTTGGTGAAAGTAAAGGATATCATTTTCTAGAAACAGAAGGTCAGAGCTGGAAATGAATTAGACCATGTAGTCTGGTCTCTTCATTTTAAAAGATGAGGATGCTGCAGTTCAAAGAGGGCATGGGAATTGCCTAAGGTCACATCACTAGTAAGAGTAGGAATGAGGAAAGAGATTGCCTGTCTCCCAGCATTAGCCCTTCCCTTTTTGTTCTAGTCTGTGACCTAGATGACCCACAAATCAAGCATATATTCAAAGAAAACTTCAAATATGATCTCTTGAAGTTTTTTATTGAGCCCCCACTACTGATGATGAATGGTTTCAGATATCACAACCATTTTCAGACTGAATTCTAATATTCTCTGTGGGTTATGTCACAAAGTGACATTGTACAGTGTCAGTGTAGATGTTCAACCACTCCACTGGAGTTAAACATCCCTAATTTCACATGAAAAGATGCTCAGCATTGTGAATCATCAGAGAAATGCAAATTAAAATCATGGTGAGAGGGACTTCCTTGGTGGTCCAGTAGTTAAGACTCTAGTCCTGATTCAGGGGGCCCAGGTTTGATCCCTGGGCGAGGAACTAGATCCAGCATGCTACAATGATGAATCCCGCATGTCACAGTGAAGATCCCACATGCTGTAACTAAGACCCAGAGCAAATAAATGTTTAAAAAATCATAAGAGATATCACCTAACACCTGTCAAAATGGCTATCATCAAAAAGACCACAAATGTTGATGAGGATGTGGAGAAAAGGGAATCCTTATGCAGTGTTGGTAGGAATGTAAATTTGTGCAGCCACGAATAGAAAACGGTGTTGAAGTTTCTCAAAAAAGCTAAAAATACAACTGCCATATGAACTAGGAATTCTACTACTGGGTATTTATCCAAAAGAAGAGAAAAAACAGAAAATGCTAATTTGAAAAGATCTATGCATCCCAATGTTCATGGCAACCTTATTTCCATATCTTGGCAACAATAGCCAAGATATGGAAACACCTAAATGTCCATCAACAGATGAATGGATAAATAAGATGTGATGTGTGTACACACACCCCCACAGGAATAGTACTCAGCCATTGAAAGGAATGAAATTGTGACATCTGCAACAACACGGATGGACTTGGAGGATATTAGGCAAAGTGAAATGTCAGACGAGAAAGACAAATATCACTTACATGTGGAATCTGAAAAGTAAAACAGATCAGTGACTTTAACAAAAAAACAGATTCATAAGGAACAAACTAGAAGTTACCAGTGGGCAGAGGGAAGAAGAGGGCTCAAATAGGGAATTAAGAGGTATAAACTACTACATATAAAATTCACAAGGTGCAAAGATATACTGAACAGCATAGGGAATACAGCTAATATAATAACTATAAATGGACTATAACCTTTAAAAATTGTGAATTACTCTGTTATACACCTGAAACTTATATAATATTGTACATCAACTATACACAAATTTTAAAAGTCCCTGATTTTAAATTTTTGTTTATGTCACCTTGGACAAATTACTTGATTTCTCTATACTTGAGCTGTCTCATTTGAAAAGTTTGAATTGTAAGAGTGCCAAACTCATACATTTGTGATGATTAAATGTGTTGTGTGCACTTCAAGTGTTTATCCCACTGTCTAGGCTCCTCTGTCCATGGAATTCTCCAAGCAAGAATACTGGAGTGGGTTGCCATTTCCTTCTCCAAGTCCAAAGTCATCCTTAATATATATTAGCAATTATTATTATGTATTATTGTTAATGATGATAAAGAGACTTTGCCTTGCCCTTGGTTGCAGCACATTAGATGGATGAATTCATCTACCTTTTATAAGAGTGTGGTTTCCATCTTCACATAATCAAGAGGTTTAAAAAGAAATTGGTAAATGCTCATATAATAATAAATGAACATAAACCAAAAAATTCACTGTCTCCTTAGCTCCAAACACATAGGCAGATGGTCTGTTTTGACATATTGAATTCCAAATCCTTTGCAGTCTTCTAAAGTTCAATCAAATGAAAACCACATTGTAAGTCATGTACAGGGTGGTAAATATTTGGACATAGACAAAATGCGTGTGTTAGTTCTAACTAAATAACCTCTGGAAGATCACCACTATTAGACCAAAGACTTTCTTCTACACAAGATTACTAAGGAACCTATTCTGACTAGGTACTCTAATGGATAATATATTGTTAATAAAGTTGGCATCAGGCCTATGGGAACATCACTTAACCCATCCAAAATAAATCATTTAACTTCAGGGGATGTCTACTTTGTAGTTATCCTGTATGTGTAACCTACTGAACTGCATTCTGGGAAAAGCTGCTCAGAATCTCTTTGAATCACTTTCTTGATATATACAGAGCAGTCAGCAGACTCTAAAATTAGAAATCTTGAAAAAATTGTCCTTAAAACAATTAGTGTGAATGCTGCATTGATAAACATAACCAAATGTTAGTTTCATGTTTTGTCAAGTGTCAGATAAAAAGTTGCATGATCCTTATCAGGTTTCCATTAAGTAACTCATGACACTAATGAAATACTTTTGTAGTAAGAATGATCCAAACACAGACATCATGAAAATATCGTCTTTGTTTTCCTCTTCATTATTCAGATCTAATGGCAACACACCATTCAGAATAGCCAGGGGCCCTAATTACCAAATAGAACAGTGTTCCTCAAAGCAGATATTAAGCTAAGAAACAAGCAACTAATTGATTTACAAATAACTTGGGGTCTAAAGCTTAATTTGTAAATAACTCAGGGGCTTAAATATCTCATGAGGACTACTGACTGGTAGGGTCATGAAATAATCATAATAGTAGCCATTCATAATGAAGATAGGCCAATAGATTAGTTTTATTTCACAGTGGAGACTCTGCTATGGTAAACTTTTAATGACATTCCCTTTTATTTATGTTTGCATTACATACAATTTATTAGTCACTTATTTAGCAGAATCTTTCCAGAAAAAAAAAATTCATTTGATAATATTTCACCAGTTATATCTCTATAAAACTTAGGTAGATTACACACTGGAAAATAGAAGACTGATTAACACTGATTAGAGATATCCCTGCCAAGGTAGTACAGGGAGACAAACTCCTGTACAACTCAGCTCCTGAAAAATACATTCACTTGTGACAACTCCTAGCAGAATACCTGGATGGGTATTTAAGGTCTATCCCCAAGGCCTTCTTCCCGTATTACAACATCAACACATCAATCTTCAGAGTTAGATAAAAGGAATCTGATGAGGACCACGTTAACATTTATGTTGAGCTTAAATAAAACATGAAACTAACATCTTGAAAGACCCTGAGTCGAGCAAGGCAGCATTCACACCACGCTATTCAAGAATTATTCATGAAGTTTCAGTGCTTCTCAGGATTTTAGTTGCTTATATCTGATTTTACTTAAAGTTCTTCCTTGCAATGATTGTTTTTAGATATTTCATCTACCGAGATAGGAAGTGTGCAATAACAGGAAGAAACAGTTTGAGCACCTAATGATAGCTAAACACCTTAATTGCCTGATCACTTCCTTCCTGAGTGTTAAATACTTCTATGTGTTGTGATGGGGAGGGTGTTGGTGGGAGAAAGGGGAAAGGTTTACATTCGGGAAAAGCAGATTAAACAGAGTAATCTTTCTGTGGAAAATGAAGCCTGCTAGTCTCCTTGGTTCAGGGTTCAATGGTTTTTGTCACCCATATCTTAGCTTTATATTAAAGCAAAGACCCCACTGAACAAGGTTTATAAGTATCTTTCATCAAAATGTCCTGCTTGTAATTGGAAGAGAAAGCTATCTTTTTCCTTGAGTTTTCTTGTCTGTATTCCAAACATTCTCAGTCTACAGAAAGAAAGTGAATGGTACCAGTTAACCTACCTTGGTACCATTCTGCCTCTGAAAAGGCTCAGTCCTCCACCTGGTCTCAGAATTACTGGTGAAGCGAGCTTTTATCTCCCAATGAACAGGATTCCCCTTTTTCCAGGAATTCCCTGTGGCCTTAATTTGCTAAGTCAGAAACAAAGGACCCCTCAGTGACAACAGAAGGTTATATCTATTTCTTCAGCAATTTATATAGTTTCCAAAGCACTTCCATATAGATTTTCTCATTTGATAATGATGAACATTTAGCTTCACTGAAAGCATATGTTAGACTGAGAAAGGGACATGTGGCAGATGTGACATTTATGGAATTTCACACAGGGCAGAAATTAACACAAAGAAGCGAAGTCTGCCCAACTGTGTAAGACTTGTGGTCCATAATCAGAGACAGGGTGTCATTTGTATTTACTTGCAAGCAGAACTGGAAAGGCTGATCATGAAACATTCAGCAACATTATTTCTCTCTCCCTCTGTTTAATATTCGCATGCATTTTTAACTTTAGTAATATCCAAAATAATTTGTGTAAATTTAAAAGATAGAAATTGTTTCGACCCAAACTATGCATTAGTTAATAAAAAGGAGAGAAAAAAAAAGACCAGATTTGCAAAACAGTTCTCACAGTTGGAGTGTTTTACTCAGTTTGAAATAAAGATGTTAAATGGAGGGAAGGTAGACGGAAGCAGTTTTGTGATTAAAAATGTATTATGGTATTTATAATTTGCAATGATGTAACTCTCTTCCTGTGACACTAAATTCTCCATCATTTTTCATACTCAATTTCTATTTTTCAGTGCTAATGCTTTTTATAAAGAAAATAACTATGGTGTTTTTTCAAAAATCATTGAAACTACACTTCAAAGATTTTATTTTTCTGGAATAAAGTGGCAAATATGTCTCTCTGTCTAAAATTTATATATTCTTTACAATTTTTTATATGAAAATAAAAAATGTTCAAAACATTTTTCTGATAAAATCTGATTCTGAATATTGTGTAGATTACTTTTTAAACAATATACATTTTGGTGGAATAAAACATATATTCAAAAAAGTGTGCACAATGCATAAATGGGTCAATTTTTGAAAAGTGCTTATACTTATTTAATCACAATGTGGACCAAATTTGAACATTACTAGCAACCCAAAAGCTTTCTTTATGCTCCATGCCAATGATGATGCCCCCAAAGGAAAGTGAAAGTGAAAGTGAAGTCACTCAGTCCTGTCCGACTCTTTGCGACCCTGTTGACTGTAGCCCATCATGCTCCTCTGTCCATGGGATTCTCTAGGCAAGAATACTGGAGTGGGTTGCCATTGAAACTGCACCTGTAATATCTCAAAAGATTAATTCTGCCTGTTTTTAAGAAAATTTACCAATGGAGTCATATGTATCCTTTTGAATATTTTTTCCTGAATGTTATGTTTGTGATATTTATGAATGCCATGACATACAGAATAGAGGCAGTGGTTTGATCACTCCTTTGCTATGAGATGTTTCTAGTTCAGGTTACTATGAATGATCTCATATAAATATGCATTACATATATTTGATTATATTTCTGTTGGGTAAATAATAAAATTATTTCAATTTTAGTCATCCCAGTAGGTGTCTAATGTATCTGTGTATGGTTTTAATTTGCATTTCCCTACTGAACAGTAATGTTAAATATCCTTTTGGGTAAGGTGTCTGATGAAAACTTTTGCCTTTTTTTTTTTTTATCAGATTGCCTAGTTTCTTCTGAGTTAACTGAGGAAATTAGTAGAAACATTTATGGATTGATTGCTAGGTAGGTAGACAAATGAGTAAAAAGACAAATACATACAAATAGGTAATAAAATAATTCTTATTTATTCCTGGTAACATTCTTTAGAGACATTACTTTGCCAACAAAGGTCCGTCTAGTCAAGGCTATGGTTTTTCCAGTGGTCGTGTATGGATGCGAGAGTTGGACTGTGAAGAAAGCTGAGCGCTGAAGAATTGATGCTTTTGAACTGTGGTGTTGGAGAAGACTCTTGAGAGTCCCTTGGACTGCAAGGAGATCCAATCAGTCCATCCTAAAGGAGATCAGCCCTGGGTGTTCTTTGGAAGGAATGATGCTGAAGCTGAAACTCCAGTACTTTGGCCACCTGATGCGAAGAGTTGACTCATTGGAAAAGACTCTGATGCTGGGAGGGATTGGGGGCGGGAGGAAAAGGGGATGACAGAGGATGAGATGGCTGGATGGCATCACCAACTTGATGGATGTGAGTTTGAGTGAACTCCGGGAGATGGTGATGGACAGGGAGGCCTGGTGTGCTGCGATTCATGGGGTCATAAAGCGTCGGACGTGACTGAGTGACTGAACTGAACTGAACTGAACTGAAAGACATCATTATAGTCACATAATTTTTTCTGCCTGAAAGCATTTCTTTAACTGGCTAGTAATCTTTTTCATTCACAAGAGTCACATCAATTTTAACTGTCTCTGTGAAACTGTGCATAACTCCCACAATCCAGGTAGTTATTCCATTCACTCTACAAATATTAATTCAAAATCTACTTGGTACCAGGTACAACTATAAGTGCTTAGATGAATAAAACAAATGAAATGAAAACAAACCTTAACAAATGGAAACAAACCTTAACAAAACAAAAATTCTTGTCTTCATGAGTTTGATAGTGTAATGAGGAAGAAAGAAAATTGGCATAAAAATAAATACATTTAAAAGTCTATGAGACCAAAAGGAAGAGCAGAGGAAGGTAAGAAATAGGAAGTGCCAAGAGGATTGGAAAAGTTGGCCTAAAACTCAACATTCACAAAGCTAAGATCATGGCATTTGGTCCCATCACTTCATGGCAAATAGATGGGGAAACAGTGGAAACAGTGAGAAACTTTATTTTTGGAGGATCCAAAATCACTGCAAATGGTGATTGCTCCCATGAAATTAAGACACTTGCTCTGTGGAAGAAAAGCTATGACCAACGTAGACAGCATATTAAAAAGCAGAATCATTGCCATTAAAGGTCTGTCTAGTCAAAGCTATGGTTTTTCCAGTAGTCATGTATGGATGTGAGAGTTGGACTATAAAGAAAGCTGAGTGCCAAAGAATTGATGCTTTTAAACTGTGGTGTTGGAGAAGACTCTTGAGAGTCCCTTGGACTGCAAGGAGATCCAACCAGTCCATCCTAAAGGAAATCAATCCTGAATATTCATTGGAAGGACTGAAGCCGAAGCTCCAATATTTGGCCACCTGATGTGAAGAACTGACTTATTTGAAAAGACCCTGGTGCTAGGAAAGATCGAAGGCAGGAGAAGAAGGGTATGACAGAGGATGAGATGGTTGGATGGCATCACCAACTCGATGGACATCAGTTTGAGCAAGCTCCGGGAGTTGGTAATGGACAGGGAGGCCTGGCGTGCTGCAGTCCATGAGGTCACAAAGAGTTGGACATGACTGAGCAACTGAACTGAAAGGATTGGATGGGTGATCAGACTGGGCCTCACTGATGAGGTGACATTTGAGCAAAAACTTGAAAGAGCTGAGAGGATAAACCAAGTGAGTCACTAAAAACGTGGTCAAGGTAGAGAAGTAAGTTGGTACAGTTAGCCTAAGATAGGAGTATATGTGTCATATTTAAGAAATAGCAAAAATGTTGGATTGGAGTGATAAGAGGGAAAGATTACAAGATGGGAAGCATTGAGCTGTATGGAGAAAACAAATGCATATGGCTTTGTAGGTTATGGTTAAGGATTTGGGCTTTAATCCTGAATTAACTTGTGAGCAATGCAGAATTTTAAGAAATAACATGGTCTGAGGATAAGGATATCCAACATTTGCAAAGGATAAAGTTGGTTGTCCGCAAAGAACTTTGTACATATCCTATTGTTAACATTTAACATGATGTACTTGCTAAACTGAATCTCTCTCATTATTGTCCAATACTCTGAAGTTCTTGAGAATATGAATCATGTTATATTTGTTTTTGTATCCATAGGTATAAACCTGTACTTACAAGCCAGAATATCACATATGGCCAATAAATCTAGATGTATTAACTACAAAATATTGTCTGTCCAGGATGTATCAGGCACAGAGATAGATGCTGTTGCATGTTCGTTCAAGTCACAATCGAAGTCAGAGGTAATTTAATGCATGCACTCATAGCACTGGTGGCTCAGAGGTAAAGAATCTGCCTGCAGTGTGGGAGACCTGGGTTTGATCCCTGGGTCGGGAAGATCCTCTGGAGAAGGAAATGGCTACCCACTCGAGTATTCTTGCTTGGAGAATTTTATGAACAGAAGGGCCTGACAGGCTACAATCCTTGGGGTCACAAAGAGTCGGACATGACTAAGTGACTGAGAGCACACACTCTATGCACACTGTTATTTCGTTCCCCTTTGGGTGACTTGAAATAATCATCTGAGGCTGCAAAGTTCTAACTTGAACAAAGAAACACTGTATCTCTCTTCACATGTCCCTTGATACAACTATACGATTTGAAGAAGACTGAAAAAAGAAAAGAAAACCTTTAAACCATGATAAGACCTGTCATTACTCTGAGACGTAGTGTATATTTTAATGATTTTATTTTTTCCTAAGAATCCTAAGAAATTTGTCATACATGTCCATTTTCATAGTAAAATACTAATTCTTGCTAAGAATTTGGATTTGAACCCAAAGCTATCACTGTTAGATTTCTGCCTTATCACTCCATTCATCAGAAGGTCTCTACAGGAATTTATGCATCTATATTACAGAGAGATGTGTCTTGACGTATATTCATAGACCTAAGTATACTTACATAGAACTTATATGCAAAAAATTACTACTGCATTTGGGAAAAGTGCTTTGTATTTAAAAAGAATGTTTTGTGTCAGTGGAGGAGAATGAGATTTTTTCATATCCAAAGAACTGAAGGTAAGTTTCAGAACTTACTTTCCTCAGTCTGGAAATTCTGACTACGTCAGTGAGATCTCATATCAATTTCTCACTTTGGCTTAATGTGCCTCTAAGAATGCTTTGAAAGATACATGGGACTTTAAATTGCAACCTTGGTTCTTTTTACCTCCTCATAGTAGAAATAAGCCTTAGTGATTTTTCTTTCTTCCTATCTCTCCCTATTACCTGAGTGATCTCCTTGTCCAAGGCCACTCTATTCTCACCTGAAGAATAGTACCTATCACTTCCTCAAATAGCTCTGGTGAGGAGCAGTTCTAAAAGATATATAAGAACAATTCAAACCAACAGTGTATGTATAGACAGACAGATAGATACATGCCTATCTACATATATACACACATACGCAGGATAGGCTCTGTGTGTACATGTGTATTTGCATTTAGTTGTTAAAAACCTTAAACTCCAAGATGAGACAAACTGAGATTAGAATCTTAATTCTGCTATCATTTTAGCAGCATAAGTATCAATCAGTCATAAGCTCCCTAAAAGTCAGTCTTCAAATATGTAGAATAGAAGTAATGTCACCATCTTTAGAAGTTCTTACAAGAATATAATGATACAAAATAATTAAAAGCAATAGTGGAGACTAATATTACTTATTTAATAATAGTAGCTAACAGTAAATGACTAACCTATCTGTTAATATCTAGTATTTCCACATGTAGATTGCATTAACTTGAGTAAGTCTGAATACAAAGTAGTGGGTCAATATTAAGTCAGTTTTCATAATGGAACATTTATAATACAACCATTTATGCAAACGGTATTAAATTCCTTTGTTTTATAAACTCATTGCTATAAACTGAAAATCTTGCTAAGAGTGGCAGTGTATTGCCATTTTAAAGGAATTTGTTTCTCAAACCTTTCTCTGGGCAGCTGACTGTATTTTCCAATTTCCTGTGGTTTACACATCTGTCTACTGCAATGGGAAGCCATGCCGATAGGTGGGCAGAGGTGGGCCACGCATCGATCTCTGTGACACGCCATTAGCCATCTTCTTTCACTTAATATTATCTGACGAGTCTTGACCAATTCAATTTTCCTTCTGACGACACTATGTTTAATAGAATTAGAATTCCTCCTGCTCTCATGTCATGTTTTACGCTTAGGCAGATTCAAAGTTGTCTCTTCTTAATTCTGTCTTAAGTCATTTTAGCTAATTCTCCATTCCCTTTTAATCCTGATATTAAATGAAAGGCAAAACATTTCCACTGGCCTCGATAAAATTTTTCATTCTCTTGCAAAATTCAGAGTGCTAACTAAACCACTTCATAGAATTGTTCCAAATTGTTTAGCAATTTGGAACTTTTATCCTTGTTGTTTGCAACTTAATTATGAATTCATACTTTAAAATAAATCATTTTGGTTTTGTCAATGGGAAATAATTTCTGTTTTATTTTGAAATTCCTTTATTCTCCCTAAATCAACATATGCTAGGGATAAAAAAGTTCCAGTGACCCAAGATCAGTTCTTTCTACCAGAGAAGATCTGCAACTTTTTGTTTACAGAGGACTTTTTTTTTTTAATTTTTGCTTACTAAGATGAAGTTTTTACTATAAATTTAAATGTCGATTTGTAAACAGATGCCAATATTTCCCTAATCAGCAATGTTCTTATTCTTTAGGATTTTAGAGTAGAAAGTTTATTAGGGAAATCAGAGGGTAAATTTTACCAAATATATGTTCTGTTGAGAAATAAACATAGTACAAGTCATAGCATTAATCCTAGCTCATCAGTTCAGTTCAGTTCAGTTCAGTCACTCAGTCGTGTCCGACTCTTTGCGACCCCATGAATTGTAGCACGCCAGGTCTCCCTGTCCATCACCAACTCCCAGATTTCACTCAAACTCACGTCCATTGAGTCGGTGATGCCATCCAGCCATCTCATCCTCTGTTGTCCCCTTCTCCTCCTACCCCCAATCCCTCCCAGCATCAGAGTCTTTTCCAGTGAGTCAAGTCTTCACATGAGGTGGCCAAAGTACTGGAGTTTCAGCTTTAGCATCATTCTTTCCAAAGAACACCCAGGACTAATCTCCTTTAGGATGGACTGATTGGATCTCCTTGCAGTCCAAGGGACTCTCAAGAGTCTTCTCCAACACCAAAGTTCAAAAGCATCAATTCTTCAGCCCTCAGCTTTCTTCACAGTCCAACTCTCACACCTATACATGACTACTGGTAAACCATAGCCTTGACTAGACAGAACTTTGTTGGAAAAGTAATGTCTTTGCTTTTGAATATGCTATCTAGTTTGGTCATAATTTTCCTTCCAAGGAGTAAGCATCTTTTAATTTCATGGCTGCAATCACCATCTTCAGTGATTTTGGAGCCCAGAAAAATAAAGTCTGACACTGTTTCCTTTCTTTCCCCATCTATTTGCCATGAAGTGATGGGACCAGATACCATGATCTTAGTTTTCTGAATGTTGAGCTTTAAGCCAACTTTTTCACTCTCCTCTTTCACTTTCATCAAGAGGCTTTTGAGTTCCTCTTCACTTTCTGCCATAAGGGTGGTGTCATCTGCATATCTGAGGTTATTGATATTTCTCTGGCAATCTTAATTCCAGCTTGTGCTTCTTCCAGCCCAGGGTTTCTCATGATGTACTCTTCATAGAAGTTAAATAATCAGGGTGACAATATACAGCCTTGATGTACTCCTTTTCCTATTTGGAACCAGTCTGTTCCATGTCCAGTTCTAACTGTTGCTTCCTGACTGGCATATAGGTTTCTCAAGAGGCAGGTCAGGTGGTCTTGTATTCCCATCTCTTTCAGAATTTTCCACAGTTTACTGTGATCCACACAGTCAAAGGCTTTGGCATAGTCAATAAAGCAGAAATAGATGTTTTTCTGGAACTCTCTTCCTTTTTCCATGATCCAGCGGATGTTGGCAATTTTATCTCTGGTTCTTCTGCCTTTTCTAAAACCAGCTTAAACATCTGGAAGTTCACGGTTCATGTATTGCTGAAGCCTGGCTTGGAGAATTTTGAGCATTACTTTACTAGCCTGTGAGATGAGTGCAATTGTGTGGTTTAGTTCAGTTCAGTTCATTTCAGTCGCTCAGTTATGTCCGACTCTTTGAGTAGTAGAGTAATAAATGTGTGTGTGTGTGTGTGTGTGTGCTCAGTCGCTTCAGTTGTGTCCAACTCTGTAACGCTATGGACTGTAGCCCGCCAGGCTCCTCTGTCCATGGGATTCTCCAGACAAGAATACTGGAGTGGGTTGTGCACATTTGCCTCTGTGGGTGCAAGTATGGATGTGGGTGTGGGTGGGTGAGTGTACATCCCCATCTCCAGTGACTTTCCATTGAATAAATGGACATGAAAAACAATTTTAACACTGGATAGACTTTATTCTTATTTAACCCTCCTCCAGGGGATCTTCCCAACCCAGGGATTGAACCCATGTCTCTTATGTCTCCTGCATTGGCAGGGGGATTCTTTACCACTAGTGACACCTGGGAAAACAAGTCTAATAAAATTTCTTTCCTTTTTTTCTCCCTGTCAGTAATATCAAAAGAACTTCATCTTTTAATGTCTATAATGAAGAAAAGCTAAGACCAACCTAAACAGCGTATTAAAAAGCAGAGACATTACTTTGCCAACAAAGGTCCATATAGTCAAGACTATAGTTTTTCCAGTAGTCATGTATAGATGTGAGAGTTGGACTGTAAAGAAAGCTGAGCACCAAAGAATTGATGCTTTTGAAATGTGGTGTTGGCAAAGACTCTTAAGAGTCCCTTGGACTGCAGGGATTTCTAATCAGTCCATCCTAAAGGAAATCAGTCCTAAATATTCATTGGAAGGACTGATGCTAAGGCTGAAACTCCAATACTTTGGCCACCTGATGTGAAGAACTGACTCATTGGCAAAGACCCTGATGATGGGAAGGATTGAAGGTGGGAGGAAAAGGGGGTGACAGAGAATAAGATGGTTTGATGGCATCTCTGACTCAATGGACATGCGTTTGAGTAAGCTCCAGGAATTGGTGGTAGACAGGGAAGCCTGGTGTGCTGCAGTCCATGGGGTCGCAAAGAGTCAGACACGACTAATGAACGAATGAACATCTGAGACAGTATTTGTTAATCTCATTCTACATATGAAGAAAATAAGTCAAAAAATAAAGTCAGCAATGTTGTTGTTCAGTCTCCAAGTCATGTCCAACTCCCTGTGACCCCATGAACTGTGTCACACCAGGCTTCCCTGTCTTTCACTGTCTCCCTTAGTTTGCTCAAACTCATGTCCATATACATAAAATATTTTGACTTCTGCCTGTTTCCTTCCCAGATTACCCCAGGATACTGAAGGCAATGCTTAGCATTTGGCTGACCATTTTCGGGCACCTTTCATTAGTATTGCCTGAACAAACTCAGTTGTAAAATAATAATGAAAATGATAATACTGATATAAAAATAACTACAACTGCTGAATGGCTTATCATGATAACAAGGGAGAACAATGATGAGATGCCTGCAGTGGCAGTACACAGGTGATACAATAGTTTATATATGTGTGCACATTTGCCTCTGTGGGTGCAAGTGTGGATGTGGGCGTGGGTGGGTGAGTGTACATCCCCATCTCCAATGACTTTCCATTGAATAAATGGACATGAAAAACAATTTTAACACTAGATAGACTTTATTCTTATTTAACTTATTTATATCTTATTTAACCTATATGCAGAGTACATCATGAGAAACGCTGGGCTGGAGGAAGCACAAGCTGGAATCAAGATTGCCGGGAGAAATATCAATAACCTCAGATTTGCAGATGGCACCACCCTTATGGCAGAAAGTGAAGGAGAACTAAAGAACCTCTTGATGAAAGTGAAAGAGAAAAAGTGGGCTTAAAGCTCAACATTCAGAAAACTAAGATCATGGTTTTAAGCATCCAGTCCCAACACTTCATAGCAAATAGATGGGGAAACAGTGGAAACAGTGTCAGACTTTTTTTGGGGGGGGGCTCCAAAATCACTGCAAATGGTGATTGCTCCCATGAAAGTAAAAGATGGTTACTCCTTGGAAGGAAAGTTATGACCAACTTAGACAGCATATTGAAAAGCAGATGTTGACTTTGTCAACAAAGGTCTGTCTAGTCAAGGCTATGGTTTTTCCAGTGGTCATGTATGGATGTGAGAGTCGGACTATAAAGAAAGCTGAGTGCCAAAGAATTGATGCTTTTGAACTGTGGTGTTGGAGAAGAATCTTGAGAGTCCCTTGGACTGCAAGGAGATCCAACCAGTCCATCCTAAAGGAGATCAGTCCTGGGTGTTCATTGGTAGGACTGATGTTGAAGCTGAAATTCCAATACTTTGGCCATCTGATGTGAAGAGCTGACTCATTTGAGAAGACCCTGATGCTGGGAAAGATTTAGGGCAGGAGGAGAAGGGGACAACAGAGGATGAGATGGTTGGATGGCATCACCGACTCAATGGACATGGGTTTGGGTGGACTGTGGGAGTTAGTGATGGATAGGAAGGCCTGGCGTGCTGCAGTTCATGGGGTCACAAAGAGTCGGATACGACTGAGCAACTGAACTGAACTGAGACTTTATTCTATAAATGCCCTTCAGTGTCTAATATCATTGACACTGTTTTATTGGAATTTATTAAAATATCCTCCTTTGGGACATCCCTTGCAGTCCAATGGTTATGAAGCCACCCACCAATGCAGGGGATACTGCTTCAATCCCTGATCAAGGAACAAAGATCCCACATGCTGTGGGGCAACTAAGTCCATGTGCTGCAACTAGAGAAGCCTTGCACAGCCAAAACCAAAAAACTCCTTTCAACAGTATTAATTATGGTTCTCTCCACCCTCCATTCTATCTATGGAAAACCTAACCTAAATGCCAGGTTCTCTCTGAAGGTTTTCCTGAATAGTGCATTTGTTTCCTCTTGCTTCTGCAAGAAATTGACACAAACTGATTTAGGACCATATGAATTTATTACCTCAGAGTTCTGTAGGTCAGAAGTCTCACTGGGCTAAAATCAAGGTTTTGGGGCTGCACTCATTTGGAAGCTCTAAGGGAAAATGCATTTCCTTGTCTTTCCATATTTTAGAGTCTGCCTGAATCGTTTAGTTCCCTTTCTTCCCTGTTCAAAGTCAGCAATGTATAGTTTTCAGCTCTCTCTCAGAATCTGACCTTCTGAGAAAGTCCTTTGTAAGTACCTTGGACCCCTACCCTGAAGAATCATGGATAATCTTCCCATCTAAAGTGCCTTGATTTATCACATCTACAAAGTTCAAAATACCTTCTGCCATGCAAAGTAACGTATATCTGCAAGTTCTGGAAATTATAACCTGGGCATCTTTAGGGGAGACAGTATTCTACCTACTACAGAGGAAAATCAATCTTGTCTCTGTCATTATATTTCCATTAAGCATTTAGGCCACTAGTACACTTTAAATTTAATATAGATTTATGTGCGTTGTTTTTCATTGTGGTTTCATCTCTTCCCTTCATAGTTAGAATCCCAGAGGGCATTGAAATCTTATCTCTTCAATTCAATTGGAACTACTTGAGGATATTCCTACCTCCTGGACACCTTTTGATTCTGAGAACATCTGACATGAGTGTGGTTTATTAAATTGAACTTAAAAGTTTTGAGACAGACTAATTAAACTTTGAGTCAGTCAAAGCAGAAGCAGCAAGGAATGATTGAGTTACTTTGTTAAGCGATTTTTGTTACCAGGCAAGACAAGACTGGCAATTAACATGAGCCTGAAGGGGTTCTGAATGAACCTCCCCAAAATGGTGGCACTTTGGAATGCAGATTATTTTGAGCTGAAGGCAAAAAAAGGTTTACCTCTCCCTTAACTACCTAAAATAATTTAGATAGAGGGCCTGCCCCCAGAAAGAGAGTTGTTTCCAAGAGATCACTTTTTCTCTGAATGGCCTATTTGCATGGCAGAATAAACATCTAATCACCAAATACCTTCTCTCCTTACAGTCCTGTGATTCACCCTCCCCTTTGAAGCTCAAGGCCCCTGTCCCATTCCTTAGCTCAGGATGGCATATCAATTGCCCAGCTTGTCCTTAGGTCTCATTGTCTTTGTGGAGCCCCTGTACATAAGCAATTCAATTTCTATCTGTTGGGACTTCTCTGGTGGTCCAGTTGTTAGGAATCTGCCTTGCAATGCAGGGGACACGGGTTTAACCCCTGGCTGGGGAACTAAGATCCCACATGCTACAGAGCCACTAGGCCCATGCGCCACAACAGCTGGACAATGTGCACCGCAACTAGAGAGTCTGTGCACCTCAATAAAAGCTCTCACATGATGCAAGTGCTGCAATTAAGACCTGATGCAACAAATAAGCTAATCTATTATTCTATGTCAATTTTATTTTTTGAGCATCCAGAAAACCTAGAAGCACGGAAGAAAAATTGTTCCTCCCCAAGAGGTGGTCTTTCAGGAAAACTAAATCTAGAAAAATAAATCCGAGTTTTGGGGATTGCCATTTTTTTAGAATGGGTGTATTTTCTAGAATAGGATGCAGTCAATTTTGAGAGGCCATTAACTATCACAGCTGCTGAGAAAAAATTAGGAGTCATTTCAGTCTTTTATCTTTGATGCTGATTACCAAGATCATTCTTGTATGATCTTGTACAAGATCAGGTGGTGATAATTGCCTCATATGGAAGGAATTAAACTTTACTTTAGACTGTAGTCCAAACCCCGACATTCATAAACTTACTTATATACATATCTTTAGAAATAAAGGAGGGACTACTCATTAAGATAATCCTATTTTTGTTCTCCGGAGAAGGCAATGGCACCCCACTCCAGTACTCTTGCCTGGAAAATCCCATGGACGGAGGAGCCTTGGTAGGCTGCAGTCCATGGGGTCGCTAAGAGTCTGACACGACTGAGTGACTTCACTTTCACTTTTCACTTTCATGCATTGGAGAAGGAAATGGCAACCCACTCCAGTGTTCTTGCCTGGAGAATCCCAGGGACAGGGGAGCCTGGTAGGCTGCCGTCTATAGGATCACACAGAGTCAGACACGACTGAAGTGACTTAGCATAGCATAGCATTTTTGTTCTCAATTACTAGAAGGGTGGAGAGTTATATTGTTCAGGGACTATGGCTGCAGGAGATAACAGAGAACAGGCTACATGGTTTCTTCAAATTCAGAGCAAAATAAAATTGGGGTTTTCTAATGATGATCCTCACGATGCCTACAACCTATGAACGTTCCACAAACAGAATCTGAAAGAAAAAGTCAAGTCACTGCAGGGTGAAATATACTCTGTTTTGAGGAAATAAAGACACAAGATTTTTAGGTTTAAAAGCATTGTGCTGTTTGTTTCAAAGATTAACCCCTGTGACCTCCCTAAGAGATATTCACTAATATTCTCAATTTTGAAATTCAAAGGTTAAAAAAAAAAAGGTTAACATCAAAAACACTAAAGCATAGATAATAATTAATATTTAAGTGTCTAAAAATATAACATTAGGAAAATGCATTAATTTTTAAATGAATAAATTGTTAAATTAGCTGTCACAAAATAACTGTCTCACTGAAGGCATGCTCTAGGTAGGTTAACTTTTCTGACTTTGCAATAACTTTTAAGTGGGTACTATGTTTGCTGAAAAAGCATACTCAATTTAAAATAAGTTTCTCATGGACAAATTACTAGAAAAGTAAACTATAAAAAGTCTTCTAATTTTTCATAGAAGCTGGTATTTTAGAGCTTTTTAATATATTCCAGATAATGTAAATTTAGACCTCTGAAAATCAAAATTCCTGACTAGAACCCACAAAGTATAAAAGTAAAACCTACCTTCTTACTAAATGCATTTTATATGGATTTTAATTTTTAAAAAATTATTATTTTATAATTTGATGCATATCAGCTAACAAAATCTAGTAAATCTGAAGCTCAGTTGTCCAGGAGTAGATTTGTGGACAAAGATGAAGAATGTGTGATGGGGAAATAGAGTGATAGGTTTCTGCATAGGAAGGTGTGATAGTTAACTTTGTGTCAACTTGGCTGGGCCATGCTGACCAGATATGGAGTGAATCCTTATTCTGAATCATTCTTCTGAATGTTTCTGTGAGGTATTTTTAAACAAGATTAGCACTAAAGCTGGTAGAATTTGAATAAAGTGGATAATCCTCCCTGACATGGTGGGCCTTGTCCAACTGGCTGAGTGCCCTAATTCAACTAAGGAGCACCTTCTCAAACAACAGAATTCTGACAACAGATAACCTTTGGATTTGACTTACTCATCTCCATAGTCTTGTGAACCAATTTCCTCAGAATAAATTACCTTAAACAAATATATATAGATATATATATTGGTTGCTTTTCTGTTTTATTAGTTGTATTAGTCCTATCTATCTGTGTATGAAGCCCAGATATATATATATATATATATATATATATATATAATCTATCTATCTCCTATTGGTTCCATTTCTCTAGAGAACCCTAACACAAAGTGAGAAAGGAATAATTATCCAGAAATAAAGAGAAAATCAACTAATGGATCGTAAATAAGGCACACCATCAATGACATATTAGTGTGTGTCATAAAGGTAAAAAGTGATCTGTATGGATGAGGCAAAGAAATGAACATGTCTTAGCTACCAAGCATTGTGCTACTTGCTTCAAAATTTACCCCCATAGCCTCCCTATGAGATATTATCATCTTCAATTTTCAAGTAAAGATATTGTCAACTAAAAAGGTGTACAACTTGAGAGTTGTGAGTTAAGTTTTATTTCGGGCAAAATGAGGACTGCAGCTTGGGAGGCAGCATCTCAGATAGCAGCAGTGGGGGAAAGACAATATATAAGGTTTTGGTGAAGGGGGAGTTCAATACCATGAGGCACTCATTTTACAAAAGGTTTTTTGTTAGGCATGAGGATCTAATGTCACCATGAAGGGATTTAGTGCTTCTCTAGATATGAGGAAATGCAAGGATTGAGATCATAAAATCTGTTCCTAAAAACATCCAACTATCTAAAGACCTGTCCCACCAGATTCCCTGGAGCAGAGTGCCTCACTCCACCCTTGTTGTTGAAGGTCAACAGCTATAGCAGTGCGGGGTTCAATCTCCAGAGGCAGGTGGCAAACGCCTTTGTTGTTCAGTTGTTGGCAGTGCTCTTCAGTTCAGTTCAGTCACTCAGTTGTGTCTGACTCTTTGCGACCCCATGAATTGCAGCACACCAGGCCTCCCTGTCCATCACCATCTCCCGGAGTTCACTCAAACTCACATCCATTGAGTCGGTGATGCCATCCAGCCATCTCATCCTCTGTTGTCCCCTTTTCCTCCTGCCCCCAATCCCTCCCAGCATCAGGGTCTTTTCCAATGAGTCAACTCTTCGCATGAGGTGGCCAAAGTACTGGAGTTTCAGCTTTAGCATCGGTCCTTCCAATGAACACCCAGGACTGATCTCCTTTAGAATGGACTGGTTGGATCTCCTTGCAGTCCAAGGGACTCTCAAGAGTCTTCTCCAACACCACAGTTCAAAAGCATCAATTCTTCAGCCCTCAGCTTTCTTCACAGTCCAACTCTCACATCCATACATGACTACTGGAAAAACCATAGCCTTGACTAGATGGACCTTTGTTGGCAAAGTAATGTCTCTGCTTTTCAATATGCTATCTAGGTTGGTCATAACTTTTCTTCCAAGGAGTAAGTGTCTTTTAACTTCATGGCTGCAATCACCATCTGCAGTGATTTTGGAGCCCAAAAAGATAAAGTCTGACGCTGTTTCCACTGTTTCCCCATCTATTTTCCATGAAGTGATGGGACCAGATGTCATGATCTTCATTTTCTGAATGTTGAGCTTTAAGCCAACTTTTTCACTCTCCTCTTTCACTTTCATCAAGAGGCTTTTTAGTTCCTCTTCACTTTCTGCCATAAGGGTGGTGTCATCTGCATATCTGAGGTTATTGATATTTCTCTCAGCAATCTTGATTCCAGCTGTGCTTCTTCTAGCCCAGCGTTTCTCATGATGTACTCTGCATATTGTGAAAGAAGCAGGGTGACAATACACAGCCTTGACGTACTCCTTTTCCTATTTGGGACCAGTCTGTTGTTCCGTGTCCAGTTCTAACTGTTGCTTCCTGACCTGCCTACAGGTTTCTCAAGAGGCAATGCTCTTGGTAAGTGCCAATTTGTAGTTTACAATATGGAGGCCTGTAAAGCTAAGTAATATAGTCTCATGCAACCACAAAATTTGGGGGAAATGCCTAACTTTGTTCTATTTTTCAATTGACCTAGCACTTCAAGCCTAATTTGATTAAACAGGTCTCACTCACCCAAGGGCACCACTACCAGTTAACCAGAAACCTAGATGTCTAGATATCAAGCTCATATATCATGGACATATACATTAAACTCAAAGTGCATAATTCACATGTTTTTGAGTTGAAGGCTCCTAATGGATTTGTTCATCACCACTAGTTTATGTGCTTCCCTGATAGCTCGGTTTGCTAAAGAATCTGTCTGCAATGCAGGAGACCCGGTTCAATTCCTGGGTCAGGAATATCCACTGGGACAAGGGATAGGGTACACCCACTCCAGTATTCTTGGGCTTCCCTTGTGGCCCAGATGGTAAAGAATCAGCCTGCAATGTGGGAGACCTGGGTTCGATCCCTGGGTTGGGAAGATCCCCTGTAGAAGGGAAAGGCTACCCACTTCAGTATTCTGGCCTGAAGAATTCCATGGAATCACCGACGCGATGGACATGAGTTTGAGTAGGATCTGGGAGTTGGTGATGGACAGGGAAGCCTGGCATGCTGAAGTCCTTGGGGTGCAAAGAGTTGGACATGACTGAGCAACTAAACTGAACTAGTTTATGTGATACAATTCATGTGAAGTGTCATAAATATAAGTGGCATATATGACATTCAGGTACAGTTTATATGTAGTGCTAAATCATTGCACATGTAGCAAAGTTAATTATTGGAAATTAACATTATGGGGGTATATTATGCCTACAGTCATCATGCTGGGCTCTTGCAATAGAGAGAAACATTCAATGGCTCCTCTGTGACTGTGGTTTATTACCTCAATGATTTTGTTGCTTGTTGTAACCCAATATGTATGTTAGTATACCTTCAGGAATAGGTTGTCATCCAATTTATTAGTTGGAGTACCTTACGTCTTTCAATGGTAGGGAAAATTTTATATTGACATATCCAGAGTTTTTATTGAAGTTATATTAGTCCTATCTATCAGAGATATGCTAGAAAATCTATAAGTCCCACCAAAATGATGCCCATGTGAGCAATTCAGTTTATGAAGTGCAATCTTCTAAGGCAGGCTTAGGGCTCTGTGATTCATTTTTCAACCTATCTGATGTTTAATGATTTTGTCAAAATAAAAACTAATACACAGTTCTATGTCCATCATCAAATTATGCCATTCAATTTATAGCTTACACTATGAAAAATGACTTCCAGATACGGAAGTCTGAGGACTAGGAAATAGCTCCAGTCTACGTAATTCTCCATCCTCTTTGGACACAGATGTGTGCAATGGATGAGAAGTTGTTTGGCTTATTATTACACTGGGAGTTTTTCAGAACAGACTAATGACATTGTTTCATTATGTCAAACATGTAGATATCTACCTGGGGTATACTACTGGGCCAAAAGAAATGATTATTAGAAAATGCAACCATATAAAACAAGAGGGAAAAGAACTGAAAGGTCCTTATCTTGTTTAAATCAATCCTGAATCCCATTTTCTAAATGGCTAAACAGTAATTCCCAAACACATTCAATTTTTTCTTAACCATCATAATCAGAATATCAAGGAGCATTTTTGCAAGCTATTTGTCTGCGTGCTGTGTTTGTGTGTCTTTGGTGTGAGTGCATACAGAGCATACACATAGGGCTTTTAAAAGTCTTTTAGAAGACTGACTGTATAATTCACATTCTATTTTCATCTTCTTTCTACACGTTGTTTTCTTAAGAATTAGATATCAATATTAAACAGGGTCAAGAAAGGAAGACCTGTAGTTAAAAAAAAAAAAGAATATAGTTCCTTCATTGGAGGATATGATTTCTACAAATGCAGTTTATGTTGGTTATTTAGATAGTTATAAAGAGTCCTAAATGCAGTACTTGGGTGCAATCTCAAAAACACAGAATGATCTCTGTTCGTTTCCAAGGCAAACCATTCAATATCACAGTAATCCAAGTATAAGCCCCAACCAGTAACGCTGAAGAAGCTGAAGTTGAACGGTTCTATGAAGACCTACAAGACCTTTTAGAACTAACACCCAAAAAAGATGTCCTTTTCATTATAGGGTCTGGAATGCAAAAGTAGGAAGTCAAGAAACACCTGGAGTAAAAGGCAAATTTGGCCTTGGACTACGGAATGAACCAGGGCAAACACTAACAGAGTTTTGCCAAGAGAATGCACTGATCATAGCAAACACCATCTTCCAACAACACAAGAGAAGACTCTACACATGGACATCACCAGATGGTCAACACCAAAATCAGATTGATTATATTCTTTGCAGCCAAAGATGGAGAAGCTATATACAGTCAACAAAAACAAGACCAGCAGCTGACTGTGGCTCAGATCATGAACCCCTTATTGCCAAATTCAGACTTAAATTGAAGAAAGTAGGGAAAACCACTAGACCATTCAGGTATGACCTAAATCAGATCCCTTATGATTAAACAGTGGAAGTGAGAAATAGACTTAACGGACTAGATCTGATAGATAGAGTGCCTAATGAAATATGGACTGAGGTTTGTAACTGTACAGGAGACTGGGATCAAGACCATCCCCATGGAAAAGAAATGCAAAAAAGCAAAATGGCTGTCTGGGGAGGCCTTACAAATAGCTATGAAAAGAAGAGAAGCAAAAAGCAAAGGAGAAAAGGAAAGATACAACATCTGAATGCAGAGTTCCAAAGAATAGCAAGGAGAGATAAGAAAGCCTTCCTCAGTGACCAATGCAAAGGAATAGAGGAAAACAACAGAATGGGAAAGACTAGGGATCTCTTCAAGAAAATTAGAAATACCAAGGGAACATTTCATGCAAAGATGGGCTCAATAAAGGACAGAAATTGTATGGACCTAACACAAGCAGAAGATATTAAAAAGAGGTGGCAAGAATACACAGAAGAACTGTACAAAAAAGATGTGCATGACCAAGATAGTCACGATGGTATGATCACTCACCTAGAGCCAGACATCCTGGAATGTGAAGTCAAGTGAGCCTTAGAAAGCATTACTATGAACAAAGCTAGTGGAGGTGATGGAATTCCAGTTGAGCTATTTCAAATCCTGAAAGATGATGCTGTGAAAGTGCTGCACTCCATATGCCAGCAAATTTGGAAAACTCAGCAGTGGCCACAGAACTGGAAAAGGTCAGTTTTCATTCCAATCCCAAAGAAAGGCAAAGCCAAAGAATGCTCAAACTACTGCACAATTGCACTCATCTCACATGCTAGTAAAGTAATGCTCAAAATTCTCCAAGCCAGGCTTCAGCAATATGTGAACCATGAACTTCCAGATGTTCAAGCTGGTTTTAGAAAAGGCAGAGGAACCAGAGATCAAATTGCCAACATCCACTGGATCATAGAAAAAGCAAAAGAGTTCCAGAAAAACATCTATTTCTGCTTTAATTGACTATGCCAAAGCCTTTGACTATGTGGATCACAATAAACTGTGGAAAATTCTGAAAGAGATGGGAACTCCAGACCACCTGACCTGCCTCTTGAGAAACCCGTATGCAGGTCAGGAAGCAACAGTTCGAACTGGACATGGAACAACAGACTGGTCCCAAATAGAAAAAGGAGTACGTCAAGGCTGTATATTGTCACCCTGTTTATTTAACTTATATGCAGAATACATCATGAGAAATGCTGGACTGGAAGAAGCACAAGCTGGAATCAAGATTGCTGGGAGAAATGTCAATAACCTCAGATATGCAGATGACACCACCCTTATGGCAGAAAGTGAAGAGGAACTCAAAAGCCTCTTGATGAAAGTGAAAGAGGAGAGAGAAAAAGTTGGCTTAAAGCTCAACATTCAGAAAACGAAGATCATGGCATCTGGTCTCATCACTTCATGGGAAATAGATGGGGAAAGAAAGGAAACAGTGTCAGACTTTATTTTTCTGGACTCCAAAATCACTGCAGATGGTGACTGCAGCCATGAAATTAAAAGACCCTTACTCCTTGGAAGGAAAGTTATGACCAAACTAGATAGCCTATTCAAAAGCAGAGACATTACTTTGCAACAAAGGTCCGTCTAGTCAAGGCTATGGCTTTTCCAGTAGTCATGTATGGATGTGAGAGTTGGACTGTGAAGAAAGCTGAGCACCAAAGAATTGATGCTGTTGAACTGTGGTGTTGGAGAAGACTCTTGAGAGTCTCTTGGACTGCAAGGAGATCCAACCAGTCCATTCTAAAGGAAATTAGCCCTGGGTCTTCTTTGGAAGGAATGATGCTAAAGCTGAAACTCCAATACTTTGGCCACCTCATGCGAAGAGTTGACTCATTGGAAAAGACGCTGATGCTCGCAGGGATTGGGGGCAGGAGAAGGGGACGACAGAGGATGAGATGGCTGGATGGCATCACTGACTCGATGGACGTGAGTCTGAGTGAACTTCAGGAGTTGGTGATGGACAGGGAGGCCTGGCGTGCTGCGATTCATGGGGTCGCAAAGAGTTGGACACAACTGAGCGACTGAACTGAACTGAAGCACCCCTTTTTAAAACAGCCTTCTGAACAGTCCGTTGTGTTTTTACATTTCAGAGGTGATGAATAGCAACCTCATTTTTCACATAGGATTAATTTTCTGAGATTCCTTTATTGCCTCTGCCCAAAGAATCAAGTAGTTAATATTTTCTAATTATCCTTCCAAGATCCTTTTCACATTAGTCTTTGTGTCCCACTATGAGACACACAGGGATTTAGGCCTACTATGTAACCCTCTACAGGTATTAAAGAAGGTTTAGTTGAGAGGCATTGGGACATATGTTGAAATGCCTCCTGACCACACATGAAGGCTATTTTATTTCAATATTCTGAGAAAGCAAATAAAGCACAGAATGATTCACCAACTAGACCGGGTCTCGGAGTTCCTTTGTTGGGAAATTAGACTCATACTCAGCTTGTCAGATTTAAAGGCCTATGTTTTATATGTAATATCACACAGTCCCTGGAAGTTGCAGAATTCCAACCATAATGGGGTAAAATCACAGACACATGTCAGATTTAGCATTTATCATCATAATGTTCAGCACAAAAATTTATCCCCCTCTGCATGCAAGACACTGCCATTAATCATTTTGCCTTTTTCTCACACAACGCAGCACATGACTCAAGAAGTCTAACATGAGAATGGAATTTACACTTCCCATGATAGGTCCATTTTTGAACTGTATAGAACAGATTCACCTCTAATGCTATCCACCTCATGCGAAGAGTTGACTCATTGGAAAAGACTCTGATGCTGGGAGGGATTGGGGGCAGGAGGAGAAGGGGACGACAGAGGATGAGATGGCTGGATGGCATCACTGACTCAATGGACACGAGTCTGAGTGAATTCCGGGAGTTGGTGATGGACAGGGAGGCCTGGCATGCTGTGATTCATGGGGTCGCAAAGAGTCGGACACAACTGAGCGACTGATCTGATCTGATCTGAATGCTATCCTAACCAAAATTTTATTACCAGTAACTAGTCAGACTTTATCTAGAGAAATCAGGTAAGTATTAAAAGTAGAATCTTAAGGGACCTTTCCTGGCAGTCCAGTGGTTAAGACTCTGCATCTCCACTGCAAGGGACAATATGGCCAAAAAAAAAAAAAAAAATTAAGAATCTTTAGGACCAAAGACTGTCATACAGAGTGGAGTCAGAAAGACAAAAACAAATATCATATATTAACACATATATGTGGAATCTGAAAAAACTGGAATAGACGATCTTACTTACAAAGCAGAAACAGAGACATAGACAAGAAAACAAAGATATGGATACCAAGGGAGAAAGAAGGGGGATGGGATGAACTGGGAGATTGGGATTGACATATATATACTATTTATATATGTATAAAATAAATGACTAATGAGAATTGTATAGCACAGGAAACTCAGTGCTCTGTGGTGACCTAAATGGAAGAAATTTTTTTTTAAAAAAGGGAATATATATATGTGTGTGTGTGTGTGTGTATATATATAGCTGATTCACTTCGCTGTAGAGCAGAAACTAACACAATATTATAAAGTAACTATACTCCTAATTTTTAATTAACTTAAAAATTAAAAGCTCCCCCAAAGGGAAAAAAAAAAAGAATCTTACCATTTTTGTCATCGATAGTGACATCAATAGGCTTAAATGGAATGAAATGTTGGAGACTCAGGGATATAAAAGCAACAACACAAATAAATTAATAGTAGGTCAGTGGCTTTCATAATGGAAGTGCTAATGGAAAAAAAAAAAAAGTCACCAGTTCAAGTCAAATGCTACAATAAAGAACATGGAACAAATTGATGCCCAATACAGGCCAAGGACAACACCAGAGGAGTTTGGTATGAAAGGGAAAAGCTGCAAAATACAAATCACAACAAATTTTTTTTTTATACACTAGATCTCAGATCCAAAGATTTCAGCTCCATGGGTATTATAAATGTGGTGCTCTAGACTTAGACCATTTCATCAAAAGTCTGCATGATACATGAAATTATTTTACATGGTAGATGGATACTAGAACTGAATGCCATCAAATAACTGAGACAGTGACTTCCTTTCTCATGTATTCTAATTACATAATAAAGTCTCCAGTTTTATATTAACATGTCTTTAACACTTTATTAACACTTCTTAATTTCTGTCTTGTAGTTATATAAAGTTTCCATTTATTTACATTTTTAAAAAAAGGAACTTAAAGGAAAATAAGTAGAGACAATGCAGGCATGGTGAAAATCATGGTGGTGTAATATAATTATTTAACTTGAGAAATAGTACACATATAGATGAAATGGTAGGGCATTTATCTGAGTGTTAGTTGCTCTGTCATGTATAACTCTCTGTGACCCTATGAACTGTAGCCCATGACTCTCCACTGTCTATGGAATTCTCCAGGTAAGAACACAGGAGTGGGTAGCCATTCCCTTCTGCAGAGAATCTTCCTGACCCAGGGATTGAACTCAAGTCTCTTGTGTCTCCTGCATTGCAGGCAGATTCTTTACCATCTGAGCCACCAGGAACACATGTGAATCCATTAGCAAACTCTAAGGACTAGTCTATCTCTGGTCATCTCTGAGATTTTAATGAGGGTCAAATACATGGGCCAGCTGAGGCAAGAAATAACACAATTCATGACCATCTACTGACTAAATAACAAGTCCTGGATATAAAGATGAATGAGGTTCAGTTACTGACCATCCCTCTCTCCAGCACTGCAATATGCTTGTCCTTATTTGTTTATTCTCTCACTGAATTTTTTTCTGTAGCAAGAGACTTTCTTGGATAGTTGTAACTGTTACAAATGTCTTTCAACCCTCTGTACAGTGAATTTACTCATAGGCTCTCTAATTACTCCATCAGTTCTGTTCAGTTCAGTTCAGTCGCTCAGTCATGTCCAACTCTTTGCAACTCCATGAATCACAACACGCCAGGCCTCCCTGTCCATCACCAACTCCTGGAGTTCATTCAGAATCACGTCCATCGAGTCGGTGATGCCATCCAGCCATCTCATCCTCTGTTGTCCCCTTCTCCTCCTGCCCTCAATCCCTCCCAGCATCAGGGTCTATTCCAATGAGTCAACTCTTCGCATCAGGTGGCCAAAGTACTGGAGTTTCAGCTTCAGCATCAGTCCTTCCAAAGAACACCCAGGACTGATCTCCTTTAGGATGGACTGGTTGGATCTTCTTGCAGTCCAAGGGACTCTCAAGAGTCTTCTCTAACACCACAGTTCAAAAGCATCAATTCTTTGGTGCTCAGCCTTCTTCACAGTCCAACTCTCACATCCATATATGACCACTGGAAAAACCGTAGCCTTGACTAGACGGACCTTTGTTGGCAAAGTAATGTCTCTGCTTTTTATAGTATATGCCATATAAGCATCTCTTTTAGAGTCTGTCTTCTTCTGAAATAGTATTAGTTCCTTCCATCATTTTTTCAGTTTCATCTTCACTATCCTGGTACCTCACCACTAAAGGAATTCCAATTTGCCCATATTTTTAAGTATTACAGCCAGAACTGAATTCACTGTTTCATGTCTAGCAATATTATTTTAGGGATCAGAAAAGACCTTATCAACTGAGCATTAATATAGAAAAGTTTTGTCTGTTTTTGCTTCAGCCCAAGATTACACTGTCTTTGTGTATTCTGTCAATGACTCTGAATGAAATTGTTGTTTTCTTAAAAGTATGGATACTGAACACATGTTAATTTTTTTAAGCTTGTGAGTTATATAATTAGAAAACTAGCAAAAGACTACCCCCACCAACAGACATGTGTTCTTTACCAAAGTTACCTAAATTTCTCAGGTAATATAAATAGAAAGAACAAAAGGGAGGGCCACATAGATAGTAAACTATTTATTGGTTGTATGGCTCTTTATCTTTCATGAGAATTTTTTTGAAGATCTCATACAGCCTGAGAGAGAGATTTCTTGTTTCTTGTTACATCAATTCCTTCCCCTTCCAACGTACCTAATCACTCCCATGTATGTGAAGATGCCCTTTTGTTAATGGTGGGACAAAGGAAAGGGAGTAAAACTTTGGCAAAAAAATCACTTGTTGATGTCACGTTCACTCTCTGTTAGGAAGATCCCTTGGAGAAGGGCATGGGAACTCACTCCAGTATTCTTGCCTGGAGAATTCTGTGGACAGAGGATCCTGGCGGGCTAGAGGTCCATTTTCTTTCTTTCTTTTTTTTTAATGTAGTTAAGGGGACGTCCAAAGACATTCTGACTCCAAGTCTCTGACCAAGATCTGGCCAGTCCTTCTGCAACTTTAATTTGCATACAATTCACCAGAGGATCCTGTTACAATGCAAGTGTGTATTTCCTGCCACTGGGGTGAGACCTGAGAGTCTGCATTCCTAGCGAACTTGTTTTAGGAGAAGTCATGATACTGATCCACAAACCACACTCCCTTGCCAAGGGATTAAGAGAAATCTGTCAGATTAAATTTCCTATATTTGTTTCCAATTCTGTTTTTTATTGGACTGCCTTAGGTTTCATTTACCCAGTAAATATGTATGGAGCATCTGCCATGTTTCAGATGTTCATTCAGTAGTGATATTTCTCCCAGTACCCTTTAGTGTATGTTCAAAAAAGCAGTTCTCTCCTTTAAGACCTCGTTGCAGTTGGACAAGCATTTCTAATGTTGCTTTGACATTAATGTTAAGAACAAGGACCTTGAGAATTAGACTTAATTTGAACGCTGGCTCTTTCACGTCATCCCCTTGTCACCTTGGGTGGATTAACAAAATTCTGAGCCTCAGTTTTCTCATATATGAAGAATTAAAAGAGGAATTAAAAGATAAAATGTTTTAAATCATCAGTAGTATCTGACATGAGTAATATATTTTTAAAAAATTCCAATTGTTATTATTCTTGCCCCAGTTCTGGCATTCACTGAGCAGCAGAGGAAAGCAGAACCTATAGGCACAGACATATTTAGAGGTAATCCATGAGGGCTGGGGACAGGGGAGGGGGCTAACATATACAATGTTGGGGGATCCTACAAACAGGTCCTTGGAAGTATTCACTTCCCCATTCCAGAGATCTTCTTGTGCATCAAAATTGTTTTTTCTGTAACGACAAAAATGTCTATATTCAAACTGGAGCTACTCAAGCAGACAGGTCTACATTCTGTACAAGCACAGGAAAGAGACATAGGAGAAGTCAAGAAGGATACGAATGATCCAATGAAATTTTGAAACCAAACAGGGCTGATGGGGCTCCCAGGCACAGAGACCTTTCTGTCTCCCATTTCTTGCCTCCATGACCATCCCTGAGTTCCAATGGGTGGTTTCAAACAGTTTTTAAGCAAGGGAGGGGCAGCCAAGAAACCACCTCAGGCAAGATTAAAGGGACCAGAGAAGCTCATCAAGATTAGGAGACCTGACCACCTGAAGGACTTGCAAGTCCTGATAGGAAGAGCCCATTCATTGGAAAGGACCCTTATGCTGGGAAAGATTGAGGGCAGGAGGAGAAGGGGATGACAGAGAATGATATAGTTGGATGGCATCACTGATTCATTGGACATGAATTTGAGCAAACTCTGGGAGATAGTGAAGGACAGGGAAGCCTGGTGTGCTGCATTTCATGGGGTCACAAAGAGTCAAATGCAATTGATAGACTGAACAACAACAATATATAGTTCAAAGGATACAGGGGGCTTTCTATCCTGGGATAAAATGCTGTGGGGAGTGAAAACCTCAAAGGGCAAGAGACAGTCCTGCAAGCAGAAGGCAGAATTAGAAAAAGGGAGGGAGGGACAGAGGTGGCAGGAACACTGCCACTGGAAATGAAGGGGACTCAACTTCTAGCAATAATCCAGTTGCTGACCTACCAAGTCACCTATTTGAAGATCCTGAAAGTTTTCCCAACCTGAGGAAAGTTGATCAAAGAGGGCTGTGAGAGTCATTCTGTGGGTGGAATGAATGGTGAGAGAAATCTTAAAATGCAGTGCTCAACATTTATGCAAATTGACCCCTTGAATAAGGAAGCACCTTGTTCTGTGCCAAGCTGCTTGCTTGCATGAAATACATTCATTTTAAGGGTTATTAAGATGCCATGGTGTTTAGATTGTAGGAGAAAGAAATGTGTGCTTAGACCAAAGCACAGGGGGAAGAAAAAGTAAGAACATGTGTCAAAAGAAAGAATCCATATATTATTTCCAAGTGAAAGTGAAGTCGCTCAGTTGTGTCTGACTCTTAGCGACCCCATGGACTGTAGCCTACCAGGCTTCTCCATCCATGGGATTTTCCAGGCAAGACTACTGGAGTGGGGTGCCATCTCCTTATTTCCAAGGGCATTTACAAATCCCAGTCTGGGGACGAGAAGTGTGATAATTTCATGTAATTCTGAAATGCTTGTCACTTCATCATAGTATAGTTTGGACACTATCTTACTCTCCCCTGTTAATCAGAAACAGGGGGAGGAAAAGAGAGTCAGAAGAAAAGAGAAGCTACATACTCTTGTCTGTGTAGGTCAGGGGTCCCCAGCCTCCAGGATCTAATGCCTGATGATATGAGGTGGAGCTGACATGTAATGATAATAGAAGTAAAGTGCACAGAAAATGTAGGGTGCTTGAATCATCCCCAAACCATCTCCCAGAGCCCACGTTACGCTAGTTGTTCAGTCGTGTCCAACTCTTTTTGACCCCATGGACTGTAACCCTCCAGGTTCCTCTGTCTATGGGATTCTTCAGGCAAGAATACTGGAGTAGGTTGCCATTCCCTTCTCCAGGGGATCTTCTCAATCCAGGGATCGAACCGAGGTCTCCTGCATTGCAGGAAGATTCCTTACCATTTGAACTACCCAGGAAGCCCAACCTCACTTAAGTCTGTGGAAAAATTGTCTTCCATGAAATTGATCCCTGATGCCAAAAAGTTGGGAACCTGATGATAGGTGACCACAGGAAAGAAGAATTAGGAGACTGTATTCTGGGCTGATGCCAAGTTTGGATGGCAGGAAGATGATGCAAGAGTGAATGACCAAAGGATAAATAGGTCAACTTTGGGGAAAAAAATAAGTCAGGTTAAACACTTGAGGCAGTAGGAAGAAAACTAGAAGCTACATTACACTTCATAAAGATGCTTAGTTATAGAGAAGCTCTGTTGTTTTGAAATCTTCTGCTTCTACAGGGCTGAAAACCTTTCCTGAGGAGCCTGACAGACAAAAGACCAGCAAGAAAGCCAAGCATTATTGGCAGTAGCAATTAGAGACCCAGAAGCTAGACTGGGAAAAATCTGAATTTGTAAGAAGAGTGAACTTCTGCTCTTGTCTTCATTTGCCTTTCTGATCTTACAGTGGAGGACAAGCATGTGAAGGAGTGTGAGAGACTGTGGCCACACGGTAAAATGTCAGAGCACTTGGCAACTGTCAGCCTTCGTGAAGGGTATTTCTCCCCCAGGCTCATTAATCTTACCACAACAATATCTTGTGTACACTGGCATTTTAGAAACTTCCCCATTACTGCTCTCTGATAATCACACAAGGTGAATTATTGTTCCCTAGTGTGACTTTCCTGTGCCTTTTCTTGTAACCAGCTATGACTACATCAACATAAAATGGGTGGGAAAATAGAAGAGGTGACTTTGCAAATTTTTTTTTTTTTGACTCTTTGGAAAATGCCATGTCCTCTATTGTAGACTTTGAGAGGTCATTTTACTTCCCGTCTACACATAATAAACCACGTCCATCTTTTTACATATCTGCCTTTTTTCATGGTTTCATTTGGGCTTGGTCCAAATTAAAGTGGAAGGAGAGACACTGCTTTCATAGCAAACTGAGATCCGGGGAAGACATGTGAATTGAATAAATGAGATGCAGTAAAGACATGTAATTTGATTAACACAATGCACTTAAATGCACTCATATAAAAATTAACTCATACTTTTTTTTTTTTTTTTTTCCTTTTTGGTTTTTACAGTCTACATTTAAAAAGAACTACCAAAGGAAATGTCATCCTCATTATAAAGAAGAAAGGGGTAATCTGGAGAAAATGTCTGAAATGCAGTTACACAAATGTATAAACAACTGTGTTTTATTTATTTTATTGCCTGCTCTTTAAAATGTTATTTCTGAACATCAGGCAGATTCTGTTTTTGTGAAAGAAAAAAATTACAGAAGTGACCTGGGAATTTACCTAGTTTCTATGGTCATATCCAACAGGAACAGAACATCCAGATTAGAAATAACTTCTACCATCAGAAATCTAGTTTTGATTGGTGAACAAAGTCAAACTTCCTTTTTTGTATCTCCTTGCCTTTCTCAATGACAGACACAGACAGGCTCAAGTCTTAACAGACTTTTCTAATATCTTCTATTCATAAACAGAATAGCCATAATATTCTATTAAATTAAAAATCATAATTGTGGTTTCTAGAGAAGATAGTGGGAAATATTAGTTACATACATTTTACATTATGCTTTAAAATTGATACACCACTTTCACCTTCGCTTTCCATTTTATCCTCTCCCCAGTGGAAATAAATAATGGAGTCCCACTGTGCAGGTAAGAAACATGGAATTGCTTAAAGCCAAACAGCAATGTAAAAAAGCTAAAGTTCAGAGACACAACTTGTCCACTGAACTAAAAGTTGTCTCCTATATTATTTGGATCGTTCTTCAAAAGAAGTGTCATATAGAAGGTACTTGAACATACTTATGCTACAGATAAGAATCAAATAATCAACAATGACAACAAAGCAAATGGCTCATTCAACTAATAATATTTAAAGGAGATTTAAATTTAATTTGGTTTCATTTCAAGCTTTAGGTTCTTCCTTCTACACCATGGGAGAGATGAATATATTTCTCATCAATGTATGTTGGTTTGGGGAAACAAACCACAAAGCACATTGACATAAATTGCCAATATTGAAATCAGGTTTCTAAAATAAAAATGCAAGTTCCACCAGCTTGTCCTTGGGGAAGTTTACTTAATTTGTCTAGTTCAGAATTCTTGCCTATACAATGGAGTGACATAAAGATATCTTCTTATAAACAACCAATAAAAACCTGCATGCAAGTGCTTGACACTCTGGTGCTTAGTAGATAGTCAATGAAATTTTGCTGAGATGTATGATAGTAATTATTCTATTTTCTATTCAGTATAGTCTAGAATCTAGTACTATGTGGGATTTAAGTCATTATCTTGATTCAACACACTCCTCCTCTGAAGGGCAACATACCAATCATTCTGTAACCCTAGGGTGTCTCTGCTAACATATTATGGTTAATATATTTTCTCAATGTCTTGAAGAGAAGGCCACCATCACTGAAGCATGTTTGCTGACAGCAGCCTGTGTACTAAACAGAGACACTTTTATGTATTTTAGGCTTTTCATCTGCTTATGTCCATTATCCACAGGGATGGCATGCTATGGTCACATGATCATATTTTTATAAAGTTTATGAAGTAAGACATTTTAATCTCAATTAGTCACATTTACATTCATAATTTTATATTCTTTATATTAAAGAAGGCTTCACTCATATGATAAAAACCTACAAAACAGAAACAGGAATATGTATCTTTTAGAATATCTCCCACATATATAGAAATTAGGCTAAGACAATGGTTCTCCTCCTCCCCAAGCCCCACATTTGTCCCACTTCTCCCTTGGATTAGAGTTGAGGTGCCCTGTGGATATTCTGGGGATCCATTTAACTGGAAACTGTGCTGGGACTATGTAGATTTAGCAGAATGTGCTTAAGTGATTCAGCTGTGCTGTGTGTAGTAATTACTACTATTCTGACTCAGTAAAAGGATTTCCAAAGGCTTATATCACTGATAGGTAATATCAATGTTAGAGCCACCAGCTCTATGTGGGGGGGTTCCACATTATATGATAGAGGAGAAAAAAAATTGACATTTAAAGCTTGGTGGAATATTCCTCCAACCAACACACATGGAATTTCAAAAAAAAAAGATTCAGTTCTAACTGAAACCTAAATAAACCATAGTTTTCACCCTATTAATAATATACTTCACAATTCAAGAAAAGTAAATAAACAACCAAGCCTGTTAGAAGGCTGAAATTAACTTTCAGTTACAAAACATAATAATCTAAAATCACCATAAGATTGTAGCCAAACAATTTAGGAACAAAAAGTATTGTGGAAATGTTTCAAGAAGTTGATTAATTTATAAATGTGTTATTCTTCTGCATTATGTGGCGTTTGTAATTTTCAGTTTATAATCCATTGTAATTTCTTACTCATTCTTAATAAATACTGCATTTCATACAAATCTGCTTTCATAATTATGTATTCTTTGTATTTAAGAAGGCTCCACTCATATTACACCAAAGACCTACAAAAGACGAATGCACCTCTCCTAGAATATCTTCCAAGTATGGATATAGAATGGTTTGCCTTGGAAACGAACAGAGATCATTCTTTCGTTTTTGAGATTGCATCCAAGTACTACATTTCGGACTCTTTTGTTGACCATGATGGCTACTCCATTTCTTCTAAGGGATTCCTGCCCACAGTAGTAGATATAATGGTCATCTGAGTTAAATTCACCCATTCCAGTCCATTTTAGTTCACTAATTCCTAGAATGTCTACATTCACTCTTGCCATCTCCTGTTTGACGACTTCCAATTTGCCTTGATTCATGGACCTAACATTCCATGTTTCTATGCAATATTGATTGCTCTTTACAGCATTGGACCTTGCTTCTATTATCAGTCACATCCACAACTGAGTATTGTTTTGCTTTGGCTCCATCCCTTCATTCTTTCTGGAGTTATTTCTCCACTGATCTCCAGTAGCATATTGGGCCCCTACTGACCTGGGGAGTTCCTCTTTCAGTATCCTATCATTTTGCCTTTTCATACTGTTCATGGGGTTCTCAAGGCAAGAATACTGAAGTGATTTGCCATTCCCTTCTCCAGTGGACCACATTCTGTCAGACCTCTCCACCATGACCCACCTGTCTTGGGTGGCCCCACATGGCATGGCTTAGTTTCATTGAGTTAGACAAGGCTGTGGTCCATGTGATCAGATTGGCTAGTTTTCTGTGATTATGGTTTCAGTGTGTCTGCCCCCTGATGCCCTCTCACAACACCTACTGTCTTACTTGGGTTTCTCTTGCCTTGGACATGGGGTATCTCTTCACGTCTGCTGCAGCAAAGAGCCTTCTTGGCCCTCCTGCCGCTCCTAGAATGTGTGGTATCTCCTCTCGGCCTCCGCTTCTTGGACGTGGGGTTGCTCCTTTCTGCCCCTGCCCCTAACCTCGGATGTGCGGTTGCTCCTCTCATTTGCAGCCCCTGTCATCGGACATGGGGTAGCTCCTCGCGGGCTGCCGGTCCTGACCTCAGACGTAGGGTAGCTCGTCTTGGCCACTCCTGTGCCATCACAGCCTGGCACTCTAGGTCCCCGCCCCTGATGTTGGGCATGGGAGTAGCTCCTCTTGGCCGTGCTTCCTGCATTTCCAAGGCAAACCATTCACTATCACGGTAATCCAAGCCTATGCCCCAACCAGTAACACTGAAGAAGCTGAAGTGGAATGGTTCTATGAAGAACTACAAGACCTTTTAGAACTAACACCCAAAAAAGATATCCTTTTCATTATAGGGGACAGGAATGCAAAAGTAGGAAGTCAAGAAACACCTGGAGTAACAGGCAAATTTGGCCTTGGGATACGGGATGAAGCAGGGCAAAGGCTAATAGAGTTTTGCCAAGAGAACGCACTGGTCATAGCAAATACCCTCCTCCAACAACACAAGAGAGGACTCTACACAGGGACATCACCAGATGGTCAACACTGAAATCAAATTGATTATATTCTTTGCAGCCAAAGATGGAGAAGTCAGCAAAAACAAGACTGGGAGCTGACTGTACCTCAGAACATGAACTCCTTATTGCCAAATTCAGACTGAAATTGAAGATAGTAGGGAAAACCACTAGACTATTCAGGTATGACCTAAATCAAATCCCTACAGTGGAAGTGAGAAATAGATTTAAGGGACTAGATCTGATAGAGTGCCTGATGAACTATGGACGGAGGTTCATGACATTGTACAGAAGACAGGGATCAAGACCATATCCATGGAAAAGAAATGCAAAAAAGCAAAATGTCTGTCTGGGGAGGCCTTACAAATAGCTGTGAAAAGAAGAGAAGCGAAAAGCAAAGGAGAAAAGGAAAGATATAAGCATCTGAATGCAGAGTTCCAAAGAATAGCAAGGAGAGATAAGCCTTCCTCACCAATCAATGTAAAGAAATAGAGGAAAACAACAGAATGGGAAAGACTAGAGATCTCTTCAAGAAAATTAGAGATACCAAGGAAACATTTCATGCAAAGATGGGCTCGATAAAGGACAGAAATGGTATGGACCTAACAGAAGTAGAAGATATTAAGAAGAGGTGGCAAGAATACACAGAAGAACTGTACAAAAAAGATCTTCACAACTCAGATAATCATGATGGTGTGATCACTCAACCTAGAGCCAGATATCCTGGAATGTGAAGTCAAGTGGGTCATAGAAAGCATCACTACAAACAAAGCTAGTGGAGGGGATGGAATTCCAGTGGAGCTATTTCAAATCCTGAAAGATGATGCTGTGAAAGTGCTTCACTCAATATGCCAGCAAATTTCGAAAACTCAGCAGACCACAGGACTGGAAAAGGTCAGTTTTCATTCCAAACCCTAAGAAAGGCAATGCCAAAGAATGCTCAAACTACCACACAGTTGCACCCATCTCACAGGCTAGTAAAGTAATGCTCAAATTCTCCAAGCCAGGCTTCAGCAATATGTGAACTGTGAACTTCCAGATGTTCAAGCTGGTTTTAGAAAAGGCAGAGGAACCAGAGATCAAATTGCCAGCATCTGCTGGATCATGGAAAAAGGAAGAGAGTTCCAGAAAACATCTATTTCTGCTTTATTGACTACTCCAAAGGCTTTGACTCTGTGGATCACAAGTAACTGTGGAAAATTCTGAAAGAGATGGGAATACCAGACCACCTGACCTGCCTCTTGAGAAACCTGTATGCAGGTCAGGAAGCAATAGTTAGATCTGGACATGGACTAGTTCCAAATTGGAAAGGGAGTCCATCAAGGCTGTATATTGTCACTCTGCTTATTTAACTTATATGCAGAGTACATCATGAGAAACACTGGGCTGGAAGAAGCACAAGCTGGAATCAAGATTGCCGGGAGAAATATCAATAACCTCAGATATGGAGTTGACAGGACCCTTATAGTAAAAAGTGAAGAAGAACTAAAAAGCCTCTTGATGAAAGTGAAAGTGGAGAGTGAAAAAGTTGGCTTAAAGCTCAACATTCAGAAAACGAAGATCATGGCATCTGGTCCCATCACTTCATGGGAAATAGATGGGGAAACAGTGGAAACAGTGTCAGACTTTATTTTTCTGGGCTCCAAAATCACTACAGATGGTGACTGCAGCCATGAAATTAAAAGACCCTTACTCCTTGGAAGGAAAGTTATGACCAACCTAGAGAGCATATTCAAAAGCAGAGACATTACTTTTCCAACAAAGGTCCATCTAGTTAAGGCTATGGTTTTTCCTGTGGTCATGTATGGATGTGAGAGTTGGACTGTGAAGAAAGCTGAGCGCCAAAAATTGGTGTTGGAGAAGACTCTTGAGAGTCCCTTGGACTGCAAGGAGATCCAACCAGTCCATTCTAAAGGAGATCAGTCCTGGGTGTTCATCGGAAGGACTGATGCTGAAGCTGAAACTCCTGTACTTTGGCCACCTCATGCAAAGAGTTGACTCATTGGAAAAGACCCTGATGTTGGGAGGGATTTGGGGCAAGAGGAGAAGGGGACGACAGAAGATGAGATGGCTGGATGGCATCACCCACTCAATGGACATGAGTTTGGGTAAACTCCGGGTTTGGTGATGGACAGGGAAGCCTGGTGTGCTGTGATTCATTGGGTCGCAAAGAATTGGACATGACTGAACGACTTAACTGAACTGAATGGATACAGAATTTAAGCTAAGTCTGTTCTAGAAATTGAGGGTGAATTCTCACTCAAGCAACATAGAATAGAAAGGCAGACATGGTGAGGGGAAAGATGGCATCATATTACATATTCATTTGACTCTTCTTACTTTTCTTTTGGGCTCTTCGAGCAGTTTTACCTGAGGCTATATTGTGGAACTCTGAAAGCCCAAAAAAGGAATATTCTCTCTTGATTTGTCAGAGCTACCAGTGGGGCTTTTTGGAAGAAGTAACTATATAAAAATAAATAAATATAAACATAAACATAAATAGGCATCACAAGAATTCAAAAAGGGATTGAAAAAGAAGCAATAAAGAGAATCTACTTGGAATAAAGAGACTGGAAATGTTTCCACTGATTCATTTCTATTCATCTCCCACCATGTTCCTTTGCTGCAATCAGCATTTTTTTTTTACATCTTCAGTTACAAATTTATGCAGTAAAAATGTGTTACATGGCAAATACATGCAAGGATCTAAGCTATGTGATAGGATACAATGTTAGGCAAAAATTTAGGCTCTATGTGGAAAATATGGCTAGAGTGAGAGAGGACCAAAACCATACCCAAATCTCATAGACATAAATCACAATATTGATACACACTACAAAATAATGGTGTAGTTAAAAGAGATACAGAGGGGCATGACCTGGTCACAGATATCTAGTCTCTTTGAGTATATAAGATTTGAGCTACTTTCTTATGTATGAATATAAATTAGTGAGGAAACAAGTCAGGAAATGGGTATCGGAGGAGAAGGATTGATGAACATTTCAACCAGAAGGAAAACATATGGGGCAAAGTCACAGATTATGAGAGATGATAAGAGAACAAGCCATGACTAAAAATAACTCAGTTTGTCTTTTTAGAAAAGTAAAATATACTGTATCAGGTGGATGAGTCCCATTACCATCACCATTATCATCCTTTCACTACCATCACTACCACCACTTCCATAAGTACACGTGCCAGTACATATACAAGACAAGACAAGGATGTTCCCTCTTGCCACTTTTATGCAGCATAGTTTTAGAAGTCATAGCCACCACAATCAGAGAAGGAAATAAAAGGAATCCATATTGGAAAAGAAGTAAAACTCTCACTGTTTGCAAGTGATATGATACTACACATAGAAATCCCTAAAGGTGCTACCACAAAACTACCTAGAGCTCATCAAAAAATTCAGTAGAGTTTCAGGATACAAAGTTAATATGCAGAACTGGTTGCATTACTATATCCTAACAATCACGTATCAAAGAAATTAAGGAAATAATCCCATTTACCATGACAATAAAAAGTAAAATAACTAGGAATAAACTTACCTTAGGAGGCAAAAGACAGATATTCAGAAAACTATAATACAGTAATGAAAGAAATCCAAGATGACAGAAATATACACCATGTTCCTAGATTGGAAGAATCTATATTGTCAAAAGACTATACTACCCAAGGCAATCTACAGATTGAAAGCAATGTCTATGAAATTACCAATGACATTTTTTTAAAAACTAGAACAAAAAAAGTTAAGATTTGATACAAAAGACCCCAAACAGCCAAAGCAATCTTGAGAAAGAAAAATGGAGCTGGAAGAATTGGACTCCCTGACTTCAGACTATACTACAAAGTTATACTAATCAAAACAGCACAATACTGGCACAAAAACAGAAATATATATCAATGGAAGAAGAAAGCCGAAAATAAACCCATACACCTATAGTCAATTAATCTATGACAAAGAAGTCAAGAACATGCAATGAAGTATTATACTCTTTGGATTACTATAGTTGGTAATACACATTAAAATCAAGAAGTGTGCCGCCTCTAGGTTTGTTCTTCAACAAGTCTGATTTCATTGTTTGGGGTCTTTTGTAGCTCTATATAAGTTTCAGGGTTATTTTTTCAATTTATTTATAAAATTCAATAAAGCTTTTTTTTCCAAAAAGAGAAATGTAACCTTGAAATAACAACTACAACAAAGCCATTTACTTTGTTAAGTGTCATTTACTTTGCTTAAACACTCTCCTTGACTTCCAATCACCACAGCTTAAACAAAGATTCTTCTTGTTCAAGTGTCTGACATTCTCGTTTTAGCCTTAATTCTTCTTCTTTCTCTTCTTACTCTATTACTCTAAGATTGAGCAATTAACGTTTACTAGAAGGCAATGCGGGAGAAGGCAATGGCACCCTACTCCAGTACTCTTGCCTGGAAAATCCCATGGATGGAGGAGCCTGGTAGGCTGCAGTCCATGGGGTCACTAATAGTCAGACACGACTGAGCGACTTCACTTTCACTTTCCACTTTCATGCATTGGAGAAGGAAATGGCAACCCACTCCAGTGTTCTTGCCTGGAGAATCCCATGGACAGAGAAGCCTGGTAGGCTGCAGTCCATGGGGTCACACAGAGTCGGACATGACTGAAGCAACTTAGCAGCAGCAGCAGCAGCAGCAGGGCCTACCTTGTCATTTCATGTTGGTTTCGAATCTTTGCTCACGATGTTCCTCAACCATTGAATGTTCTTCTGCAGCTTTGTACATCTAAAAAACAACAAGGAAAAAACTCAGTCTCGGCAGTCAACTATTCTGGAAATATGCTGCCCACACCAGTCTTTTCCACTATATTAAAATCATCTTAGTGCATGAACCACATATACTTTGTGGTTATCGGGCTAACACTGTACTCAATCCACTGGAAGTACTCATTCAGTTCTAAGTGACTTATGCTCTGTCAATAGGATATTGTTTGGCAGTTAAATCCCTCTATCTGAAGGACAGATAGCTCATTGTAAAAGAGTTTTTCATAACAAACAATATGAATGCATCAATCACACCATATTCTTAACAGTTGAACAGAGAAACAAAGAAATATCTCTGCCTGTAGGCCATTTTGATGTTGGAATCTTCTTGCCAGCAAAGTTCCCAATTAATGCTCAAGAAAGGCTGTTTATTTCAGACCATAATATCAATGATATGTTTTATTTTGGAAAAGAGTAGTATTTGACTCTATGGAGACAGAAGCAGACAGAAGACAGTAGAATTAAAAAAAAACAAGTTTTCTTTTTTCTAGTCAGTTTTGAATATGAAATATACATCAAGGTTAGTTTTTGAGGTCTGGTTGTTTTCCTGTGTAATTATTATGCCCATTAGGCACCCATGGAAACAAACACGATGAACAACCAAAATATTTCAGAGGAAAGCATAAACCCAAGAATCTAGCAAACATACATTATTTTAAAAATGTGTTTTATATACAACATGTATACTATTGTTAATCGAATATTTTATAAACATGAATATAAAAACAAATCAATATAAATATATAAATATGTGTGCTTCTGCTGTGACAGGTACCAAACCAATTAGTTTCTATATAAAAGCTCATTTATTTACAACAATCTTATAAGATCAACCTTATTATTCACAAATGTGAAAAGTCAAACTCAGAGATTAAATGATTTAAATCTTGATTCTGTTGATTTTAAAAGCCATGTTCTTCTTCTACTAAATAATAACAACCACAAAAATAATATAAAAAATCATAAGGCTCAACAGCGATCAGTACCATAACTTGAAAAGCTTCTTATACTTACTAAACTCTCATCATATACCTATCATTAGTGCTACAGAGTATAAATGTTCTCATCTCTATAATACAAACTTGTTATCTCCCTTTGACAAAGGATAAGGGAAAAAGGCAACACAGTCACAATGACCAAGTGTTAAACTGCTTTTACATCTTGAAACTAGGGTGGTAATCTGGGCATTCTCCCTGAAGAACTCTAGTTGCTAATATATTTCAGAATCATTTGTATGTGTGGCAGTAGGTATGCAATATCTGCAAGGTTACACATACCCAGGTAAATATCAATTAACAGTTAAATGTAAATGTGTTAGAAACAATGTGCTCAAGAAATGTCATTTCTATGACAAAATAGCAGGACTGAACATCAGTCCTGAGAAGTTTCATTACATCCCTTTAACAATCTTCTAAAGCCTTTAACAATCTTCTAATGCCATGACTCTAATGCTATAGTTCTTTGAAAGTGACAGACTCAACATATCTATAGCAAGTCTACTTGAGATGAGGTTACCTGGATTCCCTTCTCTTTTAAAATAAGACTTTCTTCAGAAAGAGAAAGACAAATACTCTATGTTAATGCATATATACGAAATTTAGAATGATAGTAATGATGATCTTACAGAAGGGCAGCAAAGGAAGAACAGACTTTTGGATTCAGTGGGCGAAGGTGAGGGTGGGATGATTTGAGAGAATAGCACTGAAACATGTGAATTACCATATGTAAAACAGATGGCCAGTGCAAGTTTGATACATGAAGGAGGGCACCCAAAGCTGGTGCTCTGGGACAACACAGAGGGATAGAGTAGGGAGGAAGGTGGGTTACCCAGAGGGATAGGGTGGAGAGGAAGGTAGGAGGAGGGTTCAGGATGGGGTGGGGAGGACACATGTATACCTGTGGCTGATTCATGTTGATATATGGCAAAAACCATCACAGCATTGTAAAGTACTTATTGTCCAATTAAAATAAATTAATTTAAAAAATAGTTAAAATGATTAAAAACAAACCAAAATAAAATAAGACTTTCTTACCTGGCACAGTGTCAGTACATACATGGATGTAGTTGAGTGGATGTGTGAAACAATAGGAGTATGGGTGTTATAGCTGGGTTTCTGCTGGTTTAATGTACTAGACACTCTACATGCCATATGGCTTTATTTCTTGAATACTATGTCAGTGCACTAGGAATTCACGTTCCCATTTTAAACAGTCAGTTACTGAATTCTACAAGTTAAAAAAACAACAGAAGTATATAACTCATATTTTTGCTTATTACTGCTAGGCTGTATTATTTGTCTTTCTTCCTATTCTGACATATGAACTCCACTTGTTCATGCAAAGGCACCCAAGAATACTACTGGTCCAAAACATAAACGAAAGTTAGAAAGAGTTTATTATACCCGCATCTTTTTTCCAAGATGACTTTTATTTGTACCTTAGATAAGAGAAAACCACAAGAGCTTCCTGGTATTGACTGGGGCTTTAGAAGCAGAACTATTCATTTGGGGATTATTAACATTTTATTTTTATGTGTGTGTGTTAGTCAATCGCTTTCGACTCTTTGAGACCTCATGGACTATAACCCATGAGGCTTCTCTGTCCATGGAATTCCTCAGGCAAGAATACTGGAGTGGGTATTCCCTTCTCCAGGGGATCTTCCCAACCCAGAAATCAAACCCAGGTATCACTCATTACAGGCAGATTCTTTACCTTCTGAGTCACCAGGGAAGCCCTTATTTTTTTTGATGCTAAGGTAAATGATATCTTTCTTGAAAATAGAGCCAAACTGTCATTTGATATACTAAGTTGGGCATAATCACTTCACTGAAGCTATACTGTCCTGTTGATAATTACCCTTACTCTCATAATGGCAGGTCTCTGTGTGTGTGGGGGGGGGGGGGGGGGGGGGCGGGGGCGGAGGGAAGAGATGATACCAAAAAGTAGTTGTGAAATAAAATTTAGAGAAACTAAGTCACTGAATTAAAGTACAGTAGGATGGGAAAAAAAGCTATATATTTAGGAGAAACTTGGGGTTTGTAAGCAAAACTTTTTCCCCATGTTTGAAAGACACTAGTATAGTTACTTGGAAAAGGCAATGGCACCCCACTCCAGTACTCTTGCCTGGAAAATCCCATGGCTGGAGGAGCCTGGTGGGCTGCAGTCAATGGGGTCGCTAGGAGTCGGACACGACTGAGCGACTTCCCTTTCAATTTTCACTTTCCACTTTCCTGCATTGGAGAAGGAAATGGCAACCCACTCCAGTGTTCTTGCCTGGAGAATCCCAGGGACGGGGGAGCCTGGTGGGCTGCCGTCTATGGGATTGCACAGAATTGGACACGACTGAAGCGACTTAGCAGCAGCAGCAGCAGCAGTATAGTTACTGCATATTCATTTGTTTTCTCTTTTCAGCTTAAAGTGTTTAAAAAACAAATCTTTCTCTTTCTGTGGTTGCACACATACACACACACACACACACATGCAACTGGAGCCATTATTAAGATGTAACTTTTACAACAACCTCCACTGTTCTTCACATTGTTTGCTTATCTATCACAAATAGTGACTCACTGAGAGAAGACTATGGAATCATACAATACTATTTAGACCTTTAATTAAATAGTTCAGGGCCATTACACATTCCTATTTGATTTTTATTTTTGTTATGTTTATTCCTATGTTTATCTTTCCAGTTTGCTGGTCTAGTTCCTTCCCATCAGCCATTTTTCCTCATGATTAAATATATGACAGAGTGTACTAGTGTTCTCGTTAATAAGATCTAGGCTTGGGAATCAGAAAATCAAACCTGTCCTTTTAACCTATTGAACAGCTACTTATTGGATTGTTGTTGTTCAGTCGCTAAGTCGTGTCTGACACTTTGCGACCCCATGGAGAGCAGAACGCCAGTCTTCCTTGTCCTTCACTATCTCCCAGAGTTTGCTCAGATTCGTCCATTGAGTTGGTGATGCTATCTAACCATCTCATCCTCTGCTACTCTCTTCTTCTTTTGCCTTTAATCTTTTCCAGCATCAAGAAAAGTCTTCCCACTATAAATAAGATATATCAGTTCAGTTCAGTTCAGTGGCTCAGTCATGTCCGATTCTTTATGACCCCATGAACCACAGCATGCCAGGCCTCCCTGTCCATCACCACCTCCTGGAGTTCACTCAGACTCAAGTCCATCGAGTCTGTGATGCCATCCAGCCATCTCATCCTCTGTCGTCTCCTTCTCTTCCTGCCCCCAATCCCTCCCAGCATCAGAGTCTTTTCCAATGAGTCGACTCTTCGCATGAGGTGGCCAAAGTACTGGAGTTTCAGCTTCAGCAGCATTCCTTCCAAAGAAATCCCAGGGCTAATCTCCTTTAGAATGGACTGGTTGGATCTCCTTGCAGTCCAACTCTCAAGAGTCTTCTCCAACACAACAGTTCAAAAGCATCAATTCTTTGGCACTCAGCCTTCTTCACAGTCCAACTCTCACATCCATACATGACCACAGGAAAAACCATAGCCTTGACTAGACGGACCTTTGCTGGCAAAGTAATGTCTCTGCTTTTGAATATGCTATCTAGGTTGGTCATAACTTTCCTTCCAAGGAGTAAGCATCTTTTAATTTCATGGCTGCAGTCACCATCTGTGATGATTTTGGAGCCCAAAAAAATAAAGTCTGACACTGTTTCCACTGTTTCCCCATCTATTTCCCACGAAGTGGCAGGACTGGATGCCATGATCTTCGTTTTCTGAATGTTGAGCTTTAAGCCAACTTTTTCACTCTCCACTTTCACTTTCATCAAGAGGCTTTTGAGTTCCTCTTCACTTTCTGCCACAAGGGTGTGTCATCTGCATATCTGAGGTTATCGATATTTCTCCCTGCAATCTTGATTCCAGCTTGTGCTTCTTCCAGCCCAGCGTTCCTCATGATGTACTCTGCATAGAAGTTAAATAAGCAGTGTGACAATATACAGCCTTGATGAACTCCTTTTCCTATTTGGAACTAGTCTGTTGTTCCATGTCCAGTTCTAATCGTTACTTCCTGATCTGCATACAGATTTGTCAAGAGGCAGGTCTGGTGGTCTGGTATTCCCATCTCTTTCAGAATTTTCCACAGTTACTTGTGATCCACACAGTCAAAGGCTTTGGCATAGTCAATAAAGCAGAAATAGATGTTTTTCTGGAACTCTCTTCCTTTTTCCATGATCCAGCAGATGTTGGCAATATGATCTCTGGTTCCTCTGCCTTTTCTAAAACCAGCTTGAGCATCAGGAAGTTCACAGTTCACATATTGCTGAAGCCTGGCTTGGAGAATTTTGAGCATTACTTTACTAGCGTGTGAGATGAGTGCAATTGTGTGGTAGTTTGCGCATTCTTTGGCATTGCGTTTCTTTGGGATTGGAATGAAAGCTGACCTTTTCCAGTCCTGTGGCCACTGCTGAGTTTTCCAAATTTGCTGGCATATTGAGTGAAGCACTTTCACAGCATCATCTTTCAGGATTTAGAATAGTTCAACTGGAATTCCGTCACCTCCACTAACTTTGTTCGTAGTGATGCTTTCTAAGGCCCACTTGACTTCACATTCCAGGATGTCTGGCTCTAGGTGAGTGATCACACCATCATGATTATCTGGGTCGTGAAGATCTTTTTTGTACAGTTCTTCTGTGTATTCTTGCCATCTCTTCTTAATATCTTCTGCTTCTGTTAGGTCCATACCATTTCTGTCCTTTATCGAGCTCATCTTTGCATGAAATGTTCCTTTGGTATCTCTGATTTTCTTGAAGAGATCCCTAGTCTTTCCCATTCTGTTGTTTTCTTCTATTTCTTTGCATTGATCACTGAAGAAGGCTTTCTTATCTCTTCTTTCTCTTCTTTGGAACTCTGCATTCAGATGTTTATATCTTTCCTTTTCTCCTTTGCTTTTCGCTTCTCTTCTTTTCACAGCTATTTGAAGGCCTCCCCAGACAGCCATTTTGCCTTTTAGCATTTTTTTCTATGGGAATGGTCTTGATCCTTGTCTCCTGCTTGGTAATAATTTAAAATACTATTTACCAATATTTAGTGGGCCTCTCTCATAGCTTAGTTGGTAAAGAATTCACCTGTAATGCAGGAGACCCCAGTTCAATTCCTGGGTCGGGAAGATCCACTGGAGAAGGAATAGGCTACCTACTCCAGTATTCTTGGAGTTTCCTGTGGCTCGGGTGGTAAAGAATCTGCCTGCAATACGAGAGATCTGGGTTCAATCCCTGGGTTTAGTATCTATAAGGTATCAATGCCATATTAATTGCTTTAAAAATATTACTTTATTTAATATTTTCAGTAACACTATGCTGTCATTAGGTGTTTTGGGATTTTTGAGAAAGAAAGACCTTTGTAAAAGTCTAAGGTGTAGAAATGTTCATAGAAGGCTACAAAAAAATATTACTAGAGCTGAATAGTAAAAGATGAGCATAAAAAGCAGAGATGTCCTTTGGGGAGAAAAAACAACACTTACAAAGAAGGTTAGAGATATAGGAGAGTATGGGGCTAAAGTAGAAATAGGTGGCTGTAGCTTAGAGGTCTTATATGCCATGCAAAGGAGCTCAGATCTTATAAGGAAGGTACTAAGAAGACAGGGAACCTCTGAAAGGGGCAATGATGGGGTGATTTTTATATTTTGGAAGATGTCTTTGGAGGATAGGATAAATCTATTATTAAACAATTAGTATGGAGAAACCAAATAATGCATGTCTGAGACAGAGAGTTATTTCCATATCTCTCTATGTTAAGTCTATTTTTCTAAGTAATATTTATTTTTTACATCAAGAAGCAGCACAGAATGAGGATATTGACCTCAGAGGCCTCCAAGTCATACTTCAAAAATTCTATACATGGCTAACATGCCTTTAAGAAACAGACACTGCCTTAATCCCTCTGTTAGTATTTAGTTATCTTAATTGAGCCTACTTTGCAGATAGTAAAATGTTTAAACTTTAAGTGTATAATTTACATTTCTATGTGTGCATTCAAGATGCCACCACGTAAATGTATATCATACTTTGTTTCACCAGAAGCGATGACTATATTAATTAATTAAAAATATTTTTCAATGATCTTTTTATCTCCTCCCATGTATAAACTTATGGAACAAGTTCTATGGGAAACAGAGAGCTAGCTAAATTATATGTGATAGGGAAAGCTAGCTAATAAATGCAGTTGAAGCTGAAAAGTGCTAAGTATTGTGCACAGGTATGTTGAAAGCCGCATGGTTGTTCAGAATGGAGTCCTAGGTCATTTCCATGTTTGGGATAAACAATGGCTTCTGGGGATAACGTGTACTGAACTGCAGCTTTAGTAATTAGACACATTTAAATTATCTGAACACCAAGAAAATTCTAAAATTTCAGGCATGGAAAACAATGATCTGTTTCAATTCTCTGTGCTTCAGAGAACCAAGACCTTGATGTTGAGGTAAGTCCTTCTTCAGGGTCCCTTAAAGATCAATGTAAGACTCTCTAATGGATAGGATGGAACTCTCTGTGAATGTCTTTCTAAAAATGCCGACATGTATAGGGAGTATGTAAAGAAGCAGAGATCTTTAAATAATTAATTTAGAACTAAGGTTATTATTATTAAACAGAAGTACCTTTATATACATTAACCATTCATGGTGTTTGTTTTGGAAATTCCAACCAAAAGCACTGATTGCACAGCTAATCTCTGTCAATGTCTGACCTGCTTGTGTTAGGAAAAGAAAAATAATGACTCGAGTGAAATAGTCATATCTATTTTTATATCCTTGAGCTTTGACAGAAAGCCTTGAAATATTATTTTAGTCTGTGATTGTAAATTTTTGGCATTGTTGGCTTCTATGTGGTTTATAATCCACCCCTGCTCTCCCCTCACAGTTCAGTTTCCTTGTTATTTAATAGTATTAGCAAATCTGATTTGGGCGTACTCTTTTAGTGCAGAAATTGTATTAATTTGAGAAAAAATACTCAGGTTTAAATCAATAAATAATTTATATTTCTTTAAAAAGAGAAAAAGCATCATTGAATATTTTCATCTTTTACTTTTTTTAGAGTGGAAAGCTTTGACAATACAATCGGTTCTAGCAGATTCTAGTTTCTGAAATATGATCAAAGATATTCTACAAGCTATTCTGGTGCTAGATATTCTGATCAACAATCCTAAAATTCAATGAACACATTTTTGTTTAGTATCACATATATTCAAATATTTCTAGAAATGTTTAAGTTAATAAAGAGCTGCTGCTGCTGCTGCTAAGTCGCTTCAGTCGTGTCTGACTCTGTGCGACCCCATAGATAGTAGCCCACCAGGCTCTCCCGTCCCTGGGATTCTCCAGGCAAGAACACTGGAGTAGGTTGCCATTTCCTTCTCCAATGCATGAAAGTGAAAAGTGAAAAGTGAAAGGGAAGTCGCTCAGTCGTGTCCGACTCTTAGCTATCCCATGGACTGCAGCCTACCAGGCTCCTCCACCCATGGGATTTTCCAGGCAAGAGAGCTGGAGTGGGGTGCCATTGCCTTCTCCATAATAAAGAGCACTGGTGTCTTTTCCCATACCTTCTTTATTAGAGCTACTGACAACTTCCACCTACTGATCTAGACACTCCAACTGAAGAGCTCAGTTGTATCAGGCCACAGGTGGCTCAGACAGCAAAGAATTTGCCTGCAATACAGGAGGCCAGGGCTCAATCTCTGTGTCAGGAAGATCCTCTGGAGAAGGGAATGGAATGACTACACACTCTAGTATTCTTGCCTGGAGAATTTCATAAACAGAAAATCCTGACAGGCTACAGTCCATGGGGTTGCATAGTCAAACACAACTGAACAACTAACACTTTCACGTTTCCATTTTGTACTTGGAATTTTGGGGAATTTCCACTCAGACACCAACTCCTGGCCTATGGTACTTGCATGTGCTATAGTCCCAGAAAGTCTTTCCCATAGCTGACTTAAGTTATGAGATAGAATCAATATCTCTGTTACAGACTCCGGGTTAGCCAGAAAAACTATGGAATGGCATTCTTTCTAATCTCCCACTGTAGTAATTCTAGTCTGCTCCTTCAGACCCATACCTTTAAACAAGTTATTTATCAATGATTCCTCAGTCTTCAAGCACTGTTTTATATACACTCACTGGTGCTTCCCTAAAGAGGCAAAGGCTACCTTTCTCCCAATGAAATCTTTTTTATTTTCTAGACAATAAATGCACAAAGGCACTGCATGGTTCTAAATCAACATCTCTCTTCCTTTCTCCCTCTCTCTCCCTCCCTCCTCTTCTTTTTCCCTTCCCCACATCCTCACAATGGGATCATTTTAGGATTATTTTCTTTGCCATCTGTTTCTCAGAAAATGATGGAGACTACAAAGTTCAGGGCTGTACAGACATGTGGGCTGATGGCATCAGTATTTCTTGCTCACATACAGCCCCACAAAGCTCAGAATCACATTTGCCACTAAATTCCAATTGCAAAAGCCAGATGGAGAATTGAAATGCGATGGAGCAAGATGTTTCATCTCATTTCAAATGTTTAATGACTTTCCATTCGTCAATAAAAGATGAGAAAATTAGCGTAAGGTACAGAAGTTGGGAAATGTGAAAACATTAGGGTAGAATCTGTAGAATAAAATTTTATAAGTGCCCAGTGTGTCTGAAAGAAATATCATCAACATTACAGAATGGAAGTTCTGGGAAGCATCCTTGAAAATACCTATTGAATTTTATAAATGAAGAAACAGACTCAAGGTTAAATGCTCATAACTCTATTCAATCAATTAAGCAGCAGGGCTAGGGCCACATCTTAGGTAGACATTACTTTTAAATAAATTCTGTTAGTAAGAGGTGGAAAGAAAGAAAGAGAGAGAAAGGATAGTAGTGGCAGGAGAGAAGAATGAAGGGTAAAGTAAAAACCATGTCATTAATCAAAGGAGAAAAGAGATGCATGAGAGGGCCTTTCCCTGGAAGGAAGAAGGATGGGAACATAAGAACTGAACTTCCTGCCTGCCCATTGAGTGTCTCATTTTATTCTGCAAGAATTTTCTAAAATTTAGAATGATTGGCTTAAATTATGATGAGTGCATGAGACTGCAAGACATGAACTACTTTTCCAGAACCTAATTCTAACCTAAACTACCCTAATACCAAAATTCATGGTATTCTTTACTATGCCACCCCAGCTCCAGAAAACAGAAAAGGGGGGTGGGCACAGGAGATTTGGTGGAAACATATGCTTGCAGGTTCTTCCCAGGTGGTCCACCGGCTAAGACTCCATGCTCCCAGTGTGGGGGGCCCATTTTGATCCCTGGTCAGGAACTAGATCCCACATGCTATAACAAAGACTGAAGATCCCATGTACCACAAATAAGACTCAGCACACTCAAATAAGTAAAATAAATATTTTTAAAAAGCATGTGCTTGAAGGTCAACAGGTACACTTTAGTATTTTGCTCTATAGCTCACCCGCTGTTTCTCATTGAGCAACCTGTTTCACCCCTCTGTGCCTCTGTTTTCCTATCTCTCAAATGAAGATTACTGTAAAGATTGACTAGTGTAATTTTGCTAAGGCAATCAGTGTGTCTTAAACACCTTTTGGATGTATAGATGCTTAGATGATTTTAAATGTTATACAGGAGTGGAGATAAGGGGAGAAAATTTTGCTCAAAAATAGGCAAAATCAATCAACCAACCAATCAAACAAATTAAAGGGGGAAAAAGCAAGCAAGAAGCACCAAACAACAACAAATTTTAAAAAGCATTTGCAACAGTAGCACTAGCATTTCCTAAAATCCCACCTGGGGTGCTGAAGCTAGCATTTGCGGCAGTTATATAAAGCTTTGATTGTTCTATAATTCTATAATTGTTCTATAAATTCCAAAGCTTGTTATGCCACAGCTATGAAACTTTGGGCACAGTACTTAATGGAGGCTTTTTTCTTGCCTGCATGATGCCAGGCTGCTGTAGTCTTAGAGAATAACATTTCAAAGGAAATGGGCTTTACATAATAGAGTTTGTCATAGAGTGAAATTTATATTTATGCAAAATGGAAAAGTGCTTAAGAAAATCCCAGTCATTTGAGGGTATGGTCAACTGGGATTCTGTTACTTAGCATTTCATTTTAATATTTGCATCTGTAATCTTCAGTTTTGGAACTCAGTGTCTAGAAGAGCTCATGGGATATAGCAGCATGTAAGTAACTACTTTTTTAATGATTCTAATGCTTGTTACAGTTTTTTTATTATTATAATTTAATATCTGGACAGACTAAAAGAGGATAATATAGGAAAGAGAACAATGATTTGGAGTTTGTTTTCTAGTTTAGTCTGTCCCCCTAACATGTTAGCTGCAAAAGCCTACATTTCCATCTCTTCTGGCTGAAGTATAGGGACTGACATACTCCAGTTACTGTGAGGAAACACAAATATAATGATGTGATTGCTTATCTTTGGAACCAATCTCTGTAATTTCTAATATCAGATTTGTCACTGTATTGCCTATGTAAATTTGAGAAAGTTATCTCAGCTCTTCCTTTCTCAGTTTCCACATCTATATGATGTGTCAAGATTCAGGGGAGGTGGTAATCATAGCTATTTCTAAGATTGTTTTGAGGGGACTTCCTGGTGGTCCAGTGGCTAAGACTCGGTGTTCCCAATGCGGGTGGCCCAGGGTCCATCCTTGGGCAGGGAACTAGATTCCCACATGCTGTAGCTAAGAGTTCACGTGCCTCAATTAAAGATCCTGCATGCCACAACGAAGATCAAAGATCCTGCATGCTAAGACCTGGCATAGCCGAAAAATAATTGATTTTTTAAAAAGATTGTTCAGAAGATTAAAAGAGGTGATCTACAGAATAAAATGCAATAGCATCCAGCATGAAGTAAAGCACTCAATATAGGTTGCATGTTATTGGTCTTATTCTAAGAAAAATTGGGAGCCATATAAGAACTTTAGACTGGAGGGAAGAGAGGGAAGCTTGTAGTTTAAATAAAAAAGTGCTGTCTGGAAAAATGTAAGTTAATGGTGCAACCAATGTGTGGACAGTGCAAGAGTATGAGTATGGTAGAGGTCAGTGAATAGGAGGAAACTGACTTCTACCACATATAAGGCCCATGTCATTTCATGGAAGGGAGACCTGGAACTGAGATCTTAAAGAGTATGGATGTGGAGAGACCAACAAATTTCATGAGACTAAAGAATATAAAAAGCCACCATTTCCAACATTTCCAAATCCAAAATGAGAAAGTTAAAGAGCATTAAGCAGATTTCTGTGTGTGAATTTGTTTTGCATTAAATATAAACAGGAACTTCCTGTAGACTGAAGGAGACATTGCAAAGATGCAATAGGCATGGAGGGAAGAACTGTGGGGGGGGAGGCAGATAGGGAGTCCTAAGGAATCTACACCAGCACTGACCAATAAAACTTTCTGTAATTATGTAAATGTTCTGCATCTGCACTCTCCAATATGGTAGCCACTAGCAAATGGCAACCCACTCCAGTGTTCTTGCCTGGAGAATCCCAGGGACGGGGGAGCCTAGTGGGCTGCCATCTATGGGGTTGCACAGAGTCGGACACGACTGAAGCTACTTAGCAGCAGCAGCAGCAGCTACATGTGACTTTCAAGCATTGACATGTGACTTTAAGCATTTGAGGAACTAAATTTTAAATTAAATTTAATAAGTTAAAAATTTGATAGTCATAGGTGACTAGCATATTGGGCAGTGCATGTCTATAGAATGTGGATGAATGGATGGATAAAGGGTATCTTCACAATTAGAAACCACAGTATTTCGATGCTTTCTAGTTTTATGACTTAGGCTGTTTTCAGCATTCCAACAAATGATGCTAAGAGACTTAACATTTATATTTCCTATAAAAATAAAGGCAAACTACAGGCACCTTCTTAACCAACATGTAGGCTAGAACTCCAGAGAAAAAAGTTTTTTGTAAATCCCCTTACTAGATTTACAAGCACTGACTATTGCTCATTTGTTTTGGAGTCTCCATTTCTTGAACAGCAGGCCCAACAAAAAGCAGGGGTTGGCAGACTATTGTTTTTAACAAGACTATTTTTAATTGGGTTATCTTAAGTTGTGAAAGAACACAACAAATGTGATAAAAGAATGACAGTTGTTACTGACTTTTCAGATGAACCATACTTCAGTTATTATATAGGATCATCTTCCCACTGTTGAAGAATCTTAAACTGAAGATAAAACAAGCCAAACTGTTTTTAGGAGTGAATGCACAACCTGAATTTCTGCAGACAGTGCTGTAATCAGCCACCCCAAACTTTATGAAGTAGACATATATTTCTGCAATATTTCAAAATAATCAATAAGGTAGTAAAGCTTTTCCAAACAATGCTTACACTTAAGACATGTTGTCAAGTCTCCATAAAGGTGTCTTATGAGAGCTCATTCTCTACTTCAAGCTTGAAAAACAGCATGTTCTTTTGTTTTCTCTTTGTCTTCTTTCTGAAACATTCTGTACTGTGCACCTTCAGAGAAAAAATAAAAAGCCTCGATTTTATTTAAGCCACTGTTATTCTTGGCACCAAATCCTAATGTATGCAGAAAAAGATGATGTTCTATTCCCAACTGATTTGAGTTGAATGTCAGTTTGAAACTATAATATGTGGTGTCAGGATCCAGGCCATTTCTCCTCCTATAACTGATGGGATTTTCTTTTTTTTCACCACTAATCATTGCTAAATTTTATTGAATGCTTACTATGTGTCATGCACTATTCTAAGTCCTTGCACAATAATTTCATAAAAACCTTAGATGCAACCCTATGTAACAGCTATTACAATTGCTCCCAATTCATTATACAAAGCCTTCATCACAGAGAAATTAAATATTTTTCCCAAGGTCAAAAGGGCCACTAAATGTTGAGACTGGTATGAACCATGTGGACTCATGAGGCAATATCCACTTTGTTAATCATTAATGGTTAAGATATGACCAGCATAGTTTTACATGGGGTGGCGGATTCAGCTAAAATACAGAGAGGCCTTTAGCCTGACTCTATAAAGACCAAGTCTGCACAGCATCTTAGAATTCATTTTTAATATACTTTAAGCTTTGATTTATATTTGTACAGTCATAAACTTCAATTTTTCTTTTCTGAAAACTGCTCTTTGAATGTCTACTGCCTGCTTACTTGGATTCTGTTGGCATTATTATTGTCAGTGTCATAGCTGATATGAAGTAAGCACTTTCTGTGTAACAGATCCTAATGTAGAAATTTACAGTAATTATCTCCTTTAAAATGACTAAAGCCTAACTTGATGTGTATAATCATTATCTCGATTTTATAGATGAAGGAACGGAAGCTCTGGGTGGCATGTACCTTTCTCAAGTCATCACAGTTGCCAAAGAACAGCCAGGGAATTAACCTAGGTCTGTCTAAGGTCTAATTAACCTTATTCTATTAACACTAGTTTCGCTGAAGAACTGTACACTTATAGCAGTTATAGCCCTGGTTGTCATTTTGCCTGTGGACAAAGCTGATGATTCTACCCAACTGGTTTTCAACCTACACATATGCAATTTCCTGTTTAAGTCATAATAAATATTCCAGTTATTAAGAACATATAACCTGCTCTCCCCAATTCAAAATGCATTTACGGTCTTTTCCTCTAGGCAGGAAAGAAACCTGCATTTAAGGCTCCTAGTGACAGACAATTCACAGAGCAGCACTAATTCCTTGCTTTACTTGTGCTCCTCACATGGAGTGCTGCAGTTAAAGTGGTGCGTGAGAGAGTAGCAACAGAATATGGACTGGCACTGAATAAAAAGAAAAAGAGAGAGAGAGAGAGAAATAGCCTTTGCCAGTGAGGGAAACTGCCAAGGCTAAATGGAATTTAAACTCCCTTTTACCTCCCTGTGAACAAATGCACAACTTCTAACATTCTTCCTTTACATCTTAAATCTTGGAAGCTTGGTATCATTAACTGACTTAGTGCAATAGTCCTTCAAGAGAAATTATACCCTATCTAAGAAATAGTGACAAATACTAGATATAGTACTCTCAGTTTAGTCAAACTGCTGCCTTGGAAAGCAATAACATTGCCTGCTTTGATTCACACCGTGTTTCCCTGCGTCACACACTAGTAGACTATTTATCTTATTCAATGGCACCTCAATATAAGACTGAGAGCTATAAAGAATTTATTCTATACTCCCTTCCCAAATTCTTTCCTGGTAAAAATGATAGAGCTTTGTTTTATTTAACTTCAGGACTCCTCTGTCTTCTTGCTCCTTTTTCTTGTCTGATGACTGTTTTATGTCCTCCACACTTTACGGAAGGGAAGAATTTCCAAGATAACAACCATTGGGTAGAAAGACTTCTATACTAATTTCCAAAATGGAAATGTCTTAATACTCAACTTTTAGATTCCTATAAAAATTTAATTTACCCATAGCAAGTACACATTCCCTTCTGGTAGAAATTGCGTGCCTAACCATAGCCATTTTCCTTCACCTTTCTTCCTTCCTGGCAGTTACTGATTTCATCCCAGAGACTGAAATGCGGCATCCTTTATTTATTAGTCTTTTCTGCAGGTGAGAGTCATTGGGCATCAGAATTCTGGCCAGTGATACATACAAAGTCTGGTGAGCACTTGCGTGGAAGATTTCCTTCCCTGATAAATATATACCTCTAAGAAATACTTCACCTTATTATTATATAGTAAATTTGTATATGCAAAGTCAAGTAGGCAAAAAACCCAAAATGTCACTTTTTACTATCTCATTGAAAGCAGTCTAAATACACATCTAAATGTCCTTCCCTTGAGCTTAGCAAAAATTTTAATCTGTGACTTCTATGCATTTGCACTCACAAACATATATACGCCTATATCTTCAACAAACATGCAATCGGTTTTACCCGATATCCAAACAAGGGACAAGACTTAAGTGCTTCTACTCAGTTATTACCATTAAAGTAGTTGCTGTTCTAGACTTGAAGTCAGAAACTGTGATAAGGGATGCATTTAAAACACAGGAATATGCTTAGCTTGGTCCTTAGGGTCTGATAACCTCCAAGCTATTTGCAAGAATGTCTTGCTATTTTCCATGGAGCGCTTCCATGAGCCAAGACATGCATCTCCACTTCTACTGCAGCTGCCAGAGGAAGGGCAATATTTGTCCCCTCCTTATCCCATTCCTTCCCTCTGCCTTAAAGGTTGGACCCTATTTTGCACCTCCTCTCTCTCTCCCCAACCAAAATATATCTGTCAAAAGCTGTTAGTTTAGATTTCTGTAAAGGGAGAGAGATTGTCTTCACAAAGTTTATGCCACCCTCTTCCATTTTTAAGGATGCTTGTGATTATACTGGACCTGCCTGAATAATCTAGGATCATCTCATTTTAAGGTCAGCTGATCAGCAGTCTCAATTCATCTGCAACCGTATTCCCCCTCTTTGCTGTGTAACCTAACATGTTCACAGGTTTTGGAGAGTAGAATGCTGACATTCTTTGGGACCATCATTCTGCATAATACAACTTTTTATTCCAAAAGAATGGTAATAAGAACAGTAATAATAATTTTATTAAAATTACAAAATAAATTATTAGCAATAAATAATAATAAAAACAATAATAAAAGGCAGTCTTTCAGTCATTTTACTGAGAACTGCCTAACTTTGTTTTGCAAGTAGCTGGGCTTTACTGAGAAATAAAGAATGTACTTTATACCTTCCTTTCTCTGTGGAATAAGATAAGAATTATTCAAATGTCAATATAAAACAGATATCAGTGAAAGGAGTCAAAGGTCTTGGACCTTCCAAGTACAAAGTAATTACCTGTGGGATCAGATATACAGCTGTAATTTTTTTTTCTCCTGTGCATTTCTGTTTCAGTACTTGGTTTGTTGCTATCCTGAGGCTTAGTTCACCATCCCCAATTTTATCTGTCATTATGCTAACACTAAAAAGCATATTGATGAGGGCACTGGAAGACTAGAGTTTCAGTCCCAGCTCTGCCACAGGATAACTGCAATGCCCTGGTCAATTTACCTTCTGTCTTTGAGATTGTCACTCGGTATGTAAAAAGCAATAAATCAGAATAGGTCAATGACTTATCCACTAAGAACCACAGCAACTTATATGGTACATGGCCCATGTATAAGATATATTTCAATCTTCAATAAATCTATGAGTATCTCCATCTTAAAGAAATTGAGGCTCAGAGAAGGTACATAGCATTTCCTAAACAAACCCAGCTTGCACATAATAAAATAACCTAATTTATTGTCTCATATTATATAAAATGTTCTCTCATATAATATAAAAGGTATAAAAGTCTCCTTTAATGATCATAGTGTCATTCTACCATTCAAATGGAAATAGGTGTGAGTGTTTATAAATATACTTCACACAATGCACAATTCATAACTAAGCAATAAAGTTATTCTATTACTACAAATTCCAAATGATGTATTTAAAAGTGAGGGTAGCAGAAGGCTCAATTGCCCAAGCTGCCGAGTCCTTGCTGCAGGCAGATTCTAGCTCTGATTAAATTAATGCCTGCACAAATATAGGAACAGAGCCAGTGTGAGAATCAATGTCAGTTAAAGCTTTCAGCTTTTTGGATGTAACTTGTATTATTCAACACAAAATACAGTCAAATCTTTTCATCACTGCAGAAACTTAATAGGAGCACTAGAATCAAATGCATCCATGTTACAGAATAAAGTGTTCAGTAAATGTAACTACAAAAAAAAAACAGTCTGAAGAAAACCATATCTGAACATCTATGTCACGAGTTGCTTGTTAAAATTAAATTACTAGAGGCACAACTGGGTATTATTAGCTCTTGGAGGATTTTTGTTCTTGGCACATTCTACCATCCCTACTATTACTATACCTGAATTAGAGCCCATTCATCTGTTATTTAAATAATCATCAAAACTAATAATTACAGAGCCTTCCAGGTACCAGACACTATATTAAGTACTTATATAGGTTATCTCTGTCTCTCTCTCTTTTTAACAATCCTATATTACTAACTAAATTGTATAATCAAAGGGCCAGAGGCTTAGAGTGAAAGTCAGTCCGTCATGTCCGACTTTTGCGACCCCATGGACTGTAGCCCACCAGACTCCTCTGTCCATGGAATTTTCCAGGCCAGAATATTGGAGTAGCTAGCCATTCCCTTCTCCAGGGATCTTCCCAACCCAGGGATCAAACCCAGGTCTCCTGCACTGCAGGCAGATTCTTTACCATCTGAGACACCAGGGAAGCCGAGCACCAGGGAAGCCACCAAGAAGGCTTAGAGGAGATAAGTAATTTGCCTCAGGTTGCACAGCTAACATGAAGTGGGGTAAGGAAGTTCTCACCTTTAAAACCTCAGGATATAAGCTTCAGTTTGGCAAACAATTTTCCCACTGAATGGAAATGCACTATTTTCTTTTTTTGTCTTTCTTCACTACTGAAAGTATTGAGAAAATGTCTCCATTCTTTACTTTTTTCTCCTCATTTAATCTTTTACTGACACAGAATCTTTCTATATAAGGTAATCAATAAACTATTTTAAAATTAATGAATAATTCTAAATGTAAAAGTAAATTCACTCTGGATGAAGTAAAATCCCAAATCTGTTGCTTCCTGTTAGTTTGTACAAGTAGCATAGCTTCTCAGAACCTCATTTTTTTTACTTGATAACATTGGACTTAAGATATTTGTGAATTTAATATTACAATGCATATAATAATGATAAGTCCTAAGGCAATGGCACCCCACTCCAGTACTCTTGCCTAGAAAATCCCATGGACGGCAGAGCCTGGTAGGCTGCAGTCCATGGGGCCCTAAGAGTCGGACACGACTGAGCAACTTCACTTTGACTTTTCACTTTCATGCATTGGAGAAGGAAATGGCAACCCACTCCAGTGTTCTTGCCTGGAGAATCCCAGGGATGGGGGAGCCTGGTGAGCTGCCGTCTATGGGGTCACACAGAGTTGGACACAACTGAAGCGACTTAGCAGCAGCAAACATAATAAATGTGAAATAAATGCTAGTTCACTATTGTTTTTACTTGCATATTTAGTAAAAATCCCTTCATTTGCACATCCATTCATCAGGTATATATTGAAAACTAATTTATGCCAAGCACCAGGCATATACTGGTATGGAAAACAGTAAAAGTCACTGCCCTGAAGAAAACTTTGTTTTCATTAACAGATTAATATTACCTACAGTGGAACTTCCTTGGTGCTCTGATGCTTAAGAATCCATCTGCCAAAGTAGGGAACGTGGGTTTGATCCCTGATCCAGGAAGATCCTACATGTCCCAGAGCAACTAATCCTGAGCCCACCACCACTGCTGAGCCTGCCCTGTGGAGCCGCCAGTGGCAATCACTGAGTCTGCGCGATAGAGCTCCCCGTGCAGCAACTACAGAAGCCCTCCAGCTAGAGCCTATGCTGTGCAACAAGAGATTTCACTGCGATTAGAAGCCCTAGAACCTCAACTAGAGAGACGTTCCTGCTTGCTTGCCTAGAGTAAGCCTGTGTGCAGCAGTGAAGACCCAGCCTGGGCAAAAATAAATAAATAAAACTTGGATCTTCCCAATCAAGGGACTGAACCTGCATCTCTTGTGTCTCCTGCCTTGGCAGGGGAGTTCTTTACCACTAGCGCCACCCGGGAAGCCCCATAAAATATATATTAACTACAGCAGATTCTAATAAACCAGACAGACTCAAAGGCAAGGATTAAGTAAATTATCTCCTGTATTATAAATAGAATTAAAGACATTGTGGAAAACTAATAAAACAGAATTTTGAATTAATAAGGTTTAGGGCTCCCTGATCTTTTATGAACCTAACCACTCGTATTTTATTTCTATAATATCAACTAAATTTTTACATGAGCCAGTGTAATTCCAAAGGCCCTCATATTGTTTATGGTTCTTTGCATTGACCCAATCTGTTGCAGTTTAATCTTTGCACATATCTCTATGACACTCACCTCCTTCTGAAAAATAAATGAAACAGTTTCAGGTTTCATCAATGTGCTTTGTACTAAAAATACAAAATAGCCATTTTTTGCTTATTATCATCCAAATATTGTTCTATTTTTCTCTGCTTTAAAGTCAGTGTCGTAGATATCTGTTTTTTTTTTTTTTTCCCAAATTGATCATGTTTATGTATGTCTAGCATAATCACTCTGGCTTTAATTTTATTTATTGGCAACCAGATTCCACTTATTGATTATAGATTGTCCCCTTCCTGTTATTTAAAAGCATGCATTTTTATACAGTGGATTTTCTAACCTACAGCTTATTTCCATCTATTTTTTTTAAGCTGATGATTTCAAATTTCCTTCATGCTCAGTCTATAAAAAAATCCAACACAATATTTTGTGCTGTCGTTTGAAAATGTGCAAACTGGTCAAGCTATGAACACAGCCACATGCACTTTCTTTCAAGTTTAGGATAGCAAGGGGACAATATTCATTGCTGATTCTAAAGGGGAAACAATACAATATATCAAATATTAAAAAGAAAAAATAACAAGGACTCAAAAGATCTAGATGCATTCTAAGTATGTCGTTTCACAACTTAAACCTTTCAGTGAATCCCTGCATGGACCACCATTTAAAGTCCAACCTCTCCAGTAATGCTTATAAGGTTATCATGATATTTATTTCAGGCCACCTATTTCCAGCTTTCAGTTTTGACATTTACTCTAGCCATGTTGTAGGTCTTCATGTTCTCTCATCTTTGTTCCTTTTTATACCACTTATTGCTCTCTCTCTCTCTCTAGAAATCTCCTGCTAGGATAACTTCTCCTCACTTTATTTAGTTGAGACATAACTTCCCTCCTAGTGATCTATTACCATCATAGTGTGTCCCAGGCTTTTGTAAGATAAGAAATAACTCAGGAAATGCTTGATAGATGTTCAGATCTGCTAAATTAGTGTTTTAAGTGTATCTGGGATTTGCTTTAATTGAGTAAGCTAAGACATGATGACATAGAAACTACTGTCATAAAAGAAGAAGGTTTTATACTCACAGATCCCTAGAAACAGAAGACAGGGCATGCCACACAAGGCTACCTGGAGAGACTCGAGGGTAAGTCACGAGATAGAAGGAGTTCAGGGGAAATGTGAACAAGAGACTCTATGCTAGTTTCATGATAAGGAATGGAAAAGGTGGTTTCAGGTTTAGGGTGGGGTATTTGAATAGTTTTAGTGAGTACTGGGGCATAGGAGCTGTCTCTAGTTGTCTGGTACCTGGCCTAGGGTGATTAGGGCAAGAAAAGAGTGGCCCAGAGAGTTAGTACATGAACTGTGAACTTCCAGATGTTCAAGCTTGATTTAGAAAAGGCAAAGGAACCACAGATCAAATTGCCAACATCCACTGGATCATCGAAAAAGCAAGAGAGTTCCAGAAAAACATCTACTTCTGATTCACTGAATACACAAAAGCCTTTGACTGTGTGGGTCACAACAAACTGTGGAAAATTCTTCAAGAGATGGGAATACCAGACCACCTGACCTGCCTCCTGAGAAATCTGTATGCAGGTCAGGAAGGAACAGTTAGAACTGGACATGGAACAACAGACTGGTTTCAAATTGGGAAAAGAATACATCAAGGCCATATATTGTCACCCTGTTTATTTAACTTCTATGCAGAGTACATCATATGAAATGCCAGGCTGGATGAAGCACAAGCTGGAATCAGATTGCCGGGAGAAATATCAATAACCTCAGATACATAGATGACACCACCCTTAGGGCAGAAAGCGAAGAACTGAAGAGCCTGTTCATGAAAGTGAAAGAGGAAACTGAAAAAGCTTCTTTAAAACTCAACATTCAAAAAACTAAGATCATGGCATCCGGTCCCATCACCTCATGGGAAATAGATGGGGAAACAATGGAAACAGTGAAAAACTTTATTTTGGGGGGCTCCAAAATCATTGCAGATGGTGATTGCAGCCATGATAGTAAAACACTCTTGCTCCTTGGAAGAAAAGTTATGACCAACCTAGACAGCATATTAAAAAACAGAGACATTACTTTGCCAACAAAGGTCCATCTAGTCAAAGCTTTGGTTTTTCCAGTAGTCATGTATGGATGTGAGATTTGGACTATAAATAAAGCTGAGCGCTGAAGAATTGATGCTTTTGAACTGTGGTGTTGGAGAAGACTCTTGAGAGTACCCTGGACTGCAAGGAGATCCAACCAGTCCATCCTAAAGGAGATCAGTTCTGAGAGTTCATTTGAAGAAGGGATGCTGACACCGAAACTCCAATACTTTGGCCTCCTGATGCAAAGAGCTGACTCACTGGAAAAGACCCTGATGCTGGGAGGGATTGGGGGCAGGAGGAGTAGGGGACGACAGAGGATGAGATGGTTGGGTGGCATCACCGACTCAATGGTCATGAGTTTGAATAAACTCTGGGAGTTGGTGATGGACAGGGAGGTCTAGCCTGCTGCAGTCCATGGGGTTGAAAAGAGTCAGACATGACTGAGCGACTGAACTGCCTGACTGAGAGAGTAAGAATCTCATTGTGGAGGTGGTTGGTAGTGTGGGCTCTGGATTAGTTCTTTTATTTTTGAAAGATATCCAATCAGGTAAGTTGTTTATCATCTCTAGGAATTAGTTAAACTTGGGAAGTATAATGCCTCCAAAATCAGCAAGATTCCAAGATGTCAAAACATCAGAAAATAAGGGGAAAAAAACCATGACATTAGTACAATGAGGTTCTTTAAAGAAAATTATTAACTTGTAAATCATGCAGATGGAGTTCCTGTCCTAGGAGGTTAGTGGGGAGTTTATCTGGGAATATTCTTTCTATAGATAACAATGATACAATTTATATGCGTTGAAGACAAGAACAGAGAAAAGTTGGAAGGAATTTGACTCTTGATATAATATATATCACTGGATAAGATATGTGTTTAAAAAGCCTGTCCCACTTAGGTTCTTCCAGTTTGCTAATGTTTAGGGCAGTTATAACTCAAAATGAAATAGCAGTGAAAATCTTATGTAATTGTTGCATCATGAAATGGAGTTACAGGATTCCAGGGTCTCTGGAAATGGAGGGGAAAAACATATAAAGTAGAATACCTAAATATGCATGTAAACCTCACACAAAACTCTGTATGACCCAGAACTGTTTGTGCACATGTCAGCTCCAGGGAGCCTCTTAGAAAACTACAGTGAGATGACTGAAACTCTGACCAAAGGTCTCAGCTTCTATCAACAGTAGGGGAAACATACTTTGAAGTCTGAATCACATCTAGTTAAAGGATGTGATTAAAAAACAAAAACAAACAAACAAAAAAAACTTTCTACCGAAACTCTGCAATGGGCATGGCTTAGAAATGAAAACTAGATCTTCGGACTAAGTAATATACCTATAGCAAAGGGAAAAGTTGACACAGACATTCTGTAATAATGTATAAAGTCAAGCCTCCTCAAAAACAAAGGGAATCAACAGATAAATGCCTGATTGATTTATGCTGTTGCATGCATCAACAGTGCATTTCTTTTGCTGCACTATAGTAGGATTCTAGGGTAAGAAAGCACCGCCATTTGTCTTCACATGAGTTTATGCAAAGATAAAGGCTTTTACTTTTGATAATGTCCAATTTACTATTTCTTTTCTTTTGTGGATTGTGCTGGTGATATTAAATCTGAGAACTCTGATCATCCCTAGGTCATGACCATCCCTAGGTCTCTTTTATTTTTCCTTAAGAAAAGGTGGGGACCATCCATGGAATTGATTGTTACTTTGTCAAAAATCAGTTAGACATGTTTTTATGGTTCCATTTCTAGGTTTTCTATTCCACTTATTTGCCTATTCCTCTGCCAATATCATAGTGTTCAGATTATTATGGTTATATAGTAGGCATTAGTATTGTAGAGTGATTCCTCCTACTTTATCCTTCTTTATCAACAACTAGCTATTCTAGGTCCTATGAATTTCCATGAAATGTTAGAAAAATCTAGTCTATATTTATTTTAAAAAGCCTACTGGGATTTTGATTGGAATTGATACACTCGGGGCTAGCATACTTTGTTAAAAGAGACCAGAATGGATATCCTTGACTCATTCCTGATTTTGGAGGAAATGTGTTTAGTCTTTCACTGCCAAGAATCTTTTTTTTTTTTTTGGTAGGTGCTCTTTATAAAGTTGAGGAAGCTCTCCTCTATTCCTGACTTCTAATTGCAGAAAGTTTTCTTTTTTTAATTATAAGTGAGTATAAGGTTTTGTTAAATGCTTTTTCTGTGTCAATATGATTTTTTTTCTCTAGGCTGTTGATATGGTGAATTACATTGACTGATTTTAGAATGCTGAAACAGCTATGCATATATGAAATAAATTATACTTGGTCATAGTATATAACAGTTTTTATATACTTTTTTATATACTGTTTGCTACTAATTTGCTGATAATTTTTGCATTTATGAAAAATACTGGTCTTTATTCACTTATAGTTGTCTTCATTTTTTTTTTACACTATCTTAGGTTTTAGTGTCAAGGTAATACTGACATCATAAAATGATGTGAAAACTATTCTCATCTCTTCTACATTCTGGAACATATTGTCAAAATCTGAGTTGATTCTTACTCAAATATTTGGTAGAATTCTCCAGTGAAATGATCTGGATCTCAAAATATCTTATTCAGAAGTTTTCAATTTAGAATTTGCTTCTTTAATTGTCTTAGCTTGACTCATACCTGTTTCAGCTTGGCTGAGTCATAGTAGCTAGTAACTTTGAAGGAATAAGTCACTTCTACAAGGCTGCTTGTGTAGTTCTTTGTAGTATTCCCTTATTACCACTTAATCGCTACATGATCTATAGTGATGGCTCCTATTTTATTATTTTTTCTTATTTTCTTGCTATTTTTCTTTTTATACTAATATAGCCACTGTTGCTATTTCTATTTAAGTTCACCTGATATATATATATTTCCATTATTTTATTTTCAGCCTATGTCATTCAATTTGATATGAGTTTCTTTTAAATAGCAGATATGAGTCACTTTTTCAACCACTGTGAATTTCTGCTTTTTATTTGATATATTTATACCATTTACATTGAAGTTATTGATATGTTACTGCTTCGATTGGCCACTTTATTTTTTTTCTGTTTATTTCCACTGTTTCTTGTTTCTCATTTCTCTTTTCTTGCCTTCTTATGTATTATTAACATATTAGTGACCAGAGATATATTAATACAGGCCTCTGTTACCTGAACATTATTGACAGAAACATTTCAACATTCACTCATATAACACATTGCTGGTCACAGGCATTAGTTTCTGCAAAAATACCCCCAGTCAATAATGAGTTAAATACTTTCCGATATTTCATTTTGAATTATTTTAGTGTTTTTGAGAGTAGCACTTTGAACTTTTTTCTTTATAATTGCTCTCGGTATTACAGTCTGTGTATGTGATTTACTACATTTTTTGGGGTATCAACATTTTGCCACTTCAAGTAAAGTATGGAAACCTTCCTTCCTTCCATTTGGGTTCTTTTTGCTACCATTATTTCACAGTTGATAAGCTATTTCATCATGCTTTAAACTAACAATCACATATCCTCATATTTTTCTTCACCACATGACCTGATTTCTTCTGTTACTTCCTTCTCTACAACACTACATATTCAAAAAAGTCAGACTTTTCAGAATCAAATAAGAACAAAACTCTTAGATGGCAGGGCTTTATAAAGAGTAGGATCAATTTCTCATAACAAAATCAGTATGGGGACAGCCTCATCAGCATATCTGGCATTTTACTGCACTAAACGATAGAAACTCCCAGTGTATGCGATTCTGTGAGCAAGTCTGAATTTTTAGTTAAGGTATAATAATGCAAATGGCAACCCACTCCAGTATCTTTGCCTGAAAAATCTCATGGACTTGAGGAGCCTGGTGGGCTGCAGTCCATGGGGTCGCAAAGAGTTGGGCACGACTGAGCGACTAACACACTTAGCCTTTCATTCCAGAGAAGGCAATGGCAACTCACTCTGGTACTCTTGCCTGGAAAATCCCATGGACAAAGGGGCCTGGTAGGCTGCAGTCCATGCTGTCATGAAGAGTAGGACACAACTGAGCGACTTCCCTTTCACTTTTCACTTTCATGTATTGGAGAAGGAAATGGCAACCCACTCCAGTGTTCTTGCCTGGAGAATCCCAGGGACGGGGGAGCCTGGTGGGCTGCCGTCTATGGGGTCGCACAGAGTCGGACACGACTGAAGTGACTTAGCAGCAGCAGAAGCAGCCCTTCATTCCACCCCAGGATATGCAGCATGTGCTGCTTTGGTAACTTGTCCCAAATGTTCTCCTTGGAAGACCAAACACTTCTGTCTTTTTAGGGTTCTTTGTAAATGATCTCATCCTCATTCTAGCAACTGCTGCATCCAGATGTGCCTCCCTGTTGCAAACAGATTTCTAGCGAAAGCATCTGGGCCAGCCATGATCAGGCAGGCAGTTGTGTCTGAGTCAGTTATGTGGTTAAATGGATAATGGACTGTCTGGACTGCCTAGGTCTTCTGAATGTCAATTTCCTCTGACGCAAATTTTCAAGTAATTTATTCTTTTTTGCTGTTGTGGATAGCATTTCTGCTGCAATCCCCTCACATGACTCCAATCTATTTAAGGTGATGGGGGAAAGCCTCACATTCAGATTTATTTCTGCAGAAGAGCCTGAATTTAAAAGGTGTTTGTCTGCCATTCACTTTTTAAAATATCAATATCAATCAAATATGTGCTTCTCTGTTCTCCGTTTTCTTACTTCCCTTTTTTGCATCATAAACATTTGTTTTAATTATGGCCCTTACACATGTTTTTGTGGGCTAGCAAGGACTTCAGCTGCTAACAAAATTGTTCTAATATTCCAGGAAACCACACCCCTATTTTGGAAGCATTAAGCAAATTGAAAAGGTATCTTTATTGGAAATCAAAACTCAAGCAGTTAATAGCCGTGCAGCCCCCAGTCAGAGGCGCATTTTGTTTCAGTGGTGGGCCACAAATGTGGACAGAAATCATTCTGATTTATTGTGAGTGAGATAGAAATTTCTGATTACTATCCTGTCTCTGCATGAAACCAATCTCCTTAGAAAGACCATTTGAATCTGGGAAATAGAGGGCAAATGTAAATATGAGTGGAGGTTAAAACTGTCGCTATGAGTATGAAGTCATAAATTATGCAGCCTGAAAATTCATTATGTTGTTTTTGTCACCAATCTCCTGAGCTTTATTACCAAAAAATCTAGAAAAATAAAAGAAAATGAGATTTAAAACAGTGAAAATTCTTCTATAAGAAAATTGGGTTTATTGTAGCATTTCCTGAGGAGATTGCCTCAATGTAAAATACACTGCTCGCATGATACTTTTTAGATGGTTATAGCTGAAAAATACTTTATTTTTATTTTTTTAGCTTATAACTTGTTTGACTTTCAAAGGACTTTATTCTCTCTTCACTTATCAAAAACTATTATGATAGTTTAAAGGAAACAATCTATTATTGGAAGAACAGAATATTATTTTAAAATATATAAAGATTTGAATTCCACTAGATTGTTTTTAAGCTATTCACCTGATATAGTTACTTCAGGTATGTTTGAAATATCTAGTTTACATTTAAACACACTTAAATCAACACATGAATGCACTGATGGCTTTATTCATTAATTCATGAAGATTCATTTGAATGCCTTTGCAGACAGTTTCAGCTGGAATCATGTGACCCAGAGAAAGTTACTTTAGGCCTTAGGATTTCAGTTTTCTCAACTGAAAACTGGAAATTATGATACCCAAACTTCCCAATCTGCAGAGTTTTGTGAAGGCCGATTTTAACTATGACTTTCAGCTGGCTTTTTAACTTTGAAGGCACTACCAAAGAACAGTGCTGATGAAAAGAAAGAGGAGGATAAAACTGTCAGGACAATGGACGTTTATCAGATTTTATTTGCCTTCTATTTTCTAGATATGAATATCATTTTATACTCAGTTTATAGTTAGAATATTAGAAATTTCTATGCTTCAAGAATCCAAGGATCATTGTAAATGAAAGGTTTTTTTAGTAGTGCTATAATCCAGTTTTATCTTCCTTTAATACTGTATAGAATCAGGAACATCCCCTACATAAAAAATCCAAGTGAGTTTTGTTAATGTCAAATGAAGCAGAAGAAGTATTTCTAAGTCAGAGTTTGGAATTAGAGTATTCAGTTAAGTTTTCCTTGGGCATCAGCTAGACAATTTTTTTTTTCTCAGTAAAGGTGGAAGATACCCAACGAAGCCAGCTTCCTGGCTCAGAAGGTTAATACTAGTTCTGAATTTCTGGATAGGACTCTTAGGGCAAGCCAATTGGATATCTGCCTTGAGAGATTAAATGGAATAGTCCATTGGATCTTGTATGAAATGTACTAGCCATGAGCCAGACAAACTGCGTACTCATACAAACCATCTAGCTATCTTGTTTAATATCTAGCATTTCTTTTTGACTCCTTCCTAGAGTTTTCATCTTTATCCTTACATTACCCATTAAAATTCTTATATGTCTTTTTCCCATGAGTTCTATTAACATATTAATCATAGTTACTTTATATTTGCTGTCTGATAACCTCAAAACCTGTATCATATCAGAGTCTAGTTCTGATACTTGTTTTATCTCTTAAGAATGTATTTTTTCTCACCTAGTAATATTACTTATAGGTTTTTGCTAAAAGCTTAATATATTATATTGGATAATAAGGATAGTAAGGCTTTGGTGGGAATATTTATGTTAATGTAGCTAGTAGCTGGTCTGTGTTTAGTGTTTGCTGTAGCTAAATGTGCCTGAGGTTTCAAAGTCCTCTAGTGTTTCATCTACTTTGCTGTCTTTGGATTTCCCTAAAACTCCTCCTCAGATATAGTCTGCACCTTGCAGATCTTTTAGCTATAACTTGTATTTTTGATCAAATTCCTAAGTCCATGGCCATGTGGCACTTGCAAGGGTAGAAGTGAGGGATGCTCAAACTTAAGGAAGACATAAATTTGCTGGAGCTAGGTCCTCAGATGAAGTGAAACCAGGTTGTACCCAAACAAACCTGGGGCCAGGATGTAGAGAGTAGACTGTGGCCAGAGCTAGAATGGATCTGTCTTGATTTAAACAGGAAAAACTGTTAGTTTTTAGTCTCTGCATTTGCCTTTGAATCCTGATGTGACTTCCTTTTCCCCAAGGTTCCTAATTAAAGAATAAAACTTTAACTGGTTTTAAAAAAATAGTTCAATGAGAGGGAACTAGGTCAGCTCTGAGAGTTTGAAGCCTATACTTGTATATACCTCTATAAACTGTAAACTGGGCTTCCTAGGTGGTTCAGTGGTAAAGAATCCACCTGCCAATGCAGGAGATGTAGGTTTGATCCCTGGATTGGGCAGACCTCTTGGAAAAGGAAATGGCAACCCACCTCAGTATTCTTGTCTGGGAAATCCCATGGACAGAGGAGCCTGGTGGGCTACAGTCCATGAGGTTGCAAAAGAGTCAGACATGACTTAGTGACTAAACAACAAAAATCTTTAAAGTTACTTTAAAGTTAACATTTTTAAAATGCAGTAAAGTTTTATAAGATGAAAAAAAGAGAGCAAGAAGCAAGATTAAACAGCCTATAGAATCACTGTCACCATCACCCCACCACACTGCTTCCAGTACATGGGTCCAGTTTTATAATTGAGGTTTGACTTGGATAGACACAGGAGCGCTCCACTGTACAGGAACTCCCTTTCCTAGTCCTCTTTTTTTCTGTTTGAAAGGAACATTATCTGTCTACACCCATCTGTAGACAGAGGGCTGCCTGAGAGTCTAAGTCAGGAAATATGGGAGGAAAAATATAGCTAATTCATGGTATGATGAGTCATTATTTGAGTTTTGATCCTCTTATCCTGCCCACCTGTTCTTATTTAGTTTTCAGAATCCTCCAATAAGCTATATTTGCTTTTAGGTCCAACTAGAGAAAAAAGAAGACAGAATATCCTTCTTCCATTTTAATTATATTCAGCCTCTTTTTAAAATGGCACTTGTGTTTGTCACTCAGGAGTTTCCCTATTACTTCACTTAATTAGAAGGTAGAGAATCTCAGAATTGCTTTAGTAATGAATTTATGATTTCATTTTATCCATATTTTGCCAATTGGAATTAACATTGGGGAAAAAAAAGAGACATGCACTTCCTCTCTCCTCCTCCAACACACATACATACATCAGATCAGATCAGTTGCTGAGTCGTGTCCGACTCTTTGCGACCCCATGAATCCCAGCACGCCAGGCCTCCCTGTCCATCACCAACTCCCGGAGTTCACTGAGACTCACATCCATCGAGTCAGTGATGCCATCCAGCCATCTCATCCTCTGTCGTCCCCTTCTCCTCTGGCCCCCAATCCCTGCGAGCATCAGAGTCTTTTCCAATGAGTCAACTCTTCGCATGAGGTGGCCAAAGTACTGGAGTTTCAATTTATTTATTTTTTTTTGACTTGCCCCTAAATTTTATTTTATTTTTAAACTTTAAAATATTGTATTAGTTTTGCCAAATATCAAAATGAATCCGCCACAGGTTTACATGTGTTCCCCATCCTGAACCCTCCTCCCTCTTCCCTCCCCATACCATCCCTCTGGGTCGTCCCAGTGCACCAGCCCCCAGCATCCAGTATCATGCATCGAACCTGGACTGGCAACTCGTTTCATACATGATATTATACATGTTTCAATGCCATTCTCCCAAATCTTCCCACCCTCTCCCTCTCCCACAGAGTCCATAAGACTGTTCTATACATCAGTGTCTCTTTTTCTGTCTCGTACATAGGGCTATTGTTACCATCTTTCTAAATTCCATATATATGCGTTAGTATACTGTATTGGTGTTTTTCTTTCTGGCTTACTTCACTCTGTATAATAGGCTCCAGTTTCATCCACCTCATTAGAACTGATTTAGCATCATTCCTTCCAAAGAAATCCCAGGGCTGATCTTCAGAATGGACTGGTTGGATCTCCTTGCAGTCCAAGGGACTCTCAAGAGTCTTCTCCAACACTACAGTTCAAAAGCATCAATTCTTTGGCGCTCAGCCTTCTTCACAGTCCAACTCTCACATCCTTACATGACCACAGGAAAAACCATAGCCTTGACTAGACAAACCTTTGTTGGCAAAGTAATGTCTCTGCTTTTGAATATGCTATCTAGGTTGGTCATAACTTTCCTTCCAAGGAGTAAGCGTCTTTTAATTTCACGGCTGCAGTCACCATCTGCAGTGATTTTGGAGCCCAGAAATATAAAGTCTGACACTGTTTCCCCATCTATTTGCCATGAAGTGATGGGACCGGATACCATGATCTTCGTTTTTTGAATGTTGAGCTTTAAGCCAACTTTTTCACTCTCCACTTTCACTTTCATCAAGAGGCTTTTGAGTTCCTCTTCACTTTCTGCCATAAGGGTGGTATCATCTGCATATCTGAGGTTATTGATATTTCTCCTGGCAATCTTGATTTAAACTTGTGTTTCTTCCAGTCCAGCATTTCTCATGATGTACTCTGCATATAAGTTAAATAAATAGAGTGACAATATACAGCCTTGACAAACTCCTTTTCCTATTTGGAGCCAGTCTGTTGTTCCATGTCCAGTTCGAACTGTTGCTTCCTGACCTGCATACAGATTTCTCAAGAGGCAGATCAGGTGGTCTGGTATTCCCATCTCTTTCAGAATTTTCCACAGTGTATTGTGATCCACACAGTCAAAGGCTTTGGCATAGTCAATAAAGCAGAAATAGATGTTTTTCTGGAACTCTCTGGCTTTTTCCATGATCCAGCGGATGTTGGCAATTTGATCCCTGGTTCCTCTGCCTTTTCTAAAACCAGCTTGAACATCAGGAAGTTCACAGTTCACATATTGCTGAAGCCTGGCTTGGAGAATCTAGAGCATTACTTTACTAGCGTGTGAGATGAGTGCAATTGTGCGGTAGTTTGAGCATTCTTTGGCATTGCCTTTCTTTGGGATTGGAATGAAAACTGAGCTTTTCCAGTCCTGTGGCCACTGCTGAGTTTTCCAAATTTGCTGGCATATTGAGTACAGCACTTTCACAGCATCATCTTTCAGGATTTGGAATAGCTCAACTGCTGAGGATAAATAAGAGACCTTATTTTTTCCATATTTCATGTCCTGTGGTTTGGTCTCTGAAGGATATATGGAGTCCTCTATCTTTTGAACATTTTCAATACCCTCCCCCTAACTTCCTAGATAGAAATCATTATCTTGATTTTTATCCAAGATAAAAATCATTATCTTCCTAGATAAAAATCATTATCATATTTTTCACATTATGAGGGCCTTTTCTAATGCTGTACATATGAATAAAGCAAATTATTAACTGTTGGTAGGAGAAAGAAATTTGGGATTTTCATCTTTATCAGAGTGGACATCTGTAATGTAAACATCTCTTGCTATTGAGAGTACGAATAACCTCTAAAAGAATTATGAAATAGACTAAATACACAGAAGTGTATTGTTACATTAACAAAGGCATTCTCATCTACTGGAATTGGGATAAGCATGAAAAAAGAAAATTCAATCCAGGAATAGAAAGTAAACAATAACCACCACAATCATTAATTGTGTGCTTACTCTGATAGTAAAATAGGTTCTGCATGCATGCCATCTCCTTTGTCCTCTCCAAAATGAAGTTTTGAATAATCAAGTCCTGTATCCATCAGAATGAGTTTTAGAGACATGAGTCAACCATATAGCCTGTGGATTACATCCTAAGTCTGTATGCTTTCTATTTTTCTGTACTGCTTTTAAGAATCATATACACATGTTAATACATTAATTATCTGGCAATTTGCCAAAAGTTATTGTCAAAAGAAATATTCCAACTATGTTCTTGTTTGTTTAAATATTTCTGTTGTTGTTGAGAGTGTTGTAAACTAGATTGAGAATGTCTTCTTAGGTCAGGCTCCAAAGGCAATAGAAATAGAAGCAAACAAATAAATGAGAACTAATCCAGTCTATAAGCTTTTGCACAGCAAAGGAGATCATAAACAAAATGAAAAGATAACCTACAGACCAGGAGAAAATATTTGCAAATGATGTCCAGATAAGGGCTTAATTTCCAAAATACACAAACAGCTCATAGAACTCAGTAATAGCAACAACAACAAAAACAAGCAATCCAACTGAAAAATGGGCAGAAGACCTAAATAGACATTTCTCCAAAGACATACAGATGGCCAATAGCCACATGAAAAATGCTTATCATGGCTAATTATTAGAGAAATGCACATCAAAATCATAATAAGGTACCAACTCACATTATTTAAAATCACCATCATTAAGAAGTCTACAAATAACAAATTCTGGAAAGGGTGAGGAAAAAGAGAACTCTCCTACACTGTTGGTGAGAACATAAATTGGTGCAGCCTATGTAAAACAACATGGAGTTTACTCAACAACCTGGAAATAGAGTAGCTATATGATACAGCAATCCCACTCCTGGGCAAATATCCAGACAAAACTATAATTTGAAAAGATACATGCTGCCCTATGTTCACTGCAGCACTATTTACAATAACCAAGACTGGAAACAACCTAAATGTCCATTGACAGATGAATGGATAAAGAAGATGAGGTACAAATGTACCATGGAATATTACTTAGCCATTAAAAAGAATGAAATAATGCCATTTGCAGCAACATGGATAGACCAGAGATTATCATACTAAGTGAAGAAGTCAGAGAAAGACAAATACCATATGATATCACTTATATGTGGAATCTACAATACAACACAAATGAACATATCTAGGAAATGGAAACAGACTCAGAGTCATAGAGAACAGTTGTGGTGGCCAAGTGGGAGAGGGTGTTGGGGAGGGAGGGATTGAGAATTGGGGATTTGCAGATGCAAACTATTATATATAGGATGGATAAACAACAAGGTCCTGCTATAGAGCACAGGTAATTGTATTCAATATCGTGTGATAAACCAAAATGGAAAACAATATGAAAAAGGATATATACACATATATATATATACACACACAATTGAATCATTTGCTACATAGCAGAAATTAACACATCAATGTAAGTCAATAAAGTTTGCTTCAATAAAATTTTTAAAAAATAAACTTCATTGAGAAAAAATTTTTATTGTAATTCCATCCAGGCTTCTGAGAAACTACTTTTCTTCAAAAGATACTCTACCATAGGTGAGAATCATAATTGCCTAGAACATTGTTGAAATAACTCTGTCTGGGAGAGAGGCCACTAGAAGCTGTATTTTGAAAAAATAAAAATAAAGCTTCCAGGTGATCTGCTGCCCATCAATATGTAAGCCTCTGGCTCAGATAAATTAATGATATCACTTGAAAGATGAAGCAATATGGTTTCTGAATCTACAGCCACTGTTACTAATATGGGATCTAGGAATATAACTGAGGTTATCTCTGACTTTAGATGGAAAAAAAATGATTACATATTTAGTTTCTTTACCCTTTAACTGAAAATTTGTATTTTTTGGACAGAAAATATAATCAAGCCACAGTATAATCAAGCAGTACATGTGACTTTGTCACTAATAAGAACTGCAGATACCATGTATGTAGTTTTTCCTATTACATTACAGTTGTGTAGTTACATATATATCACTAATGTCATTGTTGGGGAAGAAGAAATTTTCCTCTACCCTTCTAAGATTTTCTGGCTAGTCTAAAAATTCAATTGGCATATAGCAGATTAATAGGGAAAAAAGCACAAAAATTTATAACATTCACATGGGAGAGACACAGGATAACTAAATAACAGCTAAAATTTTTCACCTTAAAAACCATCTTTGGTTAAAAACAAAAGATCTCTGAGCAGTGGTTTGGGCATTCAAATGAGAGGAAAGCAATTCATACATAGATAAAAAAATTTTTTGATTAAAAAAGAAATGTTTGCTGGATACTCGGCAGAGATAACGGGGACTAAAGGAAGAATTTTAACAAACAGACTGTGGGCTTCCTCCCTGTCTGCCTGCTAGTTCATACAGTAGCTCTTTAGGTAGCTACTAAAGATAGCTCCCTTCCTGGAGAAGGTCCTTGAGTTACATTCTTTAGGCAGTTAGGGAGAAAGTCAAAGATCCTTCCTGAGTCTTTGTGGCCTTGATTGCTTTCAACTTGAAATAATATGCATGCCATACAAATTGTGAAATTATTTGTTCTAGCTCTGTGAAGAATACTGTTGGTAGCTTGATAGGGATTGCATTGAATCGATAAATTGCTTTGGGTAGTATACTCATTTTCACTATATTGATTCTTCCAATCCATGAACATGGTATATTTCTCCATCTATTAGTGTTCTCTTTGATTTCTTTCACCAGTGTTTTGTAGTTTTCTATATATAGGTCTTTAGTTTCTTTAGGTAGATATATTCCTAAGTATTTTATTCTTTCCATTGCAATGGTGAATGGAATTGTCTCTTTAATTTCTCTTTCTGTTTTCTCATTATTAGTGTATAGGAATGCAAGGGATTTCTGTGTGTTGATTTTATATCCTGCAACTTTACTATAATCATTGATTAGTTCTAGTAATTTTCTGGTGGAGTCTTTAGGGTTTTCTATGTAGAGGATCATGTCATCTGCAAATAGTGAGAGTTTTACTTCTTCTTTTCCAATTGGGATTCCTTTTATTTCTTTTTCTGCTCTGATTGCTGTGGCCAAAATCCTCGAATAGCCAAAGTGATCTTGAGAAAGAAGAATGGAACTGGAGGAATCAACCTACCTGACTTCAGGCTCTACTACAAAGCCACAGTTATCAAGACAGTATGGTACTGGCACAAACACAGAAATATAGATCAATGGAAAAAAATAGAAAGCCCAGAGATAAATCCACGCACATATGGACACCTTATCTTTGACAAAGGAGGCAAGAATATACAATGGATTAAAGACAATTTCTTTAACAAGTGGTGCTGGGAAATCTGGTCAACCACTTGTAAAAGAATGAAACTAGAACACTTTCTAACACCATACACAAAAATAAACTCAAAATGGATTAAAGATCTAAACATAAGACCAGAAACTATAAAACTCCTAGAGGAGAACATAGGCAAAACACTCTCTGACATACATCACAGCAGGATCCTCTATGACCCACCTCCCAGAATATTGGAAATAAAAACAAAAATAAACAAATGGGACCTAATTAACCTTAAAAGCTTCTGCACATCAAAGGAAACTATTAGCAAGGTGAAAAGACAGCCTTCAGAATGGGAGAAAATAATAGCAAATGAAGCAACTGACAAACAACTAATCTCAAAAATATACAAGCAACTCCTCCAGCTCAACTCCAGAAAAATAAATGACCCAATCAAAAAATGGGCCAAAGAACTAAATAGACATTTCTCCAAAGAAGACATACGGATGGCTAACAAACACATGAAAAGATGCTCAACATCACTCATTATCAGAGAAATGCAAATCAAAACCACTATGAGGTACCATTTCACACCAGTCAGAATGGCTGTGATCCAAAAGTCTACAAGTTATAAATGCTGGAGAGGGTGTGGAGAAAAGGGAACCCTCTTACACTGTTGGTGGGAATGCAAACTAGTACAGCCACTATGGAGAACAGTGTGGAGATTCCTTTAAAAACTGGAAATAGAACTGCCTTATGATCCAGCAATCCCACTGCTGGGCATACACACTGAGGAAACCAGAAGGGAAAGAGATACGTGTACCCCAATGTTCATCACAGCACTGTTTATAATAGCTAGGACATGGAAGCAACCTAGATGCCCATCAGCAGATGAATGGATAAGAAAGCAGTGGTACATATACACAATGGAGTATTACTCAGCCATTAAAAAGAATACATTTGAATCAGTTCTAATGAGGTAGATGAAACTGGAGCCTATTATACAGAGTGAAGTAAGCCAGAAAGAAAAACACCAATACAGTATACTAACGCATATATATGGAATTTAGAAAGATGGTAACAATAACCCTGTTTATGAGACAGCAAAAGAGACACTGATATATAGAACAGTCTTATGGAATCTGTGGGAGAGGGAGAGGGTGGGAAGATTTGGGAGAATGGCATTGAAACATGTAAAATATCATGTATGAAACAAGTTGCCAGTCCAGGTTGGATGCACGATACTGGATGCTTGGGGCTGCTGCACTGGGACGACCCAGAGGGATGGTATGGGGAGGGAAGAGGGAGGAGGGTTCAGGATGGGGAACACATGTATACCTGTGGCGGATTCATTCTGACATTTGGCAAAACTAATACAATTCTGTAAAGTTTAAAAATAAAATAAAATTATAGTTGGAAAAAAAATAAAGAAATAATATGCATGCCAAAGACACATTTTGGAGTGGTAAATCTTGTTCCCCTATATCATCACTATTTTGAAATTATAATTACTATTATAACACAGCTAGACCTGATCATTTAATATTTCAATTAAAGAAGAAACCCACAAATAATTAGATTACAAATTTACCTTTTTAAATATTTTGATCAGTATATTAGACATATTGTTTTCCTTTGTAATCCTATCCATTTTACTTTATGTGTTTATAAAGTATTCTGAGAAAAGATTCTTAGACTTCAGGATACTCTTCATGGGGGTACAAGACACAAATTGTTTAAGATAGCCTATTGTAGAGGTAATTCTACCAAGCAAATAATGGTCATTTTACAAAGTAGAACAGACAAGGAAGCCTGAGCTGTACTATTTTTTCATAGTAAATATTTCACATATTTACATGCCATTCCCCCTCACTCCCATCAAATCCCAAACAATAGTCTCTGTAGCTACTCATTGTACACATATTGAAGGAATATTCCACTGTATTTTATACTAGTTAATAGATTTTGGAAAAAGAGTTAAAATCAAGGAAAAAGGTAAGAGATAAAAATAACTGCAGAGAAATGTCAGCCAAGAATATTTAGAAGAGGATAAGATGGGAAAGAAAGAAAAATGATTGAAACCAAAGAAGAAGTAGATGTCTTCATTTTCCATTTCCTCCATTTAATAGCTTCAGATTTTCTATTTCTGAACATCTCACAATCACCTGTATGACTGAGCGACTTCACTTTCACTTTTCACTTTCATGCATTGGAGAAGAAAATGGCAACCCACTCCAGTATTCTTGCCTGGAGAATCCCAGGGACAGAGGAGCCTGGTGGGCTGCCGTCTATGGGGTCGCAGAGTCGGACACGACTGAAGTGACTTAGCAGCAGCACAATCACCAGAAAAACAATCGCCTACCACCTCCTTTGCTCCTGAGCTCATCTTGTATTACACTGAGATTTCTATCATGTTTTGTATGTTTAATAAGTTATATTTTTTAATAATTGAAATATTTCCAAAAATTCTCATTTAAAATCAACTCTATTTCCCAATGCACAACTCTTTTAAATAAAAATGTCAGCTTGCAATGGTCCATAAATAACTTGATACTTCTTTAGTATTTATGTATTCCATTTATGTAATAGTTTACATCTAATTCCTTTTTATAGTTGTTTTTGTGTTTGAAATTCTAAATATTTTCAGTTTTTGAACCCCTAAAGAATATAACATATTAATTTAGAATGATACTATTTCTAATTTCCATGCATAAACCAAATAATTTCCCACCTCCAGTGATAGAGATTCTGTTTATTCTACTCCCTTGTTTGAAAAAAAAAAAAAATTAACTGCAGTATCTAAAGCCCTAAAGGAAAATTTTTCAATGTGAAATTATAATGGAATGAAAGAGTCTTACTGCCAAAAGTAGCTTCATTTCAATTTATGAGAAATAATAAATCAATCATTAAAATGAAAACTATGCATGAATAAAATCAAGAGACAAGAACTGTGACAGCATTTTAAATAAACTTTTTACCAATCCTCAAAAGCCCAATACTTATTGTTTATGCAATTGGTGTTTTTATACAACCTTGTATTGAAACTCCCTAATTATGCTGTAGTTGAATTACAATTAATATGTAAATAGAAACATAAAACCAGGTTTATCCCATGTAGCAATCTGTACCAGCAAACATCCTTCACAGTCCTCTTGTTGGAAAATCTCCTGGGTTGCTTAGGCATTCTACTTTTCTCTTCTTTCAGTGTTAGCAATCTGGTTGGCAGTGCAGGATATGCTACTACTGTAGCCTGTTGACAAACCTTTAACATCTGGAAAAACGTATTTCCTCTGTCGGTTTCCTACCCCTGTCACTCAACAACACTAAAAGAGATCAGTATTTCAGGCAGAATTGAATTTTGATCATATTCATTTTATAGGCAAGCTTTTTTTGTTTCTGTTATTGTTTGTTTGCCTTTATTTCCAAAAATTATAATGATTAAATCAATTGTTTTTGGCAGGGCACAATAGCAAATTCTGGCCTAAAATTCCAAGGCTTAAAACATAACCTATAGATTTTATGTGAGTCATATGATAAATACAGAATTTGAGGCTATACTTAAGTATTGTGTGTGTGTGTGTGCGCTCAGTCATGTTTGACTCTTTGCAACCCTATGGACTGTAGCCCGCCAGTATCCTCTGTCCAAGGGATTTTCCTGGCAAGCATACTGGAGTGGGTTGCTATGCCCTTCTCCAGGAGATCTTCCCCACCGCTGGATCCAACCCACGTCTCTTGTGTCTCCTGCCTTGGCAGGTGGATTCCTTACCACTGTGCCACCTGGGAAGCCCATGCTTAAGTATTACAACCCTCTTAAACTCTATTTCTTCCGATTGTTTTCTATATTTAGGATTACTTAAGCCTAAAAAAATGGTCTTTGTTATCTACTATTATGCTAATGTACCAGCTATTTGGAATTACTTGGAAATTTATTTTGAGTTTAGTGTAGCAAACATAATAAAATGAGTAATATTAGAAATCAGTAAGAAAACTAATAGACTGATTAAATTATACCATTCTGTCCTTGGCTGCCTGGCAAATCCACATCCTTTCTGGTCATAAATCCTGATCCCCTGAGTGCAGGGATTGGCACAGTTTCCTACACTGAACCAATTACAATGCCCTTTGTCCTGTCTATGATGTTTGGGTCAGGGTTAGAAATATGACTTAAACATGGCAAGTTAGCAACTTAAAAAAAATATTAGTTATAAAGTATCTTGGTAATCTTTTTCTCATGAGGAATGTGGATGTCTTAGATGTATGGGATGAACTGAATGTATGAGTTGTTGTTGTTTAGTTACTCAGTCATGTTTGACTCTTTTGTAACCCTATGGACTGCAGCCCGCCAGGCTCCTTTGTCCATGGGATTTCCCAGGCAAGAATACTGGGATGGGTTGCCATTTCCTTCTCCAGGGGATTTTCCCAACCCAGGGATGGAACCCAGGTCTCCTGCATTGGCAAGTGGATTCTTTACTCCTGAGCCACCAGGGAGGCTGGAATGTATGGATGGCTTAAGGCAAATTTGTCTGTCACCATCATTAGTAGCTGTGTTCTTTTAGTGGTGACAGATTCATCACAAGCATCTTTAGATATCAGACAAATTGATACACAAGTTTTCCATCCACATAATTCTTTTAGCTTTCTAAGAAATTAAGAAAGAAAACTTCCATCAACTGGGGACTAAATCTGAATTATAGTTTCATGTGATAGATTAGCAAGAAAAATTGCAGCATTTGCAAGAGTTGGGAATGGCACTTGGAAATTAAGATTTCATGCATACAGCTCAAAAGCTACTATTTAATGGGGAATTCTCAGTTACTCTACTTAATATTTATGAATAGCCATAAATATTGAAATATCTTTGTTTAGACCCATAGTTTTTGAAAATAGACATTAAGCTTTTCTGATGTTCTCTAAGTACCTAATTCATGGTATAAACTATAGGGGAGGCTTTAGGCATATCAGCCACATTAATCTAATGAAATTCTCTTTTGATTCTTAAATCTGCATTTATCTGTCTGCTCTTTTTGCAATTACTTGTCAACTTCCTACTTTTTAGTGATAACATATCAAAATATTTAAGGAAATTAATTATAAAGAAAAATCACTAATTTTTATATTTATTCATGTAGGGCAAATGTATGAGTACCAGGAAGAATTGGCCGACCCCATAATTAAGAAAAAGAGACAGTTTTACTAAGCAATTATTCTTTGGATTCAAATTATCCTCTTGGGGTCATCATATTAAACAGTCAGCCGAATCATTGCCAAATATTTACATGGAGTTATGATTTCAGCTGCATATCTAAGAAAATTCAGAAAACTAAAACTGTAAAGAAATATTTTTAGTCATTATTTTTTTCTCTTGAAAAACTGTAGTGCAGTCAATATGGAGAGAGGTTTTAAATTTTTTTTCTATTAAGAAATAGCAGCAGATGAAAAATTTTTAATGTTTAAGCCAAGAAAACAATTATGGTTTTATAGATATTTAATAAAATTCAAAGAACCAACACACTAAAAAATTCCATTTAAATATTTAAACACAAAATAAAAACTATTGCTAGATAGTCTAAAGCTTTTGGACAAATTCCTGCCATATTACTCATAAACATGGGGTTCAGTAAATAGTCTCTCTGAAATTGTTTATTTGACCAGTCAATAAATGCTCCATCCTTTTCAACAACTGTATTTCAACTCTTGGGCAGTTAATATGTCTTCCTATGGAAATAGAATATGCAATATATTATTTTATGAGAATCTGTTTTACAACATATAGCACATTCACATTCATACAATGTTAGAAATATAAACTCCTCATAGATCTCCCTGAATTATCTCTATACTTTCAAGTTGTTGTTTTAATTGGTAAGTTGTGTCTGACTTTTGTGATCCCATGGACTGTAGCCCTGCTGGCTCCTCTGTCCATGGGATTTCACAGGCAAGAATACTGGAGTGGGTTGCCATTTCCTTCTCCAGGGGATCTTCCTGACCCAGGGACTGAACCTGTGTCTCCTGCATTGATAGGCAGATTCAGTTACCACTGCACCATCCAGGAAGCCCCTTTTTTAAAAAGGTCTTTGTATTCTATCTACAGAATAATCAGGTTCTGTTGCAATGTCTCTTTGACCGGTCTATGATATTTCTGGTTATAACAGGAGACCAAAAAATGGCTTAAATAAGGAATGGAGAGAAGAGAAAATAGGCTTTAAGAATAATCATTTGGTTATTTGTCTTTATAAATGATGGAATTACAAGTTGTTCCATGTTGCTGCTGCTAAGTCTCTTCAGTTGTGTCCAACTCTGTGCGGCCCCGTAGATGGCAGCCCACCAGCCTCCCCATTCTTGGGATTCTCCAGGCAAGAACACTGGAGTGGGTTGCCATTTCCTTCTCCAATGCATGAAAGTGAAAAGTGAAAGTGAATCACTCAGTCATGTCCGACTCTTAGCGACCCCATGGACTGCAGCCTACCAGGCTCCTCCGTCCATGGGATTTTCCAGGCAAGAGTACTGGAGTGGGTTGCCATTGCCTTCTCCGATGCTGTTCCATAGATGTACACAAATTTGTAGACTTCTATGTGTCCACACGGTAGTGATGATTTCAGTTCTGCATTTCTGATTCTGATAACAGATTGGACCATCTTTAGTTAGGCACAAGAGTCCTGAGCCTCTGCAGGTTTTAGGGCTCAAAATGGAACTGAATAAAACTCACTATGAGAGGAGCAAATTTATACCTGTTTATGTATGCAATGAACATCCCGTCATCATTGTAGGACCTCAGCAAAAATGTAAATCATGGTCTGTCACATGCGCTTCAGTCGTTACTATTCCCCAAAGCATGGAGAGTCAAGTAGATCAGCTCTGTTACTAGCCAGGACAATACTTAAGGAGCTTAATCTACATCTCAATGCTTTTCTTGATATGAAGGAAATTGTATGTTTGCCAAGCTTGAAGAAATCATATCAGTCTTTCATCACTGTTTTTCTAGGAACTGCAGGACACACGGAATGTATTCAATGTATATATCTTAAAGAGGATATAGTAAAATACTCTCAAAATAAAAAGGAAATTTAACTGTTATGCATTCTGCTTCTTTCTTTGTTCATTTGTGAATTTTCCACCATTCATTATTAACTTCAATATATGAAGATTTTCAGTCATGTAGGAGTCACCAAATTGGCATTTTCCATGACAATCTGCTTTACTTAGCACCTAACTGTGTCTAAGGAGGGCATATATTCTTCTTTTCAATATTTATATAAGTCCAATGCAAACACCAAACCAACTCACTTTTATTTAGTATTCAAGGCTAAGTGAAATGTTTCTCAAATTCCTTTTTAATGGTTTCATTTTTATTCAGTTATCTCTACGTGATTTAGTTATATGTCTTTTTAGAACAGTATTCCAAGGGTAATATTTTATAAGTCCAAGGATATCTAAAAGAAAAGCATCCATGAATTCTTAACTTTAAGATCTGTGACATATTTAACTATGAAAACATTCTAGGTGGCATTGAAAAACCTAATGCATCTAAAGAATCTCTGTTGATTTCAGCACAGCGTTACTTTAATGACTAATTTCATAAATAGCACTTGTGGTGTCACTGAACCATGAAACTGTAAATCTCTTTCCTTCCATTAGTCTCTTTGATAAAAATGGTTGAATAGCCTTATAAGTTTACAAATTATATCAACAACATTCAGAATTTATTTTATCTTGATGGAATCAATTCAATAAATAAAGTATAATTCTAGTCAATGACATTTCGTATCAGCATTTTAAATTCTTCAGTATGTTTGAACAATTGATTTTCAACAGGATGTAATCTGGTATTGATAGTCTATACTACTGCTGAATAGTTCTTAAGGAATTGTTTATTTTTTTATGGAAGTATTTCAAAGCTCCTTCTAATTGCTTTAGTATCTTTCACGACATATAATTACAATATGTAAAACAAGCCACCCCTTCTCTCTAGGCTTTCTTTATTGAAGAGATTATCCAGTAATATAATTTATCTACCATTACGGATCTGCCTCTTGAGAAATTTGTATGCAGGTCAGGAAGCAACAGTTAGAACTGGACATGGAACAACAGACTGGTTCCAAATAGGAAAAGGAGTACATCAAGGCTGTATATTTTCACCCTGTTTATTTAACTTATATGCAGAGTACATCATGAGAAACGCTGGACTGGAAGAAACACAAGGTGGAATAAAGATTGCTGGGAGAAATATCAATAACCTCAGATATGCAGATGACACCACCCTTATGGCAGAAAGTGAAGAGGAACTCAAAAGCCTCTTGATGAAAGTGAAAGAGGAGAGAGAAAAAGTTGGCTTAAAGCTCAACATTCAGAAAACGAAGATCATGGCATCTGGTCCCACCACTTCATGGGAAATAGATGGGGAAACAGTGGAAACAGTGTCGGACTTTATTTTTCTGGGCTCCAAAATCACTACAGATGGTGACTGCAGCCATGAAATTAAAAGATGCTTACTCCTTGGAAGGAAAGTTATGACCAACCTAGATAGCATATTCAAAAGCAGAGACATTACTTCGCTGACAAAGGTCCATCTAGTCAAGGCTATGGTTTTTCCTGTGGTCATATATGGATGTGAGAGTTGGACTGCGAAGAAGGCTGAGTGCCGAAGAATTGATGCTTTCGAAGTGTGGTGTTGGAGAAGACTCTTGAGAGTCCCTTGGACTGCAAGGAGATCCAACCAGTCCATTCTGAAGGAGATCAGCTCTGGGATTTCTTTGGAAGGAATGATGCTAAAGCTGAAACTCCAGTACTTTGGCCACCTCATGCGAAGAGTTGACTCATTGGAAAAGACTCTGATGCTGGGAGGGATTGGGGGCAAGAGGAGAAGGGGACGACAGAGGATGAGATGGCTGGATGGCATCACCGACTCAATGGACGTGAGTGTGAGTGAACTCCGGGAGTTGGTGATGGACAGGGAGGCAAGGCGTGCTGCGATTCATGGGGTCGCAAAGAGTCGGACACAACTGAGCGACTGATCTGATCTGACCATTATGGGCCTGACTTTTTATCCATATCTCCAGTCCTTCACTAAATATTTCTATTAGCTTCAAGTCCGAAGAAGGCAATGGCACCCCACTCCAGTACTCTTGCCTGGAAAATCTCATGGGCGGAGGAGCCTGGTAGGCTGTAGTCCATGGGGTCTCGAAGAGCCTGACGTGACTGAGCGACTTCCCTTTCACTTTTCACTTTCATGCATTGGAGAAGGAAATGGCAACCCACTCCAGTGTTCTTGCCTGGAGAATCCCAAGGATGGCGGAGCCTGGTGGGCTGCCACCTATGGGGTCGCACAGAGTCGGACACAACTGAAGCGACTTAGCAGCAGCAGCAGTAGCAGCTTCAAGGCTCTTCTAGATATTTCTAACTGGATGAGCCACCAGAACTTCAAAGTCATCATATCCAAAAGAGTTTATTTTCCCACAAATCCTGTTCTCTCTCCTGATTTCCTAAGACTAATTATCCAAGTTTGAAATTTTGGTGCAGTCATTGATTCTTTTCTTTTTTGCTTTCCTATTATTGTATCTGGTATGATGTATTAATACATTCCATTACTTGTCAAATTCTTTTGATCTATCATTCATAAAATCAAGGCATTTGCCATTTTCTTTTGTCTGATCAAATGTCATAACTTGTGTTCTGGACCCTACCTCTTTTTTCGTCTCTCACCTAGGTCCAAGATGGCTTGAGAAAGCAAGGAAACCATGAACTGATGGCCTCTATCACAAGAGATCTAGAATTGTGTTGATGTAAAACTATCACTTTTCAGATTATCTTTTTCCTTTGAGGAAACCTCTACACTATCAAAAAGAAAGAAAAAATAAAACAGAGTAGCATGTCTACTCATGATCCTTTCACGAAACTATATAAAATAGTAAGGATATAGGGTAATGCTGAAATTCAGCTCTGAAATAAATTTCTGGACAATATGTAAGATATAACATAAATTGCATCTTTTGTCAAGCCTCAAGAACTTATATACATAGGTATAATAAATATAAGTTAAAGTGAAAGTAGCTCAGTCATAGCGGACTCTTTGCAACCCCATGAACTATACAGTCCATGGAATTCTCCAGGCCAGAATACTGGAGTGGGTAGCCAGGGGCTTCCCTTCTCCAGGGCCTCTTCCCAGCCCTGGGATCAAACCCAGGTCTCCTGCATTGCAGGCAGATTCTTTACCAGCTAAGCCACAAGGAAAGCCAAATATAATTTAGGTTAAGGGTAATAGGTCCTATGCATTAAGATGTATAAATGTATCTTTACCAAAGCAAAAAAAAAAAGCAATATAATACTAAATAATCATAAATTCCTATCTAAAAGTGCTTTAATAGCTTCTCATAGAACTTGGCTTTCTAACTCTATTTCCCCTATTAATTCTTAAGATAATTGTAAATTATTCTATCAGATGGATATTCAAAATCAAACATGTTGAATTCTGCTGGCTACTAGAATTTAAACTAAAGGTCCATAGGTAAAGAAGGAATAATACTTTTCAAAGGTATCTGGCTGAAACATGTGCATCATTGGCCAGTTCCATTCCAAATACAAAGTCATCTAGAAAATCCATCTAGTTAGCTGAATATAGGGGCTTCCCTTGTAGCTCAGTCAGTAAAGAATCTGCCTGCAAGGCAGGAGAACTGGGTTGACTTCTGGGTTGGGAAGATCCCTGGAGAAGGAAATGGCAACCCACTCCAGTATTTCTTGCCTGGAGAATCCCATGGACAGAGGAGCCTGGCAGGCTGCAGTCTATGGGGTCACAAGAGTCAGACACAACCTAGCGACTAAACCACCACCAGCTGAATATAAAATCACCAAATCTACCCAAGTGAAAGATACAGAGTCACTTTTGGACATAAAAAGCAAGGCACTCTCAGTAGCTAAATCCATTTGGTTTCACTTCATATGTCCTTTTTTTTAGGCGGTTTTTTTTTTTCCTTTTTTTTAAAAATTTTATTTTATTTTTAAACTTTACAAATTGTATTAGTTTTGCCAAATAATTTTCTTTATCTCTGTTATCTATTCTAATTTAATCATTTTTATTTAATTTCAACTGATTACAGTAGACTCCTTTTTTAATATACTCTTTTAAAATTTAATTTTAAAAATTGAAGTAAAATTGAAAATATATTAGCTTCAGGTATACAACATAATGATTGGGTATTTGTATGTATTGCAAAATGATCACCACAGTAAGTTGTTAACATGTGTCACCATGCATCAGTCTTTTATTCTTGTGATGAGAACTGTTAAGGTTTACTCTCTTAACATCTTTCAAATATGCAACATGGTATTATTAACTTCAGTTGCCATGCTATACATTACATCCCTGTGACTACAATAGACTTCTAGTGGGATGTTCTACCTTCACGCCAGTTCCTTCTCCCTTATTCACCCACAAAGCCACAACTTATTGGATTATTAGGGTCAGTGATCTAAAGTGAGTCATTTGTCATGTAAATTTCAGATTGAAACATTTCTGATGTTTTAGTGGTTGTTCATACACTAGAATCTATTCTTCTTTGTTGGACATTTAGAGCACCCTTTGACTTCAATTCCTGTCTTGTAGATATTCAACTTTACATCCTTTCTGGCATATGCTCTATATGTATATATGCACACACATGCACATACATACTTGCTAAGACACATAGAGCATTTTATGCCTTAATATTTGGCTATTATCAATTATTTTCAAACTTGTCCCATAATATATTCCTAAAGGCATAAGCTAATGACAAAATCACCCAGAAAAGTATGGGATACAACTTTTATTGGCCAATTACCTTGCCCAAGCCATAGTTTCCACTATTTTTTTATAATTCATTTTAAAAAGCATAGGGTGTCTCCTTTCTACTTCATAATATGCATAATACTGTTTGAATTTAGAAAAGATATTTTCAATTGCTAATGAAATTAACAAAGTAATATAATTAAAGTATATATATGTGTGTGTATATATATATGTATGTGTATGTGTGTGTGACAAAACAATACATCGCATTTAGTTTTTATATGTATCTTATTTCACCTTGAATATGTATCCCCTGTTAAGGGATAATAGCTTATAAGTTGTTATATTACCTAAGTCACTGGAAAAAATGTTTCCAAAGAAAAAAAAAAAATATATATATACAATGAATCTGATAATACAGAAAACTGTTTGTTCAGTGATATTAAAATTTTATGGAAGACAAATATTTCCTTTGAGTATCTTTAAGAAAAACACATTAGTATAATTTTAAAGCATTGATATATTTCTTCTCTCAATGCAAGCCATCACCTTTAAATGTGGGGTAAAAAGATTTATCTCATTTTAATCGCTGATTTAGCTGTTCTGTAGAGAATCCATTTGTTTGAGGGAGGATTAAGAGAGGTAAAAAACCAAATTTGCAACTAAAAACCTTTTATTTTTGTAACTCCTATGTAATTTGAAAGTCAACATTTTGAATATACCATTTTAATAATTAATAGACAATTTTTTAGCACAGTGTTAGATTTACAGAATAACTAAATGGATAATAAAAAGAGTTCTATATTACCTGCTCCATACCCACTCTCCATGCATAGTTTTCCGTCATACTAATGCCTTGCATTAGTGTGTATGTATTAGTCGCTAGGTTGTGTCTGACTCTTTGCAACCCCATGGACTATAGCCTGCCAGTTTCCTTTGTCCATATAGCACACTTACTATAGCCAAAGAACCAATACTGATACATTCTTATTATTATAGCCCATGGTTTATATTAAGATTTCTTTTCTGTTTCACGTCTCTAGGAGTTTTAACAAATGCATAATGATGTGTCAGTTCAGTCACTCAGTCGTGTCTGACTCTTTGCAACCCCACAGACTGTAGCATGCCAGGCTTCCCTGTCCATCACCAATTCCCAGAGCTTGCTCAAACTCATGTCCATCAAGTTGGTGATGCCATTCAACCATCTCATGCTCTATCAGCCCCTTCTCCTCATGCCTTCAATCTTTCCCAGCATCAGGGTATTTTCCAAGGAGTCAGTTCTTCACATCAGGTGGCCAAAGTAGTGGAATTTCAGCTTAAGCATCAGTTCTTCCAGTGAATATTCAGGATTGATTTCCTTTATGATGGACTGGTTGGATCTCCTCGCAGTCCAGGGGACTCTCAAGAGTCTTCTCCAACACCACAGTTCAAAAGCATCAGTTCTTCAGTGCTCAGCTTTCTTTATGGTCCAACTTTCACATCCATACATGACTACTGGAAAAACCATAGCTTTGACTAGACAGATCTTTGTCGACAAAGTAATGTCTCTGCTTTTTAATATGCTGTCTAGGTTGGTCACAGTTTTTCTTCCAAGGAAAAAAGCATCTTTTAATTTCATGGCTACAGTCCATCTGCAGTGATTTTGGAGCCCAAGGAAATAAAGTGTCACTGGTTCCATTGTTTCCCCATCTATTTGCCATGAAAGTGATGGGACCGGATGCCATAATGATACATATCCATCATTTTTTTTTTAAAGGAGAGCTTCTCTGGTAGCTCAGTGGTGGTGAATCTGCCTAGCAATGCAGGAGATACTGGTTTGATCACTAATCTGGGAAGATCCCATATGCTTCAGAGCAAATAAGTCTATGTGCCACAACTACTGAGCCTGTGCTCTAGAGCATGGGAGCCCCACCTACTGAGCCCACAGTGTGCACCTACTGAGGCCTGGATGCCATAGAGCCTGTGTTCCACGGCAAGAGAAGCCACTGCAAGAGGTGCACGCGCTGCAACTAGAGAGCAGTTCCCACTCACCACAATGAGAGAAAAGCCCACATGGCGACGAAGACGGCACAGCCAAAAATAAAGAAATAAAATTATAAAAAAGGAGTAATTTCAGGTTCCCAGACCATTCATATTCCATACAGAATAGTTTCATTACCCTACAAATACTCTGTGCTCCACTTACACACCCCTTGCTCTCTCCTGAATCCCTAGCAACCCCTGATCTTTTTCCTTTCTCTATATTTTGCCTTTTTCAGAAAGTCACATGGCTGTAATAATACCAAAAGTAACCTTTCAGACTGGCTTTTTCTTTTCACTGAGCAATATGCATTTAAGGTTTCTCCACACCTTTTCACAGCTTGACAGCATATTTCATTCAAGAGCTGAATAATATGCCATTGTATGAACATATCACAGTTTATTTGTTTATTCACCTTTTCAAGGGCATCTTCATTGCTTCCAGGCTTGCACAATTATAAATAAAACTACTTTAAACATTCATATGCAGGGTTGTTTTTTCTTTAAGGGATGTAAGTTTTCAACTCCTTTGGGTGAATACCGAGGAACACAGTTTCTGGGTTGGATTGTATGGTAAGAGTATGTTTAGTTTTGTAAGAAACTGCCAAAGTGTCTCTAGGGTGGCTGTATAATTTTTGCATTCTAACCAGTAATAAATAGGAGTATATCTTTTTCCTTTTAACCTGTCTCTGTCTTTATATTTAAAGTGGGCTATTTTGTAGGCAGTGTATAGGCAGGTATTGTTTTCTATCCACTTTGACAGTCTCTGCCTTTTAATTGGTGTATTTAGACTACTCACATTTAAAGTAATTATTTCTATCACTTTAGATAAATTACTATCTATTATGTTTCAAATATTCTCTATTTGTTTGTATTTGTTCTTTGTGTCTTTTAAAAAAGTCTCCCTGCTGTTTTTTGAAATCTATGGTTTTAAATAAGAAGTTTATATAATTTTATTTATTTTCTATTAGAACATGAATTTTACTTTAAACGATGCAAGTGGCTGTCCTAGTGTTTGTAACATACATCTACTAATAATTTAAGTCTACTTTCATATATTACCATGTCACTTCACAGGTAGTATATATAACTTACAAAAGAGTGTTCCCAGGTTCTCACTCCCCAGAAACTCCTTCTTAGGAGCCCTAGCCTTGCAGTCCTTCTTGCAGTGTATTATTCAGGAGCCCTGTTCATATGGTGCTAAGTTTGGGGGGAAAGAAAAGGGTCATAGTCCTACAATTAGGTCCTTTTAGTTGTCCTGTGTTTATGTGATATAACCTTCAAAAGTGCTTCTCAGCTTTTCATTATTATTTTTTCCTTCTTAAGTGAAAAAGAAAGGCAACAGGAGGCTTTGCCACAGGCTCAAGTGGTAAAGAATCTGCCTGCCAAGGCAGGAGACACGAGATGTGGGTTTGTTCCCTGGGTTGGGAAGATCCTCTGGAATAGCAAATGGCAACACACTCCAGTGTTCTTGCCTGGAAAACTCCATGGACAGAGGAGCCTTTGGGCTATAGTCCTTGGGGTCACAATGTGGGACATGACTGAGCATCAACACACACAATTGAGACAAAAGGCTACAGGAGGCTGGAGTTGGGTAATTTTACTTCCTCACTTCCTCAACACAGATAAGCCTTTGCTGAGGGGTTTTGTTTCCCCTTGTTGGGTAAGCCTTTGTTTTAGCAAAAGCTCTGGGAATATTTCAAAAAGGTTGTTTTTCCCTGGAGCATAAGCTTACTTTTACCTTCATCATCACTCTGGCCACATTTGAGGGGACTTTTCTCCAATATTCACATGAGAACTTGGTAGAGTTTCTGGAGGTAAAATTTATGAAAGTGTGGAGCCTTTCCTTAAGTTCCCCCCTAGAGGGTTCGGTTTTCAAGTTTGTCTGCACTCACCCTCTAGCAATACTGGTTATGTGATCTGACAAGTTACTATATTCAGTGGCCTCTGCTACAGGTATGTTGCTATGCATTTTCTGTATTAGCTCGTCTCTCTCATTTTAGGGTGGTGGTTTGTTATGTGACCTCAGTTCTTTGGTGGAGGTAAGAAAAGTCATTGATTTTCAGTTTGTTCAGTTTTTTACTTGTGGAGATGGGAATAATGTCTTCCACATTCTTTACATATAAGAGCAGAAGCTGGAATTCCAGATCTATCTGTCCATCTACCTATTTATCTATCCTAATATTCCACTCATGACTTACCTAGACTGTGCATGCATGCTCAATCATGTCCCTCTTTTTGCAACCCCATGGACTGTAGCCTTCCAGACTCTGTCCATGGGATTTCCCGGGCAAGAACACAAGAGTGGGTTGCCATTTCCTACTCCATGGGATCTTCCTGACCCAGGGATTGAACCTGTGTCTCCTGCATTGGCAGGCAGATTCTTTACCACTGCACCACCTGGAAGCCCTTATCTAGACTAGTTTATTCATTTGTTCAGTCATTACTGTGTAGATCTACTGTCAACAAATTAATCAAGTCAGAAAACAAAATTTTCTAAGTTGTTTTCATGGGCAAATCCCCTGCCCCATCCCCCCGCCACCGCCACCTAGAGAAAAGCCTACAAAAATGAAAGATAAATAAACATTTTAAATATAATACATTTGTCTTCCTGGTAGCTAGCTTCTTGAGGGCAGGTACTGTGACAAGTTCACAGAACATGTGTATTCCTGGTACCATGGAAGCAAATAGCATGCACATAACTCAGTTCTAATTAAAGAGAAATATCTTCTTGGAATAAGAAGATCTGACATGAGCTTGAGAATTCAAGTCAAAATGGGACAGAATGAGTCATAGGCAAAACTGCAATGAAGATATAGGATAATGTAACCTGACTTTTAGGATTCACCAATAATCACTATGCCCTGAATATATAAACAAGAATATTTACTATAGACACAGAAAGAAATTAAAATTTTGTCTGAGCATCCATTCAAATAAGAAAGGTATTTCTGTTCTAAATTTTCTCAGTAATAATTAAAACCATGTATCTTATCACTAACAATTTAATTCATAATAGGCTTCCCCAGAAGTGATCAGGTCCACATTAATTCATAAGTGAGTGTCAACTATCAGAGACTCATGTCTTTACTTTCTGATTAACCAAATGCAGGATGCTTTTGAGAAAGAAGTTCAGCCAATGAATCAGGCATATAGTACATCTCTAAAAACAGCATCGTCTTTTACTTCATAACTTCAGGTTTGCTCTCAGAGTATATATTACAACTTTGGAGTTTTACAATGCAAATCCATAGCACTCTACAAGGTCCTTCCCGTGTAAATGTCTTCAGATGCATAATCAAGCACAGAGAATCAAAAATACGTCTGGTTTGTTACAAAGAGCAGGGAAGAAGTGTTTGCTCAGAGAGATTCTGAACACCATCTGGGAGACAAGTGCCTGGTTTTGCAACAGATTGCATAATTTTCCTGTAGAATCTGGAGAAAAGCCCTAACTACTTTAATAGAGAGTTGATTTTATATGCCTTTAATCTTCATTTCGGTTTGTCTTAAAGGCAATCCATATGGTTGAATGGCAGAAGTAGTCATTAGCGTAACAGTATTCAGGCTTCCATCTTTCTGTGGGAGACATGCAATATTTCACCTTATAGAGTTGGTTTTCATTGCACATGGCAATTAATCTTTTTACTAGCCAAGCATCTACTGCGTATGTATGCCATTTGATTGATTAGATTAGAAATTTAATGTTACAGTTCATACATTAGTAATATTTCAATATAACACATACCAAGGACTCCGCTATCCATAATATGACTGGATCAAGAGCAGCACAAATTAGCACCTGGAGCAGGAAGGATGACCTTGACAGGTAAGAAATACTTCATCCACAACAGAAATCCTAGAGCAAAGTTCATCTTATTAGAAGCTTCTGTGTGGAACTTATGGCGGGGGGCACATGGATTCCTATCAGGTAAGTGAATGCACATAAAAGCAGATGGCAAGACACAATTCTCAAACAGAACAAACCATCAGACTGCCCTTTTATGGACCTATCTCTACACATCTTTCTTAGCAGATTCTAGAAAGAAAAGCACTTTGGCATCATGTAGTAAAAGATACAATTAAAAATCAAGACAGATTAGCAAAGTTGGATATGTAAATGGAAAGCACTGCTCATAATTGTATCCTGTTGATAGTTTCTGAAGAGGAAGAACAGTAGAGCAGCTTTTTGTGTACTGAACTAAATTCTTTTTAAGCATGAGTCTAGCACACCTGCTAGAAAAAGTACCCTATATATGTTTCTATCTTCATGAAGAGGGAGAGCTGAGGAAACATAATCCATTTATTTATCACACATTAGACCTGATGCTAGCCTTGAAATCTCAGATGTGTTATCAAATACGACACCCCACCCTACCCCCCACCCAATAGTACTCCAAGCTAAGAATATCAGGCTTTCATTGCAAATTGGGAAACTCTTAGAAGTACATAAGCACATCCCTAAACTCAAAATGTTAAGTGGAAGCTAAAAGATTTCAAAAATAGACATCCACAACCCAGACCTCTTTTCCTTATGGTCCTGCTCTCTATTCCACCTTGGTTCTCCTACAGGAGAAGCAGGATTCCAAAAAAGACAAATAGCATCTTCCCCACAAACCCCGGACCTTGTTGTCCCCAGTGATAAGAAAAATGTACAGGTGGGATAGCTTAATTAAAGAGCACCGAATGGTAACCATAAAATAGACTAGAAGATATAAAATAGAGAATTGCAGTCGAAGAGTAAAAACAAGACCAAATTGAGGTCATTGTTGTAATAGAATTTTTTTATAATGCGTCATTTAAAAATAAAGTATCTTGTAGATTATAATAATGGCTCCAATTCCTAAACACTTCATGTGCTTATACACTTTACTTTATAACTCTCTAACATCCTCCCTCTCTGACTCCATATTTGGGCCATTTGAATCTTAGCAAGCATTGCACAAGAGAAGGTTGGAAGAATTATTGGGCTGTTCATTCTTTCTTTCTCTATCACTGTAAGAAGGAAATGCCCAGGCTAGTCCAGGAGGAGGAACATAAGCAATACCCGGATGAGATCAGAGGTGATTCACTTCAATCAATCCAGTTGACAGCCTCAGTGAAGGATGTCAGATTCATGATCTCTAAAGAAGATTTAGCTTCAGGACCAGGGACCAGGCTTGATCATTCAAGAGTTTTATGTAGCAGAGTTTTATTAAAGTGAAAAAGGGACAGAGAAAGCTTCTGACATAGACATGAGAAGGGGGACAGAGAATGCCCCCTTGCTAGTATTAGCAAAGGAGTTACATACTTTTTAAATTGGTTATTGGAATAAATGAAAATAATATCTCAAGGTTGTAAAGATCTTACTAGACCCAATCCCATATTTACATTTTAAGATAACACGATTAGCCAGAAGGTTTTCAGGAAGGAGAAACTGTCCTTAAGCAGGATACATCGTTATATAATCCTTGGTGGTGGTTTACTAGCTGTCATGTCAGACTCTTGCAACCCCATGGACTGTAGCCCACTGGGTTCCTCTGTCCATGGGATTTTTCAGGCAAGAATACTGGAGTGGATTGCCATTTCCTTTTCCAGAGGATCTTCCCGACCCAGGAATCCAACCCGGGTCTCCTGCATTGTAGGCAGATTCTTTACCGACTGAGGTATGAGGGAAAGTGAAAGTTGCTCGGTCGTGTCCCACTCTTTGCGACCCCAAGGACTGTATAGTCCATGGAATTCTCTAGGCCAGAATACTGGAGTGGGTAGCCTTTCCCTTCTCCAGGGGATCTTCCCAACCCAGGGATCGAACCCAGGTCTCCCACATTGCAGGCAGATTCTTTACCAGCTGAGCCACAAGGGAAGCCATTATATAATCCTTACTGAGGTATGAGGGAAGCCCTATATAATCCTTTTTTTTTTAAATTTTTTTGTTTTTGTTTTAATCCTTAAGTAAGTAAGTAAGTGAAGTTGCTCAGTCGTGTCCAACTCTTTGTGACCCCATGGATCCCATGTGACCCCCCAGGCTCCTCTGTCCATGGGATTTTCCAGGCAATAGTACTGGCATGGATTGCCATTTCCTTCTCCAGGAGATCTTCCGGATCCAGGGATCGAACCCAGGTCTCCCCCATTGTAGACAGACGCTTTACCATCTGAGCCATCAATCCTTAGTACAGAGTTTAAACTGAGTTGTTTGTTATGTAATCATCAGTTCCTGGCTTAAAGAAAAAAAATCTTTTATGTGACTAAGACTAAGGAATGTAGAGAAAAAAAAAAAAACATGTTTGTCCTTTCCTTCTCCTTGAGAATTCCAGACCTCTGTCTCTGCTTCAGGAGCCTGACCCCTTTCTCCTCCTTGGGGACCTCGGACTTCTTATCAACCTGCCTAGGAATTAACTCTCTCACAATCTTTGTCAGCTAACAGCTAACCAGCCCCCAGACAGTCAAGCAAACCAAGCAGCAAACCAAGCAAACCAAACAGCTAAGCAGCAAATGCTTATTACACCACTGAGGTTTCCGGTTATTTATTAAGCAACATCATGTGGCAATAGATATCTGATATAAAAATAAAATGATAAAGGCCAACATGTATTAACATTAATTGTTATTATGGCAGTCTCCTTTGTTGATGACATTTCTGTTATCTTTTCTTGTTTATCTCCGGGAACTTCTGCTTTCCGAAGATGTGTGCTGTGACATTTGGTGTAGAGACAGTAATAGCTGTTACATCATCACTGTGAGTTGTGGCCTTTCATAAATTCAGACTGAGCTTATTATTATTGGGGCCAAGATGATGGCTTAAGCTAATCAAGAGCTAAAATGAGTGTGTGTAAAGTTGCTTGACTAGAAAAATATAGATACTGTGAGAAACAAAAGGGGATGCCTGCAAAGGAGATAATAAGCAGGTATCAGAGCCTAGACAGGAGGTGAATGGGTAAATAAAAGATGCTTGATTGAATGGATGGACATTCTAAAGCTTAAATAATAGTTATCTTGTAAGAACAATTTGAGTATGATCTGTTGGATATTGGTCACAATTACTGCAGGATACTAGGCTAAGCAAGTTTTTATTTTTATATTAAACAGATAGGCAGTGATACAGTAGGCAGTTAATACATTTTATGTAAACTTTGTGCTCCTTAGAGTAGACAATATAACTTATACTCAGGAAAAGTGATTCTCAATATAACTTATACTCATCATCTTCTTGAATGGTGATGTGCATTAATTTGGGTATTTAATGTAGAATCAGTCTGCTGAGGAAGGCTTTTGCAGTCTATTTAAACTTGTTTTAATTTGAATCCCAAGTCCTTCTTTGGGTGTATAATGTGGAACTACTTAATAATCTGCAGCAGTAAAGCAAAGATTTGGGGACAGATTGCGTTTATCAAGTACATCTTGAATGCATACCACAGAATACCCAATGGTTACAAATACACTTCATGTGAGTATGTATCAGAAAGGGAATGACGGATGCGAATCAATTAGCATCTATCCTTCAAATTATCGATCTAACAGCAAACTTTCAATATGCATTGAACTAAAATAGTAAAATCTGATTGTCAACAGTCAAACCTTGTTAGTCAATTCTGTCCCTAATTATTAAATAATTTTCCAGGGCTGTTAATAGTCAAACAAAGAAATCTAACAAAATATAATATCAGATTGACATCATTAAATGGATTTCTGCTCAGTGATAAATCACTATTCTGGTACTAACAGCATAGAATTAAGAGTAGTTAAATACGGAATTGATTTGAAAGCTGCATTCAGACCCTGATAACTATATCAGAAGGTGGGGTGGGAGGATACTGCCCACAATGTGAGAACCCATGGAAAGTATTCTTCACATTAGAAATACTTACTTCTTATCATAAGAACACCCCTGCTCCAAGTTGTTTGGAATATAAAAGCCAAGAATTCCCTGGAGATTAAATTAAAAAGTGGCTACATGACCTGGTTACCAAAAGTCTCAAATACATGAAGTTAAACTGATGGAAATTGCTAGAGCAGCCCAGTTAAGACTCAAGATTTAGAGTTTGAGTCATACACGTGACAACGAAGCTGAGTACAATGGGGAGACTGTACCATCTCACAGGATGGTCAGTGGCAGAAGGAGTAATAAATCAAGCCCAAGGCATTAACTAAATACAAAAAGATCTCCTTATATGTCTTTTATACAGAAAGCCTTTGGAACTTACAATGACTTCGAGTTGCCAGCAGTCTTGAAAATAAAAATAATGGAACAAAATAAGTGTGTTGGCTTTTCATGATTGTACATTATATGCAGTCTATGTCAGACTCTTCACATTATTTTTCATGTATTCACTTATTTATTTTTTTCAACTAGTTTGTGAATTGAAAAGCATTACTGTCCTGTTTTACAGGTGAAAAAATCTGTAACAGAGAGGTTGAAGACTATGGCCAAGGTCAATTTACAGCTAGTAAATCAAGCAGCTAGGATTAAATTCCAGGCAATTTAGCATTAGAGTCCATATTCTTAAAGTAGAAGTTTATCCTTATGCCCCTTAGCTCAGTGAGTTGCACTTTGCAATACTTAAACTTCCTGTGTCACCCGAGAGACCTAGACTGGCTTGCATTTAAAAAGTTCTTCATCTTCCACAATGCTTTTATATTTGTTATCACAACAACCCAGAGGTGAAGGGAGGATACTAAGAACAACATAGGGACATAGCTTAAGTGAGTTTTCCAAGACAAGACAAGATAGCTGGTTTGTTTGTCTTTTTTTGTGTGTTTGTGTGTGCTGTTTTTTTTTTTTTTTTTAATGATATACTTATGTCTCACTTTGCTCCAGATATGAGTAAGATTTTTACATAGGCAGCACTTGGTATTACAAGACCACTCTGCAGTTCAGAACTCATGTGAATGTCCAAAAAAGGATTTTATTTATGCTCATAGATTGGAAAGATTGTCCACATCTGGCAAAGGAGTTCCATAACTGGTTGAAAGTAAGCCAGTACATTGTTTTCACTTAGTCTTTTTATGAAATTTAGGCTCCATTTGTATAAACTGAAAGGGCGTACTAGAATGATCTTCGTATTATGCGCATGCGTGCGTGCTCAGTCACTTCAGTCATGTCTAACTCTGTGACTCCATGGACTGTAGCCCGCCAAGCTCCTCTGTCAATGGGATTATACAGGCAAGAATACTGGTCTGGGTTGCTATTTCCTTCTCTAGGGGATCTTCCTGACCCAGGGCTCGAACTCACATTTGCATTTCCTGAACTGCAGGCAAATTCTTCACTACCGAGGTCTAGGTGATAGTTAATTGCATTTGCGAATCTGTAAGTAGAAACTCAGTGCTAAATGCCCGGTAAGTACTGAAAAGGCAAGAGAAGGGAAGATGTTCTTTCAATATAAAGTATTGCCATGCTTTTGGTATACCGAAGAGCCTAACAGAAGAAATCTGTGTCAATATCACCAGTAATACAGTACTGTGTCATTTCTGGCTACTCTTCCTAATAGACATCACCTACCACACTGTTTTGCTTGATCATTGTCTTGAATATATATTGCCTAAACCGACATTTCGGAAAAGGCAATGGCACCCCACTCCAGCACTCTTGCCTGGAAAATGCCATGGTCGGAGGAGCCTGGTAGGCTGCAGTCCATGAGGTCGCTAAGAGTCAGACACGACTGAGCGACTTCCCTTTCATTTTTCACTTTCATCATTGGAGAAGGAAATGGCAACCCACTCCAGTGTTCTTGCCTGGAGAATTCCAGGGACAGGGGAGCCTGGTGGGCTGCCGTCTATGGGGTCGCACAGAGTCGGACACGACTGAAGCGACTTAGCAGCAGCAGCAGCAGCAAACCGGTATCTAACATAAACGATGATATTGGTCTTTGACCTAGAAATGTAAGAAACAAAAATAAAATGTCACTTTCGGGAGACACTGGAAATGCATGCTAAAAATAAAATCAATAACAAAAATGTGTATCAATAAAAGTAAAAGCATGTATTGATATAGCTAAATTCAATTAGTTGGAATATTCAGACTGTATGTGCTTGTGTGTGTGTGTGTGTGTGTATGTGTATATGTATTTTCTAATGGTTATTTAGAGGGAAATTTGCTAATAAAAATGGAATTTGGGACTAGACTATTCCATGGCTTATCAGTGTAATGCCAAAAGCAGTGGTTCCAACTAGAAAACAATCGTATACAAGCGAAGTCCACTGAAAATTTTAGTTATTTCATAATGCAAGCCCAGGCATAGATTCAGATTTTAGCAAGCTGAAACAAAAGGATGCAGGATTAAGTTGCAATTTCATTTTAAAGGTCTGGAAAGAGCACTATGATCTATTGTGGAAAGACATTAATCACCGAGGACCATAATGATTGCTGTTTGATAATTTTAATATATAAGGACATCTGATTAAAATTTAAGGGGCATCTTGAGTATTTCTGAAGCTAAATTAACATTTATTGAGTAGTTCTTGGTGCCAGGCTCTGCACTGGTTGCTTTGCACATCATATCCCACTTAATCCTCATGACAACTTTGGGAGCTAAGTTTCATTAGCTAGGAAAAGGTTTAGATTTTAGGGAAAAAAGAACATAAAACTTGGAATCAGATATACATGGATTCATGATTGTCATTACCAATATTTCACTGAGTGACCTTTTTAGATGAAAGGGACATACAAATTGGATAGATGCTTTCTCATTTTAAAATTTGTTTAGACTATATATTCTGTTATTCTACATATTTTAATGTCTTCACACTTAACACAGAGAGACAGTAATAGGTGGTGAAAAAGCTACAGATGAAATGTAGAGGGAAACAGGATATTTATATATTGTTTAATATCTGTAAAAAGAGAGTATTTTGTTCAATTAAAATTTGGACCATTTTGAAACCCATATTATAAATCTGATGGCAAAGTATCACATTGGAACTGTTCTGCTATGAAGGGCAAGAATCCCTCAGGATAGGCTAGATTGTGATGAGATAACAACCAACCCTAAATTTTAGCAACATCAGTTCAATTCAGTTCAGTCACTCAGTCGTGTCTGACTCTTTGCTACCCCATGAATCACAGCACACCAGGCCTCCCTGCCCATCACCAACTCCCGGAGTTCACTCAAACTCACGTCCATCGAGTCAGTGATGACATCCAGCCATCTCATCCTTTGTCGTCCCCTTCTCCTCCTGCCCCCAATCCCTCCCAGCATCAGAGTCTTTTCCAATGAGTCAACTCTTCGCATGAGGTGGCCAAAGTACTGGAGTTTCAGCTTTAGCATCATTCCTTCCAAAGAACACCCAGGACTGATCTCCTTTAGAAGGACTGGTTGGATCTCCTTGCAGTTCAAGGGACTCTCAAGAGTCTTTTCCAACACCACAGTTCAAAAGCATCAATTCTTCAGCACTCAGCTTTCTTAACACAGCTTAATTGCTTGTCAGGGAGAGTCAGCTGTGGGTTCAAAGATTCTCCAGGCCAACTCGGCTCTATGTGATGTTTCAGCATTGCAGCTCTGAACCAGCTCTTGCTTGCTTGTTAAGAGCAGCAGTGGGAAGACAGAGACAGGGCATCAAGTATTAGTGATTAAATGTTTCCACCTAAAAAGAATAAATAAATAAATAAATGTTTCCACCTAGAAGGCACACATATGCCTTGTTTCACTGGAGAAGTTCAGAGGACTGTACCTAACTTCAAAGTGGCAGGGAAGTATACATACACTTCCTGTCTGAGGAGGCCCAGGAAAGCAGAGCTTCCCTCTTATCTCAGATGGTAAAGCATCTGCCTGCAATGCAGGAAACCAGGGTTCAATCCCTGGGTCAGGAAGATCCCCTGGAGAAGGAAATGGCTACCCATTCCAGTATTATTGCCTGGCGAATTCCATGGACAGAGGAACCTGGCGGGCTACAATCCATGGGGTCGCAATAGTTGGACATGAATGAGTGACTAAAACACACAGTTAGACATTTCTGTCCCTTCTCATGCATTTGCAGTTTTTTTTCTAAGAAAAATTTGTCAGAGGTATACTAAATTTCTATGGACACTTTCATCCTTTCACTAATACGTGGAGCAAGTTATTTAGACTAAAATATCAAATTTCAAAGAAAAATATACAGAGGTTACCCTCTGGCTCACTAAGTATTAGGTTGGCCAAAAAGTTCATTCAGTTTATGGAAAAATCCAAACAAACTTTTTGACCACACTCTCCTCCCACCCCTGAAAAACAGTCTGCCTGCATTGCTTAAATTCTTGAACCGTGTATTTCCTATGCCATGAAAGTTTTCCTGAAAGTTATTTTCAGCGGTCCCCAACCTTTTCGGTATTAGGAACCAGTTTCATGGAAGACAATTTTTCTACAGACCAGAGGTGGGGAGGATGGTTTCAGGATGATTAAAGTCCATTCCATTTACTGTACATTTTATTACTATTATTATGACATCAGTTCCACGCCAGATCATCAGGCAGAGGTTGGGGACCCCTAATTTAGGTGAACCAACTAACAGATTGCTGATAACTGACAGGGAAACCTCACTGAGACTACACCCAACTGAATGTACAATTCACTGCCAGAAATAAATGTGACATTTAAATTGCACTATGCTTTCTTGTATTTCTGTCAGGATACTTTCAGCAAGAAAATAGAATGCTTTTAAATTATTTTAAAATACACAATATTTGGTGTAATATTATAAGATGGAAGATCCTTCAATGAAACATTAGATGGAACAGGTTGCCTGATTACTGTCAAAAATATGTAGTGCAGTGGTTAATACAGTTCAGTGATTGATGAGTTGATAACAGCATATTCCCTTAGAGAAGGAAACAAGAGATTAGAAAATTCAAAGAATTTCCAATAATCATTTCTAATAATATTGTATTCAATAAAAAATAGAACAACAGATTTGAATCTAAATATAGAAAGATATTTTGCCTAGAATGCAAATCACTCTTGAAAAATACATTAAAAAGTCAATAAGATATTAATTGAATGAAATATTAAAAATTTAGGAATATGAAATTTAAAAACACTTTTCCCTATATTTCTTAAAAGATTTGAACTTCTGAAATGTTTGAGAATGCAAAAAAGTATAATAATCAACACATATCTAAGAGACTGCTAAAAACAATTTCTGTTTCTTATCTTAAAAATATAATCTTACAACAATATAATCTTACAAAGGTACTATGAGGGTTAAAAGATGTAATTATTGAACATGTTTAATTATTGAATATGTCAAGCAAAATTCCTATTGTAAGGTATATGCCAGTATGCATCTTGGATTTGAATCTTGGATAAGCCTCAAAATATAAGTCCTAGGAATTCCAATTTAGAAATTATGTAAGTATGTATTTTTTCAAATTTAAGAGATAATTCAATACAGAATTTAAAAGTGTTTAGGCACCAAAAACTGTGACGTCATGCACCTATATAATAAATTCCCTTCAAGTCAGCATGTGTCATGTGTGTGTCTGTGTCTCTGTGTGTACATGTATATAATGTCAAAGATCACCAAAACTCATCTATGGATTTTTTTAGCAAGCCCTCACCTTTAAGTCAAGGACTACTATATTATTTTGTGAAATAATTTTTCTTCTTTTCTCCTAATACATATTGAAATAAACCAAACAATTGACTATAAGTATTCTCCATAATCATCATAAAAAACAAATGCAGAATGTTAGAATATTGATATAGAATAAATCAGTATTCTATTTGGTGGAGTGGATTTGTGAATATTTCAACAAGCAGCATTTTTATTCTAGTACCTTGGAATGCATTAAATATAGTACAGGTACTATCAATTAAAGTGTCTGAAAATTAATTACAACAAGGAACAGAATCATTCAACTAATCACAGCCAGATCTAAATAAATTAGTTCTTAATCATAGCTTTGAAAGGAGAGAGAAAGAAAGCAACGTCAAGAAAGTCAAATTGCCTTCCCTTGGGCAAAGACATAATAAAACATGCAATATGTCAAGAGTTTAACTCCAGTTTTGTTGATAAGATCCTCATACAGTTTTAATAATATTATTATATATTTCCCCTAAATATGATTTTCAATATAAGTGTTCTCTGTTAGATAAAGGACGTATTTGCCAAAGCTAGTTTAAAAGCTGTAGACAGGTGACAATAGTTAAGAGTTAATGGAGAAATATGTCCTTTCCAGATTCTCAAACTCATTTTTCCCTCAAACCGGCTTGTAGTTGGTGGGTTCCTTTTCCATAGATTCATACAGGAGGGTTGCCTCCTCTATATTCTTTTGTATGGAAAGAAAGAAAAAATGCTGTCCCAATACCTTTTCCATTTAAGAATTCAAAGATTAAAACTTAAATGCAATAATTTAGGAACCAAGACATACCAGGAGTTTCTCTCACTAGTTATCTAAAAAGTAAAATTGTTGCTGCTTTTTAAAGGAAAATAAAACAAATTTTAAGTTAAACAGTCCAATTTTAAATGCCAGTCTTCCCACTCACTAGCCATATGAATGGTTAAATTACTCAATCTTTCTGAATTTCAATTTACTTGATAAGTGAAACCAGAAAAAAAGTTGTCTATATTGCACAGAATGAGAGGATTAAATGAGATAATTCTCACAGCACCTCAATAATGTTCAATATTACATAGTATTTATAGTTTTGTATTTGCTGGCATTTGATGATTCATTTACTGAAACATTTTAAATTCTTGAGGTTTTAAATGTGGTACACTTCTTGACTCTGCACTTAAGCTATTGAAAATGGTGGGACAGAGTTTGTTAAAACATTTGGATTTGGTTTACAATTCCCAGGTGGCTCAGTGGTAAAGAATCCACCTGTCAATGCAGGAGACACAGGACATGCAGGTTTGATCCTTGGGTTGGGGAGATCCCCTGGAGGAGGAAATGGCAACCCACTCCAGAATCCTCACCTGAAAAATCCCATGGACAAAGGAGCCTGGTGGGCTACAGTCCATAGGGTTGCAAAGAGTCAGACACGACTGGGCACGCATGCACTGATATACCACTATTTATTTTTCATTCTACCATGCATATCCAAGGAACAACCTTGAGAATGTTATAAAGGGCACAAGACTTGGGGGGGGGGTGTGATGTTTGGGAACAGGCATTAAAAGACTCTCCTAAGACTCTGCTTATAATTCTAGTACACATTTATTTATCTGTGCATTCTAAGGCAGGTATGAACAGTTTCTGTAATACACCATTTTCTATACAGTAGCCAAAAGGATCAATGTAAGATGCAAAGTTGACCATAATTTCCCTGGCTTAAAATTCTTGGTATTCCTTTTTGCCCTTGCAATAAAGTCCAAACAGTTTAACAGGGTTTATTTACAAGGTGCTTTTGATTAGGTCCTAGCTTATTCCTATAACCTTCTATTGCAATTTTCTATCTCTGGTGCTGTGTGCTGTCTTCTACAAAATGAACAGAACTCCCAAGGAGCCTTATTTCTTATACCTTTTGTCACTTTCGCCCTTTGGCCCATGCTCTGCCTGCTAGCTCTGATTTATTCTCCAACTTATGTGCTGCTTCTGTTTCCCGAATTACATACCTTTTTGGTGTGCTGATAGACCATCCTATGCATGACCTCAGAAGTAGTTCTCAATTTTGCATCTAGTATTGCTACTATTCATACATTTTGCTTCATTTGACCATTAGAATAACAACTCTTTTGCTAATTAATATACCCCCAACACCTAACACAGTGTTACTAACACTAACACTGTACCTAACACAGGTACTTTGTTATCGTTGTTTAGTTGCTAAGTCGTTCCGACTCTTTTGTGACTCCATGGACTGTAACCTGCCAGGCTCCTCTGTCCATGGAATCTTCCAAGCAAGAATAGTGGAGCGGGTTACCATTTCCTTCTCCAGGGAACCTTCCTAACCCAGGGATCGAACCCTAGTCTCCTGTGTCTTCTGCATTGGCAGGCAAATTCTTTACCACTGAACCACCAGGGGATCCTGCCTGGTACTTAGTAAATCCTTAAAAATATTATATGAATGAACCATGCAGCATTGCAATTTCATGGTTATCACTCATATTTCTCTCCATATTTTGAGCTTTTTAAGAATAAGGCAGTTTCAGTAAGTAATGCAAAAGATTTGTATTGAATGGAGAATACTGTGATAAGTTCCTTGAGAACAGGAACCTTGTCTGACTTTGTCTTTGCTTTTGTGTCACTTACACCTGGCCAATGTAAGCACTATGCCAATGTAGGTTGAATAATAAATGAATTAATATGACTTTGACACTTCTGATCCTGAGAACAACGAAAATGTCAAGTTACCCCCTACTAACACATATTAAATAGTTATTTATTAAGGAAAGAAATGAGTGAAGGAATAACGACAAGAAATTATGACGTTAGAATGAAGGAATATTATTTTTGGTGGCTTTGTCCAATTCTTTGCAACCCCATGAACTGTATCCTGCCAGACTCCTCTTTCCATGGAATTTCCCCTGGCAAAAATACTGGAATGATTTGCCATGTCCTTTTCAAGGGATCTTCCTGACCCAGGAATTGAACCTGTGAGGGAATATTGACAACCTACTTAATAATCTTCTCATAATTTCTTCAACTTTGAATTACCTGAATTACCATATCATGCTTACTTTGAGCTATTAGAGATGCAGAAATATTTAGATCTCCCCATCCCACTTAGAAAGTGCATTTCTGTCTTTTTTTTTCTTTTTTTTATGGAAAAAGTAAAACAAATGATCTTTACCAACTACAGGCTGACAAAGAGGGAACCTGTTTTGTGAGATTATGTATGTGTGTGTGTGGCGGGGGGGGTGTATTGTTCCATAGCATTGTTTCACTCTGATATTCATGTTAATTTCAAAATACCAAATGGTTGCTTGGTATTCACTAAGAAATTATACTCCAAGTGAATTTTAAATGATTTGTGTTTTGTAATCTTAAGAAATGAATGGTAATGATGTGCCCTTATATTCATGTAGTACATTAATCTCCACCTTTGCTAGCTAATTGTATACATTCTTGTCTCCTGAACAACACCATAGAAAGACAAATCACTTGTCTTTATGGAAAATATTATATATGGATTAAATAAATCTTGTGAGCTTTTATTGAATTCATACTGTTATAGAAAATTGTGACTTTAGGACAAAATGGGATTTATGTCTGAGCTGGAGGATGAAGAGAATAGGAAGTGAAGAGCGTGCCAGGACTCATCCAGGAATCAATGAAGAATAAATAGAATAATTAATAACAGTCCAATACGGCAACACTGTGGGCACAGGGAATGGTTCTTGGCTCAAAATATTGGCAAATCTAAGCACAAGAGTATACTGAGGCATATTTGAATTAAGGGGTAAAATTATGCCATCAAGACTGGACTGAACAGCCTCCTCTGTGTGCTAACTTAATCATCAGGAAGCCTCTCCATCATGTTAACCTACTCAAAGCCTAACAACTTAAAACTTTGGATCCTCAAAAGGTACAGTCATCTCTTCCTTAGTGTCTGAATGCCAAATCTCAATGAAGATGTGTTTTTCTTGCCACTCCAATAGGCAAGAGTGATGGTGTAATGTAATGGGCCAGTCCAGATTGTTACGGTGATGGGAGGGAAGTCATAACATAACTGATAACAGGGATGTATGTACAGATAATTTTTGAGTGAAACATTAATGGTGCTAGTAAAATAAATAAGAATTCATTCATAAATAAGAGCAGCTAAAATAATAGATAATTGAAATCAGTAAAGGGTCTGTGACATGGACTCCAAACTCATACTACTTCAAACAAAGCAAGATTATTTTTATCACTTTTATTTACTGAGCATCTACCTGAGACTTTAATTAGAAAACCTGATGTATTTGCTTAAAAATCTTGGAATTTCTGACACTGATTAGCGTAAGGTTTACTTTGAGGAGCTGAGGGCAGTATTCAAGACAGAAAACTCATGGAAAAGTTGTTAAGAGATGATGCCTCCTAAAATGAAATTATACTCATTGTGTGAAATAATTGTTACTAGTAAGTAAATAAAAGGAGCAAGGAAGTAAAAAATAAATTAAATAAATGAGTAAATGAAAGGGTCCAGAGATTAAAAAGGAGATCAGAGATTAAACAGCTAGCACCAACACCAACTAACCTTTCCAAGTTAGGATTCATTGCCTAGAGAAAAAATATCCATGTAGCTGTGATCCTTTGTTTGCTTAACGCTGCTTTTGAGGAATCCTGATCAGATACTAAATGGGCTAATCAGAAATGAAAAGTTTAGATTTTATAACTTCAAGAATCCACATGATCTTGAGAGCTGCTGGTTGGTTGGATAACTGCATATTAGAAAGAGAGAAGATCTTCAAGACTAGGACCTCCCTACCAATCCTGCACTGTTGGTGGGAATGTAAATTGATACAACCACTATGGAGAACAGTATGGAGGGTCCTTAAAAATTAAAAACAGAACAACCATATACTCCAGGAAGCCCACTCCTTACATATCTTTGCGAAAGATAAAAACTCTAAATCAAAAAGACACATGCACCCCAATGTTCAGAGCAGCACTATTTACAATAGCCAAGGCATGGACTTTCACTTTCATCAAGAGGCTTTTTAGTTCCTCTTCACTTTCTGCCATAGGGTGACGTCATCTGCATATCTGAGGTATTGATATTTCTCCAGGCAAGCTTGATTCCAGCTTGTGCTTCATCTAGCTCTGTGTTTCTCATGATATACTCTGTATATAAGTTAAATAAGCAGGGTGACAATATATAGCCTTGACGTACTACTTTCCCAATTTGGAACCAGTCTGTTGTTCCAGGTCCTGTTCTAACTGTTGCTTCCTGATCTGCATACAGATTTCTCAGGAGGCAGTCAGGTGGTCTGGTATTCCCATCTCTTTCAAAATTTTCCACAATTTGTTGTGATCCGTACAGTCAAAAGCTTTGACATAGTCAATAAAGCAGAAGTAGATATTTTTCTGGAACTCTTGCTTTTTCAATGATCCATTGGATGTTTGCAATTTGATCTCTGGTTCCTCTGCCTTTTCTAAATTCAACTTGAACATCTGGAGTTCACGGTTCACGTACTATTGAAGCCTGGTTTGGAGAATTTTGAACATTACTTCGCTAGTGTGTGAGATGAGTGCAATTGTGCAATAGTTTGAACATCTTTGAAATTGCCTTTCTTTGGGATTGGAATAAAAACTGACCTTTTCCAGTCCTGTGGCCACTGCTGAGTTTTCCAAATTTGCTGTCATATCGAGTGCAGCACTTTCACAGCATCATCTTTTAGGATTTGAAATAGCTCAACTGGAATTCCATCACTTCCACTAGCTTTGTTCGTAGTGATGCTTCCTAAGGCCCACTTGACTTTACATTCCAGGATGTCTGGTTCTAGGTGAGGGGTCACACCATCGTGATTATCTGGGTTGTGAAGATATTTTTTTTTAATAGTTCTTCTGTGTATTCTTGCTACCTCTTCTTAATATCTTCTGCTTCTGTTAGGTCCATACCATTCCTGTCCTTTATTGTGCCCATCTTTGCATAAAAAGTTCCCTTGGTGTCTCTAATTTTCTTGAAGACATCTCTAGTCTTTCCCTTTCTATTGTTTCCCTCTATTTCTTTGCATTGATCACTGAGAAAGCCTTTCTCATCTCTCCTTGCTATTCTTTGGAATTCTGCATTCAAATGGTTATATCTTTCCTTTTCTCCTTTGCCTTTCACTTCTCTTCTTTTCACAGCTATTTGTAAGGGCTCCTCAGACAACCATTTTGCCTTTTTGCATTTCTTACCCTAAGGAATGGTCTTGATCACTGCCTCCTGTACAATGTCAAGAACCTCTGTCCATAGTTCTTCAGGCACTTTGTCTATCAGATTGAATCCCTTGAATCTATTTCTCACTTCCACTGTATAATTGTAAGGGATTTGATTTAGGTCATTCCTGAATGGTCTAGTGGTTTTCCATACTTTCTCCAATTTAAGTCTGAATTTGGCAATAAGGAGTTCATGATCTGAGCCATAGTCAGCTCCCAGTCTTGTTTTTCCTGACTGTATAGAGCTTCTGCATCTTTGGCTGCAAAGAATATAATCAGTCTGATTTTGGTATTGATCATCTGGTGATGTCCATGTGCAGAGTCTTCTCTTGTGTTGTTGGAAAAGGGTGTTTGCTATGACCAGTGCATTCTCTTGGCAAAACTCTATTAGACTTTGCCCTGCTTCATTCTGTACACTAAGGCCAAATTTGCCTGTTACTCCAAGTATTTCTTGACTTTCTTTTTTGCATCCCAGTCCCCTATAATCAAAAGGACACCTTTTTGGGGTGTTACTTCTAGAAGGTCTTGTAGTCTTCATAGAACTGTTCAACTTTTCTTCTTCAGTGTTACTGGTTGGGGCATAGACTTGGACTACTGTGATATTGAATGGTCTGTCTTGGAAATGAACAGAGATCATTCTGTCATTTTTGAGATTGCATCCAATTACTGCATTTCAGACTCTTTTGTTGATAACGATGGCTACTCCTTTACTTCTAAGGGATTCTTGCCCACAGTAGTAGATATAATGGTCATTTGAGTTAAATTCACCCATTCTAGTCCATTTTAGTTGGTTCCTAAAATGTCGATGTTCACTCTTGCCATCTCCTGTTTGACCACCTCCAATTTGTCTTGATTCATGGACCTAACATTCCAGGTTCCTATGCAGTGTTGTTCTTTACAACATTGGACTTTACTTCCATCACTAGTCACACCCACAACTGGGTGTTGTTTTTGCTTTGGCTCCATCTCTTCATTCTTTGGCTTAAAACCCAACATTCAGAAAACTAAGATCACAGCATTTGGTCCCATCACTTCATGGCCAATAGATGGGGATATAATGGAAACAGTGACAGACTTTATTTTGGGGGGCTCCAAAATGACTGCAGATGGTGACTGCAGCCATGAAATTAAAAGACACTTGCTCCTTGGAAGAAAAGTTATGATTAACCTAGAAAGCATATTAAAAAGCAGAGGCAGTAGTTTGCCAACAAAGTCCATCTAGTCACAGCTTTTATTTTTCTAGTAGTCATGTATGGATATGAGATTTGGACTATAAAGAAAGCTGAGCACCAAAGAACTGATGCTTTTGAACTGTGGTATTGGAGAAGACTCTTGAGAGTCCTTGGACAGCAAGGAGATCCAACAAGTCCATTCTAAAGGAAATCAGTCCTGAATATTCATTGGAAGGACTGATGCTGAAGCTGAAACTCCAATACTTTGGCCACCTGATTTGAAGAACTGACTCATTGGAAAAGACCCTGATGCTGGGAAAGATAGAAGGCATGAGGAAAAGGGGACAATAGAGGATGAGATGGTTGGATGGCATCAGTGACTCAATGGACATGAGTTTGAGTAAACTCTGGGAGTTGGTGATAGAGAGGCAGGCCTGGTGTGGTGTATTCCATGGGGTCTCACAGAGTCGGACCTTACTGAGAGACTGACCTGAACTGAAGACCTGGAAAAAATCCAAATGTCCATTGACAGACAAAATGGTAAAGGAGTTGTGGCATGTGTGTGTGTGTGTATATATATATACAGACAAGTACACAAACAGACATATACACACAATGGAATACTAATCAGTAAAAAAGAATGAAATAATGCCATTTGCAGAAACATGCATGGACCTAGATATTATCATACTAGGTGAAGTAAGACAGACAGAGAAAGACAAATATTATATGATATCACTTACATGTGAAATCTACAACTAATACAAACAAATCTATTTATAAAACAGAAACAGACTCACAGACATAGGAAACAAACTTATGGTTACCAAACATGAAAGGGAGGTAAGGAGGGATAAATTAAGATATTAAATTAACAGATAAACACCAGTATATAAAAAACAGATAAGCAACAAGGATTCACTGTATAAATCAGGGAACAATAGTCACTATCTTATAATAATCTATAATGGAAAATAATTTGAAAAACATATATATGTTTGTCTATATATCTGAATCACTATGCCATATATCTGAAACTAATACAACACTGTAAATCAAATATACTTCAATTAAAATGAAAGACCTCTCTCATTAACTCTTACCATCCTGTTTGAGAGGATCACTCCTACATATGTTACGATCAATGTATGTCCTTCTTGTGCCTAAGGAGTGAGTGTGTCATCTTAATATGTCTTAGATGGTAACAGTATAGATAATAGATTATTGTCAAGTATGTACTAGAAAATAATGTTAGCACTGTATTAAGCATTTATCAACCAGAATATCCCCAATAAATATTCTTTTCATTTTTTTTCAAGTCAAAAAACTTAGGGCAGATAGGTTAAGCACCTTGACTAAATTCAAGTGGTTAATGAAATTTGAACCTGAGTTAGTTTAATCCCAAAATTGATTCCTTTCTCTTTTACAACACAAGATTTTCTATCTCAATTTTTTATTTTATTTTTTAATGTTCAGAATGACTCCTACATGTAACAGGAGAATATAGTGACAGAATTATTTTTTTTAATGCTCAGAATGATTCTTACATGTAATAGGAGAATAGAGTGACAGAATTTCCATTTTTTAGTATTGCTCCTTTCTTCTTCTTAAGTAATTTTTTATTTGATCCAGCAGGACTTTAAATATAGAGCTAGAGTAATTTCACATCTATTTCTCCAAATATTCAGAGTCACTGTCTGATAAAAACAGTCTATACAAATACCCCTGAGTTCTCTGACCAGGAGTAATCGTGTAGTGATTCATATGGAGTCAGATGACTCCTTGCTAATTCTTCGTATCATGAATAAAATGAGGAACAGCCTGTTAGAAGAGGGCATAAGTGCAATTCTGTTTGGGGAGCAACTTTTTGGGGGAACAGCAAAGCAAAGTTGGTGAGACAGAAAACTCGCTTATGCACTAACTACAATACCAGCCAGTCCTATAATTTTTCCTTGGGAAAACACTTCATTTGACTTTGTCATTTTAAGAACATTTGAAATTAATACAAATCTGTGGTTTCAAAGGAGGTTAATAAGACCAGAATATAAAGCTGCTTCCTGTACTTTAAATAGAAACTTAGATAAAGTACTTTTCAAAGGCATTTTCCTAAATATAGGAAAGAAACTTCTAAATTGGAGCAGCAGTGTGCATTAGGGACTAAATATCTGAATCTCTTTTGTCTTAAAGCAGAATAGCTTGTCAGTGACATGGGCACTGCAGTATTGTCCATGTTAGGACTCATGTACAGAGTTTCTGATGACAAGAACATTTGCTATTAAATTCTGAATTCATGCTGAGTGACAGACAGAATGTCTCCCACATCTCTGCCACTTGCAGACAACTTTCACAGTCTTAGTTTTCCCATTAGGAACATGGCATGTGCCATCCCACAAAAACGCAGGTGGCTTCCAATGAGCAGTGGCCACTATTGCTTTTGAGAAATAGGAAAACTTGTCTGCCTTCACCAAACCAGTTATTCAGCCAACTCTACATTGGGGAAATTAATTCTTGAAGCAAAAGATTTCATTACATTTATAACTACAAATATTGTTCTTAGATATAAACTGCCCGGCTCACTTGACTTGGTGACCTTTTATGTCGATGTATCTAATAGATTCCTAGTCTGTTCTGGGAAGAAGCCTTTTTTTCCCCTTAAATTGATCTTTCAACTTCTTGAATATCAGATGAATATTAAGTCCTTTCAGAGGTATCTGAAAAGTCAAAGAACTCGATGTACTTTCCAAGTTTGGCTTCCAACTTGCCTCATAGATTCAGAATACCATAGAATCTCAATGGTAGAAGGGATTTCAAGGGTGATTCAGTCTAATGTGATAGCGTGTCTTTCTTCCTTACTGCCACAAGAACAAAATATCTAATTAACTCTAACTTTCCAAGTGCCTGATAAATATGTCCTAGTTATATAATGACAAATTGGAAAAAAATAAGCTAGTCTATCTCAGACTTTTCCAAAAATAGATACATTTACCACCAATGTTACAAGACTGTTTTAGGTGGGATTTGGACAAGTGTTGGTATATTATTTCATTTATTTTAATATACCTATAAGATTTATTAATCTATCCTTGAACGAGGAGGTAATAATAAAAAAGTTGTAAACTTAAAAAAATAGTAGATCTTAAAATAGTATGATAGAGAAAAGTAAAGGTGATATCACTGACGGTAAAAAATTTTGAGGGATAGAATGAAAGAATTACAGAAATTTGTTTTACTCTATGACACTACCAGCTTCCTAGGTCTTTATTGTTATTTTATTATGATGATGATATTGTCATTTGTATTATACTATAGAAAAATATAGTATGATTTTATGATGTCATTGAAATGTGAAATTCTAGCTTATTTACTGTTTTTCACCACTTGACCTATATATTATTACTCTGGGGTTGAGCACTCTCATCTGTTGTTATTTTTTATTGTTTTCATATCATCGCCCCTTTATCCTCTGATGCTTCTATTCTTTCTTTGTATCCCAAGTTTATGATCTAAATGATAGTTTTGAAGGATAATTTTTGAAAGATATAAGTAGATTGTTTACAAAAGGTTCTGACCAGTGCGTTGCGGGCAAGAGAGGTTGTTGGATTTGACAAAGAGCCAGAATTGAGAAAATTCCAAATTATCTTGATTTTTTTTCACATTAGATTAGAAAATAAATGTATGTATTTATGTATGTATTATCTTCTAAGAAACATTTAAAGAGACCCTCATATCTTTATCTTTCATTATACACAGAGGTTCTGCTTGTGGTACTTTGAAATATAAAATAGAGAATTATTAGAAATGCAGATATTCTCTTGTTAAAATTGGACTGGCAGGCTGTGAAATCCTCTCCTATCATTATTTCTGACATTCATTTTCATTTTCATCTTGGAATATTATTACAATAGTACTCACTCCACTGTCAGATTTTTTGAACAGAGAGGCAGTATGAATGCATTAAACCATTCACTGAGCAGGAATTACGCAGTTGGTGCCCATCTGAAATTAGTACCAGGAGAAGAACTTGTCAGTGTGTTTTCCCAGAGCAATGATTTACCAGGGCATTTTTTTTTTTTTTCAGTTTCTTCTGTTATTTTTCTACATGACTAAGAATGATGGATATGCCCATCAGTTTACCCAGGTCGCCACAGTAAATTACATATACATTATCAGCCCTTTGTTTCTCCTGGTCTTCTTTGGAGGAAAAACAAGGTGTTTGAAGAGACAAGCTCTCTAAGGAAGACTAATGCTGAGTACTTGACTCTTACTATGTCTAGATATTTGAAATACTTTTCTAAATTGTGTCTCATACCCCAGCTTACTAGTATTTCTTTCCAAAAAAAATGTTTATTTTTAATGTGTTTCTAGGGAACAAATAAAAGAGGTTACATCTAGTATGATTTCAGCACACATTTTCCTTTCAGTGTCACTATGAAGTAACACTTTTCAAGTTCATATCCATGCATTAGTAACAAATGACCAAAGAAAGGTTTCTAAGGTTGAGTAAACTGTATATGAAATGCCTCCAAAGAGTTTGTTGTTGTTGTTTTACAAAGAACTTTTTCTCACATGTTATTTGCCTCCACTTTTTAACTGCTGATTTGGGTTTGTTGTTGTTGCTGTTGTTGAGTGACTAATTCAACTTATTCTTAAGTCTTAGTCACTTAAGAATAAGTGACTAAGTCACTTATTCTTAAAAATTGTTCTGAGTCTGATTCTGATACTTCCTCTGTCTCTTCGACTGTTTACTCTTTGGTTAGAGAAGAGAAGCCATAACAAATATTATAATAAAATCAGATTAAAAAGAACTGCAATAAAATACAGATAAAAAGATAAGATAAAGGGTCACAATTGTTAAAAATGTGAAAATCTAGATGAAATGACTACTTCTGTAGAAAAAAAATATGAACTACCAAGAGGAAATTAAAACATTCACATAAAATTGTAACTATTAAATAATTTGAAATATTTGTTTGAAAGGTTTCCATAAATAAAACATGAGGCCAAATTGTTTTTTACAAGTGAGTTTTACCCAACTTTCTAGGAAATGATCAGTCCAATTTCATGTAAACTCTTCTGGAAAAGAGAAAAGACAAAATACTTTCTAATTCCAGAGAAACCAGTTAATCTCCAAACCAAAATTAGGCAAAACCATGACAAGAAATGAGAACCAAATGTTTGTACTATTCATGAATATAATATAAATTATAAGTAAAAAGATTATCAAAATTGATCTATGCATTCATTAAAAAACAAAACAGAAATGATGCACTATCACTAAGTTGGATTTACTACAGGACAACTTGATATCATAAAGTTAATATGTAATTTACTCAATTAGAAAACAGAAAGACTCCCCTAATATTCAACCACTATTCATAACCTTTTTAAGCACTGTGTTTTTAAAAAGGCATAAACCTCTGTAATCCTGTGATGAGTTTCTTAGAAAAAGAAAGGAAAACACAGCCTAAATGTGGAAATACTATGAGCTCTTCTTTAAAATCAAGAGCACAGCAAGGAAGCCTACTCTCACCACTTTCCTGCATTTCTAGCAGACGTTCTCCCTGCCCAGTTCTATTTCTCCTCTTTGCTTTCACTAAGTTGAACCTGCATCAACATGTGAAGACATTCTATGATCGATCTGTCACAACAACCCCAACTGACCTCTTGCTCTCCACCCTCATAGGGCCCTTTATTTTTTTAAATTTTATTTAACTTTACAATATTGTATTGGTTTTGCCATATATCGATATGAATCTGCCACAGGTATACATGTGTTCCCCATCCTGAACCCTCCTCCCTCCTCCTTCCCCATACCATCCCTCTGGGTCGTCCCAGTGCACCAGCCCCAAGCATCCAGTATCGTGCATCAAACCTGGACTGGCGACTCATTTCATATATGATATTATACATGTTTCAATGCCATTCTCCCAAATCATCCCACCCTCTCCCGTCTCCCACAGAGTCCAAAAGACTGTTCTATACATCAGTGTCTCTTTTGCTGTCTCATATACAGGGTTATTGTTACCATCTTTCTAAATTCCATGTATATGCATTAGTATACTATATTGGTGTTTTTCTTTCTGGCTTACTTCACTCTGTATAATAGGCTCCAGTTTCATCCACCTCATTAGAACTGATTCAAATGTATTCTTTTTAATGGCTGAGTAATACTCCATTGTGTATATGTACCACAGCTTTCTTATCCATTCATCTGCTGATGGACATCTAGGTTGCTTCCATGTCCTGGCTATGATAAACAGTGCTGCAATGAACATTGGGGTACACGTGTCTCTTTCAATTCTGGTTTCCTCGCACAGGGCCCTTTAAAATATCTCTCTTGATGCTGATCTATTCAAACCTTCTGTCTGAAAGTCTAATTAATTCCTAGATGATCTCCCAGAAGAAGTCTGAGAAAGTAAGTGGTAATATAAGTTTTGACACTACACCATCACTTCAGGCTGCCCATAGAGTCCCATTTTGGGGTGGTATGTAGATGCAGAGACACTTCCTCTTGAGGAATGGTCCAGTAGGTTAGAAAACCCTGACCATAGCAATTAAAGCAAGTTGGGAGTGGGAGGCTGGTAGCTTAGATGGAGGCAGTTATTTGTCGTTGTTAGAAACTATAAAACCTAAACAACCAAATTATCAACATCATAGTCAAAGTCTTCATGCTTACAAAGTATTTGAGGTGTACCTGATTTAGGTCTATAGGCCAACTTCAGGGCCCTTATTGGGGAAGACTTTGGACCTGAAACATGGGATGGGAACATTCAGGTGGATGTTTCCAAAGATGTTACTTCTCTGATTGCTTCTCTCACAGCCAGCAGAACTGATCTATCCCTCACCAGAGAAAGCACTGCCCCTGTACTAGAAGATACTGCAGAGGTTCTTTTCTCCTACAAAGCTACATAGGCCCCCAGAAGGATCTTTTCCAAATCAAATTCCTGTCTGTCAATCAGTAATTAGAATTCAGGTACAGCATCAACTCAGCCAGGGACCTGAGGGTGGAGGAAAGGACTGTGGACCACAGAAACCACAAGAATAAGTGGGCTTGTGCCAGACTGGATTCTGAGGGTATGTGATCAAGGGGGTACAGAACATAAGACAGGACAAAGGAGAGCTCATTAACTTTAGTCACTCTCTTGAGATGTAAAATTTCACAATCTGTCAAAATCTTACACATCTATGAAATATCCTCTGAGTTGTTTTCGATTTAATCAAAAGTGCACTGGAATGTTAATTTTTTTAACTTATTATTTTTGTTATCTCTGTTAATATCTCTGTGTTTATAACACAACTGAATGAAAATGAAAGTACTCTCACAACTAGCAGCAATATAGGTGAACATTAACAAAATGATAAAGAATCTGCCTGTAATGTGGGAGACCAGGGTTTGATCCCTGGGTCAGGAAGATTCCCTGGAGAAAGAAATGGCAACCCACTCCAGTATTCTTGCCTGGAAAATCCCATGGACAGAGGAATCTGGTGGGCTACAGTCCACGGGGGTGCAAAGAATTGGACATGACTGAGCGACTAACACATATACTATACATATTATTATATAATTGCATAGCTAAATAACTAACGTATATATATATATATATGTATACATGAAAATACATATTTTCTATAGGAAAAAACTATATAAAAGGAAAGAAATGACAAAAATATGAGATTGAGAATGTTCATAATTTCTAGGGAGAGTCTTAGAATTATGATTGTTCGATAAGATGGTTAGATTATATTCAGAGTAAGAGATTTTGTTTGGGTGGTAGGTTCATGGTGTTCATTACATGATTCCAAGTAACTAATTAACTTAACAACTAAAAGGTAAAATAAATAAATAAGCATCATGCCTAAATTTATGGTTCATCTCTAGGAATTACAATGTCAAGCATGCTATCATCATGGATTATAATTGATTTAATTCCATACAGTAAAGTCCAAAGTGTGTATGTTCATGCAGGTAGAGAATTAAGGTCAAAGTTGAATCAGAAAAGTGTTTCCTTAAAATATAAATATGTTTTCAGTATTTACATATTTGTGATGATTCTCATGTATGTCTAATTATTTGACAAACTACTTCTTAAAAGGTGGAAGCAAAGTCCCCTGCATTTCAGTATTGCCAGACACTGTTTTTCTTCTAATTACTGAAGTGTGATAGCAATGATGGGATGCGATTTCAAAAAAAATGTCATTAAAGGCGCAACAATTTTCTACACACTCTCTCTTTTAGATCACTTGGTGTGGGAGAAGCCAGCAGCCATGCCATGAAATAGAGTTGCCATATTTAGCAAATAAAAATATAGGAAACATTTAAATTTCAATTTTGATGAATAAGGCATTTTTTTTAGTATAAATATGTCCCTTGCAATACTGGAGATATATTAAAAATTCATTTGTTGTTTATCTCAAATTTAATTAAGCATCCCATACTTTATTTTAGGACACTAAAACAATCATATGATGAAGTCTATATGGCAAGCAAAGGGATTCCCTGACAAAAGCCATCAGGGTTATCCATCTAGACAGCTGATCTTGCAACCCCAGTCAAGCCTTCAGATGACTACAGCCCTGGTTGTTGACTTAACTTCAATCTTGTAAGAGAATTACTGAGCCGAGCGCCTCTGCAAATACTGAACCACAGAAACCATAAAATAATAAATGTGTGTTGTTTTATACTGCTATGGTTTGAAGGAATTTGTTCCATAGTAATAACTCATAGAGCAAATATGTCCTCAATCATGGTTTTTAGAGTTATAATCCAAAGAGGAGGAAACTGACACAGATCACTTGTTTCTAAGGTATCTCTCAGAGTATCAATCTTTGTTTGCTTTGTTTTGTTGTTGTTTGCTTGAACTCCAACATCACTAGGCCTTTGGTGGTGATTAATTTGTTAAATTTTGACTTATTTTAAAATAATCAGTTTCCACGGTTCACTAAAACTGTTCTGTCCTGGAATAAATCAACGTCTTTTTTTTTCCCCTTCTTACAGTCACATTTTATTTTCCTAATTCTGATTGAGATCTCAAGAGAATAGAAAGAGAGTACATTTTGATGGGAAGTAAAAATTGTCATTTCATAAATTATAATGCCTCTCTTTCTTAAAGAAAGAAAGATTATCTCCCTTTCTATATTTCTAGAAGGAATATATGGGTCAATTAATTTTCTCCATCACAAGCAGGTTCTGTGATCAATTTTCTGTCTTTGTAGATTACTTGGCAGATTTTTTTTTCCTACAAGAATATTCCATATTCTATAATTTACTTTTGAATCCTACATAGGTACCTGTCTCCAGAGATCATCTTTTTTTTCTCATTTCCATGTTTAACATCTGTGTAAATATCTGCTTCAATGAAAATCCAATGCAGTTCTTTTCTGCTGAGTACTGTTTATTTCTCCTCCCTCCCCACCAACCTCTGCCCAAATACTCCAAAAAGAAATGCATTATGATTGTGGCTCAAGTGGGAGTTTGGGAACAAGATGATATGTGTCCTAATGTTTAGGAGTCCCTGATTACAACTTGAAAACATCCCTTTCCTCGTCTTTAAGCAGTTTACCAGCTTAAACTGCCTCAAAAGATTTCTTGGCCATAATAATTCTTCATTAATAAGATGGCAGCATAATGGAAAACTACAAACTGCAGGACTGCTTAGTGGGAAATAGAACAGCTGATGTGACTTCTCATATTCACTATGCAGAATTCAAAGTGATACACATGGGTGAAAAACGCTTGCATCAACTTTCTTCTTAAAGAACATATAGCTAGCTGGTAATTAACTGCAGAGCACTTCCTTCTGTAGCATTTTACTCTTAACTCATGTATTTCTTGAGAAAGTTCTTTGCCCTAGCAAGCAAGAGACCTGGTATCATCCACGGTTCTGCCACATTTCACTATCTAGTCGTCGAGAATCAATTCAAACATCTCAACTCTTGGGCTCCTCCGGTGGCTCAGTGGTAAAGAATCCACCTGCCAATGCAGGAGACGTGGGTTCAATCCCTGATCTGGGAAGATCCCACATGCCAAAGACCAACTAAGCTTGCGCACCACAACTGCAGAGCCTACGCTCTAAAGCTTGGGAACCACAACTGCTGAAGCCTGCATGCCTAGAAACTGTGCTCTACAACAAAAGAAGCCACCATGATGGGAAGCTCAGGCACCGCAACCAGAGAGCCCTAGCCCCCACTCTCTGCAACAAGAGAAAACCTTGAAAAGCTACAAAGACCCAATCTATACAAAAATAAATCAATAAAGTTATTAAAAAATATATTCTCTTAACTCTAGCAACTAAGTTCAGTTGCCAATACCAAATTGCCAACATCCGTTGGATCACAGAAAAAGCAAGAGAGTTCCAGAAAAACATCTACTTCTGCTTTATTGACTACAGCAAAGCCTTTGACTGCGAGGATCACAATAAACTGTGGAAAATTCCTCAAGAGATGGGAATACCAGATCACCTTTCCTGCCTCCTGAGAAATCTGTTTGCAGGTCAATAAGCAACAGTCGAACTGGACATGGAACAACAGACTGGTTCCAAATTGGAAAGGAGTATGTCAAGGCTGTATATTGTCACCCTGCTTATTTAACTTATATGCAGAGTACATCATGAGAAATGCTGGGCTGGATGAAGCACAGTCTGGAATCAAGATTGCCAGGAGAAAAATCAATAACCTCAGATATGCAGATGACACCACCCTTATGGCAGAAAGTGAAGAGGAACTGAAGAGCTTCTTGATAAAAGTGAAAGAAGAGAGTGAAAAAGCTGGTCTAAAACTCAGCATTCAAAAAACTAAGATCATGGCATCTGGTCCCATCACTTCATGGCAAATAGATGGGTAAACAATGGAACCAGAGACAGACCTTATTTTCTTGGGCTCCAAAATCACTGCAGATGGTGACTGCAGCTATGAGATTAAAAGATGCTTGCTCCTTGGAAGAAAAGTTATGATCAACCTAGATAGCATATTAAACAGCAGAGACATTACTTTGCCAACAAAGGTCTGTCTAGTTAAAGCTATGGTTTTTCCAATAGTCACATATGGATGTGCTAATTGGACCATAAAGAAAGCTGAGTGCCCAAGAATTGATGCTTTTGAACTGTGGTGTTGGAGAAGACTCCTGAGAGTCCCTTGGACTGCAAGGAAATCCAATCAGTCAATCCTAAAGGAAATTAGTACTGAATATTCATTGGAAGGACTGATGTTGGAGCTGAAACTCCAATACTTTGGTCACCTGATGTGAAGAACTGACTCCTTGGAAAAGACCCTGATACTGGGAAAGATTGAAGGCAGGAGGAGTAGGGGATGACAGAGGATGAGATGGTTGGATGGCATCACCGACTTGATGGACGTGAGTTTGAGCAAACTCTGGGAGTTGGTGATGGATAGGGAAGCCTAGTGTGCTGCAGTTCATGGGGTTGCAAAGAGTCAGACATGACTGAGCGACTGTGATGTGCAACTTTTACTCACATTACCAAGATCTCTATTTTCTTTCTCCAGGGTCTTTATGTTTGATTTCTACCTCAGGAGTCATATTATTTAATATTCTGCCTCTTATTTTAAACCCACACAAATTCTTTATGGGTCAAATATTGGAAATATTTATCAATGGAAATGGCTCCTGTCCTCATAATTTATTCCAGGATCTAACATGTACCAGGAACTCAACAATTTTATATACATTATGGTATGAAATTTTAATTGAAGTAGACACCTTTTAGTCATTTTACAGATGACAGAGACAAAATAGTGACTTCTTTGGATTGACAGCTCTAGCGACTCATTTAAACCCGGTCTAACTAATTAGAATCCACATACTCTTAATTGTGCTGAAGCTAAGCAAGTACTTAAATCTCATCTAAATCCTTAATCTCTCTGATCCAAGGGAATGTGGATTAGATGCTTTCCAAGTCTCCTCTTCTCTAATTACTGAAGTCTCCTCTTCAGTAATTATAAAGACAAGTGCCCTTGGTCTAATGTTCCACTGATTCATAAAGTTCCACTGATGCAATGTTTGTCATCAATATTGTCAAATATAAAGACTTTTTTTCCCTCATCTTTGCCATGCTGTGTGAATGGATGAATGACACCAGGACGGAGGAGTTGTTAGGAAGTTGATTTCCTTGTGTTTCCTTACATTTCTTCCCTGTGCTGCTTGCTTCCCTTCGGTCAAGTACCGTGTCTCTTTGCCCACCTTTACTCCACTGCTGTAGACTCACCAGGCCCAAGCCTATTGCCGCAGGCTTCTGAATCTTCTCCTCGTTCCTTGTCATCCTTACGGGGATGACTCTTCTAACATACCATGCCTGATCCCTGTAATTGCAGTGACTTCCTGTCCAAGTAATACATCAGTGATTCTTTATTGCCCTCAGAGGAAGAATATAAAAGATGAACGCACGCTCTCCATCATCTGATGCTTACTGATTTCTGCAGCGTTCTCACTCATGACTCATCCTTCCAAAGTCTCATTGTTTGGCCACTCTACTGCATTGCTCAGTAAGGAACATGGGGACTATTATTTCCCTCCTTTTCTTCATCAACTCCTACCCAGTCTTCAAAAGGTAAGTCAAACCTTCCATTGAAGGTTTTCCTATTCTCTCACCTCCTAGTCCCAACTGCATTAGGAGTTACACTGTAGTTTCTATGACATTTTAATAATTAATAACAGACAATAAAGGACAGCCACTTAGTGGTCCTTTCTCCACCTGCCACCAAAGACTGCAAGTGACAGGAAGGTCAATGTGACACCTTTTTTATTGCTTTTTCAACTTACTTAAAACTTCTTATGTGTCAGGCAGTATTTTAAAGTATTTTACAAATGCTAACTTGGTTACTCCTTACAACCTTATGAGGTCAGTATTGTTATGCACATTACACAGATAAATACACTTAGACAAAAATAAATTAGGTAGCTTGTCCAAGGTCCCTCAGCTAGTAAGTGGTAATCAAGGGACAATCTGGCTCCACAATCTGTTCTTTTAACACAACTCTATACCATATACCTATATCCTCAGTTCTTTGTGCTTGGCCAAAAATATTAATAGGTGTTTAACAAGTATTCTTTGAGTGAATAAATGACCGTTTAGCCAAAAATGCAACATTAAATGCTTAAATGTGCAATGAAAATGCTACTCTCCAACAACAGAAATTACCCTCCAGTTGAGCATTGCTTTACTTGGAATGAACTTTGAATTCTGGAGCACAATTTTACATCATTCAAAAAGAAGAGAAAAATAAAATGGCAATATTATCATTAAAACTAATAAAGCAGCTCAACTTTGGAGATATGTACCAATAATTGAAAACGCTGAATGTCACTATATGCATTTCAAGTTCTTTAGGGTGTTAAGAGAGTAGATAGATTCCCCCTCCTCATTTTAGTATCTATTTTATAGAAAGCCTTCACTGATACTGTGGTTGCAACTGTGTCTCTTTGCTTGTTGTCTGTAGGGATAACACACCTGGGATAAAGTGATTCAGATGGAGAAACAGCAGATGTCACTCGCTGAAGTGACCACCTCACTACTATTCATGATTCAATCAGCATGGATGCACAGGGTCAAGAAAAACTAATTGGGATATCCCTGAATGTCATGTCCATTGAAACCCACTCATGTAACCATATTTCTCACATCCTGTAATGAAAAGGATTTGAGATTTCACCCAGAATCAGTTAGAAAGAATACAAGCAAAAGTAAAATATTACAAAGTGCTGAAAACTCATCCTTTTTTGTTTTTAAGCTATCATCCTTTGAACATCTATCTGGTGGGGAGGAAGTTTAATTTAAGGTGAACAATTAGACATGTTTGTTGTTTCTAGTTTAAAAAATTAAATGAAATAGCACATTTACTATATTTTAGGTATACCAGGTTGCAAATTTTCAGTGTGAGTGGTTTTCATAAGCTGTATGATAAATTGTGGTAGATTTGTATTAATCATGATAGCTATAATTTATCTGGAAGTCACTAAAGAGTAATTTAATTCTAACAACCACTCTGTATGGCAGTCATCATTAACATACTTTTATTACAGGGAAGGAAGTGGAGGTTCCCTCAAGTTGAACATCCTAGGAGAATCAGGACATAAACATAGTTTTGTCTGATTACAACACATATGTTAAATGATCAGCTTTCTCTCCTTGAAAAATTAGTTTGGAGTGCATATATCAGTGTGTGGGTGTGGCTGTGAGCGTGTTTACTGGAGAATAATGAGTGCTGATGGAAACTCCAAGGTATTTACTCAAGGAATCATATTCCTAAGAATGATGAAAAAAATCTTCCAATGATTTGTTTGGAGCCAGGAGAGTCCTAAGTTTCTTAGGCAAGTAATTATCTTAGAGTGAGAAAAGGGGGAAACATGTATATAAACGACATGCCATCTGCCACAGACTGCAGACTTATACCGAAGGAATAAGTAGGAGTGGAGGTCCTGGTGGTGGGGATAGTAGTTAGAATAGTGAAACAGCACTGATGTTTCAAAGGGCTTTTGAAAAGATGCTCAACATTGCTCATTATTAGAGAAATGCAAACCAAAACTGCAATGAGGTATCACCCCAGACCAGTCAGAATGGGCCATCATTTAAAAAAAAAAAAAAAAAAACTCTATAAACAATAAATGCTGGATAGGGTAGGCAAAAAAGGCAACACTCTTGCACTGTTCGTGGGAATGTAAATTGGTACAGCCACTAGGGCGAACAGTATGGAGGTTCCCTAAAAAACTAAAAATAAAACAAACAAATAAATTACCGTGAAAGTGAAGTCACTCAGTCGTGTCGGACTCTTTGCAACCCCATAGACTGTAGCCTACCAGGCTCCTCCGTCCATGGGATATTCCAGGCAAGAGTACTGGAGTGGGGTGCCATTGCCTTCTCCAGAGGATCTTCCTGACCCAGGGATCGAACCCGGGTCTCCCGCATTGTAGGCAGACGCTTTACCGTCTGAGCCACCAAGGAAGCCATAAATTAAATTACCATATAACACAGCAATTCTACTACTGGGAGTATACCTTGAGAAAACCATCTTTAAAAAACACACGTACCACAATGTTCACTGCAATACTATTTACACTAGCCATGACATGGAAGTAACCTAGATGCACATCGACAGATGAATGGATAAAGAAGATACGGTGCATATATTGCTGCTGTTGTTTAGTCACTACGTTGCGGTCCGTATATAGAATGGAATGTTACTCCATCATCAAAAGGAATGAAATTGGGTCATTTCTAGTGACGTGGATGAACCTAGTGTCTGTCATACAGAATGAAATGAATCAGAAAGAGTAAAACAAATGTCATATCCTAATGCATATATGTATGGAATCTAGAAAAATGGTACAAATGAACCTTTTTGCAAGGCAGGAATAAGGGTGCACACAAAAGAAAAGACTTGTGGACACAGCAGGGGATGGAGAAGGTGGGGTGACTTGAGAGAGTAGCACCGACACACATACACTACCATGTGTAGAACAGACAGCCAGCGGGAAGCGGCTGTGTAGCACAGGGAGCTCAGCTCGGGGCTGCGTGAGGATCTAGAGGGGTGGGATGGGGCGGGTGCCAGGAGGGAAGCTCAAGAGGGAGGGGGCATATGTATACGTATGGCTGATTCACGTTGATGTACAGAGCAACTAACACAACATTGTAAAACAATTACACTCCAATTAAAAAATAAATAAAAGTAAAGAGCTTTCACATACTAGTCACCATAGTAATGACTTACATTGACTACCTCATTTATTCACCACAGAAATCCAAAGCAATACACTATTATCATCCTTGACTTACAGAGAAGGCATCTACAGCTTGAAGTCTTTACAAAGTGTGCCCGGTAGAATTCTAACACAGGAGCCAAGATTTCTGCTCCTCTCTTCTAGTGTGGATGTACACTTTGAATATGATGGAAAAATCCCTCCAGGGATAGGTAGTGTTACATGCATGCTAAGTCACTTCAGTCATGTTCAGCTCTTTGTGACCCTGTGGAGTGTAGCCCACCAGGCTTCTCTGTCCATGGGATTCTCCAGGCAAGAATACTGGAGTGGATTGCCATGCCCTCCTCAGGTTATGTTACATATCACAGTTGAATTTTTAAAAGGAAGATATGACCTAATGAGGAGAAGGCAATGGCAACCCACTCCAGTATTCTTGCCTGGAAAATCCCATGGATGGAGGAGCCTGGTAGGCTACTGTCCATGGGGTCACGAAGAGTTGGACACGACTGAGTGACTTCACTTTCACTTTTCACTTTCATGCACTGGAGAAGGAAATGGCAACCCACTCCAGTGTTCTTGCCTGGATAATCCCAGGGACAGGAGCCTGGTGGGCTGCCGTCTATGGGGCAGCAGCAGCAGCATGACCTAATGATGTGAGCCCTTAAAAAACAAAACAAAATGCAAACAGGCTCTTCCTGTAGAAAGCATTTGAAGACTGAGGGAGATTCTTTGTTTCTGGCTCTGAAGATGGAGGGACACACATGGAAAGGAACACAGATGATGTCCAGATGCTGAGTGCAATCACCGGCTGACAGCCAGCAAGGAAATGGGGCGTCCGTACCCACAGCAGCAAAGAACTCAATTATGCCTTAACCACGTGAGCTTAGAAAACTACCTGGACTTGAAGATGAGAGTCTGACTGAGACCGTGATTTCAGCTTTGTGAAATCCTGGGCTGATATGACTGTAGTACTATTGTCCAGATTTCTAACTACCCAAAGTGTAAATCAATAAATGGGTTGTTTCAAGCCACTAAGTTTGTTTAATATTTTTAATATAACAATTTTAAAATGTAAATAAAATGCCACCTAAGAGTTAATTTGCAAAGTGTGGGTTGTACATCATAATATGACTCTGGAGTTCAATTCTCAACCACTTGGCCAAAACTTGTGTCTAAAGTTGGGTCTAAAAGAACTGATTCAGTGAAACTTCTGTAAGACATTTCAAATGTAAAGAGGCACAGCTATGGGCTGGTGGCACCAAATAAAAGGAGACAAAGGATCAGAATGAAAGAGAAGCTGTAGGGGAGTCAATATTCCAGAGATCAGCTCCTGAGTGGTGGTTTTGGCCTTGCTTTTCACAGACCAAGAAGACAACCTGATGTGGCTTCATGGGGAACACTGACCATCACTGCAGGGGCCCTGGAACAGACCATGGCCTCAGGGCATGCAGGTGTTTCAGGAGGCTTTGAGCCTTGGGCAATAACCCCCTTTGAAACAGCCAGTTGTTTTCTCACAGTAAGCAGCACTTGTACACTGGCCTTTCAGTTTCTGGAATATTCCAGATGATTCCCTGAGGCAAACCTTCAAATATGCTTTCCCTTTGCCAAAAAGTGCTTTGCCTTCGGTTTTCTTGGGCCATTTTCATGTCCATCTTCCATGTTCCAACTTAACTATTACCTTCTCAAGAAACTTGATTCACTTTATTGACTCGTATTTCTCTGCTATTTCTCAAGCATCCAATCATGCCCTTCAGAGAACTTATCACATGTTATAATTTTTCACTTGTTATGTTTATGTTCTCTCCCTGACTACTAATGTTACTATTAATAAAATAATAACTGACATGTATGTGCACCTAGGTGACAATAGAGATCTCACATGAAACCTCAAAGAATTGGAAGATTTGGGGACAATGATATCCACATGCTAGAGATGTTATAGCGAGAATGAATGAGGTTAGAGACCACGCAGTGGTAAACAACAGCAAGTAGTAATTCAGCCCAAATTACAAGCCAGGCAGCTTGAATTCCTGATGCTCAGCAGTACTGCCTTCATATCAAACGGTAAACAATGTATGCCTAGCAGGTAGCCCAGTGTTTGTCACACAAAAGTCTCTCAGTAAGGATTTGTGACATGAATAAATAAATGAGTGAATGCATAGTGACAGGGGCAGGATCAGGCTGCCTTCACTTAGTTTTTCTGACGGGATAGGATGCAATAATGGAATGTAAGAAGAGACATCACAATGATACAAACAGAAGGAGAAGGAGGGGGAGGAGATGAACATGGAATGCACCCCAGTCTTACTGTGATTTAGAATTACCTAATATTGCAGCTGTATTCTGGACCTTCAGAGTCAACATCTTAGGGGGAGTGGGGAACATGCAAATTGTATTGTTATAAAATCATCAATGAATTTGATGATGTACTAATATGTGAGCACGATGAGGTATTTCTGGTGACGACTGGAATAGAGCAAAAATCCCAGTGTATTCTCAGTTGAAGTCTATACTAACAAGCACACACGACACACACAGTTTCTCACCAAAAGTATCATCTTTTCCTATCCATGGATCCTCAGGCCAGAGAACTAATAGCATAGAGAAAATTATATTATTTCAGCTTTATTTGTTTTGGAAGAAGTCTTTACACTTACAAACATTCCCTAATGCCTGAAATTGGATGAGGAGAACACACACACACACACACACGTATTCCCTCTAAATACTATCACTATATTATCGCCAATTTATCCATGAAGAAACTGAGATACAGAGAGAGATAATGCAACTGCCTCCAGCTAGAGTGTTGGTTAGTGACAAACTAAGGAAATCACTCAGTTGTGTCCGACTCTTTGTGGCCCCGTAAACTGTAGCCCACCAGGCTCCTCTGTCCATGAGATTTCCCAGGCAAGAATCCTGGAGTGGGTAGCCATTCCCTTTTGCAGGGGACCTTCCTGATTCAGGGATTGAACCTGGGTCTCCAGCATTGCAGGCAGGCATGTTCTTTATTGTCTGAGCCGCCAGTGACAAAGCTGAGATTAAATTTAGGGTGCTTGATCTTTAAGTAAGCACCTAATGAAAGCCTACCCACCTTCAAAAAGAATATGTCATAGTTACTGAGGGGTAAGAAAATTGTGCTTGGCAGATGAAGCACAAACAAAAACAAACATACAAAAGATTAAGAAGACATATTTGGATAACTGTAATGAATTCAATGTGTTTGGACTCTATAGTGTGAAGTTATAAATGAATGGTGAGAAATGAGAAATGACAATAAAGAATCAGAAAATAGAGAGCCTTGGAATGTTAAGCTGTTGCTGCTGCTAAATCACTTCAGTTGTGTCCGACTCTGTGTGACCCCACAGATGGAAGCCCACCAGCTACACACCCTGAAATGTGTCTTTACGATGGAGAGTTAACAAAATACACTCAGCGTTCAGTCAGGGTCAGTACCATAGCTCTTATGCCAACTCTCAGACTATATACTCATCTCTCAGGATAGCCTAGAATAAGTCATAGGGAAATTTAAGATGCAAAAACAATTCTGAGTTCATGTATCAAAAAGTTTTCTCTAGTGTGTAGATTAAATACTTGTTCTTTTTATGATATTGAGTTGGCTGAAAAGTTCATTCAGGTTTCTCTGTTATACTGTATGGCAACACCCAAATGAACTTTTTGGCCAACCCAATACTTTCCTGAATGGCTAAAATAGCTGCATGGTTGAACTTTTGACACAGAAAGAAAAAAAAAGAAAATTAAACAAATGTCACTCTATTAGTAAAGAAAGCATGTGACTCTAGGAATAACTATGCTTAAAATTTAGGTTACATTTACCAAGGGTGTTTCTTTTTTAATAAACTTTAGATAAGACTTCTTTTACACCCATCAGTGCCAAGATGAACACATTGTACTAAGCCTGTTTTCAGTGCATACTCTATTTGAATCTTCTCCTAATTGCATAATTATAATAACAGAAGTATTACTCTATATTTTCCCCTGGATACTTGCCAACTTGAATCTAATGTTCACACAAATATATTTTAAGTGTCCCTCCCTGAAACCCATCTGGATGATAAAATTAAAGAAGATTATACAAATGGGTAGTACATGTATAATTTTACACGATCGTGTATGTTGTGAAATCAGAAGCTCCCTTAGGATGGCCCCTGCCAATCTATATAAGACTTTCTCGCTATTTTTATACTCCATGTTTAATAAAGAGAAAACTGCAAAATACACTAGAATAAAATACATTACAAATGTTAAATGTTAAATTATATAGCATGAAGCAAAGTGAATTAGGTAGAACAATATTTACATGTGGAACCCTTTAATATCTTATGTAATACAATTGCATACTTTTCTTTTTCAAATGCAAATAATCTTGAGTGGCATTCAATTAAGAGATTATAATAAAATACTCAAAAGAAGAGGAGAGCAAGATAAGAGTATTTTTGATGAGGCATTTCTTTAGAAAGAGAGAATAAGTGAGATTACAAGAGGAAAAGATTGCAATTGACCAGAAGTTATATATAATACATCAAGAAAGTCTTTGACGCCAATGTCAGTTTCATTATTTTTGTTGCTGCATATTTACTTACCTTTTAATTGAAAATGAGGTACCCTCATTTTCTTAGCAAGACAAAAAGAGCTTCTTTCCAAGGTTATTACTTCAAACACTTACTGAGAACCTAATCTTTGACATTGAAATGCTGAGTTCTAGTGTTGGAGGTTAAACACAGAGCATTACTCTTCGCAGAGTATGTAAAACAGCAGTAGAAACTCCTGTGCAAGAATGTTCTGCAGTAAGACGTGTAATTAGAGAATGATGAACATAGAATAGAATTTGGTAGAGAAAAAGTGAGTCATTTCAGGAGAGGCATCACAGGAAAAGAGACCCAAAAAAGATTTGAAACATAAATTAGTTTGCTTAGGAGCAACTTCACTTTCACTTTTCACTTTCATGCATTGGAGAAGGAAATGGCAACCCACTCCAGTGTTCTTGCCTGGAGAATCCCAGGGACAGGGGAGCCTGGTGGGCTGCTGTCTATGGGGTCGCACAGAATCAGATACAACTGAAGTGACTTAGCAGCAGCAGCACGAGCCCAAATATGAGCAGCAGAAAATCAAATGTGCACAATGTTCTGGAGAAGAATATCTTGATTCACTTAATTAAGGCAAAGGAAATGGTGGTTTTATAGTTTACCCTGGGCAACTAGAATCAGGCATTCAAATACAGTCAAACTCTATTTTATACTTTTGTTTTTCTGGAGTGTGTGTGTTTTGTAATGGACTTCCCTGTAGCTCAGTTGCAGTGCAGGAGACCAGGGTTCGATCCCTGGGTTGGGAAGATCCCCTGAAGAAGGGAATGGCTACCCACTCCAGTATTCTTGCCTGGAGAATTCCATGGACAGAGAACCTGGCTGGCTACAGACCGTGGGGCTGTAAGAGTCGGACACAACTGAGTGACTCAAACTCAACTGTTTTGTTACAGTTTGTTTTGTGTTTCAGTTTCATTTGCTGTCTTTGATTTTCACTAGGGATTACTGCCTTTCTATACAGTACACCCTACACATAAAGGGTAACATAGGTCTTATCCATTTCCAGGCATCTGTGGCCAAAGATGAAAGGGCTTTCCTTCTAGCCCAAAGTGGACAAATTCTGGGGGAGGATGCCCACTGGTCTGGGCTTGATAAGGTGTGCACCTTAAGCTCTGATGTTGGTCTGAGCTTTGACTGTGTTTTTACTGCCCGGATCACACTGAAAGGCAGTGACTTCTTTCCAACCATATAACTATAGATGGGAAAGAGCAATCTTGGAGAAAATGGCGAGGGGGCTGTTTCCAGGAAAAATAGAGTGGGTTGATGGCCTAACAAATTTTATATGTACTGCTACATCTCTAGAAAAGGATCTTACAAGATGCAGTTAAGTTTTATCTATACTGACAGCACAAAAGTGAAAATCCATTAAAATACTGTGTTTCTAGCCTATATATGGTTATTTTCAAAAACAGAGGTTTATTTGTCTTGTAAGGACTGGTGATAAGTACATACCTAAGACCGCTGTAACATGTTGCTCCTGTCCTCTTTTCTTTCCAGATGCAAGTACCTAATGAGGAAAAAAAAGACCTCTGCGTGATGGCCCATACTTGCTCATTTTTGGTTCCTTAACTGAGAAAGAATTTCAGAACAGATCTTAGTTTTCATTTAACTCCTCATGGGAGAGATATAATGAAGGATTTCTAGAAATGGAAAATTTCTTAGAGTATGTGTTAGCCTGGGTGATTATTCAGCAAGGTAGAGCTGGTAGAAACTTCACAGGGAATGAGGTGTTAGGACAGATCTGAGTTCAAGTTCAAAAATATAGGTTCTATATACTAAAACTGTGATTCACATTCTTTTGCAAATGAACTGCTCCATACTTTTCTTCATCACCAATGTCACTGTTTATTTGGGCATATTTTTCTTTCCCTGCCATGTTCTTTCAATTGATACATAAATTTCTTGAGCACCTTCTATGTTCCTAGCACACTAGATTTGGTAATTAATGAACAAGATACAAAACTTACAATTGGGAGGAGCAGTGACATCTTTGTGTGTATTTGACATTAGGAAAAAAATTAAGAACTGTAGGGGACTTCCCTGTGGTCTAGTGATTAAGAATCCCCCTGCCAATGCAGGAGACACAGGTTCAACCCCGGTCCAGGAAGATCCCATGTGTCACAGGGCAACTAAGCCTGAGCATCAAAATTAGTAAGTCTGTGCTCTAGAGCCTGCACTCTGGAACTACAGTGCCTGTGCTCTGCAACAAGAGAAGCCACTGCAATGAGAAGCCCTCACACTGCAAATAGAGAGTGGTCCCAACAACCACAACGAGGGAAAGCCCACATGCAGCCAGAGTGCAGTCAATAAATAAATAAATAAACATCAAAGAGAAAATAACAACTATAAAGAATAGCAATAAAGCAAGGAGAGAAGCTAAGGGAATAAGGCTAATGGGGTGAAAGTGAACACAATATTAATGGTTCCAAGGAACTCTTTCCTAAAGAAGTAACTTGGGAACAGGAACCTAAAGGAAAGTAGAGAAATCAACCTACAAATAAGTGGAAGAAAACACACGATAGGCTAACTGAATGAGGAGTACAGAGTCAAACGTGACTGGCATCTTGAAGAAATGGAAAGTAGACCGGTACGGGTGGAGCACAATGAAAGCGATAGAAATAGGTGTGAGAGGGGAAAAAAGTACCATCTAACTTAATGATTCAATATATGATCACAGTGTTAGCTGATGATTCCTATGACAAGTCTGCTGAAGAGGAAATAGTATAACACATTCCTTCCTGCTTTTGAGAAACCTGTGGTATATTCTAGAAGATAAAACTTACACATATGTGAAAAAAGAGCAAACAATTTCAGAGCCAATGATGATGTGCAGTGCAAACTCTAAGTACTGCACAGAAAGATCAATCAATGAGAGCTAGGGGACCAGGGAACTTCATTGCAAAAGTGAAACCTGAGATGCATAGAATTAGAAAATCTGGAGGGAGAGTTTGTACTGAAAGACATCCTGGAATAATAACGTGCAAAATACACTGTAGTGAGAAATCAGGCTCATACAGGAAAGAGCAGCGATGGTAAGACCTGTCATTTATTCAGCTAAATGCAGGGTGATCATAAGTCCTTGTGGTATAGAAATTGTTTGTTCTAGCATAATTATTAAAAGTACTGTCTTTCACTCTCAAAACGGGATAAGTTATAAAGTCACCCTAGCAAAAGATGACATCTTATAAATATAGATTGGAATCCATGCGTGCAAATATGGATCATTTACCCAAGTGCAACTTGAAGTCTGTACATAGAAGCTGTGAATAAATATAAGATTAGTTTCATCACCAGTCAATTCAACTTTTAGTGATAAAACTTAAAAGCATCTGCTAGTGAGTTCCCCCACCATAAGAAAAATCCAAAGAACATTTTCCAAAGATCCCTCATTTCCTTACTAAGTTGGTATTTTGTGTTATGGTTGGATTGTGCAAGTAATTAATTATATCAAAATAGGATTATTAAGTGGCTATATTTCTCCGTATTTAAAGCTATACAATAATCTACTAAAGCTTGGTGTTTGGAGATTTCATCCTTCAAATAAAATATTTTGGAATGCACATTTTCTCTAAAATTTCCTTTGAAAAAGAGCATAATAGTGGCTGATATATGCTTGTGCTTAGCTGCTCAGTTGTGTCCAACTCTTTGTGACCCTATGGACCATAGCCTACCAGGCTCCTCTGTCCATGGGGATTCTCCAAGCAAGAATACTAGAGTGGGTTGCCATGCACTCCTCCAGGGATATATGCTTGGGGAAATATAAAAGTAGAGAAGCTCTTTTGTTTTTACTATTGTGAAAGGTTAATAGGAAAAAAGGAGCTTATGAATAAATGAATGTATCTGACAACTGAGTTAATGAGCTCTCGGATCTTATTTTGATCAATGAGTCATGTAGGAAGCTTTGTGTAGACCTTGGCTAATCAATAAGCTATTTTGTAAAGCAAGAAACATAGATTTGAGGGCACTGGATTATTTTTAAATTTAACACATCAGGTAAAAAAAAATCTGCCAAGATTTCAGGACTTTTAGTCAAAGCTCTTTAGAAGAGTATGCCATGATTACAAAGAGGACACAACTATAGAAAACTTTAACATGTTATATCTTCATTCCTCCAAATTGAATATTTGACTTCCATTCTATTGACTTTAAAACACTCTTCTGATTTTACTTGTCAAAAATCTGCAAGTCTAGGACTTCCCTGATGGCTCAGGGCTAAAGAATCCTGTTACCAATGCAGGAGACTGGTTCCATCCCTGATCCGGGAAGACAGCATATGCTGTGGAGCAGCTAAGCCTGTGCCCCACAGCTACTGAGCCTGTGCTCTAGAGCCTGGGATCTGCAACTACTGAGTGCACGAGCCACAGCTACTACAGCCTGCTGCCCCAGAGCCTGTGCTCCACAACAAGAGGAGTCACCACAGTGAGAACCTCACGCATCGCAACGAGAGAGTAGGAGATACGGCTGGCTGCAACTTTGAAAAATCCATGCAGCAACTAAGACCCACAGAGTAAAAAATAAATAAAACAAAATAAAAAATCTGCAAGCCTAAAAGAATCTTGGGTAACAATGAACAAGATCAGGCCAAGATTGTTTTGATTATTATGTGCCTCAGTACCCATAGTTATAAAATGAGGGAATCTCATTATTGTTCTCAACATATTTATGTGTAGAAAGCAAAGAGGAACTAAAGAGCATCTTGATGAAGGTGAAAGAGGAAAGAGAAAAAGCAGGCTTAAAACTCAACATTCATCTGGTTCTATCACTTCATGGCAAATAGATGGGGAAACAATGGAAACAGTGACAAACTTTATTTTCTTGGGCTCCAAAATCACTGCTGATGGTGACTGCAAACTTGAAATTAGCTTGCTCCTTGAAAGAAAAGCTATGACCAACTTAGTATATTCAAGAGACATTACTTTGCTGACAAAGGTCTGTATAGTCAAAGCTATGGATTTTCCAGTAGTCACATATCAATGTGAAATTTGGACCATAAAGAAGGCTGAATGCTGAAGAACTGATGGTTTCAAACTATGGTGCTGGAGAAGGCTCTTGAAAGTGTCCCTTGGACTGCAAGGAGATCAAACCAGTCAATCCTAAAGGAAATCAGTTCTGAATGTTCATTGGAAGGACTGATGCTAAAGCTCCAAAACTTTGGCCACCTGATGTGAAGAGCCACTTATTGGAAAAGACCCTGACACGGGGAAAGATTAAGTGCAGGAGGAGAGGGGGGTGACAGAGGATGAGATGGTTGCATGGCATCACCAACTCAATAGATGTGAGTTTGAGCAAATTCCAGGAGATAGTGAAGGACAGGGAAGCCTGGCGTGCTGCAATCCACGGGGTCGCAAAGAGTTGGACATGACTAAGCAACTGAACAACAATAACAAAAATTTTTTGATGAATACACAATACTCTAGTAAAAATGTAGCAACATATTACCTATCACTGTATTTCTAAAAGAAATTTAACTCAGTGCAACCTTTTTTGTGAATCAAGAGTCCCATATTCATATAATCTCATGTATTCAACTGCATATATATGATATAATTTTAAATATGAAGTAGAAATATTTTTTTCAACATATGACATGGGTCTGATAATGTGTGAGATATAAATAAACACTACTTACAGAATCACACATTTTCAGAATTGAATGTAACTTTACATACTGTAATTGACCAAATGACATTTGATACCAATAAGGGGATTAAGTAAATTGCTCTATTCTGGAAAGCAATTCAATATATTGATTCATTAGTTTATTCATGTATCTGTTTAACCATCTATACATTCACTCATCCATCCATCCATCTGTCCACCCATCCATCCATCCCTTCATTCGATGAGCCATGCCTTAACTATTATGTGTTAGACGTTATTCTGTATACATTCTTTGGCTTATAGAAATACTTAAGGAAACTGTGATGTAGCAAGACTATGAATACACTAGAATCTTTACCATAACTGTTAAAATAAGTATAGGAATAATTAGGTTATTAAAAGGAGAAGGCAATGGCACACCACTCCAGTACTCTTGCCTGGGAAATACCATGGACGGAGGAGCCTGGTAGGCTGTAGTCCATGGGGTTGCGAAGAGTCAGACACGACTGAGCAACTTCACTTTCACTTTTCACTTTCATGCATTGGAGAAGGAAATGGCAACCTACTCCAGTGTTCTTGCCTGGAGAATCACAGGGACAGGGGAGCCTGGAGGGCTGCCATCTATGGGGTCGCACAGAGTCGGACACGACTGATGCGACTTAGCAGCAGCAGCAGCAGGTTATTAAAAATGACTTACTATATATCAGGAGCTTTCATATAGCTTATATAATTTTTTCTGTGGGACTGAAAGGAAAAAAAGACATGTAAACACAGTAGGCCCTAGAACATGGTACATCCAGCTATATGGTATGTGTTTCCATTTCATCATGTTTCACAGAGTAAATATCACATGATGCAGGCACAGACAGCCTCTTGCTACATTCCTAAGGCTTAACATTCTAAAAGATAAGGTAGATAAATGCATACTGGGGGAGAAGAAGAGTCCTTATCATCTAAAAGGATAGCTCCTGCAGAGCTAGATAGAAAAAGGAAAGGATTAAGTTGATCCAAAAGTCATTTCACCAAGTTACATCAATGGAAGCACAACCGGTGGGGCAATCTCACCTCTATGATGGGGATTTAGGGATGTTGCTATGGATTTAACAAACCAGTTTTAAAAGCAAACTTGTTCTTTCAGATTATGCAACGATATCTCATGGTTTCTAACACACTCCTGGCTTTTCTTGGAAATTGAGTTTCTCCCAGCTTATGTTCAAATTCCTTTTCTAAAACATTGCCAAGTCACAACATATTTTGTAGAGAAAGGGGGAAATAAATGGGCATTTTAGAAAACAATGTTTTGACATCTGCTGGCTGTGACACTAAACTTCTATGGGTCCTAAATTTTTTTCTATAAAATAAAGGTGCAGAATTAAATTAGGAATTCCAAACTAGTGATCTCCTGGTTGAATACCAACTTTTAATGTGTGATATTGGTTAAAAGTTGTGTTTTATTATTATAAAATGTAAGCCAAAGTCCCTTAGTTTGGGTTTGTATTACTCTCTAGTTTAGCATAGTTCCATCACTACTTAATGTCTAACATCCATTCTGATTTACAGTCTATGATATATCATCTGACTGAGGAAGGAGGTATATAACTCTCCACCCCACCCCCGCAACCCGCCCAGGGTAAAGCAATTTGAGATTTGTCCCTGTGGACCCATACTCTAGGATGAGAATGGCAGGACAATTGAGAGAGGAGACTGGGCCCTACCCAGATAAAAGATAAGAGATCACATATTTCTCATTCTGGAAATGAAGAGACCTCCCTGACTACACATGCACAGAAAGAGTCCTTGGAGGTCGAAAGGCGAATGATACCAGGTGATGCAAATCACCCACAGGCCTCTTTGGTGGAATCCATCTTGGCTAAAAGATGCATACGCACGCATGGGAGGACCCTGAGGTATACCAAATATGGACTGTGAACCAGACAAATCAAAATGAGCGGTCGAAGGGAAACCAGAAGAAATTCCGCATATGAGTGATTTAAACTACCACAGTGGTGTGACTCTGAGTCTGCCCCATGTGTCTATCCATACTGGACTCATTTTTCCTCTTAATAAACCCTTTGCTTGTTTCACTACTTTTTCTCTTTGTGGGAATTCTTTTCTGCAAAGCCAAAGAGCCAGGACCTTGTGACTGACCACTGATCCGTGGCTAGGATTTCATGCTCTCACTGCCATGACCCAACCTCAATCCCAGGAACCAAAACCCTCCTTGAAGATGATGCAGGCCAGGGCCACTGAAGATCATGAACTCTATTTGTGCATGCGTGCTCAGTCATGTCTGACTCTTTGGGACCCCATGGACCATAGCCCGCCAGGCTCCTCTGTTGGGGGCCAGAGTGAGGTACTCCGCCCGTGGCAAAGGTCATGAGGAAGGAGGCTCGACATACGCAAAGGCGGGATCAAGCCTCAGGAGTCCCCCTGGAACTCCTCGAGCATCTACCCCCATAACCAGAGCCTGCCTACTTTACTACTTTGTGCTCTCACCTACACCTCTGACTTTACGGGGGGCTGTCCCCCACCACCTCTTTTGGAGAAGGAGTTAACCTAGAGCTCCAGTTAATAAAAACTCCTGGGCGTGACAAGAGTGTTTTAACCTACAAACTCCTCTGAAGGTTCTCTAGCCTGCCTGACAGGCTTGTCCGGCCACATGTGATTGCTCACAGCCTCCCAACCGTGAGAGGCACAAGATGCTTTAAACCTTCTAAAAACAGGTTCCTTAGAAAAGTTAGAAAACTATTAGTATAAGTATAATGGGCTGATTAGAAATTGTATTGGTGAAGGGTTTTTCATTTGTTGAGCCAATGTTTGTTGCTAAGACTCCACATCCCCTGCCCTTACACACATTAATGAATATATAGAAGAAATAAGTATTAACCTTTGATATTAATCACGTTAGACCTTAGGCTAAGTAAATTCTTTCCTTAACTAAAACCCACTACACCCTCACCCTCTAGGAATGTAACTTTATTTGGGTGGTGTCTGTTTTAAGGATAATCACCCCTGGAGAAATAAGTGTCCTGGTTGACTGACCGCTGTCACAAGGAGAGGGTCATAAATTGTCAGCGGGCCCCCCTGGCCAGAAGATGATGTAACACACCTAAGACCTCTGCATACATTTGTATGAAGCACCTGACTTTGATAAAAGTCAGGACTGCTGACCCTGCGTGACTTTTGCATAACATCTCAGTGTATAAAAGTAGACCATGGAAAATAAAGAATTGGGATCAGTTTCTCGGAAGACTGGTCTCCCCATGTCGCTCTCTCTCCCACTCTGGCTGAGTCTCCATCTGTAGCGCGGAACCCACCATGCTTACTAATTATGCCTGGGCTTCTAAGATCCGACCGGGGAGGCCTCAGTGTCTCCTCTCCTTCGGGAGAACGGAAGGACACCTGCGGCCTACGTAAGTGGTGCAAGCTTCTTGTCTTGAAGTTTTATTGGTCTCCCGCATAAACCAAGCTACTCAGCCTCTTTTCTCCACTGAATTTTCCTACTGAGCTATCCTCATCCTATTACTCTTTATATCTTTGATAAAATATTTAAATAAATAGGTCGCCGACACCGTCCCCACTTCGAATACCCTGGATCAGCCGGGGCTGGACCCCGGCACTCCTCTGTCCATGGGGTTTTCCAGGCAAGAATACTGGAGTGGGTTGCCATTTTCTACTCCAGGGGATCTTATGGACCCAGAAAACAGAGCTACTTCTCTTGTGTCTCCTGTATTGGCAGGTGGGTTCTTTACCACTGTGCCACCAGGAAAGCCCCTGAACTCCATTACCTAACTTCATATCTGAACAAACTCCCTCCCCATCTCCAGCCATGTGGCTCCAGCTCAACTTAGCTCTTTATTGTTCCATGAATTCACCAAGCCTGATCCTGCTTCAGAGTTGTTATGGAGGAAGAAATTTTCTTCTACCCTTATAAGTTCTCTGGCTCATCTAAGAATTAAACTGACATAGGCAGATTAACAGGAGAAAATCAAACAAAAATTTAGTACTGCGTATATATGGGAGAATCACAGGAAAACTGAGTAACTCGTCAGTATGGCCAAAACCTTCATCTTTTTTTTTTCCCTCCAAAACCTTCATCTTAAAAATCTTCTTCAACGAAAGACAAAAGAGCATGTTGGGGGCAATTGTTTGGGAATTCAAAAACAGGAAGGCAATTCACATGGAGATGGAAAAGCAGAAGTCTGGTAAATAGAGACAGTGTGACAGAAGAATGTTCACAGACTCTGCTGGGTTCCTCCATATCTGTACACCTGTTTCGTAGCATGGTTATCCATGGTGATAGCTCCCTTTCTAGAACAGGTCATTGACCTAAATCCTTTTAGGATGTTAGGAGAAAGTTCCAAGGTTCTTCTTGAGTCTCTAGGGCTTTAAAAATAATCAGCCCTAAATTAATTCCCATGTCAGAGAGACATATTTTGGGATGACATATTTTGCTCCTCTCTAGGGTCTTGGAACCAATCACCAGTTCTGTCTCTAATTCTCCTTTTTATATACCTGTACTAACTGACTCACATGCATCAATATTCTACATAAAGGGTCATCAGATTATGAGCCAAATTGATAAAGACAGACCATAGAATGGGGGTTCCCAGGGGCTAAGAGGTAATAGAAATAAAAAAAATTTAGTCAGAGGGTATAAACTTCCAGTTATAAAATGGATAATTCTGGAAGATCTAATATACAGCATTGTGATAAGAGTTAACAGTACTGTATTATATACTTAAAAGTTGGTAAGCGGATAGCTGTTTTTTATGGTTGTACATTAGCTCTCCAGAATGTATTCATCTTACATAACAAACTTTCTTCCCTTTTTCTTGACCAACATTCTATTCCCACCTCCACCCACCCCCTAGCTACTACCACTCTACTCTTTACTTCTATGAGTTTGACTATTCTAATTAGACTCTGATTGCTTTACAATGGTGTTCTAGTTTCAGTTGTACAATATGAATCAGCTATATGTGTACATATATTCTCTTCCTCTGAAGCTTCCCTCCCACCCAAGATAATAGATTTTAAATATTATCACCACACCAAAATAATAATAATTATGTGAGATGATGGATATGTTAACTAACCCTTATAGGGGAGGAGAAATAGTTTTTCCTTTACCCTTCTGGATTCTTGGCTGAGACACAATATATATGTGCATCAAAAAAGATTAACGAGAGAAAAACACATACAAATTTTGTAACATGTGTATCTCCTGTTTACATGGGAAATATTCAAGAAAATCAAGTAAATCTCCCAAAGGACCCAAGCGTTAGTTGCTCAGTCATGTCCAACTCTTTGTGACCCCATGCACTATAGCCTGCCAGGCTTCTCTGTCCATGGAATTCTCCAAGCAAGAATTCTGGAATGGGTAGCCATGCCCTTCTCCAGGGGATCTTCCTGACCCAGGAGTTGAACCTGATCCCCTGCATTGCAAACAGATCTTTCACCATGTGAGCTACCCAGCCACCAACTTAAATACCATCCCCATCTAAATACCAATGAAAGATGTAGGGGTTGGGGAAAGGCCAGTAATGGAAAGTTACCAGGAAAAGCAGAGTAAACAAACATATGGTTGTTATATAGATTTATGTCTTTTCTCCATTCATAAGAGTTTCTAGAGATTTTTGAGTTCATCCTCCTCTTCCTGGTATATAGAGACAGTCTTAAAAATGAAGATTTCCCTTATTAAAATAAATGTCTCTTAGAACTTCTACAGGGTTCTCAGAGCTTCTCTAGTATCTGCTGTTTCTCAAAAAATAATCAGCCCAAGATAAACCTTATGCCAAAGAGGCATATTTGAAAGTGGCATATTCCCCACATTGTTCACCTTACTGTGGTAATCCTTTCTCAATGCATACATATATTGAAACATCACACTGTATACCTTAAATAAGTTTATATGTCAAATATATCTCAATAAAGCTGGAAACAGTTTTGAAATTCCCTGTTCCAAGTCTCTGTTACCTTCCTCTATTTTTTTTTATAAACTGATTTATCAAAACATTCCACTGCTGATGTGAAATTCTTCTTAAACTTTTAGCTTGTTCTTGCCTTTACTGACATGCTAGACACTTTTTTTCCCCCTTATATTCTAAATTTTGCTCAGTCTAAACACAGGGATACTGTTTCATAATAGTGTTAAGATCTAAAATAACTCAATTCAAATTCTAATTTTTAATTTTACAAATCTGTTTAAGTACCAACTATGAGCATCAGTTTTCCATCTCAGAACAATGGAAGGCAATAATAACATGGTATCCTATGGTATTCAGAACATAGTACATTCAAAAATAAGAACTTACTTTTATTAAATGCTTAGTTATTCACCACATATAAAAGCAAGAGAAGCTTATTTATGTGGTCAGAATTCTCAGGACTTTTTTTAAAGCTCCTGATTTAGCTTAAGTTTATCCAACTAAGTTATTCACTCTTTCTATAAACCTATGAATAGATTATTATCTCAAGACCTGGTACACTATTGGATCTCTCGAAATGTAAAGCAAGGACATCAGGACTTTTCTTTAAAGTTTAAATGAGGCATTTGAAACTAGTAGTATATCAAGGTAACAAAAGAAGGGGAAACAAACCTTTCTGCAAAAGTGATTTTACTTTAAAATGGTCTGCATTCTCATTATTGTTTGCAGGCAAGACTGAAAGTCATGCAGAGGACACAGCTACTGAGGAGACCACCAGGGATGCCTCCAAGTTTGGAAAGTTAATAATCAGAAGCTTAAAAATGCATCTGAATGAACTCTCCCTTTGCTTTCAAAACAGCCACAGACAATGCCAGAGTTTCAGACTCAAAAATGGAATGGCAGAAAGTTAAATTTTTTTCTTTTCCTAAGGCTGGTACATTTATTTTCTTCCTGCTATTGATATTTAAGTGCTGTTATTTTTGTTGTTTTATCTTTATTATTATATTAAAAATCACCAGGAAAGAAGTCCAGAAAGAAAAAGACGGTGTGGGAGAAAGTTAACAGTGAAAAATTCTTTTAAATGGTTCCCCCATCTTGAGCCTGAAGTTTCTAGAATATTTTAAAAATTCTTTACTCAAGGACATCTAGCTGAAAACTCTGTGGAAATATTTCTTGAAAAATTTTAAGTAAGTGCTTCTTAATAAAATCCTAACTGCAGAATATATGTCAAATTGTGACCATTCCCAAATCTTCTTTGGGAATTCCCTGGTTGTCCAGTGGTTAGAACACTGCACTTCCACTACCTGAGGCCTGAGTTCCATCCCTGAGTGATGAACTAAGATCCTGCAAGCTGCTCAGCGTGGTCAAAAAAGAAAAGAAAAGAAAATTTCCTTCTCACACAGCCCTTCTAGATAATCATTCAGTCCTTGACTTCAGTATTTTTGTGAAAGTGAAAGTCACTCAGTCGTGTCCAGCTTTTTGTGACCCCATGGACTATACAGTCCATGGAATTCTCCAGGCAAGAATACTGGAATGGCTAGCCATTCCCTTCTCCAGGGGATCTTCTCAACCCAGAGATCAAACCCAGGTCTCCCACACTGCAGGCAGACTCTTTACCAGCTGGGCCAACAGGGAAGCCCAAGAATATTGCTGTGGGTAGCTTATCCCTTCTCCAGCAGATTTCCCCAACCCAGGAATCAAACTGGGGTCTCCTACATTGCAGGCAGATTCTTTACCAGCTGAGCTATCCAGTAGTTAATTCCTTAAAAGCCCTCTTTATTATTTTTAGAGAGTCCCATGCATTAGAAAATAAATTCTTATATTGAACATACATCAGATGCCAAGTAAATTCACTCATCTATTTTTGGTTTCACACACTTTCAGCAATGGGGTTAGATGCTAGGAGTGTAAAAATAAAAGAAAAAAGAAGGTACCTACCCTATCTTCAATGAGCCCACAATTTACTGGGGACGACAGATGAACAGACATGAATCAATAATAGAATCTGATTAAGAAGCTAAAAAAAAAAAAAAAAAAAGATTTTCTTAGCTGAATTAGAGGTGAAGAGGTAGGATAGATGAATTTTCACCTAGAGTATAGACCTATTTTAAAATTCGTATTTAAGTAAACATTAAAACTCAAAGAACTTTATCCCCTAATACACCATATCATTGCCATCATCATCATCATTTGGGGGGAAAATTTACCAGCAAAAAGAGATGAGAGAGGATGAGAGAGAAAGAGAGAGAGAGAATGCATGAGAGAAAGAATCTCAAGATAATCTCATAGGATAATCTTCAACAACTGGTACCAGGGAAAATTAAAAAAAAAAAAAAAAAATTGGACCTAAGTAGAGAGTTTAGATATTACCCAAAAGGCAAAGTGGTGAGTAATTCTCACTAATTAATAGGCAGTCTTATCTTCTTGTTTCTCCTTCTAACCTAGAAGTCATAGAAACCACCACTAGGGAAAAAAAAAAAAGAAGTAAAATGAGGAGAGTGAACACACTGAAGAGGGAAATGACCAAAACAGATGAGAATTGAAAATCTTTAACCTCATATATTAAAGTTGATTTAGGGTATAATACTCCTGTGTCGAACATTCTCACAAATGCATAGAACTCAGGCATTTTAATAAAGCCTGTACTTTGCCCTTATCTCCCTTATCTTCCCAAAACCAGCTGCCCACTATCATCCCATCTATTTAACTAAGGTACAGAAGAGTTGATAAAACACAGAAAAGCACTCATGAGCTGCTCATTAAAAAAAAAAAAAAAAAAACTGTTCTCAGATACAGTTTGGGTCACTTGGCTCTCTGTCTATTCTATCAAAGTGGACAGTCTACAGAGTCATTGTAGAGTAGTTAAGCTGAAAATAAACTAAATGGCACATTTATAACCAAAATTTAAAATATGCTGGTCATGGGGAGTGAGTGGAGATATGTGCCACCTAGTAAGAGTGAAAGAGCGCAACCCAGGATAACACCTACTCACAACTTCTAAAACTTGCTCCATATTATAGAACAACTTATAAAAACTTGTATTCAAAAACAATGTTGCAATAACCAAATAAAAAAGAGAAGTTGCAAAAAACACACTAGAGACCAAATGTTTTCATTATGCAACTAGTAAATTGTAACATAGGCAAAGAACGGAATATAGATGCTAATCCTAAATTACTGACACTGGGATAATTATAGTGAATACAGATGAAAACAGCAGAGCAAAACAATTAGAGATGTGTTAATGAATTTGGAAGGCATTGTGATTCCACACACTACAGTTGGTGTGCCTGAAGTAAAATACCTACATACAGGATTTATCATCATATAATGCAAGATATATGGCTGAAAAAAAAAAAAAAGATGAATACACAGAGTAAAAGAACTCCTATTGTTTTGGGATACCAGTTTTATGACTGACACATATTCTAGATAAAATGTCTAAATTGAGAATAAAATAATTCCTCAAGAATTTAGACACACAAAAACAAATCACCTATAGGAAAGAAAAATTATACTGATCCCAGTATCATCTACAGCTATACTCACTTCTAGAAAGATAATGAGTGTCATATCAACAGAACATAGCTAGATTTTTGAAAGGAAGAAGAGTGGTGTTCAAGAATATTAAACTTAGCTAAAATACCTTTTAACTAAAATCTTCCTGTGGTATCCTTGGGGGATGGGCTCCAAGACCCTTGCTGATGCCAAAAATTGGAGGATAAGCAAATTTCTTTCAGGTTTGTTTTATTGCACTTTTTTGTGCCTTGCAAATACTGTGGGGTTTGTTTGTTCTTAAGAAACTGGAGGTTTGTGACAGCCCTGTATCAAGCGAGACTGTCAGCACTGTTTTTCCCACAGCATTTGCTCATCTCATGTCTCTGTCACATTTTGGTAATTCTCACAATTCCTCAAACTTTTTCCTTCTTATTATGCTTGTTATGGTGATCTATCATCAGTAATCTTTGATGTTATTGTTGTAATTGTTTGGGAAGCTTTTAGTAATAAAGTTTCCTAATTAAAATATATACTTTTTAAAGTCATGATGCCATCACACATGTAATAGCCAATAATGTAGTACAAACATAACTTTTATATGCACTGGGAAACCAAAACATTCTGTGGCTCACTTTATCATGATATTTACTTTATTGTGGTGGTCTGGAACAAAATCTGCAATATCTTTGATATATGCCTATATAATAAAATGGTATAGTATTTGCATATAACCTATACATATTTTTGCATACACTTTAAATCATCTCTAGATTACTTGTGATACCCAATGCAAAGTAAATGCTAGTAAAAACAGCAAAGACAAGTTCTGCTTTTTGGAACTTTGTGGAATTGTAATATTTTCAATCCATGATTGGTCAAATCTGTGTGCATGGAACCTGTGGATGCAGAGGGACAACTGTTTACAGGCAATAGCAGACACCTCAATCACTGAAGAGCAGAATCAGCACAGACTCTATGAGATCACTGAAAAAAAATCACTTGACAGATTCCCACCAATTAAAAGGAGAATCAAAATCAACAACCCAAGAATGAACCATCCACAATAAAAAACCAGTGGCAAATATAAAGTCCACTTAAGTATAATGATAATACTAAAATAAAAACTACTGAATCATGGATATATAAATTATGACTATAAAAAGTTAAAAGGCAAATGTATTTTTTTAATGGCTGAGTAATATTCCATTGTGTATATGTACCACCGCTTTCTTATCCATTCATCTGCTGATGGACATCTAGGTTGCTTCCATGTCCTGCCTATTATAAACAGTGCTGCGATGAACATTGGGGTACATGTGTCTCTTTCCCTTCTGGTTTCCTCAGTGTGTATGCCCAGCAGTGGGATTGCTGGATCATAAGGCAGTTCTATTTCCAGTTTTTGAAGGAATCTCCACACTGTTCTCCATAGTGGCTGTACTAGTTTGCATTCCCACCAACAGTGTAAGAGGGTTCCCTTTTCTCCACACCCTCTCCAGCATTTATTATTTGTAGACTTTTGGATTGCAGCCATTCTGACTGGTGTGAAATGGTACCTCATAGTGGTTTTGATTTGCATTTCTCTGATAATGAGTGATGTTGAGCATCTTTTCATGTGTTTGTTAGCCATCTGTATGTCTTCTTTGGAGAAATGTCTATTTAGTTCTTTGGCCCATTTTTTGATTGGGTCGTTTATTTTTCTGGAGTTGAGCTGTAGGAGTTGCTTGTATATTTTTGAGATTAGTTGTTTGTCGGTTGTTTCATTTGCTATTATTTTCTCCCATTCTGAAGGCTGTCTTTTCACCTTGCTAATAGTTTCCTTTGATGTGCAGAAGCTTTTAAGGTTAATTAGGTCCCATTTGTTTATTTTTGCTTTTATTTCCAATATTCTGGGAGGTGGGTCATAGAGGATCCTGCTGTAATGTATGTCGGAGAGTGTTTTGCCTATGTTCTCCTCTAGGAGTTTTATAGTTTCTGGTCTTCTGTTTAGATCTTTAATCCATTTTGAGTTTATTTTTGTGTATGGTGTTAGAAAGTGGTCTAGTTTCATTCTTTTACAAGTGGTTGACCAGATATCCCAGCACCACTTGTTAAAGAGATTGTCTTTATTCCATTGTATATTCTTGCCAAAAGAATACATTTGAACCAGTTCTAATGAGGTGGATGAAACTGGAGCCTATTATACAGAGTGAAGTAAGCCAGAAGGAAAAACATAAATACAGTATACTAACGCATATATATGGAATTTAGAAAGATGGTAACAATAACCCGGTGTACGAGACAGCAAAAGAGACACTGATGTATAGAACATTCTTATGGACTCTGTGGGAGAGGGAAAGGGTGGGAAGATTTGGGAGAATGGCATTGAAACATGTAAAATATCATGTAAGAAACGATTTGCCAGTCCAGGTTCGATGCACGATACTGGATGCTTGGGGTTGGTGCACTGGGACGACCCAGAGGGATGGTATGGGGAGGGAGGAGGGAGGAGGGTTCAGGATGGGGAACACGTGCAAAAAAAAAAAAAAAGTTAAAAGGCAGACTATTATTTTTATATTTTTCAGGTTTGTAAATGCACAAATACACATACACACAAATTGGAGAGTAGGTAGAGGAAAGAGTTCTTGTATCCTCATCTTTCAAAACAGCTATAGTTCTGGCTAAAATTAAAATACATCATTAAAAACAAGCACTATCTTTCTTCTCTCCCTTTTCTTTCCCTCTTTCCTCTCTTCCTTCCACTCTTACATACGCAAGAAAGATACTTGAAATTATGGATACCTAAATAATGGTCTTTTATTAAGGACGGCAGAGACATTACTCTGCCAACAGAAGTCCTTATAGTCAAGCCTATGGTCTTCTCAGTGGTCACGTATAGTTGTGAGAGCTAGAAGAAGGCAGGACACCAAAGAATTGATGCCTTTAAACTGTGGTGCTGAAGGAGGCTCCTGAAAGTCCATTGGACAGCAAGGAGTTCAAACCAATCTTGAGGGAGATCAACCCTGAATATTCACTGAAAGGACTGATGCTGAAGCTGAAGCTGAACCTCCAGTATCTTCATCATCTGATGAGCACAGAAAACTCATTGGAAAATCCTGATACTGGGAAAGATTGAGGGCAGAAGAAGAGGGCGTCAGAGGATGAGATGGCTGGATGGCATCACCCATGCAATGAACAAGAACTTGGGCAAACTCTGGGAGATGGTGAGGGGCAGGGTGGCCAGGTGTGCTGCAGTCCATGGGGTCACAAAGAGTCGGACACGACTGGCCACTGAACAACAACAACAGTGTATAATGGTAAGATATGGTGTACTTTTTAAAATTTGGGGGGCAGTTTTCTTTATTACTTTAATTTTTCCCTATATTCATTTTTCATTTTATAAAAGTAAGTAGAAATAGAAATAGTATTCCCTTAAAAGTGTCATTTGCAATAGCAACAACAAAGAAAGCATATATGCAAATATATTAACAGTTTTTAATCCTGAGTGGTAGAAATACAGCTGCTGATTTCTTTTCTGAAATGTTTTTCATTTTTAAATACACAAGATTTGGTATAAAGCAGTTTAAGCATTTTAAGCTTATAATGAGCTCTTTATCCAAGTAAATTGGTAAATGACTTGAGACTCAGGTAGACGTAAAATTAGATTTAAACACTCCTTTTAGTGCTTACTGCATGTACAACCTTATTCAGGCTACTTAAGTTCTCACAAGTTCATTTTCTTCATCAACAATAGAGAGGTTATGATATGGTGCCAATGACTTTGATAAGAGGGCAAATAACATTAAAAACAAGACTAGTCTAGTACCTGTCACATGGTAAGCCTACCACAAGTGATTTCCTTTCTCTTATGCTCCTTTTTCCTTTTATAGTAAATTCATAGTGCCCAAATTGCATATTTATGTACCCTTAAATATTACACATACATAATCTCTGTGCAGCAACTATACAAAAATGTCTATATAAAACTATACAAAAATGATATTGTTAAAATGACCCTTATCAAACTCAAGGTCTAAAACTAAAATTAATTGCATTTCCTCCCCAAAGTCACACTGTTTGTAGCAGGAAGAGCTACATACTTTAAAAAATAAATATACAGAGAACACAAGAATGAACCTTAAACAAGAGGAACTCTATGGCATTTGTAGAAATAAGAATTAATATATCCTATCTCATCTTCCCCTTCTCTCCATCCCCAATACAAAATTCACTCATGTTTGTCGCTAGTAAATAGTTAAAAGAGAGTGAAGAAACACTAACTGATAAATTAAAATTATAAAGTTCAAACTTGCTTTGGCAAGGTGGACCTTTAATCTATCAGGATATATGGTACCCTGGTTGGGAGTGTAGAACCTTACCACTGGATTCAGATCCTTACTCTCTTACTAACTGTTTGACCTTGAGAAATAGATTTTAAAATCTCAGGTTTTGGTTTCTTGATGGGATAAAACTACAGTTCACTTAGAGGGTCATTTTGAAAAATGTGTGCCATGAAACAGTGGTTGGTACACAGCATAGAATGTTAACTATTGCTTTGGTCTTGTGGAAAAACTTGGATTTTGAAATCAGATGACTTATATTCATGATATAGTTCTGCAAGTTGACTGGTTGTTGCCAATTTATTTAAACTCACTGAGCCTGTTTCTTATTTCTTAAAGGCATTAATATTTCCAAATATTACTGACTCCCTGTGAAGACAAAGCTAATTTACATAGACAAAATACTTGCTATCCTGTACCCATAATAGGTACTTCAGAATATTATACAATTGATTCCATTCACTCATTTAACAAACATTTATTTAGCACCCAGTGAAAGACAGGGCTTACCAGGTGAAGCTAGTAGTAAAGAAACACTAACTGTTAAGTTAAAATTATAAAGTTCAAACTTGCTTTGGCAAGGTATACCTTGAACCAGCCTGCCAATGCAGGAGACATAAGAGATGCTGGTTTCATCCTTGGGTCAGGAAGATCCCCTGGAGAAGGAAATGGCAACCCACTGCAGTATTCTTGCCTGGAGAATCCCATGGACAGAGAAGCCTATAGAAGACTATAGTCTATAGGGTCACAAAGAGTCAGACATGACTGAAGTGACTTAGGACTCATGGACAAAGGCCAGGGAAGCCTGGAGTGCTGCAGTCCATGGGATCTCAAAGAGCTGGCCATGACTTAGTGACTGAACAACAATCTATAAGGTAAGGTGAACAAAAACATACACTGTTTGACTATGACAAAAGGGATTCAAACGTTCATTAGTGTAATCACTTAATTTATACTATTTGCAAACAGAGATAATTACTTTGAAAGAAAGAAGCCTGACTTGAAATCGGAGGACCAGGCAAGACACCCCTTAGGAATGTACATCTCCCTTCTGTCTTTGAACCAGTTTTCTCATCTGGAAATCAAGTGACTGTCATATAAAAGGCATTTTAAAATGTCAGAGGCAGAATTGGGAATAGAGCTTAAGTTTCCTGATTCACAGCCTTCAGCTCTTTCATAATCCAGTTAAGCAGTTCCTAGGCTTCTGTTCCTTTCTGCGAAACAAGGAGGATGGGGGGAAGAGAGGTGGGGAGAAGCCAGTGATCTCTGTAGCAGCTTAGAGTCTATGAATCTTTGAACTTATCACTGTTACAAAGTGAAGTTTGTAAGGAAACCCCACGAGAGGAATTTACTTATTTTATCCCAAGGCATCTTTGGTCTGAACACACATATGCCACCATATGGGATACATTTAGAACATTCATTAGGAGAAGAATAATTAGTCTCCCATCGTACACCAAAGAGAATAGGCCCAGAGGATAAATACTTTAGAAACTGAAATAAGAGACTTTTAAAATAAATCTGCCAAAGACAAATTGAGGAGAAATAAACTGGAGCTCATTTGAAGAAAACCAAATGAAATGAACAATTAATTCACCTGTAAAGCTGCATAGGCACTTGAGTATTAGGGGAAGAGATTGCATTTAATCTCATATGGGTGGGAAGAAAGAATACAATCACACATATTAACAGAAGTACCCAAAGAGGATTTCTGCTTTATTACAACAAGGAAAAGAAATGCAGATTTAAAGAACTTAGACCCCTGCAAATGGTGATTCATTCTTAACTCCAATGAGCTTAATTTTGTCATTAAGCACCAGATGCATATAAAAAGCTACAGGGGACTTGCATATTTGGCGAGAGTTGTAGGGAACTGTACAATAAGGAGAGAAAAGTGAGAATGAATGGGAACACACAAGAAAAGCTGTTGGAAAAGGAAAAAAAAAAAAAGGTGTTGAGATGCCAAAACACTAGAGGATAGAATACTCATTCATTAATTCGGCAAGTTCCTTTTATTCTAACTTCTAAAGAGATCTGGCCACAGCACACTTCTCAGCACTCCAGTGCAACTGAGCATTGTCTCTGGTCCACACACAGATTCTAGTTTCTTTTCTTCCACTTCTCCCACCAAAGAAAGTATACTTTACAGACAGAAATCTTTTAAAACATGAACAAATAATATCAACTCCATTGTTCAAAACTCATCAGTCTCCCTTCACACTTTAATAAAAAGTCTTTTCTACTCTGTAAAGCTGTCAAAAACCTGGAGCTCACCACCTGTCTGACCTCAATTTCCTCCTCATTTTCCCTCACTGGTTGCTGTGCTCCACATATACTTTTGTTTCTAAATGTTACATCTGCTCCTACTCTAGGAGTTTGTCACTAGCTTTTCCCTGTTCCTAAAATACATTTTCCCTCATACCCCTAGTTAATCATTTTCTTTTAAGTCACTCTTAGAAAAATACCCCATCATCCTTCTTTCTCTTACATTACTATGATTTATTTTTATTATGGCCTGTATCACTACTTATAATTATTTCTATATGCATTTTTTTCTCTCTGCTCCACTACAATGTAAACCCCGTAAGGCCAGATTCTGGTTTTCCTGGTTTACAGCAAAATTCCCTACCACCTAGAATATTCCATAAGACAGGATACGACCTAGATAAATGTTTTTTAATGATTACTGTTTTCATTATCAACTTAACAAATACTAATAGTTACAACAAATTTAGTATGTGCCACATCCTATAGCAGGTTTTGTGGTGCAATGATGTGAGCAAAGAGAGTTTCCTTCATGGGGTTTTTAGTCTAGTATGTGAGGTAGATCATAGCCTATTATTATACCAATTTTCAACAATATGGCTGTGGTGAGGACAGGGAAGGAAAGGTCTAAGAATGTTAGAAGTCCAAGAAATCTTAAGGAAAGAATGTTTTAGCAGAGACCGAAAGGATAAATATGAATTGAACTGATAAAGTTAATTGAAGGGACACGGAGCATCCCAGGCAGAGAAAAGTGTGAAAAAAAGAACAGGGAAGACAAAAAGATCTGGATGACCAGTGTGGACAAAACACAGACAGCAGGGGAAAAACAAGGTGCCCCAGAGTGATCTGGTTATCTATGGCAGTGTGACAAATCACCATGAAGCTTAGTAGCTTAAAATAATAATAATATTTATTTTTATGATGAATTTACAACTTGGGCAGGGTTCAGTAAGGAGTGACACTGAAGCTGAAGCTCCAGCACTTTGGTCATCTGATGTGAACGGCCAACTCATTGGAAAAGTCCCTGATGCTGGGAAAGATCAAGAGCGGAAAGAGAAGAGGGTGTCAGAGGATGAGATGACTGGATGGCATCACCCAGGCAATGGACATGAACTTGGGCAAACTTTTGGAGATGGCAAGGGACAGGGAGGCTTGGCATGCCACAGTCCATGGGGTTGCAAAGAGTCAGACACGACTGGGTGACTGAGCAACAACGGTAAGTACAGTTTCTCTGTTCCCTCCATGTAGCTGGAGTAGGGGTGGCTTAGAGGTGTGAATGAATCCATATCTAACTAGCATCTCTGGCTGTCAGCTAAGAGGTCAGCTAGGGCATTGACTGGAACTCATTCCTGTGGCTTTTCCACAGTGTTACTTAGCTTCCCCTTAGCATGATGACTGAGTTTTGAGAGTGAGCACTCAAGAGGACAAACTGAAAGTGCCTGACACTTTTTAAAAATATTTTTATTTTTTTCTTAAATTTATTTTGGCTGCAGTGTATAGCATGTGAGGTTTTTAGTTCCCGGACTAGGGATAGAACCTGTGCCCTCTGCATTGGAAGGTGCAGTCTTAACCACTGGATGCCAGGGATATCCCTTTTGCTTGGCAATTTTTATGACCCAGGATTGCTTTGACATTGGTCAGTTGATCAGTCTGGTCACAAAGGTTGCCCAGGTTCAAGGAAATGATGCATATGTTACATGGCTCAACGAGAGTGTAAATATCCTATGATAACAATGCCTTCTGATGTGTGGTATGTTTTGGTAGTCATCTTTGAAAACATATCTTCTGCTACCATAAGGCTGTGTACAGAGACAGAGTTGGGCTAGACAGATCCTGGAAGTCAGCGTGAAGTCTTGTCTTTATCTGTAAAGAAGAGAAGTGTCAGATTCATGCTTTGAAATGACTACATTAGATACTGGGTAAAAACAGAAAGAAGCAGACAATTTAAAGAGATATTTATTTTGAAGATACAGTCATTCAGGCTTCATGACTGATTATGAAGATGACAGAGTAAAAGGGATAAAAGTAAATTACTTGTCTATCTCCGAGTCATGATATCTAGATATGATTAGGTTACATGAGACACCTTGGATTTCTCAATCATTTTGTAACCTCCTCTATGGGGAGGAAGGCATGGCAACGCATTCCAGTATTCATGGAGAACCCCCATGGACAGAGGAGCCTGGCGGGCTACAGTCCATGAGGCTGCAAAAAGCCGGACAGGATTAAAACAACTTAGCACAGGATCCTGTGAGCCTTCCTGGGACAGGCTTTCCCATATATCCTCTGCTGTAGCTCCTCTCCCAAGTACCTAGATAACACTATTTGATGTACATTTCCTGAGTTGTTTTACAGATGCAAAAGCCCTCCACCAAAATGGAGAATGTTAACTACTTGATGACCATAAGCACAGAGCCCCAGGCTTCCTGGAGCCTAAGGACTAACCCCTGAGACCCCACCCTATTACCTCACCATCAGCCAATCAGAGAACTGTACACAAGATGATCTTACCCTGGGAAACTGCTCTCCCTTACCTGGCTTTTAAAAATACTTTACCAAAACCCTTGGAGCTTGTGGCTTTTCAGGACATGAGCTTCCTGTCTCCTTGCATGGCCCTGCAATAAACCTTTCTCTGCTCCAAACTCCCGATGTTTTGGTGTGTTTGACTTCACTATGCATCGGACACACAAACTTGTGCTAACAATTTTAGTGCAAAAGACAACATTCTCTCTGTTCACTCATTTGTCTGCTTAGTTTTTCAAAAAGTTTTAAGACTGCCAAGCATGAGCAAGTTATGTACCAGGAATTAGAGATTATAATTTCAGGGCAGGTGACCTTGAGACATTCAAAGTCAAGTGAGGGGGCATATACTTCTGTGTTCTTTAGGACATGTAGCCCAGACACTAAAGCATGTGCATACACCACAATTGCCACGGAGAAATACCTTTTTCAGAAGCCATGGTAATCAGTGTTTACACCGGAGCTAAGTTCACTTCATGGGAAATAGATGGGGAAACAGTGGAAACAGTGGCAGACTTTATTTTGGCGGGCTCCAAAATTACTGCAGATGGTGACTCTAGCCATGAAATTAAAAGACGCTTACTCCTTGGAAGGAAAGTTATGACCAACCTAGATAGCATATTCAAAAGCAGAGACATTACTTTGCCAACAAAGGTCCGTCTAGTCAAGGCTATGGTTTTTCTAGTGTTCAAGTATGGATGTGAGAGTTGGACTGTGAAGAAAGCTGAGTGCCAAAGAATTGATGCTTTTGAACTGTGGTGTTGGAGAAGACTCTTGAGAGTCCCCTGGACTGCAAGGAGATCCAACCAGTCCATCCTAAAGGAGACCAGTCTTGGATGTTCATTGGAAGGACTAATGCTAAAGCTGAAACTCCAATACTTTGGCCACCTCATGCTAAGAGTTGACTCATTGGAAAAACCCTGGTGCTGGGAGGGATTGGGGGCAGGAGAAGAAGGAGACAATAGAGGATGAGATGGCTGGATGGCATCACTGACTCGATAGACATGAGTTTGACTAGACTTTGGGAGTTGGTGATGGACAGGGAGGCCTGGCATGCTGCGATTCATGGGGTCGCAAAGAGTCAGACATGACTGAGCGACTGAACTGAACTGAACTGAAGTTTTGAAGGATCAGAACATATCAGATGAGTAGTGGCAAAGAGAAGTGAGGGTGAGGGACGAAACAGAGAGAACAATGCTTACAAATGCACAGAAACACCAACAGCACTTGGCAAAATGATGTTCCGAATTTTTATCTCCAACAGTGTGTGTAGATGAATCTGGAGCTTTTGACATGGTCCACACCTAGAAGAGTTACATGAACTCACTAAGTTATTCAGCGTTTCTGGCTCACTTCAGTTTTGACTCAAAGTTTTCAAGAAAGATGATGATATTATCCGATGTGTTTTCAAAGATTTCTTTGTTCTCCTATTTTCTTCAGTGCTATAATTTCAGATGCAGGGAAACCATACAGAATATCCTTGAACTAGTCTAGGTATGAATCAGTTAAGATTTGAACTTTAGCTAGAACATCGAGGTGAGTGAAAAGTGAGTCAAGTCAAGAGGAATTGAGGAGGCTCATTTTCCAGAGGACTCTCCAAGAAAAGTTGATCATTAAAATGACACGAGGGGATATTTTCGTCTTGTTTTCCTTCTTTCAATATTGAGTTTTAGCTTTTCCCCGAGAAATACTGAGTCAGTAAATGAGTTGTATATGACGATGGATCTCTATTTTTAAGCTTCTTTTTATCAGAAAGATTTAAAACCTTTTAATAATACTGAATACCTTAATAGTACTTAAAACTAGCTAGGAATTAGTCTAAAAATTTTCTGCATATTATTTCTTTAAACTTCATAAAATTCATACTGGTTCAATTGTTATTATTATCTTTGATTTATAAGTGAGAAAACTGATGCTAAGAGGTCAAGTAACCTACTGAAGGAAACTTGGCCAGAAAGTGGTAGACCAAAAATTTAAGCCCAGTCAGACTGGCTTTAGAAGTTGTTATGCATTTGATCCCAACAGGACAGAGACTAGCATAAGGCAGATGAAGCATTCACCATAGGTACAACATTTCAAGAGATGTCAAAAATCTTAGTAATAAGATTTAATCAAGATTAATATAATATCTAAAAATTTTAATTTTTTTGCAAAATTAAATTTTGTAAACTTTTACCTTTTTATAAAAATGTAAAAATGCATTTATTGTTCTTTTTCAGTTGCTAAGTTGTATGACTCTTTGTGACCCCATGAACTGCAGAACACCAGGCTTCCCTGTCCTTCACTATCTCCAAGAGTTTGCTCAAAGTCATATCCATTGAGTCAATGATGCCATCTAATCATCTTATCCTCTGTCACCTCCTTTTCTTCCTGTCCTCAATCTTTCCTAGCATCAGGGTCTGTTCCAATGAGTTGGCTCTTCACATCAGGTGGCCAAGTATTGGAGTTTCAGCTTCAGCATCAGACCTTCCAATAAGTATTCAGGGTTGATGTCCTTGATGATGATCCATTATGCACAGGGTATCAAAAATTTTAATAAAGAGAGGAGCAATGTGTTATACTATTTTTTTCTCCTACACAAATAGAAACCACTAAGATAGTACCTCCAGATTAAAAAAAAAAAAAAAAAAAAAAGCATGTTTTGGAGCAGAATTCAGATGTTCCATTTGGGGAATTTGATTTCAGAGGCTATCTATATTTGATTGGAAATACCTAGTTTATCTAGTTGAGGCTGTGGAACCAGAAGAAGCTAGAAAGTGAGAAAACGTAGAGTGAAAAACAGAGTCCAGCATAAAGTCAAGAAGAATACTTAGAGATTGAACCAATATCCCAGACAGAGTGATCCATGATATCAAAAATATTGTCCGTATGAAGAGGGATGAAATCATGCCATTTGTAGAAACGTGAATGGACCTAGAGACTATCACACTGAATAAGGTAAGTCAGAAAGAGAAAAGCAAATATTGTATATTAACACACATATGTGTAATCTAGAAAAATGGTATAGATGAACTTATTTGCAAAACAGAAATATAGACACAGGTGTAGAGAGCAAACATGGATTCCAAAAGTGGGACGGGGAGGGATGAATTGAGAGACTGGGATTGACATACACACAGTATTGATAATATGCATACAATAGATGAGAATGAGAACTTACTATATAGCACAGGGAACTCAACTCAATGCTCTCGCATGACCTAAGTGGGAAGGAAACCCCAAAAAGAGGGGATATATGTATACATGTGTGGCTGATTCACTTTGCTGTACAGCAGAAAAAAATATAACATTGTAAGTCAATTACAGTCCAACAACAACAACAATAAAAAGAACTGGGACAACAGAAAAAGCAGTGAAAGAGCATACACATTTTCACAAAATAGATATTTCTCTCCCGTGATTGTATTACTAACATTTTATAAGCTATCAGACCATAACTAATCTCAGAAACTCAAGTACCTCTTTAGTGGAATGAGCAATGATTATAATAGGCATCATTATTAATTTAAAATAATAATCTGTATCATTGCATTGTACTTAAAGAATAGTTAGATTGCTGGTTTTAGAATTACTCTGCTAATACAAAATTATATTTGGATATTTACATGGGTATTGGAACCAAACAAATGTGGGTTAGAATTCACACCTTTGCTGTGTAATAGCTATGCTAGTTTCAGGAAGTAATTTAACTTCTCTCAGACACTGTTTCTCCATCCATATACTGAGAAATTTAATTGTGATGACTAGAGAGTAATATATTAGAAATGTCCACTCTGTATTATATAGTCTAATTCCCCACCAATGAAAGAATAAAAACCAGAAAGATATCTGCAGTGCTTTACTTTCTTCCAGGAAGAAATGTAGTTGATTTACCAACCTTCCTTTCACCACCACCATCTAAGATCTGGGCCACTTTCTTACTGATATTGACTTTAAAGCATTCCCCACTTGATTTGGAGAAGAAAATGTAAGAAACAGAACTAAGGAATGGATCTGGTAATTTTAGGAATCACTATTTATTTGCACTCATGTGTAAATATAATTAAGTTTATTTGCTGCCAGCAATGGAGACTATTGACTCACTAGTGAGAAATACAAAATAGCAAAAAGGCAGGGGAAAAAAAAAAAGAGTCCCCTCATACCTAAATGAAGGACAGTCAAATGTCTCTTAAAATGAGCCTGATAGATTTTATATCATGAGCTTATAAAATTGCTCAAAGCATGATGCCAAAGAGATTTCTAGCTTCTGCAAGGAATATAAAGGGTAAATGGAATTACCAGAATTTTGTTTCCAGTGCTTTTTATCAACCTTTTCCCTTTAGGTAACTGTGATTTAATTTTTAAAATAATCAAATCCAAACCCCATGAACAATAGTGCTTTCAAATTCGGGTTTGAGCTCTGATCACAGCAAATCACATTAAAAATAATAATAATATGGGCCTCCAATGGGTAAAAATAATAATAATATGGGCCTCCAATGGGTCTCCAACACAAATAGGGGAATGTAAGAAACAGAACTAAGGAATGGATCTGGTAATTTTAGGAATCACTATTTATTATAATAAAACTATTTTTGGTGCCTAGAATATACAAAATGTTCTCTCTCTCTCTCTCAGTATATAACTACATTTAGTGTGTGTGTGTGTGTGTGTGTGTGTGTGTGTATAAACACTCTGTATATAAAAATCACTCTATATTACAGTATAATTTTAGATGAAGAATAATGAAAACAACAGTAAAACAATTTTGGCAACAAGAGTGGGAAAGAAAAAATATAACAATTCAAATTAACAATATTCATATCTATATTTACTGTTTATCTCCTTGAGCAGAGGTTGACAAAAAATATAGCTTGTTAGCCAAATCTAGCCCACCATTAATTTCTACATGGTCCATGAGCTAAGAATGATTTAAATTTTTAAATGTCATATAAATATCTATATATTATCCTCCATTTTGTTTCTTTGCCCAAAAAACCTAATATACTTACTATCTGGATCTTTGCAAAAAGAGTTTGTCAGCCATTATCCTAGAGGGGAATCTTTGTTTCTTTTTTTTCTTTCTAGAACACTGTGTGTGTATTCATACCAGAATTGAGTGCTTACTACATACCAGTCCATATGCTAAGTATTTTCCATGGCATATCCCATTAAGTATTCACAATAGCATTTTATGGTAAGCAGCTACTGTTATTTCTGTTTTCAAGGAAAAGAAACTGATGCTCAAAGATGGTAAGTTTCTTCCTTAGGGCCACCAGGTTACTGAGCTCTGTGAGTGGGATAGAAGCCTTGAACCTGTGAAGGCTGGGCATGTACATTCAACACAGCAGCCCAGACAGAGTAAATCAAATGAGCAAAGCTACAAGATCCATATTTAGAAAACCATAGTTGAAGAACCATACTGAGCATTGAAATGAATAAGGCTTGGTTAAGAAGAAATGAAGGATAAGGTTAGAATTGCAGATAAGAATCAGTTAGCAAAAAGTGTTAAAGACCAGATATATTTTTAGCTTTTAAAGAATCTCCATACTGTTCTCCATAGTGGCTGCATCAATTTACATTCCTACCAACAATGCAAGAGGGTTCCCTTATCTCCAAACACTCTGCAGCATTTATTGTTTGTAGAATTTTTGGTGATGGCATTCTGATTGGTGATCACTCATTGTAGTTTTGATTTGCATTTCTCTAATACTTAGTTACGTTGGGCATTTTTTCCATACCTCTTGGCCATCTATGTGTCTTCCCTGGAGAAATGTCTACTTCGATCTGCCTATCATACTACTGGGCATATACTCTGAGAAAACCATAACTCAAAAAGACACATGCACCCCCAAAGTTCACTGTAGTACTGATTACAATAGCCAGGACATGGAAGCAACCTAAATGTCCATTGACACAGGAGTAGATAAAGAAGATATGGTACATATAGGCAATGGAATATTCAGTCAGTTCAGTCGTTCAGTCGTGTCCGACTCTTTGCTACCCCATGAATCGCAGCACGCCAGGCCTCCCTGTCCACCACCAACTCCCGAAGTTTACCCAAACTCATGTCCATCAAGTTGGTGATGCCATCCAGCCATCTCATTCTCTGTCGTCCCCTTCTCCTCCTGCCCCCAGTCCCTCCCAGCATCAGGGTTTTTTCCAATGAGTCAACTGGTTCGCATGAGGTGGCCAAAGTATTGGAGTTTCAGCTTCAGCATCAGTCCTTCCAATGAACACCCAGGACTGATCTCCTTTAGAATGGACTGGTTGGATCTCCTTGCAGTCCACGGGACTCTTAAGAGTCTTCTCCAACACCACTCAGCCATAAAAAGGGATGAAACTGGGTCATTTGTAGAGACATGGATGGACCTAGAGTCTGTCATACAGAGTGAAGTAAGTCAAAAAGAGAAAAATAAATATTTTATATTAATTCATATATGTGGAATCTGGAAAATGGTACAGATGAACCTATTTGCAGAGCAGGAATAGAGATGCAGACATAGAGAACACATGTGTGGGCATGAGAGTGGGATGAACTGGAAGATTGGGATTGACATATATACACTGCCATGTGCAAAATAGACAGCTAGTGAGAACCTGATGTATAGGGAGCTCAGTTCGGTGCTCTCTGGTGACCTAGATGGGTGACATGAGAGAGGGATAGAAGGGAGGACCATAAGAGCGGGGCGGCGGGGGGGGGGCGGAACATAAATGTATATATACAGCTGATTCACTTTGTTGTACAACACTGTAAAGCAACTATACTCCAAAACAAACAAACAAACAAACCACCACACACACACATTTCCTCTTTAGAATGAGATAAACAGTAATAACCAACACGTAGTCCAGAGCCCACATTGTAGGAAGGATGTCTTCTGAGCACTTGGGCACCTAGAAGCTCCGTGAAGCTATCACATCAGGCACTCTCCATGCCACTACAGGCAACAAAGGGATGAAGGTAGTGAGACTGGAAATCACACTTTGGAGGATGGGTTGGAGGGTGGGGGACACCTAAAATCTAAATCAGAATAGCCATCCTAAGATCAGGCAATCAATTACAGAGGTCTCAGTAAAGAAATGACATAATTTAAAGAAGACAAAAGACACAAAGATTATTGTTAAGAAACACATAGATTCTAATGTTAGCTCAAACAGTTTTTCTGGTGCAAGTTATTTTACACCTCTTTGTCTATCTTCTGATTTGCATCACGATAATAAAAAAATCAAGGAGTTGTGACTATCAAATAGGTTGGTACACATAAACAGTGACTAGCAGATAATAAGTGCTATGTAAGCTTTTTTGCTGTTGTCGTTATTGCTGCTATTATTATTGTCATGACTGATGGAAAGGAGAAATTATAATACTACATATTTTGAGGAAGCGGAGATAGGTGAGGTTAGAAGATGACTACCAGAGTAATTGTCTCTTCCCTGGTAGCTCAGGCAGTAAAGAATCAGCCTGCAATGCAGGAGACCTAGGTTTGATGCCTGAGTAGGGAAGATCTCCTGGAGAAGGGAATGGCAACCAAATCCTGTATTCTTGCCTGGAGAATTCCATGAACAGAGGAACTTAGGGGGCTACAGTCCATGGGGTTACACAGAGTCAAACATGATTGAACAACTAACACTTTCACTTTTTTACCAGAGTATTTAAGGTATTAGATTCTATAAGGATGAAAATGTGAAAAGGAAAGAGATCTTGAATTTAAAAAAATTTCAGAGGCAGAACTCACAGAATTTTTAAATAGAGTTAAGTATTGTATAAGTGAGGGACTATTTAAAGATAGTTTGTGATAGGACAAATGTAACCACAAAGTGCTACTATCAGATTTGAATTCAATTTAAGGAATATACTGCAAAAGGGAAACACTAAGAAAATATACTTGTCACTTTTAAGAGTAAAGTTGAATAATTTTCATGTCACTAAAAAATTTCACAGAATGGGAAAAAAGTAACTTTATGTTCTTTTTGGGTTTCTGGGATTCAATGTGAATAAAATGTATATATGCTGCTTTGATAAAATCTTATATCACTACAGTTTCTGACAGTAATGATCTAGTCCAAAGACTGGGAAACTTTCTTTGTAAGGCAACACAGAGTAAAATTTCTTAAGCCTGTGATCCTTAAGGTCTATGTCACAGCTACTCAACTTTGTCATTGTAATGTGAAGCAGCCACAGACAATATGTAGACGATTGAGCATAATTATGTTCTGATAAAATGGTATTTGCAAAAACAGGTGGCTAGCTGAATTTGGAGCATGGACCGTAGTTTTCCCATTCCTAGTATAGTCAGAAACCAAATCTGACTATCTGCACTACTGGCTTTTTCTGCACAGCAGTGCCCTGCTATTTTACTCAGATTAATTTGTAAGAAAAAAATCTACATTATATTACTGGCAAAATCACACCAATAATAGATAAAGCAGTAATGTAGTTCAGTTCAGTTCAGTTCAGTTCAGTCGCTCAGTCTTGTCTAACTCTTTGTGACCCCATGAATCGCAGCACGCCAGGCCTCCCTGTCCATGCATGTGGTCTTTTAAAGTTTATCAAAATGGGTCATACTTTTGACTACTTTGAATATATGAATATTTCTGACCTCAAGCTATTAATGTCTAAAAATCTGACTAGAAATTGTAACATTTTGTAAGGATTTGATTTAAGAAAGGTAAAATACTTAACCCAGTTCCATCCTATGTTAAGATTCCTTTAATAGCTAATATTTTTCTTCTTATAACAGTAATAGGAAATCCAATTACCTTGAACAAGTAAGATCATGAATGTGTACACGTATGTATTTTTTCCTCTCCAAATAGACTGATAGATAGACATGTAGAATACAGTTCAATAAGTTAGACTGAGAATAAGGACATTTTATCTCAGGAGAAGGCAACATATTAAAAAAAATTCATGTCTTCTGGTGAATCTATAGATTGTAGTACCTGAACTCTGATCCTTTATAATTTGTCTTTTTTTTTAACACTTTTTTTTCTTTGGTAAGATTTTTGTTTTTATTTTTTGGCTGCACCACATGGCAAGTGGGATCCTAGATGCCTGACCAAGGATCAAACTTGCACCGAAAGTGCAGGGTCCCGATCACTGGATGACGAGGGAAGCCCCCCTTGTAATTTCCCTTTCATTACTCTCTTCAACTCTCATGTCTTTCCTGAGTAGGAAGCAGGCAGTTAGAATAGATAAATACTATGCTAGTTGAGTAGGCTGTGAAGTAGAAATACATTAAAGACAACTTCAAAAATGAAAGGGTTAAATTCTAATTGCCCCAGAAACCCTCAAATAGTTTCAGTCTCTTGCCTCAAGAAATATGAGTGTCTTTTAAAAAATCAAAGAAGTTGTTCACTGACACCATAGTCAAATGATAAAACTTTTATGTCAGAATCTTTTTGTTGAAAAGATGCTTCATACAGCTCCTTTAGAACTGCTGGAGACGTTTACGACTCCTTGAAACATGCAAAAGTTGTTATTCTGCAATTGTATTTCTGGGATGATGGCTACTTAAATTGAGGTGACTCACCTTCAGAATGCATCAAATAATTACCTGGCTCCCCCTACTGTATTAAGGTGTTAGTTATAGCAGCTAATTAGTGACCTGTTTGAAGGAGATCCGATCATATGGGTTTTCATTTATGGGTGCTTCTATTCTCCATACACGCTGCAGAGAAAACCTCCCAGCAACCGTGATTATTACCATTATTTCACTTTTATTGCTTTTCCCATTCAAAGGGAGACCACAGAAAAGTCAACAATGTAGTTAATTTGCTTTAGCAAACTGGAAAATGAAAGATAGTATTATTTCCTTATGAGTTAGAAACTACCCCAGAATATAACTACAGGTGCTCAAAGTTTAGTGCAGCATCTAAACAGCAATCCCTATTTTGCATATCTCAACTTTCCTATTTCCTGTGAAGACGCATAACACATTAAACTGATAACACAATCAAAAGTTAAGGCAGACACTGTAAAATTCTTTCAACCCAGATCCTTGTAAACTTTGCCTAACGACTCTATGGCTCATTTTGGAACTTGGGTTTATGGCCCATACATTTTTCCTGCTTCGTCGCTGTAGGCAAACCCTGGAGTTTGAAAAGAAAACAGATATTTTAGTTGTCTCCCACTCACTCTGTCCCCCTGAGTCAGAGACTCCCGGTTTGTACCTATCAGAATTTTTTTCTAATTGTGTCTTTTTGATATAATTGCTAGTTTTAATACGACTATAGTATATTATCTCTTCCTGGACTGACTGTCTTTTTTTTGCACATAAAAATATGAACTGGTAATTACCAAAAATAATACATCATTAAGTGGGGAGATGGATGATAGCTCATCACACTGAAAAATAGAAAAGCAGCAAATAAACTATAGACACAGGTATCTCAGGTAAAAATGAAGATTGGGGATTTTACTGTGTATATATTAGCTGAACATTTTATTGAACCAGGATATAAGCTTAGGATAATACTATACTTTAATGTGTAAAATCTATCCCAACTGGTTAATTAATAAAGTGATAAATGATAAAGGAAAAAGCTTTGTTTATAATCCAGTAACTCTTACTATCTTAGATCAGAAAAGGAAGAGGAGAGTGTAGAAATAATCAAGTTGACAACAACCAGTGTTCTGACACAGTTCACTCCAAAAGTAGGACTTGAACATGGAGGGAATTATGTATATGAATTTTATCTGGGAGAAAACATCAAGGGGCTGCGAAAAGAAATATGGAAAATAAAAAAGGCAATGCAAGTGTTTCATTAGCTTTGTTAGCACGAGGACAGCTGAGGAAGGGAGGGTAAGAAAGAGAGAAAAGGAAGAAAATAGGGAAGAAATAAAGAATGAAAGAAGGAGAGAGGGAAGGAGGGAGGGAGGAAATAAAAAGGGAATGTTTAGAAGAAATAAGTGAGAGTGTTCAGTCATGTCCAATACTGTGCCACCTCATGGACTGTAACCCACCAGACTTCTCTGTCCGTGGGATTCTCCAGGAGAGAATATTGGAGTGGGTTGCCATTCCCTACTCCAGGGGATCTTCCACCTCAGGAACTGAACCTGTGTCTCTTGTGTCTTCTGCACTGGCAAGTGGATTCTTTACCACTAGCGCCACCTGGGACATCCATAGAAGGAATACATGGAGGAGTATTTTATACGGTGGTTGGAACCAATTAAACTAAGAAGTAAGCATTAAGCATATCTAGGATCTTTTGGAGAACTCAAAGGAATCCTCTCAGAATTGATAAGTGGAGGGTGTAGTATTAGTCCTTTGGCTCTTATTCCCCCCCGCCCTTTTTTTTTTTTTTTTGAACATTATCTTAGAGAGTGTTAGTTGCCTCATCGTTCTGAGTGGTGACACGTGTTGTCATCAAAGAAGCTCAAAGAAAGGCAGCAAGACTCATGAGTGAGGCTAGAAGCCATCAGAGTGAAGTGAGCCAGGGCCACGTAGAACATTATCTTGGGCTGGAATCAGAGGTAAAGGAATGAGGCAGGGCAAGAGAATCGTTGGATGGAATCAGGATCAAGGTTGACCCACTCACCTGTAGGCACAATTGAGTCAATTCAGATCACTCCGCAATCCCTACAGAGCCACTTGATGGGAAAAAGTGAACCCTCTGAGCTTGTGAAAAAGAATAGCACATCATCCTGAGGACTCAGCTGATCCTCTTGTGGAACCAAACTGCAGTTAAAATGAGAAGAAAATCGAGGGAAATATTTAGCATTTTCTAAAGAATGCAAAGTGCCTTGGTCTCTATGAAATCATTTTTCTTTCTTCAGCACTTTGTCTATGGATAATAATGTGCCATTATGAGGGGAAAAAGAGCTCCGTGATGGTGGGGACAAAAAAAAAAAAAAAAAAAATGGAAGGGAACTGAAAATGCAGCAGCAGAATTTATATACAAACAGACAGTAAATGGAACTGACATGGCATCAAATTGGATTAATAACGTAGAAGGCAAACTAAGAAACCATCCCAAGAAATAAACAAAAATGTGAAAGGAATATAAGAGGAGAAAGGTGGGTGAAAGTGCTGTGTCTTATACAGTCCTCACAGCTCTGTAGCAACCCGGAGGCCACACAGCCCAGGCAGTGGGATTGTAAGAAGAAAACAGCCTGGCTCTCTGAGTCACTTCTTCCTCACTGTCTCAGAGAGGAAACAAGAAATATTTGAGTTATAATAAGAACAACCACCACAAATTTCTTTATTGTGTTAAACCACTGAGTTTTCTCCTTTTCTTTCCCTTCCTCCCTCCGTCCTTCCTGTCCCCTTATTTCCTTCCTTCCTCTCCTTCCATCTTTCTTCCTTCCTTCCTCTTTCTTTCTTTCCCTTCCTTCCTCCTCCCTTTCCCCTTCTTTCCTTCCATCTTTCTTCCTTTCCCTTACTTCCTCCCTCCCTCATTTCCCTTTCTTTCTTATCCACTTATTACTAAAGAATAACATACCCTATTCTAACTAACACAGAAATAAAAAAATTGTTTTTGGTCCCTGACCAGAGATCTAACCTGTGCCCCCTGCAGTGGAAGCATAGAGTCTTAACCACTGGACCACCAGGGAAGTCCCAGTTGTTCTAAACCAACCCACAAATATCTTGGTTAGCTCAATTATCACTAGGATTACAACTATAACAGAAGAACACTTACTGACAAGGAAAAAATGTGATTACACATGTATATATTAGAACTTTTGGCCCAGTTTCTGGAGATCTGAATTAATTATGACAATAGATGGAAATGGTTTCTGAACATCCGTACTGCAATAAGCATTCATTTATGGCAATAAAGATCCCTGATGCAATAAGCGTTTTCAGATTACACACTTTCCCAACCCATATATATACTATAATCAATATAGTTGCAAAAATTTTCAAATGATTAGCAAATAATTCTGAGATATTATTTATTTCAGACTAAATGAAAATCAAAGTTAAACAGCTGTAGTAGAAGGGAAAACATCATTTCATATTGATAAAAGACACAATTCATAATGGAGTTGAGTCATAAATCATTATGCAACACAGTATTGAATCAAAACAAATTAAGTAAATGCTCTTTGAAAATGGAACATGACTTTAATATAGCTTTCTCAGCTTTGAAGAGATCAAAATGAGGCTAAAGAGTTCTTGATTAGTTTAATTTAAAGGGCTGAAATACATAAATAACATGTACAAAGAAACAACTGAACATTAATGAATATTAAAGTACATAACAAATACCAAGAGCTGTTCTCTTAAAATATACAATTGCTGACTGCTGTATTCTTAATTGCTTCATCACAGATCAGATCAGAACAGATCAGTCACTCAGTCGTGTCCGACTCTGCGACCCCATGAATCACAGCACGCCAGGCCTCCCTGTCCATCACCAACTCCCGGAGTTCACTCAGACTCACGTCTATCGAGTCAGTAATGCCATCCAGCCATCTCATCCTCTGTCATCCCCTTCTCCTCTTGCCCCCAATCCCTCCCAGCATCAGAGTCTTTTCCAATGAGTCAACTTTTCACATGAGGTGGCCAAAGAACTGGAGTTTCAGCTTTAGCATCATTCCTTCCAAAGAAATCCCAGGGCTGATCTCCTTCAGAATGGACTGGTTGGATCTCCTTGCAGTCCAAGGGACTCTCAAGAGTCTTCTCCAATACCACAGTTCAAAAGCATCAATTCTTCGGTGCTCAGCCTTCTTCACAGTCCAACTCTCACATCCATACATGACCACAGGAAAAACCATAGCCTTGACTAGACGAACCTTTGTTGGCAAAAAATGTCTCTGCTTTTGAATATGCTATCTAGGTTGGTCATAACTTTCCTTCCAAGGAGTAAGTGTCTTTTAATTTCATGGCTACAGTCACCATCTGTAGTGATTTTGGAGCCCCAAAAAATAAAGTCTGACACTGTTTCCACTGTTTCCCCATCTATTTCCCATGAAGTGATGGGACCAGATGCCATGATCTTCGTTTTCTGAATGTTGAGCTTCAAGCCAACTTTTTCACTCTCCACTTTCACTTTCATCTAGAGGCTTTTTAGTTCCTCTTCACTTTCTGCCATAAGGATGCTGTCATCTGCATATCTGAGGTTATTGATATTTCTCCCAGCAATCTTGATTCCAGTTTGTTTCTTCCAGTCCAGCATTTCTCATGATGTACTCTGCATATAAGTTAAATAAACAGGGTGACAATATACAGCCTTGGCGAACTCCTTTTCCTATTTGGAACTAGTCTGTTGTTCCATGTCCAGTTCTAACTGTTGCTTCCTGACCTGCATACAAATTTCTCAAGAGGCAGATCAGGTGGTCTGGTATTCCTATCTCTTTCAGAATTTTACACAGTTTATTGTGATCCACACAGTCAAAGGCTTTGGCATAGTCAATAAAGCAGAAATAGATGTTTTTCTGGAACTCTCTTGCTTTTTCCATGATCCAGCGGATGTTGGCAATTTGATCTCTAATTCCTCTGCCTTTTCTAAAACCAGCTTGAGCATCAGAAAGTTCACGGTTCAGATATTGCTGAAGCCTGGCTTGGAGAATTTTGAGCATTACTTTACTAGCATGTGAGATGAGGGCAATTGTGCGGTAGTTTGAGCATTCTTTGGCATTGCCTTTCTTTGGGATTGGAATGAAAACTGACCTTTTACAGTCCTGTGGCCACTGCTGAGTTTTCCAAGTTTGCTGGCATATTGAGTGCAGCACTTTCACAGCATCATCTTTCAGGATTTGGAATGGCTCAACTGGAATTCTATCACCTCCACTAGCTTTGTTCGTAGTGATGCTTTCTAAGGCCCACTTGACTTCACATTCCAGGATGTCTGGCTCTAGGTCAGTGATCACAAGTTGTTATTTAATCCTTATGGTGGCTCAGAGGTTAAAGAGTCTGCCTGCAGTGCAGGAGACCTGGGTTTAATCCCTGAGTCAGGAAGATCCCCTGGAGAAGGAAATGCCAACCCACTCCAGTATTCTTGCCTGGAGAATCCCATGGATGGAGGAGCCTGGTGGGCTGCAGTCCACAGGGAAAGAGTTGGACACGACTAAGCGACTTCACTTCACTTCACTTCATGGGAGAGAACAGAGACAGAGTAAGAAGAACACATTTGAGAGACTTAAACTCATTTTTGGTTTATCTTTTTAAAGGTTTCTTATGTCATGGATAAATTCCAAATCTTTAATATGATTTTGAAGTCTCTGAAGATGGCTTGATATGATGAGTATTTTTTCAAACATCTGGCCAAGGCATAAAACATTCCATCAGTAAGAAGGACATATATTAGGCTAGGCTAGAAGAGATTCTGAAAAACAAATTATGGCTGTGTACAATTCAAAAAAGTAGAAGAATGCTTCATCCTGAGACACCAGAAGGAAATGTGAACATCAGGGTTCATATAAACTGTTTTGTGTCTGTTTTTATAATTATGCCTTAGCAGCAACTGTACATTTTATATTAGTTACAAATAACCTCTTTGTAGAAAGGCCAGTCTGTCACCACCTACATCTGAACAGTAAACAAACTTCAGGAAGTGTTCTCAGACACAACAGAGCAAAGTGAACAGGATCCGACCAAGGATTTTCAGAAGACTTGAGACTTAAAGGTAACATCCAGAAGAAATACAAATAAGTAGTTAATTCATTTGTGAGGCCAGAATTGTCATCAGTGTTCAAGTGGAAGAATCTTAGTGCAAAGATCTCATGTGTATCAGCTTCAGTGGTGCTGGGGGACTCTGAGCTACAGAAAACAACTGGAGAAAATGGACTGAGGTCAGAGCCCTTGAAGGGATGGGACAAGCAGCAGAAAGTGGAGTCAGGGTAACTGTGAACTGGATTATAACTCTTAAAAACAGTTGTTGTTCATTGGAAGCATTGCCATTAGAAGTCAGTATCCATCAGTTCCTGTATAATCTCAGGTCAGGGACGAAAGGCCTGGATTCTGAGGGTAGGAAGTTGGCATAGAGTATCCCATGCGGATGGCAGATATGGCTGTATATTTGTAGAAGCAGGACCTAGTCTTAGGACTGAACTCTATCAACAGATTCATACTTCTACCACCTTGCAAGATAGGAAATTAAAAGCCTAGCATCTGATGTCATAGGGGCAATTCTTATTTTTCCCAAAAAAATGGACAAATATCATCAATATTGATGGAAGAACAATTATTTAGGTAGTTGTGTACTAGTTTCTGCAAAAGTTGGTATCTACCTAAGACCTTGTCCAAATACATAAGAATGTATTGTTTATTCTTATATGGATACACTTTAATGTTGAGAAACTTCCAATGGTTCTAGATTAGATTTAAAAGGGACGATAGATATTACTGAACTCATAATATCTGAAAGAAAGAAAGTGAAGTTGCTCAGTCGTGTCCGACTCTTTGCTGCCCCATGCACTGTAGCCTACCAGGTTCCTCCATCCATGGGATTTTCCAGGCAAGAATACTGGAGTAGGTTGCTATTTCCTTCTCTAGGAGATCTTCCTGACCCAGGAATTGAACCCAGGTCTCCTGCATTGTAGGCAGACACTTTACCATCTGAGCCACCAGGGAAGCTTCCCTGAAAAACATACATCCATTATGATCCATTTTCACTCTTAACCAAGAAACTCACATCTTTCTTCTTCCACTTCTCCCACCATGAACCATCCTCCACAGAGTAACCACTGACATTTTGAAGATGCAGTCTATTCCACTCTCCCTTTTAAAACCTTTAATGTTTCATGTTAACATTTGATTGAAATCAAGCTCTGCTCAAGGTCTTCAAAGCCATGAAAGGTCTTGCTTCTCATGGATGATGTCTCCAAACTCACCTATGCCAACTCCCTTTGCAGATGTGCTGTAGGCACTTTGGCTTTCTCTTGGTTCTTGAGCTTCACGTCCCCTTGCTATGATGGTGCCCTTGTCCTTACTGAGATCTCGTCTTGAAAATTTCCCCTTCTGCCTGGTGAAACTACTGATGTCTCCCCATCCTTTGTAAGTTAGTTGAAATATCACATCCTGTGGGGGCCCTCTCCCATTTTGCATGTAATCTTTATCATGCAATAAGTATTTTTATACTCAAAGGAAAGACTACTTATTTGTGTGTTTACTTATTTGCAGAGCCTTTTCCCTCTTAAGATTTAAACCCCATGAGGTAAGCATCCACGTTTAACCTGTTAATCACACTATCTCAATGCTTATACCCTTAATTGGCATTAAGGTAGCACTCAATGTTTGTTTATTTGGTGAACGGATGCATAAATTAATCAGGAATGAGAAGTTGCTGATCCTTGCCTATAGAAATAATATCATCAGGCATATGTATCTCTTGATAATATAAAACTTAAAAATTTAAGCATTAGTAGCTGAGGAGCAATGTCTTTGAGGAAGAGAAGCTGGAGCAGAAGTTTAAAATTTCCTGGCTCTCAACATCTCCTTCCCTTCTAATCGTTTCTTACCTTCTTTCCTACAGCTTGAACACTACTGTCTTCTTTCATATTCTGTGCACTTTTTGAAGATCTGCTTTAAGAGTAGGCAAAATCCCCACTAATTATCTATCCTTTAATGGCTTTGATAGCTCTGCTGAGATAAACTGGAACTTTTGAAAGTCTATGGATAAGGTTAACGAAAGAAATATGTATAGAATGAACATGAAATAAAATCATATCTAACTTAGATATGACTTTACCATAAGAGTAACTTTTGTAATTCATTGATCTTATTCTTCACTAGGTTTCCCAAGTGGAAAGGAGAGAAAGAGAGAATGAAGGATGGCACCAAAAGAAATATTCCCCTCCTTTAATGGTTATGTTTTCTCTTTCACTTAAAGTCTAAGAGATACAAGTCTTACATGAAAACCCAACAAACAGAAAAATATACTGGTTTATTTACCATATCTGAAGATAATCATGATCTATTGGTATTTTTTTTAGATCAATGTCTACATATCATGATTAATATGGGCATGGAACAGTCCCAGATAAAATACTTCAGAGACAGGAAGGAAGAGGGCAGGACACAAGCACTAAAAGAATGACACAACCATTAAGAACTGCTGCTGCTGCGTTGCTTCAGTCATGTCCGACTCTGTGCGACCCCACAGACGGCAGCCCACCAGGCTCCCCAATCCCTGGGATTCTCCAGGCAAGAACACTGGAGTGGGTGTTCACAGGATCCCACAAAAAAATGATTAGAACCAACTAGGCCCAAGATGGTGGAAGATCTGACTTCCAGTATGCCTTGAGTCTCATTATACTCTCATTCTAATGCCTTTAGCTAAATTACACTCCCATAGGCACAATGACAGTTCCAAGGCCCACAATAAAAACCCAAAAAGTGGGTGGTATCTCCATTCATGGAAATCCTCACCCCTTCTCTAAGAGAGTTAGAATATTCCTCCCCCTCATTGGCCTGTGAAATTACCCAACCCATTAAAACTAACCACCTTCATACCTCAAGGTTCTCTTGCCTTTTGAGATGGACCACATTCTGTCTATGAAAAGTGTGTTTCTTTAAATAAACCTTCTCTCACTTTATTATGGCTCACTCTTTTTTTTTTTTTTAATTGGAGGATAATTGCCTTACAATGTTGTAGTAGTTTCTGCTGTACAATAATGTGAATTAGTATGACTCACTCTTGAATTCTTTCCTGTGTGAAGCCAAGGACCTCATTTGGCAGCCCATCCCAAGGACTCACCCAAGACCAGGAATATGACCATCCTCTCATGCCCCACTTTTTCTACAACACTTTCACCTTTCTAATTGTTAGGAAATGTGCAAAGCTTCTTTCTGACTGACTAGAGAACTTCCTACATGTCAAGCTACCATGGAAAGGTGGATGAACTAAACAAGATCTTCATTGGATTTGAAGTCTGAGAGAAAGGCAGACATTAAACAAATTGTTACCACATTTTAACAATGAGTTAGGTTCAGTTCAAACCATATCAGTTGGCTAAAATGTTTTGCCCCTGGTGCTTGGTGCTGGGCCTGCAGAAAGAGAAATAAGCATAGGATAGACCAGGGCTCCAAAATCACTATAGATGGTGACTGCAGCTATGAAATTAAAAGATGATTGCTCCTTGGAAGAAAGGTTATGACAAACCTAGACAGCATATTGAAAATCAGAAGCATTTCTTTGCCGACAAAGGTCCATCTAGTCAAAGCTATGGTTTTTCCAGTATTTATGTATGGATGAGTTGGACTGTAAAGAAAGCTAAGCCCCGAAGAACTGATGCTTTTGAACTGTGGTATTGGAGAAGACTCTTGAGAGTCCCTTGGACTGCAAAGAGGCCCAACCAGTCCATCCTAAAGGAAATCAGTCCTGAATATTCACTGGGACTGGTGTTGAAGCTGAAACTCCAATACTTTGGCCACCTGATGCAAAGAACTAACTCATCGGAAAAGACCCTGATGCTGGGAAAGACTGAAGGCATGAGAAGGGGCTGACAGAGGATGAGATGGTTGGATGGCATCACTGACTTGAAGGACAGGGAAGCCTGGTATGCTGCAGTCTGTGGGGTCACAAAGAGTCAGACACAACTGAGCGACTGAACTGAATTGAGACCAGGAGAGTCAATGGAAATAAGAAAACTGCTCACACAATATAAACTCCTTAAAGGTTGGATCACATATTTCCATCTCATCTAACCCAACCTGCTTCCTGATAAATGAATACCTGATAATTAATGCCCAGGCATCTGCTTTAAAACATTCAAGGTCCAAGAAGATACTGTATCTAGAAGTTGCCTGTTTATATTTGTTTTTTTTTTTTTTATTACTTGAATAATTCTTCTCTGTGGTACATCTTCCAGGGGTATTTGTTAACAGACAAAGAACACTTAAGGTTTTGAGACTAGTTCACTTTATCTCCTTCAGTTTTAAAATGTAATGGAGCCACGACTTTTGTCAACCAGCAATTTTCACACCTTAGGCCCTTAACCCTACTAGCTGATAATTAATTTCACAGTTACAGCATAGCTATCTCAGCTTCCAAGGCAAGAATTTGGATAAATCTAACATGAAGTGGGCATGAGGTAAGGCAAGAGTAATCATTATTTCACAGGTGTTTGTATTTTTCCTATTTTCTTCAGCCTTGTGAATTTATTTAAATGACAATTTGAAAATGATGTTTGGGCCATAATGGTTCCTAGACTGCTAAATACAGGAGGGGCCTGGGGACTTGCAGAGCTGGTAATGGGAAGCCCAGCTGAGCTAACATTTTGACACTGGCTCCTTCTCAGGAGAGGCAAACAGAGAAGAATGGAAAAGAAGCTGTCACTAGGAAACCAAAAAAGGAAACCTGCAGAGTAACACAACAAGGAGACTGGGGAAAGAGAAAGGAGTTAATTAACAAAAGGGTGACATCCCAACACATGCAAACACAAGTGGGAAGAGCTATATCAAGGAGTAGGAAAGATTAAACACACAGGCAAACTTGGAAATCACATTCTAATAGTGCCAAAAGTAAGAGAAACTCGTAAATAGCAATGAAAGCTGTCAAAGAAAGAACTGTCAGCAAATAGCAGGCTCCAAAGCCATAGAAGCTATAAAATATGCACCTGTCCTTACAGACTTGTTCTGCAACCTAGACCTCCCTTCTGGTAAGACCCAACTCCTTTTCCATGTCTTGTCTCCTGTATTAAAATCATGTCTAAGGCAATGATCTATCTTGAAGAAATAGAGACATTGGAGACATGTAGCCCCATCAGTCTTAGCCTACTCCTATTTTGCACAAGTTTCTCTTCAGGAAGACATCTTGAGTTGAGCAACATCCCAGTGCTTGGTGCTGTACGGGTGTCTCCTTGCTGAATCCTGAGGATATATTTGCTAGACTGACATGCTTATCTCCCTTCTGGAGAGACTCAGAGGTGCTCACAGGTTAATTAGTGTGTAGTTTGTGCTACAGCCTGTGCATGAAAGGGTCTAAAGAGAAGGAAAGTTTTCCTTCATTCTGACAACTGAAATAGGCCAATGAAGTGACCAAAGAATTGACGCTTCCAAATTGTGGTGCTGGAAAAGACTCTGGAGAGTCCCTTGGACAGCAAGATCAAACCAGGCAATCCTAAAGGAAATCAACCCTGAATATGCCCTGGAAGGACTGATGCTGAAGCTGAAGCTCTCATACTTTGGCCACATGACGTGGAGAACTGACCCTTTGGAAAAGATTCTGATGCTGGGAAAGACTGAGGACAGGAAGAGAGAAGGGTGACAGGATGAAATGGTTAGATAGCATCACTGACTCAGTGGTCACGAATTTGAGCAAACTCCGGGAGATAGTGGCAGACAGAGAGGAGCCTGGCATGCTGCAGTCCATTGGGTCACAAAGAGTTAGGCATGACATTGTGACTGAACAACGACAACAAATGAAGTGGGGCTGAAACTCCTCTCATGGAGAGTGTATTCAGACAAATCCTCATCAGGGAAACTTTTGAGGAAATTCGAGTGTTTGTCAAGTTATTCCATAGTTGATCTCTGAAGCGCTACCAAAGGGAAAAGTTTTTGATTCCATGACACCCCGCACTTCATCACTTCACTTTTACTTTTCATTTCTAACACTGACTAATATTTATTTAATAAGGAACAAATCACACACTTGTTTCTCCTTCGAATCTCACCTTGAAATCAGAAGCAGTTTGATCTGACAAGTAAAACGCTAACCACAGTATCTCACTCTAGGCAAAAGGTACAACAGAGCAGAACCACTGAAAATAATAATAATGTGAACCTATTTCAGGAATGTTGGAATTTTATGCACCTCCCCAATATTTGGAATCTGCTGTCAATGCCTTCTTTTGGTCTTTGCTATAATTATCATTATTAAACACTACAATGTGGAAGACACCTTTGAATGCATTACCTGTATTAATTATTTATATTTCACAGCCCTTACAGTGTCACTTCCATTATTTACATCTTTCATGAGAAAATAAAAGTAGAGAGTTGTTTAATATCTTTTCACTGCCACACAGCTAGCAATTAGTGGGACCAGTTTATATGACTAAAGAATCTATAATCACTTCAGAGTGTTTCTAAAACTTCAGCAGGCATTAGAATCACCTCGTGAGCTTTCAAAAATAGAGTGCTAAATCTGACTCAGTAGGTCTGGGTGGAAGTCAATCATTTGCATTCCTTACAAGTTCTCAGGTGGTATTTCTGCTACTGATCCAGGACCACATTTAGAAATCTGCTGCCTTGTACTTTCTCTTTTATACTGCCTCTTACTTTCTTCCTCCCAATTTCCTTTAAAGGATGACAGAGGGCCACTAGTTAAAGAAAAGACTGAAACTAGAGATAAGGAGATGTGTGATAGCTAGGAAGAGAGATAAATACTGAATGGGGCTTCCAGAGGAAGTTGTTAATTTTTTTTTTTTTTTTTTAAGGGTTGAGCAGAGTCTTTAAAAATATAATTGGTTTCCACCTGTGTATTGTTGTCCTGGAACATTGTACCCAGAGAAATGTGATAGACTGTTGGGTGATGCTTTGGAATTTCCTACAGTAGTAGGGACTAAAGTGAGACTATAACCCAGGGCTGGATATAATGAGTATTTTAAACAAGAGCACTCTGATTGAGAGAACAAGCTGAGTCCAAATAGAGAGAGCCAGGGGTCAAAGGAGGAATCTGGGGCAAGGGCAAGAGCCACAGTTTAAAATCTGTGATAAATGCACATATTCTCAAACATGTCTGCTCAAACCACAGCACAAACAGTGAAGCAAAAGGGAGAGATAATTGAACATCCATGTGATGGTGTATGGGTGAGCTGTTGGCCCAGCGGACAAGTCCAGGGTCTGGGTTCATGTTTCATGTCGCAGCCTTTAGTGTTACAGTATGAGTCAGCCTGTTGGTATTGTGTGTATTGGAGGAGAAAATGCCTTTCAGAGAGAAAGTTACTTTAACCTGACTCAACCTAGAAATAATTAAAAATAATACATTCGAAACCGAGCTACTGAAATTTATTGCATTGAAGGAATAGCCACAATGCTTCTCCTTATCCCTGTGTTTACAGAACTGAGCATATCCGTCCTATCTCTCCTAGGTCATTTCATTCCTAGATTGCAAGCTGTCAAAGCACTGCAGGATCAGAGTGATAGTGCTGTAGGCTCACACAAAGAGGGAGGCAGATTAGGAACACTTATCTTTGCAAAGAACTGTAAATTTGACAAAATTTGACCAGATCACTGCTTCATGAAAAGAAATAGAAACAGGTTAGCAAAACTAAAGTGAACCAAACTACTCCTCTAATCCCTATTATATTTGATATTTATATTATTATATATATTATATTTGGCAAAGTAGAATACATAATTAACTGAAATTAAATTACATAATTAAATTTTATGTAAAATACATAATTAACTGAAAATTGATTTATTTGGCTCACGTGTGAAATATTTAGGAGAGAAGGAACTTCGGCTTTAGATTCTCTAGATAACAATAATAATGAAAAAGAATTAAATGGAAATCAAGTAAATGGTGATGCCTTTCCATAAGCTAGGATTTTTAAAGTATTATTTCATTTATTTTTTTCCGATAGCCTTTTGATATTGCTCTTACTATTGTTATTATTATTAAGAGTGCACTGATGTTTAAGAATATCAGTGAAAGTAAAGTCAAAGTCGTTCAGTCGTGTTGACTCTTTGTGACTCCATGGACTATAGTCTGCCGGGCTCCTCTGTCCATGGAATTCTCCAGGCAAGAATACTGTGTGGGTTGTCATTCTCCTCTCCAGGGGATATTCCCTACCCAGGGACTGAACCTGGGTCTCCCACACTGCAAGCAGATTTTACCATTTGAGCCACCAGTGAAGCCTAAGAACATCAACAGCAGAATCCAAATTCAAGATCAAAATTTCAAAGCCAAGATTAAATTCAAAGAAGTATCCTTTACTATTTCTCTAGCTAACTTTTAAGGTGGCTGCAAGATTTAGGGGTAAAAATCTATAAATATCTAAAAACTTTTTTGAACATGATATTCATCTGTCAACAGTATCAATATTATCATTTCATAGATTTTCAGAGCTTCACATATTTAATTAGTGATATACTGAACCTGACCAAATGTAATAATCTACAAATGGAATGTGGTTTTTTTTTTTTCCATCTACTATATGCATGAGTATAAGTATTCACACACATATACATGCATATATATCTATAAATGTATATATGAAAGACACCAGAGAACAACTCTATGATACAATTAATTGAGCATATATTTTGTGGACAGAATACTAGGAAGTCCTAAAAAAGATAAAATAGAATATTTTCTAAAAGGAAAGGTGATATTTGCAAAGAAGCTTTGAGATTTTCTTCTTTAAAGATATTTGAAGAAAAATCATAAAATTCATTCACTGAGATTTCATTTATTAAGCAGTTACTCTGTTCCTAACACTGATGTAAGATGGAAGCAAATGCAAGTCAAGGATGCTATTCCTCAGTGGGAGAGAAAGAAAGCACAATTACAAACTGAAGGGTGAAATATCGTATATCTTCAGAGGATGCTTGTTAGGAAAGGAGTGTTACCTTAAGTAGAGGATGGTAAAGGAGCTTTTCAGAGGAGATGACACTTAATATACAGGGAAACGAGGCGTTAGTCCAAGAACGAAAGAGCTAAAGAATCACTTCAGACAGAAGGACCAGGCTTAAAACATTCAGCAAAGGAAAGATTGGCTGATTTTTATGCTTTGCAAGAAGCTGTGGGCCAGATAACATTAATTTGTGCTTCATGAACTCATAATTTCATTGTTAAGTTATTGAAGACCAAGTTGAATGCCTTTTAAGTTAACTAAGCTTTTAAGTGAAACAAATTTAGATATTCTCCATGTGCAAATGTGAAGAATATACATGCTTGAGGTGCAGCATGAAATTTCCAAGTCTTATTTGGCCATGCAATTTTTTTTTTCTTTTTTCTTTTTGGGTCTCTCTTAGTTCCAGTGACTACAATAGTCTCCTAGGAAGAATGTAGATAATCCCTTAAAACATGATTCTGTTCTCCAAACTGAGATAGGGTGGGATGAATTGAGAGTAGCACTGACATTTGTACTGTCTATGTATCCTATGTAGAATTGATAGCTAGTGGGAAGCTGAGTGTAGCACAGGGAGCTCAGCTCAATGCTTTGTGATGATCTAAAGGGGTAGGATGCGGGGAGAGGAGAGAGAGGCTCACAACTGACAGGGACAGAATGAAGGGACAAAATAAGTGACTAAATAGTTAATCCCACTAGGGGATTGTAAGTAGAAAAATATGGGAGACTCCTGTAAGTTACTGATTACTCGAGAAAGCAGATTTGCTTAACCACAAAACCAGGCAGGCTTGGTTAGCAACAAAAGCATGCAACAGAAGCACAAGACATGCCCCCAAACAATAAAACAGTGGTGGCATGAGCCCCACATCCTGTCCAGTGAGCTCAACAAGTTAATGACGCCTAGTACAGGCTCTGTGCACACAAAAAATAATCATTTATGGAAAGATGACTTTTCAAGAAGAAAAAAACCTTCATTGTACTAAAACCTGAAACTTTTCTAAAGTGATATATTGTAGTCCTGACCTAACCATATAGAGACAAGTAAACTTCTCTGCCCTGCCTGGGGGGAGGACTGATGATGGAAACATGATGTCTAGTCAACAAAGGCAAAGGTCTTCTCCCTCTCCCCACTTTTCCTTTGATTATAAAACTGTAGCCCAATAAGTTCTCAGGGTGGGACCTTTCACTCTCGCCCGCCCACTTGTAAATCTCACAAGTGTCCTATTCTAATAAGTCATTTCTTATCTACGGGTAGCATTTTGCTTTTTCACTGAATTCTTCTCTGCACTGAAACATAAAGAACTATGGTGCCTGAGCTCTTCAGAAGCCCCCTGGAAATGACACTTACTGGTTTCACAGGGAATATATGTATACTTATGGCTGATTCATATTACTGCACAGCATAAACTAATGCATTATAAAGCAATTATCCTCCAATTAAAAATAAAGTTAATCATGACATTAAAAAAAAACAAAACAGTCATCCTAACAGATTTGAGGAGGTATCTCATTATGGTTTTGATTTGCATTTCCTTGATAATTAATGATGCTGAACATCTTTTTATATGCCTGTTAGCCATTAGTGTATCTTCTTTGGAAAAAGAGCTGCTCAAGCCTTTTGCCCTATTTTTAATTGCTATTTGTTATTCTGTTTTGTTTTGTTTCATTGTCACTAAGATGTAGAAATTCATTATAAGTTTTGGAAATCAACCCTTTATCAGGTACGTAGTTCGCAACTATTTTCTCTAATTCTTTGAGTTGCCTTTTAATTCTGTTGATTGTTTTCTTTGCTGTGCAAAAGATTTTAGTTTGCTTTAAAAAAGGCAAGGCAAACCTGAGATATCCTGAGGCCCTGGAAGGAGCACTGGAGTGGGAGCCAGAATATCTGGATCTGGGCTGCAAATAAACAGGTATTAATAAATGTGAGTCTTGAGACTTCTTTTCTCTGAGCTCTGTTTCATCATTACAAACCAAGTGATTTCTAAGGTCTTTTCTAATGAATGTACCACAAGGAAAGCCTCTACTTTGCTCCATAGTCATTTCTAGGCATTTGGCAATCTTCCTAGTCAGAAAGTCTTTTTCACTGAATAGTCGACAAGGTTTCTATTAATAGCAAATTTGCTGTTGAATTTAAGGCACACTTTTATTGTAATATGACTTAAATAGGTCTTTTTGAAAGGTGTCATTCTAATGTATGACTTTTTCACACATTAACCAATTTTAAATAAAATGCTGAACAAATTTGGTCGGTTTTTAGCTTTTGAGTCCAATTATGAAGCCAGGTACAATATTATTATCTGCTGTTCTCAAGGACAACTTTAAATGAGATGTCACACTGAAGTAATATTATGTCTCTCAGAAGAGGAACCTATTTTAATAATGAAATGGAGTAAGAAGTCATTCACAGAGAGGAGAATGCAGTTGGATTCTAATATCTAAGACACTTTTTATTTCCGATGCTTTACTTACATCACGCACCAGGGAAATTAGCCAGTTTCAGCCTCCCTTATACGTGTGTCTGTAAATCAACACAAGATATGACCAAGAGCATACACAATTTCACACCAAACAAGAAGGTGGATTGAGTAGCCAGTGTACCTCTTCATTTAAAACAGGGTTTCCAACCTCAATGGTCCTGCTGACATCTTGAGCCAGATGATTTTTTTTTTTTGCATTGGAGACTAGGGACCACCCACTGTCTCTCCCTGTTAGACACCGCCCCAGCTGGGAAAACCAAAAGTGTCTCCAGAGTTAATCAATGATCTGTAGGGAAAAGCATTGCCCCAGTTGAGAACTACTGATTTTAAAATATATACACTTTACATCTACCTTATATAATCTCTCTCCCTTTCTCAGCATCTCTCTCTCTCGTTTGGTAAACCTGTATAGTGTTTTCTTATCGATTTGTATAAATACTTTTTTTTCCGACATTTATTATCTTTCATCTGAAGATTCATTTCCAGAATACAATCATGAAATATTTGCATGATTGAGATGAAAACAAGATTTTTTTTTTAATCAATTACCTCCTTTTGCTCAACCACACAGAATACAGAAGCTAATACTTCCCTTCCCAGCCGTCCTTCCAACCCCAGAATGATGACTTTCAGTGGTCAGGGAATTGCTACCTGACGAGGTGACTGACTTCAGATTTTGAAAGCTCTAGTTATCAAAGAGCTCTGTCTTAGATTGAGCTGAAGTATGTCCGCACATCTCTTCAAACGACGGCCTCCAGAGATACAGCATGACCTGCTACTTTCACCTTTTAAACCTATTTGCCTTTGTGTTCTGTTTCCCACTATTCCTGTCAAGGTAGTCTACACCTTTACCAAAAAAGCAAACAAAAAGGACAAAAACTTGTTCCTTGATTACTACAGTGGTTTCATCACTGGTTTCACTGCTTGCTTGCTTTCCACTTCTCAATTTATCAAGTGCACACATGTCCAGTTCATCTTTTCTAACGATACAATTTTCATTGCCTGCTAAAATTATAAAGGTCTCCCTCCCTCTTCAGAATGAAGCTCAAACTTTAACTCAGAGAAGAACCCGAGGAAGGCTTGAATGAGCCCGGTGGGTATCCTGTGTGCCCTTTTCAACTCTCTGGCCCACTTCATAAGGCCAGTTTCCCATCCTCTCATGTCCTCTTGTCTTAATGCTTCTTCCTCTCTCTTCATCTTTGTTATTCTGTGTATTGCACAGGGACACCTCTATTCTGAGGCTTAGTCTGTTCTTATAAAATTGTGCTAATTTGGGACACCCTTTGGTGGTCTAGCTGTTAAAACTGTGCCTTTCAGTTCAGAGGGTGTGGGTTCGATCCCTGGTCAGGGAGCTAAGATCTCACACGCCTCATGGTTAGGAAACCAAAACACAAAAAAGAAGCAACACTATAACAAGTTCAATGAAGACTTAAAGAATGGTCCACATGGCAAAAAAAAAAAAACCTATGCTAAATGGAAATCATCTACTTCATAAATATTTTCTATACTACAGCCCATAACTTCTATTCTGATTTCTCATTTTTCTCTACCATCCATAGTAACTATATGCCTCCACTTTCTTCGTGTAGAATTCTTGTCTCTCACATTTTCTTTTCCCTCCCCAACTTCATTTCCCTATGCAAAAGTAGTTATTATACAATTATTGCAGAATCAACACTGCTTGATTTAAATCAGCATACCGTTTCAGTGTTTGGACTTTATGGAAGTCACAGAGAGAAAGAACACTTGCTTTTCTTGAAGACCAGAAGTGGAAAATTACAACTTAAAGACAGTGGTTATTTTTAAGGCCCCATCGAGAAAATGTGGCAATGAATTCTAGCTGCTCATTCATGTGTACAAACTTATATAGATGTTGCTTTATCAACATAAGCGTATGTTGGAAAAATGGGTTGCTTTGTTTATTTATATGCACATTTGTTTGTTTTGAAGTTTTTGGAAGAATGGCAATATACAGTTCAACCATTAGCTTGCTATGTGACCTTGTGCAAGTCCTCTAAACTATCTGAACTTTGGCTGGGGAGGAAAAAGGTGATCATAAGATTTCTGGAACCATGTTAAACTGAGCAGCTGCACCTTTTATTGGTCTCAGAACTGTTCAGTAAGCAGTGGTTATCTTTTTATCCATCCTCCTCCTTTCTCTTTGAAAACAGAGTTTCAGGTTTGTTCAAGCATCTATCCCTTACCTCTGTGACTTAGAGGTCAAGACCCAGTCCCAGCTCAGCAGTAAATGCTGACTGTTGCAAGTAATAGTAGCGCTCTGATTCTCTTTATGGATGCACTAATGGGCAGGTAACCCTGTGAGAGCTGGCTGCAGGATTTCTGGGTAAGGTTAAATCACTCGTGATATAAAATCCCAGAAAAAGACTAGTCCTTTTTGCCCCTGAATATCTCATGTCTCGACTGGGAACTTAGATCATCTGTGGCTTTCTTGGGACAGTGAGTGGAACTGGAGTAAGGGAAGATTCACATGCTGTCAATGTTAAAAAAGAAGAAAAGAGAAAAGTTGACATAATTGAGTTGCTGAATCAATGCACTATGAAACTTGCCTGGGGCTGTGCTGTTAGTTCTTCCTATCTCAGGCCCAAACACCCCTCCTACTTACTCTTCACTTTTTCTTTCAGTATACAATTCACTTCAGTTTTATTAGGCCAACCATTTTCACGCTAGGCATGACCTTGAGAATGAGCCCTTGGAAACAGAGTGTGAACAGAACTGCCCTGTTTTCAACTTTCACGTTGCCTCTTTGAAAGGAACTTGCTTGTTCTGTACTTTTTCTTGTCCTTTTCTTCTATGACTAGAACATGCATATGGGTCCAAAGAGTGAAAAATGAACAGATGAAAATTTTGATAGCATTCTATGGGACGCTGGAGTTAAAGGGGAGAAATAAATTTGGGGGGATGACACATCGAGAATAATCCACCCACATATGTCCCATTTACAAATGTATTCAGACATATGGTCCACCTACATCTTGAGAAACAGATATCCTACCTTGTTTAACCATTGCATTTCTGGGTCTCATTGTTTCAACAGCTTAACCTATTTCTACTTAATACATCATGTTTCAGTAAGACACCTTGCTTTGTGAGGTAACATATTCCTTCTATTCCCTTTTCATTTAAGTCAGTTTAAAAAGTGAAATTCTCATTCTAGCTGGCAAAGTCTTTCTAATTGGTGCAGCCAAATTTCATATCTGTGGCCTGTCTGTGAACAAAAGCAGGAAACCAAAAAAGTCATTACAAGGCAACTACTGTAAATGAACATCTAGAGGGCAATTCAAAGTGGGTTTAATCCAAATAGTCTTTGGAATGGAAAATTAAAAAAATTTTTTTTTTTATCATCAGACTCACATTTTGAGGTTTTACAACTGTTTGCATACCTTCATGAATTACAGAAATAAGAGTATACTGTAGTAGAAAATTTGAGAAGAATTTAGGAAAAACTTGAACAGTCTTCAAAGGATTAAGTACCATGGGAAAGTTACTATGATTCAGAATTCAAGATCCAGGGCAATGATGAGTCCTTTGAATCCCTGATGAGACAGCCCAATGAGACACGCAAAATAACAAAACAAGATTATGTCACGATAAGGGCTCAGTGGTTCTTCCAAGTGTTGCGTGTGACTACCTGTGTGCTCTCACTAACCTGATGGGAAAATAACCTCAGTTCAGTTCAATCGCTCAGTCACGTCTGACTCTTTGCGACCCCATGAATCGCAGCACGCCAGGCCTCCCTGTTCATCACCAACTCCCGGAGTTCACCCAAACTCATGTCCATCGAGTCAGTGATGCCATCCAGCCATCTCATTCTCTGTCATCCCCTTCTCCTCCTGCCCCCAGTCCCTCCCAGCATCAGAGTCTCTTCCAATGAGTCAACTCTTCGCGTGAGGTGGCCAAATTACTGGAGTTTCAGCTTCAGCATCAGTCCTTCCAAAGAACACCCAGGACTGATCTCCTTTAGGATGGACTGGTTGGATCTCCTTGCAGTCCAAGGGACTCTCAAGAGTCTTCTCCAACACCACAGTTCAAAAGCAGCAATTCTTCGGCGCTCAGCCTTCTTCACAGTCCAACTCTCACATCCATACATGACCACAGGAAAAACCATAGCCTTGACTAGACGGACCTTTGTTGGCAAAGTAATGTTTCTGCTTTTGAATATGCTATATAGGTTGGTCATAACTTTCCTTCCAAGGAGTAAGCATCTTTTAATTTCAACCTAGGAACCTCCATTTCATCACTTGAAAAAAATCGATGGCCTGTGGAATGCTTTCCAGCTGTGATCATCTACTGATCCATATGTGTGGGAGAGGCTCCCTTGTTCACCTTGTGCTGCTCCTTTAGTAAATTGATAAAATCCAGGGTTGACAGTTCTATAGAGCAGGTACTGTTTGTGAGAAGAGTCTCTAGTGGCATCTCTAGAAGAGTCTCTAGACTCTAGTCTCTAAAGTCTAGGAGAGTCTCTAGAAGTCTGTCCAAGTGGTATGTACTAAGACAGTTAACAGCTACACATGGAGAAAGATGACCAAATTTATAAACATAAATGTGTGATGATGCTTTTAATTAATTATCACTATAGATTTTATGTATAACATTAAAAAAGTCTTCCCAATTGTTAGATGAACCAATGTTGAGAAGCAATGGGAAACAGAATCATATGGCAGTATGAAAACATTCCCCTCCCAATCATGCACAACTTCATTTCTGTTCTAAATGTGAGGAGTCTAACTTTCTTAATTTGATGCACCATAAAATTCCAGAAAAAGAAGACTTTCAACTGGTTTGTGTTGTTAGTTTTCAACATGCATAATAATGGAAGTAATAATGCATATAACATTTTGAAAATAATAATGCATATAACATTCCAAATCAAAAATATGAACAAAATTCTGTCCATAGTATATCCTATCTTTCTCAAATTTTTAAATCTTAAAAGTGGCAAATAGAATCATGAACACATGCTACAAACATGTCTATGTGTTCTATAAGTATTATTTTATGTAGTAAGCCCTACTATTATTATCCTTATTTAATATATGAATTATTAAAAAATTTGAAAAGCTGGTAAAGACAGTGATTTAGATGTAAATGAATGATTTATATGTAAATGAGTGATCTAGAAGTCAAATGCAGATGAACTGTCTTCAAAGTATTAGCTTTTAACTTAAGCCTACCAGCTAATGCAATATTATATTATACATTAATAAATGTCATCAATAAACCAGCTGAAATAACTTATTAAATGAACATTTACCCATGTTAAAACAAAGAGAACTATATATCACTTTATGCTTTGTAATGAAAAGTTCACTAAAAATGAAAAGAAATACTCTAAAATTATAGCAACAGTTGTGCTTAAATATCATAGATTTTTGTTTGTTTTTCTTTCTCTCTATTGCTCTGAGTGCCTGCAATATACATATATCAATTTTGGCATTTCAAAACAAATATTAGTGTCAAAAATTGTACATTAGTGTCCAGTGAAAACTTAAGAGTTACACAGATATGCCCCATTTCATGAGAGGAAAAGTGATATAATAGAAAGAGATGGTTTTTAAGAATTCATGAAAATTAGTCATTCAACTGTTAAGAGGAAAGAAAATCATGACAAAATACTGACAAAAGGAATACAAACAGTATCAGCATTACTCAATATAGCTCATTATTTGTCATTGTTTTCTTCCGGTAAAGAATCTGGAACCAGAAGTAAGAGGCAACTTCACAGAATTTGATAATATGCAAAAATAATGATAGAAATGGTGATCAGAAATGAAAGAGTGAGCAGTCAAGGAAAAATGCACTACAATAAGTGAGATCATTCTAATAACCTCTCCTATGAAAGCAGCATAAATGTTAGAATAAAAAATAAGTAATCACCTTAAATGATTTGAAGATCTGAAAAAACAGTTAGGATGCTGAAGTACTAAAGCACAAGATCACTTTTACTGGGTGGTATCTGTCAATATCACACTCTTGTACTTTGATGGGTCATTCTTACCAAGTGAGAATTACTTAACAGAAGGGCAGCCTTATCAAAAGTAAGAGTCTTGTAGAACACTTCTTCTTACATTAAGTTAGAACTTCAGGGATGCAAAAACATAACTATGCTTCTCCTTCCCCCATCTTAAAAAAGGAACCAATGAAAAGAATTTTTGGATGCTGAGACCAGCATGAGAAGAAAGGAAAACAAACAAAAAATATCTTGAGAAGTTTTAGCTACAGTACAGTTTTTTGTGTTTTTTTTTTTTTGGCTTATGTATAATCTTGATCAGACAGGGAACTTCAAGTCATAAACTTGGTTTCAGGTAGTCCAAAAATAAGTTCTCCCAGACACCTAGCAGAATCAAACCTAACATCTCTCTATAAAAAGGCATATTTATTCCAGGGTTCAGGAAATTTGCACACTTTTTTCAGAGGCAAGGACCAGCTTACAAAGATTACCCGGCGACAAAAAGAAATAAGACAATATGAGTAAAACCAGCAGAAGAGAGAAAGCCTTAATAAAGACCTGAATTTTATATCATAAAACCAACATTATTTAAAAACAGAAAACTGCTAAGTATATTTTTTAAAAATCAACAAGCTTTAAAATATGTACAGGGAGTAGGAAAATATGAGGTGACATAGTAAATAGAGATTCTAGAAATAAAAAAATACTTAAATTTAATAACTCACTGGACATGTCTAATGGTAGATTAGGCAGAGGATAAAATATAATTAGTGAATTGGAATATATATAGATCAGAAGTATCTGGAATTCAGAATGGAAAGACAAGAAATGGTAAACTCAAAGAGAAACACAGAAAATGAAGTGAACAAAGTTGTATAATACTAGAAGAAAAAGATTAAAAAAAATAAGAGTAGAAGAATATTGAAAAGATCTCAGCTGATCCAGAGCAAAAAATAATAAATAATGATATTAATCTTCAGTTTTAAGAACCTTAAAATTTTCCAAGCAAGATAATTCAATCTAAGTCCACCACCTGACACAACATAGTAAATCAGTATAGAAAATAGATGAAGAACACATCTTAAAAAGAACAGGAGAAAAATAAAACACTACTTTCAAAGAAGCAGAAGTTTGATTGACACCTAACCTCTCAACAGGAACAATGGAAGCCTGAGAAAGTGGAATGGTATCTTCAATTCAAACAAACACATAAAGCAGAAAAGCAAGTTTCCATTTAGAATTCAATTCTCAGTAAAAATATTCTTCAGAAGCAAAGGCATTTAAGACACACATATACAAAAAGAGAATCCTTCATCCTCAGACCTACACTAAAGGTATTTCTGAAAAATATGTTTTAGTCAGACAGAAAATGATCCCAGAGGAAGAGAGTTTCAGAATGGAACAAAGATTAGATAATTAATGTGCATATAAATATTGACTATTACTGCAAAATAATAATATTCTGTGGAATATAAATTAATTCTAGTTAAATACACAAAGGAACACCATTTAATTTAGGAGAAGAATAAAATATTTAAATTATATAAAATTTCCATGTTATTCAGGAGGGAAATAATGGCCCCTATTGACTTTAGAATTAGTAAATTAAGGATGAATATTTAACTTGTGAGTTACTCACTGAAAGTTCAGAATTAGAAGGTATAATATCACACTAGTAGAGGGAAAACCAACTGAAGCCATTTTCAATCAACCAAAATCAAGAGGTTGAGAGGGCAAGAGAGGGTAGGGGAGATAAAGAAAGTGAAGGCCTAGGATAGGTCAAATAAATAGAAAGCACATGATAATCAAATAGATCAATGATTCTATTAATTATAAAAACACAAGCCCTTTCAATTAAGGAATAAAGAGTGATTTAAAAAAAAAAAGTCATACCAGGCACACAAAAATTGATCATGCATCACCATCAGAATTTCTTCAAGGGAAAGTCTAAAGCAAGTTTTTCACACAGAAGAAATGTCAGGTAAGAGGTCTGAGATAATGGAAAAAATAAAGAAGAAAGCAAGTTACACATACATTAGTAAATATAGGTAAACATACATGTGTGTGTGTGTGTATATATATATATATATATAAAACAACATGTTTGACAGAAAACAAGTTATGTAAAGCAACTATCCTTCAATTAAAAATAAATAAATTAAAAAAACGAAAACAATATGGGACCTATTTGACTAAGAAAAGAACAAGGGCCATAAATTAAAATAATGAATAGTAGAAATAGTATTAAAGTGTTCCAACTTCATGATGTTAGGTGGGAGAAGCTCCTGGTATATTCCGGTATAGGCTTGTTTCATATCCTGTGCCTTTGATCCTAAGCCCTCAGCCTGACTATCTCTCTTTCCCTCTTATCTCCAGTTATTAAAGTGCTAATTCAAGACTTTACTCAGATGACATATCATTCCAGTTTGTCCAAAATGCCTTCTTCCCCACTCCTATAATCCCATGTGTCAAACTCTGTTTTCACACAGATTGTTCCTGACTTATATTGTTGCTGGGACTATCGAGATTCATGATACTATTCCTCAAAATGCTTAGTATTTGTAAAAGGAGTGAATGCATCCATGTACAAATGGAGGGATGCACATTTACAAATAAATCCTTGGTAGTGTAAGCATGTGTCATCAATGCCTGACTGAGGCCTTATTGTTATATCATCAGGTAAATTCACACATCTAAAGAATCCACATATGCTCAAATCTTTTATAAATTGATTTACTACAAAAATATGTAGCAGGCAATAACACTGCATTGATACTGGTTTTACACAGAGGTTCCATGAATGAGAGATTTTATGGCTTCAAAAAATTGCAAATCAAGAAAGAAATACTGAAACCTACCATCCTCTCACTAAACTTTTTGGAGCTCAAAACAATAGATATTCTCTTGGATTTGGTTTCAATTGAGTGCTTAGGCTAGCTTTTGTGTATGTAACCTAGTGACCTTGTTTATCCTTAAAGAGAATTTAGAAAATGTCCATTTTGTGTGTGTAGTGTCGTAGTCTTTTGAACTTTTGAATAGATCCTATAAAAGAACACGAAATTTTCAAAACCAAACCAAAGTTCTAACCAAAAGTCAAATTTAATTAACATTCAAATGCTGAGTCCCAACTAATGAGGTCATATGGAATAATACACCTGGTTCTTTCAATCTAAAGCTTAAAGAAGACTGTTAATGAGAAAAATACAATAAAAATTAACCACAGTGAAAGGATGAATTAAGGATATACTGCGGCTTTATTCAAGAATGATTTTTTTTAAAGTTTTGAAATCTTTGGAATAGAGAAGCTTGACAAAAGAAGGAAGCCATTGAAGGGTAAAAACAATTATGGAGGTAATTGACAAAAGAGAAGCTAAATGCTAACTAGCAAATCAGTAGAATAGAGATCACGTACAGCTTAAAAAGGGTAAGTCATGAAGGAATAGTTTCTTTTGACTTCATTGGAAGTACTTCTTGCACAGGCCTTATCTTGATTACAGTCATCAGAACTGAATTTTCAGGAAGTTCAATATTAATTGGGCTATTAATTAGTTTGAAAATACATACAACACAGTACATTTAGCACTACAATACAATGATTCAAGATGACGCTAGTAAGAATAGTTTCCTTTAAAATTAAATCTAATACTTAAAATAAGTATATCATTTGCAAATTGCTCCTTCTTAGACATGCCCTATTAAAATACATCTTGAACCTCAGCCTATACTGAGCCATCAGGACAAACTAAACTGTTGAGACATAAAGGAGTTTTGAATAAATCAATGCTGATAAATAAGCATTTGTTTTATTCTTAATTTTTAATCATATTTTTGCCTGTCATGCATGCCTGTAATAGGATTACATGAGAAGCATGGAACTGATTTTTATCAAATATCTCTCTGATCAACACTTTCAATTTTCTAAAACAAGATGATGCATCATCAACAGCATCATAATAATATTGATGGTAATTATTATTTTAAATAATTATTTTCATCATAATTATTATATGAAAATCAGACTCTTATTTACTAGATTCTACTTACTTCTATTATCTGATTATCCCTTCTACACATTATAAAGTTTTTTGCCATAAAATTTGTAATGCCTTATTCATGGGTTAAGTGTGAGAAATTGATGTCTAATATACAATTTTTGAAATATTTTCTTTCAATGCACACAGAAACAACTAGGGGATTAGTGGTCAATATGAAGTTTCAAAAAACAAATGAATCTGAAGTTTCTCCAGGGATGGAAACACTAAAACAATCTCACTGATGATTGATTATTAATAGATCTTTCACTAAACTGAAATAACACAATAATCTCAATATATATTTGTAATACATAAGCCAAGAAATACTTAAAAGAAACAAACATATTTTACAATTTTGAAAGTCAAAGGGTTAGACTTTGACTTAATGGTTCAGAAATTCTGGGTTTTATAACTTTATTTTCTTCTTCAAATATCAGGTACAAGTTCCCCCAGCTGCTTCTCATGTTGCTGCTCGTGACACTTCTGATTATTCCACTGGTAACTCGGTAAGAACAAAGTGTTAAGTATGGCAGTGACTCTTCCGAGGAATTTCCTAGGAACAAAGATGCCCAAGCCAAATCTTAAGATTTGTTTTCTGATCCCTTGAGGAATAAATATATATAATACTAACAACAAGAGCAAAAATAACCATAACCATTGCATCCATTATTTTTTAGGCATTAACTATATGCCAAATAACATCATCAATTCTTCACAAAAACTTTCCAATTAAATTTTAGGGCTTTTTTCCTCTCCTTCCTTTCTTCCTTCCTTCTATAGCCATGAATCTAAGACTAAGGCTATACTAATGAATAAGAGTTCTTGTTTTCAAGAAACTTACATTCCTTTTCAGAGTGAATGAAGCACAACAGATGACAAAATATAAATAAATACATAAATAAAGAAATGCATAATTACCTAAATCCAGTTAATGTATAAGGACTAGTGCATGTTCAGTTGCTAAGTTGTATCTGACTCTTTGTGACCCCATGGACTTTAGCCTTCCAGGCTCCTCTGTCTGTGGGATTTCCCAGGCAAAAATGCTGGAGTAGGTTGCCATTTTTTTCTCCAGGGGATCTTCCTGACCCAGGAATTGAACCCACATCTCCTGCATTGGAAGGTGGGTTCTTTACCACTGAGCCACCTGGAAAGCCCATAATGACTGGTAATTCAACACAATTTAGAAATTTGCCAGTAAGCATCTGTTTGTGAAGGTATGTATGAAGGGTATCATTCATTGTATAGAATTGCCAAGTAATGTCTTCCTGAGGACATATTGTTTAAGTTGTGTCTTATATTTGGCAAAGGACCAAGCCATTTGGAAAAAGAAACTTCTAGGAAGAAGGAACAGCAAATGGGGAGCTTCAAGGTGAGATTGAGCATGACATGTGAGGACCAGTGTGGCAAGATCAGTGTGTTAAGAGCAATAATCAAGAGCCCATTACTATAGGATTTTGAAGACCAGGAGACAAAGTTTGTATTTTACTGACAAACTGACACATAAATCAAAATTATTAAGATTACTTCTGTATAATCTTTAATATTTATTGTAATAATACTCCTAATGCTATCTTAACATTTATAAACTTCAGGCAGAAATGTTTTATCATTTGATCTTCCAAGCAGACCTGGGAGCAATCTCTAATCTATCTGCAAACCTAATTTGAAGGATCGGCTGAGGGCTAGGGAGTTATGGAAGTTTAAGTCCAGGACAAAACAACTCAGACTTTTGCACTGCTTAGATTATTTCCACAACATAAAACTGATCTTTTACTTCAAGTTCCAAATCAAAATGAAAAGGATATGAAAATATGTGTCTGGGATTGATTTAAGCTCAAGGGACTAGAAGATAACATTCTATCAGTTTTACAAATATGAATACGCTTTAACATTGATTCCAAAGCAGATGATCAATGTCTAGAAAATTCTTATCTCCACAGATTGCAAACTCAATACAAATTTATGGATAAAAACGATCACTGGGATAAAATATTGTACAAGTTTTTTTTTTTTTTTTGCACATATTGTAATTCAAAAAAGATGCCAGATTGCTTGGAACTTCAAGTATTGATGTTTTAATGAGTAGACTATTTTCTCTAGTGAAGCACATCCAATTAAATTTAGCATTCAGTCATTTGCTAAAGGGACAGTCTGCAGCTTCTAAATTATTCCATCTCTCCTTCACTTTTCCCTCCATTCCCAGATGCCAGTTTGATGACTTGTTTCTTTTCAAAGCACTGACCATCTCACTGGAATACATATTCATGGAAGAGAATTCAAGGGCGGACCACATTTAGTAGCTCGCCTGGTTTTTCTCAGATCTTCCTAGTCCTTCCTTTGTATTGTATCTTTCCTTGGATTTTTAAACATTCAAGTTGCTCAGGACTCAGTCTTAGCCTCTTTTTGTTTCTTTTGCTGATTTAGTTATTCATTCATCAAATATCCATTTAGCACCTATCATGGGCAGGCACTTTACTAAGGACTAGTGACCACCAGTAAATGAGACAAAGCCTCCGTCCTTCTGGCATTTTACAATTAATTATGAGGAATAAGAATTTAAAAGTAGGGACTTCCCTGGTGGGCCAGTGGTTAAGAATTCATATTCCATGAGGGTGGGGTGATATAAGAGAATAGCACTGAAATGTATATCACCCTATGTAAAATAGATGACCAGTGCAAGTTTGATACATGAAGCAGGGCACTCAAAGCTGGTGCTCTGGGACAACCCAGAGGGATGGGGTGGGGAGAAATGTGGGAGGGGGGTTCAGGATGTGGGGACACACGTACACCCATGGCTGATTCATGTTGATGTATGGCAAACCCCACAATATTGTAAAGTAATTAGCCTCCAGTCAAAATTCAGTTCAGTTCAGTCGCTCAGTCGTGTCTGACTCTTTGCGAGCCTATGAATCGCAGCACACCAGGCCTCCCTGTCCATCACCAACTCCCAGAGTTCACTCAGACTCACATCCATCGAGTCGGTGATGCCATCCAGCCATCTCATTCTCTGTCATCCCAATTTTCTCCAGCCCCCAATCCCTTCCAGCATCAGAGTCTTTTCCAAGGAGTCAACTCTTCGCATGAGGTGGCCAAAGTACTGGAGTTTCAGCTTTAGCATCATTCCTTCCAAAGAAATCCCAGGGCTGATCTCCTTCAGAATGGACTGGTTGGATCTCTTTGCAGTCCAAGGGACTCTCAAGAGTCTTCTCCAACACCACAGTCAAAATTAATTATTAATCAACAATAAAAAAAAAGAATCACAGCAATGAATACTCAGTGCAGCCAAAAATATATACATTGCTGCTTTTGAACTGTGGTGTTGGAGAAGACTCTTGAGAGTCCCTTGGACTGCAAGGAGATCCAACCAGTTCATTCTGAAGGAGATCAGCCCTGGGATTACTTTGGAGGGAATGATGCTAAAGCTGAAACTCCAGTACTTTGGCCACCTCATATGAAGAGCTGACTCATTGGAAAAGACTCTGATGCTGGGAGGGATTGGGGGCAGGAGGAGAAGGGGACGACAGAGGATGAGATGGCTGGATGGCATCACCGACTTGATGGATGTGAGTCTGAGTGAACTCTGGGAGTTGGTGATGGACAGGGAGGCCTGGTGTGCTGCGATTCATGAGGTCGCAAAGAGTTGGACACGACTGAGCGACTGATCTGATCTGGTCTGATCTGTGGCACAGATGAATCGAGAATGTTCCAGCTGTGATAGTGTTTCTGAGGAAGAATAAACAAAGCAGGAAAGGATTGAGGATGCCATCAGGAAGGCTGAGAGAGCAAGAAGAGAATGAAAGTGAGCAGCCTCCAGGGCAAGGTCTTGAATTAATTCTGGCTACCATGGCCCACCACTAGAGGCTCTGAACATGAGAATAATAAGCTCTGATTTTCAATTTAAAAAGATTGCTTCCTGGACTTCCCAGGTGGTCCAATCGTTAAGACTTCACATTCCAATTCAGGAAATGTGGGTTTGATCCCTGGTCAGGGAGCTGAGACCCCCACATGCCTCACAACCAAAAATCCAAAATATGAAACAGAAGCAATATGATGATAAATTCAATCAAGACTTTAAATATAGTCCACATCAAAAAGAAAAATTCCTAAAAAAAATATTGCTCCAGTTTCCTGGTGGAGAATATACCATAGACATACAAGAGGAAACACATGCTGGGAGGAAAGTTACTTCAGTAATCTAGAAGAGAAATTGCTGTTTGGACTAGGATGTCTATTCTGAAGCTAGGAAACTCTGTCAGTTTGATACCAGTTTTTCTCTTAAAGCCTAGAGGACTCAGTTTTGGCCTGGATGAAATATCTGTGAGAGAGTGATGGAAGATGGACTGGGGTATGTTTGGCCTGAGATACGATGATGCCATTTATTGAGATGGGACAAACATGAGAAGAAATAGGATTCTAGGGTTATGGAGGTAGGAGCAGGTCTTTGTGTAGAAATCAAGGTATCTTCATAGTTTTTGAACTGGTTAAATTTTAGATATATGTTTGATATCTAAATGGAACCATGAGACAGGCAATGGATCTACAAATTTGATGATCAAAAGAGAGGACTATCCCCTATTCCCTACTGAATTCTACTTGGCCTCACCAATAAGAATTCTTCACGTTCCCTTCCTTTGGAATGAAACAATGGCCAGAGACTTGGCCCTCAAGTTCAGACATTCTAAGAGTTTAGTCTTAGATTTTAAAAATCGATGGGCTGATAAAATATGTATGTCAGAGCCCCCTAAACTGAGGAAGTAAAAACAGGGAGGGAATTCCTTCTGAGGAATGAAGCCCTCAATTGTAATCTGATGGGATATATTGAAGGCCCAAAAAGTCCAGTCAAATGACTTTTTCTTTGGCATATGGGATCTTCATCCCCTGACCAGAGATCGAACTCACATCCCCTGCAGTGAAAGAGCAGAGCCTTAACCACTGGACTCCCAGGGAAGCCCCTCATATGACTTCTTGATAGATGATATCTGTTCAAATTGTCCTTTCTCATTTCCTTAGAAGTCACAGACTTCCTTAGAAATAAATTAATGAGTTCACACCAAAACTTTTACACCTCTATAATCCAAGCATTCATGAGAACGCCCCTATATCCCACAGAATTTCTTATTCAAAATATCACAGGTAAATATAAAAAAATAATACTGTAAGACTAACTACTCTTATTATTTACTCTCTTTCTTATTATTCAATCTTATTTGTTATGTTACAAACATGTGTGTACTTGGGATTGGAAGGCATCTCAAGTATATTTACCACAGTCAGTTCAGTTCAGTTCAGTCGCTCAGTTGTGTCCAACTCTTTGCGACCCCATGAATCACAGCACGCCAGGCCTCCCTATCCATCACCATCTCCTGGAGTTCACTCAAACTCACATCCATCGAGTTGCAGAGAATTTCTTATTCAAAATATCACAGGTAAGTATAAAAAAATAATACAGTAAAACTAACTAAACTTATTATTTATTCTCTTTTTTCTTATTATTCAATCTTGTTTGTTATGTTATAAACATGTGTATACTTGGGATTGGAGGGCATCTCAAGTATATTTACCACAGTCAAGTTAATGCCTATTAAGCCTAAAAATGAAGAGAAAAATGATATGCATTCAAAGGTGTAGGTGAGCTAAGTTGGGGCAGAATCTCTCAGTATCTCTAGGTGGGACAAGAAAAAAGCAGATTTTGTAGATCAAAAGCACTTCCAGAGTCTGATGTGTTTTGAAAGCTTCCCGCAAAGCAGTTTAATATAATCCATCAGTGGTATAATTACAGCAGAGTCTACAACACAATAAAATAAACCTACAAACCTTAATCCATTTCCATACAAATACCCTTACTAATGAAATCAGGAAAATGAATAAGAATGATGTACAATGGCAGGCTCTGCTCAAAAAAAGACTTCGGTTCCACACAAGTTCTCCATAGGTCTCTAAAATATTATGCCATTTATGCAATTACAATCAGCTACTATTCTTAGGGGTTCAAGGTCCCAGTAAAATAAATGGAGATACTGCTTCAATAAAGATGGTTCAATCAATCTGGAAATGTTTCTGCTTGTTCAGGAGGATGACATACTCTAATCTGCAGAGCAGACAATGGAGTTTCATTAAAATCCTGATTTCACAACTCATTATGTGATTGTCACATGAATGCCTCATGTCCCAATCTTGATGGTCTGGCTTTGTATTTCTCTCGGGTAGCAGCCACTGTATCTCACCCAAAAAGAGAGACATAACCAGCCTTTCATGTGAGTTCTGAGAGCAGTGATTGGGAATATTGTAAAGAATGCAAATTATCTGATCAAAATTATTTTCTTTCAGAAAATGATAGCATCTTGAAGCAGGACCAACAGGGTAAAATGATGCATGGAAGAATAAGGAGAAAAAGCAATACAAATAATGAAAGCCCAGGTCTTGAATATTTGTGTATCATTATAGATACACTGAAAATAATCACATCCTCCCTGGAAGGTATGAGACTTCCCAGGTCCAGCTCCAACCATGGCTTGCTCAAGGGAAAATACTTCCCTTCATATAGAGGTTGATGTTCAATAAAAATACCCATCTATGTTCTCTTACACTAAATGACTCCACATGGAAAGCATTTTGGTCTGTGGATAGTTATGTCTTGGGCACCTGCCCTATTTCTGCTTATAAGGCTCAACTAAATGGAGCGAGGAAAGGTCTGCTAGAAGAAAACCCAGACCCTATGAGAGGGCAGCTGAGGTTGTTTAAAACTGGGGAAAAAGTATTAAATAGCACTCTTAAAATTGAGTCACTCTCTTCGATGAGAGAATGTTTTGTAAGTAGGAATGGACAAAGATGTAATATAAAATACAGATTCAAGGGAGTTATTCAGACCCAATGCTATAGGACCCTCTATATGTCACCTAGAGTAAGACACAGACGGCGGCTGCATGTGGTTATGTAAGAATATATTCACGATTGGAACATATTTCTAAACACAAGACAGACCCTTTTATGAAAACAGCTCTCCCAGTATTTACTAGGTGGCAAAAACAAGGCAAGGATTTATTGAGGAGATATAAATTTCCTATCCCAATGAAGATTAGGATACTTCTCAGACCAGCCAAAGATATTGATACATCTTTTTGTTCCAGCAAGAGTTTTGACCTTGAGGTTCCTGATGGTATAACTACTTCCTTGGAATGTGAGGGATCTTGGCGGCAAGAATAGCCTCATCTATAGAATGTTTTGGGAGTTAGCAATAAGGCATTCATTTCTCAAGACCATTTGGTACCACATTCAGAAAATTCTCAGGGCTTCCCTCATAGCTCAGCTGGTAAAGAATCTGCCTGAAATGCAGGAGACTCCAGTTAGATTCCTAATTCAGGAAGATCCCCTGGAGAAAGAATAGGCTACCTACTCCGGTATTCTTGGGCTTCTCTGGTGGCTCAGCTGGTAAAGAATCAGCCTGCATTGCAGGAAACCTGAGTTCGATCCTGGGTTGGGAAGATCCTCTGGAGAAGGGAAAATTCCATGGACTCTATAGTCCATGGGGTCACAAAGAGTCAGACACGACTAAACGACTTTCACTTTCAGAAAACTCTCATATCAAACACACACATCTGTAATAAGTACAATGTGAGATGTGGCACCTGGTATCTGACAGCTCTGTTGGGAGATTTGGAAGATTCTGTGCTCAAATCCATGTTCTGACAATCAGCATGGAAAATGTAGGCTTGAAAAGTTGGAAATGATGGTTTATAACCTGGACATGCAAGATAAGATAGACACAGGTAATGGAAGACCCAAGTCCAGAAACGGAGGGCAAGAAGTGGGGGTCTACCTCAGGAATATATGATTCCTATATTCATTTTGATAACTTCTCTTTAATAACTGCCTGGATGCCTGAAGGAGTATCTTGCTATGTAATGCCCATGATGTCAAGAACATTTGCTTCCATCTTGCTTATCTACATGAAACTCTACCTCCTTCTAAAAAAAAACCCTACTCAACCATTACCTCTTTTTATCCTTCTTGATTTCCATAGGGGAAACCATGCTTTTAGCTTCGTTGCTTTTAACAATGTGTGTATATCTTTCAGATACTTATACACGGTGTGACTTCACCAAATAGAGTTGCTCATTAGCCTTGCTTACTAGCCTCAGTAAGATTAGCCTTACTGATCTTTGTCTAGTCAGCATTAGCATTGTTCTTGGGTTTTAGAGGATTCTCGGGAGATTTACATTAAATGTATCTTGAGATGGGACATATAATACAAATACCAATCACTTTTAAAATCCCATTTCTGATATTAACAAGGATTCAATGGCCAAATTGCTTTTTTGATCAATGAACTAGACTCTTTCAGCAATTCTGTATTCAATAACCCCGACCATTCACGGTTGGTAATATTTGTGACTCTTTTCTCTAATTCATGCTCACTGGGTGATTTCTCTGTATGCCTAAAATTTCACCTTAGCCTTCTCTTTATTTATTTTTCCTTGAAAATGTCTTAGCAAGAAAGGGTGTTAAGAATGCCATAAAAAATAAAGTATGACATTACATTCTCAAGGAATTTTATTACTATGACATAAAACAGTCATTCTCTCTCCTTCATGAAAAGCTGTCTTCTTTTAAGGATATTTTCACAAATGTCAGTTTAGCTATTAACTTTTCAGTTAAAAGTATGCCATATTAAATAAATATGGAAACAGTAAAACTAATACAACTAAAGGTATATGTTTAAACTCATGCACTAGTCAGTTCAAATGCAAAAAACAAATCAGCAAATAAATATACCAGTTGCCGGCCCAAGTGAGAAACACAAAAGAGTAGGTAAGTTTTCAACACATCTAGGGTTAAAGGCTCAAATTTCCCTAGGAACAAACTTTGTTACTGAAGTATTCTATCATGTAAATTGAGTATCTACAGTGAAGTTATGTGACTGGATTTCTATACAGAATCCTTCATTCAAAATGTAAGTTTTATGTCTCCTGATGTCATTGAGAGACATCTTATGGTGGAAGAATTCAAGACATTATTGTGGCTATCCTAAAAATAAGGAGGTTGGCTAGATATCTTCCAGTATTTTCTAATATTAATATTTTTACAATTCTCAAAAGTACATCATATAGGCACATGATGTACTTAATTGTGTAAGTGAACAATGTACTGAAATCAGAATCACCCCCAAATTCTAATTATTATAATAGGGCTTGCTGGAATACTTCTTATCCACATTATCAGTGAAACACATTGTTTAATTTTTATATGGGAGTCTGTGTTCTTTCCTATAAGTGCTATATTTCCTTTCTGGAAGTATAGGTGATACTACAAATAATAGTCAATGACCTCAGAAGTTTGCCTTTAAAGACACTTAGAGAAATTAGCTTGCACTTGGAATTCCTTGACATATTTATATTTATGATCTCTGCATAACAAAGTAATAATACTTAGTCTAGAACAATCACTATCCTCACAGTTCTGCCAGCACATGCTTATTAAAAACAGAGCCATCATAAAGTGAGAACTTTATATTTCCACCAGGTATATCAATACACTTAGCTCTATTTCTTAAACTCTCCTCTGTTGAAATATGTGGATATTACCTTGTACTACTGACTGGACCCGGAGAAGGCGATGGCACCCCACTCCATTACTCTTGCCTGGAGAGTCCCATGTATGGAGGAGCCTGGTGGGCTGCAGTCCATGGGGTCGCTAAAAGTCGGACATGACTGAGCGACTTCCCTTTCACTTTTCACTTTCATGCATTGGAGAAGGAAATGGCAACCCACTCCAGTGTTCTTGCCTGGAGAATCCCAGGGATGGGAGAGCCTGGTGGGGCTGCCGTCTATGGGGTCACACAGAGTCTGACACAACTGAAGTGACTTAGCAGCAGCAACTGACTGGACCAAAAAATGTTTAATTCAGTCAAAGAATTATTTGAGTTGAAAAATATAAAAAGCATTTTTCTAGAACATACCTAAAGAAGATTCGACATATTCTCACTATAAATACATGATCAAATATACACTCACTCACACATTTAAAAGATATTCATTGACAACTGATTACATGCCTGGCACAGTAATAAGTTTTAGAGATACATCAGTTAGCAAGATGCAAAACTTTTCCTTAAGGACTAAGAGATAGGCAAACTTAACTGATATTGGTCATTAAGAGAGGTGTGTGTGTGTGTGTGTGCATGCATGCTCACATGAATATATGTGTACATTTTTCCAAGGGTGCATTCCTGCTATGTAATGACATAGTGGAAGATTTTTCTGTCACATGACCTTATTTGATCTCATAACTCCATCCTGAAGAGCTAAATGTTCTTTGTTTAGTAATCCACTTGGAACCTAATCTGACACGTGGACTGTGAGGATGGCTAACCAGTGTCATTTGGCCTGTGAAAATTCTGGATGCTTGGGGCTGGTGCACTGGGACGACCCAGAGGGATGGTATGCGGAGGGAGGAGGGAGGAGGGTTCAGGATGGGGAACACATGTATACCTGTGGCAGATTCATTTCGATATTTGGCAAAACCAATACAGTATTGTAAAGTTTAAAAATAAAATAAAATTAAAAAATAAAAAAAATAGATAGGTAAAAAAAAATTCCTTTATGTAACATGTGAACGTCATGCTTTATACTGATAATTTGAACAAACGGTTTTTAATATCACCAATGTGTATGCATTTTACATTTTACTATCTTTTCTCTGTGTAACCTTTTGCACATTAGAAACTTCACAATTCAGCACTAATGTGTGTCTACTCACAACTCTGCTTGCTCTGACAGGAATGACATCCTTGTTGTTGACCTTCTAGGCTCACTAAAAATAGTTCCTCATGCCAGCATTGTTTATCCATCTAAGGAGCTTTATCACAGTTGCCTAAAAACTGAAGAAAATATGAATGACAGTGGCTAGAATGCCAGCTGCCCATTTCTCACTACATAGTAAGCATAATGCACAATATCAAGGAATCTAACTTGAACAACAAACAACTGAAACGGTGCTCAGCAGTTTACAATTTTTTTCAAGAGACTGCTAATGCCTTTACTCGAGAGTAGACAACTTTTGATGAGGACAACCTAAGATCTGTTTAAAATCAATAACATTTGTTGCTTTCCTCTGAATATGAAGTTTGTGAACATAGAACAATCACTAAAAGTTACATCAATTACATATGAATATAGAGTAGACGATGCACCGAATCTATCCCCCTCCTCCCGTCCCTGAAACAACTCACTTGAGCGTGAAAGTCAATTTACATTTTTTTTCAATTCGAGAAATGGAATTTTCATTTTGTGTCATATTCATAAAAAAACTCATATATAACTCAGCAGGATACTCACATGTGCTTAGAAACAATATTAGGTATGGGAATTACCTTTTGTACCATAAAGACAAAATTACTCACTGAGAAATAAGATTTTAAAGGATCTTCAGGAAGCAAAGGAGAGAAAAATAAGACACGGAATTTCATCCGAGACTGAAACTATTGTATTGTTCATCTGCAGGCTCCTCGTCCCTCCTGTATCGGTTTTACATCTTTACTTAGATGCTCTTCTCCCCTAGGATCCTGAGAGGCTGTTAGATTTTAATGAAGACATGTTGTGGAGGGAGCCATGGGGCTGGAAATATGAGTTCAAATCCTGCAAACTGCTTCTCAGGTACAAAAGCATGGCAGATTTGGTATAAAGGGATTAGAGATACAGGTGCAGTTAAAGCAAAGTAAATTTACTTAATATGATATCCAAAGCATTTTCTGTGTTATTATAAAATCTTCAAAATTATACTTCTAATGGCTCTGTAATATTTTAAAAAGTGAAGTACTTTTTTTTCTTCTGAGGCACCATGCAGCATGCAGGATCTCAGTTCCCAGACCAGGGACTGAACCCATGTCCCCTGTAATGAAAGCATGGAGTCTTAACCGCTGGACTGCCAGGGGAGTCCCTAAAGAGGATGCACTGCTTAACTAATTCCCAAATAGAGATATGCATATTTTTCCTCTATTTTTTTTTTTACTGTAGTAAAATATGCTATCCTAAACTTCTTCGCACTTCAGTGTTCCTTCTTCCTCACACTCTTTCTGTATTCAGGATATTTGTCTTGGTTTACATTCACAGAAGCACATTTATTAGGACAAAGTTTGTAAATACTTTTAAGCTCTGGCTTATATAGTCAAGTTGCTTACTAAATGAATAACAAAAATGTAGCTTTATAAAAGAGTGATTGTTTCACTATGTTTTTGCAAGCACTGGCTATAATTTTTTTTTAATTTTTAAATTTTATTTTATTTTTAAACTTTACAATATTGTATTAGTTTTGCCAAGTATAGAAATGAATCCGCCACAGGTATACCCGCGTTCCCCATCCTGAACCCTCCTCCCTCCTCCCTCTGGCTATCATTTTTAAGCGTAAGTTAAACTGAATTGTAAACAACATGACTGGTATACGTGGGTGGCAATACTGTACAAACAGACTCAAAGTCTGGATTTCTCAGTGATTCATTCACCTCTACTGAAATATTGGTAAAGCCTGGTTAGAACAGAAACAAAATCTTGAAGGAGCTGCAAGCAAATACCTAGAATTTTTCTTTTCTCATCAACTTCACTGAGCTTTAATTGACAAATAAATTGCAATATATTTAAAATGCACAATACAATGTTTTGATGGTTTCATGTATGCATTTTGAAATGATTTTTACAATCTTTCTTCATTACAGCTTAAGACTGAGACACATACTGAGGACACATGTTGATGTATGGCAAAACTAATACAATATTGTAAAGTAATTAGCCTCCAATTAAAATAAATAAATTTAAATTAAAAAAATAAAAGATCATAGATTGTTTGGGACTGCCTTGGCCTTTTTGACTTTTTTTTTTTTTTCTAATCCAATGAAGTAATACCATAAAGAATGTTAGAAAACGGATACAATGCAAGAAGCATCTCTGAGTTTGTCAGGATGAATGAAATATGTACATATTTAATTTTTTAAAACTTGAAAATCAGTTACCTATAAAATTGTTCTGTGTTTATGCAGTATTGTATTTTATATATTCCATAAAGTTTTCTCATATATAGCCAAGAATATGTCAATGCATGATAATAAACATCTGCTTAAACATCAGTGTACACAGATACACAAAGTCAGCATGATTTGAGGAAATAAAGGCAAGCTTTGGTGTTACACAAGCCTGAATTTAAAATACAGTTCTGTATCTCATTTGATCTTTTTTTTTTAATTTAAAATAAACCTGCTTTATGGGTAAGTGCAATAGAAAAAAAAATAAAATACGGTTCTGCTATATACCAGATTTTTGTTTCTGACAAAATTCTTGTAACCTTTCCAAAACTAACATGTTAAAATTCCTGGGACATGATGGATGTGTAATAAAATGAGATGAAGCATGAAGAAAGGTCCAGATAATTCAACTAACATGTCTCACAGCTATTGAAGGACGGTTGCACTCCAGATCAAAGAAGAACTCTACTATTGATTCAGGACAGTTGTTCTTATGGGATTTATATTCAACCCAGTGATAATGACATATTTCTGAACTTAGCTGTCACAAATATAGACAAATGCAAATGTTAACAGTCCTGGAATTAATGTGCACTTGGAGGCTACTAAAAAATAAGCAATACAATTAACAATTCTTCCAAATAGGATTCTGTAGTTACCATGCCACATATTTCTGGGGACTACTTCAGCTACTAACAAAGAGATCGTAGAAGCATTCTTTTGACAAACTGGCAGGTGAGTTTGACAAATATAATTACATTGATAAAGTAAGGTCTCAATTCTCAAGGAAGGTATTTCAGAGAGTTTGACACTAGGAGAAGAAACCAGTTCAGCTAAAGGGGACAGTGGGGGAAATGAATTAGCAAAGATGCCATTTATTCATGTACTTGCCATTCTCAATATCTAGGAGCCGACTGGAACTGGCTGGCCCTAGAAGTCTCTTCAGTTCTAGTATGTAACTCTGCCATATCTCTCATACAAACTTCCTTCTTACTGGAAGAAAAGTGGTTTTGAATAGCAAGGCATAAAGCAGTCTTTGTTTGCTAGCCTAAAAGCACTGTGTAAAATTTTAAAATATGATAAAAAGAAATTGAAAACAAACCATCCAAAGGTATTTATTTGAAGGCCCCAGTCAAATGTTAGTAGGCCTTCATTCATTATTTCATTAAATCTTTATTGAATGACTACCATGTACCTGTTATTAGTAATTCATTCATGACATAGGACCCTCAAGGAATCCCCTGGTTTGGTAGGGGAGATCAACAAGTGAAAAAGAAGCCCAAACCAGTGAAATAAATGCTGTGATGAATGATTTTACAAAATGCCAATGGAAGAATTTGGTAGCTCTCAATAGACTTTCCACTAAATGGCAACCCACTCCAGTATTCCTGCCTGGAAAATCTCTGGGACAGAGGAGGCTAGTGGGCTCCTGTCTATGGGGTCGCACAGAGTCGGACATGACTGAAGCGACTTAGCAGCAGCAAAGAAGATTTTAATCAACATTCACTGAGTCCCTTCTATATGGAATGAAAGTAGTCTTTTTGCTTGGGACAATAAACCATCCCCACACTCAAGAATCCTGTAGATATGAGGGAGAGGCAGATGCCATCAATTAATTTTTAAAACATTTTTATTATATTGTGCCGATAAGTTGACCCAGACTAGGTAATTGTCTTTATTTTCTTCTGGATACTGCAGCTGTAAGTGAAGAATGAAAGGGAAACTTCCTCTAAGACTCAAATGGTTTAGGGAACATTTTCTTAAATGCAAATAACTTCATGTATTCTAAAGACGTGTATAAGCAGGGCTTTTTGTTGTCTTTCTCTCACAGGAATTAAACTCAAAATATGAAACATCACCTGTCTATTTTTTTCCCTTCCTTAAAACCTCATTAAGCCACGTAGGCTCAATAGGACACATCCCATTGGTACTACCCCACTAACCTCTCCTCACCTGTCTAATACTTCACTGCTTCCTGCTCTTGCATCTTTCAGATGCCATCCTCACAGGCACTATTTCTAAAAGTTGCCCTTAAACCTCTAGCCAAGAAAGTGTTACTGATGTCTTGAAGTTTTTGCAAGGATTGCAACTTAATCTAAATAAAATATTATTGTGTTCCTGTCCACAGGCCTATGTAGATGATGTTATCCTGAAACTTTACATAGGGAGAGAAAGAATCCTGCAGCCTTCTCTGATCCCTTGGTTGAGGCTTCATTTCACAAGTTGCTCTCCTGGTTTGACAGGACTGAGCTGGAATGCACAGTGCACACGGCTATATGGTCCCTCCTGCTCCCTTGACTTTGTTGTAACCAGTGGGATTAGAAAAATCACAGGTCTCCAAAGCTTGTTAGGCAAAGAAAAACTTAATTATATTGGTTTTTACTAGGGCTAATGTGAGATGTCTTGGCTATATTTGTATCACTTGCCCACCTGCAAAGTTGCAACGATGATATAGACATAGCCATGGCCTGGCATCTGAGTGGTTATTTGAACAGTTAAGATCAATGCGGTTAGGCTAGGATTTAGTAAATTGTCTCCAGATCAAACAGTGGCAGAAAAAACTAGTATCTTTGGCTTCACTTCAGATTGTACAATGTACAGAATATAGGTAAGAGTCCTGCTTTACTTCTAAGCAATCAGTATTCTCCATGGACTACTTATCACATTCACTCTAGGGATGACAGAACAGCATTGGCCCATTGATGCCATTTCAGCAGACAGACACTGAGATATCATGAAGTGACTTCACACAACATTGCATAATATTAATTGAAGGTATTAAAAATTAGTCTGGAGATGTCTTAGAGAAGATGCAATGATTGTCTTCAGATATTGGAAGGTTTGAGAGAAGAAATTGGAATTATGTGGTGTCTTCAGTAGATGATTGAAGAATTTAAGAATCTGATTCATTTTCCAAACAAAAGGAGTATCCTAATGAGTAGTAATCTGTAACTCAAGAAAGGCTGATTCCAAGTCATTGAAAGTATAGAAATGTACATGCTGTTGGAAAGTCAAAGTTCAGATGGCTGTGGAGTCACAGGATGACCTTGGTACACCTACTAGGATTTGAAATCCTATCATTCTTTATTTCTAAGAAAAATAATGTCATAATGAGCTACAAGACAATGCGTATATGCGCTCTTTTTCTTCATTATCTGCATACCATCAGTTACTGCTAACAACACTCTAGCAAGAAATCCTCTAGAAGAAGACCCTGAGACTGGATCCAAGTTGCAAGCAATTTGCTTGGCAAGTTCAAAGAACATCGACAGGAAGTAAAGAAGTGACTTAGGGAGAGAAGGCAGCTGAAAAAGAATACATTACTAAGCCAGCTACCTGTGGGAAACTGGAGATTCATCTCAGAAGGGAATTTCTGGGTGATGATGAAAACTCAGGCTTCAGGCATTCCATGTGAGTAAAAAAAGAAAAAGAAGTATTTACACACCTGTACTGTAGATCACAGGGTGAAGGTTGTTCCAGCGTGGCATTAATTCCCTGGCACTTTCGGCCTGATGTGGAATGGAGCTAAGCAGCTCTCCGTGGTGCTGAAAGAAGGCAGCACCTGATAGGCGGATTCTGGCAAGTGGGAGGGTACATACAGTGAAATCTGACAGGCATGCTATTAGTGATAGTGAAGTCGCTCAGTCGTGTCCGACTCTTTGCGACCCCATGGACAGTAGCCAACCAAGCTCCTCTGCCCATGGGATTTTCCAGGCAAGAATACTGGAGTGGGTTGCCATTTCCTTCTCCAGGGGATCTTCCCGACCCAGGGATCGAACCCGGGTCTCCCACATTGTAGGCAGATGCTTTATCGTCTGAGCCACCAGGGAAGGCCGCTAGGTACTCACAGGCATGCTAGGTACTCACAGGCATGCTAGGTACTCACTAGTCTTCCGTATCTGCTTCCCTCTTTTCTGTGTTAGTCCTAATCTCTAACTCCCAGAATGTATCCCAATTTACTCAAATAGCAGCAAATATTAACCTACCTCTTCCAGAACTATGGACTTCCTCATTGTGGTCACTCTGTACTCTCAGTTTATCAAGCCACATTTAGAGTTTTATGACAAAACAGGTATCAGGAATTGGTGTACTGAGGAAGGATGCTCATCATAAAGAATCAATTATACACTTCAAAGAGTATCTTATCCTCAACAGTGTAGTTTTAGAATATTTCAATGTTTTTTTTTTCCCCTAAAAGAAAGTGTTCAATTAGAGATAAGCATAAAGATATTTTAAACTTGTGTGATACCAAACATAAAAGTTTGAAAAACAGATATTTCTCCAAAGAAGACATACAGATGGCCAAGAGGCATATGAAAAGATGCTCAATATCACTAATTATTAGAGAAATGCAGACCAAAATTACAATGAGGTATCACCTCATACTAGTCAAAATGGCCATCATCAAAAAATCTACAAACAATAAATTCTTGAGAGGGTGTGAAGAAAAGAGAACCCTCCTATACTGTTGGTGGAAATGCAAATTGATACAGCTACCAAGGAGAACAATATGTAGCTTCCTTAAAAAAACTAAAAATAGAACTTCCATATGACCCAGCAATTCCACTACTGGGCACATACACTGAGAAAACCATAATTCAAAAAACACATACCTCCTAATGTTCATGATTCCCTGATAGCTCAGTTGGTAAAGAAGTTGCCTGCAATGCAGGAGATCCCAGTTCGATTCCTGGGTTGGGAAGATCTGCCGGAGAAGGGAACCACTCCAGTATTTTTGAGGTTCCCTGGTAGCTCAGCTGGTAAAAAACCCACCTGCAATGAGGGAGACCTGGGTTGGGAAGATCCCCTGGAGAAGGAAAAGGCTATCCTCTTCAATATTTTATCCTGGAGAATTCCATGGACTGTATAATCCATGGGGTCACAAAGCGTCGGACATAAATGAGTGACTTTCACTTTCATTCTAATATTCATTGCAGCACTATTTACAATAGCCAAGGCACAGAAGTAACCTAAATGTCCATTGACAGATGAGTGGATAATGAAGATGTGGTACATATATACAATGGAATATTACTCACCATAAAAAGGAACAAAATTCGGCCATTTATAGAGACATGGGTGGATGAAGAGTCTGTCCTACAGAGAGAAGTAATTCAGAGAGATGTGGAATCTAGAAAAATGGTACAGATGAACCTATTTGCAGGGAAGGAATAGAGATGTAGATATAGAAAACACATGTGTGGACACAGGAGGGGAAGAGGAAGATGGAGTGAACTGAGAGATTAGGATTGACATATTCATACTACCATGTGTAGAATAGATAGCTAGTGGGAACCTGCTGTATAGAACAAGAAGTTCAGCTTGGTGCTCTGTGATGACCTAGATGGGAGGGACAGTTGGTTGGGAGTGGGAGGAATGTCCACTAGGGAAGGGATATATATGTATACATATAGCTGATTTACTTCATTGTACAGCAGAATCACTGTAAAGCAATTATACCCTAACTTAAAATAAAATTTGGTATATTTCCCTCCTCTCCCTGACCCTGTCTCATACACACACACACACACACACACACACACACTAACTATATTTATCTCAGAAAAAGGTGATTTGTAATTAGTTCAATTAAATCAAGTTTAACAGTTACACATAAGGAAGTAACATATATCTAAACCCAAGAAAGACATGCAAACTACAAGCAGTGAGATGACTCTATTGAGATCAGAATATGACCACAGAGTTTTGTTCAGAATTTTGATTCAAAGGAAACAGATGGTTAACTTCCCATTTAAAAAATGAATACATACTTTTGAATGTCTGGGACATATGTTAATATATAGTGATTGCTGAGATCACCCCTAGGAGAAAAATGCCAAGTGGAGAATAACATGTACATTCTCTTATTTGTATGAGAAAATATAAACAAGCACTTACATAGTCATGACTAATTTGATATGGAGATGATACTTGTAGAAACACAATTAAAATTTTTTTTCTTTTACTTTTTGTTTTGAAGCTCAGAGAAAAGTTGCAAAAAAGTACAAATGAGCTTTCCCTGATTCATTTCAAAATGAAAGAAGTGAGAGTGTTAATTGCCCATTTGTGTCCAACTCTTTGTGACCCCATGGACTGTAGCCCATTAGGCTCCTCTCTCCATAGGATTCTCCAGGCAAGAATACTGAATGGGTTAGCCATTTCCTTCTCCAGTGGTTAGCCATTTCCCCATCCAGGGATCAAACCCAGGTCTCCTGCATCGTAGGCAGATTCTTTACTGTCCAAACCACCAGGGCAGGAAACATTTGAGTGTAAATTACCTCAAATGCCAAAATAAATAAAATTATTTTCTAACAACAAGAACATTTCTCCTATATAACATGATAGAACCATAAAAATCAAGATATTAACTTTGCTATCTTATTACCATTTAATCGTCAGACATATCAAGTTTTACCAATGCCCTATTAGACTTGAGCCAGTGGTCTGAACAAATATCCTTCATAGCAAAAATTTCCAATCCAGAGTCTTACATTGCATTTGTCATCCCCTCATTAGTCTCCTCTGATCTAGAGCAGTTCTCAGTCTTTTTAAAATTTTAATGAGTATGTTTCTTTTGAAGATTATGGCCCAGTGACATTGAAAGGTTTCCCTCAATTTAGGTTTGCCTAGTATTTCCCTATGATTAGATTTAGGTGATGCATCTTTGGCAATAATAACACAGCAGCAGTGCTGGGCTTTCACTGCAACCTCTCAGGTGGCACTCTCAGAATTTCAAGATATTCTATTATTGGTAATGCTAATTTTGATCATTTGATTGAGGAAGTTTGTCTAGGCTTCTCCACTATAAAGTCATTTTCCCATGATAAATACTAAGTATTGAAGGTGGAGGTATTAGGAGAGTATGCAAATCCCATTCCTCATCAAAATTTCAACAATCTAGTCATATATTTATGCCACTATGCTATGATCTTATAAATTATTTTTATTCCATGAGTTTAATCCACTAATTCCATTATTTAATGTGACGCTTAAATTTATCCAGCTTTGGCCAGTGAAGCTCCTTTAAGCTAGTATCTCTGTTATTTTTATATGCCCTCATCATTCTTATGTTTTGGCACACTTTCTGGCTTACATTTTCCAGTCTCGGAATCAGCCTTTTCTCCAAGGAGCCCTGATTCCATCTCGCAGAAATATATAATATCTATTTAGAAACCATGATTAATCGAAATAATATATTCAGAAAACACAATCTGGTCAGTAGGTATGCTCGTTGGTGGTCAGAGGTTGTAGGCTGTTTTAGTGGATAGGGCTAGAAATGTGTCTATTTACACATATACACAGACACATGCACACAAATCTCACATTTATATTTTTATCTAATCTCCATCTCCCTCTATCTATTGAAATTGTAAGTTCATGTCAATATCTCATCTTCCAATTCAACACTAGGGTTAATCACAGTTTTCTCCCTTTTCGCATTTCAAATACCCATAAAAGTGAAAGTCGCTCAGTCATGTCAGACTATACAGTCCATGGAATTCTCCAGGCCAGAATATTGGAGTGGGTAGCCTTTCCCTTCTCCAAGAGATCTTCCCAACCCAGGGATTGGACCCTCTCACATTGGTCTCTCACATTGCAGGTAGATTCTTTACCAGCTGAGCCACAAAGGAACCCTAAAATGCCCATATCCTTCTTTGATATGCAAATTCCAGGTCCTCAGGATAATTAATATATTACTTATTTACAAGTAAGCGATTTATTTTCAGGTCTCCCCATCACTCATGTGTGTGACAGAGACCCTGTTTGTCATCACATCTTGGCTCCTGCTCTCCCTTCCCAGTGCCCTGTGTACAAACCCTCTACTCCTCTTCCTGCTCTTACCTCCACATCAAACAGACTCCCTACCCCTGGCACAGATAGCCTCTTGATTTTGCTGTGACTCTACTAAGGGCACTGGAGTATTGAAGAACCTCTTACATTCTTAGAATGTCTGTCTTATTTGGCACTATCAAATAATTTTGCATATCATCTAGGAATGAAAGAGAAAGAAAAGGAAGATGAAGAACTAAAGATGTCTTCACTGCACTTGCCCACTAGAGAGGGGGATTAAGTTTTCCAAGATGAGAGGGTGCTTTTAATTTTTGGCATTTAGCCCCTCTTATGATTTGATATGTTTAACATGGATGACGTATTACTTTTCCAATTTACAAGATATGTAAAAAGAGTTTAACGGGTGAATACATGTAATCTAAGTATTTTTCTTGATAAAAAGTTATTTAATTCTGAATATAGAATTGCAGAATATGGTTCACTGGAGAAGGGAATGGCAAACCACTTCAGTATTCTTGCCTTGAGAACCCCATGAACAGTATGAAAAGGCAAAATGATAGGATACGGAAAGAGAAACTCCCCAGGTCAGTAGGTGCCCAATATGCTACTGGAGATTAGTGGAGAAATAACTCCAGAAAGAAGGAAGGGATGGAGTCAAAGCAAAAAGAATACCCAGCTGTGGATGTGACTGGTGATAGAAGCAAGGTCCGATGCTGTAAAGAGCAATATTGCATAGGAACCTGGAATGTCAGGTCCATGAATCAAGGCAAATTGGAAGTGGTCAAACAAGAGATGGCAAGAGTGAATGATGACATTCTAGGAATCAGCGAACTGAAATGGACTGGAATGGGTGAATTTAACTCAGATGACCATTATATCTATTACTGCAGGCAGGAATCCCTCAGAAGAAATGGAGTGGCCATCATGGTCAACAAAAGAGTCCGAAATGCAGTACTTGGATGCAATCTCAAAAACAACAGAATGATCTCTGTTCGTTTCCAAGGCAAACCATTCAATATCACAGTAATCCAAGTCTGATAGAGTGCCTGATGAACTATGGAATGAGGTTTGTGACATTGTACAGGAGACAGGGATCAAGACCATCCCCATGGAAAAGAAATGCAAAAAAGCAAAATGGCTGTCTGGGGAGGCCTTACAAATAGCTGTGAAAAGAAGAGAAGTGAAAAGCAAAGGAGAAAAGGAAAGATATAAACATCTGAATGCAGAGTTCCAAAGAATAGCAAGAAGAGAAAGAAAGCCTTCTTCAGCGATCAATGCAAAGAAATAGAGGAAAACAACAGAATGGGAAAGACTAGATATCTCTTGAAGAAAATCAGAGATGCCAAAGAAACATTTCATGCAAAGATGGGCTCGATAAAGGACAGAAATGGTGTGGACCTAACAGAAGCAGAAGATATTAAGAAGAGATGGCAAGAATACACAGAAGAACTGTACAAAAAAGATCTTCACGACCCAGATAATCACGATGGTGTGATCACTGACCTAGAGCCAGACATCCTGGAATGTGAAGTCAAGTGGGCCTTAGAAAGCATCACTACAAACAAAGCTAGTGGAAGGGATAGAATTCCAGTTAAGCTATTCCAAATCCTGAAAGATGATGCTGTGAAAGTGCTGCACTCAATATGCCAGCAAACTTGGAAAACTCAGCAGTGGCCACAGGACTGGAAAAGGTCAGTTTTCATTCCAATCCCAAAGAAAGGCAATGCCAAAGAATGCTCAAACTACCACACAATTGCACTCATCTCACACGCTAGTAAAGTAATGCTCAAAATTCTCCAAGCCAGGCTTCAGGAATATGTGAACCGTGAACTTCCTGATGCTCAAGCTGGTTTTAGAAAAGGCAGAGGAACCAGAGATCAAATTGCCAACATCCGCTGGATCATGGAAAAAGCAAGAGAGTTCCAGAAAAACATCTATTTCTGCTTTATTGACTATGCCAAGGTCTTTGACTGTGTGGATCACAATAAACCAGAAAATTCTTCAAGAGATGGGAATACCAGACCACCTGATCTGCCTCTTGAGAAATTTGTATGCAGGTCAGGAAGCAACAGTTAGAACTGGACATGGAACAACAGACTAGTTCCAAATAGGAAAAGGAGTATGTCAAGGCTGTATATTGTCACCCTGTTTATTTAATTTATATGCAGAGTACATCATGAGAAACACTGGGCTGGAAGAAACACAAGCTGGAATCAAGATTGCCGGGAGAAATATCAATAAACTCAAATATGTAGATGACACCACCCTTATAGCAGAAAGTGAAGAGGAACTCAAAAACCTCTTGATGAAAGTGAAAGTGGAAAGTGAAAAAGTTGGCTTAAAGCTCAACATTCAGAAAACAAAGATCATGGCATCCGGTCCCATCACTTCATGGGAAATAGATGGGGAAACAGTGGAAACAGTGTCATACTTTACTTTTCTGGGCTCCAAAATCACTGCAGATTGTGACTGCAGCCATGAAATTAAAAGATGCTTACTCCTTGGAAGGAAAGTTATGACCAACCTAGATAGCATATTCAAAAGCAGAAACATTACTTTGCCAACAAAGTTTCGTCTAGTCATGGCTCTGGTTTTTCCTATGGTCATGTATGGATGTGAGAGTTGGACTGTGAAGAAGGCTGAGCGCCGAAGAATTGATGCTTTTGAACTGTGGTGTTGGAGAAGACTCTTGAGAGTCCCTTGGACTGCAAGGAGATCCAACCAGTCCATTCTGAAGGAGATCAGCCCTGGGATTTCTTTGGAAGGAATGATGTTAAAGCTGAAACTCCAGTACTTTGGCCACCTCATGGGAAGAGTTGACACATTGGAAAAGACTCTGATGCTGGGAGGGATTGGGGGCAGAAGGAGAAGGGGACGACAGAGGATGAGATGGCTGGATGGCATCACTGACTCGATGGACGTGAGTCTGAGTGAACTCTGGGAGTTGGTGATGGACAGGGAGGCCTGGCATGCCGCGATTCATGGGGTCGCAAAGAGTCAGTCACGACCGAGTGACTGATCTGATCTGATTCTTACCTTTCGGCTTTAAGCAACTATGAATGTGCCAGTTCACTCTCAAAAAGAGAGGAAGAAAAAGAAAGAGAGATAATAACATTTGCAAATGATGTCTCTAAGACTTAGTAGAGAAATACCATGTCTTTAAAATCAGTCACTGCTGAGAATGATGCAATGTCTACAGTAAATTCTAAAGACCTATGCAAATGTTTTTAGTCTAAAGGGGAACTAAACCACCCAGCTCATGTGGTTATCATAACAGTGTAGTGAGTAGAGGAGATGATTCACTTGTCAGGTTTCCAAGTCAACTGGGCTCCAGAATCCAAATACACTTTCTTAGGAATGTCACTTCTGAAATGTCTAGAGTCAAAGTGGTCTAACCTTGCAGTATATTAAATCTCAGCAAGCTACCCAGGCCCTCTTTATGTTATTACTGTTCTGTAAGAAACTTCTCCACAAATAATAAACTGCCAATACCAAAAAAGTGCCTAAGAGATAGCTGCCATGGAGGAAAAAAATTTATAAATATTCATGTTTTATAGAGCAATCAAGATGTTGATGTTAATATTAAAGCAATAACTTTAATTGTATTTCAGCAAACGGATGCCAATTAGGAAACAAATTATCTCACAGAAGCATGTCTTGCACACAGTTTTGCCCTGAAGGTAAGCTGAGGGCTATGCCGGCTTCCTGAATTTTAATGCACAAGTGAACACCTCCAAAATTATTAAAATTAAAAACAAGCATTTAGAGGGCTTTAAATTATGCCAAAAAGTAAATGATAGCTGCCTGCTTACTGGTAAAGGCAGAATATTTTCTCCCATAGATGGAAAGAGAAAATCACTTGTAAGATAAAGTAAATGAGGGCCATTTAGGCTGTTCCTTTGGTGATGGATCTCAAAGTCTCACGTCATTTCTGATAAAGTACTCAGAATTGTAAATTGCCATGCAAACCTCACTTGAACTTTCTAAACTCTCTAAAACTCCACATTCTTAAAAATAACAAGCTTTTATCAATGCCTATCTAGAAAAGCTCTGACAGAAAGGTCCAACAGGATAAGAAATGGGCATGAAAAAACAACTGTTCAAAGGGATCCTGGATACTCGAGGAAAAGGCTGATTATTCATGGTCTCCAGAAACCCTAAGGCACCTAATTCTGGTGTAACGTCTCCCAGAAGTTATGGCTCACAGGATAGACTCTGTTCTCTGGGCTCATGCTGTAGAGTTCTCTTAAAGCAGAGAGCCTTTGAGCATCCTAAGAATTAGTCCCAGTTTGAACTTTGTCTTTATTGTCATGGCAACTTGTACACATTCCTCATAGTACATGGATCACGTTGCAACATCACTGTTTGTCACAACAGTCTCCCTTACTAGGTTGAAGGCATTTCATGGGAATAACTTTATTTCCGAAGCATTTCTGTGTTTTTAGTGGAACTTGGATTATTCCTCAGTAGAGTATAACTCAGACCTTAGCTGGGATCCCCTTGGCTCCTTGGTTTTTAGGTAAGGTTATTTAGAACACCCATGTCCATGATGTGGAGAAGTCCACTGCCTCACCTACACTGAGGGAAGTTCCTTGGAACTTAATTTTTCCAGAGACCCTCTTGTTTCTGTGTTCACGCCTTTGAACATGTTATTTAGACGTTGACTTAATACACTGGTTTACACACACACACACACACACACAATTCACGTATATTTTTCCATGAACAAAGTAGATCTTACTGAGGTCTGCTCTGCATACCCAAAATGAATGAGAAATCCCATCTTAGACAACCTATCTTAATCTTGCCAAAAATCCCAATCATGCATTACACTTACATACTTCTCTGGTTCCTTTCATTTTCTCCTCTCATTCTCTCTGTCCATTCTACTCCCAATACTCACACTTGAGAATAACACATTTATCTCTATACATCATTCGTATTTTTTAAATCTCCAAGTTTCTATAATCATCTTACCCTGAATATCAACCCTGAACACAGTTATCAAGCTATTTCATTTCATGATATCGCTCAGCCAGTAAGAAAAAAATTTGTTTTAAATCTCATCTCATACACCAAGACAACTGAGAAACATACATAAAGGCCAATCCATTACAAGGTGGTGGTGAGAGTTCAATGCATTAAAAGCTGAAATAACCAACTTAGTGTATGGTTTGAATAGCTGAATAAATTCTAGAGGATGTTTGCCTACCTGTGTTTGCTTAGCTCTAAATTAGAGAATTGTGCAGTCTTGCATATATGGTAGGAACACTAATCTGCACATTGGAAATTAGCAATCACAGTCTTGTCCTTATTCTGGGATTGAATTATCTCTGAGTTAGGAGCTCCACACCCTATGAGATACTGAAGACTGCTATTGAAACCATTAAACAAGGACTATGGGCTTCCCAGGTGGCTCAGTGGTAAAAGAATCTGCCTGTCAGTGCAGGAGACATAGGTTTGATCCCTGGGTGGGGAAGATCCCCCGAAGGAGGAGATGGCAACCTACTCCAGGATTCTTGCCTGGGAAATCCCAAGGACAGAGGAGCCTGGAGGGCTACAATCCATGGGATTACAAAGAGTGGGACATGACTGAGCATGCACATATGCTGGGCTTAGTGGTGACAGATTAATCCACCAGGTTATTCTCTGGCTAAAATTATGCGATGTAAACAAAGGTTGAAAATTTCTTCCACATACATCTTTCTTCTTTTTCTCTGACCAGCCAATCTATTTCTAAGTACTCTTAAGACAAACTTTTGTTTTGTTGCTACTTTTTCATTCTAGAGAGAAAGACATCTATGGATTTTGATTCATGTTTAGAACAGCATTCTAATAGCTGTTGAATAACCTTTGCAAAACTCTTAGTTTTTCATTTCTACCTTAGGCAGTGGATCCACCAGTAATATCTTTGGTACATCTGACAAACTCAAACTAATTTGGAAGTTCAAGCCCGGGCTGTGATCAGCTTCCATGCAGATAGGGTTTCCAGCCCAGTTTCCAGACTGGGATTTATGTTGGCTCCCAGTCAGCTCTTAAAGTACATGCTTTGCAGGAGCGTCTGCATTTGAAACACATAATTGCAACCAACTCCTCAAAGAGGTCTTTCAAATTGCTGAAGAATGGCAATCCAACCTGCTCTAGGACTAAAATAAATGAAGGTCCCAGTTCTTCTTTTCTGCCTTGACTGCACACAGACTGGTCAGGACAACCATTCCATGAGCTGCTCAAGCATATTATAAGGAAAGAGCCAATGAAACGTAACCCTCTCCCTCTACTGACATTTTTCTCAAATCATGGCCTGTCTGCAATTCATCTGGATTTTATGTCCTTGAAAGTTGTACTAAGATAGTCACCAGCTTTATGGAGTGTGCCAATGAGAAGATATTTGGAAGCTTTAAAATTAGACCTACAATTCCAAGTCTGAGAAGCTGTTTTCCTATGATAACCAACTACCAACTACCCTCTCACACAGGCTCCCTTTGAGGCATAAAATTGAATGTACCAAGACGCTTGGTACTTATATTTAGTTAATTGTGGGTGCAATCAGCCAATTGAGGATACAATTAGACACTGCAATTAGCTGCTGTGGTCCAAATTATTGGAGAGAGGCAAAACAGGAAGCCTAGTCATTGCCCCTTTAAAGATGCAGGTCTGTGCATGAAATCACTGATGAAAGTCATTCAAATTAATAAACCCATGGAACCAAAGAGAAAATGGGAAAACAGCATAAGCTAAAACTTATTTCTAGAACAGGCAGATAATAACAGTATTACTTTACATGCAAATATGTGTATGTTTTTTATAGTTTACAAATCTGATATCAAAGCTGTTTTATCATAGGTTTATTTTACCTAAAACATATCCACTTAATCCAACTAACAGAAACTGTGGTATATAATACAATTTTGAAGCAAAGGTGGAAAAAGGTCTTTCCCACTTGCATATACCAAGGAATGAAGGCTGAGTATTTTCTCTCTTGCTACAGTTCTGTAATTTATAAGGCAAAAGGGAAAGAAAACTAATATTTACTGATCATCTATATTCCGGGGCCTTTTGTGGACAGGTGACAAGGGATGTTACATGTAATCTCATGACACTATCGCATGAAAGATGTTTCTTTCTTCTTTTTTTCTTCACAGATTAAGAAATCAAGCTTCAGTAAAATTAATGGTTAGGCAAATCTCAACGCCACAGGTAAACGGCAAGCTGAAAGCTCTCTGACCTCAAAGACTTTCTTCAAAATTATGATCTTCCAAATGTGTGGTTTCTTTCTCTTTAAAAAAAATTTAAAAATTTGTATTGGAGTATAGCTAGCAATGTTGTGACAGTTTCGGGTGAATGGCAAAGGGACTCAACCATCCATGTGTGTGCTTAGTTGCTCAGTCATGTCTGATGGTTCGTGACCCCATGGACTGTAGCCCGCCAGACTCCTCTGTCCATGGGATTCTCCAGGCAAGAATATTTGAGTGGGTTGCCATGGCCTCCTCCAGGGGACCTTCCCAACCCAGGGATCAAACACAAGTTCTCCTACATTGCAGGCAGATTCTTTACCATCTGAGCCACCAGTGAAGCCCCATACATGTATCCATTCTCCCCCAAATCACCATCTCCTATCCAGGCTGCCATGTAACATAGAGCAGAGTTCCTTGTGCTAGACAGTAGGTCCTTGTTGGTTATTCATTTTTAACAAAGTAGTGTGTACATGCCCATTCCTAACTCCCTAACTATCCCTTCTCCCAGTCATCCCTCCCCACTCCTCTGGAACCACATTTTCTAAGTCTGGAAGTCTGTTTCTGTTTTGTAAATATGTTCATTTGTATCATTCCTTTTTAGGTTCCCCAGATATTCCTCCTTCTTTGTCTGATTTAATTCACTCAATATGATAATCTCTACGTCCATCCATGTTTCTGCAAATGGCTTTATTTCATTCTTCTTAATGGTTGTGAATAATGCCAACTCTAACACCTGGAAATATAGTCTGAAAGGGGTGAAGACTCCCAGAAAATGTCAATCTATTAATATACGTGGGTCTAAGACACTAAGAAAAGGATTCCTTTACTTGGTGGGATAGCTGTGATCCTATTATATACATTCCCCTAGTGTTATATACACAGCGCTTCATGTTTGTTATCATTCCTCAAAATATTTGGGAGAGAGCAGGGAACTGCTTTGATGATTTGCTAGTGAGTTCTTCTATAGAATTTTAATTTTGAATTATGTCTTTGTTTCAGCATTTAATTAAATTCTATTTTAGAAATTCACCAAAATGGTGAAAAGAGGGTGAAAGATAAATGGTCATGTGGAATTCAATGCTTTTTAATTACAGGAATCCATTCACTTTGTAATATCTGTGTAACAATTCCTTAATGAAATTGAATTATTTCTTTTAAAATTGACTTAATTAATGATTCACTTTATATTAGATTGATTTTATAATCCAATTTTAACTATAATAGCAAAGTTTAAAGTTTCTTAAAAAAGAGACTTTTAAGAACTATTAAAATCTGAATGTCTTTGAAATGGAAGTTTATATAGAAAAAGAGAGATGGGTTAGTTAAGACACTCAAAATTTTACTACTCTATTTTGTTTAAGGAAAAATGCAATAATTTTGTACTATAATTAATTTTAGGGTTTTAAAAATCCAATTATTTCCTGAATAAGCTATTAAACTTATTTCCTTATGTAAGAAGTGAACTGAACGGCTTAGAGAAGAATGGTTCTACAGTATTTAATAGGCTTTTAGTCTATTAATGAAACCCAACACTTGCAACCCAGCAGGTTCTAAGAACTGCTCATATTAACCCCGCCTTCTATTCTGCCTAAACCTAGGTCTAGGCCATAAGTCTTCTGCTTTGTGTTTAAGAGCTTGTTCATAATAATAGTTCACCAAAAGGTTATAGAGTAGATTAAAGGAGTTAATTCTCCTTCCCAATTTTTCATAGATTCTCTCTAAGGAAGCATGTATTGGCTGTCCCCTGGCAGTCAGCTTTTCAGAAACTTCAAAGGCTTGGAAAACACCTGAAAATCTCCCAATAGAACAAGGAGTGGCAACAAAACTTACATTTTTAAATGTCCTCAACTTTAAGAAAGGTCCTGCATGTACAAAAAGAAAGTGTATGTTTACTCCCATACAAATATGTGGAAATTAGAAAAAATTCCAGAATAACACTGATTCACTTACCACTTAGTCATCCATCATTTCTGTATTTGTTTCCTATTGCTGCTACAACCATTTCCCACAAATTTTGTGGCTGAAAGCAACACAAGGGCTTCCCAGGTGGCTCAGTGGTAAGTAACCCACCTGCCAGGTGGAAACGTGGGTTCAATCCCTTGGTCAGGAAGATCCCCTGGAGAAGGAAATGGCAACCCACTCCAGTATTCTTGCTTGGGAAATCCCAGGGATGGAGAAGCCTTACAGTCCATGGGGTCTCAGAGTCAGACATGACTCAGAAACTACACAACAACAACTAAAGCAACATCAACTTATTGTCTTACAATTCTGAAGTTTAGGTATCTAAAATGGGTTGGCAGGGCTCATTCTTTATGAAAGTTTTAGTGAAAAATCAATATCCTTGTCTTCTCCTGCTCCCGGAGGCTGCCCACAATTCTTGGATCATATCCTCATATCACTCCAGTCTTTGCTGCCATCAGCCCATCTCCTTTTCTGGTTCTGACTCTCCTGTCTCTTTCATTGGGACCACACAAATAATCCAGAAAAATGTCATCTCAAGATTCTTAATTTATTCACATCTGCAAAGTCTACATTGAGAGGTTTCAGGGATTCAGATGTGTACGTCTTTGAGGAGCCACTTAATATTCAGCCCACTTAAAGTTCATATAGAAGCCATTTCAGGTTACCAACTCTTTCCTTGAGTGGAAAAGAGAAGAGGGTAGGAAAACAGTGTTCTCAGTTCTTTTTTCCCCATTTTCTCCACTCCTCTCTTCATCCTCTCATACCCAAGCCTATACATGCCTGTACTTGCACACACACACAAACACACAGAGTTATATTCACACAATCACAGTCATAAAAAGCTCCCAATTCCATTCTTGGAAAGTAACAGTCTATTTTAAAGACTTGAACTTCTCCTGAACTATCAATTAAAGGGAGTACACATATATATTTGGAGGGGGAAAAAAAAGATATCAGTTATGTTTTAATACATCAAAGACTACCTCTACCCTTATACACACACCCTCCATATTATAAAAGATCCAGAAAAATAAAGAGAAAAAAGTGAAAGTAAAAGTCCCCCCTACCATCCCTAGTTATTTGAAGCTCCCAAAACAAGTCTCTTTTAGCTTATAGAATTAACATTTTGAAGCCCTGATTTAATTTATTTTACATATCATCCACTTCCTTCCCTTTTCCCTTCTAATCCCAGGTTTTTTGAAAGAAGATAGAAAAACAAGAGCAAATTTGTGTTTTCTATCTCTTACCTGGCCACCCAGGAAAGTACTGCTTCCCGCGGCCAGCTAGTGGAGATGGTTCTCTCGACTTTGAAAAAGAGTTTAGTATTAAACTATAGATACTACATATTTGCTTTTCAGCCCAACATTCGTATTGTGGTTCAATAACCCTCTTCCCTGTCCAATAAAATCCTCTTTTCCTCTTCGTTAAGTCTATAAACAACTGAGAGACCAATAGCCAGTCAGTTAATCCATCAGTTCAGTTGCTCAGTCGATCTGACTCTTTGCAACCCCATGGACTGCAGCATGCCAAGCTTCCTTGTCCATCCCCAACTCCCAGAGCTTGCTCAAACTCATGTCCATGAGTCGGTGATGCCATCCAACCATCTCATCCCCTGTCATCCCCTTCTCCTCCTACCTTTAATCTTTCCCAGCATCAGGGTCTTTTCTAATGAGTCAGTACTTTGCATCAGGTGGCCAAAGTATTTGGAGCTTCAGCTTCAACATCCGTCCTTCCAATGAATATTCAGGACTGATTTCCTTTAGGATTGACTGGTTTGATCTCCTTGTTGTCCAAGGGACTCTCAAAAGTCTTCTCCAACACCACAGTTCAAAAGCATCAATTCTTCAGCACTCAGCTTTCTTTATGGTCTAATTCTCACATCCATACACGACTACTGGAAAAACCATAGCTGTGACTAGATGGACCTTTGTCGGTAATGTCTCTGCTTTTTAATATGCTGCCTAGGTTTGTCATAATTTTTCTTCCAATTTTTAATTGGAAGAAATTAATTTCTTTTAATCTCATGGCTGCAGCCACAATCTGCAGTGATTTGGGACCCCAAGAAAGCAAAGTCTCTTACTGTTTCCATTATTTCCCCTTCTATTTGACATGAAGTGATGGGACCAGATGCCATGATCTTAGTTTTTTTGAATGTTGAGTTGAATGTTAAGCCAGCTTTTTCACTCTCTTCTTTCACTTTCATCAAGAAGCTCTTTAGTTCCTCTTCACTTTCTGTCAAAAGGTGGTGTCATCTGTATATCTGAAGTTATTGATATTTCTCCCAGCAATCTTGATTCCATCTTGTGCTTCATCTAGTCTGCGATTTCTCATGATGTACTCTGCATATAAGTTAAATAAGCAAGGTGACAATATACAGCCTTACTGTACTCCTTTCCCAATTTGGAACCAGTCTGTTGTTCCATGTCTGGTTTTAACTGTTGCTTCTTGACCTGCATACAGGTATCTCAGTAAACAGGTCTGTTATTCCCATCTCTTTAAGAATTTTCACAGTTTGTTGTGATCCACACAGTCAAAGGTTTTAGCTAGTCAAGTGGAGGTCAAAATCTAACCTTTGTTTCCATAAGGATAATTAGATAATGTGGTTTATTTCAAATCTGACACCAAATGGGCATTCTACCACTTCACTCCTAAATTAAAACTTAGAAAAAGACCATAGCAGCTGACTTTGACAATGTGTCCAGTTTATTTCGAATATGAGCTGAGGAGGAGAAAAAACGGGCTATGTGTATTGGGCATGGGGCTTCCCAGATAGTGCTAATGATAAAGAACCTGCCTGCAGTGCAGGAGATATAAGAGATGCAAGTTTGATTCCTGGATTGGGAAGATCCACTGGAAGAGGGCATGGCAACCTCCTCCTGTATCTTTGCCTGGAGAATACCATGCACAGAGGAGCCTGGTGGGCTATAGTCCATACGGTCGCAAACAGCCAGACTTGACTGAAGTGACTTAACATGCACGTATGTGTTGGGTGTCCCTGGTTTTCTCTCCTGAAGTCACTCATCAGATGGATTATGGCATCTCTTCCCTGAGGGAAGAGTGAGTGGTAATTTGGGAGAGGCTGAAATTACTTTCAGCTTCATGGAGAATTAAATGGATAAAACCCTCACTTTGGAAACAATTCAGATTGGCTGGGGGGAATTGTCCCGTTCTAAGAGGGAAACTTTCTTCCCAAAAGGGATGACATAAAGTCTAAATCCTCTCAGCCAGTCCTGTGAGTCCTTTGAAATGAAAATTTTCTTTCAAAGCCAACCATAATGAAACAATTTAAAATTGTTGTATTGCCAAGTAGGAAAACAGTGAAAGAAGGCGTCCAAAAAGGTGACAAAGTAGAGTATGGAAATATTGGGAAGATTAACTTGTTTGGCACAGGGACCTGCATGTTTCAGGTTAGTTAAGAGAACTAAAGAAAAAAAAATTCCTTAAGGTGAGATATTAAGGCTTATTCTCTTTGTGCATCTGATGCAGTGGACTGAACGCACAGTAGGCACTTTATGCCTGTCAATTAAATTGAAAGATAATTCAGAGAGCTTTACTTGATGGGACTATTTCATTGGGTAAGAAACAAACTGTTCATAGACTCCAAACCTAAACGGGTGTGAAGTCCAGAGCCACGACATTATGGGATGGCTTAAGGAGTAAAAATGAGAAACTTGTTTAACCTTTAACATGACTGTTTTTTAATGGTGTTTCCAGAAGGCAGGAGATTGGTTAAAACTGATTATCTTACATCATTCAAGGAAGATGACTTAAGTTTCATTCACGATTATCAGAAACAGTTTAGATTTCACTTGCATTCATAAAATAAGCTAGGTTTAGTTTTGCTTATGGGGTTTAAATGGTTTTATCTGGCCCAGGGACTTTTCAAGTCTGGTCTCCATTTTATCTTCCCAGTTAGTTGACAGGTCTTTGTTAATGCGTTTACCTTTCCTGTTTTGTATCTAATATATGCATTTCCAAAAGCCCTTTCATATCTAACAATTTTCTATTCTTTTCATACAGTTTGTTTTTTTTTGTTGTTTTTTGGAGCTTTTTTGTTTTGGGGGTTATAATAGCATGTGGGATCTTAGTTCCCCAATCAGGGATCAAACCTGTGCCTTCTGTATAGGGACTACAGAGTCCTAACCACTGACCTGCAGGGGAATAATCTTCTATTTTAAGTGAACAATTTTCTATTTTAAGTGAATCTTCTCGTTTCCTCCCTAACCAAACCTGCAACCAATTGTTTTGTCTTCTTCTGGATAGCTTTCTGACACTTTTTTTTTTTTTCTAATTGCTTTCACCTCATTAACAAGCTCCCAATGAGCCCTTTCATATACTACCTTAATGCCCAAAGTTGCTGTGAGTTCCAGAAGGGACAATGTTTTTTAGGGAAATCCAGGGCTGGGTTTCTTTCAGGTATTCTTAATCCCATCTATATGAGAATCAAGAGTCAGATAATTTCAAAAGCATACGCCTTTAGGTTTCAAGCTGTTCATGTTTGCAAACCAGACAGACACCCTTAATACCACTGCTGGTTTATTGACACAAACTCTTTGCTTCCCACAGCTTGTAATTGAATCCCCCCACTGCTTAATTGGAAATAGAATGACTCCACAACCAGATTTGAAACATCTTCTGAAGCTGGTGGGAACATCAGCACTCCCTTTTAAAAATAAAAATTATATCATTAACTGTGTTAAGCGAAGATTGGTGTTCTGTTGAATATCAGGAAATGAGAGAACCCCAGGACTGTCTGAAACAGGGCAATTAGGATGGCTTCTGTTTTACAAAGTGTGTGCACATGGCCTCCTTTCTCCCCAAAGCATGAAGGCTAAAGTGGGCTTAGTTTGTATCATGTTGAAGTCCTAATGTTTGCAGTATTCTGATCCCTTTAAAAAATCTTTCTCTTAAACTTATTCATATCCTGTAACTAGGAATTGCAAACAAATAATTACTAAGCTTCTATTGCAAGCCAGACACTGATCTAGGTATCAAAGATAAATATTGTACAAGAGAGAATAAAAAGAAAAGAACAAGAAGGTAAATTATATGCTGTTTATGTAATATATGCAAATATTTACATAATTTCAATTCTGTCAAACTATACAAAGAAAAATGAATCTTTGATTATTTCTAATGGCTTTAAAAAACTTTTGTTTTGCTGTAAGTTTCTATATACTTCTTTCTTGTGGCAGAATGCACATAATGTAAGATTTGCGATTATAACAATTTTTAAGTGCACTATTCAGTGGCATAAATATATTCACAATGTTGTTCAACCATCACTGTTATCTACTTCATGAAGACTGCCTTTTGTTTTTCTCTTTTTTGGAATATAATTGACATACAACGTTATGTTAGTTTCAGGTGTAGAACACAATTCAATATTTGTATACATTGTGAGATAAACACATGACTATTCATTGTTGGTTATAGTAATAATAAATTTGCAGTAAATTAATTAATTTCAAAAGCAAATGAGTAAAATACATTATCTTATCTATGGTAAGGTGTGTGCTTAGATGTTCAGTCATGTCTGACTCTTTGCAACCCCATGGACTGTAGTCTGCCAGGCTCCTCTGTCCATGGGATTCTTCAGGTAAGAATACTGGAGTGGGTTGCCATGCCCTCCTCCAGGGGATCTTCCCAATCCAGGGATCTAACTCAGGTCTTCCACATTGGAGGCAGATTCTTTACTGTCTGAGCCACCAGGGAAGCCCAGTAAAGTATTATGCAGACAATAAAGTAGTAACTTTAAAGTCTACTGAATGCCACAAAAGAGCATATAAATAAGTAGAGGAGTATAGTATGACTTAGATATTTTAAGTATATGTTAATAAATCAGAGAAAGATGATACATAATAATAATCAGTGTTCACAGGGCTTATCTATAACCACAAGCATTGAGATTTTATGTAAGTTACCCTCTAATAATTTGTTTTAAATGATTATTTTATTTTTAAAGAAACATTTATCATGCTAGTTAATATCATATTTTAAAATACGGCATGTGGCAGGCATCCATCAGCCTTCCCCAGCGCTGCTCCACACCACCACTTCCATCCTACAAGTCAGGGGTTGTGAGGTTTAAGTGGTTATGAACCTGGACTCCAGAGTCAGTCTGCTTGATGTCCTATGCTGCCTCAGACATTTATCACTGTATACATCTGGGGACTCTGTGTGTTATATGTAATCTAACTACTCTGTCAGAGAAAAAAAAAACATTATTATTCCCATTATACAGATAAGGAAAAGAGTTATGGCATTTTCAAAAAGTTTACCAGAAAGAGAAAAGAGTCAGAAAGAGAAAGCAAATATCAGATACTACCACATATATGTGGAATCTAGAAAAATGACACAGGTGAGCCTATTTCCAGGGAAGGAACAGAGATGCAGATGTTAAGGATTGACATGTGGACACAGAAGGGTAAGGGGAGGGTGGGACAGGCTGGGAGATTAGGATTGACATTTATACACTGCCACATGCGAAATAGCTAGTAGGGACTTGCTATTCAGTGGGAACCTCACAGGGAGCTGAGCCAAGTGCTCTGGGATGATCTGGAGGGGTGGGTTGGCAGGAGGTAGTGGGAGGTCCAAGAGGGAAGGGATACATGTATACATATAATTGATTCATTGTACAGCAGAAATGAACACAACAGTGTGAGACAACTAAATCCCAATAAAAAATAATTTAACAGTTTAGCAGATTGTCTAGCTTTTAAATAATAACCACTAGCATTTATTGCATATTTACTATTTCCTGGCTTCTCATCTCTCCATGTTTTATGCCCTTCCTTACTTCAGAGACCCCTCCCTCATCTGGTCTCCTTACTTGGACACTTGGGTTGGGGACCCTGTCCTGTCATCATGTCAAGCTCCAGATGCTTCACTGGGATCCCATACAGTAAGCCTGCACATGTGGTAGGGTGGTGGCAATCATTGGCTCTTTCCCAGCTCCTCACCATGGTAGCAGAGGTCTTGGTATTTCTGGTCTCTGGCTCTCCAACAACCTCTTCCTTAGCTCATAAGATACAGCCTAGCCTCCAATTAAAATACATAAATTTAAATAAAAAAAATACAGCCTCCATATGAATTCGGTTGTCTCGTAGCCAGCAATATACATTTGATATATTCAGATGTGTAGTATACAACCCTTCACTTGTACCATCACACTGGACTCTACAAATATTATTTTTTGTGTTGGGAATAAAAAGATGGAGGAAAAGAGTTCGAGGTAAATAAAAGAACCAGTAGGGTCATAATGCTTTAGTAATACTCCATTGTGCCTCCATGATTTGACTGCATAGCTGAAGGAATTAACAACAATCACAGCAGCTTTGACTGGTCCTCTCTGGAAATTGCCTTCTGCTCAAAAGAGTTGTTGGGTTTCCCAAGTGGCATAGTGGTCAAGAATCCATCTGCCACTGCAGGAGATAGGTTTGATCCCTGGGTTGGGAAGATCCCCTGGAGGAGGAAATGGCAACCCATTCAAGTAATCCTGCCTGGAAAATTGCATGGAGAGTGGAACCTGGCAGGCTAGAATCCATGGGGTCTGCAGAGTCGGATACAAATGAGCATGAGCATGAGCAAAGGGCACTGTCTCCCCAAAAGAAGAGACTCTCATCTCAATTTAAGACAACTCAGAAGGGTCCTCTGAGGTCTAGAGCTCCCAGTGGGGTTGGCGGGGATCTTGTGACTGCTTTACACCCCCACCTCTCACTCTGCCCAATCCAGCTTCCTTGTGGACCCCAAGACTGCTTCCCAATAATCTGCCTTCATGCTAGTCTCTGTCTGAGTCACTTCCCTGCTAACCAACCAGCCACAATGTTTATAATTATTATTTTACTATTTGGCTCGTTCTGGGCATTTTCCATAAATCATTTCATATAATTCTCACAACTCTCTGATGTAGTAGTTGTGCTTATTAATAGTCATTTTTTTTAAATGGTGAAGCTGAAAGTTACTCAGTCCATATGGCTGAGTAACTGAAGGCCATACGTTTAATAGGGGAGTAAGGACTTGAACTATTAATTAGCTTTTAGACATTTCTCTAGCTATGTAGGCATTCCTTGGAATTTGAAATGATATTTTCATTCACGATTCACTTATTCATCTACCTTTTTTTATGCCTGTCAACTGTAAGGGAGAATTAATCTGGATCCATTCAAGACTGTGCTTTGAATAAGTCCCAGTGGACTACCAAGCAATTCCCTGAAGAAGTTCATGTAGCTATCATTTCCATAATTTGTATAACAGGAAAGAAAGTAGGACAGGATGCTGACGATATCCAAGAAGAAAAAAAAAATGGTGTATTTAAAAGGTAGGAAAATACCAGTTCATTTTACTAGGTCCTATGCAGATTCTTATCATGCAAGTGTCCTTAGACACTAAAGCTGGGGTTTGGTAGAAGGTTGGCAGTAAGAGCATACTCTGCTGATAAAACAAAAACCCATGGACTCACGGGTAGTAGACTGACTCTCAGGCTGACATAAGTCCTAAATGAACTATCTTTTTTCCTAATTATGCTTCCTTAATAACCTGCATAACCAAACAATTGTTACTTTTTTTGTGTGTGGGAGGGAAAGAGTGGGGAAATGTTAGGGTGATAATTTACAGAGATTTCCAATGGGATATTGTATCTGAAAAGTCTTTCTAGGAATTAGTACAGTTCAGTTCAGTTCAGTCACTCAGTTGTGTCCGACTCTTTGCAACCCCATGAATTGCAGCACGCCAGGCCTCCCTGTTCATCACCAACTCCCAGAGTTCACTCAAACTCACGTCCATCAAGTCGGTGATGCCATCCAGCCATCTCATCCTCTGTCATCCCCTTTTTCTCCTGCCCCCAATCCCTCCCAGCATCAGAGTCTTTTCCAATGAGTCAACTCTTTGCATGAGGTGGCCAAAGTACTGGAGTTTCAGCTTTAGCATCATTCCTTCCAAAGAAAACCCAGGGCTGATGAGTAAAAAAATTTTAGCAGCTCCTGTGCATAATAAATCTTCTTATTCTTGCCTCTGGGCCCAAACTTAAAACATTCCTTCTGTTTGGAAGCATCATTAATCTCATCCTAATAATTCCAACTCTTCCTCAAGAGGAGTGATGTTAAGCAAATTCTTGAAGGCTATCATCCTTGGTTACTCCACCCATGATCCAGTTAGGTTAATCATCCTTGCTTTGTATAGCTTGTACTGTTCCCATTACACAAGTGTTTGGAATTAAAGGGCTAGATCCTGTTTTCCCAGCTTCACTCTCATATTGTTACATTTTTCAGAGCCTCAACCTCCTCATCTATAAAATGGGAATACACCCTGCTATCCTAAAGGGCAGCTTTAATCATTTTAATCACTTCTAGCAAATTCCTAGCCAGGGTAGAGTCTTGTGAAATTTTAACTCTCTTCCTTCTGCACATAATTTAAAATAATTTTTTATGGAAAGGATGGTCTGGGAAGACCAGTTTAACCTTTACAATCCAATCCCTTCTCAAGTTTCAAGTGGGGAGCAGTTAGTAACTGCTTCAGCTTTGCCCAATGCCCGAATCATGTCCCTGTTTCTCTACAGACAATAGAGCAGCCTGAGGGATACCACTGGTTAATAACAGCCTTTTTCTGGGAGGGAGTTAATAAAGGGACAGCTTAATGCTCTTGTTGATGAGGAAGTTTGGGTTCTTACTGCCTTAAGGACCTGGCAGTTTAAAAAAAGAGAGAGAGAGAGACATTAAAAATGAAGAATACAGGTTCATCCAACCAGGTCCCTCCCATCCAAGAAAGAAGCCTGGGAAAGCTACCCCAAATTCCTGGCTCCTTCCTGGCTTCTGAAAATCCCTCACAGGTTCAAGATGTCCTAGTGAGTTTTCACTGGAGTCTAACACTTGGTCTTAAACCTACTGGCTTTGCAGAGGGCTCAGTCTGCAATTGGATGCAGTCAGAAGTGAACTGGAAAACAACAGCTTTCAACACCAGAGAAAATGATACGCCATTCAACAAAAGTCCCCTGTCATCCGCTTTGTGATTGGAAATGAGGTGGGGAGCGGTTTCCCGAATACTGTATATTACTGAGCAGATGTATAAGAATCAAAGGGAAAATGGTTGCCAGGGAGACAGGACACTCATGCCAACTCTGTCGCAGACTCATCATAAAACGTCTCCAGGGGGCATTGCATAGCCACAAGCACAGACAGGAACACAGCCAAGCCAGGGATCCAGATGTTGCCCTTGGAACCAGGCGCCATTTCGGGAGCTGGCATCTGCCTTCTGCCAAATAGAATGCGTGTGGCCACATCTGCTCACCGCAGAAAGTTAACACACATTAAAAGCAGAGGAAAGGTTGCCATAAAGTAACAATTTGGCACCCTGCTTGGGGAAGATATTAAATATTAGATACCTCTTTTGTTAACCCTAAGCTCATTCTTCACTGTTCTTTCCTCACACATAACTCATGGATATCCTCTTTCTCATTAATTCCATTCTGTTCATCTGAGAACAATCTTGTTTGCAAATAATACCTGAATAATTTACAGTCTACCTAAGTGCATATAACAGCGACAGAGAAAGTAAGTTGAAATGGACTAGTGTCTCCAATTAACTCCATAAAATGCAGCTTTTACTTTACAGCTCTTAAAGGAGACATGATATACATTTGTCTCTGAGACTCTGCCACTAAATTGCTATCTCCAATACAAAGAGTGGATGACAACAAGGTATTTTCCAAGTGTTTATGCTCACTTTCATCCACTCTCACTTGGAATGATGAGACTTTTGAACAATAAGTTACGGTATTTTAACATCCCAATAACTTTTTTATGACCAGAGAAAAGTTCAATGAGGCATAATTTAAACGTGTGCTGTACCTGATTCTGTATATATGTCTAGGATTTTCATAGCTTACAAGACTTTTTCACTTATTTTGCATGTTCTTCTTAACCTATCTCTAGCAGTTGGTTAGAACGGGTACTATGCATCTTTTCTAAGTTGAAGATACTGCGGCCAGAGACGTTTAAAGGTCTCTTCAAAGTCAAGTCAAGGCAGTAATAAGAGAAAGACTTATGATGAGACTACTGTAAGCATATTGCTGATCTTAAACTTTTTGTTTTCTTCACCAAAATGACTACTCTTAGATTTTGAGGAACAAAGACCAATACATCTTTCTAACCTACATACAAATGGCAAGAAATTGGTTGGTTGTATTGAATTAGATCCTTTACCTTCCTTCTAGGAAGTTATTACTTCCTGTTGTCACATAATAAATTGCCACCAATTTAGAAGCTTGAAACAATATCTGTTTATTATTTCACAACTCCTGTGGGTCAGGAATCCAGATACAGCCTGGCTGAGCTGAGTCTTCTGAGGCAGAGATCAGGGCTGCATTTTGGAGGCTCTGCATATGAACTTCAGGCTCAATCAGATTACAGGAATCCAGTCCTTTGAAGAAGGTGAAAGTGGAGCTGGAGGACTCCATCTCTTGTCTGGCTGTTGGCTGGGGGCCACCCTCATCTCTTTTTGTCCCATCCGCATTCAAAGAACATATCAGACTCCTGTTAGACTTCAGATTCATTTGTCTCTTTTTCTGCCTCTCAAGTCTGCCTTTTAAGTCTCATGAGTTTAGATTTGGCTCAACTGGATAAACTCTATGTCCCAAGGTTAACTGACTTCAGACTTTAGTTACAGCTGCAGGCTCCCAGCTGTACCTAGATTGGTGTTTGATTGAATAACCCGGGTTGAAGAACCCTGGATGGAGAAGGGCATCTGTAGAATTCTGTTAGCACACACTCAAAATGTGGTCCTCGGACCAGCAGCATCGGCTCCAAGGAACTTGTTAGAAATGCAGAGTCTCAGGTTTCACCCCACGTCTCTGAAACAGCAGTGTTAATCTCCAGGAGATTCATATGCACACGAATAAGAAGCACTTGTTTACACTGCTGTTAACTTCCCCCCTCCCCATTTTTCTTTTTGTAGCAGACACTGGGTTGGCAGGCCACTCAGTGTTTTGTTCAATCTTGTGAATGTTTCTTCTCTCCCTTTCTGACATGGAGAAAGGGGGTCAGATAAGGCCAAAGGCAACTTTATGGATCATAGCCTGAAAGTACAAGCAGAACTGTGTCCTGCTGAGCCATGGAAGGAAAGGGATTTCTTTTATTTTTTTTTGGAGAGCATTTGCAACAGAGCTTTTGATGGTTTATTACTTCTTTGCCTTTAGCATTCTTGGTGGCACTTCTTGGCTGCTGAGGGTGGACAATCTTGAGACTATTATGGAATCTTTTAGTGTTTGTTTATGGTGCACAGCTGAAATGTTTGAAACTTTAAATGAAAACAGATCCCACTGCAGAGTAAGGATAATAATTAGAAGACAAAAATCAATTTTGTTTCAATATGCACCATCTGACTGTTACAATATGCTGCATTATTTAGAATGTATATCACAGGGGGTCAGCTTTCCACAAGTGCATATTGATTTCATGTCCACTTAGCTACAGAGATGGGACCATGAGGAAATCCAAGTGCCACTGGCCAAGGGTTTTAAACATATGTTCAGCTGCCCAGCACTAATCAACCTTACCAGGAGTCTGTTGAAACAATGGGCTGCACCTCCTCTTGGTGCCAGCATGCCCACAGTATAGCAACTCCTCAATTCTTGGTATAATGCAGGTTAATGTAAAGTGGATGTGTTGCAAGAAGGGGGACCCCTTCCAGGGCCACAAGAGTGGACTCTTGTCTAGTACTTGGATAAGAATTGTCTGAGGATTCATGAGCTAACAAAGCAAGAAACTTTATTGGACAGGGAACCTGGGCAGAGAGCAGCAGGGTAAGGGTTCCCAGGAGAATTGCTCTGCCTTATGGCTCCCAGTCTTGGGTTTTATGGTGATGGGATTAATTTCCAGGTTGTCTTTGGCCAATCATTCTGACTCAGGGTCCTTCTGGTGGCATATGCATTGCTCAGCCAAGATGGATGCCAAGAAGGATCCTGGAAGGCAGTCAGACACATGGTGTCTCTCTTTGACCTTTCCTGAACTCTTCTGGTTGGTGGTGGCTCATTAGTTCTGTCTTCCTTATCAGGACCTCCTGTCGTAAAATAACTCACACAAATGGTTGCTATGGTGCCCGGCCAGGGTGGGTGGTTTCAGTCAGTGTGTGTCCCTAAGAGATGTAATGAGAGACTAACCAAACCAAAGTTCCACTGGAACTACTGTGGGAGTTAACGGCAAAACGAACAGCTGCTGAGAAAAAATGGAGGGTCTAGATGAGGAAGTATATGAATTTAGTAGGTGACTGTAGGTATATTTGGAGAGAGGGCTAGAGGGAGGCAAAGAATGCAAGAAGAAGCTACAAGACCCTTTTCACTCAGAGCCAGAAGGATCTAGAATACATTTTGAAGAAAGGATGTAATTCACATAATGTATGCCATGAAAGATTACATATTGCATTACATTTAAACTGCATCTGGTATATGATAGGTATGCTTTTTTTTTTTCATGCTTTACATGGAGCATAATGTAAAATTTATTTTTTGATGTCTGACGTTCTCCCTAATGGTAATGTGTTCAACACTGAAATAGGAGTATCGTGGCTCAGATGGTAAAGCATCTGTCTGTAATGCGGAAGACCTGGGTTCAATTCCTGGGTTAGGAAGATCCCCTGGAGAAGAAAATGGCAACCCACTCCAGTACTATTGCCTGGAAAACCCCATGGACAGTGGAGCCTGGTAGGCTACAGTCCATGGGGTTGCAAAGAGTCGGACACAGCTGAGCGACTCCACTTTCTTTCTTTCATATTTATAGTACCGATATTAGTGAGCTAATACTATTATGTTTAACAAGCATGCACTGAGTTAGGGTTAGGATTAGCTCCAGTGCTTTGGCCACCTGATGATGCAAAGAGCTGACTCACTGGCAAAAACCCTGATGCTGGGAAAGATTGAAGGCAGGAGGAGAAAGGGATGACAAAGGATGAGATGGTTGGATGGCATCGCCGACTCAATGGACATGAATTTGAGCACACTCCGGAAGGTGGCATGCTGCAGTCCACCGGGTTGCAGAGTCAGACACGACTTAGTAACTGAACATCAATTGAGTACCATCTCTTTGCCAGATGTCATGCCAAGTGGTTTGAATATAAAAATTCAGAGTCGTTCCTTCAAGAAGCTTTCTGTCTGGAGATACAGTCTGGCATGCAGACAATTGTAAGATTATATAATGTGAGTACTAAAAAGTACATGGAAATTGCTACGTGACCACATAAGAGGAATGGCCATACATGGAAGAAGTAACTGGAGAGAATGGGTAAGTCTTCAGAGAAGCAAGGACATTCTGATGTGGACAGAATGGATGACAAAAGCTTGTCCAAAAGAGAGAGAAGAGGGATTCTCTACAAAGTAAAATTAGTAGGTTAAAAAACATACAAAAAATAAGTGTGCATATTGGCATGGATGAGTTGTGACAACACTATAAATCAGTCAGCAGGTGAAAATACCTGTTTTATAAGAAATAAAATTTGAAGAGAAAGAAATGGAAAAGGCTAAATGAATGTAATGTTTGATAAATTACACTATAAATTCCATTATTACACAAATAGTCTGCTCATTGTCTCAGGATTATACGCTCATCCCATTAGACAATAAGAAGCAGTATTTTCCACATTTTACAGATGCAAAAGTAGAGGCCCATGGAAGTGAAATGATTTGCTCAGGGTTTTACAGCAAGTTCAGGTCAGGAACTCTATTTCTACCATTAACCATAAACTTCCCACAAAACGAAATTCTTCATTCTGTTTTTTTCTGGCTATTGTTTACTGGTTAATTCTCAAAGTTCTGATTCTAGAATCTAGATGCATGAATTAAGACATGTGGGACAGAACACAGTGGCTGCTTCTGGCAGTCAATTATTGGCTTTTTTTTTCTTTAATGAAACTACATTGGCAACTCTCTCAAGTGAACTCCACTTGTTAAGCTGTGACACTATCAACACCTCTGCTCTATTTTCCCAGCCCACTGACCAACGCCCTACAAGCTAGAGCTCTACATCAGTCATCCTCAAAAATGCCTCCACCAGCCCTTTATTCTAAAAGCTATAATGTTTTATTAATAATAATAATCAACATTGATGAGAACTTAATGTGTGGCAACCTCCAGGCTAACCATTTTGCATATATTGTTTAATATTAAAAACAATCCCTCCAAGGTAGGCACTCTTATCATCTCTCTGTTTGGGTAATGAAATAAAAGCCTTGAGTGACAAGGTCAGGTTTATTTACACAGTATGAAAAGCAGAGTCCTGATTCATCCCAGTCTGTCTGTAATACACATGCTGTTAACCCCTAAGCTTATGCTGCCTCCTGCAGCAAGCCAGCAGTGAAAAAAAGTAAAAACAAGGAATATTAATTGAATACACAGAGGAGAAGTGACACAGGTGAGGAGCTGTGAACTTTCTCCTTCTTGATTGTGACCTAGGCCAGGGAAGACAGAAATGCATTCATGGAAAATTAATCTTTTGCCTTTAGGGAAATGCGACATAGTATTCTCAAAAGGAAATCATTTATTTTTTCTGTTTTTTTTTTTTCTTTCTTTTCTTCTTTCCTTTTTTAATTTAGAAGCTCAGAATCAATCGTTTAGCTTTCCTTGGCTAGAATCATTTTAGGGAATGAGTATCATCATCTCCATCATCAGCAGTAAATATGATCATTAGGCTTTAAATTGCCCTTACCCACTTGGTCGTTTACTAGTGCAGTCGGATTAAACTTGCTTATTACGTTACAAAATAGAATGTGTTGAGTTTGCTCAAGTTCAGCTCTGGAGTTTACATCAGAGTGCTGTGATTATGGCACCCCCACTCCAGTACTCTTGCCTGGAAAATCCCATGGATGGAGGAGCCTGGTAGACTGTAGTCCATGGGGTCGCTTTGAGTCAGACACGACTGAGCGGCTTCACTTTCACTTTTCACTTTCATGCATTGGAGAAGGAAATGGCAACCCACTCCAGTGTTCTTGCCTGGAGAATCCCAGGAATGGGGGAGCCTGGTGGGCTTCCGTCTATGGGGTCGCACAGAGTCGGACACAACTGAAGCGACTTAGCAGCAGCAGCAGCTGTGATTATATAGTATTTGGACTGAAGCTAAAATTGACATTTTCTTAGACTATAAAAAGATTAGATTAAACGGCTTCCCAAAATAAACAAAGACTAAGAAAATCCCAATCAATTTAAAAGTCTGAAAATAGAACTTTGACATCACATGTGTAATTTATTATATGTGCAGTGGCTCCAGTGTCTGATTCGTAGCCACAGCAAGTGCTGCCCAGTGATAAAATTTGGTGCCCAAATCTATCAGCCTAAAGTCCTTGGAAATGTTCACAGCTGGTAGATATTCACAGCTATAGAACAGACCCAAAAGTAATTTACAGTAGATGCAAGGAGGTGACTTCTTGCTATAGGAACTATCAGTTCCTGTTTTGGCATTTCTTACTTCTCCCAATCTTGATTTTATATGTAAATTAAAAATTCCACCAATTACAATCTTTCTTCCATAATAGTATGTTGTGGTGTAAAGGTTCTCAAACTAGCTGTTCAAATGCAGATTTCTGGGCCCCACCTCAGAGTTTCTATTGCTTTGGCCATGGGGCCCAGGCAGAGGTGTTCCATGAATGACACTCCCTGAGTACATGCAAATGCCTTCCTAGCTAGGAATCTACATCCACAGATGAGTTTGCTACAGCTGATCCATGGATTACATCTTGAGAAACATATATGGAGAAAAAAGTAATGGCTTTGTTAGGGGAAGCACACTGATTGAAACCGCCCACCCTGGCCAGGCACCATAGTAACCATTTGCATGAGTTATTTTATGACAGGAGATCCTGGTAAGGAATACGGAACTAATAAGCCACCACCAACCTGAAGAGTTTGGGAATGGTCCAAAGGAGACACCGTGTGTCTGTCCACTTCCCAGAATCCCTCTCGCCAGCATCCATCTTGGCTGAGCAATGCGTGCACCACCAGGAAAGACCCCGAATTAGAATGATTGGCCAAAGACCACCAAGAAACTAATCCCATCACCATAAAACCTGAGACTACGAGCCATGCAGCAGAGCTCTTCTCCTGGGTTCCCTTACCCTACCACTCTCTACCTGGGTGCCCTTTCCCAATAAAATATCTTGCTTTGTCAGCACATGTGTCTCCTCGGACAATTCATTTCCAAGTGTTAGACAAGAGCCCAGTTTCGGGCCCTGGAAGGGGTCCCCCTTCCTGCAACAGCTATTTGATTTGAATCCTGAATTCTGGCTACCAAGATTGAGACAGTCTCTTAAATCCCCAAGTAGACTCAAATTCATTTATAAAACAGATTTACCTGGCAGAGTTGTTTAGAAGATGAAAGTTAATATATGTTCATCACCTTGCATTGTGCTTATACAGTCGGCTCTCCATATCTGTGAACTGGATGGAGAGGACCGACTGTTTTCACTGTACTATAGCATTTGATACAAGGGACTTGAATATCTGTGGATCTTGGTATTCACGGGGAGTCCTGAAACCAATCCCTCATGAACATCAAGGGACAACTCAATATGTCCTCAATAAAACAGTCTATTAAAAATGTTGTTAGTTAATAAAGTGAAAAACATGGATGGTGGCTAAAATAGCCAAATTATACAGTTCACAGTAGCATACTCTCTCATCTAAGACAAAAGAATGCATTCCACGTCTCAAATGACTGTCCCCCCGCCCCAAACACACACATCTGTGTACACTTATCAACTATGTTTTGGTGTCTAACAGACCATACTGTCCTCATTCTGCTGGAAATACGGAGACCTTTCCAAGAAGTTCCAATTCCACGAAGACCCACAAAATATTAATTCAAATCTAGCACTGACTGATTGAGAAGTGTTAACATGTTCCTTGACTATTGGATTCCTTTTATAATTCTACATCCTTCTCTACAATCCTACTTGTACCCTTTCTATCCCTGATAAAGGGTCTACAACTCAGAGGCTGTGAATCTGTTACCTAAGATACTTTATAATTTTTAAGAAAAAAACATATTAAATGGAGGTTTTGACAATAGAAATTCATGACTATTCCTCCACTTTATGATTTTAAAGTCAGAGTTAATTATCATGACTAATTCACTTAACTGATTTCAATTTAATATAACAAATATTAAGAGGTGCCTATAAGTCACAGTTGATGCTAACAGTCTATATATCCCAGAGGGAATAAGAAAACGTTGCCTCTGTTCATTTTGAGCAATCATCCTAGAAGGAGATACTGCATTAGGCATATTTCAACATACACACATAATTAAACACAGTCACCATAACTGTGGAAAATTAACACAGGATTTCAGGGATGGTAATTCAGGAAGAACACATGCACTTTGAGAATGTCAGAAAGCAAGACCTGTTATCAAGTGACCGGATGAAGAGTTGCATGCGTGCTTAGTCATGTCTGACACTTTGCATCCCTATGGACTGTATCCCACCAGGCTCCTCCGTCCATTGAATTTTCCGAGCAAGAATACTGGAGTAGGGTACCATTTCCCCTTCCAGGGGATCTTTCCGACCCAGGGATCTACCTGTGTCTCCTGCGTCTTCCACACTGGCAGCAGGTTCTTTACCACGGAGGCACCTGGGAATCCTTGGCATCCCCTTAAGAGTTTTGTCATTTGGGAAGTAGATTTCATAATACTTGTTGAAAGAGCCTTCTTTGGTCATGAGTTAAGACAAAGAACATGCCATGCAAATATTTAGGACTGTGTTTTTAATCTCTATTGCAGATTTAACATTCCAACTTTATAAGCAATGTGGAGGAAAGGAAAATAAGAATGTTTAATTATCTTGCTTAGACTCTGTAAGTCTATAGATTCTTTTCCTAAAAAAAAAATCAAACAACATGAAATAAGGATATTTTAAAAAGTGATTTTCATGCTTAGCAAGAACATTCTCTCTGGAGTGTCATCCAGGTATATACCTTAAAGTGATAGTAGCCTAAACACTTATCACCAAATTCAATTTAGCTACAGTCATCCAATAACAGGAATGGCATATCCTAATGGAGGAAAGTTAGAGAAATCTTAAATAGGAAATAATCTGATATCACATATGTGCTCTTTTTCCTTCAGTATAACTCAAGACCTTTGAAAGCTCGAAGCTGCTGCATATCAATGAAGAATTTCTGACATTTTGAGATGGTAGAGTATAATTTATCCTGTTATCTTTGGCTGTTTGGAAATTGAAGATCTCACTTTAGAGCTTGAGTATGCATAAGGCTTAATTCATTTCAAGTATGTACAGAGCCCACGTTCCTTATGGAGGAACACAAGCTCTATCACGATGCAACCCAAACCCTAACTGCTCACAACTTCTACATCTTTTTTTAGAAACCGCGGAAGCACAGTTCCTAAAAGAAATCTTCTTTTAGGAACCTGGGTTCACAAATGCCTCCCACAGCCCCCTGGAAACAATCATGTGAGCATGCACACATACTATACCATCATCTGCAGGATTTTTAGTATGTGACGTTCCACGTTTCCAAGACACTGCATATGACATTTCCTGTTCCTGTAATGCCATTTCCCATCCTTTATTGGCTCAGAGGATTCAGATTTAGATTCACAACTTAGCTTGGATTGTCACTCCTATAGTAACCATCCCTTCTCTCCATCAGATTCACAAGATTAATAATACCCTCCTTTGTGTCAACCCTGTATGAAACACCCCTTTCTGTTATTCCACTCAACTATGGTTCTGCCTTGCCAACTCAGGACGCTTCATGGGTGTGTGACCAGTCACTCCTTGCCACTTCCGGAAAGGGTTATGATTGGGAAATAATATCCTGCAGTTGCCATTTTCAAATATTAAAAAATTTTTCCTTTGAATTTGTTCTTTCTAAAATGGGTTCATGGAGCTTGTGCTTGGGGCTTGGAGCCTCAGTTTATAGGTGGTCTTGCCTCCTACAGCCTCCCAGGAACAGGTTCTCAGCTGTCCATTCCCTCAAGCCCTGGGCCCCCAGCCCAGCGCAGCCTCCCCTAACTCTGCCCTACCCCTACCATCTCCTTCAGCTCCCTGCAAGTGTGGAAAAGCTTGAGAGACACACACCTTGTAGCCTGTTGGGAAGGGACAGGCAGGTAGCTGTCCCACACTGAGCTGAGGGTACAGCAGAGTATCTGGGTGATGAGTGGCCAGAAAAACAAAAGGCTGCCTCTTGGTGGGAGTGAGCCTCTGTTAGCTATATCCAAGTACACAGCATCTCTGGTGCACAGGTTTAAAGACCCTTGGGGAGTCCATCCATCAGCCATGGGTTGGGGTGATGGGCTCATGAGGAAGGGGAGACGCTTACCTCAACTACCCAACCCCATCCCTGGCTAGGACACTTGGAAGGAGTCTGCAGCTGGCCGGAGGGGACCTGTCATAGAACCTATCTGTGACAGTCCTCTCTGGCTCCAGAATACCCTCCTCCTCCAGAATGGAGCTCTCCCTTTGGTCCAGGAGACTATTCCTTTTCTGCTTCCAAGCTTCTGGGACTTAGTTTGCGTCTGTCTTTTCTGGCAAGTTCAAGGCACCCTTCAGGGACAAGCCATGTAATAAAAGTGTATAATTTTTCTATTTCTGCAGAAGGCTGACATGCTCGATATTTGCATTTAAAACTGTCACTGCACAATATAAAAATGAACGAGAAAATTAATGCTAATAATTTAAGGTTTTAATATTTCTCTACTTAGAAAGGCATTTGCTAGCAATTTTTTTTAAAGACAAGTTGAAAGGGAGAGACCATGGAAAACAAGGAAAATCTTTGTATCATTAATTGTACATGTTCCTGCTTTTCGAACAAAGGACCCACATTTTCATCTTTTACTGGGACATGCAAATTTTCTGGCCAGCCCTGTTCCTACCTGAAATTGACTTCCTTAAGAATAGAGCCCAGGCTTTTTCATTTTGCTCTTCTGTTTCTAATATAATATCTGGCATTTGTCAGGTATACAAAACTACATTTTGAGGTAATTTGTATGAATTTGTTATATGTGTATGTGCCTGTATCTATATAATACCTAAATATCTATATATTTATGTCTTTGTATACTATAAGTTAGCATAAATATATACTATAATATGTGATGATACATGCAGCAGATATATATAAATGACTTAGAAAACTGATTTTAAACATTTTGGTCTTTCAGTTGTTACTCTTTACTTAGACACTACTGGTTCAATTTCTCCGAATTTAAAAGGTCATTAATCCAAATGATAATTTAATCAATATCATATTAAGAAGCTATAAAAACCAAATTCGTAACAGGCAAGCAGATTCATAGCACTATAAGCATTCAGAATGTGCCCAGTGTCAGCACGTTTCTATGAGAAATGAATTCCTATTTATACCACACAGAACTCACTTATGAAAATCTTGGACTGACTTTTTCCCATTGTTTATACTTTGATTCACTGTGAAAGCTACGATGAATATGAATACTCTTACAATTTTTGGTTTGTCTACTTTCCAAGTGCTTATCATTTTTTAAACACCTGTGGCTAAATGTAGACAAAACAGAATTTGGTATAAGCAGATGTCTTTTAATATGAATTTTTCCAGAACATTAGGTTCTAAATAGCTTATTTTTCCTGCAAGCAACACTTTCATTTATTTAAAAAGTAGGAACTATGCTTAATGGTACATGGGTATAGACATACTAAGTTGCATAAGTAGATACACATATGGGTAGTCAACTATACACACCAATCACACACACAGAAATGCATCTATGTACAAGGAGACAACAGTTATCTACATAGGCACACAAATACATTAGGGATTAACAGGTGCACACATATCAGCGTGTACACACACTGATGCACACACATACACACATACAGGCAGACACACACAGATCTCTATATACAGAGAAAAGACCACACTTGCAGAGACATATGCACACAAATGCACATCCATATGCATGGACACAGCTCATATACACAAACTCATATGTATTCAAACACACAGGAACATATACATAGACTCATAGATACAGACATATGTACAGATCTAACCTCATGCATATGCAGACACACAATTATCCACACAGAGACTTGAACTTTTGCTGCTGTTTCCCTTTGGAACTGAACAGAATTGTTTGGAATTAAAGGTGGCTCAGTGGTAAAGACTCCACCTGCAATGCAAGAGACCCAGGTTCGATCCTTGGGTCAGGAGGATACCCTGGGAAAGGAAATGGCAACCCATTCCAGCATCATTGCCTGGGAGATTCCATGGATGGAGGAGCCCGGTGAGCTACAGTCCATGGGGTTACAAAGGGTCAGACACAATTTAGTAACTAAACAACAACAAAAAGATGAAAGCGTGATGGGATGGTTTAACAAAAGGACATATACAAAAGAAAAAGAAGAAAGTATAAAACACAAAATCGCTTCCTGTACAAAATCTATACCCCCAAAAAAGCCATTACCCTTTTATCTCTCCGATAAATAAGGAACCTTAGCTAAACATCCTACATGTCAGGTCCTATTAAGTGCCATAGTTCACACGAAGCATGCATTGTTTTGACATGGATGAGTACATGAGCTTTTGTTTTATTTCTCTAATACATTGTAAATTCATTGCACAATTACAGCAGTAACCCAGTATGTCATTAAAGTTCAGAGTTGGTACTAATAACTTTAAGGAAGTGAAGATATGACCCACTAGAAAACTGGACTGCTGCTGCTGCTGCTGCTGCTAAGTTGCTTCAGTCATATCTGACTCTGTGTGACCCCATAGACAGCAGCCCACTAGGCTTCTCTGTCCCTGGGATTCTCCAGGCAAGAATACTGGAATGGGTTGCCATTTCCTTCTCCAATGCATGAAAGTGAAAAGTGAAAGTGAAGTCACTCAGTCGTGCCCGACTCTTAGCAGCTGCATGTAACTCAATGAAGTTAGAACACACCCTCACTCCATACACAAAAATGAACTCAAAATGGCTTAAAGATTTAAAGACAAGACATCATAAATTTCTAGAAAAGAACATTTAGCAAAACATTGTCTGACATAAATTGTACGAGTATTTTTTTAGTTCAGCCTCCAAGGCAATAGAAATAAAAGCAAAAATAAATAAATAAAGCCTAATCAAATGTATAGGTTTTTGTACAAGAAAGGAAGCCATAAACAAAATGAAAATACAACCTATGGACTGAGAGAAAATATTTGCAAATGATGCTACTGACAAAGGCCTAATTTCTAAAATATACAATTAGCTCATACAACTTAGTATCAGAAACCAAAAACCAATCGAAAAATGGGAAGAAGATCTCAATAGACATTTCCTCAAAGAAAACATACAGATGATCAATAGGCACATGAAGATATGCTCAACACCACTAATTATCAGAGAAAGGCAAATCAAAACTACAATGAGTTATCATCTCACACTGGTCAAAATGGCCAGCACTGAAAAGTCTACAAACAGTGAATGCTGGAGAGAGCATAAAAAAAAAGGGAACACTCTAACACTGTTGGTGGGAATGCAATTTGGCGCAAACACTATTGAAAACAGTGTGCATGTATGCATGGTCAGTTGTGTCCTACTCGGTGGCCCTATGGACTGTAGCCCACCAGGCTCCTCTTCAATGGGATTCTCCAGGCAAGAATACTAGAGTGGGCTGCCATGCCTTCCTCCGGGGGATCTTCCCAACACAGGGATTAAACCTGCATCTCTTATGTCTTCGGCATTGGCAGGCGGGTTCTTTACCACTAGTGCCACCTGAGAATCCCATTGAAAATGTGACAGAGCTTCCTAATAAAATAAAAATAGTTACCACATTATCCAGCACATCACTCCTGGGTATATATACAGAAAAGATGAAAACTAATTCAAAAAGATATATCCATCTTAATGTTCATAGCATCCCTATTCATAATAGCTTAGACATGGAAGCAACCTAACCTTCATTGACAGATAAATGGATAAAGAAAATTTGATATGCATATACAATGGAATATTACTCAACCATAAAAAAGAATAAAATTATGCCAGTTTCACCAATATGGATGGACCTAGAGATTATCACACAAAGTGAAGTCAGACAAAGGCAGATATCATATGATATCACTTACATGTGGAATCTAAAATATGATACAAATGACCTCATTTACAAAAGAGAAACAGATTCACAGACATAAAAAAAAAACAATTGTATGGTTACTAAAAGGGGAAGGGGAGGAGAGGTAAATTAGGAGTTTGGGATTAGCAGATAAAGATCACTATATATGAAATAGATAAACAGATAAGTTCCTACTGTATAGCACAAGGAACTGTCTTATGACAAACTACAGTGCAAAAGAATGTGAAAAAGTATGTGTGTGTGTGTGTGTGTCTGTATAAACTGAATCACTTTGTTGTATATCAGAAACTAGCAAAACACTGTAAATCAACTATACTTCAATACAGAATATATTCCGCATAAGCCCTTTTTTCCTGCACTTCACTCTATGTATCTGTGTGTGCTTCCAAATCGAAAGACAAATGCTTATTTTGAGAAACTGCAAAATATCTGTCTTCCATCTGATTGCCCTCTTCCTGTGTTCCCTCTTGTCTTTACCATTAGCATTGGTTTCTGGCCTTGTTTTGTCGGGGTGTCTGTATGTGTGTATGCCTCTTTTTATTTCACTGTGTTTTGTTTTCTGGGGAGGTCCAACATTTAACAGGAGAAGCTTAACATAATTCAGTAATTAGATGTTAATGTCACAATATAATTTTAAACAAGAATATGTAGATTATGAGCAGGCTTCTGATGAGATGGATGGATTAAAAAACACAGCAAAGAGTTCATTGTCATCTCGTGGGTCTTCCGTCTCCCTGTGATTTGTAGAGCATCAGATGTGAGTTCAGGAAGACACAATGGCGTTAGGTATTATAGAAGGCTGTCACTATGATCATATGGATTATGCTTTCTGCTACTCAACAATGTAAACTCTGTTCAATTCTCTAACCACACACACACACACATGCACAATTCCTCTTCTAACTTGTAACATGGGAACAGTAATTAGTTCCTTAATGGAGTTGCTATAAGATCACATCTATCTGTAACTATATATGGAATTAAATAGGTTCTTTCATCTAAAACATTTATCAATGATCCCTAGCATTTGAAACTCTAAATAAAGTTTATAAAATGTTTAATTATTAAAATACATATTTTCCCTACTAAATTGCAGTGGTTAAAAATTCTTCTAAGGTTCTCTTTGGTTATCCATCCTTAATTTTAAGATAGAAAATCTAGGAGTAAAGGTAATTACTTTCCATATTTTTGCTTTTGCCAGATTGTATTTATATAATGACATGCACACACATACCTACTCTACTTTTCAGTATCAGTAGGATTCTCATTCAACCAGTAGCAATTAAGTGCTAACAATGTGTCAAACACTTCCTTTACTTTCTGAGGTTGTCCAGGTCATTTAATGAGGAAAGATACCTCTATTATCCTGCTAATCTAACAGGTGAAAAAACTGAAATGCAAAGAAATTATATTTGTGGTATCTCCCACCTATCTATCCAGGCAAATCTCCTTTCATCATAATTTACCCCCAATTTTGTCTCCTACCCCAACTTGCACAAGCATATACCCATATACTCTATCTATCTGCCCTTGTGGCCTTCTCATACAGCACTTTTGAAAAAGTGAGGACACTGTAAATGGCTCCTTGCTCTGTCTTAAATATACTGCCACTTGAAAATCTCTCACTAATTAACTCTTTATGCACCAGATGAAATGCTGGAAATGGCCTCCACTTCTATGAAGATATCTTTGACACACATAGGCAAATGTTGGTTCTTAATCAGTTCAGTTCAGTCACTCAGTCATGTCCGATTTTTTGCAACCCAATGGACTGCAGCACACCAGGCTTCCTTGTCCATCATCAACTCCCGAAGCTTGTTCGAACTCATGTCCATTGAGTCAGTGATGAAATCCAACCATCTCATCCTATCATCCCCTTCTTCTGCCTTCAATCTCTCCCAGCATCAGGTTCTTTTCCAATAAGTCAGTTCTTCATATCAGGCCAAAGTATTGGAGCTTCAGCTTCAGCATCAGTCCTTCCAATGAATATTCAGGACTGATTTCCTTTAGGATTGATTGGTTTGATCTCCTTGCTGTCCAAGGGACTCTCAAGAGTCTTCTCCAACACCACAGTTCAAAAGCATCGATTCTTTGGTGCTCAGTTTTCTTTATGGTCCAACTCTCACACCCATACATGACTACTGGAAAAACCATAGGCTTTGACTACATGGATCTTTGTTGGCAAAGTAATGTCTCTGGTTTTTAATATGTTGTCTAGGTGGTCATAGGTTTTCTTCCAAGGAGGAAGCATCTTTTAATTTCATGATTGCAGTCACCATCTCCAGTGATTTTGGAGCCCAAGAAAATAAAGTCTGTCACCATTTCTATTGTTTCCCCATTTATTTGCCATGGAGTGATGGGACCAGATGCCATGATCTTAGTTTTTTGAATGTTAGGTTTTAAGCCAGGTTTTTCACTCTCTTCTTTCAATTTCACCAAGAGGCTCTTTAGTTCTTCTTCACTTTCTGCCATAAGGGGGGTGTCATCTGCATATCTGAGGTTATTGATATTTCTTCCGGCAATCTTGATTCCAGCTTGTGCTTCATCTAGCCTGACATTTCACATGAGGTACTCTGCATATAAGTTAAATAAGCAGGGTGACAATATACAGCCTTGACGTACTCCTTTTCAAATTTGGAACCAGTCTGTTGTTCCATGTCCGGTTCTAACTGTTGTGTCTTGACCTGCATACAGATTTCTTAGGAGGTAGGTAAGGTGGTCTGGTATTCCCATCTCTTGAAGAATTTTCCACAGTTTGTTGTGATCTACACAGTTAAAGGCTTTGGCATAGTCAATAAAACAGAAGTAGACGTTTTTCTGGAACTCTCTTCCTTGTTCTATGATCCAAACAATGTAAGAAATTTGATCTCTGGTTCCTCTGCCTTTTCTAAAACCAGCTTGAAAATCTGGAAGTTCACGGTTCATGTACTGTTGAAGCCTGGCTTGGAGAATTTTGAGCATTACCTTGCTAGCATGTAAGATGAGTGCAATGGTGCAGTAGTTGTTTCAGCATTCTTTGGCATTGCCCTTCTTTGGGATTGGAATGAAAACTGACCCTTTCCAGTCCTGTGGACACTGCTGAGTTTTCCAGATTTGCTGGCATATTGAGTGCAGCACTTTAACAGCATCAGCTTTTAGGATTTGAAATAGCTCCACTGGAATTCCATCACCTCCACTAGCTTTGTTTGTAGTGATGCTTCCTAAAGCCCACGTGAGTTCACATTCCAGGATGTCTGGCTCTAGGTGAATGATCACATTATCATGGTTAGCTAGATCATGAAGATCTTTTTTGTATAGTTATTCTATGTATTCTTGCCACCTCTTCTTAATATCTTCTGCTTCTGTTACGTCCATATCATTTCTGTTCTTTCTTGTCCCCATCTTTGCATGGAATGTTCTCTTGGTATCTCTAATTTTCTTGAAGAGATCTCTAGTTTTTCCCATTCTATTGTTTTCCTCTATTTCTTTGCATTGATCGCTGAGGAAGGCTCTCTTGTCTCTTCTTGCTATTCTTTGGAACTCTGCATTCAAATGGGTATATCTTTCCTTTTCTCCTTTGCCTTTAGCTTCTCTTATTTTGTCAGATATTTGTAAGTTCTTCTCGGACAACCATTTTGCCTTTTTGCATTTCTTTTTCTTTGGGATATACTTGATCACTGCCTCCTGTACAATGTCACGGATCTCTGTCCATAGTTCTTCAGGCACTCTATCAGACATGGTTCTCCATCTCCCAGGAATATTCCTCCTTACCGTAATTCTGCCTCTTATCCAAATTTCCCTTCTTATAGAAATTATCTGTAACCATGATTGTCCTCCCCAATAGACTAAGTTTCTTGAAATCAAGGACATATCAGGATATATACTTAAGGTGCATTCTAAATAAACCAACGCTATACCCAGGTCACAGAACTGTAGCTCAAGCTTGCAACTTTTTAGTTTTGTTTTAATAGATATAGCAGAATGACCTTGATATCGAATTCTTACACTGACTTATTCCTTTCCAAATAATGTTTTCTCTCCACTAAAAGGGACTTACTGTTAGGAGAAGAAAGAGTCTCTGGCCTCATAATAATTCTCCACATGCTGGAGGAGTTTGTGATAAGGTCCTGGATCGCATGTAATATTACTGACCTTTACTGCCTCTATTCTGAACATCCACAGGAACTGTCTACAGATTGAGAGCAACTCAAAATAGAATTCTATTCATTTAGTTCCAATGTACACTTTAGAGGATTAGTTCCTAATAGCATTTAATTTGTCATTTTCTGGCTTTCTTTCCTAAATAATGATCACTTACTCATGTTAGTGCATAAATAAACAGAATGATTAAAGATTAAAATGACGTATCTTTCTTTTTCTTATCTAAGCACTAACGAATTCTAAACCATGGCTTTACATTTAATCTACTGTTTTGATATTACTGAGAGACAGAAATTGAGATTATTGGAAAATTCGCAAGTATTCCCCTTCCAGTACTGATTTCTTGATATTTAGGTTAATCAGGTGACATATGACCAGGGTAGACTTGACCCAAGATGTACTAATAACTCCCTGCTAATCTACAGAGGTTGGTTCAAACTACTGGCATGAAACTCTAGCCAGGTCAATTATGTCCTCTTCTCCCTGGATAGAAAAAGGTAATTTGTACTTGGGCAAAATGTTTCTCTGGATACGTTTGCTTTGGAGAGAGAGTCGAGGTAAAGACTAGGAAAGAGGGAGAGGGGAAAAACAAGAGAGAAACCAGAAAATGGCAAAACTGCTGCTTTGGCATGTCTGAAGTACTGTCCCTGCTCCTTCTCGTTGTTCGTTGTTCAGTTGCTAAGTTGTGCTCGATCCTCGGCAACCCCATGGTCTGCAGCACACCAGGCTCCCCTGTCCTTCACTCTCTCCCAGAATTTGCTCAAACTCATGTCCATGGAGTCGGTGATGCTATCTAACCGCCTCATCCTCTTTCCTAGGGAATGCTAAAATAAACAAGAAAATCCCCCTTTTGATCATAATGGCAGAAACCAAACTCCATCTAGCATTTTATTACTCAGTGTGGCCTGTGGACCAGTAATACTGACATCGATTCAAAGGTTCTCTGAAAGAACTTCTGCTTTCAGGCTCCTCTTCAAACCTACTAAGCCAGAACCCACCTTTAAAAGAAAACTCGCTGATGTTTTCTATGTACATGAACAGCTGAGAAGCACTGATGTGGCTGCATTGCCTTCCTGCTTCCTGTGTTACACTGTCACTAGATTTTTTCAAACTTCTACCACCTTTCAACCACAGGGCCTTTGCAAATACTGTTCTCCCTACCTTGAAAACTCTTTTCTATTCCTCTTCACCTAGTTAATTTTTCTTTAAACCTTAGATCTCAGTTCAAGCATCAATTTTCTCATAAGCATATTTCTGACTAGAGTGAAAGACCCTCTTATATGTGTTTTTATTATGGGAGTGTGTGCATGCATGCTAAGTCCATTCAGACTATAGCTTGCCAGGCTCCTCTGTCCATGGGATTCTCCAGGCAAGAATACTGGAGTGGGTTGCCAAGCCCTCCTCCAGGGGAAATTCCCAACCCAGGGATCAAACCCGCGTCTCCTAAGTCTCATGCATTGGCAGGAAGTTTCTTCACCACTGGGCCATTGTGGGAGCAATATAAGTAAATATAATATATACAAGCTTTGTGAGTCATTGATAATAATGGGTTTTTTTCTTATATTGTATTCCTAGTACCTAAACTGTTACATACTAGAATCTCAGTGTATACTTGTTAAATGAATGAATGCAGGGATGAATGATGAAAAACTTTTAGAGATAAATAAGCCTTAAACCCAGAGAAAATGACTGGTTAACCTAAAGTCATGTAAAAAGTGGTAGATCTGAGTTTATAATCCAGGTTCCTGCCCTGATGTCTCAGAATGGTATCTCTGAATTCTATTTCCCCTACAATTTATTCAGCCAAATCAAGAAAATTAGAAACAAAACAGATGCCAGATGGGAACAAATCCACCTTGAAAGATCATGGAAATGAGAGAAACTCTTTCTAAAGCGCCTTCTTCTCTTTTATCAGATAGACTGACGAATATTCTACTGCTGAATGGGTGGCTTGAATTATACAAGCCTATCTAGTATTAAGTGATTACACTTTTGTTGGGATGCTAACTTCTTTGGCTGCAGAGAAAATAAAATGTGATGGACCAAAGAGCCTGCAGCAGCTGAAGTTTCTGAACCAACTGGCAAGTCAGAAGTTCTTGGCAAGTGCAAACTCAGGTCATCAGCTGATATGAGATATAGGCCTGGTGGACTCACCAGTCATAGAATGAGTTGAATTTATTGAAACCAACTTTGTGGCATTTCTATCTGGGCGTTCAGTACAGTTCTTATGATTGGAAGACTTTGATCAGTAGGGCAGTGTAGGGCAGGGCTTGTGGAAATTTTAAACAATCATCATTCCAGCATGCCTTGGCATAAAAGGGATGTGAAGAGATGAATGTATGATGTATGTCTTTATGTATTTCTGCAGCTTATCTGAACAGCTTCTATACTGTTAAACTTTTCAACTGGACCTAGAGTGTTAGTTGCTCAATAGTATCCAACTCTTTGAGACCCCACGGACTGTAGGCCACCAGGCTACTCCATCCATGGAATTCTCCAGGCAAGAATTCTGGAGTGGGTCACTGTCCCTTCTCCAGGAGATCTTCCTGACTCAGAGATCGAACCTGCATTGCAGGCAGAGAGCCATCAGGGAAGCCCTATACCCTGAAAATTTCCCACTTCCAATGAATTATCCCTAAGTATTCTTATCCTTATATAGACACTATCCAAGAACATTTCTCCTTGCCCATCTTAGACACCCCACCCTCCACCATCTCCTGATGTGTTTATTAACGTCCTAGCTGCTGAACTGCTCTTTTGTATCACAGCAAGTGTCCCGTGTTCGTATTTCTTTGAACTTGGATATCATGCCACTAATACTGTTATCAAAAGCTTTCCTTAGGCATGACTAAATTTCTGTCATTTTTTGATCTATTTATTTAAACATTTACTTTGTGCATATAAGATACCACATCCTGCTAGATGCTGGAAGATGAAACACAGCACTCCTGCTCATACGCATGTAATTAAATTGTGTTTAATATACACTATGGTGTAATTACAACACAATGAGGTATTTCTATGGAGACATAGATGGCCTCTGGATATGTTAAATAAAAGCCTCAAAAGACCCATGCCCACTAATATAATATTGTAAGTCAACTATACTTCAATTTTTAAAACATTGCCAAAAAAAACAAGAGACCATTCCTGACTCTGGACCCTTCTCGAGCACTAGGCTATTTCCTCAGGTCTGTGTTCTCTCTCTCCCCACATCATCCTTAGATCTTTAACTTTGGAACAACCCATTAGATCCACCTGTGCCTACTCTTTGCTTACTTTGCTTCCCTTCCCCTATTCTTTGCTTGCTTATGCCTGTCTGTTTATAGAAACAGAAAATTAGAAAGTTCTGCTCCATTTGTAACTCTAGCCAGAAATCAAGTATCTTGACGGAAGTAGTTTCAATTCATCTTTATAACCCTGGTATCTCATACTGTCTCCATTCAGAAGTACTCAGTAAACAGTGAATTCACTGGCTTATTTGATAAACGCAAGACAAGTTTTAAGTGTCATTTTCTTCAACTGGAACTCCAAATAGGATTAACTTTGTCATCCCTCAGAAATGAAGTCATTTCTAATATGCCTTTCAGTGACGGAGAAGAAGAGAAAAAAAAATACAGTCTGCAAATTACAATAACCTGACAGCTGCTCTCTAAACAATACCACGTTAATTTCCGATGTTCCACACATGGCTGAGTGGAAGTTCCCTTAATCCCAGGTCCCATTTTGTGTTTGCTTCATTGTCTCTGTCCCCTCATTTTATCGCTTGCAGAAATCACCAGTGGCTGTGTATTCTCTTAAACCTTATTATTGCTGGAGAAGTCATAGATTAGGTTAATGCAGATCTACTTCCCAGAGGTATGTTAAAATGGATTTAAGTTTTTTATTTTGAGTAATTGACTTTGAGAAATCCCCTTCTTTATCAGTTACTACCAGAGAAACAGAACTTTTCAGGAATGACAGTAAACGAACCACACATTCTTGAGTTCTACAGACATAATAACTTTTAAAGAGATTGAGGTTCATTTGGCCGTTTATGTATTGGCATCATCAGATGACCCTGTGAGCTTGGGCCCAATGCAACAGTGTGCCACAGTTTTAAATTACTGGCTCCAAAGGCCTGCATATAGGGAACTTTTCTGAGCAAATTCTCTTAGCTTTAGTCATGGTACTGTGATTCTTTTGTTCTAGGCTTACTATTTCCAACAAATGATTACCTTCAAAAGAAACAGAAGGGAAGTCCAGGTTCAATGCACGATACTGGATGCTTGGGACTGGTGCACTGGGACGACCCAGAGGGATGGTATGGGGAGGGAGGAGGGAGGAGGGTTCAGGATGGGGAACACATGTATACCTGTGGTGGATTCATTTTGATATTTGGCAAAACTAATACAATTTAAAAATAAAATAAAATTAAAAAAAAAGAAAGAAACAGAAGGGAGAGTCTTTCTTGAAGGGGCTCTTTGCTTTTCAAAAAACCAAACCATGTTATCTTATTTTTGAAAACCTAATAACCTGCTTAGGAAAACTAAAGACATCTTTCAAATACAGAAAATGAGCGGTGCAAAATATGGTCTGATAGAGAAGAGGAATGGTAATCGCAATTGAGCTAGCGTCTTGGTGGGTAAAGTGTTGTCTGATATGCCCGTTCTCATCCAATAGTAAATAAAGGGATTGGGACAATTCAGATCTTTTTGCTACACAGAGATATATTTCTTTATTTGTTTGTTTTGGCTCTGACAAAATTCATATATCAACAGGCATTTTAGAAATCACTGACAGACTATATCTGGAGTGCTGCTTCTAGGAATGATGATGTGGGTTGGAAAATTGTGGAATGAAAAGGACAGTCTGATAGCACTGCCCACAAAAGCCGAATGGTGCCTCTACATCTTTAGGAAGATCTTCTTCTGGGGGCTAATTAAGCCTGAGAACACAAATGATTTCCAGAAGCATGGAAGTGACAAGAGTGAATACTGAGCCACATTCCTTATCAGGACAGTCACTGGGATGTTGTGTGATTTTCTTAATCCTACTAAAGTCACACTTCATTAGGACCCAAATAATAAGGATGAGTAGAAGAAACTTTTTATTGTTCATTCAAGTTCTAAGTACTGTTCAAAACAAAATAAGAAAGAAGACTGGTCAGATGGAACCAAAATATGATGATTAAATTCTTCAGTGCTTGCAAAGTGATTACAAGAGAGCTTGACACATGGAAGCACTAACTCAGCTTAGCAATTCTTACTCCTGTTATTACTAATTACCATCATTAATTTCTTGAATGTTCTCATTCTAAGGACTTAATGAGAAATAAGCTGACATTCAGTTCAGTTCAGTTCAGTCGCTCAGTCGTGTCCGACTCTTTGCGACCCCATGAATTTCAGCACGCCAGGCCTCCCTGTCCATCACCAACTCCCGGAGTTCACTCAAATTCATGTCCATTGAGTCGGTGATGCTATCCAGCCAACTCATCCTCTGTTGTCCCCTTCTCCTCCTGCCCCCAGTCCCTCCCAGCATCAGAGTCTTTTCCAATGAGTCAACTCTTTGCATGAGGTGGCCAAAGTACTGGAGTTTCAGCCTTAGCATCATTCCTTCCAAAGAACACCCAGGACTGATCTCCTTTAGGATGGACTGGTTGGATCTCCTTGCAGTCCAAGGGACTCTCAGGAATTTTCTCCAACACTACAGTTCAAAAGCATCAATTCTTCAGCACTCAGCTTTCTTCACAGTCCAACTCTCACATCCATACATGACCACTGGAAAAACCATAGCCTTGAATAGATGGACCTTTGTTGGCAAAGCAATGTCTCTGCTTTTGAATATTCTATCAGTAATAAAACCTGGGTTCAATGACCACTGATTAGCTGGGTGGCCCAGAGAAAGTTTCTTAACTCTGTGAAATCTCCCTGTTTTCCATCGACATCTGAGACCTCACAGTGAGCTATAACTTATCTTTGTTTACTAAGTCCAAACTACACTGTCTTTCAGTTCCTTGCAAATATCAGTTTCCAGCTCCAAAGAATCACACATTCTCTTCCTTCTTTTAAGAACAGACCTTTATCCTTTGCTGGCCTAGGTTATAGAGCTCTATAACTTTAGAGCTTTGTTTAAAATGAATTCCTTGGAGTCCTTGATGATGAAACTATTCTCTTTCATAGGTCTTTATTTTTTATAGGACTTACTGAAATCTATAAACTGTATTTTTCTTTTTTTATTGCCTGCATCTTACCCTAGACAAAAATTTTCATGAGATCAGTGTTTAGGTATGATCTTGTTGTATTCACCTTGGCACACCCAAAATGTAGCACAGGTCTGACACCTAGTAGGTTTTCTCCAAATAGAATGAACTTATACATGAATGAACTCCACCAAACACCTGAGATTCATTCTGTCAACTCTGTAGCAACCCTACAATGCTAATATCAAAATAAGCGCTGATATCACTATTACCATAAACACAATTTTTCTAATATCACTATAATAGTGATATCACAAATATCACTGAAAGTGAAAGTGTTAGTTGCTCAGTCATGTCTGATTGTTTGCAATCCCATGGACTGTAGCCTACCAGGCTCCTCTGTCCATGGGATTCTCCAGGCAAGAATACTGGAGTGGACTGCCATTCCCTTCTCCAGGGGATCTTCCCAACCCAGGGATCGAACCCAGGTCTTCTACATTGTAGTCAGATTCTCTACTGTCTGAGCCACTAGGGAAGCCCACTAATATCTCTATTACCACTATAATAGTGATATCAGTAATATCACTATTATCATAAAGATAATTTTGCTCCTTACCCCAGGCAAAGATAAAAAAGTATCAGTAGATCCTGAAAATTCTCAAAGAAAAGCTAATTATTTTCAGGTATTGAACATCCAGACAGTTGAGTAGAGGAACCTGACCCAAATTATGTCAGGAGACAATGTTGCATGCCAATTTTCCAATTCCTTCCCCATAATGAATGATTTCTCTGGAAGAAAATAATCATGTGCTGCTAAATGTAGCTGTAATTTATGTCACATTATTTATAAGACCGATATGCATAATATTCCTCCAGTCCTACTATAAATTAAAACAATTCAGGAACATATTATCTACAGACACTTACAGAAAGATGTCTTTACGGTAGCTATGCTGTTGATTCGATTAAGAATAGAATAGGGAATTTTCTCCAAGATAAAGACGTGTCATGGGAAAAAATGAAAAATTAGCCTCCTTATTGTCACACTGGAGTGATGACCAACCAATAACTGATATATGTGGTATAAAAATGTCCTGGACTTCCCTGGGGGCTCAGAGGTAAAGAACCTGCCTACCAATGTAGTAGACACGGGTTTGATCCCTAGTCCAGAAAGATTCCACATGCCTCAAAGCAACTAAGCCTGTGCACCGCAACAACTGAGCCTGTGCTCTAGAACCCAGGAAACACAACTATTGAGCCCAGGAACTATAATTATTGAGGCCATGAGCTGCAACTACTGAAGCCCATGCTCTACAGCAAGAGAAGCCACTGCAAGGAGATGCCCTTCCAGGGCAACCAGAGAGTAGCCCCCGCTCGCCACCACTAGAGAAAAGCCCGTGTAGCAGTGAAGACCCAGCACAGCCAAAAATAAGCAAATTAATAAAATTATTTTTAAAAATATGTTAATGATTGTAAGCCACTTAACTATAGTTACATGATCTAGGATAAAAATAATGTACAAAGAATTGTAAATGGATACTGCAACCAGAAAATGTGGTTCAAACTCCAGCGTCTTGTGTATCTCTAAAAGGTGGGGCAGATTCACCAAAACAAGCCTCAGCTACTTTGTCCATAAAATGGGAGTTATAATAAAACTTACCTTGTAAAGTTGTTGGAGCGATTAAATGAGATCATGTACATAGCAAAGCCCAGTGATGACAGTCTTAGTCTGCTAGGGATGCTGTAACAAAATATTATAGACTAAGTGGTTTGTAAAGACAGAAATGTACTTCTCACTGTTTTGGAGGATATAAGTCTGAGATTAGGGTACCACCATGGTCAGGCTTTTAGAAGGCCCTCTTCTGGGCAATAAGATTGCCAACTTCTCTTTATTCCCTCACCTGATGGAAGGGGCCAGGAAACTCTGTGGGGCCTCTTCCATAAAAGCACTAATCCCAATCATGAGGGCTCCCACCTTTATAACCCAATTATCTCTCAAAAGCTCCACCTCCAAATATTTTCCTCTTCTGATTAGGATTTCAAAATACAAGTTTAGGGGGACAGAAACATTCAAACCTTAGCAATGGCCAAGTAGAAAACATCTGATGAACAATGATGATGTAGACGAAGAGGAGGAGGAGGAGAAGAAATGTGATTTTTGTTTTGGATGAGATGACTTAAGCCCTTTTTAATGAGTTTAGAGCATGATTATTGACAATACTTACTGGCCTATTATTTTGTATTAAGGGGAGGGGAGAGGGTCTTACCTTACTTGATGACTATGGTAGAGAACATAGTGAAAGTGGAGGCAAGATGAATAAAATGATAACACCAAGGGAACCATCTCAGTTTTACTTGGTCACTGATGAGATCTTCCTAGCAGGGATTGGGTCACAGACTGATACACTTTGTCTAAAAGGACCCATGTTAGGCACTTGATGTGAGGATAGAGTAAAATGGCTCAGAGTATTCATGCATATCAGATTTTATTACTTGCATGGTTTTACTAATGAGGGATCTGATACTTAGAGCCACAGAGCAATTCAGCAACTTACCTATAAAAACTTAGGGTCAGCTCAATGATGACGTTAGGCCAGGGGTTTAAGGAATTGCTCAATGGCTTTCTTCTCTGAGAAAAACAAGAGAAAAAACTTGATTCCTATTCCACTTGTGGTGGAAACCAGTGATGCTGCTGAAGAATATCAGCTTTAAAATCAGTTTAATGGTGTGCATGAATGAAACAAGTTGCCTCTGAGTGGAAATGTCTTTTCTGGGTGTTCCATAAAACAGAGAACTCCAGTGACCTTGGAGAACACCTGTCTGTCTGCAGGCACTTCATCAAAAGCAAGTGCCAGATCTCACTTTCCCAGCCAGAAAAAAGTGAAAGTGTTCGTCTCTCAGGCGTGTCTGATCTTTCTGATGCTATGGACTGCAGCCCGCCAGGCTCCTCTGTCCATGGGGATTCTCCAGGCAAGAATACCGGAGTGGGTTGCCATGCCCTCCTTCAGGGGATCTTCCCAATCCAGGGATCAAACCTGGGTCTCCTGCACTACAAGCAGATTCTTTACCATCTGAGCCACCAGGGAAGGAAGGTGAAGGTGCTAGTCACTCAGTCATGCCTGACTCTTTGCGACCCCATGGACTGCGGCCTACCAGGCTCCTCTGTCCGCGGAATTCTCCAGGCCAGAATACTGGACGGGGTAGCTGTTCTTGTCTCCAGGGCATCTTCATGACCCAGGGATCGAACCAGGGCCTCCCGCATTGCAGGCAGATTCTTTACCATCTGAGCTACCAGGTAAATCTATCTATTCCCTCTGCTCACTGCAACCCTTGCTTCAGGTCCCTCTGGAAGATGCACTGTTTTGCCTCTAAAGGAACTTATCCTTTCTTTTTATGATGCAAATTTCTTGGAGCAAGGACTATACTAACAACAGTGACTGCTACCACTGCGGTTGCCAATTATTGAATGTCTATGCGTCAGGCACAATACTAGATGCTTTAGGTACATTCTCTCTAACCTGTTAAACAAACCTGAAAATGGAGATTATCATCTACTTTTCACAGAGGGAAAATGCATTGTCCAATGTCATGAAGCTAAGAAAATGAAAGCCTGGCGTTAATTTAGATCTGTCTGGCTCCAAACCTGTGCTTCTCCAACTACACCACAATCCAGAGAGGTTTATAATTATCCTAGTACTTTCTACTATCATTATTATTAGGGCAATTAAAACCTAATAAATACTTGGGTGATTCACGGTTAATCATTATTCCGATCATCTAATCGCACATTAGATTTATATTGTTCAATGTAGCCAAACACTGGTGGCTCAGACGCTAATGAATCCACCTGCAATACAGGAGACCTGAGTTCAATTCCTGGGTGGGGAAGATTCCCTGGAGAAGGAAATGGCAACCCACTCCAGTACTCTTGCCCGAAAAATCCTATGGACGCAGGAGCCTGAAGAGCTATAGTCCAAGGGATTGCAAAGAGTCAGAAATGACTGAACAACTAACATATTCATAGAGTTAAACATGCATTTTAAGTGACTTACTTCATTGGTCCTTAAGGGGAACAAAATATGCCACCTGAAAAGATACCATAATGATGATTGGGAATTAAAATTACTTAAGAAACAGCAGGTGCAAGAAGGATACTCTGACTTTCCTTTGTCCCCCTGAAAGGAGGACATAAATCTCCCATGCATTGCACAACACAGGGAATGTAGCCAATATTTTATAATAATTGTAAAGAGTGTAACTTTTTAAAAAATGTTGAAAAAGTAAAAATAAAACAAATGATTTTTTAAAATCTTCCTTGTGAAAGTTACCTTCCTTGTTCCAGGAAGTAGAGCAGCAGCCTTATCACTCAGATCAGATCAGATCAGATCAGTTGCTCAGTCGTGTCCGACTCTTTGTGACCCCATGAATTTCAGCACGCCAGGCCTCCCTGTCCATCACCAACTCCTGGAGTTCACTCAGACTCATGTCCATCGAGTCAGTGATGCCATCCAGCCATCTCATCCTCTGTTGTCCCCTTCTCCTCTTGCCCCCAATCCCTCCCAGCATCAGAGTCTTTTCCAATGAGTCAACTCTTCGCATGAGGTGGCCAAAGTACTGGAGTTTCAGCTTTAGCATCAGTCCTTCCAAAGAAATCCCAGGGCCGATCTTCAGAATGGACTGGTTGGATCTCCTTGCAGTCCAAGGGACTCTCAAGAGTCTTCTCCAACACCACAGTTCAAAAGCATCAATTCTTCGGCGCTCAGCCTTCTTCACAGTCCAACTCTCACATCCATACATGATCACAGGAAAAACCATAGCCTTGACTAGACGAACCTTTGTTGGCAAAGTAATGTCTCTGCTTTTGAATATGCTATCTAGGTGGGTCATAACTTTCCTTCCGAGGAGAGACAGGGAATTCAAGGGCCAAGGAGGCTGCGTAAACAAACCCTGTGGCGTTGTCACTAACTAGCTACCCCAAGCCCAGACTCCTCTATTTGGTTGGCTCTTTCCAAATTTTTATTTTGTATTTGTCTAAAAGCTGCCTGATTTAGTCACTACTTTGACTCATATATGTCTCATACACCAGAAATCATTTTTTTTCTCCTGTTACTCTCTTATGTCATTTTAATTATTAGACCAGTCAAACCAACTAGAGGAGAAAAAAGAAAGTTTCTCTCCATGACAGTTCTCATGCCAGTCTTGTGTTTCTCACATGTAGCTCTTCCTTCCCCCACACTTAGAAGACCATCTAGATACATCTGGATACTAGGAACTGACGTTGTTGGTATTTATCATGATTCTTCTTGTTTCGAAGCATTGGTTGATGGGAATAATACCACAGTCAATCTAACTATGGCTAAGATAAACGAGCAGAATTCCAAATACTACTAACCCACTCCAGTATTCTTGCCTGGAAAATCCCATGGACAGAGGGGCCTGCGGGCTACAGTCCATGGGGTTGCAAAGTTGGACACGACTGAGCGACTAACACACACTCCCCTCATAAGTATGGACTGCACTTAGGGACTTACTTCCAAAAATAGAGTCTTTAAAGGAAAAAAGTAATTTAATAGTGGAGAAACTTGACAGACACACCTTAACAGAGCAATCAGGTTAACATAATCAGTAACCAGACATAATATCACACACCCTCTGATTTGATGCAATGAGAGGACATCTCAGCAGTTTTTTTCCCCCAAATCTATAACCCTAGTTTAATTATGAGGGAGCACTAAGCAAGTCAAAATTGGGGATATTCCAGCAAAAGTTTACAAATGCTCTTCGAAAGTGTCAAACTCGTATGTGTGCATGTGTGTGCATGTGTGTGCGCACATGCCCATGCTCAGTTGCTCAGACATAGTCGACTCTTTGTGACCCCATAGACTGTAGCCCTCCAACTCCTCTGTCCATGAGACTCTCCAGACAAGAATAATGGAGTGGGTTGCCATGCTGTCCTCCAGGGGATCTTCCCAACTCAGGGATTGAACCCAGATCTCCCACATTGGCACCGGATTCCTTACTGTCTGGGCCACGTGGGAAGCCCATCAAAATCATACAGAACAAGAAGAAAAGGACAGAAACTCTCACAGAGGAGGCTAAGGAGATATGCGGACTAAATGTGAGTGGGTATCCTGAACTTAGTGGTAAAGAACCTCCCTGCCAATGCAGGTGGATAGATGTAAGAGAGGTGGGTTTGATTCTTGGGTCGGGAAGAACCCCTGGAGGAGGACACGGCAACGCACTCCACTATTCTTGCCTAGAGAATCCCATTGACTGTGGAGCCTGGCAGGCTACAGTCCATTGGGTTGCACAGACTCAGACGCGACTGAAGAGTCTTTGCACACACGCATTCTGAACTCTATTCTGAAACAGAAGGAAACTAGTGGAAACGTTGGAGAAGCCCAAATTAAGTCTGTAATTTAAGTGACAGCACTGGAAAATGTTAAAATCTGAGTTTTGACAGCTATGGTTAAGTAAGACGTTAACATTAGGGGAAGCTGAGTGAAGGGTATATGGGAATTCTCTATACTATCTCTGGAACTTTCTGTGTATCTAAAATTATTCCAAAATAAAAAGTAAAAAGAAAAAGCAGAAAAGTTTATATGTATTCTTTCTTTCCTTTGTTAACTTACCTTTCTCATAGCTTGATATCAATAAAACTCTTCTAATTGAAACCTCTGAGCTCGCATTTGGAGTTTTCCCCATTCAAGGGGTTTAATATGCCAGCTTGCATGAATTGGCTGGCCCACATTCATAACACATGTTAAATTATAGCTTTCTACTATCATTCCAGCTTCCCTGTTATCTCTTTAATGTAAAAAACAAACACATCCTTAAATTTAAAATAAGTAAATTTAATTATTTTAAAAAACCAACCAAACACACAAAAAAACTATTTCCTTCTAGCCAGCTAATGGGCAAAAACACTTCACATACATTAGATAAAAAATGATTTTAGGTGCAGTCTTGAAACTGCGTTTTCTCAAAAAGGATACACCAGCTTGCCTGATGTGGGAGCAAAACTGGTATGTGAAGAAACGTGCTCAGTGGTGGTCAAGGTAGATGTGGCTCAGGAAGGGAGATAAGTGACTTCAGAGGTTATGAGGTGCTCACTTGAATTCTTTCAAGTCAAAAACAAATAAATATTGCCTAATATGTGCTGTCCATGATCATAGGGAAAATGGTCTGTCTTTACCTTTTACTGCACTTAATTTTTTAAATGATGGCTTTATGAAAGCAGAAAAATAACATAATATTGTAAAGCAACTATATTCCAATAAAACCTTTTTTTTTTTTCAAAAAAAGAAAGGAATGTAAACATCAGAATGCTCAATAATGATAATAAAACTGGCACCCATTATCTGGATTCTTCTGTGGGTTAGAGATGCTAATGAGCAGTCAGCATTCACAAAAGCCTCACCTTAGCATAATGAGAGATTAGCAAACTAGATTGCATTGCCCCTTGAAATTGTGCATTTGAATCATCTCTTCCTACAAAGCAGCTCTGTCCAAATGACACATTCTATAGCAGGTCAATAACTCATTCTGTCTCCCTGAAGGTTTCTCTCCCTATCTCTGAAACCAAAATGCATTACTCATAAATATTAACATTTTGTTAGTGAGGGATCCTAGACCAATTTGAATTGTTGAGGTTGGGATGTGATTTGACTTGAAAAGAGTAATGAAGTTACAGTGAGTCCAAGGATAGAAACAAGTTTTGTAGACATCTGAAACAAGGCATAAAATAGGTGACAACCTTTGGTTTCCTTCATTGAAGTCTAAATAAGAAAAATCACAATGGAGATATTAAGGCCCATTTTTATAGTCTGAAAATAGGATAGTGACCCTGCAAGCTGCTTGTTGCTTTTTTTTTAATCTCCTCCAAAATCACAAGAATAGCCTTTTTAGGATGTCCCTGTTGGTGCAGTGGATAGGAATCTGCTTGCCAGTGCAGAGGACACGGGTTCTATCCCCAGCCTGGGAAGTTCCATATGCCACAGAGCAACTAAATCTGTGCACCACAACTCCTGAGCCTATGCTCTAGAGTCCGTGTTCTGCAACAAGAGAAGCCACTGCAGTGAGAAGCCCCTGACCACAACAAAGAATAGCCCTTACTCTTTGCACCTACAGAAAGCCCACGCACAGCTGCCAGGACCCAGGGCAACCAAAAACAAAGCAAGGATTTGCAAAAAGAAAAAAATAGTTTTTTAAAATAAAAGAATGCCTAACACATATTAGCTGTTATTACCATTTCTACATGTATTATTTCATGAAATCTTTGCAAAAACTTAACTGAATAATAATTGTTATTCTCCCTGAGTCTTATCCTGTTATTTAACCTCTCTATATATTGCAGAGGTGAGATTTGAACTGAATTGAAATCCAGCCTAGGGTCTTAACCACTAAGCCCAACTTTTGAAGTTAACATTGTATGGGAGAGAACAGGGTGGAGCAGAAAATGCTCTATCTCTTGCTTTGTAAAGCTATTCCTTTGCTGTTTAGAGAATCCTTTTGAATTCACGTTTCTCTCAGCTTAACTGTGGCACACATCATTAGGCTTAAATAGGTAAACTTAAACTATTTTTTATATGCTTTTTTTGGCAAAATCAGATGTTGTATTAGATACCTTCAAAGGCATTTGTGAGCAGTGCACATTTGATATCTCTAAATGTATCTGTATTGATGGGCTCTTTGACTACTTAATGTTTTAAGGTAATTAAACCACAAAAACTCATTGAAATAATGTTTGGGGCTGACTTAAACTCTTAAAAGCCATTAGCTGTTAACTGCCAAGTTGCTCTGAGTCTCTGTCTGCATGAAATTGAATCATATTTGAGAGGGTTTGTAGGCTAGTGGCAAGATTCATAAAACCCTGACAGTTTTACATCTTTCATCACAAACCAGGAAATCAGAGGAAGGGATTAAAAACTGAATTTGGGAGAGAAAATGGCTCTTGATGTTTAACCAGTGTGTTTCTAGAATCTTCAGCTAATTAACCCCACCTTGCTTTCATAGGGCAAAATTGAAAATATTCATTTACCATTTGTACAATTCATTTCAAGTCAAAGAATGCTCATGCTATACCTATAGGGATTGGTACAGGAGACACAGAGATTAATAAGGCAGTGACCTTGCCCTCAAGAACCTTTGGAGTCAAGAGAGACAAGCAGATGAATAAATAACATGCAGCATGGTGTGGTGAGCACACCAAGAGAGGAATGCACAAAGCAAAGAAGAGAGGGTTATGAATGGGCTCAAGGAAGGCTTCCTGGAAGAAGTTGAACTTAAAGGCACAGTAGGCAAAGGAAATAGCAAAGTATTTCAGACTAAAAGAGAAACAAAACAAAACAAAACTGGAAACAAGGAGCGGGTATGCGTATGTAGAGCTGATTCATGTTGTAGAGTAGAAACTGAAACAATATTGTAAAGCAATTATACTCCACTTTAAAAAATGAAAACAAAATCGCAGGAAAAAGTAATGACATTTACTTAATACTCAGATTAAGATTTCAGAGTATCTCATACACAAGCATGTGCTCTCTCTCTCTCTCACACTCACTCAAACATACACACACACACACACACACACACATGTCCCTGGCATTTAAAATGCTTGGCGTTCTGATTGATTATGAGACCACCTGTTGACCTGTTCATGGAAGACTCTATCCATAGATGAAAATGCTTTTGTCTCAGAGTAGATCTTGGTGTGCTCAAAGCCCTATTCCCCCCGGCCCTTATGCATGTCCACCACCAGGGCGGCTGATACAAACCTTTCTACCCTGTCTTTCCTCTCCTTGGGCTTCTCTGGCGGCTCAGATGGTAAAAAACCTGCCTTCAATACAGGACACCTGGGTTGGATCCCTGGGTCAGGAAGATCCCCTGGAGGAGGCCATGGCACCCCACTCCAGTATTCTTGCCTGGGAAATCCCATGGACCGAGGAGCCTGGCAGACTATAGTATGGGTTGGGAAAGAGTTGAACTCGAAATTCACTTTCACTTTTTTCCCCTCTCCTGGTCAGCAAAACTCTCTCCTGACATGCACACCTGCAGCCCTGTCCTCTGTTCACTATGTACAAGATTGGGGTCTGGACCTCAGAAGAGCCAGAAAAGCCTTAGAGTTCTGAGTTATGTGTTTAGATAAATAGTGAATAGATTTCAAATAGATTCAACATTATCTTAGCTATAAATGAGGTTATATAGGCAAAGAACATAACCCGGCATTCTTGGTACTGATTTGATAGGCAAGCTTATTAATTTCCATCAGTGTATGATAAGGACCTGGTCTGTAAGGAACTGAGTTCTGGGGACGAGCATGTATATCTGGACTGAAATACCAGGTTTCCCCTAAATTTATTTCTTTTCTTCCCAGAGTCTTAGCTGGCATTTCTTAATCTATAAAGTAGGGTATTAATCCTTACTTCCTGTGTTTGTTATGTGGATTAATAAGATAATGTATATAAAGTATCCTTAATGTAGGCAATGCTTTTGAGAGTTACATAATAAGTATTGCTCACTTTAGTTAATGCTTTGGGTTATTAAAAGATGGCCCAAATGAAACAATGACTTTTCTTTGTCTACAGAAAACAAGGTGCCTAAAAGTGACTAAAATTGATTACACAACTCTCATCTTCTACCTAGTAAGTTCTGACAACCATTTGACTATACGCTTCTTCCTCAAAGATATATCTCATCAAAAGTGGATGAGCTAACTTTTCTTGAAATTGTGGTTGCATTTTCTCTCATTCTGTCCTCAAAATTCTGTTAAGAAATATTGAAGAAAGCATTGGACAAGTTGCTTTTTCCATTTGTGCTATTGCACTTAACCAAGAAGTTAGCCCAAGGTCCTTTTTCTGTCATTTTTTTCTGTTGATACATTTCATCCTTTCCCCAACATTCTTTGGTACAAGCCTACCTTTTATTTACTAAGCTCCTCAAGTCCTAAGGGGAATAAATTCTGTGAGAATTCTGATGACTGTTTTCCCTGGGTTCAGGTTAAAGCATGTTCTAGGAGTGTTCTTAAGTCCCTTAAGGTTAAACAAGGCCACTTGGTTGCCCAACCCCATAGCCATTGCTGACATTTTATGTTTTAGGACAATGATACTCATGTGGACTACAGCTCCAATACCCCAGCGATCTCAATTCAGTAGCAAAATACTCTTAAACCTGCACCCTATCACCTTTTTATTACCTGCAGATTCCTCTCCATAATGTGCAATCACTAACATTATGTGCTGGTTGATATGCCATCTGCTTCCTATTCTAGAATATGAGGTCTTTGAAATCAATGACCCTATCAATATTATCTAACATTTGATTTTTCACTATGCCCCAGTTACTGTGAATAAATTGGTGGATGTGCAAATGAAGATTAAATGGAATTATACACTTAAAATAATTTTAAACTTGGAAATACCATGGAGTACTGCATCATTTTTGGTAATCCCTCCATTGTACAACAGCTCTTTGTACATACAACCAGCACCCCTCCCACTACTATTCCCAAGTTACTATGGAATACTTATTTATGCTTTATGTTTTACAGACAGTAACCCACAATCCTCATAAAATGTTTATGATACAGCATTATCATTTCCTTTCTCCCTTCCACCATATAGATAGAAAAAAATCTAAGGAGTATAGAACATAAGAAATTAATAAAGAAGTGGTAGGAAACATGCCTGAAGGAAATTATCAGCTCACAGGTTTTACGTATATTTTCTCCATTAAGTGTTCTGATTCTGACTCTAGGTAGTAGAACAACATTGAGTGATACCTAGATTTTTTAAAAGGATTCTCAGACTACGTGAAAGAAAAGATGAAAAGAATGTGTGCACACATCCACATTCATTGTACTTACATATGTATAGAACATAGCAGGAGAATACACAGAAAGCTAACTCTGACTCTGAGACAGGAATTAGGGCTCTAGGGTAGAACAGATCTGCTTTAGATGTATTTTGTTATTTTTCATTTTTTTCCCTCACATGCATGCAATAACTTTTAAAGATAAAATGGAAAAGAAAGGAGAATCAAGGAACTGAACTATATTGGTGGCTGTGAAGGAGGACAAGTGATAGATTTAAAACTTCAATGAGGATTTCCCTGGTGGTCCAGTGGCTGGGACTCTGCGCTCCCGACGCAGGGGGCCCATGTTCCACCCCTGGTCAGGGAACTAGATCCCACATGTAGCAACCAAGTGTTCACATGCCACAGCCAAAGTTCCCATGTCCCACAACTAAACTTGGACTAAGCCAAAAGAATAAATATTAAGGAATAAAAAAGACTTTCACTGCAAAGATGGTTCAAGCTGAACTTTAAGCTATTAAGACTTACTAAGTTTAGAATAAAGATTTTGTCAATTTTTTGGTTAATACTTTTTCCCAATATGATTGGGAATACTATTAAATCAAAAGGTGAAGGCCTCTCAATAGCACCATTTATTTCAGATAATTTAAATCTATGATAGGCGTATATTTCATTTTTTACAGGATTTTTTTAAATAGAACATTTCACAGATATAATGTTCTGGATAAAACGCTTTATCACAGGATTATCTAGAGCAGGATCAAGCAAACAACAGCTTGTGAACTAAATCCAGCTTGCTGCCTATTTTCATAAATAAAGTTAGAGCAGAGCAGAGTCATTTCTAATTGTTTGCATTCTGTCTGTGGATGATTTGGGATGAAAACAGAGGAGTTGAGAAGTTGACAGACAACTTAGTGTTTGCAAAGCCTAAAACATTTGCTAGCTTGTCCTTTAAAGAAAAAGTTTGCTAAGCTCTGACTCAGAGGATAAAACTGACAGAAATTGCTGGTCAAGTAAAGGTAATGAATAACATAAAGAAACTGAACAGACTTCAAAACATTCAAATGCTTACTGGGGTTAGACCGGAAATATGCACAACTGGAAGAGAGGAGGCATAACATTATAAAGAATGGTAGAGGAAGATGCAAGTAGAGATTAACTTACTAAGTAAAGTTTGAGAGAAAGACAAGTACCATATGATATCACATATATGTGGGATCTAAAATATGACGCAAATGAACTTACCTACACAACAGAAACAGACTCACAGAATAGAGAACAGACTTGCCAAGGGTTCAGGGAGTTGGGAGAAGGATGGAGTGGGAGGTTGGGGTGAGCAGATATAAGCTTTATACATAGGATGTAGAAACAACACTGTCCTACTGGGTAGCACAGGGAATTATATTCAACATCCTATGATAAACCACAATGGAAAATAATATAAATATATATATATACACACACACACAAATGTATAACTGAATCACTTTGCTGTAGAGCGGAAAATAACACTGCATTGTATTGCAAATCAACTATAATTCAACGTCAAAAACAAGAGCTTTCAGCTAGTCACAGGAAAGAATGAAATTCATGTCAACAGGATAAAAACTCTTATGGTAGTATATCTTGGAGAACTCCCATCTAATTCAAAGTTTTGCTTATTTTGACCAGAGATGGGAGTTAGCAATTGCCGCTTTGTCCATTGTATGCTGCATGGATTCCAAAGAAAATAAAACAAAATTCAGTACAATGAAAACAAAAATAAAAGAAGAAGAATAGTAGAGAAAAAAGGGAGAGCAGACTCTCAAAGAGAGCAGCCAACTGCCAGTTGAAGTCATATAAAAATCTGGGCTAAATATTGCCAAATCTACTAATTTTTCCACCAAAAATAATGAACATTTTTGCATTGCTGTAAATTTTTTTAGTAATTCATTTTTTTTTTAATTTTGGCTAAAGAAAGCACAACTGTGTATGTGAAGTACAGCCAATTAATGGCCAATGTGTAATCTCTAGTCTAAAGAGAATTCTAGGTTACTGGCTTGTTTAATCAGGTGGTGTTATTGCTTTCATTAAATGTAATTATGTCTGTAAACTGTTGAGCAAATTCTTAAGATTTGCTATTTATTCTCCAAATGCACTGCTACCAAGATTACTAGTAATAATAACAATAAGAAATATGATTTGAGCATAGTTTTCTGCTTCTTGAGTCAGTACAGCTTGCAAATAGATAATTAATTAAATTTGTAATACACTGATACTCTACAATAATGAGAAAAGCAGTGTTTTTCTAGCCATAAAAAAAATTTCTATGGTGGAGAAGAAAAAAAGCCCAGGTTTTCAGCAAAAATAGTTAACTGAAAGAAAGCGTGGGAAGTGAAGAAGGAAGTATGGACTGAAAACTGGCATACTGGGGAAAAGTGAGAAAAAAAAACAAAGAAAATGTGACAAGACAAAGAAATGGAGAGGAAAAGAAATGGGAGGACATGATACCTTTGAAGCTATATTATTAACATGGTATTATTAACAGTAACCAAAGCTGAGAGCAGGCAGGGATGTAACCAGGCTTCCTTTAAAAGTTGAATCATGGACATCCCTGGTGGTCCAATGGTTAGGACTCTGTGCTCCCAATGCAGGAGGCCAGGGTTCAGTCCCTGACTGGGGAATCAAGATGCCACAAGGCATGGTTAAAGAACATTTTTTTTTTTTCAGTGTATAAATAACTAAGACTTCAGTTCAGTTCAGTTCAGTCTCTCAGTCATGTCTGACTTTTTGCAACCCCATGAACGGCAGCACGCCAGGCCTCCCTGTCCATCACCAACTCCCAGAACCTACCCAAACTCATGTCCATTGAGTCGGTGATGCCATCCAACCATCTATCCTATGTCATCCCCTTCTCCTCTTTCCCAGCGTCAGGGTCTTTTCAAAAAAGTCAGCTCTTCACATGAGGTGGCCAAAGTATTGGAGTTTCAGCTTCAGTATCATTCCTACCAGTGAACACCCAGAACTGATCTCCTTTAGAATGGACTGGTTGGATCTCCTTGCAGTCCAAGGGACTCTCAAGAGTTTTCTCCAACACCACAATTCAAGAGCATCAATTCTTTGGTGCTCTGCTTTCTTTATAGTCCAACTCTCACATCCATACATGACTACTGGAAAAACCATAGCCTTGACTACATGGACCTTTGTGGACAAAGTAATGTCTCTGCTTTTTAATACTGTCTAAGTTAGTCATAACTTTCCTTCCAAGGAATAAGTGTCTTTTAGTTTCATGGCTCCAATCACCATCTGCAGTGATTTTGGAGCCCAAAATAATAAAGTCAGCTACTGTTTCCACTGTTGCCCCATCTATTTGCCATGAAGTGATGGGACCAGATGCCATGATCTTAGTTTTCTGAATGTTGAACTTTAAGCCACCTTTTTCACTCTCTTCTTTCACTTTCATCAAGAGGCTCTTTAGTTCTTCTTTACTTTGTGCCCAAAGGGTGGTGTCATCTACATATCTGAGGTTATTGTTTCTCCCAGCAATCTTGATTCTAGCTTGTGCTTCATCCAGTTCAGCATTTCTCATTATGTGCTCTGCATATAAATTAAGCAGAGTCACAATGGACAGCCTTGATGTACTCCTTTTTCCTATTTGCAACCAGTCTGTTGTTCCATGTCCAGTTCTAACTGCTGCTTCCTGACCTGCATATAGGTTTCTCAAGAGGCATGTCAGGTGGTCTGATATTCCCATCTTTCAGAATTTTCCACAGTTTATTATGATCCACACAGTCAAAGGCTTTGGCATAGTCAATAAAGTAGAAATAGATGTTTTTCTGGAACTCTCTTGCTTTTTCAATGATCCAGCAGATGTTAGCAATTTGATCTCTGGTTCCTCTGCCTTTTCTAAAACCAGCTTGAACTGAGACTTCAGATCAGATCAGTCGCTCAGTCGTGTCCAACTCTTTGCGACCCCGTGAATCACAGCACGCCAGGCCTCCCTGTCCATCACCAACTCCCAGAGTTCACTCAGACTCATATCCATTGAGTCAGTGATGCCATCCAGCCATCTCATCCTCTGTCGTCCCCTTCTCCTCTTGCCCCCAATCACTCCCAGCATCAGAGTCTTTTCCAATGTGTCAACTCTTCACATGAGGTGGCCAAAGTACTGGAGTTTCACCTTTAGCATCATTCCTTCCAAAGAAATCCCAGGGCTGATCTCCTTCAGAATGGACTGCTTGGAGCTCCTTGCAGTCCAAGGGACTCTCAAGAGTCTTCTCCAACACCACAGTTCAAAAGCATCAATTCTTCAGCACTCAGCCTTCTTCACAGTCCAACACTCATATCCATACATGACCACAGGAAAAACCATAGCCTTGACTAGACGAACCTTTGTTGGCCAAGTAATGTCTCTGCTTTTGAATATGCTATCTAGGTTGGTCATAACTTTCCTTCCAAGGAGTAAGTGTCTTTTAATTTCATGGCTGCAGTCACCATCTGCAGTGATTTTGGAGCCCAGAAAAATAAAGTCTGACACTGTTTCCACTGTTTCCCCATCCATTTCCCATGAAGTGATGGGGCCGGATGCCATGATCTTCATTTTCTGAATGTTGAGCTTTAAGCCAACTTTTTCACTCTCCACTTTCACTTTCACCAAGAGGCTTTTGAGTTCCTCTTCACTTTCTGTCATAAGGGTGGTGTCATCTGCATATCTGAGATGATTGATATTTCTCCCGGCAATCTTGATTCCAGCTTGTGTTTCTTCCAGTCCAGCGTTTCTTATGATGTACTCTGCATATAAGTTAAATAAACAAGGTGACAATATACAGCCTTGACGAACTCCTTTTCCTATTTGGAACCAGTCTGTTGTTCCATGTCCAGTTCTAACTGTTACTTCCTAACCTGCATACAAATTTCTCAAGAGGCAGGTCAGGTGGTCTGGTATTCCCATCTCTTTCAGAATTTTCCACAGTTTATTGTAATCCACACAGTCAAAGGCTTTGGCATAGTCAGTAAAACAGAAATGGATGTTTTTCTGGAACTCTCTTGCTTTTTCGATGATCCAGCAGATGTTGGCAATTTGATCTCTGGTTCCTCTGCCTTTTCTAAAACCAGCTTGAACATCTGGAAGTTCACGGTTCACATATTGCTGAAGCCTGGCTTGGAGAATTTTGAGCATTACTTTACTAGCATGTGAGATGAGTGCAATTATGCTGTAGTTTGAGCATTCTTTGGCATTGCCTTTCTTTGGGATTGGAATGAAAACTGACCTTTTCCAGTCCTGTGGCCACTGCTGAGTTTTCCAAGTTTCCTGGCATATTGAGTGCAGCACTTTCACAGCATCATCTTTCAAGATTTGGAATAGCTCAACTGGAATTCTATTCCCTCCACTAGCATTGTTCGTAGTGATGCTTTCTTTTTTTTTTTTTTTTTTTTGTAGTGATGTTTTCTAAGGCCCACTTGACTTCACATTCCAGGATGTCTGGCTCTAGGTCAGTGATCACACCATCGTGATTATCTGGGTCATGAAGATCTTTTTTGTACAGTTCTTCTGTGTATTCTTGCCATCTCTTCTTAATATCTTCTGCTTCTGTTAGGTCCATGCCATTTCTGTCCTTTATCGAGCCCATCTTTGCATGAAATGTTCCTTTGGTATCTCTAATTTTCTTCAAGAGATCCCTAGTCTTTCCCATTCTGTTATTTTCCTCTATTTCTTTGCATTGATCGCTGAAGAAGGCTTTCTTATCTCTTCTTGCTATTCTTTGGAATCTGCATTCAGATGTTTATATTTTTCCTTTTCTCCTTTGCTTTTCGCTTCTTTTCATAGCTATTTGTAAGGCCTTCCCAGATGGCCATTTTTTTTTTTTTTTTTTGCATTTCTTTTCCATGGGGATGGTCTTGATCCCTGTTTCCTGTACAATGTCATGAACCTCATTCCATAGTACATCAGGCACTCTATCTATCAGATCTAGGCCTTTAAATCTATTTCTCACTTCTACTGTATAATCATAAGGGATTTGATTTAGGTCATACCTGAATGGTTTCGTGGTTTTCCCTACTTTATTCAATTTAAGTCTGAATTTGGCAATAAGGAGTTCATGGTCTGAGCCACAGTCAGCTCCTGGTCTTGTTTTTGCTGACTGTATAGAGCTTCTCCATCTTTGGCTGCAAAGAATATAATCAATCTGATTTCGGTGTTGACCATCTGGTGATGTCCATGTATAGAGTCTTCTCTTGTGTTGTTGGAAGAGGGTGTTTGTTATGACCAGTGCATTTTCTTGGCAAAACTCTATTAGTCTTTGCCCTGCTTCATTCCATATTCCAAGACCAAATTTGCCTGTTACTCCAGGTGTTTCTTGACTTCCTACCTTTGCATTCCAGTCCCCTATAATGAAAAGGACATCTTTTTTGGGTGTTAGTTCTAAAAGGTCTTGTAGGTCTTCATAGAACCATTCAACTTCAGCTTCTTCAGCATTACTGGTTGGGGCATAGACTTGGATTACTGTCATATTGAATGGTTTGCCTTGGAAATGAACAGAGATCATTCTGTAATTTTTGAGATTGCCTCCAAGTACTGCATTTCGGACTCTTCTGTTGACCATGATGGCCACTCCATTTCTTCTTAGGGATTCCTGCCTGCAGTAGTAGATATAATGGTCATCTGAGTTAAATTCACCCATTCCAGTCCATTTCAGTTCGCTGATTCCTAGAATGTTGTCATTCACTCTTGCCATCTCTTGTTTGACCACTTCCATTTTGCCTTGATTCATGGACCTGACATTCCAGGTTCCTATGCAATATTGCTCTTTATAGCATCCGACCTTGCTTCTATCTCCAGTCACATCCACAGCTGGGTATTCTTTTTGCTTTGGCTCCATCCCTTCCTTCTTTCTGGAGTTATTTCTCCACTCATCTCTAGTAGCATATTGGGCACCTACTGACCTGGGGAGTTTCTCTTTCCGTATCCTATCATTTTGCCTTTTCATACTGTTCATGGGGTTCGCAAGGCAAGAATAATGAAGTGGTTTGCCATTCCCTTCCCCAGTGGACCACATTCTGTCAGATGTCTCCACCATGACCCGCCCATCTTGGGTTGCCCCATTGGCATGGCTTAGTTTCACTGAGTTAGACAAGTCTGTGGTCCTAGTGTGATTAGATTGACTAAAAAACTGTCCAATTGGAAGTGCAAGAAAATAAGAACAAGGGAGTCTTCCCTTCCTAATCTATAAATTATTTTACTGGTAAAACATTTTGATTAGAATTAAAATGCAGCTGGTATTAAGAAGGCAAGATGTTCTCCAAATGAAGAATCAGCTCAGTAATAATGAGTTGAAGTATGTGAACACAATTAAGATCTTCCCTGGGATTTCTTTTGAGGGAATGATGCTAAAGCTGAAACTCCAGTACTTTGGCCACCTCATGCAAAGAGTTGACTCATTGGAAAAGACTCTGATGCTGGGATGGATTGGGGGCAGGAGGAGAAGGGGACGACAGAGGATGAGATGGCTGGATGGCATCACTGACTCGATGGACATGAGTCTGAGTGAACTCCAGGAGTTGGTGATGGACAGGGAGGCCTGGCGTGCTGCGATTCATGGGGTCTCAAAGAGTCTTGACACAACTAAGCGACTGAGCTGAACTGGACTGAACTGAAGATCTTTCTAGATTTTGTGAAGATTCACAAACACACACACATTATATATAAAGCCACAAATGTATGTTTTTCTTTTTTTTGAGAGAGAGCAAATGAAACATAGGTACTACAGTATATATAAGAAGTACATACACAAAGAACATTCCAGTTGAAATGATACCTTTCTCCATAAGCAACATATTTTTAAGTCCAGATCTTCTACCCATTGAGAAGCAGAAGATTTAGTATACTTTACACAAAGATGTAAAAATGAAATGACAGAATCTTGGCCAGGCACATTGCACTTTATTACATTTTTAAATGTTCACCATCATTGCTGAAAACTAAGTGCAACCTGCCAAATGAGAATGACTTGGTGTGGCAGTACTAAGTATTTCAGCATTCACCCTGAGGTTGAGGAATTATATGAATTCCCTGAAATAATGTTCTTGGCACCATGTCCCTGTCTCATGATTTGACTTGCCTTCAGAAAGATGTCTAATATTTTTGCAATTGGTATCTTTCTAACTGAAGTGATGGTTAATCTGATCACAAACTGACTTTAGGCAGGTTACTCCTACTAGACAGCAGGCATGGTGTCACTTCTGGACCTGATTTCCAGGAACACTAATGATACATCTGTCTTTTCCTTAGGTTCATTTGAATAGAACCCAAATATGTCCAAATCCATGAATGTGATGAAAGTGTTTAAAAGGTATAAATTATTTTAATAAAATTAGAATGCAAGTCTCATAGATAAGATAGATTTAAATAAAATATTACTGATACACTTTGCCTAAGCACAATTTCACTGCATTTTAAATTTGGACCACCTCAGCATCTGGCATGATCATTGCTTCAATTCTCATATACCAAGGTTGAACATGCCCTTGTATCAAGACTATTAACTTGAATATTGACTTTTAAAACCTTTTGAAAATACAGAGCTTCAACGTGCATTGTAAAATTTTATCAAATAACTCAAAAATTCTTTTCCATCATTGCACTTTCCCCCAGTGTGACATCTTTCAAGAGAAAAAAAAAAAAAAGAATCCTATCATCACCACTAAATCCTTCTTAAAGTTCTCATTGATCATAGCCTTAGAACAAGATTATTAAGAAAAATAGCCCTACACTGAGATAATGTGTAAGAGATTTTAGAAAATCTCAACACTCCATTTTAGATTAAATCTAGCAGGTTTTCAGGCTCATGTTCCATTCCATTGATAAAGATGGATTATCAGTGTTCTCTTCTTAATTAAAGACAAACAATAACTACTGCTTCTTTAGTTGTAGCACAAATACCATAACCTTTCCCAACCGTATTAAAAATCTTGTGTTTGATCTATTTGTCATTTAGGTGAATAACACAACTATTGTGCCTTTAAAGAATCAATTATTGACTTAGGAAGAAGCAATCTCCTTTGGAGTAGGATTGTGGGCTTTTTGTGTTTATATATATATATATATATATATATATATATATACACACATCATGATTGGATTTAAAACTTTGCTACTATTGCCACTAACTAGTTCAAAGCTGACAGAAGAGAATAGTTGAATTTTAAGTCAGTTTTTGAGGGTGATAATGGATATGCAATTTTGTTTAATTAAAGTACTTCTAATTTGGGGGAAAAGGCCAATTAGGAAGACATTTCATGCTTTTAAATTACATAAGCAGTCCTGGATCAGAAGTGTTAATGATGGCAAATCTTCAAAGATACTTTTTGTTGATGTTGTTATGTTGCAATATGTTGGTATCCACGAGCCAAAAATCAAAGCAATATTTACTCTTTGATAAAATAATATTTTTTCTTAGATCAAAGAACAATTTGCACATGGAATAACCATTTAGCACCACTATGATCTAGTACTGAAATACAAGAAACAATGTGTCAATCCATATCTTTGTCAAATGTCAGCATTTGATAGCTCTAGAATCACACAGAGAAAGCAATTAAAGGGGGTCATCTATCACAACCCTGCCTTTCTCTAGTCTGGTAAACAAAGAGAGACCCAAGAATAAGTGAATCTTTCAAAGATGTGTTAATGGGAGCCGGAGATCCAGGTGTTGGGAAATTTCAAAAAAATTCGTGTTTTGTTTTGTTGTTGTTTTCTTTTTTTCCTCTCTGTTTTGTTTTTGTAGGAAGCAGATGCCAGCAGAGAATGAGACTGCAACCAATTTATTATGAAAAAGTCCTGTGAGAGGAAAACGGGGAGGAGGAGACTGGGGATACCATCCCACCCCAGAGAAATGGAATAAAAAGAGAACAGAAGACTTGTTAAAGAAAACTTAGATGACAGTTCTGTTCTCAGACGTGTGTGTGTGCTCAGTCATGTCTGACTCTTTGTGACCCCATGGACTGGGGCCTGCCACGCTCCTCTGTCCATGGGATTTTCCAGGCAAGAATACTGGAGTGGGTTGTCATTTCCTTGCCAAGGGATCTTCCTGACGCAGGAATTGAACCTCATCTCCTCTGTCTTCTGCACTGGCAGGTGGATTCTTTACTGCTGGCCATCTGGGAAGCCTGCTCTTGGAGTTTTCCTAAATCTAGTGATGAGTCCTGGAGCCAAGGCTGCTGATCAGAGGAGTCGAGTGACTGCCAGCAGCCAGCCTGCCTAAGAATCTCTCCCAAGCTCAGACACTGGCTTGAGCAGCCCATCGGAAGCACCATCTCCTTATGCCAAGGCTGTGAAGGAGTGTAGAGTGCAGCTGCCGAGACCGTCAGTCAAGTTTGCTCCCTGCGGCTGGAGATCAGAGAGGAACACTTTCATGGCCACTACAATTTCCTAACCTACTGAATGCAACTTTTCTCATATATCTACCAGTTGTATCCTAATATTCATTACCAGTTGTGGCAATATTTCCTGTCCTTTTGTTTATTAGTTACTAAGTCTTGTCTGTTTGTGACACCCATGAACTGTAGCACACCAAACTCCTCTGTCCATGGAATTCTCCAGGCAAGAATACTGGAGTGGGTTGCCATTTCCTTCTCCAGGGGATATTCCCAACCCAAGGACCTAACCCTCATCTCCTGCATTGCAGGGGAATTTCTTTTACCCCTGAGCTACCAGGAAAGCCCTTCCTATCTTTTAAAGAGAATTTCATTCAGCCACAGGTAACAACTCATTGTTGGAGAGAAATGAGGAAAGTCACATTATGAGGAGGCCTTGATATGATGAAGGGGAAAGAGGAAAACTGTAGGTAATGGTAATGTTAATAATAAATACCAAGAGAGACTTCCCTGGTGATCCAGTGGCTAACACTCTGTGCTCCCAATGCAGGGGGCCAGGGTTCCATCCCTGATCAGGGAACTAGATCCCACATGCCACAAATAAAGAACCCTCATGCCACAATTAACATCTGGCACAGTCAAATAAATAAATAAACAAATAAATATTTATTAAAAAAATAATGAATAACAAGAATTGTAAGTGCCTCTGTTCACAAGTTATTTTAACAGCCATTTCACTGAGTTAACGCTAATGTTCATATGAAGTCATAACTCCACAAGAGGTTTTTCTGTTTTAGAAGAATAGAACAGTCTCTATGCAAAATCACTTATCAGCTAGTGTCAAGTCACACAACTCTAAATCTTATTTCCTATCCTGCATAATAAGATAATAACAGCTACTTTCAAGAAGGTGCTATGAAGATTCAATGTAGCAGTAACACCTGGTGTAGCTACTACCTGCTTTTACATACACTTTCCTATATCCTATTAGATTATTCTGGGTAGGCTTTTTCCTTACTCAGTACTTTCTGAGTACCTACATTGCAGAAGCCCCTGTTAGAATCTCAGTTATTTGTATATTAGTCTATCAATATCCTTAACTAGAGAGCAATACCATAGCATAGCAGTTAAGAAAATAAATTTTGGAGTTATAGAGTCAAAATGTCAACTTAATTCAACTTTCCCCTTTTTGACCTCTAATTACCCTCCTAATTAACACAAACTAGCTGTAATATTTTTTACTTAATTTTTCTTAAGTCTCAGTTTCTTCATTTCATATAAAGAAGGTCAATCTTGAGTTTTCAAAGTTCTTTGGATAAAATGACTTTATACCTGAATTATAAAAAAATAGGAGATATTACTGTAATTATTATGATTATATCATTAAAAAAAGCAGTCCTAAATGGTAATGCTCTGGTGCATAGTCAAAACTAAACCTTGAATTCCAGGGTTTTCCTCTTTGGTCTCTCTGGTAATGATAAACATGAGTGTTGAAGTCAAGAAGGTAACTAGAGAAAGGAAAGGTACTCATAAGCTGGTTCACCAAAATGACCAGAAAGTAAAACAGTGGAAGTGTTAGTTGCTTAATCATGTCCGATTCTTGTGACCCCATGGACTGTAGCCCGCCAGGCTCCTCTGTCCATGGGATTCTCCAAACAAGAAAACTGGAGTGGGTAGCCATTCCCTTCCCCAGGGGATCTTTCCAGGGACTGAACCTGGGTCTCCTGCAATGCAGGCAGATTCTTTATCATCTGAGCCACCAGGGGAGCCCATCATGGCACAACTAATGTAATATTTTCTAATATAAAATTAGAGATTTTATAGAATTAATGTTCTAGTCTCTAATTTAAAATTCTAATATAAAATTAGGCTCCGACCCTTAATTTAGAAAAATTAAAATATTTCCTGGAGATAAATTTTATTGAAAGCACCCTAGATTTATATGTTGAAGAAAAGCATGGTTAAAGAAAAATGACAGTCCAGAAACCTAAAATCCACAAATGCAATCCATAATATGATTTACTTCATTTCTGTAAACTTCCTAACATAGCAGGAGAACAGTATCGATTTATTTGAAACATGGACAACTGGCTGCTTTGAAGATTTAAAAAATATTTTTGTGACAATTCAAATAGGGATCAAGTTTTGAATAGTCAAATAGGGAACAAAGGCTCAAGTAGAAAATACATGATCAGAAATGCAATTGCTTTCCTTCCTATACCCAATTTTAACACCATATAATGAGAATAAGTATTGAAATGGGATTTGAAGCTCCCAATTCCTCCAGCTTTTGAGGAAGATTTTCAAGGCTTCAGTTACCAATTCATACAGCTAAAGAAATATGTTCCCTGATGAAAATTAACTCCAACTCTACCCTATCCTTCTTCTATATCTGTATATGAGAAAAGTGAAAGTGTTAGTTCCTCAGTCATGTCTGACTCTTTTGTGACCCTATGGACTGTAGCTTACCAGGCTCCTCTGTCCATGGAGTGGTCCAGGCAAGAATACTGCAGCGGGTTGCCATTCCCTTCTCCAGGGGATCTTCCCAATCAGGGATTGAACCCGGGTCTCCTGCATTGCAGGCAGATTCGTTACCTTCTGAGCCAGAAGGGATGCCCCATATCTGTATATGTGCCAAGATAATTTTCATTATAGCAGTCATCCTAAACTCTACTTGTTATTTTAAATTTAAGCTTTATTTTATGATCTTTATTAACATATACTTCAGAGTGTCAGAAGCCATGCATCTTGTACTTACTCCTATATGTTGAATACTTAGCAGACTCCCTGACACCTAGAAGAGAGTCTCCCAGTTGAGTCTCCCAGGACATGGGAGATTCAACTGTTCCCTTATGAGTCCCCATCACCACCAGCTGTATTGTTTTTGAACAATCCTAACTTTATTTCTAGTCTTTCCATTCTATGTCAATTGCCTGTTAAGTCACACTGTGGGAACCGTTTTTCCTCTATGTACTATTAATTCCAGGCCATTATGGTAGCAGAATTCCTACCAGCCAGGTGACTAACTGGTAAAGAGTCCACCTGACAATGCAAGAGACAGAAGAGATGTTGAGTTCAATCCCTGAGTCAGGAAGGTCCCCTGGAGAAGAAAGTAGCATCCCACTCCAGTATCCTTGCCTGAAAAATCCCGTGGGCAGAGGAGCCTAGTGGTCTATAGTCCATAGTTCACAAAGGGTCGGACATGACTTAGAAACTAAGCACACACACAAACTGGGGAACATTCCCCACACAGAGCGCTTATCCCTAGAAACTTTATTTTTTCGGTCTTTTTAAAACTCCACCTCCTCCCCAGACTAGTTCGCCATGCAGAGTAATCTAGATCTCCTTCATCTTAGTCTTGCTTCTATATTCATTTTGCTTCCTGCTTCATTTTGCTTACTTACTTGTAATTTATTTATACCTTGTCTCATTCCACAAAGGATTTGCTGTACTACAAGATGCCTTGCAATATAAAAAGAAAAGAGAAAATATAAGAACAATATTAAAAAAAGATAATAATTAATCCAATTCTGTTCAACTGGAGTTAAAAATGGGGCAAATGAGTTAAGATATTAAGGCCAGGTAAAGTCTGTGTTAAAAATGTGAGTTCTAGACTTGGGCTGAATGATGAATAAGAAAACAAAAAAATTACTTCAAGCAAGTATTCAGACTCTTGATTAATCTGATCTTTGGCTCTGAGCTTCCAGGCAGCCAACATTTAAAGAGAAACATGTCCGTTTGATCATTCTTATCTTCAAAATACCAGCTCCTTGGGGAGAAGCAAGCTTTCCTTAATGCCTCACTCTACAATAACATTTCATGTGCACAGATATTTAGAAATAATAAAGGGAGGGCAGAGAAATTAGCTCAGGGCTAAGAGTCGGGCATGACTGAGCAACTATCATATCTTTCAAGACTCCAGGCTTGAACTAATAACTTATAAGTAAGAGTGACCTGAGAGCTGGTGGATGCTAAGATGGGAGAACCAACAGGAAACAGGTGTCTGGTGAACAGAGGTGCTCAGAGAAGAGGGAGTTTAAGTGGAAAGTCAACATCCTTTTTTAGCTTCTTTTGGATCACCCCGAGGCCTCACTTCTCCCATGCTTCATCCTTATGGCTAGATTCCTTGTATTTACATCTTCAAGATTGTACGAATGCAGCCTCTTCACTGAGCCAGGATCACATATATTGGACTCTGGGGCAGAAAGAGCTCTGGGCTAGAACTTTAATATGCCACTCACTGAAACAGCTATTTCCCTTAATGGTCTCTATCCAAAGAATAGCGCAGTGAAGGTGACATTGGCTATTAACCTATTCTGAGTGTGGGAGGCCCACACAAATGATGCCTGAATTGTTCCTCAAGAACAATTTGGGTGTGAATAGAAACTGCAAAATAGGCTCTGTCACCCACGGATAAAGGACCCTTATCATACATGCAGAAGTTATTCTTCAAGATTCCCTAGTTAAGCAAGCTGGCTTATAACCATGAGTAGATATATATGAGGATGATTTTTCAAACCAGTAAAACAAAAGTAACAGGCTTTACCACTGATTGTGTTTATTAAATTGCCCAGCTTGACATTGTTAATAGTCTCAAAAAAACAATTTGGGTGTGCAAAGTGACCCAGAATAGAGCCTATTATGATGCCTAAACTGTTTTAAATATCCACTGAGTTGGTTTTTTTTTTCTATGAGTTGCCCTTCAAGGAAAGAGATTTTAAAGGCATGGGAGGTAGCTTTTCTCCTGCCTGAATCACATGCTAATTGCAGGCTAATCATTAAGACATCCATGGCTTTCCAGTGAATATAGGTCACAAAGACACATCTCAGTCTTGCCTTAGGTCTATATCCCAGACTGCAGAAACAAGGGCACTTGTGTGTATGCATGCGCACACATATATAGTACATGTCTCTATACTATATACACAGGATATACATATGTGTGTCTATTGATACACTGACACATATATTTATTATATACATATTTATGTACATACATGGTATGTGTATTATTTGCACCAAAACTGATTTCACTTTATTCTGCAGTCACTATTCATTCAGAAGAGGGATAAAAATGAGAGCAGCATTTGGAAAAACTTGGTGTTAGAGAATATTCCTCGTGAATTAGACTCAATCCATTGACCTAATTGCCAGTGTGGGTTAGTTGCTCAGTTGTGTCCGACTCTTTAAGACCCCATAGACTGTAGCCCTCCAGACTCCTCTGTCCATGGAATTCTCCAGGCAAAAATACTGGAGTGGGTTGCTATTTCCTTCTCCATGGGATTTTCACGACCCAGGGATTGAATCCAGGTCTCCCGTGTTGCAGGCAGACTCTTTACTCTCTGAGTCACCACGGAAGCCCTCATAATTGCCAGAGACATTTTAAATAACAACATGTCGAGAAGTAAAAACATTCATAGAAAGGGAAATGGGAGATGGGGGGAGAAAGATGAGAATATTTAGGAAAAGGAGAAAATCTCATAGAGGAAAAGCTGTTTGAAAGTCCAATGCTCTGTTTGAACTAGGGCTGAACAGTACAGTTTTGCTATAGGGAGGCTGAGGGATGGAAGCCCAGCCATGTCACTGGGGAAACGAGAGACGGGCTGTGGATTAGGGGACACAAAAGAGAAAGCTCAAGAAGGGATAAGCATTTAATATGCACCAAGGAGACAGCCAGATGTTTGCTAGGCATTTAATATATACCATCTCCTATAATATACATAGTAAACTTCCATTCTAAAATCCCAAGTCTTTCAATAATACATTATTGTAACTTGTTAGTGTGAAATCTAATCTGACCTACTCACTGTGTGGCAGGACATGAACTGAGAGGATGTAAATCAACTGCACTGTTTTAAAACTATGTCTTAATATTAAAAAAATATTGAACTATTCATGTCAGTGCTATATAATATGGAATATGGGCTCAATATTATATTTCTAAACTCTAAGTTTTGAATTCTGAACTGTTTGACACCAAGAGCTTAGACTAGAGATTGTGGTCCTTTTTTAGTAATGGTAAGACCTCAAAGTGTAATATCTGTTTATAATGCCTTTTTGAGTACTTTCTCATTTACCCTCATAACACCTCTTTAAGTAGATATGATTCTTGTCCATATATAAGGCTCTTTGAGGACTGTTCAGTTGCTCAAGGTTACACAGTTCATAAATATCAGGAATGTCCTTCTGACTTTAAATGTCACACCAAGCCCTGGGATTCTTATCAGAAAAGTATCCAGATAAGCATAAATACAGGAGAAATGTAAAAAGTGATGCCAAAAAGCCATTTCTGTGATATCAGTGCTCAAGGACAATAATTCAATCAGTCCCCATTCTGTTTTTATTTTTTTAATAAAGCAGATAGAGAACAATAATATTATAAACAAAATACATTTTAAGAAGAATTGGTAAAATCACAATTCCAGGAGTACTATTAATAGAAGTCCATATTTGGGGTTTCTGAATCAGCTTTGCAAAGATAACACCTCTCTTTGTTCTTTGATTCAGTAGTTTTTACCTTTAATTAGAACCAAATCAATAGTGAATAAAGATTATATGTGCCTACCTCCCCAAAGATTTTGACAAATGTAAAATTATCAAACCCTGGCTAAAACTACCCATTCACATTGACAATGAAACTGAAAGTCACTCAGTCGTGTATGACTCTTTGTGACCCCATGGACTACATACATCAGAGGAATTTTCCAGGCCAGAATACTGGAGTGGGTAGCGGCTCCCTTTTCAAGGGGATCTTTTCCAACCCAGGGATTGAACCAAGGTCTCCGGCAACGCAGGTGGATTCTTTACCTGCTGAGCCACCAGGGAAGCCATTAACATTAAAGATACTCAATAAATACACATGAATGAATCATTGTTTAATTAACAAAACATTTGCTTGACTACGTCTTTTTTTCCCCCTATTTTCTGGCTGTCCTGTGTAGCATATGGAATCTTAGTTCCCCAGCCAGGAATCACTTAATTCCCCTGCAGTGGAAGTGTGGTGTCTTAACCATTGGACTGACAGGGAAGTCTGTGGTTATACTTTAAAAAAAAATGTATCATTAAGCCTCAAAACTTTATGAATGGTTATAAATTATAAAATTCCTCACAAAATAGTTGAAAACTGCTGCAATAAACTATGACTCCTAAACTTGCTTCTCCAAGAATTAAAACAGGACTTGTTTGCAAAACAGCATCAAAATAGCATCTCCTCAGAAGAGTCACATTAAAAGACAAATTGAGGCATATTAAAAATGGTGAGTTTGAGCAAAAAAGAATTTGAATCGGGAAGCACCTAACTGGAGTGAACGTGTGGTCCTTAGAGAAGAGCCAGGGGAGACTTATGCAGAGCAAGTGTGGAAGCAAAGAAAGAGACTTATTCATTATTTCTTAGCTTAAAACCCAGTTGGTTGCCCTCAGTGTTTTGATTTTGTAACCTTGAGACATTTACAGGTTTAAATTTTGATTTGTTACATAGGCCACCACAATAGGAGAGTTACCTCAGTCTAACAACCTCCTTGTTTAACAGGAGAGATACACTCTGTGTGTCTATGAATTAACTACTATACACATGCACACACAGAAAGAAGTACAAACAATCCATTTCTATCTTCAAATAGAAATAAAATGGGGCTGACTTTTTCAAAAGAAAATCAAATGCTTAACAAAGTTAAGTTGATATGTAAATAGAACACAAAGTCTTTTTTTTGGCAGTCATCAGCTGTAATTAATTTAATGCCATGTATTTAGCACAAAATTGTGTAACATTTTTATAGGATAGATCTTCAAATAGTAGATTCTTTCCTTCTATATTCCAATGGCTTGGTTAGTCACATAATCATTTAAACAAAGGGCATTTATCCTGCTCTGCCTAGGAAAGCATCCACATTTGGCAATCCAAAATCAAATGTTGTGAAGATTACCCTGCCACATACAGCGAGATGTGACAATTTAGAAAGACAATGGGCATGTTAATCTATTCAACGGAGTTTCAAAGTTAGTAGCATTTGAAAGAATAAATAAAATCATAAAATCTACAGCTGTTGAGACAGATGAGCCAACAAGGGGACCAGTTATCCATTCACTTCTCTTTAGCAAAGAACAATTCCTTTGCCAGTGGGTTAGATCTTCCTTATTGTCTTATTTATGTTGACTGTAAAGAAGGCAGAACGCCAAAGAATTGATGCTGTTGAACTGTGGTGCTGGAAGAGACTCCTAAAAGTCCCTTGGACTTCAAGATCAAACCAGTCAATCTTAAGGGAGATTAGCCTTGAATATTCACTGGAAAGCCTGAGGCTGAAGCTCCAGTATTTTGGTCATCTGTTGTTAACACACAACTCATTGGAAAAGTCCTTGATGCTGGGGAAGAATGAGGGCAGAAGAAGAAGAGGGCATTGGAGGATGAGATGCCTGGACAGCATCACCAATGTAATGAACAAGAACTTGGGCAAACCCTGGGAGATGGTGAGGGACAGGGGGCCTGGCGTGCTGCAGTACATGGGGTTGCAAAGAGTCAGACACAACTGGGTGTCTGAACAACAAGGACAATGTTGACTTGCAACCTTGTCATTGTTTTCTCAATGTATAAATATTCCTGATCATACATTAAGGGACAACTTGAACAAGTTATATGATACTGGGATTTGTCACTCTGCCAAGGAAAACTTGCATGAGATTTTTAAAGTCTACTTAAGGTGCCCATAGTTCCAGAATTTTCTGAGCAGGATCTTTATCTTCTGCTAGAAGAATTCCCATGTGATGTTACTATAGATTTGTGTTGCTTTTACATTGGAAAAATACTTTAAATTATAAGCGGTAGTTTCACCAGCAGTTTTACAGAACATAGAGGTGTTTACATGGATACCTTCCAAGGAGATATTTGCCCACCATATATGATCTGGCAATTTGGTATTTCTACAGTCTCAAACAATGAAATATACTAATATAAAGCCAATATTGATATAAGAAATGAGAGATTTAAATATAATCATTTACAATAAAAATAGTTTCATTGTTTTTATCATTTTAAATCTCAACTCAGTCAACGGTTATATTCATTTTCTTTTGCCTTAAATTACTTATTTGCCTTAAATTTAAAAAATTATTTCCATAAATATACCTATTTTCCAAACAGCTAGTTAGTATATATTTCTAGTCAATGCCACTTATTCTATATATTTCAATGTATTTAAATTTGCTTTTCATATTTGCCACTTTTTCCTCTCATAATCTTTGTTATTTATCTTTAGTTGGATAATCAGTTTTATAGATTAGGGTTGCTAGATTAAATAAAGGATGTCCAGTTAAATTTAAATTTTATGTGAACATAAAAACTTTATTTTAATATAAGTATGTCCCACACAGTATTTGGGACATACTTACTCTAAAAAGAAAGTTTATTTGTTTATGTGGAATCTGAATTTAACTGAGCATCCTGCATTTTTATTTGCTACATCTAGCAACCCTGCTAAGAAAGTAACTTGATCACAGGTCAATCGAGCTCTAAAGTCAACCATCTCTGTCACCACTCTTTCTGTTCAGAAGACGTCTGATATCCATGGATTGATTCAAACTTTCAAAAAGTAGTTTTACTTGCTATATTCTAATTTACTTTTGTTTCTAGTTCCTTCAGAAAATAAAAACAGTGAGAAAATATATCTCAGTTCCTTTTTTTTTAAATAAAATTATTTCAGGTTCTAGCTGGAAAAGAAAGTAAGTACTTCCCTTACAGGATAATGATGATGTTTGAATAGGAAAGACACAGATGTTTCAATTCTAATCTTTCTCTCTACCCTAAACTACAAATGTGCATGCAGGACACTGCAGTACACAAAGAGAGCCAGAGGTCCTGCATAAGGCCGCAGAGGATCCCCAACAAGCCTAAAATTCTGGAGTCACTCGTTTTAAAAATGAGCTTCTTGAAGTTAAGGAAGGTGGGGTGATTAATTTGCATCAAACATCAAAATTATTCAGTAGAGTTACAGTCTGAATCTACAGTTATTTAACTCAAATGGTTACTCTTATTTCTATTTTCCATTCACTCAATGGATATTATGAGCATAATGAGCATCTATTACATGTTGGGCACAGCACTAAGCTCTGAAGAGAGACCAGGCTGAATGAGACGGACAAGGTAAGTATGGCACGGGCTGTTTGAGTTTCCTATTGCTGATGTAACAAGGTACCACAAATTGAGTAGCTTGAAACAGCACAAGTATCAGCTAAGTTCAATTCAGTCGCTCAGTTATGTCAGACTCTTTGTGACTCCATGAACTGCAGCACACCATACTTCCCTGTCCATCACCAACTCCTGGAGCCTACCCAAACTCATGTCCATTGAGTCTGTGATGCCATCCAACCATCTCATCCTCTGTCATCCCCTTCTCCTCCTGCCCTCAATCCTTCCCAGCATCAGGGTCTTTTCAAATAAGTCAGCTCTTTGCATCAGATGGCCAAAGTATTGGAGTTGCAGCCTCAACATCAATCCTTCCAATGAACACCCAGGACTGATTTCCTTTAGAATGGACTGGTTGGATCTCCTTGCGGTCCAAGGGACTCTCAAGAGTCTTCTCTAACATCACAGTTCAAAAGCATCAATTCTTTGACACTCAGCTTTCTTTATAGTCCAACTCTCACATCCATGCATGACTACCGAAAAACCATAGTCTTGATTAGATGGACCTTTGTTGGCAAAATAATGTCTCTTTTTTTTAATGTGCTGTCTAGGTTGGTCATAACTTTCCTTCCAAGGAGTAAGTGTCTTTCAATTTCATGGCTGCAATCACCATCTGCAATGATTTTTGGAGCCCAAAGAACAGAAGTGTATTACCTTGCAATTTCAGAGGTCAAAAATCTAAAATGGGTTTTACTGGGATAAAATCAAGGTGTTAGTTGGACTATGTTCCTTCTACAAGCTCTTAGGGAAAAATCCATTTCTTTACTTTTTCCAACTTCCAGGGGCTTTCAGTATAGATATACCTCAGAGATAATGCGGGTTCCACTCAAGTGGAATAAAGGGAGTCACATAAATTTTTTGGTTTCCCAGTGCATATAGAAATTATTTATACTATACTGTAGACTACTGGTGTGCTATAGCACCATGTCCTAAAAATTAATTGTACCTATCTTAGTTAAGCAATACTGTATTGCTAAAGGATTCTAACAATTTTCTGAGTTTTCAGGAAGCTGTAGTCTTTTTTGCAGTGATAACATCAAACATCATTGATGACAGATCCCATAACATAATAATAATGAAAATTTTGAAATATTGCAAGAATTACCAGAAAGTGACAGACATGAAGTGAGCAGATTTGGTTAGAAAAATGACACCAATATACTAGGTTAACACATACCTTTAATTTGTTAAAAACACAAAGTATCCTAAGTATAATAAAATGAAGTACGGCTGTATTACTTGGTTGAAGTAAAGTGAAAGTTGCTCAGTCATGTCTGACTTTTTCAACTCCATGGACCATACAGTCCATGGAATTCTCTATGCCAGAATACTGGAGTGGTTAGCCTTTCCCTTCTCCAGGGGATCTTCCCAATCCAGGGATCAAATCCAGGTCTCCTGCATTGCAGGCAAATTCTTTATCAGCTGAGCCACAATTACTTGGTTGGAAGTCCCTTAATATCAAAAATCTCCCTGTAGCCAGATGAATCTCTGTCACATCACCTCATTCTTTTCTTTTTTTTTAACTGAATATAATGGAGAAACATATTTAAGGTATAACTTTACAGGATCAAGACCAATTTCCATTCACGACACTGGAAAAATATTATCATGAACTCATATAGACTTGATATGCATGTGTGTGTTAGTCACTTCAGTTGTGTCCGACTTTCTGCGATCCTATGGACCGTAGCCTGCCAGGCTCCTCTGTCCATGGGATTCTCCGGGCAAGAATACTGGAGTGGCTTGCCACACCCTCCTCCAAGGGATCTTCCTGACCCAGGACTGAACCCATGTTTCTTATGTCTCCTGCATTGGCAAGAGGGTTCTTTACCACTAGTGTCACCTGAGTTCCCATCTGCAGACAGAAAACCGAGGTGACCCATTAGCCATGCCTCCCAGTGCTGGATGGAAAGGACCAACCCCTTCTCACTTGGTCAAGCCTGTCCGATTTTTTTAATGATTCATATCTGAGGATCAGGAGATGCTCTAAAAGCAAGGAAGTTCTCACTTGGTCACCACTGATAAGTTTTATGAGGGACATTACATCATTCTGACACAGACTCTTCTGCCTCTTTCTTCCATGCATAAAGACCTGGTGATTATGCTAGATACCTGGACAACTCAAGACAATCTCATCTCAAAGTCAGCTGATCAGCAATCTCAATTCCATCTGTAACCTAATTTGTCTTTTCCTCATAACCTAACATACTAACCATCTCCTCCTCTGGCATCCCCTTCTTCTGCCTTCTATCTTTCCCAGCACTGGAGGATGAGATGGTTGGATAGTATCACTAACTTGATGGACATGAGTTTGAGCAGGCTCCAGGAGTTGGTGATGGACAGGGAAGCCTGGCATGCTGCAGTTCATGGGGTCACAAATAGTTGGACACAACTGAGTGACTGAACTGAACTGAACATACTAACAGGTACAGGGCATTAGAACATGGATGTATTTAGGGGACTGTTATTCTGCCTACTGTAGGGGCTTTCACTATGAAGCATAAAGAGAGAGATACAATTCTTACCATTATCTGAAAATCCTCACATTTTAGGTAAAACTCTCCATGAAGATGAAAAATATAAGATAAATGTAAAATATAGAAATATAAATAAGAAAGATGACAAATTAAAAATGGCAGAGCAAGAGATGTGGGCAGTTTTGAAGGAGACAGGGTAAGTTTCTCTTGAGAACTGGTTAATTAAGCAGATACCCAGACAAAGCACATGTCAGACAGAAGGACTTAAAAGTACTAAAGCCATAAACCAGAATGTGTGGGTGTGTGCCAAGTCACTTCAGGTGTGTATGAGTCTCTGCTACCCTATGGACTGTAGCCCACAGGGCTCCTCTGTCCATGGGATTCTCCAGGCGGGAGAATACTGGAGTGGGATACTGGAGTGGGTTGCCATGCCCTCCTCCAGGGGATCTTGACCCAGGGATCGGACCAGCACCTCTTACGTCTCCTGCATTGGCAGGCAGGTTCTCTACCACTAGCACCACCTGGGAAGCCCATAAGCCAGAATAGACCTGAAATACTCTTCAAACAGAAAGGTGACAGAAACACAGTGAACTCAAAGAAAGAGAATTGTATGAGAGTAACATCCAAACTCCTTAACAGGATTTACCTTATCTAATGTGATCTGCTGTCTGCCTGTTTCTCCACCACTCCCTAGGTGGGTTTCCTAAGCTGTTTGGACAGTTTTAAGCAGTGTTTCCACAATGGGGCTGTATGCTTAAAAGTTAACTTTGGGTTGCTTTATGGAGAATGAGGTGGAGAGCACAAGAGAGGTGTTGGTTAAACAATCCAGGAGGTGATGGAAATGGCTAATAGGAGAGAAGATGATAGCCTTGGAGCATGAGAGTAGTGGGCATGATGGAATATTCTCTGGAGGAAAATTCTGGAGTGGGTTTTCTCAGCCTGGAAACTATCAACATTTTGAGGCAGCGGATCCTTTTTGAAGGGAACTGTTCTGCACATTGAGAACCAGTGATGTCCAAGACGTGGCAAAGGCTTACATGAAGGATGTGAGGGAAGAAGAAGAACCAGTGTGACTCCTGAGTTTCTGGCTTTCATGACTGGAAAGGTATGACCTCTTTCCTATTGTTCTCAGTACACTTAAAGCTGGTTTTTATATAAATGAGAAGACTGGTGACATTGACACTTTTAAGAGTATCTAAAGGAGAACAGTTTGTAAGGAAAACTTAAAACACTTCTTCTTCTTTTTTTTTAAAGTAGTTCTCCTAATAATAAAATGGCACACTTGACCCCTGGAAGTAAAATATTATGGGCCTCTTTCCTCAGACACAAAATAACCAGTTTGGGTTCTTATGTTGAGGTGGTTTCATTATCTCTAACCTCCAAATCTATTTTAAAGAGAACTCATTTTGACTGATGGCAGGGAGTTGGGGAGCATATATGGGTAGAAATAGTGTGTGTGTGTGTGTGTTACTTTACACAGAACAGGAAATTCAGTGAGTTATGCTCATCTGAAGCACAAAACCCTAACAAACACTTGTTTTTGCATTTCATTGCTAATTACTTACTTATAATTATATGACCTGTCACCACAACTTGACTGCGAAATTTCTTTCTGGCATAGACCACACTTTATTGTCCTTTTTTACCCACAGTTCCTGGCATATAGGCAGTTGTAGCGGATATTCATTGATTTTTATGCACAGAATAGCCTAGACCTACCCACCCACCTCTGGCCTCTAGGAAAGTTCCCTTTCAAATCATGTGGTTCTACAGAAGCTTGCAAAACAAGGTACCAACGTTTCCCAGACCCAGGAATAAGTCCATCCTAATTTCCTGACCAGTATGATTGGTTCAGTTGAGAGCACCTGTTTATCCTTGGATCAATTAGAAACCTTTCTTGATTCTTCCCCTTATAGTTAGTTTTAACTGAGGCTTTGGAGTGTATGAGCAGAAAGGACAGGACACTAAGCTTTAAGCACTTGGCTGTGGTATTCCTATATTGTGAGAGTGTTGGTCTGAAGACAAACCTGACATTCAGAGAGAAGAGAAAATAAGAGTCAGAGGGTCTGCCCTTTTCCCCTTGTCTGGAGTCATCATTAAGACTGGCTCCTTTCTAAGAGAGGAGAGTCAACAAATTCTTCATGGATAAGTTTGTGTCATGCTACTGTCCATTGCCAAACAAGAGTCCTGCCTGATGTGCTGGGCAGTTGAAACAAGGTTTATCAATAGCAACACTAGTGTGAGTAAGTTTGGGGCATAACAATTGTGCTTTCCCCTCTTTTTGAACTGGAGGGGAAAAATAACAAAATTATTTAAAAGAACTATTAATATCTCACAAAACATCTCATTTATAAAGACAAAATGAAGAGGAGTTTTTAAAAAGGGATACAACTAAAAAGATAACAAATACTGAAGACTGGGTGTTGATTGGCTCTTAGAATTTGCTTGGAATCCATTCATTTATCAGAATCTTGACAAATGGCTCCCTATGGAGAACAAAGCTGGCAGACGGTCTAAAGAGATCAAAGCTAGGGAGAGGACATTCCCCTGATCAAACAGAGCCTACAGCATCACTGTTTATTGATTAATAATTAAATTCAGCATTCATTTGTTCATTCAACAACTGCTTGCAGAGTGCATACAGCATGCTAAGAACTAGGACAGATGCTATAGCCGTGAAAATGAACAAAACGTATCCCTGTTTTCAAATAGTTTCGTGAGTCTCAGGTATAAATCCTACAGCAGCAAGCAAGTTAAACACACGGAGGAAGCTGGTCGTTTGCAAGACAGTAAGAAACAGTGGGAGATTAGGAGTGCTTGTGATCCCAAGCTCTTAAAATTCTCCATAGCTGTTCTGTTTACAAAAATATGTCTGGGGACTGGATCCAGTCTGTATAGCCCAATGGGCTCTCTGGTGTCCAAGCTCTGGTCTTAATATTTCAGCAAATAATTGAATATCATGTAAAAGGTTCTGCGGGAAAAAGAAAACTGTCAGATTCTCTGAATTCACCTGTAAGTGGCATGCTGGAAGAAGTGGTACCTCAATGCTAAAGAATGAGTAGGCCTTATGCAGGTAAATGAGGAGACAATGCCAGTCAGATGGAACCACATGTTCTAAGGCCTGGAGTCTGGGAGAGGGGTTCTTAGAACACTGGGACTAGGAGGGGCTTTCCTGTGGCTACAGTCTCAGGAGAGAAGGAAGAATGAGGCTGTGGACTTCAGCTTTTTAGCAAGGTTGTGTCCAAGGCTGTGTGCTTTTTGGTGAAACAGTTTTATCTCAAATCTAACACATTTAATAAACAATAAAACAAAAGAAACCAAGGTACACCTTATAATGCTGAGTTCAGACTTGCAACTTACTGCTGTCTCGAGATTTTCTTCCGCTGGCTAAGCTTCTTATGTTTGGCATAAAACAACCTTGTCAAATGTTAAGCTTGGTTCCAGTAGGAAAAATTAAGACACTGGAGTCCTAGTTATTTACTACAATGGTGCTGAAATCCTGCTTACCTGACAATGCATACAGAGAATGCCCTTATGTTTCCTTATAAAACCCACTATTTGGTTTAAGCACATTAATAAAACTGATAGGAATCAAAATGAAAGTCTAAAGAGCGACAAGAGATTCTTCTTTCAACTTATCTAAAATCCCAATTTATGTTCTAAAGATTAGAAGCTCTTTTAGGGCACAGACAATTTCCAATTCCTCTTTCTGTCCTCTATGTTTTGAATAATAGTACTTGAAGTGTACTCCTTATATATGTCCAACCAATATTTAATCAAAAGAATTGAACATTGCATTATTGTCCACTGCTGCATAACAAATTGGGGCTTCCCACGTGGCTCAGGGCAAAGAATTCACCTGCTAGTGCAGAAGCTGCAGGAGATACGGGTTTGATCCCTGAGTCAGGGAGATCTCTGGAGGAGGAAATGGCAACCCACTCCAGTATTCTTGCTGGGATAATCCTATGGACAGAGGAGCCTGGGGGGCTACAGAGCCTGGGGTCGCAGAGTTGGATACAATTTAATAACTGGGTGACACATAAAAAATTATGCCTAAAGTTAATTGCTTGAAACAATAAACATTTATGATTGCCAAATTTCTGTAGGTTAGGATCTGAGAAGAGCTTGGTGGGTGGATCTGGCTCAGAATCCCCCATAAGCTGCAAACAGTGTTTGCTGGGGCTGTAGTCATCTCAAAGCTCAACTTTGGGAGGACCCACATTCAAGTTCATTCATGTGGTATTAATCATCAGGCCTCATACTGCTGCCTCCCAAGCTCATGCATATGGACCTTACTGTGGGGCTGCTATACAACCTGGGAGCTGCCTTCACCAGAGCAAGCAATCCACGAGATAATGTAGAATACCCAACACGAAAGCTATAGTTCTTTATAATCTAATCTCAGAAATGACAGCTTATCATTTCTACCATATTTTATTCATGACAAGTAAGTCAATAACCCCAGCCCACACACAAGGACAGGAAATTACATAGGGTATGAACGCTAGGAAGTGGGGTTCATGGTGGACCATATTTGAGATTGCCTGCCAAAAACATCTTAAAGAGAAACTAGGAAATAGAGGACACTGCTACTCTGAATAAAGTCAGGATGCTGCTACTGAGGAAGAAGTAGATAATGGGTATGGGAAAGTTAATTACTGTAGATTGAACAATTTTGCAAAAGACATGACTCTACCTCACGATTTCCAATATCATCAGTGAAATCAAATGACTATGGAAATCAATGAAACAACTCACTATTTTTTCATAGTATGGAAGCAAGTCAGACAAGATAACATAGAAGTATAGAGGTTGGGACTTCCCTGGTGGTCTAGTGGCTAAGACTCCACACTCCCAACGCAGGGGGCCAGGGTTTGATCCCTAGTCAGAGAACCAGATCCCACATGCCACAACTATGCATCCTGTGTGCTGCTGCTGCTAAGTCGCTTCAGTCGTGTCCGACTGTGCGACCCCATAGACAGCAGCCCACCAGGCTCCACGGTCCTTGGGGTTCTCCAGGCAAGAACACTAGACTGGGCTGCCATTTCCTTCTCCAATGCATTGAAAGTGAAAAGTGAAAGTGAAGTTGCTCAGTCATGTCTGACTCTTCAAGACCGCATGGACTGCAGCCTACCAGGCTCCGCTGTCCATGGATTGAGGTCTCCTACATCCTATGTACTGCAACTAATATGTGATGCAGTCAAATAAATACATCCCCCCCCCCCAAAAAAGAAATACAGAGGTAGAGAAAAAAATAAGATGACATATCCCCAAAACTCACAAAAATTTGGGGGAGATGCATGTAATCATACTATTTTGGGATTCAGTTCAGTTCAGCTCAGTTCAGTCACTCAGTTGTGTCCGACTCTTTGCAACCCCATGAACCGCAGCATGTCAGGCCTCTCTGACCATTACCAACTGCCAGAGTTTATTCAAACCCATTTCCATTGAATTGATGATGCCATCCAACCATCTCATTCTCTGCCATCCCCTTCTCCTCCTGCACTCAATCTTTCCCAGCATCAGGGTCTTTGCAAATGAGTCAGCTCTTCGCATCAGGTGGCCAAAATATTGGAGTTTCAGCTTCAACATCAGTGCTTCCAATGAACACTCAGCACTGATCTCCTTTAGGATGGAGTGGTTGGATCTCCTTGCAGTCCCAGGGACTCTCAAGAGTCTTCTCCAACACCACAGTTCAAAAGCATCAATTCTTCAGTGCTCAGCTTTTTTTATAGCCCAACTCTCACATCCATACATGACCACTGGAAAAACCATAGCCTTGACTAGACAGATCTTTGTGGACAAAGTAATATCTCTGCATTTTAATATGCTGTCTACGTTGGTTATAACCTTTCTTCCAAGGAGTAAGCGTCTTTTAATTTCATGGCTGTAATCACCATCTGCAGTGATTTTAGAGGCCCCCAAAATAAAGTCAGCCAATGTTTCGACCATTTCCCCATCTATTTGCCATGAAGTGGGATTAGAGATGAAGACTTTTGTAACCAGATCCAAGGAACATAGCGATTTCCAATTATTTTTTTAATGTGCATATTTATTGCTGAGATTCCTTTCAACATCCATTTCTACAATAAACAGAAATGAGACTCCATGATGTTATCAGTTCAGTTCAGTCACTCAGTCATGTCCGACTCTTTGCAACCCCTTGAACTGGAGCATGCCAGGCCTCCCTGTTCATCACCAACTCCCGGAGCTTACTCAAACTCATGTCCATTGAGTCGGTGATGCCATCCAACCATCTCATCCTCTGTTGCCCCTTTCTCCTCCTGCCTTCAATCCTTCCCAGCATCAGGGTCTTTTCAAATGAGTCAGCTCTTTGCATCAGGTGGCCAAAGTATTGGAGTTTCAGCTTGAATATCAGTCCTTCCAATGAATATTCAGGACTGATTTCCTTCAGGATTGACTGGCTGGAACTTCTTGCAGTCCAAGGGAATCTTAAGCATCTTCTCCAACACCATAGTTCAAAAGCATCAACTCTTCAGCACTCAGCTTTCTTTATAGTCCAACTCTCACATCCATGCATGACCACTGGAAAAACCATAGCCTTGACTAGACTGACATTTGTTGGCAAAGAAATGTCTCTGCTTTTTAATATGCTGTCTAAGTTGGTCATAACTTTTCTCCCAAGGAGTAAGTGTCTTTTAATTTCATGCCTGCAGTCACCATCTGCACTGACTTTGGAGCCCCCCCAGAATAAAATCTGACACTGTTTCCACTGTTTCTCCCTCTGTTTGCCATGAAGTGATGGGACTGGATGCCATAATCTTTGTTTTCTGAATGTTGAGCTTTAAGCCAACTTTTTTACTCTCCTCTTTCACTTTTATCAAGAGGCTCTTTAGTTCTTCACTTTGTGCCATAAGGGTGGTGTCATCTGCATATCTGAGGTTATTGATATTTCTCCCAGCAATCTTGATTCCAGCTTGTGTTTCCTCCAGCCTGGCATTTCTCATGATGTTCTCTGCATGTAAGTTAAATAAGCAGGGTGACAATATACAGCCTTGATGTACTCCTTTTCCTATTTGGAACCAGTCTGTTGTTTCATTTCCAGTTCTAACTGTTGCTTCCTGACCCGCATACAGATTTCTCAAGAGGCAGGTCAGGTGGTTTGGTATTCCCATCTCTTGGAGAATTTTCTACAGTTTACTGTGATCCACACAGTCAAAGGCTTTGGCATAGTCAATAAAGCAGAAATAGATGTTTTTCTGGAACTCTCTTGCTTTTTCCATGATCCAGAGGATGTTGGCAATTTGATCTCTGGTTCCTCTGCCTTTTCTAAAACCAGCTTGAACATCTGGAAGTTCACAGTTCATGTATTGCTGAAGTCTGGCTTGCAGAATTTTGAGCATTACTTTACTAGTGAGTGAGATGAGTGCAATTGTGCGGTAGTTTGAGCATTCTTTGGCATTGCCTTTCTTTGGGATTGGAATGAAAACTGACCTTTTCCAGTCCTGTGACCACTGCTGAGTTTTCCAGATTTGCTGGCATATTGAGTGCAGCACTTTCACAGCATCATCTCTCAGGATTTGAAACAGCTCAACTGGAATTCCATCACCTCCACTAGATTTGTTCATAGTGATGCTTCCTAAGGCCCACTTGACTGCATTCCAAGATTTCTGGCTCTAGGTAAGTGATCACACCATCGTAATTACCTGGGTCATGAAGACCTTTTTTGTACATTTCTTCTGTGTATTCTTGCCACCTCTTCTTAATATCTTCTGCTTCTGTTAGGTCCATACCATTTCTGTTCTTTATTGAGCCCATTTTTGCATGAAATGTTCCCTTGGTATCTCTAATTTTCCTGATGTAGTGGGCCATATTTATTAACCAACTCAATGGAATTGAGAGTTAGATTTTTGGAGAAGGGAAAAAAGAAACCTGAAATAAGCAAGTATGTCTTTGGTTTTTCTAGTTCTCAGAATACTGAATGGTATGAAACAGATTTTTTTTTTTTTTTTTGAGTGGACTGAAAGAGGAATAAATGTGTTTACACATCTTGTCTCTGCAATGTTGTGATCTGTTGTTTTATGAATGACTTCCCTTCTGGAGGAAGTTGCCGCCAGCTATTGCAAAAGACACCAGCACGTTCCATCCACAACACACATTGTGTCTTGACAAATTGCACAAGAAGCCTATAAGAGAATTGGCATAATAGGCTTACTCAAAATGCTGATTTGCAGCCCAATCATCCTCTCACAGTAAGAGTTAAGTGGAGAAGCAATTAGTTGAAGTCAGAAAAGTATAGAAGTAGAACAGACAGTGACTAAGCTGCCTTCAATTGGAGAAGGAAATGGCAACCCACTCCAGTGTTCTTGCCTGGAGAATCCCAGGGACAGGGGAGCCTGGTGGGCTACCATCTATGGGGTTGCATGGAGTCGGACATGACTGAAGTGACTTAGCAAGCTGCCTTCATGGTAAAACACTGGAATAGGTACTGCTAGGAGACCAGATGACAAAGTCTTTAGTTTTGTGTAAATAATCAGAAATGAGATTTTAACTTTCGGAAAAGATTCTGATTCTTAGTGAGGAACTGACTGTGGCTATCAAGGTGCTGTTTCTTTCCTTTCTTTTTTTTCTTTTTTCTCTTTTTTTCTGTCCTTGTGATCCTGCTGACATTAAACTCCCATCATCTAAGCTAAGAGTGCATCTCTAGCTCTTGGCATTTTATATCTGAGTGGATATTATTGAAGCCCTGTATGCCTTAATAGCAAAAGTATATTCTTTAGAGAGAACCTTCTTTAATCCTTTTGTCTCCCAGCAAATTCTTCACATGGTAAGTTTTGTGTACTCCACACCAGATAGTAAAATCCACAAGGGAAGGAAGTATATATATCTAATTTACTAATGTTTTCTATATAGCCCAATTCCTGGAATATAGTAGGTTCTTAATAAATATTCATCAAGTGACTGTTTAATGAATTGGCATCATTTTCAAAGCCTCATTATAAACAGGATATGAATTTTCATTCTTCCCTGCCTTGATTTAATAGCTCAAATGCCTTTAATAAATCATACATTGCATAAATATCCTGTCACTAAAGACAAAGACACATTGTATTCTCTTTGCTTCTTTCTTTCTTTTTTCTCTCTTTCACACCATTGATGCTTTACTGCTTAAACAATGATGACATCCAGAATGATACTTACATTCAAAATTTTTGGAGAAGAAAAAGACAATACTGAAACAAGCAAGGTAATTCTTAGTTTTTGAATTCTTAGCTTTGAATTAGTTTTGAATAGGAAGATGAAAGAACTTATGTAATTTGCTTAACCTTACAAACTATATCACTTATCTTGGTAAGTAAATGCATCAAACACCTCTAGGGCCCCTTTCACATCGTGTCTAGCTACCTTTCAAAACAGCTATAGCTGCAGCAAACTGAGAGTCAGTTCCTCAGTTCAGCTCTGTTCAGTCGCTCAGCCGTGTCCAACCCTTTGTGACCCCATGGACTGCAGCACGCCAGGCCTCCCTGTCCATCACCTTACTCCCAGAGTTTACTCAAACTCATGTCCATCAAGTCGGTGATGCCATTCAACCATCTCATCCTCTGTCATCCCCTTCTCCCACCTTCAATCTTTCCCAGCATTAGGGTTTTTTCAAATGAGTCAGTTCTTCACATCAGGTGGCCAAAGTATTGGAGTTTCAGCTTCAGCATCAGTCCTTCCAATGAATATTCAGAACTGATTTCCTTTAGGATGGATTGGTTGGATCTCCTTGCAATCCAAGGGACTCTCAAGAGTTCAAAGGCATCCATTCTTAGGCACTCAGCTTTCTTTATAGTCCAACTCTCACATCTATACATGACTACTGGAAAAATCATAGCTTTGACTAGATGGACCTTTGTTGGCAAAGTAATGTCTCTACTTTTTAATATGCTGTCTAGGTTGGTTGTAACTTTTCTTCCAAGAAGCAAGCATCTTTTAATTCCATGGCTGCAGTCACGATCTGCAGTGATTTTGGAGCCCCCTTAAAAGTCAGTTCCTAGGCAGGTTGATAATAAGTCCAGGGGTCCCTGAGAAGAGAGGGGTCTGTGGTTCTTGAGGTAGAGATAGGGGTCTTGAATTCTCAAAGAGGAGGAAAGGACAACCTTTTTTTTTTTTTTTTTCTCTACATTCCTTAGTCTTAGTCACATAAAATGTTTTTTTATCTTTAAACCTGGAACTGATGATTACACAACAAACAACTCAGTTTAAACTCTGTACTAGGGATTATATAACAACAATGTGTCCTGCTTGAGGACAGTTTCTCCTTCCTGAAAACCTTCTGACTAATCCTGATGGGGCTTCCTTCATAGCTCAGTTGGTGAAGAATCTGCCTGCAGTGCAGGAAACCCAGTTTCCATCCCTGGGTTGGGAAGATCCTCTGGAGAAGGAAATGGCAACCCACTTTAGTATTATTGCCTGGAGAATTCCATGGACACAGGAGCCTGGCAGGCTATAGTCCATGAGGTCAAAAGAGTCAGACATGACTTAGTGACTAAATCACCATAAACCACCAATCCTGATACTTAGAATGTATATTATGGGAGTGGGTCTGGTAGGATCTTTCTGTTGTTAAGTTCTAATTCTATTATCCTAAAATGTAAATTGTGAGAGTGGGTCTGGTAAAATTTTTACAACCTTGAGACATTGTTTTGATTAATTGTAATAACCAGTTAAAAAGTATGTAACTCCCTTGCTAACATTAGCAAAGGGGGCAATCTCTGCCCCCCTTCTGATGTCTATGTCAGAAGATTTCTCTGTCCCCTTTTCACACTTTAATAAAACTCTGCTACACAAAAGCTGTTGAGTGATTAAGCCTGGTCCCTGGTCCTGAAGTTACACCTTCTTCTTCGGAGATTGTGAATCCAACATCGTTCACCGTAAGCTATCAAAACCAACCTTGCACAAATATGAGCTGGTGGCACTTTTACAAGAACCACATCACTTAATTTTCCATTTCTTCCCTAGGTCTTCCCTAGGTCAAAAACAAAAACAACTGCATGTATCCACTAAAGACTCAGAAAAACCCAGCCTAGAAGAGAGTGGACACCCTGTTTTGGAGGAAGAGAGACAGAGATTTACCTTAAGACTTCAGGCTCTACTACAAAGCCATAGTCATCAAGACAGTATGGTACTGGCACAAAAACAGAAATATAAATCAATGGAACAAAATAGAAAGCCCAGAGATAAATCCACACACCTATGGACACCTTATCTTTGACAAAGGAGGCAAGAATATACAATGGAGAAAAGACAATCTCTTTAACAAGTGGTGCTGGGAAAACTGGTCAACCGCTTGTAAAAGAATGAAACTAGAACACTTTCTAACACCATACACCAAAATAAACTCAAAATGGATTAAAGGTCTAAACATAAGACTAGAAACTATAAAACTGCTAGAGGAGAACATAGGCAAAGCACTCTCCAACATAAATCACAGCAGGATCCTCTATGACCCACCTCCCAGAATATTGGAAATAAAAGCAAAAATAAACAAATGAGACCTAATTAAAATTAAAAGCTTCTGCACAACAAAGGAAACTATAAACAAGATGAAAAGACAGCCTTCAGAATGGGAGAAAATAATAGCAAATGAAGCAACTGACAAACAACTAATCTCAAAAATATACAAGCAACTCCTACAGCTCAATTCCAGAAAAATAAATGACCCAATCAAAAAATGGGCCAAAGAACTAAATAGACATTTCTCCAAAGAAGACATACAGATGGCTAACAAACACATGAAAAGATGCTCAACATCACTCATTATCAGAGAAATGCAAATCAAAACCACTATGAGGTACCATTTCATGCCATTTCAGAATGGCTGTGATCCAAAAGTCTACAAGCAATAAATGCTGGAGAGGGTGTGGAGAAAAGGGAACCCTCTTACACTGTTGGTGGGAATGCAAACTAGTACAGCCACTATGGAGAACAGTGTGGAGACTCCTTAAAAAACTGGAAATAGAACTGCCTTATGACCCAGCAATCCCACTGCTGGGCATACACACTGAGGAAACCAGAAGGGAAAGAGACACGTGTACCCCAATGTTCATCGCAGCACTGTTTATAATAGCCAGGACATGGAAGCAACCTAGTTGTCCATCAGCAGATGAATGGATAAGAAAGCTGTGGTACATATACACAATGGAGTATTACTCAGCCATTAAAATGAATAAATTTGAATCAGTTCTAATGAGGTGGATGAAACTGGAGCCTATTATACAGAGTGAAGTAAGCCAGAAAGGAAAACACCAATACAGTATACTAATGCATATATATGGAACTTAGAAAGATGGTAATGATAACCCTGTATGAGAGACAGCAAAAGAGACACAGATGTATAGAACAGTTTTTTGGACTCTGTGGGAGAGGGTGAGGGTGGGATGATTTGGGAGAATGGCATTGAAACATGTATAATATCATATAAGAAACAAATCGCCAGTCCAGGTTTGATGAAGGATACAGGATGCTTGGGGCTGGTGCACTACTGGAAAAACCATAGCTTTGACTAGATGGACCTTTGTTGGCAAAGAACTGTCTGCTTTTTAATATGCTGTCTAAGTTGGTCATAACTTTTCTCCCAAGGATTAAGAGTCTTTTAATTTCATGGCTGCAGTTACCATACGCAGTGATTTTGGAGCCCCCCCCCCCCAAAAGAAAATGTGCCACTGTTTGCACTGTTTCTCCATCTATTTGTGATGAAGTGATGGGACCAGATGCCATGATCTTAGTTTTCTGAATGTTGAGCTTTAAGCCAACTTTCTCACTCTCCTCTTTCACTTTCATCAAGAGGCTTTTTAGTTCTTCTTCCCTTTGTGCAAAAAGAGTGGTGTCATCTACATATCTGAGGTTATTGATATTTCTCCTGGCAATCTTGATTCCAACTTGTGGTTCATCCAGCCCAGTGTTTCTCATGATGTATTCTGCATATAAATAAATAAGCAGGGTGACAATATACAGCCTTGACATACTCCTTTCCCTATTTGGAACCAGTCTGTTGTTCCCTGTCCAGTTCCAAGTGTTGCTTTCTGACCTGCATACAGATTTCTCAAGAGGCAGGTAGGGTGGTCTGGTATTCCCATCTCTTTCAGAATTTTCCACAGTATATTGTGACCCACACAATCAAAGGCTTTGGCATAGTCAATCAAGCAGAAATACATATCTGTTTTTCTGGAACTCTCTTGGTTTTTTGATGATCCAGTGGATGTTGGCAAATTGATCTCTGGTTCCTCTGCCTTTTCTAAGCCAGCTTGAACATCTGGAAGTTCATGGTTCACATATTGCTGAAGCCTGGCTTGGAGAATTTTGAACATTACTAGCATGTGAGATGAGTGCAATTGTATGATAGTTTGAGCATTCTTTGGTATTGCCTATCTTAGGGATTGGAATGAAAACTGACCTTTTCCAATCCTCTGGCCACTGCAGAATTTTCCAAATTTGCTGGCATATTGAGTGCAACATTTTCAGAGCATCATCTTTCTGGATTTGAAATAGCTCAACTGGAATGCCATCATCTCCACTAGCTTTGTTCATAGTGATTCTTCCTAAAGCCCACTTGACTTCACATTCCAGGGTGTCTGGCTCTAGGTGAGTGATCACACCAATCTGATTATCTGGATCATGAAGATCTTTTTTGTACAGTTCTTCTGTGTATTCTTGCCACCTTTTCTTAATATCTTTTGCTTCTGTTAGGTCCATACAATTTCTGTCCTTTATTGAGCCCATATTTGCATGAAATATTCCCTTGGTATCTCTAATATTCTTGAAGAGATCTCTAGTCTTTCCCATTCTATTATTTTCCTCTATTTCTTTGCACTCATTGCTGAGGAAAGCTCTTATCTCTCCTTACTCTTCTTTGGAATTCTGCATTAAAATGCGTATATCTTTCCTTTTCTCCTTTGCTTTTGGCTTCTCTTCTTTTCACAGCTATTTGTAGGGCCGCCTCAGACAGCCATTTTGTTTTTTTGCATTTCTTTTCTTGGGGATGGTCTTGATTCCTGTCTCCTGTACAATGTCATGAACCTCCGTCCATAGTTCATCAGGCACTCTGTCTATCAGGTCTAGTCCCTTAGTCAGCTTCCCATACTGTTTTTTCTGACTGTATAGAGCTTCTCCATCTTTGGCTGCAAAGTATATAATCAATCATTTTTCAGTGTTGACCATCTCGTGATGTCCATGTGTAGAGTCTTCTCTTGTGTTGTTGGAAGAGGGTGTTTGCTATGACCAATGAATTCTCTTGGCAGAACTCTATTAGCCTTTACCCTGCTTCGTTCTGTACTCCAAGGCCAAATTTGCCTATTACTCCAGGTGTTTCTTGACTTCCTTGTATTGCATTCCAGTCCCCTATAATGAAAATTATATCTTTTTGGGGTGTTAATTCTAGAAGGTCTTGTAAGTCTTCACAGAACCATTCAACTTCATCTTCTTCAGCATTAGTGGTGGGTGCATAGACTTGGATTATTGTGATATTGAATGGTTTGCCTTGGAAACGAACAGAGACCATTCTGTTGTTTTTGAGATTGCACCCAAGAATTACATTTCAGACTCTTTTGTTGACTATGATGGCTACTCCATTTCTTCTAAGGGATTCTTGCCCACAGTAGTAGATATAATGGTCATCTGAGTTAAATTCACTCATTCCAGCCTTGTCTAACTTAAGGAAACTATGAGCCATGCCATGTAGGGCCACCCAAGATGGATGGGTCATGGTGGAGAGTTCTGACAAAATGTGGTCTACTGGAGAAGGGAATGGCAAACCACTTCAGTATTCCTGCTTTGAGAACCTCATGAACAGTATGAAAAGGAAAAAAAGATAGGACACTGAAAGATGAACTCCCCAGGTTGGTAGGTGCCCAATATGCTGGAAATCAGTGGAAAAATAACTCCAGAAAGAATGAAGAGACGGAGCCAAAGCAAAAACAACACACAGTTGTGGATGTGACTGGAGATGCAAGCAAGGTCTGATGCTGTAAATACAATATTGTACAGGAACCTGGAATGTTAGGTCCATGAATCAAGGCAAATTGCAAGTGGTCAAGCATGAGATGGCAAGAGTGAACATCAACATTTTAGAAATCAGCGAACTATAATGGACTGGTATGGGTGAATTTAACTCAGATGACCATTATATCTACTACTGCAGGCAGGAATCCCTTAGAAGAAATGGAGTAGCCATCACAGTCAACAAAAGAGTCCAAAATGCAGTACTTGGGTGCAATCTCAAAAACGACAGAATGATCTCTGTTCATTTTCAAGGCAAACCATTCAAAATCACAGTAATCCAAGTCTATGCCCCGACCAGTATTGTTGATCATCCACATTATGGAGGGTTATAAGCTTTATTCATTCTAGTCATTTAAATGCTCCTTTCATCCATAAACACCCTCAGGGAAACAGAATAACTTTGACCAACTGTCTGGGCATCTTGGGTTCCAGTCAGGTGAACACATAAAACTAGCCATCTTGCAAGCGGAGAATGAGAGAATAAATGCACCCCTCTTTCATTCTTCAGGTGAGAAATTGTGAGGCACAATTTACCTGACCTCTTAGGAGTCCCCAGCAAGGAGAAGACCTGTGACCAACTCAATACTTCCCCCTGCTGGTGGTTCTTCCTCATTGCCTGCTTCTCTAGCTTCAGTATTCCTCGCTTCCCTCCCCTCTCCCATCACATTCTAAAACAAATTACCTACACTCAGTATCTCAGGCTCTGCTTTCCTGGAGAAGGGAAGAAAGCTGATACCCAAAGATTATCAGGACCTTTTTTTCTTTCCCTTAGCCTTAGTGAGATATGTCTGACAATACAAATTATATGTATTTAGATTGTAAAAAAAATAACTTACTTGATATGGTATAACTGCACAGTGTATGCCTATATCAAATTGTGTTGTCCATCTCAAAAAATTCTCTCACATATGTCCTGTTGGCAAGGCAAAACTATCTTTGATATATGATGCATTTGGGTCTCCCAAATGCTCATTACCCATGCATTTCTTTGGGACCCATTTTCAACCATCTCCAAAGGAAGATTTACATACAGAGTCCGTAACTCCCACAGTTAGGTTACATAAATAGAACTTTAAGAAATAAATTGCATAATTCTTCACTACACTGTAAAGTTCCTCAAGGCAGACGATGCATCTGTTTTATTCAAGACTAATCCCTAAACATCAGACATGTTAAATCGAAGACCGTAAAGCTGGTAAAATGACCTATAGTACTGAAAATCAGAATTTTCTGACCTTAAAACCTGAGTTAACTCCAGCCACCCATACTGCTCTTAATATGTCCTGTAGGGAACTATTTTTTAGCTTATTTTGATTCCACCATTAGGTTTAACTGCTGAACCTAAGATTTCAGATCACAAAAGTAGAATTACTGTGTGAATGAATGTCTATACACAATCTGTTAAAATTAATCAGACATACTTCAATAAAACTGACCCTCAACTGCTAAATGGAAAGCAAAAATAACACTCCATGCCCTAAAGTAGTTGAGAATTCATAATGCCAGTGTATATTGATTCACATTCAGACCCATCGTCTAAGGAAAAACAACACTAAGTTATCCTATTAACCCTTCAGTGTTATCCTCTATTTTTAGTTGTATCATGGTTCTACCTCAGGCAGGGGTATATTGCTTCTTAGTACACAGACTGACCAGATTCAATTACCTCCACCAAATTTCTTTGACTTTAAGAAAAGCCAATCAGAGCTTAAGCAAAACTTAATAAGTAGTGGCACTGCACCAAATTAATGTGACTTAAATTCAAAGACTTAAGGCTTCAAAGAATCATTAACAAATTTGAACAATTTTTTTTAAGTAATGAATCTTAATTATAATTTTACAAATACATCAAATTTGGAGATTTTATGTTTAGAAAAGCTTACTATAAAGACTGTAGTCAATACACTGAAAGAGCAAATATATTTCTATGAACAGACAGGACACACTGTAAGAAGATAATACTGAGATTATAATTCCATATAAACTTTGACCCGTTGTGTCTATTTTCTCCTATCTTCCTTACTAATGTCCATGGTGTGGAAGAACAAAAAGTCCACACTAAACATTTATTAAGGATAAGGATTTTCAAGTCTGACTCTGTGGGTTTGCAAATTGGTTTCCTTGGAGAATTCCATTGACTGTACAGTCCATGGGGTCGCAAAGAGTCGGACAGGACTGAGCGACTTTCACTTTCTTTCATTATTATCTGGGTGGCCATAATCAAGATGCTTGGCCTCTTTGTATCTAAAGTAAACTGAATAGTTGTAAAGTGTTAGTCTCTGAGTCGCGTCTGACTCTTTGTGACCCCATGGGCTGTAGCCTGCCAGGCTCCTGTGTCCATGGAATTCTCCAGGCAAGAATACTGGAGTGAGTAGCCATTCCCTTCTCCAGGGTATCTTCCTGATCCAGGGATGGAACCCAGGTCTCCTGCATTGCAGGCAGATTCTTTACTATCTGAGCCACCAGGGAAGTCCTCCAGCTTACATATTGAAGCTGTAACCCATGGTGTGATGGTATTTAGAGATGGGGACTTGGGAGGAAACTAGGGTTGGATGAAGACATGACAGTGGGATCCTAATAATGGGGTTGGTAACCTTATAAGAGGAGACACTAGCAGGCTTGCTCTTTCTCTCTGCATGCTAAGTCACTTCAGTCATGTCTAACTTTTTGTGACCCCATGGACTATAGCCTCCCAGGCTCCTCTGTCCATGGAATTCTCCAGGCAAGAATACTGGGGTGAGTTGCCATGGGATCTTCCCAACCCAGGGATCAAACCAAGGTCTCCCGCATTGCAGGTGAATTCTGTACCATCTGATAGTGTATTTTTATCCTATGGCATTATTGCAAGAATTACATAAGATAATAGTGCTTAATGTGAAGTAAAAGATACAGTATTTTTTTAAATTAATAGATTTCAGTTAATTTCTGTCTTTGAAATAGGTATCAATTTTAAAAGGAAGATAGTTGCAGAACTGGGATATTTCAAAGGGTCTTATTTTTCTCTTGCAGAGAAGATGTGATCACTGGCTTCATGGTTTTCAGATTCTCAAGGATTTGAGAATGTAGAGGTCTATAAATAAAATCCCCTAAGTTAAGACTTCATATATGTCTTCTAACTGGATTTCTCTATTTACTGTGTTCCAGCAGGTCAAACATGTAATATCAGAAAAAAATATTCCAATAACGTTGAGAAGATGCAGTTAAATGGAGCAGACTGAAGATGAATTTTTCTTGGCGTTGTGCAGATTTTCAGATGTGAAATTAGAGATGCACCAATCTCGCCCCAAGCAAGAAAATACACAGGGAGTTTATATGGTGTGAATCAACTTATTCTGGAATGTCAAAACTGAAACTCCTGACAAAATGGCATCAGGCACTAAGTTATATTCTGGAGAGGAGATGACACTGAATATACCTTGACAGTCCAGCTGGTAAATGTGAGTGTCATTCAGTGGTCTATTTCTCAATGAATGGCATGCTAACATCTCAATAAAATAAGAATGCAGGCTGGGTGCCAATCATCCCATGCCTTTTCAGTTTCCAAGGGAGTTGTGTCATCTGTAATAGCATGGAAAAAATTGCTCTTATTGCTTTTCTTAATAGACAAAAATATTAGAGCATCTAGTAACACAACCCAGAATACCATCAACAAAAAATTCTGTATAGAAAGTAGAATTGGGGAAATGCTTGATGACTTTTTTCTTAACAGATCGATGCGATAATAATTTTCTTTTTAAACTTATCTTTGTATATCTGTGGCAGACAGACAGTCCAGTTGCTATCACCCACATCCTCCCTTGCTAGTCTTTTATTGTGGAAGTTAGAAAATGCCATTTACTTACTTCTGTGGCCTCTCTTAAGCTGAAAGTACCCATGAACATATTGAGCTATTAAAATATAAAAGTCTGCTGGGTAGGGGGGTAAAAGAAGAGACTCTTTTCAGGAAAAGGGCCTTTTTTCATCAACATGCCCAATACACATACCTTCTTGCCTTTAAAGTTAGGCACAATGTCAAGAGCTGCAGCAGCCATCTTGTGACCATGAGGCAATGGCCCAGGCCCAAAATGACAACGCTAGAAGCTGAACTTCATCAGTAAAGCTAGGAGTGATCCATCTCTAAAATGGTGACTCCCTGTAGTAGGCAAGATTTTCACATCCAAGAACTTCAATTTATGCTCTTGTCACTGTGAACATGTTACTTGACATGTCAAAAGAAACTTTGCAATTAAAATTAGTCAAAATAGGTGTTTAAGTAGATTTTAAAATAGGGATATTTTTGCTGGTGGCAGCAACCTAATCACTTTAGCCCTTAAAAGCAAAGTTAAGTTTCTCTGGCTGGGCTCAGTCAGAGAGATTCACTGGAAGAGGAAGCCAGAAGGGAGATAAGGCAGACAGATTTGAAGATGAGAAAGACTTGACTTACCAAGCTACCTCTGAATCAGGGAATGCAGGAGACCTCTACAAGCTGATAATAATTCCTGGCTGACAGTCAGCAAGAAAAGGGGGACCTCAGTCCTACAGTCATCAAGATCTGAGTTCTGCCAACAACCTGAAAGAATATTGAAGCTGATCCTTCCTGAGAGCCTCCAGGCCAGGAAGTAGATTGGCCAATCTCTTGATTTCAGTCTTATGAGAATTAGACAAGGAATCAGATGATCCCACTGAGCTTTCTACATATGTATAAAACTGTACAACATTTTGCTTGTATTTTTTCAAGCCACTTGATTTGATTGGACAGTGTGCGTGCTCATTCATGTCCGACTCTTTGCAACCCCATGCACTGTAGTCTGACAGACTCCTCTGTCCATGGAATTCTCCAGGCAAGAATATTGGAGTGGGTTGCCATCTTCTCCTCTAGGAAATCTTCCTGACCCAGGGATCTAACTCAGGTCCTCCTGCATTGTAGGTGGATTCTTTACTGTCTGAGTCACCAGAGAAGCCCTAAGTTTGTGCAATTTGTTATAGCTGCAATAGAAAACTCATACGCTCTCCCAAAACAAAGTTATTCACTAATGTGTTGTAGAGGACAGGGCATTCTAGGTAGTTAAGTAAAAAAAGCACAGACAATAACAACAATGCAATAATAACAAATAACGGCATACTATTCCTTCTTATTATGTGTCAAGCTCTATTCTAGAACAAACAGCACAGAGCAGAGCACTGTTTCTTTGGAGCTTATGTCTTAGGAAAAGGAAGTAGATAATAAACAAATATATGTGCAAGATAAAACTATTATGTAGGTGAATAAAATTGGGTAATGTACAGCCACTTATTCATCGAATAATGTAGATTGTATGGTCAGGAAAAGCCACTTTGAGAAAGGAGTGTCTAAGTGAAATATGACTAAGAAGCAACAAGGTAACAAAACATTGTACAAAGGGTAACAGAGACAATTGCAAGATGGGGTAGGGGACTCCCAGATAAAAACTATAAAAAATAAATACTATGTAAAAAAATAAGCAACAAATATACATTGTATCTCATGAGTCATAATTATAGTCATAATTGTATCACATTGTATCACATGAGTCATAATTATAGCCATAATTGTGTAATAACTTTAAGTAGAATATAACATATAAAGATGTTGAATTATTATGGTGTACACCTGCAGCTAATATAGTTTTGTAAATCAGTTCAGTTCAGTTCAGTTGCTCAGTCATGTCCGACTCTTCGCGACCCCATGAATCGCAGCACGCCAGGCCTCCCTGTCCATCACCAACTCCCGGAGTTCACTCAAACCCACGTCCATCGAGTCGGTGATGCCATCCAGCCATCTTATCCTCTGTTGTCCCCTTCTCCTCCTGCCCCCAATCCCTCCCAGCATCAGAGTCTTTTCCAATGAGTCAACTCTTCTCATGAGGTGGCCAAAGTACTGGAGTTTCAGCTTTAGCATCATTCCCTCCAAAGAACACCCAGGGCTGATCTCCTTCAGAATGGACTGGTTGGATCTCCTTACAGTCCAAGTCAAATCAACTATATTTCAATTAAAACAAAACAAAACAAAACTGTCTACACATTGTTTCTCTTCCAGGACTGCTTTTTGTACAAATGTGTAATGCCAGACAAGCTTGATTTTGTTGAATATAAAAATGCTGAATCAATTTTGTTAGATGAGTTAAAATATAATATATCTCCAAATTATACCTTCAATTCTAGACATAATTATGCACTTGTGAGTATGTTGGGTCAAGGCAGGGGATGGGGTGTTAGTAATTTCTGTTCTTTGAGTATTTCTTCTAAGGCCATTGAGGGAACAAGATAATTTGGTCCAATTTATGTTGCTCTCCAATCCTTGGCCTCTGTCCATTTGCCTAGGTACAAGGAACTGCTACTCTGATTGGCTAAATATAACTGACTGAAATAACCAATAGGAGGCATTAATGCAGTATGAAAAGGGAGCAGATAAGGCCTTTCCTTGTTCTTCCCTTTCTGAACACTTACACAACAAATACTTTTTAAGCTTCTGCCAGAGATTTGGTAACCTAACCTGGCTGAGTCTGAGTTCAGCTACCACTCTGGGCTTCCAATTCCTTCACAATGGTTAGATTAATAAATCAGAGCCTGAAGAGACCTTCAAAACTTGAAAGGGCTGAGAGTCCTTTTTAGTTTCTTTTTAGACCTAAGTCTGGTCTCTAATTCAGCTTTATCAGAGTGGCTTTATACTTGAAGAGAGCTGAGGAGGGTGATGATGATATATGCAAAATGTGGTGGCACAGCCACTCTGAGGAACAACTTATTTATTGTTTGGGTTGGACATTTAACTCATGAAACTCACTACTTTATGTCCTTTAGGGTTTTCTGCTTAGAAAGCTTTATACATGAAAACAAAAGCCAAATCCCTGACACCCTTTGATGTTTTTGTAAACATATGCATGTGCTGTATGATGACTTTCAGAGTTGCCGAGTCCACCACTTTAAGTTACTGTGCATATAATCAGACTAAATATTCTCATCTGACACTCCTAATTATTTCCACGTTTGTCTCCAGTATATTTTTTATAGACCTATATTTCTTATTCCTAGCATCTGCATCATTTTTCTATTTTCCTGTCCAAAGTATAAAACAATGACATACCTGCTTGCTTGCACATATCTTGTTTTATATATGTAAACATACTTTCTAGCAATTACAATTGGTAACAAAGCTCAAAATTAACTGTGTCCCTCAGTCAGAACCATCATAGCTAACTCAAAATATTTATTCAGCAGCAAACAATTTTCGTGTGCAAAAGGCAAGAGAAAACTATCAAAGTATGAAGAATGAACACTTGTTTTATTTTGAAATCAGTTGGCAGAAAATCAATGACCTATGATATAAGAACCTCATCCCTACCCCCAGGGACCTCCATGTTATTGGAGTGGATTCACAGTACACACGCACATACACATTTTCTCAAACAACAAATGCTAACGTTATAATGCCTAATCTTTTAAATGGTTTCAAGCTTTCAGCATTTGACTACAAGGGTCATAGTGTTTCTCAAATGTGAACCCCGGATCAGCAGCATCAGCTTCTCTTGGGCACTGAGATACTCAAAACCTCACATCTCACTTCTGATCTATCATATTAGAAACTCAAAAACTCTGTATGTGGGGTCCAGCTTCTGTGTTTGCACAAGCCACCAAGTGGATTCTGACACAAGCTAAAGTTTAAGATCCATGGATTTATAAAAGAAGTTAAAGAAGCATTCCTTTGGTCAGGTCTGCTGCTGCTGCTGCTGCTGCTAAGTCACTTCAGTCATGTCCGACTCTGTGTGACCCCATAGACGGCAGCCCACCAGGCTCCCCTGTCCCTGGGATTCTCCAGGCAAGAACACTGGAGTGGGTTGCCGTGTCCTTCTCCAATGCATGAAAGTGAAAAGTGAAAGTGAAGTCGCTCAGTTGTGTCTGACTCTTAGCGATCCCATGGACTGCAGCCTACCAGGCTCTCCGTCCATGGGATTTTCCAGGCAAGAGTACTGGAGTGGGTTGCCATTGGTCAGTTCAGTCAATGCTAATTACAGCATTTATTCTAATAACATAATTATGGAATATGGAAGTGTCCAAAGATTTAGCCAACAGGATGTTCATCACAGAACTGTTTACAATTGTGATAAGTTTTGAATGATGAATGTTCTATATGAAGAACAATCACATGGGGAATATTAATGATTAGTCATTTTTAAAAGGAAATTTTAAGCAGCGTGCCCAAGAATATCCAAATGTTCTCAAAATTATTCTGATAACTACATATAAATATCAAAACTGCTCATCAAAATAAACAAAATATCTAGAAAGCTTATTTATATGTGGGATCACAACTGTTCATAATTTTCATCTTTATATGGGTTTTTGTTAGTTTCTATTATGAATATGTGTGTGCACATACATATATAGGCACATGCCTACATATATATATATATATACACACACACACATATATACACACACATATACACATTTACATGTGTTCTCAATTGCAAGAGGTTTGGCAAACTCCTGTTTATCATTCTCTATGGCTTTGTTGTCTGAATTTATACCATCAATTGCACTTTTCCTGGTTCTAATGCTGTGAAAATTATTTTTCACTTAATATAAATGTAAAATTAAAGTTTACTACTCATTTATATATTACATGTGCCATTTATTTCATACTGACAATATGTCTACTAGAGAATGATTTTGGTAAAGTAGTTACAATTGAGACCATATAGAACATGAGAATTCTGTTGCGATTATTCCTTATGGAATCTCAACATGTGCTTTTATTTTAAAACATGTGTACCTGAGGAAGACCCTGCCACACAGAACACATACCTAAGTTTGATGATTTATTTTGTCTGGGAAGTCAATGTTTTTATTAAAATGATGTTAATTTGACTACTAAAACCCCTATAGTCCCCTACCCATAAGTTTCTTTGGTTTTCTTTTCATTAGGCACTCTGCAGGAAAAAAAAAGAGTTGGCAGAGTCCAGTAAAGTGGTACTGGGTCATGAAGTTTTCTCTTTACAGAAAGTAATTTATTTATCATATTTTCAGATCTTTCCAACTATCAGTCTTCTTTTTGTTTAATGGAGGGATTCTTTTAAGATGTTGAATGCCTGCTTGAATGCCAGTTCTATTTTATGAGAAACCACAGTTCAGGATTTTCTCTGTTCCTGTCCTTGAATGCATCTTAAGACTGGCAAGACTGATTCCTAGATGTAACATCAAATGATTGGAGTCTTCAAGGTTCTTCACAAGTAACAAGTTTTGTTCTTAGGTGCCAGATAGATAGTTCTGCGCTTCTTTTGCAACAAATAAAAGCAAGCCACTCTCCAAAACATCAAATAAAAATGGAAAGAAATAACTGCTTTCAAAATAAAGAAAATAGTTAAATTCAGGGGAATTATTTGAAGTTTTTCATCTCTCCACCTAACTATCAGACATTCACATTCTCCAGGATATTTTTCTTTACTGGTCCTTGTTATAAGAACAGACTCTAAATGTTCTTTACATATCTGAATTACTTGATAAATCACATACATGATGATTGGAAAGCCAATAATTTGATTATGATATTTTGATTTAATTTGAAAGTGAGACCACATTTTCCTCTTTTTCAAATAGAAACAGTTAAAATAAATAGCTTTGAAATGGAAGAAAAATTCTGTTTATCATAATCATTTTATTGATCACCAACATAGTAAGAGGATTACAACTGCCATTGTAGTTGTCCATTCTCTATGTCTTTGTTCTATTCCTTCCCTGCAAATAGGTATAATGTATGGCAGATCTAGTATTATTTTTTTTTTTAAGTTTTTAAATCTTCTTTAATTGGAGGTTAATTGCTTTGCAATGTTGTATTGGTTTCTGCCATACAACAATGTGAATCAGCCATATGTATACATATGCCTCCCCGCCACCTCTTGGACCTCCCTCCCACTGCCCACCCCTTCCCACCCTTTCAGGTGGTCATAGATTACCAAACTGAGCTCCCTGTGCTAAACAGCAGCTTCCCACTAGCTATCTATTTTACATATGGTAATATATATGTTTCAATGCTACTCTCTCAGTTTGTCCCACCCTCTCCTTCTCCTTGGAAAGAAAGCTATCACCAACCTAGACAGCATATTAAATAGCAGAGACATTACTTTGTCAACAAAGGTCCGCCTAGTCAAGGCTATGGTTTTTCCAGTGGTCATGTATGGAAGAGAGTTGGACTATAAAGAAAACTGAGCGTCGAAGAATTGATGCTTTTGAACTGTGGTGTTGGAGAAGACTCTTGAGAGTCCCTTGGACTACAAGGAGATCCAACCAGTCCATCCTAAAGGAAATCAGGCCTGGGTGTTCATTGGAAGGACTGATGTTGAAGCTGAAACTCCAATACTTTGGCCACCTCATGTGAAGAGCTGACTCATTTGAAAAGACCCTGATGCTGGGAAAGATTGAGGGCGGGAGGAGAAGGAGACAACAGAGGATGAGATGGTTTGGTGGCATCACCGACACAATGGACATGGGTTTGGGTGGACTCCAGGAGTTGGTGATGGACAGGGAGGCCTGGCATGCTGCGGTTCATGGGGTCACAAAGAATCGGACACGACTGAGCGACTGAACTGAACTTAACTCCTTCTCCTACTGTGTCCACAAGTCTGTTCTCTGTCTTTGTTCTATTTCTGCCCTGAAAATAGGTTCATCAGTACGCTTTTAGAAAAAAATTTTGAATTGAGAGAAACCCTCCTTCTCTTACACAATAGATATAGGATATATGAATATAAGGGGCTTCCCAGTGGTGCTAGTGCAACCACTGCCAATGTAGGAGATGTAAGAGATGTGGGTTCAGTCCCTGGATCAAGAGGATCCCCTGGAGGAGGGCATGGCAACCCACTCCAGTATTCTTGCCTGGAGAATCCCATGGACAGAGGAACCTGCTGAACTACAGTCCATAAGGTATCAAAGAGTCGGACACAACTGAAGCGACTTAGCACAAATGCATGCATATGAATATGGGATAGCAGAAAATGCTCAGGTAACCAACTGCTCCAGTCTGCCTGGGTACAAGGAATTTCCTGGGAAGTGGGACTTTCAATGCTGATATCTGGACAGTCTCAGGGAGATGGGCACCCTTCTGGAGATGGAAATGGGTGTTGGGGTTAAGATGAGTTTCTCTCCTTAGGAATATGGCCATCCTAGAACTAAAGGGTTATACAAAACAACAAGTTATGGGTGCTGGCCAGAAATACTAAGGAGTATGTAGAATTAGCAAATATGAGGAGCAGAAGGTCAGGATCTGAGGTTCTCGTTGACGAGTGTTAGGAGTTCAAGCAAGATGCAACGAACATTGTGAGACCCTGAAACTCCACCCACCTTGGTATTTTTTCATTTTTGTTCTTATTGGTGAGTGGCAGGTTCTTCTCAAAAAACTGCAGGTAATGAAGTGGTTTTTAAAAAATTTATAATATAAAGAATATGAGTCTTTTTTTCCATTCCTTAACTTTGATGTCTTAAATCTCCCTAAACCTGAAAACATACTTTTTTACTTTCTGTCACATGCTGATAAGTAGGATTTCAAGGGGAAAAATAGTCACACATTCCAATTATTATAATATCTGAGGGAGCACTTTAACCTGTTTTCAAAGTTTTACCTGCTGCAAATATGAAAGTGATTTTAATTGTCCTCTGTATTATAGTCTAGTGTTCATATACTAATCCTTATTATATTGCCATGAAATTACAAAAAAGAATATCATAACAATTTTGTGTTTATTCTAAATATGCTAGATAAGCCGTTAGCATTAATGTGGCTGAGATTTTATTATTTTTCTTCCCAGAAAGAATGAAAATGAGTTTACTTAATATGAGATGATGGTTTCATATAACTGTTAGGATTAGGCAATGTTGAAAGTAAGAAATCTTGATAGAAAAAAAAATTGCTAAATTTTTATTCAGCTGAAATATGTAGACTTCAATAATAAGGCTGGAGCAGCTGGTCTGATCTAGTCTTTTGTGGCAATTAATTAAAAGAATGCCTCATTCTGTAACCATCCTTGCCAGACCCCACTCAAGTTTATAATGTGCCACAGTTTCTGACTATTCCTTCTGGAACTCATACACAGCCTTTCCATAATCAAACTGCTTTAGCCTTTTCAGAGGTGAATCCTAAAGCACATTATATGTAATTTGACTGCAAGTGTCCACTTATAGCGCCACTCAAATATACAATGAGGAACAATGTATACTAACACATCTCAAAAAATAACTTTTCTGGGTTCCTCTAACTACATGGCATGTGGGGAAAGGCAAAACTATGGAGACAGTAACAGATCTGGGATTTTTGAGGGTGGGGGAGTTGGAAGAAGGGGAGAAATGAATGGGAATGGTACAGAGGATTTTTAGGATGCTAAATCTATTTTATATGATATCAAGATGGTAGATACATGGCAATATACATTTGTTAAAACCCACAGAACTGTGCAACACAGAGTCGACCTTAATGAAAATTGTGGGATTTCACTGATAATGATCTATCAATAAACTGAAAGTGAAGGTGAAAGTGAAGTCGCTCAATCGTGTCCGACTCTTTGCGACCTGTGGACTATAGCCCACCAATCTCCTCCATCCATGGGATTCTCCAGGCAAGAGTACTGGAGTGGGTTCCCATTTCCTTCTCCAATAGTGCATCTGTCCAGTAGTGACAGATGCATCACATGAATTTGTTGTTGTTCAGTCACTAAGTTGTGTCTGACTCTGCGATCTCAAGGACGGCAGCACGCCAGGCTTCCCTGTCCTTCCCTCTCCCAGGGTTTGTTCAGGTTCATGTCCTTTGAGTCAGTGATGCTATCTAACCATCTCATCCTCTGCATTAATGAAAGATGTTAACAACAGTGGAAACTGTGGGAGAGGGGGGTATACATGTATTTGCTCAATTATTCTGTGGCTCTAAAACTGTGATATTCAATCTTTTTTCTTCTTCTTCTTCTTCTTCTTTTTTTTTTTTTGGCTGTACCTCACATTATGTGGGATCTCAGTACCCTGATCAGGGATCTCTTGGTACCCCAACCAGGGCTTGAACCCATGCCACTGCATCGGATGCTCAGAGTCTTCATTATTGGACCATCAGGAAAGTTTCAAAATTCAATCTTTTAATGAGCATTATATACTTAGAAAAGTGTTTCATGAATGAACTTTGAAATCAGAAACATTCAGGCTTGAATCCTTATTCCACCCTTTAGCTGTGGGACTTTAGATGGTTCTCTGATTCTTCTGGGAAATAGGGATCACAATGCCTCTCTTATATATCATGATATATCATGATATACTATTTCTTCAAATTAAAATGTGTGTGTAAAGAAGTATAACGGAATTTCCTGAAGTGATAAAAGCAGTCTTGCCATGCTAGCTGTTAGTCTTTTTGGGGTATGGGACACCTGCATCTGACAGTCTTGGTGGGGCTGGTGATGGCCGAATAGAGAAAGGTCGGGTATTCAGCATCTCATATTTCAAGTTGAAACTGGAGAACGTCTTTACCATAAAATATTTTAACTTGAATACAGCCCTTTGGGAAAATATTCAGTAAGACAAATTTCTTTTTCTTTTTTAATCCAAGTCAAGTCATAATTTTCCTCCTTCATTCTATATAGATATAGATAGGCATAACTGCTCTCTCCTCTGCAGTTACTGGCTCTTAGGCACTTAGGTATAAGTATTCTTGGACTTCCCTGATGGCTCAGTGGTGAAGAATCTTCCTGCCAATGAAGGAAATACAAGTTTCATCCCTGGGTCAGGAGGATTCCCCTGGGGGAGAGCATGGCAACCCACTTCAGTATTCTTTCCTGGGAAATCCCATGGACAGAGGAGCCTGGCAGGCTATAACCCATGGGGTGCAAAACAATCAAACATGACTTAGTGACTAAACAACAGCAGCAGAGATATTCTTATGGATGTGCATTTTCATTTTTGCAGGCTAAAATCCAGAGTTGAAGTGCTGGCTCATAGGGTAGACGTATGCTCACCTAAATGAGAAACTTCCAATCTAGTTGAAGAAAAGAGAGCTAACATTTTCTGAGTACTAAGGGCCAGACACTAGGTCATGTGCTTCATGTTGATTATCTTATCTAATCCTTTAACACCATGAGCTAGACTCTATTTTTATCCTTGATTTACAGAAGTGTAAATTGAAGTTTAAAGAGCTTAAGAAGTTTGCCCCCAAATAACACTGTAAGTGTTGCTATGGTCTCCTAAGTATTTGTAGAGGGAACCAGCTCTCCTGCATAGACATTAGCATTAATAAGGGTGAAAAAAAAAAAAAAAAAAAGGACCTAGTCCTTGCCCCAGATGTTCTCGTGAAGCTCAAGAGTTTTAATCAGGACCAATGAGACAGCCCAAGTTGTTCTTAGGAAAATAACTGCATGGGTCAGAGAAAGGTTTATTTGTATGTATCTTGAGAAATGTTTCCATTTCTTCCAAGTTCCCCTTGACTAGTGACACTAAAGCCGAAGGAAGTGGATGCTTCAGGACTATTTTATTCCGGAGCCAGTGGAGCCAGGTTGTCAGTCTCTTCTCTGCTAGTCTGCACAGCCCAGCACCCATAGCCACTACCCTACAATTAACCTATCTGAATTAGGCTTCCCATTACTATCTAAGGAAGCCGGCAGTACCCTTTGGGTATTCTCCATCAGGAGCTGGGTTAAGCATTCATTTACATGTAAATGGTCTCCTTTTCTCCTTCTTCTCAGCCTGCTAATGAAATATTCTGCACTGCTGTGCAAACCATGTTACCGACACATTTTGAATAGGAAAATGCTTGTGATGAAATGGAAAAATTAAAGCAAAATTACACATTAAAAAAAATAGCCCTTGGAGATAGCCATTTACCTTTTTCATTCCATTTGTTCCATTATTCAATGGTTGTGTGAGTGTCTACCAAGCGTGGGAGGCTGGGTTCGGAGTGGGAGAAATACCACTGATGTTTAGGAACAGGGGACCTCAGAAAGTTCACAGGATTTGAAGGAGCCAATCAGTAAAATCATATTTACGCTAAGAATTTTTTTAATTCTTTGTGAATTTTCAATTGTGCTGAGTACAGGGAAATACAAATACAGGAGACGCCAAGGGCACTGACAGGGACATCTAACCTAGGCAGAAGGCAAGACACTTCTCTGAGGAAACTACAAGTCAAGAAACTGCTTAAGGTGGCCAGGATATGACTGCTAACTGATGCTGGTTATTATCAAACACTCACTGTGTACCATGCTCGGCTCTAAACACATTACACGTACTATCTCTACAGATTTACGAGGTTGGTGGTGTTATTATCCCATTTTACAGATGGGTTGAAGTACCAGTATTGAAAGCCAGGCTGCCTGACTGTGGAGTGTGCACACACTGGAACACTTTAAACACTCTGTCTGCTGTTCCTTTTGCTTTCTTAGGGACTTCCCAGGCAGTGCTAATGGTAAAGAATCTGCCTGCCAGTGCAGGAGATGCAAGAAACTCGGGTTCCATCCCTAGATTGGGAAGATCCCCTGGAGTAGGAAACGGCAACCCACTCCAGTATTCTTGCCTGAAGAATCCCATGGACAGAGGAGCCTGGCGGGCTGCAGTCCATGGGGCCTCAAAGAGTTGGACACAACTGAGCGATTGAGTACACACACACACACACACACACACACGCTTTCTTAATATTACTTCCTACTGAAAAGCATATTTTTCCTTTTCTAAGTTGGCCTAATTACTATTTTATTAGAACATTTAATTTGTTCCTTGATCCAGACCTATGCTAAACTATGTCCTATGTGTACAGATTGTTACTTTATTATTAAGCAAAGGTGACTTTAAGGAAAAAAAATCCATCATTAATAAGCACCAGGAACTGTAGGAAATGTTTTCTCCCAGTATCTGTTTGGATATCTTTTAGCGTCCCTGTTACACAGGTGAGAGAGTGAGGTAGAGATAAGTTCAGTGGCTTGTCTGCTGTCACCTGGGTGGAGAGCCTGGTAGAGCTGGGAACAGAGGCCCGATTTGCCCATGTTGCTACAAACCCTGAGCTGCCTCTCTGATTTTATTACTAGCGTTGAACTGATCTCTAAAATAAAGCTGTGAAAAGCCTCAAAAAACAAAACCCAAAACCAAAAAGCTGTGCAGATTCTAGAAAGGACTTCCCAGGTGGCGCTAGTGGTAAAGAACCCACCTGCCAATGAAGGAGATCCAAGAAACATGGGTTCCATCCCTGAGTTGGGAAGATCCTCTGGAGAAGGAAATGGCAACCCACCTCAGTATTCTTGCCTAGAAAATCCCATGGATTGAGGACCCTGGTGGGCTACAGTCCACCCAGTCACAAAGAGACACGACTGAGAAACTGAACACCGAACACTGGAAAACACCTGTATTTCTACTTTTGGGGTATTCCCAACAATCCTTACAACAGCCTCATATTTGCATTATAAAATAAATAAATTCTGATTAAATAAATGAAATGGTCCAAGAAATCCTAGTTTCTTTGCCTTGATCATCAATTTACTGATCAGTATTCTGAGGATTATTTTGTTTTCCTGCTATTTTGATATTGAGAATGAGTTGTCCTGAGTGTCTGAAACATATTTAGTTGGCTTGGTTGAATACTTTGCTTTGTAAATTTATATAATTACTTTCATATCCAGTTTAGTTTCCTGAGAATTTGGATGGTGTGAGATTTCCAGAGACGTGATATGAAAGTTACTAGTGAAAGTGAAGTCGCTCAGTCATGTCCGACTCTTTGCGACCCCATGGACTGCAGCCTCCCAGGCTCCTCCATCCATGGGATTTTCCACGCAAGAGTACTGGAGTGGGTTGCCATTTCCTTCTCCAGGGGATCTTCCTGACTCAGGGATTGAACCCGGGTCTCCCGCATTGCAGGCAGACGCTTTACCCTCTAAGCCACCAGGGAAGCCCATGAAAGTCACTAGGCTCCTTCATTTTTTTTTTTTCTTGACATATTCTAAAACCTCTCTTTATTTTTCCTCAGTCCTTAATGTTTCTCTCTCCCCAGACCTGACTCACATTTTCCTACTCATTCCTTTCTGAGCTTACCTGTCCATCTTCAAGAATTGTAAGGTAACACTGTATACACAACAGTTCTACTTCAAACTTGAGCCACTGTCCATACAAATACACTCGCACCTGTCAGACCACACACCCTGGTGCACAAAACAGATCTCTAGCAGCTCACGCTGACATCTCTCTAAAAGCAGTCGGCTTTCACAGCCAGTCTCTAGGGAGGTTAAAAAAAAAAACGCAGCTAGCAGGGCTGGTGTTCTGGCAGTCTGACTTCAGCTCCTCACACGACCTGCCTGTTCTGCCACAAGGTGCAATTTCAACTCCAAGAAAGTGGTCCCTCTTGCTTGGCCTCGCATCAGATCACCATCTAATCTAGCCCAGAGATTTTTCATTAGGTTTCATTACAGGACGTTACAGTTTCCGTTGCCTTGCAGTGCTCTCCACAGAGACTTTTCACTGATTTTAGTTCGAGAAATTAAGTGATCTCAAGTGCAGCCGTGGCAGCACCCATTACGATGTCAGATTTTAAAGCCAAATAAAACTGAAAAACTCATGTTTGGAATCCCAAGTATGCCAAAAGGTCCAAAGACAGTTTATTAAGACAATAACATTGATAATAATAATATTAAATAAAGCAAAAACTACATGTTTTGGAAAAAATCCACTGGTGCATTCATTCCTTCAACAATTTTTTTTTCTTTTACATACCTGATAAATTCCAGGCCCTGCTAGCAAAGGGAAATAAGTTTGTTTGTGTACTTCTTAACCATTCTGTACATAATAATGAAGAGAGATTTGGAGCTCTTTGGCTAAGCTGAATATCAAGAATATATATATTTTTCTACATGGTGGTGGTGGTTTAGTCACTAAGTCATGTCCAACTCTTGAAATTCCATGGACTGTAGTCTGCCAGGCTCTTCTGTCCATGGGATTTCCCAGGCATGAATTCTGGAGTGGGTTGCCATTTTCTTCTCCAATTCTTGTACATGAAGGAAGGTAAATGTTTGTGTGTCAGGACTGGCACATACATAACTCTGATAGAATTTTAGTAACTGGATCCCTTGGCAAATTCAGTTCTTTCTCGTGCCTTCCTTAGGAGAAGTCTCAGAGGTTTTTTTTTTTTTTTTTTTTTTTATGTCCAATGACCACAGATTCAGTTCCATAAGTGGTGCTGATTTACAGAAATTGTAGTACATTTTTCCTAAGCAAATACAGAAGTGACAGCATATGCCATTAATCAAACAAAACTACACAAGCACTTCCTTTCAGCCTCTCTTTCTTTTTTTTTATTTTATTTTATTTTTAAACTTTACATAATTGTATTAGTTTTGCCAAATATCAAAATGAATCCGCCACAGGTATACATGTGTTCCCCATCCTGAACCCTCCTCCGTCCTCCCTCCCCATACCATCCCTCTGGGTCGTCCCAGTGCACTAGCCCCAAGCATCCAGCCTCTCTTTCATTTCCTCTTCTTAGTAGCTAGCCTTTGGACTCTCATCCATGCTTTCTGTCACCACTTCTTTCCGTCTCTTTCTGTTAATCTGTGTCTTTCTGTCTAATGACCTAAAACAAATAGACTGTGAATTATTTCTCCAACAAAAAAGAAAAAAGAAAGAAAGGAAAGAAAGAAAAAAGGGTTGGCAGGGTGATTTAATAGGGATTAGTAAAGAACTGAGAGTCCAGAGTCTGCAGCCACAGTGAGCCACTGACAAGTGGAGAAGAGGAACTCTTTAATAGAGTGGAAAAGGAAGATGGGTGGGCTCTAGTAAACAAAGTGACTGTGACTTTTCACTGGCTAATTGTTGTAAGGAAAGGAGCTTTTATTCCCTGTTGAGCTGTGATCTTTGAAGGATGTGAAAGCTCCCACTTCTGGTCTCCTAACTTGATTTAACTGAGGTTTCCAAACCCTGATGCTGAGAAAGATTGAGGGCAAGAGGAGAAGGGGGCAACAGAGAATGAAATGGTTGGATAGCATCACTGACTCAATGGACTTGAGTTTGAACAAACTCAAGGAGATAGTGAAAGACAGGGAAGCCTGGCGTGCTGCAGTTCATGAGGTCACAAAAAGTTGGACATGACTTAACGGCTGAACAACAACGATAACAAGAAGAACCTCTTTGTCTCTCTGTCTGTCTGTCCATCTCTCTCTCTTGCTTTCTTCTGCCTCTACCCACACCCTCTCCATTCTCCTTTTCTTCCTGCCTTGTTTCCTCCTACCTCATCCCTCCTTTCTTGAGATCTGCCACTGGGTCATGGAAAGCCTCTTTTCTATATAAAGTAGTGTGTTCCTCATTCTGTTCCTGTACTTGCCTTCTACAGTCTCACACAATCTTGTCACTAAGCACAACAAAGCACCTTTCTTACACTCCTAGATCTTCAGAAAGCAGGGAAGGAGTTCTCCTGATAGTGGAAATTATTGTTGTTGTTTTTCCTAATTACTATTTGTCATAGCTCCTTTCATTAAAAAAATAAAATTATATTGGTAAATCCACAGAACCCTGGGAGTAACTTTTTTAAAAAGATGGTTGCATAATTTTAAATTCTTAGTTTGACTCAGTGGTAAAGAATCTGCCTGCCAATGCAGAAGCTGCAGGAGATGTGGGTTCGATTCCTGAGTTGGGAAGTTTTCCTGGAGGATGAAATGGCTTCCTACTCTGGTGTTCTTGCCTGGGAAATCCCATGGACAGAGGAGCCTGATGGGGTATAATATAGTCCATGGCGTCGCAAAGAGTTGGACATGACTGAGCAACTAAATGAAGCAAAAATGAAATAGTAAGCTGGAAACCTATGGATTCATTATGCAGGTTTAGTTATTGATGAGTAAGACTTCACATTTGGGAAATATGATGGTGAGTCTACAAAAGTTTCTGCATCATCATGATTTAGTGTCTGCAGTCAAGAATGCAAATGGATTTTCCTACAAGGCTTTCTGATAAATGGCAAGTTGATGTTTTTGCTAATAAAGTATCAACCCAGGAAGTGAGCGCTGATTGCAAAAAGACATTTTTGTGAACCCTAATGTTTGAAAATAACCTGTTTTCCATTTACTTCCAAAGTAACAGCCCAAAATTTCCATTTGCTCTAAAGTAATCCTCACAATGGTCATGGTTTTTCCAGTGGTCATGTATGGATGTGAGAGTTGGACTGTGAAGAAAGCTGAGAGCTGAAGAATCAATGCTTTTGAACTGTGATGTTGGAGAAGACTCTTGAGAGTCTCTTGGACTGCAAGGAGATCCAACCAGTTCATTCTAAAGGAGATCAGCCCTGGGATTTCTTTGGAAGGAATGATGCTAAAGCTGAAACTCCAGTACTTTGGCCACCTCATGCAAAGAGTTGACTCATTGGAAAAGACTTTGATGCTGGGAGGGATTGGGGGCAGGAGGAAAAGGGGACGACAGAGGATGAGATGGCTGGATGGCATCACCGACTCGATGGACTTGAGTCTGAGTGAACTCCGGTAGATGGTGATGGTCAGGGAGGCCTGGCGTGCTGCGATTCATGGAGTTGCAGAGTCGGACATGACTGAGCGACTGAACTAACTAACTAACTAATCCTCACAAGGAGATCCAACCTGTCCACGCGAAAGGAGACCAGTTCTGGGTGTTCATTGGAAGGACTGATGCTGAGGCTGAAAGTCCAATACTTTGGCCACCTCATGCGAAGAGTTGACTCATTGGAAAAGTCCCTGATGCTGGGAGGGATTGGGGGCAGGAGGAAAAGGGGATGACAGAGGATGAGATGGCTGGATGGCATCACCAACTCGATGTACATGAGTTTGGGTAAACTCTGGGAGTTGGTGATGGACAGGGAGGCCTGGTGTGCTGCGGTTCATGGGGTCACAAAGAGTCGGACACGACTGAGCGACTGAAGTGAACTGAACTGAACTGAATCCTCACAACTTCAGAAATAGTATAAAAACCATAACACACTTAGCTGCTAAGTTAACTTGTACTATATTGAACATGCTGTAATCTAATACAACAGAGATATTTTTATTTCCCTAAAGACATGTCTTTCTCATTGCCTAAGACATTTTTTGAGATCTACAAACTTCTGGCGTGGATAGAAACAAGATGGTTTCACTGTACTGTAAAGGGAAAAAAAAAAAAAAACCTGTAACTAACTCTAAACCAAGCTGTGTGGATTTTTTTTTTTTTCACAGCTGGAATACTAGTTTTTATTACAGCTCAACTGGCATGGCAAATTAAAATTCATCTCTGTTTGCTAAACTGCTACTTAAAATGGCTTCTACCAACTGTTACTGTTGAATATTATGTTGTCATTTATGCATTTAGTGGGAATGGCTCAATAGCATGAATATTTTAAAACAAGTACAAAGGAAGTATTTTCCCCCCATTGGTTTTCAATAGTTTAGTATCTGAATTATGTTTTGAGTTCTTGGTCAAACTCAGCTTAATTTTCACTGGTGATAAGGCAGCTGTCGACTGAATTAATTAAATAGTCTTTATAGGTATATTATAGCTGCAGTTCCTGATTATAGCCAAACAACTCTATTTTATTACTTCTCTGTTACATTACTCTGCAGATTTGTCACTTATGAAAACCAAGGGATTTTCAGTGACAATTCAACCTTCCTCACACAATACGTGACACATTGTTAACAACAACAATGACAAAAGATCCTTCCCTTTGTTTTTGTGCATTTTACATTTATTTTCATTGAGCACAAAAGTCTGCAGACTATCTTGAATGAATTACATATCCGGCATTTGTTCACTATGCTAAGATTGTAAGTGTTTATGAGCACTTTTATTTTTTGGTATTAATGAAATAAAACAAAGAAAAGCACTCAGTGTCATGATGTATCTGCATACAAAATCAGCATGTTATTTCTTCCCTTAATACTCATAATCCTAATTACCTCCTTGGGGAAACCTTTACCGACATTCCAGACAGAATAAACCATATTCGTCTGAGTTATACTCTATATTTCCTGAATCATTCTGCTCTTTTTCTTCCTAGAATGTTTTTTAAACTCTTTGTTTACATGTCTATCACAGAGGTAAGATCATGGGGTATATCCTGCACCTCATTAAACACGGGAATGCCCAACCCAATCTCCCTTACTAAAAGTCCCTATCATTACTGAAATATTGAAATAGAATTTCTATGACTTGTTTGAATGATAAGGAAAATATGTAAAATAAGTAAAAATTCAGCTGAGTTATTTTTTCTAAAATTCTGTTCTAATCAAATCTTGAAGTCACAGTTTATCTATTATACTTGCCACTTAAATAGCCTCCCTTTTCCAAAAAAAAAAAAAAGACCTTCATAGATGATAATTTATTGAAAACTACCTCTATGTTTATTTTTTTTCCTAGTGATTTTCGTGCATTAACTTCAAATGAAAAGAGTAGTTTTTATAAGCCCTAAATTGAGAAAAAGCTCTTAGGTTCAAAGACATAGAGTCATAATTTTGCTTCAGAAAATAAAAATGTAGTTACAATTAACCATTATTTTTTGCAGGGTTATCAAAATTACAATTCATCTACTATTTTCTAGAACACAGAGATTCTGCTTCATTATGCAGATTGTTTCTTAAAGGATCAGATTCTTACAAGCATTTAACACCAAGAGGGGTACAATGCACATCTAATTCATAACCAATTTGTTTTCCAGTGCTTTATCCTAGGATACACAAAAAGAGATGACAAGAAAGAGAAGAAACCTTTGTGATGGTTTTATAGCCACCAGTAAGAAAAATGTTAACCTTTTCTTCCTTTAATATCTTGCTAGAACAACATCTTTACCTGGCATTTATCCTCTTAGCTATCTTAATCATATTGTACACTGTGAATGCCAAGAAAAATGTGCATTGGTCGTCCTTAGTAAAATGTCATGTATCTGACAACCCAGCTTGTTACTTACTACTCAGGCCCTGAATAAGTTGATTGTATTCTGTTTGTCATAATGCTTAATGTTAAGGAAACTGAGGAACGGAAAATTTATGATAAAAAAGTTCATGAGAAAATAGCTGCAACAAAGCACTTTGCATAAGCCAGGATCTTTGATATTTGATAGATATAAAAAGTGAGCTTTAAGCTAACTTGTTAAATAATTCTTATCATCCTATATATTCTTTATAGAATAGTATTTATAAAGAATGCTTATTTCTTTTAAATAGAACAAGTATGGTTAGCTTAAATGGTATTTCATGAAAAAAAAAGTGTAACATATATTCCTTACATCTTGGACAAATGAAGTTTTGGCATTAATATCTTGCTACTAGTAAATACTAGTAGGCAAATACTTTCCCATCCATCATATTTCATCAAGTAAAAAAAAAAGTGGCCGTTTTACTGCTTACCAGCTGGGAAAACTGGGAAACAGTCTGGCTAACCTGGAGGGTTTTGTTTTTTCTTCTTTTTCTGTTTTTAGGATTGAAATAAAGCATTTTTCAGGAGTTGGTTGCAACTTTGTAACTTTATAAGTCAGATAATCATGTCATATTGGGAAGTTAAAAATAAAGGACATTCTGTACTTGGGACAAAAGGAAAATTGTTGCTTTATTAAGGAATATAATAAGTGTAGTTTGAAGCCTAGGTAGGATTTTTATGTGATTATCTTTAGGGTATATTAGATAAGCATCTTCAGGTCTGTCCTTTGAAGTATGATCTGTATTCTCAGTATGAATTTCTAACAAGATTTTCACATTATTTTTTATGCTATTGAAAGAAATTGCATGTCTACATAGAGAAGACAGTGACACATATACACAGAAATCCTTTCCATGAAAATCATCAAGAATGATGCCATAGTGGTACGATTCTAGAATGAACACGCCACAGTGGTTGGGTGAAGGATCATGGGCATTAAGCATTGTGTGGTGCCAGAATACTTCATCTCAAAATATGACATTTTGGCTTAAGCATTATTTTGAGCTGAAGGCAGTTTAGAAGAAGGTTCAAGAAAAATGTCTCTGCCTTCCCCCTATTTGCCTAAAATCAGGACAGAAATTTAAAAAGGTGTGCCCCTCTCCACTGTACCAGGAAGGACAAAAGTTAATCATTCAAGACCACTTTAGACCTTCATCAGTTAGGAGATGGCACCAAAGCCATCCACCTAATAAACCTCACGAATGAGCCTTTCTCCATCATTAGTTTCTATGTATTTTCCTTACAATTTGCAGCCTAAGGAACTTAAAATCCTTCTCCTCTGCCTTATCACTTCTCTTAAAATGTATCGTGCCTTTGCTGAGATACTACATAAACCCAAGTTCTAGCCAATTCTTTGTGTTACTCATCCATGAGTGTTCCCACATGTAAGGAGGATACATGTGCTAATAAACTTCTATTTGTTTTTCTCCTGTGAATCTGTCTTTTGTCAATCCAATTTACAGGGCCTCAGCCAGAGAACCTAGAAGGGTAGCAGGGGAAAAAAACTCCTCCTTTGCAGCATCCACTTGATTAGGAGTATAAATAATTTCCCTTAAAAATTGTAATGTCTTATCCTGATTTAAGTTCCTTTATAACCTCTACATTCCTTCTGATATTTTACTGATGTTTCCCAAGTCATATCATTACTGTCCCATCCACTCATTTAGTTAAAAGTATTTATCAAATCTATCTGCTGTGATAGTGTTGGGTTGGCCAACCCAATACTTTCCCTAATGGAACTTAGAGCAGTGAAGATGGGGTTACTGATACAAATTAATGTACATTTGGAAATTGTGGTGTGAATTTGAAAGAAAGGAACAAAAGTCTCGTAAGAGTAAAGAATAGATGTGGCCCTGTGAGAATGAAAAGGGGAGAAGCAGGCCAGATTTAGATGACCTAAGGAAATAAAATAAAAACTGAGTTTTGTGCTTTATGTTCTGTTCAATATGTGTGTTCTGTTCAATATATGTGTTCTGGACAACATAGCTACCTGTGGCTACTGTGCACTTAAATATAGCCTGGGTGATAGAAGAATTGAGTTTTTTAATTTATTCAAGTGTAATTAATTTAAAGAGCCAGATGCAGATAGTACTTCTAGATAAACTAAATGACCCCAGTGCCCCATACATATGGTGCACCCCTATTTCTAGAGTTGCATACACAGTTGCCTTTTTCCTAAATATGAATTTGTGTGATTAAATTTATGTAAATATAAAATTGTGTGGTTTTCATCAGTCCAGGAAATATCTGACAAAGGAAAAAAGAACGACAAAACTTATTATTTAAATCCACCTATACCTTTCTATTGACGTGTTACTATTCAAATAGAAGTATCTCAATTGCTGTCTTAAGAGTAAGGAGGAGGAAGAGGAGAAAGGGAAGACAGAGGAGGAGAAGAAAGGGGATGGAGAAAATTCAGAACCCTTTAAGTTATTTCTTGATAGTTTTGAAGAACCTTATTTCCACTTTGAGTAAGAGATTTAATGGTATAAACTATCAATCTCATATCTACATGTACTAATTTAACTTGGAAATGAAGTCAAAGGATACAAAGGCTATGGGACTGTAATTATAGTGAAGAATTGCAAGCATTTCTCCAGTAAAAGCTGTAAAGGTAGACACAGCCATTAAATAGTTGTTCTAATGCTACCTTGAACAGGAGCTCTCCCTGTAAACAATTATATTTATATTTCAGTTATAATTACTCTTGTCTAGATGCTCAGATGTTTAAAACTCACTCAGAAATTCTATTAAGTTTAATGTCATAGATAATTCTTAGTCAAATAAAGCAGTAACAGGTATAATGATGAAAATGGCCAACTTATTGACATGTCATATGTAGATTGTGGTCTTAAGGGTCAATTCATTTTCACTCAATATTTTAATCAGTTACTATGTATCAAGTATTTTCCTAAAGGCTAGGGAGTACTTATACAAATGTATAAGTCATGAATTTTTTCCCAAATAATTTTATGATCTAAATGTCATTTTTTTCACAGTATGGTCCACAGACAACCTATTAATACATCAGAATTACCTGAGAAGCATGGTAAGAACACACATTTCTGGATCCCAACCATGACCATTACCAACCTGGAATCTACAGGTGCCTCAGGTAAGCCTAACATATGCTAATTTTGAGGATAATTGGCCTAATGTGATGAAAGATAGAATTGGGGTGTATCAAGGTTATTTCAAGTGATACTTGGAGAAAATAGGTGGATAGTGATTCTATTAACTGAACTTGAGATTAGAGGCAACATGTTACCATTGGGAGTGGATAAAATATTCTGAAACATTCTCAAGTAGATGAGTTAAATAGGTATCTCTCACTTAGGGCACTGGAAATAAATATTTGGGATTCATCAGCACAAAGATTATCGTTGAGTCTGGTAATATTACCCAAGAATATTCTTGAGTACAGTAAGATTTTAATTTTTTGTAAAGAATAATAAAAAAAAATCTTAAGGAAAAATACTCCAAAGCAAGCAGAGAACATGAAGTGCATTTTTGTGACCCCACTGGACTGTAGCCCGCCAAGTTCCTCTGTCCATGGGATTCTCCAGGCAAAAAATGCTGGAGTAGGTTGCCATTTCCTTCTCCATCAGATCTTCCCAACCCAGGGATTGAACCTCTGTCTCTTATTCCTCCTGCATTGGCAGGCAGGTTCTTTACCACTAGCACCACCTGAGAAGCCCACAATCAGAAGCAAGCAAGTAAAAGAAGCAATCAAAGCATTACAAATTACATAAATTAAGATTTGAAGAGCTGATTTGTCTTTAGCCTTGCTCAGATAACAAGACTCCTGTGACAGACTGGATGAAGCACAAGTTGGAATCAAGATTGCTGGGATAAATATCAATAACCTCAGATATGCAGATGACACCACCCTTATGGCAGAAAGTGAAGAAGAACTAAAGAGCATCTTGATGAAAGTGAAAGAGGAGAGTGAAAAAGTTGGCTTAAAGCTCAACATTCAGAAAACTAAGATCATGGCATCTGGTCCTATCAATTCATGGCAAATAGACGGGGAAACAATGGAAACAGTGACAGACTTTATTTTGGGGGGCTCCAAAATCACTGCAGATGGTGACTGCAGCCATGAAATTAAAAGACGCTTGCTCCTTGGAAGAAAAGTTATGACCAACCTAGGCAGCATATTAAAAAGCAGACATTTCTTTGCCAACAAAGGTCCATGTAGTCAAAGCAATGGTTTTTCCAGCAGTCATGTTTGGATGTGAGAGTTGGACTATAAAGAAAGCTGAACGCCAAAGAATTGATGCCTTTGAACTGTGGTGTTGGCAAAGACTCTTGAGAGTCCCTTGGACAACAAGGAGATCCAACCAGTTCATCCTAAAGGAAATCAGTCCTGAATATTCACTGGAAGGGCTGATGCTGAAGTTGAAACTCCAATACTTTGGCCACATCATGGGAAGAACTGACTCATTGGAAAAGACCCTGATGCTGGGAATGATTGAAGGTGGGAGGAGAAGGGGCTGACAGAGGATGAGATGGTTGGATGGCATCACCAGCTCAATGGACATGAGTTTGAGTAATCGCCGAGAGTTGGTGATGGACAGGAAAGCCTGGCATACTGCAGTCCATGGGGTCGCAAAGAGTTGGACACGACTGAGCAACTGATCTGAACTGAACTGACTGATGATGATATCAAGATAGGAATCTCCTCCATTGTCTGTTGCATCCTTTTAGTTGACTGTCATCCACCTTGATCTCTTCTGTAGGCCCCATTAAACCATCAGCACCTGCAGATCTCATAGTCTCTCAGGTGCAGAGAAGAGCTATTCTCTCCTGGTGAAGGAAACAAGTTCTAAATGTGTCTCTTATGGATCCATGAGTGTCACACGCCCCACACATCAACAAATCATTAGGATCTAGAAAGTAAAATATGCTTATTACCATCTACAGGAGCAGAGGTAGGGTTAATTACCACCACAAACACCACTACAACCACCAAATCATATGACCTGAGATTCAGGAAGAGAATAAGCCTGAAAGAAAATTTGTAATAGCTTTAGGAAGTAGGAATAGAGATTAAATAGCCAGATAGCGGAGAAGGCAATGGCAACACACTCCAGTACTCTTGCCTGGAAAATCCCATGGACTAAAGAGCCTGGTAGGCTGCGAAGAGTCAGACACAACTGAGCAACTTCACTTTCACTTTTCACTTTCATGTACTGGAGAAGGAAATAGCAACCCACTCCAGTGTTCTTGCCTGGAGAATCCCAGGGACGGGGGAGCCTGGTGGGCTGCCGTCTATGGGGTCAGAGTTGGACACGACTGAAGTGACTTAGCAGCAGCAGCAGCAGCCAAATAGAACAAAAATGTCAACTTCACTGGGCATTAAAGTCACGGTTACAGCTCATTGTTTGAGGAATATAACTTTCTTGTCTTTTTGAAAACTAGGATATCACTTTCCTGCCGTCAGCCTCCCTGTTCCTCCCCCACTCACTATTATTCTTCAAAGATCAGTAGTTTGGCAATCTAATTTCCTGCTTACTGGAGTACCCTGGGAAGTCATAAATCCTGACTGGGGTCCTTGAACTCATTTAAGACCTCTATTTTGGTGTCATAATGTATACACACATCTGACTGTGAGATGCATTAAATATAACTACTCATTTCCATAATCATTCATAGTTTCACATTGTACTAAATAAGACTCCCTGAAATTTTTTTTTCTTAAACTCCTCTCTGGGCTTTGTCCATGGAAGAATGCTGTTTAAAGGGCAGCCTCAGATAATTCACATCGCTAAAGGTCATAAAGTTGGAAAAGGAAGAATGATGGAGTTGCTCATAAAAGAAGGCAAGTGATATTAAGTGGAGGCTATTTGAGTGTAGGGAAATTGAATAATGAATAGGAAGAGTCAGGATGCTTGATTGAAAGAATATAAGTGTGTACCTTAAATATTGGGATACTACAGAGTTATTAAAAAGTAAACAGTGTAAAAGAGGAAAAACATATTTAAATCATGGAAAGCATTGGCTAGCAAAGACTTAAATTGCAATAAAATTGCATGCATTCTGTATTTTATTCTTTATACTTTTCTTTATTTCCCAGACTTTCAAAGCACATATTATCTCACAATTAAATCAAAAGATAAACATCTGTTTGAGATGCACTCTTCTTTACCCCTCACATCAAAACATTTTAATTTTATTGCTTACACTCAGATTTTTCTTAAAATATGCTCAAGATCTTGAAGTCATATCAAGGATTCCTATCAGAGTTCACCTAGAAAAAGTCATAAAATGTACAACAGTCACTCCATTATTTTTCAAGCTTCAGTGATCCCATAACTTCAGCTATCCAGAACATATCCAGGAAGCAGAAGGAAATTATCATAAAAACATGTAGAAGTATGGGGAATGCTCATATACCTAAGTAATACATTCCACAATTTTGCTGTTGCTGCTGCTGCGTCGCTTTAGTCGTGTCCGACTCTGTGAGACCCCATAGAGGGCAGCCCACCAGGCTTCCCATCCCTGGGATTCTCCAGGCAAGAACACTGGAGTGGGTTGCCATTTCCTTCTCCAATGCAAGAAAGTGAAAAGTGAAAGTGAAGTCGCTCAGTCGTGTCCGACTCTATCGACCCCATGGACTGCAGCCTACCAGGCTCCTCCGTCCATGGGATTTTCTAGGCAATTTTGCTGGATGTGTAAAAATAACAGATAATTAGTTATTTTTCCCGGAGAAGGCAATGGCACCCCACTCCAGTACTCTTGCCTGGAAAATCCCATGGACGGAGGAGCCTGGTGGGCTGCAGTCCATGGGTCACGAAGAGTCGGACACGACTGAGCGACTTGACTTTCACTTTTCACTTTCCTGCATTGGAGAAGGAAATGGCAACCCACTCCAGTGTTCTTGCCTGGAGAATCCCAGGGACGGGGGAGCCTGGTGGGCTGCCGTCTATGGGGTCGCACAGAGTCGGACACGACTGAAGTGACTTAGCAGCTTAGCAGCAGTTATTTTTCCTTGAAAGAGTTTAAATAATTTTATGCCTTATCTTAAGTGACTATTTTTTAAGACGATAATTCAAAAATCATATGGTAATCAATCCTAAACAAAAAGAAACAGTGTTCTCATTAAATTTCATAATATGCTTAATCTAGAAGTCAACTGAAATAATTTCTTGATTGATATTTTTTCCTTTCCTTGCAGTTCCTAGCTCAAACTCTCCTCTTATGCAGTTCAACTCATTTGTCACTTTTCAGCTAAACCAATGGCTCTCAATATTTTTATTTTTATTATCTATCCCCAGGAACATTGAACATTTCAGACACATTTTCCTGATAATCCTCCATAAAATTTTAATACAACAGGTATATATATAATATATATATATATACTTGTTTTTTTAATCTTATTTTATTTTAAATTTTTATTAGAGTACAGTTGATTTACAGTTTTGGCTTCAGGTTTCAGCAAAGTGAATCAGTTATACATATACATATATCTACCCTGTTTTAGATTCTTTTCCCATGTAGGTCAATATAGAGTTCCTTATGCTATACAGTAGTTCTTCATTAGTTATCTATTTATATGGTGTGTATGTCAATCCCAATCTCCCAATTTATCACCCCCCACCATTGCCTCCTGGTAAATGTGATCAATAGTAATGTAGGAAAAAGTTATTTGAGTTGTCTTATAAGAATAATGTGTTTGCCATTCATCTATTGCCTTTTAATTTATTAAACAAACATAGATTAAAAAGATTGCCCCTTTCAAGTACACGTTCTCCTACTGTTTGTATATATGTGCTTTATATGTAACAAGACGAAGATCTTTTTCTGCCCCAAAGAATCAATTTTCACACCCTTAGAAATCATATCACCCTCATGGAGAATGTATGTACAGAGAACATCACGAAAGAAGAACTATCGGGGTTTAGGGACATGCATTCTTCATTGCACAGAAATGGCCCCCAGACTGCAGGACCTTTAGCTTCTTTGGATCATGCCCAACAAATATCAGTAATATCTCTAGTCAGTGGGATAACAACAACAACAAAAAAAACGCTTCCTAAGAAAAGAGAGTTTCCTTACAGAAGAATTCCAAATTGTATATATAGGTACTCCTCATCCAGGAAGTAGGGCTTTACCCCTCCTTCACTGACCTTGGACTAGACTTATGATTGGCTTCCAATGAACTGAATAGGGAAAGAAAAATAGTAGGAACTTTATAGTTAAAGAACCTGGTACACCCCATGTTAACATGTGATAAAGTTTATCATCTCCAGTGATGTCATATTGATACCACGTGCCCCTGATGTAAGTGTTCTTTGTGATATTCTTTTTTAAAAAGGTATAACTCTGATCTAATCATGAGAAAAACATTAGACAGACACAGATCAAGGGGCATTCTACAAAATATCTGATTGATCAGTACTCCTAAAACTGTCAAGGTCACAGAAAACAAAGGATGAATTACTTCAAAGACCAGAGGACACCAAAGAGATGTGACCATTTAAGGCAAGTAATGTACTAATTAGGGCTTCCAAGATGGCTCAGTAGGTAAAGAATCCACCTGCAATTCCAGAAATGCAGGCAAACGCAGGTTTAATTCCCAGGTTGAGAAGATTCCCTGGAAAAGGGCGTGGCAACTACTCCAGTATTCTTGCCTGTAAAATCCCATGGACAGAGGAGCCTGGCGGGCTACTGTTCACAGGGTCACAAAGAGTTGGCTACGACTGAAGGGACTGAGCACACAAAGCACAATGTACTGATTTAGATCCTGAAACACACCATAAAAGGTTCTAAATGGAAAAACTGGTAACATCCAAATGAAGTTGGGATTTTAGTTAGTAGAAGTGTACTCTGTTAATCTGGACAAATGCACTGTGCTAATGTAAGATATTGACAAAATAGGAAATTAAAAGAGAGGTATATGAAACTCTCTGTTCTAAATGTATAGATGTTTTATACATCTAAAATTACTCCAAAATAAAAAAGTTTATTTTAAAATGCCCCCCCCACACTACCAAATGGGGCTTCCCTGGTAGCTCAGCTGGTAAAGAATCCACCTGTAATACAGGAGATCCCAGTTCAATTCCTGGGTTAGGAAGATCCTCTGGAGAAAGGATAGGCTACCCACTCCAGTACTGTGGTCTTCCCTGGTGGCTCAGCTGGTAAAGAATTTGCTGCAGTGTGGGAGAGCTAGGTTCGATCCCTGGGTTGGAAAGATCCCCTGGAGAAGGGAATGGCTACCCACTCCAGTATTCTGGCCTGGAGAATTCCATGGACTATATAGTCCATGGGGTGGCAAAGAGTCAAACACAACTGAGTGACTTTCACCTTCAAACACTACCAAACATTCCCTCTGAGCAATAGCACCCTGAATGGAGAAAACTATTAGACTAACCTTTTTAAAATGCACATCCAATCATGTCACTTTCTGGAAAAATTTTTAAATAAGCACCCCACCCTTATTTATCATGTAAGATCCACACTGTATCGCTTTTGATGACCTTTCCGAACACATCTCTTTCTACTCCATCTCTGATATCCTTCTCTTCCTTTACCACTCCTGGATTTTCACATTCTCCTGACTGTGTCTATTGTTTCATGCTTATATACCTCCACACTACCTTGTAGCATGGTAGTAGACATGATTTAGAAATAGATTATAATGAATATTTGTCTGAGTTTAAGAAAGATTAAATGGGCCAAGGAGAATGGCTGTTAGTGTTCACTTTAGTCATTCCCTGCTACCTACAATAGTCATTCTCTCTGACAGAATCTTTTGATCAAAGATCTAGTCATGTAGATTATTGTCTGCTTGAAAAATGGCCTGTTGTGCCCCAAGAATGAACTAGAGGTGATGAAGCCCATAGCATGTGCAGTATCAGACCTCACAATTCTATAGCTCAGATACGTTCACAGCAAAACTTTGACAGATGGCTCTCAGAAATGACTCACTTAATTTAAGCATTTGATTATTGTGATAATGAGAGGATGGTAAATATTAACACAGATTTAACCTCTCAGTAGATGGAAGTTAAATCATAACTCACATGAAAAAAAAAAGAACAGAAGTGTTCTGTGTTTAAGTGAAAGTGAAAGTTGCTCAATCATGTCCGACTCTTTGTGACCCCATGGACAATACAGTCCATGGAATTCTCCAGGCCGGAATACTGAAATAGGTAGCCATTTCCTTCTCCAGGCCAGAATACTGGAGTAGATCACCATTCACTTCTCCAGGGGATTTTCCAAACCCAGGGATTGAACCCAGCTCTCCCACATTGTAGGCAGATTCTTTACAAGCTGAGCCACCAGGTAAGTCCAAGAATACTGGAGTGGGTAGCTTATCCCTTCTCCAGGGAATTTTCTCTACCCAGGAATCAAACCAGGGTCTGCTGCTTTGTAGGAGGATTCTTTGTAGGAGCTCCCAGGGAAGTCTATGTTTGTTTTAAGGGCATTATTTATTAATAGTAAGATATATTGGTTTATTATCTTTGCATCTTCTGTGACCCATTAAGAATTTGAATCTTTATGGATTCAATGAAAACTTTACACTGAAAGAGTATCAAAACAAGATTGACTGTCTAGTCATCATATTTGAAGTTGGATTTCAATGAGTCCTACAGCTTTCATAAATAAAACTCTTGTACTCTCACTGTAGAATTTCCCCCCAAAAAAATTCCATTTAAGTAAACATCTGGTTAAGTAAATATTAATGTCTGTATGTGTTAGTCACTCAGTCGTGTCCGACTCTTTGCGATCCCATGTGCTATAGCCCACCAGGCCCCTCTGTCCATGTAATTCCCTAGGGAAGAATACCAGAGTGGATTGCCATTTTCTCCCCAAATGTATATTAAGAGATTATTTGTCATTTTCAAACACTAGATACATTTCTCTAAAGTAGCACTTTAACTTTTGAAATATGTCTGTGTATTTTATTCTCAAAGTGTCAAATGTGTAAAATTATTGAGTGTAGCTGGTTAGCTAGAAAGAAGTCCCTTTTCAGGCTGCTAAATCACAGAAAACATTGTGAGATAAGCATGTGCTGACTTACTCATCCTGAGAAAGATGAAGATGTGACATCATTTGGTTCAGGATTAGTTTGGTATTAGAGACATGAAAGTTTAATTATTTCCATCAGTATTAGTGTTTATAGCCAGGAAAATCATAAAATAAGCTATATATGGAAGCATATTAAAGGGGCAGGTTTCAGATTTCTAGGGAAGCAGTGAAATTCCCATTTCCTAGTATTGGTAGACTTATGTCTGCTAAAATAGATAGGAATCTACTGTGCCCAGCTAGCATTACCAAAATCTAAGAACCCCATTAGAGACCAATGAACTAGAAAAGCCATTACATAATACACTATGTACTATTTCTCTGTGTATCCCCCTAACATCCATTACAATTTTGTATTCTTGGCTACTTTAGCCAAAAACTTTTAGCTCTGCCAATTTGTAGCCATGCTACATAATGTTCCTACCAGAAAAATAGGGTGGGGGTGGAGAAAATATGGCAGAAATATTTTATTGGAAAATGCTTTAATTAGAAAAACTTTAAACTGTAGTAGAAGAAAGAATTTCTCTTTTAGTAATGGCAGAGTAGCCCTTATTTTAGACTAATTATTTGATACATAATAGCTCAAAAAATGTAACAAAAATTATATGGATGCACCGGAGGAAAGTGGTCAGAAACAGAAGGAAAAATGAAAATTACACGGAGTCAGGTTTATGGTTACATGGTCTGAGTGGGTCTTCCACTCCACCCAAGACCATATGGTTAGCATTCAAACAGAAGTTCACAGTCTTAATGTCTTAAGAAGTGAAAAGATGACTGTCAGAGTATGTGGAGTATAAAGAGAAGTCCCAGAATGGAGAGAACCAGAGAGGACAATCTTCAAAACGTGCCAAAAATCTTAGCCAAATCCCTGGCTAAGTCCTGAAACTAAGCATAGTAAACATAAAAGATGGCATGCCTTCTGGCAAAAGCAGTACCTGGGAGGTGCAGAGGAAAAGAATTCCTCTACTTCTCTCTAAAATGAAGACATATTTTGGAGCTTGAGTCTAGTCATAGAGTTTTTCCTGGACTGCTAGAAGTCAACACTGTTCAGAGAAAGATAACATACTCAAGAGCATCTCTAAAATTTGTCACTTATAGAGGATTGAAAACAATAAAAAAAAAAAAAAACTAGGCATGCAAAAAAAATACAAAACTCATAATCAAGAGAAAAATAAAGAATAAAATCTGACAGTGAGAAGACACATATTGGTATTTGCAGATAAAGACTGTAAAGTAGCTATTATAAATATGTGCAATCACTCAAAAATAAGTTGGTCAAAATGAATAAACAGATGAGAAATAAAAAAATACAGAACTAATAAAAAAAATGGAAATTTTAGACCTTTATAGGTATTAATAGTGTATTAATAGTGTATTTTATAATACACTAGTCTAATTTTTAAAATTCCCTGCATAAGTTTAAAATCATATATAAAATACAAAATTTTATTTATGCAACTTAAGATAGATCAATACATATATAAATTACGGATTCTAAAGAATAGAAAAAAAATACCCAGAACTTCCTTGCTTTGACCGAACTATAAGAACATATGAAGCTGTCTAAATTATACGTAATTTGAGTCCCAAAAGAAGAGGAAAGAAAGGACTGAAAAAAATTACTTGAAGGAATAATATATAAAAAATTCCCAAATTTTGTGAAAGATATTAACTTAAAAAACACAAAGTTCATCGAACACCAAGGAAGAGAAATACAGAGGCAATAATATCTAGGAGCACCCAAGTCAAAGAGAAAAGATGTAGAGGACATCTTGAAAGCCACAAGACAGGTAAAATCACATTACACACATTCAAACAACAATATGAAATATGACTGATGTCTTATCAGAATAAAACAGGAACTGTAAGACAATGGTAAAACATATTCACAAATATTAAATGGGACAAACATCTATTAACCCAAAACTCTAGATCTTGAAAATATACCCTAGATCATGTTGTCAGGGCACAATCAAGATGATGGAATAGAAAATGCTGAGCTCATCTCCTCCCACAGACACCCAAACTGCAAGTACATATAGAACCACTCTCTCTGACAATGACCTAAAGACTAGCAGAACAGCTCTACTACAGTTAAGGATATAGGGACTAGAGATTCAAGCATAAGAACTGAAATCATGAAACTCCTAGAAGAAAACAAAGGCTGTATGCTCTTTGACAGCAATCTTAATAAAGTTTTTTGAACATATCTCCATGGCAGTCCACTCCAATATTCTTGCCTGGAGAATCCCATGGACAGAAGAGCCTGGCAGCCTACAGTCCATGGAGTTGGAGAGCTGTGCATGGCTGAAGCGATTTAGCACACTCTTTCAGGCAAGAACAACAAAAGCAAAATCAATCAAATTAGACCACATGAATTTAAAAAGCTGTTGTGTAGCAATGCAAATCATTAGCAAAATGAAAAGGCAACCCACCTAATGGAATGATACTTGCAAAACTTAATATACAGAATGGATATTAATTAATGAGTTAATTAATATCAATTAATAATAGGTTAATATAGAAAGTACCAAATAAAACAAACTTGATATTTTGAAATAAGTTGGTAATTAAACATAGTATGTCTCTCTCCTCTCTCTCTCTCTCCCTCCATAAAATACTAGCTATAAGTTTACAGAACTTCTGTAACCCTGTTGCATGGTTAACTCATCCATCTGTACAGAGAATTGTTTGGAAAATTTAAGAAAAATATGTTAAACTACATAGCATGGTGCATGGAATATCTCATTATTCAAACAGAGGGTTGCTATTGCTGTTAATGCCTTTTCATCATCTTAATTATCAATAACAGCAACAGCAGCCTCTATATACAAGAAAACATACCCAAATAGTCAACTATAGAAACACAAGTATCTTTATTCATTGACATTTATTAAGGGCCTGCTACAAACCAGACTTATCTTGTCTGAAAAACGTTTCAGAGGCAAGAATGGTTGGGTCAAATAATATTCAGTTCAATTCAGTCATGTCCAACTCTTTGCGACCCCATGGGTTGCAGCACGCCAGGCTTCCCTGTCCATCACCAACTCCCGGGGCTTGCTCAAACTCATTTCCAGTCGGCGATGCCATCCAATCATTTCGTTTTCTGTCATCCCCTTCTCCTGCCTTCAATCTTTCTCAGCATCAGGGTCTTTTCCAGTGAATCAGTTCTTTGCATCAGGTGGCCAAAGTACTGGCATTACAGCTTCAGCATCAGTCCTTCCAATGAACACCTAGGACTGATCTCCTTTAGGATGGACTGGTTTGATCTCCTTGCAGTCTAGGACTCTCAAGAGACTTCTCCAACACCACAGTTCAAAAGCATCAATTCTTTGGCACTTAGCTTTCTTTATAGTCCAATTCTCACATCCATACATGACTACCAGAAAAACCATAGCTATGAATAAATGGACCTTTGTTGGCAAAGAAATGTCTCTACTTTTTAATATGCTTTCTAGGTTGGTCATAGGCAAATAATACAGTCAGTTATAATTGACTAATAAAAGACAACAAGAACCCAGACAGAGCAGGTCTCAGAACTAGAGAAGCTGAATTTCTCACAATTTTATAAAACAAATACAAGTATCATACCATTTAGCATTTGGAGTTTACTATTTTCATATAATATAATCAGATCTATACAGAGGATTTGCCATTCTCAATGAGTAAGCAGACTACCCTTCCCTTCAAATTCTGGTGCCAGCCTGCAATTAATTCTTTTTTTTTTTTTATGTGCAATATTTTATTTTATTTTTTTTTCATATATGATATTATACATGTTTCAATGCCACTCTCCCAAATCATCCCACCCTCTCCGTTTCCCACAGAGTCCAAAAGACTGTTCTATACATCAGTGTCTCTTTTGCTGTCTCGTATACAGGGTTATCGTTACCATCTTTCTAAATTCCATATATATGCGTTAGTATACTGTATTGGTGTTTTTCTTTCTGGCTTACTTCACTCTGTATAATAGGCTCCAGTTTCATCCACCTCATTAGAACTGATTCAAATGTATTCTTTTTTATGGCTGAGTAATACTCCATTGTGTATATATACCACCGCTTTCTTATCCATTCATCTGCTGATGGACATCTAGGTTGCTTCCACGTCCTGGCTATTATAAACAATGTTGTGATGAACATTGGGGTACACGTGTCTCTTTCAATTCTGGTTTCCTCAGTGTGTGTGCCCAGCAGTGGGATTGCTGGATCATAAGGCAGTTCTATTACCAGTTTTTTAAGGAATCTCCACACTGTTCTCCATAGTGGCTGTACTAGTTTGCATTCCCACCAACAGTGTAAGAGGGTTCCCTTTTCTCCACATCCTCTCCAGCATTTATTACTTGTAGACTTTTGGATCGCAGCCATTCTGACTGGCGTGAAATGGTACCTCATAGTGGTTTTGATTTGCATTTCTCTGATAATGAGTGATGTTGAGCATCTTTTCATGTGTTTGTTAACCATCTGTATGTCTTCTTTGGAGAAATGTCTATTTAGTTCTTTGGCCCATTTTTTGATTGTGTCATTTATTTTTCTGGAATTGAGCTGTAAGAGTTGCTAATTAATTCTTTATTCAACACAAAAATCACCCAAATATGTTTTCTGAACATTCAAGTAATGTTTAGAATAAATAGGCTTGAGGAAAAAGATAGGAGTTACTTAAATTCTTGTAAATTCCAAGAAATCTTTACATGGATAGACTTTATCATTTTATTTAATCATTGTAACATGGTAGAAATGAATATTCTTATTTTACAGATTAAAAAAAATATCAGAAATCAGAGAGTTTCAGAATTTTGACCAAGGACACACAGCTAGCAGGCAAAGGAATGAGAAGGAAACTACAGTCTGTGTGACTCGTATTCTGGTTTCCACTCTAGCACCACTGCCTTCATACCTCAGAAGAGATGTTATGATTTTGATCCATTAAGCAGAATTATTGAGTCATGTAGGTGGTTGAGTATAAACCTTTGAGCAAAGTTCATTTAATGCATCATAATTAGCAACAGAGATTAGCTAATCAAAGCACTAATGATAATCTAATTGGTGTAGTGTTCTAGTGCTTACAAAGCACTTTCATGTAATTGTATAATTTGATTTGTAAAATGATGATGTTTGACAGAGATTTCCCCCCGCCCCCCACCTAACTTTACAGGTGAAAAATTTAATGCTCAAAGAAATTTATTGATGTCCCCCAAATCATTAAATCCCTAAATAAGTAAAGTTGGGAAATGAATTCTAATGCTATATCTTATGTTCTCCAAATACAACATATGCCACTATCCAACTGGGCAAGACGATCAAGAACAGAGTGCTCCAGAGTCCTTCTCTGATTCAGAAATGGCGTGTGATGCACCCTTTAGTGAATAATTACCCTTTCACCTATAATCTTAGATCCTAGTGATGATTCTGGGCTCTTCCCCATAGAAAACAGTTTGAAAGTCTATTGCATTGCCCTGCAAATACGGATTTGGGCTTGACTTTTTTTTTCTTTTTTTTCATGCCATATACAACCCAGGAATACTTTTGTGATAATAAAGAAAACACCAAAAGCATTTTCTGCTATCATTTCCTATCCGTGGTTCCTAGAACAGGCCATAAAGGAAACTTTTCTGTTTTGGTTTTACAAAAAAGCTGTGATTTTAGCTTACTGAGCAACTGTACTCTCTCTATTTTCCATACTTTATAGTAGGCTTCTGATGCTCATCAACAAAACACATGTAGAACATGAAAAAAACTAAGCATTTTCTCTCCTAGTTTGGTTTTCAAGATGTATTTTTAATAATTAGCATAATATTAGAGTAATGGGAAATGTTAGGAGAGTATGCAATAGTTATATCAAATAATAAATAATATTGGTGAATAACAAGTGAAGTTTAAAATCACTGCAGATGGTGACTGCAGCCATGAAATTAAAAGACACTTACTCCTTGGAAGAAAACTTATGACCAACCTAAATAGCATATTCAAAAGCAGAGACATTACTTTGCCAACAAAGGTCCGTTTAGTCAAAGATATGGTTTTTCCAGTAGTCATGTATGGATGTGAGTTGGACTATAAAGAAAGCTGAACACTGAAGAATTGATGCTTTTGAACTGTGGTGTTGGAGAAGACTCTTGAGAGTCCCTTGGACTGCAAGGAGATCCAACCAGTCCATTCTGAAGGAGATCAGCCCTGGGATTTCTTTGGAAGGAATGATGCTAAAGCTGAAACTCCAATACTTTGGCCACCTGATGCGAAGAACTAACTCATTGGAAAAGACCCTGATGCTGGGTAAGATTGAAGGTGGGAGGAGAAGGGGATGACAGAGGATGAGATGGTTGGATGGCATCACGGACTCAATGGACATGAGTTTGAGTGAACTCTTGGAGTTGGTAATGGACAGGGAGGCCTGGCATGCTGCAGTCCATGGGGTCACAAAGAGTCAGACACGACTGAGCGACTGAATTGAATTGAACTGAACTGAAGTTTATATCTACTTATCTTTTTTATTTGTCAAAACAAAATCTCCAATTGGTGAATTTGAATTTTAGTAGCATAGTTCTCCTAGTTGAGAGAAAATAAAGACTTATTAGCCTTGTTTCTCCAAAAAAAAAGGAAAGAAGAACTTTGATGTATATTCTGGAATTTTATTTAAACTTAAACTTCATTTAGAATAGAAATGGTCTACTACATTTTTGTTTCAAAGTCCATTCAGAAAATGATATGGCCTAGTACTCGACTTTCTTGAGAGCAGCAAATGCCAGACGAGTAAATAGAGTAGTTTCAGATTTGGGTTTTACAGTCTGGTCTATTTAACAAATTGGGGGAACTTATATGAAATCATAAATGCTCTAAACCCTCAGTTGCTTCTTCACAAGTGGAGAAAATCTCACCCTCCGTTTATCACTGTTGTGAAGATTAGTTACCATAAATGATAGATTCCATGATTTTTTAGACCAGTTATATTTATTCAACACATTCTCTCATGATGCATGATAGTTTAAGAATAATTATTTCTTTTGCAACACACATAACAAAGGATTAGTATTAGAATATGTAAAGAATTCCTGCAGATAAATTTTTATATTTTATATATTTTTAAAAACTAGAAATAATTTTTTTTTAATTTACAAAGCAAATGCATAGGCATTAACAGAAAAGTACATATAGCCCCTCACTGGTAATCAACAAAATGCAAAGTAAAATCATAAGGAAGGAGATTTTGTTTAGAGGTTGGTTAACTCAACACATGCATGAATTAACACTTGTATAGTACAAATAAAGATACAATGTCAGCCAAAGGCATATACTCCTAAAGGCAAAGAGGACAGATAAAGAAAGAGAGCAAATAGTTTGCTACTAATAGAGAGAGGGATTAAGATGGCACATTGAATTCTAAGATCTTCTCCCCAGGCTTTCCCTAACAGCCAGCAGCTCTCAGGACACTGAGAGGACACTGGCAAAAAAGGTTTCATCTGCCAAGTTGGAGACTATAAATATCTTCTCAGAGGAAACTAGCTAGATCAAGTGAAAATTCTGAAACTACTAGTGTCTAAGTTCATCCAGTGAAATGGATGAGCCAGATCACCCCACTGCATGGTTCATGTTAAACAAGCCCCTTTCAGAGCTTCCCATCAGCTTCTCACTGCCCAAAAAGTCAGCAATCACCAGACTTGTGGACTATTTCTAACATGAGTAACATAAGCCAAAACAAGTAAAACAAATAGATATAGAGCGTAAAATGAAAAAAAGCACCTTGGAAGAAATAAGCTGTAGAAAAGGAGGAAAAATAAAACCAACTATTAATGTCTTCAGGGAGAGAGACTCACTGGCTCATAGGATGGTGCTCTCCTCTAAAGTGGAGAAGGGCAAATAGAGGGACATCACAGAAGCTGATAAAGTTCAGCTTCCAAAGATAGAGGTCAAAACCATCATGGGTTATAGATTGTCCTTGCAGCCACGCTAACTGGCCAACAGAATAGCAATAATTGCTTGAGACAGAAGATAAATGAAGGGCACTTTTTAAGTTTTGTTCAAGCTGAGAGAGACACACACTCATACATACACAAACACAATTCTCTAGAGTCTGTGAACTTAAGTGCAAAGAAAATAAAAAGTGAAGTGAGAGCACAAAACAATGACTAGTGAATGTGCTATATACATTTTTTAAACGCTTATGGTTAAGAGGAGTGACAACTTTGAGGTTAGAAAGATCTGTAATCAAATCCATACTATGTCACTTTACATCTGGGTGAGATTGGGCAAACTAAATTTTCCAAGACATAGTTTCTTCATTCATGAAATGGAATAATAAAATGCATTCTATGGGATCACTGTGAATATTCAAGATAATACATACCAAAAGTTCATGGCAAACTGGTTAGTATAAGGTAGAAATTAAACCAAAATCAATTATTATTATTATGGTAAAATATATAAAGTTCTCATTACACACTGATGGTTCACCCCCTCTCAAATATTTTCCTCACTTTGTTAATTAAATAGCCTAGTTATCTATTTGTTTCTACTGACCAATCAATATATATATGTCTCTCAGTTGTGTCTGACTCTTGTGACCCCATGGACTATACAGTCCATGGAATTCTCCAGGCCAGAATACTGGAGTGGGTAGCCTTTCCCTTCTCCAGGCAATCTTTGCAACCTAGGGATCAAACCCAGGTCTCCCACATTGCAGGTGGAATCTTTACCAGCTAAGCCACAATGAAAGCCCAAGAATACTGGAGTGGGTAGCCTATCCTTTCTCCAGTGGATCTTCCCAACCCAGGAATTGAACCAGGGTCTCCTGCATTGCAGTTGGATTCTTTACCAACTGAGCTTTCAGGAAAGTCTATATATGAAAGTGAAGTGAAAGTGTTAGTCGCTCAGTAATGTCTGACTCTACAACCCCATGGACTATATCCCACCAGGTTCCTCTGTCCATGGAATTCTCCAGGCAAGAATACTGGAGTGGGTTGGCATTCCCTTCTCCAGGGGATCTTTCTGACCCAGGGATCGAACCCAGGTCTCCTGCACTGCAGGTGGATTCTTTATCACTGAGCTACCAGGAAAGCCCCTCAGTGATAAAGAATATATATATATATATAAAGAATATACCCTCACACATATTTATGGAATAGCTCCAAACATACATATGTGTGTGTGTATATACACACACACATATATATTTATGGACTTTCCTGGTGACTCAGTGATAAAGAATCCACCTGCAATGCAAGAGACCTGGGTTCCATCCCTGTGTCAGGAAGATCCACCGGAGAAGAGAATGCCAACCCACTCCAGTATTCTTGCCTGGAGAGTTCCTCTCCATCTGTATGTGTATGTGTTTGTACTGATAGATTGATCGATCGATAAATAGATATACTAGTCTACATCTACCCCATCTTATTGTGGAAGTCAATCTTCTGTTCCCCAGAAAGAAAATAAACAGGGAAACAGCTCCCCATAGACAGTTCTGGCTTTATAATTTTAGATTCTAATTCTAAATGTGATTATCTTACAAACACATTAAAGGCTTGCTTTGGTTTTGGTTTTCTAGCTAATATTTGCTAAATGATCCTCAACATTGTACTCCTATTTTAGGATGTTTAAGATGTTCGATGGATGATTTGACAACCTAATAATTGATTGCGTGGAAAAGAAGGATATCAAAACGAAGAGGAAGAGGACCTGAAATATACAAATAAAAATATTCCAAGAGCAAAGATTACCCTGCTGTTCCAGATAAAAAAATATGTCTTGAAAACATCCACTTTTGCTTGAAATTGTCAGGGAAAATGTGCCTATATTTTTATATCTCTCTAATGGACCCAGAATACACTTGGAAATCTGAATGGTTTTGGTTTCTGGTAGGAGTTATATCTTTTACCCTTTATTTAGCAGCCAGATACCTGAAGCTGGTAGCAAAACCATAAACAACAAAGCTAAATGAAAAGGCATTTGGGTGATAATTTAATTCACATTTAATTGTGCCTGAAATAGTTAGGCCTGGTGAGAATCAGTTTATCAAATAGTAAAATTTGGATCCATTCTGTCTTATCCCAGGGGCTCCAGACAAGCTCACACGTGAACTGGATCAGGAGATTAGCAAAGCCCCCCCTTTAAACATTAGATGTCAAGATTTTTATTATTATTATTATTTTTTGAGTAGAAACCTTTTGAGGTACTGAATTCCTTTCGATCTTTGTAAACGAGAACCCTATATGCAGCCAAATAGCATTAACTTCTCTGTCAAGGCTACTATAAGAAATGATAATATAAATAGCAACAGTAAACATTTCTTGAGCATGAACACTGCACAAGGAATAGGGTGAAAGCTTCACATTGACTAAGTACATCTAAGGCTCACAGCCCTGTGAACAGAGTATTTATTAAGCTCTTTACAATAAAGATAGGAAAAGTGAGACCCAGAGAAATGAAGTGACTTGCCCAGGTGTACAAAGGCAGTGTGACTTAAGTACACTGTGAGTTCATCAAAATCCATTTTCTTTCATTATAGCCTACATTTCGGAGAAGGCAATGGCACCCCACTCCAGTACTCTTGCCTGGAAAATCCCATGGATGGAGGAGCCTGGTAGGCTGCAGTCCATGGGGTCGCTAGAGTCGGACACAACTGAGCTACTTCACTTTCACTTTTCACTTTCATGAATTGGAGAAGGAAATGGCAACCCACTCCAGTGTTCTTGCCTGGAGAATCCCAGGGACCGGGGAGCCTGGTGGGCTGCAATCCATGGGCTCGCTAAGAGTCGGGCACTACTGAGCGACTTCACTTTCACTTTCATGCATTGGAGAAGGAAATGGCAACCCACTCCAGTGTTCTTGCCTGGAGAATCCCGGGGACAGCAGAGCCTCGTGGGCTGCCGTCTATGGGGTCGCACAGAGTCGGACAGGACTGAAGCAACTTAGCAGCAGCAGCTATAACATTTATGTAAATGCTAGCTGCCTTCAGGGGCATAAACTGATTGCCGAACTTGGATTTTGTGAATTTTAGAGAAGAAGATATTAACCATTATGCTGTAGCACTTCTAAGCCTGATAAGTAAATCCCCCTCACTAGAATTCTGAACACTTGTCCCATTACATCTTACTTGACAACTGTCTGCTTACTATATTAACTGGGGAAATCAAGCAGTATATATCACCTTGAGCATATATCTAGTAAAAACTACATGTATATATATATGTGTGCTCAGTCGTGTTTGACTCTTTGTGACCCCATGAACTGTAACCCACCAGGCTCCTCTGTCCATGGGATTTTCCTGGCAAGAATACTGGAGTGGGTTGCCATCCCCTTCTCCAGGGGATCTTCCCAACTCAGGAATCAAACCTGAGTCTCCCGTGTCTCCTGCATTGCAGTCAGATTCTTTACCACTGAGCCACAGGGGATGCCCATATCTATCTTCTATTTAAAAAATGATATGTAATATTTTCAAAGCAAGGGAATAGGGAAGTTCTCTTTGTGGAGCCCTGGTTTTGAGCCCTGAGTACTTTGAGATTAATGACTCAAACAATCTGACAAATCTGATCAAGTTTACGCATACTTATGTCCCCCAAATGCATATAAATATAATATTTTGCATAAAATCCCAGGGTCCATAGAAATGGATTTAGGGCTCCTGACACATGTGATTTCATATAATTCATGCAGAAGGTTTGCCTGGTAGCAGTTTTATTATCCTCATTTTACAGATGACAAAACATAAGATACAAGTGGTAAGTGACTTGCCTAAGCTCAGATGTTTGGTAGATGGCAGAATCAGGATTTAAGTTTAAGACAATTTTACTCCACGGTTCATATCCTTTCGACTGCTTTATGATTGCTCAGTCCCTGTGGTGTAGTGAAACGCCACCCAGTTTCTCACAACTACCTTAATATCACTGTTTTAAACATAAAATTTAGCAAGATATGCCAGCCTTTACAATTCCAAATATTTATTATTCATGCAATTGTGCAGTGTGTATGTGAAAGAGAGACTAATACGAAATACTATGAGAAATGAAAGAGATACACAGAAAGACTGAGAAAGATACTATCTTCATAAATTATTATGTTAAGGCATTATCTCTAAGTGACATTTATCTTCATCTACAAATCTTATAGAAATCTACTGGTAAAACTCACGTAAAGTAGCCTCATGTGCTAATTCACAAAGTTCAACTACCCTCCAGCCATAGGAGCAACCTGAGTTACAGAAAGGCACCCAGCTCTCTTTGGTGTTTCCTATCCCAAATTATGTTTTTCCTCTTTGCCTTGATAGATCTCATCCATCTTATTTAACACATACTCCAGCCAATAACCAGCCTTTTCCCCTAAACAAAACAGAATAAACAAACTAACCAAAGAACCCACCATTTTCATGCTTGGATGGGAATAAGCACATGTAAAGGAATGGCATTATCATAGTCCCCCCTCCCTTATCCGTGGTTTCAATTTCCATGGTTTCAGTTATCAATACCTATAGTCAACCATGGCCCAATAATATTAAGTGGAAAATTTTAGAAATAATTAATGCCTTTTAAATCATGTGCTGCCATTCTGAGTAACATGATGAAATTTCATACCTTCCAAGTCCATGGAAAGTGATTCATCTCTTTGTCCAGAATGTCCACCCTGTGTATGTTGCCTGCTTATTAGCATAGGGATAAATATAGTATGCTTAGAATGTGGGCTTCAGGTGGTGCTAGTGGGAAAGAACCCACCAGCCAACGCTGGATACATAAGAGACTTGAGTTCGATTATTGGGTCTGAAAGATCCTCCAGAGGAGGGCATGGCAACCCACTCCAGTATCATTGCCTGGAGAATCCCATGGACAGAGGAACCTGGCAGGCTACAGTCCATAGGGTGGCCAAGAGGTGGCCATGACTGAAGCTTCTTAGCACATAAACATAGTGTGTACACAGAAATACCTCATTTTATTGCACTTCTCTTTGTTGCATCTCAAAGATCCTGTATTTTCTACAATTTGAAGGTTTCTGGCAAGCTTGCATTGTGGCAAGTCAAAATATTCAGAATATAGCTAGCATTTTTACCAATTACGTATTTTCAAATTACTATATATCCATTATTCTTTAGACATAATGCTATTACACACTTAACAGACCATAGTATGAGGACGGCATGCCAACCCACTCCAGTATTCTTGCCTGGAGAATCCAATGGACAGAGGAACCTGGTGGGCTATGGTCCATATGGTCACAAAGAATCAGACATGACTGAAGTGACCTAGCACAGCACAGCACAGACCACAGTATAGGTAAACACTCACTGGGAAAACAAAACATTCATGTGATTCCCTTCATTGTGATATTCACTTTACCGTGATGGTCTGGAAATTAAAGCATAATCTTTGCAGTCTGCCTATAAGAAATTCAATACTGCCCATGGCTTCAGTCATTCACTGGGGGTCTTGGGACATATTCCTCTGGATAAGGGGTTCTACTATATTGTCTGCATGTCCAGGATGTGAGAGATAATTGCACATCCCTTAATAGCAATTATTTATCTGGGGATTGTTAGGCTTATTATCCCTTCCTCCCAATAGACTAATTCTCCAGGAAGACAGTAACTATCCTCTTTTATTCTTACTGCATCCCCCAAACTAGCTCAGTTCCTAAGACAGAGTAGGTTCGTCATATTTGCTAAAGGACTAAAATGTGACAGCTTTTATTCAATCCAATTCACGGATTTGGAGACATGTCAAATGATAATAGATGGAGCAAGTTCTCTAGTTTACATCATTCCTGAATGGTTTCAGCACACCTCACACAACTGTGTTTCTAGGAATCTGACTCATGAAATGAGTTTGGTGGGTCTCAGGCTGATGAGAAACACTGCAACAGCCTAGGTGGAAAAGACCACAGAAGCTTTCTAAATTGCTTTTTTTCCTCCTCAGGAGTAACTGGGCTGGGGACTCACAGGAGGGCAGATGCTGTCGCTCTGCCACACCCTGGAGGTGTCTGTCTCAGTTCCATACTGAGAACATCTGCTTCTCTCCACTCCTCATCACAGCACTCCCTCCCCAGCTGGGAGACCAGCACCAAAGGCTCCAGCCACCACAGAGCAGGGCTGTACTTTCAGTTAATTCAGAGAGATGTCACGGAGAGTTGAAAGACAACTGATTACTTGGAACTCAGTGGTATACACACCCTAGGGCAAGTACCAGTGGCAAGCTGTTGCTAGACTAGCAGTGGCCCTTTATTTCCACATCTGAAATTTTTTTTAAAGATTGAGATAGCCTGAGTCATTGCATCTGTCTTAATGCAAGCCTGTATCATAGATACCCAGTAGAAAGTGCCCAGTCTTTGATTTGGGAAAACCTGGCTTTGAATCAGCTCTTCTCCATGTATTGACATTCTTTCCTAAGATTCTCTAATATTTCATATCTCAGAGGCACTTCACTTTCTTATAAAATGGCAATAAGTAGATCTGCATCATGGGCTGCTATGATGATTCACCTTTTCCTTCTCGCCTATCTCATTACTCCGCTAGAGATACTATTATTCTTGTACACACATCTCAGTATGCCCACAGACTATCTCCATCAGAATCACTCACTGCCCTGGTGATTCTGATGCATGCTCAAAATTGTTAGAAACTGTTTCATTGAATGAAAATACAGATTGCATTGGCTTGGTCATAGACAAAGGTTATTTCCTAATTTTGGAGTTAAGTTCCTTAAAACATCATGTAGAGCAATCTGTGATCAAGAAATTTAGAACCTTATATATATTAAGACCTTATATATAATATATAACATAACATTACATATATAACATTATATATATACACACATATATTACACATGTATATATAACATGTTACATATACATATATAACATATATATAACATGTTGTATATACATATATACACTATATAGCATGTGTTATATAGCATATATATACACATAAACACATATATACATATATGTATTTATTATATATGTACATATATGTGTGTGTATAAAAGCATGGCAAAATAAATGTTTGAGTAAAGCATCCCACAGAAAAGCCTTTGCAGGTTTTTGATATGATTGTAAAGTCATTTAATATGGATAGCCACACACTGCTGCTGCTGCGTCACTTTAGTCGTGTCCGACTCTGTGCGACCCCGTAGAGCGCAGCCCACCAGGCCCCCCGTCCCTGGGATTCTCCAGGCAAGAACACTAACTGCAACATTAACAACAAATTGTACACCTCTGATGCTTCAAAAAATTTGATATCCATTTGCCATTGTTTTATATACACTTAAGGATATCCCATATATATATATATATATAAACATAAGTAAGTCCATCCAGCTTTGTAGGAAATCAGAGAGTATGATGTGATGCCTCTTTGCAAGATTTAATATAATTATTATTTTAAAACAAGGTTGGAGACTAGGGGCATTTAATTAATGTTAACTAACGATAATATACACTCAGTCTAGCATTCGCATAGTTGTAGAAAGGATGAAGAATTTATAGTTTCACTTCATGTATGCCTGGCACCTTCCAGCTGGGAGATATCACCATCCCAACATAAAGCCAATTCCAAGATCTATACGTACAGGATTAGTCGACAAGCAGTGTGTTGCTAACCAGGTGGCACTAGTGGTAAAGAACCCGCCTGGCAATGCAGGAGACATAGGACATGCGGGTTCGATCCCTGGGTCGGGAAGATTCCCCGAAGGAGGATCTGACAACTCACTCCAGTATTCTCGCCTGGAAAATCCCAAGGACAAATAATCAGACATGACTGAAGCGACTTAGTACATGCTTAGCACGCATGCATGTAGAACACAACATGTTGCTAACCAACATATTAATAGTGGGTCAGCAGGACCGGAAAAATCAGTCTAGGGATTCAAGTTTGATCTAGGAAAAGGAAGCAATGATGGAGGAGGAAGAAAATGGAGAAAAAGCAGCAGCAACTTCTTATTTACTGACTTCTTAGCCCCTTAATTACATTAAAGAATAGAGTAGCGATACTATTAGCAATTTCTCTTTATAGGAGAGAAACTGGATCTTAAGTTGCATCATGTATTAGCTAGATTAAGAAGGAGAGTAATTATTAAAATCCAGCTCTTTTTGTTTTTGCTTTCGGTTAAAAGTTAAACTCCCATCTTATTGTAGTAAGCCATAACACTTCTCAGTTTTAATAGATGCAGAGAAAAAAGCCCCTTTCAAAGAATAAGGCAAATACACTGACAAAACAAAACAAGATATTAAAGTGCAAGTTTTTCAGGTTAAAGAACTAAGAACGACTCTATAGATTTACTCAAAGGGAAAACGGCTTGCTATATGTGGAATTTTAAGGCTCCCCTTACACAGCTGCACGATAACAAAAGATGAGAAACTAGAGTTATTTAAGGGAGCATTGGTGCTTTAACAAAAATTACTGTAAACTGTAGTTTTGAAATAATGTTAGATGTTGAACAAATATGAGTGGGAACACAAATAAAGAATGTTAATTTGCAGACATCATACCTTCTGTACTTCATCAACTCAGATGGAACATTTATTTTACATTGTAGTATCTCTGAAATCAAAATGAGTAATACATCAGATGGCTCCATACAGTCACTCTCAACAGAGTGAAAACTGTCTGATTCCAATGTTAAGATTTTCTTTTTCCCCTCTCTACCTATAGTTTCTATAAGCAATACATGAGCTTTCTTGGTTGTAATGCCTGGGAGCATAATTGAATAATGGCAACCCCATGTATATTTCAATAATCAAAGCAAAAATAACAAACCATTTGAGAAAAGGATGTGAATCTGACTTGTCTGGTCCTTTGGCATTTTTTTGTAAGGTCAAGAAAGTGTTAGCATTAAAACTCTGAGACAGTTGTCACAGAAAATGTGGGAGTAAGAAGCTTAAAGGCTTGCTCTCTTGAGTGAAGCGACTATTATGTTGACAAACACTGATAGAATCTATGTTTTTGGAAACTCTGGAATCTAAGGAAATAAAGTTACAGCGACCAGGGATGTGTTTAATGAAGCAAGAGGTTGTCAAATTTTGGTTAAAAAGTGCTGTGGTTATTTTGCTTACTTGATTCTTATCCCCTATTCCCTAACTCGACAGTGGTCATTGGAATGGTAGATTGAACTCCTGAGGCAGTTGGCTGGTGCCACAAGGTGAAATACGAACCTTGTTATCAAACTCGTGGCTGTGCATTCTGACTTGTCGGGTGGCTACCTAAGGGCCCAGCAGAGAGGCTTGCCTTAGCTTTGCCTCCTTGGGGAGGAGAGATATTTCAACACAAATTTATATCAAAGCGTTTAAAGACATATATCACTTATAACTTCCTGGGGCAAAGGACAGCATATGGGTGCATAGGAAGGGAGGCAAGAAGAAAATAGACTGAAAAGCCTGGGAAGGAGAAGGCTGAGGATGAAAATACTTGAGAGAAAGGGGCTTTAATGGGATACTGAGTGTAACAGGATGCTCAGGGCCAGGCATGTGCTCAGAAAAGAGGTATGAGGACCCTATGCTTGATCCCTGATTGATGTTTGATGTCTGTGCAAGCAAGAGGTAGATATTAAGTCAGAATCATAGGTCTTGGCATTTTACAAGGGTCCAAGCATTTACAAGGGTCCAAGGCATTTACAAGGGTCCAAGCTCAGAGCTAATCTGCAAAGATTAAGAGAGCATTTTTTTCCCCTTGACTCCAAGTTTAAGGAAATCTTTGTCAGATCACTAGCTGACTATTGAAAGAACAGAGACTTTGGTGACACACACACACACAAACACACAAACTGTTAGAGCTAATAAATCAATTCTGCAATTTTTCAGGGTACAAAATCATTATGTAAAACTAGCGGTACTTCTATACTGAAAAGGAAATTAAGAAAATAACTCCATTTAAAAAACACTGCAAAATATAAAATGCTGAGGAATAAATTTAACCTAGAAAGTGAAAGTCATGTATACTAAAACCTATAAAACATTGCTAAAAGAAATGAAAGGAGATACAATTCAACAACAACAACAACAACAACAAAACCCACATGTTTATCAGTTGAAAGACTTACTGTTGTTAAAATAGCAATACTACCTAAAATGAGCAAAATATTCAATATAATCTCTGTCACAAGTCCAGTGCCTCACCTTTGTTTTTTTTTTTTTTCTGGAAATATTAAAGCCCACCCTCAAGTCCATATGGAATTATAAGGGAGTACCAGATAGCAAAAACAATATTGAAAAAGAAGACCAAATTGGAATATTCATATTTCTTAATTTCAGAACTTACTACAAAACTATGATAGTCAATCAATATGTGTTGTATTAGCATAAGGATTGGAGAAGGCAATGGCACCCCCCTCCAGTACTCTTGCCTGGAAAATCCCATGGATGGAGGAGCCTGGTAGGCTGCAGTCCATGGGGTCGCTAAGAGTCAGACATGACTGAGCAACTTCACTTTCACTTTTCGCTTTCATGCATTGGAGAAGGAAATGGCAACCCACTCCAGTGTTCTTGCCTGGAGAATCCCAGGGACAGGGGAGCCTGGTGGGAGGCCATCTCTGGGGTTGCACAGAGTCGGACACGACTGAAGCGACTTAGCAGCAGCAGCAGCAGCAGCAGCATAAAGGTGGATACATAAACCAATGTAAAAGAATTGAGAGTCCAGACACAAACTAATATATTTATGGAAAACTGATTTCTACAAAGATGCCAAGACCATTTAATGGGAAAAGAATAGTATTTTCAACAAGTGGTGCTGGAGTAATTTGATATTCATACCCAAAAGGATAAACTTGGACCTCTACCTCACTTTATATACAAAAATTAACTCAAAATGGATCAATAACCATATTTATAAAACCATAAATTCTTAGACGAAAACATAGTGGTGAATCTTAGATTTTGGCAATGAATTCATCTTAGATATGACACCAAAAGAATGAGCAATAAAATAAAAAAAAAAACAGATAAATTGTACTTCATTAAACTAAAAATATTTGAGCATCAAAGAAACTTATGTAGAATTTGAAAAGGCAATCTACATAATGGGAGAAATAGTTGCAAATGTGTATCTCGTAAGAATGTGTGATCCAGAATATATAAACAGAGCAACTCAATAACAAAAAAGCAAACAACAGAATTTTACAACAGGCATAAGACATGAATAGAGATTACTCAAAAGAAGATATAAAAATGCTCAATGAGTAAGTGAAAAGATGTTTGATAACATCAGTCACTAGGGAAGTGCAAATCAAAACCACAAAGAGATATCACTTCACAGTCACTAGGATGGCTTTAATTGAAAAGAGAAAAACAACAATTATTGGCAAGGATGTGAAAAATTTGAACACTTGTACATTGCCAGTGCAATCTAAAGTGGTACAGTCACAGATGAAAACAGTTCCATAGTTCTTCCAAAAATTAAACATAAAATTACCATATAAACCAGAAATTCCATTCCTAAGTAAAAGAACTAAAATTAAATATCCAAATAGATACTTCTACACATATGTTTATAGCAGCACTATTCATGATAAGAGAACTAGCCAAAGGCAAAAATGACCCAAATATCCATCAATCAATGAATAATTATGATATGCTCATTAAATGGAATATTATTCAGCCATATAAAGGAATGAACTACTAATAATTGCCATGATACACATGAACTTGAAAATATTTTTTTCTAACTGAAAGAAGATAGACACCAAAAGTGATATATTTTATGATTCCTAGTGTATGAAATACCCAGAATAGGTAAATTCATAGAAACAGAAAGCAGATGGAGTTTTGAGGAGTGCCTGCTTAATGGATATGAGTTTTCTTTCAGGTGATAAAAATATTTTAGAACCAGACAGAAGTGGTGGCACAGCACTATGAGTGTTTTAAATGCCACTGATAATATACTTTAAAAAGGTCAATTTTAGGTTATGTGAATTTCACATTGACTTATTAAAATACAAAGTTCATGTCTGCAACTTGGAAGCAAATCTCAGAATCACTAGAAAAGCCCTCTTTCAGAAAGTACATCATCAGCACTTTTGACTGCACAAAAGATTATACCAAATGATAAAAAGGAACATTCAGCTCAGTTCAGTTCAGTCGCTAAGTCATGTTCGACTCTTTGTGACCACATGGTCTGCAGCATGCCAGACTTCCCTGTCCATCACCAACTCCCAGAGTTTACTCAAACTCATGTCCATTGAGTCGGTGATGCCATCCAACCATCTCATCCTGTCATCCCTTCTCCTCCTGCCCCCAATCCCTCCGAGCATCAGGGTCTTTTCCAATGAGGCAACTCTTCGCATGAGGTGGACAAAAGTATTGGAATTTCAGCTTCAGCATCAGTCCTTCCAATGAATATTCAGGACTCATTTCCTTTAGGATGGACTGGTTGGATTTCCTTGCAGTCGAAGCGACTCTCAAGACTCTTTTCCAATATCAAGTTAGGAAGCATCAATTCTTTGGTGCTCAGCTTTCTTTTTAGTCCAACTCTCACATCCATACATGATTACTGGAAAAACCATAGCTTTGACTAGATGGACCTTTGTTGGCAAAGTAATGTTTCTGCTTTTTAATATGCTGTCTATGTTGGTCATAACTTTTCTGCCAAGGAGCAAGCATCTTTTAATTTCATGGCTGCAGTCACAATCTACAGTGATTTTGGAGTCCCCCAAAATACAGTCTGCCACGGTTTCTATTGTTTCCCCATATATTTGCCATGAAGTGATGGGACCAGATGCTATGATCTTAGTTTTCTGAATGTTGAGTTTTAAGCAACTTTTTCACTCTCCTCTTTCACTTTCATCAAGAGGCTCTTTAGTTCATCTTCACTTTCTGCCATAAGGGTGGTGTCATCTGCATATCTGAGGTTATTGATATTTATCCCGATAATCTTGATTCCAACTTGTGCTTCTTCCAGCCCAGCATTTCTCATGATGTACTCTGCATAGAAGTTAAATAAGCAGGGTGACAATACACAGCCTTGATGTACTCCTTTTCCTATTTGGAACCAGTCTGTTGTTCCATGTCCAGCTCTAACTGTTGCTTCCTGAGCTGCATACAGGTTTCTCAAGAGGCAGGTCAGATGGTCTGGTATTCCCATTCCCTTTAAGATTTTTCCACAGTTTATTGTGATCCACACAGTCAAAGGCTTTGGCATAGTCAATAAAGCAGAAAGGGATGCTTTTCTGGAACTCTCTTGCTTTTTTGATGATCCAGGAGATGTTGGCAATTTGATCTCTGGTTCCTCTGCCTTTCCTAAATCCAGCTTGAACATCTGGAAGTTCATGGTTCACATACTGTTGGAGCCTGGCTTGGAGAATTTTGAGCATTACTTTACTAGTGTGTGAGATGAGTGCAATTGTGCGGTAGTTTGAGCATTCTTTGGGATTGGAATGAAAACTGACCTTTTCCAGTCCTGTGGCCACTGCTGAGTTTTCCAAATTTGCTGGCATATTGAGTGCAGCACTTTCATAGCATCATCTTTCAGGACTTGGAATAGCTCAACTGGAATTCCGTCACCTCCACTAGCTTGTTCGTAGTGATGCTTCCTAAGGCCCACTTGACTTCACATTCCAGGGTGTCTGGCTCTAGGTGAGTGATCACACCATTGTGGTTATCTGGATAGTGAAGATCTTTTTTGTATATTCTTCTGTATATTCTTGCTACCTCTTCTTAATATCTTCTGCTTCTGTTAGGTCCATACCATTTCTGTCCTTTCTTGTGCCCATCTTTGCATGAGATGTTCCTTTGGCATCTCTAATTTTTTTGAAGGGATTTCTAGTCTTTCCCATTCTATTGTTTTTCTCTATTTATTTGCACTGGTCAGTGAGGAAGGCTTTATTTTCTCTCCTTGCTATTCTTTGGAATTCTGTATTCAAATGGGTATATTTTTCCTTTTCTCCTTTGCTTTTCACTTCTCTTTTCAAAGCTATTTTTAAGGCCTCCTCAGAAAGCCAGTATGCTTTTTTTGCATTTCTTTTTTTGGGGAATGGTCTTGATCCCTGTCTCTCATACAGTGTCATGAACCTTCATCCATAGTTCATCAGGCACTCTGTCTATCAGATCTAATCCCTTGAATCTATTTCTATCTCCACTGTATAATTGTAAGGGATTTGATTTAGGTCATTCCTGAATGGTGTAGTGGTTTTCCCCACTTTATTCAATTTAAGTCTGAATTTGGCAATAGAGAGTTCACTTGACTTTTTTAAGTAGGAAGTCAAATGAACATTAACAACTCTAAATAAACTCAAAAAATCTTCAAAGAGACTGCCTCTGAATATTTGAAAACTTTCATTGTTGTTGTTCAGTCACCAAGTCTGTGTCCAACTCTTTGTGACCCCATGGACTGCAGCATGCAACGTTTATACATACCTTAAGTCTAGTACATTTCATACCTCGTCATCCCCCAACAAATGCACACAAAAAGAGGATAAATATAAAAACAAAACTGTCAAAATTCTTCGGGAGATTTCTATAGTAAGTTACAATTTTTTTCTAAGTGATAAGAAAGCATGGCTAGAGTATAATTGGGAATGTATTTCTTTCTATTGGCATATAAAATAATAGTGCTTCTTACAATTAACAGCATTCTGAGTTTAGTGGAGAATAGTAGATGTAACAATACACTTAGAACAGATGCTTTTCTTACAATGGTGATCATTCATTCACTTACTAATTTTCATTAATCAACATTTTGAGTGTGTGCTGCTGAATTCAGAGTATTAATGTTTAAAACTTTTGATATGACAAATCTGAAGCACATTTGATTAAAAAAGGATGGATCAACTTCAAGAAGCATTCACTACCTTGCTAAAAGCATTCACTACCATTAAGTAGAAGAGATAAGAACCTAAGAGATTATAAACTATAGACTCCTGCAGGGGCTGTTAAAGGGACAATTTGAGCACAAAACATTGACTGTCTCTTCCTAGAGATTTATAGGAGGCTTTGTAGAAGCAATAATGTTTGAACAGCATCTTACAGGACAAATTGGAGTTTTGTGTTTATCTCAATAGAATAAAATAGAAAGGCGATTCCACCCAGAGGAAATTATAAGAACCAAGGGGAAAAGGTGTGGTGCAACTTATGAAGACAGTGCAAGAGGAAATTGGACAGGCAGAAGGGGAAGAGCAGGAGACAAAGCTATAAGCCAAGTCAAGAATCCTTTAAAATATTGCATTTCTGGGTATCATGTTAATAATCATTTCTTTACTTAGGCCTTTTAACAGAAAGCTAAATGCTTCAGGCCATGACATTAATCTTTAGTGATCTCTCTGATAAGCCAAATTTGATATAGTGCCAAGACCAAAGAAAGGCTTAGACTTTGGCCAGTATCCATGTTACACTACCTTTGGTAGTTCTAAGTTCTCTATTCAAAAAAAAAAAAAAAAAAAAAAAAACTAAAAATGCTAACCTTTTACAATAGCTCCCAACTATGGAGGATATAGTTTGTCCCAGGAATCATATCCAGTATAAGCACACACACACGCACACAGATCTTTCAAGTGATATCTTTATATGTTCACTTTAAAAATTATGAAATGTAGCCTTATAGAGGTTTGATAAACTTTGCATATAAAGAGCAGCAAGGTATCTAAGCCAATGTCTAAGATTTCATCATTTTTCATTTAAATATATGTTAAGCAAACACTCTGTACTATCCATTTTGATGAATTACTTAGATTTTTTCAGGTACCATGTAAAATGTGTTTTTCTAATTCCCATAGGCCAACAACTGATTAGGGCTTCCCTGGAGGCTCAGATGGTGAAGAACCTGCCTGCAATGCAGGAGAACTAGGCTCAATCCCTGGATCAGGAAGATCCCCTGGAGAAGGGAATGGCTACCCACTTGAATATTCTTGCCTGGACAATTCTATGGACAGAGGAGCCTAGCAGGCTACAGTCCATGAGGTCACAAAGAGTCAGACCTGACTGAGGGACTAACACTTTCACACTTTCACTTTCAACAACTGATTAAAGCCAGATGTGCCAAAACCCGTGATCTCAATCTTGAATTTCCTTGGTTAAGTGAGCGTGTGGGTGTGCATGTGTATGTGTGTGCATGCACTATGTGTTAATATAAGTGGTCAATCTAGAGAAGTGGAGGATAAAACATCTATTATTGTTGTTATAATTTGTCATTAGCTATGACTTAGAACACACTCCAGGGAATACTGATTCATATCAGCATCAGAAACAATGCCATCTTTGATGTAACTATGTGATATTCATTTTTGAGTATTCAGAAAATCATAAACAATTATACCTATTACTTCTTTAGAAATAAAATATTGAGCCTTGCCATTATGTCCCTTTACTGGAAAATAGAGACTCATTGAAAGCTGTGGTTAAATAATAAAAGAAAAATAAATTATCTGTGACATATGTGTTCTTGTTCTTGATATTGATATTGACTTTTGTCCAAACATATTTAATTTATCTTGGAATCAATTCTGTTCTTTCTTTTATCATCAGTTCTGCAAATTTGTTGCACTGCACATTTCAATTTACTCCTTCACTCATCTACCTTCCCTTTATACCATGAATTGCTTGAAAGCAAGACCTATTTCAGATTAACCATTTTATCCCTAAACCCTGAGAATCTCCCAAGCATAGAGCAGCCACTTGATAATTGTTTGAATTGGTGGAAAAAGAATGAGACAGTGAGATTATCAGTGAGTGACTGAGTGAACATGCTGCATGCTCAGTCATGTCTGACTTTGCAAACTCATGGACTACAGCCCACTAGGCTCCTCTGTCCGTGGCATTCAGGCAAGAATATTGGAGTGGGCTACCATTTCCTCCTCCAGGGGATCTTCCCAACCCAAGGATTGAACCTGCATTTCCTGCATCGACAGGCAGATTCTTTACCACTGCGCCACTTGAGAAGCCCAAGTGAACGTGCGAGTAGTGTTAGTCACTCAGTCGTGTCTGACTCTTTGCAACCCCATGGACTGTGGCCCTCCAGGCTCCTCTGTCCATGGGATTCTCCAGGCAAGAATACTGGAGTAGGTTGCCATTCCCTTCTCCAGAGGATCTTTCCGACCCAGGGATCGAACCTGGGTCTCCTTCATTGCAGGTAGATTCCTTACCGTCTGAGCTACAGGGAAACCTAGGTACAATGAAAATATTCTATTTAATGTTAATTACTCTAAGACATGTCTATATTAGACAGGTCAACAAACAGACATTAATATCAGGTATTTAATACTGAATATTTCCCAGTTCATATGAACCTGGAATTTCAGTGAATGTGCCAGTCAGAATATAATTGACTAGGGAATTGTCTTTAACATAATTACCTAATTCTAAAAAGTCATAGCGTTTTTACCCCCATCTAACAAATGAAGAGCTTGAATCTTAGAGAATTTGAGTTATAAAACATTACACGCAATTATTATTGTCACGAAACTATTATGCACCAGGCATTTTGTTTAATATTTTCTTTGTGAGATTTTTAAGTGGCCGGCTCTCAGTCTCTCAAAATTTAATTAGAATGGGCTGAAATCTAGGTGTCCACAGTGCTTATTTTACAAACTCCAACAAATGCAAAAGTGAAAAGGGACCCTGTTATTAAGTTTCTCAGTTCAGTTCAGTCGCTCAGTGTCCGACTCTTTGCGACCCCATGAATCGCAGCACGCCAGGCCTCCCTGTCCATCACCAACTCCCGGAGTTCACTCAGACTCACGTGCATCGAGTCAGTGATGCCATGCAGCCTGTCGTCCCCTTCTCCTCCTGCCCCCAATCCCTCCCAGTATCAGAGTCCTTTCCAATGAGTCAACTCTTCACATGAGGTGGCCAAAGCTTCTAGGACTACAGAATCAAACCAGAAAAGCTCCAGGAAAGCTAGGACACAATATTACCCTAGCTTCAATCTTATTTCATAGATAAAGATAACCAAAAACCTCTGTGTGGTACTTTAGAATCACCATGTTCCTGTAAGCCTATGTGTTCTCAACTTCTTCCGTGTGAGAAGGCACCAAGTATAAATCTGGGACAAATTTATAAAAGAGAAATGACATCTCCACAAAGCATTTGTTAGCAAAGTGGACTGAGTAATGATTTGGAGTAAAATTAAAAGAAACTTTTAGCAAAGCGCAAGCAAGAAGATTGAGCTAAATATCAAGCAGTGAGGAGAAAAATTTCTGCGGGCCACCAGTAAATTTCTATTAGCCTTTTTCTCAGAAAGACTCAACTTCAAAGAACCTCTTACTCATTTTTCTGCGTTCTTTTTTTATCCCCTTTCAAGTCTAGGAACAAAAGCACAACTCCTCTATTGTTTTCCATGCAGGCTGGTTTTCCATCACTTGCATAACTATACATGTGAAACCGCTTTATGATCTTACCTTCTATTTCAAAGGCAATATCCCAATATTTCTTGCTTGTAAAACCCAATAATTCCTCTCTTCTGGAAATGATAGTCAATATTATATTTGACAGTGTTGCTGTTGTTTAGTTGCTAAGTTGTGTTTGACTCTTTTGTGACCCCCATGCACTGTAGCCCACCAGGCTCCTCTGTCCATGGGATTACCCAGACAAAAATATTAGAACGGGTTGCCATTCCCTTCTCTAGGGGATCTTCCCGACCCAGGGATCGAACCCACATGTCCTGCACTGGCAGGTGGATTCTTTACCAATGAGTCACCAGGGAAGCCCATTTGACAGTGTTAGCAGGTTTGAAAATATGTGAATCTTGCACTTCTAACTTACTACACAGAGCAATCAGTTTACCTGCATGCCCCAATTAAATCCCTGCTGAACATCAACTCAACATTCAGAAAACTAAGATCATGGCATCTGGTCCTGTCACTGCATGGCAAAAAGATGGGGAAATAGTGGAAACAATGACAGACTTTATTTTCTTGGGCTCTGAAATCACTGCAGATGGTGACTGCAGCCATGAAATTAAAAGATGCTTGCTCCTTGGAAGAAAAGTTATGACCAACCTAGACAGCATATTAAAAGCAGAGACATTACTTTGCCAACACAAGTCCATCCAGTCAAAGCTATAGTTTTTCCAGTAGTCATGTATGGGTGTGAGTGTTGGACCATAAAGAAAGGTGAGTGCCGAAGAATTGATGCTTTTGAACTGTGGTGTTAGAGAAGACTCTTGAGAGTCCCTTGGACAGCCAGTAGATCAAACCAGTCAATCCTAAAGGAAATCAACCCTGAATATTCATTGGAAGGACTGATGCTGAAGCTGAAATCCCAATACTTTGGCCACCTGATGTGAAGAATTGACTCATCTGAAAAGACCTTGATGCTGGGAAAGACTGGAGGCAGGAGGAGACAGGGATGACAGAGGATGAGATGGTTGGATGACATCACTGATTTAATGGACAAGAGTTTGAGTAAACTCTGGGGGTTGGCAATGGACAGGGAAGCCTGGCGTGCTGCAGTCCATGGGATCTCAAAGAGTTGGACATGACTGAGCGACTGAACTGAATTGAACTGAAGATCTCAGTGGAGTACCTGAGGCTCTATTTCTTTCCTATTCCTTACAACTTCATCTCTTAAGGCTGACCTTTCATCCCTAGGATGTTTTTTTGAGAGACCTTCTCTCCCTGACCTCTACCTTCACTTTAAAAAAAAATATATATATATATACATATATACATATATATATACACATATATTTACTTATCTACTTGGCTTCATTGGGTCCCAGCTGAGGCACACAGGATCTTCACTGCAACATGCAAACTTAGTCACCCTGTGGCATGTGGGACTCCAGCTTCCCGACCAGGGAATGAACCTGCGTCCCTGCACTGGAAGGCGGACCCTCAACCATTGGACCACCAGGGAAGTCCTACCTTCACTCTTCTTTTACAGCGCAATTCTGAAAATGAGATTCAGATCATCTATCCGAACTTGGTCTAGGACTGGTCTGGATTTACCATCCTGTTGGATTTACATCCTAGTCATTGTTCTCCCTCTATAAATTACTACTCTGTTAGATGCAAGTGACAGAAAATCAACGTAGACTAAGTTAAACAAACAAACAAAAATAAACATACTAGCCATTGGGGTTGAAAAGTTCAGCATCGGGGCTGATGAAGATATTAAAAACTGCTCTATATCCATCTACATGTTCCACTCTCCTCTTTTCCTTATGTTGACTTTATTCTCTGGATGCAAATGGTATTTTGAAGACTGTAGAAGAATTGTCTTCAAATCCTCCCAGGTAAAAGAACATCTCATACAGGAAATCCTCTCTCTGGTGAGTTTTTCCAAAAGTTATGAGTTTCATTCTAGTTTTGTTAGGGTCAATCAATCACTGAATCAATTTCTGTGGTCAGCAATACTTGGGTCTCTGTCATCCTATCCTGGTCACATGCTCCAGGCCTAACGCACTACCCAGCCAGCCATGGGATGGACATAGAAGAAGGTGGGTCTTTATATGAAGAAAATAGATGGTAGAAGGAACACAGCAAATGTCTTCTAAACCCTCCTTTTGAGAAAGTTACTTTATTTATCTCCCTGCCCCCTTTTTTTCCACGTTGCTTCTAATGTCTCTTCTCTATGAGTTGGTTCTCTTCTTTCCTTCCACCAAGCTATGGGGCCACTGTCTTAAAGTCACTGACACTGAACTCTGTATCCACTGAACACAGAATAAAATAAGACAGAATGAAAAGTAACTTTCTCAGTTTAATCTCTTCCCATCTATAACACATACAAATAAAGTGGCAGCACAGGAAGAGTTTTGCAAGATGATGGTCACAAGGCAGGATGTTGTAAGTAGGCACTCAATAAATAAATGTGGGTAGACTTTAAGTCCCACTAAACCATTTCCTCAGAGCCCCTTTGGTCCAATTAATATCTCTACAAGAAACGACAAGTCTACAGAGCAATGCTAAAAAAAAAAATAGATTGATTCTGTATATAGCTTAGTCTATAATCTTCAAGATATATGTTACTTGGAGAGTTTCTTGAGGTGGTTTGTCATTCCCATTCTGTCTCTTTCGCATTGATAAAGGATGTGGTGGGGAAAATAACAGAATTTGCTACTAAGTATTCTAGCAATAGACATGAAGATATACAAGAAAAACTAAGACTATCTATTTGTTTTCTATTTTTAAGACTTTTATTCAAAGCAAGTTGGCTTGAAAAAAGGAGAGGATGTTTGTTTGTTTGATGGAGGAAGGATAACATAAGAGAAAATCGTTTTGGGGGGCTATCAAGAATGGAATGTCATACAGTGCAGTTGTATTTGAGTTTACATAGAAATATGTCTGTCTTTACACAGTTCTACTGTGTATTGAGAGGATGATCTGAAGAGTTCATTTCCTGTGAACCTCAAATTCCACATCCATAAAAGGAAGGCAGCAACTATTGCTACTTTGACATAATTATTCTAAGGATCACAAGCAATATGCTATTTCCTTTTATTTTTATCTATAATAGCTTAACATAGTAGTTAGAAACACAGATTGAGTGTTACGTTTTCCTGGTTGCATGTCTCAGCTGTGTGACTTTTTGGGAAGTCATTTAAGAAATGTGTAGAATATCCTTCCATTTGTGTAAAAAAAAAGTTGCTGACATATATTCATGTACACACTTAGGACAATTTTGAAAGGATGCACAAAAGTCTGTCAAATATTCTGACCTTTGGGAGGGGTACTAAATGAATGAGGGATATAGCAAAAACTAAAGAAATCAATTTAAAACTATAAATCAAGTAACACCATCAACAGAGACAAAACAAAGTAGAAACTTCATAGTGACCTCATATGAGATTTAAGAGACTATTTTGGACTTCCCTAGTAGCTCGCTAAGAGTCAGACATGACTCAACGACTTCACTTTCACTTTTTCACTTTCATGCATTGGAGAAGGAAATGGCAACCCACTCCGGTGTTCTTGCCTGGAGAAACCCAGGGACGGGGGAGCCTGGTGGGCTGACATCTAGGGGGTCACAGAGAGTTGGACACGACTGAAGTGACTTAGCAGTAGCAGCAGTAGCTTGGACTGTAAAGAATCTGCCTGCAATGCAGGGGACCTGGTTGGGAAAATCCCCTGGAAAAGAGAATGGCTACCCACTGCAGTATTCTTGCCTGAAGAATTCCATGGACAGAGGAGCCTGGCAGACTATAATCCATGGGGTCGCAAAGAGTTACACACGACTGAGTGACTAAAACTTTCACTTCAGCTTACAGAAGAGTCAGATAATTGAATTTTTTTTCTCTTCACCATTTCTTGCTATAATCTTGTAAAATTACATGCTTTCTCTGTTTCTCGCTTCCTTTCTATAACAATGAGAATAAAAATATCTGCATGCTGAGATAATTTTTAAAAGTAAGGAAAAAATTGCTATAAAATTATAGTATTACAATTATACTAATAAGCATCAGTAATATTGGTGATGTATCATGCTAACATCTACCATGATAATCAAGAGGCTAAGACCATAAATTGATGGTACATCTAAGAAGGACCATATTTGCCTTTGCTTCCCTGAGAGGGAAGTCTTGAGCCTCCCTGTAATTTACTCAATGAAGTGTGAGTAGACTATTCTAATGAACATCTGCTTTTAATCTTCTCCATGGAGTCTGAGTGATGCTTCTTTCTCAAGCTAGAATTTTCTGCCCCTTCAGCATTTGGACCTATCTAGCACTCAATGGCTGGTTAACAGCTGGTTAACAGAGAAGTGGTAAATGGGTTCCTTTTGAAGATCTCCTTTTAGAAGGGCTCCTGCAGGAAAGCAATTTTTCTGTGGCCACCGAAACTGTCAAAATCTTCCAGAAGCTCACGTGGCAGGAACTCTGCAGAGCACTCATGTCTGCTGAGTGGATGTTAACACAAAACATTGTAGAGCATGTACTTTTTTCCTCCTTGGCTTTCTTAACGTTGTTCCTCTTTTCCTCTCCTTTCCCATCTTGACATGTTGGAAAAAGAGTAGTAAAACAATGTCATTTTTAGCTCCCTCTTGTTAAACACGACCTCCTTTCTGCACATGTCAGAATAACCCGAGGCACAGGTAGCAAATGTGGTTATCGAAACCATGAAGCAAATGTTTCTCTATTTTTAAAACACTGTGGCCACAAGAGTAGTTATTATCCTTACTCCCCTTGGGGAAAATTTGCCCTGGAAGCAAATAATGTTGAAAAGGCCTTAAGAACAGATGCAGAAAATACTACTTGGAGTAGGAAAAAAATGGCAATGTGAAAAAAAACAAAAAACTTCCTGATGACAGAAGCTATTGTTCACAGTAAAGTTTGCAATAAGGAATTCGAACTGAACTTTGAATTCTGTTTTTGTGACCTTGTTATGATTAAAACCACATGGGGTCTTTTTTTTTTTTGCAACCATTTAAAGTCAATGAGTCTCTTCCCCAGAGATGGACTTTATTTTCCACAACTGAATATTCCTGAATCTACTCAGTTTAATGCATCCTTGTGTGTATTTCATAGCAAGCTTTGCTTTGATGGAAAGTTTATTCAGGCTTAGAAATCAGAACACTGTTCGTTTGGGTCTTAACACTGATGATCACAGAATTATAGCATCTCTGGTGAACTCCCTGAGTCTCAAAAGGTTTTGATATCCAAGTAAGCACATGATTAAATTAAAAGAGAAAGGAATGCACATGTATTAGTATTTTATGGAATTGGCCTACATAATTAGGAATGTTGGGAGGTCCCCTAGTCTGAGGAGCCAGGAACACTAGTGGAATAATTCAGTCTGAGTCAAAGACCTCAGAAATGGAGGAACCACTGATCCCAGTCCAAAAAATAGGAGATGAGATGTTTCTGGTCATTGAGGCAAATTCCTCTCTCCTACTCCTTTTGTTTCATTCAGGCCCGCCATAGATTGGATAATACCTGCACACACTAGGGAGGGCCATGTGAAGGCCAATTCCCTCACTTGAATCCCCTGATTCAAATGCTAATGCAAGCTGGAAACATTTTCACAGACACACCCAGAAGTAACATTTAATTTGGACAGACACCCCATGGCCAATCAAGTTGACATATAAAATGAACTATCACAAATGGGACTTTGGACTTCCCTTGTGGTCCAGTGGTTAAGAATCCCCTGCTCAACAGTACAGAGGCATGGGTTCAATCCTCAGTCCAGGAAGATTCCACATGCTGAAGGGCAACTAAGCTTGAATGCCACAAGCACTGAAGCCCATGCATCCTGGAGCCTGTGCTCTCAACAAGAGAAGTGACCTAAATGAGAAGCCTGAGCATCACATTGAAGAGTACCCCTGCTTGCATCAAGTAGAGAAAAGCCTGAACAGCAGCAAACACCCAGCAAAACTGATTAATTCAAATTATTCAATTAATTAATATTATAAATAAATTACTTAATAATATTAATTAATTAATGTAAAATAAAGGATATTGAAGCAGTGACTGTGGAGGGGTAATCCTTAGCTGTTTCCAGTAACTACCAAAGCAATCCTTGGGAGATTTCTGAGGAAAACAGTCTGAAGATCACTGATTCCTTTAAATTCAAGCTTTTTTGTGATAGGCTGAAAAATGACAACTCCTCAAAAACAGGCAGAAAGTGAAGAAGAACCAAAGAGCCTCTTGATGAAAGTGAAAGAGGAGAGTGAAAAAGTTGGCTTTAAACTCAACACTCAGAAATCTAAGATCATGGCATCTGGTCCCATCACTTCATGGGAAATAGATGGGGAAATAATGGAAACAGTGAAAGACTTTATTTTGAGGGGCTCCAAAATCACTGCAGATGGTGACTACAGCCATGAAATTAAAAGACACTTGCTCCTTGGAAGAAAAGTTATGACCAACCTAGACAGCATATTAAAAAGCACAGACATTACTTTGCCAACAAAGGTCCGTCTAGTCAAAGCTATGGTTTTTCCAGCAGTCACGTATAGATGTGAGAATTGGACCATAAAGAAAGCTGAATGCTGAAGAATTGATGCTTTTGAACTGTGGTGTTGGAGAAGATGCTTGAGAATCTCTTGGACTACAAGGAGATCCAACCAATCCATCCTAAGGAAATCAGTCCTGAAATTCATTTGAAGGATTAATGCTGGAGCTGAAACTCCAGTACTTTGGCCACCTGATGCGAAGAACTGACCCATTTAAAAAGACCCTGGTGCTTGGAAGGATTGAAGGCAAGAGGAGAAGGCAATGACAAAGGATGAGATGGTTGGATGGCATCACCAACTCGATGGATATGAGTTTAAGTAAGCTCTGGAAGTTGGTGATAGAGAAGCCTGGCAAGCTGCATTCCATGAGATTGCAAAGAGTCAGACATGACTGAGTGACTGAACTGAAGTCCCATATTAATGTCACCATCTTTGAAAAGCATTTTTGCAGAAGTGATTAAGCTAAGGATCTTGAAATGAAAAAATTAACCTGAATTATCATGTGGGCCCTAAATGTTATCCAAAGTTTCCTTATAGAGAAGAGGTAGAGGTAGACCACCCAGAGAGAAAGGAGAGGACACATACATGAAGGAAAGTATATATGAACTTGAAGGCAGAGATAAGGGTGAGGGGTCCATAAGCCAATTTAGCTGGAAAAGGCCCAGGGACTCACCCTTCCCTAAGTTTCTGGAGGAAGTGCAGCAATGTTGATGCCTTGATTCTAGCTCAGCAATACTGATTTTACATTTAAACACGCAGAAACTGGGACTTCCTTGATGGTCCAGTGGTTAAGAAACTGCCTTGTAATGCAGGGAATGTGGGTTCAATCCCTGGTTGGGGAACTAGGATCCTACATGCCAAGGAGAAACTAAGCCTGTGTACTGCAACTACTGAAGGCCAAGCACCACATCTAGAGAGTCTGTTCATCACAGCAAAAGATCCCACATGGTGCAGTGAAGACCTCATGTGTCACAACTAAGATCCGAAGCAGGAAAAAAAAAAAATCAACCATGCAAAAACTGTGACAGGATAAACTTACGTTGTTTTAAGCACAGAGACAGAGATCATTTGTTAGAGCAACCACAGGAAACTAATAAACACCTGTATTTTGCATTTTGCAAGTAAGGGTCAAGAGAAGAATGGAAAAACTCCCAAGGTCACATATCGAAGTAGTGATACATTTGTGAATGGATTCCAAGCAAAAGGCATTTTCTACGTCTCTGCATGGAGATATATATATGTATCAGTTCAGTTCAGTTCAATTGCCTAGTCATGTCTGACTCTTTGCAACCCCATGAATCGCAGCACACCAGGCCTCCCTGTCCATCACCAACTCCCAGAGTTTACTCAAACTCTTGTCCATAGAGTCAGTGATGCCATCCAGCCATCTCATCCTCTGTCGTCCCCTTCTGCTCCTGCCACCAATTCCTCCCAGCATCAGGGTCTTTTCACATGAGTCAGCTCTTCACATCTGGTGGCCAAAGTATTGGAGTTTCAGCTTCAGCATTAGTCCTCCCAATAAACACCCAGGACTAATCTCCTTTAGGATGGACTGAATGGATCTCCTTGCAGTCCAAGGGACTCTCAAGAGTCTTCTCCAACACCACAGTTCAAAAGCATCAATTCTTTGGCACTCAGATTTCTTCACAGTCCAACTCTCACATCCATACTTGACCGCTGGAAAAACAGCCTTGACTAGAAGGACCTTTGTTGGCAAAGTAATGTCTCTGCTTTTGAATATGCTATCTAGGTTGGTCATAGCTTTCCTTCCAAGGGGTAAGTCTTTTAATTTCATGGCTGCAATCACCATCTACAGTGATTTGGGAGCCCAGAAAAATAAAGTCAGCCACTGTTTCCACTGGTTACCCATCTATTTTCCATGAAGTGATGGGACCAGATGCCATGATCTTCGTTTTCTGAATGTTGAGCTTTAAGCCAACTTTTTCACTCTCCTCTTTTACCTTCATCAAGAGGCTTTTTAGTTCTTCACTTTCTGCCATAAGGGTGGTGTCATCTGCATATCTGAGGTTATTGATATTTCTCCTGGCAATCTTGATTCCAGCTTGTGCTTCCTCCAGCCCAGTGTTTCTCATGATGTACTCTGCATATAAGTTAAATAAGCAGGATAACAATACACAGCCTTGACATACTCCTTTTCCTATTTGGAACCAGTCTGTTGTTCCATGTCCAGTTCTAACTGTTGCTTCCTGACCTGCATACAGGTTTCTCAAGAGGCAGGTCAGATGGTCTGGTATTCCCATCTCTTGAAGAATTTTCCACAGTTTACTGTGATCCACACAAAGGCTTTGGCATAGTAAATAAAGCAGAAATAGATGTTTTTCTGGAACTCTCTTGCTTTTTCGATGATCCAGAGGATGTTGGCAATTTGCTTTCAGGTTCCTCTGCCTTTTCTACAACCAGCTTGAACATCTGGAAGTTCATGGCTCACGTATTGCTGAAGTCTGGCTTGGAGAATTTTGAGCACTACTTTACTAGCATGTGAGATGACTGCAATTGTGCGGTAGTTTGAGCATTCTTTGGCACTACCGTTCTTTGGGATTAGAATGAAAACTGACCTTTTCCAGTCCTGTGGCCACTGCTGAGTTTTCCAAATTTGCTGGTATATTGAGTGCAGCACTTTCACAGCATCATCTTTCAGGATTTGAAATAGCTCAACTGGAATTCCATCTCCCCCACTAGCTTTGTTCGTAGTGATGCTTTCTAAGGCCCACTTGACTTCACATTCTAGGATGTCTGGCTCTTGGTGAGTGATCACACCATCATGATTATTTGGGTCGTGAAGATCTTTTTTGTACAGTTTTGTGTTTTCTTCCCACCTCTTCTTAATGTCTTCTGCTTCTGTTAGGTCCATACCATTTCTGTCCTTTATTGAGCCCATCTTTGCATGAAATGTTCCCTTGGTATCTCTAGTTTTCTTGAAGAGATCTCTAGTCTTTCCCATTCTGTTGTTTTCCTCTATTTTTTGCATTGATTGCTGAGGAAGGCTTTCTTATCTCTCCTTGCTATTCTTTGGAACTCTGCATTCAGATGCTTATATCTTTCCCTTTCTCCTTTGCTTTTCACTTCTCTTCTTTTCACAGCTATTTGTAAGGCCTCCTCAGACAACTGTTTTGCTTTTTGGCATTTCTTTTTCTTGGGGATGGTCTTGAACCCTATATTCTGTACAATGTCACAAACCTCTGTCCATAGTTTATCAGGCACTCTGTCTATCAGATCTAGTCCCTTAAATCTGTTTCTCACTTCCACTATATAGTCATAAGGGATTTGATTTAGGTCATACCTGAATGGTCTAGCATACACACACACACATATATATGTATATATATTTTTAAACCACGTTCCCATCGGTCCAATTCCAGTGGCTATAACTTCCCCTTGAACTTGCTCCCTAGTGCTTTGTTTTTTCCCTCTGATTGACCACTCCCCATTATCTCCTTAAAAACTACCTATTCTTTTTTCTGCATTTTAAGTATCAGATGCCACTTTTAATTTTCTAAAAGACCATGTCTGGAAAACGCACATACTTAGAGGAACTTGGCAAGTAATGTAAATGAGACAAGTGCAAAACAAAGAACTAGAGAGATTGTTTTCCATCTAAAATAGTAGATTCTTAGCCCTAGGTATGTATTAGAATCACCAGGACAGATTCCAGACTAATTAACAAAGTCTTCAGAGGTGAGAAGTAGGGCTTAGTCCTTTTCAGACCTCCACAGCTAATTACAATGCACAGGCCAGAATCACCTACCTAAAGACAGAGATGGCCACTCAGTCCCAGCGGACTATCACTGGGGAGAAACACAAATTGAATCTAATTTTACCACCTGTTCTAAAATTTTCAGAGAAACAGAAATTTATATATCTTATGTGAAATCTCTAGGTTTTTAAATGTCAATAAAATTCAGATTTTAAAAAACAAGTTCAGATTGCAATGGACTGAACATTTCCATCAGCCTTAAATACACATGTTGAAATCCTAAGTCATAAGGTAATAACATTAAGGGGGGAAGTCTCTGGAAGGTGATTAGGCTGTAAGGATGGGACCCTCACAAATGAGATTAGCATGCTTATTAAAGCAAGTCCAGAATCATCTAGGTCTTTCTCCAACATATGAGGATATACAAAAAGAAATCAGCAGTCTAGAACCTAGAAGAGGATTCTCACCAGATCTGACCATGTCACACCCTGATCTTGGACTTCCAGTCTCCAGAATTTTGAGAACTAAATTTCTTGTTTATAAGTCATCCAGTCTATGTCTATGGAACTTTGTTATAGCAGCCCTACAAGTTTGGTGAAACAAACATGCCTGTCAGACAGCCTGTGTGCATCATTTTGCAACCACTGAAGTATATTAACTTTTTTCTTTTTAATATCTTCTTTCTACTAATAAAGTTTAACACATATCTTTTACCAAGATGAAATTGGACAAAACAATCAACATTTGATTAAAAGCAAGTTTATATACCACAGAGTCAAATATCTTCTCTTTCCAAAAAGAAATCCATATGAGATAAGGTATTAAAGCCATTTGGTAATTACACTCTAAATAAATCTTACAATAATGAAAATTTAAAATAATTATAATATTTGTAGAAATACATTTCTTAAATCCCTAAAGTAGATGAGAGATAGAACTGATATGATTACCACTCATTTTACCGTACCAATTGTTGAAAGTGAAATCCATTTCTGCAAAATGAAAGATGTAGCTAAATTCATGCCAGAAAACTGATGGAATAGTTTTGAAGTAAGCAATCCTTTTGACATCAATTCATCTTTAAGAAATTCCTGATTGAATTATCTATGCTGTGTTGTTTCAAGATGCTAAGTCACGGAAGTCAAGAACATTAAAAGCTGAGCTATATTACGCTCAAAATCTAGACGTCCTCACATGGATTCATGGGATGTTTGTGACATTTGGCCAATAATTTTGCTCACTTTTATATTATTTTCTTCCATATAATTTTAGAAAATGAAATGAGTCGAAGAAAAATATTTCTCCTAGATTAATTAAAGTTAATTTTAAAGACTAAAATTAGGTAGTTAAAACTGCTTCAACATAAGTGACGTATAGATTTTAAGAATTGCTATTATTTAAATTTATTATATGCATGAGTATCTTATTTGTTTAATTGGATTCACTGATACAAAACTCTAAGTGTCACCAGAAAGATTCAAATCATTTTATTGCTAAACATATTAAAATAGGAGCTGGAATCCCTCATTACAATCATTTCTCGGTATTGTTGCTCGTTCATTTTAAGAATAACTGACTCTAGAAGTAATTGTAAGGAATAGCTTCCTTGCTATGAATTTAATAAGACATAGATGGTAAGGAATCTGCCTGTAATACAGGAGACCTAGCTTCAATCCCTGGGTCAGAAAGGTACCCTGGAGAAGGGAATGGCTACCATTCTAGTATTCTTGCATGGAGACGTCTACGGAGAGAGGAGACGGGCAGGTTATACTCCATAGGGTGGCAAAAAATTGAACCTAACTGAGCGACTAACACTTTCATTTTCATTTTCAAATGACTCTAAAAGTAATTTTAAAGAGCATTTTTCCTGTGTTGTTGTTGTTGTGTCCAACTCTTTGCAATCCCACGGACTGAACCCTGCCAGGCTCCTCTGTTCATGGAATTCTCCAGACAAGAGTACTGGAGTGGGTTTCCATTTCCTTCTCTAGGGGATCTTCCTGACCCAGGGATCGAATCTGTGCTTCTTGCTCTTCTATGTTGGCAGGTGGATTTTTTACCACTGTGCCACCTGGAAGCCCAAATAAGACATACACAATGGATACACATTAACCACTCAATTAAACACTTGTTGAAAAAATGATTGGCAATGTGGAACTCTTGAAATTCCTCAAGATAATGGAATCGTGCCTACACTTTAAAAAGACTAGCCATTCAGAACAGTCTTGTGTTTCTTCCTTGAAAATACTATTGTCTTCTACCTTCACTGAGCATATCAACAACAGCCACCATCTGAATGATGGTAGTCTTATTCTATCCCAGAGAATAGAACATACTTCATAAACCAGAAAGCGATTTTCCACAACTTTAAAAAAAAACTAGCTCACAGAATTTGAGGGGTGGCTGAAGATAAGATTCCTAATCTTAAGATTCCTGAAGTCAAAGATTCCTAATGACTCACAAAGCAACAATAAAGATTGAGGTGATATTTTAGGTTCCTGAGATCAAATCCAACAAGAGGGCTCCCCACACCAACAAACAGTGCTCCAGACACCAGCTGGGTGTCTTACAATTTATCTCAATTCTGATACATCCACCCAAAGATGGTGTCGGGTTCCGTAGGTTCAGTCCCACAAGCTTGCCTCCACCTGCCCACTTCAGATGCTAATTCCAAGTCCAGGTTGTCACCTGTGCTTATGACCAACAGGCTACAAATTGGAGGTTCCAAGGAACCCCTCCCATTCAGGATGCCAACGACAAGTCTAGGTTGTCACTCAAACATTTGGCCTGTAGCAGAGGTTCCTGCAACCCTCTCCTTGGATTTGGTTATAATAATTTGCTATAGTGGCTCACAGAGCTCAGAGAAACATTGTGCTTACTAGATTACAGGTTTATTACAAAAGATATAACTCAGGAACAGCCAAATGGACGAGACATAAGGCAAGAAAGAATGGTGAACTTCCATGTGCTCTTCGAGTCTCCCTCTCCCCACATCTCCATGTGCCCACAACCCCGAAGCTCTCCAAGTCCCATTTTGGAGGGTTCTGAAGGAGATACCATTACAGACAAATGATTGATTAAATCATCAGCAACTGGTTCAACCTTCAGCTTCTATCTCCTCCCTGGAGGTCAGGAAATGGGACTGAAAATTCCAACCCTCCAAACACATGGCTGACTTCACTGACAAGGAGCCCCCAGTCTTAGCTGCTTTCCAAAAGTCTCCTCATTAATACAAAAGACACTTTTGTCATTCTCCACAGGCTTAGAAAACTCCAAGGGTTTGGACAGTTGTGTCAGGAATCATGGACATAAAGACCAAATTTATGTAAGAAATATATTTTGGTCATCTGAATGACCATATGTATATTTTTTTATATATCACAGTCCTGCAGGCTACAGAAGGAGCTGCTACCCTTAGGCAAAATCAGGAAGCTTCAATATGAGAACATTATCTGTTAATTGGCTAACTTAGTCACTGGCTCCAGAAACACACCTTCACCTGGTGTGTGACAGAAAAGACTGAATATACCATGCCCTACTCTACCCAAACCCAAGTCAGCCTTATTTGATTGGCAGAACCTAGACACAGTTGGGCTTCCCTGGTGGCTCAGACAGTAAAGAATCTGTCTGCATGCAGGAGATCTGGGTTCGATCTCTGGGTTGGGAAGGACCTCTGGAGAAGAGAATGGCAACCCACTCCAGTATTCTTGCCTGGCAGGTTACAGTCCATGGGGTAACAAAAAGTTGGACACGACTGAGTTACTTACACTTTCACTTTTTCAAACACAGTCACACCATTGTCAACCAGGGAATCTGGGAAATGCAGGTTTTAAGTTTTCTACCTCTACATGCTTGGGGAGGGATAAAACATAATTTAAGCTAGTTGATTTTTAGTATCCACCTTTCTCAAGGAAAACATATTGAATATGTGTATACAGCCTTTTCGGGGAAGAAAACACAGAAATTTGAAATGCATTCAGAGACTATATTCCCATTATAGAAATCCTTTGGTATATACAGAAAATGGATTTTAATCAGACTGACAACTACAATGGAAAAGAGAATGAGTGAGTGAGTATTGAGCCCCCCTGGAATGCATATGCTTTACGTAAGTCGCTTAATTCTTGTAGCATCCATATGAGACAGTAAGAACTTTCCCTGTTTTGGAGAAATGAAAAAGGGAAAAAACAAAAAACAAAAAAACTGAAGCTTGGTTAAGTGTCACAATCTGTCAACATTCAAAACACTGTTTAATTTCATAATCTCTACTTAATCCATTTTATGACATCTCAGACCACTAGACACTCTGGGACCTTAACTTATCTATTTTAGTGAAGTTATGGAAACCCTGTCTGTGATATTCTGACATTTATTTCACTCTTGTTGGTGTAACAACTCAATAGTATGAAGCTAAGATTACTCTGTAAAGAAGTCAGAGTGCCAAAGAATTAATGCCTTCTAACTGTGGTGCTGGAGAAGACTCCCAAGAGTCCCTTGGCCAGTAAGGAGATCAAACCAGTCAATCTTAAGGGAAATCAACCCTGAATACTCATTGGAAGGGCTGATGCCGAAGCTGAAGCTCCAGTATTTTGGTCACCTAATGGCAAACAGCCAACTGATTGGAAAAGTCTCTGGTGCTGGGAAAGATTGAGGGCAGAAGAAGAGGGTGTCAGAGGATGAGATGGCTGGACGGCATCACCAGTGCAATGAACACGAACTTGGGCAAACTATGGGATATGGTGAGGGACAGTGAGGCCTGGCATGCTATAGTCCATGAGGTTGAAAAGAGTCAGATGCGACTAAGCGACTGAACAACAACAACTGAGTGTAGGTGTAGGTTAGGGAACACAAACAGAAGCTACTCTTGAAGAAGGTTATTTTAGGACCTACACATCACCAAGGTGGAAAGGCTTCTGAATATAAAGAAGAATATGGTTTCCAACATACTGAAGCTATGAGCTGAGAGATATTTCCATGGCAAAATTAGTTAAAGAAATTATACTTTATCCACCCTGATATTTCAAGAGTTGGACTCACATTCCCACAGGACTTTGTAAACCTTCTAAAGTGGAAATGCTTGTATTTAACAAGTTTTCCTCAAATCGATGGACCAGAGAGTTATTTGTGTGTGCATGTGTGCTATGTCGGAGAAGGTTATGGCACCCCACTCCAGTACTCTTGCCTGGAAAATCCCATGGATGGAAGGGCCTGGTAGGCTGCAGTACATGGGGTCGCTAGGAGTCGGACACAACTGAGCAACTTCACTTTCACTTTTCACTTTCATACATTGGAGAAGGAAATGGCAACCCACTCCAGTGTTCTTGCCTGGAGAATCCCAGGGATGGGGGAGCCTGGTGGGCTGCTGTCTATGGGATTGCACAGAGTCAGACACGACTAAAGCGACTTAGCAGCAGCAGCAGCAGCAGCAGTGTGCTGTGTACCTGCATCTATATCTGTGTCTACACAATACTTGCTCACAATCTACACATATGATGAAGAACCAACAGTAAATAACTCTGACCTAACCCAACCACCTACCCATCAATCAGCAGATACAAGTAGATATGGTAGATGAAAGTGCTTTATAAAGGAAATACTTCAGAAAGCACATGGAGGCAAAAATTTCAGCCTGTCTAAAGTCAGGTAGAAAGCAATCATACATACCTAATTGGAAAATAGAATTTTCAATATTCTTTGAGAGTGACAAATTGTTATATTTTTCTAACTGTAGATTTAAACCTCAATGAAAGCACTTAATTAGACTCAGACCTACTAAAATGTCAAAATATACAGCAAGTTGCAAAATGTGTGTTATTTCTGAATAAGATTAGCAAGATAATTGATGGAAAATTAATACCCAAAGAAAACTGTCTATAGGACTTGGTGATTGTACAAGACAATATTTTTTCATTTATGAAGCCAACATCATGCATTTATTGAGGTTTCATTTAATTGTGGTCAATATACCTGTAAGTAATAACTATGAGACACAGCAACATACAAGTAGAACCAAATGAAGTTGCAATATCTGAAATAAACTTAAAATTCACTGCAGTTTACTAGGAAAAAGTACTCAACTTTTAAGGAACCATTATCAAAGGATGAAATTACGACAAGCAAGTCTTAATAAACTTTTAATTTAGGAATTTATTTTTTTTCTTTCAGTGTACAGTTTACATTTTCTAATTTTCAATTCCTGATTTTTTTGGTAATAATTTTTCATACTTCCTTCTTCATGTTCTCTCACTACTTCCCCCTCTCACTGCACAAAATAGCCAGACTTCTCTCTGCCTCTGTCCTCAGTTCATCTTCGTGTTCTGGGAGATAAGATTAGAGGCCTTGATCCCCCTGCTGTTAGAACAAGACCTCAATCTCTCACTGTCTCTATTTAATCAGGTCCCTATTTTAGCTGCCACAAAGCTGTCAACAAAAGAAAACAAGTTATCCCCCATCAAGGGGTTAAATTGGATTTCACAGTATGCAAAGGTTCTTCTGAGCAAAATTCCACCTGCACCCTCCGTCAGGCAAATTACTTCTGACTTTTAATTTATTTCTCTAGGAAATGGAAAGGTATGGCATAACCAAAGTCAACAGGGAATAAAGTACAAGGTGTAATCAGGTGTTCACCAATCGCAGACTCCTTTCTCTGTCAGTTTTAATAGGGTTTCAGAACATACAATTTATAGAATGCATGACATGTCCTCTCTGTTCTGAGTTTTATTTTGGACCTGTCTGGTTAATGGCCCCAACAAGTGACAACTGACATTTGCTTGATGCAATGGTGCCTGGAAGATGTGTATATTGTACATTAGGGTTCAGTCTGAGAGTTGGAGAGTAAGATTAAGTACTTGAACTGTATTCTTGACTTCCTAAGTATAATGCCTAAATTGGGGAAGAAATCATATTCAAGTGATGGCATTCTTTGCTCTACAGGATTATGAATGTCAAGAAGAGGGCTCCATGTTGAAAACCAGGGACATGTATTTTTTAGATAAGGTTGTTGTTTTGTAACCAGACCAGTTCATCAAGGAATCACTAAATAATTTAAACAATATGGTTTAATATAGTCCCTTTTCTAAAATTTAACTGAATATGAAGCTGTTTCTATTATTTAATTTCTCAAAATCAATATTTAGGGATGGAGGAGATTTATATAAATTCATAACTTCAAGTACACATTGCTATGGGGAAAATGCAAACATTTTTGTCTCCAAAATTAAAGTCAAAAGTGTTTTAAAGATACAAATTTAATAAGCTTGCAGGGAATGCCTCCTCAATGAAAGAAAAAGGGGATAATGATGGAAATGTTCATTTTCATTATAAATTAAGAATCAGTGATTTTTCTGGCAGTTTTTTCTGATATTATTTAACATTTAATTCAAGCTAGCTTTAAAATGAAATTGATATACCCCTTAGGAGTTTAGCCCTTTTTTCCATTATAAAAGATTGTTGATTAATGCCATATTCCTATTCAGCAAATTCTGAATAATGAACTCAAGATTATTCATTGGATGGAGAATTAGGGGAAGGTTATTGGGCAGGAATAATTTTTTCAAGCTGTATATAAACAAACACTTTGGGCTGATCTAGTATAATTTGACTTCCAAATATTGCTTCATCCTTGTAATAGTATCACTGGTCTTTTAAATCAGCCTCATGACACTGACTCTAAATTATGGATTTGGGGAGAACATGGGGTTAGGCTAAGTGTGTGGGAGGATCATAAGAAAAATGTAATTCATTATACTTACTCTAATGATGGGGTCATTGAAACCACAAATGACTGTGTCGGACCAGTGCCGCTAATACGTTTCTTTAAGCAGTGGGGCTCGTTTAGCAATGAGAACCTTCAGTAATCACTCCTATATGGACTTCGAAGGAAGGTGCAAGAATAATAATTCTTGGTCTTTGAAATTATTACAGCCAACAAATCTCTATGTGGCTAAATCTATTTTGGATAGGATTTTATCTCACTTGCAAAGGAAAACAAAAACATGAAAAAACCAACCAAGTTAATCTACTGATCTCATGTGGAATCGTAGATGTATTTCTATTGCTATTCTTTTCTTCTCTACCTGTTTCTTGTTACAAGAATTGACACCCAGTTCTTAGATTTCTCACCAAGACGCTCCATCTTGTGTACAGTTTCTTGTCACTTGTCCTCACACAGCAGAATAATTAAATCCTGAGATTAATGTTAAATTCAACATTGATGAACGGTCTTCACTTATGCCATGCTTCTATGCTTTTAAATCTGGATAGGATAATAAAGGTTAGGACTCTTACAAATAACATGTGATAGAGAAGCTTTGACCACAAAAGTTTATAACCAGCCCAATGAACATATTTTTCCTATCTTACATTAACAAGTTATTAAACCATAAAAGTAAACCACAATGCCCCAAACAACACTGGAGTATATGCCTATAATGTTCTTTTTGCACTGTTCCCCTGAGTTACATGTAAAAGCAAATGTGCAGACAACTATGAAGATTTTAAAAGAGTCATTTATAGAAAGAGTTAAATACTGAATATATCAAGTATCTGAATAAGCCTCTCTCCATCTTCCTCTCCCCCAACTATGGAATAAATATTTGCTTTTCTCTTCCCACTTCTTCAGCTCTCTATACAATAATCAAGCTCTATTTTCCACCAGGTTTATAGATAAGCTTTTCCCTTTAAATCTGTTCATCTCCTTTGTGATCCAGATGACAGAAAGCAATTGCACTAAGCCCTTAACTTAAGTCTGTTTGCATACAAATGGCGCCTTCCAGGCCTGATTTGCATTACCCAAGCAGGTTTGGTCTGGGAAATTCACTTTCCCTGAGACTTGCATGTGGGTCTCAATTTTCATCAAGGGGGAATCCATTAGTCTCCTTCATTTCCTGATTACTCGAGACTTTATAAAGTAGAGAGGATTTAGCTTGCCTGTAAGATGAGCAGTCCATCCATTTCTGCAAATGTGGTAAATTTTCTCTCTGGATCTGGCCACGAAGCCAGGTTCCTGGGCCACAATCTTTTGCCCTTTGATGGAATTGCTTTTAGTGATTTGGGCTTTGCAGTTCCATGGTCTTGCATTAAAGGGCATTTATAAAGGTAGACACAGGAAAACTTAGCTCTTACTTTTATGGAAGCCTGAGAAAATTTGTAAACAAAATGTCTTCTGTAATAGAGTTTTCAACCAGCAGCTGTGGCATACTGGTGAACTCAGAGGTGTGTCAAAATATTAGTTCACCAGTCTTCAGAGACATAGAGCAAAGCCTCAGGGTTGTTCCCTTCTGACACAGAAACCTCATCTGTTTATCACTGTGTACCCCAAAAATATGACATTTTCCCCTTTCTTCCATAACATAAAAGAGGTTGAGATCATTGCTGCTAAAGCCTCATAGCAAAAACATCAGTAAACTGATTTTTCTAAATAACTTGTTTTTCTTCTGTGTCATGCAGAATTTACATTTTGTAACTGACCTTAATGGTTCTTCCTGGATCCTTGGAATTTTAGCACCAAATTTAACATTGGCAGCCCAGCTCTGGTTGCTATAGAGGGCCTTAAAGCACAGAGTTTGAAGTTACACCTTCAATCTACATTTGTTTCATTCCTTTATGTTTAATTTGCCTTCACTACAAGTTTATCCTTCTGGTATATGGATGTATACATTTGTGGGCATACCTTAGTGCTTTTCCTTTCTTTCTGGTTTATGGTATGTCACCATCAATCTAGCGTGGTCAAGGTGAGGCATAGGAATAATATGATATGCAAAGATATAATATACAAATATAATAGGATACATTCATACTGTGTCTGACTTTTTGTGATCTCATGGACTGTAGCCCACCAGGCTCCTCTGTCCATGGCATTTTCCAGGTAAGAATACTGGAGTGGGTTGCCATTTCCTCCTCCAATGCATATTGTAGACAATAATGGCTGATTTATAAAAAGAAACAGTCTCAGTTTTCCTGGGTATCTCCCATGTGTACAGGAAACATAAAGGATATTAACTTGTGTTTCTTATTCTCCTGTTAACCTGTCTTTTATTATGGGGGCTGGGGAGGCATCTCAGCCAAGAACCTATAAGATTATAAGGAAAAATACTGTTATTAAAACAGGTCAACAATACAAATCAACGCATGAATGAAGGAACAGTTTGACTGGCCAAATTGACATTTTTGGAAAGTTGAAGAAGAAAAAGTTTAGACACTGATGTGATGACCTATTGTACCAATTCCCTGATGAGAACAGGGAGAAAGGCTTTTAAATATTCATATGTGCCGTTATTTAAAATTTAAAGCTAAATATAGGCGCTGTGGACAGGATAGAAAGTCTATCTGGAAAGTGGAACAGAATCTCTAATATGAGTAGGGCACATTGATTGAGGGATGGCAGAAGGAGTAATTCTTTTATTATTCTAATGTATGTTATGATTGGAAGCCATTTAAATTTTTTTAGAAACTATAAGACAGACAGATTGTTAGCTATTCTGTACAGATGTACAAACTGGCTTTTGAATGAGCTACCACCTAGAGAAGGCTGAGGAGTGGACCAACCTCCAGGTATTGGCTTAAAGCATGAGACTAACTATGAGAGCGTGTGCTGAAATGCAGGTTACCAGGTCCTTTCCAGGGATTCAGCTTTATGAAATCTGTTGTATGAACTTAGATCCTTTGCATTTCATGAGTATTTTCTCAGATTCCTACTTAAGTGCTCTGTAGCCCCAATTTGGGGAAGCATTTCGTTATGCAGGCAGGGTCCATGCAGTGGGATTAGACTGATAGATGCCCAAGGAATTCTTGAAGCATGCAACTAAGAAAAAGGCAAATTTCCAAAGAATGTTTTCCCTTTTCAGTCTTGAGAGAAAGCCGTGAAGCTTATTCTCTGCATCGTTAATGAAGGTAGTGCTTTATATTAAAGGCTCCCTGCTGCGGAGCTATCAACTTCAGGACCAGCCTCAGCTTTCAAGTGTTAATGATTATCAGGTCCTCTTTCCCCTGAGGGATGAGGCAAGCTCCTCTGTCCTCTTTAGGGGCTCAAGGCCCCGGACTCTTGTGTGGGTTTGACACTCCAGGAACTGTCAGACGGGAGAGATCCCCTAGAGTTTGGATCTGAATTTTTTCAGTATCACTGTCTTACCTTGCCTGTTTGCTGCATGCAGTCCAGAGCTCAATGTTCCAATCTTTCTCAGTAGGAATGTCTTTTTTGAGAACTGGTGAGTCCATTTGGGGTATGAAAGAGTGACAGGAAGGCTTGAGGTCAGGGGACCTGAGTTCAAAGGTTGGCCAAGTGCCAGATGTTTAACACCGGTTGCCTAATACCTCCAGGTTTCCTTATCTGTGAAGTGGAGATAATAAATTCACCCTGCAGGGTCAGTTCATTAAGTTTATACACACATATAAAACAGCAAATAGGGACCAAGCATCCTAGAAGGAGGTGGGAATGGCAAACCACTCCAGCATTCTTGCCACGAGAACCCCATGAACAGTATGATAAGGAGGGGGTTATAGGTTAATAAACAGAGTATCTGCCTTTCAGAACTTGTGGTGAAGGCTAGTGAAAATCATTCAGTCGTGTCCGACTTTTTGTGACCCCAGAGACTATAGAGTCCATGGAATTCTCCAGGCCAGAATACTGGAGTGGGTAGCCGTTTCCTTTGCCAAGGGATCTTCCCAACCCAGGAATCAAACCTAGGTCTCCCACAGTGCAGGCAGAGTCTTTACTAGCTGAGCCACAAGGGAAGCTCTAGAAGTCTATTGATAGCTATCAACATCCAGAAATCCATTTACAAATTGTAATAACTTTATGTGAAGGAAGTAAACAGTTTGGTGAAAGATAACAATAAAGAGTAAAGGGTAAGATGGGGATACTTAGGTAGAATGACAGTCTTTCAGGGTAAGTAACTTGGAGGAGTTTCTCAAGCAGGCAAAGAGCTGGTTGGAGAATAACCAATAGAGAAAAACCTGAGGAAGGATTTGAAATAGGGAGAGCTTTACCAATATGAGGTCAATGGCACTGGGGGAAAGCAGCAGGAGATAAGATTTTGGAGCCAAATCAGGCACAGCCTTAGTGACCAGAGACAGGAATTTAGATTTTATTCAAATATAATGGAAAATTATTGAAGAAGAAATACATGTTTCAATCATGAGAATTATATATGATATGATAGTTTCTTGTGCATAATAGGTATTTTAGAAATAATAGTAGCTCTTCCAAAGCCATAATAGCTAAGCTTTCAGCTCCAGAACATGATAAAACAGCATAACTTCATTTGTTATGGAGTTCCTCAAATTATTGAGTCTCCCATAAGTTGAATGGCCCAATCTGTACAACAGCCAAGTTCTTGAAACTGTTGTTGAGAATATTTTCTATATGGTGAAAGAAAGGTTCAAGGGAAGAATTTTCCCAAATAGGATAGGGAAATAAGTGCTTAATAAACATAGAGTGAAATAAAATATTTTGAACAAAGAACATCTACATACATTGTCAGTCTGGACCCAATAATGAATAGAAATTTCCTATATATATATATGCTGTTGACTGGTGGTAACCTAATGTTTTCTGATGAAGAAGTTACAGTTCACAGTAGTTAAGTAACTTTTTCAGTGACAAAAGATTATAAAAATGAAATATGTAATAAAGAGGCAAGAAAAACCTAAATTTTCATGGAACTAAGCACCAAATTAGGAATTAAATCTAATGCAAAACAACCTTTGAAACAGAATGGAATGACACCATAATGTCTTTTCCAAAGAACTCCTAAACCATCTCTCTAGTTCAGTTCATCTTTCTGGATTTAGCAAGGCAATCAATTTATCACCATTGTTGTTGTTGTTCAGTCACTAACTCATGTCTGACTCTTTCTAATCCCCTGGACTGCAGCACACCAGGTTCTCCCAGAGTTTGCTCAAACTCAGTGATACCATCCAACCATTTCATCCTCTACTGCCCCATTCTTCTGTCCTCAATCTTTCCTAGCATCAGGGTCTTTTCCAATGAGTCAGCTCTCCACATTAGGTGGCCAAAGTATTGAAACTTCAGCCTCAGTCTTCCAGCGAATATTCAGGGTTGATTTCCTTTAGGATTGACTGATTTGATCTGCTTGCTGTCCAGGGGACTCTCAAAGTCTTCTCTAGCACTACAGTTTGAAAGCATCAGTTCTTTGGTGCTCAGCCTTTTTCATGGTCCAATTCTCATACTCATACATAACTACTGGAAATACCATAGCTTTGACTATATGGAACTTCTTCAGCAATTTATTATCATAAGTCACAAAAAAGTGTTAGCAACTATGCTCTAATGCACTAAGTACATTGTTGTTGTTGTTCAGTCGCTCAGTTGTATCCAACTCATTGCAACAGCATGCAATGCAGCATGCCAGGCTTCCCTGTCCTTCATCAACTCCCAGAGCTTGCTCAAACTCGTGTCTGTTGAGTTGGTGATGCCATCCAAACCATCTCATTCTCTGTCGTTCCCTTCTCCCCCTGACTTCAATCTTTCCCAGCATCAGGATCTTTTCCAATGAGTCGGCTCTTCACATCACATGGCCAAAGATTTGGAGCTTCAGCTTCAGCATCAGTCCTTCCAATGATATTCAGGACTGATTTCCTTTAGGATTGACTGGTTTGATCTCCTTGTAGTTCAAGGGACTCTCAAGAGTCTTCTCCAACAATACAGTTCAAAAGCATCAATCCTTCAGTGCTCAGTCTTCTTTAGAGTCCAACTCTCACATCTATATATGGCTACTGGAAAAACCATAGCTTTGACAAGGCAGACCTTTGTTGGCAAAGAAATGTCTCTGCTTTTTAATACACTAAGTTTGTCATAGCTTTTCTTCCAAGGATCAAGCATCTTTTAATTTCATGACTGCAGTCACTATCTTCAGTGATTTTGGAGCCCAAGAAAATAAAGTCTCTTACTGTCTCCATTTTCCCCCCATCTATTGGCCATGAAGTGATGGAACTGGGTGCCATGATCTTCATCTTTTGAATGTTGAGTTTTAAGCCAATTATTTCACTGTCCTCTTTCACTTTCATCAAGAGGCTCTTTAGTTCTTCTTTGCTTTCTGCCATAAGGGTGATGTCACCTGCATATCTGAGGTTATTGATATTTCTCCCGGCAATCTTGTTTCCAGCTTGTGCTTCATCCAGTCTGACATTCCACATGATGTACTCTGCCTAGAAGTTAAATAGGCAGGGTGACACTATACAGCCTTGACATACTCCTTTCCCAATTTGGGACAAGTCTGTTGTTTCCTTTGTTCCACGTCCAGTTCTAACTGTTGCTTCTTGACCTACATACAAGTTTCTCAGGAGGCAGTTAAGGTGATCTGGTATTCCCATATCTTTAAAAATTTTCCACAGTTTGTTGTGATTCACACAAAGACTTTGGCATAGTCAATGAAGCAGAACTAGATGTCTTTTTGGAATTCTCTTGTTTTTTCTATGATCCAAGGAATGTTTGCAATTTGATCTCTGGTTCTTCTGCCTTTTTAAAATCCAGTTTGAACATCTGGAAGTTGTCGGTTCATGTACTGTTGAAGCCTTGCTTGGAGAATTTTGAGCATTACTTTGCTAATGTGTGAGATGAGTGCAATTGTGTGGTAGTTTGAACATTTTGCGGCACTGCCTTTCTTTGGGATTGGAGTGGAATGCACTTAAGAAATACAGTGAAAAGGAAAATGATGCTCGAGATAGCTGAGTGAGGTTTACAAACAAAAAAAAAAACATAACTGTTCTTTCTTTTTTTGGCTGTGGAGGGCATCATGTGTGATCTTTGTTTCCTGACCAAGGATCAAATTCATGCCCCCTGCATTGCAAGCAGAGCTGTAATCACTGGAGTGCCAGGGAAGTCCCCACACTGTTCTTTTGCCTGAAATCCTAGTTCTGCCATATACATATATAGGTCCCTGTTCAACCAGTCAGCCTTTGTTTCTTCCTGCCTTCTCTCAACTATAAAAGGTATGTAATATTCACTTTTATAAGGTAATGAAGCTGACAACACTTTGAAAACACTATGTATGAACCTAATTCATTTTTAAAAAAGAATTCCTTTCAAGGGGATATGAAAAGTCATGTATAGTATAAATGTCAACAATAAATTAAATGGATAGAATCATATATTCTTCTGTCAAATAAGCAACTCTTTTCAAATGAGTTGCTTACTGGTATTTCTGTTGTCTCTCCCCCACTCTGTTTTTCCCTTCCTCAGTACTCTTGGCTGGAAAATCCCATGGATGGAGAAGCCTGGTAGGCTGCTGTCCATGGGGTTGCTAAAAGTCGTACATGACTGAGCGACTTCACTTTCATGCGTTGGAGAAGGAAATGGCAACCCACTCTTGCCTAGAGAATCCCAGGGACATGGGAGCCTGGTGGGCTGCCGTCTATGGGGTCTCACAGAGTTGGACATGACTGAAGCCACTTAGCAGCAGCAGCAGCAGCAGCAGATAACAGAGATGTGTTACTTTGGGAAAGCCAGCAGGTGGCTCTCTGGTGTACAGATGCAATAACAAAAACTCCCAGCTCCCAGCTCCCTCTTCAGTTAGTTTGAAAGTGTATGATAATCTCATAATGGGGAATCTTGAAAATCCATACAAAACCACTGTTTGTACTCCTCAGTTTGTACCTTATGATACCAACCTCAGTGTTGAAACTGTAATTTAATTTTTGTTCAAAATGAAAAGTCAACAAGTTAGAATGGATTTTTCATCATCCTCACAGCTTCATAGAAGGAATTTGTTTTTCCCCTTCCTCATAGTAAGCAGTCCCATTGGAACAAGCAAATGACAACAAGCAAATTAAAAGACAAATGTGAATAACTTTAAAGTGGCCTGAAGTGGCAGACTTTGTGTTACTGGAGGATCAGTATCAATATGTTAAATGACACACAAGTTTAATATTGATTTATTTCTACTCAGTATTATTTATACTCCATTCATTTCATAAATCACCCCCTAAAAAACTTTAAGCCAAACTCCACTAAAGTCATTCTAATATAACTTGAGGCAAACTCCTGGTCCTGTATCATGGATTATAATGTGGCTTCTTAAGCATTATCATCGTATTTTATAGGTATTTCATGCCCTGTATGCTACTCAGTTGAATACATCCTACTAAGGATCAAGTTTGTAGTTTTCAAGATATTAATCTAGGAGAATAGATTATGACATGGTACCATGGATTTCTGAATTTGAATCTTCAACTGCTGTTTGGGTAAATGTTATTAAGAAGACCTTTATTATTTAGCTTTTTAAACATAACTAGATAAAACAAGTTATCTCCAGCCACACATTTGCTTTTGCCAAAGGAACTCTGAGTTTTCTGTCAATGTGGTTTATTAGGAATGAAATATTAAAATTTGAAGAGTTACTCTAGGCTGGTTACTGAATGAATTAATTACTTATGGCTTTAGAGTTAATTCTTACTTGAGGCTCCATAATCATACATATTTTAACATCAAAAGCCAGATGACGAATATTAAAAATAATTTTTTAAAAAGCCTCACAGTTACCCGAATTTGAAATGGAGTAGGTTGTCTCCGTGTTAACTCTCTGTAAAAAAGAAAATAAACAAGTCTAGATTTTAGGACAGGACCCCCTTTAAGAAAAGAAAAAGGAAAATATCCAAACATTTGGGATTCCCATTTGTAAAAGCTGAAGTTTTATAGTTACAGATAACCTGCTTTCTTCCAGATCCATAACCATGTTATTAAAATAGAATGCCAGCTTCCCTCCCCACCCACAAGTCCCTTTTCTTAGATCTGTTATATACTCTTTATATGGGCTTCCCAGGTGGTGCTAGGGGAAAAGAATTCGCCTGCCAATGCAGGAGACTTAAAAGTGATTCTATCCCCGGGGTCGGGAAGATGACCTGGAGAAGGGCATGGCAACTCACTCCAGAATTCTTGCCTGGAGAATCCCATGGTCAGAGGAGCCTGGCAGGCTATAGTCCATAGGCTCACAAAGAGTCTGATAGGACTGAAGTGACTTAGCGTGCTTGTGCACTCTTTGTATACTAAACGATTGCCCATTAATTTCCGTCTTATCAAGGCAACTAAGAATTATATAAAACAAGTCTGTAAACTCAATCTTAATTGCAGGCAAAAGCCTAATTTCCACATCTATTGTCTATGAAAAACAAAAACAAAGACATCCCCAACAAATACAAAAGCAAATTAAGTCTCAAGAGCCTCAGTTAAAATAGTAAAGGTTGTTAAATTGATTGACGTAAGGTTGCCTGAGACCTATATAGGTCAAACTTGTGTGAACCAAGAAACAGAGGATTGGGGTATGTATATAACAGAACCAGATTTCTTCCCACCCTCCACACCCCCAACACACAGACACACACACACACACACACACACACACACACACACACACACACACTCCCTGCCTCTTTACTGAAATTTTATTTTTTTCACTTGAGGGATTTCAACTCAATTGTAGTTATCACATGCTAATCTCCCCCAAATCTAAAATGCAAACGACATCCAAATTGACTGTGAAAAAGGGAAAGCTTATCTGGGCCTGACAGGCTACACACATTTCCTTCCATTCCTCCTCATTTTGTGCCATTTTTCACGTGCAGGGGCTATAAAAGCCACTGTCAGTCTGTCCCCTGCCTCCTGCTGTTGGTTGTCGATCTGCTGCGGCCTCCCCACTGTGTTAAATCATTCAGTTCCTCTCCAAGCAACACCTCTCATTGATCACTCCGAGGGGCTGCTTCTGAAAATGTTGATTCAACTCCGTGGGGAAGATGGGCCCGGTGTAGCTGGAGGAGGAGGACTGGCAGAGACTCTTGAAAACAACACACCTCTTAATTTTCATTGGCACAAGAGCAATCACCACCCCTCCCTTGCCTTTTGAGCTAAACTTCTGCCAAGCTAGCAAGTGATTCCAACTTGAAGCAAAATGGGGCAGGTGGAAAGCCAGTTGAATGGCATCACACACAACTGTCTGTTTCTGCCCTGGTGCCATTCACGTACTCCCAAGAGAATCTGAGATTCGGCTGCCTTCGGAGTCATCAAGCTCTGCTTGATTCTAAACCTGGAGAATTGAGATTAATGAAAAGTGCTTTTGCCACTAAAAATACCTTTCCCAAAGCAGTGATTTCCTAACCCACAACAGTTTAGAATGGCATCGTTTAACAATGTTTATAAGTCATAAAACATGCATTGGGCTGATGTATGAGTTTGTATCTTTAGAGGAACTAGAATTGCAAACAAACCAAAAAAAAAAAAAAAAAAACTGCAGGGAGAGAGAAAAGAAAAACGTCCTAACAGATGCGTTCACTACTAAATAGAACACACAACATGTGCTGCAAAATAAAAGAACCATTTGGCGACATAAAATATCTTGGCATCTGCATTAGATTTGTAACCACAGTAAAGTATTGATATGGACCATAAAATTCAAGTTCTATATTCCAGTGCTTCTGGGCGACTCTGCTTTGAAAGACTTTTTGCACTGTGGAATTGTTCTTGTTTATCAAAGCCATTTTTATGGCAAACCTGCTTTATGAGATTGCATGATTAGCTCATTTTCCAAAAGGAGATGCATAAAATAGGAACATCTATTAATTCCGAGCAAGGTGTAAATTTGACATCTTAAGTGAATAGATAAGAAACTATACAGCTTCAACCCCTTATAGCAAGACGTACTTCGGGAGACGTGTCCAGATAAAAGGTAAATTAAACCTGAAGCTAAGTTTTAATATTAGCCTCATACTTGGTTAATAGATCGTGGAACTGGCTATGTTCAGAAAAACAGATATGGTAAAAGGCCGTGTCTAAACTGTAATACAATATGCAATATTTAATAAATGAAATGTTTTATATGAATATGTAATCTAAATAGTATGGCACATATTTTAATGAGATAATAAATATAATCACATATTTTACCCATTTTGTAATCATTAGAATATGATAAAATATAGTCTATAAATTAAAAAGTTCATGAAGATGAAATAGTATACTAAATATAATTTTTTTAGACAAAAACCTCCATTCTGCTTATAAATACAGCTACTACTTTAAACACTTTATTAAAATTCTGATAGTTATACATATATTTTAAAATATATATTTATAGTGCTATATTCTGTATTAACAATGTCATTGTTGTTCAGTCGCCTAGTCATGTCCGGCCCTTTGTGACCTCATGGACTGCAGCACGCCGGGCATCTCTGTGTCCACTGCATTATTACTCCTGATGTGAAGAGACTCATTAGAAAAGACCCTGATGCTGGAAACGATAGGAAGGCAGGAGGAGAAGGGGACAACAGAGGATGAGATGGTTGAATGGCATCACTGACTTAACGGACGTGAGTTTGAGTAAGCTCTGGGAGATGGAGAAGAACAGGGAAGCCTGACGTGCTTCAGTCCATGGGATCATAATGAGTCGGACATGACTGAGCGACTGAACAACAATGAACAATAATAACGTTAGACATCATTAACTTCCTAATATAAAATATGGTGTCTGACTCTTTGCAACCCCATGGACTGCAGCTGGCCAGTTTCCTCTGTCCATGCGGATTCTCCAGGCAAGAATACTGGAGTAGGTTTCCATTCCTTCCTCCAGATCTTCCCAACCCAGGGATTGAACCCAGGTCTCCTGCATTGCAGGTGGATTCACCACCATCTAAACCACTAGGGAAGCCCCAGTATAAAACATGAACATTTTGTCCTTGTAGAACCCCCCTGTTTTAATTATATTACAATCATGAGTGAAGTAATAAGCAGTTACCATCTCTCTTCACAGAGCAATATTCAGAGTGTGGTAATAAAGCAAACGTGGTATACTGCTTTGCTCAGAATGAAAAAATGATCACCTCTTTCTAAAATTTGTACTTTGATTTCCACCCATCATTAATTCCTCTCAAACTCTAGCAGGTACGTAATTTACTGAATGCCCCCTTTATTTTCATCCAGCCTAACTCCTCCTTCTCGAAGGTATCTGTTCTTCTATGTCTGTATTGTAAGGCTTCCTTCTTCCCCTTATATTGGGTTGGCCAAGAAGTTCATTTGAGTATTTTCATAACAGCTTGAAAAACCTGAATGAACTTTTTGGCCAATCCAAAAACCGTCGTTCTGGAATTCACCATCCGCTTTTCTTGGTTTCTTCCTTTACTTCTCTCATATGTTGCCACTTCTCCTTCTGAATCCACTGTCTTCCCCCTTGTTGGTTTACTCTTTTTGTTTTGCTGGAACTTATATTCTGGTATTTTCCTGATAAATGGAATATGAGAGACAATTCATTTTGAACCCTTGCACACCAAAATGTATTCCATTTCTCCTTTCCACTGAATTAACAGTTTAACTGCTTAGTAGTCTAATTTGATGATCAATAACTCCATGCTCAGCATTTTTGTTCCATGATTTTTTCTGAAATGTCCTCTGAAAAACTCAATGTTCTTCTGTGTCACAGTGCTTTCTGAATTTGTAAAGATCTTTTCCATCTCAGGTGTTTAAAATCTCATGATTGTATACCTTGTTACAGACTGTTTTATCATTCACTGTGCTGAGCCATGGTGAATCCTTTTAATACAGACACACGTGTTCTACAATTGGGGTATTTTCTTGTATTCAGTGGTTTTATAGATATTCTGGAAAGATAAGAGAGAAAATGGAATATGGAATTTGATCATTTGAATATTAAATATTGTGGGCTTGTCTTCCTATTTGCTTTCTTTTGAATATTTTATCTCTTTGTGTTTCACTTGCTCAAATATTATCTCAATTCTGTCTTCCAACACCCCTTTTTTCCCCTTAATATTTCTACTATTTTATTTTTAATTTCTTAGAGTTTCTTTTTTAAGTTTCTAATTCTTCCTTTTAGAGAGAATATTCTTAAATGATGCCTGAAAATATTGTCTTAACTCTCTGATGATATTAATTGCTAGATTTCTTAAGATTTTCTTCTATTCGTTTGTCATCACCGTTTCATTTTTCTTGTTGTTTGTTTGGTCTCTATTTTTCGTTATGTAACCGTCTTTATATAAATGAAAGTCAGAGGCCATTTGTTTATATTTAAGAAGGAAGTTTGAGGTGCTTCGGTCAGTCTTGGACATTGGTGGGTTTAACTACATGGAAGAGAAGGTCATCTGTAGAAATTTATTTTCTATGTGTATTTTCACTAGAAGAGGCATATTTAACCAAAATAATATTAGCTTTGGTTTCTTTAGCTTTAAAAAAGGAAGCTTACTTTTTTTTTTTAACTGTTATATTTGGACATTTAAAAATTAATAACAATAAAAAAAAGTTATATATTTTTCATGTGGAGCATTGATTGCTGCAACTTTTACATTTTAATCTCAAACCTGTTAGTCTTATCTCCTTTACATGTCTTTTAAAGGGTATGCTTATTCTAAAAATGTCTGGGGCCTTTAAGAGTGATAAAACAAAGCAAATATATCCCCAGGATGATTTTATATGCTAAATATAATTAACACGGGTGACTAATATCCCTGTAAATATAACAAGTACACCTAGAAAGATTGCTTTGCCAAAGAAAGAACAGTTTCATTAATTGTGTGAATCAAAGGAAGGAACTGCATTTTGAGAATTTAACGGTCAAAATGTACACAAAATGGATGATAGACACCATTAGTAGAAATAAACCTGAAATCTGCCTATAAAAATATAAGAGGTTTGGAAATATCCACAGTTCCAATCAATGTGACCTATGTGCAATCTCAGGAAGGTGAGACCAAAGTGCAACGGAAACTTAGAAAGGGTTCAGTTCAGTTCAGTCACTCAGTTGTGTCCAACTCTTCGCGAGCCCATGAATCCCAGCACGCCAGGCCTCCCTGTCCATCACCAACTCCCGGAGTTCACTCAGACTCACGTCCATTGAGTCAGTGATGCCATCCAGCCATCTCATGCTCTGTCATCCCCTTCTCCTCCTGCCCCCAATCCCTCCCAGCATCAGAGTCTTTTCCAATGAGTCAACTCTTTGCATAAGGTGGCCAAAGTACTGGAGTTTCAGCTTTAGCATCATTCCTTCCAAAGAAATCTGATCTTCAGAATGGACTGGTTGGATCTCCTTGCAGTCCAAGGGACTCTCAAGAGTCTTCTCCAACACCACAGTTCAAAAGCATCAATTCTTCAGTGCTCAGCCTTCTTCACAGTCCAACTCTCACATCCATACATGACCACAGGAAAAACCATAGCCTTGACTGGATGGACCTTTGTTGGCAAAGTAATGTCTCTGCTTTTGAATATGCTATCTAGGTTGGTCATAACTTTCCTTCCAAGGAGTAAGCATCTTTTAATTTCATGGCTGCAGTCACTATCTGTAGTAATTTTGGAGCCCAGAAAAATAAAGCCTGACATTGTTTCCACTGTTTCCCCATCTATTTCCCATGAAGTGATGGGACCAGATTCCATGATCTTTGTTTTCTGAATGTTGAGCTTTAAGCCAACCTTTTCACTTTCCTCTTTCACTTTCATCAAGAGGCTCTTTAGTTCTTCACTTTCTGCCATAAGGGTGATATCATCTGCATATCTGAGGTTATTGATATTTCTCCTGGCAATCTTGATTCCAGCTTGTGTTTCTTCCAGGCCAGAGTTTCTCATGATGTACTCTGCATATAAGTTAAATAAGCAGGGTGACAATATACAGCCTTGACGTACTCCTTTTCCTATTTGGAACCAGTCTGTTGTTCTATGTCCATTTCTAACTGTTGCTCCCTGTCCTGCATACAGGTTTCTCAAGAGGCAGGTCAGGTGGTCTGGTATTCGCATGTCTTTCAGAATTTTCCACAGTTTATTGTGATCCACACAGTCAAAGGCTTTGGCATAGTCAATAAAGCAGAAATAGACATTTTTCTGGAACTCTCTTTCTTTTTCCATGATCCAGGGGATGTTGGCAATTTGATCTCTGGTTCCTCTGCCTTTTCTAAAACCAGCTTGAACATCAGGAAGTTCACGGTTCACATATTACTGAAGCCTGGCTTGGAGAATTTTGAGCACTACTTTACTAGCTTGTCAGATGAGTGCAATTGTGCGGTAGTTTGAGCATTCTTTGGCATTGCTTTTCTTTGGGATTGGAATGAAAACTGACTTTTCCAGTCCTGTGGCCACTGCTAAGTTTTCCAAATTTGCTGGCATATTGAATACAGCACTTTCACAGCATCATCTTTCAGGATTTGAAATAGCTCAACTGGAATTCCATCACCTACGCTAGCTTTGTTCATAGTGATGCTTTCTAAGGCCCACTTGACTTCACATTCCAGGATATCTGGCTCTAGATGAGTGATCACACCATCGTGATTATCTGGGTTGTGAAGATCTTTTTTGTACAGTTCTTCTGTGTATTTTTGCCACCTCTTCTTAATATCTTCTGCTTCTGCTAGGTCCATATCATTTCTGTCCTTTATCAAGCCCATCTTTGCGTGAAACGTCTCCTTGGTATCTCTGATTTTCTTGAAGAGATCTCTAGTCTTTCCCATTCTGTCGTCTTCCTCTATTTCTTTGCATTGATCACTGAAGAAGGCTTTCTTATCTCTTCTTGCTGTTCTTTGGAACTCCACATTATAAAGTGTAAGTCTAAATAAGTGCATTAAATGTTGTCTAGAGAAAGATAGGCAATGGCAACCCACTCCAGTACTCTTGCCTGGAAAATCGCATGGACAGAGGAGCCTCTTGGGCTGCAGTCCATGAGGTTGTGGAGAGTCGGACACGACTTCACTTTCACTTTTCACTTCCATTCACTAGAGAAGGAAATGGCAACCCACGCCAGTGTTCTTGCCTGGAGAGTCCCAGGGACGGGGGAGCCTGGTGGGCTGCCATCTATGGGGTCGCACAGAATCGGACACAACTGAAGTGACTTAGCAGCAGCAGCAGAGAAAGTTAATGTGAACAAAAGAGGAGCATCTCTTGATGAAACACAAATAAGGAAAATCCAAAGAGAAGAATGTTGGTAGGAGTTGTCCACCCTAGATTGCCAAGGTGCTGAATTGCTAAGATGAATTGCTGAGGGATGAGGGAAACTTGACCATTATGCTTAACAAACTCATGTCCAGATCTTAAAATGTTGCACTATGACATGAGGAAATCATCTCCCTAAATTCACCATCCATTTGGAGGTATTTCTGTAATTATTCTGCTCTTACTATGATGGCCCTAGGGAGACTGTACCACATTTGATCAACTTGGCACACATCCAGATGTGCCCAGAAGCCTCTCTCTTGATTTTCTGTTCTAGGGAAATTCTAGGGACAGAATTTTACATAAGAACTTACCAAAGGTTCTAATAAATGAAAAAAAGGATGGCAGTGGAACAAGCAAGAAGGATTCAACTGGATTTTCTGGTTTACTAGATTCAAAGAACTTAGGTTTTGCTTGGTGTACCTTACAGTGTTATTTATGTCTCTAATGCCACAAAGCAGAGGTAAGGTTTCCAAGTATCTAGAAAGGAATAATAAATGCACCTGTGTTCAGGCTTGGCAAGGAGCTTCTCCCAGCCTTCCAGATTCTTTCTTTGTACCTGAGTATTACCTTCCCCTGGGTAATTGGCAGTGGGAATGTATACACTCATGAGGGGATTACTCTGATATTTACCCACAAGAGTTTGATCTTCTTCTGTGGTCTGAAAGGAAAGACTTATCAGAATATATTGTAGTGATTCCAATGAAAAAAATACACATACACCATAGTTAGCACTGCTTTCTTTATAAGAGATCAGCAATACAATTCAAATAGTTAAAGACATCTGTCATCAGGACTATGTGTCATGTTCTTACTGAGTGATCATTATATACAGGCTGTGAATTTGAGGCAAGGATGTTTCATTTGCAACAGAGAAGATATGTTTCTTTTCCACATATTTTACCATAGAGAAGAGCGATGTTGAAAATGCCAAGGAACTCAGAATTCTAATCAACAAAATTTTAATGGAATATTTACAAGTTATTTTTATTGATTTTTTTTGGACTATGATGAAATCTTTTATGATGTAGTTTGATAGAGTCAGCATCCTGAATCCTATCTATCTGGGGGCTGTGACAATATTGACTTCCACTTCTTGCCAAACTGATGACTAAACCCTGGGTCAGAGTGACCAAAATTAGATAATGTCACTTTAGAAATCATCTTGATATACAGTCTGTCTTCCCTCCTGATCGTGGTAGATAGTTGATTGTATCCATTACACTGAACCAAAAGGAGAGATGATGTAAAAGACATGACAACCACTGGACCATGTATAAGAAAATATCAACATCCAGTTAGAGTAAGTGAGGGGAAAGGTTAACTTCAAGCAGTTAAAGAAAAAACAAACAATATCAGGTAATCTAACAGAGAAAGTTGAGACCTGAAAACTCATGAAAGACTAGCTGTTGTCATTTTTATTGGACAGCCCAGAGTCAGGCTGGTGGGGTGGAGAGGGTGAGGGGACATGGAGAGTAGAATCCAGCAGTCCAAGGGGGGAGGCTTTCAGCTAGAAGTCCCAGGAACCCTGATAAGGAGAGGAAGAGAAATGTGGAGGGGGTGTATAGAGCAGGCATGGCCCCCAAGAGCTACCAAAAGGCACCAGGGAGGATGGCATACATTCCAAAAAGGAGGTAAAACTAGCCTTTAAGATGCAGTTTCTAACCTGGGTCGCAGGGCACATACACATGCATGCAAAACACTCCAGGGATCATTATTATGCTCACTAAAGAAGGCAAACCAGGGCATCTGTTAGTCGTTCAGTTGTGTCCGACTTTGTGACCCCATGGATTTAGCCTGCCAGGCTCCTCTGTTCATGGAATTCTCCAGGCAAGAATACTGGAGTGGGTTGCCATTTCCTTCTCCAGTATAACTTCCTTATCCAGGGATTGAACCAGTCTCCTGCATGGCAGGCAGATTCTTTACCATCTGAGCCACCAGAGAAGTCCCAGAAGAAGGGAAATCCCCAAATTGTTATTTCTGTGTTTTCTGTTTAATAGGTGTTGGCTCAGGGTCCTGGAGTCCATTTACTGGTAGAAAAGGAGGCATGTGGGAAGAAACTCTAATGTCTCATCTTCTTGCCAAAGCAGGGCAAAGCCATGCCCTAGTGATTCGAGGTCTGTGGACAACCAAGGAGGCTGACAGAACCGTGCCTTTTAAATCATTGTTAAGCCCAAGACTGTCTTTTAGAGTGTTTTAGCCTCTGAGCCTCACACCCTCTTAGGGATCCACTAAATCTGACAGCAGGGTGACAATTATCACAATCTGATATGTGGACACTTATCCATTAGGAATTGGACTGGAACTGTCCATTCACTTTACTGAGTCTACAGAATGGAAAGTAACTCTTATAATGTAATGGCTTCTAGCCACTCCTGCTCAGGGCCAGCTTTGGATAAGTGATGAGGAACTAAAAAGGCCTTAAATACTTTTACAAATCCCAGGAAAATGTTCTCCTTAGTTAAGTATATAATGATACATGAAGGCTGAAGAGGTTTGCCTACACCAAGCTTTCATCTTAGACATCTATGGCTCTTAATGACACCTTTTAAACTTACTGACATTCATTTAAGAAAGATTTGAGGCCATTTTCTCAAGAAGAATAGCCACTTCCTAGTAAACATCATTGCTTTTAGGCTTAAAAAATTATTTGATTCATATGTTTGAGTCCCTTCCTTATTACTCCCCACATTGTTATTTTATAACTTTTAAATTAATAGGCATTAAATTAAGAGCCATAGTATTTGCTTAGATTCATATAACCATTACCACAATCAGGATACAGGACAACTGTATTAATAATAGTCCAGAGAATTCCATCGTGCTGAATCTTAGTATGCAAATATTCTCCTCCTCTCAAACTCCAGCCACATCTGTTCTCTGTTATTATAGTTCCACCTCTTCTGGAATGTTGCATACATAAATTCAAATTTGTCAACTTATGAAACTTCTGAACAACAAAATGATGGAAGAAAGAATACAGACTCAATCATAGAATTGAGCTTTGTTCCATGAGATGAGAGCTACAGAGATGCTTATAAAGGAAAAAAACAAACACACATACACACACATTTGGGAAATTTGAAAGGGCATTGGGTGACCTTTACAACTTGAGTGCAAGTTCCTGGTAGTTGGTCATTGCGTGGGTTGTCCGTGGAGGGCATTCTAGGCAGGAGCTTTGGCAGAGTCAAAGGTTCGTACTTTTCCAGTCTATGGATTTTCCAAGAACACAGAGTATGTGACTGAATCCCAAGTCTGTCATGGCTGCTTGGTTGCATCTGGTTGTGGGTCTGTTAGTTATGTTGAGTCCATTTCCTATGTTTTATTTTCCCCAGAAGATTTTATTTTTATTTTCATGTAGTGTATAACTTTGTAAGTCTGGTTTGCTTCACTTAGCAGAATGCATATGAGATTCATCCGTGTTGTCTATCAACAGTTCATTCCTCTTTATTGAGGGGTAATATTCCACAGGCTACAGTCCTTGAGGTCACAAAGAGTTGGACATGACTGAGCGACTGGTTACAGTAAACCACAGTTTGTAAATGCACACATTAAAGGACATTTTATTCCAAATTTTTGCTATTATGAACAGTGCTGCTATAAATATTTGTATATATAAGTTTACCTTCTTCTTGGATAAAAACCTAGGAGTGAGATTTTGGAGTCATGTTATAAGTGTACATGTAACTTTTGGCTGTTAACTACTTGTTTATATTCACAAGTAAATAGATGGGTAGGTTCTGACTCTGTTTACATGTAATTACTCTGTTAGCATTTTATTACAAAGTACATATTCTGCTCCAAACACTGAGGAACACTAGAGGTTAATAAGGCATTGTACATTAAATAAATGCCTGAGTATGTGGATAAGCAGGATATTAGTTTTGCAAGGTTGCCATAACCAAGTACCACAAATTGAGTGGCTTAAAGCAGTGCAACAGTGTTGTCTCATGGTTCCAGAGTTTGGAAGTCCAAAATCAAGGTGGTGGCAAGACCATTTTCCTTCTGAGACTCTGAATAAAATCCTTCCTGTTGTCTTCTTGGCTTCTGGCAGTAGCTGGCAGTCTTCAGCTTTCCTTGGCTTGTAGCTGTAGCACTTCAATTTCTGCCTTTCTTCTAATTTCTTTTGTATTTTTTTAAGGACCCTAAGCATACTGGATTAAGTCCCCATGACTCGATGGACGTGAGTTTGAGTGAACTCCGGGAGTTGGTGTTGGACAGGGAGACTTGGAGTGCTGCAATTCATGGGGTCGCAAAGAGTCGGACACAACTGAGCGACTGAACTGAAACTGAACTGAACTACTCCAATGTAACCTTGTCTTTACTAATTACATCTGCAAAGACTCCATTTCCAAATAAGATCACATTTGGAGGTACTGGAGATTAGAACTCCAAAAGACATTGGGCAGGGACACAATTCAACCTATAAAAATGGGGACAAAAAGCGTATTACGTGCTGATCCTTGGCTAGGCGTTGTGCTCGCTGGGGAGAATAGAATGGCCAGTATATTAGGCAAAGCTCTGGATCTCACAGACTCCATAGTCTAGTGGGAAGATGTATTTTAATCCAATTATTACTAAATATTTGTTTATAAAAGTATAGCCTTTCTTAGGAGAAGGACACAATACTCTAGGAATCAAAATAAGGGGTTCTTACTAGGTCCAGAGTTTAGAGAAATCTTCTCTGAAGACGTAACACTTAAGATGCCCCCAGAGAACCAAATGACATGATATCAGACACAAAAAGAGAGGCGTAAAAGGTATTCCACGCAGAGGGAAAAGCATATAAAGAAGACTGGAAGCTGGAAACAGTATCACATTCCAGGAATTCAGCAAGAAAGTGTGAAGGAAGAGTGTCAGGGGACGCAAACACCCTGAGAATGGTTTGATTATGTACAAATTTGTAGATTCTGGCTTAGCTTTTGGACCATATTTTAAGGGTAATTTGAAGTCAATGAAAGGTTTTATTCCAGAGGTTGACATGATCAGAGATGCATTTACAAAGATCTCCTACTCTGTGGAATAGATTAAGTGGAGACAAAATAAATTTCAAGGGAGATTTAAAACAAGACACGATAGCCCCTTGTGTTAGAGTGGTGTTGATGGAAATAGAAAAATGAGGCTGTATGTTGGAAACTCAGTAAGAATTAGATTTAGTAAGAGGAACATAAAGACATCAAAGAAAACATTCACATTTTCAGGATGAGCTATTAGGCAAGTGAGAGTGCCTTTTGCTGACTTAAGGACTACCAATGGGCATTCAGGGTGTGACATACACCAGGAATTGCATTTGTGTGTTCTAAGTGTCTGGAAGACATATTCCGATGACTGTATCTCTGTATGTGTGCTCAGTCACTCAGTTGTGTCTGACTCCTTTGCAACCCCATGGACTGAATCCCACCAGGATCCTCTGTCCATGAAATTTTCAAGGCAAGAATACTAGAGTGGGTTCCAATTTCCCACACCTGGGGACCTTCCAGACTCAGGGGACAAACCTGCATCTCCTGCATTGCCAGGCAGATTCTTCACCAATGAGCCACTGGGGAAGCCATCAAGCCAGTAGTTGGATATAAAACTGTAAAAATGTCTGAGCTAGATACATACATTTTTGAGTCATCAGCATAGTAATGGTAATTTAACTGAAAGAATGAATGAAATTATCTAGGCGAGGAATATAGAATTAGAAAAGCTAAAATTGGGCCCTAAGGAACTCATCATTCAAAAGTCAGGCAAAGAGGAGGTTCCAAGAAAGGAGACTGAGGTAAGCTGGCATACTTGCTGATAGATACAATTCTAGAATAGGTTATAGGTGGGAGTGGATGGCAGACATTGGATGCAGAGGCAGCAGCAAAAACACAGGGCAAAACTGCAAGCAAGTTAAAATCAGAACATATTGGCAAGTTGGTTAGGTTGGTGGAAGAACAGGATGTATAAATTGATTTAGTGAGAAGGAAGCCTGGATTGTTCGGTTAGGATCAAATCAAACAAAGCCTTGGCTCAAATAGTTGGCTTTTTACCTAACTGGTATCTTTTAAAGAAAATCACTTTAGAACAGAGTGTGGACGTGCCCTGCAATCAATCCCTGAGTGGGCTAGAGGGAATGACAAGGCACAGGGAGTTAATCCAGATTTTACTTTCACTAACGTGCTTTATTTCAATAGAAAATAACTTGGTCCTTCTGCAGATACTCTTTTTAGGGATGTGAAGGCCTACAAGACCTTTTACAACTAACACCCAAAAAAGATGTCCTTTTCATTATAGGGGACTGGAATGCAAAAGTAGGAAGTCAAGAAACACCTGGAGTAACAGGCAAATTTGGCCTTGGAATACAGAATGAAGCTGGGCAAAAACTAATAGAGTTTTGCCGAGAAAATGCACTGGTCATAAAAAACACCCTCTTCCAACAACAAAAGAGAAGACTCTATACATGGACATCACCAGATGGTCAACAACGAAATCAGATTGATTATATTCTTTGCAGCCAAAGATGGAGAAGCTCTATACAGTCAGCAAAAACAAGACCAGGAGCTGACTGTGGCTCAGACCATGAACTCCTTATTGCCAAATGCAGACTGAAATTGAAGAAAGTAGGGAAAACCACTAGACCATTCAGGTATGACCTAAATCAAATCCCTTATGATTATACAGTGGAAGTGAGAAATAGATTTAAGGGCCTAGATCTGATAGATAGAGTGCCTGATGAACTATGGAATGAGGTTTGTGACATTGTACAAGAGACAGGGATCAAGACAATTCCCATAGAAAAGAAATGCAAAAAAGCAAAATGGCTCTCTGGGGAGGCCTTACAAATAGCTGTGAAAAGAAGAGAAGCAAAAAGCAAAGGAGAAAAGGAAAGATATAAGCATCTGAATGCAGAGTTCCAAAGAATAGCAAGAAGAGATAAGAAAGCCTTCTTCAGCGATCAATGCAAAGAAATAGAGGAAAATAACAGAATGGGAAAGACTAGGGATCTCTTCAAGAAAATCAGAGATACCAAAGGACCATTTCATGCAAAGATGAGCTCGATAAAAGACAGAAATGGTATGGACCTAACAGAAGCAGAAGATATTAAGAAGAGGTGGCAAGAATACAAGAACTGTACAAAAAAGATCTTCACGACCCAGATAATCACGATGGTGTGATCACTGACCTAGAGCCAGACATCCTGGAATGTGAAGTCAAGTGGGCCTTAGATAGCATCACTACGAACAAAGCTAGTGGAGGTGATGGAATTCCAGTTGAGCTATTTCAAATCCTGAAAGATGATGCTGTGAAAGTGCTGCACTCAATATGCCAGCAAATTTGGAAAACTCAGCAGTGGCCAAAGGACTGGAAAAGGTCAGTTTTCATTCCAATCCCAAAGAAAGGCAATGCCAAAGAATGCTCAAACTACCGCACAATTACACTCATCTCACACACTAGTGAAGTAATGCTCAAAGTTCTCCAAGCCAGGCTTCAGCAATATGTGAACCGTGAACTTCCTGATGTTCAAGGTGGTTTTAGAAAAGGCAGAGGAACCAGAGATCAAATTGCCAACATCCGCTGGATCATGGAAAAAGCAAGAGAGTTCCAGAAAAACATCTATTTCTGCTTTATTGACTATGCCAAAGCCTTTGACTGTGTGGATCACAAGAAACTGTGGAAAATTCTTCAAGAGATGGGAATACCAGACCACTTGACCTGCCTCTTGAGAAATTTGTATGCAGGTCAGGAAGCAACAGTTAGAACTGGACATAGAACAACAGACTGGTTCCAAATAGGAAAAGGAGTACGTCAAGGCTGTATATTGTCACCTTGTTTATTTAACTTATATGCAGAGTACATCATGAGAAACGCTGGACTGGAAGAAACACAAACTGGAATCAAGATTGCCGGGAGAAGTATCAATAACCTCAGATATGCAGATGACACCACCCTTGTGGCAGAAAGTGAAGAGGAACTCAAAAGCCTCTTGAGGAAAGTGAAAGTGGAGAGTGAAAAAGTTGGCTTAAAACTCAACATTCAGAAAACGAAGATCATGGCATCCGGTCCCATCACTTCATGGGAAATAGATGGGGAAACAGTGGAAACAGTGTCAGACTTTATTTTTCTGGGCTCCAGAATCACTACAGATGGTGACTGCAGCCATGAAATTAAAAGATGCTTACTCCTTGGAAGGAAAGTTATGACTAACCTAGATAGCATATTCAAAAGTAGAGACATTACTTTGCCAACAAAGGTTCATCTAATCAAGGCTATGGTTTTTCCTGTGTCATGTATGGATGTGAGAGTTGGACTGTGAAGAAGGCTGGGCACCAAAGAATTGATGCTTTTGAACTGTGGTGTTGGAGAAGACTCTTGAGAGTCCCTTGGACTGCAAGGAGATCCAACCAGTCCATTCTGAAGGAGATCAGCCCTGGGATTTCTTTGGAAGGAATGATGCTAAAGCTGAAACTCCAGTACTTTGGCCACCTCATGCGAAGAGTTAACTCATTGGAAAAGACTCTGATGCTGGGAGGGATTGGGGGCAGGAGGAGAAGGGGACGACAGAGGATGAGATGGCAGGATGGCATCACTGACTCGATGGACGTGAGTCTCAGTGAACTCTGGGAGTTGGTGACGGACAGGGAGGCCTGGCGTTCTGCGATTCATGGGGTCGCAAAGAGTTGGACACGACTGAGCGACTGATCTGATTTGATCCCATACTTTCTTCCTGCACATGTGGATGCTTCCTATTTACTCACAATGAAATGGAGAATATAAATGAATAGTTTAAATATGGCTTTTTGTGTCCTAATTGAACCAACATTTTCTTGAAAGGCAGTCTTGAGTAAAAAACCCAGTTAAAAGATCTTTAAAAAAAAAAAAAAAGTACTGCAATCAATTGGTTTAATTTCTAGCAGTAACACACAATTTCTAATTCCCTAAGGTGTTGTTTTCCTATGTCACTGAGTCAGCCTCAACCACCTTGGAAATCAGTCAGGAGCTGGAATTGACTCAGTACTCAGCACAGTGACCAAAGACATTAGCTACAGTCACAACCTAATTGTAATGTAATTCCAGTAATACACGCAGTTAGCACTGAACACAATTTAGGGTTCCCTGCCTAGAGTTTCAGGAAAGCCATGCTGTTATTGTAATGAACCCACTGCTTTGCTGCTCTAGTTTTAGTCCTTAGCTTTATTACTCAGGATGAGTTCCTCAATTGTTTCTAAAACTCCTCCTACAGAAAGACATAATAATGACTCTGTCTACCACTATCATATGACTTAGGAACTGACTTCATAAATGTTAGCTATTGCCAGCCATTTCATAACTCATTACTCTATTTTTTGCACAGATTATATAATCTGCCCAACAACCCTATGAGTAGGTTTATGGTTAACCTTGAAGTTTAAATCATTTGATTAAAGCACACAGGGCTTCCCTGGTGGTCAGACAGTAAAGAATCCACCTGCCAATGCAGGAGACCCAGGTTTGACCTCTGGGTTGGGAAGATCCCCTGGAGAAGGGAATGGCAACCCACTCCAGTATTCTTGCTTTGAGAATCCCATGGATAGAGAAGCCTGGTGGGCTATACAGTCCATGGGGTTGCGTAGAGTCAAACACAAGTGACTAACACACATACACACACCATTCATACACATTAGCGAGTGTAAGTAGCAGGATTTGGAGCTAAATCAATCTGATTCCGGAGCCTACCATTATTATTAATATATTGTATTGTTACATTCACTAGGTTACAAATTAGTTTGCCTTCTCAGTTAGAGCAAAAGTTTCTTTAGGAGTTCTATATTTGTCAGGGGCTTTGCAGACTCACCAAATAATCAATGTTAGTATAGGGAAGGGCAAAAAAGAAAAAAAAAAGGCATTAAAAAGAGAAAAGAAAAAGCCACTGAAGCAAAAATGGGAATGATTGAGCTTATGGTGAGAAATCTTTATCAAGAGTTTTTTGGGTTTTTTTTTTTTCAACGTAAAAAATAAATCAAAATAGATTTTGAGGTAGGGATATTTTCATTCATTTCACCACAAGTTTGTATGGTTACTAGAAAAATAATTTTAATACTTTAAATTCCTGAGATCTTAAATACCAATTTAGACTTATCCTGGCATATGCATTTACTGAGAAAGGCTGTGTGGTCTGAAACACTTAGCACAGATTGGAATCTTGGTTCTGGTACTCCTAGCTGTGTGATCCTATAAAAATTACTCAGACTGAGCCCCACATTCAACTTATATAACACAGGTATAATATCATGTACTCTATAAAGTTTTGGTGACGATTCTACCTTATGTCATGTCTGAGAGAATTCTCAAAGAAGATAGATGACCTGAGATTTTACCCTAAATTAGATCTAAATAACCCCCTGTCCATCTTTGTTCCTGTGGGGCCACATGGAATAGCCTTCCACAGCACAACCAAGACTGGAGATGACCACTTCCTCACCACTGGGCACCTGGAAATCAAGCCCCGTGACAGCACAGAGAGGCAGGCATTACGAACCTATTTCATAGATGTGGAAACTAAGACCCAGGTTCCCACTGAAGACTCAGAATATAAAACAAAAATAAGGGTGCATTTTTATCAGGCACTATTTCACAAAGTCTTATTTACGTCATCTCATAGAATTTAACTTATAGGATTATTGTGAAGATTTGATTTTTTTATTTTCCCTCAGTTTACAAAAGTGAAGGCTGAGTGTTTGAGAGGTTAATAAACTTACTCAGGGGCAAAGCTAACAAAGTGAAAAAACAGGGATTGAATCCAAGCCTTTTTACTCTGTATTCCCTACTCTTATCCATGACAGAATGTCCTCTCTCAGACCCAAATGTGGTCTGGTGACAAGACACTTGGTGACAGGGACATATTTGAAATTCTATTTCATGTTTTTCCCAAATTTTGTCTACATCTCTGGCCATATTTTTAAGGCTTTAATTAGTAAGTATATTAGTTACCAATGGCTGTATAGTAAATTGCCCCAAAACATAGAAGCCAAAATCAAAATAATCATCTATATCTCATAGTTTCTAGGAGCTGGATTTGGAAGTGGCTAACAGAGTACCTCTGGTTCAGTGTCTCACGTGAGGCTGCAGGCAGGATGCTGGCTAGAGCTTCTGTGCTCTGACCGGGCTTCCGAGATAGCTCATTTGCATGGATGATAAATTAGTGCTGCTTGTGGGAGGGTGGCCTCAGTTTCTCCCCTCATGGGTTGCTCCACAGGTGCTTGAGTGTACACAGGATACAGCGACTGTCCTTCAGCACAGTGAGTGTCTTTCTTTTCCCCCTCCCCACAAAACACACACAACTCTATGATGACTCATAGACTAAAAAAAATAAAAACAAAACAAAACCAACACAAGGTAAAGTAATTGTGTCCACTAATTGGAGAAGGCAATGGCACCCCACTCCAGTACTCTTGCCTGGAAAATCCCACGCATAGAGGAGCCTGGAAGGCTGCAGTCCATGAGGTCACTGAGGGTCGGACACGACTGAGTGACTTCACTTTGGCTTTTCACTTTCATGCATTGGAGAAGGAAATGGCAACCCACTCCAGTGTTCTTGCCTGGAGAATCCCAGGGATGGTGGAGCCTGGTGGGCTGCCTTCTATGGGGTCGCACAGAGTTGGACACGACTGATGTAACTTAGCAGCAGCAATACCTATCTCATAGAATGGCTGGGTCAATTAAGAAAGATTAAATAAACAGAAGTCCTCCAAAATGGTAACAGTGCCTCAGGATTCTAGACTTAATAACATTTGTTGTTGTTTAGTGTCTCAATTGTATCCAACTCTTTTGCTACCACATGGACTATCACCTGCCAGACTCCTCTGTCTATGGGATTTCCCAGGCAAGAATAGTGGAATGAGTTGCCATTTCCTTCTCCAGGGGATCTTCCCAATCCAGGGATCAAACCCACGTCTCCTGCATTGGCAGGCAGATTCTTTACCACTGAGCCACCAGGGAAGCCCCTACACTTAGCATTACACTTGTATTTATAAGATCTCAGCTGACTTCCCTGGGAGAGGGTTCACAGCTGATTCCTGTGAACAGGCTGTATCTGTATGCTTATCTCAGAGATAAGACTGAGACAGCTGAAAAGAAGACAAACAGCTTAGATCTAGCACCAGTTAATGACTGAGCAAATTTTGATGCAAGTTTCCAGTCTCCAAGGCCAATGCATCACTTTACAATCTGGTAGAATTTTAGGTCTATTATTTGAAGACATTACTCTCCACATAAAGGCCTATGTGGCAATATAAACCTAAGATTTAAGACTTCTCTGAAGCCCTGCCCCCTCAACTGCTCAGCTCCTTCCCTAGGATGGATCCCAAAGTGAAAGTGAAAGTGAAGTTGCTCAGTCCTGTCTGACTCTTTGCAACCCCATGGACGTAGCCTACCAGGCTCCTCTGTCCATGGGATTTTCCAGGCGATAGTACTGGAGTGGATTGCCATTTCCTTCTCCAGGGGATCTTCCCAACCCAGGGATTGAACCCAGGTCTCCCACATTGTAGACAGACGCTTTACCGTCTGAGCCACTAGGGAAGTCCCAAAGGGCTCCATCAAATCCCCAAAGGGGCCTGGGTCCAGCTTGAAACCACCTCACTCCATCATACTCAAGGAACTGCTCTGGCAGGAGCCCTGTCATCTTACAGCACAATCCACAGGAACTCAGCAGCTCAGAATGAAAAACACAATCACTTCCATCTATCACGAGTGAAGGGCAGGAGAATGATTGGATGGGTGTCCTGAGCACCTTGGTCTCCACCAGCTTGCTATATTTGATATTATTACTAATGGAAGAAGGGGATGGTGAATGCCCTACTGTGTATAATATCAACGGCCTGAGTCTTGATAGATAAATGTGACTTTTATGAAGTTTATGGACGAGCCATCAGGGAAAGTCTCCACTGCAATTGCAGAAAGATTCTCAATGCCACCCCAGGTAGCTGGACACTAAGATAACTAAAGCAAACACCTGTGCTCAAGGGAAGAGCTGCAGTTGATCTTTAATGTTCTGGTCAGAGGAGACCTTTAGTTCAAAGATGAAGAATGAGGTTCTATAGCATTTATGGTTTCCCTTTGCCAGGTACTTTCTATCTGTTATTGCAGGCGAGGCCTTCATTGATCTTTTCTCCCAGCTGTTATTTATTCTCTCCCTTTTAGCTTCAGTGAAGGAAGAAGATGAAGGGCCCAGGTACTTTGTCATTTTCGAACACATCCGAACAGTGTAGCACTTTCTAAATAAGAAAACCAATAGTTATTTTCTTCAGTGCTCCCACAACACTGTGTACCCTTGGGAATGGAAGAGCTGCCCCCTGGGTACAGGGATTGAGTGAGCTTGGAACTGGGAATGTGTCTGAGGGTTGCTTTTTCTCCCTTTCATTTCCTCTGGGGTCTGCATTCTTGAGCAGCACCGAGCTACTCATAGTTTCTACAAAATAGAGCACGGCCCTTCACTTCCATGATAATTCTTTCACTTTCTGTGTATGTTTCTTTCTCCGATCAATTTTTCCCTTAGTAGGGAGGGGTGTCTTTTTATCAGAACACTTAGAGCAGAAGTGCCTTTGACGATAGAAAGGTCCGTGTTCTGTCCCCAGTATATCAGTTTTCTGTTGTGTGACCCAGGGACACATTCACAACCTCTTTGTGGCTCAGTATCTCCCCCCTTAAAATAGCAGTAACAGTGTTCCCTCCCTAAGATTGCTATGAGGGATAGGAGAATGAAGAGATGAGAGAGTGAGTATGTGTGTGTTAGTCACTCAGTCATGTCTGACTCTCTGTAACCCCCATGGACTGTAGCCCATCAGGCTCTTCTGTCCATGGGATATTTCAGGCAAGAATACTGGAGTGGGTAGCCATTCCCTTCTCCAGGGGATCTTCCTGATCCAGGGATTGATCCCAGGTCCCCTCCATTGCAGACAGATTCTTTACATCTGAGCCACCAAGGAAGCCCAAGTAACCACTCAGTAAGCCAGTCAAATGTAATAATAACCGAATGTTATGTGTGTATAATGAATAATGATAACAATAACAACTCAAAGCTTCCATTATCTTGCCCAGGGCACCTTCCTGACTCCACAGTTACCTTCATCATAGAATACGATGGTCAACTCTCACATCTCTCTTTTCCTTTAGATTTTACATATCTAGAGGCAAGACTTATGCTCAGGTTAAAAATTTTGCATTTCTTAGCACCTAACAAAGTCCCTGCAACAGAGTGAATGAATATTTAACTGACATTGTTTTCCTGCCTTCCGTTCTTTGGTTTCTTCAAATGTATCTATCATTTCAATAAGTATTTAATAAGTCGCCTCTGCTGTAAGCATAGAAATGCTAGATATGCAGGTATGGATTGGGCACGGACTTAAGAATTTATTGTTGTCTGGGTGGATAAACAGGTTTATAAATGGAGAGCTTCAGTGCAAGTTAGTGATTCTGTGATAGAGTAATGCCCAGGGGACTTTGGGGATGTAAAGAGAACTCCAGTGTGACTGAGCATGAGGAGGCAGAAAGCAGCATGAAGGCCACCCAGTGGAGTGGTACCCAAAAGGTTTCTTGGAAGTGGAGCATGTGTTTAGGCAAGAAGAGACTAGGGAGAGGATTGAGTCTTATAGGCAGAGAGAACAGCCTTGTGTAAAGGGAGTAGAAATATGAAGTGACACAGGGCTTATGACACACTTCAATATCCCCCATCATAAATATCAAGGCAGTGGTAGCAGATGAGCCTTGAGAGGTGGGCAGAGGCCATGTCACAGAGGAACTAGAGTGTCATGATGGTAAACTGCCCAAAGCGTGGGAAGCACAAGGAGATACAATTTTAAAACAACTCAGCCCACAGTCTTGACCACCTATTTAATCTAAGAGGATGACCTATATACTAAAATCCTCCCCCTAAGGTGGCATAGACAGTATTCAACCTGGAGAGCAATTGAAGTGTTGGTATTCAAAGTGCAGTTCCCATCACGAGATACCTTACAGGTCAGAGCCACAAAGCAGAGGAATAACAAAGTGCAAGGATAGCAAATTGCCTCAGTAGGCAGAGAAAATGGAGCATGAAGCTGGAATTGTTGCTAACCTGTCACAAAGTACATGACTAGGAAGGAAATTAACCTATGGTGAGGGTACAGGAGAATTCAGCACACCGTAATGATAATGAATTTAGCATAGTCAAATCCAGCACCCCCATGAACCCATAATTAAGGAAGTGTGAACTCCACAGTCTTCTTTGTTTAATATGTGGTGTTCGTTTATAATTGGAGACATGCACTGAATCCTTGGAACTAACTGTTAGGATGGATATACCTAGAATAAGATTTTCTTCCACGTGGCATCTTCCTAAAATATCTATGATGAGCCTGTTAATGAGGATTAAATGAACATTTGAAGATTCATTGTTACTCTGCTTGAAACTGCATGCTTAGTTTTAAAATTCTGTTCTGTAGCATTAATAAATATTTATTCATTTTCAAGACTTTCTCCAAGTGGTACTCTGATGCCAAAAGATCTTAGGAAGCATACAAGCAAAGTGACAGTCATACAGTATACCTTATTTGCTAGCTATTTTTCTCAGTTTGAAATTCAACCAACATAGGATAACTGACTATGAGATAGATATTGTGCTATACACATTTTTACTTTATTTCAATTTATTATCACAGTAAAGTTATGACTTAGATCTCTGACATGCAGAGAAGTAACTAATCCACGTCAAAAAGCTATTAATATAGCCTCTTCAATAAATAGTGCTGGGAAAACTGGACAGCTACATGTAAAAGAATGAAATTAGAACACTTCCTAACACCATACACAAAGATAAACTCAAAATGGATTAAAAGCCTAAATGTAAGACCAGAAACTATAAAACTCTTAGAGGAAAACACAGGCAGAACACTCGATGACATAAATCAAAGCAAGATCCTCTATGACCCACCTCCTAGAGTAATGGAAATAAAAACCAAAATAAACAAGTGGGACCTGATTAAACTTAAAAGCTTTTGCACAGCAAAGGAAACTATAAGCAAGGTGAAAAGACAACCCTCAGAATGGGAGAAAATAATAGCAAATGAAACAACTGACAAAAGATTAATTACCAAAATATACAAGCAGCTCATACAACTCAATGCCAGAAAAACAAACAACCCAATCAAAAAGTGGGAAAGAGACCTAAACAGACATTTCTCCAAAGAAGATATACAGATGGCTAACAAACACGTGAAAAGATGCTCAACATCACTCATTATTAGAGAAATGCAAATCAAAACTACAATGAGATATCACCTCACACAGGTCAGAGTGGCCCTCATCAAAAAGTCTACAAACAATAAATGCTGGAGAGAGTGTGGAGAAAAGGGAACTCTCTTGCACTGTTGGTGAAAATGCAAATTGATACAGCCATTATGGAAGATGGTATGGAGATTCCTTAAAAAACTAGGAATAAAGCCACCATATGACCCAGCAATCCCACTCCTAGACATATACCCTGAAGAAACCAAAATTGAAAGAGAACATATATCCCATTGTTCACTGCAGCACTATTTACAATAGCTAGAACATGGAAGTAACCTAGATATCCATTAACAGATGAATGGATAAAGAAGTTGTGGTACATGTACACAATGGAATATTACTCAATGATAAAAAGGAATGCATCTGAGTCAGTCTAATGAGGTGGATGAACCTAGAGCCTATAATAGAGAGTGAAGTAAGTCAGAAAAAGAAAGGTAAATATCGTATACTAACACATATATACAGAATCTAGAAAAATGGTACTTAAGAATTTATTTGCAGCACAGCAATGGAGAAGCAGAAATAGAGAGTAGACTTATGTTCATGGGGAGAGGGGAGGAGTGGGTGAGAGGTATGTTGAGAGTAACATAGAAACTTCTATTACCATATGTAAAATAGATAGCCAATGGTAATTTGCTCTATGTCTCAGGAAACTCAAACAGGGGCTCTGTATCAACCTAGGGGGGTGGGATGGGGAGGGAGACGGGAGGGAGTTTCAAAAGGGAGGGGATATAAGTATACCTATAGCTGATTCATGTTGAGGTTTGACAAAAAACAACAAAATTTTGTAAAGCAATTATCCTTCAATTAAAAATAAACATTTTTTAAATAAAAAAGCTATTAATAGTAAGAGTTGGCAATGTCGTTGGAATTTAAGTTTGTCTGATTCTAAAAGCTGTACTTTCCAATATATAGCATTTGGTGTTGGTGTTACCATGGCAGATCCAGGAGGCAGAATTGGGACAGGATAAAACTTGGAAGAAGTCTTCATCTGAGATGAGCTATGCCAAGAACACATCTCCCATTAGAGTGACTTTGAAATAGTGTTCAGATACCCTGCAAGTCTTAATAGAAACTAGATTCCACAGTTGAGAATTGCAGGTCCACCTAACCCATCATCTCTCACCCAAACCATGACAACTGCATTCTAACAAATTCCCTACATTCATTCTCACTTTCTGCCTCATTTTTCTCCATAGTTCATGAACGTGTGCCAAGTTGCTTCAGTCATTTCTGACTCTTTGCAACACTATGGAGTGTAGCCTGCCAGGCTCCATTGTCCATGGGATTCTTCAGGCAAGAATACTGGAGTAGGTTGCCATGCCTCACTCCAGGGGATCTTCCCAACCCAGGGATTAAACCTGTGTCTCTTATGTCTCCAGCATTGGCAGGCAGGTTCTTTATCAATAGGGCCATGAGGGAAGCCCAGAAACAGTAAGTGTCTTAAAATAGAAAACCAATAATGCTAAGCATTCCTTATCATCTTTGTTTCCAAACAAATCTTTAATTCATAGTTCTCAGCACAAAACCAACGTTCTTGGTCAGCAGGATCATGATGCCCTGCTGTAACCTCGCGGATACCTCCCTGTCCACACTTGTGGGGCAACCCCAGTGGTTTTCTTTCCATTTTTTGGATGTACTTTGTTTCCTCCTGCCAGAAGGACCTTGTACATGCAGTTCCCTCCATTTGGAAGGTGAAGTCCTACTCAATATTCAGATCTAAGTTAACTCATCTCACTCTCCAGGAAACTTCCTCACTGCTTGGTCTAAGTCACTTCTTTTGATATTTACTTTGAGTCTGGCCTCATTTCCTCCCTGCACCAACTTTAGTTTGAACTACAGTTTTAACTGCATATCTGTGATGGATATGGCTATCCACGCCTGCTACAAGTCCATATAGCAATGACCTCTTTATCTTCAGCATGACATTTAACCTTTCTAAAAATGTCACAGATAGCTTTGAATGAATGACTGAGTTTCAAAAATCAGAAATCAGTGCCTCAAAAAAGAACTCTAGCAAAATATCAAGCTCTCTGGTACCAGATCTTAGTTGAATCATCTTTGGTACCAACTAACTATGTGCACTTGGACATCAGTATTTACATATTTAATTCTGCAAATATTATTTAAATTACAACTTTTCCTAGGTGCTGAGCCAAACAGTAAAGATATAACAATGAGCAAGAGACATGTAGTCCTTGACTCGTAGTGTTAACCCAGTGAGGGCTTCAAGGTTTTTTCCTTCTTTGCTTTAAATTTAAATTTTTATTGAGAACACTGTCGATACACACACAGTTGTAAAAAATAATACAAAGAATCTGTGTACACAAGATTGTACAAAACCTGCCTCTTGAGAAACCTATATGCAGGTCAGGAAGCAACAGTTAGAACTGGACATGGAACAACAGACTGGCTCCAAATAGGAAAAGGAGCACGTCAAGGCTGTATATTGTCACCCTGCTTATTTAACTTATATGTAGAGTACATCATGAGAAACGCTGGGCTGGAAGAAGCACAAGCTGGAATCAAGATTGCCAGGAGAAATATCAATAACCTCAGATATGCAGATGACACCACCCTTATGGCAGAAAGTGAAGAACTAAAGAGCCTCTTGATGAAAGAGGAGAGTGAAAAAGTTGGCTTAAAGCTCAACATTCAGAAAACGAAGATCATGGCATCTGGTCCCATCACTTCATGGCAAATAGATGGGGAAACAATGGCAGACTTTCTTTTTGGGTGCTCCAAAATCACTGCAGATGGTGACTGCAGCCATGAAATTAAAAGATGCTTATTCCTTGGAAGGTAAGTTATGACCAACCTAGACAGCATATTCAAAAGCAGAGACGTTATTTTGCCAACAAAAGTCCATCTAGTCAAGGCAATGGTTTTTCCAGTGGTCATGTATTGATGTGAGAGTTGGACTATAAAGAAAGCTGAGTGCCGAAGAATTGATGCTTTTGAACTGTGGAGAAAACTCTTGAGAGTCCCTTGGACTGCAAGGAGATCTAACCAGTCCATCCTAAAGGAGTTCAGTCCTGGGTGTTCATTGGTAGGACTGATGTTGAAGCTGAAACTCCAATACTTTGGCTACCTGATGCGAAGAACTGACTCATTTGAAAAGACCCTGATGCTGAGAAAGATTGAGGGCATGAGAAGAAGGGGACAACAGAGGATGAGATGGTTGGATGGCATCACTGACTCAATGGATATGAGTTTGGGTGGACTCCGGGAGCTGGTGATGGATAGAGAGGCCTGGCGTGCTGTGGTTCATGGGGTCTCAAAGAGTTGGACGTGACTGAGTGACTGAACTGAACTGAACTGAACAGAATATCATATCCAGATTACTGCCTTTGATACCGGGTTGCAGTTTTTAAACTAATAATTCCATATGCAGAAAGGAAGAGTTTAGAAATTGAAAGAATTCCTAAATTGTGGGAGCAGAGAGAATAGTGGAAAAACAAACTAATGAGTCTAGAGAGACACATGCTACTTCATGGAGGGTCTTGTAAACCATATAAAGGGTTTGGGACTATATCTAATATGTGAGGGAGTGTCGTTACAGATTTTAAACAAAGAAAATTAAATGCAGAAGGATGAACATGATGGGAGTTTAAGAGCAGTACAGTAGAACTTTCTACTTCTAATGTCATAGAATAAAGATCTCTCCATGTGTAGAGGAAGACCTTTTCACAATAAAATATGAAGCTCTGATCAATAAGTTTCAACCTACTCTTACTCAAGGGCTTACCTGGTGGCTCAAGTGGTAAGGAATCCACCTGCAATGTGGAAGACCTGGGTTTGATCCCTGGTTTGGGAAGATCCCCTGGAGAAGGGAATGGCTACCCACTCCAGTATTCTGGCCTGGAGAATTCCATGACTGTATAGTCCATGCGGTCACAAAGAGTCAGACATAATTGAGTGACTTTCACTTTTTACTTAAACCCTCAGGATCACATTGAGTACATTTTTAGTCATTTCCTATCATTCACTAGTTTTTTAGATGAATCCCCTTATCCTTACAAAGGATATTTTGTTGCCTCCCCTAGCACAGAATATAAAATGCCATTTTAGAACATTCTCTTGAAAAAAAAAATGGCAAGGAGGTAGGGTGAAGTGCTTATCCCTATGTTCCCCCACCTTGGTTTGTGGTAATAAAATTTGAGAAATACTAATCTAGGCTTTGTGATAAAGAACCTGCCTGCCAGTGCAGGAGATATTAGAGGCACGGTTTCAATCCCCGGCTCGGGAAGATTCCCTGGTAAAGGAAATGGCAACCCACTCCAGTATTCTTGCCTGGAGAAGCCCCATGGACAGAGGAGCCTGGAGGGCTATAGTCCATAGGGTCACACAGAGTTTCACACGACTGAAGTGACTTAGCACACACAATCTAGAAATTAAGCTCTTTGGAAGAAGAAAATACTGTTTTTTTGTAACTTCAATATTTCACCTGATATTTCCAAGAATACTGGAATGGGTTGCCATTTCCTTCTCCAGGGGATCTTCCCTACCCAGGAATTGAACCTGGGTCTCCTGCGTTGTGGGAAGATTCTTGAGCTATGAGGGAAGCCCCAGTATCTCCACTGGGAATACCAAACAGAAATAAAAATGAAGTACTGATACATGCTCCAAGGTGGATGAACATCAAAAATATAATATATGAAAGAAACCAGATACTAAAAAACATATATTATACCTTTCCATTTGTATTAAATGTTCAGGAAAAGCAAATCATCAGAGTTGGAAAGTAAATTAGTAGTTGCTTAGAGACTAGTGATGAGAATGAAGACTTACCATAAACTGAGATGATTAAAATCTAAAACTGGATTATGGTGAATGTTGAATAACTCAGTAAAAATATTACTATACATTTATAATTAGTGGATTTTGTTGTAAGTAAAGTATATTTCTATAAATTCATTAAAGTGGACAATTTATCTAAAATAAAAATAAAATTATATAGAATTTGACATCAAGAGGTACCTTAAAGCATCATTTGTTTTGCATTGCTTACATAAGAAAGAGCAAGACTGTTTCTGTTCTCCTTAAGATATATATCCAACTCTATTTTTCCTCCTATGGGAGATAATTTGTTTATTCCCATTATTCTATAGGGCATGACTGCCTTGTTTGAACAGCTTTTCTTGGGCAATTTCTGGACACAGATTTTCCACTGTTTGTTCATTGACTTTTTGATTCTTAAGTCCTTGACAATGGGGAGTCAATATGTATTAAAGATTTAAAAATACTAGATAAGACAAACAGAAACTCTTTGCTTGCTGAGTTTGAGTGAAATCTGATAGAGGGGTGTGTGTGTGGTTAACATTGTTACCACTGAATAATTTCCATTGAACTTTCTCTCACAAGTGGTTAAGGTAGATGCTGCATGTCTCTGAGAAATGCTTCCATTTCTCGGGCCCACGTGAGAAAGTGAGCACACAGCATCATGATACTACTCAGTGTCCCCTAAAGAACATTTCTAGAACTCTGATCTGCAGCCCTTTCCAAACATATTAAGGATTAAAATTAAGAGAACAGCAACTTCCTGTAAAGCAATGGTTCTCAAAGGAGGTTCCCCCCACCCCCAGAGAAGTACTAGCAGAGCATGTAGGAACATAATTAAAAATGCAGATACTTTGGCCACACTTGGTCAGAAACTCTGGACATGGGACCCAGAAACATGTGTATTAAAAAGCCTTCTCAGTGATTCTGATTCATGGTTAAGTTTGAGAACTACTGCTATGAATATAAGAACGTAAGTGTGAGCATGAGCAGACTTGGATATGACTCATGGTACTGAACCTATATTTGTATGTAATACAGTTAAGTTCTCTGACCCTCAGCTTCTTTGTAAACTAAATGGAGATGATAGAGCCTGTGTTAATCTTCCAGTGTTATATTATCACAGATGGAGCAGTTTTAACAACATAGACTTAAAATCTCATGGTACCCTAGGTTGGAAACCCAGGCACAGTGAAGCTGGACTGGTTTCTCCATTTAGAATTTTACAGGGCCAAAATTAAGGTGTCTGCCATCTAGGTGCCTGTCTGGAAGTGCTTAGAGAAGAATATATTATCAAGCTTATTCAGGTCATTGATAAAATTCAGTTCCTTGTGAATGCCGGACTGAGGTCCTGGCTCCTTCTATCTTCAAAATCAGTTTTGAATGTCTCTAGCTTCCCCTTCTGCCTTCCTTTTCTGTAAAAGTTCACTGCTTTTAAGATATCATGTGAATTATATTGGGGTCACACAGGTAATAGAGAATAATCTCCCTATATTTAGATCAACTTATTAGTAATCTTAATTGCATATGCAAAGTCTCTTTGCCAGGTAAGATAACCTATTCTGTCTCATCATATTCCTAATGTAGAGTCTTCTTGGGGGTTGTAACTCTGCCTATTACAAAACCCATCATGCAAGTCCCAAAACAACATCATAAAGGTACTTTAGATCCTCTGAAAGGGCTGCAGTATGGAAAGCTGAATAAGCATCAACTTTAGTGATTCCTTGAGAAACATGTTGAGATACTGAGAGTTGTCTTTTCCTAAAGTGTTGCAAATAAAACCTCTTCAGGTCACTACTATGAGTCACCTACCTCCTGGAAGTCAGGAACCATTTCCAAGTGTAAGCCAATGAATGGATATGCATGGAACCAAGTTCACATGACAAAATATCTTAGGATAAGGCAGCTATGGGTAAGTCTAAAAAGCCTAGAATAACTCTCTCAGGTTTTAGAGTTAGATTTTCACTGGTCACTAATGAGAAGTCATTTGGCCTTAAGGGCTATGCTTTACACTATTCAATCTCACAAAAAACTAAGTTAAACTAAAAGAACCATTTATTGACAGTGGAAATAACTATTTATTCTATAGACTTCTTTTAAACATTTTACAAATATGTTTAACCACTGCAATATACACACATGATTTAAAATACTAAAAGTCAAAGTTAACATAAAGAACATATTATAGCATGTAAAATGTTCTGTCTTTTTCCAATCAATCATCTAGATTTATCTATTCCCCAAAGGGAAACAATTTTAAGGTTTTATAAAAATAATTTCTTCTGGTTATTATTTGGAAGTTTCTTTTTAAACCCTCAAGTCATATAGTTTCATCAGATGAAGGCTAATTTCTTTTCTGGGGATCATAATAGAGCCATGTGCCCCAAGTCCTTTTATATTTCCTGTCAAACTGTCTGCCTTCGGTCTCTGTCATTATCCTCCAGCTACTTATAAGCATATTTATAAAACATGGTACCAATGAATGAAACAGCCTTTTTATTTTTTTCTCCCAAATACAAACCCACAAAATTGTAAATTGCCTCTGTGTTCTGTCATAGGATGGATTCTTTTTGAAAGTTGCAGAGATTACAATCTTTTCATAGGTTGTATGTTTTATGAAATGCATGCAAAAATGTACAAATATGTATCCAGAAAAGATGCATTCAAACTTTAAGCAAATATTAAAAAGGAACATATTTGGGGGTTTTTATTATTTTCCTAACGTTTTGCTTCAATATGTTCTTATTTATGAGCTGAGCATTTGCATTCTTCTTTTGACTGACACCATGAAATTGTTACAGTTTTACCAAATATTTATTGAGTACTCCCATATGCCACAGTCTTTTCTAGTCCAAAGCAAAATCCTTTACTTTGTGGGGTTTACATTTTGTACCTGGAGATGTCACCGTAAGGAAGGAAGCAGACGGACAAACTTTTTGGAACATCCCGACTCCTGACATTTTATCCAATTCCAAACTTGCCACCTATCACCAGAATCCCACAGGCAAAGCAATTAATCTCTCTGGCTTTTTAATCCTCTCACTGAAAGGATTTTGGGACTATCATCTTCTTTCAGATAAACATCCCACAAATAGGAAATAAAATAATATTTAGAGTAGATCTCACTCTAAAACTCCTGTTTTAGAATGAGAAATTTTTTAAAAAAGGAATTCAAGAAAAATAAGAATATGTCAAAAGCTAAAGATATATATATTATATATAATATATACATATGATATAACACATGTGCATATTATATATGTACATATATATTATGTACATATTTTATATATGAATTATAAATATAATATATATGATATTTATATATTATGTGTACATATAAATATGTACATATTTTGTATATATGGACTGAGGAAGTCTAGAATGATTTTAATACCAATTGGCAACAATGACCTTAAGGATATTAAAAGTTGCATGGAAGAAAGCCTGTAAGGTACAAAGCTGCTTACAGACCACCTCCCACAGGGATATGACATGGTTAGTGGGAAGGGGTGTAACTACAAGTCTAGTTTTGGCACAGATATTGGTGGTACTCAAGGCAGATTGCACTTGGAAAAAGGATTTCTCAACTCTATTCAAAACAAGAACCTTCTGAGGAAATCGTCTAGTTTGGAAATGAAAGCCTACATATTTGCCAACTCCTTGCAAAGTGCTGCTGGATCTGTGCCAACTGTTATAGCTAATGAGTTATGCAGTTGCACTCACACTGCTGTGCCTGTTTCAGCTGATGGGTTTCATGATGTAGAAGAAACTACAGACTAGGAAACCCCTGTTTTCATGGTGCCCTGGATAAGAGCACCTGGGTTCAGAACGGTCCAGACAGTCTATTTCATAGACTGCTCCTTACTGAACAAATGTCTTATTATATAAAAGCCCAGAGAATGAAAGTGACATTCCCAAGGTCCAGCAGGAAGACTGAAACCTGAGACTTGATGTGAGTCGACTCAGCTTTCTCAGATCTTCTGTAAGACGCCACCAAAAGAAGACCAGAGGAAGATCTGTCTGCCAATGATTAACTTCTACTATCGATGGGTCTTATTTCTCATATGCACTCAAGCATTTATAATTGCAGTGTTCACCACTAGTACCTGTTCACTATTTCCACACTGATGTTTCTCACCAAAATACCTAGATGTGCCAAGATAGCAAATTTGGGTTACTGACCCAGTGAAACGAAAACATGCACTACCAGTTTTTCAGAAATGGTGAAGCATGAATCCTTCATTTACTCTCCATCCTCTTTTCAGCATTTGCTGAACATTAGAGAAGCATCCCATCAGAACATGAGATCCATATTGATGATTGCATAGCTACACTGCCTGCTCTGCTGTTTCTTGATTATAATTGAGTCACTTACACAAATCTGAGTAAAGGCAGGAAATCAACCATTTGTGATGAATAATTCCTGCAAATTGAATGCAAGACTACATTTTATAAATGCAGATTAGGTAATAGTTCAGATTTTCAAGAAGAACTCTACAAGTAGGTGTATTACAGGCTCTCATGCAATAACAAATTTACTACATACAGTTTGGGTGACTACACATCCCAATTTGTCTCAAACAATTTTAGTTCACATCTGTTTGTCCCCCTATTTAGTATTTGTCCTAGACAAAAATATGTCAGTTACAAATTATATGGTCATTTTGTACATTATTGAATGCAATAATATATATTGCATTCAAAAGGCAGTGCAGCCTTTTAGAATATGCTCAGGTCTTAGAGTCAGGCAGTCCTGAGTTTAATCTCAGTTTCCAGTTACTGGTTATGAAATCTTGATAAAGTTTTAAATTTCTCTGGGGTTCTGCTTCTTCATAAGTAAATGTAAAAAGAGATAGCTCTGACTTCTGCATTAAGATTGTTGTGAAGATTAACTAAATCCTGTATGCACAATTCCTGAAATATTACCTGGCATATACAGTTTTAGGTAAAAGGAAGGTGTAAACAGAGCGGTACATAAAGAAACAGGTCAGTCCAATATCCTCTGTTCTGAGATTTGCCCTTGAGAAGAAATTCCACCTACATTTGAAATAAACAGAGCTATAGTCACCACCCACCGACCCCGACCAGCCAAATGAAATTTGCAAAAAAAAAAGAAAGAAAGAAAAGAATACATATACAAAATTAAATACTGGATAATGGTCAGGATATTTTGGCCAACCAGCACAAAATTTCCTCGAAAACTTTACCTGCTCGTTATTTCTTCATCATCCAAGCTGTGCTATTTGCTTCCTCTCCTTCTCTCTCCCTCTTCTGTGTGCCTTGAAGGAGGCCAAGTATGACTGCTTCTCCACACTTCTGCATCAGCCATATTAGAAATGTTTCCCCACCCTCTGGGACAGCTTGGGTCAACCCCTCAGAGAGCAGGATGTGTTCTCATGGCTTCAGTTTCCCCCATAATGAACAAGACTCAGCCTTGCCGATGGGAGACTTTCAGAGATTTACTGGTTCAGAACCTGAGTCCATCAGCCCTTGCTGCTGCTGCTAGGTTTCTTCAGTTGTGTCCGACTCTGTGCGACCCCAGAGACGGCAGCCCACCAGGCTCCCCTGTCCCTGGGACTCTCCAGGCAAGAACACTGGAGTGGGTTGCCATTTCCTTCTCCAATGAGTGAAAGTGAAAAGTGAAAGTGAAGTTGCTCAGTCATGTCCTACCCTTCAGCAACTTCTTTCTCCTTTTCTCCTAAGAAGTCCATAGCTTTATCACTGTTTTTCAGCTGAGTTCAACCTTTGAATGACTGTCTGCAGTACTCATAATTGTATTTAAACTTATTTCCAACCTGAAGATCCCCATATGTCATTAAGTATCCAATACCCATGCTGCTTTTCTTTTACTTTAAAAATAAACTGCCACCTGGGCAATTGAAGATACTTCAATGTTAGGTATTTTATAATCACTCACAACTACTTTAGATAAATATATAATCTAGAATGAGCTTAGGATAATGTTTATATGTACATGTCAAAGAGTCTTCTAAATGACTCCAGCCATGACTTATACAAAAAATTGCATTTAAACAATCATATTAGTTAATCTATTTTGAAGGTTAATATATGTGTAATAAAAATATTTAGATAATATTTTATATTCATTTTTAGATAAAATCAACAATTCTCCTGAAGATATGAAAAACACTTTTGAAAGAAAGACTGAAGTATTAATATAACCATACCTATATATGGATAGATATTTGTGTATCTGTGCATATGTACATATATATGTATATAGAGAGAGATAGAGAGAGAGAGAAAGAGTCCACAGAATCAATCATTAACCCTTTCCAGACCACAAATTATCTATAATAGCCAAGCCAATTTCCCCCTACTTTCCCAACCTATACAGGAAGATACCTAGACCCACACTATGCAACTCTGAGAAGGAAATTGAGAGAAAGCAGAACAAAGTCTTTTAGCCTGGGAGCAGAAGGTCTAGCTGCATATAAACTTGTAGAGTGGTTAGGGGTTATTGAGGATAACTTTGTCACACAATCATTCAAATAAAACAATTGACACTGTCCTTGACACCACTATTTATTTTCCTACAACTCCACAGCCAAACCATCATTAAATCCTGTCAGCTCTTCTTATAGAATAGATGCCAAGGCCTTGATCAAACTTACCATCATTCCATGTTTCCTAATTTGATTTCCTGCTTCTGTTGTTAACCACCTATAGACAACTTCCAACAGGACAGCAGAGTGATCTTTTCAAAACAGGATGCTAAAAATATTTTCATAGCTCCCTCTCTCACTCAGAGCCAAGGTCAAGACTCTTACTGCATGTTAAGCCTCCAAATAAGGTTGTCAGATTTAACAAATAAAAATACAGAATACAGAGTTAAGAATATAGAACGTTGGTACTGAACTTGACTTACCTCATATTGCTCCTTTACACCCACGGCACTCAAAGATTGTGTCCACTGCCTGAGATGGACGAGGCTGTCAGTCAACAGACTGGAGCTGAGTGATGGCATGTTCTGGAGTCTCCTGATCAGAAAGGTCTTTTGTGACTGAGACTTATCATAGCATTTATCACCACCTGACAAACAAACAAACAAAAAAACCAGATTTTTCCCTCCATTAAAATGGGTCTCTTCCATTAGTCAAGGAACTTGATTTCTTACTGCCATGCCACTAATACTTAGAATATTGTTGGCCACAAAGGAGGTGTCCAATAATGAATCAAAAATGTTTTCAAGAGACTCAAGTATAAACAATCGAAGTATTGTCAATTTTAGTGCAATGTCCAGGGCTGTATCAATAGGAAATGACAGAGCTACAAACAGAAGCTGTTAAACTCAGACTTTTTAGCACTAGCTTATTTGCATTGCTATGTTTTTAGTGGGAAATACGGGTTCCTTCCCTCTCATGTCTAAATCTTTGTTCTTTGTCTATTATTCATAAAAAGAAAACTATTTCTCTGAATAAACAACTCACGAACTGAATTTCCTATCTTTACTCTTTGTACACCATGCGTTTATTTTGTAGTCCTCAATTTTCTGATAATTCAAATGGATTAGAAAACAAGGAAGTGATGATGATGGATGGATATCATGTTTAGAGAATACTGACAACCCTCTGAAGTCCAATCATAATGATTTTCACCGTCTAATTCAATAACTGTCCTTATACTCCCCCACCACCAGCCTGCCAGAAAGTCATAAGGATGGGAAGAAAAGGAACAAGGAGGAAAGAATTAGTGCAATTCCATAATCACAATTCCAGAAAATATGTTGTTAAACCAATCTCTAAAGTAAATATTATTTCAAAACATTCTAATATGAAAGTAAAGTTAAATTTTTCATTCACCAAATGAGAGATTTAATTCACTTTAATATCTTTGTGCTCTAGCTGTAAAATAGAATGCTTTAATCAGTTAACTAGTCCTCTACACACTCACTTTATAAAGGAGTTCAATTTTAAGGAAGTCTTATCTACCAGAATATCTTATTGGGAAAGACAGCACTGAGTTCCCCTTAAAGACGTAGCTGCTGCTGCTGCTGCTGCTGCTGCTAAGTCGCTTCAGTCCTGTCCGACTCTGTGAGACCCCATAGACGGCAGTCCACCAGGCTCGCCCGTCCCTGGGATTCTCCAGGCAAGAACACTGGAATGGGTTGCCATTTCCTTCTCCAATGGATGAAAGTGAAAAGTGAAAGTGAAGTTGCTCAGTTGAGTCCAACTTTTGGCGACCCCATGGACTGCAGCTTACGAGGCTCCTCTGCCCATGGGATTTTCCAGGCAAGAGTACTGGAGTGGGTTCCCATTGCCTTCTCCAAAAGACATAGCTAACACATATTAATTTCTATCAATCAGTTTTTGAATAATAATGATAAAAGAAAGAGAAAATACTGCATTTTTTTTTTTTAATTTTGCTGGAAGAATTGCTGAGAACTGGTAGGTCTTCTCAATCATTGAATGACCATGTAAGATAAAGATCTCAGTCTTCCTACTCTATATTCATGGCTATATTCCTTGGAGACTATGATTCAAGCAAGGTACTAAACAAGGAATGCTCCGAAAGAACTAAAAACAAATGTATCAAAAATGCAACTTGATTACATTTTGTATAAGAATATTTTTTGTTTCACTGATGGATTGACAAGTGGCTGTGCCTGAATGGAATAAACAATGGGAGAAACAAGTGAACATAGCCAAGTGAGAACGGTCCCTTATAGCTGCTGCTGGTGGCCCTCTAGGATTTCTGTAATGTGTGACTTTCCTCTTGCATAGGATTGTTTTAAAGTAGTAAGAAAATAAAGTACACAAAGCTTTTTTCAGAGTGCTTTATGTAAATTTCACACAATAATTAATTCTGTAGGGGGACTTCCCTGGTGGTCCAGTGGCTAAGACTCCGCTCCCAATGCAGAGGGCCTGGGTTTGCTCCCTGTTCAGGGAAATAGATCCCACATGCCATCCCACTAAGAGTTCACATGCCACAACTAGAATTCCTGCATGCCAGATCCTGCATGCCGCAGGAAGATTTCACAAGTGAAAACTAAAAAGATCCTGCATGCCGCAATTAGAAGACAGAAGATCCTGCATGCTGAAACTTAAGATCTGGTTCAGCCAAATAAATAAATTAAAAAAATAAAATAATAACTAATACTGTAGTTATTTTTATGTCCTACCATAACATGTTGTTTGTTGTTCAACTGCTCAGTAGTGTCCAACTTCTTTGTGACCCTATGGATGGTAGCCTGCCAGGCTCCTCAGTCCATGGGATTTTCCAGCAAGAATACTAGAATGGACTGCCATTTCCTTCTCCAGCTATAATATTATGTTTCTGTACTACAGCGTGTTCAGATCCCTGTTTCAACTCTTGTGAGAACTCGGAGTCTGTAACTTCTCCCTGGGATCTCATTCCCACTCATCCTCACCTTCAGGCCTAAACCATTCATGGTTTGTGTAAAAGTCACTTTTTATTATGGGAGGCAAGATGCATGGGACCCCAGGGTTTCTTAACAGGGCTTGTATCACCTCTAATATACTAGCACAGATTATGAGAAATGTTTTGTCCTTTCAAAAGCTCTCACCTACTAAATTTGAGAAACTAAGGGATTAGTCTTGAGCTCAAGCAGCAGGAAATGCCACCATATTGCCAGACTTTCAATTTGGCTTTCCTAAAAGTATGTAAGATTTTTAATCTCAAAGTATAGGCCTTAGACAAAGCAGGAAATCCAGGACATCAGAAATCACATAGTGATGAGGGACTCACTATCGAAAGGGAAGGGGAAAAATTGCTATGATTCTGAAAGTGAAGTTAGACAGAAAAATATCCGTGAGAATCCCAGCCTGGCCAACAAGTTCTGACAAAACATTCCTTTTACAACTTTACTTAAAACCAGAGGGTTATGTAAAATGTCTTCAAGATGAACAGGCTGTTGGACACTGTATTAGACTAGTACTATCTTTGTTCACAATTTCATTAAAAAGTGACGGTAATATAAAAAACTGATTTTGCAGGGACTTCCCTGGTGGTCCAATGGTTAAGACTCTGAGCTTCCAAAGCAGGGGATGCTGGTTTGATCCCTTGTTGGGGAACTAAGACCCTACATGCTGCATGATGCAGCCAAAAAACAAAATGATTTTGCAAAACTTGCATTGGAGTGTTTAAGGTCAGGGGACCATATCACTCATCTTTGTATCTGCAGGGCTTAACCTAGTTGTGTTAGATCTCCTCCAGTTGAGACTCCAAGTCCGTTTCCTTCATCCCCTTCAATCTTCTGCCTTGGGTAGTTGATCTTCTTAAACCACATTAACAGGTCTTCTGGCTCTCTGTTTCCTATTAAATTTGGCTAATTGAGGACCCCTATCAGAAGTCAAAGACATAGAACACTAAGTCAAATCAATTCTAATCAACATGTGTATCATATCCAAGAGAAAAGTGAAAAAAAAATGTGAAAGTGTTAGTCACTCAGTCTTGTCTAACTCTTTGTGACTCCATGAATTGTAGACTGCCGGGCACCTCTGTCCATGGAATTCTCCAGGCAAGAATACTGGAGTGGGTAGCCATGAACCAAGGACTGAACCCAGGTCTCTTGCATTGCAGGCAGATTCTTTATCATCTGAGCCACCAGGGAAGCTCCATATCAAATAAATCACAAGTTTAATCAACAAGTTGTATGAAAACATCAACCCACTTGGCAGGGGTCCTTTTTCTACCTCTGGGCCCACAACTTGTAGGGGGAATTTTTTTAAAGCTTTTATTTATTTGTTTGGTTGCACCAGGTCTTAGTCGAGGCATGCAGGATCTTTGATCTTCACTGTGGCATGTGGGTCTAGTTTCCTGAGCAGGGATTGAATCTGGGCCCCCTGTATTAGAAGTGCAGAGTCTTAGCCACTGGATCATCAAGGAAGTCCCCTTATGGGATTTCTATTAATCAATTTTATTAGACATCTGGTTCTTATCTCAGGACCTTCCTACCTAAAATCATCCAAGCTTTCCTCTTAAATAAGACATCCCAATAGACTAATAACTACTCAGTCCATGCTCACACATTAACAGCAGTTTCATGCATTTGATTTTTTTTTTTTTTTAAGGGATGCCTGGACTAAGCTATGGCCATCTGAGACCTTAACACAGTCAAATAAGTTGTCACTGGACTCTAATTGAATATTATTTACCAACATCATCAACCATAAGGTGTTATTCAGTCAATGGTTACAGGACACAAGGACATTACACATACACTCATGTACATGCATGTAGACACATGGATGTATATGTAGACACATACTATACACCAGTATCGTCCAAATATTAAGATGCCTAAAAATTACCTTGGGAGTTTATGAAGACATAGTTCTAATTCTTAGGTTTAGGCCTGGGCCTAAGAATTTTTCTTTCTACTAAGCTTCAAGGTGATGCCAATATTTCAATTGTGTGAGTCATATTTTGAGTTGCAAGATATTATATATATTTTCTGATTTTCAAGATATTATCTGATTTTGCCATACCCCTTCTGGCCCAGGGATGGAAATACCATAGCTGCTATAAATTTAAAGATTTTTCAGTATCCCTTGTTGTGTCTCCTGCAACCATAGTCAGACTTTTAAATATTCTCTTCAGCTATAAGCCTAAACTTCCTCAATTAGTAAAGATCTAATCCTACAGTTGTCCTTCAACACATAGTAGGAACTCAATAAATGTTCATGACATTAATCTTTGAATAATTCTATTAGATTGTAAAGATAGAGATATTTTTCATGTATTTCACTATATAATGTATGTGTCAAAAAACCCATAAAATGTCATTTGAAGGCATGAAAGGATGACTTGATTTTTAATTAAGAAATTTCTTTAGTTAAAAATCAGTGGAGGCTTCAAAATTAAGTAACATGTCTCATTTTCTAATGATTTCAACATAATGTCACAGAAAACTGATACCAAGGTAAAGGAGGCAGTTACATAATTGAAACTGCATAATTTAGAGAGAATCTGACATTTTCCCTAGGCTTGTGAACCAAAGGGTAGCAAGTCATACTAGTTGGCATCAGGCCAGCAGTTTGGGAAATAGTATGACATTCTAGCATGCAGTCTTTATAGATCTATACAATATTCAAAAGTAGCTGAACTGTAACATTTGCTATCTAAGGGAATTTCTTTTCCTTCAGAGTATATTTAATTAAAATTAGCATTTATGAAATTTGGAAATGCTAAACAACTTAACAGGCATACATATTTATTAATGAAACTTAGGTGTCCAAATTCTGTTCATCTACAAGCAAACATTCACCAGTGACTCATGTAGAGAAAGCCAGAGCAGAGAGTTGGATTTATCCAGCAAGCACAGTGAAATTTTATTACATACTTATTATCTGCCAGAATCTGAGACAAATTCTGTATCTGAGTTGAATTTCTCATGGTTCCTCATGAGAAATGGGTCTATTAACCCGAGTGTGAGTCTCAACTTTATCATTTAAGAACTAAATGACACTGGGAAACCATAATTAATTTGTTGATAATACTTTAAAAACTAGTATATGTGAAAACACCTTTACCGTGAAGTGTGCTTAGTTTTTATACATATGTAGTATGCATGAGCTGTTTTATAAATATGCCAAGGAGGATTATAATTAAAACAGTACTAGGAAGATACTTTTATACAAAGATACAAATCTTGATTGTTATTGACTCCTCCTTCTTGCTTTCTTATATAGAAAAGAGACTAGGAAAAATATTTAAGGAGTGTATGGGATTTTAATGCGATTTTTAGAAACTTTCAATTTTTTCAAATAGACTTTATTTTCCAAACTACTTTTAGTTTCACACCAAAATTGAGCTCAAAATATAGAGTTTCTACATACCCCTTCCACACACATATCCGGCCTCCCTGACTATCAGCATCCCATGTCCAAATGGTACATTTGTTACAATTGATGAACCTACACAGATATGTCATTATCACTCAAAGTCTATAGTTTACATTATGGTTCACTCTTAGTGTTGCACAGTCTATGGGTTTTGACAAATGTATAAAGACATGTATTCACATTTACAGCATCATACAGAAGAGTTTCACTGCCCTAAAAACCCACTGTACTCTGCCTATTCATCAGTTCCTCTCCCCTGCTGCTGATACTGCTTCTAAGTCACTTCAGTCGTGTCTGACTCTGTGCGACCCCATAGACGGCAGCCCACCAGGCTCCCCCATCCCTGGGATTCTCCAGGCAAGAACACTGGAGTGGGTTGCCATTTCCTTCTCCAATGCATGAAAGTGAAAAGTGAAAGGGAAGTCGCTCAGTCGTGTCTGACTCTCAGCGACCCCATGGACTGCAGCCTACCAGGCTTCTCCATCCATGGGATTTTCCAGGCAAGAGTACTGAAGTGGGGTGCCATTTCCTTCTCCATCCTCTCCCCTAACCTCTGATAATCATTCTTTTTATGACTCGATCATTTTGCCTTTTCCAGAGTGTCATATAGTTGGAATCATACACTATAATGCATTTTCAGATTGGCTTCTCTCACGTGGTAACATGCAATTAAGTCTCCATCATGTCTTTTTGTGGCTTGATAGCTTATTTCTTTTTAGCTGTATGTAACATTCCTTTGTCTGGAGGTCCTATGATTTATTTATCCGTTCATCTACTGAAAGACATCTTGGTTGCATCCATGTTTTGGCAATTATGAATAGAGGGGCTATAAAACTGCTTTCTTCCTTGTGCAGTTTTTGTGTACATATAAGTTTTTAAATCCTTTGGATAAATACCAGTTTTCTGCCACTATGACTACTCCACTCATACATTCATTGCATAGGGAGAGTCTTGCTAACATTAACTGAGTTATCCTATTCTCTTTATTGTCTTTGTGTGTGTGTGTGCACGTGTAGCGGTCTTCTCTGGTAGGCACTGATGTGTGACGTAAGCTCTCTACACTTTGTATTAAGTCCTTTAGGTTGTCCATATGCCTCATCCCATGACCCTCTAATCTCAATCTTCCAAACTTGCCCCACAGTAGCCCTCAATATGTCTGAGACATATGGTGACTGAGTTAGTCTAAATGGACAAAGAGACAGATCAGAGAGTAGCTGAACCTTCCACTAGAAACAGGAGCTACAAAAAAGATTGTAAAATCAGCCTGTGAAATTCTGAACACTTAACATTTTTGTTTATTCATGACAAGAATTTATGGAAAGGGATGAATGTGCTGGAGGAACAGCATAGAACCAACACAGTCCTGATTATATTGCAACTGGCATTGAACTGGAAGATAAGGAGGCCTGTTTTGGGGGTAGGGCAATATGGCAGCAAATGGCTCAGATTTGACACAAGTTGGATATCTGTGAAAATGGGAAGATGATGCATTTGAGAGCTATTAAGAAAGCTGAATTGAGAGTTTGGTGATTGACTGGGATATAAAGTTTAATGGAGATTCATTTTTGAGAAGTTCAGAGAGTTTGGGCATTATGGTCTCTTGGGATACTAGTATAATTCTTTATTCAACATGTTAAGAACACCTAACAGGAAAATATAGATTGTTCTCACACCTGGTATTTAAAAGATATCACTTTCTATAATTATTAAACCATACATAGGCGTGTATGTGTATTTCTTAATATTATTCTTGATAATGGTATAGTATTGTTGTGTTGGTTTTTGAAAGTATTTTTTAGCTTCAAATATACTAAATTACAGCTTCAGCTGCTTTAACTTTTTTCTCCATTTCTGGAAGTTAATAATGCTCCTGCAAAAGCAATTAAACTGAAAAATAAAGCTTCATTTTGAAGAATAAGCAGCTTGCAACCTGGTTTAACGCTGAGATGACACTAATAACACAGCCCTTATGATCTAAGGGAGAAAATGAAAAGTCTTTATTATTTTCCCCAACACTGGAATAGCCAGAGCCTAAAGACACACTATCACTATTTATTGCATTAGATAACGTGCATTTTTGTAAATGAAATGCTTATTTCTGAGCATTATACCCTCCACTTTAGTGATTTGGCTAAATAGTTAATTTGATCTCTAAACATAAAGAGCTCTAATGTCATTTCAAGACTCAGAAGCCAAGTGCAAAGGTGAGAGGGAGAAAGAATTAAGCAGAGCCAATGAAGCAGTGTCTACTTGGAGGTATATGATGGGGAATAGATGCTCATTTGATTTAACCCAGAGAAAATAATCTCTGCATTTTAAGACAGGGCTGTTTTCAGAAAGCCTTCTTAGAAATCCCAGCTGTGCTTTCCACAAGGCTGAAGATAAAGCAGACAGGCTGGTTCAGGAAAATAAAAGTGAAACTTGGCCTTCAACTGAAGAATTTGAATCTTGCTTCTCTATTAGCCTCAAGATATCAGACCCTGGGACTTCCCTGGTGGTCCAGGGGTTAAGAATTTGCCCTGCAACTCAGGGGACGTGGGTTCAATATCTGGTCAGGGAACTAAGATCTCACATGCTGGGGAGCAACTAAGACTGTGAGCCACATCTAGAGTCTGTGTGTTGCAGCCAAAGATGCCACATGAGGCAACGAGGATCCCACATGCTGCAACTAAGACACCACACAGCCAAAAAAAAAAAAAAAAAAGTAGGTAAATTTAAAAATACAGATACTGCCAAACTCTTTAAAAAAAATCAGATCCACCCTTGTAGCAGGTATACTTTTGCTGCTTTTAGCACAGAGAAAAACCTTTCACTGCCCCTCTATGCCCCCTAACAAGCATGACTTAATTTAACCTGACCCTAAAAACTAGAAACTGTTATCCTATAGAGAAAGTTACAAATTTAAAGTAAAACCTATATTAAACAAAGAATTTATACTTAATAAAGTAGGAGGAGAAGGGGACAACAGAGGGTGAGATGGTTGGATGGAATCACCGACTCAATGGACATGAGTTTGATCAAGCTCCAGGAATTGATGGAAAGGGAAACCTGGCATGCTGCAGACTGTGGAGTCAAAAAGAGTTGTACAAAATTAGTGACTGAACTTTATACTTAATAAAGTTATCAGCATAACTCCAAAAGCCTTCATCAACAACACTGATGGAAGCAGAGGCGGCTACTTGGCTCAGCTCTTCTGATGGTGGTCAACAGATGCTTGAGATGAGGGCTACACTTCTTGGAAGAAAGAGTGTTCCTTAATTAGCATACAAACCCTTATCCCATGTGGCACTACATTGATTTTGAGAGAAAAGTATATACAGACAGATATTTATAAACCACTTATTCAACAAATCATCACACACTAGTAAAGTAATGTTCAAAATTCTCCAAGCCAGGCTTCAGCAATACGTGAACCGTGAACTTCCAGATGTTCAAGCTGGTTTTAGAAAAGGCAGAGGAACAAGAGATCAAATTGCCAACACCCGCTGGATCATTGAAAAAGCAAGAGAGTTCCAGAAAAACATCTATTCCTGCTTTATTGACTATGCCAAAGCCTCTCACTGTGTGGATCACAATAAACTGTGGAAAATTCTGAAAGAGATGGGAATACCAGACCACCTGAGCTGCCTCTTGAGAAACCTATATGCAGGTCAGGAAGCAACAGTTAGAACTGGATGGAACAACAGACTGGTTCCAAATAGGAAAAGGAGTACGTCAAGGCCGTATATTATCACCCTGCTTATTTAATTTATATGCAGAGTACATCATGAGAAACCCTGGGCTGGAAGAAGCACAAACTGGAATCAAGATTGCTGGGAGAAATATCAATCACCTCAGATATCAGATGAAACCACTCTTATGGCAGAAAGTGAAGAGGAACTAAAAAGTCTCTTGATGAAGATAAAAGAGGAGAGTGAAAAAGTTGGCTTAAAACTCAACATTCAGAAAACGAAGATCATGGCATCTGGTCCCATGGCATCACTTCATGGGAAATAGATGGGGAAACAGTGTCAGACTTTATCTTTTTGGGCTCCAAAATCACTGCAGATGGTGACTGCAGCCATGAAATTAAAAGATGCTTACTCCTTGGAAGGAAAGTTATGACCAACCTAGATAGCATATTCAAAAGCAGAGACATTACTTTGCCAAAAAGGTCCGTCTAGTCAAGGCTATGGTTTTTCCAGTAGTCATGTATGGATGTGAGAGTTGGACTGTGAAGAAGGCTGAGCACCAAAGAATTGATGCTTTTGAACTGTGGTGTTGGAGAAGACTCTTGAGAGTCCCTTGGACTGCAAGGAGATCCAACCAGTCCATTCTGAAGGAGATCAGCCCTGGGATTTCTTTGGAAGGAATGATGCTAAAGCTGAAACTCCAGTACTTTGGCCACCTCATGTGAAGAATTGACTCACTGGAAAAGACTCTGATGCTGGGAGGGATTGGGGGCAGGAGGAGAAGGGGATGACAGAGGACGAGATGGCTGGATGGCATCACTGACTCGATGGACGTGAATCTGAGTGAACCCTGGGAGTTGGTGATGGACAGGGAGGCCTGGCGTGCTGTGATTCATGGGGTCGCAAAGAGTTGGACACGGCTGAGCAACTGAACTGAACTGAACTGAACTATTCAACAAAGGGCTAGCGTCTAGCATATATAAGGAAGTCTGAAAACACACCGAAGTAAACAAATAATCTGATTAGAAAATGGGCAGAACTCAGAAGAGAAATTTCACCAGAGAGAATACATAGATGACAAGAAATCTCCTGTGTGTGCTCAGTCATGTCTGACTCTTTGTGACTCCATGGACTGTATAGCCCGCCAGGCTCCACTGTCCCTGGGATTCTCCAGGCAAGAATACTAGAGTGGATTGCCATTCCCTTCTCCAAGAAAGCTCATAACAAGAATAAAAAATATGTTGAACAAGGAGATAGGAATTAAACCCAACATGAGTTATCATTACACATTGTCACAATAGTTGAAATAAAAAATAGCAACAACACTAAATGCTGGAAGGAATAATCCATGTATTTCTGGTGGGACTGTGAAACTATATAACTATTCTGAATAAAATGAGGCAACTTTTTCATAAAACTAAGCATGTGATTTACAAATATTTTATCACATTCTATAACTTATCATCCTGTTAAACATGATCTTTTGCAGAACAAAAGTTTTTAACTTTGGTAAGTCCAAATTCTGAAAGAGATGGGAATACCAGACCACCTGACTTGCCTTTTGAGAAACCTGTATGCAGGTCAGGAAGCAACAGTTAGAACTGGACATGGAACAACAGACTGGCTCCAAATAGGAAGAGGAGTATATCAAGGCTGTATATTGTCACCCTGCTTATTTAACTTCTATGCAGAGTACATCATGAGAAACGCTGGGCCGGAAGAAGCACAAGCTGTAATCAAGATTCCTGGGAGAAATATCAATAACCTCAGACATGCAGATGACACCACCCTTATGGCAGAAAGTGAAGAGGAACTAAAAAGCCTCTTGAAAGTGAAAGAGGAGAGTGAAAAAGTTGGCTTAAAGCTCAACATTCAGAAAACGAAGATCATGGCATCTGGTCCCATCACTTCATGGGAAATAGATGGGGAAACAGTAGAAACAGTGTCAGACTTTATCTTTTTGGGCTCCAAAATCACTGCATATGGTGACTGCAGCCATGAAATTAAAAGATGCTTGCTCCTTGGAAGGAAAGTTATGACCAACCTAGATAGCATATTCAAAAGCAGAGACATTACTTTGCCAACAAAGGTCCGTCTAGTCAAGGCTATGGTTTTTCCAGTGGTCATGTATGGATGCGAGAGTTGGACTGTAAAGAAAGCTGAGCGCCGAAGAATTGATGCTTTTGAACTGTGGTGTTGGAGAAGACTCTTGAGAGTCCCTTGGACTGCAAGGAGATCCAAGCAGTCCATTCTAAAAGAGATCAGCCCTGGGTGTTCTTTGGAAGGAATGATGCTAAAGCCAAAACTCCAGTACTTTGGCCACCTCATGCAAGGAGTTGACTCATTGGAAAAGACTCTGATGCTGGGAGGGATTGGGGGCAGGAGGAAAAGGGGACAACAGAGGATGAGATGGCTGGATGGCATCACTGACTCAATGGACGTGAGTTTGAGTGAACTCCGAGAGTTGGTGATGGACAGGGAGGCCTGGCGTATTGCGATTCATGGGGTTGCAAAGAGTCAGACACGGCTGAGTGACTGAACTGAACTGAAGTCCAAATTATCATTTTATTCCTTTAATGGATTGTCCTTTTGGTTTGAAGTCTAAGAACTCTTGCCAGATCCTATATCCCATTATAATATCATATATGAAACGAATCGCCAGTCCAGGTTTGATGAGTGATACAGGATGCTTGGGGCTGGTGCACTGAGACGACCCAGAGGGATGGTCCGGGGAGGGAGGAGGAAGGGGGATTCAGGATGGGGAACACATGTATAACCGTGACGGATTCATGTTGATGTATGGCAAAACCAATACAATACTGTAAAGTAGTTAACCTCCAATTAAAATAAATAAACTTATTAAAAAAAAAGGATTTTTCTCAAAGTTTTATAATTTTATGATTTATATTAAGTTCATAACCATTGGAGTTAATTTTTGTATCATATGTGAGACTGAAGTCAAAGTTCTCATCTCTCCTCCCATAGGTGTCCAATTGTTCCAAATCTATTTAGTGAAAGGCTAGCTTTATTTTATTGAATTGCTCTTGCATCTTTGTAGAATATCAGCTGGGTATATTTATGTGAGTCTATTTCTGATTTCTCTTTCCTGTTCCACTAATCTATGTGTACATCTCAGTGAAAATAACACACATTTGTTTATGGCTCAGATGGCAAAGAATTTGCCTGCAATGTGGGAGACCAGGTTTCGATTCCTGGGTTGGGAAGATTCCCTGGAGGAAGGCATGGCAAACCACTCCAGGGTCTTGCCTGGAGAATCCCCATGGACAGAGGAGCCTGGCGGGCTACAGTCCATGGGTTTGCAAAGAGTTGGATATGACTAAGTGACTAAGCACACACATAATAAGTCTTGAAATCAGGTAGAATGGTTCTTCACACTTTATTTTCCTTTTTTAAAATTACTGTCATTCTAGCTCCTTTTTCCCCCATATAAATTTTAGAATAATCATGTTAATATATACCAAAATATCTCTAATATTTTTAAATTAATTAATGTATTTATTTTAATTGGAGGATAATTTATTTACAATATTGTGGTGGTTACTGCCATACATTGACATGAATCATCCATGGATGCACATGTGTCTCCCTGTCCTGAACACCCCCCCCATTCCCTCCCTACCCCACCCCTCTATTTTGATAGAAATTGTGTTAAAAATGTACATCCACTTGGAGGAACTCACATTGCTACTGTGTTGTCTTCAAATCTATAAACACAGCATTTCCCTTCATTTATCTAGATCTTTGTTTTGTTTTTTTGTTTTTTTTCCCCGCCCCCAGCTTGGAAACTCTCTAAGGACGGGAAATTGTGACAATGGTGGGGCTCCCTTCATCTGTTCCTTGCTCTCAAAGATGAATGTTTTTCTTCCTTGTTTCAGATGGGACAGTAAATCTGAACCCTGTTATTCCATCTTGGATAGAAGAGGAAGTCTCCAAGTGATTTTAAGTAGCCCATGTATATTTATTTTTAAATTATAAGGAAATGAAAAAAATTTTAAAAAAACAAATAAACATTTTTAAGCAGGTAGGATAAATATTTCACAATGATTGATCCCAGATGGTCATGGTTTCACATATTCTTTATTAGATTAGATTTCAATTTAGTCACATAAATGTCCTTCGATTTTTACTGTCTTTGTTTACAATGACTCTTACATTTTGGGGGGACAAGTTTTTTTCTTTTTTCTCTCTCTTTTTATCAACCTAGATGCCCCCATGTTGAATCCAGATAACATATATTCTAATTGTTGTGGTCATAGTTATTTATCATTATGATGCAGCATTTACTGGGCACTTTCCTATGTCCTAGAAATATGTTACATAGTAAACTACGTGGGATTACAATGTGAATGTCCATGTTGACCGTTTCACATTAGTAAACTATAATGCCCATTATATAAAAGATGAAAGTGAGGACAAATAAGCATCTTATATTGGAATAAAAACCCAGACAGCTTGATTCTGGAGCTCATGCATTCACCACTGAAAAAACTGTCTCAAAGTTTCCTTAAGGATATAGGGGAGATTTTGACTATCCTGTCTGCCTGTCTGGCACTTTGCTCATGCCTACTACTAAATACCACTGCTTGAGATATTATTCAGACCTTCCACTTTATCGACCACATTACCAGAAAGACACTATCACAGATTTTTCCCTCAGGTGGTTATATTAGGCCATTCATTACCAGTGAAAACCAGTGACTATGGTTTTAAAGCATTGGATTTTACCAGAGCGAGTGAAAGTAGCTCAGTGATGTCTGACTCTTTGTGACCCCATGGACTATAGCTTGCCAGGCTCCTCGTCCATGGCATTCTCCAGGCAAGAATACTGGAGTGAGTTACCATTTCCTTTTCCTAACCCCAAATGCCCTACTTGGACGTTTTTAATTAAATGAACACTATCTTAAACTTTTCAACCAAAGTTGAATCAAATGCTTACGAAGAACTCTACAGGCTGGAGGATTATGTGTGGGTGTCCCCATTTCACACTCTTTGCTTTTCCTAGTTGATAAGCCCAGATAACAACAGACCATGACTTAGACTCTTAGTCTTTTCCAAATCAATGATCACCCTGAGAAATTCATTAATGTGGCCAAAGCAAACCAAAAAAGTGCCATGTGTCAAGTTCCATGTATATATGTATTTAGAACCATATGCATAGCAGCAAATAAGACATACAGAATCTAAAACAGGTAGATTCTAAACAGTTAACACAAGAATATATAGCATTTGAAAGAATCCTCTCACCCCCAGTGGTAAATAAACCATGTTTACCAAGACAGTTCCCATGATGTGGGAGCCCCTGGTGGACCTTGCTCAAAGTACGGAAGTAGGAGTTGAACAGATTTAGTTCTTAAAGAGAAGTGGGGAGCTAGGGAGGAAAGAAAATTTGTGCATTGTTAAAAAGGTTAGTATTTTTTGTTTTTTTGCACCTGGGTTTGAACTACTGTTCCCATCGAGCAAAACTCCTATCTGTGCGTGATATGTGAGTGCTTTTTGTTTTTGTTTTGTTGAGTCACTAAGTCACATCCACCTCTTTTGCAACCCCATGAACTGTAGACCCCATACTGTAGCCCACCAGGCTTCTCTGTCCATAGGATTTCCCAGGCGAGAACACTGGAGTGGGTTGCTATTTCATCTTCCAGGGAATCTTTCCCACCCAGGGATCGAACCTGGGTCTCCTGCACTGCAGGCAGATTCTTAACGTTGAGTCACCAGAGAGGCTCCATATGAGTGCTACCATTGCTATTTTTTTTCAAGCTGCCTGTGACAGGAACTCCATTTCAAAGCCCAAAGGATCTGATTATTGCAAAAAAAAAAAAAAAAAATTATTCTGCATTCTCCGAGAAATGGATTGATTGAATGAGGACATTTAAAATGTAGCAGGTAAGAAAACAATCCACTGGTGGTTTAACCCGAAACCCCAATTATATATAATATGCATTAACAAGGAAAGATGGAATAATTGAAAGGAAACTGTAGCAACATTTCTTTCCTGAGATTACTGACCTTTTAAACATACTTGAAGAATGATTATTAGTATTGTTTTAGCAAATCAAGTATAGAACACTCTTTTTAATTGAGGCTTGCGTTTAATCCCATCATTTCAGTGATTATTGCCTATTTAAAATATGTGCATGAGTAGTATCAAATCACCTTATTTTTTCTCATTTCCTTATTTAGCATACAAATATATTTGGCTCAACATCTTTGGAAAATAAATATGTCTACACATGCCTTGTAAAACTTTAAAACTATGGTTTATTAGAATATAGCACTTGTGTGGCATAGGGGGCAAATGATAAATCTTAAGGTTCTTTTTGTTCAACAGTTTTTCTATTGACAGACCATTGGCATTTCTGATTAAGTATTTCATGGCACTATTTCTATGTATACTTCTACAGTTCCTAGACACAGAAAAGATCCTCTTTTATTTCTTTGGTCTTTGAAGAGGCAATTTTTTTTTTTCTGAAAAACAAAATCTAATAATTGGACCATCTATATTTAATGCACTACATTTAGTGTTACGTTGATGTCAAAACTATAAAGACAAAATTTGCATTTTCAGGAAGTTTATTCAAGCAAACATTTTAAAGGCTACACTAGGCATTTTTCTCTCCTATATAGACAGATGATTGAAACATAATTTAGGTTTCTGGGTATATAGTGTTGTGAGAAAATAATAGAAAATACTACACAGTAAAGAGAAGTTAACATGTGACTATGTATAGGCAATTTATAACCAACCAGTAGAGTAGGAAACAAATTGATATTTTTACTTAGAAGATGATATTTCAAATACTCTAGATGGCATATTATTTGTTAAAGAGGAAACAGGAAAAATAGTGTAAATTGACTTATATTACAGATTATGTCTCTCTATATTTGCCATTTATACTGAATAACATAAATCGACACATGTCTTCTTTCATCTGTGAAAGGACTTATTACCTTGTCCTTTCTAGACTCACTATAAGTTTTATTTATAGATAGTGAGGAAAATTTATAGGTGAGATTTGCAAGTACAATATGCAATTATTTTGAGAGCTATATCTATTACCAAGTTGGTGATGAAGAGGATACTAATAAAGTTCCTGATTCTTTCCAATGACTTTTAAATAAATATTGAGATGTGCCTAATTAATCATGACAATGTTATTTACTTGGGCAGTTAGTTTTCAGGGTACCAGTAGGATGCATATTCTGTGAAGAAAAAATATGTTAATTTCATTTAAAATGAGGAATGTCTGGAATGGAAAATATTGTTCATGATTTCATATGAATCAGTCTAAGTATGACTTTGGAATAATGGCAATTCAGAGGTGAAAAAAATGGTTTCACTAACTCCAAGCTTCTATAAGGGCTCCACAGAATAAAATTTTTTAAAAAAGAAAAATTATATGCAATAGTATACTTTAAAGCTTGCCTTTAGTTTGTTGTTAGATTCATTAGTAAAAATTTCTGGGAATTATCTGTATTTAGCAATTTGACATGGGACTCCAGAAATATGGGATATTTTGCAATGTGTTGGGTCAGTGTGAAGTACAGAAGTAGAGAAAAGAAAAATAATGTCAGGTCCCTAGAACCCATTTCAATGTTATAAGTCTCCCTAGTAGGCCCAATTTGAAACATGGCATTATTTTCTTCTGATCTACTACGATACTCTAAGTACTTACCTAGCACTTACTTATTAGTAATTGAATAGTTTTATTTCCATAATCTGTTTTGTAGGCTAAAAATTCTAACCATCCTTGTTTATTTGAATATTTGCATTTAAAAGAAATGTGAAAAAATTAGACAAGAGCATTTTTGTGTTATGTTGTACAAGACCAATGCAGAAAACATTATTCTTATAGTCCACATAATCTCTTGTTAGGACTTCAACAATCCATAAGATAATTCAATTCTGATTCATTTCACAGTCATGTGTGCCCTTCTCTCCCCTGTTTCAGTGGTTGATATCTAATATAAATAAGTACTTCCCAGTCTGTAAGCTAAGTTCAGCAAAACAAATTATGTGAAGGAAAGTTATTACATATTTATTCTAATTCTATCTGGAATTCTGAAAAACAGTAAGTTGGTTATAAAAAGCGATATATCAGTGTCTTCATGTGTCAATATTAGTTAGTTCAGTTCAGTCGCTCAGTCGTGTCCGACTCTTTGTGACCCCATGAATCGCAGCACGCCAGGCCTCCCTGTCCATCACCAACTCCCAGAGTTCACCCAGCCTCACGTCCATCGAGTCAGTGATGCCATCCAGCCATCTCATCCTCTGTCGTCCCCTTCTCCTCCTGCCCCCAATCCCTCCCAGCATCAGAGTCTTTTCCAATGAGTCAACTCTTCGCATGAGGTGGCCAAAGTACTGGAGTTTCAGCTTTAGCATCATTCCTTCCAAAGAAATCCCAGGGCTGATCTCCTTCAGAATGGACTGGTTGGATCAATATAAAAGATGCTGTTGATATATGGCAAAACCAATACAATATTGTAAAGTTAAAAAATAAAAGAAAAAAGAAAAAAAAGAAAAAAAAAGAAAAAATTATTATAAAAAAAGATGCTAATTGACTATAATCATCAGCAGAAATTAGAAAAAAATATGCTGCCATGATATAAATGCAAATGTATTATCAATTAGTTCAGATATAGTACTTGACATTTAAATGTAATTTATCCTAATTCAAAAATGTAATGTTCAGTTATCTTTTTTAAGTTTGTTCATATAAGGAAACTGATACGCATTCAGTTATACTGAATGAAGACAGTTTAGAATAAAGTCTTGTAAGAACTCTAAAGTAAAAACATAGCCAGCCCTCTATATCTATTTGTTCTACATCTGGGGATTCAATCACCACAGGTTACAAATATTTTTAAATACAAAAATAGTTTCAAAAAGCCAAATTTGAATTTGCCAGGCTCAGGCAACTATTTACATTGTATTTAAATGATATACATAACGTTTCCATTGTATTAGTTATTTAAGTAATCTATAGATGATTTAAAGTACAAGAAATGATTAAGATAGGTTATATACAAATATGACATTTTACAAGGGATTTGAACATGGATTTTGGTATCCACAGGTGGTTCTGGAACCAATCCCTCTCAATACCAAGGGATGACTGTGTAAACAGTAATTAACTCCAGAGAGACTCTTTAGTTCTTCCATAAACATGTTTTCATCTGTGAATCTTTATTTTTGGGGGCTCTGAAATCACTGCAGATGGTGCCTGCAGCCATGAAATTAAGACACTTGCTCCTTGGAAGAAAAGCTATGACCAACCTAGACAGCATACTAAAAAGCAGAGACATTCCTTTGCCAATAAATGTCCTTCTAGTCAATGCTATGGTTTTTCCAGTAGTCATGTATGGATGTGAGAGTTGGATTGTCAAGAAAGCTGAGCACAGAAGAATTGATGCTTTTGAACTATGGTGTTGAAGACTCTTGAGAATCCCTTGGACTGCAAGGAGATCGAACCAGTCCTTCCGAAAGGAGATCAGTCCTGAGTGTTCATTGGAAGGACCGATGTTGAAGCTGAAACTCCAATACTTTGGCCACCTGAGGCAAAGAACTGACTCATTGGAAAAGACCCTGATGCTGGGAAAGATTGAAGGTGGGAGGAGAAGGGGATAACAGAGTTTGAGATGGCTGGATGGCATCACCGACTTGATAGATGTGAGTTTGAGCAAGCTCCGGGAATTGGTGATGGATATGGAAGCCTGGCATGCTGCAGTCCATGGGGTCACAGAGTTGGACATGACCGAGTGACTGGACTGAACTGAACTGAACTCCAGAGAAGGGTTGAAGAGTCAGAATGATGTGAAGGAAAGAGGTGAGACAGTAAAAACATGAAATTCAAATTTTACAGCCTTTACAATATATTAAATATATGCCTATTTACATGTGTGCTTTTCATATAAAATGTGTTAGAATTATTTTAATATATTTATTTTATAGTAATCGCTAAAATGTTACTAAATGCAAATACATTTTCCCTTCAAGATATCAAAATTGAGGCAATTTTAAATGCGTAATTGTACTCCATCTATTTTATGGACAAAGGAACCTGGTGGATTACAGTCCATAAGGTTGTAAACAGTCAGACACAACTTGGTGACTAAACCACCACCCTTCCATCAATCAAATATAAAGGTTATTCATATTTGGTGACATACATAGCTGTTTCCAACCAATAGCTCTTTTGGATTATTCTTCCTGTATTCTACTCAATTTTCAAGTTCCATTTGAATTCTTTCAGGAAAAAAAGGATTCTTATTCTCCATAGTATCTCCTAACTATAACTTGAGGTCTTCAACTACCTGATGACTAGGAATTTTAAGGCAGCAAAAAGATTTCTTATTATCAAACTGATTTGGTGCACATCAGCAAACAGTCTTTCTTTTTTGTGAGCAAATGTTTTTTCTTCAAAGGTAGGAACAGTGCCCTAACCTCCTTTTCATCTTCCACAAAGCTGGGTATTCTTGCTGTTTGTTGAATAAATACATATTTAATAATTATGGCACTAGAATTTTTTATTCAGTTGTGTCTGTTTTTACTAGAGACTAGCTTATAAAATGAGCCATTTGTTTTAGGATCTTGCAAAATAATCTTTTTCTGGCAGCTTTTATAAACTTTTAACAGTCATTATTTCTTTAGATAGAAAGGAGTTAGCTTTCCTCCCTGAAGAGGAAAATTGAAGGAAACCCAGGGAAATCACCTTGTTTGGCTAAAGTTAGCAATAAATGTGCATTATAGTGTGGAGAAAGCAAATGTATTCTGTGACATCTATTAACTTTGTAACAATTTTCTTCATTCTTCTGCAGTTAGTTTTATGTATAAAATAAGAATTTTTGGACATAAATTATTAAAATAAACTTATATTTAGAATAGTTTAAGATTTATAGGAAAGTTGAAAAGATAGATAAAACAAAGCAAAAGTGTTACCAATTGTGAGTATATTTTAAAATGATGAAAGGATCAATCCATTAAGAAAATATAAATATAAATGCATATGCATCTAACAACAGAGCTTATAAATAGCTTAATAAAAATTTATAAAACTGAAGGAAGAAATATACAATTAAACAGTAATAGAGACTTCAATACCTGTGTGTGGCCTTCCTAAAGAAGCAGCATGGATCTTGACTTATAAATCGGTATGGATGTTAAGACTGATGCTCCCACATATATACCATGAAGGTATACATTGTTACTCACATAATGAGGCTTGCTAAGGAGAGCAAAAAATATTTACCAAGACCAGCCCAAAATGGTTTGAGAGTATAGAGCAAGAAGATTGGCTTGGGTTTTAGGGTGGTTAAAGGATAGAGCAGGGGTGGAGGTTCACCTACGAGATGTACACTATTTGTCAATATCAATTGAAGGAGAACTTAAGCTTTCTTCTCAGGTAAGAGAAGAAGGAAAATATAGGGATAAGGTTTAAAAACTGTCAGTAGTGGAACATTAAAAAAATAGAGTCAGACTCCCTATTACGACGCCACTTAATAATGGATATACAACTGAGCAGAAGATAAACGAGAAAACAAAAGATCTGAATCAACTATATGTGAAAGACACATAAAATTCCACAAAAGAAGTGATAATACATTCTTTACAAGTTCACATAAAACATTCTCTAGAAGAGATCACATGCTAGATTGTACAAAATTCAGTAAATTTTAAATGATTTAAATCTAAGTATATAATATGACCAATGGAATTAAATTAGAAATAACAAAAAATGGTAAAACTGTAACAAATACATGGAAATTAAAGGCTACACTCTTAAATAACCAACTGGTCAAAGAAAAAATGACAAGGGAAATTATAAACACAATGATGTGAATAAAAAAATAACATATCAAAACTTATGGGATACAGCTAAAATGGTGCTTGGAGGAAAATGTATATAGCTCAAGATGCATATTTTATAAAAGAAGAAATATATTGAATAAAAAATCAAACATTCCACCTGAAGAGAATAGGAAAAGGAGAGAAAATAAAACAAAGAAATAGAAAAAAGAAAATAACAAAGCCTAGAATGGAAATTAATAGAGAATAGAAAAGCCATAAAGAAAATGAACAAAGGAGATACCTGGTTCTTTGCAAAGACCAGCCAAATTGATAAACCTTTATTTAGACAAACAAAGGAAAAGTGAGGGAAAACTCCAACTATTAAAATAAGAAAGTGGATATCACTTGGTTTTATAAAAATAAAAAGGATTATGAGAGATCACCACAAACATCTGTGCCAACAAATTTAGGTAACCTCAACGATATGGACAAAATCCTAGAAACTACCAAAATTGGCTTTGGAATAAATGAAACATCTGAATAGGCCTATAATAAGGAAAGATATTCAATTACCAATTTAAAAACTTTCCCAAAAGAAAAGCCCAAACCTAGATGTCAGTTACCATGGTGAGTTCAACCAAACATTCAAAAATAAATTATTATAATTTTTCACAATTTAAAAACAAATAAAAATAAAAAGGAAGATTATTTTGGCAAAGCAATCAATGAGGCCAGTAGCACTCTGATACTAAAACCTGACAAAAATATCACAAGAAAACAGAACTCCACTCCAAAATCTCTTACAAATATAGATGTGAAATTCCATAAAATTTAGTCATTCAAATTCACCAATATTCAAAAAGAATATATGATATATATATGATCACCAAGTGGTATTTCTCTTAGGAATGCAAGGTTCATTTAACTCAAGAAGTATGTCTTATCAATAGAATAAAGAACATTTTATGATATCCAAAACATTTTCAAGATAAAACATTCAACACTTAATAAACTAGGAATAGAATGGAACCTGAAAAATGATAAAATAGCGCTGAGGAAAAAAGCTAAGTTTAGCGAATACTAATTGTGAAAGACTAAATGTGTCCCATTTAGATTAAGATTAACTAATATAGGTAATAAGATACTACCTATATTTCTAGCTTGTTAGAGGTTCCAAGAAGAGCAATTAGACAAGAATAAATACAGCCAGGCAGGAAAAAAGGAAGTAAGACTATCTCTTCTGGTGGATAGCTTGATCTTATACACAGACAATTCTAAGGAATTTACACACACATATACACACAGGCACACACACAAATCTATGAAATAAACATGTTTAGAAAAGTTATAGGATAAAATATCAATATATAAAAATCTATTATATTTCTATACAGTACAATGAAAATTTCAAAAATTAGGAATACAATTCCATTTACAGTGGCATTAAAAAAATAAAATATTTAGGAATAAATTTAGCCAAAAAAAGTATAAACTTGTGCTCCAAAAACTAAAATACATTGTTTAAAAAATTAAAGGAGATCTAAACAAATGAAAAGATGCCCTATGATCACTGATGTGAAGACTTAATATTGCTAAGAATTGCAATGTGCGTGTGTGTGCTTAGTCTCTCAGTCACTCTTCATATTAATTTACAATTCATATTAATCCATATCTAAAGTGCAGCTGCATTAAAAAAAAAAAAATGTTCATCGCAGCACTGTTTATAATAGCCAGGACATGGAAGCAACCTAGATGTCTTTCAGCAGATGAATGGATAAGAAAGCTGTGGTACATATACACAATGGAGTATTACTCAGCCATTAAAAAGAATACATTTGAATCAGTTCTAATGAGGTGGATGAAACTGGAGCCTATTATACAGAGTGAAGTAAGCCAGAAAGAAAAACACCAATACAGTATACTAACGCATATATATGGAATTTAGAAAGATGGTAACAATAACCCTGTATACGAGATGGCAAAAGAGACATTGATGTATAGAACAGTCTTTTGGACTCTGTGGGAAAGGGAGAGGGTGGGATGATTTGGGAGAATGGCATTGAAACATGTATAATATCATATATGAAATGAAAAAAAAAAAAAAAGAAAATATGATTCTAAAATTCATGTGGAAATACAAGGGATCCAGAATAGTCAAAATAATCTTAGGGAAGAAAAACAAAGTTGAATTGCACACATTTCCATATTTCAAAACTTACTACAAAGCTAATATAACTTATTATAGTACTTATAGTGTGTACTGGCATGAGAAGAGACACAATATAATTCAGTTCAGTTGCTCAGTCGTGTCTGACTCTTAGTGACCCCATCAACTGCAACATGCCAGGGTTCCATGTCCATCACCAATTCCCAGAGCCTCAGAATATAATTGAGAGCCCCTAATTTGTCTCATATTTAGGGTCAGCTGATTTTTGACAAGGGTGCCAAGACAATTCAAAGGGAGTAGCTTGTCGTTTCAACAAACGGTGCTGAGATAACTTGACATGTAAAAGAGTGAAATTGGACCCCTTTCTCACACCAGACACAGAGAATAACTTAAAATGAATCAGAGACTTAAATGTAACAGCTAAAAGTATGAAATTTTAGAAGAAAATATAAACATAATTCTTCATATCCTTGGAATTAGTAAATAATTTTTTAGATAAAGAAAGCCCAAGTAACAAAAGGAAAAATAGATAAATTGGTTTCATCAAAATTTTAAATTGTGAAGCAAAGGACGCAGTGAAGAGAGCAGACAAGACACAGAGTAGAAGAAATCATCTGCAAATCATAACTGATGAGGGAATGGTATGAAGATTATATATTTTTAAAAAACCTGGTACAAATGTAAAATAAAAAGAGGCAGAACTCAAATAAAAATGGGCAGAGAATCTGAATAGACATTCCTCCAAGGAAAAAAGTGTACATAGGACAGTTGAATAGTTCTTCAGGAAATTAAAATCAACATCACAATGAAATCCATTCATGGGAAGACCCTGGTGGGCTACAGTCCATGGGGTCGGAAAGAAGTGAAGTAACTCAGTTGTGTCAGACTCTTTCACAATGAAATAGCACTTCCTATTTACTAGGATGACTATAATCCCCAAAACGATGTGTTGGTGAGGATGTGGAGAGACTGAAACACTGAAACATTTTTGTTGAGATTCTAAAATAGTTCAGTTATTTGGAAAACAGTCAATCAGTTTCTCAAAATGTTAAACATAGAGTTCCTACATGATTCAGCAACTCGATTTCTAAGTATGCGTGTGTGCTAAGTCACTTCAGCCATGTCCAACTCTTTGTGACCCTGTGGACTGTACCCCACCAGGCTTCTCTGTCCGTGAGATTCTTCAAGCAAGAATATTGAAGCGGGTTGCCATTTGCTTCTCAGGGTATCTTCCTGGCCCAGAGATAGAAGCTGTGTCTCTTGCATCTCCTGCATTGGCAGGCAGGTTCTTTATGAGTAGTGCCACCTGGGAAGCCTGTAATGTACCCTGCAAAATAATGACAGCATCCAACAAAAACTTGTGCATAAATATTCTGAGCAGCATTATTCCTAACAGTCAAAAAGTGGAAAAACATAAAATTCCATCAATCAGTTCAGTTCAGTCACTCAATCGTGTCAGACTCTTGTGACCCCATGGACTGCAGCATGCCAGGCCTCCCTGTCCATCGCCAACTCCCGGAGTTTACTCAAACTCTTCTCATTGAGTTGGTGATGCTAGTCAAACATCTCATCCTCTGTCATTCCCTTCTCCTCCCACCTTCAATCTTTCCCAGTATCAGGGTCTTTACCAATGAGTCAGTTCTTCACATCATGTGGCCAAAGCACTGGAGTATCAGCTTCAGCATCAGTCCTTCCAATGAATATTCAGGACTGATTTCCTTTAAGATGAACTAGTGGGATCTCCTTGCAGTCCAAGGGACTCTCAAGAGTCCTCTCCAACATCAAGTTCAAAAGCATCAATTCTTTAGGGCTCAGCTTTCTTTATAATTCAACTCTCACATCCATACATGACTACTGGAAAAACCATAGCCTTGACTAGACAGACCTTTGTTGGCAAAGCAATGTCTCTGCTTTTTAATATGCTGTCTAGGTTGGTCATAGCTTTTCTTCCAAGGAGCAAGCATCTTAATTTCATGGCTGCAGTCACCATCTGCAGTGATTTTGGAGCCCCCCAAAATAAAGTCTGTCACTGTTTCCACAGTTTCCCCATCTATTTGCCATGAAGTGATGGGACCAGATGCCATGATCTTAGTTTTCTTTTTTTTTAATTTTATTTTTTATTATTATTTTTTTTTCTGAATGTTGAGCTTTAAGCCAACTTTTTCACTCTCCTCTTTCACTTTCATCAAGAGGCTTTTTAATTCTTCTTCACTTTCTTCCATAAGGGTGGTGTCATCTGCATATCTGAGGTTATTGATATTTCTCCCAGGAATCTTGATTCCACCTTGTGCTTTATCCAGCCCAGTGTTTCTCATGATGTACTCTGCATATAAGTTAAATAAGCAGGGAGACAATGAGCAGCCTTGATGTACTCCTTTCCCTATTTGGAACCAGGAAATCATGTCCAGTTCTAACTATTTCTTCCTGACCTGCATACAGGTTTGTCAAGAGGCAGGTCAGGTGGTCTAGTATTCCCATCTCTTTCAGAATTTCCAAGAATTTGCTGTTGCCCACACAGTCAAAGGCTTTGGCATAGTCAATAAAGCAGAAGTAGATGTTTTTCTGGAACTTTCTTGATTTTTTGATGATCCAACAGATGTTGGCAATTTGATCTCTTGTTCCTCTGCCTTTTTAAAATCCAGCTTGAACATCTGAAAGTTGATGGTTCATATACTGTTGAAGCCTGGCTTGGAGAATTTTGAGCATTACTTTATTATCATGTGAGATGAGTACAATTGTGCAGTAGTTTGAGCATTCTTTGGAATTGCCTTTCTTTGGGACTGGAATGAAAACTGATTTTCCAGTCATGTGGCCACTACTGAGTTTTCCAAATTTGCTGGCATACTGAGTGCAGCACTTCCACAGCATCATCTTTTAGGATTTGAAATAGCTTAACTGGAATTCCATCATCTCCACTAGCTTTGTTCACAGTGGTGCTTCATAAGGCCCACTTGAATTTGCATTTCAGGATGTCTGGCTCTAGGTGAGTGATCACACCATCGTGATTATCTGGGAAGACCTTTTTTGTACAGTTCTTCTGTGTATTCTTGCCACCTCTTCTTAATATCTTCTGCTTCTGTTAAGTCCATATCATTTCTGTCCTTTATTGTGCCCATCTTTACATGAAATGTTCCCTTGGTATCTCTAATTTTCTTAAAGAGATCTCTAGACTTTCCCATTCTATTGTTTTCCTCTATTTCTTTGCACTGATCACTGAGGAAGGCTTTCTTATCTCTCCTTGCTATTCTTCAGAACTCTGCATTCAAATGGGTATATCTTTCCTTTGCTCCTTTGCTTCTCTTCTATTCATAGCTATTTGTAAAACCTCCTCCAACATCATTTTGTCTTTTTGCATTTCTTTTCCTTTGGGATGGTCTTGATCCCTGCCTCCTGTACAATGTCACAAACCTCCATCCATAGTTCTTTAGGCACTCTATCAGATCTAATCCCTTGAATCTATTTCTCACTTCCACTGTAAAATCATAAGGGATTTGATTTAGGTCATACCTGAATGACCTAGTGGTTTTCCCTACTTTCTTCAATTTAAGTCTGAATTTGGCAATAAAGAGCTCGTGGTCTGTGCCACAGTCAGCTCCAGTCTTGTTTTTGCTGACTGTATAGAACGTCTCCATCTTTGGCTGCAAAGAATATAATTAATCTGATTTCAGTATTGACCTCTGGTGATGTCCACATGTAGAGTCTTCTCTTGTGTTGTTGGAAGAGGGTGTTTGCTATGACCAGTGTGTTCTCTTGGCAAAATTATATTAGTCTTTTCCCTGCTTCATTCTGCACTCCAAGGCCAAATTTGCCTGTTACTCCAGGTGTTTCTTGACTTCCTTCTTTTGCATTCCAGTCCCCTATAATGAAAAGGACATCTTTTTTGGGTGTTAGTTCTAGACGGTTTTGTAGGTCTTCATAGAACCATTCAATTTCAGCTTCTTCAGCATTACTGGTTGGGGCATAGACTTGGATTACTGTGGTACTGAATGGTTTGCCTTGAAAATAAACAGAGATCATTCTGTCATTTTTGAGATTGCATCCAAGTACTGCATTTCAGACTCTTTTGTTGACTATGATGGCTACTCTATTTCTTCTAAGGGATTTTGCCCACAGTAGTAGATACAATGGTCATCTGAGTTAAATTCATCCATTCCTGTCCATTTTAGTTCACTGATTCCTAAAATTTCCATGTTCACTCTTGCTATCTCTTGCTTGACCACTTCCAATTTGCCTTGATTCATGGACCTAACATTCCACGTTCCTATGCAATATTGCTCTTTATAGCATCAGACTTTACTTCCATCACCAGTCACATCCACAGCTGGGTCTTGTTTTTGCTTTGGCTCTGTCTCTTCATTCTTTCTGGAGTTATTTCTTACTGATCTCCAGTAGCATATTGGGCACCTACTGACCTGGGGAGTTCATCTTTCAGTGTCCTATCTTTTTGCTTTTTCATACTGTTCATGGGGTTCTCGAGGCAAAAATACTCAAGTGGTTTGCCATTCCCTTCTCCAGTGGACCATATTTTGTTAGAACTCTCCACCATGACCCATTTATCTTGGGTTTTCCATCAATGGTGAATGGATAAACAAAATGTACTTTAATCTTTCTATTATCTATTCAACAGAACATTATTCTGCTTATAAAAACAAATGAAATGCTGATACATTCCATAATATGGATGGACTTTGAAAACATTAGGCCACATGAAAAGAATCCTGTCACAAGAGAATTGGAAGTATATGATTCCACTTACATGAACTGTGCCAAATAGGCAATTCTATAGAGATAGATAGTAGAGTAGTATTTGCCTAGGGCTGAGTGGATTAGAGAGAAACAGGAAGTGAACTGCTAAAGGGTACACAGAAATAAGAAGAAAATTATTAAACTTAAAAAAAAATAGGAGCAAATCTGTATGATTTTATGTTAGGTAATTACTGCTTAGATATGACACTATTTTAGATATGATACCCTAGAAATGACAGAGTTTCTTTTTGGTGTATTGAAATGTTCTAAAATTGATTCTGATGGTCATAACCCAATTATGAGTATACTATAGAGCATCAGCTTATACAATATAAATTAGCAAATTTATATTATGGCATGCAAAATATATCTCATGAAGGGCATTAAAATTAACACTTTAAAAGATGACTTTATAGCATAAGCCGTCAGATACATAAAAATGTACCTAGCAAATATTGGGACATCGGGAAAAATGAGTCAAATGGGTAAAATATTCTGCCCATATAAGAAATAATGCCTGAGTATGTTTGGACCACAGTGTATTTTAAGTAAAAAATGTCAAATAAATCAGCTACATTTTTCAGTGTTATCTTTTTTAAAAACAAAAAAATTCTACTTCTATGACTTGGTAAGATTTATATAATTTATTCCCTCTAAATTTTCTCATTCTCTCATTGTATACTAAGCTGACCTTTACCTATTTAGTGATGATATAAACACAGAGCTTCAGAAACTTCACTTAAACAAGTAAATCTGATTTCATTTTTCTAGTGGTAACAATGCCCTTTGATTTACAAGTTAATCTGAACTGCTCCTATAAGAATAACCTCTTGTGATTATGTGTGTCCACTGGGCTAGTTTTGTTAGCATACCACATCTACCCACAGAAAATGAAGAAGAATGAGTAAAAAGGGACAGAAGATTTCCATTCATCACCCATGCCGCATTGCATGCCTTCACATCTCTTTTAAAGTTAAGTGTTGTATTTTTTTCCCTTTGGTTTAAGAACTCAAAGCAATTTCAAAGAGTATATTGTCATAATTTAGCAGCAGAAATGCCTTCTACCTTTGCAAAGTAAACCCTTTTGGAATATATTCTTTGCTTTGGTTATGAATGTACTCATATTATTAAAGGTATGATGCTAATCTCACAATTTTTTTATTATTTGATTCAGCTATTTTTCACATTTCTCATTTTATATAGAACATAGTTTTCTTAAAGTTTACATAATTTGTCAATAACTGTTGAAATTCTAAATTCATACTCTGAGAGTTTCCAAATTTATTAATCAGTTCAGTTCAGTTCAGTCAGTCATGTCCAACTCTTTGCAACCCCATGGACTGCAGCATGCCAGGCCTCCCTGTCCATCACCAACTCCTGGAGCTTATTCAGACTCAAGTCCTTTGAGTCAGTGATGCCATCCAACCATCTCAACCTCTGTCATCCCCTTCTCCTCCCATCTTCAACCTTTCCTAGCATCAAGGTCTTTACTAATGAGTCAGTTCTTCACACAAGGTGGCCAGAGTATTGGAGTTTCAGCTTCAGCATCAGTCTTTCCAATGAACACCTAGGACTGATCTCCTTTCGGAAGGACTGGTTGGATCTCCTTGCAGTCCAAGGGACTCTCAAGAGTCTTCTCCAACACCACAGTTCAAAAGCATCAATTCTTCGGCGGTCAGCCTTCTTCATAGTCCAACTCTCACATCCATACATGGCTACTGGAAAGACCATAGCCTTGACTAGATGGACCTTTGTTGTCAGGAATACACATATCTGATATACTATCTCAAAACATTTGGACCTGTAACCTCCCTCTACCATTATGAACCTGAATTAATACAAAAGTTATATTACCAAAAATCTACAAGAAGGTCTTTGTTTCAGTGTATAGAATGGAGATATTGTAACTCAAGGAGGTAGCTTTTTGTGAAAATCGGAATTGAGACAGAATCTGCCTACAATGCAGGCAACCTAGGTTTGATCCCTGGGTTGGGAAGATCCCCTGGAGAAGGGAATGGCAACCCACTCCAGTATTCTTGCCTGCAGTGTTCCCATGAACAGAGGAGCCTGGTGGGCTACAGTCCATGAGCCCACAAAGAGGCAGACATGACTGAGCAACTAACACACACACACACAATTTATTGGGCTTCCCTGGTGGCTCAGATGGTAAAGAATCTGCCTGCAATGCAGGAGACTCAAATTTGATTCCTGGATTGGGGTTAATTTGGGGTCCATGTTTGGTATCTCTTAAGAGCAGAAATATTCTGAGCCTTTCAAGAACACACAACATTCTTTTTCTCTTCTGGATAAGTCTCTACAGTATTTGCAACTGCTAATAGGTTTTCACTATGTCAAAAAAGTTACCAGTATTTAAATATCTGTTTTCAGTGGAGTAATCTTCAGCTAAACTGTGTGGAAAACTCTATCATCATTACATGCAAGGGGGATGTTAAACATCCCCCTAGTAGGCTATAGGGTTTTTTTTCAACCCTTGAAAGTGTTATGTCTGGTTTTAGGCACCCAGAGCATTCCAAAAATGGTGTCTGCCAACCAAATGACCATGTCCTCCAGCATCCCTTCTAGTTTGGCATTTTCTCATTAGGAAAAAAAAAAGTTCCTCAAATTGTTTAACAAGATAATTAGAACTAGCTAGAACTGGGCTGCTAATAGGCACGGGAATTTTTCAAGGGCATCTATGTCAAAAACTTTTTTTTAATACAGGTCCAGCGTTTGTGAAAACTTGTACAAAGGGAAATGTTGCCACTTTGGATCCCTGAGGAGTTCAGTCCTTCGCCAACATGAATGAACTGCATTGTGCACAAGCCATCGCTCCATTTCTAAGCAAAACATTGAAGTGGTTCGTGTCAGTCTGTTTCTTCTATCTTCACAGTTAGCAACTTAAAAAAGAGTAAGAAATGAATTGCAAGCCTTTTAATGTTACACATTCAGAACTCCAGCATGGGAATTTTCTATCTAAAAGAAAAAAAAAAAAGTATGATAGTTGAAACATTATGTAAATCAGAACTTCTCAAGGGGAAAAAGAAAACATTCTACAATCATAGTAGGTCATATCAGATAATTTTTTGTTGTTAGAAGAAATACTCTGATTTTAATTGATAATTAACTCATTACTATTATTTTTTTAAACTATTAAATAGATGAATCAAAAAGGAGTGAAAAACCTTTAAGAAACTTGTTGCTTTTACCACTGTACTCACTGATAATAAAAGAATGATTCTGCATTTGCCAACATATTGGTCAAACTGTATGCTGATGGGTACATTTAATAGCAAAATCAATAACAAAACAAGTGTCCTATAGAAACAGATTGTTGGGCAACAAAAAGTCTAGGAAAACTTCAGTAGTTTTTCTTCATCAGTGATTAGAGAGTTGAAGTGTAACTAATTCTTTTAACCATCTCAGAGAGAAGAAAAAAATGTGTGAAATGAAATATATTCAAATTAAATCCTCAACACTGGCATTCTTTAATGACTTCACCTTATGCTATTTCCCATTTTTCCTCAGCTTTAAATCCAGCCCAGAAGATTAAGACTCAGGGAGTAAGCTGTGGAAGTCCAACATTTAATCTCAGATCTGTTTCTCACCTACTCAACATGTCCTGCGAACCTTGACAAATCGTTTAGCAATACAGGAAGTCTCATCTTGCCAAGTCTAATGACCCTTTGCATTTTCTTGTCATACAAATACTCAAAACCTGCTGTCACTGAAGCTTATGAGAAAATTTATCCAGGTTGGCCAAAAAATCCAGTTCTTTTATAGACAAAGAGAGATTCCCTAAATGAAAACTACTACTTTCGGGGTGCTGAACAAAATTTAATGGGAAATAAATAAAATTAAAATGGATTTACAATTCTGATGAACAGAGGAGTTATGGGTAGCCTACACATGATCCAACCACAAAGAAACTGTACCAATGGATAAAATTAATAAAGTATAAATTATGCTATTTGTAGGCCTCAGACAACATTAAGAATGGAAATACTTAATTTTAGATTCACTTCTACCTAAGTTTCTATCAGTATGGAGGCATTTTCCAAATTTTACTACATGAGAGTAGTGACCAAAAAGAGAACAATAGTTTTCATTTTTCAGAAGCAACAGAGATCAGAGTTTATGTTTGCTGAAAAATGTGGGGTAGGAGAAAAAAGAACCATAGATATGTACAGAGTGCTTTCCTTGAGTCTTTGACTGAATATTAACTTTATATTTGCAAGTTGAGACTCTGTGCAGGCTGGCAGGGAAAAGCATAATTTATGGAAGTCAAACAGTACTGGGAATGCTTAGAGTTGTCATCAATCATATAAAGAGAGATCACTGAAAACCCAGTGAAAATATTAGTCATTCAGTTTTGTCCAACCCTTTGTGACCCAACAAACTGTAGCCCACCAGGCTCCTCTGTCCATGGGATTCTACAGGAAAGAATACTGGAGTGGGTAGACATTCCCTTCTCCAGGGGATCTTCCTGACCCAAGGATTGAACCTGGATCTAATACACTGTTCAATTAAAATCCAAGAAAAGCTTTTCCTTATCAATAGAACAGATGTAATCTTACAGTAAGAGTTACTCCAGGACATTCCTAACAAAACCTAAAACTAGCTTCAGTGTAATAAAGCTATTGCTACTGCTAAGTCATTTCAGTCGTGTCTGATTCTGTGCGACCCCATAGACGGCAGCCCAACCAGGCTCCCCCGTCCCTGGGATTCTCCGGGCAAAGACACTGGAGTGGGTTGCCATTTCCTTCTCCAATGCAGGAAAGTGAAATCTAACAGTAAATTAAGTGATTGACAGAACAGATCTGAAAGCTCTTGAAAATGAAATCCAGATTCTCATACACATGGTTGAATTAAAACATTTGTAACACACATCCAGAGAAAACAGTCAGTAGAAACAGAGATGATATCTGGCAGAAATGAGCAGAGTAGTGATTTAGAGCAGCCATGTAAATATGTTTAATGAGTGAAAAAAAAAAATGAATATAACCTGAAAATGTATACATAATCAAAATCCAAAGTGAAAGTGAAGAAAGATCTGCAGAGGAAAATCTTTTAAATTTGGCAAATAACTTGAAATTTTAGGAAGCAAATCAAATTCTGAACCATCTAAAAAAAAAAAAAAAGACAAATCTAAGCACATTAGAGCTTAAATTGCTGAAAATCAAAGAAAAAGAAAATCTTATAAGCCCCAGTTGGAGAAAGATAAAAACATACACAGGATCACTGATAAGAATGGGTGTTGAGTTTCATCAGAACAATGCAGTAAAGAAGCCAAGATAACTTTAAATTACTAAAAATAAAAAGTCACTTTTGAATTCTATGTCCAGAGAAAAATATCATTTAAAATATAGGCAAAATAAAGATATTTTCAGTATAGGAGCTGAATTTGACACCAGCAAACTAGAAATAAAAGAAATATTAAAGTAAGTTGAGCTAAGAGAATATGGTGTCTGATACTACCTTGAGTTCACAAAAATGAATGAAGAGAAAGAAACTGGTAAATAGTTTTGTAAGTACAAAAGACTTTTCTTTTTCTATAAAATTTTCTTTAAAGGATAACTGTTCAAAGCAAAATAATAGCTATGTATTGAGAATGATAAAAAGTGAAGGAGAATAAAAACAATTGAAACAAAGGTGAAGATGGCAAGAAACTAAAGTATTTATTTATTATTGGAAAGGTCTCACAATTACATGTGAAGTGGTAAGTTCACATCAAGATACACTTTAAACATTGATGTTGAATATTAAAATCCTTAGCATGAGAGCTGAAGGTAAAACAGATAAAAGAATAGAAGAGAATGAAAGATTAGTACAAATAAATGGTTAATTCAAAAAAAGTCAGAAAAAGGATGCAATTAGGAAAAGGGGCAGAAATAATTTAAAACTTGTATAATGATAGACATAAACCAAAGCATATCAATAACTATATTACATAAAAAAACTCAAAGTTCAACAAGAAGACAGATTCTCAGATGAAAAAAACAATGAAAGACTCAACTACATGCTGTTTTAATGAGATTGTTTATTTATAAAGACACAGAGTTCAAAGAAATCAATGGAAATAGTAAGCAAGAGAAAGCATGGACACCTATGTTAATATCAAATGAAGTAGACCTCAAGAGGAAAGTCGTATTAGTAAAGACAAAAAGAATTTTATAGTGATAAAGAGCAGTTTATCAAGAAGACATCCACTGCATGCTTACTGAATGATAGGAAAAGTAGATAGAAATTCAGTAAGGTTACGGAAGATGTGAATATAGTTGTGAATATAGATGTGAATAAAGAATCTAGTTGATATTTATAGACCACTATGCACAAAAATGATGACTGTAGCCATGAAATTAAAAGACGCTTACTCCTTGGAAGGAAAGTTATGACCAACCTAGATAGCATATTCAAAAGCAGAGACATTACTTTGCCAACAAAGGTCCATCTAGTCAAGGCTACGGTTTTTCCAGTGGTCATGTATGGATGTGAGAGTTGGTCTATGAAGAAAGCTGAGCACCGAAGAATTGATGCTTTTGAATTGTGGTGTTGGAGAAGACTCTTGAGAGTCCCTTGGACTGCAAGGAGATCCAACCAGTCCATTCTAAAGGAGATCAGCCCTGGGTGTTCTTTGGAAGGAATGATGTTAAAGCTGAAACTCCAGTACTTTGGCCACCTCATGCGAAGAGTTGACTCATTGGAAAAGACCCTGATGCTGGAAGGGATTGGGGGCAGGAGGAAAAGGGGACAACAGAGGATGAGATGGCTGGATGGCATTACCAACTCGATGGACGTGAGTTTGAGTGAACTCTGGGAGTTGGTGATGGGCAGGGAGGCCTGGCGAGCTGCAATTCACGGGGTCACAAAGAGTCGGACATGATTGAGCAACTGAACTGAACTGAACTAGTGCACAAAAATCTGGTCCCATCACTTCATGGCAAATAGATGGGGAAACAGTAGAAACAGTGACAGACTATATTTTTTGGCACTCCAAAATCACCATAGATGGTGACTGCAGCCATGAAATTAAAAGACGCTTGCTCCTTGGAATAAACGTTATGACCAACCTAGACAGCATATTAAAAAGCAGAGACATTACTTTGCCAACGAAGGTCCATTTAGTCAAAATTATCGTTTTTCCATTAGTCATGTATGGATGTGAGAGTTGAACTACAAAGAAAGTTGAGTGCTGAAGAATTGATGGTTTTGAACTGTGGTATTGGAGAAGACTCTTGAGAGCCCCTCAGACAGCTAGGAGATCCAACCAGTCCATCCTAAAGGAAATCAGTCCTGAATATTCATTGGAAGGACTGATGCTGAAGCTGAAACTCCAATACTTTGGCCAAATCATGCGAAGAGTTGACTCATTGGAAAATACACTGATGCTGGGAAAGATTGAAGGCAGGAGGAGAAGGGGATGACAGAGGATGAGATGGTTGGATGGCATCACTAACTCATAGGACGTGAGTTTGAGTAAATTCCAGGAGTTGGTGATGGACAGGAAGGCGTGGCGTGCTGCAGTCCATGGGGTCGCAAAGAGTCAGACATGACTGAGTGACTGAACTGACTGAAACTGAATGTGTGCAAACATACACACACACACACACACACACAATGTCTAAAAGGTATTCTGCAAAGGCACATAGAGCATCCAAAACAATAAACTGTATTTTGAACCACAGAACTAGTCTTAATACATATCAAACACTGAAATCATAGTGTATACTCTGTCAGAATTAAATTAGGCAATGAAACAGAGATGTGGAAAAATCTCAAAACACTGGGAAATTCAACAACACTTGTGGTGACAATGGTGGTGGTGGTGGTGTAGTCACCAAGTCGTGTCTGACTCTTGCGATTCCATGGACAGAAGAGCCTGGCAGTCTAAAGTCCATGGGATTCTCCAGGCAAGAACACTGGAGTGGGTTGCCCTTTCCTTCTCCAGGGGATCTTCCCAACCCAGGGATCGAACCCAGGCCTCCTGCATTGTGGGTGGATCCTTTACCAACTGAGCTACAAGGGAAGAGCTAATAAAACAAGAAAATATTTAGAACTGAATGAAGAGGATATACGGGATATTACTATAGCAGTGTTTAGAGGGTAAACTATAGCTTCAGTTGTGTATATTAGAGAAGGAAGACAGAAGAGAGCTATTCAAATGTTAACTATTTAAAAAGCTGGTAAAAATGAATTAACTATTAAATTTTAACTCAGAACAAAAGCAAACCATAAAGGTTAAAAGAAACAAGAAAGAAAATAGAAACAGACAAATAGAGAAAAATCAATATTGGTATGGAAATATTATCCCCCAAATAAAAAGTAAATAAACAACCTTAATAAGCATATAACTAGACTAAGGAAAAAAAAGAGAAAAACACAGCATCAGAAAAGGAGGAGGTGGCACTGAAACAGAAACTGTAAATGTGAACAACCCAATCCCTAAAAATTTGACAACTCACATAAGGATGCATTCATTGAAAATGCAAATTAACAGATGCAAAAAAATAGATGAATAATTCTGCATTTGTTAAGACATTGAACTTTTAGTTAATTTTTAAATTAATAGTCTTCCCATGAAGAAATCTTCATGTGCAGATGGCTTCCCTGTTGAATTCTAGATAACACTGTTAGAAGAAATATTATCAGTCTTAAACAAACAGAAAACAGTGGAGAAGGGAACTCATTCTAACTGATTTTATGAGGTCACCATAACCTTGATAGGAAAACCAGACAAGGACATAACAAGTAAATAAAACTCCAAACTAATAATGGCAGACACAACTAACAAAATATTAGCAAATTCAATCCAACAATATACAAAAAGAAACATATAATATTACAAGATCAAGTTGGGTTTATCCCTGAATAGTTTATCCTTTCCTTTAACATTTGAACATCAATTTAATTCACCACATTAACAGGATAAAGGAAAAAAATAGGATTAAATCAATAAATGCAGAAAAAGCTTGGCAAAATTTAATGCACATTTGTGAGAAAAAAAAATTTTATAGCAAAGTAGCAACAACAATGTCCGGTGAGAGAGGAGAGAGAACTTTTTTAGCCAGATAAGGACACCTATGAAAATTCTACTGGGAACAGCATACATAATGTTAAAAGAGTAATGATTTCCTTCTAATATGTCAGGAGTAAGATAAGATTGGCTACCCCAACCCTGCAATTCAATATTATCCTAGAAGTCCTACCCAGGGCAATAATACAAGGAAAATAGAGAAAAAGTATAGAGATGGACAAGAAGATGTAAAATGTTCTTTATAATGTTCTTAGAATACAGAAATTTCAAGTATCTATTAGAACTAATAAATAAATTAATGACTACTACAGAATACAATGGAAACAATAAAATATCAGTTCCTTTTATATAAACTGAAGATAAACAATGGGCAAATTAAATTTAAAATGCCATTTACAATAGCATTTGAAATCATAAACAGTGTAGGGTTAGGTTTTATGTAAGGCTACTATACAAAAAACTACAAAAGACTGGAGACATTTTTTGAAGACTTAAAACATTGATGAGATATACAATGTTAATAGACTGAAGACACACACAGTGTTATTAATATGTCAGTGCAGTTAACATAAATTTCTGAAGTCAGAAATTCCATGAAGAATTTCTGAAATTTAAAACCTGGTTCTAAAATTCATAAAAAATGCAATGAAATTATAATAGCCAAAACAATCTTGAAAAAGAAGAAATGTAGACTACTTACACTACCTTCTATTCAAGATTAGTCATAAACTTACAGTAAGCAAGATAATTGGTATTAGCCCAAGAACAGACAAATAGACCAATGGAACCAAATAGTAAATCCAAAAATAGACACATACTTCTCTGATCTAAAGTATTAAAAATTGAGACACAACTGGAATATAACATTGTGTAAGTTTAAGGTATAAACTTGTTGATTTCATAAGCTTTTATATATTGCAAAATGATTACCACTAAAATGTTGTTAGCTTACATTTCCATCAAGTCATATAATTGATCTTTGTGTGAGGATGGAACCTAGGATCTCCTACAATGCTGTTTTGGTGATGTCACCTCTATGGCCAATTGACTTTTGAAAAAGGTGACAAAGTAACTCAATGGGGAAAGGGTCTTCTTCAAAAAGTAGTGCTGGAAAACTTGACGTTTGTATGAAAAAATTTTACTTCAATCTACCATCACAATATATATAAAAAATAACTCAAAAATTACTATAGATCTATATGTAGCTGCTAAAAGTATTAAACTTCTAGAAGAAAACAAATGAGAGAATCTTTATTAACATTGATTTAGGCAAAGATTTTTATTATATAGCAAAAACTATAAAAGAAAATATTGACTGAGTACATTTCTACCAAGATTTAAATGATTTGCTATTTAGAAGAATATAGTTAAAAAAACAAAAGGCAAACAATCTGGATAAGTTTTTTGATAATCACATATCTAACAAAGGGCTTATATCCAGAATATAAGGAACACTTATAACTTAATAACAAAAAGATTTAAAAAGTGATCATTAAATTGGTAAGAGATTTGAAGACTTCTCCATTTAAACAGCCAATAGCCATTATTTATGAACAATGGCAGCATCATTAGCCATCATAGAAATGCAAGTTAAAACTACAATGTGTCTTCATTATCCACACTTGTCCACTACAATCCTAAAATTAGAAAGACTGACAATCTGATGTGTTGGTCAGAATGTGAGGACCTAGAAAGTTTAGACATAGCTGGCAGAAATGCAAAATTGTACAGTCAATTGGGAAATCAGTATGATAGTATCTTATAAAGTTAATATATCTGACTTTGCTTTGCATAGTATATACTACTATAAACATGACCATGAAATTGGAATGGTGCAAAAAAATCTTACTAATCAAAGATAGATCATAGTTGTGACTTTTTAAGATTCTGTGAGCTATCACAAACTCACTTTCAGTTATATATGTTTAAAGAGATTAGAAAATCTTATAAGGCTAATATTTTGTAGACTAAAATACTATCTACAGTGTTTTAAAATAATTATTTTAAAAATTACAGATAAAAAATTATTATTAAAAATTATTAAAAATTACAGATTAAAAAAATTATTTCTTTGTAAAAAAAATTCAAGGGTAATTTGAACAGTGCTTGCTTCTTATTTTACAACTCACACTGTGGAATGAACATTTTTTTTTCCCTCCCTATGCCTTGGCAAGCTGTCATACTTCTTTTTTAGTTAGGATCAACTTCCAACATTTCATCCTTTGCAATTTCAGTGTCATATGAAGGCTTTTTGCATCAGTCACTTCCTCTGGGACACTCTCTCCCATTTCATCGCAGCACTGTCTCATTTATGTCGGTAAGTTTGCTGTCACTAAGTTCCTGTGACTACAGATCTCAAATCTCTTGAATGGCAGCAACAGTGTGATGTATTCAAAGCAGCTGCTTCTCCTATCATGTCACTTATATTTCATTTGAATTTCACTTTCAGCTTTATGACTTTTTATTTCTTGGCTGCCCTTTCATCTTCACTGGTCATTTCTCGCTTTCAATTATCTGTTTCTGTAAAATACATCATGACTATCACGAAGAGACAAGAGACAACACAATGGCAAACTTGCTGTCTGGGTATGTACAGATGCACTGATTTTAAAAGAAATGGTGCAACTGATTACTAATAAGGCTCATCTGATATTTATGTGATGATTAGTACATTAAAGAGGTACCAGTGAAGTTTGTGTTTCATGCAGTTATCAGAATTAATATAAAATTGCAACTGAAATTAGAACTATGTTGTTGGGGGAATGATATGAATTAACTAAAACATGATGTCTTTGTTAATTTAGTTGGCTATAACAAAAATACCATACAGTGGGAGGATTAAAAAACAAATATTTGTTTAACAGATCTGGGGGCTAGGAAGTTCACAGTCAAGGAACGGGTAGATTCAGTGCCTGGTGTGGACCCACTTCCTGGTTCATAAACAGCCCTCTATCTCACTGTGTCCTAACATGATGGAAAGAAGGCTGGCTAACTCTCTGGTCTCCTCTTATAAAAGTACAAATGCCACTCACGAGGGTTGTAGCTCCGTGACATAATTACCTCCTAAAGGCTCTGGTCCAAATAGCATCGTACTGGGGCTAGGTTTCAACATATCAATTCAGGGGAAGTGTGCGGGCACAAACTTTCAGTACACCACACACAGTAAAAAAATGTGTGCATATCAGAATCCTACAGTGTGACGACTGTCTGCATGTACTTATCAACTGACTGAGATTTTCTACTTCGATGTGTTTTCCCAAGAGAAATGAAAATGCAAATCCACTTAGATTTGTGTACATATGTCATCACAGCAGCACTTTATTCATAATAGATAAAAAGTGCCAGTAACCCAAATGTTCATCAGCTCCTGCATAAACATGCAAATCGTTGTATATCCATACTATGCAACACTACTCAGCAATAAAATGTAACAAAATATTACTATATGCAACAATATAAGTGGATTTTAAAATATTAAAATGTATCCAAAAAAGTACAACACAGACACTATATATTATATGGTTCCACTGATAAGAAGTTATAAGAACAAATATAGTAACAAAAAACTTATCAATAGTTCCTTGGGATGAGGGGAAGTTATCAAATGCAAAAAAAGCACAAAGAAGATTTAAGATGAAGGAATTATCTTACATCTTGAATGTGAATGTGTTTCCATATAATTACTCAAATTCAAATTGTATACTTTGAATATAGTGAATTTTACTGCATATAAGTTATACTTCAATTAAAACTCCTTTAAAAAATAAAAAACTAAAGTGATTTTTGTCTGAAACTCAAAAGGTAAGAGGATTTCTCACTAGGAGAACCGCACTAAAACAAATGTTAAAGTCTTCCAGTTTGAGGGACTAAAATCACAGATGGAAATTTGAATTTATACAAAGAAATGAAAGGCAAAGGAAATGGTAAATATAAGTAGCTTTCTCAAATCAGTTTTATTTTTTCAGAGATAATTGACTATTTACAAAACCAGTTTATTTTCAAGTTATATACACACACACATACACACACACTAGTGAAATATGTTACAACAACATAAAAGACAAGGAGAAATGGAAGTATACAGCTGTTAAGTTTTTGTCATATGAAATGGCATACTATTACTTTGGTGTAGACTACAGTAAGTCAAAGATACATAGTTTGACATATTTTATCTTAATTTTATTTTCAGAAAATTTAGATTTAAGAGTTGTAAAAATAATAACCAGCCAACTTTCACCTGGATTACTAAAAGAGCATTTATATTACCTTTGTTTTCTTCCTTTTCTCTCTCCTCCCTTCTCCCTCTATCTATCTACACACACGAAAACAACTCTGCATATACAACACAGAGACGTGATACCCCCGCATATATAAACATTTTATTCCAATGTGTACTTCTCAAAACTAAGGACTTTTCTTACATAATAGAACAAGAATGTTAGAAAGTGAATATTTTAATAATATCTAATCCACAAACTTGAGGTTTTATCAGTTATTCCAGTAATTTTTATAGCAAAAGGAAATTCAAGCAATGTTTGCATTCAGTTGTCATTTCTCTTTAGTATATATATATATATATATAAACCTAGCACAGTCTCTACAGTATGGAAAAACACCAGATGCAAAGTAAATAAGAGTGGAGATAAAATGAAAAACTAAAATTACCTGAAAAATCCAAAAGGAGACTGAGGAAAAAGGGGTGAGGGAAGGAAGAGAGAACAAATGGAACAAATAGAAAATAATTAGGTAGATAGTGGATTTAAATCTTGTCATATTAATAATTATATTAAATATAAATGGTCTAAACATGGAAATTAAAAAGCAGAAATTCTCAGAATGGGTAAAAAAGAAAAAGACCCAACAATATGCTTAAAAGAAATCTTCACATATATATAGGGACAAAATAAAAGAAACAGGATGCCAAAAAATTCATTATGCAAACACAAAGTATTAAACACTGAAGTGTCCACCTTAACATCAGACAATGTAGACTTCAGGACATAAATAAGTGAAGAAGGATATTTCATAATGTTAAAGGATCAATTCATCATCAAGGTATAACCATTCTAAATGTATATGGACCTAATAACAGAGCTTTAAAATACATGAAGCAATAACTGTCAGAACTAAAAGAAGGAATCCACAATTACAGTTAAAGTGTTAGTCGCTCAGTCTGACTCTTTGTGACCCCACAGACTCTAGGCCACCAGACCCCTCTGTCCATGGGATTTCCCAGGCAAGAATACTGGAGTGGGTTGCTTTTCCCTTCTCCAGGGGATCTTCCCAACCCAGGAATTGAACCCAGGTCTTCCACATTGCAGGGAGAAGAAGTCCTGACATTCTCATTAATAGAAAACCAAAAATAAAAAATGAAATAGAAGAATTGCACAACACCATTAACCAACTTTGACACTTATTGAACACTTGACCAAATATCTGTAAAAGATACATGTACAGCAATCAATCACCAAGGTAGACCAGATGGGTCCTAAAACCAGGTCACCATAAATATAAAAAGACAGGAGTTAGAGAATACTCTCTAACATTATCAGAGGTCAATAAAAAAGTTATCTGGAAAATCCCCAAGTATGTATATAATGTTAAATGACTTTCAACAGTGGGTCCAATATAATTCAACTGAGAAATGAAATTCTTTTCAACAAATAATGCTGTAGTAACCATATTGCCACATGTAAAAGAAATGAACCTCAATCCTTACTTCACAAGATACACAAAAGGTATTATAAATGGATCACAGACTTAAACATAAAATTTAAAGAGCTAAATTTGTAGAGCTTTTAGAAGGAGACACAGGAGATTATCTTTGTGATCATGAACTAGGCAACAATTTAGTAGACAAAGGGGGGAAAAAACCCAATCATTTACAAATTTTTTCAACTGTACTGTATAGAAATTATAAACTTCCTCTTCAAAAAAAATGAGATAAATAAAATATATATTTACATGGTTAAAACAAGAATTGATATTACTACACTACCTCAAGTTGGCTTCCCTGGTGGCTAATACTGTAAAGAATCTGCCTAATAATGCAGGAGACCCAGATTTGACCCTTGTGTCAGAAAGAACCCCTGGAGAAAGGAATGGCAACCCAATCATGTTCTTGTTTGCAGAATTCCACGGATAGAGGAGCCTTGTAGGCTACCATCCATGGGGTCACAAGGAGTTGGACACTACTGAGTGACTTTCACTTTCACTTCATAAAGATCAGTTAAGAAAGCCACAGAATGAAAGAACAAAATTCCAAAGTGTATTTCTAACCAAAGACTTATAACCAGATGATATAAATTCAAAGATGATAATTCTTAACAATGAAAAGATAAACAAGCCAATTTTAAAGAGAGGCATCAAAAGACTAGAAAAGAAAATTCCACAAGAGAAAATGCGTGAAAGGCAAATGAGCACATGGAACAATTCTTGACATCATGAGTCTTCATGGAACTGCAAGTTCATACCACAATGACACACCACTGTATGTTTAGTATAATAATATACTGAAGAAACTGATGACATCAAAGCTTGGCAAGGAGCTGAAGTAACTGAGACTCTTAAAACATGTCTGTAAGCATGTAAAATAATAAAGCCAAACTGGAAAACATTTTGCATGTTTTAGGTCAAACACACCCCAAAAAAGATGTCCTTTTCATTATAGGGGACTGGACTGCAAAAGTAGGAAGTCAAGAAACACCTGGAGTAACAGGCAAATTTGGCCTTCAAGTACAGAATGAAGCAGGGCAAAGGCTAATAGAGTTCTGCCAAGAAAACACACTGGTCATAGCAAACACCCTCTTCCAGCAACACAAGAGAAGACTCTACACATGGAAATTACCAGATGGTCAACACTGAAATCTGATTGATTATATTCTTTGCAGCCAAAGATGGAGAAACTCTATACAGTCAGAAAAAACAATACCGGGAGCTGACTAAGGGATTAGACCTGATAGACAGAGTGCCTGATGAACTATGGACGGAGGTTCATGACATTGTACAGGAGACAGGAATCAAGACCATCCCCAAGAAAAGAAATGCAACAAAACAAAATGGCTGTCTGAGGAGGCCTTACAAATAGCTGTGAAAAGAACAGAAGTGAAAGCAAAGGAGAAAAGGAAAGATATACCCATTTGAATGCAGAGTTCCAAAGGACAGCAAGGAGAGATAAGAAAGCCTTCCTCAGTAATCAATGCAAAGAAATAGAGGAAAACAATAGAATGGAAAAGAGTAGAAATCGCTTCAAGAAAATTAGAGATACCAAGGGAACATTTCATGCAAAGATGGGCACAATAAAGGACAGAAATGGTAAGGATCTAACAGAAGCAGACGATATTAAGAAGAGGTGGCAAGAATACACAGAAGAACTGTACAAAAAAGATCTTCATGACCCAGATAATCACAATGGTGTGATAACTCCTGAGCCAAACATCCTGGAATGTGAAGTCCAAGTGGGCCTTAGGAACGTCACTACGAACAAAGCTAGTGGAGGTGATGGAATTCCAGTTGAGCTATTTCAAATCCTGAAAGATGATGCTGTGAAAGTGCTGCACTCAATATGCCAGCAAATTTGGAAAACTCAGTAGTGGCCACAGGACTGGAAAGGTCAGTTTTCATTCCAGTCCCAAAGAAGGGCAATGCCGAAGAATGCTCAAACTACCACACAATTGCACTCATCTCACATGCTAGTAAAGTAAGTCTCAAAATTCTCCAAGCCAGGCTTCAGCAATACGTGAACCATGAACTTCCAGATGTTCAAGCTGGTTTTAGAAAAGGCAGAGGAACCCGAGATCAAATTTCCAACATCTGCTGGATCATCAAAAAAGCAAGAAGCTCCAGAAAAACATCTATTTCTGCTTTATTGACTATGCCAAAGTCTTTGACTGGTGTGGATCACAATAAAATGTGGGAAATTCTGAAAGAGATGGGAATATCCGACCACCTGACCTGCTTATTGAGAAATCTGTATACAGGTCAAGAAGCAACAGTTAGAACTGGACATGGAACAAAAGACTGGTTCCAAATAGGAAAAGGAGTATGTCAAGGCTGTATATTGTCACCCTGCTTATTTACCTTGTATGCAGAGTACATCATGAGAAATGCTGGGCTGGATAAACCACAAGGTAGAATCAAGATTGCTGGGAGAAATATCAATAACCTCAGATATGCAGATGACAGCACCCTTATGGCAGAAAGTGAAGAACTAAAGGGCCTCTTGATGAAAGTGAAAGAGGAGAGTGAAAAAATTGGCTTAAAGCTCAACATTCAGAAAATTAAGATCATGGCATCCGGTCCCACCTTTTCATGGCAAATAGATGAGGAAACAGTGGAAACAGTGGCTGACTTTATTTTTCTGGGCTCCCAAATCACTGCAGATGGTGATTGCAGCCATGAAATTAAAAGACTTACTCTTTGGAAGGAAAGTTATGACCAACCTAGACAGCATATTAAAAAGCAGAGACATCACTTTGTCAACAATGGTCTGTCTAGTGAAGGCTATGGTTTTTCCAGTGGTCATGTACTGATATGAGAGTTGGACTATAAAGAAAGCTGAGTTCTGCAGAACTGATGCTTTTGAACTGTGGTGTTGGAGAAGACTCCTGAGAATCCCTTGGACTGCAAGGAGATCCAAACAGTCCATCCTAAAGGAGATCAGTCCTGGGTGTTCATTGGAAAGACTGATGTTGAAGCTGCAACTCCAATACTTTGGCCACCTGATGCGAAGAGCTGACTCATTTGGAAAGACCCTGATGCTGGGAAAGATTGAGGGCAGGAGGAGAAGGGGACAACAGAGGATAAGAGGGTTGGATGGCATCACAGACTCAATGGACATGGGTTTGTGTGGACCCTGGGAGTTGGTGATGAACAGGAAGGCCTGGCATGCTGCAGTTCATGGGGTTGCAAAGAGTCGGACATGACTGAGCGACTGTTTGAATATACTATATGATTCAAAATGTAATCTAAGAGAAATAGATATGTCTATCAAAATATTTATATATGAATGTTCACATAAGTTTATTCAACATAGAAAAATGAAACAAATCCAAGTGCCTCTCCCCCCAAAAATTGGAAAATGGATTTTAAAATAATGGTATATTCATATTAAATAGTAGTGGTTGACAATAAAAAGGAACATATTACAGATAAGCACAACACATGGATAAGTCTAAGAATCACTATAGTGAGTGAAAGAAGCCCAACACAAAATAATATATTCTGTATGATTCAATTTATATGAAATTCTAGATGAGGTAAAGTTGACAGCCTCCAGGTGGAAGAACTAAGTAGGAGAAGGGAACTTTGGGAAATAATATAAATGTCTTATGTCTTTTTGGGCTTCTCTGGTGGCTCAGACAATAAAGAATTTGGCTGCAATTCAGGCGACCTGGGTTCTATCACTGGGTTGGAGAAGATCCCCTGGAGAAGGGAATGTCAACCCACTCCAGTATTCTTGCCTGAAGAGTTCTTGACTGGAGAATGTCTTTTAAGGTGTTCAGTTACAAGGGTATATGCATTTGTCAAAAACCATGATGTAAATTATGCATTATTTAGGCAAATCACTTTTGTAAATTATACCCTCTATAAAACATTAAATCAATATCCTGGAAGTGAGTGTTAGAATTTTTCTTTCCTATAATACAGTGGAATCAGAGATATCCTAGGTTCAGGTCCCACTTCTGACTCTGACTGTGTGCAAGTTCAATTCTCAATGCCTCATTTCTTCATCAGCTTCTTTATCAGTCAGGGTAGCGGGAATTAAAAAAAAAAGAGACGGAACTGACTTATTCAATTTGTGTAACATTGGGATATTTTTATAAAGGGTTGATTTACAAAGGTGTAGGCAGTGTACTAGGAAAACCACAGGCAAGCCACTGCCTCAAAGCAAGAACCAGTGGGCCTCCTTATATTCATTTAACTGAACGAGTAAGAGAAGTGACACCAAAACCTTGAGGAAGAACAATCCTTTAAAAGCCATCTGATAGGAGCCATCACCCTCTGTGGAGGAATGCAGCCAGCTGGATATGGCAATACATGGAGGAAGCCTGGAGGTTCAACAACCCAACTTCACTCCCTTTTTTGCCTCTAATCAGCAGCAGGCTCTTCCCATTGGCTGAAGTCAGCCAGAAACCAAGTGGCTTTGATGATGTAATACACTATTACTAATCATCATCATGCACTACTTGGAGAGTTTTGATACTGTGATTTATAATAAGAAATAAATTTTTTCTCTCCTCTAGGAGCTTTCAAAAAACCCCTAAAACTCTTGGAAATTCTTAAGTGCTGAGAGATGTAAAGGAATCTTTTGTTATATTACTGAAGTGACTTTAGGAAAACCCCTATGGATGGGGGCAAGCTACCCAGAGAACCAACCAGGTAATTAGAGGGTAAATAATTTTAGTTCCATTCCTCTGGGCTCTGGGGAGGAAAAAGGATCTGGCAATTGAATGAACTGTCAATGGCCAGGGAGTTAATGAACTGTACCTGTGTAATGAAGCCTTCCTAAAAACCCAAAAGGTCAGGGTTCTGAGGGCTTCCAGGTTGGTGAACATATGGAGATTGGGGAAGAGTGATGCCTTCAGAAGGTGCATGGTAGCTCCAAACATTTTTCCCATAACTTGCCCTATGAATCTCTTCCACCTGGCTGTTCCCGAGTTACTTCCTTAGTTTAGTAAACTGGTTATCTAGCAAGTAAAATGTTTGAGTTCTGTCAGATACTGAAGCAAATCAATCAAACCCAAGGAGGGGCTTGTCAGATTCCCTGATTTATAGCCTGTAGGTCAGAAGTATGAGTAACCCCTCGGACATAAGACTGGCATCTGAAACCTCAAGTGGCTCCAGTATACATGAGGTTGGTCAGAAGCACAGATCTGACCAGGAACCTCGGCTTGTGACTGGTATCTGAAGTCAGGAGTTGGGGGTAGACTCGTAGAACTGACATCTGTGGGACCTAATGCCATCTCTAGCAAACAGTCAGAATTGAGTTAAATTGTAGAACACCCAGCTGGAGCCCCAGCATTGCTTGGTATTGGCGGGGAGGGTGGGTAGGTAGGTGGGGTAGATCCTACCTTTTAGTGGAATTGGGTCCAGGAATTCAAAATAGCCTTAAACCACTTATTGCTGTTCCTCAGTTCAGATTTTCTGTTTCAGCAGATATGAGTGAAGCCCAGTAATTTACATTTCTATGGAGATCCTGGTGACACTGATGCTGCTCATCTGAGGAACACAATTTGAGAATGAATGATGTAGTTTCTATGGGTCAGACTTCCAGTGCAGACAATATGGTGGAAAAGTGGCTAGTGGCCCTGGAGTTGGGACAAATAGATAACCAGCAAAGAGGATGAACCCTCCTACACTACTGATGGGAATGTAAATTGGTACATTCACTACGGATAACAGTATGGAGGTTCCTTAAAAAACTAGGGTTACCATACAATCCAGCAATTCCACTCCTGGGCATATATCCAGATATAACTATAATTCAAACAGATGCATGCACCCCTATGTTCACACCATCACTATTCACAGTAGTCAAGACATGGAAACAACCTAAGTGTCCATCGACCAGATGAGTGGATAAAGAAGATGTGGCATATGTGAGTGTATACACACACATACACAACAGAATGCAATTCATCCGTAAAGAAGAATGAAATAACGCCATTTGCAGCAATATGGATAGACCTAGGGCTTCCCCGGTGGCTCAGATGGTAAAGAATCTGCCTGCAATGTGGGAGACCTGGGTTTGATCCCTGAGTTGGAAAGATCCCCTGGAGGAGGGCTTGGCAACCCACTCCAGTATTCTTGCCTGGAGAATCGCCATGGACAAAGGAGCCTGGCAGCCTATAGTCCATAGGGACACCAAGAGTCTGACATAACTGAGCAACTAGGCACAGGGCACAGAGATTATCATACTAAGTGAAGTAAGTCAGAAAGGGAAAGACAAATCCTCGTATGGTGTCACATATGTGTAAAACCTAAAATATGATGCAAATGAACTCATCTAGGAAACAGAAATAAATTCACAGACATAGAGAAGAGACTTGTGGTTGCCAAGGTGGACGGGAGTAGGGTAGGGATGGATTGGAAATTTGGGATTAGCAGATGCAAACTATTATTATAATTTATAAATAGTAATGCTCTACTGTATAGCACAGAGAACTATATTCAATATCCTGTGATAAGCCATAATGGAAAAGAATATGAAAAAAATATGTATAACTGAATTATACTGTACAGTAGAAATTAAGACATCATAAATCAACTATACTTCAATAAGATAAATTGAATAAAAGAAGATATCCAGCAAAAAGGGGACATACACTTGACCCTTGAACAAGAAGTGTTACAACTGTGTGGATCCACTTATACAAGGACATTTTTTTTTTTTCCAGTAATTAGGTACATGACCCTGGGTTGGCTAAATACATGGATACAGAACAACAAATTTGAAGGGAAAGTGAAAGTTGCCAACTCTTTGTGACCCCATGAACTATATAGTCATGGAATTCTCCAGGCCAGAATACTGGAGTGGGTACCTTATCCCTTCTCTGGTGGATCTTCCCAACTCAGGAATCGAACAAGGGTCTCCCGCATTGCAGGTGGATTCTTTATCAACTGAGCTATCAGGAAAGCCCATGAATTTGAAGGGCCTACTGTAAAGTTACACTCTGCTTTCTGACTCCTCAATGGTCAGTGGCTCTAACACCCTGGTTGCTCAAGGTCAACTGTGTATGAACACAAGCAGACACATGAACATTACAGTGTCTACTGATCAATTAACAACCGCTTTTGCCCCATCAATAAATCTGTTAACAAATTTATCTATTCTAGAGTATCTGCTCTACTTCAATAGAAATAAACTCTTTTACCCATGAATAAGTGGAATCTACAGATATGTTATTGGCTAGAAGGATGGCCTCTTAATATCTCAGAGTTGTTTAAGGTAAGTTAAAGTGAAAGTGAAGTCACTCAGTCGTGTCTGACTCTTTGCGACCCCATGGACTATAGCCTACCAGGCTCCTCTGTCCATGGGATTTTCCAGGCAAGAGTACTGGAGTGGGTTGCCATTTCCTTCTCCAGGGGATCTTCCTGACCCAGGGATTGAATCCTGGTCTCCCACATTGTAGGCAGATGCTTTACCGTCTGAGCCACCAGGGAAGACTAAGGTAAGTTAAGACTATCCTAAAGAGATAAATATTGTCCCCCAAAAACTTGATGACTCAAGATAAGGAAGAAAATCACATAAAAACACTGCATAATGCACACTTGTAGTTTTTGAATACCTGTTATGTTTTAAGAAATTTACATATATGAATTCATTTAATCTTTCTAACAGTCTCAGAGTAGATATACTGGAATTATTTTTTTTTTTTTTCATTTTACAGTTTGCTAAATGTATGAAAGGGAAAAAAGTTCTCTATAGAAGAGAATAGAGTATTGCATTGGTATAATTTATCTTGTTCAATGTATCCTGTGAAATTAGTTTACAAAATGTATTTTTAATTTGTCACTGAAAGCTAAACTGAATTACTTCCACCTTTTCTTTAGTGGTGGAGTATCTACATTTAAAATGTTTTGAAGTTGTTTTACTATAAGTGGCTCTGCCAATAATTTGTTCATTTGTATTATGAACTTTTTAGTCCTTCTTTTTTCCTATTTTGAGGGAGAACAGTTAATAATGAAATATACTTGATGCTTATTCCTTAATTAATAGGTTCCAAGCACCATGTAAAATAGTCTCCCAGTTATTCCTTCTAAAATTACCTTTTTTCTTTCCTTCCTTCTGTGTTTATCATTTTTATGCTTCCTTCCAATGTAAGCATCTCATAGTAGCAGAACTGAATGGAGATAAATATTTTAATGCATTAATTGTCAGGTACTTTTCAAATCACTGATGGTACATCCATAAAAAGAGAAACAAACTAAAATTGCACATTTAGTGAGGATACCTTCTCACTTCATCCTATCAACAATTCTATGAGATAGGTATTATAATCTCTCCCATGTTACAGGTAAGAAAATTAAGACTTGAACAAGACATGTTACCTACCCAAAGTCACAAAGTATAAAAATAAAATGGGGATTCAAATACAGTTCTAATATTTCCCTAACACTGCTAGTAGGGAAAAATTATTCATAGGCTTGTCACAAAATCATCCATGGAACTGTTAGTATTAAGTCAACATTTCTTTTCCATCAAGTTAAAAGAAATTCAGTTATAAGAGAGACATTTACTATAGTTACATTTTCATCATACCCAACACAAGTTAATATTCTGAATAAAATTACTACCATGAATTAACTTTATGTCTGCGGAAAATGGGATTGTGTGTAATTACTGATTTCAATTCACAATAAAATAAGCAAATTATCTTCACCAGCATAAATGTACCATAAATTGTTTTGAGGCATAATGAAGAAATGAATTTCTAAAAGAAATACGGACTAAATCTGCCAAATCATTGTAAATGATAGCCCATTTAAAATTAGGGCATCTAATTGCAATTAGAAAATGTTACCCTCTTAATGGTTACATTATTATTTGGGTAGACCAATAATCCTCTTTGCTGATGTTCCATTTCTGGAGTATTGACAAATTTTACACATTTTAATATCAAAGCATCATCAAATTTATATATAGAATGATTTACTGTTTTCAAGATCAGATTTGTCATAATGAATTGCCTTCCATGAGTGTGTAACATAATGACATTTTAATTGAGAGAAGGTGCTTTGGCAAATAAAAAGGAAAGCTATTTTTCGTTGTGTATTTTTAAGTTTGTTCATTTTCAGCTGAGGGTACTTTCAATTCAAAAGATTGTTCTAACATATGGCTACTTGCATTTATTTTAATGAGTGAAAATAACCTTTACTATGTGACATTTTAAATCAAATAGAATAATCAGCCTAATTTCATCATAGTATTTTATAACAATTATCTATTACATTTTGCATAAGAATGCAACATCTGCATCACAAAATGTCACAGATAATAAAGGTGGCGATCATTTTATTGTAAAATTCTTATGTTATCTAAAAGAATCATTTATGTTATAGAGCCAATTCTAGTTCACTAGTAGCACTGAATTAAAATGTTTTCAAATCAAATTTTCACTGAACCTAGAGTAGTTATCAGTGATTTGAGAGATTATCAATTCAATGAATTAACCAATAAGTGACCTGTTTCCCACATGTGTGCTCCTTAACTGAGATATGCATGCTAAACTTGTCACTTTGCTAGTAATTTTCTAGCATCCATTGTTCTGACTGTGTGACTTCCCTAGCTGAGGGAAAACAAATATATATCTCTATCTCTATCTACTTAGTAAGCATTGTATTAAAAACCCGTTTAATTCTTTGAGGGGCAGTATTCTTTTTCAGTACAGTTCAGTGGCTCAGTTGTGTCCAACTCTTTGCAACCCCATGAATTGCAGCACGCCAGGCCTCCCTGTCCATCACCAACTCCTGGAGTTCACTCAGACTCACGTCCATTGAGTCAGTGATGCCATCCAGCCATCTCATCCTCTGTCCTCCCCTTCTCCTCCTGCCCCCAATCCCTCCCAGCATCAGAGTCTTTTCCAATGAGTCAACTCTTCGCATGAGGTGGCCAAAGTACTGGAGTTTCAGCTTTAGCATCATTCCTTCCAATGAACACCCAGGACTGATCCTTTAGAATGGACTGGTTGGATCTCCTTGCAGTCCAAGGGACTCTCAAGAGTCTTCTCCAACACCACAGTTCAAACACATCAATTATTTGGCGCTCAGCTTTCTTCACAGTCCAACTCTCACATCCATACATGACCGCAGGAAAAACCATAGCCTTGACTAGACGGACCTTTGTTGGCAAAGTAGTGTCCCTGCTTTTCAGTATGCTATCTAGGTTGGTCATAACTTTCCTTCCAAGGAGTAAGCGTCTTTTGATTTCATGGCTGCAGTCACCATCTACAGTGATTTTGGAGCCCAGAAAAATAAAGTCTGACACTGTTTCCACTGTTTCCCCATCTATCTGCCATGAAGTGATGGGACCGGATGCTATGATCTTAGTTTTCTGAATGTTGAGCTTTAAGCCAACTCTTTCACTCTCCTCTTTCACTTTCATCAAGAGGCTTTTTAGTTCCTTTTCACTTTCTGCCATATACATATCAAAACATTTTGAAATATTTTAATAAATATAAATGCATATCAATATAATTCATATAAACTTATAATGTGTGACCATTTTGATAAAAATCAAAATATTATTTCAAGTTATTGTCCTTAAATGGAACAATACAGAAATAGTGCAAAAGCAAGATACTTTGAAAATAGTAAATATGCATACCATTGGGAAAATGGTTGTTGATAAAATAATCATTTCACAACAAGGAAATTAAATAAACATATTTCTAGAAATCAATATCATTTGTAAAGGCAAAAGATACTGCAGACATTTACATATATGTTTATTTCTTCTTTTAAAATTTGGATTATCTGGATACTGATACAAAGAAGAGGTCTCTTTTCTCCATTATTACAGCAATTACTAAGCATGTCTATTTCATTTTTCATTGTAACCTCTTTCTTTGGAAGAGAGGGCCTGAATTTACTAATGAACTAAATTTTATTTTCCAAATCACTATTTCACTTGAAATTTTCCCTCTTTATTCCCACACCATGGGATCCCTAGTCTTTCCCATTCTGTTGTTTTCCTCTATTTCTTTGCATTGATCATTAAAGAAGGCTTTCTTATCTCTTCTTGCTATTCTTTGGAACTCTGCATTCAGATGTTTATATCTTTCCTTTTCTCCTTTGCTTTTCGCTTCTCTTCTTTTCACAGCTATTTGTAAGGCCTCCCCAGACAGCCATTTTGCTTTTTTGCATTTCTTTTCTATGGGAATGGTCTTGATCCCTGTCTCCTGTACAATGTCACGAACCTCATTCCATAGTTCATTAGGCACTCTATCTATCACATCTAGGCCCTTAAATCTATTTCTCACTTCCACTGTATAATCATAAGGGATTTGATTTAGGTCATACCTGAATGGTCTAGTGGTTTTCCCTACTTTCTTCAATTTCAGTCTGCATTTGGCAATAAGGAGTTCATGGTCTGAGCCACAGTCAGCTCCTGGTCTTGTTTTTGCTGACTGTATAGAGCTTTTTCATCTTTGGCTGCAAAGAATATAATCAATCTGATTTTGGTGTTGACCATCTGGTGATGTCCATGTATAGAGTGTTTTCTTGTGTTGTTGGAAGAGGGTGTTTGTTATGACCAGTTCAAGAAAATCGGAGATACCAAAGGAATATTTCATGAAAATATGAGCTCGATAAAGGACAGAAATGGTACGGACCCAACAGAAGCAGAAGATATTAAGAAGAGATGGCAAGAATACACAGAAGAACTGTACAAAAAAGATCTTCATGACCCAGATAATCACGATGGTGTGATCACTGACCTAGAGCCAGACATCCTGGAATGTGAAGTCAAGTGGGCCGTAGGAAGCATCACTACGAACAAAGCTAGTGAAGGTGATGGAATTCCAGGTGAGCTATTCCAAATCCTGAACGATGATGCTGTGAAAGTGCTGCACTCAATATGCCAGCAAATTTGGAAAACTCAGCAGTGGCCACAGGACTGGAGAAGGTCAGTTTTCATTCCAATCCCAAAGAAAGGTAATGCCAAAGAATGCTCAAACTACCGCACAATTGCACTCATCTCACACGCTAGTAAAGTAATGCTCAAAATTCTCCAAGCCAGGCTTCAGCAACATGTGAAACGTGAACTTCCTGATGTTCAAGCTGGTTTTAGAAAAGGCAGAGGAACCAGAGATCAAATTGCCAACATCCCCTGGATCATGGAAAAAGCAAGAGAGTTCCAGAAAAACATCTATTTCTGCTTTATTGACTATGCCAAAGCCTTTGACTGTGTGGATCACAAGAAACTGTGGAAAATTCTGAAAGAGATGGGAATACCAGACCACCTGATCTGCCTCTTGAGAAATTTGTATGCAGGTCAGGAAGCAACAGTTAGAACTGGACATGGAACAACAGACTGGTTCCAAATAGGAAAAGGAGTTCGTCAAGGCTGTATATTGTCACCCTGTGTATTTAACTTATATGCAGAGTACATCATGAGAAACACTGGACTGGAAGAGGCATAAGCTGGAATCAAGATTGCCGGGAGAAATATCAACAACTTCAGATATGCAGATGACACCACCCTTATGGCAGAAAGTGAAGAGGAACTCAAAAGCCTATTGATGAAAGTGAAAGTGGAGAGTGAAAAAGTTGGCTTAAAGCTCAACATTCAGAAAACGAAGATCATGGCATCTGGTCCCATCACTTCATGGGAAATAGATGGGGAAACAGTGGAAACAGTGTCAGACTTTATTTTTCTGGGCTCCAAAATCACTACAGATGGTGACTGCAGCCATGAAATTAAAAGATGCTTGCTCCTTGGAAGAAAAGTTATGACCAACCTAGATAGCATATTCAAAAGCAGAGACATTACTTTGCCAACAAATGTTCATCTAGTCAAGGCTATGGTTTTTCCTGGGGTCATGTATGGATGTGAGAGTTGGACTATGAAGAAGGCTGAGCACCGAAGAATTGATGCTTTTGAACTGTGGTGTTGGAGAAGACTCTTGAGAGTCCCTTGGACTGCAAGGAGATCCAACCAGTCCATTCTGAAGGAGATCAGCCCTGGGATTTCTTTGGAAGGAATGATGCTAAAGCTGAAACTCCAGTACTTTGGCCACCTCATGCGAAGAGTTGACTCATTGGAAAATACTCTGATGCTGGGAGGCATTGGGGGCAGGAGGAGAAGGGGATGACAGAGGATGAGATGGCTGGATGGCATCACTGACTCGATGGACATGAGTCTCAGTGAACTCCGGGAGTTGGTGATGGACAGTGAGGCCTGGTGTGCTGCAATTCATGGGGTCGCAAAGAGTCGGACACGACTGAGCGACTGATCTGATGGATATTTCTAAGTTTAGGAAAACTTGCCCAATAAAAATTTTTAGCCACTTATTTGTTATCTTCAGCCTTCAAAACCTTGAAAACTACTACAAGGTCTGGAAGAAAGACAAGATCAAAAAAAAAAAAAAAAGACAAGATCAAGGGAAGTAACATTAGCAATAAGAGAACTTACTGAAACAAATTATTTGAGCTTAATTTTATTTATCTGTGCAACTAGGTCAGAAATAACACCTACCTTCAGTGGAAAATCTTGAGGACTAGAAGGTAGTTAAGCAACTGGTATGCTGGTGGTTACTTCTCCAAGAAAGTTTCTGAGATCATGACTCATAATTCAAGATAGTTTTGTGGAAGCAAGAGACTGATGATCTCAAGGCAAAGTGTCAGGTTCTAGCTACTGTGGCTTAAACTTCAATCCTAATATTATTTATTAGGAATGTGTGTTATAATTGACTTAGTCTCATGTTGTTTGACACTGTGTATTTGGTAAGAGTCCAAATAGCAAACACTTAACTGAAAATTTAAGGTACAAATCATTGTGTACAGACTATAACAATTTTGTGGTTTGATAAAAATAATGTATTGAATTCATATCTTTTACGCAAATATGTCTGTGAGACACAATTCTGGACACCATAACATTGACAAATAAACAAGAGATTCTTCTGAACTTCTTTGTTTCTGAATATTTGTTACCAATTTTCTTTCTGGATGAAGCACAAGCTGGAATCAAGATTGCCAGGAGAAATATCAATAACCTCAGATACGCAGATGATACCACCCTTATGGCAGAAAATGAAGAGGAACTAAAGAGCCTCAGATGAAAGTAAAAGAGGAGAGTGAAAAAGATGGCTTAAAACTCAACATTCAGAAGATCATGGCGTCTAAGATCATGGCATCTGGTCCCATCACTTCGTGGCAAATAGATGGGGAAGCAGTGGAAGCAGTGACAGACTTTATTTTCTTGGGCTCCAAAATCACTGCAGATGATGACTGCAGCTGTGGAATTAAAAGACGCTTGCTCCTTGGGAAGAAAAGTTATGACCAACCTAGACAGCATATTAAAAAGCAGAGAGACATTATTTGTCAACAAAGGTCTGTCTAGGCAAAGCTATGGTTTTTCCAATAGTCTTGTATGGATGTGACAGTTGGACTATAAAGAAAGCTGAATGCTGAAGAATTGATGCTTTTGAACTGTGGTGTTGAAGAAGACTCTTGAGAGTCCCTTGGACTGCAAGGAGATCAAACCAGTCCATCCTAAATGAAATCAGTCCTGAATATTCATTGGAAGGGCTGATGGTGAATATGAAAGTCCAATACTCTGGCCTCCTCATGCAAAGAAATAACTCACCGGAAAAGACCCAGGTGCTGGGAAAGATTGAAGGCGGGAGGAGAAGGGGATGACAGAGGATGAAATGGTTGGATAGCATTACCGACTGGATGGACATGAGTTTGAGCAAGCTCCAGGAGATGGTGATGGACAGGGAAGCCTGGTGTGCTACAGTCCATGGGGTTGCAAAGAGTTGGACATGACTGAGTGATTGAACTGAACTGAATTTTCTTTCACTTTGAAAGAGATTTCAAACAAGTAAGTGACACAGACAAAGCATTATTTCTGCCAACAAAAATGTACATTGCAACTTTGTAAGCCATAAAGAACCTGGCTTTAAAGCATACTATAAATAACCTTAAAATTCATTGACAACCACATTCTATACATGCTTTGTAACAGATTTCACTATTGGACTTCTTTGCAGGAGGCATCTTGGGCTGTGTCTTGATCAAAGTCTTGATAAAACTATGGAAGCCACATGCATGTTGATTTTAAATCAACAATAGGGCCAAGATCAAAACTAATTTCAGCAAACTATAATGAAGAATGAAACGCAGCAGAAATACATCTTTAATAGATGAAGGTCAAGTCTCACATTATTTGAGTATCCCTCCTCCTTATGGTACATGAACTTCATGGAAAGCTCCCTTTACAACATCACCTTGTATGAAGTCTAGAACTTTGGCTTAACTCACACTTGGTTTAGAGGGATTTCAAATCAATTACAGCATTCAGAGAACACATATACCTGTCATCTTCCTAGCTCCAAAATTCACTCACAGTTCCAAAATACAAAAAAAAAAAAAAAAGTGATGAACCCAATTCCAAATATTATTTTCAATAGATAGCCTCTGTAACTGTGTTTTTAATTACTTAAGCTTTCTAACTTCCCAACTAGAAAATCAAGAATTAGAATAGCTAATCTTTAAAGCTTTTCTCAGCTTTGCAGAAGATAATAACCTTAGTTCTGCAAGTATATATGTATGTGTGAGTGCGTACTCAGTCTCTTCAGTCATGCCCAACTCTTTGTGACCATGTGGACTGTAGCCCACCAGGCTCCTTGACATGGGATTCTCCAGGCAAGAAAACTGGAGTGTGTAACCATGCCCTCCTCCAGGGGATCTTCCCAACCCAGGGATCAAACCTGCATCTCCTGCATTGCAAGCATATTCTTTACCACTGAGCCACCAGGGAAGCTGATATATATTTATACGTATGACTATTTTGGGGGCATCTCCTATGGCTTATATACAACTTGCTTATCTTACTTGGTATAAAGAGAAACAAAATCAATAAGAAAGAAGTTCCTAAAGTACTACAAATAATAAAGCCGGCATCAGAACATAAATGTGACACCCAAAGCTACACTCTATTTAGAAATAAATAAAAATCTGCGTTCATTCTGAAGAAAATGAATACAGGAAAACCATCTTTTTTCAATGCCTCTTGCGAAGTGACAGTTTTTCAAATACTTGTCTTTTTCTTAGTGCTTCTTTTTAAGAGCTAATAGTTCTACTTTCTGAAGAAATAATCATGGCTCACTCTAACATTTTTGTTTGCTTTTTTTAAAAACAATTACAGCTGTCCAATCATTCTGTGGACATCTTATAATGAGAAAAGTTCCCCATCATGGGCTGTTTCCAAGGAACAGACTTTTACAGCTTATTTTACAAAGGAAAAGAAAAAGGCTATTTCTTCTGAAAACATACCAGTGACTTTTTGACAGATAACATTGAGGAGTTGCAAAGAAAGCTTTCTGTCATATGTTTTCTTTACAAATAGAAATTTTACTGTTGTGTTTCTCCCACAGCCCTACATTAGAAATCTCTAAACAGCTGAGTGGTGGGAAAAGATCACACCATACATACATGCAGGCAAATACACACAGCTAAAACAAGTCTGAGAAATGATAAAGCCTCTGTGTTAGAAACTAACAAGGAGATACTCAAATTGATACTAGCCAGCATTATGGGCTTCCCTGGCAGCTCAGACAGTAAGGAATCCACCTGCAATGCAAGAGACCTGGGTTCGATACCTGGATTGAGAAGATCCCCTGGAGAAGGAAATAGCAACCCACTCCAGTGTTCTTGCCTGGAGAATCCCATGAATGGAGGAGTCTGGTGGACTACAGTCCATGGGGTCACAAAGAGCTGGACATGAGTGAGCAACTAAGCACGCACACAGTGCTGTGGTAGAAACTGGAATTCAGGCCACTTTCTAAGAGGAAACGTGGGGAAAGGAACAACTATTAACATTTTAATCTGTGTTATGTGCTAGAGACTGTGCTAAGTCTTTTATCCACATTTTCTATTCAAATTCTTCAAAAGCTTTGAAAGTAGGTGTTATATTCTTAGACAAATAAATACATAGAAATAGACCTTAGAAAACTTAAATGCTTAGTCAAAGCTAAGGAATAATAGCACCAGGATTCATGCCTAAGTATATCTGACTTCAAAGCTCATGCTTTTTCTCAAATATTAGCCCTTCTCCATCCCATCCCCTGGTCTTGACACCTAGAGATCTTAAATTTGTCATTTGTTAATATCCTGCATCTCAGCTGTTTCATTTCAATTCTGCTCTCTCACCTTAATTTTGAAAGGTCTTTTTGGATTTGGGAAGAAGCTTGAATTTCACCATGCCTAATTTTTTTCTTCACCTGTCTTATTTACTTGTGTGAATCTAGAAAGTAACCAACATGTGGTTTACTTTCATATTTGTGATCTTTGCAAATAACTTAATTCTACTTAGCCTTAACTAAAGTATCAGGGAAGAACAATCCTCTGCCACTGCTTTGTTAAAGGATAATTCTGTAGATTCTGTGGGGATTCTGATGACTGGAAAATTATTTTATAAAGAAAAAAATAGGCATTCACCATGATTGACATGAACAGTATGCTTTTTGCCCCCAAGCAAGAGAAAGAGCCGCTGGTGTGATAAGCTGAGACAAATAGTCAGGGGGATACTGAGGAAAAAGAAATAACACATATGTGTCTGGAAGAGTGGATTCTCAATATGAATCCAAATCTAGAAGTATTAACTAATTTTTTCCCTCTGTTTATAAAATTATAAAGTGAGAATTTGGTAAATCTTAATATATTTTTATTAATATTCTTGGAGATTATGAGGTAAACACATTTGACTTTAAGGTCAGGCTTATGTTTTTGTCTTTCCTATAAGCTGGGTTTCAATGATTGTTGTAAGTTAAGGAATAAGTCTTGTCTCTAGAGAAACAATGCTACCCCTGAAATCTACCTGTAACACAGCTGAACTGTAACAGTGGCGGGAAAATATCTGCACTTTGTTACTTGTTTAATTTTAACATAAATGTAAAACACACAAGAAAAACTATAATTTCACAAAAAAAGTGTTTATATTTTCTATAAAATTAGAACTTTTCTATTTTGTGGACAATTTTAAAGAAATGTGGTAAGTCATCAAGACAGTATGGTACTGGCACAGAGACAGATATATAGATCAATGGAACAAAATAGAAAGCCCAGAGATAAATCCACACACCTATGGACACCTTATCTTCGACAGAGGAGGCAAGAATATACAATGGAGAAAAGACAATCTCTTTAACAAGTGGTGCTGGGAAAACTGGTCAACAACTTGTAAAAGAATGAAACTAGAACACTTTCTAACACCATACACAAAAATAAACTCAAAATGGATTAAAGATCTAAACGTAAGACCAGAAACTATAAAACTCCTAGAGGAGAACATAGGCAAAACACTCTCCGACATACATCACAGCAGGATCCTCTATGACCCACCTCCAAGAATATTGGAAATAAAAGCAAAAATAAACAAATGGGACCTAATTAAAATTAAAAGCTTCTGCACAACAAAGGAAACTATAAGCAAGGTGAAAAGACAGCCTTCAGAATGGGAGAAAATAATAGCACATGAAGCAACTGACAAAGAATTAATCTCAAAAATATACAAGCAACTCCTGCAGCTCAATTCCAGAAAAATAAAGCACCCAATCAAAAAATGGGCCAAAGAACTAAATAGACATTTCTCCAAAGAAGACATACAGATGGCTAACAAATACATGAAAAGATGCTCAACATCACTCATTATCAGAGAAATGCAAATCAAAACCAAAATGAGGTACCATTTCACGCCAGTCAGAATGGCTGCTATCCAAAAGTCTACAAGCAATAAATGCTGGAAAGGGTGTGGAGAAAAGGGAACCCTCTTACACTTTTGGTGGGAATGCAAACTAGTACAGCCAATATGGAGAACAGTGTGGAGATTCCTTAAAAAACTGGAAATAGAACTGCCATATGACCCAGAAATCCCGCTGCTGGGCATACACACCAAGGAAACCAGAATTGAAAGAGACACATGTACCCTAATGTTCATCACAGCACAGTTTATAATAGCTGGGACATGGAAGCAACCTAGATGCCCATCATCAGATGAATGGATAAGAAAGCGGTGGTACATATACACAATGGAGTATTACTCAGCCATTAAAAAGAATACATTTGAATCAGTTGTAATGAGGTGGATGAAACTGGAGCCTATTATACAAAGTGAAGTAAGCCAAAAAGAAAAATACCAATACGGTATACTAACACATATATATGGAATTTAGAAAGATGGTAACAATAACCCTGTATACGAGAGAGCAAAAGAGACACAGATGTATAGAACAGTCTTTTGGACTCTGTGGGAGAGGGCGAGGGTGGGATGATTTGGGAGAATGGCATTGAAACATGTATATTATCATATGTGAAATGAATCACCCGTCCAGGTTCAATGCATGAGACAGGGTGCTTGGTGCTGGTACACTGGGATGACCCAGAGGGGTGGTATGGGGAGGGAGGTGGGAGGGAGGTTCAGGATGAGGAACACATGTACACCCGTGGTGGATTCATGTTGATGTATGGCAAAACCAATACAATATTGTAAAGCACTTTGCCTCCAATTAAATAAATTTATATTAAAAAAATAAAGAAATGTGGTAGTCCTTGTTCCCCTTTGCTCTTTATGTATATTTTAAGATGTCAGTAAATTTCCTTTTGCTACATGGCATAATTTCACTAGTGTCTTGCCAACCTTTTTTGTTAACTTCTAATACGATGAATAAAAGGAGTGATACAAAAATGATGATCACTTAGTCTTCTAAAATTTTAAGATGTTAAAATCTTTTTTAGACTTTTGTCATTGTAAAATATCAACTGTAGACTTATAGTTTGCCGATTCTGCTAATATAAAGTGTACATAAAATTGTCCTCTTCTTTCAGCTAGAATATTGTATAAGGTTAATGGAAACATGTCCACCCAGTATATAGCAATACTGTTCAAAGCTGTCTGTAAAATTCTCTTTTTGTTGTTTACTCACTAAGTCATGTCTGACCCTTTGTGACCCCATGGACTTCAGCATGCCAGGCTTTCCTGTCCTTCACCATCTCCCGGTTTTGCTCAAACTCATGTCCATTGAGTTGATGTTGCCATCCAATCATCTCATATTTTGTCGTTCCCCTCTCCTCCTGCCCTCAATCTTTCCCACCATCGGGGGATTTTCCAATAAGCTGGGTCTTTGCATCAGGTAGCCAAATTATTGGTGCTTCAGCCTCCACAAAATTCTCTTATTTAGTCACAACAATTAGAAAATCCAAACTTGGTCGTGAATGGGTGTTCTCATCTATTCACCATCTTCCAAGATACTTACCCTTTACTTTCTGTGGTGATGGATCATGCCAAGGTTTGAGTGAATAACAGAAAGGGTGGTCTCAGCCTCTTCCACACACTAGAGATGAGAATCAGACACTCTCGAAGCAAAAACCACACTCTAGAGCCAAATGTTAAGATGAGTCATGATAGACATGTCAGGTAGGGGAGAATCTAAGGTGTTTCTCTCTCCACCCTCTCTGCCAACATGCAGGAGAAAAATCACTTTCAACTTTGTTACAGGGAAATCCTTATGTACAGAATGACTGATTGCCTAAGACAGACAGTGAAGAAGGAACGGGTCCTGGGAAAGGAGGGCAGAGGAGGGAGGGGTGGGGAGAAGAAGAGATGAGAGTTAAGATGATGATCTAAGAATGACCTGATACAGTGGTCCTAAAAGATAAGGAAAGAGCTTTGGTGTACTACCCTTAAAGGATTTCAAAATTAAATGGGGTGCTATTCTAATATTGCTAAAGTTCATGACATTTTACGGAGTGCCAGTTTCATGGATTTCACCTTTATATTTTACAAATATTAGTTTTTAAATTGAATCCTCTCAACGACTCTATGCAGTAGATACTCTTATAAATCCAATTTCACAGATAAGGAAAATGATATTCAGAGTGGATAAGTGAGCTGTTGAATGCCATATTTCTAGAAAGATATGACAGGATTCACACAGCCAGGTTCAGCTAAATCTAGACATGTATTTCTGTTTCACCACACAGCATAGAGAATTTCACAAGTCTGCCTTCAGTATGTGAGACAGAGAGAGAGAGAAAGAGTCACTAAAAGAGACAGAGACACACAGAGAGATGGAGAAAGAGAGACAGAAAGACATACATGCTTAGTCTTGGAACAAAATCCTGCATATGCTATAAGGAGACACAATGGGGAGCGTCACTTGATTCACAAAGGTCTGAATGTCACCTGGGGGTGGGAATTGCTCTTAAAGTTATCATCCACATGTTGTTGTTGTTCAGTCGCTAAGTCACGTCTGACTCTTGGGGACCCCATGAACTAGCCCGCCAGGCTCCTCTGTCCATGGGCTTTTCCAGGCAAGAATACTGGAGTGGGTTGCCATTTCCTTCTCCAGGGGATCTTTCTAGAGCGGGGATTGAACTTGTGTCTCCTGCATCTCTAGAGCAGGTGAATTCTTTACCACTGAGCCACCAAGGAAGTCTATCATTCATGTAGCTAAGGCCAAATATCTTTACATATTTGGATGGGATAGGAAAAACTTGCTCTAGTTTCCTCTATTCTATATAGGTAAGAGAAAAATACCTTTATGCATTTAAACAGTGAGCAAAGTTTTAGTCTCTGGCATTCAAGATACATACTGTTAAGTAAGGCAGAAAAAGAATTTTATGTGGCTTTGTCACTTTTCTGATGAGAAGCTCAAAAACATTAAAACATACTCTACCCTTTTAAGAGAGGTAATATTAAAAGCTTTGAGAGAGGTATCTTTTTGTTGTTGTTATAGCATATTCAAAAGCAGAGACATTACTTTGCCAACAAAGGTCCGTCTAGTCAAGGCTATGGCTTTTCCAGTAGTCATGTATGGATGTGAGAGTTGTACTGTGAAGAAAGCTGAGCACCGAAGAATTGATGCTTTTGGACTGTGGTGTTGGAAAAGACTCTTGAGAGTCCCTTGGACTGCAAGGAGATCCAAACAGTCCATTCTGAAGGAGATCAGCCCTGGGATTTCTTTGGAAGGAATGATGCTAAAGCTGAAACTCCAATACTTTGGCTACCTCATGCAAAGAGTTGACTCATTGGAAAAGACTCTGATGCTGGGAGGGATTGGGGGCAGGAGGAGAAGGGGACGACAGAGGATGAGATGGCTGGATGGCATCACTGACTTGATGGACGTGAGTCTGAGTGAACTCTGGGAGTTGGTGATGGACAGAGAGGCCTGGCGTGCTGCGATTCATGGGGTCACAAAGAGTTGGACACAACTGAGTGACTGAACTGAACTGAACTAATTGTTCCTCAAAGTGTGGTATTGTCTGGTGGACAAGAAATAAGATGCTTTTCTGAAGCAGCTATTAAAATCTTTAGGAAAAAATGCACTGCTGACCTTTGCAACATTTGCTTAAGACTTATAAAGCACCTCCATCTTCTGGGATTAAAGACACTAAAATATTTGGTGGGTTTATCACTGTATTAACATTCATGACTATTATCCAATTCCTAGTTAAAATAAATAAGGATGGTGCCCAGTGTCCTCTGTTGATCTTGTTTCCTTAACAACATATTTTATAGGAAAAAATAAGGAAACTTTTTTTCATACTTAAAAAAATAGATCTAAAAAAGTGGTAGTTTGTGAGTGACAGATGGTAGTATAAAACACCATAATCAGAGAAAATGTATTATTTAGGGAAAGTAAATTCCTTCAGTTTCTGGTAGCTGCTCTAATCATCTGAATAAAATAACAGTATGCAAATGCTTGCTCTGGAGTTTGACAAGGCTGTCACTTTCCCTTATCGGACACAGTACTTTCTCACAATGCAGTGGAAAGAAAGGAGGAAATGAGGTGGAAAATATTATTATAGGATTTTTAGGGTACTTTGATAGAACCTAGAGACAGCTGTTAAAACTACTGTATTTAAGAGCAAATGTGGGTAATGAACTATAAAGTGAAATATGTAGGGCAGGGAAATATTTCTGGCAATATATATGCTCTAACATAAATTTTACTTCTGTATTTGATGTTAAGGAGTAGGCTGAGGCTATGTGGAGACATTGATCAGACAGTCAACACTGCCATTTTGTTTACAAAACAGAGTTTGAGAATTAGTTTATGAAGAGTTGGTGACTGCCTTGTGTCACGTAATAGAGACTTTGTAATCCATCTCCTCCCTCCTTTCCACCTTCTCTCATTTACTCCTTCCCTCTGTCTCATACTTTCCCTCTTTGCATTGGCTGCCAGGAAGCATGGGGTGCAATATACTGAGAGTATGACTCAGCTCTGCCTCTCAATACAATTACCACTTTTCTATTAATATTAACAATATCAGTCTATTTTTCTTGGACTCTCTGCATATCATTTACACTGGCATAAAGGTGATTTTATTATGAAAGTGAAAGAGTTAGTTGCTCAAGCGTGTCTGACTCTTTGCAACCTCATGGACTGTAGCCCACCAGGATCCTCTGTCCATGGGATTCTCCAGGCAAGAATACTAGAGTAGGTTGCCATTCCCTTCTCCAGGGTGTCTTCCTAATCCAGGGATCCAACCCAGGTCTCCTGCATTTCAGGCGGATTCTTTACCATCTGAGCCATGGCTGACTGCAAGATGTCAATATCTGTTTTCCTCTGAATCTCTGCATACCATTTACACTGGCATGAAAGTGATTTTATTATAATCCATTTCAAATACCTTGTAGAGAAGCAGATTGTTAATTCTAAACAAACATGAAACAGATACAAGAGTTAAATAATTAATTTCAAAGAAAATTCAACAGATAGAGCAGGGTGGTGATCTGATTCTTCTTTCTCATCCTATTCTCTTGGGTGACTAACATAGAAAGAGGGTGGTACCAACAGGGAAAATGTGTTATGGGATGTTGGAAATCATTGTTAACAATGTTTTGGGGTGAATACATGAGTAGCAACATAAGTTGTATTGATTATTATTGCACAGTTTGCTCTGCGAAAGCTTTCTTATTATTTTTCTGGCACTGTCGAGGGAAAACAGAATTCTTTTATTACAAAAATATGACTATCATTTGGCTATGTGTTTATCTCTCTAGACAATATTTTGAAGGTTTTGTGAAATAAGTATTTAATACCACAAAGAAAAGACTACTGAATTGGAAATGATTATTGTGGTATGTAAAATATTCTCTTTTGATGTGAGGTTTACTATAGATGGCCAGTTCTGGAGTTTCCTCTCTTGTTGTCTTGTTTTGAGAAATTTTAACTATTTTTCTTTTTGGGGGTTGAAATATTTGTTGGAAGTGGGTAGGGGGCAATAATGATTTTACCAAAGGGTTTGTAAAATCTAAAAAGATGATATGGTAGGATGAAACCGACACGACAATGTTCATTCTTAAGCAAGCAGAGATTTTTTTTTTTTCAATCAGGTTAGATAACCTATGAAAGATAAAAGTGTGTGATAGGAGTCACTGTAGAGATTCTGCCACATGGAGAAAAGATGATGAGGAACAAAATATCCCCCCTATTATCAAACACTGAGCTTCTCGGCCAACCAGTTGGCAATCTTTCTTTCCTTAGAGAATGTGGAAGGTGGGGAACATAAATACCTTCAACCTGAACCCAGAATAGAAGTTGACCCAACACGATTTAAATGCTTTGTGGTCTAAATGAGAAGAATCTGGAAAGAAGTGACATTTCAAAATCAGAAGTGTGTACCTGTCTTGCAAGAGTCAGAGGCTTGAATGCTCCTCTGAGGTAGGCTGTCACTTGTTCTTGGGAAGCTGTTTGAATTGTCCTTTAAAGGGAATAAATGTGACGGCAGTCAGCTCCTCTGAGGGATGCTCTTATCTCTGTCAAGCTCATCTGTCTTCTGTTACTACCAAAAAACGTGTGTGTGCATGCACACGCATGGTGTATGTAAATATCCTGAAAGAGTCTTTTTGTTTGTTTTTATTTCATGATAAACACAAATGCATTTATTATCAAGCACACATATAAATATGTATATGACCCATTCTTGGAGTACCATATACTTTATCATTCAAACACAGATAGGTTTGAGGGAGGAACAGGACATTATTAACCATTATACTGGAGCAGCAGTAATAGCCTGGGACAGACTTGGTTGTTTAGTTACTCTAACTTTGGTTTGTTATCTCTAAGCTTTCATTTGTGATATGGTCAATCATTATTATCACATGAAATCGAAGGTTTGAATGAAGCAAATGTCAAGATTACAGAGGCAAAATTTTGTCACCCTTTTAGCTGATGGAATCCAAAAAATATGACTGGACATTGGACTGGCTCAGGGTGTAGCCCAAGCTGTCATGCCTGAGGCTTTCCTAGAGCCTCATATCTTGTCCATATAAAGACCAAGGACTTCTTTAAACTGGTGCTCTTAAAATTAACATGCACATGTGAACACAATGAGTGTTCTGTCATACACAATGAAGTTGGAAAGAGAAAAGCAAATATTGTATATTGATACATGGATAAGGAATCTAGAAAAATGGTACTGATGAATCTATTTGCAGGGCAGGAATAGAGACTCAGATGTAGAGCACGGACTTGTGGACACAGATGGGGAAGAAGAGGGTGGGATGAACTGGGAGAGTAGAGTGGACATGTATACACCACCGTGTGTAAAACAGACAGTGGGAAATTGCGGTACAGCACAGGGAGCTCAACTCCGTGCTCTGTGATGACTTAGGGGGATGGGGTGGGGGGTGGCATGGAGGCTCAAGAGGAAGGGCTTATATGTATACTCAGAGCTGATTCTATATCGTAGAAACTAACACAACATTGTAAAGCAATTACCCTTCAATAGAAAAATAAAAAATTAAAAACTAATACGCATATGAATCACCTAGGAATCTTGTGAAATGTTAAAATACAGATTCTGATTCTTGTGGTAGGGCTTGAGATTCTGCATTTTTGATAAGCTCCCAGGTTGTGCTCACTCTGCAGACCCCATATTGAATAGCATATCCCTAAACTATTATAGTTAACTCACAAATTTTGTATATTTCCCATTTTTTTCATTGAGAGATCATTTCATCATACCACTTAACAAGATGTTACTAGATTCACCAAGGAAACCCCATGTTAGATACACAGTAGACCAATTAAAGCATGACTATTGTTGATAGACAAGTGTTTCAGAAGGGCTTCTGTCATCTACCTCTGGAGTAAAAAAAGTCTCAAAGGAATGAGATTTTAAATGCCATGCTTTATCTATGGGCTGTTTTAAATCTTACTTCTTCCTGGAAATAAATTGACAGTGTTCTTGTTTCTTTGATCCCTTCTTCTCAAGTAATAATGTGTTTACTGTTTCCTCAGAATTCCTCTTCCTTTGTTTGAAGACAGTAACTTTGATCCATACCTTCATTCTCACTTCTGAGGTTTCAGTTCAGTTTAGTTGAGTTCAGTCGCTCAGTCATGTCTGACTCTTTGCCACCCCATGAATCGCAGCATGCTAGGCCTCCCTGTCCATCACCAACTCCTGGAGTTCACTCAGACTCATGTCCATCGAGTCATTGATGCCATCCAGCCATCTCATCCTCTGTTGTCCCCTTCTCCTCCTGCCCCCAGTCCCTCCCAGGACCAGGGTCTTTTCCAATGAGTCAATGCTTCGCATGAGGTGGCCAAAGTACTGGAGTTTCAGCTTTAGCATCATTCCTTCCAAAGAAATCCCAGGGCTGATCTCCTTCAGAATGGACTGTTTGGATCTCCTTGCAGTCCAAGGGACTCTCAAGAGTCTTCTCTAACACCACAGTTCAAAAGCATCAATTCTTCGGCACTCAGCTTTCTTCACAGTCCAACTCTCACATCCATACATGACCACTGGAAAAACCATAGCCTTGACTAGATGGACCTTTGTTGGTAAAGTAATGTCTCTGTTTTTGAATATGCTATCTAGGTTGGTCATAACTTTCCTTCCAAGGAGTAAGCATCTTTTAATTTCATGGCTGCAGTCACCATCTGGAGTGATTTTGGAGCCCAAAAAAATAAAGTCTGACACTGTTTCCACTGTTTCTCCATCTATTTCCCATGAAGTGATGGGACCAGATGCCATGATCTTCGTTTACTGAATGTTGAGCTTTAAGCCAACTTTTTCACTCTCCTCTTTCACTTTCATCAAAAGGCTTTTTAGTTCCTCTTCACTTTCTGCTATAAGGGTGGTGTCATCTGCATATCTGAGGTTATTGATATTTCTCCTGGCAATCTTGATTCCAGCTTGTGTTTCTTGCAGTCCAGTGTTTCTCATGATGTACTCTGCATATAAGTTAAATAAACAGGGTGACAATATACAGCCTTGATGAACTCCTTTTCCTATTTGGAACCAGTCTGTTGTTCCATGTCTAGTTCTAACTGTTGCTTTCTGACCTGCATACAGGTTTCTCAAGAGGCAGGTCAGGTGGTCTGGTATTCCTATCTCTTTCAGAATTTTCCATAGTTTATTGTGATGACTTCCCTGGTGGCTCAGATGGTAAAGCGTCTGCCTACAATGCGGGAGACCCGGGTTCAAGCCCTGGGTCGGGAAGATCTCCTGGAGAAGAGAGATGGGAACCCACTCCAGTATTCTTGCCCCCCACCCCCCAAAAAAGTGGCTCAAAGAGGTTTCAGGACCAACTATTTTCTTCTCATTTGAAAAACTTAGGACAAGAATTCAGACACCTCAATATTTTGATTAGTCCCCTCAGATGATGATTAGTTTTGTCTTGCAGGGGAAGAAGTTAAGAACATAGGGAAGCTGGAGAGGTGAGGGTGACAGGAGACAATACTGTTTATTGATGTGAGTGAAGGGGCTGCCAGTTAACTACCTCCTTGTTAAGGGACACTACCCACAGACAACCTTTGCATCTATTACAAAACTATGTTTGTGACTTTGTGCCACGGTGGTAATGTAGAGTATGCAGGTCTCTCAAGGTATCTCCCAACTACCCTCTCCTCATGCACAGAAAAATGTGCATACCATTTGATATATCTATTTGCTTCTCAAAAAAAAGGGAAATACACATACACAAGTTCACATAAATTGCTAAATATGATGCATACAGTCAGTGGCAGGAAATTTATTAAAATTCCTATTTAGCAAATATTTAGTTTACTGTAAAAAGAAGTGACTAGGCTATGGTTTTTCCAGTGGTCATGTATGGATGTGAAAGTTGGACTGTGAAGAAAGCTGAGCACTGAAGAATTGATGCTTTTGAACTGTGGTGTTGGAGAAGACTCTTGAGAGTCCCTTGGACTGCAAGGAGATCCAACCAGTCCATCCTAAAGGAGATCAGTCCTGGTTGTTCATTGGAAGGACTGATGCTAAAGCTGAAACTCCAATACTTTGGCCACCTCATGCAAAGAGTTGACTCATTGAAAAAGACTCTGATGCTGGCAAGGATTGGGGGCAGGAGGAGAAGGGGATGACAGAGGATGAGATGGCTGGATGGCATCACTGACTCGATGGACATGAGTTTGGGTGAACTCCGGGAGTTGGTGATGGACAGGGAGGCCTGGCGTGCTGCGATTCATGGGGTCGCAAAGAGTCAGACACGACTGAGCAACTGAATTGAACTGAACTTAATATATTTTAATTCCAGATAATTCAAAATAGTATCACAATAAAATGAAAGATGATATAATGGAGTCAAGGGATTTTAAAGATCTGGTTGATACAGAGAAGCAGAAGTATTATATGGTATCACTTGTATGTGCAATCTAAAAAGAAATAATACTAATCACCTTTTTTACAAAAAAGAAACAGACTCACAAATTTAGAGAACTAACTTATGGTTGCCAGGGGTGGGGAGAATGCAGGGGGGTAGTAAGGAATAGTTAGGAAGTTTGGAATGAACATGTACATGCTGCTATATTGAAAATGAACCAACAAGGACTTTTGTATATCACAGGGAAAACTGCTCAAGGTTATGTGACAGCCTGGATGGGAGGGGAGTTTGAGAGAGAATGGATACATGTATATGTATAACAGAGTCCCTTTGCTGTCCCTCTGAAACTATCACAGTACTGTTAACTGGCTACATTCTAATATAAAATAAAAAGTTTAAAATAAATAAAGATTTGGCTGATGTACCTCTTTCATGTCATTTCTAGTTTACTGTCTGTCAAAATTTCAACAGAGAATGAGTCTAGACTGCCGATCAAATCTTTACTGAGCGATCATCAAAATGCTTAACTCCCCCAATGTCCCTGTCCGCACACTTTTAACAGTGTACTATGTATTTCCTGGTTTTTTAGCTTGGGTATGTTTATGAAGCTTTGTGAGGACTGAAAATTCTATTTCGCATTCACTGTGTTTTCCTTGCACACCTGGTCATCCTTGCTCACCTATAGGAGCCATCAGTAGTAGGTTGAATGGATTCTCATTTTGTATATATTTTTATCTTTGTTTAAATATGTTTTTAATATATCTTTGTGTAACCCATCCTAATAAAAATGAAAACGAGTTCACATCAATCAATTTGTCCCTACTAATCAAATCTGCCATTGCAAAAGACTATCATTTCTGAGGCAGAAATAGACTGTTTTTTAAAAAAAAACAGATGAAATGAATAGAAAATTGTCATTCATTATGTAAAATTAAGCAAAGCTTAATAATTAATCTCATTTCCTTGTGAAACAGTTTTTTTTTTTCTGCATGTCTCACTTGAATTAATGAAATAAGTAAAAAGGAGACAAAAAGACTAATAATCACTGCATGCCTAAGTGCTCAGGATGGTGAAGTATCCTGTGCTGAATATTTTTATTATGGTAATTGATTATTATGATTGGAGATTAGAAGACATTTTCCAATAATAGCTTTCACTTATTGAAGACCTCCCATCTGCCCACAAACTAGGCATCCGCATGAATCATTTAAAATACTCTTAGCTGGGTTTTATCATTCCCACTTGATCGATGATGAACCTTAAGCTCAGAGAGGTTAAGTGGCTTCTCTACATCTAACAGCTTGTTAGTGCCAAGCTTTGAGTCAGATAGCTCCTCATTTGAATTATAATTTCATGTCCTATCTATGACATTTATATTTTTCTTAAGAAATATATGTCCTGAATGCACCCAGCTCTTTTAGGTTATTCATATATAGCTGCACATGGAAGATTTATGAAATCAGACAATTCACAGGAAAAAAATTTTCACTTCCCATAAACAATGTTTCTCCCACCTTAGGCCTATTTGCATATGTATATATACAAATATCTATTTGTATTTTGCTCAAATTGCTCTTTCTCTTTCACAGTTATCCTTTCGATTGAGTATTTGTTTCATAATCACAGGTGATTTTGAATTAGTAACTATATTTATTACCATCATTTCTATCTTTATTTTTGCAATAATTTAAGGCCACTTCTTACGAGTACTGATACTTTCAATATTACCATTACCATTGTACTTCTAAGAGGGAATGTCTACTATTGAGATCAATGACTACAAAATTAGCATAAAAGTAACACAATAGGTTACAAAAAACTCGACACACAAGGTTTAGATGACCTTTGTCAAATGCTCAGGTCATGTCTAAGGGTAAAAACCAAGCTGAGTTAGTGTTACTTTAGAGAGTAACTTGGTTCAAGTCTATAAAATTCATGTGCTGAAAATCCATATGTAGAGATGTTTCAAGATACATCATGGTTTCCCTGGTGGCTCTAGTGATAAAGAATCTGCTGCAATACAGGAGATCGAGGTTCATTCCCTGGGTCAGGAAGATCCCCTGGAGGAGGAAATGGGAACCCACTCCAGTATTCTTGCCTGGAGAATCCCATGGACAGAAGAACTGGTGGACTACACTTCATAGGGTTGCAAAGAGTCGGACACAACTCAGAGACTAAACTTTCACTTTTCAAGATACATGATCATCATTGTTATTAGTTTATGGACATGTATTTATATGCGATATGCATGTGTTTTATTTCTAGCTTCTCATCTTTTAACTTTTTATTTTATATTGGATTATAGCTGATTAACAATGCTGTGATAGTTTGAAGTGGATACCAAAGGGATTCAATCATACATGTATTCATTCTCCCCCAAAGTCCCCTCCATTCCAGGCTGCCCCAGGATGTTGAGCAGAGTTCTTTGTGCTATACAGAAGGTCCTATTGGTTATCCATTTTAAATACAGCAGTGTACATGTCCATCCCAAACTCCCTAACAATCCCTGCACTCATCCTTCCCCTCTTCTGTCTTCTCAGCTTTACTTTCCTTGTTTTGTCGTATCTATTTTCTTCTTTATATGTTTATATCCTAAAAGCAATGCCTCAGGTTTAGCCTACTTGACTGACTCACTATTGCCTAGATCAGTCATTTTGAAACTTTCATCCAGCACTCACCAGTAAAATATGGAAACATTTATCACCAATGTCAGTAGATTTATTTGTAAATAATTTACAAAAACTTCTACACTAAAATATTCTATGTATTTTAAAACATGCAGAAAAAAATATTTTAAAAGATGATAAATACATAAGTTCTAATATTTTCTTTCCACAAGTCAATAAAGTACATTATTCAACTCACTTTGGCTCAGAAGTTAATATTTAATTTTTGAACCATAGTTCTCAAGATCTAAAGAGAAATATATGTTACCAAGATACTGCCCTAGCCTTCAGTTCAGTTCAGTTCAGTCTCTCAGTCATGTCTGACTCTTTGCGACCCCATGGACTGCAGCATGTCAGTCTTCCCTGTCCATCACCAACTCCCGGAGTTTACTCAAACTTATGTCCATTGAGTCAGGGATGCCATCGAACCATCTCATCCTCTGTCATCCCCTTCTCCTCCCACCTTTAATCTTTCCCAGCATCAGGGTCTTTTCAAATGAGCCAGCTCTTCACATCAGATAGCCAAAGTATTGGAGTTTCAGCTTCAGCATCAGTCCTTCCAATGAATATTCAGGACTGATCTCCTTCAGAATGGACTGGTTGGATCTCCTTGCAGTCCAAGGGACTCTCAAGAGTCTTCTCCAACACCACAGTTTAGCCCTAGCCTTACTATTCATCTTTTGTCATCTTAGATAAACACATTTTCCTTTACATGGGCTTTGCCATGGCTTGGAGGGTAAGGGGACACCCCCTGGGTGACCCTAATAATCAATAACCTTTTCAGTAATAGGACACTTGGCAAAGATCTTTTAGAACATTTTCAGATATAAAAATCTTTTCCATGGTTTGATTAAATGTGTGTGCATGCTCAGTTGCTTCAGTCATATTGACTTTTTGCAATGCTATAGACTGTAGCCCGCTGGGCTCCTCTAACCATGGAATTCTCCAGGCAAGAATACTGGAGTGTGTAGCCATTTCCTACTCCAGGGCATCTTCCTGAACCCACATCTCCTGTGTCTCTTGCATTGGCAGGCAGATTCTTTACCACGGAACCACTTGAGAAGCCCTTGATCAAACACCCAGGACCTAAAATATGTCTTGTAAATAGAGTGTACATTTGTGTTTTCTCTCTTCTGCCAAAAACCTAGAGTAATTTTTACATACAGTAACACCTAAGCAATTTAGTATTAAAGCAAGACTTCTGGGAAGGTAGGAAATGATCTTATTGAGTAATCTTTGGAAAAAAGTGGTTTCTTTACACTTTTCTACCAGATGAAAAACATGATTAATTGAATATCAGAAAATTTCAAAAGAATATCTATTTAACATTCTTTAAAAAATAACTTATATGCATTAGCTTTCTATAAATGGCATAAAATAGGTAAACTTTTAACCATAGATGCCTTAAGTGCTTTTATGCTCTACATAAAGTGACATTAGTCTGAAAACAGAACAAACTTTAAGAACAAGGTGCTTCAAAAAAAGATCTTCCTTTGTGGTAAGTGCCAACAAAGAACACATTTTACATTAATTGGTTGTCTCAGTCCAGACCATCTGTCTCTCCAAATGTAATGAATCCTGGCATTCTTATTGGTATGTACTGAATAGCTCAAATTGGGTCTGAAATAAACCCACTTCAAAGTCTTGTTATAGGATCAGTTTGTGAGTTGTGGAACAAATGTTAAGATTCTTCTAATCAGAGTCCCTCCTGGTGAAAAATTTAAGTTCGATTGCCTATAGCTGGAGGATGGGCTTCACGTGGACACATTTTGCATTTGCATACTAGAATCACACGTTCTTCTCTCACTATACAACTCACGCATGTGTAGGTACCATTACGTAATGTGACTGTCTAGCATTTGAAACGTGGCATTAAAATTCACAAGTGTCTTTATACTGAGTGTTTCATTGGTTCCTGACAACTTACCACCATTTTGTAGATGAGAAAATTGATATTTCAGGGCGGTGCATAACTTAAACTGTGACTGTTTCTCCTATGATACTCTCCTCTTTCATTCTGTTGACATTATATACTCTGGTCATCTCCTGCAGCCAAACTTCTACCTACCTTGAATCTCTGTAACTTATGAAAGAGGAAGGGAGAGAGGAAGTTATCCCATAATCCTACCAGGCACTTCAACCCCATCTTAAATGGTTCAACTTTCCCTCTATCTCAGACCACCATAAGTCCCTCTATAAACTCTTACTGTGTTAGTTGCTCAGTCGTGTCTGACTCTTTGCAACCCTGTGGACTGTAGCCCACCAAGCCCATCAGGCTTGTCCGTTTATGGAATTTTTTAGGCAAGAATACTGGAGTGGGTTGCCATTTCCTTTTGCAGGGGATCTTCCTGACTCAGGGATCAAACTCAGAACTTCTGCATTGCAGGCAGATTCTTTATCATTTCAGCCACCTTATAGATACTTTTTTAAATAATTGTAATTAAAATGATATATACACAAGAATGATCCACCAATAGAAAACTTCAGGAAAATAGAGACATTGTCTATTTTGCTGGCCAAATACAGTAATAATATTCAATTTCAAGTAATGATTGAACAGTTAATTACCAGGTTCTGTGCAAGCAGCAAAACCCTGTCATCATGAATTGGAAAATATGACACTTCCTCTCACTTAGCAGCTCTTTTCAAGGTGCAAGCAAAATGGAAACTGTAAAAGAACTAACTTCAACACTGCTGCCTATTATGGAACTAGTGAGAAGCTTTTGGAATTAGTCACGCCTAGGATTGATAAGTAGCTCATCCCTACACTAGGGGATAACATTAGACCAGTAACTCTGCAGTCATTCTATAGCTATTCATATAGCCATGTATTAGACACTATCTATTAAGATTCTTTAAGAATTTTTCAACTTGTTGAAAGTAAAGTACATGCATTCAGACTTTCTGGTGGTCCAGTGGTTAAGAATCTACCTGCCAATGCAGGGGACACAGGTTCAATCCCCAATCCAGGAAGATTTCACATGCTATGGTGTAATGAAGTCTGCACGTTGCAACTGCTAAAGCCCACATGCTCTAGAGCCCTACTCTGCAACAAGGGAAGCCACTATAATGAGAAACCTGTGCACGACAGCTGGAGAGTAGCCCATGCAACTAGAGAAAGTCTGCGCACAGCTATGAAGACCCAGCACAGACAAAACAGATAAACAAATACAATTTAAAAAAGAAGTAAATGCATTTGTACAATCATTAGATAGATGATATTTTTTTCTCTCTTCTGGAGATACATATGTATCTCCAACAAGATAGGTGATAATGAGGTAGAAGGTAAAATGTTGAGTTTATGAATGGCAATCATTGATAAGGTTAGTAACTTCCCCAAATGAGGTTTTAAAGAAATGTCAAAAAATTCATGGCTGTTTGGCTGCCAAGAGGGAGGAGTGTGCGGAAAGGATGGAGGAGGAATTTGGGATTAGCAGATGCAAACTACTGTATAGAGAAAGGATAACAATAAGTTCCTACTGTATAGCACAGGGGACTATATCCAACATTCTGTGATAAACCATAATGGAAAAGAATATGAACAAGAATGTATACATACATGTATAATTCAATCACTTTGCTGTACAGTAGAAATTAACACATCATTTTAAATTCACTATACTTCAATAAAAAGTTTTTAAAATTCATGGCTGTTTTAATAACAGTAATAAATCATTGCAGTGGGAAAAAGTGTGGATTACTTCACCACAATCCCCAAAACAACAGGAAAAACTCTACCCAACATTCCAAAGTCTAAAGGAGAGGACCAAAGAGGCTAAGTCTGGAGACTTTCCAATGGTTTGGCCAGATTACTTTCACTCAATAGTTATTCAGTTGTTCTAAATTCTTTGCTACTACTATTACTGTTACCACCTTTTTCAGTAAAACCAGGATAGGTAGAGGGGATGTTTGCCTTTGGGGGAGGGCAGTGATTATAAAGAGTGAAACTCTCCCTCTACCACATGCCAAATACTAAATTCTTGAGAGTCCCTTGGACTGTAAGGAGATCCAACCAGTCCGTTCTGAAGGAGATCAGTCCTGGGATTTCTTTGGAAGGAATGATGCTAAAGCTGAAACTCCAGTACTTTGGCCACCTCATGTGAAGAGTTGACTCATTGGAAAAGACTCTGATGCTGGGAGGGACTTGGGGCAAGAGGAGAAGGGGACGACAGAGGGTGAGATGGCTGGATGGCATCACTGACTCGATGGACGTGAGTCTGAGTGAACTCTGGGAGTTGGTGATGGACAGGGAGGCCTGGTGTGCTGCAATTCATGGGGTCGCAAAGAGTTGGACACAACTGAGTGACTAATCTGATCTGATCTGATTCTGTGATTTAATGGGGAACAAAATAGACCTGGGCACTGTTTTCACAGAATTTAGAGTCTTAAGGATTAAATGTAGTAAATTACATATTATGATCTAATCAATGCCTATAAGAAATACTATCAATAAGGTTCTGATTGTGCATGATATGATAAACAGACTTAGTCTGGAAGCTCAGGGTATTTAAGAAGTAACTACAGGAGGGAGGAAGGCTCAAGAAGGAAGGGATATAAGTATACATGTAGCTGATTCACCTTTTGTACATCAGAAACCAACACAACATTGTAGAGCAATTTTACTCCAATAAAAAAATGAGAAAAAAAAGAAGCAACTAGAATAACTAGGTTAAAACTGGAGAGCAATAGAGGCATTCTAGATTGTGGGGACAGTATAGGCAACAGTTTTGAAACTGGAGGGAACACAGCAAAGAGCATGTAAAGTCTTAGACATGGTACAGTCATTTCACATATATTATCTCATTTAACCCTCACCTTTTTCCTGTAAGGTAGGCATTGTTCTTTCCTCTGGTGTAAAATAAGGTGACAGATAATTAACGAGAATGAGTAACTTGCCCAAGGTCACACAGTTTACTGAACTCGTATCTAAATTCAGATCTCCTGTTTCTGATGGTGATGGCTCAAACTCAATGGAAATACAAGAGTTTACTAACAAACAAGCATAGGAAGCTTCCTGAGTTAGTCTGGCTTGCAAATTTGATGAAAAGATAAGATTTAAGCAACCAGATAAATCAAGTTATTCTATATCCCAAAAGTTCAAAATAACTCCCAAGAAGCTTTTGTTCATTATTCATTTGTGGAATAAAAATTAGGTATTAGAAATCAGCCAGCATTCTACACTTTTGTTGCAAGTAAAGATTAACTTTGAAATTATTTAAGAAGGCTGACAGATGCTTCAAGATTTTCAACCTGCTTTTAGTAGAGAAAAACAGACACCATATTCTATTTATTGCACTTCTACATGTAAATCTTACTTTAAATTTGACTACAAGAAAACTACCTTTGAATATAGAGCTATTTATTCCAAAATGTCATGCTGGCACATACGGTTTCTTCAAGCAGTCTTTTCCTCTACACAAAAAGGAGCAATGATGAAGTGAACTAGATTCATAGTGACAATTTTCATGATTTTTATATACCTTTTATGTGATAATCCCTGGTGGCTCAGTGGTAAAGAATCCTCCTGCCAAAGCAGGAGACACAGGTTCGATCCCTGGGTCAGGAAGACCCCCTGGAGATCATGGCAACACATATCAGTATTTTTGCCTGGATAATCCTATGGACAGAGGAGCCTGGTGGGCTACACCCCATGGGCTTGCAAAGAATCTGACATGACTTAGTGACTAAATAGCAATAGCAACACGTCTTTCACGTCTTCTGGTGGTTGACAATTACTCAGAAGATATACCTTGGGAAAAGTTTCAGACGTCACGGCTATATGAATTGTCTATTGGACAACAGACGATGAGATGATTGGATGGCACCACTGGGTCAATGGGCGTGAACCTGGGCAAATTCTGGGAGATGATGAGGGACAGGGAGGCCTGGCGTGCTGCAATCCATGTAGATGCAGAGAGTCAGACATGACTTGGCAACTGAACAACAGCAACAACAAAGCTTAAAAAGAAAGGCAGAAAAAATTATAGGAACATTTACTTTTCAAAATAATAGTGGCTTTCCCAGGTATACCAAAGAGACTAATGGCCTTGGGTCTCACTGGACTGACAACTCCATTTGTAACAATCTATCATGAGAGAGTGTGTGCCTCTTTAAAGCCTCAAGAATATTTCCAAATCTTCAGGAACCAGAAATTGAATATGACAGACTATATCCTGCGCTGCTTTGTGCTTCCTTAGAGTCATGTCCAATCATGTTTCGGACAGCCTTGCAGCTTGGGAAAGTCCCATGAAGCCTTGCCTTTATTATCAGATGTTGTAGCCCCTGAATAGGGGACAGTTGCGGGGCCTACACATTGCATTGCTCATGTTGGGCTCCCACCTCGCTGATTCTTCTGAAAATGTGGTTACAAATCAGGTACAAAACATCTTGGCAAATATTTTCAAGTCATAGTCACCCCTTTCCAAAGTTTATGGAGATGTCAGCCATGATTACCAACATTCTGTTTAAAGCATAAATCCTCATTGGACTTAAAAAATAGTTTTTAATTGATAGTGCTGCACATACTAAGGGAATTTTTAAAACTCTTCATACATACAAAGAACAGTTTTACATTTTTTGCCTTTTCTATTTCTTTTCCAAATTAGCTCTTTCTTCCCATGTGAAATTGTCTAACTCTGTTAAGATTCTTGAGGGAAAAGCAACAGAAACAGAACTGGGCTGGTCAAATCTTTTTGAGGAACTAACTGAAAGCTCACTTGGAACATCATGGAATGAAATGGAAAGCCGAACACCTGCATTTTGGGAGGAGAAGAATCATGGCGTATTGAAAGATATTACGAGCAGGTACTTGGGTACAATCTTTTGTACCATTAACATTTCCTGTGTATCATAATACTAAGAATTTATCCCAAAGATTGTTTTAATCTGTTTTCCAAAAGAGAAATGAGGTGTTGTTACCAAAAAAGCGGACAAAGGAAGCAAATGCCTGTAACCATTGTTTTGAATTTTGTGGTTTGGTTTCAGTTGTCTTGTTTGCTCTCAGGCTGGTATACCTGTATTTCTTTCTTTTTTTTAAGTTGCTACAGAAAACTACTCAAATGGCCATCAGTAATAATGTGAATACAGCATGTTATATTCACAAAAATAAGTGAAGCTAATTCATCGTGTTAAAAGACAGGATTTTGGTAACCTTTGAAGTAAGGACTAGAAAGAAAAATGAAGAGGCTCTAGAGACACGGGTCATGCTCTTTCTTGAACTGAGAGCTGGTTTCAAAGACAGTGTTGAGTTTGTGAAAATTCACTGAGCTGTAGAAAAAAAAGGACCACCGAGCTGTAAACTGTAAACTTATGTACACTATTTCGTATGTACATTGCCTGAGCCAAAATGAAAAGGAAATAATGTTGATCCTGTCTTTTAAGAAAATGATGTGTTAACCACAGATTTCTTTTTTTTTTAATCTTAAGGAACATAATGAATGGAATGTAGAGAACGTGGAGAATAAAAGTCAAAGGGCACAAAATGGCTGAGCCAAGGTTATAGATAATTTCTTCCTCTAGCAAAATAATTTTCCTCATCAGCTATTGATCTTTTAATGCCCATTCCTCTCCTTTCTTGATGGTTATGTGCCATGGAATAAATCTCAAAACCTTCCATATTTTCCATTCCCAATCATACATTTCCAAAGGAAAAAAAATTAAAAACACAAATTCTACAAGAAAACAACTTTATCCATTTGCCTACCCCCAGTACCTTAAACAGTGCCTAGCATTCAGCATGTGCTCATACGATATGTGTTAATTACATTTTTTTTTTTTAAATTAGAGAAACATTTGTCAAAGTCTTATCCCTGCTATGGGAGACTCAACCAAATGTCAAAGTGAAGTTTTTCTTTCTTTAAATGTCAGCAACTCAAGGAAATTCTGTTTGAATAAGGTCCAAGGTCAGAATAGCTTCTTTAAAAAGACGAAAACTACTATTCAGTTTTCTCAAAGAAATTTTAATTTTAAAGCCATCAACGATTTCCCAAGATTAATTATCTTCCTCAAGAGAGATAGTGACAAAAGTCAATTATTGAGAAAGGTTACAAAGCGAAGAGTGTATGATTTTCCAATTATGGCCTTATGCAGGTTTTTTTTTTGGCTATTTCTTTAATGCTAAATTGTATTTAATGTAATTTAGTTCTTTCTCCTGACACTCTAAAAGTCTATCAAATGCTTTTGTCACTCCTTTTGACTTTGCTTTTGCTTTTGGATTGCTTATTTCTGATTAATAGAAGCTTGAAAGTCTCTTGTTAGGAAGTCAATCAGAATGTAGCTGTTTAATAATGGTACAGTGAACAGTTGACACTCTGCTGGGCTAACATCTTTTCAACAAAATGATTACATCTACTGCACATCAATCACTTGACATAACCAAAATAAAGCTGGCTTAATAGAACAATATCTCATGATAAATACCTTCCCTTGAAACTTCACATCTTTGCCTCCACACTTATATATTGATAAATGATGTTCCTTCACCTTGATGCTCTCTTTCTCTGAGCAGGAGGCTCATTGTCCTATGACGGCATCCTATTGCATTCACTACATTACCTAGATGTTTAAGGCAGTTTTCAAAAAGAGTCTTCTCGGTCTCAGTATATTGCCAGTTAAATCAATAAACACTGCGAGATGGCCTAAAGTTTAGAAAGGCTGGGTAACAAGACACCTGTTTCTTACTTTCTGTCATCTTTATAGCCAAGAGCAAAATCACAGGTTAATCAGGTTGCTTGCCTGTCTTAGACCAGTTTCACAGGTCTCAGATGAACAGGAGCTTAGCCTGAGCCTCCATCTTCAGTAATTTCTTCTGTCTGTGAAGTAATAAGAATGATGTTTATCTCTTGAAGAGTTTTATAAGACAGTTACAATCAACCATTGGAAATGGAACAGGCTTTGTATGGAGGCTTCCAGTTTTTCAGTCTTCATACAACTTCTTTGTAAGTCAGTTATCTTCTAAATGAATCTGATATCTTCTAAATGAGTTAAAGATCTTTTCTCATGTAAATTCTGTATTTGTTCACTCTTGTTTTAAGACAATGCTACCTCCAAAATCTGCAGCTTTAGATAAGAAGTATTTATTATTGTTCAGGAGTCTATGAGTCATCAGGGTTGATTTAAGCCAGGTTCAGTCATGTGTCAGGAGAAGGAAATGGTAACCCACTCCAGTATTCTTGCCTAGAGAATCCCGTGGACAGAGGAGCCTGGTGGGCTGCTGTCCACAGGGTCCCACAGAGTTGGACATGACTGAAGCGACTTAGCATGCATGCATGCATTGGAGGAGGAAATGGCAACCCACTCCAGTGTTCTTGCCTGGAGAATCCCAGGAACAGAGGAGCCTAGTGGGCTGTCGTCTATGGGGTCGCACAGAGTTGGACACGACTGAAGTGACTTAGCAGTAGCAGCAGCAGCAGTCATGTGTCAACACTCAGTGATAGGCCAGCTGGGAATTGACTGGCTTCACTCAGAGGCCTGTTGATTAGAGAGCAGTCAGCCAGGTCAATGGGGTGACCCAGGCAGCTTATCTCTCATCACCCTACACACCAGCTTCTGCTTATTTACATGGCAATGGTTTTGTTCCCAGGGAATAAATGGAAGCACACACCAGAATATTGCATCTGACCCACTGTGTGGCCAGAACAAGTCACAAACTCAGCGCAGCATCAAAGGATGGGAAATACAAGCCACCTCTTCATGGGAAGAGATTCAAAGTCATGTTCCATAAGCCATGGATATGAGGAAAGGAGAAAAATTATAGCAAATTTTGTAATCAATCTATGGTAAATTCAGGAGTACCCAAATAGTCAAATATATTTCATGAATTTTTCAAATTATTACCCACTTTAAAATTTCAACTAAAATTTTTGTGAAACCAGTCCAATGAAATTATTTCATTTATGTAAACAATGGTCTTGAATTTCATTGATGGACTTTTAAAAATTATGGGATACATGTTAGGTGGAAAACAACATTTATGAATTTGAACATTTCATCATAAAGTTATGTATTGATGGCACCCTTTCAAATTCATATAAAACAATTTTTAACTGCATTGTCAGTATTAGAAGCGTTAAGTAAGCTGAATTTGAGAATAGAAATGACATTATATACTTTATGTCAAATAAATCTTCCTTGGTGTAAAATCTGAAATGTTCACACATCATATAAGGCAAGGTGAATGCCACATATGTTCAACTTAATATCTAGGTACTTTTGATTTACCTATAATAAGGCAAATAAGCATATTATAGTCAGATCTTTATAGCAATCTCATAAAGGAGCAGTTTAAAAGAATATGATTAATACCAAGGAATTTAGAAAAATTAAGCAAAAAACATGCTTAAAGCTCTTTGGTTTATAAAAGTATTAAATAGTATATGTAAAGAACTATTATAATATCTAATACCCATCACTCAATACGTAGTAGTATTTTTGTTCACAGTTTAGCATAATATTCATTACTTTTAGAAGGCTAGCACGTATTTTTCAATGAGTTCTGTGAACAACATACATATATCACTGTGGCATAATTCTTTAACCAGTAAATATGCTCATACTCTACTGGCTGTAACAGCCTGACATTTTATAATTTAGTGGCTTTTATTCCCACTTGTGAAGGCTGCATTATTTTCTGTCAATTTATCCTTTAGTGGGAAGTTGTTTTCAAATAGAAAATATACTATTACATTAATAGATGAAAAAAATGGTTGCATACTCTTCTTTCAAATGTTAATTTAGTACTAAACAGACAAGAAAACATGAGAAATAATGTTAACCCAAGTTTCCAATAATCTGCAAGTGAAGATACAGGAAGCCAATTTATCATAAGGACTGTAGAATGAAATAATTGTTTAATAAATTGCTTAAAGCTTAATTACTGCTTTCTGTATTTCAGTCAAAAAACTTTAAGCTGGTCTATAAAGACTTCAAGCATGAATATGGAATTTTTCACAGTTCAATACCGTGAGTAGTAATTCTAGGAAATGTATGATAAATGTTTTTTTCTTACTTCATTCTGTCCTCTGAGATCAGATCATCAGCAAACAACAAATGAAACTTTGAGCAGGGAGATAGAACTTTTCTGCAGATGAGAAAGACAAATTCAGGATATCATCATATTCGTAACAATTACAAACCTTTTTTGGATACCCAAAACCAAATATTGAGGTTATATAGAAAAGAAAATATATCTAGAGAAACACCACCAGTGTGTGTGTGGGTGTGTGTGTGTGTGTGTTTCTTTTAGTAACACTAGCTTGAAGGTCTTTAGCTATATTAACTTTAAAATTATTGTGATGATTATACTTACATGATAGTTACAAAGTGTTTCAGAGAGTATGTGGCCAAGCGTGTGCTTAAAACATAGGAAATCATATTATCATTATTAACATCATTGTAATCACCATTATCTTTAAAATACTTGTACTAAGACTTCTCTGATGTTCAGTTTCTAACAAAATACTGTGAAAAGCATTTTAATTTATCTGTTTTATCCACAGCAAAAATTTACTCCTAACTACACAAATGTTTTCATTGAAGCTGACATACAAAAAGAGTTCTATGAGTACATTATAATCATAAACTAGTCCATGAAGATTCGAAACTATATCACACCTTCAGCTAATGCTTTCTGTGTAGTCAGCTATTTCCAAAGTGGTATCACAAATTTCTGAGCTTGACACAGAGGTGTCAAGAGAGGTGTCACAGAGGTGAAGTTTTCTTCAAAGCAAACAACAATACTGCATTCTCTGCTTCTTTCACAGAGACATTTACTTTAGCTCTCAAGAGTTCTATAAAGACCCACAACCAAAAAGTCATGAATCCCCTATTCAGTCTATTGTGAGCATCCCTTCTGAGCATCACAATATCCTTTCTCTGGGATAAAAAATAGGACACCCATGTTCTGCCCTCCATCCCTTATGAGGTGACCACTGGTGTGTTCCTAGGTATAAGGCTCTTTAAGAGAAGAAACTATACTGATTGAATTTGCTTCTGCACAGCATGTACAAGGAAACAGAGCTAAAAAAGAGCCTTAATCAATATTGACTAAAGATGATAATTTGAGAGGTGAAAGAAAATCTATGAGGATTTCTTTGGAAAAGCCTGAACCATCAGAAACAAGATAACAACTTAGAGCTTAATCTGTGGTAACAAATTTATAACAAAATAACTTTTTAAAGTACTCCACTATTATGTCAGCATATTTTTTTTAATACCACAGCAAACTGGGCACTAGGATTGTGGATTCCATTATTAAGACACTCATCTGATCTGGAGGAATATTCTTACAGGAGAACAGTCTATATTAGTGCTTTCTAGGATGCCTATATTTTAACATATTCAAGAAGTATAAGAAAAAGTGATTTAAGTTTAAATATTTGAATGAAAACATAAGCCCAAGTCTGCATGTAAATTCAGTTCAGTTCAGTCACTCAGTCGTGTCTGACTCTTTTCGACCCCATGAATCACAGCACGCCAGGCCTCCCTGTCCATCACCAACTCCCAGAGATCACCCAGACTCATGTACATCGAGTCAGTGATGCCATCCAGCCATCTCATCCTCTGTCGTCCCCTTCTCCTCTTGCCCCCAATCCTTCCCAGCATCAGAGTCTTTTCCAGTGAGTCAACCCTTCACATGAGGTGGCCAAAGTACTGGAGTTTCAGCTTTAGCATCATTCCTTCCAAAGAACACCCAGGACTGATCTCCTTTATAATGGACTGGTTGGATCTCCTTGCAGTCCAAGGGACTCTCAAGAGTCTTCTCCAACACCACAGTTCAAAAGCATCAATTCTTCGGTGCTCAGCTTTCTTTAAAGTCCACTCAATGCAATTACTTATGGTCTACTCATCTGCTGTAAAAATGCATGAATCCATTAGAATATACAGATAGATAAATATTTCCATTTTTTCAATTGTGTTAAGAACACAATGAGATTTATATTTACATGTTTAAGTATATAGTACAGTAATGTTAAGTATAGGAACATTATTGTACAATGGATCTCTAGAACTTATTCATCTTACAGAACTAAAACATTTTTTTCAACTTATGATTTCTTTGAAATCAAGGACAAAGCATTCACACAAATAACCAAATATTTATCAATAATCATTTTCAAGGAAATGATTTAAAAACTATGAATATTGCATATCAAAACAATAATGTATTAACTAGAGTGCATGGGGCTTCAATCATTGAAGCACAGCCCTATATATATTTTTTAAGTGCTTCTCTAATGGGCTCACTGACTATCACACCTAAAGCAGTCTGCACTGCTAAGGTACATGTTCACAATATAATTCAACAAAGATCACACTCTCTTTTTGTGTGATATCTTTTTGATATGTTCTCTTATTAGACAGATTTTTTTAATTTATTTTAGTAATATCTTGGTAAGGCTGGGAGTGTGGAGTAATTTGAATCCTCTCAGAAATGAGGTCCATGGACCATTACTACACACTTTGCAATGTACAATTTACTTTCCTCTGGCTCAGATGGTAAAGAATCTGCCTGAAAAGTGGAAGACCTGGGTTTGATTGCTGGGTTGGGAAAATCCGCTGGAGAAGGAAATGGCAACCAACTCCAGAATTTATGCCTAGAGAATCCCATGGACAGAGAAGCCTGATGGGCTACAGTCCATGGGGTCGAAAAGAATCAGACACGACTGAGCGACTAAGCACAGCACAACCAACAGTGCATCGTTTTATACATATAACAGGCTCAGTAACTAAACATGTCATATGCTCTTCCACATTCTCTTTTCCAAGTAAGATGATCATTTTTTCTGAATCCAAATTTATAAAACATCATGAAAAAACAATTAAGATGTTGTCTGTCTTGTAAAATCAGGCTCATTTTTCTATGTTTACTGAAGAGCTTTACTTCACATGATGTGTGTACCATCTGAAATCATACATAGGATTTATCACCACTCCTAATTCAATTTAGATAGTTTCTAAAATAATTTCCATATCTTTAATGAGTTTTGTAAATCACCTATGAGAACACACAGACTAACACTCTTTGTGATGCTACTAGAAGAGAGATACTCATAAAAAGAAGCTATGCTAATGAGGGAATTGTACTGGAATTTTTCACTGTATGTGTTCCATTATTTTAATCAAGTGACAGAGTCTCCATACTTGTTGGACAATACAACAGCAACACCTGAAGAAAAATGAAGACTGTGACAGTTAACAAATTACAAAATATTATGTATGTTAACATGAGCAATATTTTCAGGGCTGAAAATAAATCCTCAATGCTGTAAGAGAAAAGGTTTGTATTGTTATTCACAGCAGTGAAGCATATAATTATAACAGACCCAGAAATCCAGTCAGCATAATCACTGTCTCTTAGTTGTCTAGGGTTAAAAAAATAAGAGAAAAAAAAAAAAACTACAACGACATTAGAAAACATTTTTGTTCAGAGAGTTATTAATCAGAAAAAATGTCCTCCACGGAAAGAAAGAAAAAAAAGTTCCTACTAAAAGTGGAATAATTTTTCTATTAATTATCCCCATTGAGACTTCCTCAGTGACACAGAAAAATGTACATCTTCATATGCCAGATAATTATAATGTCCCCAAGAATGAGACTTTAGGAGCTTTAGTCTATATGTGTTCTGGTTTCAAGGCATCAGAACTATTTTGCAAAGAGTTTTCACTTTGTCTTTAAGAAATGATAAAAGATACAGATGTTAAAGAAGTAAGTGTAATGATCTCAGAAAAATAACTTCCAAAGTGTGAATAGTCCTTAATAATTCTGATATAAGAAAGGTACTTGAGTTTAGATTTGTCCATACTACTTGCTATGTGACATCACATCAAACTGTAGCAAATTACTGAGCATATTTTATGCTACCTTTCTTAAGATACTGAATTCTTTTTCTAACCTTCTTCAAATAGGTAAATTTAAGTTTAGAATATGAAAAGTTCTTAAATGTATTCAGTACATAAACACTATCAAAAAACCTTAAGATTAATGAGAACTGGAAAATTCGACTCCTATAACTTATAAACTCCAAATTAAAATTTTGATACAAAGAATCAGTGAAGGGGTTATATTGAAACATTAAACCTGTGAATATGCAAACGTACGTTTACCTTCTATCTTTTTGGTAAACTCATCTTAGATGTACCACAAGAAGAGTCAATATTCTATGTGTGCACAAACAGAAATTAGGATGAAGCAAGTATCAAAAAGTTCATTAGGGCTGTTTTGAAACAGACACCTCAGTAGATTTATTATTTTTATTAATCTACATTATTAATATATTTTGGTGGTAGTTTAGTCAGGCTTCTCTGGTAGCTCAGTCGGTAAAGAATCTGCCTGCAATCCAGGAGACCCTGGTTCAATCCCTGGGTCAGGAAGATCCCCTGGAGAAGGAAATGGCAACACACTACAATTTTCTCGCCTGGAAAATCCTATGGACAGAGGAGCCTGGCAGGCTACTGTTTATGGGGTCGCAAGAGTTGGACATGACTTAGTGACTAAACTACCACCATCTAGTATCAAAGAAGCTCTTTAAGACTCTTTTGAAACAAAGATACCTCAGTAAATTTTTTATTAAACTTCAGTGTTGCTGCTGCTGCTGCTAAAGTCGCTTCAGTCGTGTCCAACTCTGTGCGACCCCATAGACGGCAGCCCACCAGGCTCCCTTGTCCCTGGGATTCTCCAGGCAAAACACTGGAGAGGGTTGTCATTTCCTTCGCCAATGCATGAAAGTGAAGTCACTCAGTCATGTCTGACTCTTAGCGACCCCATGGACTGCAGCCTACCAGGCTCTCCGTCCATGGGATTTTCCAGGCAAGAGTACTGGAGTGGGGTGCCATTGCCTTCTCTGAAACTTCAATGTTAATATATTTTAAATAACTTCCTAAATGTATATTTTAGTTGTAGTTCCTGGGAAAGTATATATTCATGAATAGAGAGATGTGGTATACGAAAGGGAAAAATAGAATTTGTATATACAAAAATGTTTTGGGGAATCAGAAGAAAAGCAGCTCTCTGAATTAGCAGGGCTTCCCTTGTAGCTCAGCTGGTAAAGAATCTGCCTGCAATGCAGGAGACCCTGGTTCAAATCCTGGGTCAGGAAGATCCCCTGGAGAAGGGATAGGCTACCCCTCTAGTATTCTTCAGCTTCCCTGCTGGCTCAGATGGTAAAGAATCCACCTGCAATGTGGGAGGCCTGGGTTCAATTCCTGGGTTGGGAAGATCCCCTAGAGGAGGGCATGGCAACTCACTTCAGTATTCTTATCTGGAGAATGCCCTTGGACAAGGAACCTGGAAGGCCATAGTTCATGTGGTCACAAAGAGTTGGACATGACTGAGCAGTTAAGCACACAACACACAGGGAAAGCTCCTACGAATCTATTAGCCACCCTCTTCTCTCATCTACAGGTTTCCAATCTATTTATTTTTAAAAAACTTTGACTGATTTGACTATATCAAGTCTTTTCCTAACCCTGGGTTTATGGGACAAGTACATTACAAAATTTCTGACAGAGAGATGTTCTAGAACAAATTAAACCCATCAGTATCTTCATGTGTTAAAAGACAATTATATATCTTATCAGGTACTTTCTAGCAACTTAGTTACTATTTACACAATGGAGAATTAACTAGAATTAAGTAAACAGTAAGAGAAGATACAAAGTTATCACTTAATTCTGGTGATATAGGTTCATCCCCTACTAGAGAACAGGGTGTTCTGTATAGAAATATTCAGGATATTGAATATTAAATATCCCATTCTAGTCAGTATTTTATTGAATATTAAACATACCTTCTATTCAATTGTTATCAGTGTTTATAGTAGACACATTCATAAAAATTAGATTGATTTGCTAGGTATGTGCCAATGATTTATCCCTCTGAAACCTGTACACTTTTAATCTCCTGATTTTATGCATATTTTATTTATCTTTTTCATTACCTGAGCTATGCCTATGCAGTCTGACACAGGACCTGGTCTTGAAATCTAGTCTCTATCATGGTCCCAAGTGGTCACTGCCTCTTGATATTGACACGCTTGTGCAATTTCCCCCTGCAGGATGAGTAGTAGGATTAGTTTGTGTGGTCAATAGCATACAGCTGAAGTGAAGTTATGCTACTTTCAAGACCAGAGCATTTGTCGTTAGCATGTTCTTCTTCACACATAATTTGCAACATTGTGCAGCTATACAGAGAGGTTCACGTGGTGAGGAACAGAAGTCTCTAGCCAACAGTCATCAAGAAAACAAGCTTGGCAACAACAATGCCAATAGCCTTGTAAGTGAACTTGGGAATTTTTTCTCTATCTTCAATAGATCCAACAACTTAATTACAAACTTATGGAAGACCCTGAATCTATATTGCAAATGATCATCACCATAGCATTAGCTTACACCTCCATCGTGTCCAATAATTAGCATTTCATTTTTGTGGTGAGAATGCTTAAGATTGATTCTCTTACCATCTTTTATACATATAAACCCTGATGGCTCAGCTGGTAAAGAAATCTGCCTGCAATGTGGAAGACCTGTGTTCGATCCCTCGGTTGGGAAGATCCCCTGGAGAAGGGAACGGTTACCCACTGCAGTATTCTGGCCTGGAGAATTCCATGGACTGTAGAGTCGGACACCACACACATAGACACACACGCACACACAGTATTTCCCTGTGGCTTTTCCAGTGGCTCAGTGGTAAAGAATCTACCTGCAATGCAGGAGTTGCAGGAAATGTGGGTTTGATCCCTGGGTGGGAAAGATCCCCTGAAGGAAGGTATGGCAACCCACTCCAGTTTTCTTGCCTGGAGAATTCTATGGACAGAGGAGCCTGATAGGCTACAGTCCACAGGGTCTCAAAGAGTTGGACGTGACTGAAGTGACTTAGCATGCATGCACGCACATTATTATTAACTAGAGTCCTCATGATCTATATTAGATCTCCAGAACTTATTCATCCTATAACTGAAAGTTTATGCTCTTTGACAATATCTCACCATTTCCCCTATGCTTCAGGCCCTGGTAAATATCATTCTACTTTCTGTTTCTATGACTTTTGTTTTTTTTAGATTTACATATAAATGATATCATACATTATTTGTCACTCTCTGCTTGACTTATTTTACTTAGCATAATGCCCTCAAGATGCCCTTCTTTCTCATGGCCAAACAATATGCCATTGTATATTGATAGCACATCTTCTTTATCAATTCATCCATTGATGGGCATCCATATCTTGACTATTGTAAATAATAGCAAGGAACATAAGGGTAAATATATATATTTGGTATCCTGTTTTCATGTCCTTTATATATACAACCAGAGGTCAAATTGCTGGATATTATGGTACCTCTGTACTGTTTTTAAGGAACCTCCATACTGTTTTCCACAGCAGCCATACAAACTTACATTTCCACCAACAGTCTACAAAGGTTCCCTTTTCTCCATGTCTTTGCCGACAATTGGTATCTCTTGTCATTTTGACGGTAGCCGTTCTAACAGATGTGAAGTCATATATCATGGTGGTTTTGATTTTCATTTCCCTGGTGACTGCCTGAGAAAGAATGGCATTAACTCTTCTTTAAATGTTTAAGAGAATTCACCAGTGAAACCATCTCGTCCTGGTATTTTCTTTGTTGGGAGATCTCTGATTACTGATTACTCTGATTGTTGATTACTGATTCAACACTCTTATTATTGGTCTGTTTAGATTTTTCTATTTCTTCATGATTCAGTCTTCACAGTTTCTAAGATTGTATCCATTTCTTCCAGGTTAGTTGATGGTTGGCACTGAGACTGGGTTCTGTTATATCATTGTCTCTATATATTGGATTGGCCAAAAAGTTCATTTGGGTTTTCCTGTAAGATGTTATGGGAAAACCTGAACAAACTTTTTGGCAAACCCAATATTTCTGACCGAATATGAAACACTATCCTGGAAATGTGTCTGAGCCTGTCTTTAGAAGTTTAGTTTCTTCATGAAATCAAAAGAAATCATCTTTCCTGGATGTGGATGAAATTCGAGTCATGGTAGAAAAACTATTATCCTAGAACTTGACAACTGACGATTTCAGGTGCAGTAACCCTCAAATTACAAATCAAGTTTTTGTGACAGCTAGACATTGGTTCTACTATCCTGAAGCTAAATATCAGTTATTCCTTAAAAGGAAACTAATATCTGATTCCTCATATTTATTCAGAACATATGTGAGCATTCATATTAAATGATAATATGAACGACCCCATGGACTGCAGCCTCCCAGGCTCCTCTGTCCATGGGATTTTCCAGGCAAGAGTACTGGAGTGGGTTGCCATTTCCTTCTCCAGGGGATCTTCCCAACTCAGGGATTGAACCTGGGTCTCCTGCATTGCAGGTGGATGCTTTACCCTCTAAGCCACCAGGGAAACTTCCTATTAAATGATAAAAGTGCCATTTATCTTGGGTTTTCTCCACACAGCTGAGGAGATAGGGCAACTAAATGCTCACTTGGTTCTTTAATTTAGCTTTAAAAGAAGTAAACTTTATTGCTTATAAATCCCTTAAACCATGAAGTATATTCTCTGCTATTCTTTCCCAAGGTTAAAATACTTATTTTTAAAAGAATAAAAATTCATTTTAAAAGGCCAAGCAATTAGGAAAAGAAAATTATATACAAGATGGCATTGGGGTGGGGTGGCAAAATGAAGTGTGTTGGAGAACGGAAAGCCAGGATTACAAGTAGAACTTCAGGACTGGTGGAGGCTGCAATGTGTTGAGACTGTAACTTTGGAAGTAAAACACAGAGGGAGTCTCCATGTACACTTGATAATGTTGATTCAGAATGGTGGTTCAGAGCCTGAAGTATTGTCAGCATTTTGCCCATCGTACTAGTCTAAGGAAGGCTTGTGCTGGCAGTCATTATTGGCAGGTAAAGAGAGAAAGTGAAGTCGCTCAGTAGTGTCTGACTCTTTGCAACACCATGGACTACAGCATACAAGGCTCCTCCATCCATGGAATTTTCAGGGCAGAAGTACTGGAGTGGGTTGCCATTTCCTTCTGCAGAGGATTTTCCCGACCCAGGGACTGAACCCAGGTCTCCTGCATTGCAAGCAGATGCTTTTACCGTCTGAGCTCTATTGAGGGGTAGGTTCAACATTAAAAGACTGAGGAAGAAGTCACATTGATCTTAACACTTAAGTACAGCCACCATTCTTAACTTTATAGTGCAAAACAAATATGGTTGGTATTTTTATCTATGAAATAAATTTCATTAATGTATCCACTAATGTGCTCATTAGCTCTATCTCCACCAGGTTTCTCTTTAAGAAAGCACTATACCAATAAGTTTGAGAGTGACTTAGAGGTCTTACCTAAATGCCCATTGACAGATGTATGGATAAAGAAAATGAGGTACATATATACAATGGAATATGAGCCATAGAAAAGAATGAAATAGTTCCAATTATAGCAATGTGGATGGACCTAAGGATTATCATATTAAGTGAAGTAAACCTTACAGAGAAAGGCAAATACTATATGATACTGCTTATATGTGGAATCTTAAAAGAAAACAAAAAAGATACAGTGAATTTTTAATTTCTTTTTACAAAACAGAAATAGACCCACTGAAAACAAACTTATGTTTGCCAAAGGAGAAGGGCGGTGGTGGCAGATATAAATTAGGAGGTTGGGATTAGCATATATACACTATTATGTATAAAATAAACAACAAGGACCTACTGTATAGCACAGAGAACTATACTCAACTTTCGGTAATAACCTATAAGGGAAAAGAATCTGAAAAAAGAAAAATATATATATATACATATATGTATACATATACATACGGTGTGATTATACAGTGATAATCAGTGTATAATCAATTATACAGTGATACATACAGTGTTATGTATATGCATACATATGTGTATATTTATATATACATATAGCCGAATCACAGCTGTATACCTGAAACTAACAGGAGGTTGTAAATAAACCATACTTCAATAATACATAAAGGAAATAAACAAAGTAAAAACAAAAAAAAATGCATGATATGGAGTAAAACTTTAAGATAAATAAAGTTGTTTAAAAATGTGAGAGTGTGATTTAGACATTTTACTTGCTTTTTTATTAATATATTAAAAAAGAAATCATCTTCTAACATTAGGATCATTACCACTAACCATCACATTTCTCAAGATCCACCTCACTAATAAACTGATACAAAAGTTGTAAATCTTTAACATACAAGACAGACAGTCCTGTTGGAAGATCTACCAAAGAGGTGGCTCATTACCAAGGAGCAAAAGAAGACCCAAATAATTGATTGCTATGATAACAAAAGCAGAGGGACATCAGCAGGCAAATTAACATCTTGCAAAGTTAAAACAGAAATGTTCATGTTTAAATGTTTCATCTTGAGTGCCCTGGTAGGATCACTGCAGTGTGTACAAATACTACTTTTTTCCAAATATTTTTGGTAGAAAGGGACTTTCTACATAGTTAGAAACAAAGGATTCAAACAAAGGAGGGAGCATTGAGCAGATAGCTAAAGGATGAATTTACTAAGGACATTAGAATAAAACTGGTCATGATGCCCAGTGCCTGGGAGAAGGTCTGGAACATAGCAGGAACCAATAAACACATAAGAAGTCTCAGAATTTTAAAACTGGACAGGACTATTAGAATTCCTAATAGCAGTCAATTCATTTAAAATCTAGAGAAACTAAGCTTTAAGACTTTTTTTTCCTCAGAGACTTAGAAAGGTAATTATAACATAGTTCAAAACTTAGAATGTGGACTCAATGAACATGAGTAAATTATTTAAATTCTATGAGCCTCATTTCTTCAACAGTAACAAACAGCTGCTTTAAGTTCTACATGTAAATAAAGAGCTAACAACATGTCTGCACAGGGAGCATTCAATAAATGACAGTTGCAGTGTAGATACACAAAGTTGCTAACAGACCAGAGGATAGAATTTATGTCTCCCACATCCATCAGTATTAATCAATCTGTTTACAAATTCTAACTGAACTATTACTGATTGAGCTTTCATGCATGTTGAATGTCAATTTCATATATGTTATTCTTAATATAATATCATGCTTCTTTCAGAACTGGTGCATAATATTGAATGTTACTACAACCAGTTCATTTTTTCCAGCAATAGTCCTTCTATTATAATTTCAGAACACTCCAATTTATCAATGTTAAAGATAATTTCCTCCCCTCATAAAATATTAACATCCTTTTCTGTGTGACTAAGAATTGTCTTCAAGCAACTTCTTCCTGTCATTAATTAAAATAATGAGTAGTGTAATATTAAAAGTGTAATTCTCTGACAAGCACTCAAGTGTTTGCTGAGAAGTCCCTTTCTACCAAAAAACATCTGGAAAATAATATGGTAAATTAAGAAGCTGATACTTTAATATACTGCAGGGTAATCCCCAAGCCCACATAGGCAAAGTGCCAAGTTGGCAAAGCTCTTATGCCTGGCATGGTGCCCTGGCTTCCTCATTTTTCTTTTTTTAATGTGTTACATGAGGATTTTACTCAGCCCTTCTCTATTTTCACTGTTTTACTTATCAGACAAGAAAATGACAACAAACACATGCCAACCCAGGTTACCTTTTCTGCTTGCAATGGACAGTGTCTCCCTCAGACACAGCTATCGTAAATATTTTAGGTACTCCAATAGACTGGGGAACAGCCATAGTTAGTAAAAGCAGTTGCATGACTCCTGCCCTGGCAGTAAAAGTAAACTGCTCCTTCTCATTGGTTTTATGTCCTCTGCTAGATGCATTTTAATGGGCATTCAGGTCCCCTTCCACGAGGCTATAGCCCTTTCCTTATTTTTTCTTCTGTCTCAATTTTATGTTTTCAGGGTGTTAAATAGTATATTAAGAGCCTGAAGCTTTAAAAATCAGTCATCCAACACTTTGTGAAATGTCTTACTTGATTTGTCCAGGACTTTACTGTTCTGATTCCCAACCATATGATGTTTTACACTTTGTAAAAGATGTTGGTATTCCTAACAACTTTGATTCTCAGATGTACACCATGAGGGATTACTTTCCCCACTTCTTTTATGAAAACTGGAGCTCAGAAAGCTAAGTGATTCTTCCCCAAACCAAGAAACAGTTCATACAAATGTACAGATTAAAATGTAAAACTTGCCATAAGATAATCATTCCACATATTAGTTACATATAAGTAGAGAAACAAATAACTGAATTCAGATCTTGGGATCCCACATCTAGAGATCTTTCTGTGGCAGTACCTTGTATCAGAAAATCGAGGTAGGTGAAAGGTACATAGTATATGAAAACAGCATATGGAAATATTTTCATATCATATTCAACTATTTCCCACTCACCAAGTCTCAGGTAAGTATCATTGAAGTAATTTTCAGGTAAGTATCATTTATCATTGAATGACAAAATTATTTTTATCTGATAGAAATAAAAAAAGTCTTCAATAGTATCTTACCCAAGACTTGATGGGTGAGAAATAGCCGAATATGAGTCTTCCATATGCCATTTTCATTGTCTTCTCCAAAACTCCCCACAGTGTTTATTTTTTCTTATGGTGGAACTTTTCCATTGCAGTTTGAGTCTCAGATAATTTTTGAAAGTTTGATGTCAGAAACCATAACCTCATTTTCCCCCCTACATACTGCAGTAAAATCTTTTCAAACTACTGGGTTGGCCAATAAATTTGTTCTGATTTTTTCATGAGATGTAACAGAAAAACCCAAACAACTTTTTGCCCAACTCAATGATTTTGTTAACAATAAGAGGCAAAATTCTGTACAGAAAATTCCAACAGTGGAAGAGGAAACAGAAGTTGGATCAATCACAGTCTGTGTTTCTGCCAACAGCTGGCCATCTGGTTGACTGTCTTCCCTCCTCCTGTCATGAATCACAACAAAACAAAACACTACAATTGTAATGATTTTCTAGGGTCCACAAGATCAGTTCGGAATGCCTCAGCAAGGCCATCAGGCTCTCTTCTGTCCTTTAGCCACATTTTCAGTCCTTTTCTCCAGTCCCACCAACTCATACATTAGACCTGCCCAACCATACTGTTGAACCTCCTTGGTACTTTGAACAAAGTATCCCAGTTCTCTATGTCTTCAGTAAAATTCTCCAGGGAACTTTATTTGTATTGCAGAAGGCTTATGAGAGTGTGTTTTCTGGAACAAAAGGAAGGGAGTAAAAGAAACAGAACCAGCTAGTGGAAGAAGCTGAACGCAAAGGCTACAGTGTTCGAAACAGACACCTTAGCTAATCTCAGTCAACACTTCCCTGAATTAAGGCAAAGTACCTCAGACTTTGTACCTCAACTGACTTGTCACTGAATGTAGTCTGACTCTGAGAAGGGGTGGAACCTTGAGCAAGGCATCTTTCTGTGGCTTAAAGTAAGCCAAAGAAAGAGGTTCAGGTGTGACCTATTAACAGTCAACATTCTAGGCAGGGGGAAGAATGAATATCTCAGTTCTAAAAAGGAGTCTGGGTGGAGCACCATGGTGTTCACACTGGCCTATAAGGCCATGCTATACTCTTTTTGGAGATGAATCCTAGTTATATTTTAGAATAAAGGCCAAGCAACCTTTCCACTGGGAATCATTCTGTAATCACTCATTAGAGTTATTCTCACCATCATTGTTCCATTATATCATGTTATGCCTCTAGATAATATGTTTCACAAGTCCCACTGATCTATGAGTTGCGTGAAGATTGACCTTATATCTTATTTATTACTCTCTCTCCAGCACCCAGCACAGCACCAGACTAGAACAATTAATAAATACTGAGTTAAAAACCCACATTGAGCCAACAGCATGCAGGGTGCTCTCCTGAATGCCTTGTTCCTTTCAGTCTTGATGATGTAGAGGAAATTAAGTCATATACATGTATAACTAGAGAAGATTTGCTGATGTTCTGCCCTGAGGTTCTTACATGAAACATTTTATTGAGGAAGAATTTGTATCATTTATAGCCCAAGGAGGAAATGAAGTAAAGCCAGAGAGACAGTTGCGATAAAAATTGCACATTACTCAATATTAGGAAAGCTAAATTCCAGCCCAGATATTGCCAGGTACTAGTTGGGAGAACTTAGATGATACTGGCTTTCTGTTTACTATGATTTCCTAAAAAATAGTTGTGTGTGACTTCATCAGAGAATAACTGAGCTAAAAGGAAATTTGCAGAACTTTTCATCCTTATCCCTACAATACCAGTAAAGTGAAAAAAGGTTAAGGATGCTTTGCAAAGAAATACCTTTTTAGAAAACAAAATTTTAGTTATTTACAGATGAAGTAGAGGTGTGCATCTATTTAAAGCAAAAGTAAATGAGAAAAAGAGATAATAGCCAAAGATCAATGAGTCTCAAAAACTTTAGGCATATTTCCTAAGTAAGTTCAATATGTACATGGGCATAAACAAATATTCTAATACTTTAAAATTCATCCTTTTTCTTCTAATACTATCTCCTGGAAACCTCATCATATTCTTACTTTATTTGTCTCTGCCAGACAAGGCAAAATCTATAGAAAGATGTACCAGCCCATATTAGATTTGATCTCAAGAGATTTTGCTGTCAACCAAAGCTGTTTTTCCAGTAATCATGTGTGGATGTGAGAGCTGGACCATAAAAAAGACTGAGCACTGAAGAATTGATGCTTTTGAATTATGGTGCTAGAAGATTCTTGAGAGTTCCTTGGACAGCAAGGAGATCAAGTCAGTCAATTCTAAAGGCAATCAACCCTGAATATTCATTGGAAGGACTTATGCTGAAGCTGAGATTCCAATCCTTTGGCCACCTGATGCAAAGAGCTGACTTACTGGAAAAGACTCTGATGGTGCAAAAAAGCAGAGGGCAGCAGAGGATGAGATAGTTAGACAGAATCACCGACTCACTGGATGCGAACTAGAGCAAATTCCAAGAGATAGTGGAAGACAGGGAGGCCTGGCATCCTGCAGTCCATGGGGTCACAAAGAGTCAGACACGACTTAGTGAGTGAACAACAGCAACAAAGGTCTTTTAAATAATGATTAAAATATTATATTTTAATTACCAATTACTATTCTTGAATATGTTTTTTTCTTGAAGAGATACATGTCCATGGCTCTAGAATTTTACCCATGGAATCTGTGAAGCTTTTATTTCTCTTTTGACTTATTTTGTGACTTTTTTGTTTACCTAAATCTATGTCATTGCATTTTGTTTAAAAAATAAAAAAAATTCAAAGGTAATTTACCTGTGAAAAAGAATGCTATTCAAGCTTAAAAACAAAGGAATTTATTCTAGGTTACTATTGGGAAAGTCAAGTTTGAAATTGATGTATGGGGGTGTGGAAATCCAGGAGGGGGAATCACAAACCTACAAAAACAAGTTGCATCAGGATTACTGACTAATTCTTCAACTGTGCATAGCAAGGGAAAGATTTCAAAAGTATAAATGTATAAATTAAAAAGCTGAAAAACAACTAAATAGGTGTATTTAATATTGGGGTTTGATTTCAAACAATTTAACTGATTAACCAATTAAATAGGCTTCCCAGGTGGCTCAATGGTAAAGAGTCTGCCTGCCAATGCAGGAGATGTGGGTTCAATCCCTGGGTCAGGGAGATCCTCTTGAAGGAAATGACAACCCATTCTAGTATTCTTGCCTGGGAAATCCCATAAACAGAGGACATTGGTGGGCTATACAGTCCATGGGGTTGCAAAGAGCTGGACACAACTTAGTGACTAAACAACAATTAACTAAATGGTGATGGAGGTAAAGTCTGATGCGGTAAAGAACAATACAGCATAGGAATATGAAATGTCAGGTCCACAGATCAAGGTGAAATGAAAGTGGTCAAGCATGAGTCAGCAAGAGTAAACATCAACATTTTAGGAATCAGTGAACTGAAAAAACCAGACTGGGAAAATTTAATTCAGATGACTATTATATCTACTAATGTGGTCAAGAATCAATTAGAAGAAAAGTAGCCTTCATAGTCAAAGAGTCTGAAATGCAGTACTTGGGTGCAATCTCAAAAATGAGAGAATGATCTCTGTTTGTTTCCAAGGAAAAACATTCAATATCACGGTAATCCAAATCTATGCCCCAAATACTAATGCCAAAGAAGCTGAAGTTGAATGGTTCTATGATGACCTACAAGACCTTATAGAACTAATAAATACCAAAATAGATGTCCTTTTCATCATAGTGGACTGGAATGCAAATGTAGGAAATCAAGAGATACCTGGAGTACCAGCAGGTTTGGCCTGGAGTACAAAATGAATCAGGGCAAAGGCTAACAGAGTTTTACAAAGAGAACGCACTGATCATAGCAAACATCCTCTTCCAACAACACAAGAGATGATTCTACACATGGACATCACCAGAAGGTCAGTACCGAAATCAGATTGATTATATTCTTTGCAGTCAAAGATGGAGAAGCTCTATACAGTCAGCAAAAACAAGACCAGGAAATGACTGTGGCTCAGATCATGAACTCCTTATTGCCAAATTCAGACTTAAACTGAAGAAAGTAGGGAAAACCACAAGACCATTCAGGTATGACCTAAATAAAACCCCTTATGATTATACAGTGGAAGTGACAAATAGATTCAAGGGATTGGATCTGATAGACAGCCTGCCTGAAGAACTACATACTGAAGTTTGTGACAATATACAGGAGGTGGTGATCAAAACCATCCCCAAGAAAAAGAAATGAAAAAAGACAAAATGGTGTCTGAGGAGGCCTTACAAATAGCTGAGAAAAGAAGAGAAGCTAAAGGCAAAGGAGAAAAGGAAAGATATGTCCCTCTGAATGAAGAGTTCCAAAGAATAGCAAAGAGAGATAAGAAAGTCTTCCTCAGTGATCAGTGCAAAGAAATAGAGGAAAACAGCAGAATGGGAAAGACTAGAGATCTCTTCAAGAAAATTAGACACACCAAGGGAAAAGTTCAGGCTAAGATGGGCACAGTAAAGGACAGAAATGGCATGGACCTAACAGAAGCAGAAGATACTAAGAAGAGGTGGCAAGAATACACAGAAGAACTGTTCAAAAAAGATCTTAATGACCCAAATAACTGTGACAGTGTGATGACTCACTTAGAGCTAGACATCTTGGAATGCAAAGTCAAGTGGGCCTTAGGAAGCATCACTATGAACAAAGCTAGTGGAGGTGATGGAGTTCCAATTGAGCTATTTCAAATCCTGAAAGATGATGCTGTGAAAGTGCTGCACTCAATATGTCAGCAAATTTGGAAAACTCAGCAGTGGCCACAGGACTGGAAAAGGTCAGTTTTCATTCCCATCCTAAGGAAAGGTAATGCCAAAGAATGTTCAAACTACCACAATTGCACTCATCTCACACACTACCAAAGTAATGCTCAAAATTCTCCAAGCTAGGCTTCAACAGTACACGACCTGAGAACTTACAGATGTTCAAAGTGGATTTAGAAAAGGCAGAGGAACCAGAGATCAAATTGCCAACATCTGTTGGATCATAGAAAAAGCAAGAGAATTCCAGAAAAACATCTACCTTTGCTTTATTGACTACACCAAAGCCTTTGACTGTGTGGATCACAACAAACTGCGGAAAATTCTTCCAGAGACTGGAATATCAAACCTCTTGTCCTGCCTCTTAAGAAATGTGTATGCAGGTCAAGAAGCAGCAGTTACGACCAGACATGGAACAAAGGACTGGTTCCTAAATGGGAAAGGAGTAGGTCAAGGCTGCATATTGACAGCCTGCTTACTTAACTTAATATGGAGAGTATATCATGCAAAATGCTGGGTTGGATGAAGCACAAACTGGAATCAAGATTGCTAGGAGAAATGTCAATAACCTCAGATATGCAGATAATACCACCCTTACGTAGAAAGCAAAGAGGAACTAAAGAGCCTCTTGATGAAAGTGAAAGAGGAAAATGAAAAAGCTGGTTTAAAACTCAACATTCAAAAAACAAAGATCATGGCATCCAGTCCATCACTTCATGGCAAATAGACAGAGAAACAATGGAAACAGTGACAGAGTTCATTTTCTTGGGCTTCAAAATCACTGCAGATGGTGAATGCAGCCATGAAATTAAAAGATGTTTGCTCCTTGGAAGAAAAGCTATGACCAACCTAGACAGCATATCAAAACAGAGACATTACTCTGCCAACAAAGGTATGTCTAGTCAAAGCTACGGTTTTTCCAGCAGTCATGTATAGATGTGAGTGTTGGACCATAAAGAAAGCTGAACACCAAAGAATCGATGCTTTTGAACTGTGGTGTTGGAGAAGACTCTTGAGAGTCCCTTGGACTGCAAGGAGATTCAACCAGTCCATCCTAAAGGAAATCAGTCCTAAATATTCATTGGAAGGACTGATGTTGAAGCTGAAACTCCAATACTTTGGTCACCTGATGTGAAAAGCTGACTCACTGGAGAAAACCCTGATGCTGGGAAAGATTGAAGGCAGGAGGAGAAGGAGATGACAGAGGATGAGATGGTTCCATGGCATCACTGACTTGATGGACTTGAGTTTTAGTAGGCTCTGGGAGCTGGTGATGCGCAGGGAAGCCTGGTGTGCTGCAGTCCATGGGGTCGCAAAGAGTCAGTCAAGACTGAGTGACTGAACTACTACTAAATACTCTTTAGAGTATGTGGACACAACTCAGTGCCTCTAAAATTTTTATTCACAATGTTCAGTATGCAATTAAAACATACTAAATATACAGAGAATAAGAACTATTTTAATCTATAATCAAGAGAGAAAACACTAAATAGAAGCTGACTCCGAAATGGCGCAGACATTACAAATTGCACACAAGGACTTCGAAGCAGCTATTATAAATATGTTAAGAGACTTTTAGCAAAGATGGTCATAATGAATGAACATATGAATATTAGCATGAAAATAATAAAATATAATTGAAAAGCACAATATTTGAAGTGAATAGTTCATTTGCACAGCTAAATTTCAAAGTGGAAGCAGTAGAGGAAAAGAACAATGAATCTGAAGAGAAATCAAGACATTTTTTTTCATTACAAACAGAGAAAGAATGAAGATAAATGAGCAATTCCCAGTGGTCTGTGGGATAATATCAAACCATCCAGCTGCAACTAAGAGAGAGGGGAAGACAGCAAGAGAAAAGACAGTAGAGAGGAAGAATGGAATAGAAACATATGTTAACAGTGGGAAAGACATACATACAGAACATCCAAACACACACACACACCCTCCCACACACATTCCCTTTTGCTCCCACAGACAAGGACACACACAGCATTCAGATGGTTTTTAAAATGAAACATATACACAATGGAGTATTACTCAGCCATTAAAAAGAATACATTTGAATCAGTTCTAATGAGATAGATGAAACTGGAGCCTATTATACGGAGTGAAGTAAGCCAGAAAGAAAAACACCAATACAGTATACTAACACATATATATGGAATTTAGAAAGATGATAACAATAACCCTGTATATGAGACAGCAAAAGAGACACTGATGTATAGAACAGTCTTTTGGACTCTGTGGGAGAGGGAGAGGGTGGGAAGATTTGGGAGAATGGCATTGAAACATGTATAATATCATATATGAAACGAGTCGCCAGTCCAGATTCCATGCACAATACTGGATGCTTGGGGCTGGTGCACTGGGACAGCCCAGAGGGATGGTATGGGGAGGGAGGGGGGAGGAGGGTTCAGGATGGGGAACACATGTATACCTGTGGCAGATTCATTTTGATATATGGCAAAACCAATACAATATTGTAAAGTTAAATAAAATAAAATTTTAAAAAAATGAAATTTTCTCTCAAATGAGTCAGAATCCAGTTTGAATCCAGGGTTGAGTCAGGGAAAGTTAACAATAAACTTGCTACCCTTGATGTGCCATAAAATAATGAATTATATAAAGAAAGATAAGCATATGTCCAAATGATACAGCAGCCAGCTGAGGAGACCTCCACTGGCCCAAATTAAAACTTTATGCATCAAAAAATAAAAGGAATGGATTATTACTCATTGAGTAGCAAAAGATTCCATGATTACACAACCATACAGGTAAACAGATGAATAAATAAACAGATGAGGGAGATAAGAAAGTGTCTCCTTACAGATGAATGTCAGGTTATAATATAGAGGGCATGGTTTATTTGGAAAATCATCAATGGATGTTAAAAATACTGACAGTTTCATAAAAAAGGAAATAGTTTAAAAATATCTCCCCCACAAATGACTTATTAATTACAAGGGAAAAGTAGTAACTTAAAGTAGAGAAAACTTACTCACACACCATGTAATCAAAATTAACATCACCAATATTGTGACTAATTGGCATAATGTGCTTTATGATATGATACACTGAGCAGGATACAGCACTATTTCTGTAGTATTTCATTAAGTAATGCAAATGTATGAGTCTAATAATTAAAAGAGATCAGACAAATCCAAATTTAGGACACAGCTTAAAATAAATACCCACTTCTCTTCAAAATCTTCACAGTCAAGAAAGGCAAAGAAGAGCTGAAAAGCTTTTCCAGATTAAAGATATGAAAGATACGTGAAAACTAAGTATTATGTGCAACCCCAAGTTTGATACAAACCATTACTGGGGAAATTCACAACATGTACATACAGACAATGGACCATATAACATTACTGTGTCAATGCAAATTTTCCAAACTTTGACCACTGAATTGTACACTTATAAGAGAATATCTTTTTCTTAGGAATTACACAAGGAAGTACTTAAACAAAACAGTGCATAGATATCTCTAACTTAGACTTCCCTGATGGCTTAGTGGTAAAAAAGCCACCTGCCAATGCAGGAGATGCAGGTTCAATCCCTGGGTTGGGAAGATCCCTTGGAGAAGAAAATGACAACCCATTCTGGTACTCTTGCCTGGGAAATCCCATGGACAGAGGAGCCTGGTGGGCTATAGTCCATGGGGTCGCAAAGAGTTGGGCACGACTTAGCAACTAAAGAACAACAATCTATAACTTCTTCCAAATATCTTTTAAAAACTATGTGTTTGTGTTTGGGTGTATAAAAGTAGATAATGCAACTTAGTTTTATTTATGTAACATATATTTTACATGTACAGTCACACAGAGAGCAAAACAAGGAACTGGAAAGCAGGGTACAGGGCTGACAACTTTCTATAGGCTTGAAGTTTTATCAAAGTTAAAAGTTACAAAAAAAAAAAGTGACAACATGTAAAAACAATCTATGTATTACTACGTATTCCATGTTTGACCATAGCTCTATTCTGTGTACAGACATGGATGAGTTAACAGGTATAGATAAACACACCAATACATCACTTAGTTTGAAAATTAAAAACAATAAAACAATAATGGTTATGGTATTTTATTTCCATGTTCTTTTATTCAAAAGAAAGTATATAATTAATTTTAAAATACTTTCTATTGGCAATCTATATGTAAACCTGTATCAGTAAAGATTTAATTCAACAAGGATGGCTAAATGATATATACATGGCTTTTAGCTTATCCTTGTTCATATCAGTATAAAGGAATTTTCTTCAATTCATTTCTAAGGGCATCTGTGGCACATTGATTGCATTTACAAATTGCATAAAACTGTTTAATCCACTAATCTTTAACTATTTAACTGGCAGGCATCATGGGTTAGATTTAATCAAATTAACATTAAGGTCAAATTAAACAAAAATAGATGTACACATATGAGGTTAAAATTACTGCTTAGATAAATATGTCATGGGAATTTTGATTGAATTCAGTTCAAAGTGGCTTAAAAGTGTTGCCCTTTATTTGATTTCATTCCTCCAGGCCTTAGATCAATCAGCTTAGGTTTATAGAATACCCTGGACATCACACATATCAAATTTCCCCTACTAGTTGTCCTGATAGTATGCATTGTCTTTCAAGGTTGGACACAAACTTTTCTTTTTTCAAAGATACCTCATTAAATTCTATAAGTTAGCATTAACCATTCTCATTCCTGAGGACCCACAAATCCCCCTATAGGTGAACCTCTGTATAGTATTTAATAGGAAATCCACATGTCAAACTCTAGCAACTGGATTTGTGCAGAACTCCTTTACTGGATTGTAAACCTAATAGCAGAAAAAGGCATATTTTTCATTATTTTCATATCATGGTCTTTGCCACACATGCCAAATAAGCTAAAGTCATCTTATGCATAATGTCTATAAAAGTGAAAATGTTAGTCGCTAAGTCATATCCAACTCTTGTGACCTCATGGACTGTAGTCTGCTAGGCTCCTCTGACCATGGGATGCTCCAGGAAAAAATACTAGAATGGATAGCCATTCCCTTCTCCAGGGGACCTTCTCAATCCAGGGACTGAACCCAGGTCTCCTGCATTGCAGGCAGATTCTTTACCATCTGAGCCACCAGGGAAACACAATGTCTATAAGCATCTTAGCATAATGTCTGTGTGCTAGCAGGCCCACTGGGAATAAGCTGGTAAAAAGACAACAAAGATGTTTGGTTCAGCCTGGTAGCCCAACATAGAGATTAAGAGCATAGTGTTAGTAATCAAAAGTACTGTGTTGGCCAATATTTGAAACTGAATTCTAACTCTACTGCTTAATGCCTAGACAGCATATTAAAAACCTAGACAGCATATTAAAAAGGAGAGGTCCATAGAGGTCCATATAGGTCCATAAAATGTCCATATAGGCAAAGCTATGGTTTTTCCAGTACTCAAGTATGGATGTGAGAGTTGGACCATAAAGAAGACTGAGCACCAAAGAATTGATGCTTTTGAACTGTGGTGTTGGAGAAGATTTCTGAGAGTCCTGTGGACAGCAAAGAGATCAAACCAGGGAATCAAATCAGAATATTCATTGGAAGGCCTGACGCTGAAGCTCCAATACTTTGGCCACCTGATTTGAGGAGCTGATTTATTATGAAAAGCCTCTGATTCTGAGAAAGATTGAAGGCAAGAGGAGAAGGGGATAACAGAGGATGAGATGATTGAATGGCATCACCAACTCCGTGGACATGAGTTTGAGCAATCTCTGGGAGCCCATGGGGTTCCAAAGAGTCAGACACAACTTATCAACTGAACAACAACACCACCCAGAAGACCTAGTGCTAGTTATTTAATTTTTTGTGGCTTTGTTTCCTCATTTATAAATTTGGAACCAAGAAATATGTCATTCTTAGAGTTGTGTGGGAATAAAATATATTAACAGACAGAAGAGGGTTTAGAAAAATATCTGACACATGAGTGCTTCCTATTACTATACCATGCATCTGCAAAAAAATTGATCGTATTTAGGTGTTCTGCAGAGAAGACATGGTTATTTTGAACAATGCCACATGATCAACTGTTGTAAACAGAGTAATGCTTATTCTAAACTCAGCCAACAGACCACAATGTGGAACTTAGCTCCATACTTTTTGTTAGCCAGGTGATCTTGTGTAAATCTCCTAACTTCTCTGAGTTTCACATCTACTTCATAGACCAAAAACAACAATGAGAGAAGAGAGATGATGGGGGAGGACAGAAAACCATGGAGGAGGAGGAGGGCAAAATGAAAATCTGCCTGCAATTCCAGTGGGGAAGGAAAAGAGAGAATATAATGGAGTGAGAAAACAATGAGGAAAAAAGAGGCTAAAAAGACATGGAATAAAGTTTGTGAAAAATACCTTGGGATAGTTCAAAGACAATATGAAAATAGGAAGTTAAGTGTTCAGTTTGAAATAGATGCATGTGGGGAAAATAAACCTCTCTTATAGACCAGGGGCTTCCTTGATGGCCCAGACAGTAAAGAATCTGCCTGCAATGCAGCAGACCTGAGTTTGATCCTTGAGTCGGGAAGATCTCCCAGAGAAGGGATTAGTTACCCACTCCAGTATTCTTGCCTGCAAAATTCCATAGACAGGGGAGCCTGATGGGCTACAGTCCATGGAGTCACAAAGAGTCAGGCATAGCTAAGTGACTTTCACATTCACACTCACATAGACCACTACATTCACAGAATCTCTAATCTTCAGCAGAATAGTTAGGTTAAATGCAGTCAAGAAATTGAGGAAAGTGCTTAATTCCTTATATTGCTTAATGTGGTTTGGATAAGAATGACTGTATACAGAAGCACAAGCCCAAAGGCATAGGTATCCCCTGAGAATGCTAATGACCCATAAAATCCAAGAAATACTGGTGGTTGATGTAGACTTCTATAGAACAAGTGATGGGGGTTGACACACACATATGAAAATCTCAAGGGATCAGGAAACCTTACCTCTCATCTGGACACATTGCATTCTTTAAATACTGGAACTCAGTAATGCTGGCAAGAGAATCATTTTGTTTTTCTCTTAATGTCTCAGAAAGGATAGTGGAGAACAATACTTACAAAGGTTACAAATTGGCCAGCTTCAGTTCATTAAAATGAAGACAATTTTGACAATTAATTCTATACAAAATTATCAGGAGACTGGAAACCAAATGTTTCATAGCGTGTTTCAATCAAGCAAAATGACCACTGGTTGGCATTACTACAGACGGGATTTTAAGCCTGGGAGAGGAAAATGAAGCAGCTGATCTTTAGGGCATGTCCTAAGAGTCAAAAGAAAAACATAGAGAAGAGAATAAAACAAAGGAAAAAGCATTAGAAAAGGGGGTGGGGGCATAACAGTTAGTAATAACTGGTTCTGACTTGAATGTGATTTTTAAGAGAATAAATTATATCTAAATGACATGGGAGGAAGTCAAGGACCCTATTTTCAGAAAACTTAAAAAATAAAAAGCTGCAGATATGGTAGTAGAATAATAACATTTGAAGCAGAGAGATGCTTTCAGCTCAACAGTGCCCTAAGGGCAGATTTTGTGGTCTGCATATGGGGTTTGAAGCTAATAAAGCAGAAATGAACAACAGAAAGATGTTAAATGTAAAAGTAGGGGCTGTCATATGGCTCTATTACATGTGGGCAATTTCTACATATCTTGGAAGACATGAAACATTTTACATATTCACTGTCACACAACAATTATTTTTTGGACACTAGCTAAGTTTTGGGTCTTGTAGTTGAAATGGTGAATTAAATGTAAATAAATTTTTAGAGTCTACTGCAGATAAACAATTAAGCACAGAGTCATACGGTTGTGTGGTAATAACAAACATACTTGCCTTTTTACTATAGACATTTTAGAAAGAAGCACTTCCTATTTTTTTCCTATTTTCTTACCACTTGACTATTATTTAACATCCTTTTTAAATCCTCTTGCAGATTAGTCAGAATACAATAAAATAGTTTAAAAATCTTACTATTTGTTTCCATGTTTCTTGGGACTCTGAATTTAAATAGCTTTTCTACCTCCTTAAGAGACATTATTCCATAAAATTTCTATTCCAGGCTGTTTCTGTCTCTTGCATTTTTATCTCTCACTTACTCTTTCAGAAAATAACCATAAACAACTTTCCACCTTCTCAGATTTCAACATTCTCTTTATTCTTCAGAGTGAGTAGCTTATTTCAACACTCTTGTTGTGCCTCCTGCCACTTCTTAGACTGATGAATATTACTTAACCTTTCAAACTTCAAAAAAAAAAAAAAATACAGATCCTTTCTTTAAGGAGGATTTGTATGACTTCTAATATGTCATTGTATGTCTTTCTCATTTTCCTAAATTTCCAACTACACACAACACTCACTGCATATTTTATTACAACTACTTTGTTATAAAGTTTGGATATCATATATAACAGCCTTGTGTTTATCTGAGAGATGTTGAATAAGTGATTTAATAAATGAATGGAGAGACAGATAGACAAAAAGATGACTTAGTAAATGTAAATCTACCATGTACAAGTAGTACTCTACATTATGTGGAAGTAGAATATAGAAATGAATGCCCCTTACTTTAAGATGCTAAACATTCAGATTGAGAGATACATATGCAAAGGACTAAAACTAAGGCAGGAGAAAAAAGAGTATTTCAAAAAGGGTAAGTAAAGTGCTGCTGGGGGGTGTAATGGAAAAAGTGAGCCTAATTGGGAGCATAAGGCCAGGCATTATAAAGGGGATGGAATGATCCCCTAATTAAAGTCTTGTTAAAGAGTAGGAAAGAGCCGGACTATGAAGAAGGCTGAGTGTCAAAGAATTGATCCCTTTGAATTGTGTTGCTGGAGAAAACTCTTGGGAGTCCCTTGGACAGCAAGAGATCAAACCAGTCAATTCTAAAGGAAATTAACACTGAATATTCGTTGGAAGGACTGAAACCGAAGATCCAATACCTTGGGCACCTGACGCAAAGAAAAGACCCTGATGCTGATGAAAAGACCCTGATGCTGGGAAAGATTGAAGACAAAAGGAGATGGGGGTCGCAGAGGATGAGATGGTTAGATAGCATCACCAACTCAATGGGCATGAATTTGAGCAAACTCTGGGAGATGGTGAAAGACAGGGAAGCCTGGCATGCTGCAGTCCATGGAGTCACAAAGAATCAGACATGACTTAGGGACGGAACAACAACAAAAATCAATTAGGCTAATGAGTTTAGAATTTAGTCTGAAGGAAACAGGAACTCACAAAACATTTTTGAGAAAATAATCAGTTTTTAAAAAAAAACAGTAACTAGAATTAATATGGAGAGTTCCCTTTAGGTATTTGAAAGCATTCAAGTGAAAAATAAAGCTATTTAGATAACAATGGCAAGGGATGATAATAATTGTAATACCATGTCAAATGGCTCTATTAATATAACATTTAAATGCCCTATTATACTTGAATGACCATCCTCAATGTATCTGTAATAGGCACATCTACTTAGATGTAAGATTGATAAGTCTGCAGAGAAAGCATCAAAGGGATCTTCCTAAAATTTACAGCTGAAAATCAAACTTGAATGGAAAAATGTATGGAAACACAGATTGAGGCTACTGAGCTACTGGAATACTTATCTGTTAATTAGACCAATGTTAGGTTTATATATCGGAGAAGGCAATGGCAACCCTCTCCAGTACTCTTGCCTGGAAAATCCCATGGACGGAGGAGCCTGGTAGGCTGCCGTCCATGGGGTCACTAAGAGTCAGACATGATTGAGCGACTTCACTTTCACGCACTGGAGAAGGAAATGGCAACCCACTCCAGTGTTCTTGCCTGGAGAATCCCAGGGACGGGGGAGGCTGGTGGGCTGCCACCTATGGGGCAGTCACCTATGACTGAAGTGACTTAGCAGCAGCAGCAGCAGCAGATTTATATATATACCTACAATTTATATATAAGGAGGTTCCATTTTATCAAAATTTGTCTTTAATACTATCATAACTTGTTTTGCAAACAATGGCCCATAAACTGAAATGACATTTATATTTGCAGCTTGAAAATTTTAGTGACATATATATTGATTTAGGAACTTATTTATTTAGTTTTCCAGGTTTGCTGAGAAAAAAGAAACTAAGGAGAATATGATGGAAATGGCTGTATTTATTTTGAGGTCTTGGATGTGTTTATCTGTTTGTCTCATCCTGATTAAGCTGCAGCTTGTGTTAACCTTGGTGAATGCATATCTTTTCCTGATTTAATTGCAATTGCCTGGAGCTTCAATCTGCATCAAGTGCCTTGACAGCTTATAAAACAACAAGAAAACAAACCAAAACCAAAGTCAGCTAGGGAGGAGGAGAAGAAAAGGAAAATGAGAAGTAGGGGATTTTCATCGCACTGAATTTCATTGAGTAAACATTTATGTCCTCTTCAAATTTGTATGTTGAAGTTTTAATTCTCAGTGTGATGGCATGTGGAGGTGAACCCATTGGGGATAATTAGGTTTAGATGAAGTAATGAAGGTGGGAGTCACAAGACGGGATAAGTACCTTTACTAGGTAGGAGGGAGAGAGGAGAGAGAGATTGAGAGATCTCTTGAGAGAGAGATCAGAGAGGGAGCAAGTGAGAGAGAAAGAGGTCTCCTTTGAGACCAAGCCCTAAGAAAATGCCATGGAGGTCATAACAAGAAGAGAACCACTTGCAAGCCAGAAAGGGGGCCCTCCCCCAGAATTCAAATCCATTGGCATTTGATCTTGTATTTCCCAACCTCCAGGACTGTGAGAATTAAATGTTTATTGTTTAAGCCACCCAGTCCAGCGTATTTTGTTAGAGCAAGCAGAGCAGAGACAGTGGGCATATTGTATAATTTGAATCTGTTTTCCCTTTCCAAAAGCTGTCTCTTTCTCCTTTCTTTAAGCATTATAGTTTTTATCTACAGAACAAGGTAAGAATGTGACGTTCAAGGGGGACAGGTTTTCTAAGTTTTACCAGCTATAAAAGGGAAGGATAGCTTAATTAACATATAAAAACTTAAAATAGCAAGAATATTTCCTTTTGGCTTAGAGGCTTAAAAGTCAGATTAACAAAAACCATAAAATAATTATTGAGAGTTTTCCCAGTTGCTTGTATGTACCCCTAATATGGCCTGATTTGTGTCCAGGCTACATGTGTGCCATGTGGAATCTTGTCCCTGAGGATAGCACAGGACAGGCAGGTGAACATTAACTGGGTGACATTCTTATATGAGGCTGGAGCAAGACTAGTTAGGGTGAGGACTAACCAGGAAAAGTATGGGAGAAAAGTTAAAAGTGGAAATTGAGGGACTTCCCTGGTGGTCCAGCAGCTAAGACTCCACACTCCCAGTGCAGGGGGCCTGGGTTCAATCCCTGGTCAGGAAACTAGATCTCACATGCTGCAACTAAGACCCAGCATAGCCAAATAAATAAATATTAAAAAAAAAAAAAAGTGGAAATGGAGACAGAGGCCACTAACGGCGATTTAAAAGGGTGGGGAAAGAAGGCTATAAAGGTAAAAGATAAGCATCTAGGTTAGAAAGCAGAGGGTTTAGGTGCAGCACAGGTTGCGTTCAATGCCCTGTCCTCAGAGTGGTTGAGAAACAAAGTGAGACCAGAATTGCCCACCAGTGTGGTGATCCAGCAGGGTGGGGCACCACCAAAATTTCCACATAAATGAATCACTGATATTATGCTATGTGTTTTTACAAAGAACAATTTGGCCGTCCTGGCATGCATACACACACACACACCCCCGCACCCATCCCATCCTTTCTGAAATATTTTCCTCCTTGGTTTCTGTGATATTGCATTAGCCTGGCTTGTCTTCTCCCTTCTACTGGCTAATCTCCTCCTTAGCCTGCCAATATGCAACTATCTTCTGAGGCATCAGGTCCATCTGAGTTTTTCCTTTGGATCTTAAGAACAGAACAACCAACTTTCTACCAAATAGTGCCTTCTAGATGTACTGCTGGCACCCCAGAATTAACATGCCAGTAATGAGCTTCTTTGTCCCCGAATCAATTCCTTTTCTTGATCCCTGAAGCTTTCTAATAGCATCTTCAGGGCTTAGGACAATATTCTTATCTTGACTTTTTGGCCCCTTTGTCTTTCTAGCTCGTCACATCCTGGCCCTCTTCCACTAATGAATTTGATTTCAGTAGGAAGTAGCAAAGACAGAGCTGAGCTATACACAAGGATTCTCCCCCCACAAAATCCGAATCTCACAAAGATTTATGCTGTTTTGGATGCAAATTTCATGTGCCTACAGAATTTCCTGCAAGTGTGGGACCTGAGCTTCTTTATTTAAAAATATTTGGTTTATTTACCTGTATAATAGATACACTCAGGATTTCCTTCCAAACAGTCCTTTATTGTGTTTGTTTTTTCCTTCCTGTGTGAATGCCACATTATTAATTCTCTTGAAATGTTTGGATTCTAGTACTGTGTTAATTCATGTTCTTTTCTGATTTTCTGGCAACTTCATGATTTCTCAAGAAGAAATTAAAAAAAAAAAAGAATCTAACATCTTCTTATACAGAGGATTTCAGCACATTTAATCCTGTTTTTCTAGTGGTCACATCTCCAGTACCATCAACCCCATAGTCACCATGACAGCCATGAAGTCAAATCTCCACTCTACTTTGCTCAAAAGTGTTGATTCTTAGGACCTACTCCTCTGAAAGCAGTCAAAGAGGAGCTTGTGTTTACTAACAATTTCCACTCCTAGTAATCACAAACAAATCAGCTCTGTGATCTTAAATAATTCCTCACCTGAGTTAATAATAGCTACCTCATAAGCAATTGTGAAGGAAAATGAAACACTAGATATAAAGTCTCTAATGGAGTTCCAGGGATACATTAGGCACTGGATAATTTCTGTGGGTGGTGATTATCAACACCACTGTTGCTATAGTAGGTATGTTTTAAGAAAACTTTGGGAAATGATACTAGATGCAGAAACATTGATATTAGCAAGCAAAACTTCTGGAAAGCAATTTGACCTCTAATATAGTAGGAGGTTTTATTATTATTATCATTATTTTTATTGTCATTAAAAAAAGTCAAGAGTTCATAAGACACAGACATATACTACCACTTAGCCCCAAGCAACACCCTCTTTTGCATTATTAATACTCATTGATTAAGACTCATTTTATCATGGCTTAACTATTGATAAATTAAGATCTGGGCAATTTAGAAAATAAATGTAAAATTATCTTAACTTGGTTTAAGAAGACAGTGAAGCATGCATGCCATTTGGAACAGTTTCTGTATAAAATTGTTAATATTTAAGATTTAAAGTATGTAATAATGTACAAGAATTTAGAAAACTAAGGGGAGAAATCCATAGATAAACATCTTTGCTTTGAAAAGAGGAGAAAATAATCTTAAGTTGGCAGTGTATGTTTCTACCTGTTTTGCACAACTGTTTGGTATGCAGGTATCAGGTCACAGGTAGAAGACACTGAGGACCATTATACAACATAAATGTTTATCATTTACCATGATTACTGGCACACCTGTGATAAATAACTTTGTGAAGTTGTGCAGCAAAGATACTGAAAATGTTCAACAGAGAAAGCAAGAAATAAATTTCTTCTCCTCTCTTGTTTTTTAACCTACCATTGGATGGGACCCAACTTATATGTTTCATTGGTTGGAACAGCCACTCACAAGGCTGTGAAGCCAAAGTGTGTCTCTAATGTGCTCTACTTCTCTCCAGCCACCTTCCAAGCTCCCAATATTAGATACTCTGGATCCTCAGGGACCATATTTTCCTTCCTCGTGTTGTCTTCTATTCCAAGAAACACCTTGTGCTTAGAGAAAGTGAAAGTGAAGTCGCTCAGTCGTGTTTGACTCTTAGCGACCTCATGGACTGCAGCCCACCAGGCTCCTCTGTCCATGGGACTCTCCAGGCAAAAGTACTGGAGTGGGGAGCCATTGCCTTCTTGTTTTAAAAAACAAATCAATTTGGTATTTCCCAAACAAGTCAAAAACCCATAATTAATAAGCAAAAAAAAATTTTTAATCACAAGTAATTATTGTTATATCCAAGTTAAAAATTCTGGTAAAATCTCCCAGCATTGAACTGAATCCAATTTGCCCTCCATGTTTGTGGATTCTGCATTCAGATTCAACACACTTTGAACCTTTTTTCAGAAAGCATGGATACAGGAAGATCAACCACAAGGGACTTGAGCGGCTATGGATTTTGGTGTCTATGGAGGTTCCTTGAACCAGTCCCCTGAAGATACTGAGGAATGAATGTATTTATTATTACCATAACAACAAATTAGTGTATTAGCTATCTTAGCTGTAATTTTCCATCCAGTTTACCTTAGTGGTACCCCAGAAAGAAACTTGGTCCAAGATTAAGCATTCTAACATATCTAGGGTTGGCCCCAACCAGGTATGTGGAAAGATTCTCTAGACATCAACATCTGAGTTGAGGAGTATCTGCTTAAAAGTGTATTCTTATATAAGTTGATTAGAAAACTACAGTCTTACTGGGTTCTTCCTTCTGCCACCCAACCTCATAGCATTTATGTTATTGAAATGCTTCAGTCTTGCACTAATGGGTAAAATTGAGTAAGATTCTCGGAAGTAGCAGTTATACCACAAAACATATTTTTAAAGGACTGCTTTCATTACAATCCATACTATTTCCCTGGGTACCACTGGATACTGGAGAAATTGGAACACGGATAGTGTGCCACTGAACACGTTTGTTTTTTGTTTTTCCCCTCCTTTCCTCAAGGAACACTAAAAAAGGCTCAGGATCTCTGGGATGGTTAAAAAATGGTTGGTGCCCAGTTGACGGCTCACCACTTCCAAGTGTGGAGGTTTTTAAACAAATATCGTGAGTACTCTTGTCACTCTCATTTATATCATCTCATTCTAAGTCTCATTTTTCCATTTGTTCTAATTTGTTCATCCACCAACTTTAGTTTTTTAAATGTGTTCATGTATAGCAAGCTGCAGAAACATTACACATTTTCAACTTATTATGAAATGACCTAAACCTTTGCCTTGGCCTCTTCTATCTTTCCCATCAAACAAACATGCTGAATGATAAAAGTTACTGTAACCATAGAGCCAGCCCAAACTGGCCCTATGCCCTGTTTCTAACAAATATTAATACTGGGTTTTGTTGTTTTTTTTTTTTCAGAGATAACAAAGCAGTAAGTCATGCAGATGGATGAAGTTGACACAGATGAGAAAATTTTGACCTCAAGTAACAGCCAAAACCAAAGTTTCTCCCCTCAGTGGAACCAAAGGAACAGACATGGCCAGAATCTGCAGGCAGGAAACTTTTCAGAAGCGAAGGGTCTGTCGTCTAGGACGATCTTAATGCCGAAGCCCCCTTTACCACACTCAACCATAAGTGACCAAGTTCCAAAGCCCTCCAATCGAAACCAGCCCTGCCAGCACTTCTGCAAGACAACTTATCCTCCCCTAACTCATCAAAGTTCAACGGAACCCCAGACCAGGGGTTAGACATAACCTCATAACCTCATATCAGACAGATATGAGCTTTGCCTCCTCTCTGTTTGCTGGTCAACACTGCCATAAAACTCATTGTTATCTCAAACGCTATGATCAAAATATTAGCTTCTATGCACTTTGGGCAGCAAGCCCTCTGCTTGCTAACATTACCCTCAAAATAACCCTCTGGAGAAGTAAGATCAACAACATAACAAAGCAATTATGTCTCAGCCATGGAAAATCTGAAAAATAGATGTGCATGTCTCAGCCAGACTTGATCACATTCTTTTTTTCCTCAGCTCTTAAGTTAAAGTTTGAAACAGAACTCACTTTTGGGTCAGAGGTGCTCACAAAGGTATCTGCAAACACGTCACAGGGCAGCGAGGCCAAGTGTTGATACAGTTTTAAGAGAGAGAGGGGAAGTTTTATCCCATGAATTCAGTGAGGAGGAAACACAGCCTTAAGCTATATCAACAGGGGATTAATGAGCTACAGGACATAAAGTCTAATAGAGAGCAAAGCATATTAATGAGCTCAAGGCTCACATTCACCCTGAACCATTTAGTCTGAGAAGACCTACCTTGTGTCCCTCTGATTCTTCTTCAGTGAATCTTTCATGCTGCCTCCAGAGGGTCACATTCCAGTTCCTCAGCATCTAGAAAATAAAATCCAGATGGTGTGCTATCCAAGAACACCCAAATTAAGTCCAATGCAACTTGCTGCTCATCAGACACCTTCTTACATTTCCCGGTCAGGCATTTTGCCATGATGTGCACAAATCATTCAATGACAAGCTCCTTTGAAATTTTTTGTACAGATCAGCCTATTATCTCCAAAATACCTTTCCAACATGTTACACTTCTGTTCAAATCCCACTCATTCTTTAAGACACAGATCAGATATAAAATCCTCTCTGAAGCCTACCTATGTATTTTGGTCTGTGTCTTTATATATGCAAATACACTTTGTGGAAAATAATAACTAGGTTTTAGAGTGCCAGCACTTCTAAAGGTAAAGAAACTAAGGTGGAAGATTAAATGGGGATAATACTAGTGTTTACATCAAAGGAGGGGTCCCCAGCTTCCAGGTATCTAATGCCTGATAATCTGAAGTGGTGCTGACATAATAATAATAGAAATTAAGGATACAATAAATGTAATGCTCTTGAATCATCCTGAAATCATCCCCCACCCAGTCTATGGAAAAATTGTCTTCCACAATATCAGTCTCTGTTGCCAAAAGCTTGGGGACCACTGCTTTAAAAGAATGTTTAGAGAATTTAATGTGACAATATACGCTAAGTCCTTAGTACTACATAAATATTAATTGCTTGGGAAATCAGGTAGATTCTTTACTGTCTGAGCTACCTGGGAAGCCCTTATGTTAGCTATTAAGTGAGAATCTTTAAACTCTAAATGTGTGCTATCTGACTCTGAGACTTATATTGTATAGGTGAGTGTACCTGTGTTGAGGTATTAAGACTATGCTACTCCACTGCTATGAACCATGTTTTCGAGTTGGTTTATTTACTGTCTTGGTCTCTTAGAGATTCACTCTTAACAAATGAACATTCTTGAGCTCTTGTGTTCTGAGTTTCACAGACAATTGTGAGATCCATCCAAGTTTGAAGATGGAGATACAGATGGTCATGGAATAGGAAAGAATTAAGTAACAAGAAGCTTGCAATGCTTTACCAAGCCACGGGGACTGGCTAGCACAAGATGGAATTTATCAGATTTGTTTGGAGTTTTGACTTTGCCATATGGGTTCAGACAAAACTGAAATGCAAAACAGAATTTTAAATCATTCAAAGCTGTGAATGGAAATTGCCAAGTTTTACAGTCTCAACAGTGAGGTGGTGAGATCACAGGAAGAAGATAGGTACTCTAAAAGAAACAAAATGATCTCATTCTCTAACTCACATAGCACCTATGTAGAAGACATGCTAAAGATGATGGGGAAAACAAAGATGCTTTGGTAGATTTAGTGATCTGATACCTCGTATCCTAATGACAGCTGAAATTTTGGAGGTCTCTAGAGGCCTTATCATGAGCCTTGCATGCAACCTATTAAAAGCATAGCCAGGCATACATATATATTCATATATACTTTCCTTATGAAATAATAACAGGATTCATACAATGGCAAACAAAATGATTTTTTCATTATCCAAACCATAAACTTTAAAAAATTTCAGTACATATTATATCTCACTCTTCTAAATACATATACTGGGTTGACCAAACTACTTGTTCCAGTCTTTCTATAACATCTTATGGAAAAATCCAAACACTTTGGCCAACTCAATATATAACAAAAATATAATTTCTAATGTATAGATAAACATGATTTATTTCACAGATTTTTTAAAAAATTACTATAATAAATGATGAAAATAACATTCTTTTTAAAACATTCTTTAAGTGACACAACTAAATAGACTTAGCTTCTCTATTCATTTAGCACTTAATGAAGTCTTTGAAAGTTTTAGAAAAATTTCTAGAACACCTTATATCCTACACACAATTTCCCTATTGTTAACATCTCTTATTAATGTGCACACGTATCACAATTAGCAAACCAGTACTGGTAAGTAATGATTCCCAAAAACTAAATTATCTTCAAAGATCTTCAGGTTTTTAAAATATATATATATATATATATATTTTGAGGTAATTGCAGTTCTACATTCACATGCAGTTTTATAAAATAACAGGATTTGACATAACATTTACCCAGTTTCACTCAACAATAATACAAGCATATCTTAGAGACATTGCAGGTTTTGTTCCAGATCACAACAATAAAGCAAATATTGCAATAAAGTGAGCCAAATGATTTTTTTGTTTCCTAGTGCATATAAAATTTCTGTTTAAACTAGTCTATTAAGTATGCAATAACATTTTGTCTAAAAAAAAAATCAGTTCAGTTCAGTCGCTCAGTCACGTCTCACTCTGCAACCCCATGGACTACAGTATGCCAGGATTCCCTGTCCATCACCAACTCCCAGAGTTTACTTAAACTCACGTCCATCAAGTCAGTGATGCCATGCAACCATCTCATCCTCTGTCATCCCCTTCTCCTCCCACTTTCAATCTTTCCCAGCATCAAGGTCTTTTCCAATGAGTCAGTTCTTCACATCAGGTGGTCAAAGTATTGGAGTTTCAGCTTCAACATCACTCCTTCCAATGAATATTCAGGACTGATTTCCTTTAGAATGGACTGGTTGGATCTCCTTGCAGTCCAAGGGATTCTCAAGAGTTTTCTCCAACACCACAGTTCAAAAGCATCAATTCTTTGGCGCTCAGCTTTCTTTATAGTCCAACTCTCACATCTATACATGACCACAGGAAAAACCATAGCCTTGACTAGACGGACCTTTGTTGGCAAAGTAATGTCTCTGCTTTTTAATATGCTATCTAGGTTTGTCATAACTTTTCTTCCAAGGAGCAAGCATCTTTTAATTTCATGGCTGCAGTCACCATCTGCAGTGATTTTGGAGCCCCCAAAAATAAAGTCTGTCACTGTTTCCCCATTTATTTGCTACTAACTGACAGTCAAATTGACAGGAAATTCATGTTAACACCACAATGTAATCTCTCTCTAACCCTAACACAATGCTTGAAATAGAAAATACTGCTAACAACAAATGCCAGTAAGGCTGCAGAGAAATTGGACCGTTAAAACACAACTGGTAAGTATGCAAAATGGTGTATCTATTCTGGGAAACAGTTTTCCAGTTACTTAAAAAACTAAGCATACAACCCACTACTCACACTCTTCAACATTTACCCCATACTGATGAGAAGTTACGTTCACACAAAACTGAACATTAATATTTGTTGTTGTTATTTAGTTGCTAAGTCATATGTGCCTCTTTGTGACCCCCATGAATTGTTAGCCCTCCAGGCTCCTCTGTCCATGGGATTTCTCAGGCAAGAACACTGGGTTGGTTGCCATTTCTTTCTCCAGGGGATCTTCCTGAACCAGAGATCAAACCCATGTCACCTGCATTGACAGGCAGATTCTTTACCACTGAGCCACCAAGGACACCACATTAACCTGGATGAAGGCATATTGAAAAGCAGAGACATTGCTTTGCCAACAAAGGTCCATCTAGTCAAGGCTATGGTTTTTCCAGTGGTCATGTATGGACGTGAGAGTTGGACTGTGAAGAAGGCTGAGCGCCGAAGAATTGATGCTTTTGAACTGTGGTGTTGGAGAAGACTCTTGAGAGTCCCTTGGACTGCAAGGAGATCCAACCAGTCCATTCTAAAGGAGATCAGTCCTGGGTGTTCTTTGGAAGGAATGATGCTAAAGCTGAAACTTCAGTACTTTGGCCACCTCATGCGAAGAGTTGACTCATTGGAAAAGACTCTGATGCTGGAAAGGATTGGGGGCAGGAGGAGAAGGGGACGACAGAGGATGAGATGGCTGGATGGCATCACTGACTCGATGGATGTGAGTCTGAGTGAACTCCGGGAGTTGGTGATGGACAGGGAGGCCTGGCATGCTGCAGTTCATGGGGTCGCAAAGAGTCAGACATGACTGAGCAAATGAACTGAACTGAACTGAATCCCATAGATTATCTAAATGATTCTGTTTATAGTATATTCTTGAAATGACAAAATTATAGAAATGGAGAACAAATTTTGATTGCTAGCGACTTAGCAGCAACAGCAGCAGTGATAATGAGGGGATGGAAGTGGAAGGATTCTGTTTATAGAAGAACATGAGGGATGCTTGTAGGGATGGAAATGTTCTATAACTGGAATATCAATGGAATGTAAATGTTAGAATAATTTTGCCTATGTCTAAAAACATAATCTTGCTGAGATTATGATAATAATTGCTGTAAACAAATAAATCTGTCTGGAGAGAATTAACATCTTTACCTTGTTGAATCTTTCGATCCATGAATATAATATATCTCCATTTATTTTGATCTCCATCTAATCTCAGTGTTTTAACATTTTTAGCATACAAATCTTGTATATTTTGTGTTAGATTTAAACCTAACGATTTCATTTTCTTTGAGCAGTTGTTGAGTCATACAGTATTTTTGATGTTCATGTTTCATGACTTGCATATAGAAATGCAATTGTGTTTTGTTTATTTATCTTGTATCCTGGGGATTTTGTGAAATATTTTTTTTTAGTTTTAGGAGGATTTTAGTGTATTTCTTGAGATTTTATGTGTATTCAAGCATGTCATTTGCAACTAAAAACTAGTTTTACATCTTTCTTTGTGACCAGCATTTTTATTTCCTATTCTTGCCTTATTGCATTGGTTAGCACTTCCAGAACTGTGTTGCATATGAGTGGTGAGAGAGCATTTGTTTTTAATGTACAGGAAAAGATCTACTTAACTCTTCTTGTCTTAATCATTTCTGACCTTTGTGGGAAAAACGTTAGTGACCATCTAAGATTAGAAACAACTGCCTTCACCATTAAGTATACTGTTAGCTGTAGAATTTTTGTAGGTGATTTTTATCAGCATGAGGATGTCTCCTCTATTTCCATTTTTAATACTTTATGTAATAAATGGATGCTTCTTGAGTTTTTTCGAACACTTATACTCCATTAATTGGTTTCACAAGGTGATATTTCTTCTTTAGCCTGTAATATGGTCAACTACATTATTTGATTTTCTAATATCAAACCAGTCTTTCATCACTGATGATGGCATATCATTCTTTTTATATATTGTTTCATTTTATTTGCTAATACTGTGTTAACAGTCTTTGCATCTGCATTCATGAGGTATACTGGTTTATAATAATTAGTCTTTTTGTTCTGTGTTTTGTATTGACAATTTTTGTATCCATGTAATACTAATCTTATAATATAAATTAGAAAGTGTTTTTGTCTTATTTTCAAGATGACATTGTGTAGAACTGCTGTTATTTTGTTCTTTATTTCTGCTGAGCTCTTGATATGGGAGCTTATTCATTTATGACTTTCCCCCTTTTATATGCATGTACTTAGTACTATAAATATTCCTCACAACACTGTTTTAATCTCATTACCATTCCCTTTCAGAGATATAATTGCTTTAAATAATTTTATTTTTTAGTGTAGTTTCTTTCTGCTGTTCAGATTGTGTGATTTCTGTTATTTATATTATAAAGTTCAGTGATTCTTACTTTGGTCTCCTCTATTTGGCTGTTAAATCAATTTATTGAGTATTTCATTTCAATTACTCAGTTTTTCAATCATTAATTTCCATTTTTATTTATATCATCTATTCCTTTGCTGAGAATGTCTAGTTCTTCATGGCAGGATTCTAGCAAAAATTAAACAAAACTATGTATACGATATTTGACAGAGTGCCTCACACATAGTTACTCAAAAATGATAGCTGTTATTATTATGCTTTATTTCTAATAGGTACAAAATCAGATTTTTTTTAATTAAAAGTTATGTAATCTTAAACAAAATGCTACAGTCTTTACCACAAGACTGTCATTAGTTAGGATAGAAATTCATGGAATTTATATCACTAACCTGGAGTCAGTAACCTGGCGAAAAGGCTTATTATCAGAATGCTTGAACGTATCTTAATTATAATTATATACATTTCAGAGTTCAACAAAACTTCCAGTCTGCTAATCAGAATGAAGGAAGCTTGTGCACTGAGCCTTATGATAAATGACTTCACCCTGATAGGATTCCACTACAGTACTGAAAGTACAATATATTACGACAAAAAGGAAAGTGTCAAAACTGTTTCCCGGATTTGAGGAGCTGTGCTTCATCATATGTCTTGATCAGCCTTTTTATTGAATCTCTGAATATTAACTAGCCTTGTGCTGCTGTAAAGTATTTCTTTCCAAGGCTGAGGGAATGTTCTTAGGACATAATCCTGACTATTTCTGAAATCTCAGGTGTTACCCTTTTTATGTTGAAAGTCTTATACTCAAATCCAGTTCTATCTACCAGGCTGAGAAACCAATACTGAGAAGCACAGACCTTAGGAAGGACCTGGCACCAGGTTGTAGGCTGCCAAGCCCTGTATGCTCGCTGCCCAGTGCCAACCCAGGAGTAAGATTAAAGCATGTGCCTCTTCCCCACCCCACTCCCCCCACTCCACTTAGGGCTAAAGTTGTGAATCACTGTTTTGAGTAGATTAAACTATAAAATACCAATTAATTCAAATGGTTGTGAACCTGGTTGATACTTTGGTAACCTGGAAGCAAATACACTTTATTTACTACAACAATCTTTTGGGAATTCTAGGTCACAAATTTCAACGTTTTTCTGAGGAATAAGGACCAGGAAAAGTTTATCCAACAGGGCTCTGCAAAATGAAGAGCTTTCCAAAATAATTTTCTACCAGTTCACATATTTATTAGGTACTTCTGTTTATATTTCTATCCACCACCCCTTTCATCCTCCTAACTTTGAAGTGAAGTCTGTGACCCCCATTTTACAGATGAGGCTTGTTGAGGTCTTAAGACTAGCTAGAATCTGGATTTTCATTCTCATCTTTCTGTCTCTAAGTCCTAGCTGTTTTCAGCTAAATCCACTCTCTTTCTGGGCTATTCTTGATCAGTGTAACTTCTGGCCCGAATGTCCCATCAGCCAAATTGATGTTTTCTAAGAGACTGTGAAAGAAGCGCAGTGCATTGCTGTGGCCAGCAGAGTAAACAACAGGAAACAAAGGGAAAACCTAGCAGCCTGTGAAAGGGGCAGCCTTGAGAACACTTGAAATACGTTGTTCCTAAACTAAGATTTTGGAAACTAATAAAAAGGCATCTTCTCTTTCAGGAGGTTTAGTTTTGTATTAAGTTTTTGGTTTTTCTGTTTGAGTTTATGTGTGTGTGTTGCAGTATTTTATTTTTTAATCATTTCCTATATAACAAACCATAGTACAAAAATTTTTTATACACATAATCTCATTTAATCCTCACAATGGCCCTATGATATCAGTGCTATTAATTATAACTCCTCTTTCTATAATGGAGGAAATCAAATTTCAGAGATGCCATGTGACATGACCAGTTAGGTTAATCATCATATGACCTTTGGGCTATTCACTTAAGTAGTTCAGAATTCAAACTCAGATTTTAACCCACCAGTAAGTGCATTCTGTTTTGTTGTAAAGTATCTTACAGATTTCCCATTTTAAAAAGTAGGCTTCAGCAAGCTGTTTCTTTTTTAGGCCCCTGCAGCTTATGAATTTATAAACAGATAAGAGAAACCACGGCAGTAGATGAGACTATTTCCATTTTCTTTGACCATTTCCATCTTATTAAAATTTTAAACATATTAATTACTAATTAGAGAAATCTAGATGGTAATCACAGAGATTTAATTTACCCAATATCATTTATGGGAAGGTGAGATTTGTCACTTGGAAATGATAATTAACTCATCAGAAATGTTTGGGACTGGAAGGAAAAAAATTAAAAGGAAGTACTTGGGAGTAAGGAAAAAAAAAAAAAAAACAACCAAACCTGTTACTGAATACATTGGTGCAAGGCAAAACAATATTCCCACTGGTCTGTAGTTCTAAAGCCAGAATACTTAGTAAAGAAGACCATACCAGAAAGATCTTTAAATATGTTAACACCTTAATGTACGTTTAATGGTCTGTGAATGCTGCTTTCCTAATGCCTAATCAGAATTACAAATTGATTTCCAAAGGCCTTTGTTGTTGTTGTTGTTCTTGTTTTGCTGTCTTCTGTGGAAGAAATATACGACTTCCATAGTGTTTTTCCTTCTTGTCTCTTTGCCTCTATAACATAAAAATACCACAGATAGAGAATAATAAATTGTATTACCGATGTTACAGAGCAAAGAAATAGTAGCTTTATTCCCCCCTCAATGTTTATTGAGAACTTAAGTGTCTGGAGTATAGATATTAATATTAATATTAATAAACAAGAGTGCTGCATCAGAAAAGATATATTTTCAGTTTCCATCAGCCTTTATAAAATCACCTACATAGTACTAAGCAAACCATCACTTTGCAAGGGAACTAAGTCTCACTTGTTCATTGTTCAGTCATGTCCGACTCTGCGACCCCATGGACTGCACCATGCCAGGCTTCCCTGTCCTTCACTATCTCTGAGTTTAAGTCTCAAATATTTCATGGACTTGGCTTTAATTCTTTCCAAAATATTCTAGAGGAACCGGACATTTTTAAATGAAAAAAATATAAGAAAAGAAAAATTTTAAACATATGAAAAATGAATAAGAAATGTGTTTTTTTAAATCTCAGCTACAATAATTATTTTTAAAAATGATCCTGAATTGTTTTTTTTGTTTGTTTTTATTTTTTTATTTTCTGAATTGTTATTAAAGATGTTTCTGCTCCACTTGTAGTGGTAGGGTAGTCTATACCATTTTAATACCATAGGACCTCCCTCCAAAAACACTGGTTTCCCAGCAATGATGTTCAAAGAGCTCTTTAAATAGTGGCTTTTTCATTATAAATTTTGCATGCAAACACTTTGCATGCTCTGATTTAATGAGGCCATTCAAAGCTTTCTTAATACTACTGCAACTTTCTCCCTCAGGACTCATTTGATTGCTCAGAAATATCTTTGATTCATTTGCATTTACTAATTTAGGGAACCATGAGGATATTTTCTGAGCCCCTACTAAATTCCTGATAGTGAGCCCTGGGGATACAGCAATAAACAAGACAAATGTGGTCCTTACCTTCACTGAGCTTGTAATCCATTGGATAAAACAGATTTTTGAGGAAGTAATCACAGGAACAGTGAATTCAACAAGGAAATTTGGGCACAATGCAAATATTTTATACATTATAAAATTGAGCATATGTCAAAAATTTTTAAGATTGTGTTAATTAATGAGGGAACCAGAAATTGTTTCAAATGTGAATTTAATTCACAGAGATTCGTACTCTGTATCAAATGAAATTTATTTCATTATTAGGAACAGGAACAATTTGCATTGCTCTGAACAAAAATCAGTAATATTACTATCATAAGTGCTAAGTTGCTTCCCTCGAGTCCATCTCTTTGTGACTTTATGGACTATAGCCTGACAGGCTCCTCTGTCCATAGGATTCTCCAGGAAAGAATACTGGAGTAGGTTGCCATTTCCTACTCCAGAGGATCTTTCTGACCCAGGAATCAAAGAAATGTCTCTTACCTTCTTATTAGTCTTCTTCTATCTCTACACAGTTGTAAGATAACCTCCTCAAAGACAATTAAAGACACCTCTGTGAAACCAGGTCGTTCATAGAGGGCTCACTAGCTGTAGTGTCCCACACCCCTCCCAAGGTACACCCAGTAATCTTTGTGAGGTGTTTTGGCCTATTTCCAAGTTTTTGACAGTTTGCCCTGGTAGCTTAAAAGAGATAACTAGAAAAAGGTTAGTAATAACAGGAAACAAATAGATAGTTACCACATCCTTGAAAACCTTTACTGGAAAGCATAATATGAACATAATATGAAGAAGGAGTAGTAAAATCTCAAAAGAGAAACCAGTTGAAATACAATTTTAGAACATATATCACTTTGCCTTGTTTCCAGGAAGAAAGATGGATTTTTGTCAGTACCTTTCCTCTTGAGTATCAGATAAAAGGTTGAAAATTCAGTTCCACCTCTACAAGAAGGCATTCAAATTTTTCTATGTATATCTACATATATATTCTAAATTTATATATTTTGTAAATTTGTATTGAATGGAAAAAAGTATACAACATCATGAATTTTAAATTTAATTTAAATAAGTAAATTAAATATATTAATAAATGAAATTTAAATAAAATCAAGAATTTTAAATTTCTTGATAATATGTTGAATGTATAACCATTAAAATAATGTGTGTAGCATAGTTAATTCAATCTTTCTTTAGTTGGATTTACTATAATTATTAATTATTAAAATAATAGTCTGACAATATCTCTATATGGACATATTTGTTTATACATGTCAAAATATTTATTTTTGTTATTTTATTGATAATAAAACTAGAACAAAAAGATTAGGGACAAAGAATTGTATAATTTTTCCAATTAACATTTTGTTTGCAGCTTTCTTTTCTTATTTCTTTCATCATTCTTTTTTCACTTTTTCCAACACTAACTGAGGTAGATATTTATTAAAGAATAAAAAGCACACAAAATCTCTCTTCTTTCTACTAAAAACAAGTGAAGCTAATAACTGTATAGGAGTATAATTTATAAAAATATCAAATTACTATGTTGTACATCTGAAACTAATAAGAGGTTGTAGGTTACCTATACTCCAAAAAAAAAAGTAAATCAAATCCAAAAAGGAAAAAAGTGAATGTTCCTCAGCTTAGAGATTAACCCACTTCTCATCATGATTAGGGTCTAGTGGGGAAAAAGCTCTTTGAGAGAATATTTCTTCTCCTTATCTCTCTTGGTGGGTTAAAAGAAAAATCATGGAGAAGGTGAATGTTAATAATATAGAAGAATCCAGAGGGAGGAAAAATATGCTGGTTAATTTAAAATGAAGGAAGTGGTTGCATAACCACCAGATACCCTTTGCTTGCAACAGTAAGGTCATTTAAATCATTCATGCCTTAGAGGAAAGTATATAGATCATTTTATTATACCCTCTTGAATGTTGTTTTACAACCTCAGTCACTTGAGAACTAACTCTGGGAGGCATTGCTACAAAAAAGCAAGACAGTATGCAGTCTATCTTTAGAACACAACTTTTTGAATAATTTTGAGACAGCAAAACAAATTAATTGGAGAAGGCAATGGCACCCCACTCCAGTACTCTTGCCTGGAAAATCCCATGGACAGAGGAGCCTGGTAGGCTGTGCTCCGTGGAGTCACTAGGAGTTGGACAGGACTGAGCGACTTCACTTTCACTTTTCACTTTCATGCAGTGGAGAAGGAAATGGCAACCCACTCCAGTGTTCTTGCCTGGAGAATCCCAGGGACGGCGGAGCCTGGTGGGCTGCCGTCTATGGGGTCGCACAGAGTCGGACACGACTGAAGCGACTTAGCAGCTATGTAATACTTGTCTGTGCTTCCTTTTATGAAATCACTGACATGGCGATGTTTCTCTTTAATAATTTAATATGTGACATCACTGTGATTATAGGCAGTCAGTAAGGTACACACTCTATTTGGTCATAAATTAAAATAATGGACTTCACAAATTTTCATTTTTTAGATGTTAAATTTGATACTTATTCTTAAAACTTACTTTATTCTAGCCATCCTATTCTTCCTCTTTTCATACTTTCTTAGTGTATGGACTCCATGAGTTGCATTATAGCAGCACATTTTCTTGGGCCCCATTAATACTTCATGATTTCTCTCTCTTTTTTTTAAACCAAAAATGATTAAACTTGACTTATAATATTGAAAAAGGGAATTGAGCCAAATAAGAAAAGAACAATTATCTAGCAGCCAGGAATATATTATATTAATTACCCAATACTATTAAATATAGTTCTTTACTTCCTAGAAACCAATATCAACCATTAAATTTGTTGAATTATATGAGTTTCATCCTCTAACAGGATGTGGTCTTATCTGGTATGTGTGTATGTTTGCTAACAGTGAAATCTGGAAAAACTTACTGAGCAACCCTTATTTAAGATACATTAGATAGTGCCATGGTCTAAACGTTTGGTCCTCCCCAAGATTAACATGTTAAAATTCTAACCCCCAAAATTGATGGTATTAGGAAGTAGGGACCTGGGAGGTGATTAAGTCCTGAGGTTGAAGCCCTCATGGTTGGAAGTAGTGATCTTACAAAAGAGATCATACAAAGATTCCCTGGTGGCTCAGATGGTAAACAATCCGCCTGCAAAAGCCGGAGACCTGGGTTTGATCCCTGGGTTGGGAAGATGCCCTGGAGAAAAGAATGGCTACCCACTCCAGTTTTGCCTGGGAAATCCCATGGACAGAGGAGCCTGGCAGGCTATATTCCATGGGGTCACGAGTCTAATGTGACGGAACAACTAACACTTTCACACACTTTTACAGAGATTCTAGCCCCTTCCTCTCAAAGAGAGCACAGTGAGGAGATGCAGCAGAATCCAAAGGAGGGCCTTCGCTAGGACATGATGACACTGGCACCTTAATCTAGAACATTTAACTTCCAGAGCTTGAGAAATGAATTCCCGTTTTTTTCTAATCCACCCAGTTTACAGTATTTTCTTAGAGCAGCCTGAGTAGACTAGAAAATAAAGAGCAAAATGCAAAGCTATTCATGATTTCATACTGTTCTTATTCCACAGGAAGTTTATTTTTCTGTTTTATATTATGATAAAATTTGAAAATTTTGATTTGCAAAATTTTATTCCAGTTCTATACTATTTGAGATGTTCATAAAGGGAAATGGAAACTCAGATTTGGTGTTCAAAAGTACAGCAGAAATGAGCATGGAATATTTCTATTTCTGCTCATTTTAAAAATATTTTTCCCTGCCCCACTCCCCAAGTTGTTCTTTGGAAAACTTTATGATGTTTGCAAATTCCAAGACTCACTTAAAAGGGTAAGAAAGATACATTCAGAACAAGAAAAGAAAGGGATGCAGAATAGGAAACTGTAATTCTGAGCTGGGCTAAAAGGTCATAGGAAAGTTTTTACTTTCATGTCTTATACTTGTGTTTGCTTCTTATGCCACTTGGTAGAAAGAGGGCAAGATGAGGAAACAAGGTCACCAAGGAAAGTAAGGGATACAATAAAAATATATATCAAGTCAGTTCGGTTCAGTCGCTCAGTTGTGTCCGACTCTGCGACCCCATGGACTGCAGCATGCCAGGATTCCTTGTCCATCACCAACTCCCAAAGTTTACTTAAACTCATGTCCATTGAGTTGGTGATGCCATCCAACCATCTCATCCTCTGTTGTCCCCTTCTCTTCCCATCTTCAATCTTTCCCAGCATCAGGATCATTTCAAATGAGTCGGTTCTTTGCATCACATGGCCAAAGTGTTGGAGTTTCAGCTTCAGCATTAGTTCTTCCAATGAATATTCAGGACTGATTTCCTTTAGGATGGACTGGTTGGATCTCCTTGCAGTCCAAGGGACTCTCAAGAGTCTTCTCCAACACCACAGTTCAAAAGCATCAATTCATCGGTGCTCAGTTTTCATTATAGTCCAACGCTCACATCCATACATGACTACTGGGATACGTGGAAAAAGGGAAAGATATCCTTGTTATTTCAGCTACATTCTCTTTGCTTGCTTGTTTCTGTTTATGTGTTATGGCTTCATCTCTCATCTGCGCTCCTAGTACTTCATGCTGCAGACATGAAGAAACATATTATTTTCAGTGTCCTGAATATACTGTTAGTGGGAAAGAAAGTTTCCTTTACCCTTCTAGTTTTCTGGCCAGTCTAACAGTTAAATTGATATAAAGCATAACAACAGAAGAAAATCAAGCAAAAGTTTAATGTATATATGAGAGACCCAGGAAAATTAAGTAACTTGCCAAAATAGTCAAAACACCTTAAATATACCATCTTCAGCTAAAGACAAGCAAGGATGTTGGGGGGTGAGGGTGGGTGGGTGGTTTTGGACTTCAAAGCAGAGGAAGGCAATTTACAAGGAGATGGAAAAATACACTTTTGCCCTGCTGAGTTTCCCCCACCACACTTCTTTATATCTTTGGTGATAGCTCTATTGTGGGAATAGGTCTTTCTCTAAATTCTTTAGGCAACTAAGTGTGAGTGTGTGTGTGTGTGTGTGTGTGTGTGTGTGTGTGTGTGTACACGCATGTGCTCAGTTGCTAAGTCGTGTCTGACTCTTTGTGACCCCACAGACTGTAGCCCACCAGACTCCTCTGTCCATGGGATTTCCCAGGTAAGAATACTGCAGTGGGTTGTTATTCCCTTCTCCAGGGATCTTCCTGACCCAGGGATTGAACCTGCATCTCCTGCCTTCATCTCCTGTTTTGGCAGGCTGGTTCTTTACCACTTGAGCCACCTGTGAAGGCCTAGGTAGCTAAGGGGAAACGCCAAGGGGGAAAGTCAAAGTTTACTCCATGGACCTTTATTGTTTACAGTTGGAAAAAAATCGCATATCAAAGAGACATAGTAGGGTGGCAAATCTTATGTTCTCTGGGGTCTCTGAGATGAGTTACTTTAACTCAAATGCTTCAGTGTGCATTTCCTAAGAGATAACCCCTTATGTAATAACCACAGTAACAGTTATCAACTTCAGAAAATGTAGAGTTGATTTAATACTTTTAGCCAACTTGGTATTTGTTTTCTAATTTTGTCAATTGGAAAACAAATTAATCAATATTGATTTAATATTGATTAAATCAATATTAAATCAATTTAATCAATATTGATTGAATACTTTATATCAAGTTTAAATCAATATTAAACTCTCAATATAACAACCTGGTATAGCTCTCCATTTATTTATGTTTTAATTGTTCTCAGCACTGTATGCATATCTTGACCATACTTTTGGAAATCTATTCCTATGTATCATATTTATATTATTTATTTCTAAATTGTTAAACACTAATATATACATATACTATTGATTAAATATGCTAACTTTGTGATGTTGCAAAATTATTATTTTCATAATTTGTTGGGAAATTTATTAGAATTTTCCATGTACATATTCAAGTTGAAAATAAAGACAGATTTATTTCTTTTTTTCCTATCTATATGCCTTTTATTTCTTTATCTTGTGCTTTTGCACTGGTTAGGTCTTCCAGTATAATGTTGAATCAAATTGGTAAAGGGAGAATATTCTTATCTCATTCTTGATCTTTGGTCAAAAGGAATTATTTTAACACTACTTAATATGACTTTAGGTGAGAAATGGAATATTTCTGGCCATATCAGTAACCTAAGAATGTCACTGCTGCTGCTGCTGCTAAGTTGCTTCATTCGTGTCCAACTCTGTGCGACCCCATAGACGGCAGCCTACCAGGCTCCCCTGTCCCTGGGATTCTCCAGGCAAGAACACTGGAGTGGGTTGCCATTTCCTTCTCCAATGCATGAAAGTGAAAAGTGAAAGTGAAGTCACTCAGTTGTGTCCGACTCTAGCGACCCCATGGACTGCAGCCCACGAGGCTCCTCCGTCCATGGGATTTTCCAGGCAAAAGTACTGGAGTGGGGTGCCCACCAAGGGTTGTGAGCTAGTGAGCCCTGAGGAAACTCGGGATGTGAAAACACAGGACACTGGCCCCAGATTGGTGAAGTACATATCAAAGAAATGGTATCAGTGAGTCCAAACTCTTTTACCTGCCCATACATAAAAAGCACTAAATTCCTTAGCTTGGCATATCTGGTTTCTTTAATTAACAGTAATCTTTTGATGTTCCAACTACCTGCCATTTGTTGCAAAACTCCTATGTATCTTAGTCCCTTCCCTCACTTCCTCAAAACAGTTTCTCAGAGCTATCTGAAATGCTGTCTCTGGGGCCGCAGTCCTTTTTGTCTCAAATAAAACTTAACTTGCAAATTTCGCATTGTGCATTATTTTAAGTCAACATAGGCATTAGTTTTTTTTTTTTTTTTTTCCTTAATATGTTCTTTATCAAGTTGAGAACATTCCTTCTATTCATAGTTTGCTGAGAGATTCATCATGAATATGTATTCAATTTTATTAAATGCTTTTTCTGCCTCTATTGAGATAAACATTCTTTTCTTAATTTTGTTAACATGATAAAAACCTTAATCGATTTCTAAATGTTGAATCAAACTTTCATGTCTTAAATGAACTTATCTTGGTCATGATGACTTCAGTTCAGTTCAGTTCAGTCGTTCAGTCGTGTCTGACTCTTTGCGACCCTATGAATCGCAGCACGCCAGGCCTCCCTGTCCACCACCAACTCCCAGAGTTCACTGAGACTCACGTCCATCGAGTCAGTGATGCCATCCAGCCATCTCATCCTCTGTTGTCCCCTTCTCCTCCTGCCCCCAATCCCTCCCAGCATCAGAGTCTTTTCCAATGAGTCAACTCTTCGCATGAGGTGGCCAAAGTACTGGAGTTTCAGCTTTAGCATCATTCCTTCCAAAGAAATCCCAGGGCTGATCTCCTTCAGAATGGACTGGTTGGATCTCCTTTCATGATGACTTACCCATTTTAAATAATGCTGAATTTCAACTTTCTACTATTATATTAGTTTTTTGCATCTGTATTCATGACAGCTGCTGCTGCTGCTGCGTAGCTTCAGTCGTGTCCGACTCTGTGCGACCCCATAGACTGCAGCCCACCAGGCTCCCCCGTCCCTGGGATTCTCCAGGCAAGAACACTGGAGTGGGTTGCTATTTCCTTCTCCAATGCATGAAAGTGAAAAGTGAAAGTGAAGTCGCTCAGTCGTGTCCGACTCTTAGCGACCCCATGGACTGCAGTCTACCAGGCTCCTCCGTCCATGGGATTTTCCAGGCAAGAGTACTGGAGTGGGTTGCCATTGCCTTCTCTGATTCATGACGGAATATTAACAATTCTTTTCACCAGAAAATAGATGAAAAAGGAATGATTCCTCACTTATTTATGAGGCCACCATAACCATGATACCAAAAGCAAAGATGTTGCAACAAAGAAAAAATGTGTTCATGACAGATATTGTTCTAATACATTCTTTTCTTGTTGCAATATCTTTGCTTTTGGTATCATGGTTATGGTGGCCTCATAAATAAGTGAGGAATCATCCCCTTTTCATCTATTTTCTGATGAAAAGCATGGTTAATATTCTTTTTCAAATGTTAGGGAGAACTCATTAGTGGAGCTATCTGAGCCTGACACTTTCTCTATGAAAAGGTTTTTATTTATGAATTAAATATTTTTCTTAGATATAATACAATTCAAATTTTCTATCACTGTATATATTTTGGAAAAATCTTGTTTTCAAGGAATTTGTTATTTCATCTGGGTTGACAAATATATTGGCATAAAGTTATTGATAATATTACTGAATTATTTAGTTTATATCTCTAGGCTGTCAAGTGATAGCTCTTCTACTTCTAGTACTAAGAGTTTGTGTCCTTTATCTTGATCAGTCCAACTAAAGGTTCATCAATTTTATGGACTTGCTCAATGAACAAACTTCTGTTTTTATTGATTATTCTTATTGTCTACTTTCTTCAAAACTATCAATCGTATTTCATATTTGTTTTCATTTATTTTCACTTTAATTTGATTTTTTCTAGCTTAACAACAAAGATTATATCATTGATTTTAGCTACTATTTCTGTTTATATTTAAGCATTTAAATCTCTTTTTCTGTAAGTACTGTTCAGCTGCATCCCACAAATTTTTATGTTTGCATTTTTATTCAGTTTTAAAATATTTTCTAATTTCTCTTCTGATTTTTTCTGTGATCTATAGGTTATTTATAAGACTGTTGTTTGATCTTCAAATTTATAAAGATTTTCCAAAGATTTTCCTGTTACTCATTTCTGTTTTAATTATATGTGGTAAGAGAAAATGTTCTATATTACTTCAATCATTTCAATTTTGTTTGGATTAATTTTGTGATCAAAAATGTGCAGTGTCATGGTAAATTTAAGTGAGCATTTGAAAAAGATGTACATTTTTTATTGTTTTTTGGTATTTCTAAAGATCACACTTACTTCAAGTTAATAACATTCATAGGTCTTCAAAGTCTATAAATTGTAAATTATTTAATATTAGTTAACAGTAGTCACATCTTCTATATCTTTATTCTTTTTCCTGTCTACTTTGAGATCAATTTCAAAGAGAAATATATAAAATATCTATTAAGAGTATAGAATTGTCTATTTCTCCTTCCTCTTCTAACAGCATGCATGCCATTCATTTTGAAGCTCTATTGCTGGGCGCATAAAGTAATATAATACAGGGTTGGGGCAGGGGGAGAGGCAAGATACTGGAGGTGAAATGAAACTGATGTAGCTGCAAGTAAGCAAGCAAGCACACAATAAATAGTTAAATGCCAGTTTGCAAATAAAGAGAGTAATTTTAGAAAAAAAATTGCAACAACCTATCAGCATCAGAGTATAAGTAGCTATGGGCTATGCCATTCCTCTGTATCTAAAGTTTCAGAGGACATTATGGATAATTCCAAAACAGAAAAGCTACTATATCTATCTGCCTACCTACCTATGTATCTATCTATCTATGAAAGGTTGACCTTTGAACAACTGTGGCTTAATTGTGGGTTCCTCCACATTTGCAGATTCAAGCAACCACAGATCTTGTAGAACTGTAGCATTTACTATTTAAAAATATCTGTGTTTAAGTAGACCCATGCAGTTCAAATTTGTTTAAGGGTCAACTGTATTTTTTAATAGTTATTATCTTGGGATGGATATTTTAATTTCATATTCTCATGTACCATCTCTTAAGATTTAATATTTGAGTTAAGCTGCTGGCTTTCTAGCTCACCTAGCCTACCACAATCAGGCAGTCTTGTACTCCTTGTGCAATGACAAAAGCCAAGAGGAGCAATCAGTGATCAGGGTATCACAAACAGGAGGATGAGCTCTACTGGCTCTAGAGCAGGAATTAAAATGGTAAGATGGAGGGTGGAAGGAAACATGGATTCTGGAAAACTACTGGAAAATGTATTTACTCTGGTCTCAATATCTACCAGTACAAAGACTAATATGTTCTTGGATTCATAGGGTTAATTCTCCCCAAATTTCTCATGACTCTAGCCTTTTTTCATAAGTGTGTTGGATATTCTTTTTGCAACCTCAGTCACTCACATTTTGAGCTTACATAAGTTGACACTTAAGCTCTGAATTACGGCACCCTTGGGCTCTGACTTCCTTCCTTGCCAGACCTTGGTTCTACAGTAGCTGCCCTCCTCTATCTATGTTACCAAACCTTGCCAGAGAGCTTTCTAAACTATGTCTTGTCAGATTCCAATGATGGCTTACCTTCTCCTCTGCTCCCTCTCACCATCTTTCTATATTAGGCTCGGATTTGGTAGTAGTTTTTTGCAGGGTGTGTTTCCAGTCTTTGTTGATTTCCTTAAAACCTTCTCACACTGTATATATGATCTTTATCAACTCTCCTGAACCATTCCACGTCCAAGGTCAGGAGCGGCGGCTGCACTTCACTGGATGTGCCGTGTGGAGATACCCCATGTCCAAGATCAGAAAAACCCCAGTAAGGTGGTAGGCACTGGAGCGGCTGTGAGGAGATACCCCACATCCAAGAGCAAAGGAGGAGCCCCAGCAAGATGGTAGCAGGGGCAAATTCGCGTTTAGAATCAAACCCCATTCCCAGCAGAGATGCTCAGAGGGCTCAAACCTTGTGTGCACCAGGATGCAGGGACCCCAGAGACTGAAACAGAACTGTGTTTGAGTGCCTTCTGTGGCGGTTCGGGTCGGCAGTGGTCTGCCGCAGGGACACGGGCTCTGTGTGTGGGTGTGGCATAAGTCCTCTTGCAGGAGGTCGCCATTAACCCCACCATAGAGCTGCCAGAACTTACACAGGACTGGGAAATAGATTCTTGGGGGGCACAACAGACCCTTGGGCACCAGGACGCAGGAAAAAAGAATAGTGACCCCACGAGACTCGCCTGTGGGTGTCCAGGAGTCTCCAGTGAAAGTGTGGGTCAGTGATGGCCTGCTGCAGAGTTGGGGCATGGACTGTAGCAGTACAGGCATGGGATCTTTTGAGGGAGGTCACCATTATCTTCATTACATCCACCATACAGGAGACAGGGATCAAGACCATCCCCATGGAAAAGAAATGCAAAAAAGCAAAATGGCTGTCTGGGGAGGCCTTACGAATAGCTGTGAAAAGAAGAGAAGCAAAAAGCAAAGGAGAAAAGGAAAGATATAGCATCTGAATGCAGAGTTCCAAAGAATAGCAAGAAGAGATAAGAAAGCCTTCTTCAGCGATCAATGCAAAGAAATAGAGGAAAAAACATAATGGGAAAGACTAGAGATCTCTTCAAGAAAATTAGAGATACCAAGGGAATATTTCATGCAAAGATGGGCTCGATAAAGGACAGAAAAGATATGGACCTAACAGAAGCAGAAGATATCAAGAAGAGGTGGCAAGAATACACAGAAGAACTGTACAAAAACGAACTTCATGTCCCAGATAATTATGATGGTGTGATCATTCACCTAGAGCCAGACATCCTAGAATGTGAAGTGGGCCTTAGGAAGCATCACTACAAACAAAGCTAGTGGAAGTGATGAAATTTCAGTTGAATTTCAAGTCCTGAAAGATGATGCTGTGAAAGTACTGCACTCAATATGCCAGCAAATTTGGAAAACTCAGCAGTGGCCACAGGACTGGAAAAGGTCAGTTTTCATTCCGATCCCAAAGAAAGGCGATGCCAAAGAATGCTCAAACTACCACACAATTGCACTCATCTCACACGCTAGTAAAGTAATGCTCAAAATTCTCCAAGCCAGGCTTCAGCAATACGTGAAGCGTGAACTTCCTGATGTTCAAGCTGGTTTTAGAAAAGGCAGAGGAACCAGAGATCGAATTGCCAACATCCGCTGGATCATGGAAAAAGCAAGAGAGTTCCAGAAAAACATCTATTTCTGCTTTATTGACTATGCCAAAGCTTTTGACTGTGTGGATCACAATACACTGTGGAAAATTCTGAAGGAGATGGGAATACCAGACCACCTGATCTGCCTCTTGAAAAATTTGTATGCAGGTCAGGAAGCAACAGTTAGAACTGGACATGGAACAACAGACTGGTTCCAAATAGGAAAAGGAGTACGTCAAGGCTGTATATTGTCACCCTGCTTATTTAACTTCTATGCAGAGTACATCATGAGAAACACTGGACTGGAAGAAACACAAGCTAGAATCAAGATTGCCAGGAAAAATATGAATAACCTCAGATATGCACATGCCACCACCCTTATGACAGAAAGTGAAGAGGAACTCAAAAGCCTCTTGATGAAAGTGAAAGAGGAGAGTGAAAAATTTGGCTTAAAACTCAACATTCAGAAAACAAAAATCATGGCATCTGGTCCCATCACTTCATGGGAAATAGATGGGGAAACAGTGGAAATAGTGTCAGACTTTATTTTTGGGGGCTCCAAAATCACTGCAGATGGTGACTACAGCCATGAAATTAAAAGACGCTTACTCTTTGGAAGGAAAGCTATGTCCAACCTAGATAGCATATTCAAAAGCAGAGACATTACTTTGCCAACAAAGGTCCATCTAGTCAAGGCTATGGTTTTTCCAGTGGTCATGTATGGATGTGAGAGTTGGACTGTGAAGAAGGCTGAGCACCAAAGAATTGATGCTTTTGAGCTGTGGTGTTGGAGAAGACTCTTGAGAGTCCCTTGGACTGCAAGGAGATCCAACCAGTCCATTATGAAGGAGATCAGCCCTGGGATTTCTTTGGAAGCAATGATGCTAAAGCTGAAACTCCAGTACTTTGGCCACCTCATGCGAAGAGTTGACTCATTGGAAAAGACGCTGATGCTGGGAGGAATTGGGGGCAGGAGGAGAAGGGGACGACAGAGGATGAGATGGCTGGATGGCATCACTGACTCGATGGACGTGAGTCTGAGTGAACTCCAGGAGTTGGTGATGGACAGGGAGGCCTGGCATGCTGTGATTCATGGGATCACAAAGAGTCGGACACAACTGAGGGACTGAACTGAACTGAACTGATAGCAGGGAGGGAACACAGCTCTACCTATCAACAGAAAATTGGATTAAAGATTTACTGAGCATGGCCCTGCCCATCAGAACAAGACCCAGTATCCCTTCAGTCAGTCTATCCCATCAGGAACTTTCACAAGCCTCTTATCCATCTCCATCAAAGGGCAGACAGACTGAAAACCACTATCACAGAAAAGTAACCAATGTGATATCATGTACCACAGCCTTATCTAATTCAATGAAACTATAAGCCATGCTGTGTAGGGCCACCCAAGATGGATGGGTCATGGTGGAGAGTTCTGACTGAATGTGGTCCACTGGACAAGGGAATGACAAATCAATTCAGTATTCCTGCCTTTAGAACCCCATGAACAGTATGAAAAGGCAAAAAGATAGGACACTGAAAGATGAACTCCCCAGGTCACTAGGTGTCCAGTATGCTACTGGAGATCAGTGGAGAAATAACTCCAGAGGAATGAAGGTATGGAGCCAAAGCAAAATCAACAGCCAGTTGTAGATGGGACTGGTGATAGAAGCAAGGTCCAATGCTGTAAAGAGCAATATTGCATAGGAACCTGGAATGCTAGGTCCATGAATCAAAGCAAATTGGAAGTGATCAAACAGAAGATGACAAGAGTGAACGTTGACATTTTAGGAATCAGTGAACTAAAATGGACTGGAATGGGGGAATTTAACTCAGATGACCATTATATCTACTACTGTGGGCAAGAATCCTTTAGAAGAAATGCAGTGGACATCATTTACTGTCTGAGCCACCAGGGAAGACTATAGTCAACAAAAGAATCCTAAATACAGTATTTTGATGCAGTCTCAAAAACGACAGAATGATCTCTGTTAATCTCCAAAGCAAACCATTCAATATCATGGTAATCCAAGTCTGTGCCCTGACCAGTAACACTGAAGAAGCTGAAGTTTAATGGTTCTATGAAGACATACAAGACATTCTAGAATTAACAGCCAAAAAAATGTCCTTTTCATTAGAGGGGACTGGAATGCAAAAGTAGGAAGTCAAGAAACACCTGGAGTAATAGGCAAATTTGGCCTTGGAATATGGAATGAAGCAGGGCAAAGACTAACAGCGTTCTGCCAAGAAAATGCACTGGTCATAGCAAACACCCTTTTCCAACAACACAAGAGAAGATTCTACACATGGACATCACCAATGGTCAACACCGACATGAGGTCGATTATATTCTTTGCAGCCAAAAATGGAGAAGCTCTATACAATGAGCAAAAAGAAGACCAGAGCTGACTGTGGCTCAGATCATGAACTCCTTAATGCCAAAGTAAGACTTAAATCGAAGAAAGTGGGGAAAACCACTAGACCATTCAGGTATGACCTAAATCAAATCCCTTATGATTATTCAGTGGAAGTGAGAACTAGATTTAAGGGACTAGATCTGATAGAGGGCCTGATGAACTATGGACAGAGGTTTGTGACACTGTACAGGAGACAGGAATCAAGACCATGCCCAAGGAAAAGAAATGCAAAAAAGCAAAATGGCTCTCTTAAGAGGCCTTACAAATAGCTGTGAAAAGAAGAGAGCCAGAAGGCTAAGGAGAAAAGGAAAGATACACCCATTTGAATGCAGAGTTCCAAAGAATAGCAAGAAGAGATAAGAAAGCCTTCCTCAGTAATCAGTGCAAAGAAATAGAGGAAAACAATAGAATGGGAAAGACTAGAGATCTCTTCAAGAAAATTAGCTATACCAAGGGAACATTTCATGCAAAGATGGGCTCAATAAAGGACTGCAATGATATGGACTTAACAGATCAGATCAGATCAGATCAGTCGCTCAGTCGTGTCCGACCCTTTGCGACCCCATGAATCGCAGGACGCCAGGCCTCCCTGTCCATCACCAACTCCCGGAGTTCACTCAGACTCCTGTCCATTGAGTCAGTGATGCCATCCAGCCATCTCATCCTCTGTTGTCCCCTTCTCCTCCTGCCCCCAATCCCTCCCAGCATCAGGGTCTTTTCCAATGAATCAACTCTTCCCATGAGGTGACCAAAGTACTGGAATTTCAGCTTTAGCATCATTCCTTCCAAAGAAATCCCAGGGCTGATCTCCTTCAAATGGACTAGTTGGATCTCCTTGCAGTCCAAGGGACTCTCAAGAGTCTTCTCCAACACCAAAGCTCAACATTCAGAAAACAAAGATCATGGCATCCAGTCACATCACTTCATGGGAAATGGATGAGGAAACAGTGGAAACAGTGTCAGACTTTGTTTTTCTGGGCTCCAAAATCACTACAGATGGTGACTGCAGCCATGAAATTAAAAGACGCTTACTCCTTAGAAGGAAAGTTATGACCAACCTAGATAGCATATTCAAAAGTAGAGACATTACTTTGCCAACAAAGGTTCATCTAGTCAAGGCTATGGTTTTTCCTGTGGTCATGTATGGATGAGAGAATTGGACTGTGAAGAAGGCTGAGTGCCGAAGAATTGATGCTTTTGAACTGTGGTGTTGGAGAAGACTCTTGAGAGTCCCTTGGACTGCAAGAAGATCCAACCAGTCCATTCTGATGGACCTAACAGAAGCAGATATTAAGAAGAGGTCACAAGAATACACAGAAGAACTGTAAAAAAAGACCTTCACAACCCAGATAATCACAATGGTGTGATCACTCATCTAGAGCCAGACATCCTGGAATGGGAAGTCAAGTGGGCCTTAGGAAGAATCACTATGAACAAAGCTAGTGGTGGTGATGGAATTCCAGTTGAGCTATTTCAATCCTAAAAGATGATGCTGTGAAAATGCTGCACTCAAAATGCCAGAAAATTTGGAAAACTCAGCAGTGGCTACAGGACTGGAAAAGATGAGTTTTCATTCCAATTCCTAAGAAAGACAATAACAAAGAATGCTCAAACTACTGCACAATTGCACTCATCTCACACGCTAGTAAAGTAATGCTCAAAATTCTCCAAGCCAGTCTTCAATAACACGTGAACAGTGAACTTCCAGATGTTCAAGCTGGTTTTAGAAAAGGCAGAGGAACCAGAGATCAAATTGCCAACATCTGCCGGATCATCAAAAAAGCACGAGAGTTCTAGAAAAACATCTATTTCTGCTTTATTGACTATGCCAAAGCCTTTGACTGTGTGGATCACAATACACTGTGGAAAATTCTGAAAGAGATGGGAATGCTGACAACTTCAGGAAGCAACAGTTAGAACTGGACATGGAACAACAGGCTGGTTCCAAATAGGAAAAGGAGTACATCAAGGCTGTATATTGTCACCATGCTTATTTAACATATATGCAGCGTACATCATGAGAAACGCTGGGATGGATGAAGCCCAAGGTGGATTCAAGTTTCCTGGGAGAACTATCAATAACCTCAGATATGCAGATGAAACCACCCTTATGGCAGAAAGTGAAGAAGAGCTAAAGAGCCTCTTGATGAAAGTAAAAGAGGAGAGTGAAAAAATTGGCTTAAAGCTCAACATTCAGAAAACAAAGATCATGCATTTGGTCCCATCACTTCATGGGAAATAGATGGAGAAACAATGGAAACTGTGGCAGACTTTATTTTTTGTGGCTCCAATATACTGCAGATGGTGACTGCAGCCATGAAATTAAAAGACGGTTACTCCTTGGAAGAAAAGTTATGACCAACATAGACAGCATATTAAAAGGCAGAGACATTACTTTACCAACAAAGGTTCATCTAGTCAAGGCTATGGTTTTTCCAGTAGTCATGCGTGGATGTGAGAGTTGAACTATAAAGAAAGCTGAGCACTGAAGAATTGATGTTTTTGAACTGTGGTGTTGGAGAAGACTCTTGAGAGTCCCTTGGACTGCAAGGAGATCCAACCAGTTCATCTAAAGGAGATTAGTCCTGGGTGTTCATTGGAAGGACTGATGCTGAAGCTTAAACTCCAATACTTTGGCCACCTGGTATGAAGAGCTGACTTATTTTAAAAGTCCCTGATGCTGGGAAAGATTGAAGGCAGGAGGAGAAGGGGATGACAGAGGATGAGATGGTTGGATGGCATCACAGACTCAATGGACATGAGTTTAAGTAAAGTCCGTGAGATAGTGATGGACAGCGTGGCCTGGTGTGCTGCAGTCCATGGGGCTGCAAAGAGTCATACACAACTAGCTACTAAACAGAATTGAACCATCCCTTTTGAGCATACCATCATTTTTTCTTTTGCACCTGTACAGATACAGACATATTCTCATTTCTAATCTTGTCTATAAATTCACAAAATGTACCATTTCTTTCTGTCTTATGGCCCTAAGAACATTTTGACTATATATCTTCTTCCTTTCCTCCTCCCTGGATATTCAACTATCTTGCTGACCAAGACTGTTCTTGCCAACTAAGAAAATCTCATCGACTTTATGGATTTAAATTGTTTTATTTCCACTAGGAAGATAGGATATACATTTCACACATTATCACATGAAAACCACTTTACAAAATATATTTCCTACATGTACATATTTCCTACATGTATATATTTCCTACATAAGTTTAAAATTTTATTTTAAAATATTACATTTTTCTTTTGATCTAAATCATAATGCAAATTCAACTTTTGTTTGGGTTTTTTTTTTTTTGGTACTCTATATCTACAAATTAATTTTTTCTCTCTGCATACCCATATAAGTATGTTGGTAAATTTAATGGTTTCATAGCTTCAGTATTAAGTATTTCAAAGTATGATCAAATAGCACAAGTGTAGTTGTTGTATTACATCATACAACAGAGCCCTTGGTACAGACCTTGAGATGATTCCCTGGAGTATAAAATAATGATAACTTCTGATTGCATGATGTGATAGACATCAACAATGATTTATTTTATAGAGAAAAACAATATTACATTGGTTGTTACAAGTTCAGAGGTAAAAGGATGGCATTTTAAGTATGGCAATATATTTCCAGTTTATAGACATGAACTCTACTGACAGTCAATACCTAAACTGTCATCCACTCATCACTGAACTGCAATGTGTGGGAGACTGAGAGTCAAGGATGAAACTCAAGTTAAAACAGAGTGAGCCATGCTCAGTGGCCACGGAGCTACTCTCTCTTCAGCACCCTTAAGTGTTTGTGAGGTGAGAACAACTTTAAAAGTTCTCTCTTGTTCTGGAGTTCAATTTCAAGTTGTTTGTGACTGAAGTGATATTATGCATGCTTTTCATCAGAGTTATTATCAAGCAATATAAAAAGTTTCTTTGCAGAGGTTTAATTTGTTGACTTGAATAAATTCTTTAAAATACTTCAAAAACTCTTAATTTGTAAGATAATGATACTTTGTATTTAACATGCCATTAATGATAAAAATTATTTTGCTCTCAAAAATTTACTAATACACTTATCACATGTGGCTTTGCACTCCATCATCCTTATATAGAAACTTTTAAACATTTTTGTAAAGTCTATATTAATTTATCGGGTTTTGCTCACTGTCACAACCTTCACTCTAGTTCAGTGACCATTACATAGAAGTCATTCATTAAATAGTTGCTGAGGAACATTCTTTAACAAAAATTGTAGCAATGGTTTCTTAGGTAATTCTCCAAGGCAATAGAAATAAAAGCTGAAGTAAACAAATGGGATCTATTAAAACTTATAAGCTTTTGCACAGCAACTACTACTACTACAAAGTCACTTCAGTCGTGTCCGACTCTGTGCAACCCCATAGATGGCAGCCCACCAGGCTCCCCCATCCCTGGGATTCTCCAGGCAAGAACACTGGAGTGGGTTGCCATTTCCTTTTCCAATGCATGAAAGTGAAAAGTGAAAGTGAAGTCGCTCAGTCGTGTCTGACTCTTTAGCGACCCCATGGACTGCAGCCTACCAGGCTCTTCCATCCATGGGATTTTCCAGGCAAGAGTACTGGAGTGGGGTGTCATTGCCTTCTCCATTGCACGGCAAAGGAAACCATAAACAACGTGAAAAGACAATCCAAGAATGGGATTAAATATTTGCAGATAATGCAACCGAAAAAGTATTAATTTCCAAAAAAAAAATAGCTCACATAACTCAATATCAAAAACAGGCAAATAGTCCAATCACAAAATGGTTTTAAGACTTAAATACACATTCCAAAGAAGACATACAGAGGGCCAATAGGCATATGAAAATGTATTCAAAATCATTATTAGGGAAATGCAAATCAAAACTACAATGAGGTATTATCACACACTAGCCAGAATGGCCATCATCAAAAAAGTCCACAAATAACAAAGGTTGGGGAGGGTGTGGAGAAAAGGGAATGATCCTATGATGTTGGTGGGAATGTAAACTGGCACAGCCATTATGGAAAATAGTATGGAGTTTCTTTAAAAAACTAAAAATAGAGTTGCCATATGATCCAGCAACCCCATTCCTGGGCAAATATCCAGAGAAAACTCTTATTCAAAAAGATACATGCAACCAATATTCATAGCCGCACTGCTTACAGTGAAGTAATCTTAATGTTCACAGACCAACAAATAGATAAAGAAGATGTGGTATATAGATATATACAGTGGAATATTACTCAGCCATTAAAAAGAATGAAGTATTACCATTTGCAGCTACATGGATGGACACAGAGATTATAATACAAAGTGAAGTATATTAGACCAAAAGATAAATGCCATATGACATCATTTGTATGTGGAATCTAAAAAAATGATACAAATAATCTTATTTGCAGAAACAGACTCACAGACATAGAAAGCAAACTTACCATTACCAAAGGGGAAAGCGACAGGGGGAGATAAATTAAGAGTTTGGGATTAACAGATACAAACTACTGTATATAAAATAGATAAACAACAAGGTTCTGCTTATAGCACAGAAAACTATATTCACTATCTTACAATAAACTATAATGAAAAAGAATCTGAAAAAATATACATACATATATCATATATACATATAATCATTTTGCTGTACGTTAGAAACTAACAAAACATTGTAAATCAACTATATTTTAATTAAAAAATGAATTAACAGTGAATGAAGCAATAAATTTTGAAAAATTGTAAAGATTCTTCTAACATCTCCTCCCTTTTCTCCCTCACTTCTCCCTTCCTTTCTTTAATACTATTAATGGGTTAGTTAGAAGTGGGGGGAGTTGGAGCAGAAAAGGGGAAAAAAAAGAAAACTAATCATTTTCAATAATTGTTATATATAAAATATTATTTTTATATTTTAATATGGGGGCTATTAACTCTGACAATAGTATGAGAACTCTATCTCCAAAATGTAATAAATGTAAAAAAGTACATCCACACATTTGACAACAGAAGTATCAGTGAAACCCTGAAGCACAGGAGGCAGAATTGGCTTGTCAAACCAGAATAACAAATAAGGAGGAAGAACAATTCCTGTACAAAGGGAATAAAACATGAAGAAAATACACACACACACACACACACACATTCATACACATTAATTCAAGGTTATTTGATGAATCAGAATATGTTTCTCTGATGAGATATTTAGATAAAGATGGATTTATTTGAACTAATATAAAAAATCTCATTAATTCAGAAATAAACAGAGACTGTAAAAAAAAAAAAATTTTTTTTCATTCAGGGAGAAAAGGAAGCATGGTGTAAGGCAAAGATCTTTGGATTCTAGACTCAGAATCTGAGTTCAGCCTCAACTTTCTCATTTACAAACCACATGACATGGCTCAGCCTACCTTCCAAGGCTTAATATATAACAATACTACACAATTTTTTCCATATTGAAGGTTCGCTGTGGGAAAGTTTTCTTCCAGGAAATTCAGTTCTGTTTTGAATGTGTTTGTGTGTGAGAGAGAGAGAGAGAGAGAAATATCTAATAAGTGGGTATGGATTTCCCTTGGTGTTATTGCTGGTTACAATGGGAAGTAAAGAGGAAAAAACAGAGATAAAGAAAATGTTCAGCATCCACAGGATGCCTTGCTGGTAAATGCAAGTTTTAAGTGTACAGATGGAGCGCCTACTGACAAATGTGATCTTTCCAATATTTATTTTGAAACTCAACATTGCAGTACTTAAAAATCCTGAAAAATTTATTCCTTGAAAACATAAGCATTTAAAACAAATATGTCTCTTGCTTCACTGATGGCTCAATAGCCTCAATGTTATAATTGCTTTTAAGTGCCAAGGAAGTTGGAGAAATAAAAGATAAAATCACAGTGACTGCTTCCCTTGTGAAAAGACATTCTTTTTAGTAATTTGGTAAACAAAGATGCTTATATAATCCTGTTCATCTGCAAAAAATACTTTATGACAAAGATGTCTCTGTGACAAGAATTAATTAAGATCAACCATCTGGTTTGAGGAGTTTTTCTCTAAAATAAAAAGAAAAAAGTATTCTTTAATTGTTTTTTAAAAAGCAACATTCATTAAAGATAGAAAAGTAAATAATATTATTTTAATTTAGGCAGAAATGTGTGCGTATGTTTAGGAAAGATCTGGGATAAAACTAAATGACTATATCTAACTATCTGTCACATGTGGCTTATATTGTCATTGTTACAACTTTTAGTCTTTCAAATGGAATATTTGTGGCTTTGAAAAATTTGGCATTTAGGATTTATCTTTTATCCTTCTCCTCTCCAAACCCTACACAAAAGTAAGCTTACAGAGTCCTCTGTCATTTCTATCATTTTGATATCTTTCCTGAATTCTACTGATAGTTTCAAAGAATCATTGAACAACCTGCATTGTCATGAAGTTCTTCTATGTCCTTAATTTTAAGTCTTCATTACACCGCTACCTTGTTCTAATCCTATTAGTAAAGAAAAATATTTCTTTTAGAATGATGGTTGATGCTGGCCTGGTGTTGCATATATGCTAATATTGAATATATTAATACTTTTGGACAATGTTTATTGTTACAAACAGGTAATAGTAAAGTAATAGGTTCCAAAACCCAAATTCTTTCTAATCCATCAAATAGACCTGGGCATTTTTCAGGTCTCTATGTGTCATTTACTAGTAACATGGCCTTGGATTATTTTATAGGACAGTTAAAAATGAATTCCTGTATCATCTCTTATGGTAATCTTGGTGTTTATAAAATATTTAGCACAGGTAATAGCAAATAGGAAAAGGAGTATGTCAAGGCTGTATATTGTCACCCTGCTTATTTAACTTATATGAAGAGTACATCATGAGAAATGCTGGGCTGATGGAGGCACAAGCTGGAATCAAGATTGCCAGGAGAAATATCAATAACCTCAGATATGCAGATGATACCATCCTTATGGCAGAAAGTGAAGTAGAACTAAAGAGCCTCTTGATGAAAGTGAAAGAGGAGAGTGAAAAAAGTTGGCTTAAAGCTCCACATTCAGAAAACAAAGATCATGGCATCCAGTCCCATCACTTCATGGTAAATAGATGGGGAAATAGTGGGAACAGTGGCTTTATTTTTTTGGGCTCCAAAATCACTGCAGATGGTGGCTGCAGCAATGAAATTAAAAGACGCTGACTCCTTGGAAGGAAAGTTATGACCAACCTAGACAGTATTTTAAAAAGCAGAGACATTACTTTGTCAACAAAGGTCCATCTAATCAACGCTATGGTTTTTCCAGTGGTCATGTATGGATGTGAGAGTTGGACTATAAAGAGAGCTGAGCACTGAAGAATTGATGCCTTTGAACTGTGGTGTTGGAGAAGATTCTTGAGAGTCCCTTGGACTGGAAGGAGATCCAACCAGTCCATCCTAAAGGAGATCAATCCTGAGTGTTCATTGAAAGGACTGATGTTGAAGCTGAAACTCCAATACTTTGGCCACCTGATGTAAAGAGCTGACTCATTTGAAAATACCCTGATGCTGGGAAAGTTTGAGGGCAGGAGGAGAAGGGGACGACAGAGGATGAGATAGTTGGATGGCCTCACCGACTCAATGGACATGGATTTGGGTAGACTCCAGGAGTTGGTGATGGACAGGGAGGCCTGGTGTGCTGTGGTTCATGGGGTTGCAAAGAGTCGGACACAACTGAGCAACTGAACTGGAAAGCAAGAAACTACTCAATCAGTGGTATTCCTACAATAGAAACAGGTTTTTACAGGTGTCTTTCTAAGAAAATTCACAGTCATGTTTCATGTCTAAGTTGATTTATTGTTCATAAAACATGACTATAAGGAAGGGCACATACACATTTATGCAAACATACACATCTTCTCCAATTGCAATGCAAGATACTCATAGCTTCATTCATACTACTTAAAAAATATATGTAAGATTTTAATGCTTATGATACTATGAAGAAAAAGGAAATTCAATATCTATTTCTACAAAGTCTAACCAAGATTTAAAGGTAAACGAGTTGGCTATTCTGGAGATGTTATTATTATCATTATTTGGTTTTTAAAGAGGATTACTTTTCCTCAGTTTATTGAGAAACAGGGATATGTGGTTTTATTCATAAATTTGTAATCCAGATAATGATTATCCAGAAACTTTTGCCATTCTCAGTGTCATTAATAGAATATATGACTTATTGAACAGATGTGTTCTGTGACTTTAGAGTTGTTCTCTAATCTTCTATAGAATTTTCTTTTTAAGAAGACTGAGCTGGTGAATGGAATCAGATCATGAGATTTCTGGCATTGTGCCCAATATACAGATATTCAAGGTACAATTGACAAGTTCATCGGAAGTGGTTGATGTGTGAGGGAAACTGAAAGCAATTGGAATGAATGATCATTGTATCAGGTATGGACCAATCAGGAAACAGATTATATCACTTATTTTCATAAAGAAGATCAATTTGACTATAAACTATTTTTAGCCGTCTGTTCACAAACTGAAAAGGAAGAAAAGAAACCTAAGGTATCACTTTAGGAAGCAGCTACCATCCCTAGGGATGAGGGATCCAACAGAAGAAGCTGGAACTATTAAAACTTAGAAGTTTTATTATTTATTTACTTATTAAAACTTCCTCAGACTGTCATCCTGAGGAACTGAGACTCACACTTCTGCTAGGGCACACTGGCCGGGGGGTACTATGTCTCTACTCAGGAAGGTGCCTGTGGTTTGGATCCAGGTTGGTATCAACTGGTTGGGTCTCCTGCCTCTGAAGAAGGGATAAAGAGGCTGATTCTGCAAGTGTTAAATCTAAAGACTGGAAATTTGCTGGGTTGCCATTGACAGGCACAGACATCAAAAAAGGAAGAAAGAATCCTACTTCCTCCTCTTCCTTCAGCTTTCTAGACTCCCTCTGGCAAAGCTGAGTGGCAGAGCCTAATAGGCAGCCACCTGGCAAAGGGAGAGCATTACTTGGACCTGAGAGATTGTAGCTTAATGACAGAATCATCATCACCAATGAATTTTACTTTGAGGATAATTACAGTGTTCTTCTATTAAATATTCAGAGATGAAGGTAGTAAATTAAAAATAGGAAAAGAAGAAACGATGTGAAATAAAATAGAAAAACTTAACAGATAAGAGTAGCACTAAGGGTTGGTTAGAGAATGGAGCGCATAAGTAAATGGATAATTTCTATAACTGAGCCCACATAGTCTTTCTAATGTCTTTCCAGAGTAGCATCCTGCTTATCTTAAGTAGATCTCTTTGCTCTTCACTAGATTTGATGTAGTTTGGGGATCAGGGGTGGGACTGAGTGCTGCTATTTCTGTGCATATTATAAATTATTCTGAATAGAAATAGCTCAACCAGTCAGAATCATTTACTACCATAGGCCCAGTTGGTCAAGAGATGAGTGTTTTTTTGTTGCCATCATTATTATTTACATTTGGAATCAGAAAAAATATTGAGCTTTGGTTTTTCCCTGTTGGTAAGAAAAAATGTGCACAGGATGCTGCCAACAGCCATACATCCATGAATACAGAGGAAAGAGAACTCTTCCTACAGGATCCCTGACACCATCCTGTCTCCTTCTGGTTTCTAAGATTTGATGACTTACAAAAGAAATCCCACTTTCTGCAGAGTCTAATCTGACCTTGGGTTTTGTCTTGCAAGCCAGAGTCCTTACTAGCTACAGGATATCTTCCCGGACTTAAAACCTGAGAACTTCTATAATATTGCAAAATCTATTAAACACACCGTACCCTTTCAGTATCTTTTCACTAACTCACACCCTGACATCCTCTTTTGTAGGGTGAGTAAATAATTTTAAGAATAACCTTGATTTTGCTCCAATATATGGGAAAAAAAGGTCCCTTTACAAATTCTATTATTATTAGTTTTCTTCTGAGTTATTTAAAGTAAAATTCACAGTATATTGAAATCATGCTTGACAATTACATTCAGTATTACTATTAATATTAGTGCATTTCTCTTTATTTTGTTTTTAATCTGGAATCTTCTGCTCTTTTCCCCCCACACTTGCACTCTGAAACTCAGAACTGACTTTTCAAGCACATATAAAGTTTATATATGCAGATATTATTTCTTGCATTCAATCTTCCTGGAATTCTTTTTCTCAAGGCTAGAATTTATCAGTCTTTTCACTTCTTATGATATTTAATCATAGAAAGTGGGAGCTCTCTCAAAGTTTAGACATTTATACAAATGACTTATCCTTCCTATAGCACTGCAAGCTTCCAGAGGGTAGACGTGACTTGAGATCACTGTTAAACTTCATAATTAAAATAATGGTGGTCAGGTAGTATATACATTCAGAATAGCTTTGTGCCTTATGAATTATCTACTTTTAATATACCTTGAATATTTTCTAAGCTTATATGAACTAGTTTTCACTGGTTTGTTTGGATTTTGTCATTATTATTCTTGTCCATGAATCTATCAAAGTATCAGATAAAGATTATCTTTGTAATTTGAAAGACTATACGTTTGTTTTAAGGTTTAATCTACTATTCTATTCCACTCTCTCTTTCTCTCCTGTCACCACCCTTCCCTATCTCGGCTGTCCCCAAACTCCCCCAGGTGTCTCTAAACTGTTTATTATTCCAGTAGTCAGGTTCTTTGAAAGGTACTTGAAAGCCTTTAAATAATTGGCAAGAGTTGTTTTTGCTTCTAGACATATTAAATAGCTTCATTGTCAAAGTTGCTATTTTATTATTAACTGATTGATTAGCAGCATTCTGAAAGTCATGATGTTTTAATTACTGAGATTCCTCACAATGTTTTACATTGTCAATTTTTCCCCAACAGTTCAGTAGACCCTTGGCATTCACTGATTGAACAGAGTGGTTTTGTGTATTTACATCCATCCCCGAAGACACATGATGTGTAGGGATTTGCCATTTTCCTGGTGCTCACATCTGAAGTGTATGCATTATGAGGCTGTAAGAAAACAATTCCCTTAGCTGCTGAGTGAGTCTTGCTGGGCACTTAACGACACACCTCTATCCAGCTTTGCTGTAGTGACATCTAAAGCACAAGTTCCATCTTGCTAAACATACTTATTTATTATTCAGGAAATGCTCATCTTACAGCAAGGATTTTCATGTTTCATTCCTCTCTGAAAGAGCAATTACTAAAATTTAGAAGACAAGCTTCTTGTATATGGAGAGAAAACAAGCTTTCAAGCCAAGAAGAAACAGTCTCATATTTTACTTCTTAAACCCTGTTCTTATAGTGAAAAAAGTACTTATCTCCCCCTCTTAATTTGTGTCCCAACCTATAAAGAACCTAAGAATTTGGCAGAGAATATGTAATTAGATAATAAGTGAATAGTAGCACTCTGCCTTTTAGTAGATCTTTAATAACTAAAAAGAATTATTAAATTTTAGTACTTTGGCCAAGAACTGCATTTTTCATTTTCTTGTATTTTCTTTAGATCCTCTGGTCTGCGAGTCTCAATATTTAGCATGGTTATTAGTTGACCTTTTCCAATAGAATAGTGTTAAACATTATGAAAGATGTTAACCTGGAGGTTTTTGCTTTCCTGAAATGAATGCATCATTTCCTGAGAGTCTTTAACTGAATTTCAATTGGTTAGTAACCTTTTTCAATTCTAACACTTATTTTAAGATTTGGGTATACTAAAACTCAATTCAAAACTAAAAATGAACCTATCATTTTTTAGTTTAATATCTCATTCTTCAAACACATTTATTTTTATAAAAGTATTTTAATGTTGAAAATCTTTTTTAAAAGGACTCTTTATTCTTAATCTGTTTTTCACTTTGTAAGAACCAAAGGTATCTGCTCTTTAAAAGCAAAGCAGGCCCTCTAGTTGTCTAAAGAGATTTTGCTGCATTGAATTTATTTTTCATTGTACACTTTTATTTTAAATTCAATTCTGCTCTATGACACAAACTTTTTAAACAGCTTTATTCAGACATAAGTGATAAACAAAACTACACATATTTAATTTGTACCATCTGATGAGTTTGGACATAGGAAACATCTCTGATACTATCACCACAATCAGCATAATAGATAAATATAATACGTCCACAAGTTTCCTGTGTCCTTTTGTATTTTAAGGTTAATCTAGGTATAATTGCCTGGAGAATCCCAGGTATGGCGGGGCCTGGTGGGCTGCCGTCTATGGGGTCGCACAGAGTCGGACACGAATGAAGCGACTTAGCAGCAGCAGCAGCAGGTATAATTGATATCCTAAAAACTCTGCACAATTTGATGAGTTTGGATACACTGCATAAACCCATATTATTACCCGTGATGAGTTGTTTCAGTGTTGTCTGACTCTGCAACGCTATGGACTAGAGCCCACCAGGGTCCTCTGTCCACGGGATTCTCCAGGCAAGAATACTGGAGTGGGTTGCTGTGCCCCCCTCCAGGGGATCTTTCCAACCCAGGGATTGAACCCGAATTTCTTGTGTCTCCTGCATTGGCAGGCGTGTACCACAGTCAACTTAATAGATACCCATCACGAACAGAAGTTTCATTGTCCGCTGTGTGTGTGCTAAGAACGCTTACCATAAGATCGGCCCTCGTAATGAATGCTTCAGGGCACAATGCAGTATTAACTATAGTCGCTGTGAATTTTACTCTTTGTTCTGTTAATGTGGTGTGTCACACTAATTGATTTGTATATACTGAAGCAGCCTTTCAGCCATAGGGTATGTCTCACTTGGACATGGTGTTTGATCCTTTTAATGTGCTGTTGAATTTGGTTTCATTTTCTTGAGGACTTTTGTATCTATGTTCGTCACAGATATTGGTCTGTAGTTTTTTGGTCATTTCTTTGCCTGGTTAAAGTATCAGGGTAATTCAGCTGCCCATTTCCTGTTTAGTCCTTCTTTATTTTCTCTTTCTCACTTCTCATTTATTCCTGTATCATTTTCCTAATTGTATTTAGTTGTCTATCCACATTCTCTTGTGTAACTCTCTGTTTCTTCAAGATGATTATTTTGATTTTCCTTGTCATTTTATAGATCTCTATTTTTTTAAGTTACTGGAGATTCTGTTCTTTTGATTGTGTCATGTTTTCCTGATTCTTTATGTTCCTTGTAACTTTACACTGATGTCCACACATTTAAAGGAACAGCCACATCTCCCAGTTTTTAATGAATTGGTTTTGACTGAGAGACACCTTTGTCAGTTGGTCTGCCTGTAGACTCTGGACTTACGTTACTAGTTATCCCTTGAGCCTAGTCTGTTGTTGATGCTGCTGTCTTCATGGTTTTCTGGGACCCACAATCTTCTCCCCCATGTGATGTCTCACTGTCTCAGTTTCCTCAGGGCTCTGTGTTACTAGCCCCTCAAGCAACGTTATGAAAGTCTTGGGCTACTGAAATTATACTCCCTTCTTCCCTCCTGGAGGAGAAACCTCAGTTCTGCACCACCTTTCATACTCAGTAAGGTCAGCTGCAGAAGTACCCCTCCCCTGACTGCTGCATGGCAGTTCTTTCAGTCCAGTGAGCAAAAAGGCAGAAGCCTGCCCTCTGGGAGTGCTCTAAATCCCTGGGACACTGGACATTCACTCCATTCTCTCGCCTCACCCCACCCCCCGAGGAGAAGTCATGCTCTTTCTTGGTGCTGAGTTTTAATGGCTTGGGAGGAGGGCCTGACATAGGTAATGACAATCTGCTTCTTACCCATTTCAGTGCAGCTGATCTCATTCTTATGTTCATCTGTGATACAATATTCTTTACTTTTCTTTTTTTTTTTTTTTGGTCTGGACCAATTTTTTAAAGGTTGTATTGCATTGCTTGTTATATTGCTTCTGTTTTGTGTTTGGTTTTCAGCTGTGAGACATGAGGGATCTTAGTTCCCTGACCAGGGACTGAATGTGTACCCCCTGAATTGGACCACCTAACTACCTGACCACCAGGAAAGTCCCTAGGATACTACAATTTCTTAAGTAAAACAGGACCTGCTTGTAAGGCATTTTATTCCTTATATTACCTCAGTGTTTCCGTGGGAAACAAGGGCTGGACTTCTTATTCCTCCATCTTGCTTAAGTCACTCTCTATGACATTGAAACTTGCAGCCTATGCATAACTAGTGTTTTGAGAAAGGTGAGTCAACTCCAGAGAAGAAGAAAAGTGTTTGGAAGCCCTGAGAACCATCTTTTTGAGGCATATTTTTTTATTTTATGTTGCATGGAGATAGCCCATATTTTAAACTGAATGTCATTTCTTAGTTTTTTTGCAACTGTCAGCTGCCTTTCAGAAGATGAAGGATCACCAAGTCTTCATTTAGGCAGACTTGTTACTGAGGAGATTTAGGTTACTTAAGATAAAATGAAAGAAAACTCTAATTAAAAATAATAGTTATGATGAGGTCGAGCCATCAAATAGCGAGACATTTGCATGTGGAATTATCAATAAGATCTCAAAAATAGAATGTCATTATGGCCTTCATCAACTTTGTTTTTCTCTTCTCATAGTGTATAAAAATTGCCTGCTGGCTAGTCTAGTTGCCTCTAGCTTTGACCTAGTTATAAACATCGCCTGTAGGACATCTAGCATGCAATTTGTGATAAACAACTCTGACCATGCCCTCCTCCTTTTTTTTTTTTTTATATCATTCAGTGCTATGAGATTCCCAATAGGAGACAGTGTGCCCTGCAACACAGGTCTACAATGCTTCCCCATTGCCTCTACTTCCCCCATTGTCTCTGCTTATTTATCCGTCTCCCTAGTTTTACCTCCTACCACTTCAATGTTACTCTAAAAATATAGAAAATTCAGAGCTTCCAAATCTTGTCAACTGTTAACTCTGCCTGAAAAGTCCTATCCTCTGTCCCCTATACACCTGTTACATTACTTTTTTGCCTTTTGCATCTTAAATCCTGCTATTGCATTAAATACCATTTGGACCTCACTTCTTCCAGAAAGTCTTCTCTGAATGAAGATAAACTGTGTCTATCATTGATGTTTGATATAGCATGGAAACATCTAATGATGGTAACTATTGTGTATCTGTCTGTTTTCTTTTTTTTAACTCTAGACAATATGCTTCTTGAAAAAAAGAATTCTTTTATGTTCAAGTTTGTTTTCCTGCCTCCAGCACAATACTTATATCAACAGTCATTTAATAAATGCTTGCTGAAGGACTGTGTCTCACAGGAAAATGATTAAGACTGAAAATTGGCTTTCAAGTCCTGTTGATTCTTTTTGACAAATAGGCTATTCCAGTATTACTTTTATGTCTTCATTGGATTACAGCTTTCAAAGATGTAAACGTGCAGCTGGTTCCAGCATGGATCCAGAACCTGGGCCATCAATGTCAGACACAAGTGAGGTTGCAGCTTGCCCTCCATCTCCTGTTGCTGATGATCCTTCAGCTCTACCATTTCCCACCTCATCCCCCTCCTCCAGTCAGTACCTCTTCTTGCCTGTCCATTTGATACTAGTCCTTGTAGGTCAGCTGCTGTACTCTACTAGTGTACTCTTCAAATTATTGTATTGTAGGATTAAAAATGTTTCCTTCAGTTTTCGTGTTTTTTAATGTATTATTTGTGTGAAAAGTATTATATACCAATTATAGTATAGTACTATATAGCCTATTGTGTTAGTTGGATACCTAGGCTAACTTTGTTGGACTTATGAACAAATTCGACTTACAAACTCCCTCTCAGAATGGAACTTGTTTGTACATAGGGACTTACTATACTGCTAATAACATAGTTTTCTAATTGATCTACTGATTTCTCTCCACTTCTACCTGTTATTTCCGATTAATCCCTAAAATTACAGGTTAAAAAAAAAGGGAGACATTAAGGGATTAAGGTTCTGTACGTTGGGCTAAAGCGCTAGAGACTCACATTCAGATATTCTAAATGAAATAAAAGAACAAAGCATTGATTCCCTATTGATTTCCAAGATACTCCATGGTATTATCTCAATTTTTCAGAACATATTCCTTCAAGTTTCCAATTTATATGCTTTCATTTGGCTTTTCCCTTGACCTGAAATCTCTGCTTACATCTTTGTCTGTTAGGCATGATGGAACAAATTTTGAAATGGAAATTCTAAATGAAGATACCAGTATTTGTATAGCTAGAAAATGAGATGTCATTTGTCAGCAAAGAGAATCTGAAACTGAGAGAGTGAATGGTGAGGCACAGGTAGGATGAACAACTCCCTGGATCTGCCTCTGACTTGCCTGCTTTTAGCAGTGGAAGGCTCAAGTCCTGGGAACCTCCTCAGTTACAGAAAAACTGCGACAGTCGGTCCCTCTACAGATAGCTGATGTAGACATCCTTACAGATCCTTGAGTGACCTGAATATAGAATCTGAAGATCTGTCAGACAGTGAAGAGCAGAATTAATTAACCAGAGAAAGAATGAAGTTATAATGATCAGGTAGGAAGGTATTATACAAATCCAGACCCAAACAGTGAAACCATTCCACTGATGGAATGTGAAGAGTGGCTTCTCTTCAATAGTCAACAGAATTTGATGACTCATTAAATAAAGGGATTGAAGAGAAAGATCTATAATCCTGGTATGTTAGCTAAAAAAAAAAACTCATTAAGAAATAAGACAGAGGACTTCCTTCGTAGTCCCAGCGGCTCAGACTTTGCACTCCCAACACAGGAGGCCCAGATTCAATTCCTGGTCAGAGAACTAGATCCCACATGTTGCAGTTAAAGATCCCACATGCCACAAGTAAATGATTATGATCCTGCAAGTCACAACTAGGACCAGCACAGCCAAATTAGCTAACTAAATAATTTTTTTTTTAAGTAAGGCAGAACTGTCATTAAACTTCCGTTCTTGCTAAAGGTGAGCAGCCAAATATCCCCAGAACACTGAGGCCATAAATATTACTCAAAAAAAATTGTGGAAAAACAATATTTAAATGAGTAACTGAAATTAACATATCAGATTGCATACTGAGGTAAAATTAGACTCAATAAATTTTGGAGTTGTAGTAGAGAACATTCCATGAAGACATCTGGAGACTGTGACAGCATAAGGTTGCTGAACCAGTAGGGAGCCAGTGAGGAGCCAGAAGAGAATGGCATAGCTAGAGAGAAGGTGCTCTGAATCCTACCTTTCTGTTTCAACAAATAATTAAAATAATAAAGTAATAATGCACATCCTATAAAAACAGTTGTTAAACAGGTCAAGCAGTGTGCTGAGCACACATAGGTTATTTTACTTAAACTTTAAAACTCTCTAGGAGGTAAGTATCTACTTGAGATTTGGGATATTTCCATTTAGAAAGATAGGAAATGAACAAAAGAGGCAGGGATCTTGGAAGATAGTGGGAAGGTCAAGACTTCCATGTTTCAAGATGCACAAGTCTCACTTCAACCACAGTAGAATCAGAGATGCAAGCCAGTTACTAAACAATAATTGAAATGAGGAGGAGGCAGCCATGCCAGAGACAGATTGGTTACTATCATAAGTTTAAACTATGAAAAGTGACTTTGAGAAACCAAGTGTGTCAGCAATGATGCCTGGGAATAACTTAACAGATAAAATAATAATTTTTGAATATTGAATTGGATTTTGAAATGTTATCCTTTGAATGATATCTCATGGAAATTTTGTTCTTGTGCATTAATTTTGACTGTATTTGGATTGTCCTACCTCACCTAAATTTTGCATTAAAGGGCCAGAACAGTAAAGATGTACAGTCAAACTAGTAACAATTTAATAGTTAATAATATAGCTTGATTTTTCATCAAAAGAATATATAGTCTTTTTGAAGAAACTCTGATAAGGAGTTGGGCTGAAATGTTATACTACTGAAATACAACTATAGAGACAAAGACATTTTTCCTTTGAATAAGTGCATATTCGATGTGTAAGGAAAGTTAAGAGACAATACAGCGCTGTGTATTTAGGAAACAGCATGCTTTGAAGATTAACAAGGTATAGCTCATTTATACAACATTTCCTTTTATTTTCAACCATTGGAAAAATCACTTGTTAACATGGTTTCTAAGCCATTTCCAGTATCTCTCACTAGGGGTACTTTTTCCACCATTGATTTGTAACTTTTCTATCTCATAAAATACAACTGAAGGTGAGAAGAAGTTTTCACAGAAGCCCTAAAAATAGTTCGATATTTTAAGTATTCAGAATAAAAAATTAATTAATTTAAAAAATCAAAGCAATATTATTTTTCTATGAATAAGGAGATGAAAGCTAAAATCAGAGGATACTTCTCAATTAAAAACAAATCAGGGACTTCCTTGGTGGCCCAGTGGTTAAGAATCCACCTTCCAATACAGGGGATGTGAGTTCAACCGCTGGTCAGGTAACTAAGGCTCCACATGCCATGGGGGAACCAAGCCCACACACTGCAGCTGCTGACCCTGCGTGCTAGTTCAGAGGCCGGAGCACCACAGCTAAAGACCCCACATGCTGCAACTAAGACCCGACATAGCCAAATAGCTTTTTAGAAATCATTTTAAATAAACCTTTATAGAGTAAATCTTATGTGCCAGTCATCAGATGTTTAACAGTGAGCAGCCGTACAGGTGTCACAGTAGCTCACAAGATGCTCACTGTCTGCATCACTTAATTATGATCACAATAATGATGAGTAACATACAACCATCAAACCTCAGTAGCACAAGACACTATGTATTTATTTAGCACACCTATGTGGGGCTTCCCTTATAGCTCAGTTGGTAAACAATCCGCCTGCAATGGAGACCCCGGTTCAATCCCTGGGTTGGGAAGATCCCCTGGAAAAGGGAAGGGCTACCCACTTCAGTATTCTGGCCTGGAGAATTCCATGTACTGTATAGTCTACGGGGTCACAAAGAGTCAGACATGGCTGAGTGACTTAAAAAAAAAAAATGCGGGGCTTGGCTGGGAGTTTGATGATCTAAGTGAGAGGCACTGTTCTCTTGAACAGGCTATCACACATCTGAACACACTGATTTTCAAGTTTGCTGATTCTTTTTTTTTCTTGTTCAAATATGCTGACCTCCTCCAGAGAGGTTTTCATTTAGAGTTGTACTTATCAGCATCATAATTTCCTTTCAGTTCCTTCTTTTAATTTATTTTTTTATTGAAGAATAATTGCTTTACAGAATTTTGTTGTTTTCTGTCAAACCTCAACATGAATCAGCCATAGGTATATATGTATCCCCTTCCATTTGAACATCCCTCTCTTTCCCTTTTTAAAATATCTTTCCTTTTATTGATCTATTTGTTGATACATTATTCTAAACTTTCTTTTACTTCTTTAAATATGATTTCCTTTAGTGCTTTGAATATATTTAGAGCAAGTGATTTAAAGTCTTGGGCCTGATGATATTCTGTTATCTAGGAGGAATGCTACGATAGAAATAGAACTGCACTTGAAGGGACCACTATTAAAGCATTAGATTATTTATTCACTCGTTCAAGTTGTCTATTCAGAGACACTTTACATTGTTTTCTGGTTAATATTTCCTGGGATAAATAAATTATTCTTTACAAAAAAAAAACAAAACAAAACAAAGCCCAAACCAAACATGTCATTGCCACCTCCTTTTGGGTAAGTTGTTTCACTTCTTGGTAAACTCTTGTTCCTTAGCCATAGAGTGGAGTTACTTATACAGGGCTGTTGTGAAGCACAAACGAATTACTCTATGTGTAAAACCTTTATAAATGGTCAAAGCATTATGCAAAAATAAAAGACTCTTATTATGCTGTAAACCAGAATGTAAGATTGTCCTGCGAGTTTTACTGGCCAATAAACGCTGTGGCCTGACTGTGTGTGAAGATAACTAGGGAAAGTTTTTACTAACAGTTTTTAGGACCATTCCCACCAAGTTCAGAATCTTAGCCTAGACAGATTCCTACGACCTAATAAAGAGATACAGGATGGTGGGGATGTGAGGGTGGTCCTTTATGATGCAATAATTTTCAAGTATGCTAAGCATGCATAGAAGATTTAGTGATAAAGCAATTTACTTTTGGATTGTTACATGACCCAGACAGAGTATCCTTGATTTATAAAGACCCTGATGCTGGGAAAGATTGAGGGCAGTAGGAGAAAGGGGCAATAGAGGATGAGATGGTTGGAAGGCATCATCAAATCAGTGGACATGAGTTTAAGCAAATTCTGGGAGATAGTCAAGGACAGGGAAGCATATCATGCTGCAGTTCATGGGGTCACAAAGAGTTGGACATGACTCACTGACTGAACACCATCATCACTATTACATTATAATCATTTTCTATCTTAAAAATCATAATGATGAATAATAAATGTTAAAATACTACATGTGTAATTACAGTTTATGAATATTATTTATAATTATAATTTATAGGTACTATTTATTACAATTACATATTTCTTTATATTTTTACAATTAAAACTAACATAATACTGTAATTATTACTATTTTACAAAAACTAAATACTAAATTAATATTATCATGTATTAAGTATTTATTATGTATCTGCCAGATCCTCTAATAAACAGATAATCCTTATAATGATCCAGTTACATATAAATTATATCTGCATTATATAGATTCTAAAAATGTACATGCAGACTTCTCTGGTGATACAGTGGATAAGAATCGGCCTGCCAATGCAGAGGACATGGGTTTGATCCCTGCTCCAGAAAGATTGCACGTGCCATGGAGCAACTAAAAGCCCACCACAACCACTGGGCCTACACTCTAGAGCCTATGCACTGCAGCTATTGAGCCAACACAGCACAATTACTAAAGACTGTGTGCCTACAGTCTGCGCTCTGCAACAAGAGAAGCCACCACAGTGAGAAGCCCGTGCACTGCAATGAAGAGGAACCCCTGCTCACTGCGTCTAGAGAAAGCCCGTGCACACGTAAATGACCAAGCTAAAATGGAACCTGGGTTGTCTGAGTGCAAAATTAATGCTCTTGAAACACTAAGACACATCTTTTTCTCTGTCTGCTTGTACTTAAACCAAATCCCATTGAAGTGATATAAGACTAATTTTAATGGAATATTATTGTCAGTAGTTAACATTTGAAGCTGATCCCCATAATTTATGGGGCACTTTAACATATAGCCCCAGGGAAATACTGATGCAGTAAAATAAAATCAACTGGGAATATATTTAAATATTCCTGATGATGTTTCCGCTTAAGCTCTCTATTAGTTGGTAAAGAATTTCTCAAGGGATCCCTGAACATACTCAATGATCTTCAATTGCACAGAAAAAAATAGAGCATCTCCCTTCCCAGAGACATGGAGACAAAATATATAGTCCCATTTCTCCGTGGGTTTAAGTCAGACCTTGAATAATAAATACTTTAATATGGTCATATGTATTTAAAGAGAGTCACATTAAATGACGCGTCAAAGTTTACCACAAAGAGGGCCCTGAGGGAAACCCATCAAAAAGAAAGAGAGAAATGTAGATGCTGAAATGTTGGCTTCACAGGGATCAGTTCAGGCATATAGTGTATTTTCTCATTTCCATCGCACTCCACCAACACACAAACACGCATGCCTGTGTACACATCATATTTGGAACCAATCAACTTTTTGATAGCACTCAGGGATTTAGGTCCTTTCCCTGACTCTTATTTTTAACTTTAGTAAAAAAAAAAATCTAAAATAAAATTTACCATCTTAACCAGTTTAAGTGTACATTTCAGTATATGAAGTACATTTACATTGGTATGTAAAAGATCTCCAGAACATTTTCATCTTGTAAAACTCTATTTAAAAAAACAAAAAATGAACAAACAAAAAAATCTCTGTATTTATTAAACAACTGCTCTCCATTTCCCATTCCCCTTAGTCCTTGATAACCACCATTCTACTTTCTGTTTCTACAACTTTGACTATTCTAAATAGGGTACATAAATGGAATCATAGAGTATTTTTCTTTTTGTGACTGACTTATTTGACTTACCATAATATGTTTAAAGTTCATTCATGTTATGTCATGTGGCAGAACTCCCTTTTTATAAGGCTAATACTGTGTTGGATGAAAATATTGCATTGTTTTTACCCAATATTTCAGTTGCTCTCACTTTTGGGCGATTGTGAGTAACATCACTAAGAACATAGGTGTGCAAATATCTCTTTGAGACACTGCCTTCGATTATTTTGAATATATACAGATATGGGATTGCTGGATCATATGGTAGTTCTATTTTAATTCTTGAGGAGTATCCATACAGTTTCCCACAGGGGCTGTACATTGGAACATTCCTACCCATAGTGTTCAAGGGTTCCCCTGTGTATGCCCGAGAAGAATGTATATGCTGCTGCTGTTGGATTAAATGTTCCTTATCTGTCTGTTAGACCCATTTGGTATAGAGTATGTTTGATTCCAATATTCCTTGGTTGGTTTTCTGTTTGGATGGTCTATCCACTGCTGAGAGTGAGGTATTGAACTCCACTACTAATATTGTATTGTTGTCTATATAGCCATTCAGGTCTATTAGAATTTGCTTAATGTATTTAGGTGCTTTGATGTTGGATAGTTATATATTTGCAATTGTTATATCTACTTGATGAATTGACTCTTTTATCATTATATAATGACCTTCTTCATCTCTTGCTCCTGATTTTGACTGAAAGTTTATTTCATCCAATATAAGTATATATACCCCAACTTCTTTTGGCTTCCAAGTACATAAAATATTATTTTCCTGCCTTTGCATAAATTAATTTACAATGTCTTGAAGTTCAGATTTTCTCATATCTCACTACTTTTGAACATAATTTAACTTTTTTCCCAAATGCTCATTCTTTCTATATTTTCCTATGATTATTTTTGAGTCAGATTTAATGTATGTTTAAGGATGGGCTTAGTGTTTCCATAGGTTGCTTTTTTTTTTAAAGATTAAGGGGATGAAACCTCAAAATACGCTAGGTTCTAGTGACAATATTATCTTTGCCCACATTCTGGCCTAGGAGTTATCACTAAATGTTCTTATTATTTCTATAGACATTATTTTCCAGACCTTTGGACTGATCAAGGTGAGGAAAAAATCCAAGTTTACTTTTGTATTTCCTTATCTATGAGAATGTGAATTGACTAAGGGAGAATCGTACACTAACACAGCATTGTATCTTGTTTTCTCAAAGTTGAGAATTTCCTTGAGCCGAATGGATGCCACCTTTTTAAGCTAAGCTGAAATTGTTAGAAAATACTGCCCAATGTTTTGCCAACTTAAAACTATTTAATTTGTTGTGGATTTCCAGAGTTAAGACTATACCATTATGATTTCATAAAGAAAAGCTCTCTGGTTACTATTCCTCCTAGCTACTCTGATAATGGGATATATTTGCAGTGTATAATTACATTTTTTATCCTGGGAAATAAATATTTATTAAGGAAAATTAATAAGAATTCAGGTTTATAAACATCAGCATTCCCTGAGTTCTGTTAGTTTGAGTGAGCCTTCCTAAGTCTGATGAACTCTCTCTCAATTGTCTGACCAAGCTCTTGTCAAGCTCAATTGGGATGCAGAGCAGAGCCAGGATCATGGAAAACCAATCAAGGTAGTTTGTCTTCTGTGATGAACTTGTGTGGTCACCTGGCATTATTTGAGCCATGAGGAAGAATTCTTGTCTTTCAACACCAAATCAAATCAACTACGGGGTGATAAATATAAAATCTTAACTTCTGTAAACTTAATTCTCCTGTTTTCTTTATAAGATAAAACACTGGAATAGACAATTTTTTTCATATATAGACATACATAATATTTACCTTTCTCACTATAGATAGATATAGACATATATTACACATGTCCTGCTGTACCGTTCTGATTTTACTTTCAAGACTCTTCTCTAAAGCAAACCCTAGAAAGCTGTGGCTGAGTCAATGGGCTCTATCAACATGACATCTTTGACCAGTGATTTCTAGAACTGTTCTGATTCCTGTTTCAGATTTTATTTTATGCCTAAATCATTTGGTTTGATTAAAACACACAACTTATATACTTACTGTAGGGACATTTCATTCTTTACAACTACAGACATTTGATGTTTATAAATTTAAATGGGAAGTTTTCTTTTTTTGTTGAGGTACAGTTGATTTAAAATTTGTTAGTTTCAAGTATACAGAAAAAGTGATTCAGATATATCAGTTGAGTTCAGTTCAGTTCAGTTGCTCAGTCATGTCTGACTCTTTGTGACCCCATGAATTGCAGCAAGCCAGGCCTCCCTGTCCATCACCAACTCCCGGAGTTCACTCAAACTCACGTCCATTGAGTCAGTGATGCCATCCAGCCGTCTCATCCTCTGTCGTCCCCTTCTCCTACTGCCCCAAATCCCTCCCAGCATCAGAGTCTTTTCCAATGAGTCAACTCTTCACATGAGGTGGCCAAAGTACTAGAGTTTCAGCTTTAGCATCATTCATATATATATATATATATATATATATATATATATATGCATACATATATATATATATATTTAGACCATTTGTCCCTTATAGGTTATTAAAATATTGAATATAGTCCCCTATACTGTACAATAGGCCTTTGCTGGTTATCTATTTTATATACAGTAATATGTTCATCTCAACCTCCTAATTTATTCCCCCTCCTTTCCTCTTTGGTAACCATAAGCTTGTTTTCTGTTTGTTGTCTATTTCTGCTTTGTATATAAGTTCATTTGCTTTTTTGTTGTTGTTGTTGTTTTTAGATCCCATACAGTAGGAAGTTTTCTGTGGCACTCACTCAGCCTATTGCAAACTAGTTACCACAAATAGCTATGCTGAGCTGATCTCCCCATGTTGGTCTAGAAAATGCCTGTTGCAATTTACTTTGTTCTGTGCTTGAGTTCACACTGTTCTGAGAACCCTCTGATGTTGAAGTGGCTGCTGTTGATTCTGACTGGAACAAGAATGACTTCCAAGTTGTGTGAGACCTTAAAAAGCCTCCCCTACTGAACAGAAGATATTGACATTTATGTTCTGCCTGCATTGCAATATCAAGCATGCTGTGTGGTAGGAGCACCCTGTGGCTTTGCTGGACAGTCGTTTTGTGCTTTCTGCCCTGTAGCAGACTCATTTTAGAGTCCTGTTTAACTATTTCTTTGGCTTATAAATGCCCAACCAAATGGATGGATGAATTATTCTAGACATGAGCTGACAATATTTGCTTATATGTTCATCTGTTGCTTTATAACCATGGTAATATGTATAATCTTTCTGATTTAAATTAAGCACCCCCTTTTTCCTCCAAATTACATATTATTGGAAAGGGTTTCATCATCTTCAAACAAGATATGCCAATCACCAGACAATAATTATAAGTAGAAATTAACATAAAATGACAAATATCTGCTTTTAATGAGAGAGAACCAGAATCTTAGAAAAACAGGGCACTAAGGACATCAAAGATTAATCTTCAGTAATTTAGTGTTGAAATAACTGAAGGATAATATCACTATTGACTGAACTATAGTGTCCTTAGCAAAAAGCTTGTCAGGACTAATAAAATCCAACACAAAATTGATACAGGGAATTGTGACCCTACATCTTAACCACCACCAGGGTCTTCCCCATCCAGAGTAGGTAATTAATTAGTTTCAATTGGAGAATGTCTTCCAGGTCTGTAATTAACAATATGTACACCTACCATACTCTCACCCTCATCTTCTACTATGGTAAGAATGTGCAAGGTGATTAGTGAAGCCAGATTGTAAACATGCCTCCTGGTTGTTCCTTCTTCCACCTTAAACTCGCTCAGCCTCCAACCCCTTCCCACATTCCTTATCATGTTCCTAATGAGAGTATATATATATATATATATATATATATATATATATATATATATATGTATATATATATATATATTTTTTTTACTCAACTGAAGTGTAAAATACCTGTTTTCTTCATTTTCTTGAAAAGATGTTTTACTATACATCTATGTCTTGAGTTGTAAAGTAAACCTTGAGTAAGTTTTATGTTGGTTTATTACTATTAACACAAGACATGCCAAAATGCTCATAAAATGCATATTTTATGTATTTTAGTCATGTTTATTTTTCACCTTGTGAAGTATCTGGAGAAATGACAGTTAAAGCTACATAGTAAAGATACTACATGTTTGCTTTCTTCAAGATTTTGACCTGGCATCTGTATAATGTAGGCAGCCCAATAAAATAATCAAGTAAATGGAAAAATAAAAAATGTAGCATATGTGAAATGGCATGAGTGGAATTAAATCAGAATATTTAACTGGCTTTAGCCATGTGCCCTTGGAAATATTAGTTAGCTTCTCTGTAATTTCCTTGTTTCTTCTATGAAAAGAAGATATAGAATGCTACCAATATGGTGAGCACATCATTATAAATGTATTTTAGGTATGTGTATTAAATATAAGGGCTTCACAGGTGGCTCAGTGGTAAAGAATCCACATGTCAGTGTAGGAGACACGGGTTCGATCCCTGGGTCAGGAAGATCCCCTGGAGAAGGAAATGGCAACCCACTTTAATATTCTTGCCTGGACAATCCCATGGACAGAGGAGTCAGTTGGGCTACAGTCCACAGGGTCGCAGAGTCGGACACAACTGAAGCGACTGAGCATGTATGCATTTGTTATATTTCTATATTAGTTTTCTTAAAGCCAGAAAAAGTATTGAGTTCTTCAGGCAGCATTCCTACAATCTCAACAAACTATTTATTTTTGACATAGCTTTTATTTTGGAGGAACTTCAAGAAAACTTGGATAAATAAAAATGCTGAGCTTTGTAAATGAACATGATTATCCATAAAATGGTGAATATCATGCTGAATTATTAGCAAACAATCATTTATTTGGTTGCAGATGTGCAGAAGAAAAGTTGGAGCTATCAGCACAAAACTACGCACAAAGGAAAAAAGATAAATAAGGAATGTTATTTTGTCATATTTAAGTATGAAACTTTTGTTAGTAGGAACTAATTTTATTGCTCTCCATTATTCTGACTGTAATATTAACTCATAAAGTAACTAAGTTGGCTAAACATTTCTCTATAAAAACATTCATTCAGAATATAGCAAAACAGAAACAGACACCCAGATACAGAGAACAAACTAGTGGTTACCACTGGGGAGAAGGAAGAGAGGAGTAGGGGTAGAACAGGACAGGGTAAAGCAGAACAGGAGTAGGGGATTAACAGGCACAAACCACCATGCATAAAATAACCAAGCTATAAGAATGTATTATACAGGACAGGGAATATAGCCAATATTTTATAACATTAAATGGAGTAAAATCTATAAAAGTATTGAATCACTATGCTGTATACCTGAAACTAATGTAGTACTGTAAATCAACTATACTTCAAAAAATCCATTCACATATTCCTTTTTATAAGTTTTATTTATTTATTTGGCGGCATCAGGTCTTATTTGCAGCACGTGGAATTTTAGTTGCAGTGTGTGGGCTCTCTAGTTAACGGCGCAAAGGCTCCCCAGGTGGCGCTAGTGGTAAAGAACCCTCCCGCCAATGCAGGAGATTTAAGAGTCCTGGGTTCAATCCCTAGGTCAGGAAGATTTCCCCGGAGGAGGAAATGGCAATCCACTCCAGTGTTCTTGCCTGGAGAATCCCCATGGACAGAGGACCCTGATGGGCTATGGTGTACAGTGTTGCAAAGAGTTGACACAACTGAGGCAGTGGTGCACATGATTCCTCAGTTCCTTAACCAAGGATTGAACATATATCCCCTGCATTGCAAGGTGGATTCCTAACTACTGGACCACCAGGGAAGGCCCCATTCATACATTATTAATTGAAGTAACTCTTAGGAAGAACTTGCTTCAAACTCACCTAATACAGAACTTATTCAAAATAGTTGTATTTTGAATTGAGATTTTTTTCTTTTAAGTTGTCCATACTAATCCAAGACTTAGTTCTTCCTAAATTTATAGATTGTCATATTTTTGTGCACTCAGCTGTAATATAAACCAAAAAAGTCTCTGATTTCAGGGCCTTTCTTTTCTTTCTTTCTTTTTTTTTTGTCTTTACTATAGAACGTCCCACTCTAGCAAGATGGTAGACTAAGAAATCTTTAATATACTTTTACTACAACTATGTTGAAATGCTGGATAAACTAATAGAAATATATTTTAAATAAATAACTAAGCTTACAAAATGGAGATAACCTCCCTCAAGTTGACAGACACGATAAGATGACTAAAAACCAGAGCTGAAGTACTTGAGTTGATCTGGTGCTGCAGCTGTGTGTGTCTCCCCAGTGGTGAAGGAGACAGAGGAGTCAGGAGTGAGTGGCTAGTCTTAGTACCATAGACACTTGAGGTTTCAGGTCCAATTAGCCTTAAAACATGCCTTTAGTCCTGAGAACAAAGGCAGCATTATTTTTTTTTTAAGCCACATTTTTAAAGAACAAAATAGAACTTTAAGAAATATATATCTCTGTATCATATGAAAAATTGGACACAAGTTTATTAGCATATGCAACATAGTTGAAGGATTACATGAATTATATAGATTACATGAATGTGAGATCATTAGGAAGACTTCATCCAGAATTCCACAGAGATTAAAGAGAGAATATTTGAAAGAGCTTTACAGGCATCAAGAGTCAGATCCCAAATACATACATATAAAATAAGAATCCCAGAAGGAGAAAAAGGAAAGAAGCAATATTGCAAAGTAATTGCAGTAGAGTTGAGAATGTCCACATTTCTTCCATTACAGGGTGGAGCCCGCTTATCTTTCTGCTTAATATAGATTAGCCTGTGACTGCTTTGAGCAATGGAGTACAGTGAAGCCAGTTGATGACTATCCACTTTTGCTTGCTGGCTGGGAGCCCTGAGCTGCCATATAAGAAGTCTAAGTACTATGCTAAACAGACCATATGGAGTGATTTTGAGATGACATGAAAAGGGTGAGTGGCCTGACAGAAACCAGTCTTCAAATCATCTCTACCAAGCCCTGGCCTGTCTGTATCCTCTAGATCAGACTCTTCACCAGTTAAATAACACTGAGTGATCTATCTATGCCACGTGGAGCAAAAACATCACTCTGCTGAGTCCTGTAACAATCAGGAAGCACAAAATCATGAGATATCTTTAAACGTTTGTGATTCAGAACTGTTACATCTTGAAGTGAAGTCGCTTAGTTGTGTCGGACTATTTGTGACCCCATGGACTATAGCCTACCAGGCTCCTCCATTCATGGAATTTTCCAGGCAAGAGTACTAGAGTGGGTTGCCACTTCCTTACATCTTGAGGCACTGTTTAAAAGCAGCAATAGATACCTGGAACATAAATAATGGCCAAGAATTTTCCAAAATGAACAAAATATGGAATCCTTAGATAGAAGAATTATATCAAGTTCCAAACAAGAGAAATAAAATTAATCTCTACCTAAATTCATAGTTGTAGCCAGAAGAACAAGAGCAAAGTGAAGTATTAAATAAAGCAAAAAGGTAGATTGCATATAAATAATTTTAAGACTGAAACAGATTCCTGAAAAGAAGGAAAAGAGATAAGAAGATAATGGATTGACACCGTTAAGTGATGTGGGTTAACTATAAACCCAGAACTCTACATCCTGCCAAATATTCAGGATTGAGATCAGAATCAAGACAACTTCTGTCCTAAAAGACTGATAATTCAGAAGGAATAGAGATGCATGAAACAATAAGAGAAAACAAATAGCAATATCCACCTGTGAGGAAAACAAAACAGAAAATGACAAGTAACACTAAGCATCTTTTTATACGTTCCCCAAAGTCATCATTAGCAGATGAGCATAACTTAATTATGCATAACTATCACCACTGTTATTTTTTCCTGTTACTTTATGCTTGATAGAAATAATACTTTATCTTATGTAAACTCAGCAATTCAAAGATAAACATAGAGGATGGGATAAATTGGGAGACTGGGATTGACACATATACACCATTGATACTATGTATGAAATAGATAACTAATATAGCACAGGGTACTCTACTCAATGCTCTGTAGTATCTAAATGGGAAAGAAATTAAAAGAAGAGGAGAATGTATGTGTCTACTTGTTGTACAGTAGAAACTAACAAAACATTGTAAAGCAACTATACGTCAATAAAATTTTTTAAAGAAAAAAAAGATGAAATAGGAATTAAATCCCTCATACAACAGAAGAAAACATGCATTAAATAAACAACTCATCAGAATCTGAACAGCTATTAAAATGTAGAGATGAAGTTTGAACTGATTCAGTGATTTCAGATAGTGAACTGCTGCTGCTATTGCTAAGTCGCTTCAGTCCTGTCCGACTCTGTGCGACCCCATAGATGGCAGCCCACTAGGCTCCTCCATCCCTGGGATTCTCCAGGCAAAAACACTGGAGTGGGTTGCCATTTCCTTCTCCAATGCAGGAAAGTGAAAATGAAAGTCAAGTCGTGTCTGACTCTTAGCGAATCCATGGACTGCAGCCTACCAGGCTCCTCCGTCCATGGGATTTTCCAGGCAAGAGTACTGGAGTGGGGTGCCATTGCCTTCTCCGCAGATAGTGAGCAGACTCTCTCAAATATACAGTCTCTTGTGCATTCTTTTATGCCTTCCCCCCTTCATAACTCAAGCGGGTTTGTTTTAAGCAACTTTAGATGCTTTATCTCTATTTCCCTGTTCATGCCCCCAAAACACCCCCACTTCTCCTTTGCCACCAAACACCAATAACAACATACCAAAATTTGTTCATTCTGAAAACAGAGAATTACCAGTCCCTAAAACTAGGTTTCCAAGACAAAATGATTATGGAAAAATTAAAGTATAAATGACCTTGCATATGAACCCTGTATATGGAGCATAAATGTCTGCATCTGAAGGATGGAGATGTTGCTTTCTATGTATCTAGCAGAGGAAGACTGCTACTCTCATTTTATTCATTTATTTTTATTTGACTGTGCCAAGTCTTAGCTGTGGCATGTGGGATCCTGTTCTCTAGTCAGGGATTGAACCTGGGCCCTCTGCATTGGGAGCATGGAGTCTTAACCACTGGACCACCAGGGAAGTCCTGCTACTCCATTTTATTAATAAAATAGGTAATAATGGAGCTTAACCAAACAACATAACTAAACCAAGATAATTAAGCAGTTAAAAAAAGAACAGATTCAAAATAATGTCCAATGCTTCTGAAGATACTACATCAACTACCACCCATGATGACTACCTTAGGTTGGGAGAATCTATGATGTCTGACATGTGCTATGACTTGTGTTTCGTTGCTCAGTGGTGTCCAGCTCTTGGTGACCCATGGACTGCAGCCCACTAAGCTTCTCTGTCCATGGGATTCTCCAGGCAAGAATATGAGAGTGGGCTGCCATTGCTTTCTCAAGGGGATCTTCCCAACCCAGGGATCGAACCCAGGTCTCCGACACCGCAGATGGATTCTTTACTGTCTGAGCCACCAGGGAATCATGATGTCTGACGTAGGAAGTTGCTACTATAAATGATTTTTGATCTCTTGTTAGGAAAACATCATGTGCCCAAGTAAAAACAATTCTGAATGATAGTAACCAATATTGATTTACTGATCACTTAAAATTTTCTGCTCCATGAACTATTACTTCATACAGATGCAATAATTGGGCACATCTCTAAAATGTGGAGAAGATGTGACTCATGTTAAAGTGAAAGTGAAAGTCGCTCAGTCACGTCCAACTCTTTGAGACCCCATGGACTAGACAGTCCATGGAATTCCCCAGGCCAGAATACTGGAGTGGGTTGCCATTCCCTTCTCCAGAGGATCTTCCCAACCCAGGGATCGAACCCAGGTCTCCAGCATTGTAGGTGGATTATTTACCAGCTGAGCCACTAGGGAAGCCATGTTAAAGTCAAAATCAATATATGAGGAGGATGGGAGTCAGGGTACACACATCCTTCCACTAGTCTTCCAAAAAAGAACAGTTTTGAGTGAACTAATAAAAGTTAATTCTAGTGGTGATGTTATAAAGGGAGGTTAAGTGGAGCAGAGGCCTGAGTGTGTGCTAGTATGTATGCTAAGTCGCTTTAGTCGTGTCCAACTCTTTGAGACCCCATGGACTGTAGACTGCCAGGCTCCTCTGTCCATGGAATCCTCTAGGCAAGAATACTGGAGTAGGTTGCTATTTCCTCCTCCATAGTAACCTCCTGACCCAGGGATGGAACCTGTGTCTGTTACATCGCCTGCACTGGCAGGCAGGTTCTTTTCCACTCGTGCCAGCTGGGTAGCCCAGCAAGAACTTTAAACCTGGATGTAGGAGAAAGCTATGTACAACTCAGAAGACTCTTCTCTGTGCTCCTTCACTGTTCATTCTGAGCTTTATTTCCTTAGCTTATATTGTAGAAAATGGCAGCTACACTTGTACTTTGTGTGAATGTTGAGGGCAAGGCTAAAGAGTGAGAGAAGGAAGATGAAAACACATGGCATAGATCTGAGCATGCTGTAGCTATTTAAAATATCACGTGAATTGTTTATTGACTAAAAATTAATCATACTGTTTGAGAAAGAAAGCTAGTAAAGAAAACAAATGTGGGCATAACAGATATGGGCATTAAAACTATTTTAAGAATTGGGCATGTGCTCTCATAAAGGGAGACAGAAATGTACTTATTAAATTTTGTCATACTGTTTTTCCTATTAATTTTAATTAGATCCTATTAAATATTCAAGGATTCTTTTTAGTGGTAACCAGGCTTACTATTTAGATGTATTATTAATTGTAGATGGAACTTCCCTCTTGTTAGATGTGCTGTCTTTGAGGGAATTTTGTTTCATTTAAGTGTTGTTCAAATGTAGCACCCCGTGGCAGGTCCCCTAAGAACACATCACAATGCTGTATATATTGTGCAGAGACTATAGGTATTTGTCTCGATGGGGACTTTGCTCTGGCTACAGTAACTCTGGTCAGAACTCTTGTTAAGTCAGATATCTAATACCAATGCTCAGTGATGGTCACAGGTGCGGGAAGTTAACACCGGTCATTAAAACAAAAATGATCTTGCTAGAGAACCAAATAATGTTCTTCTCCAATGATGATTTGTGTATTGCATATTTATGACCTCTTCAAAAATAATCCATCCAAATAGGAAATTAGTCCCTACAAGAGAAGCATTTAAGTATGAAAAAAAATTTATGGAGGCTGAGATCTAAACTCTCATCCTATAGATAGAGATGATGACAAAAACTGAAACTTAAGACTGTGGGAGATAGGTGAATTAAGTATTCTGCTTACTGAATTTTTTATTCACTTGTTTCTCTTTCATTTGTGCATTTTCCACAGTGGATTACAGTAACAGAAAAGTTTTCCTGAAGGAAATAACAAGTAGGCTTTAGTGGGAAACAAAAAAGTAAGGTATTCCTAATTCCTATACTCGGAAGCAGTTTGAAATGGCCTATTAACTGGAAATTCCAGAGATGAAGAGTAATTTAGAGCTAGTAGGAAAAAAGCACCTTTGATGAGTGGCTACAAATAAGGTCAGAGAACTGTGCAGTGCTGCGTCATGGAAGGACTTCTGTGCTGAATTGTGAAGTTTGAAATGTGTTCAGAAAATTACAAAGAGGAATTGAAAGATGATGCATTAGTGTTCTAATACTGCTATAAAAAATTACCACAAATTCGGTCACTTTAAACTACATGAATTTATCATCTAACATGTCTGGAGGTCCAAAGTCTGAAATCAGTCTCCCTAGCCTGAAGTCAGAGTGTCGGCCTGGCTGGTTCCTTCTGCAGCCTCTGAGAGGGGATCCATTCTCTTTGCCGTCTTCTTTGTACTCTGAAGGCTGCCTGCATTCCTTGATTCATGGTTCTTTCCTCATGTCACCCCTACCTTTTTCTTCCACCATTATCTCTCCTACTAACTCTGATCCTCCTGCCTCACTGTTAGAAGGATTCCTGTGATTAACCTAGGCCCACCTGGAAAATCTAGGATAATCTCCCCATCAGCATCCTTAAATTAATCATATCTGTGGAACTCCTTTAATCTGGTTAAAGATTTGGGGAATTAAGACATGAATATTTTCCAGAAGCTATTATTCAGTTTACCAGAAACTATAAACAGAGACACGACATGATAAACTTTATATTTTAGAATGAACCCTCTGATACCGTGGGAGTTAAAGAAGGATCAGTCTGGAAGAAGGGGACCAAGGGGCAGTTGCTGAGCTCCTGAAGAAAAATGGCTTATTCTATATCTATTAATGTTAAATGTTTGGCTCTAACACTACTGTGCCCCATTTCCTTCACAGGAGTAAATGAGGAATAGCAAAAAAATATGTATAAGGTGCCTTTTAACAGAACCTAGAAGCTAACTGTATCGGGAGAGAAGTGAGGAGTAGAGGTAAGGGAGTGATTAAAGTCTCCAAATTTGAATTGACGTTAACAGATATGCGGATTTTAGGAAAACAGGAGAGTGAAGAAGAAAAGAAATTTATTCAAAGATCCTATTAGTTTGTAGAGCATCCATGTGCAAATTTGGAAAAGATGCCCCCCTGCCTCCCCTGGACAGATGCTGTCCCACAGGCACACAACTTGGTCACATGGCCGTGCCTTTAGAGAGAGAAAATTGTGTCCCCTTCTCTCGGTTAAGGCTTTGTCAGAGCACAGTAGGAGCCTACCACAGCTCCACAGTCATAATATATCCTGAGTTGTTCTGTATATGATAAACAAAGCATCAGTGAACTTAGATGGAGTTGTCTATTGGCACAAGAGTTAAAAAAACAAAAAAACAAAAAAAACCTCTGGATGCTAGTTTTATATCAGCAGAAAAATAACAGATGAATGAATGTATAGGCTGGCTGAGATTGTACAGGCAGCAAAGAAAGTATTAATAACTGACTTCAAGAGGCAATCAAGTTTAAAGGTAGAATGTCCAACACCGCAGCATCAGTGCTACCATCAAATGGGACAATCTCTTGTTGCAGAGACATTCTAGGTGAGTATATAGTGCATTTAGTCTTGCTTATGACAACGCTAGACCATTATCATTTTGCTTGTTTGTATTTTTACAAAAATGTTGATGTATTAAATGTATGCCATTTGGGGATCAACAATAAGAAATAGAGGAGAGCTTGATGATTTGATATCAGCAAAAGGGAAGATTGGTAAAAGGGCAACTGGGGTATATCAACCATGGGTAAAAACAGATAGAAAAACCTTTGATGCATAATTAAATCAAAGTCTCTTAGGAATCTCTGAACAGGAAAAGAGGCAGAAAAAAATTGGAAAAGGAGGAAATAGAAACATTTACATGAAAATATTGTTGATTTTTTAACCAATTTATTTTTTAAATGAATTAATTCCAAGAAATGATGCTTCATCCTGATTATTTAAACCTGTGAAATGTTTTGACAAGGGAAAATGCATCCCCTTCAGTTCCATTTGTGGAATTTAGTTATCTATTCAGTATATGTATTTCATTTAAACTTCAGCTGATTTGAGACACCCAACTCTCCATTGGGAGGCACTTGGCTTTTCTCATAAATGTGTAATTTTCAGCTCGAAGAAACATTTGCACCTTCAGGGAGCAATATATTCTCTTTTCCCAGTAGTTTCTTATTTTATTTACCCTGTCAAGTAGCCAACAAGAACATTTTCTCATACTGTACTGAGCCTAAGTGAAGTTCAAGCATTCAGTCTGCCCAACTTTTAGAGGAAATAAGAAAATACTTTCTAGCAAAGTAACTAATAATAGCTCTTACTGAGCCATAAGCCACCTGTTTGGACATATCGATCAAATTAGCTTTTAGAATAAAGACCTAGTATTTTCTTAAATATAATGCATTTCCAAAGTGTTTGCATTTTTGCATTTGGCATGGAGGTAAAATGTTGGGAGGAAAGGATCTAAATTTTAGCTCATACATTTGTTAATTGCTCCATTTTGGAGGAAACTAACCATGAAGAAGGAGAAGTGCTATTTCTCTTACTGGTCATTTAGTGAGCTGCATAAAAGTGAATATGGCAAGTTCTCATTCTTTGGATTGTTATTTGTTGAAAATGTGCAGAAATAAAGCTATCAGAAGTGTTTCTTTTAAATGAATATTGAATAGAAGCTAGTGCCATTTATCCAATAAAGTAATTTCTTCCTTACTTAGAATGGGCTTAGTTAGAGGGGAAATCCTATTTCAGGGCCATTTTTCCTCCCCTCATTTATGCCCAAAGCATATTGTATGTAGAGATATCATGCCATGGACCCAGTAATAGTTCTGCTGTAGACAGTTTCCACCTGACTGCATTTCTATTACTGCGGATAACCTTCAACTCAGGAACAGCATTCACAATTTATAAAGAATATAGGAAAAAGGAGTCTTCCATATAAATCCAGAATTCTAACTGTGTGAAGTATGGATAAATTGCATAACTTTGAAAGCAAATGTGAAATCTTTTTGAGTGTGATCCTCATGGGAAGGAATGCCAACTTGCTGCTCATCTTGAAAGTTTTCCTCAGTGTGCTATTATTTTTCTCAAATGTCAAATAGTTTGCAAGACATTTCCCTGATAATTCCCACAGGGCATGGAGAATAAGATTTACTTTGATTAGAACAGGCTGAAGATGAGGAATCTGGTTTAGCAACAGGCCCTGCCAAAGAATAAAGGCTGGTTAGTTTTGTTAACCTGGATCAAGCAGACCAGAGATTGATTCTTGGAATCTGGCTCCATGAAGAAGCATTGAAGAATTGGACTACACTTAAACAGACAGCCTATTCAGGAGCTAGGCACAGCAGATCTGGCTTTTATTGTTGATCCTCTTAGTAATGTATTGTGTAACCTTTGGCAAGTAAATTAATACATCCGTTCCTCCTTTTCCTTATCTGTAGAAAAGTAAGTTCAGTTGCTTGATCCATAAGATACTCAACTCCAAGCTTCTTAGTTTGAAGGAGGAGCAGAATTAGTGAGCTTATGATACAAAGAAGTTGTTTGTTTTCTGACCTCTTTCCTGTCCTTCCATTCATGGCTACAGTAGCATTTCCACATGTCTGCTTCCATCCAGAGGAAAAGAAGGAAAATAGTCCTTAGGTCCTTTTATATCCATATTTTATAAAAGTGAAGGACTATATAAATCAACAGGGCCTGCCAGAAGTATAGCATTTTTTATAATTGCACTGTGCTAGCTTTAGCTATAAGTTTTACCCATCCATTCAAGCATGCACATATCCATCCATTCATGCATTCATCCATCTATCCTCCATCAAAATATCCATTGAATCAATATGTACTATGTACTTATTTTCTGGCTGCATAAATACTATAAATACACTGGTCAACAAGACAGGCTTATTCTTTCTTCAGGGAATTGAGAGTAAATCAGTAGGCCTGTGTTAACAAACAATTAGTTTTAATTACATATGTGAAAAGTGTTGTTTAAGAAATACAGCGAGTAGTAACAGTGACTAATGAGGAGTTTTTTCTTCATATAAGAACAGACCTGATTATCCCCACACAAATTAACTTCTTTATTCAAAGGAAGGTAGAGGTGCAAGTTGATCGAAAAGTTAAGAATGAAATTCCTTTTTCAATGTTCAGTCACTTGACCTGTTTTCCAGATCATATTATCAAAACAGTTACACTTCTGGCTTCTGAATAACAAAGAATTACATTTATAAAACTCTCCATGCCTGTCACAACTTCCAAAGAGGCCTTGGGAAAGACTTTGCCCTTGCGAAGTCATCCAGAAGAAGAGTAACCTTTAATTTCAAATTGATATTCCAAGTATACTAAGGCAATAAAGAAGAATGATAACAATCAAATCCTAAAGGAACTAACAGAATCAGCCTTTATTTGGCAGAGAATGGCATGTAATTATAAAGTGATCAAGACTCCATACCTATACATTTAATTAAGAATAAGGATGGGTGAGTATTGAAATACTAATGAGAAAACTTAGACTTCCTTTTAATGAGATTTCACATTTATGACCCAAATATTCCGTTCTAGATAATGTTGACTAACCATCTGTCCTGGTTTACCTGAGACTGAAGGATGTCAGACTTTTAATGCCAAACAGGGAAAATCCTGGGCTAACTGAGGAGAGCTGTTTTCCAATATATCTTCTATAAAGTAATAATAATGTAAGCCTAATTATACAAGGTTCTAAACTTATTCAATTTATGCTCTCTAAGCACTGGCAAACCATGAATCATGGCCACTCACCCTTTTGTAAAGGATATTTTAGAACCCACTAATCTGTCAACAAAATAATGTTATAGCAGGGGCTATTTGCCCAAAGTAGTACCAGAAAGGAGAAGGCAATGGCACCCCATTCCAGTACTCTTGCCTGGAAAATCCCATGGACGGAGGAGGCTGGTAGGCTGCAGTCCATGGGGTCCCGAAGAGTCGGACACGACTGAGCGACTTGACTTTCACTTTCACTTTCCTGCATTGGAGAAGGAAATGGCAACCCACTCCAGTGTTCTTGCCTGGAGAATCCCAGGGACGGGGGAGCCTAGTCGGCGGCCATCTATGGGGTCACACAGTCGGACATAACTGAAGCGACTTATCAGTAGTACCAGAGAACAAACATGCAGAAACTCTAGTCAACATAGTTATTTATTTCCACTTTGCAAGGTATACCTCTCTTCTTTGCAGAATCATAAGTAAACAGTAAAATCTATCAGCTGGCTGCCACACATATGGTTTAATTAGCACTGTGGTTAGTGATTCTATCTCTGTTTCTGAGTTGTCTCCATTCAGTTAATTAGTTAGAGCATGTCAACATCAGTTAATCTTTCTGAGCCTTGGTTTCCTCAACTTAAAAAAAGAGTTTGACTGTCATAGATGAACCAAGTCTCCTTTTCCCAGGGTTGAGGTTGGTTCAGTTCAGTTTAGTTCAGTCGCTCAGTCGTGTCCAACTCTTTGTGACCCTATGAAATGCAGCATGCCAGGCCTCCCTGCCCATCACCAGCTCCCGGAATTCACCCAAACTCAGGTACATCGAGTCAGTGATGCCATCCAGCCATCTCATCCTCTGTCGTCCCCTTCTCCTCCTGCCCCCAATCCCTCCCAGCATCAGAGTCTTTTCCAATGAGTCAATGCTTCGCATGAGGTGGCCAAAGTACTGGAGTTTCAGCTTTAGCATCATTCCTTCCAAAGAAATCCCAGGGCTGATCTCCTTCAGAATGCACTGGTTGGACCTCCTTGCAGTCCAAGGGACTCTCAAGAGTCTTCTCCAACACCACAGCTCAAAAGCATCAATTCTTCGGTGCTCAGCTTTCTTGACAGTCCAAATCTCACACCCATACATGACTACTGGAAAAACCATAGCCTTGACTAGACAGACCTTTTTGGCAAAGTAATGTCTCTGCTTTTCAATATGCTATCTAGGTTGGTTATAACTTTCCTTCCAAGGAGTAAGCATCTTTTAATTTCATGGCTGCAGTCACCTTCTGCAGTGATTTTGGAGCCCCCCAAAATAAGTCTGACACTGTTTCCACTCTTCCCCATCTATTTCCCATGAAGTAATGGACAGATGCCATGATCTTAGTTTTGTGAATGTTGAGCTTTAAGCCAACTTTTTTACTCTCCACTTTCACTTTCAAAAAGAGGCTTTTTAGTTCCTCTTCACTTTCTGTCATAAGGGTGGTGTCATCTGCATATCTGAGGTTATTGATATTTCTCCCAGCAATCTTGATTCCACCTTGTGCTTCATCCAGCCCAGCATTTCTCATGATGTACTTCTGCAGAGAAGTTAAATAAGCAGGATGACAATATACAGCCTTGACGTACTCCTTTTCCTATTTGGAACTAGTCTGTTTTTCCATGTCCAGTTCTAACTGTTGCTTCCTGACCTGCATATAGGTTTGTCAAGAGGCAGGTCAGGTGGTCTGGTATTCCCATCTCTTTCAGAATTTTCCACAGTTTATTGTGATCCACACAGTCAAAGGCTTTGGCATAGTCAATAAAGCAGAAATAGATGTTTTTCTGGAACTCTCTTGCTTTTTTGATGATCCAGCGGATGTTGGCAATTTGCTCTCTGGTTCCTCTGCCTTTTCTAAAACCAGTTTGAATATCTGGAAGTTCACAGTTCACGTATTGCTGAAGCCTGGCTTGGAGAATTTTGAGCATTACTTTACTAGTGTTTGGTAAATGAAGATAATAGTGGAAAGTAAGTTGCTAATAACCACATTACAGGAATACATGGAGGGCTTCATTTAATTTTACACAAAGCCCTATTAAAATATGAAATTTTTTTTAAAATGGTAATGCTTTTCTAGATAATGAACTAAATTACTGTTCTGGCTCAATCTGGAATAGGTTAGCCATGAAGAGTTAGAGAAGCCTAGGCAGGAAAACGAAACAAAACAAAAAACCAAAAACCAACCATTCCTTTCCTAAGTTCTTGTTTTAAAAAAAATTTAAGTTGATTTCTTGAGATATGATTGACATATAAAGAAACTTTTCATATTTTCTATTTACTAATCCATGAGTTTACTAATCCATATACATCTATGACAACATCACCACCATCAAGGTCATAGAAATATTTGTTACTACCCAAAGTTCCTACCTGCCTCATTTAATAGTAGTAATAGGAATACCTACAATACAACTTTACCTCTTATATCACATGCTCGTAAAGTAATGCTCAAAATTCTTCAAGCCAGGCTTCAACAGTACATGAATCAAGAAATTCCAGATGTTCAAACTGGATTTAGAAAAGGCAGAGGAACCAGAGATCAAATTGCCAATATCCGTTGGATCATCGAAAAAGCAAGAGAGTTCCAGAAAAACATCTATTTCTGCTTGCCTTTGACTGTGTGGATCACAACAAACTGTGGAAAATACATATAGAGATGGGAATACCAGACCACCTTACCTGCCTCCCGAGAAATGTGTATGCAGGTCAAAAAACAACAGTTAGAATGGGACATGGTTCCAAATTGGGAACAGAGTACATCAAGGCTGTAAATTGTCACCCTGCTTATTTAACTTATATGTAGAGCGCATCATGCAAAATGGCATACTGGATGAAGCACAAGGTGGAATCAAGATTTCTGGGAGAAATATCAATAACCTCAGATATGCAGATGACACCACCCTTATGGCAGAAAGTAAAGAGGAACTAAAGAGCCTCCTGATGAAAGTGAAAGAAGAGATGAAAAAGCTAGCTTAAAACTCAACATTCAAAAAATTAAGATCATAGCATCCGGTCCCATCACTTCATGGCAAATAGATAGAGAAACAATGGAAAAAATGACAGACTTTATTTTCTTGGGCACAAAAATCACGGCAGATGGTGACTGCAGCCATGAGAAGAAAAACTATGACAAACCTAGACAGCATATTAAGAAGCAGATACATTACTTTACTGAAAAAGGATTGTATATTCAAAGCTATGGTTTTTCCAGTAGTCATGTATGGATGTGAGAGTTGGACCATAAAGAAAGCTGAGAGTCAGAGAATTGATGGTTTTGAACCGTGGTGCTGCAGAAGACTCCTGAGAGTCCCTTGGACAGAAATTAGATCAAACCAGTTAATCCTAAAGGAAATCAGTCTTGAATATTCATTGGAAGGACTGGTTCTGAAGCTGAAGCTCCAATACGTTGGCCACCTGATGCGAAGAACTGACTCATTGGAAAAGACCCTGATGCTGAGAAAGATTGAAGGTGGGAGGAGAAGGGGATAACAGGATGAGATGGTTGGATGCCAGCACCGACTCGATGGACATGAGTTTGAGCAAGCTCTGGGAGTTGGTGATGGACAGGGAGGCCTGGCGTGCTGCAGTCCATGAGGTCGCAACTGAGAGACTGAACTGAATTGAACCTTGTATCAGATTTTAGTACACAACATATATTGTTAGCTATAGGTGGTATAATAGAATTCCAGCACTTATTCCTCTTATAAAACTGAAACTTTGTACCTTTGACTATCACTTCCCCATTTACCTCTCTCCTTGGCCCTTGTCAGCCACCATCCTATTCTCTGCTCCTGTAAATTGGCTATGTTAGATTCCACAAATAAGTGACCTCATTCTGTAACTATCTTCTGTGTTTGGCTTATTTCACTAAGCATAATGTCTTCTAGGTTAATATATGTTGCCACAAATAGCAACATTTTCTTCTTTTCTAAAGGTTTAATAATACTGAATTGTATGTACATACCATTTGTTCTTTATTCATTCATCCATCCAGGGACATTTAGATTGTTTCCATACCTTAGCTATTGTGAATAATGCTGCACTGCTCAGGGGGTGTAGGCATCTTTCTGAAATCCTGATGTCAATTCCTTTAGATAAATATGAGGATTGGAGTTGTTAGATCTCATGGTAGTTTTGTATGCAGGTCAGGGAGCAACAGTTAGAACTGGACATGGAACAACAGACTGGTTCCAAACAGGAAAGGGAGTACGTCAAGGCTGTATATTGTCACCCTGTTTATTTAACTTATATCTTATGATATATCTTATGATATCTTATGTATCATGAGAAATGCTGGACTGGAAGAAACACAAGCTGGAATCCAGATTGCCGGGAGAAATATCAATAACCTCAGATATGCAGATGCCACCACCCTTATGGCAGAAAGTGAAGAGGAACTAAAAAGCCTCTTGAGGAAAGTGAAAGTGGAGAGTGAAAAAGTTGGCTTAAACTCAACATTCAGAAAACTAAGATCATGGCATCCGGTCCCATCACTTCATGGGAAATAGATGGGGAAACAGTGGAAACAGTGTAAGACTTTATTTTTCTGGGCTCCAAAATCACTGCAGATGGTGACTGCAGCCATGAAATTAAAAGACGCTTACTCCTTGGAAGGAAAGTTATGACCAACCTAGATAGCATATTCAAAAGCAGAGACATTACTTTGCCAACAAAGGTCCGTCTAGTCAAGGCTATGGTTTTTCCTGTGGTCATGTATGGATGTGAGAGTTGGACTGTGAAGAAGGCTGAGCACCGAAGAATTGATGCTTTTGAACTGTGGTGTTGGAGAAGACTCTTGAGAGTCCCTTGGACTGCAAGGAGATCCAACCAGTCCATTCTGAAGGAGATCAGCCCTGGGGTTTCCTTGGAAGGAATGATGCTAAAGCTGAAACTCCAGTACTTTGGCCACCTCATGCAAAGAGTTGACTCACTGGAAAAGACTCTGATGCTGGGAGGGATTGGGGGCAGGAGAAGAAGGGGACGACAGAGGATGAGATGGCTGGATGGCATCACTGACTCGATGGACGTGAGTCTGGGTTAACTCCGGGAGTTGGTGTTGGACAGGGAGGCCTGGCGTGCTGCGATTCATAGGGTCGCAAAGAGTCGGACACGACTGAGGGACTGATCTGATCTGATGGTAGTTTTATATTTAATTTTTCCAGGCATATTCATATTGTTTTCATAATAGTTGTACCAATTTACGTCCCCACCAACAGTTTACCAAAGTAATCTTTTATTTACATCCTAACTAACATTTGCTTTTTTAGTAGGTGTGAGGTCATACCTCATTGTAGTTTCAATGTACATTTCACTGATGATTAAACGGACTGAGCACTTTTCATATACTTGTTGGCCATTTGCATGTCTTCTTTGGAGGAATGTCTACTGAGGTCCTTTGCACATATTTTAATAGAGTTAGTTGCTTTTATTTCTTGTTATTGAGTGGTAGGGCTTCCTAATATATTTTGAATATTAATCTTTTATCAGATATAAGTCTTGCAAAATTTTCTTTCATTCCATAGGCTATCTTTTCATTGCAACTATTTCTTTTGCTGTGCAGAAGATTTTTAGTTCCCTATAATCTCCTCTAATTTGGCTTCTGTTGCCTGCAGTATCCAAAAATTGTTTGTGCTTTTGGTGTTGTATCCAAAGTCATTGGCAAGACCAAGGTCAAGGAGCTTTTCCCCTGAAGTTTCCTGTAGAAGTTTTATTATTTCAGGTCTTAAGTTTAAGTCTTTAATCCATTTTGGGTGAAATTTTGTGTATTCTACATGTGGATATTCAGCTTTCCCAACATTATTTACAGAAAAAAGTACCCTTTCCCTTTTTGTATTCTTGGCACCCTTGTTGAAGATTAGTAGACTCTGTATGCATGTGTTTATTTCTAGGCTCTTGATTCTATTCCATTGGCCTGTTTGTCTATTTTCATGCCAGCACTGTACTGTCCTTGCTTATTCAAGCTTCATAATATAGTTTGAAATCAGGAAGTGTGGTACCTCCAGCTTTATTCTTTTTGCTCAAGATTGTTAAATAGGGAACTCCTGTGGTTCCATATGAATATTATGATTGTTTTTTAATTTCTGTGAAAAATGGCATTGGAATTTTTTTAAAGATTGCCTTGAACCTATAGAGGGTTTGAGTACTATGGGCATTTTAGAAGAAACAATATTGATTCTTCTAAGTTATGTATATAGGATATCTTTCCTTTTACATGTGTCTTCTTCAGTTTCTTTTATCAATATATTAGAGATTAAAGATAAGTGTACAGATCTTTCACCACCTTGGTTAAAAATATTCCTAAATATTTTAAAATTTGAAGCTATCATGTCAGTTGTTTTTTTAGTTTCTTTTTCATGTAGTTCTAACAACTTTTGGGTGGTGTCTTCAGGGTTCTACATGTGAAAGATCATGTCATCTGTAAACAAAGATAATTTTACTTCTTTCTTCCTTTTTACTTTGTATGTGTTTTCTTCTTTTCTAATTGCTCTAGCTAGAACTTTTCATACTATGTTGAATAAAGTGGTGACAGTAGGCACCCTATCTTGTTCCTGATCTTAGAGGAAAAGCATTTAACATTTCACCACTGAGTATGATATTAGCTGTTGGTTTATCATATAAAGGTCTCTATTATTTGGGGGTACATTTCCTATATATCTAATTTGTTGAGAATTTTTTAATCACAAAATGATGTTGAATTTTATCAAATTCTTTTTCTGCATTTATTAAAATTACCACGTGAATTTTACTCTTCATTGTGTTAATGTACTGTATCTCATTTATTGATTTGTGTGTGTTGAACTATTTATCCCAAGGATAAATCCTACTTGCTTACAGTACACAATCCTTTTAACATGCCATTGAATTCATTTTACGTATTTTGTTGAGAATATTGGTGCTCATCAAGGATATTGGCCTATAATTTTCTTTTCTTGTGGTGTCCTTGCTTGGCTCTGTTATGAATTTATTGTTGGTCTTGTGAATGAGTTTGGTACTGCTCTTTCCTCTTCAATTTTTTGGAATAGTTTGAGAAGAATGGTGCTAATTCTTCTTTAAATGTTTGGCAAACTTTACCAATAAGCTATCTGATAATGGGCTTTTCTTTGTTGGGGGGTTTTTCATTATTAATTCAATATCCTTATATTAATCTGTTAGATTTTCTATTTCTTAAAAATTTAGTCTTGGTAGATTTAATGTCACATCCACAGCTGGGTATTGTTTTTGCTTTGGCTCCATCCCTTCATTCTTTTTGGAGTTATTTCTCCACTGATCTCCAGTAGCATATTGGGCACCTACTGACCTGGGGAGTTTCTCTTTCAGTATCCTATCATTTTGCCTTTTCATACTGTTCATGGGGTTCTCAAGGCAAGAATACTGAAGTGGTTTGCTATTCCCTTCTCCAGTGGACCACATTCTGTCAAATCTCTCCACCATGACCCGCCCATCTTGGGTTGCCCCACAGGCATGGCTTAGTTTCATTGAGTTAGACAAGGCTGTTGTGCTAGTGGGATTAGAATGACTAGTTTTCTGTGAGTATGGTTTCAGCATGTTTGCCCTCTGATGCCCTCTTGCAACACCTACCGTCTTACTTGGGTTTCTCTTACCTTGGGCGTGGGGTATCGCTTCACGGCTGCTCCAGCAAAGCATAGCCATGTTGCTTAGGTCCATGAATCAAGGCAAATTGGAAGTGGTCAAACAAGAGATGACAAGAGTGAATGTCGACATTCTAGGAATCAACGAACTGAAATGGACTGGAATGGGAGAATTTAACTCAGATGACCATTATATCTACTACTGCGGGCAGGAATCCCTCAGAAGAAATGGAGTGGCCATCATGGTCAACAAAAGAGTCTGAAATGCAGTACTTGGATGCAATCTCAAAAACAACAGAATGATCTCTGTTCATTTCCAAGGCAAACCATTCAATATCACAGTAATCCAAGTCTATGCCCCAACCAGTAACGCTGAAGAAGCTGAAGTTGAACAGTTCTATGAAGACCTCCAAGACCTTTTAGAACTAACACCCAAAAAAGATGTCCTTTTCATTATAGGGGACTGGAATGCAAAAGTAGCAAGTCAAGAAACACCTGGAGTAACAGGCAAATTTGGCCTTGGAATACAGAATGAAGCAGGGCAAAGACTAATAGAGTTTTGCTAAGAAAATGCACTGGTCATAACAAACACCCTCTTCCAACAACATAAGAGAAGACTCTATACATGGACATCACCAGATGGTCAACACCGAAATCAGATTGATTATATTCTTTGCAGCCAAAGATGGAGAAGCTCTATACAGTCAGCAAAAACAAGACCAGGAGCTGACTGTGGTTCAGACCATGAACTCCTTATTGCCAAATTCAGACTGAAATTGAAGAAAGTAGGGAAAACCACTAGACCATTCAGGTATGACCTAAATCAAATCCCTTATGATTATACAGTGGAAGTGAGAAAGAGATTTAAGGGCCTAGATGTGATAGATAGAGTGCCTGATGAACTATGGAATGAGGTTTGTGACATTGTACAGGAGACATGGATCAAGACCATTCCCAAAGAAAAGAAATGCAAAAAAGCAAAATGGCTGTCTGGGGAGGCCTTACAAATAGCTGTGAAAAGAAGAGAAGTGAAAAGCAAAGGAGAAAAGGAAAGATATAAACATCTGAATGCAGAGTTCCAAAGAATAGCAAGAAGAGATAAGAAAGATTTCTTCAGCGATCAATGCAAAGAAATAGAGGAAAACAACAGAATGGGAAAGACTAGGGATCTCTTCAAGAAAATCAGAGATACCAAAGGAACATTTCATGCAAAGATGAGCTCAATAAAGGACAGAAATGGTATGGACCTAACAGAAGCAGAAGATATCAAGAAGAGGTGGCAAGAATACACAGAAGAACTGTACAAAAAGATCTTCATGTCCCAGATAATCATGATGGTGTGATCACTGACCTAGAGCCAGACATCCTGGAATGTGAAGTCAAGTGGGCCTTAGAAAGCATCACTATGAACAAAGCTAGTGGAGGTGATGGAATTCCAGTTGAGCTATTCCAAATCCTGAATGATGATGCTGTGAAAATGCTGCACTCAATATGTCAGCAAATTTGGAAAACTCAGCAGTGGCCACAGGACTGGAGAAGATCAGTTTTCATTCCAATCCCAAAGAAAGGCAATGACAAAGAATGCTCAAACTACTGCACAATTGCACTCATCTCATATGCTAGTAAAGTAATGCTCAAAATTCTCCAAGCCAGGCTTCAGCAATACGTGAACCGTGAATTTCCTGATGTGCAAGCTGGTTTTAGAAAAGGCAGAGGAACCAGAGAGCAAATTGCCAACATCTGCTGGATCATGCAAAAAGCAAGAGAGTTTCAGAAAAACATCTATTTCTGCTTTATTGACTATGCCAAAGCCTTTGACTGTGTGGATCACAATAAACTGTGGGAAATTCTGAAAGAGATGGGAATTCCAGACCACCTGATCTGCCTCTTGAGAAATTTGTAGGAAGGTCAGGAAGCTACAGTTAGAACTGGACATGGAACAACAGACTGGTTCCAAATAGGAGAAGGAGTTCGTCAAGGCTGTATATTGTCACCCTGCTTATTTAACTTCTATGCAGAGTACATCATGAAAAACGCTGGACTGGAAGAAACACAAGCTGGAATCAAGATTGCTGGGAGAAGTATCAATAACCTCAGATATGCAGATAACACCACCCTTATGGCTGAAAGTGAAGAGGAACTAAAAAGCCTCTTGAGGAAAGTGAAAGTGGAGACTGAAAAAGTTGGCTTAAAGCTCAACATTCAGAAAACGAAGATCATGGCATCCGGTCCCACCACTTCATGGGAAATAGATGGGGAAACAGTGGAAACAATGTCAGACTTTATTTTTCTGGGCTCCAAAATCACTACAGATGGTGACTGCAGCCATGAAATTAAAAGACGCTTACTTTTTGGAAGGAAAGTTATGGCCAACCTAGATAGCATATTCAAAAGCAGAGACATTACTCTGCCAACAAAGGTCCATCTAGTCAAGGCTATGGTTTTTCCAGTGGTCATGTATGGATGTGAGAGTTGGACTGTGAAGAAAGCTGAGTGCTGAAGAATTGATGCTTTTGAACTGTGGTGTTGGAGAAGACTCTTGAGAGTCCCTTGGACTGCAAGGAGATCCAACCAGTCCATTCTGAAGGAGATCAGCCCTGGGATTTCTTTGGAAGGAATGATGCTAAAGCTGAAACTCCAGTACTTTGGCCACCTCATGCGAAGAGTTGACTCATTGGAAAAGACTCTGATGCTGGGAAGGATTGGGGGCAGGAGGAGAAGGGGACAACAGAGGATGAGATGGCTGGATGGCATCACTGACTCAATGGACGTGAGTCTGGGTGAACTCCGGGAGTTGGTGTTGGACAGGGAGGCCTTTCGTGCTGCGATTCATGGGGTCGCAAAGAGTCGGACATGACTGAGCTACTGATCTGATCTGATCTGAGATTTAATGTTTCTAAGAACTTATCCATTTCTTTTAGTATATCCAATTTGTTGACATACAGATTTAATACAAGTCCGTCATGATCCTCTGTATTGCTGTGGTATCAGTGGTAATGTTGCCTCTTTCATTTATTAATTTTATTTTACAATTCTTTTTTTCTGTTCTAGCCTAAGGATTTGTCAATTTTTGTTCTCTTTTAAAAAAATCAACTCTAGCTTCACTGGTCTTTTCTACTGGTTTTCTATTCCCTATTTCATTGATTTTCACTTTGATCTTTGCTATTTATTTCCCTTTGCTATCTTTGGGCTTATTTTAGTCTTTTTCTAGTTCCTTTAGGTGTAACATTATGTAGTTTACTTGATATCTTTCTTTGCCCTTACTGTAGATTTGTATTAGTATAAACTTTTTACTTAGAAGTGTATATGTTGTATCCTATAAGTTTTGGAATGTTGTGTTTCCTTTTTTATTTTTATCAAGATATCATCTTATTTCTCTTTTGTCTTCCTTGACCCCTTGCTTATCCTGGAGTGTGTTATTTAATTTCTACATATCTATGAGTTTTCCAATCTTCACCCCGTTACTGATTTCAAGTTTTATATTACTGTATTCAGAGAAAATACTTAGTTTGATTTCAGATTTCTTTAATCTGCTAATATGTATTTTGTTGCTTAAAAGATGATCTATCCTGGAGAATGTTCCATGTGATGTATATGTGTCTCAAATCATGCACACACAAATACACACACACACACACACACATAATACACTTCAATACTGAGATGAGTAACTTGTTAATTTCTTCATGATCACTCACTTTTTAGAGTAATGGTCAACTGTACTCTAACTACCTTTCAGAATAGACTTAGGACTATACAATATAGGTAATATTTCCAAGCAAGAATGGCATACACTAGAAATTTTTATTTATAGCCATACTGTTAAATGCCAAAATCAGCACTGTCTTCAACACAACCACCGTGTTTTGTTTTGTTTTTTAACACTGCTATTTTGTCCTAATTTTCAGAGCTTAAAATTTGTGATTTTCTCCTGTGCTTCTGAGTTCAGCCTGGCAGCTGGAATCATATATCTTAATTCTAGAATACAAAAATATTCCCAGTTTTTGCCCAGTCTGAACCAGAGAATCACCTGGCAGTAAGTGAAATGACCACACAGGATAAAATGGAAATCGCCTGAGCTCAGCTGTCAAGTCATCACAGATGATGGTGTGGGGCAGAAGGAGACTATACAGACAGTAATACTTTCAGTTTTCAGCCTCCTCAGTAGACTTGACACTATCTCATGAGAAGCAGTGGCTCATTGTAGCACTTATCCTCAAATAAGGGGAAACATCGGAATCTCTAGCAGAGGAACAGGAACAATCAGTTGAATCTCTGACCTACTGCCCATACCTGGCAGACACAAATTTCCTGTTAAATAGTTAAGCAATCTAAGAATCAGGTTTTCTGAATTTTGTCTAACTCTGACAACTTAAATCAAATAAGAAACATTAGGATTGCCCAATTTTTCTAGCCTATGTTTCCTTCAGAGGGTTTGATGAAACTTGTATGCAACTCTGTGATGTATTTCTCACATCAACTTACCTCACAGAATTAAAAATTTTTAAATAAGAATACAAAGATGTATCAAATGTTCTTTTATTAGTAAAAACCCACTTGACATGGTATGCACAGCTAACAATCATATATTAGAAGGGGTATTAAAACTAACATTTCCGTGAAAATGACCAGAATGATAAAGAAAACACAAAGTATTCAAGGGTTTGAAGGAGGAAGCTGTGATATCTGAATGAGACTAGTGAGGTGGCACATGAAAATTTTTATTAATGAGATATTTGAAAAGAGTTATTTTCTATTTCAGTTCTGTTCAGTCGCTCAGTTGTCCAACTCTTTGTGACCCCATGGATTGCAGCATGCCAGGCTTATCTGTTCATCACCAACTCCCAGAGTTTACTCAAACTCATGTCCATTGAGTCGGTGATACCATCCAACCATCTCATCCTCTGTCATCCCCTTTTCTTCTCACCTTCAATCTTTCCCAGCATCAGGGGCTTTTCCAATGAGTTGGTTCTTCACATTAGGTGGCTAACATACTGGAGTTTCAGCGTCAGCATCAGTCCTTCCAGATCAGATTCAGTACTGACCTCCTTTAGGATGGACTGGTTGGATCTCCTTGCAGTCCAAGGGACTCTCAAGAGTCTTCTCCAACACCACGGTTCAAAAGCATCAATTCTTCAGCGCTCAGCTTTTTTAATAATCCAACTCTCACATCCATACATGACTACTGGAAAAACCATAGCTTTGACTAGACAGACCTTTGTCAGTAAAGTAATGTCTCTGCTTTTTAATATGCTGTCTAGGTTAGTCATAGCAATTTTCTATTTACTAGTCCCTTAATTTGCTCCAAGAAGACAAAGCCAGTGTTTCAAAGATAAAATACTTGCAAAAATTTTCAAATGTCATGAAAAGTGGAACATAATGTCTTACAAAAGAGTGAGTTTCTATCAAGTAGGTACTTTAAGCAAGAGAGTGTCAAGTAAAAAATTTCTAAAGATGTTTTTGACTTACATTCATAAGGTGTGTACCATGGAAGAGCTGATCCAGGTTAGGTTAAATGATGTTTCTGAACAAAAGAAAGAAAGAAAGAAATCTGTCATTGAATATGATTGAAAAAAACTAGGTTAAAAGAAATTAGACTTTTAATTGTAAGACTTAACAGAGCACTTTAAATAATAATGTTCATTCCTTGGCAATGAATGAGGAGGGGATGTGAATAAAAAAGAATGAATAAAAATGATGTATCTGAGATCTCAGGATATTATTTTTGCCTTCTTATCAACCTTGCTCCAAACTATTCTAAAACCTATTGCTATGTAATGCTAGTATGTTAAAATAATAACAGTAAATACAAACCAGTTATGGAAGATAAACACCATATCGGTGTTTAATACAATATGAATATCTAATATTTTATAAGTGCATAAAATAGAATCACAATATAATGATAGCAAAGAACAGTAAATGTGGTGGCATTATCCTTAACATATTTACCCCCAGTTGGCAATAAGTCACTGGGCTTGAGGCAACCACTTTGAGTCAATTTTGAAGACCTTGGAGTAACCCATTCATTTAACTGAAGTCTGTAATGAATAATTTTTCTGCCTTCAATGAGTCAGATGATTTGGCCAGCCCATGCCCTGTATGCCTTCAGATCTAGTCTTGACTCTTTTTTTCTGCTGCTCTCTAGATGATAGGGAAGCAGACCTCTACAGGCTTCCAGGTCAGCTGACTTCTGCCTGGGTTTAATCAACAGGAGATGTTGATGAGAGACTGGAAGGCAGGAAGAATAGAAGATGAGAGATTTCCCTTCTCTTTCTCTGCTTCAGGCTAGGTCTGTAGTGCATCAGAATTTGTTTGATGATTCTAGCCCTTTGGATCTGGTAAACCTTCCTTTCCCTTGGTTCATCGTGTCGAGGAAGACAGGGGCTTTTTTGCTTTTGGTCATCTCAAGATTATACTGGAGTTTTCTTTTGGCCTCTTACCAGTTCTATCATCCATATAACACATTCCCAGCACTTTATCTTATGTATTTCCAGTGGTTTCTGTTTTCCTGGTTGGATTCTGGTAAATGTAATGATTTTCTACATTACAGAAGCATTTTTTTTCAATGTTAATGCATTACTGACGTTGAAGCTGAAACTCCAATACTTTGGCCACCTGATGCGAAGAGCTGACTCATTTGAAAAGACCGTGATGCCGGGAAAGATTAAGGGCAGGAAGAGAAGAGGACAACAGAGGATGAGATGGTTGGATGGCATCACCGACTTGATGGACATGGGTTTGGGTAAACTCTGGGAGTTGATGATGGACAGGGAGGCCTGGCGTGCTGCGGTTCATGGGGTCACAAAATTGGACACGACTGAGTGACAACTGAACTGAACTGAATGCATTACTATTTTCTCATAAGATTCTGAAGATGAAAAGGATCTTGGAGATTGCTTAGCTAAACAGTCAGACTAAAGTGTCTGGTAAAGAGAGAGATACAGCCAAATGGGTAGGGATGTGAAACTCTCATCCTTGTTTCAACAAGATCATTGTAAATATTTACCTATTAACAAGTATTGATTCTATGTCATAAAAAAGCTGTCATGGAGTTATACAGAGAATAGAAGTGGGAGAAAGGAGACAGAGGCAGCCAGGAGGATAAAGGGGGGAATCAAAAGGAGAGAGACAGATCCAGCCAGTAATCAGTTCCCTAAGTGTTCTCCACCGTCTGGAACACACAGAGATTCACAGAGTTGGGTAGAGAAAAGAAGGGGGAGAGAGGAGATAGAGGCGACCTGGTGGAGAAAAAGGAGAGTCTTTATGACCCAGCAATCCAACTGCTGGGCATACACACTGAGGAAATCAGAACTGAAAGAGACACGTGTACCCCAATGTTGATCACAGCACTGTTTATAATAGCCAGGACATGGAAGCAACCTAGATGTCCACCAGCAGATGAATGGATAAGAAAGCTGTGGTACATATACACAATGGAGTATTCAGTTCAGTTCAGTTCAGTTGCTCAGTCGTGTCTGACTCTTTGCGACACTATGAATTACAGCACACCAGGCCTCCCTGTCCATCACCAACTCCCGGAGTTCACTCAGACTCCTGTCCATTGAGTCAGTGATGCCATCCAGCCATCTCATCCTCTGTCATCCCCTTCTCCTCCTGCCCCCAATTCCTCCCAGCATCAGAGTCTTTTCCAGTGAGTCAACTCTTCACATGAGGTAGCCAAAGTACTGGAGTTTCAGCTTTAGCATCATTTTTCCCAAAGAAATCCCAGGGCTGATCTCCTTCTGAACGGACTGGTTGGATCTCCTTGCAGTCCAAGGGACTCTCAAGAGTCTTCTCCAACATCACAGTTCAAAAGCATCAATTCTTCGGCGCTCAGCCTTCACAGTCCAACTCTCACATCCATACATGACCTCAAGAAAAACCATAGCCTTGACTAGACGAACCTTTGTTGGCAAAGTAATGTCTCTGCTTTTGAATATGCTATCTAGGTTGGTCATAACTTTCCTTCCAAGGAGTAAGCGTCTTTTAATTTCATGGCTGCAGTCACAATCCGCAGTGATTTTGGAGCCCCAAAAAATAAAGTCTGACACTGTTTCCACTGTTTCCCCATCTATTTCCCATGAAGTGATGGGACCGGATGCCATGATCTTTGTTTTCTGAATGTTGAGCTTTAAGCCAACTTTTTCATTCTCCACTTTCACTTTCATCAAAAGGCTTTTTAGTTCCTCTTAACTTTCTGCCATAACGGTGGTGGCATCTGCATATCTGAGGTTATTGATATTTCTCCTGGCAATCTTGATTCCAGCTTGTTGTTTCTTCCAGTCCAGCATTTCTCATGATGTACTCTGCATAGAAGTTAAATAAGCAGGGTGACAATATACAGCCTTGACGTACTCCTTTTCCTATTTGGAACCAGTGTGTTGTTCCATGTCCAGTTCTAACTGTTGCTTCCTGACCTGCATACAGATTTCTCAAGAGGCAGGTCAGGTGGTCTGGTATTCCCATCTCTTTCAGAATTTTCCACAGTTTATTGTGATCCACACAGTCAAAGGCTTTGGCATAGTCAATAAAGCAGAAATAGATGTTTTTTCTGGAACTCTCTTGCTTTTATATTACTCAGCCATTAAAAAGAATGCATTTGAATCAGTTCTAATGAGGTGGATGAAACTGGAGCCTATTATACAGATTGAAGTAGGCCAGAAAGAAAAACACCAATACAGTATACTAACGCATATATATGGAATTTAGAAAGATGGGAACGATAACCCTGTATGTGAGACAGCAAAAGAGACACAGATGTATAGAACAGTCTTTTGGACTCTGTGGGAGAGGGAGATGGTGGGATGATTTGGGAGAGTGGCATTGAAACATGTATAATATCATATAAGAAATGAATCGCCAGTCCAGGTTCGATGCAGGATACAGGATGCTTGGGGCTGGTGCACTGGGATGACCCAGAGGGATGGTACGGGGAAGGAGGTGGGAGGGGGGTTCAGGATGGGGAACACGTGTACACCCGTGGTAGATTCATGTTGATGTATGGCAAAACCAATACAATATTGTAAAGTAATTAGCCTCCAATTAAAACAAATAAATTTAATTTTTTTAAAAAAAGCTGTCACATTGATGCAGTTGTAAACCTTAATATTACAGAAAAGGCCCAGGTAAGACTTGACTTTTATTTTGTTCAATTCACTTTCCATTACATTCTTTCAGATTAATCACATTTTATAAAGCAAATCCTTCTTCCCCCACCACAGTATCTAAAAGGACTCTGCCTACTGTTTTGCTTTATCTTGCCATCAATTTCTTGAAGGTGGAAGTATTATTCAGAAATTGAGATTTAGAAAGGTGAAGTAGCCTGCCTCAGAGAAGGCAATGGCAACCCACTCTAGTACTCTTGCCTGGAAACTCCCATGGATGGAGGAGCCTGGTAGGTTTCAGTCCACGGGGTTGCTAAGAGTCGGACACGACTGAAGCGACTTAGCAGCAGCAGCCTGTCTACATCTCTATTGTAAATAAGCATCCAAATTAGACCTCAACACCCCATCAATGTCCTTCCACACACAGTCCTGTTTCCCTTGATGATTAAATGCTTACCTGTTCTTACAGTTACATGAAGAGTTTTAGAGAGTAAAATGATGGAGTTTTATTTTGGAGATGTGAAATAAAAGTGAAGTGAATATGCCTTTTAGCAAGGACTTAATCTAATGCCTGATCTACCTCTGATATAGTAACTGTTGCTGACTGTTCTTTGTTTGTTTGTTTGTTTAAACAATGTCTTATAAAAGATTCCATTCCCAAGGCATAAGATGAATATTAGCATCTATTTACTTTTCTGTAATCTTTCCAGGTGGCTCAGTGGTAAAAAATCCTCCTGCCAACGTAGGAGGTATGGGTTTGACCCCTGGGTTTGGACAATGCCCTGGAGAAGGGAATGGCAACCCACTCCAGTATTCTTGCCTGGAAAATCCCACGGACAGAGGAGCCTGGTGGGCTACAGTCCATAGCGTCACAAGAGTCGGATGTGACTGACCATGCATGCACACTTTTACTTAGCCTACTACTTAGAATACACCTGTATCACAAATTATTCCACCCTAGCTCCTCAATTAATATTATAATCCTCATCATCATTGTTTCCAAAATAACTCAGTGTAGAAGCTTTTTCTGATGAGGGAAAGAATAGACAAAATTGTTTAACAGACCCACATATGGGAGGGAAAAACCAATTAAAGATTATCTCTGAACCAGGACCGCCAATATGAGATGAGATGCATAACTAATCAGCCCAAGACATACAACAGGTGAAGTGAGGAAAATGTGATTGTGAGAAATGTAACAGTCTGATGTGCCTAATTCACTTTTCCCATGGAGCCTTGGCCCATCTGCTGTGACTCAATTGAATATCAGAAGATGGAAGGAGGCCATCATTCATTAACTTACCCAACTCCTTTAGGGCCTGGCTTCGCCTGAGCTTTGTTTTTGTTCTTGCACCAAAGATTTGGAAACCGTTAATATTTCTCTCTGGGTTTCCAAACTTCCCATGCTAGGATCTAATCTGATTTTCTTTTGAAGGGACCAGAGGTGTGAAGTGCTGTATACACAAAGCAAAGAGTATCGAACATTTGTTAAAGCGCCAAAGAACTGCCTCCTCCTCAGCTATGATGGATTAAAACCATGAAAACATAGTGCTAATTCTAATGTTCTTGGAAACAATCCTCCCAGGCTTTCTTTTTCCTATCTCTGCCTAGGCTCAGGCGGATTTCTCACACTAAACATTGCCAGTCAGGCTTTGGATTCATTGCTCAAAAGAATTTCTAAACTTGAAGGCACACAAGGAATGAGTAGATGATTTTAAGCTAATTCTGTAGATATGAGTCATTTATTTAATTTTTATTGGAGTGTAGTTGCTTTACAATGTTGTGCTAGTTTTTTTCTGTACAACAAAATGAATCAGCTATATGTGTCTATATATGCATATATCCTCCATTTTTCTGGATTTCCTTCCCATTTAGGTCACCACAGAGCATTGAGTAGAGTTCTCTGTGGTATACAACAGATTCTCATTAGTTATCTGTTTTCTATATAATATCAGTAGGATATATATATATATTTCCATCCCAATCTCCCAATTCATCTCACCACCTCCTCTTCCCACGTTGGTCTCCATACATTTGTTCTCTACATCTATGTCTCAATTTCTGCTTTGTAAATAAGATGTGGTACATATATACAACAAAATATTACTCATGCATGCAAAGGAACAAAATTGGCTTATTTTTAGGGACATGGATGGACCTAGAGACTGTCATACTCAGTGAAGTAAATCAGAAAAACAAACCTTGCTTTACTTAGACAAATCAGATGCCTCTAAGAATGATATGTAATTTTTAGAAAATAATTGAGCTTACAAAATATGCACTGTTTACAAGTAGAGATATGTCTTAATCATGTTGGTGATCCCTTCTGTCTTATATACATACAGATAATAATCCCTACATTTTTTGTTTGTTTGACAGATGGATTTTCAGTTTGACCAGTCAAAAATCAAATGGTACTAATACTACAATGAACTAAATGCCTTTTAAGTAATGTTTTTCATTTGTTAAAAATTGAAGACAAACATGGAGTATTTGAGTACCAGGAATATTCTCTTTTCTATACATTTGTATAGAAAAGACTCGATTTAAATATTACTTTCTTTGCACTTTAAAAAATAATTAGTTTTACGTTAAAAATGTATATTTTGAAAAGTATATAATTTGGTGAAACTTGATGAATATATAAAACTTTGTAACTATCAGCCAGACCAAATTATAGAAATCGGAGGTTTTTCCTCCTTTGCATTTCAAAGATGGAATCACTCTTCTATTCTGATAGTTCAGTTCAGTTCAGTTCAGTCACTAGTCGTGTCCAACTCTTTGGGATCCCATGGACTGCAGCATGCCAGGTCACCCTGTCCATCACCAACTCCCAGAGTTTACTCAAACTCATGTCCATTGAGTTGGTGATACCATCCAATCATCTCATCCTCCCGTCCCCTTCGTCTCTCGCCTTTAATCTTCCCCAGCATCAGGGTCTTTTCCAATGAGTCAGCTCTTCCCATCGGGTGGCCAAAGTATTAGAGTTTCAGCTTCAACATCAGTCCTTCCAATGAACACCCAGGACTGATCTCCTTTAGGATGGACTGGTTGGATCTCCTTGTAGCCCAAGGGACTCTCAAGAGTCTTCTCAAACACCATAGTTCAAAAGCATCAATTCTTCAGTGCTCAGCTTTCTTTATAGTCCAAGCCTCACATCCATACATGACTACTGGAAAAACCATAGCCTTGACTAGACAGACCTTTGTTGGCAAAGTAATGTCTCTACTTTTGAATATGCTATCTAGGTTGGTCATAACTTTCCTTCCAAGGAGTAAGCGTCTTTTAATTTCATGGCTGCAATCACATCTGCAGTGATTTTGGAGCCCCCAAAATAAAGTCTGCCACTGTTTCAACTGTTTCCCCATCTATTTGCCATGAAGTGATGGGATCAGAAGCCATAATCTTTGTTTTCTGAATGTTGAGCTTCAAGCCAATTATTTATCTCTTCTTTCATTTTCATTAAGAGGCTCTTTAGTTCTTCTTCACTTCCTGCCATAAGAGTGCTGTCATCTGCATATCTGAGGTTATTGATATTTCTCCCGGCAATCTGGATTCCAGCATGTGCTCATCCAACCCAGTGTTTCTCATGCTGTACTCTGCATAGAAGTTAAATAAGCAGGGTGACAATATACAGCCTCAACGTACTTCTTTTCCTATTTAGAACCAGTCTGTTGTTCCATGTCCAGTTCTTCCTGACCTGCATACAGATTTCTCAAGAGGCAGGTCAAGTGGTCTAGTATTCTCATCTCTTGAAGAATTTTCCACAGTTTATTGTGACTCACACAGTCAAAGGCTTTGGCATAGTCAATAAAGCAGAAGTAGATGTTTTTCTGGAACTCTCTTGCTTTTTCCATGATCCAGCGGATGTTGGCAATTTGATCTCTGGTTCCTCTGCCTTTCCTAAAACCAGCTTGAACATCTGGAAGTTCATGGCTCATGTATTGCTGGAGCCTGGCTTGAAGAATTTTGAGCATTAGTTTACTAAGGTGTGAGATGAATGTAATTGTACAGTAGTTTGAGCATTCTTTGGCATTGCCTTTCTTAGGGATTGGAATGAAAACTGACCTTTTCCACTCCTGTAGCTACTACTGAATTTTCCAAATTTGCTGACATATTTAGTGCAGCACTTTCACAGCATCATCTTTTAGGATTTGAAATAGCTCAACTGGAATTCCATGACCTCCATTAGCTTTGTTGATTGTTGCTGTTGTTTAATTGCTAAAAATCCTGCCTGACTCTTTTGTGATCCCATGGACTATAGCTCTCTTGGCTCCTCTGACCATGGGATGCTCCACGCAATAAAACTGGAATGGGCTGCCATTTCCTTCTCTAGGAATGAAATTTTCCCGATCCAGGGATTGGAACTTTGTCTCCAGCAGGAGGATTCTTTACTGCTGAGCCACTGGGAAGCCTCTATTCCAATATTTCTAATAACTGAAGTCATACAGGAATATCAGGTAATTTGAAGTAGATATGGTTACATTATTCTCTTAACACTTTAAAACAATTTAGAGCTTTATATCTAATTCATTATCAGTGGACCCAGTTTGCAAGTTTTTGTAGTAGAAATACTAGAGTGAACAAAATTACTTTATTCTCCTTTGCAATTATGATTAACATATTTTTAAAAATTTAAATAACAAAAATCAATATTGATCTTGAAAATAGAATAAATATACTTTTCTAAAATGAAGGAATGTAAGGGTATAAGAGAGCCTCTAAATTTCTTGGGTTAAAAAGTAGATTTAACATCATATCTGGAAATATAAAGCTTACTGCTTTTCATTAGGGAGTCTTACTTAAAACCAGGATTCTTGGGCAGAGTAAAACTCCTTGGGTTCCAACAGGACAGTGGAATATAGCTACAATCTAGCTATAATTTCCAAAACCAGATTAGAAGTATAAAATCTTTAGGAATTACTAGCAGTTTTGAGGGTTATATTTAAATATGCCTAGGAAGATGTCTGGGCTTCCCTGTTAGTTCAGATGGTAATGAATTTGCCTGCAATGCAGGAGACCAGGGTTCAATCCCTGGGTTGGGCAGATCCCCTGGAGAGGGAAATGGTAACCCACTCTAGTATTCTTGCCTGGAGAATTCCATGGACAGAGAAGCCTGGTGGGCTTTAGTCTATACCCCGGTGGGCCTAGCTATAGTCCATGGGGCTATAGAGTCGGACACAACTGAGTGACTCACACACACACACACACACACACACACACACACACACACACCCCAAGATGTTTAAGAATGTAAGCTTATCTGCAGTTGGAAGGCTGCAAGTTCTGTTTTCCTGTCAGAAACACTAATCAACTGACACTGTTGACATGGTCCAGAAATGAACATGATTAGTGGAAGTTACACATTCCACTCATTATTGCTTTGTTGAAGACTCATTCAATTGAGAGAACAATATTATAGGACTGACTTACACTGATGTGAATCATTTGGTTCATTAACAAATGAATAATAACCTGTTAGTCCAGGAGATTAAAAGCTAAGCAGATACTTCACAAGAACAAAAACCAGTCTGGGGAGGAAACAGAGAGCAAATTCATGTTAGTCATTGGCTTCCAAAACTGAACAATGTCAAACAACTTGAGTTTGTGGAGTGGAACAAGGGAACACAGCCGCCATTTTTGCTGAGGACCATTTATAAAGAAGTTTCAAAGTTGCTTTTTGAAAAATTACTTCCATTTCAAACAAGGAGTGAAAGTTGCTCAGTCATGTCCAACCCATAGAGTCCAAGGGATTCTCTAGGCCGGAATACTGGAGTGGGTAGCCTTTCAAGCAGCTACTAAGAAAATGGGTCCTCAAACAGTTCCCCTCCCTCCCCCCAAACTTTGTAAATAGCTACCAAACATCTCCTGTGGATTGCAATATATGATTCTGGGATTGATTTCCCTAGACTTTATACTCATCTTTAATCCATGGACCCACTGTAGTAGGTAGTCCTATAACTGTAACTCTATTCATGCTACCAGTCAGTGAAGGAGAGAGGAAATTTTCCCAGAATATTGGAAAAATATGAACAACTAGAAATTGGAAGTTTAGAGAGATCAAGAAAGTCAATCTGGTAATAATAAGGTGATTAAAGCAGATGATTTAAAAGGGATCTAACATGGAGATTTTAAATGAATTTATTTATAAAATAGAAATAGATTCATAAACATAGAAAACACAAACTTATGGTTACCAAATGGGATAACTTCTGGGGTGGAGAGGGTAAATTAGGAGATTGAGATTAACACATACACACTATTATGTATAAAATAAGTAACAAGGATCTACTAAATAGTGCAGGAAATCATACTAAGTACCTTGTAATAATCTATAACAGAAAAGAATCTAAAAAAGAATATATATATATATGTGTGTGTGTGTGTGTGTGTGTATGTGAATAAAGTCAGTTCACTTTGCTGTATACTTGAAACTAACACAACATTGTAAGTTAACAATACCTCAATTTAAAAAATGAATAAAAGGATCTTATCACAGTTTATGTCAATGAGTGTTATGCCTATGTTTTCCTCTGAGTCTTATAGTGACTGGCCTTACATTTAAGTCTTTAATCCATTTTGAGTTTATTTTTGTGCATAGGAAGTGTTCTAATTTCATTCTTTTACATGTACCTGTCCAGTTTACTCAGCACCATTTATTGAAGAGGTTTTTGGGGTTTTTTTTTTTGTTTTTTTTTTTGACTTTAACTAAGCTATTTCATGTCTCTGAAACTTGGTTCTTCATTTCTGAAACGAAGAGGATACATTTTTAAGGACTCCTCTAGCTCTTAAATACTATTGCTGTAGTTCAAAGTGGAGCTGGTCTCTAAAACTTGCTGATTTATACTTGAAAAAAAATGGTGATTTTATTTGGTGTTAAAAGACCTCTTCAAACTCTTCAGTCAGAAAAAATCAAAATCTTTTTTGTGTTAACTGTTTTAATTAAACAGGCAAATAAATCCCCCTCCAAAAAAAAAGAAGAAAAGGAAAAGAAATAAAACCAATCTGGTAGTAATAATGTGAGAAGAGTAGACTGATTAAAAATGGACCTAATGCTGGTGATTTTGTGCTTCAAAAAGACACAGATTGTCAGCAATGAACAATGCACTAAACTAACTGCTACTGATATAAAAGTTCATTCCTCGCCACCAACAAGCTTACTCTATTATGAAAATTACTTTACAGTTTGTAATAAGATGTCTTGATTCTGGATTTCTGGACCTGCAAGGATACTCTGACTTTCCTATGTAGGATCCTGTTAGATATCAGAGAGTCATTTAGCTCAATATTTCTGGTAATGAGACAAGTGGAAATATGGATTTACATTGATGAAATGCAATAATGATGTTTAATCTTGGAATCTCACATGCTTGTATTTTTAGAGAAAGAAAGGTAGTCTTAATTGAACAGTATTAAGACCTGAGAATACAGCTTTATTTTTCTCACTTTGCATGATCATCATGCACATAAGACACAGAGAGTTTTAAAAAATGATTGAAGAATAAATAACAGACTCAGGGTTAAAAATTCAAGTAGGCTTGCGTCCAGTCCCATGTTTTCCCACAAATTCAATATTAAAGGATTTATAAGTGGTCAGTCAGGATGTAAATCAAATGGGGGGCTTTACAAATCATATCAGCTCTCTACCCCTGACTCACATGTGCTATTATAAATATGCTGTATTCTATTTTACTCTTCATCAAAGTTGTGCTGGCTTAGTGTTCAACATGTTTTGGACTGCTTAACCTTGGCAAACTGAAAATCTAACTATGCCATCTAGTATAGTCACTGGAATGGCCCAATTAAGAGCATGCTATTCTTCTCAATGTAATTTAACTATGCCTCTTAGTAGCTTTAAGGCTGCATGAATATTAGAAGATTTTGAATGCATTTGCTAATATGCTGATTACATAATCAATGATACTGATCATGTAGTAGGATAAATTGCCATTGACTTTGAACTGCCTTAAAATTCCCCAAACATAAATTACCATAAATTTTTAATTTGAACTTTGTTTCTAGAAAAGGCAACAGACACTATCATTTCGTCTATGTAGTAATTTATAATTCATTGACTACAGTCAGTGTTCTTAATATTTCAGATGAAATCTTTCCATTAAAATTATCTAGAGCAGACTTACTGGGTCCCTACTGCACATTACATGCATATTCCAAGCCTGATATACAGCCCCATTCCTCACCATTTCTGTCCTAGTAAGATATATCTCTCTTACATGTACTACAATGATCAAGCATCACATCCTTAAAAAATGTCTTTCTTGTAACTACAGGCCATGGTACACAATGTGTATGCTTTAAGTAAGTAAGTGTTAGTCGCTCAGTCATGCCTGACTCTGCAACACCATGGACTGCAGTCCACCAGGCTCCTGTGTCCATGAGATTTTCCAGGCAAGGATACTGGAGCGGGTTGCCATTTCCTTCTCCAGGGGATCTTCCCAACCCAGAGATCAAACCCGGGTCTCCTGTACTGCAGGCAAATTCTTTACTGACTGAGCTACAAGGAAGGAAAGAGGAAGATACAGTACATTAAGAACATTAATTCTACTGCTAGTAATAATAGCAGTTAACATTTATTGATACGTATTCCATTAATCACTTTATATACAGTAATGTTGTCAGTGAAACCCCAATCTAACCACCAGGAACATCACCTGCAGTTGAAAAAAGTCAGTTTATTACTCATAGCATAGGAGAATGCCCACCATAGGAAACCATGGAATATCTCAGTAAAGCATACTGTGTATGTGTGTGTGCTCAATCACTCAGTTGTGTCCAAATCTTTGGGATTAGGAAGGACTTATTATAGGATTTGGGCTTCCCAGGTCACTCAGATGATAAAGAATCTGCCTGCAATGCAGGAGACCTGGGTTTGATCCGTGGATCATGAAGATCCCCTGGAGAAGAAAATGGCAACTCACTGCAGTATTCTTACCTGGGAAATTCCATGGACAGGAGCCTGATGGGCTACAGTCCATGGGGTGACAAAGAACTGAATAGGACTGACTAATAAGTGTAGGACTTAGGCTCCGGTTGAATTGGGGTGGGTCCAAAGAAGTGGAGATTCACACTGGTTAGGGTGATGTCAGAAAGCAGGTAGAGTTCCATAACTGTATATCTCAATAAGTCTTATTTGCTGGGAAGGTAAACTAACAAAGGACTAAAGCTGTATTTGATAAAACAGAAGCAGCCATTCATACTAACTAGGAGAAAGGGTTGTTTGGTACTTTGTGCCTTGAACAATTATTCATGATCGGTCAGCTTTTAGAATTGACTGTGGAGTGATCTTGTTATTGGTGTGATTCATCATGACCTCTGTGTGGTCTTCTCTGATGTTGATATTCTATGTAATTGCTTATGTTCAACAGTTGAATAACAGGGCCTGGCAGTGAGTGCAAGAACAGCAAGCAGCAACAGCAAGGCTCAGCTGATGGTCCCAGGCTAGCTCCAGATGTCCAGGACTGCTTTTTTCTTACTTGATACATATATTAGGCCACTTATTTCATCAACAATCTGATCAGTTTTATGCTACCATCATCTCTGTTCTATTGGTGAGATAAATGAAAGTCAGATGGGTTATATAACTTGCTCAAGGACACAGTGACAGTAATTGGACTCATTAGTGGAACATTAGGCTGTCTGCTTCCCTGATTCCAGAGGCCAAACCATTAATCCTAGACTAAACTCTCCATTAATAGGCATATGAGAGAAGTAATTATTGTATTTTTCTCCTTTTGAGTCATGTTATTACCCTAAGAGCTACAAACATGAAAAATGTTTCTCAACCCTCTGATATCATCTAACGTTTCAAATGTAGCCCTTCTCTCTCCCCTCAACCCTTCACAATGTTTCAGCTTGTAAAGTGGTCCGCTTGCTCTGCTGAGTCACAAGGTCTACTCAAAGCATATTATTCTCATGCCTTAAGCTGAAATACAGAAACCATATAAATGTTTCTAGGCTGAGACACCCAAACCCATAAATAGGCAAAGCTTTCCTCTGCCTCCTACCCAAGGATATGAGCAGCAAAACTTCCTTGAATAATCCCAGGAGCACCCTCTGAGATTGCTTAGGGATTTATCTGACTTACAACCCAAGTCACAGCAGCCCTGGACAGCTCAACAATATGATGTGGCTTCTTATGACTTACTTTCATACAGACTGGTATTCAGCTTTATCTTCTTCCATGAATTCAGTCACTCTGGGAAGAAGTTAGACTCATGCTACTGGATATTTCATACTTTTAAGATTAAAGACAGGGAAGTCCCTGGTGGTCCAATGATTAGGACTCTGCTTTCACTGTTGAGGGCCTGGGTTTGATTCCTGGTTGGGGAACTAAGATCCCGTGAGCATTGTGGCATGGCCAAAAAATAAGTAAATAAATTAAAAAATAAAAGGTAGTTGATAGCTTGACCCTAAATTTGGTTAATTTCATTTTACATTTGTAGGTATATAATATTTTGCTGCACTTATAATTATATAATATAATTATATTGCAGAAGGTCTATATAACATTAGAGATAAACTTCTAGTTTTACAATATAACTGTAAATTCTTACATGCGTCTCCTAATTTTGAATGCGGACAGGTTTGTGACTGCTTTGATCACTGAAATATAGCAGAAGTGATCCAATGTGACTTCTGAGGCTACATTAAAAAGGCAAAGCAGCTTCTGTCTTGTCTGTTGGAAAACTCATATTTGAAGTTCTCAGCCCCAGATGGAAAGTGTGTAAAGTCTGAGATTGCCTACATCCACAGATGAGCCCTTCCTGCCTAGGAAACAGACCTTTGAATGAAGCTGTCTTGGGCCCTTTGGACCATTTACCATGATAATATCACTGGAAGATATCTCACCACATCACATAGGACAGAAGAACCACCCAACTGAGCGCTGCCCAGATTTCCAACCCAGAAAATCACAACATACTCTAAACGAGTTATTGTTTTGTCATAGTTTCATACACAGAAGTAGATAACTGGAATAATTTACCCTTGAATAACTGATTGCAAGGAATTTCACGTGGCTGGAGAAATGGATAATTATTAAAAGAGACCCGTTGTTTTTTTTTTTTTTTTTTTTTGGCAAATTCAATACATCATGAGCATTATGTGATACTTCCCCCACCCCCAAAAAAGTAATGCAATCTGTATATGGTCGGGAGGCAAGCAAATATTCCCTTAAATTATTTTGTGTAAAGCACACCAACTATTCTTTAAGTATTCATTCATTCAACCAGTGAACCATTCACCACAGGCAATAAACTTTGACTTGAATTTCACTTTGTGCAAGGTTTAAGTATGAATTATTATGGATGCAGTAGTAAGAAACAAATATATACTACTCCTCAAGGATTTTTTTAGTTTAGAGAAAAAATACAAATTTTAAAAATAATTCTAGTATTTTTGTGACGTATTTCCAGTCATCATTTTCTAACATGTCCAATTATCTTCTTCAATTTATGGATTCAAATAGCATGGAAATGCAGTTTAGTTTAATAGGTAATCTACTGAATTATGAACATAACAAAATGATTTAATCAGTATGAAGTTATTTTTATATTAATATACAAAAATAATTTAGGAGAAATGTTACTAATAAATATTAAATTGCCAAATTTTAAATATAGTAAGTAAAAAAGGTTTGTATCAGCAGATCTCATATTGAGTCCATATTTTCATTTCATACACTTTTTTTCAAGTGTGTCTAGTATCTTGGTAATTAAAACCTCTGTTGGTCCTTTGCCACTAAATCAGTGTATATTTGCCTTTGGGACAGGAAATATGGAAACCAAAATAAGAGAAATCATGACTGACCTTATTTTTGAAGTTATAAGAAATATATTAGGTGATAGGTCCTGATAAAGCATAATTTTATATTTTACTACTAGTTACAAAAAAATGTATCACCTCTTATACAGCTACAATATTCTATTGTAAATAATCAAGATTCTTATTAAGTAAAAACAGTTTTATGATCATCCCTCACTCTACACTATTATGGTTAAAGTATAGAGGTAAACAATATATGAAGTATTCAGATACCCATGAAGAGACTGCAAATATAAGAGGACTAATGCTGAAACAAAGGACAATTGGATGATGAAGGAGGCCAGGGGAGGAATTGAAAGACATGTTTACACAATTCATTAATAAATTCTAACCAAGATTCATAAAGGGGGACATGTGGAGAACTCTGTAGTTGCATATACTTAAACATTGATGCTGTGAACACTCATTCACATGGACCAGAACTTTTCCCACATTTGGAACTGGAATGATTTTAAGTGGTAAGAGAGCAAAATGAAGAATAAAATAAATCCCATAATAAGAAGCCATTTTCCTTTTAATCCATCTATCACTCCTTTTGAATACCCTGAAAGATTCAGTTTGGTGCTGGTGTGTCCTAAACACCATTCTAAAGCTTGTTTAATCCAACAAAGAGTCAGTTTATGGCAGAAAACCATCACAAAACAGCACTATCATATTACAATGTGATCCCATAGCTTTTTGTATTTATTTTTATATTTACCTTACTTTATCAACTGACGCTGACTTTTACACTCATAGTAATAAATAGGCTTTCCAGAATGCTGATAGAGTACACATGAGGATTTAATGAGGTATAATGGTTACTGCCTGAGCTTTCTGTTCCTGAATAAAGATACATATGCACAGAATCTGAATTTGATTCTGCAACCAAATCCACCAAAAATGTTGCTATCTATAAATTTGGTTGTCCAGATTCTAATCTTCACCACCAACTTCTACCTCCCATGTCAGAGGCACTATCATCTGTCACCACAATTAAATAACAAGAACTTCTAACTGATCTGCCAGTTCCTATCTCTTTCCCTATCTGTACTCCATTTTAAAAACAGCATCTGAAGTATCCCATGAAAAATGCTATCAGACCTCACAGCTTCTCTGTACAGATTCCTCCAGCTTCTCCCCACTTTACTCAGAAACAAAGTCCATCTATTTGCAATGTCCTATTGAGATCTGGCTGCTGATTATCAACTTGACCTCACCTACTACAAAGCTCATCCAACTTGAATCACCAGAAAAAAAAAAAAAAAGTTCCTAAGAATATTATTAATGTGTCTCCAAGATGTTTGATACTAATATAAATAATTTCTATTAAATTAGAGTCTTCTAATAATTTTTATCAGATGTTGCTATTTCATTTTTAACTTTTGACATAAGTATTCAACCCTTTAAGCAGTTAATGTTTTGTGCAATTTGAATGATGACTTTCTGGTCTTTATAAAATTAGGACAGTCTTTAAAACTATTAACCATTTATATGTCCAATTATTTACCAGTTCTCAAATCCCAGGCTTTATTATTCTTCATAAAAGGCCAAAATCCTATAGTGTAGAGTGAGATCTAAACAGCCCACTGACAGGATGCTGAAGCAAGCGGGAGAGACATGCTAATTGCTCATGCACTCCTTTATTAACATGTTCCCAAAACTGTTTTCCATTTCACATCATGTATCAGTAAAAATGTGGCAATGACAAGGTAATAGAAGGAAGATTAGCTTTAATGTACTCCCTTTCATGTTTATAGTTAGAGCAAATATGAACTAATTTATACCTTTAGCTATTTTTCTTTTCTGTGTGTATTGTAACAAGTGTGAAAATTGCTGGTGTAAGTGCATTCGATCAACTGAGATAAATGCAAGTTGAGTTCAATGAATCTTTAACAAATTTTCATAAGGCTACCCTTTTTAGTAAAAATTGTTAGTCGTTTCTCTGTCAGCATAAACACTACAGAATCCTGGGAACTCCAGGTTCCAGTAGGCAACATGGATTTTTTGATTAAACAAGTGAATCAAATAACCACAAATCAAATCAAGTTCGTGAACAATTAGATGGTACCGAACACACAAATAACAAAGCTTGCATTTGCTCTTAAAACTACATTTTATGTTTCAACAGTACAGCTAATCAATATTTTGAAAGGTCTTGGACAACTGTAAAATGGTATGGGCAGTTAGTTCTGAATAACTCTAAGTGAAATGTACCCCAAATTATTCACTATTTTTATTTAGTGTTATATTTTTGGATATCCTTTAAATACTATGAGATATAATTAGAATGACGAATAGAAACTTTATCAAATTTAATGATATACTAAATATATCAACAGTGAACACTTTGAGTCAATTTTCAAGGCATACATCAATACAAATACAAGTTCGTGCAATGCTTTGATCAATGGAAGTCTCTTTTTAGATAATGATCTAGATACATATAGATACAAATATATATATATATATATATGTAAGTCCTCTATTGGGTATAATCCAAACATATATACTATCAAGAAGTGCTTAGACCTCAAAAGCACCTAGAAATGCCTCAACTAATAACAGTGCTTGTTAATTTCCCATCCTCACATGGTTCAAAGCCACGGTGCCTTAATACTGAGATGTTAGGTATGTTTTGGGGAAGGAACTTGGTGGTGACACTCTCCCTGCTTGAGGTGTGCACTGTCTCTGTAACAGCTCACTGTGAGACAATCACTGAAAGCCATTTTCACTTTTCACCTTTTTGCATGAAAGTGAAAAGCCTCTTCAGATTTCTTTCAATTTGCAAACATTGGTATAAACGTAGATCTTTTCAGAAAACTAAAAGGGCATGAAACAAACTTTCAAAAAGCAGGGGATACCTGTATACCCAAAGGAACTGAAACCAGGATCTCAGAGATATCTGTACTCTCCTGGGCACTGCTGCATTATTCACTACAATCAAGACATGGTAGCAACCTAAACATCCATGGATGGACAAATGGAAAAAGAAATGTAGTAGACACATATAGGGGAACATTCTTCATCTTCAAAAAGTAAATCCTGCGTTTGAGACAATATCAGTAGACTTGGAGTACACTATGCTAGGTGAAATAAGCCAGACAAATAAAGACAAATACTGCATGATAAAACTTACATAAGGAATCTGAAATAGTCAAACTAGTTGAAGCAGAGAGTAGAATGTGGTTTCCAGAAGGTTGGGGGAGGGAGAAATAAGGAGATATTAGTCAAATGGTACTAACTTTGTTATGCAAGGTCAATGAGTCATAGAGAGTAGTACAAAGTATAGTTAAAATACACACATATAGTTAAAATTGCTAAGAGGGTAGAGCTTATATAAATATTATCAAAATATTATGCAATAATAATAAAAAGGGCAGGAGGAAACACTTGGAGGTGATGGTATAGATTGCAGTGATGGATTCAAAGAGGTAGTTCTCTATATCTCTAAACTCATTAAATTGTATACATTAAATGTGTACAGTATTTTGTATGCCAGTCATACCTCAATAAAGTGGTTTTAAAAGTGAAATGTTAAAGCAAAAAGTTGACAGTCACAGAAATCACCACTGTAATTCTGATTGCTTAAATGCAAAATCTATCCCTCTAAGAACAATTCATGATTTCCCTAGACAGGTAAATGTCTTTCTATCTAAATTCCCATGTCATTTTATTCGTTGATTTTGTCTCAACAAAAGAATAACTTTTCAGAGTCACAAAAATTGCTAAAGCAATCTGTACCTCATTTCCATTTAGTCTTTAGGGCTATCCTATATTTGACAAAAGTATTGATATAAATAAATGTAGCCCCAAGATATTTTAAAAGGCTAAAATATTCTCTATAGCATTCTTATACTCAGTTCAAGAGCTGAAGAAATTTTTTTAGAAATATATATTTAAACCACTTTTAAATAGGAATATTGGCACTTACATAAATTTTGCAGGGGTCGGAAATGACAAGGTACTCCAACATATTCCGATGAACTTCATTCCTTTTTTTTTTATTTTTTTTCCTTTTATTTTTTATTTATTTTTTTGCTTTAATTTTATTTTATTTTTAAACTTTACATAATTGTATTAGTTTTGCCAAATATCAAAATGAATCCGCCACAGGTATACATGTGTTCCCCATCCTGAACCCTCCTCCCTCCTCCCTCCCCATACCATCCCTCTGGGTCGTCCCAGTGCTCTAGCCCCAAGCATCCAGTATCGTGCATCGAACCTGGACTGGCATCTCGTTTCATACATGATATTTTACATGTTTCAATGCCATTCTCCCAAATCTTTCCACCCTCTCCCTCTCCCACAGAGTCCATAAGACTGTTCTATACATCAGTGTCTCTTTTGCTGTCTCGTACACAGGGTTATTGTTACCATCTTTCTAAATTCCATATATATGTGTTAGTATACTGTATTGGTGTTTTTCTTTCTGGCCTACTTCACTCTGTATAATAGGCTCCAGTTTCATCCACCTCATTAGAACTGACTCAAATGTATTCTTTTTAATGGCTGAGTTAGTGTGGAGGCATTAGCATCATTCACCACATACTTCTGGTTCTCTTTCCAGCCAAATAGTGGGACTGCATTTCCCTGCCTCTTGGAGCTCAAGCGACCATGCAGCCAGCATTGGTCAATGAAAATATGAGTGGGAATAATATGTATGACTTCTAGGTGGAAATTTTGGAATTAATGTGCAATCATTCCTACTTAATTTTTCCACCTTTGCAATAACCAGAGCACATCCAGACAGTTAATCTACTTCACACTGTGCCTGTGAATGATGATAATGTAGAATTGAGCCCAACAGCCACTCTGTGCTATTCAGGTGTTGTTAGTTGAGCAAGAAACAATCTTCTGTCATTTTAATCCACTGATATTTTTAGAGTTGCTTGTTACAGCAGCATAATCTAACTTATGCAGACTGACACGCTTATTATTATCATTTTTCTTAGAAAAAAAGAAATATATGGCTCATATTTTCTGGAGCAATATGTCACAAAAGTAAAAATTAAAATATTGAATGCATATAATTAAATAATGATATGATGTAGGATATGCTATTTTCCTTTAAAAATATCATTTCACTAGACTGGAGGGCATGCAGCAGGCATCTGTCAACAACTTGCCACTTTGATCACATAAAAAAGTTACTTTAGGAGATCCTTTACTTTGAAATATTGAATTTTTTATTTTATCCAGAATCTTATCTGCCATTCTTGGTTATGACACCAATCAAAAAAAATTTTTTTAATTATACTGATCAAAAATAGAGATTATGATAACTTGATAGGTGAAGGCATCTACCTTTTAAAACTGAAAAAAAGTTAAAAAAGTTGATAAATGTGTTTGAACAAAACACAATTTCTACAATAAATATCAACTTCCTGAAGGAAATCTACTTTGTAGTTTGCATATTAAACATAACAGTATAATCTGCATTTGAAAGAGGTAAGACCATGAAAGTTGGAAGTGTCTAGTCTTGGCCCCTTCACTGTTGGGTGGGTCCATACGATAAGATCTGGCCAACGAAGTATGAGCAATTTTTACATACATAATTTCAGGCTGAGGAACTGGAAAGCCTATGTTGGATGTGTACTAGACCTTCTTCCAAGTTCTAGTGCTCAAAGTAGACTCATATTTCTGATAGGGTTGATAAAAGATGGCTACATCTCTGCCAGTACAGCACTGTCTCCAGTGATTTCCTTATACTGGCTAATGCCTTAGCAAATTGACTTATTATTAAACATCCCTGGAACTACACTAATTTAAGCATCCCATCTGTTTTTTGCTGGGCCCCTAAGTTATAGAATCAGGCTGTGACCCAGAATTTTAGGAGGAAAATGGCATCCCTCTTTCATCTACCTGGCTTTGATAACCATGTAACATCCAGAATAAGTAAACCTCATATATTAAGTCACTGTGAAGAGAATTCTTTATCAAGGCTCCAAAACCCTAAGCAAATCCTGAAAAATACACCTATTGGACTAAATAAGAATTGATCTGTACCTGTTTTTTCTAAAAATTCCTGCCAAGAGAAACTGGTAAGGGGGTGAATACATAAGGAAAAAAGCCAAAAGAAGGTACATTTTAGAATAGTGTTGGCCGAGTTTTTCAGAGGAACTCTGGAATGTAAATGATACATCGATTCATGGGCTTAACATTCCAGGTTCCTATGCAATATTGTTCTTTACTGCAGAAGATTTTACTTACACCCTAGACACATCCACAGTTGAGCATCATTTCTATTTTGGCACAGCTGCTTCATTCTTACTGGAGCTGTTAGTAATTGTCCTCCGTTCTTCCCCAGTAGCATACTGGACACCTTAAAACCTGGGGGATCATCTTCTATCATCATAATTTTTTCATTTTCATACTGTCTGTGGGGTTCTCCAGGCAAGAATACTGGAGTGGGTTGCCATTTCCTTCTCCAGTGGACCTCCTTTTGTTAGACCCCTTCACTATGACCCATCTGTCTCGGGTGGCCCTGAAAGGCATGGCTCATAGCTTCACTGAGTCATTCCAGCCCCTTTGCCACGACAAGGCTGTTATCCATACAGGGGCCTTAGGAAGCATTACTGTGAACAAAGCTAGTGGAGGTGATGGAATTCCAGTGGAGCTACTTAAAAAGATGATGCTGTTAAAGAGTTGCACTGAATATGTCAGCAAATTTGAAAAACTCAACAGTGGCCACAGGACTGGAAAAGGTCAGTGTTCATTCCAATTTCAAAGAAGGGCAATGCCAAAGAATGTACAAACTATGGTACAATTGTGCTCATTTCACTTGTTAGCAAGATTATATTCAAAATCCTTCCAGCTAAGCTCTAGCAGTGTATAAACCAAGAACTTCTAGATGTACAAGCTGGATTTAGAAAAGGCAGAGGAATGAGAAATCAAATTGCCAATATCTGCTGGATCATAGAAAAAGCAAGGGAATTCCAGAAAAACATCTACTTCTGCTTCACTGACTACACTAGAGACTTTGATTCTGTGATCACAACAAACTGGAAAATTCTTCAAGATATGGGAATAACAGACCCCCTTACCTGTCTCCTGAGAAACCTGTATATGGGTTAAGAAGAAACAGTTAGAACCAGACAGTTAGAACAACAGACTGGTTGAAATTTGGGAAAAGAGTACAGCAAGTCTGTATATTGTCACCTTGCTTATTTAACTTTTACGCAGGGTATATCATGTGAAATGATGGACTGGATGAATCACAAGCTGGTATCACGACTGTGGAAGAAACATCAAGAATCTCAGATATCCAAATGATACCACTCTAATGGCAGAAAGTGAAAAGTACCTAAAGAACCTCTTGATGAAGGTGAAAGAGGGGAGTGAAAAAGATGGCTTGAAACTGAACATTTAAAAAATGAAGATCATGGCATCCAGTTCCATCATTTCATGGCAAATGGGGAAAAAATGGAAACAGTGACAGACTTTATTTTCTTGGGCTCCAAAATCATTGCAGATGGTGAGTATAGCCATGAAATTAAAAGACGCTTGTTCCTTTAAAGAAATGCTATGAGAAACCTAGACAGCATATTAGAAAGCAGAGACATCACTTTGCCAACAAAGGTCCATCTAGTCAAAGCTATGGTTTTTCTAATAGTCATATACGGAGGTGAGAGTTGAACCTTAAAGAAGGCTGAGCATGGAAGAACTGATGCTTTTGAACTGTCAGCTGGAGAAGACTCTTGAGAATCCCTTGGATAGCAAGGAGATCAACCAGTCAATCATAAAGGAAATTAACCCTGCAATACTCACTGGAAGGACTGATGTTGAAGCTCCAACACATTGGCCACCTGATGCAAAGAGCTGACTCATTGGAAAAACTCTGATGCTGGGAGAGATTGAGGGTAGGAGGAGAAGGGGACGGCAGAGGATGAGATGGTTGGATGGCATCACTGACTCAATGGACTTGAGTTTGAGCAGGCTCCTGGAGATAGTAGAGGACAGGGAAGCTTGGCATGCTGCAGGCCATGGGGTCACAAAGAGTTGGATAGGACTGAGTGACTGAACAACAGTAGGTTTATTGTTCAAGGAATAATAAAGGTCCGTGTTCTTGTCATGACTAAGGGAGTGAGGAAGAAAGTGTGGAATATACAATTAGAGACAGAACCAAAGCCAGATAATAGGCCGTTGCAAGCCAAGGCAATGTTTATTTTTGTGTATGTTTGTTATTAATGTTGTTTTCTATTGTAAGTCACTAGAACACAAACACAGGAGTTGCATTAACTGATTCTAGACAAACAAGGAACACGAACTTAATCTCCCACTTGTAAATAGCTAGAAAACTGTACATTATACAGAAAACAACTGGCTCCACACATGGGACAATAGGTAGCATTGAATTCTGGTTCTGAAAGGAAAGGAAAGGAAAGTAGTTGAGATCTACAACTGTCCCAATTTATTGCCTGGATGCATTGTCTAGACTGTTATTCACAGGCAAGGAAGAACACAAACTAGAGCCTGGCAATCTCAGTGAGTTTTGTCACTGGAGACCAGAGACACGTGAGATCGGAAGGAGCAGGACAGAGCTCAGAAAGGACCTATGCAGAAATTCAGTTCTAGACATCTACACAAAGTCTCCCTTAAGTCTTTGCTGAAAACTTAGTTATATGTACATCAGGTAAAATTTCAGAAGGCTTGGGCAAAAATACAAGCAAGCTAAAAAAACAAAAAAACTGTAAAACTCACATAAGGCAAGAAGTTATTCAATGTCTAGCCATCATAAAAGAATCCTTGGTGATCAGCTAGGCCTGGTGGAGACCTCAGGAGAGTTATGTTTTAGAAATAGGGCTTCCTCATCCCAGGTGGCTCAGTGGTAAAGAATCCACTTGCCAATGCAGGAGACACAGGTTCTATCCCTGAGCCAAATTCAATCTCTGGATCAGGAATATCCCCTCGAGAAGGAAATGGCAATTCACTCCAGTATTCTTGCCTGGGAAATACCATGGACAGAGGAGACTCACAGGCTATACTCCATGTGGCTGCAAAAGAGTCCGACACGACATAGTGACTAAATGACAACATGCCTAGAATGAAGTTTACTCTAGAAACACCCTAAGAAATCTTAAAAACTGGGCCATGTTCATAACATGTACCCATAATAATTGTCAAAATGCATTGCTTAAACAATAGCATAGCGTTCATAAGAATGCTCATATCAAATATTTTATACATACCAAGAAGCAGATAAAAATAAATAACTAGCCAAGAATAAAATCATTCAACAAAAGACACAGACATGGCAGAAATGATTACAGACAAGGATGTCGAGCACTTATTATAAATATGAGCAAGTATTTCATTAAAAACATGGAGAGAAAATTAAGATGTTTAAAAATGGGCTTCTATAGATTAGAACAATACAAAATTAAGATATTGCTAGATGGGATTAACAACAGATTATATGCTGCCAAATAAAAATATAAGTGAACTTTAAAACAGCAGTAGAATCAAACCAAATGAAACAGGAGAAAAAAAAAGAGAATTTAAAAAGCCTTTATGAACTGTGAGACAACTTACATAATCTGATATACATAAAATTCATCTCCTAGAAGAAGCAGAGAGACTAGGAAGACATAAAAAATATTCAAAATCATAGTGACTAAAAAATTTCCAAATGTGATACAATTTATAAGCCCACAGATCCAAAAACCTCAAAGAACGTATACAGGATAGACATATACACAGACATGCCAAGATGTAGCAACATGCTGCGCTGTGTGCTTAGTCGCTCAGTAATGTCTGACTCTTTGTGACCCCATGGACTGTAGCCTACCAGGCTCCTCTGTCCACGGGGATTCTCCAGGCAAGAGTACTGCAGTGGGTTGCCATGCCCTTCTCCAGGGCATTTTCCTGACTCAGGGATGCAACCCATGTCTCCTGCATGGGCAGGCTGATTCTTTACGACCGTACCACCTGGGAAGCCAGGGGATGGAAGGGAGAGAGTGAGATTAAATTAATAGAGGACTTCCCTGGTGATCCAGTGGTTAAGACTCCATGCTCCCAATGCAGGGATGAGGGTTCCATCCCTTATCAGGGAATAAGGATCCCACATGCCTCAGGTCATGGCCAAAAAAAATTTAAAGAAGTTAAGAAATAAATTTTAAGAAGATTAAATTAAGAGATCTTTCTTACTGCTAAACCACTCTGCAGATTTATTTGCTCTTAAGAACATATTACTATATTAAATTATTGTTAATTTGTCTAATTTTCAGCATCCTCTAACAAGTAAGAGAATAGATCTGTATTGCCTTCTACTCTATCAGCTACACATAGAATTATGCCTAGCATATAGTGGGTAGGGACTAACAAATAGATGTAGGAAAGGAAGATATAAAGAAAAGGACTTTCAAAACTAGGTTTCAAAAATGCCTTTAAAAACTTTTTTCTCATTGGCCTAAGGTCATTTGCATTCTGCATAAATTAGTTTCCTTTCTGGGAGCTAAAATGTTATCTCCTTTGTTCTTTGGGAAATAATAAAGTGAGATGAAATTGAGATGGCATTTGGCCAGTATTCCCTCTCTTGAGTTCGTGTACAGAGATGTATACACAGAGGAGGAAGCAAGGCAGAGGAAAACTTTATTACTGGTTGACATTCTGTCCCCACAGCCCTGGGAAGAACGCTGGTGATACAGACTGGAACAATTGGAGAAATCATTTTTTAATCTGCTTTGAATGCCCATGCAAACCCGAATAAAGAAGTCCAAAAAGCTGGATTTTGTTCATTTTCACCTCAAAGAACAGACACAATTATCAAGTCTGCATCGCAGAGAAAGAGAAGGACTGGACAAGAGTACAACTGCAACGGTTGGTTAGAACCGATGTTTTAAGTGTGTTTTATTTTTTATCATCATCACAGACCATGGTTATTATCCCCTTGCTTACCTGTCTTTTTTAAAGAAAGAAACCGTTTTTTAAAAGCAAGTAAAACTACCTTCTGCCCCTGACCCCCACCAAAGGGATTTTTAGGCTTTCTCACTACTGAGGCAAACTAGATAACTAATAAGAATCTACTTTATAGCACAGGAAACTCTACTCAATACTCTGTAAGACCTATATGGGAAAAAAGTCTTTGAAAATGTGTGTATCTGTGTGTGTGTGTATATATATATATATATATATATGATACAATTTGCTGTATACCTGAAACTAAGGCAACATCGTAAATCAATATACTCCAATAAATTTTTTTAATTACATCTCAATAAAACTCTTTAAAAAAAGCCTTTAAAGTATGGAGAGATAGTAAATTGGTGAGATATTACCAAGATTAACAGTCTCATGAATCTCTATTTCTTTCCATGATAAATGTCTAAAATAGCCAAGGGGGTTGGGGTTAGAGGATACTGGAACTTCTCTCAGAGAAGAAGGCAAAAGCTTTATTCAATGTTTCCTTTAATTACAAAAATCAGAAAAGGATATAAGGACGGAAAGTAAGAGATGATTAGTAGGCCCAAACTCCTCCTTCTTGCAAACAGACTCTTTCTAGTATCTTTGAATGAAATGAGAAACAACATGGAAACAATGACCTGACAATATGAGACAACAGAACTTTGACTTACAACCTCTGCAGCCATCGTTCCTGAAGGCCAAACCACCACCTCTTCACCATCAACCAGAATGGTTAATTAGTGTTAAGTTCATACTTCCCTATTTTTCCCTCTGCTTGAGAAAGCCAAATCTTCTTTCTAAATTAATCATACAATTTGCTCATTTCTAGGTAACGCAATGTCAGCTTCCCAGGCCAACAACTTACAAAGAACACCTGAATTTATTCCCTGTTTTTCTTTGCTATAAAATTCTCCCACATTCCTGCCTGGTTTTGAGACTCGGCCAAATTCAAGCAAAAAAAAAAAAAAATTTGACTCCCTTGCTATAATAAGCTCTGCAGAGTTTCCTTTGTCTGTTCTTATTTGAGTTGTTTTCCTTTATTTCCACAAAATAAAACAGGTATAACATTTATCCCCATGCATAAAAGGTGATAAACTTCTATAGCAGTAGTCTACTTTCTGCAGTAAAGTATTTCTTGCTGATATCAATCCTTGTTGAGAAGGATTGTACCTTGAAAATATTTAGACTTTCATGAACTCCCTTAAACTACGATAAACTTAAAATGAAAATAATAAATAAAAGAATGGTTCAATTATTATTCTTGAATACCAAGAGGAGAGCACTAAATTGCTTTGTTGGTGGGTTCCTTGATTTTCTTTTTTTTTGGTAGGATTTTATCCCAAGGTGAAACCAGAAAGAATTATGAGAATATGAATACAGGAGATTCTCCCATGCCCTTTTCTCTGTGAGCACTGCTACTTTCTTAGCGAGTGAGATTCTACATAAAATGTTCAGGAAATTAAAAAAATTATCTCCATTCATTTGAACCCACTCCCTTCTTACCTCCTACATCAACAACTCCATGATCTCTAACCATTTTGTATATCCCCTCCAAATTCCCAATTTTTCTGTTATATCAGGAATAAATGTATAGATGCTCAGTTGCTTTCTAAGTGATGGTGGGGCTAAAGTGCCACTTCAGATCTTATGAGAGGAGCAATTTTAAGATAGCCAAATTTTCATGGGTAAAATGAGCCTTCTCTTGGTATAGAGCTAGAAACCATGCTAGATGCCTTATTTACATCATCTAACTTAATCCTCACAATAGTCAAGCTAGGTAGTTATGATATCTTCATTAAAATGTGGAGAGAAATGGAATATTTCTTGCTATATCAGTAAACAAAGGATGTCAGAGTCATCAGCAATAGCAGCCACCACCCATGGTGAGCTATGAGGCCTGAGGGAACTCAGGGAGGAAAGAATACCTGCCATCTAGCAGCCATCAGACTGCAACCACTCACTATGGTGAGCTGTGAAGAAATTCAGGATGCAAAAACACAGGATACTGGCCCCAGATTGGTGTAGTGCACATCAAAGGAATTATTTCAGTGGGCCCAGACTCCCGCATCTTCCCATATATAGAAAAGTGCCAAATTCCTTAACTTGAGATATCTGGTTTTCCTTTAATTCACAACAATCTTTTGACATTCAGACTATCTGATGCTTTTTGTTGCAAAACATTTTACATATAACCTGGATCCCCTCTTACTTTCTCAGAGCTGTTTTCTCAGGGTTACTTGAGATGCTGCCTCCCAGGCCTGAAGTCCTAAAAATTCCTGCTGAATAAAACTTAACTTTCAACTTTCAGATTGGGAGTATTTTTGAAGTCTACAGTGGGTAACACTTAAAATGGGACAGGTTTGGTAACTTCCTACCTATGATATCATGAGAGATCAGATTCGCTGATATTTAAAACCATGTCTAGTGGTAAAGAATCTGACTGTCAATGCAGGAGATGCCAGAGATGTGAATTCGATCCCAGGGTTGGGAAGATCTGCTGGAGAAGGGAATGGCAACCCACTCGAGTATTCTTGCCTATAAAATCCCATTGATAGAGGAGCCTGGCAGGTGACAGTCCATGTGGTTACAGAGTTGGAGATGACTGAGCACACAGGGTCTCTCTGACCCTAAAGACTCTTCTTAGTCAGTACTTAGCTAATCCTAAATTAAGTACTTAGGATTAGTACTTACATAATACAACTCATTAAAAAAAAGTCTCTTCCAGGATAGCTAGGACATTCTTGAAGACACTGAACCTAGTAATTGGGCTTTAATTTTTGGTTTACCATATTCTATCTCTTCTGATTCAACAGAAAATTAAGTCAATGTGATCTTTTCATTAAAGCAGGCTATAACAAGGATTAGAAAGGAAAAACAAAATACTATTTCAAGTGCTTTGAAAAGTCAAAGACCAGCTTTCTTAGCCCAGATTTCCTAGGAGGGAGAAGGAGAAAGGATCCTGAAGCCAAGCTTCAGGTAAAATAGGGTCTGGATTATAACTCCAGGCTAGCAAGTAAAAGAGGAAAATGCAGTCAGTTGAGGAAGAGGTAAAGCAAGTGCAAAGTGGTCCATTACTGACTTAACAACTGCAGGATAACTTCAATTGTATGTGGAATCATACTGGGTTTCACAGTCTATTGGAAAAAGAAAGAAAGAAGAATGCATTCAGCTATCTGCCATCTTCTGTAATTCATCTGTCCCAGTATATCCCAGAGAATTAATGTTCCCAAACTTTTGGACTTGACAACCTGACTTCTCCAGAACTGACTCTAGGAAATCCATTTCTCAAGCCCCACTGATGAGTTCTTCATCTGAAACTAAGAGTGGAGGGAATATCTATTGCCTTCCTAGAAACATTTGGGGTAGATATGGGAGTTATAGCCCTTGCAGCTACTACTCTGGTGTCCATTGATAATCATCCAAAAACCTGGCCCTCCTACTGAAGCTGCTGAAATAGCTGGTGGTCTTAATAAACAAGCCAACTGGTGGGATAAGTGCCTAATATTCAGGGATTAATTATGTTTATGTGTGTGCAGTATATGTGTGTGTATACTCATGAACACACAGACTGGGGTGGGGAGGGGTGGACAGAGGCAGCTGAAAAAGTTGGAGAAGATACAGTGGGTGACCAAAGAGTTCATTCCAGTTTTCCACAAGGTGTTACAGGAAAAACCCCAGTGAAATTTTTGGCCAACCCAATATGAACTGAGTCCCGTGGAACCACTCTTTCAAATCCGCATTCAGCATTCCTGCTGATTCTCTGTTTCCCCAGGAGCAATGCATGTGAATGAGTTTTGTAATTTTCAAAACAATAAACAAATGGGAGAATATATTTCAGTGAAATGCCCCAAAGTAATCCACCCTATAAACTTTAGTCACCTATTAGTTTATTTAATAAATCCCAACAATTCACTCAGCATTCATTTATTATGAGGTTCTGTTCTAGGAATTAGGGTTATAGCAGAGAATAAAATAGACAAAAATTTCTATCCTGGAGGAGCTTAAACTATTAAGATAGCTATTAAGATAGTGTCAGCTGGTGATAAATCTTAGGAAGAAAACAAGACGGTGCAGTGTGCAGAAAAGGGAGGGATAAGTTAATTTAGGTTGGTTTAAACTGAATCCCTAATGATAAGAAGGAGACAGCTAAGCCAGCTAAATTAAGGATGTGGGGGGATTAGGAGTTTTTGAGGGAGAACAAACTAAGTGAAAAGATCCAACAGAGAGAATACACCTGGTACATTTAAAGAGAAAAATAGAAGACCTCTCTTCCCATCCTTCTTTTCTAGTAGAGTTATGGAGTTCAAGTTCATAAGGGAAATAACAACTGTGTTTTCCATGCAAGAGTAAGGAATATTCTTTCCTGAGAATGTTACTGGAGGATGAAGAGAGCACGTGGTATAGTGGAAAACATTCTTTTACTTCCTCTAAAAGGATAGCTGTGATACAAATGCTGGAGAAATTTCAAAAACATATTTGTGGCTCCTAGAAGATAAATAATCACAGGGTAAACCTTGATCAGCCATGAGGTGTAGCTAATATTTTACCTCAGAGGTTTTACCGCATAAAAGTTAATGCTTTCACAAAAAAACGAAAATGTTGTCCTTGGTCATATGAGCACAGTTCTGACACAAAATTGTCCTTACACCTAAGAGGTAAAACTCTGAAACATAAGTCTCATTCAATATGTAAACTAAAGGCCAATCTGACTGTATCTCTTTTAACATAAATGTTGAATTCAACAGATAAATACAAATCAAATACACTCATAGACAAATGCATATGAGTTACTTTATCTGCCCCCTCCCAAATCTTTGTGTCTTATTTTGCAAGGTGTTTACCCATCCTCAAGCAAACAGCTAGAGAAAAAAGATGAAAGTGGGAAAAGGTGAAATGCAGTTGCCTTGACTCACCCCTCCACAATAGTACAGATGCTTATATAAATCAACACTGTATAATTATCTTCTATATATCAAACTGACATTTCATTAGAGTGGTAATACCAAGTGCTGGCAAAGGTGAGGTTTATTTGACAGTATCATTCACTGATGGAATAAGCATAATCTCTTCAGAAATCAATGTCTATCTACAGCCTTAAAAAAACTAGTAGCAATACCACATTTCAATCTAGACAGCATATTAAAAAGCAGAGGCATTACTTTGCCAACAAAGGTCTGTCTAGTCAAAGCTATGGTTTTTCCAGCAGGCATGTATGGATCTGAAAGTTGGACTATAAAGAAAGCCAAGCACCAAAGAATTAATGCTTTTGAATTGTGGTGTTGAAGAAGACTCTTGAGAGTCCCTTGGATGGCAAGAAGATCAAACCAGTCAATTCTAAATGAAATCAATCCTGAATATTCATTTAAAGGACTGATGCTGAAACTGAAGCTCCAATACTTTGGCCACCTGATGCAAAGAGCCGACTCATTAGAAACGACCCTGATGCTGGGGAAGATTGAAGGCAAGGTAAGAGGAGAAGAGGATGACAGAGGATGAGATGGTTGGATGGTATCACCGACTCAATGGACGTGAGTTTGAGCAAGCACTAGGAGATGATGGACAGGGAAGCCTGGTGAGCTGCAGTCCATGGGGTTGCAAAGAATCAGACATGACTGAGTGATTGAACAACAAAAAATACCATGTTTACTATCCTTGATTTTTAGGGAAAATTAGATTTGTAGAAATATTATTTCTTAATATGCTAATGATAAAGTCAAACAAATCTTTTAAAAATGTAAAAGAAGTAACAGAAATTTGTTAAAAGAGGGTTATTTGAATAAATGATGGTACAGTAGAAGGGTGGAAATTTTGAAAAATAATGTATTTTGAAAGCAAAAATATTACTAACATGGAAAAACACAGTACCATATTCAGGAGAAAAATTGGGAGCAATACCATGTTGCATTAGAGATCTTAAGATAAATGACCAAATTTTGTGCTTCTCTTTTCTATAAGAAAGAGTTGTCATTGCTAAGTGACTGTTGAGCCAGTTATTACACTTTCTAGCTTCTCTTTTATCTAGATGAGTCCATGTTATATCTGTTTGTGAAGAGATTAGAAGAATTTATTTGTGCCATTTCCAGTCAAGATTATGTAAGAAGATACATTTTCTCCATACATTTTTAAAAAATCCATTTCTTGTATGGAAGCAACTAATTACAATGTTGTGGAAGGTGAAAGTCGAGAGAGAGAAAATAGAAGGAACCTGGGTCTATGTATCACTCCATAAAATAGTCTCCCAGAGACAAAGAAATAGACCTGTATACCTAAAAACAGTAAGTTTCCATTGTGTTGATTCTTTGTGCCTTTTGAGGTTATTTGTTTCAACAGCTGTTGTTACCCTAACTAATTGGGAAATGATGAAAGAAAAGTCACGTGTGTGTGTGTGTGTGTGTGCATGCACACACTCTTAAGTGTGCAGTTCTATGGGTTTTAGAAAATGTATATACTCATTTAACCATCCATAACACCAGAAAGTTCATTGCCCTTTCCTCAAAAAACAAAATATATGTGTGTGTTTATGTTTTTTCACTGTTCTGATTTCTGTCACCATAGATTGCACTTGTCTATAATTAAAATGGGCTTCCCTGGTGGCTCAGATGGGAAAGCATCTGCCTGCAATGCTGGAGACCCAGGTTTGATCTCTGGGTCAGGAAGATTCCCCTGGAGAAGGAAATGGCAACCCACTCCAGTACTCTTGCCCGAGAAATCCCATGGACAGAGGAGCCTGGTAGGCTACAGTCCACGGAGTTGCAAAGAGTCAGACACAACTGAGCAACTCCTTTACTTTACTTTGCAATTAAAATTCATATAAATAGACTTTTTTTAATTTAAATTTATTTATTTTAATTGGAGGCTAATTACTTTACAATATTGTATTGGTTCTGCCACACATCAACATGAATCCGCCCCGTTGAATACACGTGTTCCCCATCCTGAACTCCCCTCCCACCGTCCTCCCCGTACCATCCCTCCAGGTCATCCCAGTGCACCAGCCCCAAGGATTCTGTATCAAACCTGGACTGGCAATTCGTTTCTTATATGATATTATACATGTTTTCATGCCATTAATAGACTTTTATATATTCCCATACAAGTAAGTTTAAAAAAAATGTATTTTGAAATAATTTTACATTCACAGAGGAGTTAACATTTTATGAAGAGTTCTTATACGTCCTTGACTCAGCTTCCTGAAGAGTTAACATGTGAGCATCATGTGTTGAATATGTGTGCCTCCAGAATTTATACATTTAAGCCCTAATCCTTAATGTGATGCTATTAGCAGATGGGACTTTGGGGACATAATCTAGTTATAAGGATGAAGCCCTTGTGAATGAGATTACCAGAAATGTAAAGCCATATATGCTCTCCATGTGAACTAAGAAACCCCAAGTGTCAGCCTGCAGCAAGAAATACAACTAAAACAAACGTGCAGTATGATTTCAACTTATTCCTTTACCTAGCTCTAGTCTGCCTTAAAATCCTAGTCAAACTATCGTACTGTTATAATAAAGTATCCTTTCTACCTAAATCAGAACAAGTGGTTATTTTTTCTAGCTTTAATGAAATATTATTGGCATATAACATATGGACATGAATTTGAACAAACTCCAGGAGATAGTGAAGGACAGGGAAGCCTGGCGTGCTATAGCCCATGAGTTTGCAAAGAATTGAACACAACTTAGCAACTGAACAACAACAAGCATATGGAAGCTTAACATATAAAATGTGATGAGTTGATAGTTTATTGCATGAAATAATTATGACAATAACTTATATAGCATATCAAGTTCTCTCATAAGTAGCTAGAAAGTGTTGTCTGATAACATTTAACATTTATACTCATAACTTCCAAGTATATAAAACAGTATCGTTAATTATAGCCACTGCTGCTAAGTTGCTTCAGTCATGTCTGACTCTGTGCAACCCCATAGACGGCAGCCTACCAGGCTCCTCCATCCATGGATTTTCCAGGCAAGAGTACTGGAGTGCGGTGCCATAATTGTAGTCACTACTCTGTATAGAAGCGTCTGCCTGGAATACGGGAAACCCAGTTTCGATCCCTGAGTCGGGAAGATCCCCTGGAGAAGGAAATGGCAACCCACTCCAGTACTCTTGCCTGGAGAATCGCATGGAGGGAGGAGCCTGGTAGGCTACAGTCCAAGGGGTCACAAAGAGTCGGACACGACTGAGTGACTTCACTTCACTCACTCTGTATATTAGATCCCTAGCACTTACTCATTTTACGGCTGCAAATGTGCACCCCTTGATCAGCATTTCCCCATTTCCCTCACTCCCCAGTACCTGGAGGCCATCATTCTACTCTCTATTTTTATAAGTTCAGCCTCTCAGTTTCTAAAAATAAGTGAGAACACATAGTATGTTTCTCTGACATTTCACTTAGCATATTCCCTCAAAATTTATCCATGTAATTGCAAAAGACAGAATTTCCTATTGTATGGCTGAATAATATTCTATCACACATACACACTCACCTCACATGTACAAACACACACACACACATCACACTTCCTTTATCCAATCAACCATCAGTGGATTCTTGGATTCTTTCATGCCTTGGTTATTGGGAATCATGCTGCAATGAACATGGGGGTTCAGATCAGTCTTTGTTACAGTGATTTCACCTCCTTTGCATATATCCCCAGAAGTGGGATTGCTGAGTCATCAGTTCAGTTCAGTTCAGTCGCTCAGTCGTGTCCGACTCTTCATGACCCCATGAATCACAGCACGCCAGGCCACCCAGTCCATTACCAACTCCCGGAGTTCACTCAGACCCACGTCCATCAAGTTAGTGATGCCATCCAGCCATCTCATCCTGTGTCGTCCCCTTCTCCTCCTGCCCCCAATCCCTCCCAGCATCACAGTCTTTTCCAATGAGTTAACTCTTCGTGTGAGGTGGCCAAAGTACTGGAGTTTCAGCTTCAGCATCATTCCCTCCAAAGAAATCCCAGGGCTGATCTCCTTCAGAATGGACTGGTTGGATTTCCTTGCAGTCCAAGGGACTCTCAAGAGTCTTCTCCAACACCACAGTTCAAAAGCATCAATTCTTTGGTGCTCAGCCTTCTTCACAGTCCAACTCTCACATCCATACATGACAACTGGAAAAACCATAGCCTTGACTAGACGGACCTTTGTTGGCAAAGTAATGTCTCTGCTTTTCAGAATGCTATCTAGGTTGGTCATAACTTTCCTTCCAAGGAGTAAGTGTCTTTTAATTTCATGGTTGCAGTCACCATCCACAGTGATTTTGGAGCCCCAAAAAACAAAGTCTGACACTGTTTCCACTGTTTCCCCATCTATTTCCCATGAAGTGATGGGAGCGGATGCCATGATCTTTGTTTTCTGAATGTTGAGCTTTAAGCCAACTTTTTCACTCTCCACTTTCACTTTCATCAAGAGGTTCAATGTCACGAACCTCATTCCATAGTTCATCAGGCATTCTATCTATCAGATCTAGGCCCTTAAATCTATTTCTCACTTCCACTGTATAATATATAAGGGATTTGATTTAGGTCATACCTGAATGGTCTAGTGGTTTTCCCTACTTTCTTCAATTTCAGTCTGATGGTATATCAATTTTTAAATTTTTGAGGGCTCTTCATACTGATTCCCATAATGGCAGTACCAATTTGCATTCCCACCAACAGTACACAAGTGTTCTCTTTTTCATATCCTCACCAACATTTGTTGTCTCTAGTCTATTTAATAATAGCCATTCGAACAGTTGTGAAGTTATAATATTCCATTGCATTTTTTATTGCCTCCCTGATAATTACTGAGATGTTGCTCATTTGTTTTCTTTGGTAAAATATCTATTTTGTTCTTCTGCCCATTTTTTAATCTTTTTTTTTTTTTTTTTTTTTACCAATTACCTGTTATAGCTGTTTTGTCTACCCTGATGAACTACCATTACTTGGCTTTCAAAACAACAAATACTCTTAGTTTTCTGCTCATCTCACTGATCATCCTTCTCTGTCTCCTTTAATCATCCCTATTTCTGTCTCCAATTTCACAGTATAGTGTTTGAGAATCAATCCTTGGTTATCTTCTCTTCTTTACCTATGCTTATTTCCTGGAAGCTCACCTGCTCTCCTGGTTTCTCAGACGATAAAGAATTTGCCTGCAATGAGGGAGACCTGAGTTCAATCCCTGGGTTGGGAAGATCCCATGGAGGAGGGCATAGCAACCCATTCCAGTATTCTTGCCTGGAGAATCCCCATGGACAGAGGAACCTGGTGGGCTACAGTCCACAGGACTGCAAAGAAGCTGGATATGATTCAGTGATTAAGCACACAGCACACATTTTCTTCCCTTGTGGCTCAACTGGTAAAGAATCTGCCTGCAATTCTGGGAGTCCTGGGTTCGATTCCTGGGTTGAGAAGATTCCCTGGAGAAGAGAAAGGCTACCCACTCCAGTATTCTGGCCCGGAGAATTCCATGGACTATATATTCGGGCATGACTGAGCGACTTTCACTTTCACACACTTCCTTAAAAATCCATAATATCCAGTAACTCTCTTACTTGCCCCAGAAAAACCTTCTCTCCTAAACTCCAGATTTGTCCATCCAATGGCCTATTTCACACAATCACCACTTGAATGTCTACAGACACTGAGAATTTTATTTACCCTGTACTGGGTAAATCATGTTGACTCTATCTTTAGTATATAATCAGAATTTGACCACCTGTAAGCATATCCAGTCATTTTGCATTTGAAGACAAATGATAAAGTGTTCTAATAAAGATGCTTTACAATAGTTGCTCATGTTCTTAGGAAACTTCTCATTAAGGAGAAGTGAAAAATCTTTGAATCCCACCCTCTTGCACCATTTTAAGAAATTTATCTAATAGTACCAAACCTCAGTTTGATTATATGAAAAACAGGATCAAAACCACCAACTTGAAAGAATTTTCTACGGATGTCATAATATACCAAAGTTTTATCTCGAAGAAATGTATATCGTATCTCTAAAATATCCCAGTAGGGGTGCCCAGAACCTAGAAATGCCCAACTTAAATCTTTTCTTCCATGACTCCTACGAAGCTAAATGCTGTTCTGCTTGCAGAATCTACTCTATTGTGGTGAGCTGCAGAACTTTGCTAACTCTGTTCCTCTATCAAAGCTAACTCTGGAATGAAAGATAGTTTCAATGTTTCAAGTCTGGATTTTGAACAAGAATAAAGAAGAAAAGCTGGTTTGAAGAGAAAGTGATAACTTTATTGTGGAAACTCCTATGAGATTCATGGAGAAAGCAAAAAGAACTTCCTCAATAATTTGAAACACTGGAGCCCAATGGAGAGCAAGGGACTACAATAAACAGCTGAACTCATGGAAGATAATGGCATCTGTAGGAGAGAAAAGAGAAAGAAGACAACCCAAGGAGGTGAAACAGCAAAGACTAGATCTTTTCCTAGCCTTTGGTTTTCACTTGTATAACTCTGTTTTCAGCTAGAGTGGTAACATCACTTTTTGTCATTTTATTCTTGCCCAAGAAAACATGTCCTTTAAAAGCTTTTGCTGCTAAGCAAAAGCTCTTGTATTGATTGCCTTAATGTAACTTAAAAAAAAATTTTTTTTAATTCACTAAAATGTTGTCAACAACATTCAGGACATCAGACTGCCTGGTATGTGAAGCACTTCTTAATAAAATCACGGAAATGATTCAGTGGTTTGGCTTACTTGGGTAAGTTCCAACACAGGCTAGCTTAACCAAAGTTCTACTGCAGCAAGAAGGAAAACAGAGCACTGGGTGGAATGCTCTTGAAGGCTTTAGCAGAGTGAAATCCTAAAGAATTAAAAAGCCACAGAGTCAGTGACCTGGGTTTCAATTCTACCACGTCTGCAGTTGGTGCCTCTTTAGGCTAGGTTTCTCCACTGTGAAATGTGTGTTTAACTTAGAGCAATCTTGTGAGCATTAAGAGAGATTAAGTGTCCAGAGAAGAAAGCAACTGGCACCATCGCAGGCTGATGGCTAGAATCCCACACTGTGTGTCTCCTCTGTCAGCATTTGTCCCAGGGAACATGAGGTAGATTACAGGGCTTTGTGTAAACAGGCATGGGGCCATGATGAAAGTATTTCTAAGAATACATCGAAAGCCTTGCCTGAACAGCCGAAAGTGCTTTTCAGCACTAATTAACTTGATTGAAAACTTCTCAAATGTTTCCCCATCTCTTTGTGTAAACATAAGAGTGACTCAGAAAGACAACTTGAATGCAGTCAATAACACCATGAAAAAAATGTTTTAAGAATATAAAACTACTCCTGTTATGTTCTCTGAAGGTCTCATATTGTTACTTGGTAATCTTGACATGAAAGCAGATCTAATACTAGTTGATAACAGTACTTTTTTCCCACAACATGCTGTTAGAAATATAAAATTAGACTGAACTGCCAACCTTATTTTTAAAGGTACTTGAAATGTGAAAATGTCTAAAATTTTATTATATACCCTGTTGACACGTGAACATAACTTGCTTTTTGAAAATGTCCTTCCTTTTGTGTTAAATAGTAATAGAAAGTTTAAAAAGAGATGCCCAACCACAATGCTACTGTAAAAAATAAAACATGAACAGAGAAACAGTATAACTTTTGAGAGCTTTCTAACTTCAGTAAAGAGACACAATGTGAACCAATATGAAAATACTTATTAAAGAAGATAAAAATCTATTAAACAGCAATACTCTGATTCTAACAATTCAGATTTAATGACACATTTAGAATATGCTATTACTGATGCTGTTCATTTAAATATGCTATTACTGATATTGTTTCATTAGGAATACAATTTCCAGCGCAGTGTTTTCATGCCTAAGTGACCTCTAAATTGGTCTGCCACATATCACCTCTAATACATGCACAACTATCTAATCCACTCAACCCTGTTCAGAGACTGAATGGCGTGGAAAAGAGGTTTTGACTTCTCAGGAGACAGATGAATCTTCAGACTCAAAATATGCTTCCTTTTTCCTGTCATGTTCTTCTTTGTCCCCTTCATCTTTTGCTTTTCCTTTCTCTTTCAGTCTCCCTGTCTCCCCTGAATTCTTTTCTCTTCCTACTCAGCATCCTCCAATACTTTTCCAACACCCGCAACTAAGGTCAAGTTGAGTACTAGAGTGGCATTCTTTGCTTTCCGAAATAATAGAACTTGTTGCCCAAAATTGGGATATATGGACATAGGAGAAAAGGAATTATCTCCAGTTGTTCTATTCCAAGGGGCATTCATCTCTGAACAAACAAAGCCAGTAACCACCACTGCTATGTGGTTGAACAGCGAAAGGGGGTATGATTCTAAAGTCAGATACTGTGAATCCAAATCTTGGATTTCATTACCTGTCCAGCCTGGAGTAAGTTATGTATCTTTGCAGGGTTATTGCTTAATATCTAGAAGTTGGGGCTAAGAGCAAGATTTATTTCATAGACTTTGCACAGATTAATCATTTATTTTAAAAGTATTTATTGTGTTTCTGTTCTGACTAGATATTCCTCAATGGGTTGGTGATACAGCAGTAAACAAAACAGACACAACTCCTGCCCTATTGGAGCTTACAGTCTGTTAAAAGGAGGCAAAATCTGGAGTGAGTAGCCTATCTCTTCTCCAGTGGATCTTCACGACCCAGGAATCAAACCAGGGCCTCATGCATTGCAGGTGGATTCTTTACCAACTGAGCTATCAGGAAAGCCCTAAAATATATACTATTCTATAATAAATTAGACTGGGCTTCCCCAGAGGCTCAGCAGGTAAAAAATCTGCCTCCAATGCAGGAGACACAGGAGATGTGGATTCAGTCCCTGGGTCAAGAAGATCCCCTAGAGGAGGGTATGGCAACCTACTCCAGTATTCTTACTTGGAAAATCCCATGGACAGAGGAGCCTGGCCGGCTATGGTCCATGAAGTCACAAAGAGTTGGACATGACTGAAGCAACTGCACACACACACACATATATAATAAATATAAGAAAATACTAGGTGATGACAAATACAATGAAGAAGATGCATATAAAGTACTTAGCAGCATGGTTGGAATGTAGTAAGTACTCAGTAAATATTCAGGCATTCAGGGTAATTTTCAGAGAAGTTTACCTGGTTAGAGGACAGACTCCATCATAAAATGAATGGAGTCCTTATTCATCTCAGCCCTGGGCTGAAAACACAGACACAATGACTGCTTGGAAGCAAGGGAGAATCTGTCGGCTGCCTGGACACAGGGAACTATAACACATTACTTCTCCCCTCTGTGCAGCCATGCATCCACCAGCCCCCAAAGGGGAAAATAAAGGCCATTTTGTTCTGCCCATAAAATAGTGTGTTCAGTGCCAGGGAAAAAGAAAGTTGTTATTTTACTTTGACAAGGTCCCTAATAAAAATAATATATAAGGATCTATTGATTTTTTCACTGTCAGTGTTTTTGTTTTCCTTGAAGTTTTTATGTTTACCATGCCCAAGTAAAAGAGGATTTATTTTAGATCCCGACAAGTTCCATCAAGGAGTCATTTCAGATGTTCCTTTGAAAACAAATGCATAGCAACAAGATGACCAGTATGTTCATATAATTGCACGGGAGCTGCAGGAAAGGGGAGCAAAGCCCAGTGAGACCTGGGACTGTCTCTCACATTAATAGGCAAGGAAAGGAGCAGCTTGGAGACAAGAGAGGGACCAGCAGGGAATTGTGAAACAGAAAAACACTCAATTAAAACTCAGAGGCCCATGCTGTATAGACCACTTGGCATTTATGCCTCTGTAATTAAGCAACAAAGCAATGTGAGATGTGATATTTGGGAGGTTGTCCTATTTGTCCCTTTCCAGGCCACTTCTAACAAGTTCAGAGAAACGACAGTATTAAATGGGGAGATGTGTGCTGCTGCTGCTCAGTCATGTCTGACTTTGTGACCCCATGGACTATAGCCCGCCAGGCCCCTCTGTCCATGGGATTTCCCAGGCAAGAATACTGGAGCAGGTTGCCACACTCTTCTCCAGGGGATCTTTCCAACCCAGGGATTAAACCTGCATCTCTTGCACTGCAGGCAGACTCTTTACCACTGAGCCACCTGGGAACCCCCAGGGAGACGTGTACTTATACCTAATTTGTCTTTGGGGCCATTACCTCCACGAATAGCAGTGTTTGGGCTGTTTCAGGGTGGATTGGCAACACCAAGGAGTTACTCCATGTGAGAAGCCCCATTCATTTCTCCAGTGTGTGCCTTTTAAAACTGTCTTCTTACAGGTTCAATTTAATGGGCTATTTATGACCCAGCAATTTCCATCCATTTGGTCTGTATCTGCCAGATTTATCCAGTCATTTGGAGGGTTTTTGTCCACCAGATGTATTATGTCTACCAGAGTACTGCATGGCATGTACTGATGGAAGGTTGCTTGGGGGATAAAGAAAACATACATCATTTTTTTCAAATAATATATAGAGTTGTGTGTGTATGTGTTTAAGTACTCATCACATATCGCCTTGGGATAGAAACAAGAAATAGTTGCAGCAATTTGCTACAGGCTGAAGATATTTGTAAACCGTGATTATAAATTTAACACATGCTGTAGGAGTCAATGCTTATTTGTGCTGAAGGCTAAAAAGGGCCTTGGGGAACTGCTGCTTAGGAGTTATAGGATTTCAAATCACCATCGTTGGCCCCAATTTTGTCTTAAAAAGGCTACAATTCCCCACCTTTGCCACTACCATATTTGCTTGGATTAAACCCTCCAAAGTCAAAAGTTCCTGATGTATAAAATAATATCTTTGTGATACTGAGAGAAATCTGAGTATCACAGGGATACCCTGAAAATGAAATAAAATTAAGGTATCCAGCACATGGGAAAGTAATTGACAATGGATGAATATGTTTGAAGAATAGTAACAATGCTCACATGTCTGGAATATAGCAGGTACAGGAGATCAAGAGGCAGAGACAATCTCCTATACACATTTTGTAGCAGACTAATACATAATGGTTACTGATGGGATGCTCTGAGGAAGGAATGAAAGAAGAATGTGATAATCATTTCATGATGTATTTATGTTGAATCATTATGCTGTACACCTTAAACTTATACAGTGCTGTATGTCAATTATATCCCAATAAAATTGGAAGAAAAAAAAAAAGAATGGAGGGAGGATGAAAGAAAGGGAGATTGTCCATTACTGACATGAGTTCCATTTATAAAATGTTGGAACTGGTCTATCTTACTTCCAGGCAAGGTCCATTTTGCTTCATCTCGCTCTCACTACCCACACTCTTATGCTAGTAGAAAAGAGGAAGGGTTTTTTGTTGTTGTTGGTCACATTGTCTATTACTCTGCCGACAAAGGTCTGTATAGTCAAAGCTATGGTTTTTCCAGTAGTCATGTATTGATGTGAGAGTTGGACCTTAAGGAAGGTTGAGCATGGAAGAATGGATGCTTTTGAACCATGGTGTTGGAGAAGACTCTTGAGAGTCCCTGGGACTACAAGGAGTTCAAAGTCAAACCTAAAGGAAATCAGTCCTGAATATTCATTGGAAGGACTGATACTGAAGCTAAAACTCCAATATTTTGGCCACCTGTATGGACATGAGAGTTGGACTATAAAGAAAGCTGAGTGCCAAATAATTGATGCTTTGGAACTGTGGTGTTGAAGAATCTTGAGAGTCCCTTGGACTTCAAGGAGATCCAACCAGTCCATTCTAAAGAAGGTCAGTCCTGGGTGTTCATTGGAAGGACTGATGTTGAAGCTGAAACTCTAATACTTTGGCCACCTGATGTGAAGAGCTGACTCACTGGAAAAGACCCTGATGCTGGGAAAGATTGAGGGCAGGAGGAGAAGGGGATAACAGAGGATGGGATGGTTGGATGGCATCACTGACTCAATGGACATGGGTAAACTCCGGGTGTTGGTGATTGACAGGGAGGCCTCGCGTGCTGTGATTCATGGGGTTACAAAGAGTTGGATACGACTGAGCGATTGAACTGAACTGATGGAAAGAGCTGTCTCATTGGAAAAGACCCTGATGCTGGAAAGATTGAAGGCAGGAGGAAGAAGGGACAACAGAGAATGAGATGGTTGGATGGCATCAAGGACTCAATGGACATGAATTTGAGCAAGCTCCAGAAGATGGTAAAGGTCAGGGATGCCTGGCGTGCTACAGTCCATGGGGTTGCAGAATGGGACATGATTGAGTGACTGAACAACAGCCATTATTTACTAGTAATTCTCAGATAGTGTGATGTGTTTGGAACAGACAGCCCCATCTTTACACAGACAAGGTTTCTAATTCCACTTCTATGACTTTCTAGCTGGACGACTTTAAACTTTCTAAACCTCTTCTAGATTGGGATAAGAATTTCTGCCCCTTAGGATCACCATGGGAATTAAAGAGTAGTATGAATACCTGCATCCTTAAAGAAGACAGACACAAGGTGAAGAGAAACAGTTTCCTCCCCACGGATACACAGGTTCCACTGGAGCTTTCTCTTTGTGCCACTCCTTTCCTTTCACGGCATTACTCACAAGTAGTCAGGAGCATGGTGCATTGCTCTGAGCTTTCCTTTTTCCTGTACATTCTTCTGTATCCCAATTGTGCCTCCTTTTTCACAAAGCACTTATCTCCAACTTTGGCAGGACTTCTCTACCCACTGGGATTAAGGATCAAAATAAACTCAGGAATGTTTGTTGTCATATATTCCCCAAGAGTACTGAAATCTGAACAGATGTCTGGCTCTCGGTGAACCCAGCCCGTCCATTCTTAGAGGCCACTAGGGAAGGACTGCTGTTTCACATCAGGATTCTGGCAAGGAGCAGAGAATAATTCTGTGTATCTGAATATTCACTGGAAGGACTGATGCTGAAACTAAAGCTCCAAAACTTTGGCCAACTAATGCGAAGAACCAACTTATTGGAAAAGACCCTGATGCTGGGAAAGATTGAAGGCAGGAGAAGGGGATGGCAGAGGATGAGATGGTTCGATGACATCACCAACTTAATGGACATGAGTTTGAGCAAATTCCGGGAGATAGTGAAGGGCAGGGAAGCTTGATGTGCTGCAGTCCGTGGGGTCACAAAAGGTGGACACAACTGAGCAACTGAACGACAAACGACAACAATCCCCAAGAGAACAATGAACGTGTTTTTTGTATCCTGCTGTCCCTGCAAAAACCTTTCAGTGATTTTTCCTTCTAGATAGCATATCTCACTGGTAAAAGTTCACTTCATATTGTGATTATCTGTCATTAAAAGGAACTACTTATTTGTAATACAAATATTTGTTCTTTGCTCTTTTTTTTTTTCTTGTTCACTAGAACATGAATATGACTTATTTAAAGAAAACTTGTTAAGTATAAAGAAGACATTTGGGAAACATTTGCTTATTCAGATTGAAAACACTAGTGGGTCTCAAAGTATACTTAAGAATTACTTAAAGTACTTGTTTAATCAGTACAGTCATGGCCCCATTACACATATGCATATTCAAATAAAAAAATTGGGGGTCAAAAGCAAGACATTCCAGTAATTTCCCAGGTAACTCCTATGTAGACTTTAGAGTTCAACTTCTGGATAATCAATGTGAATAAGTCAGAAAGAATTTAGATCATATGTAATTCCTCAGCTTTTCTAAGAGCCTAAATCACTGCTGGGACAGTATGAAGAAGGAAACCAATATTCATTGAGCACTTAATATATACCCAGTGTTCTGCAAAGCATCTGCTATGAAGAAGCTCATTTACTTTTCATAGAAAAGCTGTGACAGAAGCTTCATTATTTTTCCCATTTTCCACATGAGTCAGTAGAATCTCAGACTGATTAAGCCAGTGAGAGGTTGCTCACGCAACTGATAGGCAGTAGGATTCATCCTGGCCTGCCTCAGAGGTAACTTTGGCTCCTGTGTGACAAAGTCTCATTTCTCTTAACAAATCTTTACACAGTATCCTTTAAAAAATAGGATGCTTGGCCTTTACGTTCATTGAACTGAGTTGTTTTCAGTAGTTATAAACGTTTATGACTTTTTTCTAGTTATTACTGACAATATGCTTTTCCTATAGTGCCTTGGTAGTTAAACCCACACGCTACTGTCTGGCTGGCCTCTTAATAGAATGTACTTATTTGCACAATCAGTTCCCTGTACAGTTGTTTATTTCTTGGCCCAGCTGTAGATTAATTATAATACCCATGTTTATGTTCTTATGAGTGCTGTTCTAAAATCATATTTAAGTCAGTTATCAAAAATGCTGGATGATATAAAAAGGTGTTTTTTCTTTTTCTTTTATATGAGAAAAATCTCCTCAGTGAAAATTCCCAAGTTCTAACTCAAGGACAGAAATTGATTTTGTGGTGAGAAGTTGAGGATAATTTATGGAACCTCACGAAGATAAATAAAACCTTATTATTCTTCCTAAAATATATGTGATATTGTTTTAAGAAGTCAACAAATTCACTGAAAAAAAAATACTAACACACAAGTCCTGAACTAAAGGGGCTGCTGTATTTACGAAACTAGTCAAGTTTAATGCCAAGTGTGATCTATTAATATTTGAGGTTAGCCCCTGTTTTCACCATATGTGGTGAAGACTTAAAAAAATTAAGTTCCAATATTAAGTGCCATGTTTCACATATGGTGAAACTGAAAAGTTCTTAAACGGCTTAACCATAAATTTCCCTTCCCACTCTGCTCCAGTAAATAAGACTCTTTAGCCAAAAAAAGCCTCTTTATCAAAGAACCAAGTGCAATCCCTGAACATGAGGCTTTAGGCTTTGCAGCCTACAGAATTATTCAACCAAACCAATCACAGCCTCCTCACAGGAACCAGAGGGCACTCCACCCTTCTGATACTACAAAGTCAGCCTCACACAGCCCCTCATTGTTCATTCTGCTCCCAAGGGTAGCCCTTGTGTGGTCTGGCATAACGTGAGTATCCTCCTTCCCCAGGCTCTGAAGACACGGAGCTAATAAACACATCACCTCATCTGTTCAGCTCTCTGGATAATGCTAGGACAAGAAACCCTTCTTTACCAAGGGAGTAAATAGAAGACAATTAGAGAACCACGCCATCCTTTGCACTTTTTACATTCAGAACCAGCAACTTCTATGAATATAGCTGAGATCTTCATGGCAGAAGAGGTTAACAGGGAATATCTGTATTTTGAGGAGATTCCCTAGGTCAGACTAGCTAAGCTAATATGGTGAGAAGGCTTTTCATTCTGATTGGCAGTAAAAGTCCAGAGCACAGTTGGAAGGGGAGTTTGGAGAAGAGCCACATATAGTTGGGGCTTTCTGCTAATATTACTCGCAAAGAATAACTTCCTTAGATCACACTCTATGATTGCTGCCTTCAGTGAAGGCATCTGCTAAGTTTCATATTACTGGAGTATCATTGAAATTAGACAGTTGACATAGTGGTAAGGACACAGGGTACTTCAAAATGCACTAACAATAACTAAAAAAAAAAAAAAAAAAACTAAAAAGAAAGCAAAGGTCACTCAAAACTTTAGTATTTACAATTATATGTGTTAATAAAAAGAAATCATTTCCTTCCACTTAAAAGCTCCAGCTCCTATGATCTGATGCACACTCAGCCTTTCTTGTATTTCTCATGCCTTCATAAACACACGTGTGCACATACATACATATCTGTTATCTTGTTCTAAAAAAATACAATTACTCTATTCACATATTTCAGCAAGCTGCTGTTTTTCAGCTCATAATATATCATGGTTATAGTTCCTGGCTAGTAAGTATTTATAACTCTTTCTTATTATAACTTTTTTTTTACTAATTATAATTCCATGTTTTGGTGAACTACAATTTAACTACTACCCTACTTCAATGGACTATGCAGCTGGTTTTCATCATTTTGCTGTTACAAATGGCAGGCACAGACATTGAAATTAGATAAATCAAGATCTGAGTCCCATATCTTTCACTTTACTAGGCCATCTTTTCAGTCAATTTTCTTAACCAATCTGAATCTCACTTTATTTTAGATATAATTTGGAGAATGGAATAACTGGCCAGCATTGCTGCAAGGATAAATCAAGATTATGTGCTTAAATAAACACTGTTATAATGTATTTAATAATTGTTTAATAGTCAGCTTCATTTATAAATCAAATAACTACTATTAAATGCCTTAGATATTTCATTTTCTTAAATAGTTGAGATTTTCCTTAACTTTAGCCATTCAGGTAACTGTCATGATTTTGCCATATCCATGAGCTACGTTCACTCTTATTTATGAAGTATTCTGTAAGTCAATTTATTTAAATTTTATAAGTGTGTTGTCAGAAGGTAGAAGAAACTTTGTATTTCTGTCATTAAATTATGAATTTCCACCTAGTCACAATTTCATAATACATATACGTAGTAACACAAATAGTAAATATACTCTGTATTCGTTAAAGTCCAGTCAGAAGACAGAAATCACCCTGGAAATTTTCACAGAAAAAAAAATGTAATGTAAAGAAATATCAACTATTAAAATTTGTTAACTACTAAAAGAGACTTTTTAATTTCTTTTAAAAAGTGTCCTAATAGCAACTATAAAGAGAAGCTCCCATTTCTAGGAAGGAGCTAAGCAAGGTCTGAGTCCTGACTTCCAAGGACTCCTCACATGATCTCTTGGCAGGAGGCCTCCTAGAATATGGAAATGTTTGCTGATATGATGGGGGCAGAGCATATCCACAGGAAGCCAGCATATGAGGTGATAAGCAGACTGCATTTAGCCCACAGGAAGCTGTTCCCTAGGGGGCCTAACAGACTTCTTGAAAAGCTAGTGCCATGGGTCCTGCACATCACTGACAGCCACAGAAGATGAAAACAAGAGTCAAGGCTAAAAGTTCTCTCTGCTATGCCTTCCAGCATCCATCTAGCATCCTCTATGGAAAGAGTGCAACATTGCACCACTCGGCACTGGAGAAATAAAGGTTCTAGCTGAAGTAATAAATCAGGGCAAAGAAAGGTAGATTTGGAGCTGACAGGCAATATAATAACTTGTGCACATGTATTCCCTTATTATCTAAGATCATCTCACGTAGTCCCAGGAGGGCATGCAGCGTGTTTAGAAACACTGACATGGAACATTGCATGTTAAATACAGTTTTGGGGCTTCCCTGATGGTTCAGCAGTTAAGAGTTCACCCTACAATGCAGGGGACACTGGTTAAACCCCTTGTCTGGACAGGTCCTACAGGCCACAGAGCAACTAGTCCTGTGCATGATAACTACTGAGTCCATGCACCATAGAGCCTGTGCTCCACAAAAGAAGCCTCCACAATGAGAAGGCTGCACACCGCAACGAACAGCAGACTCTGCTGTCTCAACTAGAGAAAACCTGTGCACAGCAACAAAGACCCAGGGCAGCCAAAAACAACTAAATTTAAAAAAAAATTATTTATTTAGTGAAAGTATCAGTCACTCAGTTGAGTCCAGCTCTTTGTGATCCCATGGAGTGTGCCTCGCCAGGCTCCTCTGTACATGGGATTCTCCAGACAAGAATACTAGAGTGGGTTGCCATTTCCTTCTCCAGGGGATCTTCCCAACCCTGGGATTGAACCCAGGTCTCCTGCATTGCATCTGAACAACCAGGAAAGCGCTAAATAAAATTATAAATGAATAGTTTCACATTTATTATCACATATCATCCTGATAATCTCTATGAGGTTTGATAATACTGATGGTCTAGAATTAATTTTATTTTATATATTAGAAAATCAAAGCAGAAGGCAACTCATTACCTAAGATGTCTCATTTAGCTAACATAACAAACTCCTGTTTTCTGATATTCAAGATGGCTTCTTGCTAGATGTTTCACATTTTGAAACAAAGAAATATAACCTGCATGCTTCTTGGTTCTTTCACAGAATTAACACTTTCAAAGTGTTTAGCTAATTTACTAAATTTCATATTTCAAATTAGAGAACAGTAACCTTGGGCTTCCTGGGTAGCTCAGTTGGTAAAGAATTTGCCTACAATGCAGGAGATCCCACTTCAATCCTTGGGTTGGGAAGTTCCCCTGGAGAAGGAATAGGCTACCCACTCCAGTATTCTTGGGCTTCCCTGGTGGTTCAGACAGTAAAGAATATGCCTGCAATGCGAGAGACCTGGGTTCAATCCCTGGGTTGGGAAGATCCCCCGGAGGAGGGCCTGGGCAACCCACTCCAGTGTTCTTGCCTGGAGAATCCCCATGGACAGAGAAGCCTGGTGGGCTACCATCCATGGGGTTGCAAAAAGTTGAACACAGCTGAGCGACTAAGCACGGCACACAACCTTGCATTGAGTTGGCATAGACTATAACACTTGCATTAGATTTGAGATTATGAGAATTATGAGATTATGATTATGAGAAAGCTCTCATTTGGATGAAAATTATCCTAGGGTGAGATTCTACATTTCAATTTTAACCAATGTTTTGCTGTGTGACTTAGGGAAAATCACACCCCCTCTTCTCTGAATTTCCTTTTCTTCATCTGTAAAGGAGGAGGAGGATATTATAGATCCACAAGCATCCTTGTATTATTTTGGAAGGAGGATCAATTATCAGAGTTTGGCGATATGCTTTGGGACATATAGAACTTCATCAGCAATCATTTTACTCACTTCTTTCAAACTGCATAAATCTCATCCTTTTCAGATAAAATCTAAGCATTCCAGTGCAATACCCCAAGTTTTCTATGAGTTGGCCCCTATTTTTTTTAATTTCAGCATCCATATACCATCATTTAAAAATTTTGAACTCCTCCAAATACTCCCCTGGTTCCATTTCTAATGGTTTTCTTGTATATCCCCACACTAAAATGCTCTGTCCTCACATCTCCCATTTAATAGTTACTGCTTATTCTTCATCATTCAGCCTAGACTCCATCTTCTCTAAGAAGCATGTCATGATCCCCTCAGCCTGGGCTAAGTGTTATGTGTGATACACTGCAATGCTTTGCAAGTTTTTCATAATTCTAAACATTTTTCTGTGGATATGTGGAAATTATTTAAATGTCCCACTTACAGTCTGAAGGCAGCAGCGAGAATAAACTATTTTAATCTGGATCACATTGTGTTAAAAATAAACTGAATGCTTAAAATCCTCACTCTGGTTGCTCATACCTTTTCTACTTCCTACTCCTTCAGGAAGGACTTTGCAGAACTTTATCTGTATTTATGCGTACCTCAAAAAGTCTGTTAATGTTTGATCAAGAGTTATCCAATCCAGGTGTCAAATGATTTATTTCGACACGGTATTCAGCATCCTTGGCAAAATTCTCGGCATTTGTGGATCTAGGTGTTAATAGCACTATAATATCAAAGTGTCATTTCTGGTCTGGAAATGCTTCATTTCAGCCACAAATGAGTATTGTCAAAGGCGATTAACTGTGTCACCTTAATAGATGAGGCTGCTCTCCCTGCCTGCCCTTGCAGGGGTGCTCACCTAGAAGAAATGTTGCTTTGTAAAGGCATGGAAAGGTAAATGGGCACTCTGCTAGAGAAAAGAGTGAAGCAGACCGTTAGCCTACTCAGCGTTCAGGGCATGGTTTTTAAGTTAAGTTGAAGTTCAGCAGTTTGGCATTTCTGATATTGCTTAACTATCTGGAAACTGAATTAGACCCAAGTGCTTTTTTCTTAGTGACCCAGGAATTTCTTGGGTGAAAAAAGGGGGGTAAAAAAACAACAACAAACAGGACTGCTTCCAAATCTTTCCATGTTGAATACCATTCAGAAATGGGTATTGCATATATTATCTGCATTAATCCAATGCACTCATGTTACAAAGTTTAAGGTATGTAATTAAGCAGACATAATTAGTAGAATATATTTTTCCTAGCCACAATCCCCTCCCCTACAATACATACATCAAAAGCGAGTCTCATTTTCAAACTTTAATGATTTTAGTTTAAGGATTCTATGGTTTTTATCCATTCCTTGAATTCTGGGATATACAACTAGATGTTTTTATTTAGAACTTAAGAGGATGTCTAGAGTGATAGGGAACTACAAAAAGATCTGTTGGATATGTGATTTACTTTTTATTTTAAGAAAAGTGAGAACGTATAACCCGAGTTCCTGTAATAAAATTTGCATTTACTGAATAAAGGCTTAGATCAAGAGTTAATGGACACAATTATTACTGTAAGCAATACTGTGATGCTGTGGAAATGGAAATAAGGTGTATAACGGTATTTGGTGACTGATCATTATGTCTTCATCTTTTGTAAAACATTCAGTCAAATGAAGGAGTGAGAACTCCAGACTGAATCCCTGAAGTCCCTTATAATTTAATTCTTCATTTTGTAGGCGAAGAAACTGCTATGCAGAGAAGTGATTTGAACTGTCTAATGTCAGATGAGCAAGCTCTTACACGGCGGTCTTCAAAATTTCATGTACACATACTTTTTGCTCTCTCTCTCTCATTTATAGGAAACTCAGTCCTTTCTATTAACTTTTAACAAGAGATGAAATACAAACATTACTATAAAACTTGAAGCATTATGCACAGGTGTAAACATTAATACAAAGAAAATAAAGTGATAAAGATAAAGTAAAACTGAACAAAGCAAGTGTAAAGTCAATATACAACAGGCTGATTACAAGATGAGATTCAATTGTTCAATTAACAAAAACTTGACTCTGGGCGCCTACTGGTTTAAAAAAAGCTAAACTAAAAGCACTGCATTGCTTGCCGGGGATCAGCCCCGGCTGATCCAGGGAATTCGAAGCGGGGACGGCGTCGGCGAGGATCAGGAAACAACTGCTTAATTAAACTTTAATTAAGGACATAAAGAGTAATAGAATAAGGATAGCTCAGTGAGGAAATTCAGTGGAGAAAAGAGGCTGAAATAAGGATAGCTCAGTGAAGAAATTCAGTGGAAAAAAGAGGCTGAATAATTCAGCCAGAAGGTAAGAGCAAGAACGACATGGTGAGACCAAGTTTCGGTAAACAAGGCCCGCACTTTATTTTCCAAAGTAGTTTTTATACCTTAAGTTATGCATAGAAGATAATGGGGGAAGGGGTAGAGTCCTGCGGTAAACCAGGCTTTCTTCCTGCAAACTTATCATATGCAAAAGTTTAGGTGATTTGTATCATCTTCTGGCCCGGAGGCCTTTTTCTCTAAAGGTGATTATTCTAAAGTCAGGCGCCAGCCTCCAAAAAGCATTAGATAAAGTTGCATTCCTACAGAGCAAAGGTGTGGTGGGCTATAACAATAAAAAGAATTAACTCAAGGGTCCCAGGTTACAAACATTAAAGCTACTACTTACACCAATTATATTAATCAATACACTGCCAGGGACACAACAGATAAGGGATATGGAAACTTAGCAGCAAACATTGGCCCAACAAGTGAAAATCCCTTCACCAATACAATTTCTAATCAATCTTTTAACTGCTCAAAGGAATCTGTATTTAGACAGTTTAGAACATCTCATGTCTCTCACAGTTGGGAGGCTCTGAGCAATCACATGTGGCCGGAAAAACCTATTCAGACAGGCTAGAGGACTTCCAAAGGAGTTTGTAGGTTGAAACACTGTCACACCCAGGAATTATTAACTGGAGCTGTAAGCTAACTCTTTTTTCAGAGAGAGGTAGTGGGGGACAGCCCCCTGTAAAGTCAGAGGTGTAGGTGAAAGCACAAAGCAGAAAGTAGGCAGACTCTGGTTTTGGGGGTAGATTGCTCAAGAATTTCCAGGGAGACTCCTGAGTCTTGATCCCGCCTTTGCGTATGCCAAGCCTCCTTCCTCATGACCTTTGCCAGGGGCGGAGCTCGCTCCCCACAATTGCTTATAAAAAATAAACCCTAAAAGAGTCAGTGAAGGAAGCACTGAATTTCTTAGTACTTAGTATTAAGACGTCTGCAATTTTCAGTCTGGCATGTAAGGAAACTAGAAGTCATCACTTTTGTTCTAACAACAAGAAAAATAGTTGAACAAACTGAAAATCAACAACTCTTCTGAGGTCCAGCAATGAACTGATGCCACAAGGAAAACTGATGCCCCCCAAACTGGTGGATGCCGAGAATGAAAACTTACTAGACTAAAAGTTTAAGGGTATAAATTTGCATAGGAACCATTACTGGAGTAGAGAAACCGACACCATCAACTGCCCAATTGTGAGAGACTCAATATGTGCAAGCTTGAGAGTTAAAAAAGAAACACCAGCAGTCCAGTTTTGGAAGAGTTCCTATACTGTTTTGAGTTTTACTCCATGAGCCTTATCAGGTTCTCATAGTAAAGATCTGAAAGATGAGGAAATGAGCCATCATTTTGAAATACAACTTATATTATCAGAGCCTAATCAACTTTGGGGAAGAGAATTATCCAGCTCCAATTCCTACTAGCCTTCCTATCATAATAAGGGGGTGGGAAGCATTTTGGGGATTACAACCCAAGGGCACAGGTACAAGTTCAAGACCAAAACCTGATCATAAAACTAAAACGTGTCCTCCTCCACATACACACACACACACACCTACCACATTAATAGAGCTTCTGTACAATAGGGTAGACAAAAATCAGGAACAGAGGAAATTTTAGTTTCTGATCTTTATAGTTAAGTAAACAGTAAAAGCAGTCTAATTCCTAGCCAAATAAATAAAAAATCTCACACTACAGATTTATTTGTCTCATATCCTTTGGTCTAATATGTATAACTTTCAACAAAAAAATAAAAGCAAAAATACAGTTTGAAGACACAAGAAAGAGTCAGCACCAGACTCAGATATGGTTCGGTTCAGTTCAGTTCAGTTCAGTTCAGTCGCGTCCGACTCTTGACCCCATGAATCACAGCATGCCAGGCCTCCCTGTCCATCACCAACTCTTGGAGTTCACTCAGACTCACATCCATCGAGTCGGTGATGCCATCCAGCCATCTCATCCTCTGTCGTCCCCTTCTCCTCCTGCCCCCAATCCCTCCCAGCATCAGAGTCTTTTCCAATGAGTCAACTCTTTGCATGAGGTGGCCAAAGTACTGGAATTTCAGCTTTAGCATCATTCCTTCCAAGGAAATCCCAGGGCTGATCTCCTTCAGAATGGACTGGTTGGATCTCCTTGCAGTCCAAGGGACTCTCAAGAGTCTTCCAACACCACAGTTCAAAAGCACCTATTCTTCAGTGCTCAGCCTTCTTCACAGTCCAACTCTTGCATCCATACATGACCACTGGAAAAACCATAGCCTTGACTAGACGGACCTTTGTTGGCAAAGTAATGTCTCTGCTTTTGAATATGCTATCTAGGTTGGTCATAACTTTCCTTCCAAGGAGTAAGCGTCTTTTAATTTCATGGCTGCAGTCACCATCTGCAGTGATTTTGGAGCCCCCAAAAATAAAGTCTGACACTATTTCCACTGTTTCCCCATCTATTTCCCATGGAGTGATGGGACTGGATGCCATGATCTTCGTTTTCTGAATGTTGAGCTTTAAGCCAACTTTTTCACTCTCCACTTTCACTTTCATCAAGAGGCTTTTTAGTTCCTCTTCACTTTCTGCTATAAGGGTGGTGTCATCTGCATGCTGCTAAGTCGCGTCAGTCATGTCAGACTCTGTGCAACCCCATAGACAGCAGCCCACCAGGCTCCCCCGTCCCTGGGATTCTCCAGGCAAGAACACTGGAGTGGGTTGCCATTTCCTTCTCCAATGCATGAAAGTGAAAAGTCAAAGTGAAGTAGCTCAGTCGTGTCCGACTCTTAGTGACCTCATGGACTGCAGCTTACCAGGTTCCTCCATCCATGGGATTTTCTAGACAAGAGTACTGGAGTGGGGTGCCATTGCCTTCTCCGTGTCATCTGCATACCTGAGGTTATTGATATTTCTCCCGGCAATCTTGATTTCAGCTTGTGTTTCTTCCAGTCCAGCGTTTCTCATGATGTACTCTGCATATAAGTTAAATAAGCAGGGTGACAATATACAGCCTTGACGTACTCCTTTTCCTATTTGGAACCAGTCTGTTGTTCCATGTCCAGTTCTAACTGTTGCTTCCTGATCTGCATACAGATTTCTCAAGAGGCAGGTCAGATATGGTAGAGATAAAGAAATCATCATACTGGGAAACAAAAAGTTTTGACTAATATGCTAAGAGCCGTAATGGAAAAAGTATACAACATGGAAGAATAAATGGATACTGAAGCTGAGAAATGAAAAGCCTAAAAAAGAATCAAAAGGAAATACTAGAAATAAAAAACACTGTAACATAAGGGAAGAGCACCTTTGATGAGTGCCTTAAGAGACTCAGCATGTCAGAATCAATGAGCTTGAAGAAACATCACCAGAAATTTCCCAAACTGAAATATAAAGAGGGGGAAAAAAACAACTATAAAAGAGAGAACCAAATAATCAAGATCCAAGGAATTTGTTCTATCCTTTGTACCAAAGGATAGAAACCAAGCCACAAATCTAGGAGGCTCAGAGAACATCAAGAATTATATGTACTAAAATAACCACATCTAGGCATATCATATTCATATTGCAAAAAATCAAAGAGCAAATATTAAAAGCAGCTAAGGGAAAGACAAAGCAGAACTTTACCTGTAGAGGAACAAAGATAATAATTACTTTGAACCTTTCTTTAGAAGCCATGGAAATGAGAGGGTGGTGTTAAATATTTAAATTGAAAGAAAAAAATCCAGTAAAAGTATCCTTCAAAAGTGAAGGGGGAAATGAAGAGCTTTTCAGAAAACAAAAATTTAGAGGATTTGTCACCAGTAGACTTACCTTGACAAGAAATGTTAAAAGAGGCTTTATAGAAATAAGGAAAATAACATAAGTCAGAAACTTGGATCTACATAAAAAAAGGAAAAGCACTGGAGAAGGAATAAATGAAGGTAAAATATTTCATTTTTTATTGTTCTTAGTTGAGCTAATGTATTACAATTTGTTTAAAGAATAATAACAAGAAAGTATACCTTATGTGTAAGTGAAATAATTCCAGAAAATTTATAAGGGACAGGAATTGAGAACACTATTATAAAGCACTTGCATTATACATAGAAGTGCTATAGTATTATTGAAAGATGATAGTTGTAAATACAATATAGAAAGTCGAGGGCAAGCACAAAAATAAGAAGTATAACTGATGTGATAAGAGAGGAGAAAAAAGAGATTGCATAAGATATTTAACCAAAACCAGAGATGGCAGAAAATAAGTGGAAAACAAAAAAGTAACAAAGGCAATGAATAAAAAAACAGTAAAAAGAAAAAAAAAAGCTGATATTATATAACTAAAAACTTTAAATATTAATGGACTAAACACACTGATTAAGGATCTCTTAGAATGGATTTCTTAAAAAAATACAACTGCACGTTATGTATAACAAAGTTTATTTTTTGAAACTTACTTTAAATATAAGACTCAAATGGATTAAAAAGTGAAGAGATGGATGAAGCTAAACCATTCTGACATTAATCAAAAGAAAGTGGCAGTAGGTATATTAATTTCAGACAAGTGAACTCTGGGGCTCTGAACATTATCAAAGACAGAGGAACATTATATGATGATAAAGAGGTCAATTCTCCAAGAAGACAAAACAATCCTTAATATGTCTGCAGCCAACAGTAGAGCATCCAAACATATAGGACAAAAACTGATAGAACCGTAAGGAAAAACAGATGAACTCTCTGTAGTCCTATAGTCAGAATTAAATACCCCTCTGTTGGTATCTGGCAGAATCAATACACAGAATATCAACAAGGATACAGAAGAGTTGAATATCACTGATAATCAGCTTGAACTGACATCTATAGGATAGTTCATCCAACAGCAGTGGAACCCACCTTTTTTTTCAGTTCACACAGAAAAGATTTCATCAACAGAGGCCACATTCAGTAGGCTATAAAACATAATTGAACACATTTAAGGGAATAGAAATTGCATAAAGTATGCTTTCAGACAATTATATAAACTAGGAACTGAGTCAGAAAGATAACTACAAAAACACTAAACTATTTGGAGATTAAACGGCACACTTTGAAATAACAAGTGGATCAAAAAAGAAGTACTGAGAAAAATGTTTTAAACATTTTAAACAAGTGAAAATAAAATATAAATTATGAAAATTTGACAGATACAGAGAAAGCAGAGCTTAGAAGAAAACTTATCCTTCATTCTGTTAATGTGGTGTTTCACATTTATTGGTTAGTATATATTGAACCACACTTTTTATCCCAAGGATAAATCCCACTTGATCATAGTGTATATCCTTTTAATCTGCTGCTGAATTCAGTTTGTTGGTATTTTGTTGAGGAAGAAAATGGCAACCCACTCCAGTACCCTTGCCTGGAAAATCCCATGGATGGAGAACCCTGGTAGGCTACAGTCCATGGGGTCGCAAAGAGTCGGACACAACTGAGCAACTTCACTTCCACTTTCTGAATCTATGTCTGCAATGGGTATTAAGCTCAACATTTAGAAAATGAAGATCATGGCATCAGATCCCATCACTTCATGGGAAGTAGATGGAGAAACAGTGGAAACTCTGTTAGACTTTATTTTTGGGGGGCTCCAAAATTACTGCAGATGGTGACTGCAGCCATGAAATTAAAAGATGTTTACTCCTTGGAAGGAAAGTTATGACCAACCTAGATAGCATTCTGAAAAGCAGAGACATTACTTTGCCAACAAAGGTCCATCTAGTCAAGGCTATGGTTTTTCCAGTGGTCATGTATGGATGTGAGAGTTGGACTGTGAAGAAGGCTGAGCGCCGAAGAATTGATGCTTTTGAACTGTGGTGTTGGAGAAGACTCTTGAGAGTCCCTTGGACTGCAAGGAGATCCAACCAGTCCATTCTGAAGGAGATCAGCCCTGGGATTTCCTTGGAAGGAATGATGCTAAAGCTGAAACTCCAGTACTTTGGCCACCTCATGCGAAGAGTTGACTCATTGGAAAAGACTCTGATGCTGGGAGGGATTGGGGGCAGGAGGAGAAGGGGACGACAGAGGATGAGACGGCTGGATGGCATCACTGACTCGATGGACGTGAGTCTGGGTGAACTCCAGGAGTTGGTGATGGACAGGGAGGCATGGCGTGCTATGATTCATGGGGTTGCAAAGAGTCGGACATGACTGAACTGAACTGAACTGAACTGAACTAACGGGTATTAGCCTGTAATTTTGTTTTCTTATATTTTGTTTTGTTTTGATGTCAGAGAAATACAAGTCTCATAGAATAAGTTTGGATGTGCCCCATTCTTTTCAATTTTTTGAAAGACTTCAATAAGGATTGGAATTAATTCTTTAAACATTTGATATAATTCACCAGTAAAGCCATCCAGTCCTGGGCTTTTGTTATTGGGAGGTTTTTTGATCCTTTTCATTTCTGTGGCATTTGTTACAATTTCCCCTTCTTTCATTGCCGATCAATTTGGGTCTTCAACAAACATTTCCCAAAGAAGACATACAAATGACCAACAGAATAATAAAAATACTCAAAATTGTTATCAGGGAAATGCAAATCAAAACCACAAAGAGATATCACTGCACATCTTTTAGGATGACTACTCGTCAAAGAAATAAAAAGCATTGGAAAGGATTTGAAGAAATTGAAATCCTAGTAACCTGTTGGTGGGAATGTGAAATGGTGCAGCAGCTACGAAAAATGGTATAGAGCTTCCTTCAAAATTTAAGAATAAAACTATCACATGATCCAGCAATGTCACTCCTGGGTATGTCATCAAAAAATTGAAACCAGAATCTCAAAGGGATATCTTCACTCCCATGATCATTACAGCCTTATTCACAATAGCAAAGATATGAAAGCAACCTAAGTGTTCATGAACAGAGGAATGGATGTGTACACACAACAGCTGTGAAAAATCCTGACATTTGCAACAATATAAATGAACTTGGAGGACACTGCGCTAGTGAAATAAGTCAGTCGTGAAAGGACCATTACTCCACTTCTATAAAGTATCTAAAACAGTGAAATTCACAGAAGCTGAGAATATAATAGTGGTTGCCAGGGGCAAGGGTTTGGGGGAAATGAGAAATTGTTGTTCAATAAGTATAGCTCCCGTTACCCCACACGAATAAGTGTTAGATACGTGCTGTACAACATAATGAATATAGCTAAAAATATTGTATTATGCAATTCAAAATTAGTTAAGAGACTAGATCTCAGATAAATGTTCTTACTATTAAATAAACAAATAAGTGATACAAGGACACTTTGAGAGGTGATAGATATGTCTATTACTTTGATTATATTGACAGTATAATTAGTGTTTGCATATAACTAAACCCCCCAAACTATATATAACATATGTACAGATTTCGTATATTAATTACACATCAATAAAGCTGTTAAGAAAAGGAAAGATATTTATAACATCAAATGCATATACTAGCAAAGAAAGATCTAAAATCAATATGCTAAGCTTCCACATTAGGAAACTATAAAGATAAATGATAAAATGTATATCATAAGATACTAGGCCATCTCTTACACAACCCTATGATCTCAATTCTAGCATCTCAAGATCTAGATAAAACTCTTTTTTTTTCTCCTGGTACGTGCTGGCTAGGTCTGGATATACCCCCTTTCTTACCCTAACAGGACCAAGACTTATCCAGCAAAATTATTTTGTGACATAATCCAGTTAATATTGGTCTGGTTGTCAAGAGGAAAATTAGCGTAGACCCTTATATGTATTACTTTTATGATCGTGCTGGCAAAGTCCTCTGAAATTTTGTCAAGAAAGAGTGCAACTCTTTTCTTAACAGGGCATAGCAGATCATTTCTATATATTTCTATAAGTCCAGAGCATTGTATGTCATCTGGAAATCCAAGATTTTGGGCTGCATTAACCAGTACACTTCATCCTGTGTCTTGAGAGCATCCTAGTCTTCCAAGTTAAGACCCTGATCCTGGCATAATAGACTTTCAGAACTAGAGATTAACTTAGTCTAACATTCTGCTATTCTTCTAATTAAGTCCTAGGTTTGACTCGAATTGTTCTGCATGAGATGCAAGTTTCTCAGTATCATGCTAACAACATTTTCTGGATTCAGACTTAGTCCTTGATCCACTTCCATTGTCCTATATTTACTCCCTCTCTCCTCCAATTTTTCAAATACCTGAGACAAGCACCTGACAGAACATATTCTTTCACTAATAGCTTATCCACTTTTACCACAATTGAAATTCCCTGTAATTGCACAACTATTGCTCAAGCTCTACGGTATTATATGCCACGTATTCTATGCATATGTGCTATATGCTAAAGAACTATCCATTCTCCATGTACCACTAGTGATGGGCAATTGACAATTGTTGGGTGATTAGTCCAGCTTCAAAATCCTTTGTCAGAGCCTGATTCTTCTTGGTACCACCTGCCTCAGGTCAGGTTCTGGGAGACAGATTCTAAGATTTGTGTGCAGGAAGTTTACCAGTAGATGATGAAAGTATGCTCAGACAGAAGTTTGGAGCAATGTATTCACAGCAAAAGTATCAGTTGATTCCATGAGGAGCACTAGAGTTGGGATGAGCTTTCAGCATTTTCATGCCTTAAGGCAATTTTTACCAGGCATTTTCACTCCCATAATGGCCAATCAGTAGAGTGTCCCTGGGGAATGGGTATGACTATGAAAGCTCATCTCTTGGGCTGAGGGCAAATTCTCAGAGACAAATTCAACAGTCTGACACCCCTCCAGGTAGCTGAGAGAAGGAGTGTGCCATTCCTAAAGGGAGATCTCTACATAACTGCTAGACTGTTGTGTTAGATTCTTTACCATACTTGTCTAAGTGACACTTAGTTCAAAAATTAGATTCTACTTGCATGTCCAAAATTTGTACTTTTGGACAAATAACTTGACATCTCCAGGAATCAAAATTTCCATATGAAATATAGAAATGTTAATATCTTCTCTAACCTACTTCTCGGCACATTAATACAGGGAAAAATGAAATCACAGAGCAAGGATTTAAAAACTATAAGATTACCTAAAGATGACTCATGCTGCTGCTGCTGCTAAGTCGCTTCAGTCATGTCCGACTCTGTGCGACCCCAAAGACGACAGCCCATCAGGCTCCACCTTCCCTGGGATTCTCCAGGCAAGAACACTGGAGTGGGTTAAAGATGACTCATATAAGCTCCTAATTTTGCCTAAGCCTGAATCCATGCCCATTTCTCATGTCCTTAGATAACGCAGAGTCAAAAGTTGTTTCCTGGGTGAAATATGAGGTACAAAATTTTCCTTGAAGAGGACATACATATTAGATGAGAAATCATGTTTTTTCAGGCTGGTAAATATCAGCAGATATTTTACTCCTAATATATAAGGCAAATAGCAAGTGGAAGATATATATAAGTCTATGGACATAACCAGCCAAAGGATTCATGCTGGCAAGCAAACAACAGATTACAGCTTCTCTCTCACCCTCAAGGAACTGTTGAAACCATCTTTTGAGGAAATTACCAGGCAAGGCACTGTGACACATTGAACAAGTATACATGAAAAAGAACTCCTCCCCCTGCCCTTGACTTAGAGGTGAAAACAAAACAAAACAGGTGTCCTCCTCCAAGCCACTCCAGGCCATTAAAAAATAAGTAAAATCAAATGGTTCCATCCCAGGCCAAATTATGCAAGTGTTAGATAGAGATGACTCAGAACTCAGAACCACCCACACTACTTGGGTAGAATGCCAGCAAGACAGACGGACCAGCTTGTAAAATATCTTCAGATGGTCCCAACATTTATTGCATCTGTTTTTATGATGTGAATAAATGGGAAAAAATGTTTTTGGCTTTGTATATTTTATTGGTTTTAAAATAAGGTTATGTCATTTAAAAATCTGTCTGTGGAAAGAACTTCACTTAATTAAATACTCCCAATATGCCTGGATTTAAGCTCCTAGTGTTGACTGGACTGAACTGATGTTGTTTACAAAAATCTTAGAGATTTGCTTTCAAGATCAGCTGTTCCTTCGGATGAAGGCTTTTTCTTACATCTCTGCTGGCCATCTTTTGATCTTGAAAGGGACTAGCCTGGGGAACAAAGTCATTTCTACAGCATGACAGAGCAGTAGGATCGAAAGACAGATACTGACATGGAACCTCTGATTAACTAGTGTTAACCTGTATTTATGTTAGGACTTCTTGTTATGAGATACAATTGCATTTTGTTTCCTTTTGCATTGAGTCCACTGTTACATCTGAATGAGTACTCAAAGATACAGAAATGTATACTGGAAGATATTATTTGTAATGGATGTTTAGGTAGAAATGGCATTGAACATAAACATCAAAAAACTTGAGCAATAGATTATACCCTACCCTTTATTAACCATGTGACTTTGTATCAATTACAAACTCCCTGTAGTTAAATGAAGATAATATCTTTCATGTAGAAATTTTGGGAGGGAAAAAAATACAGTATTATAAATGTAGATGAAAAAAAACACACTGAAATTATTAAAGGTGTTACAAACTATGCTATCTAAAAACATAACTTTTCAAGAGTTTATACTAAAACTTTAAGAGATTTGTGCTGACAGAATGACTCCCACATGTGATATGTATGTATTTAATGACAAGATGACTTCACATAAATAAGTGAACTGAAGGTTCTGTTTATGGCATTTTATGCCATATCAACAGTCATATGCCCTTCATATATACACATATGATCAGAGGTGATAATTTTGATTGGAAAAACTAAATACAACAGGCAAGTAAACAAAGATGTCCAGAAAAAATGTCTAAATTACAAAATTACCTTCAGGACATGATAGAATTAAAAATCCTTTACTGATAAAAATCATGATTGCCTAGTAACTTTGATGGTTTGCATTTTGATTTTTTATTAAGAAAAAATGCCAGCAAATTCTTAAACTCTTTCAATCATCTGGTTTAAATGGATGAATTTGTCTGAAGGGAGCGTTTGTCAAAATTTTAAAGATAAATTACCAAGCTTATCTAAAGAATGACTTTTGTAAGAAATGATAAATTATAACAACAAGTAATCAATATAGGGATTGTGTTAATTACATTCAAATTATTCATCATATGTCTAAAAGTTGATCCACATTTTAAGATAAATAATAATAAAGCTGGCATGATATATATTTTAGATAATTTTTTAGAATATCAGTGATAGGGAATGCAGAATAAAATTTATTCACATATGACACCATATTTGAATTTAGCATAACTAAGGCTGAGACAGGATAAAATTCACCATTTATTGGTGATTTGTTGTGTGGAAAGGATTTGACATCCATGATCGAAGTGAATCCTTGTAACAGCTTATGATATAGGAACCATTATCCTAGTCTTGGGGTCACTAAGAGAAGGACACAACTGAGCGACTTCACTTTCACTTTTGACTTTCATGCGTTGGAGAAGGAAATGGTAACCCACTCCAGTGTTCTTGCCTGGAGAATCCCAGGGATGGGGGAGCCTGGTGGGCTGCTGTCTATGGGGTCGCACAGAGTCGGACATGACTGAAGTGACTTAGCATAGCATAGCATAGCATCCTAGTCTTACAGATGAAGACAGTCAGATTAAACAACTAATTCAAGATCACTCAGCCAGTAGACGGGGAAACAAGAAACTCAAACTCATATCTATATAGCACCAAAGTTCATGGTCATAGCCATTACTCTATTCAGCCTTAGAATTCAGGAGACTTGAATTTTAAGAGTGAAAAGACTCAGCTGTTTAAATGAGAGAGGTGTGAGCTTAGGTGTAAGACTATTTGTGCCACTTGATGCTGAGCTTTGTGTCTCTCCCCACATTTGTTGGATTGAACTAGGACTGTAGAGGTAATTTATAATTTTATAAGCTGATGGTTAAAACACAAAAGCTATAAATATCCTAGAGGGACTCATATACTTTACTCAGACTTATGTTAGTGAGGAACTATCTGGCACATGTTGGTAAAGTCCATGGTGAAACCAGATTACCCACGTGAAATATTTTAACCAGATGTTTATTGGTGAGTTATATGGAATGTCAAGCTCAGTAAGTTAATTTTAAAAATTATTTTTGTTTTTTGGCCATGCCATATGGCATGTTGGAGTTTAGTTCCCTGACCAGGGATCAAACCCATGCTCCCTATGGTGTAGGTGCACAGTCCTAACCACTGGACTACCAGAGAAGTCCCAGTAAATTATTGTTTTTTTACACTGATTCTACAATTCAGGGTTCAGTCTTTGCAGGCACTGGAAACAATAATAGAGCAAGATCTATTCAAGCCAGCTAATCCTTTTGTATTGCTGAGATCCATTGGTAAAAGAACAGAGGTTCAGTGTTTCAGAAAACTGAGACTGAAAGAACATGCATAGGACAGAGGTTCAAAGCACTGTCTCTTCAGTTGCTCTAGTCAACAATACAATCAACAGCAATAGTATTAGTCAGAGCTTATGAAGTCCAGGGAACTTTCCTGGTAACGAGCCTGCCTACCAATGCAGGTAGACACAAGAGATGCGGGTTTGAATCCTGGGTGGGGAAGATTCCCTGGAAAAGGAAATGACAACCCACTCCAGGATTCTTATTCAAAAAACTCCATAGACAGAGGATCCTAGTGGGCTACTGTCCCTGGGGTTGCGAAGAGTCGGAAAGACTGAGCACACATGAGCACACATGTGCGCACACACACACACATGCGTGCACGCGCATGAGGTCCAGGCACTGTGCTCAGTATTTTAATATATTGGCTTACTAAAATCTTATGATGTCGGGACTATTGTTACTCCATTTTAAACATGAAGGAATAGTTGCAGAGCTTGCCAATTCATTCAGTCACGAGGTCAGTGGAGTTGAGATTCAAGCATAAGCCCCATTGTGGGTCAGTGCCTGAGCTCTCAACCATTGCATCATTTTTTTGAAAATTATAAACATCATGCGAAGTATTATTGCGATTCTGCTCTTGCTAATGTTTCTCTTTCCTATCATTATCTTATTTGATCATCACATCAAGCTTGTCGAGGAGGTATGATTAACTGCATATGGCAGACAAGGAAGCTGAGGGTCATAGGACTAAATATATCCATATAATGCATCTACAGATGTCTGACTTCCCATAGAAAGATATTGGGCAATGAAAATCTGTCTTTTCCAAACAAATTTCCATTTTTTTCCCTTGGAGAAAAAAAAATACACATACCATACACAGAAATTTATTTTTGATACATTTTCTAAGCTATACATTATAATTATGTAAATGAAATTGTCATCAATTTTAATCATGCTAAAATGCTCATCTTTTTTATATAAGGAGAAGAGGAATAAATACTCATTAACACTGAAGGCCTCAAGAACTTAAATTTTACTTTGAGATAGGAAATTGATATAAAAACAAGAATGCATTAATTACACTATCACTCCTCCCTCTCTTCTCCATTAAAAAATAATTTGTACAAGTAATCAACTTTAAAGCCAAAAGGAATTTTACAGGAAAAATAAATTATGTACTATTTAGACTTTTAAAAACACCAAGCCTTACCAAGTACATAGGTAGGTATGAACTCTCCTCTTTGCCTTGGGAACCTCCCCTTTTGCCCTACTAAGTTTCTGGAGGATTGAGGGGGTGGGCAGTGGCAGAAAAAGTTGATTATATTTTGTGTATTTGCTTATGTATGTCCTTATATATTTACAAAGAGGCATTTATTGTAATACATATTTTGCAGGATTCTTTTATTGTAACAACTAAATAAACTTTGTGTCCTAAGACCTTTCATTATAGTGAATACTCAAAACTTTAGCTCCCTTCATGCACTCCTTCCTTCCAGGACAACCTGGAACAGTTTTCAGGTTGTATCTGTATTTGTGTGTGTTAGTCATTCAGTTGTGTGCAACTGTTTGCGACCCCATAGACCATAGCCCGCCAGGCCCCTCTGTCCATGGAATTCTCCAGTAAGAATACTGGAGTGGGTAGCCATTCTTTTTTCCAGGGGATCTTCCAGACCCAGGGAGAGAACCCAGGTCTCCTGTATTGCAGGCAGATTCTTTATGGTCTAACTGTATTGTTTAATTAAAAATAATTGAATATCTCTGTACAACTTCACAGTTATCCTGGTCAGGGACTGGCAGAACTAGTAATTTTTAAAAATGCAAAGGATACATTCCTTTATTCGAAGTAACATCAGCCTCTTTCACCCAGTTCGGTTAATTAGGTCACTATTCCTTGACTTATACTGCTTTAAATCCAGGAAAACTCAGAGACGTGACTAACAAGGCCAGAAAAAACAGTGCCAAATATAATATTCTAATATTAATGATAATATTTAATGTGTAGCCTTTTATATGGGCCAAGTTTAATGCTAAGGGCTTCATATCTCCCTTTTCATGCTAAATATAAGCCCAAGAGGTAGATACTATTATTAATAACTCTGATAATGACATTGGACTTGGGAAGAATGAGTAATTGACTCAGTTACACTGTCGCTGAATGTCTACATTCTGAACCAGACTTACTGATTTTCCAAATTATTTTTCTGCAAACTATAAACTGACACCTTTTGTTATTTCCCGAATAGTTACAGAACATACACATACATTACAATAATAGCGTAACTTGTAGGAGGGAGCCTAGTTCTAGTAACTGTTGTTCTTAGTTTAGTTGCTAAGTCATGTCCAACTCTTTTGCAACCCCATGGACTGTAGCTCGCCAGGCTCCTCTGTCCATGGGATTTCTCAGGCAATAATACTGGAGTAGGTTGCCATTTCCTTCTTCAAGGGATATTCCCGACCATGGATCTAACCCAAGTCTCCTGCATTCCAGGTGGCTTCTTTGCCACTGAGGCACCTGGGAAGCTCAGCAGTAGAGTGTCTTATTAAAATCAGGAACATGACTTCAGATTTTTATGGTTCTACCATTAAACTATGTTCTTGAGATTGCATACAACATGCTCAGCAAAAGCAAAAACCGACCAAAATAAAAAGGATAAACTTGTACAGGAGATAAAAATCGTTATTCTTTACAGATGATATGCATATCTGTCTGCCAGGAAAACCATAGAGAAGGAACTAGAGTTATATTCAAAAGTAGCTAGTACATTACAGAGTTCACTTATGAAATAAGTGTATAGAATCAATAGAAACTTATAGGACATCGCTGGAATAAAGCAAAAAAAAGCATTAGAATCCTTATTATGTTAGAAAAAAAAAGAATGTTGAGGTAAAATGCAGTTGTATATGATTAATTCTACCTTGTTTAAATTAACTGTTACTCATTTTTCAATGCATCTAATAATAGTTATTTTTAGAAAAATGTCTTCATCACAGATACTAAAATCCTGAAATATCTGTGCTTCCGCATAATCAATCTTTGAAGTCTTAGTCTTAAAAGTATACAGGTCTCAGATGGTTGAAATTGAAGCAAGTCAGGTGAGCTGACTTACTCGCTTTCTGTGGCTGTGAATCGAGTGAATCATCCAGTGAGTGGATGTCTCCTTGAGTGTTACAACTTTGGATTTCACAAGCAGTTCCCCATGGAGTCCATTCTCTTGGCAAGGCATCACGGGAAGAAGAGCAGGCATTTCGTTATCCAAACAGCAGTTTGAAATGGAAGTTCTTCATGCTTCTCAGTGGTAGGTGCACCCACCAGTAAAGTGATGCCAAGAGATGAGGTTGGATGGGAGTATGGGGCAGTCTGACATGAACAGTGTAAGTAAATACGTGCCTTCATTGTGTCCCCAGTACTTCTAAAGTCTAGAAGACATATTTTCTTTCTACCGAAGGAGATAGAAACCTCCTTGACACAAAACAAGATATAGAGTTTTATTTTGGTTTGTCTGCTTTCTTCTCCATTCTTTTCTTCATGTATGAAATGAAGGTGCTCTGGAAGCTTGGAGCATCCAAGACTTAGGTGGAACTTTGACTATTTCAGTGGCATTCAATGATCGCTTTGTACCAAACCCACTACCATTCAGTGAGTATGTGAAGCTTAGCAATGGCCCTAGAACCAGATTGATCTGGACTAGTCTCAACTCTGTCACACTTTGACTGTGTGAACTGAAGCACAATCTACAGGAAATGTTTTTATAGCATTACTAAGCATTTCATGACTTCTCTTCTTTGTGAAATATAGTATGACTTACCTTAGAAGGTTGTTGTCAGGATTAAACACGATAATGGATGCAGAGTGTAGCACTTTACAATAAATATGAGTTACCTATTTCAGTAATTGAGGTGTTAGGAAGAAATAACTCAGTAATCTACTCTTAAAAAGAAGTATTTCTTCTGACTAATACTATTTTCAATGCCTTCAGTTGAAAACATTCAGAGAACTCAATGAAGAATAATTTAACAAACACTGCAGAAAATTCAATGGATCATGTAATTTAACTATGATTTTCAGAGTGAGTTTACTTATAATGTGATCAAGATTGTGATTTTTTTTTCTTTTTGCCATATTCTTGGTACAAGGTACTCCCATTTTTAAACTAAATGTTGAAAGTGGCTTCCCTGATGGTTGAAAATGGCTATAGATGCCCTGAACTTGATGTTGGTGTTCCACAATATCCAAACAGAGCTTACCATGTTCAAGATTCTGAGGAAAAGTGTTAACATTCCTCATAGTTGAACTACAATTAAAATCACTCTGTATATCTATGGGAAGTCATCATAGCAGTTGGCTAAACTTAACTGAATCAGAAACTGTCACAAGTAGGATATGATTAACCTATTAATCCAATCATGGCCCTTGCCCAAGAACTAGAGTTTAGAGTGACTTTGACTTTGACTTTTAACTTTAACTTTTGTTCAGAACAGTTAGGAGGAGATGGAGGACTAGAAAGAGAGGTGAATTATATACTTCAAGTAGATATATATTTGTATTAATAAAAAACATTTTCTAGGACTTTGTTATGACCTCTCCTATTTGCAGGACTAACATGCCTTGATATTTTTAACTTGGTATCTAGAGACACAACCATGCTGAGTCCTGTTCTCAACCCCAACCATTACTGAGTGGCAGGATCTTCAGCAAATCACATCTGATCTCTGAGCATCAAGGTTTTCACTTGTAAAAGAGAAGCCTGGATTAGATGACCTAAAATTCTCAACAGTGTCAGGGGTCTCAGTGAACACAAGGCATTTCCTTTATAAATGGGGAAGATGGCTGTTAAACAACCTCTCAGCTTCTGTTCTGGAAATTACACAAAATAACCCAAGTTTCTTTTATCTTTCCTCACCAGCACTATTTTCCATTCCTTTAATCTTTTTGTTGATATTCTATGGACCAGCTACAATTTCTCTATATTTCATTCTCTATATAAGATGTCTAACTGGAAAAAAAAATCTTAAGAGAGATTAGAAGTGTACCCTAAGTAAGGAGGGCTCTCTTCCAAGAAGTTATTTTTGAACCTTGCTTGTGTTGTTTAACAATATTTTGTTCTTGAAAATTCCCAGCACAGAATATTTTGGCTGGTATTTAAAATGTTCTATTGCTTTTTGAGTGTACTTTTATTTTTGTAAACTTTAAATACAAAGAAATGTACAATTCTTAACACGTGTTCACTGAATCTGAACATGAAATACCTATGTAACACATTCTTTATTAAAAACTAGAATGCTATCATCGCATAATATTCCTCATGCCCCGTAAAAGTCTAACAACACGGTTTAAATCTGTTCTTATTGTTTTGTCACCAAGTTGTGTACGACTGTTTGTGATCACATGGACTGTAGCCTCAGCTGAGATTGCTTTCAACCTGTAGGTAAGTCCTTAGAGCATGGATATATTAGCAATATCTAAACTACTGATTCAACTTTAACTTTCAACATTAAAATAAAATCACCTTGCAGTTTCCTTCCTTCTTTTTTACACAAGAATAAATCTAGGATTTTAAATATCAGCATTAGCTTTTAGAATTGAGGAAAAAAAACAAACCTATAAGTCTTGAGGGGTCTCCAGATAAGGATAAGGATTTTAAAATAATCATTCCAATAAATAAATCAGTAATTTCTAAGATTCAACTTTTGGTGAACTGATTAACACCAAAATAAAAGAGGGATGCTACGGAAGAATGAAAGAAAAAATCTTTTGTCAATCCTCAGATTCATCAGGTGTGGTACAGGGGAAATGCAGTGATATGAGGTAACTGAGAACTTTCCAGTAAAAAGATGACAGAAGTTTCCTATTTAACCTATTTCATCTTTTAAACTCACTAATCAGAGAAGCTTTAAATGGGGCCAACACTCAACAGCTGCAGTTGCAACAATTTTGCAAAAGATCACATGACTAAGAAAACACAGCTCAACAAACACATGTCTAATTTAAGCTGAAATGCTTTCCAGAGTAGGTAAATACTGGTGTGACCAATGCTACAAGAGGTTCAAGGAGAGAGTGATGAATTCCAAAATAGGAGAAGATGAACTTGAGTGTGGTCTTAAATAATAGATTTTAGACTTTTTGAGAAGTTGGGAAAAGTTAAAATAATGGTAAAGGCGCATATCTCGTTTTTTTGTGTTTTTTGTTTTGTTTTGTTTTGTTTTTTAATTTCCTCACCTCTACTGTATTTCACTTCTTTCATTCTAATAGCAAATGCTAAGTTTATTTCATGGGCCAAACTCTATGTGCTCTGGGACCTCAGAGGCATCTTTATTTCTTTTTGACTCCCTTTTCCTGTCTGTAGGTCTCAACTAAATACTATTACCTCAGCAAAGTCATTGCTGACATTAAAAAAACAGTTTTCCTGTTATTATTTGTATTCCTCACTCACCTCCAATTTCTATCATCACTTTTTTTTTTAACTTTTCAGGGATTTTTACCTTTCTTGTACAGGGAACACCATAGTATCCTCACTACTTCATGGAATGAATGAATGAATATACCAATGTCTCTTTTAACTACTTTGCAAATTCTTAAAAGGAAGTGAACTTCCATAATTTTTTCTTTTAGTGTTAATACTCTGCTTTCAGAATAGAGATTTATAAAAACATATTAAATGTTACAGAGGTAACTACAGAACATTGTAAGACAAAGGTGATCTCAGTAGGAATTTTCTAGTACTCCAGAAAATACAAAATGGTTTCAAAGAGGCAGTAATGTTTTGGAGGTCCAATCTATAATGTTGGACCTCCAAAAAAACTAAGAGGTATTTACTTGGCAGACGAAGGATCACAGACAACCCAATCAGTTTGCATCCAGCCATTCATTCACTCATTCTGATTTACATTTATCAAGATACAAAGTGCAGTCCTCTTTTAGTCATCTATGACACAAGGTAATCAATATCAGAGTGAAGGGAAAGCCGCTCAGTCATGTCTGACTCTTTGCGACCCCATGGACTACGCAGTCCACAGGATGCTCCAGGCGGAATACTGGAATGGGTATCCAGGCCCTTCTCCAGGGGATCTCCCCAACCCAGGGATTGAACCCAGGTCTCCTGCATTAAAAATGGATTCTTTACCAGCTGAGCCACAGGGAAGCCATTAGATAGAGCAACTGGTGTCATTTAACTTAAAATCTCAATCCCATCAGGGGCTGAGAATTAATTAAATAAACAAACTCAAGTGCTATATCTTTTGCACTGAGCATTTTTCTACATTATTTCATTTAGTTCTCATAACTCCATGGAATAGTTACTATCATCAGCCCCCACTGTATAATAATAAAATTGAAGTACAAAGAAGTTAAAGAATTATCCAGGGTGACAATCCCCACATCACTAAAGTGACAAGAGAGGAATTCACACGTGATTGATCAATCAATTGACAGATTGATTTCAGAGCCTGAGCAGCTGATTCAGAGTTAATATAAAGTCATATGTAGCACAAGTACAAAGTATGATGGACAAAGGGATATGGGATTAGGCTTGAGAAGTAGATAGGACCAGTTCTCTGACTTCTTTTAAGGACTTTTTTCCCCTCAGAGCTATGGGAATCCACTGAAGTCTTTTTTATATGTATTGATGGGATTAAGTATACAGACCCCCTACCTAGCACAGTAATATTCACTTGGAGATAGTGTCCAGAGTGTACATGAGGAAAAGAATCATTAAGAGTAAATCTAAAAGAAAAAAAAAAAAAACTAAAGAAAAGAATAAATCTAGAATCAACTATATGTCAATAAAATACATCATTTTAAAAAATAATAAATTTAATTTGTATAAGATAAATACATACCTTGAGGATCAAAAGCAAAATATAATTGAGATTGACTATCTTACTTAGCTTATAAAGTGGTTTGAAAATACTTGTACGAAAGGAACTCTAAATATGATTTGAGACTTAATTGTGTACATACCTTGAATTTAAATGAAATATCTATGTAGAGACATTTTATAAACTATTACCATATAAATGAGAAGTAATTTCTTTTTTGCCAAATGATAATTTTTATGATTAAAATTCTTTTTTTAAAAAATAATAATATAACCATTGATGCTTTCAAATTGTGGTGCTGGATAAGACTTTTGAGAGTCCCCTGGACAGCAAGGAGATCAAACCAGTCAGTCCTAAAGGAAATTAACCCTTAATATTCATTGGAAGGACTGATGCTGAAATTGAAGCTCCAATCCTTTCGCCACCTGATGCAGAGAGCTGTCTCATCAGAAAAGACCCTGATGCTGGGAAAGATTCAGGGCAGGAGGAGAAGGGGGTGACAGAGGATGAGATGGTTGGATGGCATCACCAACTCAATGGGGCATGAGTTTGATCAAACTCCAGGGGATAGTGAAGGACAGGGAAGCCTGGTGTGCTGCAGTCCATGCGGTCACGAAGAGTTGGACACAAGTTAGCAGCTGAACAACAACAATCTCTTATATATGTTAGGTTTGAAGATGAAATTACATGTTTATAGGCTAAAAACAATCAAATATCACCAATTTCATATGGTTCAACCTAATAAAAGAAATGCACATAATAAATAAATACATCTAGACTGTAAGATAGTCTAATACACGGTTTATTTCATCACACTGGTACTGAAGTAGGGTGGTATGGTGGATGGAAGTTTCAGTTTAAATCTGAGATCTACAGTAAACTTTTCTGGTAACTTAGTACAAGTTATTTTTCCTTAGGAGAGTTCCATTTTCTCTACAGAAATCAGTGCATAAGTGATTAATATATTAGGATGGCTGGAGACAAAGTAACACTTTATTGTAAGGAAATTACAAAGTCCCTTCCTAAATTCTTTACATGAGGGCAGGAGGATTATAATTATAGTTATCAATTTGGCATAGAAAAATGTGCCTTCTTCCCCACAATCCTTCCTAACTACTGAAATCCCAGAAGTCAGCATAGTTTGACCTCTGAGGTTAAATGGCAGTTGTGTTCACCAACCACTAGTTAGTGCAGAAGAAAATGAATCCTGTTGTTATCTCTTTCTAGGTTATGCTCTTACAACATACTTTCTGATATCCAGAGAAAGATAAGGAAACCCTAAGAGAGGAAACCTTTTGCTAGGGTTCAACAAACTGTATAGACAACTTTGTATTGTATTATTCTAATGTATTAACACAAATATATTATTTTCATTTTAAATTATAGATCCTAACCTCAGACCAAGAATTGGAAAGTCTAGAGATTATAATATGGTAAAGAAGTCTTAGGAATAAATTTACCTGTCTACTTAAGGTAGCATAATTAAGAATTTGGAAAAAAATTAAAAGCAGTAGTATCTGCTGCTGCTAAGTCGCTTCAGTCGTGTCCGACTCTGTGCGACCCCAGAGACGGCAGCCCACCAGGCTCCCCTGTCCCTGGGATTCTCCAGGCAAGAACACTGGAGTGGGTTGCCATTTCCTTCTCCAATGCATGAAAGTGAAAAGTGAAAGTAAAGTCGCTCAGTTGTGTCTGACCCTCAGCGACTCCATGGACTGCAGCCTTCCAGGCTCCTCCATCCATGGGATATTCCAGGCAAGAGTACTGGAGTGGGGTGCCATTGCCTTCTCTGCAGTAATATCACAAAATAGGGAGTTATCAGGTGATAACCATGTTATATTTGATTTTATGGCTAATATTTTGCTAATATTTACCATTTCTTGGGCAAGACAATTTTTTCAAAGTTCATTTGCTTATCCACAGGGAATGAGTTATGAATGAGATTGGGTTACAGAAATCTGTAGTTAATGAACATGAAAGAGGAAAATTAAGTGATTTCAAAGTCAAGATGTATTTTAGTATATTCTATAAATAAAAGAAAGTAAGGATGTGGTGAAAAGTGACTGTTACTCAGTCATGTCCAACTCTTTTGGATCCCACTGACTATAGCCCACCAGGCTCCTCTGCCCATGGGATTCTACAGGCAATAATACTGGAGTGGGTTGCTGTGCCCTCCTCCAGGGGATCTTCCTGATCCAGGGATTGAACCTGGGTCTCCCACATTGCAGGCATCAGAGCCACAAGGTAAGCCCAAGGATGTGGTACTATTTCCCATTGCTCTAAATCTCTGAAGTCAAGAAGAAAGTTTAACCCCCTGTGTCAATCCAAGTAGCTAGGATCATTATACTAGATCAATATAACTTCTGAGCATCCTGACAACTCTTACAGATAATTGGCTTTGCTTTTATAAATAGATATATAGATTTTAAAAGTTAAAATTTAGTAATTTGAATTAATGTGTTTTTTGTTCTTAACAAAAGATAGGAACGGTCTGAAATAACAAGATGTATGGATGACTCTCAGTATTTTTCTTCATAACCTTATAATTGTAACTGCACATTTCTGTTACTGAAATATAGCACTAGTAGAACACAACAAATCATGAAAAGAATCATATATAAAGAGCAATAAATGTCAGGGGAGAGGGGTATCAACTTGGAAAATTTGTTAAAGAAAATTACATGAAGTCTATGAATTCAGCTTTGGACTGGGGGATGTGATGGGCAGAGCAATTTTTCCAGACATAAAGAACTGCGTAGTTAAAGAACTAGGGGAAAGAGCGTGCTGAGCATAACGAAATAATAGATTGGTACAGTATTTTTTTTATATATTTGCAGTATTTCAGATCTGGAAGTCTCAGGATACAAGTCTATATAGATCTTACAGTATGATTACCACTGGAATATGCAGGCTTGGGGAGATATAGCCTTCGACATGATTCTGAGACTTTAAACCTGGGTGGCTAAGAATTGCATATCAGTTTCATAGAAATGTTCCCAACATGTGAGATGAAGGAGACTTGGGAAGAAGTTTTACATCATGCTGTAGATATATGGGGTAGATGAGCCCACCTGGCAATTGTAAATGCAAGTTTGAACAGTGCTCAGGGTCCTAAAGTTGGATTTTTACAGCATTCTCTGCAGGAATAAAGAGAGATGATTCTAGGTAATTCTCTAGACTCAACTCTCTCCATTGTTGAGTCCAACACACATGAAGCTTAGTGCTCCAGAAATACTACAAACATTTTATTTCCCCCAAATGTTCTGCTGCCCTGTACCCGCTTCACTTTTCCTGTGTTGCTCCCTTCTCCCATGATGGCTTAGTGATACTTGACTTCTTTTCAAGAGCCTATGCAACTTTGAATAATCAGTTTAAATGCTTTTCTTTCTTTGAAAAAGTTCCAAACTTACCCTGACTGATTCTTGTCATTCTCCTTTTTGGTTTTTATTTCACTCTTTAAACACTGGGACTGATGCCATGCTGTATTTGAATTATTTGCTTTTATGAGTATTTCCCAATAGACCTAAATACAGTTAAGGAAAGGCAGAGTGCTAGTATTTTTATCCGCTCATCCCTGAGTCCAAGCAGTGCTTAGCATATGGTCTTTTTTTTAATTTATTTTATTTTATTTTTTAACTTTACAATATTATATTGGTTTTGCCATATATCAACATGAATCCGCCACAGGTATACTCAGTTTGGGGAACACGAGCATATAGTATTTACTTGGAAATTTTTCAAAGATTCTTTCAGCTACCAAGAGTTTTGTGTAAACAGTATCACAAGCAAAAATGACAAAGATGTTACTGAGGAGAAACAAAGATAGAAAAGAAGCTATGGAAAACCAGAAAACAGAATTCCAAACCAAACTGACACTCAGATTATATAGTTAGCGCTTTCCAGTTATAGTCATTTCTGCCTACTTTATAGAGTTTTTTTTTACTTTAGCTTATTTTCTTCTGTCGGTTACTCATGTCAATATGACAAGGTATCATATCCAAAGATCTTGCTTATTAAGTGAAATATTAGGTTGTAAGATGTTTTAATATAATTAGTTATTTGCAATTATTTTTCTCTCTTCATATTTACCATTATAACCTCATCACCTAGCAAAATGCCTGGTGCATAAGGAAGACACTTTACGTTCTCAGGCCACTGGACATGACTATCATGAGGTATAATAGTTTGTGTTATTTCTCATTTAAAATTTAATAAATCTCAATATTCATTTAAGGAGCATTTATAAAAATAATTTGTTAATAGAGTTTGAAGTATAAAATCTCCCAAAATTTAAGTCAAGAAATATTAATTTAATTACTTGTGCAGTTAGTATTTGGTAATTAAAAAGGATCAAATATATAACCAGTTTTTTAATCAAAAAGTATTTTTAATATTATAGCATTAAATTATAGAGTTACCATTATTAGTCATATTTATTCATGAGAGGTAATTTGATATCTTACAAAATAAGCCAATGCATGGTGTAACCTCTTGCAGTCTAATTTTTCATGGATGAGCTCTTGCATATTTAATATCCTTGGAGGTTATATTTTAACATAGTCTAATTACCACTTTCCCTTTATTTCTATTCAGTTTGACACAACCACTTTGCCTAAAATAATTCAATATTCTTATGAATGTGATAGTGTTAAAACTAGCCTATAAAATCAATTGCCTTTGTTTATGCCAACAATTCTAGTGAATTAACATACTAGAATGTGAGAACAAATGGCCCTTCAAAAGAAGTGAGAAAATACTCTTCATAATTTTTATATGAATTTTGAATAATTTTAAACATTTCTAGTTTGCAACCATACATCTGCACTATAGATCAGAATTTTTGGTAGTCTAATATGAAAGTAAAGAACATTTTTATTCTTTCTTTCCCATTGCAATCTTACTCATCCAATCAGGCACCATGTTGCCTGATCGGCCCCAGATGCTTTAGGCAAGACCAAAGTATGCTGATGAAACATATGGCATTTTTGAGGACTGTGATGCCTCTGCACAGACCCACAAACAGCTGGCCTGTGCACAAGGGATGTTATGAACACATTTCCTGAAGGTAGGTGACTACAACTGAACCACAATATTGACTCTTACCAGTCATGCCCCCTTGAGTGAGTTACATCACCTCCCTTACCCTCAGTTTCCCAATTTCTAAAACCTGCCTTATACTATTGTCCAGATTACGATAATTAAATGAGATAATCCATGGCAAATGAGTTTATTAGTATGGCATGTCCTGTGGTGAGAAATCAAATACTATAAGTTGTATCATTATGATTAGCATTGGTCTAAATTTTAGACTATCATTTATGTATTCTAAAATCAATTATATGCCTTGAGGCTGCATGATTTAATACAGGTCAAGTATCTATTAACTTTGGGGACCAGGTAAAGACTTTCCAAAAGGCAGATTAAAAGTCAACATTCAAAAAACCAAGATCATGGCATCTGGTCCCATCACTTCATGGCAAATGGATGGGGAAAATGTGGAAACAGTAATAGATGTTATTTTCTTGGACTCCAAAATCACTGCAGATGGTGACTGTAGCCATGAAATTAAAAGACGCTTGCTCCTTGGAAGAAAAGCTATAACGAATCTATTAAAAAAGAAAAGACATCACTTTGCTGACAAAGGTCTGTATAGTCAGAGCTATGGTTTTTCCAGTAGTTATACACGGAAGGGAGAGTTGGACCATACAGAAGGCTGACCACCAAAGCACTGATGCTTTTGAATTATGGTGTTGGAGAAGACTCTTGAGAGTCCCTTGGACTGCAAGGAGATCCAACCAGGGGAAACAGTGTCAGATTTTATTTTTCTGGGCTCCAAAATCACTGCAGATGGTGACTGCAGCCATGAAATTAAAAGACGCTTACTCCTTGGAAGGAAAGTTATGACCAACCTAGATAGCATATTCAAAAGCAGAGACACTACTTTGCCAACAAAGGTTCATCTAGTCAAGGCTATGGTTTTTCCTGTGGTCATGTATGTATGTGAGAGTTGGACTGTGAAGAAGGCTGAGTGCCGAAGAATTGATGCTTTTGAACTGTGGTGTTGGAGAAGACTCTTGAGAGTCCCTTGGACTGCAAGGAGATCCAACCAGTCCATTCTGAAGGAGATCAACCCTGGTATTTCTTTGGAGAGAATGATGCTAAAGCTGAAACTCCAGTACTTTGGCCATGAGATGGCTGTACGGCATCACTGACTCGATGGACGTGAGTCTGAGTGAACTCCAGGAGTTGGTGATGGACAGGGAGGCCTGGCGTGCTGCGATTCATGGGGTCGTAAGGAGTTGGACACGACTGAGCGACTGATCTGATCTGATCTGATCTGTTGGAGAAGACTCTTGTGAGCCCCTTGGACAGCAAGATCAAACCAGTCAATCCTCAAGGAAATCAACCCTGTATATTCATTGAAGGACTGACGCTAAAGCTGAACCTCCAATACTTTGGCCACCTGAAGCAAAGATCCAACTCATTAGAAAAGACCCTGATGCTGGGAAAGATTGAGGACAGGAGGAGAAGGGGGCGACAGAGGATAAAATGATTGGATGATATCACCAAATCAATGGACAGGAGTTTGACCAAACTCTGGGAGATAGTGAAGGACAGGGAAGGCTGGCATGCTGCAGTCCATGGGGTTGCAAAGAGTTGGACATGACTTAATGAGTGAACAACAGCAACATTTATAAGACTACACAAGATGATCAAAATACTTGTTCCATGCTTTTCTAGATTTTAGACCCAGCCCTAGCATTAGTGGGGCTTCCCTTGTAACCCAGTCAATAAATAGTCTGCCCACAACGGGTTCTATCCCTGGGTCAGGAAGATCCCCTGGAGAAGGAAATGGCAACCCACTCCAATATTCTTGCCTGGAGCATCCCGTGGATAGAGGAGCCTGGCAGGCTACAGTCCTTGGGGTCACAAGAGTCAGACATGACTTAGTGACTAAACCACTACCACCTAGTATTAGTAGTTGATAAAATGACATCCACTGATATTATCATAATAAGACATGTTTGTATTGAGACACTGGGAACAATTTAGAAAGCAGAGAAAGGAAAAAAAGTAAAATATGCTCACAGTCACTACTTTCCATTTCATAGCTGGTTGCCTTACTGGGAGGGAGGGAAAAAGCAACCTGAAATCCGTCATGGAAAAAAAAACCAAGGAAGTAACTATTCAAAAAATCGTGATTGTGAAATATTGAAAATCTATAATAGACATTTGTAATTTAATTCTCAGGATGTTCTTGCTAATATATTTTCCTTGGCTGAGAGCAGGTTCTGCCTCCAGCAAACGTGGGCAGTACTTCAAGATGGCCAGAACCATATTGATTTGCAGAATTCATGTTTTGGTCTCTATCTATCATTGCAAACATTCTCCATTAAATACAATCATTAGCACCACTTCTGCACAATGATCAGTTCGTGCTAATGCAAGAAAACAGTGCTGCAATCTGTAATGTCTTCAGCAAACAACCCTAATCAAACAAATCAAAATATATATTTCTTCTCATAGCTGGACTCTGATCTATTCACACACTGACTTAAATACTCATTTCAGGACACTCAGATCTGATTGATGATGTCTTTGAACAGTTTAGAAAAGGATAATCAACCACAAAGCCCAACTTGAAGCTGAGCTGAATTTCAAAGCCTAAACATTTAATATGCTTTGATTTCTACTTGCTGAAAGGCTTAAGAAATCCACACTGATTATGTATGTATCATCATTCATAGGCTTAAATTTTAATTTTCATTAGCTGAAATGTTTTTTTGTGGAGAGCACTCCCAACTTAGCACCTGGACTTCAATAACACACTTTTTAAGTCAGGTTAAGATGTTGATCATCCTTTGCCAACAGTTGATAAATTTCTCTCAATGTTAAAAACTCCATTTTATAGATTACCAATATTAATTATAAATGATTTATCTGTGGTCATGAATCATACCTTGTGATCACTGAAAGATTAAAAATAGTTCATTGAAGGCATTCCCACAACATTCAAATGTAGGCTTCTCTAGAATTCCTATGAAATAGACATAATTGTGAAATAACCTGTCTCACAATATATGTAGGCCTGGGGACAGTAGACGATTTTAAGCTTATTTTGAGGGTCTCAATTAAGGATAACCGAGTGTCATATACTAAGATATCATAATTACAATTTTAAATTCTTCTTCTTTGCTCTCAGCATACTCATTACAAAGTAATTGAGAAATTCAGCCTATTGTATGTTTGTGTAACAATATATAATTTCCTTTTCCAGGGAACATGCTAGACATTTGATATATGTAATTACCAAATTTTATTTTCCTTACGAGCTTATTATCCCTGGTTAGGAAAATCAGATAAATAAGTGGCATAATTCTTACTTTCAGCTACCTGAAAGATGACTTGGAAAGAAAATTGTTTTTCACTGAGACATTAATGTTATCTGATGACAGGTTAGAAAGACGAGAATTATTCTACAGGGAAATACAGATTGAAGTTGGTAGTTATCAAAGCACTTATTAGATGCATGAGAGTGCTAATGAGTTCATTTCTGAACCACCTCACTTTCCCAAAGAGAGTGAGTCCCCAGAAGAATAGTAACAGAGTCAAACGGACACAGATGGGTGCAAATGTAGATTTCACGTGCAGCCCAGTGTTTGGACACATGAGTTCAGGGGACGCTCTAGTCCCATGTCAGAGATGGGCCCCCATCAATTATTCATATAAAATGCTCCTGTCACCATAGACATGCCCATTTCATATACCCTGTAGACAGCATTGGAGGATTCTGATTCCCCACTCTTAGGTGACAGAAAGATTGTACTTTCATTTCACTCTCCTCCTGGCAATCATGAAGATTTTTTCCCCTACTACATTCCTACCACTGGGTAGGAATTCAAAAACTATTTGTTGAATGAAAACTATTATCACTAACGACTGGGAAAATTTAGATGGTTCAGAATTTCCTATTGTGTACCATGATTTTCCAGCTTTCAGACTTGTACAAACATAAAGAATTTAGTGTTATCCATGAAGCCATGGTCTTCTTTGTTACTTTGGATTAAAAAAAAAAAAAAGTCACCTAAAGCTGTATTATACATTTTGTACTTGAAGTGTATGCCTGACCTGTCTGTAATATCAGCTATTAATTAGACCAAAGCAGGAAAATACAGATATTTGAAAAACACAAGATTCACATTGGGGTGAGATTTTACCACTTTCTTTAAGAAAAAAATGAAGGAGTAAAATTCCTGTACTCAGTAAAAAAAAAAAAAAAAAAAATTACAGTCCATTCTGCCCATCACTGTGCTTTGCTAGTAGTTATCAAAGTCAGTCTATTTGAGGTGTTAATACATTGAAAATACAAACACTATGTAAAATAAAGAGCTCAGTCGATTAAAACTCATCTTTTGACTGAATAATCTTAGGGACTATAAAGAAGGCTGAGTGCCAAAGAACTGATGCTTTTGAAGTGTGTTGGAGAAGACTCCTGAGAACCCCTTGGACAGAAAGGAGATCCAACCAGTCAATCCTAAAGGAAATCAGTTCTGAATATTCAGTGGGAGGACTGATGCTGAGGCTGAAACTCCAATACTTTGGCCACCTGATGCAAAGAACTGACTCACTGGAAAAGACCCTGATGCTGGGAAAGATTGAAGGCAGGAGGAGAAGGGGACAATAGAGAGTGAGATGGTTGGATGCCATCACCAACTCAATGTACATGAGTTTGAGCAAACTCTGGGAGATAATGAAGGACAGGGAAGCCAAGTGTGCTGCAGTCCATGGGGGTCACAAAAAGTCGGACACAACTTGGCCACTGAACAACAATATAGCTTAATATTGCAGGAGATGCAAGTTTGATCCCTGGGTGGGGAAGATCCCCTGGAAAAAGAAATGGCAACCCACTCCAGCTTTCTTGCCTGGAGAATTCCATGGACAGAGGAACCTGGCAGGCTATAGCCCATGGGGTCACAAAGAATCAGACATGATTAATACTTGCTACTTCTACTACAACCAACCCCTGGCAACAAAGGGCATACCCAAGATTATAATCAGATTATGCTGTGTGTCCCCCAACACTTCATACTTTAGTTCACACTTAAGAAGCTTCACTGACACAACACAATGCAGAATTCACACTGATGGTACTGAACATTTAAAACTGATAAATTTCTCCTTCCAGTGTCAGATTAGCAAAGACTTAAATGTAAGTCATTCATGTAAAGCAACTATACTCCAATAAAAAGTAATTTAAAAAATAATAAATAAAACTATCTTAAAAAAATTGTAAGTCACATAAACACAATTCCTAGCTCATCTCCTGTGGCTTCTATGTACTTCCCACACTAACCTGGGATTGTTTTCACTTGCTCTCAACTCCTTTTGCCTTTTCAGAGTCCCTGACTCACACATAAGCCTCCCTTAGTGTGAGGTTTGCTGATAGTAGCCTTTATAAAGGGGAAAGGGAAATTTATTTTTCCCCTTCCCCTCTTGCATAGATGTTAGGTACCATTATCATCACCACCATCACCACTATCATTAATTCATTCTAAGTTTATGCTAAATACCTGACATAGCCAATCTTTAAAATGACTCTGTATGTGCATGCATGCTCAGTCATGTTCAACTCTTTGTGACCCCATGGACTGTAGCCCTCCAATCTCCTCTGTCCATGGAATTCTCCAGGCAGAAATACTGGAATGGATTGCCATTTCCTACTTCAAGGAATCTTCCCAACCCAAGAATAGAACCCATGTCTCCTGCTTTGGCAGGCAGATTCTTAACCAATTATTCCACCTGGGAAGATCCCAAAATGACTCTATAAAAGTACTGTATTCTCCTTTTAATAACAAGGAAAAATCAATTTTCTGCCAATTAAAAAACAACAAGGAAAAGTTCAGAGAACTGGTCACCTGTCTAAGGTCACACAGCTAGTGAGTTGGACAGTTGTTTTACAAACATTTTGTATATTCATACCAGTAAATATCAGAGTTTCTGAAACTACATAACTCTAGCTGAATATGGTACTACCAGACATTGTGATATTTGCAGTCTGGTGTATCCATTCTCTTCTCTGCCCATTAAAAGACATAACACAAAACAATATATAGTTGAGTCATTTATGAAAATATTGTGATAATGGATAGATTGGGAGTTTTGGATTGACATGTACACACTGCTGTATTTAAAATGGATAAGCAGCTAGGACCTACTGTATAGCACAGGGAACTCTGCTCAATATTATAGAACAACCTAAATGGGAAATTAATTCGAAAATGAATAGAAACATGTGTATGTAAAACTGAATCATATTGTCGTACACCTGAAACTATCACAACATTGTTAACCAACCATAGGCCAATAGAAAATAGAAATTTTAAAAAATATTTTTTTAGTATGTGGCTGTGAAGACTTTGTGCAATAATCTGTCAAATGCTTAGCATATTATAATAATGCAGAAAATCTTTTCTACTGTCATCTCCTCTGTATTATTCTGATACATTTTGTCATTTGGCTTTATTTTTCTTTCCTGAGAATGGAAAAGGGCTAGAAGCCTCCCTTCCTTATCCACAGACACTCAGATAGTAGTGCTTCCTATTTATAATCATTTCCTCTCATATGAACAGTAGTGGTTAGAGTTTCACATTCATCTTTGCTTCCCGTTACACAAATCCCAGCTACAAAAACCAATGCAGGCTTCTGTCTCACACTCATATTCAGGGCACGTATAAGGCAGTTGCCTTAGTACTGAAAACTGGTGGGTTTGGATTTCTTAGAGCCCTAAATATCCACAGTGTTATCCAGTGTGGTGGGTGATAATATGGTTGGAAATCAAGAATTCCTGAAGAGGCCCAGATATAAGAACAGACAGAAAATCAGATATGAACTTGCAATGTAATATGCTGACATTTGAGGAAAAATTTGCCCTGAATATGCATGGACATCATGTTATGATTCCAAGAGTTGATAATACTTCTTTCTACAATACCGTTGAGGATTTACCTAAAACACTTTCCCCAGTTCAGCTCAATAATGCCTGTCATCCTTTTCCCTTTTAAAAAATATTCTCTATTTAAGCCGCTTAGTAAAATACCTCATGATGTTCAACAGTGAAGGTATTCAAGTTGCTTCTTATTTTAGTTAGTGTTCTCTTTTCTTTCTACTTCATTCCTCATTCTGAATGCTTCCCTGCAAAGTGTCTTAAGCAAATCAAAGGGAAATTTTGGATGCAATGTTTCCCTCAGAAGCCCCACATCTTTCTGTACCATTTTAAGGGTCACCTGGTGAATAACATTGATCATATTCTATGCATGAAAGAATATTCACTGAACACATTCTTTGTTTCCCAGAAAACATCAAAGGTTTAATGCTACCAAGTATTCTGTACTCTGGCCCATCTGAATCAGTATGATGCTCTTATATTCAGGAGAGATGTCTGCAGTTGAATAGCCTATTTATAAATAGCATTACATATTCTACTTAATGTTAGTTCACCCTTCCTATAAACTTCTGGGCTAGGAGCGCATGATAACACCTACCCAGCACTATCATGACTCCCTGCATGCCACTCTGATCCTCAGTCCATGATATACCACCTTTACCTCTTTTTCTCCTTTTCCAATGAAGCAGACAAAAGTGCTTGCAACTATAGGCAATCCAATGTGAGTTAACCAGCTGTCATGGACAGCAGCACCCCAGGCTTCCCTGTCCATTACCAACTCCCAGAGTTAACCAGTCAGCCATCTTTAAATTATTATGGATACTTTAAGAGCCTATTGTTTGAGAAACCTGAGATGGCAATACAAACTTGCTTTCAGTCTAATAGCAAACACAGATTGGTAAACAAATCATTCCAGACAGGTGAGAAATGTTAAAAAGAGATACATCCTATGTGTCATGCATGGACTCATCAAGAAACCAATGAATTACTGTTCCTACTTCAAAAACAGAGGAAGTAATATTAGGAAAAACTCTAGAGGAGATAAGAGAAGATAAAGCAGAATGTATAGCACTCCCGTAGACACATCTCACCTTCTAAGTTTTACCTTTCCACAAGTACAGTTTGCAAAGTGCCCTTTCCAAACTTAGGACATTTTTTTTTAATAAGCATGATAGCTAGAAAAGGTGCTACTGAGATATAACCCTTTATAATATAGATGTAACGCTTCCCCATTACTTATCTGGGATAAGATGAGAGTCAGGATGTACCTATAGCCAGGAAAACCTAGATTCTGGAATTTCTGCCCTATAACCTTGGACATATTACCATAGTTTACTAGAAGATGCCAGCCAAAGTAACATTTAAATATAATTAGATATCAAAGAGGCAGAGCAGGCTCTGGAGTCATAATGACCTGGGTTCAAATTCTCAGTTAGCTAGCAAATAGCTGAATGAAATGGGCACAGTTTCCTTGCCACACACTGCCCCCCACCAACCCAAAGAAAGGGATAATAACACCCGCCCTATACAATAGTAGTGAAAGTGTTAGTTGCTCAGTTGTGTCTATTTGTAACCCCATCGACTCTAGCCCCACTGTGCTCCTCTGTCCGTGGAATTCTCTAGGCAAGAATGCTGGAGTGGTTTGCCATGGCCAATAATATATTACTGGCAGAAGCAAAATCATCCCCATTTCACAGATTACAAAATTGAGACTCAGAAAATAACAGGAACTAAGTTGCTCAGCTTACAAATGGAAGAGCACAAATTCCAATCCAACTGTTAGGAATTCTAAACACTGAGTTTTTAAGTACTACAATATAAGCAAATGCTCATCAGCACACCAGTATTGCCCATAGAAAAGAAAAAATATATATATTGATTCAGTATTTGGTCTAATATTGATTTATTTGGTGCATTAACTATAAGTTGGTGATAGGGAAGAAAATGTTAATTCAGTATTTGGTTTAGTTTGAAAAGCTTACACTGAAGCACTGCACAATAGTATGTATATATGTCTGTGTGTGTGTGTGTATACACAAACAATATTGTACATAATATTATCTATAATGTATACAAAATGTTTTTGTAGTTCAGTTCAGTCACTCAGTTGTGTCCGAGTCTTTGTGACCCCATGGACTGCAGCACACCAGGCTTTCCTGTCCATCACCAACTCCCGGAGTTTGCTCAAACTCATGTTCATCTAGCCATTGATGTTCATAAGACTGAACTGAACTATAAGAACATTTTATATACATTATATATAAAATATTATGTGCAATATTATTTGTGTGTGTGTATATATATATATATAATATATATATATATAATATTGTGCAGTGCTTCAGTTTAAGCTTTTTAATAGTGTAGCTTGAGTTCTGGTACTTTCAAATACACTGAGTTAGCTGTGCCATATTTAGTAAATAAAAATACAGAACACACAGTAAAACTTGAATTTCAGATAACAATGAATATTTTTTAGTAAAAGTATGTGCCATGCATTATGGGATCAGTGACATATTGCTTTGTCTAGTGATATTGTTGGTAGAGATTAACAAAAATTTTCCAAACACTTTATATTTTTTCTAATTTTCTTTACAAATGAAGATGTTACTCTCTGGGACAATTAGGACTGATCCTACAAATGTTAATGCTCATGTACTTCTGGATGTTTCCATTTTTCATTGCTTGTTTCTGTTTTAGAGCAGACAAGCACACCCATACATGTACACACAGCAAGTAAACAGAATCGCTTGTCATCGGGGAGCTGGTTCCAACCAAGCCTGTGGTAATTAAGGAATCACATTATTTTAAGTCTCAAAAGGCAAATGGATGAGTCTTTTTGTCTTTCTCAGGGGAATACAGAGTTACATTTTTTAATAACTGCAAAAGCTATCTTGGGATGGAGCAAAATGGAGAATTAAATGCAAATACTCAGATTTTGAAGAGGATATTCCCTCTAACAGTGTCTGATTTCTTAGTGTGGAGTCAAAACCTCTTTCGGAAGGAATATGCATGACTCGGATTTGAGCCAGCTTGGCATCAAAAATCTTCTACGTGGCTTTTCACAGCTGCCAGAAGCTTTGACTTCTCTAGAGAAAGAGAGAGAGAGAAGGCGGGGGGCGGGGGGAGAAAAGAAAAATAAAACTTGCTTTAACTACTCATTGCTAATTGCAGAGAAAACCTTGGTTTGCCTTTTGGGGCACTTTAGTCTTCTGTGACTACACGAGGAAGAAAAAGAATAAGGGGGAAAAGGGGGGAAAGCCTCTAAATGCAATGCACAAAATACATGAGAAAAAGAAGGGGATAACAGAGGATGAGATGGTTGGATGGCATCACTGACTCAATGAACATGAGTTTGAGCCAGTTCCGGGAGTTGGTGAAGAACAGGTAAGCCTGGAGTCTATGGGGTCACAGAATCAGACATGACTGAGTGACTGAAGTGAACTGAACCTCTAAGAGGTGAAGACTGGAGCTGCCTTGTCTACAAGAATATCTACTGAGAGACGCTAGTTCACTGAAATTTAAGTACATTAATACACCATCCTGATCTTTGAATGTTTATCTCTCTACCTCCATCATGCCTCACTCCATATCCAAATTTCTTTCCATTCTCTGTCTCAATCTTCTTGACAAATAGATTCATTTCTATCCATTTTCCAAAATTAATCTCAGGGGTCATCACATCATGAAAGCCTTCACTATTTGGAGATGTCCAGCTTCCCCGGTGGCTCAGAGGTTAAAGCATCTGCCTGGAATGCAGGAGACCCAGGTTCAATCCCTGGATCAGGAAGATCCCCTGGAGAAGGCAATGGCACCCCACTCCAGTACTCTTGCCTGGAAAATCCCATGGAGGCAGAAGCCTGTTAGGCTACAGTCCATGAGGTCGCAAACAGTCGGACACAACTGAGTGACTTCACTCACTCACTTCACTCATGTCCAGCTTAGTATTTTCCCATGTTCTTCCATGGCACCATATCCCATTAATCAACCTCTTATGTTACATTTTTTATCATATGCCCCAACAGATTATGTTCTCCTTGCGTGTCTCATTTTGTTTTATATACCAGCATCAACATAAAATGTAACTGGATGTATTTATTTCAGTGTGCTTATGTGTGGGGTGGTTATTTGTTTTGACAAGGGTCCTGTGCTGTTATGAATTGGTAAGGCCCGTCAGAATGTTTATCATTTTGTCTGCAGATGTAGTTGATATTGTCATTGCCCCACCCATATCCTCTTGCTCTCACAGTTCCACCGCGCACTGATCTGACATCCAGCTGGGACATCTATATTTCTCTGTCATAGGTCTCACACTGGCAGCTTGAGCCTCCGTTCCCCCATCAGAGGTGATACAAGACAATGTCTCTTCCCACAGCCCTTGCAATGGGATCAATTGTGTCCCTCCCCAGCTAATTTGTTGAAGCCTGAATGACACTAAATTTGGAGATATGGCTGTAAATATATGGTTACGTTAATGTGGGCAGTTAGATGGGCCCTAATCCAATCTGACTGCTGTCCTTATAAAAAAAGAAAATTTGGATACACCGTGCTAGAAAGGTCTCCACAGTAGAGTCGTGCCTAAAAGAAATCATTTTTGCCCTCTTTTCTTCATAGTACATGACACACAGAACAGACTCAAACACTTTATCAAATGAATGAATATTTAATGATATGTGTTTTGCACAACCTCTAATTCTAGAGAGATGGTGAATACCTAACTGGATTTATCAGAGGACTCCTATACAGTGTTTGAGTACATCTTAAATAACTACACAAACATACACACACACAAACAAGAGAGCCTCCTTTCCCCATGGCGACTCAATAAATACATAAGCCATACTCATAAAGCTTGTCAAAGTACCACTTCCCAAGGGAGAATTTTGCGCTTCTCTCTCATTTATCTAGGCATGTGCTGAGGCTTTTGACCCAATTTAGCATAGATAAATGACCCATGATGTGAAATTTCCCAACAGTTTAATAATGCATTTAACTCAAAGTGACATTTGCTTGCAGCTGCCTTGAAGCACTTTGGAGGCGATATATGTCTCTTTGAAATGATGGATGGTAAGGAGGCAGGCCTGCGTGAGAGAGCCCCCGCCCATCTCCCCTAGGGAAGAAGGGAGGAAATCCTCTTTAAATTGCCTGCAGCAAACCCAGAGTTTTTGAAACTTAATGTAATATATGCATTTTCAGTATCATGTACAGTTATGACCATTAGATAATCGTAGTATGAAGCTTTTTGTATCCTGCATAATACTCCTTTTTTTCTGTAATACATTTAAAACATTGTATGGATTTCCCCTACAGAAGATAGAGAAATTTTTGCTTCTTCCTTAAAAGCATTTTCATAATCCACATAATAATTTAGTAGAGGCAAAATTGTTCTGCATGTTTTTTTTAATCATATTCCATGGAAGAGAAACTTTTGCCTTGTTTTTGTTAAATTCAAGGATCACTAAGTCAATAAATCCAAACAGAGGTGGTATATCATGTTCAATATTATAGTTAAGAAAGGAAGATGAAAAGAAAATGAATTTCTTAATGCATGATTTCACTTCCTTTCCACATTTTGCTGTAACAATGTCTGTTCTGTGGTAAAAAAAAAAAAAAAAAATTAAGAAAAAAGAATGTAGCTTTCTCCTTTCTTATCATATACTCTTTCATGGACATATAATTCTTCAGAGGATACAGTAAACAATAGAAAAATGCTTTGAACTGTTCTAGATCTATAATTTGTTTTATTCAACCATATTTTTTGAGTTGGTTACTGCTTTGGGAGAAATTCCATCACTTTAGCCATCAACAAAGGATGATGTAGAATCCTGGTATAGTCATTTACTGAGTTTAACATACACAATAATTATATCCACGTGGGGAAGTATGTGGAGGAATACAAAGCGAATTGAGTAGGAAAAGACTAGAAATATACCATCTGGAGAAGAGCCTGCCAAATTTCTGAACCAGACTACTGACATCTCAAACAGGTCATATATTATCTCAGAAAGTCAGTTCAACACTGATGTGAAATTTTCCAGACATAGCTTGAATTTGTGAATGTGTGAAAGCATACTTCTGTTTTATATACACACACACACACACACATGCTCACCATCAAAAGTAGGATGCAAAGGTTAATCAACTGATATTTAGATCCTCAGAAATGATTATACTAACACCTCTAAATTTCAGATTCCATCTGGCTCCAGACCTCAGCCAGTCGAAGTCCTGAATCAATCAAGCTTATTTTTCAATGGACTCCATATTAAACCACCTTCCCTTGACTTGTGGTGCTTCCCTTGTGGACCTGGGATACCTCCTCCACCGTGGCTCTGACAAGCTCCCTATGTTTTGTCCCCACCTCCTGCAGATGACTCAGTAGAAGGAAACTACATTGCATTCAATCAATTGTTATGTGAACACAAATCTCTGTATCAGGCTCTCCTTCTATTAGATATTTGTGCTGATCAGTTCTTGGATAAATGTCGAGATTTTGTACTCAAAAGATCTCAGAAAAGAGAGAAAAGGAGGCTACTAAATTGTATGCATTTATACATGTGCAATGGCAGTATCTCAGTTAAAATTTATTTTTGATGAGTGGACAGACATATCTAACCTAGCTTAATAATGGATATGCTTGACTGCATCATTTCTGATACATGTAATGATGGAGATAGAGGATAGGTGAATAGATGATGTGTGGATAGACGATGGATAACTAGATAAAAAAGAACAGATCTACATATCATGATTTCCAAAGAGGGGAGAAATTCTTGAGTAATGTGAGAACAAAGGAAAGACATCCTGATATAGCAGAAAGGAGTTTGACTTTGGAATCAGATAGCCTTGGGTTTGAATTCCAAATCACATACAGGTTATGAGATTCTAGGTAAATTACAAAACCTCACAGAGTGTCCAATTCTCCAGATGTCAGACAGTCTTCTTATTCTCATTTAACTCTTGGAATAGTTTTGATGAATAGAGACATAATACGTAGAGCACCATGAAGCAAGATACACTCAATAAGTACACACTAAGCACAAGATGTTATTCTTGTGACCATTACTTTATACACTGGAGGCAGCAAAGTCATTGACCCTGGAATTGGGCTAACACAAAGAAGGCTTAAGAGTGGTATGAATTGTAGCTAATAATGAAGGAAGAGTGGCAACCCATCCCTCTAAGGATGTGTTATCCTGTGTGAAATCTAAGGATTTCAACCAGCAAATCCATGAAGAACAAAAACACAAAAAACAACTCCTCTCAATTTCTAATTCATCCACATAATTGTAATTTCACATAGTAAGGAAAGTGCATGTTTTCCTGTACACTATAGCATGCAGTTTTCAAAATAGTCAAATAGAGTAGACCTTAGGGTTCCAATTACCAGATGAGAAAAACAAAAACAAGATTAGCAACATTCCCAACATCAGAGAGATTTAACACTCTCAACCTCCAGGCATTCTGATTTCAGGCTGGGGGCATTCTCCATAGTGTCACAGCTTCACCTCTGGATTTATCCACACATTGTCATTTCTCTTTTGGAAACAAAAAAGTCTGTCACAATTCTAAAAAAGGCCAATTTGATAAAGCTGCAAAAATAGTACTTTTGGTTGTTGTTGTTTTTTTTTCTTGAATTATCTAGAACTTTGACACCTAATTTACTTCCTATGAAGTATCTGATCTTAGATTAAAATTATATATGAAATCATTATGCTCATTATTTATTCAACTCTAGAACCTCCTCCAAATAGAACAATCACTTTGTAGTAATTATATATATATATGGAGTGCTGCGATTCACGGGGTCGCAAAGAGTCAGACACGACTGAGCGACTGATCTGATCTGATATATTCGCTAAGAGTCGGACACGACTGAGCGACTTCACTTTCACTTTTCACTTTCATGCATTAGAGATGGAAATGGCAACCCATTCCAGTGTTCTTGCCTAGAGAATCCCAGGGACAGGGGAGCCTGGTGGGCTGCCGTCTCTGGGGTCGCACAGAGTCGGACAGGACTGAAGTCACTTAGCAGCAACATATATATACATATATATATATATATATATATATGTTCATGAACTCTATATTTCACTCACAATTTATGCAAAAAGTATAAACTGAAGGCCTTTCTGAGACAGGAATATTTACAAATTTCAAAAAGAAATGGGAACTGAAAAATATGTCTTATGCTTGCTTATATGTGATCCATTATATAAGAAGATGCTATGAAGTAGGAAGAATACTTAATGATTAAATATGAAAAATCTGAATACAGGTCTTAGTGGTCCTTGGGTAGTTGTATGTTCTTGGGTAAACCACCTATGACTCACCATTTCTTTTATAACATGAACAGAACATGATGATAGTGTACCACTACATTTGAGTCTGAGGTTTGAAGGGGGGCAACTGGCCTCATGCTTTGCCCTTCAAGTTCCTCATATGATCTCAGTTAAGATTTTCCTCAAACTCTAATATTGTATCTGCAAAATGGGGACATTTTTCACTACACGAGTAAATTTAAAGATTAAATGAATTTTTCAAACTCGTAATATTTTACTTATAGGCCAAGCACAAAATAAATGAAACAAATAATAGTTATCTGAAGTAAAATAGAGTGATCATGTTCTATAAGTTCAAAAGACTCACAATGGCTAGTAACTATAATATCAGTTGATTCTGTTATAAACTATTATTGGTGATTGACTATTTAAAGAACTAAGACCTTATTGGTCTGAGGAGACATAAATTGGGGAAATCCATGTTTATTTTCCACTTCTACTCCAATGAGATTATCCTTAAAAGATTGTCTTCACTCCACTAACCTAGAATAATTAACATGATGGAAGTTAGATTATTGTATATCCTAAAAGATATGATTAGCACTTTTGAAGACAAAGGGCTATGGTTGCCATGGTGTGCTACTGCCTTCATCTCATGAGTTTATTTCTAATTCTTCAGATTCAGAATCTTGATCTGAAAGTCTGATTATCTGTGGCCTCTCTGAATTCAGGCCAGAATTTTCTATAAGGAGAACAACCAGCTCAACTCGTGAAATTTGATCTACCTCAGCTATAAGAGAGCAACTTGAAGACCTGAGTTTTATATAAAGGATTTTTTTAATTTAAATTTATTTATTTTAATTAGAGGCTAATTACTTTACAATATTGTATTGGTTTTGCCATACATCAACATGAATCCACCACGGGTGTACATGTGCTCCCCATCCTGAACCCCCCTCCCACCTCCCTCCCCATACCATCCCTCTGGGTCATCCCTAGTGAACCAGCCCCAAGCTTCCTGTATCCTGCATCAAACCTGGACTGGTGATTCATTTCTTATATGATATTATACATATTTCAATGCCATTCTATAGAAAGGATTTTTTTTAATTATTAAGGCTAAAGGTAACTACACACAAAAAATTTCCCTCACCCACAAATAGTCTTTCATACTTGCATAGTATTTCTGCCCAATCCTCTAGAATACTAATACCATCACAAACAAGCAAGGTGCCCAGGCAGAGTGGAACTAAACAGGTGAACATTTGTAAGTGAACTCAGAAATGCTGAAAGAAAAACAACAATGAAAACATATCTTGGTTCCTTTCTTTGTTTTACAGACTCTATTTATTCTGACAGAAAACCCTTAAGTCTCACAGTTGGCGTGGACTTCTGAAAATGATGCCTTATGATATTGTAGCAACGTGAGCAGAGGAGATGAACAACATGATTTAACAGCATGAAGAAAGCAAATGGGCATTCACTGCATCATTCCCACAGAAACACTCCTAATATCTTAACTGAAGGCAGGTGAGCAGAGGAAATGGCAGGCCAATTACAGTGGCTGCAAATATGTGCTGCTACCTTCATGCTTCAATGATGCAGTAATTATGTTTCTAAGAAATGATATATGCAGGCAACCTCATTCTTATTTCAATTCCGCTGTTTATTTCCTGTCATTTTAACACACACTCTTATGCATGGAATAATACTATATGTTATACCACATCATATGGTACTCCTGCCGAACTCCCATTGAAGTAATGGAATTTTTAAAAGATCATTTTACACATTCTTCTATTTTGGTCAAAATGCAGTCAGTCTTTATAAAATCAATTTGTGCTAATAGGGCACTTTCACAAATGTACCTTCTTATGTATATATTCACTATCTGAATGTAAGGTTCCAGGATGAAACTGTGAAAGAAAGATAAAGGCTGACCTGCTCATAATCATGCCATAAGACTGTATACCTTTTACTATCTCTGGATGGGCATATGAGAATTATACAGACACTTATACGAGTAAAATTATGTGAGTGTTATGTGGGAATTGCATGAGTATTTTAATGTTAGAAAGGTGTTTCACCAGACTGACAGTCCAGGTTAGATGCATGAGGCAGGGTGCTCAGGGCTGGTGCACTGGGATGACCCTGAGGGAGGGGATGGGGAGGGAGGTAGGAGTGGGGTTCAGGATGGGGAACACATGTACACCCATGGCTGATTCATATCAATGTATGGCAAAAACCACTACAATATTTTAAGGTAATTAGCCTCCAATTAAAATAAATTTAAAAAAATAAAAAATTTTTAAAAAGGAAGGTGTTTCACTTTTTACCTTGTTGTTACCACTATTAGTGGACTTCCCAGGAGGCTCAGTGGTAAAGAATCCACCTGCAATGCAGGAGACATGGGTTCGATCCCTGGGTTGGGAAGATCCCTTGGAGAAGGAAACGTGAACCCACTCCAGTATTCTTGCCTGGGAAATTCCAAGGACAGAGGAGCATGGAAGGGGGTCACAAAGAGCTGGACACGACTTAGTGGCTAAGCAGCAACAGCACTACTTTCAGTATTCATTAAAGATATTAATTTTGCACATGAAGAAATAAATGTCTGGTTGCATTTTCTGGTTAATCAGATTTCATGAAGAGTTGATCTTTTTCATCTCCCATTCTTACCAGGTAGCCCTCATTAGGCACATTTTTCTTTCTCTCCTTCTAAACTGCACTTCAGGAAAATAACTCTGATGTGCAGAGGATAGTTTGAAGCCTAGAGTTGGGGGCAAGGGTCTTGGAGAAAGGGTAGTACTACTCATTAGGGAAAGAGTACTGAGATGGATTAAGTCAGATAAGACAAGCTAAAGCAATAATGCTGAGAATTCATTGAGGTATCTAAAGAAAAATGACCAAGAATTTGCTAACTATTAAAAGTGGGGCTTAAGGGAGACAGAAAAATCTAGAATAATTTCCATATTCTGATTTAATTAGATGGGATATGGTGATGCTATTATTGAGTTAAACATTACAGTTGAAAAATCAAGATAGTTTTAGATGAAGATAATGAGTTCAATTTTGAACATGAATTTAAAGTATCAATGGAATATTTTTCTGCAAAGACTAATGTTCTCTGACTCCCAAGAAAAACGGGGAAGGTCAAAGAAAAGAACTAGGGATTTTTCTGAAGACTAGAGAGGGCATCTACAACTTCAGCCATCCTTGAAATATTCTGAGAACAAATTAGTTATGCTAAGACAATTGCTTCTCCTAGCCACACAATTATTCCTCTGAATCTTCTTAAATGGGCCATTTGGATATCCTAAAAAATATCATATTTTGGTGTTTTAATTAATACCAACACATTATTGCTTAGCTAGAAATTTAAACAATTTTTAAGTAATTAGATTCAGAATATTGAAACCTTTCTGGCAATTAAAGTCATAATTCATTTCTACTCACTTAGGCACCTGGAGCGAGCTGGAAAAAGGTAATTATATTCACTGTAAATTTACATGCTATGCATATCCTGGTAAGTATTCTGTAGGAAAGTATTACAGGAAGACACAGGTGCTTAAATTAATAAACATTAGGAAATCAGCAAGAGAATTAAACTACACTAGTTATTGTTTTCAAACTAATTATTTAATAATTGAACATCTCTCTACACCTGGTCCCAAATCAAAAGATTCCATGACCTTGTGGGGTTTGGAGTTCCTATTTGATCATTTAATATCAAATTTCCATCATACAGGGCAGTGAACTGGGTAGTTGGAGGGCATTTTAAATTTCCCTGAAGCTCTCCTCAAAGTTCACAAATCAAAACATTCACACTTGTAAAACAGGGTGTAATTAATTGTTAAGAAGCCTTGTTAGTACTTCAGACCCAAGAACAAACAAGGCTTGTTGCAGACGTTAAGACCGCTGGCAGAACTCCTGGAGGAGGCACTGACTGAGCGATTACCCATGGGCTTGACATAATCATTGTAATATTCTTACCTTTGGGACAAGACCGTCTCCTTGCTTTAAGATCTGTCCAAAGGCTGTATTCTCTAGAACTTCCAGCTGTCTTTGTTTTTTTTTACACTGAGTATTGGCATTCTGAAAATTTCATGTTTTTATGAGGAATCCCAGGGGATTCCTTTTACAAAGTACTACTTCATTGCAGCCAGAGGAGAATTAGAGGATCTATGTACACCTCTTCCCTGTCTAGGATTACTAAAACTATTTTTTTTTAATGCTTGAAATAATGTTTCTGTTTCATATTACATCATTAAAAAAATTAAATAGATGAATCAATAGATGACTAAATGAGTAGCTAACTGACTGAATGAATGCATGTGGTAATTTTCTGATCCTACAACAGCGGAAGTAGTGGAAGTGGTGACTACTCCATTTTTCACCTACTCATACCAAGTCCAGAACTGTCGGAGTTAACTCTCCATCCCTAAGCTGCCATTCACTGGAGTAAACAGAGAAACCCAACCTCATGACCCTTTGTATTTAATCCTTTAGAAAAAAACCATTGTCCTACTGTCCTAGCTTTGCTTTTCGTATTCTTGAACTTCCATTTAAATGAAAATCCTTCAGTATGTGTTCTTCTGTGTCTTTCTGCCTTTTATCTAAAAATCATATTTTAGACAAATGCATGCTACTGTGCATTCCTGTGCACAACTCCTAATTGCTGAGTAGTGCTCCTCTGGAGGAACACACTACATGTGTTTGTGCCTTCATCTATTGATGGGCATTGGGGTTATCTTAGTTTTTCAATATTACTGATTAAAACTTCTCGGACTATTCTTGTACAGTATTTTGTGTTTATATGTTTTCATTTACAAAGGTAAATATCTAGGAGTGAAACTGCAAGATTGTGGGTTAAATGTCTCCTTAAATGGATGAGAAAATTGCCAACATTTTTACATTGTTGGTTTGCCATCTTTGCTTTTTCTGGCATGCTCCCAACAATTAGTCTTTTATTATTCATTGTAATAAGTAGCACCAAGCCTGGTGTGGCCAGCAAGGATCCAGTGACAGTAAGAATGGGAGACATGAATGTGAAGAAGATGGCAAGTATATGCATGACTTGATGAGGACCCAGATTCCATTTTATTGTTTCAGGATTCCTTTGAAAGCTTTCCAGCAAAGGCAAGCCATGATTTCATTTCTGCAATGAGAGCACACTGTTCCCAAGAAAGGCAAGTGTGACCCTCTTATTTTTGGTTAACTCCCCAAGAAAAGATGAAAAAACACGGCTCTTTATTCTGAGACTAAAAATCATTCACTATTTCACATTATTATGTTTTTCACTTAAATATACATATAAAGCGGAGAAGGCGATGGCACCCCACTCCACTACTCTTGCCTGGAAAATCCCATGGACGGAGGAGCCTGGTAGGCTGCAGTCCATGGGGTCGCGAAGAGTCGGACACGACTGAGCGACTTCACTTTCACTTTTCACTTTCATGCGTTGGAGAAGGAAATGGCAACCCACTCCAGTATTCTTGCCTGGAGAATTCCAAGGACGGCGGAGCCTGGTGGGCTGCCATCTATGGGGTCGCACAGAGTCGGACACGACTGAAGCGACTTAGCAGCAGCAGCAGCAGCATACATATAAAGTCCTTAGAGGGTGATTTATAGATTACTTCTGTTGTGGAGAATTTCCTTCTGTGCATTTTATAAATAGATGGGCTAAACTAAAAGGTAAAATTGTTAAGCTATAATTTTAGGCCGTGCTTGGTCTGCTTTTTAAAACTGAGATTCTTCTCTAGCTCAACAGTAACTTTCCACTCATGGGTCAGATGGCCATAGGTTCAAATGTGAATCTATGTAACTTGGACAAATTATCTAACTTCCCCTTTTTCCTCTGAGCCATGGGACTATTAATATCAAATCCATTGTTAATGAGCTAGCACACGGCATGACACATAGTAGGTGTTCCGGAACTCTTTATTCTCGTTGTAAACCTGCTATTTTTCATTGAGTATGAGTGGCAGGCATGGTTTGATTATGAGTCACTATAAAGATTTGTTTGAATTGGGAATAAAAAAGGCTGACCAAGGCAAATGATTGAGTATTATGTGATCACCCTTGATTATCTTTTACCACCTAGAGAAACGTGTATTTAATATGGCCAGTGTTGGACAAAATATCTTGATCAAAACCTGAGACAGAAAGATTAGTACCAGCTTGAGAAATGAGCAGTGAATTCACAGGACCAAATGGAGACAGGGATTTCTATGGTAGCAATAAACCTTGTCCTTATAATCCTGGACCTGGCCATCGCTCACTTTTGACAGATGGTGTTGTGAGGAGTCTTGCACTTTTTTTTTTTTTAGCCACAAATTCTCTTTTATTTTATTTTTTCCCCCACGATAATCTTATCTTTTTTTTTAAATTTAAATTTATTTATTTTAATTAGAGGCTAATTACTTTACAATATTGTATTGGTTTTGCCATACATCAACATGAATCTGCCACGGATGTACACATGTTCCCAATCCTGATCAGATCAGATCAGATCAGTCGCTCAGTCATGTCCGACTCTTTGCGACCCCATGAATCACAGCACGCCAGGCCTCCCTGTCCATCACCAACTCCCAGAGTTCACTCAGACTCACGTCCATCGAGTCAGTGATGCCATCCAGCCATCTCATCCTCTGTCGTCCCCTTCTCCTCTTGCCCCCAATCCCTACCAGCATCAGAGTCTTTTCCAATGAGTCAACTCTTCGCATGAGATGGCCAAAGTACTGGAGTTTCAGCTTTAGCATCATTCTTTCCAAAGAAATCCCATGGCTGATCTCCTTCAGAATGGATTGGTTGGATCTCCTTGCAGTCCAAGGGACTCTCAAGAGTCTTCTCCAACACCACAGTTCAAAAGCACCCCCCTCCCAACTCCCTCCCAATACCATCCCTCTGGGTCAAACCAATGTACCAGCCCCAAGCTTCCTGTATCCTGCATCGAACCTGGACTGGCAATTCATTTCTTATATGATATTATACATGTTTCAATGCCATTCTCCCAAATCATCCCCCTCCTACAGAGTCCAAAAGACTGTTCTATACATCTGTGTCTCTTTTGCTGTCTCCAATATAGGATTATCAAGTATTACTCAACCATTAAAAAGAATACATTTGAATCACTTGTAATGAGGTGGATGAACCTGGAGCCTATTATACAGAGTGAAGTAAGCCAGAAAGAAAAATACCAGTACAGTATACTAACACATATATATGGAATTTAGAAAGATGGTAACGATAACCCTGTATGGGAGAATCTTTCACTTTTAAAAAATATATTTACTGGACTTGCCGGGTGGTTCAGTGGTTAGTAATTCATCTACCAGTGCCGGGGTCATAGGTTTGATCCCTGGTCTAGGCAGATTCCACATGCTTCAAGGCAACTAAGGCCATGCACCACAACTATTGAGTCCATGCACCCTAGACCCCATACTCCGCAACACAAGAAGCCACTTCAATGAGAAGTTCATGCACTCCAGCTACAGAGTAGCCCCTGCCCACCACAACTAGAGAAAAGCCCTCGCAGCGTGAAGATCCAGCACAGCCAAAAATAAATTTGTAAAATGTATTTACTTACAGCTATAGGATCTCACTGAGGACATTTAGCCTTGCAAGGCAGAAGAGTGGCATTTCTATAATCTTGGAAAGAACACAGAATTTCCAGAAAGAAATTGTGGTTCCAATCCCAGTTTCGATTCCCTTATTATGTACCTCTTCTCTACCTGCCCTCAGCTCACTGTAAAATGAAAGGCTTGAAGTCCATACCTGTCTCTGAGGTCTCTACTATCTGTCCAACTCTAACGTGCCCTATGTCTGGTAAGAATTTTTTTTTAAGTTTCCCAGGTAATATGCAAAAAAAATTTCGGATGCTCATCCCTGTGGTGACATTTAGATGTCTAGGAATTCCTTTCAGGCAGTGACATCTATCAAGAAGGATGATAGCTCTGAACAACAGTTAAAACGAGAGAAAATTTATCAACCTTCCTATTAACTGCAAATTTATAGGATGTTTGAAAGTTGCAAGCGAACTCTTAGGGCCATGTTAACGAGGTGGCCTTTAACTTGAAAGAGATGTGTAGCTGAACTGTGTCTTTGAGAGTTGGCATTTTAATGAAGTTTCATCCCATTTGAACAAAGGCAAGGAAGGCCAGCAAAAATGCCATATCTGCTCGACACTTGATGATTTCTGTCCTGAGGGAGAAAAGGTTAGGCTATGTCAGAGCCCACAGGCTTTTAGCCATTTATCTGTTCCTTCCAGTACTTGAAGGCTTTCATGCTTCCCAGGTCACCTCCTGGGGTTCTCCAATGTGCAACAGTATCTAAGGATGAGGAGCTAATGGACATATCCAAACTTATGACACCCCATTACCAATTCATTTACTTCCCTGACATTTCAAAGTGATCTTCTACCTTTGTGACCTTTAGAACAATAGATTATTTATGTAGGTATTTCAGAAGATGTACAGTGCATTAAAATTACTGAAGCATTTCATAGACTGGTGGGGGCACAGGGAAGCCTCAAGTGTAAGGAAAATAGTGTTCCTCTTCTAGTTACTTTTGAAATGGCTTAAATCATCCACAGAATAAAGGTTACACTAATAAATGTCTCATTTGTTTTAAATGCTCTGAAATGTGAACACTTCTGTGGAACATATAAAATCATATACGGTAAATGGGCTATGGTGAGATACAGTGAATGGTAATCATTTCTTTTTGAGTTACTCTTTAATCCTCCTGCCCCTTGACCAAGTTTCAAATTGGTGTAGAGTAGGAGTAAAGGAAATTAACCCTGAATATTCATAGGAAGGACTGATGCTGAACCTGAAGCTCCAGTACTTTGGCTACATGATGCAAAGAAGCAAGTCATTGGAAAAGCCCCTGATGCTGGGAAAGATTGAGGGCAGGAGGAGAAGGGGGTGGCAGAGGATGAGATGGTTGGATGGCATCACCAACTCAATGGACATGAGTTTGAGCAAGCTCCAGGAGATAGTGAAGGACAGGGAAGCCTGGAATGCCGCAGTCCATGGATTTGCAAAGAGTCAGACATAACTTGGTGACTGAACAATCAGGAGTAAGGAATACAGAGTGAGGCAGACATTGGGATCTTTGAGGTTGGAGGCAGTATGCAGCTGACTTCAGTCTAGTTTTCTTTACTAGCATGGCACAAAGGGAGGCTGTGAAGTGAATGTACTGGGTTCTCCAACATATTCTTCTATCATTTTCCTCCACATTCTTTACTAGTAAGGAATACCAACAAACTAGTTCTCCGAACATGCCATGCTTTTTGGATGTTTTATCTGATATCCATTCCCTTGTCTACCTTCTCATCTTCTGTTTAGCCTTTGAAACCCAACTATTCTAAGAAACACACTGCTACATAGCAATCATAATTTTCTCTACATTAACTCTGTCTCAAGAGTGTATTTTCACACTGTACACTGTAAAGTTTAACCACATGGATTTAGAAGTCAAACTGTCAGATTGCAAACTGTGGCTTTATTGTATCTGTTGTAGAATTGTGGGTAAATTTCTAAACCTATCTGTATCTTTTACTCATACACATAAAAATTAAAATAAAAATTATCAATTTCACATACTTTGTGTAAAGATTCTAAAGACATATACATCAAAATGTTTTAAAGTAATACTTGGTACAAAGTGTTCAATGAATGTTATTAATAGCTCTTTTTCATTCTATCACCATATTAGATATATCACACAGAAAAAAATACATGAAACCTCCTATATTAGGATCAGCTCAGTTATTAGTATCTTAACTGGAATACTGTGGCTCTTTGCCACTCTAATTCAAGGCTAAGTTGCCAATTCTTTGACCCCCATTTGGCATCAGTTTTGTCCGACTCTCAGGCCTCATTTAACTCAAGGAATATTGACTTTCTTTTCTTTTCTTTTTTTTTTCCACAGAAAGGATTATTCAATCAGAGAAATAATATCCCTGGTCTTATATTTTCCTCCAAACATTATAATCTGGGGTTTTATGTCTTTGGAATGTTTTGGTTATACCACAGTTCTAGAATCAAATGACTTACATCTTGCATGGTATGTGTCACTTCTCCAGTAAAAATAATACAAACTATAAAACATGAGTAATATTTTTCATGAGTGCATCGATTCAATGAATTGTTCAAAGATCAGACACTGTGCGGCAACAGTGACTCACAATAGGTGCATATAGTAAGCCTGGAGCTGCCTGAGGCCCCGCGTGTTGCTTAGCAGAGGTCCTGTTTTTAGGAAAAGAAACAAAACCCCAGTGCCAAAAGGCAAGCTGAGCTATGACAGAAAAGACAAAAGAGCTCTGAGTACATTCTTTGAACACTCAAGTTCAACTATGTCACTTCTCATTTCTAAGATCTATTCAACAATAATAGCTTTTATTGCTAATAGTAAAACTTGTAGTAGCAGTACCTGGCTTATACAAGTTTAAGTATGTTCTGTAAACTTACCATTGGGAGAATACTGTTCATACATCAGATGAATTTTCCCATCTGAAAATGGGCTGTAATACTGTATTATGGTACTAACCAAAGGATTGGGTTCTTTTATTCTTCAAAGTATGTTCTGCGTGCATACCACACTCCTGATGCCTCTGAGGCACTGGGACACAGTAGTGAAGTACAAATAAGATCTGTACCCTCATGGACCTCACAGTCCAGATGTATGGGGTGATCCATGGGTTGGTACATGGTAGAAACGCAATAAAGACGGATCCTTCCCCTTTTATTTCTTCTGACATTATCTGGGTAATGGAGTGCCTTTGTTGGGAATCCAAAGAAAAGATAATCTGATATTTAGGAAAAAGGAACTTTCAGCCATGAAGGTGGAAAATAGTCTAGAACAATGCATATATTTAACTATTTGACAAAATCTCACAAAGCCAGAAATTAAAATACTTTGTAAGTTTAAAAAATAGTCAAGAATATTAGAAGCACTCATTGTATCTTAATGTAAGTAATTATTTCAGTCAAGATCATGATTTCCATGGCATCATGGCATCATTTCCAGGGACCATGTCTATCTCCCCCCCCCCAATATACACTAAGCCAAGGACAGCAAAGGCTTACATAAGCCTCAGTAGATTTCTGTTGATCAAAATAAGGCAGAATCGGCTGAGTAAACAAATGATACAGGATAACTATTTATCTTTCCACTCGAGCTTTTCTTTTCCTTTAAAAAAAAAAAAAAGTTGTTTTTTTTTTTTTTAATGTGGACCATTTTTAAAGTTTTTACTGAATTTTTTACAATATTGCTGCTGTTTTATGTTTTGGATTTTTGGCTGCAAGGCATGTGGAATCTTGGTTCCCCTACCAGGGACTGAACCCATATCACCTGCCTTTGAAGGAAAAGTCTTAACCACTGGACCTCTGGAGAAGTCCCCACCTGAGCTTTGCAAAGAAGCTCCGCAACCTCCTCACCAAAAGTCCTCAGCAAATAGAATACATAATCTGATCAGGCTAAGTGACCTTTAGGGTCCTATTGCCATTCAGCGCTCAGATCCTTTTTCTATGATTCTATACTTCATCATTTTGTGTTTTTTTGTTTTTGTTTTTGTTTTTTTTCAATTTGCAGCATGGAGCTCCTCTCCATTTACATCAACATTACTGTGTTCTGCTCTATTAGTCTCTTAATCTCTTTGCTAATTCCCATATGCTGCTGCATCATTTAATTAAGGGCGGCACTGCCATGTGGCTGAAGCTGAATGTCCTCTCCCACCAGGAGCACACTCAGGCTTGTGAGAATATAGAGGTTCTCACTCTGTGAGTTTTAGAAAATCTGGACTACTATTTCCAAAATACTTTTTTCTGAAAGGAACTCATGCCTGTATCCATCAGGATCAATTTTAGACTTTTAGAAATGTTGATATTTGCTCTTAACATTTTTTCAAAAAGGGAAAGAATTATTATTATTTCAAAAGAATTATTATTATTCAATAATTATTATTTCAAACAGGAAAAAGTATTATTCCAAAATACTGATACTATGTTTTGTAAGAATTACCTAATCTACATTAATCCTACCCCAGAAAGATCTGATGAAACAGCTCATGATTTTTCTACACACAGAAAAGATTTTTTTTTTTTTTTTATGTGCTTAGTCACTCAGTCATGCCCAACTCTTTGCAACCCCATGGACTGCAGCCCACCAAGCTTCTCTGTCCATAGGGATTCTCCACGCAAGAATACTGGAGTGGGTTGCCATGCCCTCCTCCAGGGGATCTTCCTAACCCAGAGATTGAACCCTGGTCCCCCACATTGGAGGTGAATTCTTTACTGACTGAGCTACAAGGGAAGCATTTCTTTTTATAGGATGCTCTATAAAATCAGGCAGAAACAGCATCTATTGTGTTTCCAGGACATTTCCACTTCTGCAGTCAACAATGAAGAAAAATGAAGAGATTATAAAAACCCACCAAAAAAGATTATTTCAAGCCATGTTAATAAGAGAGGTGATTATTTTCTGTATTGCTTAGGGTACACCTGGAATATTGTATACTACTTGGGCTAATCCCAAATTTAGAAAGTGACTATTTCTTGACTGCCCTTTAAGTGTTTTCAAAGGACCTTAAAATCATGAATAATAAAACGCATTTGCAATAACTGACATTTAGCCTGACAAAGGTAAAACAAATCCTCAAAAGCACATGACAGACTACCAGTTTAAGCCCCAACATGTAAAGAGCTTGAAAATCATCATCCCATCCTAACCAGAAGAAAAAATTATACAAAATGAAAATACTGACCTAAGTTGAGGCCATTTGTAATAAGAACTTAAGACAAACTACTAGACTCTGAAGTCTGGGGAGATAGGAAAATCTAGAGAATCAATCAATTCAAGATATGCTTACCTGGATCTTAAGGTGCTGGAGTCAAAAATGGGTAGTAACACTTAAATGGTCATTTTGATAAAGTGCTTGAGGATAGACTAGTCTTAGAGAGGTCCCCGTCTTTTCAAAGGGGAAACCTCACTAGGTTCTCTGCTAAAGATCTGAGAAAAATCCCCAAGTGGCTCAGGAAGGAGGAAAGACAGAATAACTATTATGAATATTCCCAGAGCCTCCTCTTCAACTCTCCAGGGGTAAAGATTTTCCCAGAGCCATGTTCCAGAGCCATGGGGAAATGGTATAAGTAAATCTTCAATGCGTATTGCTCAGTGAAATAGTCTAGCATGAAAAAGTCTACAAATGGTATGATTTCAATTATGACATTTTGAAAAAGACAAAACTATAGAGATCACAAAGAGGTCAGTGATGGCAAGGATACAGTGGATGGGTGAGGGGAGAGTGGAAGGTTGAATAAATTAACCACAAGGGATTTTGATGGTGGTAAACATGTGGTATAGCACCACAACCATGAATGTAAATATTCTAGCATTTGTGAAAATCTATAGAACTTTACAGAACAAACAGTAAACCTTATTATATGCAGATTAAAAAAATCAAAAGGCTGGGGAATTCCAGGATGGGATACACAATGTGAAAAAGTTGATTATAGATACATGAGACAACTTCACTGAAAAGAATAGTAGAATAAGTTACTGGCACAAGGAACTTTGGAAATGAATGGAGTCTGGAAATGAACTAAAGGCAAAGAAACACACACACACACACAAAAAAAAACTAAGCACTGTATTTTAGTTGATTAAGTCGTTTCCTATAGACAAATGGGTTAAAAATTCTAAAACCACTGTACACAATACTGGAATTAACCATAAGTAAATGAATGGAAAATAGTGGGAGTTAGTTTTTTCACAGTTGGATATTCCAAATAATCCAGAGAAGATGACAAGAATGATCCATGCAGTAAAGGATTAGAGTTAGAGATACCAAAATGTACTCATGCTTAGCTCAAAATAGGTAAAGAATTATTTGTAGATATTTGTATGTACATGGATTCATATACACAGATATAATTCTATGCCTTGTCAGCTGAGAGGTGCTAGAAGTGAAAATATCAATGAGCTCACCTAATAATCAGAACATGATTTGTAATACCACTATGCAACAGAAAGAACAAGAAGTCCTTAGAGGCTTATTCTAAGTAAGACTAGGGCAGGAAACATATAAGACAAGCCTGAAGAATCTTATAGTGCCAAAAAGTTAAGGAAGTAATACATACACACGCACACAGAATAATTGAGGTGTGTCAAAGAAACATAGGAATAAACAGAGAGAACTTCCAACGACCAAGGATGGAACAATATGAGCAACACAATAAAGCACCAATCGGCTATAAACCAATGGATAAGTAAGAGACTTGATTGATATAATTAACTGAGTAAATGATAGACAAATCTTGTATTTACAAATCTCCCATCTACACACAATTCCAATCTTGTAGACCTTTCACCTTTAAATCACTTATTAAGTGCTGACTGCACATAACAATTGCCTTCCAAAAAGTACAATATGAAAAAGGAGAAAAACAGAATGACTTTTCAGTGGAGAAACCTGGCAAACACCAACAGACAGCTTGATCAATGTTAAAATCAACCATAATAAGTCGTGTTGAAACTATGTACATGTATTAGGCTTCTCCAGAGAAATAGAACCAATAGAAGGTTAGATGGATGATTATAGAAATTGACTCCTGCAATTACAGAGGCCAGGCTGTTCTACAATTTTCCATCTGCCAGCTGGAGAACCAGGAAAACCAGTGGTATAATTTAGCCTGAGTTTGAAAACCTGAGAATGAGGGGAGCTGATAGTGTGAATCCCAATTAGAGTCTGAAGGCCCAAGAACCAAGATTGCTGATTTTCAAAGGCAGGAGAAAATGGATGTCTCATCAAATTTGTCCTTACTTGAGCTTTTGGTTCTATTCAAGTCCTCGATGGATTGGATGCTTACCTGTTTTAGTGATGGTAGTATTTGTTTTTACTCAATTTACTGATTAGTTTGTTAATCTCTTCAGCAAACACCCTAGATACACCCAGAAATTTCATGTTCCACCAGCTCTCTAGGCATCCCTTAGCCCAGTCAAGTTGACACATAAAATTAACCAGCACAGTACTCTTGATATGATGAATTAAAATGAGATTTTACCTCTATGGTCTTCCTTGAAAAATCCATAACTTCCATCTAATTATGAGTAAAATATCATCAAATCCTCCTTAAATTCCATTCAACAAAATACCTGACCAAAATCCCCAAAACTATTGAGATCTTCATAACACGAAATGTCTGAGAAATTGTCACATCAAAGATAAGTTCAGTCAGTTCAGTCGCTCAGTCATGTCCGACTCTTTGCAACCCCATGAACCACAGCACACTAGGCCTTCCTGTCCATCACCAACTCTCGGAATTTACTGAAACTCATGTCCACTGAGTTGGTGATGCTATCCAACCACCACATCCTCTGTCAGAGAAGCCCTTCTCCTTCCACCTTCAATCTTTCCCAGCATCAGGGTCTTTTCAAATGAGTCAGTTCTTCGCATCAGGTGGCCAAAGTATTGGAGTTTCGACTTCAACATCAGTTCTTCCAATGAATATTCAGAACTGATTTCCTTTAGGATGGACTGGCTGGATCTCCTTGCAGTCCAAAGGACTCTCAAGAATCTTCTCCAACACCACGGTTCAAAAGCATCAATTCTTCAGCACTCAGCTTTCTTTATAGCCCTACTCTCACATCCATACATGACTACTCGAAAAACTATAGCTTTGACTAGATGGACCTTTGTTGGCAAAGTAATGCTTCTGCTTTTTAATATGCTGTCTAGGTTGGTCATAACCTTTCTTCCAAGGAGCAAATATCTTTTAATTTCATGGCTGCAGTCACCATCTGCAGTTATTTTGGAGCCCTAAAAAATAAATTCAGCCACTGTTGCCACTGTTTCCCCATCTATTTGCCATGAAGTGATGGGACCAGATGCCATGATCAAAGATAAACCTAAGAAAACTTGACAAATAAATGTAATTGGGTACTCTGAATGGTATCTTGGAACAGAAAGGGGACTTTAAAAAAGTGAATAAATCTGAATAATATATGGACTTATGTTAATAACAGTGTATCAGTGTTGGTTCACTAATTGTGACAAATGTATTATACTTATATTAGATAAAGAAACTAAATTTGAATAATTAGGGAACCAATCTTGAAGTGTATTGGAAGTCCGTAATATCTTTATAATAATTTTGTGAACCTAAAACTGTTTTAAATTTAAAAGTTTGCTCAAAAATAAAAGAATATGGCTATCATTTTAATATATTGGAGATCTCAGATGAAAACTGTTGGCTTCGTCACAGCAATTTCCCAGACATGATTTAATCTAGTGTGTGATCACAGTCCAAATGTTGACTCAAAGCAAAAAAGAAATCACAACAAAAACAGTAACATTACACACATAAAAACACACACCTCACTATTCAGAAAAGTTTGAACTAAGTGATAGTGAGATAGTCAAAGAATTCAAAGAAAAACTGAATGATTAACTAACAGTGATTTTGTCTTAAGAGATTAATAGCAACATTTAAATGTTATATTGTTGTCTACAACAGCCTCTGGGCTAGCCCCTGTTTCTATTTATAAAGTTTTATGGGAACACTGGAGAAGGCAATAGCACCCCACTCCAGTACTCTTGCCTGGAAAACCCCATGGATGGAGGAGCCTGGTGGGCTGCAGTCCATGGGGTCACTGAGGGTCGGACACGACTGAGCGACTTCACTTTCACTTTTCACGTTCATGCATTGGAGAAGGAAATGACAACCCACTCCAGTGTTCTTGCCTGGAGAATCCCAGGGACGGGGGAGCCTGGTGGGCTGCCGTCTATGGGGTCGCACAGAGTCGGACATGACTGAAGTAACTTAGCAGTAGCATGGGAATACTTTTTTAAATGTATCTTCTATGGCCATTTTCATATTACAATGGCTGAGTTGAGTAATGGTGACAGAGTATTGCCTGCAAAATATTTATTAGCTGTCCTTTTACAGAGAAGGAAATGTCAACCCACTCCAGTACTCTTGCCTGGAGAATCCCATGGACGGAGGAGCCTGGTAGGCTACAGTCCATGGGGTCGCAAAGAGTCAGACATGACTGAGCGACTTCACTTTTACTTTACAGAGAAAGTTTGCCAACCCTTGCTTTAGACATCAATCTTTTGAGTTCTTAAACACCATTATTCTACTTTCTCAACTTCTTCCCAAGATCCCAGCTTCTATGCTTACCCACTATCAATGTTCATTCTACATCCACTCTATCCAAGAAGCTGTGTAATAAGCTGTTCTCTGTAGTAAAAATGTCCTAAGAGCTTAGCCAAAGAGAAAGTGAACACTGCTTTCAAATAAACAATGATGATCACACAAAAGCATAACATCGAATGTCTCACTGATTTGGTCTCTGATGACAGGGGTGAGAGTGAGTAACCAGATAAGCAGTGAAGCATATGACTGCATATGCAGCATTACCTGCAGCACACTGCTTTTAATCCATTTCAGCACTTCTGACCTCAGACCTCATCTCCTATCAATGGTTGAAAGACAAAGTTAATGCTACAAGACTCACAGCTTCACAAACACAGGAAAAGTAGTTGTTCATCACTTGCTTCCAGCTTTTCCAATGGAATTTGCCTCAATTCATTCTCTACTCTTCCTTCCTCCTCTCCTCCTTTCTCCTTCTTTCTTTCCCCTTCCCTCCAACTTTTCATTTTCCCTGTAATAATTTCTTCATTTATCTTTTGAGAATGTATTGCATATGAAAGTGATACCCAAGTCAACAAGACAGAACTGATTCCTAAGGAACTCATTTTCATTTGGAATTGTCTGAAAGTTCCTCAAAAACAAAAAAGTGTATTATGACATTAAATAGCATGTGTGTGCTGTGCTTATTTGCTCAACTCTTTGTGAACCCATGGACTGTAGCCCGCCAGGCTCCTCTGTCCATGGGGATTCTCCAGACAAGAATACTGGAGTGGGTTGCCATGACCTCCTCCAGGGGATCTTTCCAACCCAGATATCAAACTCAGCTCTCCTACACTTCAGGTGGATTCTTTACCATCTGATCCACCAGGGAAGCCCAAGAATACTGGAGTGGGTAGCCTATCCCTTCTCCATGGGATCTTCCCAACCCAGGAATCAAACTGGGGTCTCCTGCACTGCAGGTGAATTCTTCACCAGCTGCACTACTAGGGAAGCCCTATTAAGTAGTATAATAGAGGTATAAATAAGGATCTAGTATGAAAGATTGTTTTGGAAATTGATGCTTGTTTTAATTGCTTCCTCCTACAAGGACCAGGTAAACAAGATATTTTGTCTTACAAATTTAACACAAGGGCATCAGGACTAACTATTTCCCACATATCAGAAGAGTAGAAACAGTAATAATAAGTGTGATTATTCCTTATATTTGTATAGTATTTACAAACATAGTCTCATAGTTACTTTTACATTTGCTGCATCTAAAGACAGGCTTGTGGGATATAAAGGATCTAACAGTCACAGGAGTGAAGTTTATTGTTTGCATACAATTCTGCCACCATTTTATTCCCAGATCTCTTCTAAGATGCTATTTCCCACTGACTCCATTTACTCCTCACATTTCTTCTCAGCATGAAGCTCTCTGCAGTTACATGATCTGAGATGCATGGTTAAAGAAAAACATGCAGTCCTTTCCACAAATTACATCTTAGAAATATGACACCCGTTATACAACGCTTACTCCTTGGAAGGAAAGTTATGACCAACCTAGATAGCATATTGAAAAGCAGAGACATTACTTTGCCAACAAAGGTTTGTCTAGTCAAGGCTATGGTTTTTCCTGTGGTCATGTATGGATGTGAGAGTTGGACTGTGAAGAAGGCTGAGCGCCAAAGAATTGATGCTTTTGAACTGTGGTGTTGGAGAAGACTCTTGAGAGTCCCTTGGACTGCAAGGAGATCCAACAAGTCCATTCTGAAGGAGATCAGCCCTGGGATTTCTTTGGAAGGAATGATGCTAAAGCTGAAACTCCAGTACTTTGGCCACCTCATGTGAAGAGTTGACTCATTGGAAAAGACTCTGATGCTGGGAGGGATTGGGGGCAGGAGGAGAAGGGGACAACAGAGAATGAGATGGCTGGATGGCATCACTGACTCGATGGACGTGAGTCTCAGTGAACTCCGGGAGTTGGTGATGGACAGGGAGGCCTGGCGGGCTGCGATTCATGGGGTCGCAAAGAGTCAGACACAACTGAGCGACTGATCTGATCTGATACAATGGTGCGGCCACTAGGAGGGTGCTATGTTTGTTACTCCTCTTTCCCAAGGGTCTCAAATCCAGACAAATCATCCTCTCTAAAATACCAGAACTGTATTTCCAAGAAAAATAATGGGAACATACGAACACCATTTGATAATAAACTTTGCTCCTTTATCTGCAATTTAGGATAATTCAGGCCAGTTCACAGTAATTTTTAGATCCTCTACACTCTTCCAAGTTATAAATAGTCTTAAGTGCCCCATGAAGATCAACATTGGTTCAGAAATCTCTTTCCTGAAGATATCTTTGTTCTTTCATTTTAGTTTCATGGTGATCTCGATACATTAAATTTTAAGTGCACTGAATGATACAGACAATTTGGGAGAAAGTATCAAGGGAACAATTTATTTTCTTTACATATAGACAAGGTTGAAAAAGTGTCTTTTAACTTCCTCGTCACAGCTTTTATAAATAAATAAATACATCATTTAGCCAGGGAAATACTATTATATATAACTTCTAAACCAGGCATAGAAGATGATTAATTAGCTCCATTTTCCACCATATTAAGACAGGAAAATATCCTTCAGAAAAGAACAATGCATTGGATATGTTAAAAATCACCCAGTTCTCTCATGTTTTTTCCCCTTTGCTCTTTAGTCACAAATGTCAAGACTCTAAAATGCCTCATGAAATACAACGTTTCTGTTAACTCTGTTAAAAATTCACTCAGTGAATATCTTCTTGCTCAAAAGTATGTTCATTTCCTCTGGCTACAACTGAACAACAAGGAGAAAGCATGATTTCTGAAATCTATGTTGCAGTGGGCATACATCAAGCTTGAGTATATTTACTGCACTAGAAAATCAGCTTTCCATCTTTTATTATTATTTTTTAACTTTCACACTACTATCACATTCACAACACTCCTGGCTCAAGATGCATGAGGGTTTTGTCTGACCAAGAAATTATCTGCAACCCCAGTTGGGTGTCCTACAGTTTATCTCAATTCTGACACAATCTACCTGAGATAGTATCAAAACCCACAGGTTAAGGGCTTGGACATGACTGCTCCCACTCCACTTCAGATGCCAATAACAAAGCCAGGTTGTCACCTGTCCTCCTCCTTGGGTTTGATTAATTTGCTAGAGTGGGTCACAGAACTCGGGGAAAATTCTCATGCTTACTGGTTGATCAAAGGCTTTGAAAAAGATACAGATGAACAGCCACATGAAGAGGTCCATAGGGTTGAGTCTAGGAGGATGAAGTCTCAAGAGCAGGTGCTTTTGTCCCCATGGAATTGGGGTGTGTCACCCTCCTGGTACATGAATGTGGTCACTCACCTAGAAGCTCTCTGAAATCCATACCATTGGGATTTTTATGTAGGCTTGCTCACAAAGGCATGATCAAATATTAGCTTCATTCCCTGATCCTCTCTTCTTTAGAGAAGTGGAGGGTTGTAGGGCTGAAAGTTTCAAGCATCTAATCGTGGCTTGGTCTTTCTTGTGACCAGCCCTCATCTAGGAGTCCACCCAGAGCTACCTCATTAGAACAAACAACAGTCCTATCACCCAGGAAATTACAAGGGTTTCAGGAATGCTGTGTCAGGAACTGGGGTCAAAGACTAAGTATCAGATAGACAGCCCAGAAATAAACCTATGTATCTGTGGTCCAGGAATTGGCAATGGGCAGGGAAGCCTGGTGTGTATATTCCATGAGGTTGCAAAGAGTTGGACACGACTAAGTGACTGAAGTGACAGACTGACTGACCTATGGTCAATCTACAACAAAAGAGACAAGAACATACAATGGAGGAAAGACAGTAAATAAACGGTGCTGGCAAAACTGGGACGACCCAGAGGGATGGTGTGGGAAGGGAGGAGGGAGGAGGGTTCAGGATGGGGAACACATGTATACCTGTGGCGGATTCATTTTGATATTTGGCAAAACTAATACAATTATGTAAAGTTTAAAAATAAAATTAAATTTTAAAAAAATTAAAAAAAGGAAATTAGAACATTGTTTAACAGCATACACAAAAATAAACTCAAAATGGACTAAAGATCTAAATATCACACTGGGTACTATAAAACTCTTAGAGGAAAGCATAGGCAGAACACTCTTCACATAAATCACAGCAATATCTTTTTGGATCCATCTTCCAGAGTAATAGAAATAAAAACAAGAATAAATGGGGCCAAATTAAACTCAAAAGCTTTTGCACAGCAAAGAAAACTATAAACAAAAAGACAACCACACAATGGGAGAAAATATTTGCAAACAATACAACCAACACAACACTGATCTCCAAAATTTACAAACAGCTCATGTGGTTCAAAATTTTTTAAAATGTGTAGAAGACTTAAATAGACATTTGTCCAAATACAGATGGCCAAGAGGTACATGAAAAGATGCTCAACATCAGTAATTATTAGAGGAATACAAATTAAAACTGCAATGAGATATCACCTCACACCAGTTAGAATGGCTATCATCAAAAATCTATGAACAATAAATGCTAGAGAAGATGTAGAGAGAAGGAAACCCTCCTACACTGTTGATCAGAATGTAAATCCATACAGCTTCTATGGGATTACAGAGAACAGTACGCTTAGTTTCTTTAGGTTCCTTAAGAAACTAAAAATAGAGCAACGATACGATCCAGCAACTTCATTCCTGGGCATAAATCCAAAGGAAAATGAGATTTGAAAGGGTACTCGCATCCCAATGTTCACTGCATGCTGCTTACAATAGCAAAGACATGGAAACAACCTAAACATCCATTGACAGATGAATGGATAAAGATGTGGGCAGTATATGCAGTGGAATACTACTCAGCTGTAAACAAAGAATCAAGAAATGCTTTTTGCAGCAACATCGATGAACCTGGAGATAATCATACTAAGTGAAATAAATCAGAGAGGAAGACTGATATATGATATTGCTTATATGCAGAATCTTAAAAACATGATACAAATGACCTTATTTACAAAACAGAAACAGACTCAGAACAAATTTATGGTTATTAGGAGAGAAAGGTATGGCAGGGGAGTAGATTGGGAGTTTGGGATTGACATGTACACACTGCTATATTTAAAACAGGTAACTATCAAGGATATACTGGATAGCCCAGGGAACTCTGCTCAGTACTCTGTAGTAACCTAAATGGGAAAAGAATTAGAAAAATAAGAGATATATACATATGTATAACTGAACCTCTTTGCTGCACTCTTGAAACTAACACGATGTTTTTAAACAACTATAATACAAAATGAAAACATTTTAAAAAATGAATTTATAAAAGTTTTAAAAACTTGTGCCAGGAGCTGGGAGCAGAGACCAGTATGAATATTTTCGATTATCTCACACTTTCTTAAAGGGGAGTCTCTTGGATATTCACTGTATCATTTGGTTTCTTAGTTTCTAAATGCTCTCAGCATCAAATTTAAATGTTAGTTACTAGATATAGGCACACTAAAGATGCTAAGAAATTATAAGTGCTAGGAAAAGAAGGAACAGATTAACACCAAAATTATTCAAGAGAGTTTTAATGTGAGGGACCTTGAAAGAGAACTTATTTAAGAACTCAATACAATCATTATTCTCTAAGGAAACAATACATTATTATTTGAAAGTTTATCCTGAATTTGACTGAACAGTTAAATTGTGATGTATTTTATTTAAATTGTTTGCATCTGTTTTAGTAAAAAAAAAAAATCTGCTTTGATACTTATGAATTTAAAGTGATTTAAAAATATTAACGTTCAAAATACTGCATTGCAAATTTTAATTAACTTTTAGGTTCAATGTACTATGTACTCAGTGTTAGGTATCTTTAACACTGTCTCATTTACTATTATTATTATCAATCCTAAAGGCAATCAGTCCTGAATATTCATTGGAAGGACTGATGCTGAAACTGAAACTCCAATACTCTGGCCACCCGATGCAAAAAACTGACTCCCTGGAAATGACCCTGATGCTGGGAAAGATTGAAGGCAGGAGGAAAAGGGGATGACAAAGGATGAGATGGTTGGATGGCATCACTGACTCGACGGACATGAGTTTGAGCAAGCTCCTGGAGTTGGTGATGGACAGGGAAGCCTGGCACGCTTCAGTCCACAGGGTCACAAAGAGTCGCACGCAACTGAGCAACTGAACTGAACTGAACTGGTAGCTAAGTGACACATTATGGGTCAATGGAAAAACTGAAGTTTGTATTTACTAAGTAAATAAAGTCACACAAATAATAACATATTTAAAAATAAAATTCAAACCTTTACTACATGTCAGACCCTGTGTACAAAATGACAAAACGATGTGCTTGACTTTAAGGAGATTATATGACATTTTTTGGGGCTGGGTAGATTAACTGCAATTTTGGCCACAATTTTTCTTTTACCTGTGTACAGGACCTTTTGATGTGGAACAGTGTGGCTCCTCTAATCAAGAGGTATAGTTTATCTCCTACCACCTTAAATCTGCCTTATCCCTGTGTCTTCTTTTGACAAATAGAATGGGACATAAATGATGTTGTGCCAGTTCTGAGCTGGTATATCAGCCTGTTCTTGGAAACTAGCTTAGTGGCCATTAATTAATTGGCTAGCTTGCTGGATGATGAGAGACACAGAGCCCAGTTGCCCCTATAACCCCAGCCAACAACCAGCCAAAACAGAGCCACAGATGCATGCGTAAACATAGCCAAGACCAAAGGGCCATCTAGCTGAGCACAGTTCGAATTGCTAACTCACGAAACCAAAAGCTAATATTTAGTGGCTGCTTTAAGCAATTAAGTTCAGGGGTTGACATTTATACAAGAAAATTTATCTGATACTTTCAACATCTTTCCCACAAATTTTAATTAAGAAGAGAGAGGAAAATAACTCCTATAGCTAGGAGAATAGGATTTTTTTCTTCTGTAAATGGATGGCTTCTGATATGGTCCTTTAAGGAGAATCAGAAATTGAAAGAACTATAGCACAGTTAATGTTGGAAGCTCTTTGTGGACATTGTTACACATATGGAGCATCTTATAACCATAAATTAAATCCCAGTCAAAGTATTTGGATGAGTGTGGTAAGGTTCTGACATTTGTTTTTCAGTTTTCACATCTTAACTGAGAATATGTAACTCTTATATCATAGACTTATTGTAAGACTCAATTGACAAATATAAATGCTTAAAACAGTACATACTATGTACTAATTATAAGTTATTAGCATTGGATGCCAAGTTTAGAGTTTGATTTGTTATGTTTACCTATCAGAATGATTCTAGACTGTTCATGTGTATGTACACTCATGCATGTGAGCTGAAGCACAGAAAGTGGGAAAAGAAACATCTAGAAAAGCAGACGCATAAATACAGAATTGGCATATTTGACTATGCATCTGAAATGTGATTTGTAGCTTTACAAGGAGTTTTTATATTGTCATGTTCACAGCCAAAGAAACTGAATAATTTAGAAAATATTCATTGAGGAACTTCTATATTTCAGGCACTGTATTAAATAATGCTTAGGGAACGGAGGAGCAACTATAGATAACATTAAATTTATGGACCCTGAAAATGTTGCAATTCAGCAAGCTTCCCTTTTTACATTTCCCAACAGGAAGCTTAAATAAAAACATTCTTCCCAATTCTAGCAAGCATATCTCTTTGTGTACTAACATTGTCCCAGTATAAAGTTATTCTCCTAGTATAACCCTTTTCTTTTTCTAATACACTAAATTAGTGACTTTATTTCAGCTTTTTCTTTTTTGAATAAGAAGAAACCAACACATAGAGAAAAAAAATCCTTTACAAAAGCAGTCACTCCTACATTCCTTGGCTTTAGAATGTGAGTCACAAAGCTCTATTCAAAACCAACTTTTCATAATCACAAATTTATAGACTGAACAGACAAGAGACTCAAAAAAAATTTGTTTGCATTTATAAAGTTTGCCTCTGCTCCTTCCATGCATCAGTTACTCCCTACTGTGTCAATATTTTAAAACCTCCTTTTTGATTTTTACTATTGATTTAAGAAAGGGTTTCTCAACCCTGTCACTATTGACATTTTGGATTAGATGGTTAGGAGGTTTTCCTGCAGATTGTTCAGCACTAGCCCTGGCCTCCGATATCCCCCCTCTCCCAACTGTCACAGCCAAGAATATTTACAGATATTGTCAAATGTCCCCTAGGTGCAGAACCTCTGATTTAAGGAATTAACTATGTGGCAAAATGTTTATTAAGAGTTTGCTTCATTTATTTGTTTATTGACAATACTTTTGGCAACAGCATGGAATAAGCTAAGACTCTAAATGACCTCACAGCTGACAATGAGTAAACATATGAAATTACAAAGTATGTTGATGACTTTCCAAATTTTAAAATATAGAAACAAACTGTCCCCAGAATGACCAAGCTTACAAACAGTGGGAAGTATATTTCCCTTTTAAAAAAACATGCATGTCTCATTAGTTACTATGTCAACAGGAAAAAAAAATCTTATTTAGCAAATGGTGGAAAGAACCATATATTTTTATTGAAGATTTTCTTTTATTTACAAAATACCCATAATTCAATTCTGCTGAGCTATTTCACTTCATGTGCAATAACACCATTATGTTAATATAACAGATGTCTTTCAAACTGTCAAACATTAATTACAATTAATTAGTGTTTTTAAAATAAGATTAAATTGAGACTTATTTTGAATTATAGTTCAACAAGCTAATTTTTTTTTTCAAAGACTGAATATCGACTGATCATGGTAAATAGCAATTACAAGATAAATTAAAAAAAAGAGAAAAAAAAGAAAGAAAATCCTTAGGGGGGGAAATGTGATATTTTGTGTGCTATCTTTGAAGCAGTTCTGTCTTTTGCATGGAATGAAGTATATATTTGCTACTTCCAAAGTATAAACCTGTAGTATTTAATACTGGTTGAACAAAATGTCAATTTTCAAATCTCTATTAAGACTTACCAAGGGTTCTAAAATCATTTGGTATAATAATTTTAATAAATTTGTAATAATTTGTTTCTATCCATGGAAAAGGAGATTGCAATTTTTTATATATTTTTCAAGCAGGAGGCTCAAAACAGTAAAACTACTATTTAATATTCTAATATCTGAACAGATCATTTTTGCCTCATAAATCTAAAAATCCCTGAAATGCACTCATATAATACATATCAATTTGGCTTGTTGCCTTTTGACTTATATTACAAATTTTACTACAGTTCAAACAGATGCTGAAGTAGAATGTATTAAAGCTATATTATGAAGAAAAGCTACTCCCTAGATTAGATATTAATGTGTGAGCTCTGCTGGCCACATATAACTCATTATTATAAAATGGTGGGAGTTAAAGTTATGTGGTACTCTTTAAACTTCACTAACTATCAAATCAAATTTAATCTCAAATTCCTAATGTAACACTTACTATGCAAGTCAAGAGAGGCAACTCATCTAACAGCTACCTTCATCTAAAACCCTTGTCTATAATGTTTGGATAATTAGAATACCCATACCCATCAGTTTGCTGCTAGTTTTTATTTTTTTATGTGTTTTGCTTTTGCTTAGCCCTATCCTAGGAAAATGTTGAGTGAATATTAGCTCCACTAAGTTCCCATACGGGGAGAACCAAAATTTGACCTATGACACAGGTTACCAACATTCTTGGTGTATCCATGGTATTTGTAGAAAGGATCCAATGATTCTAACAAAAATAATATGTAAGAGACTTTTGAGCTTCTGACCTCTGCAACTGTTTAGATAATAATGCTTTGTTACTTTAGGCCACTGAGTTTGTGATTTATGTTAGTAATAGAAAGCTAATATAGACTTCTGTTTATCCTTTTTCCCAAAGATATCTCTCTACAATCCACTTTTCTTTTTTCAAATACCTCCCTTGTATCCTTACACCTTAAAGAAAGTAAGCCAAGTTTTAACTTGATATCCAGCACAATTCAACTCTTGGTTTTAGCCAACGTTCTTAATCTAATATCTCAATACTAATACTATAAATAATACTATAAACAGGGGAGTTTCATCTGAGCTACACCGATCTCTTATTCTTAAAATTAAATGCATACACAGGATTTTGTTATTATCAGAAAAAAGAAAAAACACTTCAAACAAAACCTTTGGAAAGGGCATTTCCTTGGTTCATGTAACTGAAAACTCCAAGTTTGTGTTAATCAAAGCTATATCCAGATCCTTGAATAATATCCTCAGGAATCTATCACCATCTCTTATGTCTATGGGTTTCTGTTGACTTTCTTCTCATAGTTTCTCTACAATATAGCACAAAGTTTGCATTCTACAGATATTGCAAACTAGCACAAAGAGAAGTTTCTTAAAAACTCCAAAAAATGTATCAAATATGGTCCGATTTAGACTAAATTTCCCAGAAAGTGGAGATTGAAGCAAGGATTAAAGTGCTAACAGTTTTATGTGTTTTTTTTTTTTTAAGAGGTTCAGACCAAGGCAGTGAAGGTAAGGAAAAATGAAAGTGAGATAAATAAAGATGTGCTACATTGCAATATATGGCTTTAACACACTATTTATTCTTCAAAATGTGCTGCAGAGACATGGCTTCAATACTCCTAAGCTGGCATATTCACTAGGCACAAGAGACTTCTCAAGGATTGAATGGAGAACCCCTATCTGTGACTCAGAACAAGAAAGTAGAACCTTCTTATCTCCCATTTTCCATTATTTTATGTTGCCCTCTGTTTCATACTATGGTGTTTATCCCAGTTTCAGAGTAGAGTGACAACCTGCACAATGAGAGTCTTCAAATGAAAAGGAGATAACTTGTTAATAAATATTATAAACAAAATAAAAAAAAATTTTAATGTAATCTCAACAACTTTTCCATTCTGATATCTTCGAAGTTTATCAGTTCTAATAGGTATTCCAGTACCTTTAAAATAAACTGAAGATATAAGATCTATAAACCACTTGAGTTAAATCCCTTTAGGGCAAACTGATATTTGGTGCTACCCTATGCAAACTCCACAATTCTCAGTTTAGGCAGATGTCTTTACCACAACTTTTCTTGAGCTTTCTTATGCGCTTATCTCTATGACAAAGGCATTGTATATATCGTCTCATTAAGCCTTCACAACAATCCAGGGAAGTAGTGACTTTCAGAGATGAGGAAACTGCTTCAAATAGCTTGCATAAAAATAAACAGGTATTAAACTGTGGAGCTGATATTCAAACAGAGATCAGTCCACACCCTAAATCATTATGCTTTCCTGAATACCTGGTGTGCTGCTGCTGCTGCTGCTAAGTCACTTCAGTCGTGTCCGACTCCGTGCGACCCCATAGACCGAAGCCCACCAGGCTCCCCCGTCCCTGGGATTCTCCAGGCAAGAACACTGGAGTGAGTTGCCATTTCCTTCTCCAATGCATGAAAGTGGAAAGTGAAAAGTGAAAGGGAAGTCGCTCAGTCGTGTCCGACTCTTAGCGACCCCATGGACTACAGCCTACCAGGCTCCTCCATCCGTGGGATTTTCCAGGCAAGAGTACTGGAGTGGGGTGCCATTGCCTTCTCCGGAATACCTGGTGTACTTTCTGCCTAATGAAACTTCTTAACTTATTTATACATGTCTGTAATGTAACTTATGGGCTTCCCTGGTGGCTCAGCGGTAAAGAATCCGCCTGCCAAAACAGGAGACGTGGGTTTGATCCCTGTGTCAGCAAGATCCCCTGGAGAAGGAAATGGCAACCCACTACAGTATTCTTCCCTGGGAAATTTCATGGACAGAGGAACCTGGTGGGTACATAGGGTGGCAAATGAGTCAGACACAACTTAGTGACTAAATAACACAGTAACATGTAATGTAACCGATCTTGAGGATCTAGTTCAGATGTTCTACTGCCTGAAATCATTGTGCAGAGTCCCAGGCAGAAGGGACTGCTCCCTACCTTTGAGTTTCTATGATTTGCGATTTGAGCATCATTAATATGTGTTTTGAACATACCATGATGCAAAAACATAATAAGGATACTATTTGATGAATTTCTACGGAGGAAACGTACATTTGTAACCAACAAATAGAACACGACCAAAACAACAGAAACTCCTTTTAAAAAAAAATGGGTTTTTTTCCCCCCCATCTCTATCCCCCAAAATAACTTATTCTGATTTCTAAGAGCACACACTAGTTTCAGGCAGCTATTCGTTTAAGTACTTTTGTAGGTAATTTATTTAACATTCACAACCATTCTAGGCATAGATAGAAACTAAATAATTTACTCAAAGTAATACAGTTACTGAGGAGTGCAGAGTTAGGATTTAAATTCTAGCAGTTAGCTGCAAGTACCACCATTTATCCTGTACTTCTACATGATTCATATGGCAAATAGTACCTTGCATCTTGTTTTCTCACTAGTTGTGGTTATATCTTATTTCTCTGAGTTAGATAGTAGCATCCTGAAGTACAAAGGTTACGTCTAATTCATCTTGGTAACTTGTTTAATATTCACTGTAGCCTACAGCGTATCTTTTCAACAAATATTTGCTGGTTGATTAAACAGAGGAATGAATGAGATGACACAAATAAATGTTCATTTAAAATGTTGTTCAATGACACTTTAGAACTTTGGCAACATTGTAATGATTTTTACCCACAGTTTAAGGCATTGCTTTTTGGAAATTTCTTATTGTTACCACAGAACACATTTCAGTAAGCCCTAAATCACTCAGCCTTTTCCGAAGTAATTGGGCATTTTCCATTAAATATAGTTGTATAAACAGCAAAAATCGGTGCATAATATGTAATGTTGTCTGATGAGATTTGGACGAAGGAGAATTTCACCTTCATGTGAATAATCTCTACTCAGCCCACATCTTTCAGCCTCAGATTACAAAGTACTTATCTGTTTAATTTTTTCCTCTACTGACATTTCTTATTGCTGTAAGTAAGATGCCTTTGATAAATACCTCTCCACCACTTCCTCAGAAGTAGCAATGCTTACTTGTTAAAATATATTCTTCCCCCAGTACTTACAACCAATATTTCTATTAGTGTAAATGATTAAGTTACAAAAGCAACATCAGTTAATGTCAAGGCTAATCCTTCAGGGTTAGTTCTGGTTAAGACTTTAGAGGTTAACAAGCTGAACTCTATGGCCCAGAGAAGTGATGTGAGCAGACCAATGTCACCAGCTTGCTAATGGCATGGAATGCTATGAAATCTCCACCTTACAAACTTTCAGCTCTGTATTCATCCCACCCCTAAATAAATGCAGTATCTTCTCCCCTCTTAGTTTAAGGCCAGGCAGGACCATCTTTCATGATCTTACTCTATGTTCATTGTTCATCTCTTTTCAACTTACCCAAGGCAGGAGAGTCCCTCTGCTCTAAACCGTGCCCTCCTTTCCCTTTTTCTGCCTCTCACCAGAAAGCTCTGAAACTTCTTGAAGTTAAGATGGATGTTTAACTATACTATACTAGCACAGTCACAAAGTCTGTAGTGTACTCACATTCAATGAAGGATTTCCATTTGTGTCTCAGATTCTATTCGAAAGTTGTAATTTCCACTAGATTAAATTTTTTAAAAATACCCTTGTGCATTTAAATGCAATTTTGACCATTTGTTAGTTAGCAGACAATGAGAATTTTTTGAAAATAGCAATATATTTTTTTGGCCACACAGCATGTGCGATCTTAGTTCACCAACCAGGGATCAAATCCAGGCCCTCAGTAGGGGAAACATAGAGTCCTAACCACTGGACCACTGGGGAATTCCCAAGACATGGATTCTTAAATTTTGATAAGCTCCATTTGAATCAGGTCTAATGAGGTGGATGAAACTGGAGCCTATTATACAGAGTGAAGTAAGCCAGAAAGAAAAACACCAATACAGTATACTAATGCATATATATGGAATTTAGAAAGATGGTAATGATAACCCTGTATGTGAGACAGCAAAAGAGACACAGATGTATAGAACAGTCTTTTGGACTCTGTGGGAGAGGGCGAGGGTAAGATGATTTGGGAGAATGGCATTGAAACATGTGTATTATCATATGTGAAATGAATTGCCAGTCCAGGTTTGATGAATGATACAGGATGCTCGGGGCTGGTGCACTGGGATGACCCAGAGGGAGGGTATGGGGAGGGAGATGGGATGGGGGTTCAGGATGGGGAACACATGTACACCCGTGGCAGATTCATGTCAATGTATGGCAAAACCAATACAATATTGTAAAGTAATTAGCCTCCAATTAAAATAAATTAAAAAAAAATTTGATAAGCTCCATGTGGTAGGGTAAATAGTGCCTCCTCTCCCCCAAACGGCTACATCTGAATCCCTAGAGCCTGGAAATGTGCTACTATTCTAGTAATATTCATTGGAAGGACTGATGCTGAAGCTGAAGTTGAAGCTCCAATGCTTTGGCCACCTGATGCAACTAGCCAGCTCATTGGAAAAGACCCTGATGCTGGGAAAGATTGAGGGCAGGAGGAGAAAGGGATGACAGAGGATGAGATGGCTGGATGGCGCAAACTCCCAGAGATAGTAAAGGACAGGGAAGTATGGCCTACTGCAGTCCATGGGGTCACAAACAGTCGGACATGACTGAGCAACTGAACAATTACACATGTAAAAGAGACTTTTTAAGTGTAATTCAGTTACGGATTATGAGATAGAGATTACCCTGGATTATCTACATGGGCCTAACATAATGACAACATTCTTTTAAAAGGATAAGGGAAGGTCACAGTCATAAAAAAAAACCAAAGTGATGACAGGGGAAGAGAAGCAGAGAAAGTGATTGGAGGATGGTGTGCTCTTGGGAGAAGGATGGGACCACAAGCCAAGAAAGGCAGGAGCCTGTATAAACTAGAAAAGACAAAGAAATGGATTCTCCCCTCAAGCCTCCAAAAGGAGAACAACCTTGTTAATCCAGTTAGATTTCCGATCTCCAGAATTCTAAGATGTTTTACTTTATGGAACCATGTTTGTGGTAATTTGATATAATAGCAATAGGAAACTAACCCACCTTGTGCTAAAAATTGTGAGACAAGAAACTCAGATATTCAGATTGCATATAGAAAGAAAAAAAGAGAACCTCAGATTAAAGTAGAAAAATAATAGCTGGAATAGTTTAAGAATTTACATTGATTATCTAGATAAAAGAAATTGGAAAAATGTCAGAATTCACTTCCTTATTGTTTTTGAATGATAATGTTCAATTGTATGGAATGATAAAAATCTTATGTAATTCCCACTGTACAGATTGGTTAGGTTGACTGCCTATTAAATAAAATATTATCAACTTCAAACAAAAGTTTGTATTAAAGAACTTCTGTTAACTTATTTTGGAAAATTTTAGTAGTAAGGAAGATTTACAATGTGCCGATTTAGGCAGATGTGTGTGTGTGTGTGTGTGTGTGTGTGTGTGTGTGTGTTGAATCACTCTCTGGTTCCCTATTAACAAGAGTTACTTTGAGTTTGAAAAAGAAACCCTTAACAAAATTTAGAATTTAAATGTCATGTATTCTCCTATATAAAATTCCTTCAGCCAACTAAATTTTAGATGTTAAAGTAACACACTGGGGCCAGTTACGGAAGTAACTTGGTAGAGAATTAGAGTAGGCAGAACCATGAAGGTCAGGGCAAGCATGCCATAAGTTGAATGTTGCTGCTGCTGCTGCTAAGTCGCCTCAGTCGTGTCCGACTCTGTGTGACCCCATAGACGGCAGCCCACCAGGCTCCCCCATCCCTGGGATTCTTCAGGCAAGATCACTGGAGTGGGTTGCCATTTCCTTCTCCAATGCATGAAAGTGAAAAGTGAAAGTGAAGTCGCTCAGTCCTGTCTGACTCTTCGCGACCCCATGGACTGCAGCCTACAAGGCTCCTCCGTCCATGGGATTTTCCAGGCAAGAGTACTAGAGTGGGGTGCCATTGCCTTCTCCATAAGTTGAATAATGGTCCTTTAAACGATGCTCACATTCTAATGCCTGGAATCTGTGACTGTTACCTTCTGTGGAAAAAAAGGACTTTGCAAATGTAATTCAAGACTCTGAAATGGGGAGATCATCTTGGGTAATTCAGGTGGGCCTTAACTATATTTGGGCTTCCCTCGTGGCTCAGATGGCAAAGAATCCACCTGCAATGTGGGAGACCTGGGTTTGATTCCTGGGTTGGGAAGATGCCCTGGAGAAGGGCACAGCCACCCATTTCAGTATTCTGACCTGGAGAATTCCACAGACTGTACATTCCATGGTGCCACAAAATGTCAGACACTTAGGAAAGAAAGTCAGAAGTAGATTTAACACAGAAGAAAAGGAGAACATGGCCACAGAGACAGAGATCTGAAGCATGAGGCCACAAGCCAAGGAAGGCCAGCTGCCACTAGAAGCTGGTGAGGCAAGAAACAGATTTTGTCTTAGAGCTTCCAGAATGAAACCCTAGTGGCACCCAGGCTTCAACCCACTTACACTGCATTTTAGACTTCTCATCTCTATCTTAAAATAAATGTCTGTTGTTTTAAGCCACCAACTTTATGGAAATGTGTTACAGCAGCCAAAGGAAACTAATACAGATTTCAGTACCTGAGAATGGGGTGTTGCTATAACCAATACCTAAAGATTTAGAAGTGGCTTTGGAATCAGGTAATGAGTAGAGGCTCAAAGAATTTTGAGGTACAGATTAGAAACAGCTGACTTAAACTGCTGGTCGGAATATGGGCATTAAAAGCTCTACTGGTGAGGGCTCAGAAAGAAGCAAAGAGCACGAAAGTTTATGCTATCTTAGAGAATACTTACATTATCATAAACAGAATGTTGGTAGAAGTATGACTGTTACAAGCACTGCTGCTGAGAACTCAGAGGAAAATGAGGAACGTGATTCTGGGAGCTGGAGGAAAGAGTACCCTTGTTACACAGCAAAAGATGGCTGAATTCTGCCCTCCAACTATGAGGAAGGACTTCCCTGGTGGCTCAGATGGTAAAGAATCTGCCTGCAATGCAGGAGACCTGGGTTCAACCCCTGGAGGAGAGCATGGAAACTCACTCCAGTATTCTTGCCTGGAGAATCCCCATGAACAGAGCAGTCCATGGGGTTGCAAAGAGTTGGACATGACTGAGCAACTAAGCCCAGCACAGCACAGCTATGAAGAAAGTGGATCTTGTAAGGGATTAACTTGAGTGTTTATCTAAGAGTTCCAAGCCATGTGGTGAAGGTGTGGCCAGATCTGTTTCTGTTGATAATAATAAAATGTAAGAGGAAAGAGATAAATTGAGAAAGAACTGGTAAACAAAAAAGAAACCAGGTCTTTAAAATGATTCAGAAGATTCTGACTATCCAGATTGCAAAAGATGCTAAAACTAGGAAATTCACTGTTAGCAAAGTGTGCTCTGAAGAGAAAGCCATGGATGTGGTTGGATACTCACTAGCTGGTGCCTCAAAAGGATCAAAAGGTTAGAGCATCCCCTCCTCACACAGACGGTTCTTTGGAAAGATGAAACTTGTGACTCAAGAATCCCCCAAAAGTCTCCATGGAAGGATAAAGATGAGCTTATACAGAAAAGAACTTAAAATCAAGCAAACAATATTTAATGGGTTTCTTAGGTTTTATTCTCCAAGCCAGTAATTTTAATATACATTACTTTATTTAAAAACATGATGATACCACCTTTGTGAATAAAGTATAGTTGTTCCCATTTTACATGCACAAATATATCAGTTTTTTGTTTGCAAGCAATAGAGATCACTACAATTAAATTAAAAAGAGAAACTACAAGTAAATTAAAAATAGAAGTTAGTGAAAGTTATCAGGCAGCTCATAAAAGTGAAGGAGAACATAAAATATCCAGCACTGGAAGAATAAAATCCAGGTGAGTTTTGGGCAATCAGGACAAATAGATAATACTTTCAGGAAGATTCTAACAGAATAAATCAGTTCTAAATCTTCCCTGTAGGTGCATCACTTTGCTTGGGAGTTCATTTACCTATTGGAAGAGGTTGGTTGACTTAGTTTGTGCAAAGAACTCACCTTCTGTTCCTTAAGACAGTAGAATTACTCAATGGAAAGGCCCATTAACAACACACATGCAATGGGGACTTCCCTCATGGTCCAGTGGCTAAGATTCCAGGCTCCCAGTACAAGGGACCCAGGGTCAATCCTGATCAGGGAACTACATCCCACATGGCAGAACCAAGAGCTCACAGGCAGCAACTACAGATCCAGAGCTTACAGGCTGTAACTAGACCTTGTGCAGCTTAATTAATTAATTTTAAAAAAGAACACATGCAATGGGAAAGACAGCTTCTCCAAAAATGGAGGGAGATGCTGAAGGAAAGTGGAAAGGATGCTAACCAGACTACATATAGACAGGAAATGAATGTCCTCTGTAATGATGGCTAAAGTGCCCCAGTGTCTTTCCCAAAGTCACCTTTCCTAGGTAATATTAATAGCTGAGCCTTGACTCAGACTACTTGATTTAAATTAGATTCTATACAATTATAACATAGTTGCTAACCTTCTCCCAAGGGAGTTCAGTTCTCCCACATATACAGTGAGAAAAAAGGTATACATGACCCGTAAGGGATCTTTCAGCATTCGGTGTCCTCCTTATATGATCCAGCTTATTGCTCTGAAGAACTGGATTTTTTTTTTTTAAATCATTGACAACAGATATATTCCCTTTGTTCTTATTTACACAGACAGAAGCTATGTAGTGACAAGGTCTCTTCAAGGCTGGAATACTTCCTTAACAACATGAGCAAAATAGCATATGGTATCAATCTTGTCCCACTGACTTGACTGTAGTGATTTAAAAGCTTTCATTCTTTGAATTCAAAAATCTAATTTTTAATGCACATTCTGTCAGCTGTTTTCCTAGATTGTAAATGAGTTTCTGTCATCCTGACAGACTCTCAGATAAATTGAAACTTAACTAGGGGGAAGAAAATAAATGTTAAAAAACGATTTTGTTCTGAATAGAATAAATGTGATATATATTTTGGTTACTTTCACTCTAAATTGTCATTGGTTTCTCTGCATTGGTAAGCTGATGAATCTGTGTGATGATCAACTACTTCTGTAATTTACTGTCTGACAATAGATTGTAAAAAAAAATTGCCATGCTGACATTGACTGAACCCATTAAGCATTATTCCTTTTCAAATACATGACCTGAAGAAAAACTCAAATCATTTTTCCCCACCATAACGAAAAATTACTGAGCATTTCAGCTATTATTTCCTCCAAGTGCTCACTTTAATTGGGTGAGTAATCATTTTCTTTGAGAAAAAAGTCATTAGGTTGGCCAAAGGTGGGTAAGCAGACAATAGTGTGATTCTCAGCAACTGGTAAAGAACCAGAAAACAAGGAAGTTCAGCTAGGGAGAGAAGGGACATGAGGAAGGGTAGGGTGGGGAAGAGAAAGGCAGAGATGTAGAGAATTAAGGAAGTGGTATTTAATGTCAGAGGAACATCTGACGACCCAAAGCTTCCTACACTAATACTTCAAAGTACTGCGTTCTCTCAAAATACATATAATCATCCATATTTGTAAAGCAACTGATTACTTAAACGTAATGCCACTTCTCTCCTCAAAATCTCAAAATACACCTTAAATTCCTTTTACAGATGGGGAACCTGAGGCCCCCTGAGGACAAGTGACTTAATCCACAGCTGGTTGGCGGCAGAGACCGTATTAGAATCAGGTCTCTGGCTCCTCCACCACCGAGTGTAATTTCCACCCCACCCCACTGCCTTTATACCAGAGCTCCTTCAATAACGTCCACCAGTTAATTAGATCCTTCTTTCCAAGGAACTTCCCTGAAAAAGCTTTTGCTGTTGCTTTGGAGAATGTTCTCCACCAATAAACCCTGTAATCTTTGAAGACAGCCTTAGATTAAGGCTCTGACATTTTTGGACTCTATAAGGATGACTGCCACCTTTCCTGGTTGAGAAGATAAAGCCTTTGTTCAATTTAACCTGAAGAATGCTACTTAATTGCCAGTGAAGAAGTGTTGTGTGGGCACCCTCTATTTGAGTAATCTTCCTTCTAATTTTTCACTGGCTGTTTGTCACTGGAAACACAGTTAAGTCATTCAGTTTCCAGGTCTAAGATAGGAATAGGTACACGATTCCTATAAGAATTATATGAGCTGGACTTCCCTGGCAGTCCTTTGGTTGGAAATTCACCTGCCAATTCAGGGGACACGAGTTTGATCCCTGGTCCAGGAAAATCTCACATGCAAAGGGGCAACTAAACCCATGTGCCCCAACTATGAAGCCTGCATGCCTAAAGCCTGTGCTCTGCAACAAGAAAGAGCCACTGCAATGAGAAATGTGTGAAATCACACGTGCTGGAGTAGCCCCAAGCCACTGCAACCAGAGAAAGCCCACGGCACAGCAAAGAAATCCCAATACAGCCCCCCCCCCCAAATTAATTAATTAAAAAATGATATGAGCTCATGCATGAAAAAGCACATTGCACATGTAAAATAGTAATGTTAATGAGGTAATACTCTAAAGCGAGAGCAAATGTTTACTTGCAATGACTGAGCATTATGCAGAAATGGAAAGATTATGTTATAGAAGGTTTATAGCAGATACGCTTAGTGCCTCACCCATGTCTCTTCAGGACTCACCAACCCCCGGCTTACTGTAACTTCCTAAAGCAAGCCCAAGAGGAAATTCTCTGGCATGCCTGGCTGGTGACAGGGACACCAGGATGACGGATTCTGATCTCCCAGAGACTACCCTTCATCCAGTAGAGAGTTGATGTACAAATATTCCCAATTCCTCTCCCCTCAAGTGGAACGATGCTAAGGAATTTTTTTTTTTTAACAGTATCAGTTGTACTATATACTGTTGATTATTTTAAAGAAATAGGTCCCAAAGAAGCAGAACAAATCAAATGGAAAATTTTTATGTTTACTCTCTCCCCATGCCCTCCCTCTATGACTGTCTGGCATCACTGCCTTCATGCAGAGTATATGGACATGCCAGTTAACTAACCATAGCATTTTATGACCCTATGAGAGGAATGAATGTCAGAGATGTATAAACATTAGGAAGCTTTCTTCTATAAATCATAATGCTGAACTTACTGGCAGTGGTGTAAATCTTGAAAAAGAGATCAAAGTAGGTAGCCTCAGGATCTTCTCTTGTATTTTTCTAAATGATTGATAGGGTGAAAGGAGGGGCAACTAGAGTAAAATGATGGAAATTTATTTTCATCCCAGAGACTATCAAATCTCTGTAAAATGTTTTCTTTATTTTGTCTTTACTTCAAGCTTGAACTAATTCATTGCTTGACTCATGGGGCACATTAAATGTATATGGCCAATAAAATATCATTAAAAATCTTCTGGTCCAGTGATCTATTTCAAATGTCTATTCTAAGTTACCACAGTACACTAAGGTCATGGAAGCAAAGGGAATGTATCCTAACAGTCACACCTGTACTTGCAAATCTAACTTTATCTGCATCTCTCTCTACCTTGGTACATATTTATTTTTCATACAACCAACAAACCAACACACATGTACACATAGGTACAAATGTACATATATGTATGTATATAAAACACACATATTTATGTATTAATTTGTTGCTATTATAGAATTATTAATTATGCAATTAAGAATTCTTAATTAGAGAATTACTATTCAGAGATGCCCTCATTTTTGGAACCAGACTGCTTGTGTTTGAATTTTGTCTCTGCCGCTTATGATCTGGATGACCATGAACAGTTTACTTAACCTCCCTGAGCCTCAGTTTTCTTATTTTTTCCTTAAAAAGGGATGGCAAAAAAAAATGGGGGGATGTCAATTTTACCTGCCTCTAAGAGTTACTCTCAAGATTAAGTGTGTTAATAAGTGCAAATATAGAGCTTAGGAATAAGGACTGCATCAGCATTTGCATTAATTTCACATATTCTGTCAACCTTTTATTAACCACACATCACGAACACACACACACACACACACACATAAGTGTGTGAATATATATATGGATAAAAAAACTATCCATGTATTTTGTTGAATACTATATAGGTATGGTATTAATTATTAAATGCACATAGCATAATGAGTAGACAAGGTGATTTTGGTGATGATGCTGACTACTTCCATTAAAAGGCAATCTCCCTCCTGTGGGGAGTTAAGCAGGGCCTCGCTGGGTGCTCCACGATAACTCCAACCCTGAACAATTAAAAGCCCTCTTAGCATCACTTGAAATACATCTTCCAAAATCATGAATCACTTCTTCCCTTACAGGTCAAATTATTTGCTTCTACTTTCAAATGAAGTTATCAATCCCTTTAAAAGAAATAAAAAAAAAAACAAAAATAATAACATAAATAATCATAAGCTCTCACATTAATTGGAGTCATTTTTCTCCCAGGTGTCTCTAGATAGCATATTCATTCCCTGATCAGCTTGCTTATCTGAGATTAATTTTCAGTGCATCCTGTAGTTGCTCTTTCCCACAGAGTTCTGATAGGGAGGATATAATAGAAGAACAAAGAGAAAACTCAACGATTTGGTGTTGTGGCTACTGAGGAGATCCTCTGCCATATTAACACCTCTAGTGAGGACTATAAGGATTCCTAATAAACACAGTTGAAATCATCATGTATTGGGATAATTGCAAGAAAAGTGAAAAATAAGAGGACATTTGTTGTTGTTCAATTGCTAAGTCATGTCCTCCACTTTACGACTCCATGGATTGCAGCACGCCAGGCTTCTGTGTCCTTCACCATCTCCCAGAGTTTAAACTGTACATATGCCTACATCTCATCTCTTCTCCTTCTCCACCTTGAGTTTCCTTATTCAGAGGAAACTGTCAGACCTCAGGTGGTATCTTTGCCTCACACACCTGTGAATTCCATGTCTATTCCAGTAAATTCACATATTCCTTACTGGAAGATGTTTATCCCAGTATATGTCAAGGTAACAGCAGGTTTCACTTGAAGAAGGAAAGGTCAGAGGGAACTAATATTTACCAAGAGCTGGTTATGTTTCAAACATTTCACTTTGGGTACCTTACCTTACTGAAACCTCACCTTGAGTTTTGGAGACATTATTACATTCATTGTATAACTGAGGGGTCAGAAGCTTAGACTGGTTGATATATTTGCCCAGTTCTACATACTGACAAACTGCACAGGCAGGATTTGAACCCAGGCTTGTCCTCCATCAAAATTCATGTTGTTCTACTTTTACCGCACTGCAGACATAATAGCAATTTAGAGCAAAGAGTCTCATGGCTGGATTTGCAGAAACTTGTCCATGGCTGTTTCAGAGAAACTCATTTTTATACACAAAAAGTAGCTATGTGTAGAGTGGTAGTATGGATTACCATGTTCTTTGATGCATCTCTCATCAAAGGGAGGGTCTGTATGTTCTCTCCTTGAACCTGGGTAGGGTTATGACTACTTCAAGCCATAGTGAATGACAGAAGCGGTGCTAAATGATTTCTGAGAAGGGTCATAAAGACTCCTGGGTTCCTCCATGTTTCCTGAAGGGCTTCAGTGGTGGCTCAGAAGAATCTGCGTGCAATGCAGGAGACCTGGGTTCAATCCCTGGCTTGTGAAGATCTACTGGAGAAGGGAATGTCAACCCACCCCAGTATTCTTGCCTGGAGAATTCCATGGACAGATGAGTCTGGCAGGCTATAGTTCATGGGGTCATAAAGAGCTGGACACGACTGAGCAACGAACACTTTCACTTCACTTTCATGTTTCCTGAAACACACTTAGAACTATGAATAGAAGTCAGAAGCTGGATTTCCTTGGAGCCACCATGCTGTAAGGAAGCCAAGTCGACAGGGGTGCTTTGGTGGAGAATCCTTGAGTCATTCCTGCCCAGAATCCAGACATGTGACTAAATGTAACTGCCCGGACCTGTAACCTCCCCAGATGAGGACCCAAACATTTTCAAAACAGAGGGCTCTACCTTGTCCACTGCTCGAATTCCTGACCTCAAAATTCTTTGGACATAATAAATGGGTTGTTTTAAGCTAGTAATTTTTTTGTGCTTTGACATGCAGCAAAATAATGGAGAGAAATATGAAGTTGTTCCTGAACTATGAAGGTATGTAAGGCACAATTCTAAAACACTGTAAAGAAAATAAAGCCTAAAGTCATGTGGTCCCTGAACACAAATCTACAAAGAAAAAGATGTACATTACTATTTCTGATTCTAGAAGGAATCCAACAAAGAAGGAAGTTTCTTTCAAGTGAGTTCTTAAGAATGGAAAATGAATAAGTAATACTTTGAGAGAATTAGAAATAGACCATAACATTTCAAAAAAAAAAAAGAAGAATCATATGAACTAACTTCATAGCTTCTTTTTAGGAAGGACACTGGGCACAGAGTAATCAGTCTATATAACCTGTGGGGTAAAGTGAGTCCCTTGGACTGCAAGGAGATCCAGCCAGTCCATTCTAAGGGAGATCAGTCCTGGGTGTCCTTTGGAAGAAATGATGCTAAAGCTGAAACTCCAGTACTTTGGCCACCTCATGCAAAGAGTTGATTCATTGTAAAAGACTCTGATGCTGGGAGGGAGTGGGGGCAGGAGGAGAAGGGGATGACAGAGGATGAGATGGCTGGATGGCATCACTGACTCGATGGACGTGAGTCTGGGTTAACTCCGGGAGTTGGTGATGGACAGGGAGGCCTGGAGTGCTGCAATTCATGGGGTCACAAAGAGTCAGACACGACTGAGTGACTGAACTGAACTGAAAGTGAGAATTGAGATAGAGCCAGGTCATTAAGATTTTTGAATATTATGCTTGGAATTTTCCATAAGTAAAAGTAGACCCTTAAAGATATTGAGCTTTATAACGACCTTTCTGATGGTATTCAGAGGACAAAGTGGAAGTCAAGAAACAGATGATTGGAAAAATAATTAATAGATTTTTAAGATATTCTACATCAAAGATGACAAAACCCAAATACAGTCAGCATTCATGAGAATATAGAAAATGGAAATGCACAACTAATTTTTCTTTTTTAGGGAAAACAGAAGTGATTCAACCAAAGATAAAGTGAAGAAAATCATGAAGCACCTGGTATGCCACAGTAGAGGAAATACATGGCAAGCATATGATTCACAGATATTTTAACAAAAAGAAGCACTTGTGTTAGTGTGTTTATAAAGAAATCCAATCACTGCTGATATAAGGCAGAGTAAATTAGAGATTCCTTTCAATTTAACTTGCCTTGAGCCTCTATGGCAGCGATCCCCAAACTTTTTGGCACCAGTTTTATGGAAGACGATTTTTCCACAGACCAGGGAGTGGCAGGGATGGATGGTTCAGGTGATGATGTGAGTGATGGGAGCAATTGGGAGAGGCAGGTGAAACCTCACTCGCTAATCTACTGCTTGCCCCTGCTGTTAGGCCCAGTGCCTAACAGATCCTGTGGGTTAGGGATCCTTGTTTTATGGTACATGTACACTGGGCTTGTGCATTCCTTTCACACTTACCTCTAGACATAACCCTTAGAAGTGTATTAATTCATTTTTTATTTCTGTAATACAATTCATCTTCACTTAAAATTATCATTTTTCAAAATGTCTTACTTAATATAAAACTTCTACATTTTCCCATCTAAATTCCAATACAATTTTATAATTATTTACATAAAGGGGGTGGGATGGAGAAGAAGCAGGCTCTTCTTACATGCTTTGTAGGATTACATGTGATTGCCTAATTGGAACACATCTGCTTTATCTTATGCTGCTGACGTGTCTCATTCTATGTCTAATACAATCGGATCTGATCATTTGTCACATATGATTATTGTTTAGTACTTAAAGACTGATTTTCTTACTATAACAAGGCTATAGAGATGAAAAATAAGCTTCAAAAATCGTGAGACTACATAAGGAAAATGAAATAGAAAAAAAAGGTAAGAGAAATGCATTAATTCACTCAAATATTTACTATCTGCTATATTAAATATTTACTATTTTCCGAACACTATTTACTTCCTAAATGTTTATTATTTGCCAAACACTGTTCTAAGTGCTTAGAGTGCAATAGTGAATAAAATATGTAAAGTCCCTGCCTTCAGGGAACTTACACACTCTTGGAGAGAAAGTGGGGAAAATAATTGCAGGTAAAATTGAATTGTATCGGTTATGTGTACATTGGCAGACATTCAGCAGGTGAAAGAGAAGAGGAACTTCTGGAGAAAATGGTAACAGTGGTGTGACATTTAATCAGTCAATCAAATAAACTAAGGGGATGAGAAATGCAAATGATACAAATTTCTGGGGAGAAGGCATTTCAGGCAGAACAAGTACAGAGTCCCCAAGGCACAAGCATGCTTGACATATTGCAAGAACAGCAAAGAAACCTCAGGAGGGGAACGATCTAACAATGGAACAAAGATTAAATCAGAGAAGTGATGGGCAATGAGAGGCTGTCAGATCATAAAAGGTCGTGTAAGTCAAAGAAGCTTGGAGAGAATTGAAAGTAGCCTGGACTCATGGTCTGAGTCCTATCTCTGCTACTCCCTAACTCTGAAATCTTAACAAGTCACTCAACCTCTGAGCCTTATTTTTCTCTTGCCTTAAACAGAGATGATATTGAATTACACTCATGAATTTCCTGTAGGGGTCAAGTGAGATAATGCAATGTAACACTAGGAAGTGCTTAGCATGGCACTTGAGAAAAATGGGATAAAATAATGTTGCAGTTATTTTAGATAATACATAATAAAAACCTCAAATATATTACTTCAGAGAGTGGGGTGGTGGGATTAGTATCCTAAACTTTTATTTTATTTTATTTTTTTAAATTTTATTTTATTTTAAAACTTTACATCATTGTATTAGTTTTGCCAAATAACAAAATGAATCCGCCACAGGTATTCATGTGTTCCCCATCCTGAACCCTCCTCCCTCCTCCCTCCCCATACCATCCCTCTGGGTCGTCCCAGTGCACTACCCACTAGAATTGCCTTATGATCCAGCAATCCCACTGCTGGGCATACACACTGAGGAAACCAGAAGGGAAAGAGACACGTGTACCCCAATGTTTATCCTAAACTTTTAAACTGTCACATATCCTGAGGAGTTTTTGACCACAAAAGATGAAGAAGTTTTCAAGAGAATTGGTGAAGGGATTTTGGAAATGTGAGGAGGGATGGGGAGAATTAACAGATGTGTACTTTTGCACTTCATCCTCATACCTGCAGCCTCTCCATGATTCACTGTGCCACGTAGGAAAAAAAAAAAGGAGTTTTAATAATTATTACTGAATCATGAGAAATAAAAGCATTGGCTAACATGTAATTAATATTAGTAGCAGTAAAATAAGATTCAATAATTAAGTTATTCTTATCCCTGTCAATTCTGTTTAATATTTTGTTGGAATCTGAGAAACAGCAAATCTTTCTCTTAGATATTTAAAAGAAGTGACCATTTAACTACTTTTGGATTGCATATAATTTTTCCAACTTTAACCTGAAATTCAAACCCAATCTTGGGAGTCTATGATTTCTATACACGATCAGATCAGATCAGTCGCTCAGTCGTGTCTGACTCTTTGCGACCCCATGAATCGCAGCACGCCAGGCCTCCCTGTCCATCACCAACTCCCAGAGTTCACTCAAACTCACGTCCATCAAGTCAGTGATGCCATCCAGCCATCTCACCCTCTGTCGTCCCCTTCTCCTCCTGCCCCCAATCCCTCCCAGCATCAGAGTCTTTTCCAAAGAGTCAACTCTTCGCATGAGGTGGCCAAAGTACTGGACTTTCAGCTTTAGCATCATTCCTTCCAAAGAAATCCCAGGGCTGATCTCCTTCAGAATGGACTGCTTGGATCTTCTTGCAGTCCAAGGGACTCTCAAGAGTCTTCTCCAATACTACAGTTCAAAAGCATCAATTCTTCGGCACTCAGCCTTCTTCACAGTCCAACTCTCACATCCATACATGACGACTGGAAAAACCACAGCCTTGACTAGAAGAACCTTTGTTGGCAAAGTAATGTCTCTGCTTTTGAATGTGCTGTCTAGGTTGGTCATAACTTTCCTTCCAAGGAGTAAGCGTCTTTTAATTTCATGGCTGCAGTCACCATCTGCAGTGATTTTGGAGCCCAGAAAAATAAAGTCTGACACTGTTTCCACTGTTTCCCCATCTATTTCCCATGAAGTGATGGGACCAGATGCCATGATCTTCGCTTTCTGAATGTTGAGCTTTAAGCCAACTTTTTCACTCTCCACTTTCACTTTCATCAAGAGGCTTTTGAGTTCCTCTTCACTTTCTGCCATAAGGGTGGTGTCATCTGCATATCTGAGGTTATTGATATTTCTCCCAGCAATCTTAATTCCAGTTTGTGTTTTTTCCAGTCCAGCGTTTCTCATGATGTACTCTGCATATAAGTTAAATAAATAGGGTGACAATATACAGCCTTGATGTACTCCTTTTCCTATTTGGAACCAGTCTGTTCCATATACACGATGATATCACTTAAAAATTTTATTTGACATTTGGAAAGATCCCTAGTTTTTAGAATGTGGAGCAAGTTCATTTTCAGAATCAAGATCAACCTTAATCTTGATGTTTTTGTCTCTATGTAACATTGGAAGCACCTAGTCATTTATTTATGCACTACATTCAATGCCTAGTACCAAGTGGACAAGTGTTGAAAAGGAGAGGAAAGCTGTCTGTTCTGAGTATCAGCCAAAACTGAGGTCATGTCCAAAAGCACCCAGGTGTCTGGCAAGGGTCACACCAGCTCTGCCCTTCCCACTCCAGGCAGAGAATCTAACCAACTAGATCAGTTTCCCAAAATAGTTTGGAAATCCCAAAGTTCCAGGAGTTCACTTTACTTCTGGTATATTTCTCCACTGTGTTTTTCTTTGAAAAACTGAATGTGGATGTCTCCTGTATCTCGTTTTTTTTTGTTTTTTGTTTTTTTTGTATATTTGTGTTTTTTTTATTTTATTTTATTTTTAAACTTTACATAATTGTATTAGTTTTGCCAAATATCCTGTATCTCATTCAATGTCTTTATATTCGAGATGGAATAACATCACATCCTTGTGAGAAAACCTGCAAAGGCTTCTCATTGCTTAGAAGAGTACTTCCCAAACTGTTCTGAGGGGCATCCTCTGGAGTTACATAGAAAATGTTTTCCTGGTCAAATAGGTTTAGGAAATGCTGGGTTAAGTCAAGGTAAGCAGATTTCTTACCAAAAGAATCCTTAGATCTTCTTAGCAGTAAGGGTATGTTTCATTTGCCCAAGAGGAAGATATATAGTCAAAAATCCTCTGACTTTATACATATTGATAGATGACATTTTTGAGAGACAAATATGGCTACGAGGTGTTCTGTGAAATTTATCCTGGAAATTTCTTAGCTTGGACTTGAAAAGTGTCTGCCATCTAGTATAATTTACTATTCCGTTCATATTACCTCTCATTCCTCATAGCACTTTTCATGTTTTGACCACACAAAACTAATCCCTATTTCTTGAACAAGGAATGCTTTTGAATGCCCTCTGACTCTGTTCCAGAGGGAACACCAACAAGTGAACAAACCATTTTGATGCAGATCTATCTTTATGTCTTTTTCATAACAAACACATCACCTAGCACAGCCATTAGTTCTTGATTACTAGATTGAATCAACTGATATAGCTATACCCATAGTCAAGTTGAAGATTACTCTTATTCCTCATGTTTCTTCTTTCTCACTACTGCTAAGTCACTTCAGTCGTGTCCGACTCTGTGTGACCCCATAGACGGCAGCCCATCAGGCTCCCCCGTCCCTGGGATTCTCCAGGCAAGAACACTGGAGTGGGTTGCCATTTCCTTCTCCAATGCAGGAAAGTGAAAAGTGAAAGTGAAGTCGCTCAGTCATGTCCGACACTCAGCAACCCCATGGACTGCAGCCTACCAGGCTCCTCCATCCATGGGATTTTCCAGGCAAGAGTACCGGAGTGGGGTGCCATTGCCTTCTCTGCTTTCTCACTACATGCGTGTCTAATTTTCTAGACAACATAATCAAGCTCATTTCATTTTTATGAAAAATTTTTATCATTTATTAAGTATAAAAACAAGCATTCTTTTGTCTGAAAATGTACCAGCTTTCCTATGAGATCTGATTAGCATTTTTTCCAAAATTAGAGATGATTAGTGTAAATTTATTACTTTTACATGTTTCAAATTTTACTTCTGTGAACCCACTATGGGAGAGTATAGTATGGAATAATAACAGAAAAATAGAGAAAGGGGAAGAGGAGAAAGAGAAGGAGAAAAAGGAAAAGAAAGACATGTTTGTGAACTTCACACAACAGAAAAAATAGACTCCTGGCAACTTAATGATATATACACAAATGGAAAACAGCATAAATTTTGATGCCCAAAATTATAGTTCTAAAATTTTAATTCATAGATATAAATATAAGTGTGCAAATATTTCTATATATACAGAACGTATTTGTTGCTTTACTTATAATAAGGGGGGAAATGAAGGCTTTAGTGGTTTCCAACAATCAGATCAGATCAGATCAGATCAGTCGCTCAGTCCTGTCCGACTCTTTGTGACCCCATGAATCGCAGCACGCCATCACCTGTCCATCACCATCTCCCGGAGTTCACTGAGACTCACGTCCATCGAGTCAGTGATGCCATCCAGCCATCTCATCCTCTGTCATTCCCTTCTCCTCTTGCCCCCAACCCCTACCAGCATCAGAGTCTTTTCCAATGAGTCAACTCTTCACATGAGGTGGCCAAAGTACTGGAGTTTCAGCTTTAGCATCATTCCTTCCAAAGAAATCCCAGGGCTGATCTCCTTCAGAATGGACTGGTTGGACAATAGAGCATTTGTTATATGCATGATAGTATTACATGCTATGGATATTCTATATAGTCATAAAAATGTTGTTTCAGACTAAAGGAAAAGACTACTTGCTGAATGGGAGAAAATATTTACAAATGATATGACCCATAAAGTGTCATTATCCAAAGTGTATAAAGAGTGCCTAGAACTCAATATTAAAAAGCAAAGAACTAAATTTTAAAGTGGGCAGAAGACCTGAACAGACATTTTTCCAAAGAAGACATACAGATGGCCAATCAGTTCAGTTCAGTCACTCAGTTGTGTCCAACTCTTTGTGACCGCATGGACTGCTGGCAGCACGCCAGGCCTCCCTATCCGTCACCAACTCCCGGAGTTTACTCAAACTCATGTCCAATAGAGCACACAAAAAACACGTTCAATATCACTAATCATCAGAAAAATGCAAGTCAAAACAACAATGGGATATCATCTAAACATCTTTTAAAATGGCTATCATCAAAAAGACTACAAATAATAAATATTGGTGAGGATTTTAAGAAAAGGGAAACCTAATAAATGGTTCGTTGGTAGGATTGTAGATTGGTGCAGCCACTATGAAAAACAGTATGGAAATAACTCAAAATACTAAAAATAAAAGTATCATATGATCCAGTGATTCCATTCCTGGATATACACCCAATGAAAACAAAAACACTAATTCGAAAAGATATAGGCACACCAATGTTTGTATAGCATTATTTATAATAGCCAAAGCATGGAAGATACCTAAGTAATAAACAAATAAGGTTGTGAGATATACACACACACAATACACTATATATTATATACATTTATACACACACTATATATTATATACATACATACACACAATGGGATATTAGTCATGAATAAAGAACTGAAATTCTGCCATTTGAAACTACATGTATGGACCTAGAGAGTATTATGCTTAGTGAAATAAGTCAGAGAAAGATATATACTCTATGTTATCACTTCTCTGTGGAATCTAAAAAATAAAACAAACAAATGTACACAATAAAACAGAAAAAGACTCAGAGAATAAACTAATGGTTACCAATAAGGAAAGGGAGAGATAGAAATATGGGATTAAGAGACACAAACTACTAAGTATAAAATATATGAGCCACAAGGATATATTTTACAGCACAGGGAAATATAGCCATTATTTTGTAATAATTTTAAATTGAGTGAACTTCATAAAAACACTGAATCACTATCTCATACACCTGAAATTATTATAATACTGTAAGTCAACTATACTTCAATTTTTAAAAAAATGATTTTAAGCCAGTTTGATATTCACAGAGCTATAAGAAATCTTATCAAATGAAAGAATCTTACTCAATTCACTTCAGTTCAGTCCAGTCATTCAGTGGTGTCTGACTCTTTGCAACCCCATGGACTGCAGCATGCCAGGCCTCTCTGTCCATCACCAACCCCCAGAGTCCACTCAAACTCGTGTCCATTTGTTGGTGATGCCATCAAACCATCTCATCCTCTATGTCCCCTTCTCTTCCCATCTTCAATCTTTCCCAGCATCAGGGTCTTTTCCAATGAGTCAGATCTTCACATCAGGTGGCCAAAGTATTGGAGTTTCAGCTTCAGCATCAGTCCTTCCAATGAATATTCAAGACTGATTTCCCTCAGGATGGACAGGTTGGATTCTCCTGCAGTCCAAGGGACTCTCAAGAGTCTTCTCCAACACCACATTCAAAAGCATCAATTCTTTGGCGCTCAGCTTTCTTTACAGTCTAACTCTGACATCCATACTTGACTACTGGAAAAATCATAGCCTTGACCAGACAGACCTTTGTTGGCAAAGTAGTGTCTCTGCTTTTTAATATGTTGTTTAGGTTGCTCATAACTTTTCTTACAAGCAGCAAGTGCCTTTTAATTTCATGGCTGCAGTCACCATCTGCAGTGATTTCAGAGCCCCAAAAAATAACATCTCTCACTGTTTCCATTGTTTCCCCATCTATTTGCATGAGGTGATGGGACTGAATGCCATGATATTAGTATTAAGAATGTTGAGTTTTAAGCCAATTTTTCACTCTCCTCTTTCACTTTTATCAAGAGGCTCTTTAGTTCTTCTTGGCTTTCTGACATAAGGGTGGTGTCATCTGCATATCTGAGGTTATTGATATTTCTCCTGGCAATCTTGATTCCAGCTTCAGCTTCATCCAGCCCAGGTTTTCTCATGATGTACTCTGCATATAAGTATGCAGGGTTACAATATACAGCCTTGACGGGCTCCTTTCCCAATTTGGTATCAGTCTGTTGTTTTATGTCCAGTTCTAACTGTTGCTTCTTGACCTGCATACAAATTTCTCATGAGGCAGGCCAGGTGGTCTGGTATTCCCATCTCTTTCATAATTTTACACAGTTTGTTGTGATCCACACAAAGGCTTTGGCATAGTCAATAAAGCAGAAGTAGATGTTTTTCTGGAACTCTCTTGCTTTTTCGATGATCCAGCATATGTTGGCAATTTGATCTCTCGTTCCACTGCCTTTTCTAAATCCAGCTTAAACCTGCCTTTGCTAAATCTGTGAACATCTGGAAGTTCACAGTTCATGTATTGTTGCAGCCTAGTTTGGAGAATTTTGAGCATTAGTTTGCTAATGTGTGAGATTAGTGGAACTGGGTGGTAGTTTGAGCATTCTTTGGCATTGCCTTTCTTTGGGATTGGAATGAAAACTAACATTTTTCAGTCCTATGGCCACTACTGAGTTTTCCAAATTTCCTGTCATATTGAGTGCAGCACTTTCACAGCATCATCTTTCAGGATTTGAAATAGCTCCACTGGAATTCCGTCACTGCCACTAGCTTTGTTCCTAATGATGTTTCCTAAGGCCCACTTGACTTCACATTCCAGGATGTCTGGCTCTAGGTGAGTGATCACACCATCATGATATCTGGGTCATGAAAATCTTTTTTGTATAGTTCTTCTGTGTATTCTTGCCACCTCTTCTTAATATCTTCTGCTTCTGTTAGGTCCATACCATTTCTGTCCTTTATTGTGCCCATCTTTGCATGAAGTGTTCCTTTGGTATATCTGATTTTCTTGAAGAGATCTCTAGTCTTTCCCATGCTATTGTTTTCCTCTATTTCTTTGCATTGGTCACTGAGGAATGCTTTCTTATCTCTCCTTGTTATTCTTTGGAACTCTGCATTCAAATGCATTTATCTTTCCTTTTCTCCTTTGCCTTTCACTTCTCTTTTCACAGCTATTTGTAAGGCCTCCTCAGACAACCATTTTGCCTTTTTGCATTTCTTTTCTTGGCTATGGTCTTGATCACTGCCTCCTGTACAATGTCACGAACCTGTGTCCATAGTTCTTCAGTCACTCTATCAGATCTAATCCCTTAAATCTATTTATTACGTCTTCTGTATAATTGAAAGGGATTTGAATTAGGCCATACCTGAATGGTCTAGTGGTTTTCCCTACTGTCTTCAATTTAAGTCTGAGTTTGGCAATAAATAGTTCATGATCTGAGCCACAGTCAGCTCCTGGTCTTCTTTTTGCTCACTGTAGAGAGCTTCTCCATCTTTGACTGCAAAGAATATAATCAGTCTGATTTTGGTATTGACCATCTGGTGATGTCCATGTGTAGACTCTTCTCTTGTGTTGCTGGAAGAGGGTGTTTGCTATGACCAGTGCATTTTCTTGGCAAAACTCTATTAGCTTTGGCCCTGCTTCATTCTGTACTCCAAGGCCAAATCTGATGTTGCTCCAGGTATCTCTTGACTTCCTACTTTTGTATTTCAGTCCCCTATAATGAAAAGGACATCTTTTGGCGGGTGTTAGTTCTAGAAGGTCTTGTAGGTCTTCATAGAACCATTCAACTTCAGTTTCTTCAGCATTACTTGTTGGAGCATAGACTTGGATTACCATGATATTGAATGGTTTGGCCTTGGAAACAAACAGAGACCAGTTATTTTGGAGATTGCATCCAAGTACTGCATTTCAGACTCTTTTGTTGACTATGATGGCTACTCCATTTCTTCTAAGGGATTTTTGCCCACAGTAGTAGATATAATGGTCATCTGAGTTAAATTCACCCATTCCAGTCCATTTTAGCTCTCTGATTCCTAAATTGTCCATGTTCACTCTTGCCGTCTCCTGTTTGATCACTTGCAATTTGCCTTGATTCACAGCAACCTAACATTCCAGGTTCCAATACAATATTGCTCTTTACAGCATTAGACTTTACTTCCATCACCAATCACATCCACAACTGGGTGTTGTTTTTGCTTTGGCTCTGTCTCTTCATTCTTTCTGGAGTTATTTCTCCACTAATCTCCAGTAGCATATTGAGCACCTACCGACCTGGGGAGTTCATTTTTCTGTGTCCTATCTTTTTTTGCTTTTTCATACTGCTGACTATATATACTTTTCATGGGGTTCGCATGGCAAGAATACTGAAGTGGTTTGCCATTCCCTTCTCCAGTGGACCACATTTTGTTAGAACTCTCCACCATGACCCATCCATCTTGGGTGGCCCTACATGGCATGGCTCATAGTTTCACAGAGTTAGACAAGGTGTCATGCTGGGGCTCCTCCTTTGCCCTTGGACACGGGGTATCCCCTCAAAGTTGTCCGTGTACTGCATAGTTGCCACTCCAGTGCCATTACATAATAAACTTACTGACTTAATTAAGTTTAATTATAAACTTATTCAAGGAGCAACTAAAAATTATATATTATAGAACATTCTTTTAAACTGTTTCAGAGAGTCATCAGGGGATTTCTGGTTCAAGCCTAGTGTAATAATTTAAGTTTATAGGTGTGCACAGTCTCTTTCTCAGATTGGCATAGCTTTGAGAGACATCTGACTATTCTATAAATATGAAATTTATGTTTTGCACACTTCCCTCTAGATCCAGACAGGCATAAGAAGAATTTTTTTTTCCTCTCCTCCTTTCTTTCTTGCCTCAGGATTCCATGAACTGAAGTGCTGAGACACTCTGGGACTGTTCTGGAAATAGAAGAAGCCTCTTGTCAAGTGAACTGTGCCTGTTCTGCTCCCTGGTCCTGTTTGTAGACCTGGAGCAGATGTGCAGGCAAATTCAATTTACCTTAATTCATCCCAGTTTAATTAGCAGCTGGGTTACTCCTGGCTCTAGGAAAGCCAGAGAGTGACAGTTTGTGTAACAGAGCATCTGTCCTCTAGAAACAACATTCCCCTCTGGAATGCTACTGGATCCATAGATAAATCTTACTATGTCGACACCAGAAGGGACAGACATCTCATACTAGTTAATTCTAGACAAAACCACTCTCTTCTGCTTAGAGAAAAACTTGTGTCTTATGTGAATACATGTCATATTATTGGAAATGGCAGAAGCCTTGAGACATAATTCTCTACCCAAAGTTGAGAATTAACTTCACTTTGGCAGATTCTCCATCATTTAGCAAAGTTGGGGGGAGCATAAGTTCTTATGGAAATAAATTTAAGATAGAGTGCAATGAATAAGATCAGATATAGATCTATTATACTATATTAAATATAGAAATATCATTTCTTAAGAAGCATCACTCTATTTCTCTTTTTTAATTTATTGTAGTAAAATGCATATAACACAGTCTCAGCCATTTTCAAGGATACAGTTCAGTGGTATCATATACATTCATAATGTGAAACCATCAACACAATCCATTTATGTAGCTTTTCATCTTATAATATGCCCATTAAACAATAACTTCTTTTTCTGCTCAGTCTCTGGTAATATATAATATATAATATATAATATAATCCATGATTATGCCTTTTGCCTCTATGATTTTGATTACTTTAAGCACTTCATCTAAGTGTAATCATACAATATTTATCATATTATAACTGGTTTATTTCTATTAGAATAATGCCTTCAAGGTTTTGCCATGTTTCAGTGTGTGTCAGAGTTTTCTTCCTTTTTTAATGCTGAATAATATTCCATCATATGGCATAACACATTTGTCTATATATTCATTGGTCAATGGACACTTTGGCTGCTTCCATGTTTTAGCTATTGTGATTTCCGGGCTTACTTAAAAGGCATAAATGTAGCTAAACTTGTATCAGAGTAGCTAATATCAGAATCCATGCTGGTTTAAGGAAATAAGTTAGAATCACTGAGTAACCAGATGACAAAAATCATAAGAGACTTCAAGGGAAAAACACTCTAAGATTGTCAGTCAACAATATATAATCCTCAGTGATGATGCTAAAAATCTTTGCATGAATTTTTCATTTACTGTGTTCTAGATACTGTGACAGGTATGTGTGTGTGTATATGTCTGTATTTGTATTTATCTCTGTTGAATAGGTATCTATCTTTATTCAGATTTTTAGGAGAGTAGTTCAGAGATAAGTTATGATTAACTCCCAAATAGTGAAATAAAATCAGTCTGAATCATTTCCACACGCTACAGAAGTAAATTTCACAATAGGTACATAACGTAAGGGCAAATGTCAACAAGTTAAGTTTGTCCTGTGCTTCCCTGGTGGCTCAGGTGGTTAAGAATCTGCCTGCAATGCAGGAGACCTGGGTTCAATCCCTGGGTTGGGAAGATCCCCTGGAGGAGGAAATGGCAACCCATTTCAGTATTCTTGCCTGGAAAATTCCATGGACAAAGGAGCCTGGAAAGGTACAGTCCGTGGAGTCGCAAAGAGTGGGACACAACTGAGCAACTAACTTTCACTTTCAAAGTGTGTACTAGAGAAGGGAGGAGCAATGCAAAGTAGCAAAGTGTACACATGAAGAGGAGTTGAGCAGGCTGGATGATGCTCATGTGTGCCGAGCTTCTAGGTTCCTTGTTTTAAAGTATTTATCACAGATAAATGTTATAATCCAGATGAGAACTAGCAGAAGACGTTTTTGCAATACTAGCAGCAATCTATGATCTTTGCAGTGTTATGAAGACCATAGAAGACCCTAGGTCCTGCGAAGCTAGAAACAGGAAAAAGAAGAATTTTATAAAAAAGAGAACCAACTTATTATCTATAACTAGTTTCAAAGCAAGTAGAAAAGGAAGAATGAAAGGTCTAGAAAGCATAATTTGCTTTCTCATAAAATTTATGAGAAATTTTGCTTAAATTTTATGAGAACTGCGAGGAAAGAAAACAATTGTTAGTCGCAGTGTAGTGTGATGGTTCAAAAATGGTGTCTGAAGTCTGACAGCTTTGGTTTGCATCTTGGTCTCCCCATTAACCAGCCTGTGACCTTGGGTAATATAAGTTTTTCTCACTGACTGAATGGACTTAGAGTTAGTTTTCTACCCCCGTCTAAGGTGCACAATTTGATGCCCATGGTAACCTGTGTAACTGCTGGTGATTATGGAAGCAACCTATCCTATGCTCCCATCTCTGTCCCCAACAGTTTAGTTCTCCACAAGATTCAAATGGAGAGAAAAAAAAAATCTTCTTTCCCTCAAAAAACATATGTGTGACAATTGTACCTGCTGTTATAATTATGAAATTTGAATAACTGAATAATAATAAGCTCTTAAGGACACACAGACAAACACAGGCAGCACTAAAACTGACTTTACACTTGGATCATTTATCTTGCAATCCATAAATGGTTGAAATGTAACTATTGACATAAAGAACTTCTTTCTTCCATGTTGAGTGTGTTAGAAAAAAATTGATATATTTGAACCACAAAGGAGAAAAACTCTAATGAATTAGGTGTAAGAGGTATCTGTGATAAAGGTCTGAATCCAAATTCCCTTCTAGGTCCCTTTCAAGTGCTTTTTCTACTGAAATTAGACATTACAGATAATTTTCTATGAGAGTATCATGTAATAAAAAAGACTGTATGGCTTCAAGTCAATGGGAACATACTGAAAGAAAAGACTATATGACCCTATCTGGAGAGATTGGCAAATAGAGGGAGCATTTATTCATATATTAAGTTAAAATGAAATGTCTATGTTATATATCTTTTAACTGATGCTCAGCTTTAAATTAAATAAATTGATTTGATTTGGTCCCACAAATGGAACAAAAACAAATTTATGGCTACTAAAGGGGAAATGTGGGGTTGGGGAGGAAGGAATAAATCAGGAGCTTGGGATGAACATATACACACTACCATATATATGATAATCAACAAAGATCTACTGTATAGTAAAGGGAAGTCTACTTAATATTCTGTAATAACCTATATGAGAAAAAAATCTGGAATAGAATGAATATACATACATGTATAACTGAATTTATTTTGAGGGGGCTCCAAAATCACTGCAGATAGTGACTGAAGCCATGAAATTAAAAGACGCTTACTCCGAGGAAGAAAAGCTATTACCAACCTAGACAGCATATTAAAAAGCAGAGACATTACTTTGCCAACAAAGGTCCGTCTACTCAAAGCTACGGTTTTTCCAGTGGTCATGTACAGATGTGAGAGTCAGACTATAAAGAAAGCTGAGAGCTGAAGAATTGATGTTTTTGAACTGTGGTGTTGGAGAAGACTCTTGAGAGTCCCTCTCTTGCAAGGAGATCAAACCAGTCAATCCTAAAGGAAACTACTCCTGAATATTCATTGGAAAGACTGATGATGAAGCTGAAACTTCAACACTTTGGCCACCTGATGAGAAGAATTGAATGATTGGAAAAGATTCTGAAGCTGGGAAAAACTGAAGGCAGGAGGAGAAGGGGACGACAAAAGATGAGATGGTTGGATGGCATCATTGACTCTATGGACATGAGTTTGAGCAAGCTCCAGAGTTGGTGATGGATAGGGAAGCCTGGCATGCTGCAGTCCATGGGGTCGCAGAGTCGGACACAACTGAGCAACTAAACTGAACTGATAACTGAATCACTTTGCTGTATAACTGAAAGTAAAACAACATTGTAAACCAACTATACTCCAGTTTTTTTTTTTTTTTAAGATAGCAGTTAGTGGGTATTCTCAACCTATACTTTTCTATTTAATTTTGATCTTAAAATTAAAAAATTAAATCAAAAAAAGAAATTCAGCTTTACCTAATTTATCAGATTGTTGTGAGTACTTAATGAGATAATGCACATATTTCCCACAGAACAATTATCTAGTATATATCAATCACTAAATATGTTATTATAGTCATAGGGCTAATGGCTTTTGTAATAATGGTGATAAGGCAAGATACTTAAACATACACATGTAAGAAAGTTAAACTTGCCAGTTACAGATGAAAATAATTTCAACAGAATAGGTAACAGAAAGTTATGAATAGGCAGGCCACAGATTGCCTTAATGAGAAAATTTCAAATAATTATTTCTGCCCAATATTTGAATGGGCTTTCTCATAAGTAGTATGTGTTGTGCAACAGAAAACTCATTTGTGGACTAGATAACCCTATGAAAGTGATTTTTAAAAAGACAGTTTGGGAGCCCTGTGTAAAAATCCCCAAAGGGGTTGCTCCCTATCTGAGCATTCATCATTTCAATGAGTTCCTTTGGTTTCCTCTCATGACAGAGATGATCCATCAGCCTTGGGGACCAAAGGCTTCTAAGCATATGCTTTTGCCCTTTATAAGCTCTTAAGGATACATAGACAAACACAGTAAAACTGACTCCACTTCACACTTGGATCATTTATCTTACAACACAAGATGCACTCATTTCCTGGGGTGGGGAGGATTAACTCCAGAGTTTCTAATACGGGAGCAATGACAAAATCGACAGTGGTTGTTAAAACCTTCCTAATCATAATGGGTTTGTATTGATAAAAGATCCAACATACCTGCTCAATATCTACCCGACAATATCAGATGTGCTTTGGGAAAAAAAAAATAAACTAAGGAAAATGAATCATCTCCCCTCCAATCGAAAAGTACAGAGGACCATGGGATATTCTAGAATCCATATACAAGTCTGAGTGAAACTTATTTAAAATTTCATCTGACCTTTTGTGCATGAGACTACCACTAGCCATTTGCTGATTTTTCTGCCCAAATTAGAAGGCCCCCAAAACAATTCCAATGCTATGGACAACACTTTTAGAATTTCAAAATGATTCAAAAATTTAGGCTTCAACTTATGCAGAGCATGACCTGCCATAACACAGAAAAAGTGGTTTGCAAATCTGTAGAGGAATTTCAGGTTTCATGTACACTGCCTAACTATTTGAAGGCAGAGCTGCATTCATCAGTGCATCTGAAATTAAGAAATCTCAGTGTTGATTCCAGTGACTGTTTCCTTCACACAACATTTCTCTCTGAAAAAGAGGGAAATGTTGTCAATAAATAATGTGAAATGCTATACATTTTTATACTTTGCTACTACTCTGCTATATGTTGAGTGGAACTTATCAGCATGAAAATTTTATAACTAGAACTCTGTTACATTTGAGTATTCTGAAACAGATCTATCTTTCCAAATTTTAATAAGCATTTATAGAACACCTGTGATATGCCAAGTACTGTGTATTGAATGGTGAACAAATCAGAAAATTCCCATTCTCTAGAATCTTGATCTGACAGAAATGACAGATATTAACTAAAAATTTAATTACTTTTTCTTTTTAAACTACATAATTGTTAGTTTTAGGAAGGTACTAATAAGTACCATCATGTTCACATTTGTAGCAAAGGACCTGGTTCCTGCTGTATATTGATACAAAGTAACTATTTGATAAATATATGAAAAATATTTCTGGGAATACATAGTAGGGAGTGATGTTGATCATCTCTAATAGTCTAATTTCCTAAAATATTCATTATTTCACTAAAACTTTTAGCATACATCAAGTTGTTAAGGAACTTGAAAGAAATGTACCATGTATTTCTCCTTGCCAACTACTCCAACCTCTGGATATTCAGCCAGACCATTTCTTCTTCACTCTTTCCACTAGGCCATTCTGACACTGTTTCTCCTGTTAATGTGGGACCTTGGAAAAGCATATAAAATCCTTCCCCATTGCAGCCTCCAGCATCCATCCAGAAAAAGAGCATTTCCTCTTCTTGGTGACCACCCCACGTGCATTATGTCACTCTATTAAGATATTCCTGGGTCACGTGTTCTGTTGACAGCACAGACATCTCTAATGTCACCTGTGCTTTCCCAGGCTTTTCTCTCATGAGTACTCCCCCCTCTGCTACCATTTCCACCTCCAGCTCTACAGAGAATTAAATGCAATGCATTTATAATATGTAGAAATGTGTTAAATAACATGTGGAAAAGATGCATAGAGAGAAGTCATAGAGATAATAACCAGCCAAAACTTGCCTTAATACCATTAAACTTTAATGAGCACCAATAATTATTTCACACTATTATAACACTTGTGTTACTATGGTTTACATAGGTGTAAAAGTCATGTTCCTAGACTATCATAGTAAAGGGGTGCTACATTGGATGGACAATTTTATTTAGGCTGAGTGGGTTTTCTTTGAAAAATAATTGTTGATAAAGTCTCAATTATTCATTCATGAAATATTTATTGGACTCACATGTGCCAATGTGCTTGGGACAAATTCAGCACAAGTAACACAAAGAATTTTGATAGAAAGAATAATTTCCATGATGACTACTATACTCTATCAGAAGTTCTATAAATGAGTAAGTGGAGGGAGCTATGGAAATACATACATGTAAGGGCTATTAAACAAATATCAGGGGTTGAGGAAAGTTTTTCTGGACAAAGGAAAGTCTAAGCTAAGCCATATAGGATAATTTGGAATTGGCTAATTATTCATTTATCCTGCGAATATAATAATATATTGAGAACTTTGACAAATACGCAATATAATATTCCAAGCATACTAAGAGTAGAAGAGAGTGGAGGAAAAGATAATGCCATTGCATGAAGAAAGAATAAAAATTAATGAATATTTAAAGGTTCATAAAGCTTGTGAATGGAGGAATCATTCATTGATATAAGTAATAGAAGAAACAAGTTTGATGTGGATAGTTTTGTCTTGGACTTGAGGAAGGGCAAATGAAACCACCCTTATGGCAGAAAGCAAAGAACTAAAGAACCTCTTGATGAAGGTGAAAGAGCAGAGTGAAAAAGCTGGTATAAAACTCAACATTCAAAAAACTAAGATTTGGTCCCATCACTTCATGGCAAATAGGTGGGGAAACAATGGAAACAGTGAGAGATTATTTGGGGGAGGGGGCTCCAAAATCACTGCAGATAGTGACTGAAGCCATGAAATTAAAAGACACTTGCTCCTTGGAAGAAAAGCTATGACCAACCTAGACAGTATATTAAAAAGCAGAGACATTACTTTGCCAACAAAGGTCTGTCTAGTCAAAGCTATGATTTTTCCGGTAGTCATGTATGATTGTGAGAGTTGGACTATAAAGAAAGCTGAGAGCTGAAGAATTGATGCTTTTGAACCGTGGTGTTGGAGAAGACTCTTGAGAGTCTCTTGAACTGCAAGGAGATCAATCCAGTCAATCCTCAAGGAAATCAGTCCTGAATATTCATTGGAAGGACTGATGCTGAAGCTGAAACTCCAATACTTTGGCCACCTGAGGTGAAGAACTGACATATTGGAACATATTCTGATGCTGGGAAAAATTTAAGGCAGGAGAAGGGAATGATAAAGGATGAGATGGCTGGATGGCATCACCGACTCAATTGGCATGAGTCTGAGCAGCTTCAGGAGTTGTTGATGGACAGGGATGCTTGGCATGCTGCAGTCCATGGGGTCACAAAGAGTCAGACACAACTGAGATACTGAACTGAACTGAGGAGACTTGGGTCATTTAAATGTAGTTAGTTGGATCTAAATTCAGAACAAAAATCAGGAAACATTAATAAAAGTGAAGGTTGCAGATAAGATCAAAAGTTTCCCAAATTTCAATATTTGCTTTGTAGTCTTCTGAATAACTCAATGTACAAATGATAATCCCTCATCCTGTTCTTTCTAGTATCTTAAACTTGATGAATTTTTACTTATGCATTCATACAGTTGCTCTGTCCAGACATTAGGAATGTAGAGATGGATAAAACTCAATTCCTACCACTGAAAACTTCAAGAGAAAAATCTATTCAATGTGCTTTTCTCACAACTTATTCTTTAATAGTCAGCAAATACTACCCCCAATACTCTGCCTATTTGAAATTTTTTTTTCTTTTTTTTTTTCATTTTTTAACTTTACAATATTGTATTGGTTTTGCCATATATCAACATGAATCCGCCACAGGTATACACGTGTTCCCCATCCTGAACCTTCCTCCCTCCTCCCTCCCTGTACCATCCCTCTGGGTCGTCCCAGTGCACCGGCCCCAAAGGAATTTTTTAAGAGAAAGTCTTCATGGTTAAATACATTTAGGAAATAGCTTATATTTTAGCCTACTCTTGTTGATTCACACAGCAATTTCAACACTATAACAATAACAAGAAAACCCAGAGCAAAGAAGCTTGCTTAATTTAATTCGGTCATGAAATCCATTGTTATTGTTTCCTTGTGTATGTAGTATAGATTAATATATTAATATTCTCTATTATTTGTTTCTCATGTCCATTTGAGAACAATCTACATTTGCTAATACAAGTTAAATACTAAAGCACACCCTTTAGGTTATAGCATTTTTTCATCTTTTTCCAGCCACATACATAACTGGACTCTCAATCACACATTTTCCAAGAGGGTTGTATAACAACTTTTTTTTTTTTTAACATACCAAGCACAACATTGATTGGGAGTTTGAAAACATGTTTCCCCAACAATCTTTGGTTTTACCAAAAGCTGTGAAATTCTGTTTTGCTTTCACCAAGTTTTCAGAGCCCATACCATCTATATATTAATTTTTATCTACATCTACTTTAAATCTAATAACCTCTTGTAATCACCTAAGCAATACTATTGGTGACATAATGCATTTTAAATCAATTTGCATTTGTTAATACATATTAAGTTAAAGATAAATTTTAAAGAAAGTTTATGTATTACTTGAAATCATCTAATACTCAAGTATCATGAGAACACTGATAAACAATGAATTAAATAATAGAAATTCTCTTTTCTCTGCATCTATATGTATATATGCAAAATACTGAGATTTCTAGAATAGACAAAATTCTAAGTTGAGTAAAATGTGAATTTAAAGTCAGCTTCTGATATTCTTTCTAGACAATTCATGTGAGATGAAAAAGTTATTAGTAATTAACCTGATACTTCAGTAGGATTCAATAAAAATAAATTTTTATGCATTAAAGACAACCTTATTGAGAAAATATATATCCTGAATAAAGACCATAACGTGAACCCGAAAACAATAAAAAAAAAAAAAAAAACACTTAAAAATTCAGAATGGAATTGTGGTTGACAAGTAAGAAAACTATATTTCCAATGATTATTTGAATTAAAAGTAATAAACATAATCCTTACTTTTCAATTGCAGCCTAAGACAACTAATTCAAAGATTGATGTGGGACCCTTTTTTCTGGGACTGGGGAAGGAAGCGTGAGATGTGACATTTCTCGTGGCAACAAGTTATACTAGAAACTCTACAATCATAATGTCTACATCTCGATAACTTTATGTTATTGTCACTTTGCAGTACTATTACAAAATATATTTTTTTCTTTAGGACACATTGTCAGAATTGGTTCAATTCAGTTTCCTTGGGAAGATTTAAAACCCTAAATGGTAAAACCAGAAATGTGCAGAGATGATACTTCAGGATAAGAGAACTATACAGCACTATGAACCAAGAAACCCAGTGCTATTAGAAGTTAAGTGAGTTTTGTGGGCCTTCCTGAACATCTAATCACAATACCATCTTAAAAAAAAAGATTAAAATGAAATACATTTTATAGGCATATAACAGTAGAAATACTAGAAACATTGTGGGTATACAATTATTAACAAGTTGGAAATTATCTTTACTATCACACCAAAAAACAACTGCTAATTAACTTCTATTAAACACATTATCTGTGAGATATCTTGCTAAAACCTTTATCTAATTTCATTAGTCCTTAAAGTAAACCTACAAAAGTATATTACAAACAATTTCATAGAAACTTATAGAGATTTAAAGACAATGTGTTATATTTGTACAAAATGGGTCTACACAACACATAAACAAAGGCTAATTTACATTTTTTTCTTTTTTGTTTTTCTTTTTTTATTCATTGTTTATTTTTTATTTTTTAACTTTACAATATTGTAATGGTTTTGCCATATAAGCAACTCTGAGAGCAATATTCTTGAATAAATGTAAAACACAAAGTTCTGCCCCTCACATATATCAGGTGTTGAATACATTTTAGTTCTCTAAAACTCCATCAAGTAAACTGAGTATGGTACAACAGATGGTGGCCATGCCCTTGTGAATTTCTCTCACTGGGCTTGCTGAATCATTGACAATTATTTAAAGTAGACAGTATTAGTTATTAATAAAGGGAATTGTGATTTTCTCATGTCATACAGCTGGTATGTGATGAAGCCAGAATTAAAACCAGGTTTATGAATTTCAGATATAATGTTCTATTTGCTTTCAACACAGAAGAAGATCTCACACATTTTAGAATTCGGGGTGAAATTCTATTACTGTATAAGAAACCTAGGTGAATTACAGGACACACTAGGACCAAGAAGAATGGGAAAAGAAAGAGATGACAGGTACAATGCATAAAAGGAATGATGATACAATTTCAGGCATGTCAATCTCTGGAAAAGCCCACAGTTTAAGAGTGAATGGAGAATCTACTCTATAGCAACAGCTTTGGAAATGAAAAATAGATTGTAAAAGTGTCTTACCTTTCAACTAAATGTTCAACATACATAAAATGGAATGCTTGCAGGAGTTTAACAGGATTAAACCAAGGATCATACCAAAATGACAGCTCCACTTAAAGGATGAATTGTAAAGTCACATAAGTAGAGAGGGAGGTCAAGCCACAGCAGGCGTTTATTGCTAAAGGATTGATGAAGTGACATTTTCCAATACAGGGAGACGAAGATCATTTTGAAAAATAAAATCAGAATTATGTTCAGGGCTCAAGGGAAAGAGTCGAGAAGGATTATCAGGAATCTTTAAAAAAAAATCACAATATATATATATATATATATATATATTTAATATCTGTTGTTGTTCAGTCGCTCAATCGTGTCTGACTCTCTGCAAATCCATGGACTGCAGCATGCTAGTCTTCCCTGTCCTTCACCATCTCCTGGATTCTGGTCAAACTCATGTCCATCGAGTCAGTGATGCCATCCAACCATCTCATCCTCTGTCATCCTTTTCTCCTCCTGCCTTCAACCTTTCCCAGCATCAGGGTCTTTTCTAATGAGTTAGCTCTTCACATCAGGTGGCCAAAGTATTGGAGTTTCACCATCACTCCTTCCAATGAATATTCATTCATTGACTGATTTCCTTTAGGATGGACTAGTTTGATCTCCTTGCAGTCCAAGGGACTCTCAAGAGTCTTCTCCAACACCGCAATTCAAAAGCATCAATTCTTTGGCACTCAGCTTTCTTTATAGTCCAACTCTCACATCCATACACTACTGGAAAAACCATAGCTTTCACTAGACTGACCTTTGTCAACAAAGTAATGTCTCTGCTTTTTAATATGCTGTCTAGGTTGGTCATAGTTTTTCTTCCAAGGAGCAAATGTCTTTTAATTTCATGGCTGCAGTCACTGTCTACAGTGATATTGGAGCCCAAGAAAATAAAGTCTGTCACTGTTTCCATTGTTTCTCCGTTTGCCGTGAAGTGATGGGACTGGATGCCATGATCTTCGTTTTTTGAATGCTGAGTTTTAAGCCATCTTTGTCACTCTCCTCTTTCACTCTCATCAAGAGGCTCTTTAGTTCCTCTTCACATTCTGCCATAAGGGTGGTATCATCTGCGTATCTGAGGTTATTGATATATATCTCCCAGAAATCTTGATTCCAGCTGTGTTTCATCCAGCCAGGCATTTCACGAGATGTACTCTGCATGTAAGTTAAATAAGCAATATATAGCTTATTTATAATAAGGTGACAATATATAGCCTTGACATACTCCTTTCCCAATTTGGAACCAGTCTGTTGTTCCATGTCCGGTTCTAACTCGTTTCTAGACCTGCATACAGATTTCTCAGGAGGCAGGTAAGGTGGTCTGGTATTCCCATCTCTTTCAGAATTTTCCACAGTTTGTTGTGATCTACACAGTCAAAGTCTTCGGCATAATCAATAAAGCAAAAGTAGATGTTTTTCTGGAATTCTCTTGCTTTTTTGATGATCCAAAGGATGTTGGCAATTTGATCTCTGGTTCGTCTGCCTTTTCTGAATTTGGCTTGAACATCTGGAAGGACACCGTTCACAGACTGCTAAAGCCTGGGTTGGGGAATTTTGAGCATTACTTTGCTGCGTGTGTTTAGCAAGAATCAAAGATGGAGAGGTGGGCAAGTGTAGCAGGCTGGAGGCAAAATCTCCCCAGTTTTCACCCTCATCTGTATCCACAGGCTTTGCTACATATATTTGTAGTTTCTCCCATCAAAATTCCCTTTCCCTACCCCTTATCTATGAGCCAACTTTATGATTTACTTTGGCCAATTGAATCCAACACAAGTGGCAGGGTACCAGGATGAAGCCTAGGCCTTAAAGAGGTCTGTGACCTTCTATATCCTCTCCTGGAACCTTGCTCAACAGCCAGATAACAAGCTTTGTTGAGTCTATTGTATAAGGAGACTTGTGGCCTAATCACTACATCACACCAACCAATAGCCTGCCACCAGGCACCTGTCAGCTAACCACAAATCCATGAGGTCTAGGTGAGGTCAGCTAAGCCTGAGCTAGAGCAGCAAACTCCCCAGTGGACCCACAGACTCATAAAAGAGTAAATGTTTGTCGTTTTAAGCCACTGAGCATGGGTGTTCAAGAACTGAGCAGTGTTCTTGTGGCAATCGGTAATGGATACAGAAATATCCAGATTATGGACCCATTATATACCATACATAATGGAGTTTGAATTTTTATCTGGAAGCTAATGAGGAGTCATTGAATGACCTTAGCAGGAGACTTTCAGGAACAGTGTTGTTTTGAATAAAATTATTCTGTTAGCAACGTGACAGAGCAATCCCAGTGGGGTAAGCCTGAAAATGCAACTGGAGAAATGAAAAGAATACCGTCAGAGCTGAGATGATGTTGGCTACTATTACTAAATCACAAAGTTAAGAGCTATGAAAGGATCCAAGTCTTGACAGGAAAAACAATTTTACAAATTATAATCTGAGTCAAATATTGATATCAAGTATATGACCAAACATAAAAATATCCCTACTTAAATTTACCAGTATTGTATTAAGAAAATACTGCCCTCATTTCAGCCCATTAACAGGATTAGTTGTTAATTAGTCCTGTGTTCCAAAAATGAACAATACCTGAAAAACTGTCTAATTAGTGTGCACAAAGCTAAGCAAAGGATTTTATTTTTAAATATAAAAACAAAAAAAAATGGAAAGAATTACAAAGGATTCAATGGCACCCCACTCCAGTACTCTTGCCTGGAAAAGCCCATGGATGGAGGAGCCTGGAAGGCTGCAGTCCATGGGGTCGCTGAGGGTGGGACACGACTGAGCAACTTCACTTTCACTTTTCACTTTCATGCATTGGAGAAGGAAACGGCAACCCACTCCAGTGTTCTTGCCTGGAGAATCCCAGGGATGGGGGAGCCTGGTGGGCTGCCGTCTATGGGGTCGCACAGAGTCGGACACAACTGAAGTGACTTAGCAGCAACAGCAGCAGCAACTTATTAATTATTGATACATTTTATTCCATTTTGTCTAAAGATTCAAATTTTACCTCTGCAATAGGGTTTCTGTAACTTTTCATTGGCTTTTGAGACCCTGGGTAACTATATAAAAACAGTCATTAAGAAAGTTTCATTTAGGAATTTTAGTCCAAAGACATTTTTCAGTTGCAAAGATGTATTTCTCAATTACCACGGTTACCAATGAAATCATGAGGGTGAGATGAGATGTGTGAACATGGAATAGTCTATAAAAAATAACAAATGAACACATACAAGAAAGTGAAATGACTTTCTCAAGACCACTTTACTCTAGAAGCAAAACTGCCAGGAGTTGAGTCAATTCCATTTGAAAAGTAAATCGTAACTCTGAATCTAAAGGATTCCTTCTGCTGACTTTTCTTGTCCTTATTCTAATATTGCCTTGCAAATATTTTCTGTATGCATGGACTTCAGTTTTAAACTACCTGAGGCTAGGACCATAAAAATTTTGCACTATTTTTTTTCAACTATCTTGAACTATATTTGAACAATTTTGAACTATTTTTCTAGTTCACAGCTATATATATATTGTTAAAATGTGACTGCTTGTTTGTCCCACTTCCTCAGGGGAACTTTCCAAGAGTTTTGAGCTACCTTGGAACACATACGATACTCTATGGATATAATCTTAAGAGTTAAGTGTTAACGCTCCTCCAAATTTTAGCTTTAATCAACAATAACTTCTGTAGTTTGGGATTACTCTCACAGAAGTCCGCAGATGTAGAGCAAAGGGCGTGGAGTTTATGTTCTTATTGGTTTTGTTGATGGATGCCTCCAGTTCACTTTAAGACTTATAACACAATCAGAAGAATAAATGGCAACAGTGAAAGTCACTTAGTCGTGTCCAACTCTTTGGGACCCCACGGAATTCTCCAGGCCAGAATACTGGCGTGGGTAGCCTTTACCATCACCAGGTGATCTTCCTGACCCAGGAATCGAACCAGGGTCTCCCTCATCACAGGCGGATTCTTTACCATCTGAACCACCAGGGAAGCCCATGAATAGTGGAGCGGGTAGCCTATCCTTCCCCCAAGGCAATCTTCCTGTTCCAGGAATCGGACCGGGGTCTCCCGCCTTGTGGGCAGATTCTTTACGAGCTGAGCCACAAGGGAAGCCCAAAAGGCAACAGAGATAACAGGGATAATAACAAAAATCATCAAGTTTAACAAGGACTATACAACCAATATTTGATATGAATATATTAAAGTGGAAATCACAGTCATCTGAAACCCAAACACTTAAACCTTCTAAAGTCATGTATTCTGTAATGATTCATTCTTTAAATAAATAAATAAAATTTTCTCTGTACACTCAGTAAGGTAACTTTTCATTTTTAAATGGTTTCCAGTTTTTTTTATGTGTACAACCTTAAGTTTCACTGGATATTAAAAAATTCAGTCATATCTTGGGGGAAAAGTATCAGCAGAAAATATAGATGGTATCATTTTAAAACCAAAAATCAAACTCAGATTTTTAGAAAATGTAGGGAGGAGGGAAAGGATCAAAACAATGTTTTTAGGCCAAATGGGTCACTTTTACTCATCATGTTCAAATGTTTTGTGGTGTCCAAAAACAGCAGGTGTATTGTAGAACAAAAAATATCAACTATAAAAGGATGAGTTATAACAATTTATATTTTCTAAAGTGTCAAAACAGTCTTTGATCCTCAGTATCAAAAGGACACTTGATTTTTGTATTGTATATTTTTTCTTTATTTTTTTACCTTTGCTTCACTCTACTTTTAATGATAAAAACCCTTAAAGTAATGATGTGTTATAGCTACAATCTGAAAGTATTCAATAACACACAAGAAATAGTCTGGATAGTTTGGATTCGATTTAGAATATTTCAAAAACACATTTGCCACCTAAGAAAGGCAGTATTTTTTACAGGGGAGAAAATGCAATTTTTTAAAAAAAAATTAAAGAAGATTCTTTTAAGAAATATAGACAGAAAGGACCAGTGTCCGTGCATTCTTCTTGGAGTTATGATTTTTCTTAATGGGATTACATAATGTGCTGGGGTCACAATTAGAAAGGCTGTTAGATTCCATGCAAGCCTACAAATGACCTAGTGAGCTGGGAGAACTGTCAGCAAAATCGGATTCCAGGGCCGTTCTGCTTTGTTGCCAAATCACCCCTGCTTCCTCCTGCATGATTTAATTTTCTTTCTCTACAGTATCATTCCTTCAGCAATGTAGACACTGATGACTTCCACCATTTAAAATAATCCAACCAAAAGTTTCCTTAGAAATAGACTCACAGACAATAACAAACTTATGGTAACCAAAGAGTAAGAGAGGCCAGTAAAGGGATAAATTAGGAGTTTGGGATTAACAGATACACACTATTATATATAAATAGACAAGAAGAACTTACTGTATAGGATACAGTACTATACTCATTATCTTGCAATAACCTATAATGGAAAAGAAGCTTTGTTATACACCTAAAAGTAATACAACAAGATGTAAACCATCTATATTTCAATTTAAAAAAAAGAAATAATTTTCTATTTTTCTTCTAAGCATACTATATTCCCCTTTACAGCCAAGCCCAATTAAAGAAGTTTCCACCTTCACTTTTATCTCTCCTCTTGACTTTAGCCTCTTTTTACTCTCTTTTTGCACTGTTTTATCTGCTTTATCATTGGACCTGCTTCAGTGGCCACTGCTTCTCAGGCCTCTACACATTTTCCTTCTAATCATTTAACCTCAGACTCCCCTTTCCCTCTCCTGCTCTTCTCTTTTCTACTCCCCTCTTCTCTCCTCTTCCCCATCCTCCATACTCACTCCTGAGGAGGCTACATTAAATCCCTTACAAGGGTTTAATAAAGCATCATTTTCATCTCAGGCAATAACCTAATTTCTAAGCTTTGGACTTGAATTTCTTATTGCCTATCAACTTCTTCAGTTTAAAAAAATATTTTCTTAGATACACATATATGCATCTTAACGTTATATAACAGCCAATATAGAATGACTCTATCTTTCCAAACACACTGTCTGACAATCACAAAGAACACTGAGTATAACAGGACAGTTTTAAAAACAGAATAGCTTCAGAAAGACTTGATTACATATTTTCTACATTAAAACACATATTTTATGCTTGGTTCCTGGAATGGTTTCACTGATATAAAAAGTAAAGGATTTTTCAACATAATTTTAGGCAGTCTTTTATATAGTTTTATTGCATAGGAAATGGCAACCCACTCCAGTGTTCTTGCTTGGAGAATCCCAGGGACGGGGGAGCCTGGTGGGCTGCCGTCTATGGGATCGCACAGAGTCGGACACGACTGAAGTGACTTAGCTTAAAGATGGTATCTGTCAAGTCTGGTTCATGGAATTGAATTACACTAGAAGAGAAGTTCTTTTACTGACTAATTATAAAAAGAACCAAAATTCAAAGCAAATCATATTTGCCATAAAAGATGAATATCCATACAAAATCTTGTAATACATCATCTTAGAGAACTATTGGAAATAAGTTGAAATTCAGAGAAACTAAAATCAGAGAAGTTTACTTCTTTTTTTAACCCATCAACTGGATATTTCATCTATTTTTTAGCAATAGAAAAGTAGTCTGTCCATATTTTAGTAGTAGGAGATAATTTCTATTTCATCAGACTTTAGCGCAAATAATTGATAGCATCAAGCGACTTTGGTAGAACACCTGTACATACTCTATTTTGGCTTACATGTAAAAATAGCACATTGACAGACTGAAAGATAAAGAGTTTGACTTTCATCCACAAATTACTGTATGCGATTGACTACTGAGGTGGCATAGTACGCAAGAGTGTCAGTGGGATGTGGGATAATGCTATTGGAAGTTTGCTTCATTTTTGTGAAATAAAAGCATGTATACAAAATTTCAATATTTCATATTAAAATGTCCATGAGCATATTGGAAATTATTTCAGAAATAAGAAAAGGCAATCATTTTTCCACATAACATTTTAGTTCCTACTATATGACAGACCCTGTTCTGCACATTTTATGCTTGCATTGCTACCATAATTTTTACTACCTTAAAAAATTCTCCACCCTTTTCCTCAGTTTTATTCTTAACTTTCTGCTCATATCTTGCTCCTTTCTTATGGAGCTTTACTACTTCATTACTCTATGAAGTAGTTCTTTGAGTTTACTTCCTAAAACAGTGATTGGATTATAAAATTCTAAGGGCACAGTCTGTCTCTAATTTATATCTATTCTACAGTAATTTATTTTATCTTGGAAGGTTTAGGGCTTTATAGTTAAATCAGTTTGCCTTTACTGCTTAACAGAGCATTGCCCAAAATAATGGTTTATAAAAAAAAATATTAAGCTTATAATTTGGGGGGTTGGGAACTGGGATTTCATTTAGCTAGGTAGTTTATTCTTCCAGTCCCTGCAGGTCCCATACAAGCATCTGCAGTCACCTTCCTGGACAGTTCTAACAGTGTTGACTGGTCTCTCTCACCTGCCTGGAATGGTTGACTACCTGACCTATGTGGACATTCATTCAAATGGCAGCCTATCCCAGGTTATTTCTCAAGATCACAATAAAGAGACCAGAAGTTTTCAGGGCCTCAGGGGCCTCAACTGCAAACTGGTACAATACATCTCTGCTTCATTTTCTTGGCTAAAACGAATCACAGCCCAGACTCGAGGGACTGGAAAACAGACTCAACCTTTTCAAGTAGATCTGGGGAGTCACTTCAGAAGGGCACAAATATAGGAAGATGAAGAATGTGGGGTTATTTCTGTAACTGATCACACAGTTTAAGTACCTTTTTCAAGAGAGCATGTCTATTATTTCATATATTTTTCTCAAAATAGGTAATGTAAGGCAAATGTACTACTATAAATGCTACTTAATATTTAATGTGGGAATCATCGAATCATGCACTGATAGAGCTGGATAGGATATATGAAAATGAAAGTGAAAGTCACTCATTCGTGTCCAACACTTTGCTGCCCCATGGATTACGCAGTCCATGGAATTCTCTAGTCCAGAATACTGGAGTGACTGGCCTTTCCCTTCTCCAGGGGATCTTCCCAACCCAGGGATCAAATGCAGGTCTCCTGTATTGCAGGCAGATTCCCCAAGGAAATAGAATGTATTCACTAAATCCTCATTTTCAGATGAAATTGACGAACTTGCATGAGTTGCCAACACACAATGACTGAATCAGTCCTAAAACCCAGGCCTCCTGATATCTATGCCAGTTCGTTTTTCAGTAATCGTCACTATAGCCATCCTGATGTTAGTAAGTTATTTCTAATATTTATTTTCATTTAGAAATATTTCAAAATATATTTATTTTAATGCCAATCTATTTATCATTATACTATAGCTAGTATTTATTTATAATTGACATATTTGATGGTCTTTTTGAAAATTAATTATTCCCAAGGAGGTTCACTTTGGATGTTTGCTCTAAAATCAGACTTCTGTTTTCCTCATTCAAATTTTTCAAATATGTGTATTAAACATTCAGATACAAGCTGAATTTATAAATATAAGTGCTGTTTGATTTAAATAGCCCTCATTAACACTAAAAAATAGTTGACATGCTATATATTAAAATTTTACAGAAATTATGTGAAAATTATAAGTTATACATATAAAAAGTTAAATATTAATTGCATCCCTTATTCATCATACATATTCAATGTTTCAAATATCTCTTTTCTTTGAATCCTGTCATAAATGAAAGTCAGATGAAGCCAATAAAAAGAAAAACAGGACATTTCTAAGCAAACTGTCATGTTTTCATGAGTAACTCCAGAGAGTGCAGCATTTAAAATAACATCTAATATAAGGTTATAGCAGTAAGCTCAATTACACAGATGAAAAATAGATATCATTAGATTAATATGGACTGAATTTTTATTAGGAGCTCTTTAGAAATATGAGAGTAGGAAAAATCCAAGAGATCTGCTCCACTCTTTCTAGATTACTAAGAGGAACTGTTTTGGCCAATCATTTATTCATTTTTTCCCACTCATGTTTCCATTTTCTGTACAAAATCAATCACAATCATGTCTTACCCATGTGCAAGGCATTTGAATATTAAGTACTAATAAACAAGAGGTGCAATTGCACATTAAAGACTAAAAGATCATGATGATATCCCCAATTCACTGATAAACAGGTTGTCAAGACTCAGAACATTTGAGTATAAGGACTGTTTATCTTCCTCCACAATGAATCCCTACTGCTGGAGAACAAGAGCCAGGCTCATAGAAGAGATTGGAAAAAGGCTTATTGAATAAATAAATAATATGACTAACACTGATACATTATCATCAAAGATTACAACATATCACATGACTCAGTTTAGAAATTGAACTAAACCAAACTGGACATTCTTATATTGTAACAAAAAACACACAAAACCTCCAAAAGTAATTTTCCTTTATAATCACAAATCACATACCAAGCTGAAAAATGATCATAAAAAGTATGAAAGAAAACAAAACTTATTAATTTATTAAGAATTAGAAATTAATTACTAGACCCATTATTGAGAATGAGTATATATTTTATCTCACAAATATTATCACTCTGCTTCTCTACAAAAGTCTGCATAATCATTTTATTATAATGTTAGAAGATACTATCAAAATGAAATAAACTTAATTTTAATAATGAGAGTAAATCCTAACACTTCCATTATGTGAGCTGACTCTTAGATAATTTGCAATATTATCCTTTTCACCTTTGATGCATTTACTTCCTGTGCAAAACAAGGAATGATCTTTTGTGCTTATCCCAAAGTCATGAAGTCTTTTTCCATTTTCTAAAAAAAATCCATTTCAAGTTTTAAAAAATCAACTTTAAACAGATTTTAAAAGCATGTGGAATAAAAGGAAAATGTACTGAAGATAATGGAAAGAAAAAAAAAAAGTACATCCAAGCACAAATCTCTAGAGAAATTACCAAAGAAATGCAGCATACCCAAACAGGTGAGAGTGAGAAAATAAATATTATAACTGCAATTAAAAGCAGAGTATTTAATGGACTGTAAAGGAAGGTGGGAATTAACTAGCTGATAGATTTCAAACTGCTGAGCTAAATCTATAATATCTGCTTGCCTTGCAATAATTTAGAGTCTACAATTGCCTGGAGGTCACCTTTGAGAAAGCAGAGAAAATCAATATATTTCACTATAAGTTAAGTAGTGTCATTTACCTCTATTAAAAAAGGCCTTCATCAGTTAAGGGAAACACACACACAAAACAACAAAAGAACTGAGACCAGCAGTGATTTTTCTGGTTTGAGGATACACATTCCTTTCATAATTCTTTTTATCTATCAAGATGTTTCTGACATCCTCTGACACATTGGTGAAACTAGCAGGGCTTCTGGTCATGGTGCTAACATTAGGGTGGGATTTCCAAGGATAGAAATGGTAATCCAAAGTTCAGAACTAGAAAATTTCAAAGGATTAACTGAAAATTTTGTCATGTAGAGCCCAGAGAATGGATACAACATGAATAATGAAAGACTGGGTCAGAATGAACAGAAGCCAGGTAGATCTTGGATCAGTCAAGAAAAGGATTAATAATGTTACTAATAAGAAATCAATTATTTATTTGGATTCAACTGAGCTCTAATAACAAGGGAGCCCTTGTGCAAACCTGGCAAATAGAACAATGAACAAAGCTGATATGTTAACACTCTCAAAGCTTTCACTTTTAAACTAGTGAAATTCACATTATTTCCTGCAGAATTTTGATGACCATAGAATAAGACATTGAAATGCTGAATTAAACTCAAAGTCTAGTAAATAGTTTCATTATAGAAATCCCACTTTTACAGTGGGACTTTCTGAGACTTAGAGTCTGGTTAGTTCCTTCAAATATACTAATGAACTTGCCTTCATAGTTCTATTCACTGACAATTAATTTCAATATAGTTCATTCTGTCAAAATAATCCTGCAGTCTATAAGCCTTAATTTATTCTGTTCAGAACCATGCTCATTATCAGTAGATTGACTTTTTGAATGACTTTGGATATGTGGTGATAATCTACAGAGTATTTTCACAAATCCATTAAAATTCAAAAACACATTTTATTTTGGATGTGAATAAGAAAATGGACTAATTGATTCAAAGTAAGGTAATGGGATTTGTGTTGTAGTTAAGTCAGAGAATTTGGATCTAAAGGGTCCTTCAGTTAATTCCTAACTTATCTATTTAGTATGAATATAAACTTGAATAATTTCTGAGATGTAGTCCATGAAAATGAAAACTGGTTATATTTTAAAAGTAGCTGTAAAGATTAAATATGATGAAGGAAAATATCTAGCATACCATCTAGAATATGGTGATCACTATATGCTGTTATTTCTAGGTCAACACTGTTAGTATTTACTACTTGTACATGAGTGCTAAGCTGCTTCTGTTGTGCCCAATTCTTTGTGACCCCATGGACTGTAGCTCACCGGGCTCCTCTGTCCATAGGATTCTCCAGGCAAGAATACTGGAATAGTCTATTATACAGAGTAAAGTAAGTCAGAAAGAGAAACACCAACACAATATATTAACACATATATATGGAGTTTAGAAAGATGGTAACAACGATCCTATATGCAAGGCAGCGAAAGAGACACAGATGTAAAGAATAAGCTTTGGACTATGCGGGAGAAGATGAGGGTGGGATGATATGAGAGAATAGCATTGAAACATGTATATTACCATATGTAAGATAGATGACCAGTGCAAGTTCAATGCATGAAGCCAGGCCCTCAAAACCAGTGCTCTGGGACAAACCCAGAGGGATAGGGTGGGAGGGAGATGGGAGGGGGATTCAGAATGGGGGTACAAATGTGTACCCATGACTCAGGTTGATGTATGGCAAAAACCACCACAATATTGTAAAGTGATTATCCTTCAATTAAAATAATCAATAAAAATTAAAAAAAAAAAAAAAAGAATACTGGAATAGGTTACCATGCCCTCCTCCAGGGGCTCTTCCTGATCCAGGAATCAAACCTGCATCTCTTATGTCTTCTGAATAGGCAAGTGGGTTCTTTACCACTGTGTCACCTGGGCAGTCCATTTATTAGTTACCTTGCAATAATGATACAATAAATTCTGTCTTCAGGTATCATAAATTCAGCCATTTCCAAATAAGTAATTTTTGTGACCTATATACCTATATTACCTATATACCTATGTTACCTGTATACCTATATTAACAACTATTATGGAAAATCAGTTGTATGAAAGCATACATTTTAAGAAATTCAAGATGGTACAATAAATAAAAGGGAAATTGCAATGTAAGCAAAAAAACCCATAATCATTACCCTTTTAAAGAATTAAAATGAGTTTAAAAGGCATAAAACACAAAATTCCCAGTTAACCATTTGAAACAACCTTTGCTTGCCTAGATGAACTAGAAAAAGAAAATGTAACTCACTAGACACTCAGTTTGCCTCTGATCAAAAAAATCATGAAATTTGCAACAAAGCAAACTTCTAATTGATATGTTTCATATTCTTATTGATGTCTCTTTCATTTTAAGCTATCATCCATTATATTAAGAGGTACAACAATAAACTTTCTTTTGAAATTCTTGACAGTGGTATAAGACTTACCATCTGTGAATGTTTGGGACTATGTGAAGAGTCTACTTCAATAACCAGTCAATCTTGGACCAAGGAAAATATTGTCAAATGGTCAGAGTACCTTTGTGGAAGTTGTACACTACTTTTACAACTTTTAGCATTATCATCAAACTGAAAACTAAACCTGTTTTCTTTTAACTGCTTGAGAATGCAGCTATGTCAAATACAAAATCAAAACCTAATTTCTAAATGTTGATATTTTAAGATAGTGAATAATCCTTTAGGTTGTCCTATTTAGGATACCAGAGAAGAGATATTCAAAATAGGTTATGTGTCTGTGTCTCTCACTAGACGGCAAATTCTCTTAAGAAGAGGAGTAGAGAAATTTATCTTGCTTAAGTGTGTAAGTCTCAGCCTTTTGGCTAAGACCAAGTATAGTATGGGGGTTTTCCTGATGGCTCAGTGGGAAAGAATCTGCTTGCCAATGCAGGAGACACAGGAGATGCAAGAAATGCAGGTTCAATCCCTGGGTCATAAAGATCCCCCAGAGTTGGAAATGGCAACCTATTCCAGTATTCTTGCCTGAAAAATTCAATAGACAGAGAAGCCTGGTGGGGTCACAAAGATTTAGACATGACTGAGCACAGAAGTCGTGCACAGACTTTATTTTTTAGGCTCCAAAATCATTGCAGATGGTGACTGCAGCTTGCTCCGTGGAAGAAAGTTATGACCAACCTAGATGGCATATTCAAAAGCAGAGCTATTACTTTGCCAACAAAGATCTGTCTAGTCAAATCTATGGTTTTTCCAGGAGTCATGTATGGATGTGAGAGTTGGACTATAAAGAAAGCCAAAGAATTGATGCTTTTGAACTGTGGTGTTGGAGAAGACTCTTGAGAGTCCCTTGGACTGCAAGGGGATCCAATCAGTCCATCCTAAAGGAAATCAGTCCTGAATATTCATTGGAAGGTCTGATTTTGAAGCTGAAACTCCAATACTTAGGAGGCCTTTTGTGAAGAACTGATTTATTTGAAAAGACTCCGATGCTGGGAAAGATTGAAGGTGGGAGAAGGAGACGATGAAGAATGTGATGGCTGGATGGCATCACCGACTCAATGGACATGAGTTTGAGTAAACTCCGGGAGTAGCGATGGAGAGGGAAGCCTGGTGTGCTGCAGTCCAAGGGGTCGCAAAGAGTCGGACATGACTGAGTGACTGAACTGAACTGAGCACAAGTGTATATAACCATTTCATTTGGAGAAATTTATGCAATTCTCCAATATTTGCATCATACAACTAAAATAAAAATGCATGTATATTTTGTTTTGTGATAAATTATGCCTTCCATACTGTGCTTCCTTAATTCCAAGTACAAAAAATTGTTTGCAAAGGAGAAATAAAATATTAAACTTGGTGTCCTGAGTGTATGACATTATAAAGACAATTAACACGAAAAATATATCCAGCCAATGGAGCAGAAATATAGACTATGATTCTTTGCTCAGGACTAGTTTGAGGTCTTGAGACTGTCCCCTTTCCAAGGGTGGCATGCACAGCTGTCTGTTAGCATTGTTCAGGAGTCTCAGATAGCAATTCTCCATGTGACATCACACATCTCTTCATAGCACAATTCTTGCTTGTAGCAAAACAATAGCACATTCTTTGGGAAGACTGCACAATTAGAACAAACCTTTAAGTTGTCAGATGCCAGTCACATCACTTTGCATGTGTTACGGGATAGCCAGAAAAGATACCTTTTAATATATGTAAATTAAGTCTGTGGAAAGACAAAGTGACTCAAGTGGAAAACAGTAAATCTCAGCCAGTTTTCAATGAATAGACATGAAACAATCAGAATCCCCATTCATAATGATATGCTATGAGAGGTTGAGCCAAACCGTAAAGAAGTCCCAAGAGAAGAGAAATAGGTTTCATTAAAGTCAACAAAAGAAACCAGGTTTTTTTTTTAAAAGAAGGATGATTGATAAATTTAATTAAAATTTAATAAGATAAGCAAAGTAAAATAGCAAATAACAAGGTAGGAAAAACTATTTGCAACTCATATCACTCACAGAGGATGTATATCTCAAATATACAAGGGAAGAAGAAAGGATAAGAATACAGAAGAAAAGTCCCAACAATGCTATAGAAAGTATATACAGTTCAAATAAAAAAAAACACACAAACATCTCTCAACCCTTTGAAAATATGCTCAACTTAACTCATTAACAGATGAACGCAAATTACTTTGCTAGGATAGCTTTTCTCACCTGTCAGATTAGTAAAATCCCCACAGCCTGACAACATACCCTGTTGCAAAGCTGTAGGGAAATAGACTTCTCATACATTGCTGATGGAAGACAGAATTCTAAACTGCTGAAGAAATTGGGCAGTACCTACAAAAATCACAGAATTATTTACTATTTGATACAACGATTACACTTCTAGGAATGTAAATAATTTAAAATAAAATGGCAAATTATTTTTAAAATATACAAATTGAACTATTAATTGTAGCAAACATATAGGATTCAAGTCAGGCTTTTAATTGTAACAAACAAATAGAGGATACTGAATTATCAAGAAGGAAGTGAGGACTATCATTGAAAACAATGGTCAAGTATTTTTAGGACATGTTGTAAAGTGAAAGGAATTCAAGATAGAGTGAATATGTGTAGTCATGGATTAGTTTCTATCTCGAGAAAGGTCAATGTACATGAAACAAGACGGGTGTCAAGTACATCACATTTATTAAATTCTTTAATTTTGTATATATTCTAAATTCTTTGTTATAAATATCTTTAAGTAAAAATAAAGGAGAGTTTGGGGTTTTGTCCACTTTCCTACAGATAAAGAAATCTTGAAGATTCCCATGATTTTAACAAGCAAGGACTTTCAGGAACCAAGTAAGAAAGGCAACAATTTACTGATTACTCATTACACTCCAGAAATTGTGCTTGGAAATTTGCATCTATTACCTCAAAGTAGATATAATTTAAATTTTATATTAAGTTTTACTTATATTAAGACCATAAAATAAATTGTGTATTAGTAAGAAATAAGATGACTGAATTAAATTTGAATTGAAAGCACTGTGACACTTTTTCAATGTTAAGCTGACTTATGTATATATTAATACATTTCTGATACACAAGGTATTGCAATTACCATGCTCTTGGAAACTGTGGAAAGTGAAAATGAAATATTAACTTCCACTTTATGCAGGATAAGGGCTAGGGTAGGAGCCCATCTTTTTGATGGGCATACACACTGAGGAAACCAGAAGGGAAAGAGACACGTGTACCCCAATGTTCATCACAGCACTGTTTATAATAGCCAGGACATGGAAGCAACCTAGATACCCATCAGCAGATGAATGGATAAGAAAGCTGTGGTACATATACACAATGGAGTATTACTCAGCCACTAAAAAGAATACATTTGAATCAGTTCTAATGAGGTGGATGAAACTGGAACCTGTTATACAGAGTGAAGTAAGCCAGAAAGAAAAACACCAATACAGTATACTAATGCATATATATGGAATTTAGACAGATGGTAACAATAACCCTGTGTACGAGACAGCAAAAGAGACACTGATGTATAGATCAGTCTTGTGGACTCTGTGGGAGAGGGAGAGGGTGGGGAGATTTGGGAGAATGGCATTGAAACGTGTAATATCATGTATGAGACGAGTCGCCAGTCCAGGTTCAATGCACGATGCTGGATGCTTGGGGCTGGTGCACTGGGATGGCCCAGAGGGAGGGTATGGGGAGGGAGGAAGGAGGAGGGTTCAGGATGGGGAGCACAGGAATACCTGTAGCGGATTCATTTCGATGTTGGGCAAAACTAATACAATATTGTAAAGTTAAAAAAAAAAAAAAAGTTGATGGACATGAGGAAGTAAGGACTGGTTTTTTCCTACACACCATTCAGCTATTGAATGACTAGATGATTCTGAGTGTGCATATGATTGATGAGTTACTGAGTAGATAATATTTACCAGTCTACTATATCTAGCTATCTGTCTACACACATGCACACACACACTCATTAAAAAAGTTTAAATACTAAAATAATCTTTCTCTTGCCTCCAAATGATATTCACTGTTAACATTTCTTTCACTAGTCTTATTGTTGATGAATAGTGGTATGATTAGGAAGTACGTGGCTCTGTGAGAACTTGGCTACTTATAAAGTCATAGGTAACTCACCTGTACAATGAGAAAAATAATAATTGTAGTGCAATTGTGACGATTAATGTCTCTAATATATTCAAAAGTTTCACCATGAAGTGGCATGTCCCAGATACACTAGCAGATTGATTATGATTAACAAAATCAATAGACCTTAGGTCAAAGCTTGGCTCTGTTACTTAGGGTGTAGGGAATCTTCATGAAGCAAGTTACTTTCACTCTCTGGGCCTCAGTTTTTCTATCTGTAAAATAACTCTTCATGAAATTGTGTGAAAGGCTTTGATGAGATAGTATATGATAAAGTGCTTATTTCAGTGTCTGACAGATAGTGCTCAATGACAGTGATTCTTCATTTATAGGCTTTCAATAATAATTTCATATTATTAATATTATACTTTGTAAGGAGTTTTATTCTGATGTTTCCAATAAACATCAGAGCAGTACCATTTACCATGTTATTAGGAACACTTCATAAACGTCCTTCTTAATGGAAGAAGTATAATGTTGACAGGTGCCTATAGAAGCAAGAGAACCATCATCTGATGGAGAGAAACCTCCCATGTATTTTCATGAGCAGATTTCCTGGTTGGTAACTGGTGCTCAGTTAATCATTTTGTCAAACATTTTTTAAAGCTTCAAGTTGTCCAGCCATAGCCAAATGCTTATATTAATTATGTGCCACTTAATTTTGCTAAATGCAGTGTATCCTTTCTGTATGTGACTGTGTACATAAAAAAGCTTTTGTCTCCTTGAACATAACTGTCCATCAGGGAAGGAGTTTCGTTTTGGCTTTTTTTTTTTTTTTTTTTTTTACAGCAAGGACAGATATGCTTTTGAGTGACAGTTAAATTTGTTGAAGGTATTAAATTGCTAATGCTAATACATTTTACAATCTTCTGAACTGATTTAATATATTAGACTGCCACTCAAAGTTGTAATAAACAATACTGCACTCTTACTTGGAAATCATTCTGTCTTATCTAGAGGCTTTCAAAAATGCCCACCTATGTTCAGAGTTTACAAACACATTTTTATTGCTCTGTGGGCTGCCCCAAAAACCAGTGACATAAAGACTTCAATTTGCATCTCTTGTTGCAAAATTTGGAAGTAGCTTGGAGCCTTAATAAACACCTAGCTGGAAATCTCTGAGATTGGAATTAATTCTCCACTTAGGGAGGTGAAGATGCTATTTCACATAAGAGAATATCATTTAAAACTTATTGTCAGCTAACTTCATGTACTTGTCATGACTTCATATGTATTTCTCAGGTTTGAATGGAGTATAGTAGGCAAAAAGCAAAAAAAGAAACCTAGTGAATAGCCACAAAAATCTAGTGAGAGATATGATTGAGATTAAGTGTATATATGATTATATATATGTTATATACTGTATTTTTCTATAAGGACATATATATTTTTTCTATAAGTTTCTTAGATGTCAAGAGAAAGTAACTCAGGTTAGGTCAGGAATAGTAATAGCCCAGCAACATTACATTAAAATTTTTTCAGTGTTTTATATAGTCTACCTAGTTTTATTTTCACAACGAACTTGGCAAAGTAGCAGGGGGAAGTATCATTCCTTTTAATAAAGCAGAAAAGTAGAAATTCTAATTGGAAAAAATGTCATATCCAGACTTATGTTAATATATTGTCAACTGGGTCAAGATGAACTCAGGTATTCTGCCTTACTTTATAACTCCCTTTATTTTTCTTTTATGTGAAAAGATGATTAGCATTTTTAATTACTAGTGAGGCAAAAAATATTTCATATTCTTATTTTATTTTCTATTCTGTGAACCTTTCTCAGCTTTATTAAGGTATTAAGCTATCTCAATACCTTATTAAGGTATTATTGACAATATTGCGTGTCAATACAATATTTGACAAATTGTAAGATACTTAAAGTTTACAATATTATGTGATATACGTGCACATTGTGAAAGGATTCCCCCTCATCAAGTTAATTAAAACATTCATAGAAATGAAGAGTAGTAAAGAAGGGGGTGAGGTAAACAGGGAGAAGCTGATAAAAGGGTTCAGTTATAAGACAAACAAGGTGTCTGAGGATCCATGACACAACCTGTTAAATACCATTGATAAATTTCAATTATACAGTACAGTGTTAACTGGGAAATGTTTTCACTAAAAAAAAAAAAATCTGTCTTCTTTTTGGATACAGTGTCTTTCTGAAAAGTAAAATATAATTAATATACATTAACTTGGATGACAACCTTTATAAAAATAGGTAAGTTGAAATTTGTTTTGGGTAATATAAACCAAAACAGATTTAAGAAAAAAGGTAGTTCCAAAAAATGACTGCCATGTAATGGAATAGAAGACAGAAAAGTAGATAAGGGCCCTGTCCTTAAGGAGCTTAAATTTTGAGGAAATAAATAAAATACAAATAAGCATCAATATCTGGCATTATAGTGTATAAATACCATTAAGAAAAAGAAAACAAGGTCAAGGGATAAAGTAGGAAGAAAGGTGCTGTGTCAGAGAGAATGAGGAGGGATGGCTTCCCCGAGGAGAAAAACTTTTGAATGGAAATAAGAATAGTTTGAGAGAATCAATGAGGTGAACACTGGGGAGAAAAGATGTTCTAGGAAGAAGTTACAAAGGTAACTGATATGACAGAATCTTATTGTACTGCTCACTTACAGAATTTTTTTCAGAACTTACTTTGAAAAATAGTAGGCTAACAGAAAGGAGGAATCAAAATTAAACACTAGACATTATAGATTTATTTTGAAAATGCTGGGAACTGTTCTGAATGTAGCAAACCCCCAACTTGATATCCCCCTTTTTCCAATCCCTAATTCATGCAAATGCTAAGACTTCCACTGGGAAAGTGCTCTTGATGCAGAGACTGTCACCTGGAAAAGGCAGTTGGCTACCTTCCAAAAGCCTTCTCTGGCATTGTATTCATTACCACAGCTCAATGTCCCATCTAGTCCTGCAAGCTCAGCAATGCTTTTGTCAACTCAAAGAAAGCAGTTCTGTGTGTGTGTGTGTGTGTGTGTGTGTGTGTGTGTGTGTGTGTATTGGGAGGTTAGCAGTGATGGAATAGCAGCTAAATCATCAAATGTATGCAATTGATGAACAAAATCAGCATGATTTATTCCTGCATAATGAGAAAATTAATTGTCCACTGCAATAGAATGTTTTAATGTACAGAGTAAAGAAACTATCCCCTAAAAAACACCTGACACTTGGTATGAGCTTAATTAAATTCTGGTCAAGTTGGATGTCCTTGTTGAAAGATATACCATGTGGCTGTTGTTGCTTAGTTGCTAAGTCCAACTCTTTTGTGACCCCATGGATGTAGCTCACCAGGCTCCTCTGTCCATAGGATTTCCTAGGCAAGAATACTGGAATGGGTGGCCATTTCCTTCTCCAGAGGATCTTCCCAACCCAGGGGTTGAACTCAAGTCTCCTACTTGGCAGGCAGATTCTTTACTGCTGAGCCACCAGGGTTAGCTACATAACACTCAGAACATGAGTTCTGAGTGTTGTAATACGTAGTATGTAATATGTAGTATGTAATAATTGTGAACATGTTTTAGAGCTAAGATAGTTTTCCACTGGAAAAGTTGGATAGACGTATTCATGTAGTCATATATTATGGACAGCCCTGATAATTGCAATTGATTTTTTATAAACCAAGAATTAATTTTCCCTCTACACTTGCTGGGGCTTGACCAGATAGAATTGAACAATATTAAATGGCTTTCTACTTGTTCTTCATTTCTCAAGATCTTATCGCTGACTAAATCATTTTGAAACTTCCATATTACTTCTCTAAATATGTTCAATTCTTTCTCTCAAGTCTGAGGAACAATAGCCACAAAGTCTTTTAAAGCGGACTTAGCATAGTTCTGATTGAATGAATTCTTTGCTGATTGAGGTCCCCATTTTCAGAAGACTTTCTTTGTTCCCTTTTTTCCAAATGGAAGTATACAGCAAATCTTGTAAAAATAAATAAGCTATGTGGAAAAATCCTCATATAGAAAGGAAATATATGGTTGGTAGGGGAGGAAGGAGAGGGTGGGATGTATGGAGAGAGCAACATGGAAACATATACTACCATATGTAAAATAAGTAGCCAATGGGAAATAATGGCTGAAAACTTCCCAAAAGTTAGGAGAGATACAGGCATGCAGATTCATGAAACATAAAGAATTCCCAAAAGGAAAAAGTGAAAGAAATCTACAGTCATTATTCATTATCAAATTGTCAAAGACAAAAAGATTTTGAAAGCAACAAGATAAAAGTGACTCAGATGCAAAAAGCCCTCATAAGATCGTCATCAGATTAGGAAGAATAAAAGTTAAGGGAGGAAGGAAATGGGATGATATATTCAAAGTGCTGAAAAAGAAAAATCTATCAATTGAGAATAATATGCCTAGGAAAACTGTCCTTCAAAATGAAGGAGAGAAAAAGAACAGACAAGCAAAAACTAAGGGACTGTATCAAAACTTACAAGTGCTAAAGTTCAGGTTGAAACAAAAGATACTAAAGAGCATCAGTAAAATATATAAAAGTACAAAACTTGCTAGAAAGGTAAGTATATGGACAAATATAGAATACTATAACATTGTCAAAATCACTTAATTTTAATACAAATGTTAGAACACAGAAGCCTTAAGAATTACTATAATTACAAATACTTGTTTAAAATGGTTGATTATAGTAATAATGATGTAAAACTATCAATAACAGGTTTTAGAGTAAAGGTAAGTATTCATATTTACTCAGAGGCTATTTTTCTGAGATCTGCACATTTTATTAATTACATGATTCAATTAGATGAGATTATGGTCATCATCTAATTCAATTAATGAAATTATGGTCAAAATTTTTAAATTGTTAATGGATACATAATATAAAAAGTGTGAATTGTGACATCAGTTATAAAAGGTAGGGGAATAAGTAAAAAGGTAGAGTTTTGTATATTACTGAAGTTAACTTTTTCAGTTGAGTTCAGTTCAGTCACTCAGTCGTGTCCGACTTTTCCCGACCACGTGAACTGGAGCTCTCCAGGCCTCCTTGTCCATCACCAACTCCCAGAGTCCACCCAAACCCATGTCCATCAAGTCAGTGGTGCCATCCAACCATTTCATCCTCTGTCATCCCCTTTTCTTCCTGTCCTCAATATTTTCCAGCATCAGGGTCTTCTCAAATGTGTCAGTGCTCCACATCAGGTGGCCAAAGTATTGGAGTTTCAGCTTCAACATCAAGCCCTCCAATGAACACCCAGGACTGATCTCCTTTAGGATGGACTGGTTGGATCTCCTTGCAGTCCAGGGACTTCTCCAACACCACAGTTCAAAAGCATCAATTCTTTGGCACTCAGCTTTCTTCACAGTCCAACTCTCACATCCATATGTGACCACTGGAAAAACCATAGCCTTGACTAGATGGACCTTTGTTGGCAAAGTAATGTCCCGGCTTTTTAATATGCTGTCTAGCTTGGTCATAACTTTCCTTCCAAGGAGTAAGTGTCTTTTAATTTCATGGCTGCAATCACCATTTGCAGTGATTTTGAAGCCCAGAAAAATAAAGTCAGCCACTGTTTCCCCATCTATTTCCCATGAAGTGATGGGACCAGATGCCATGATCTTCATTTTCTGAATGTTGAGCTTTAAGCCAACTTTTTCACTCTCCTCTTTAACTTTCATCAAGAGGCTCTTTAGTTCTTCTTCACTTTCTGCCATAAAGGTGGTGTCTTTTACATATCTGAGGTTATTGATATTTCTCCCAGCAATCTTGATTCCAGCTTGTGCTTCCTCCAGCCCAGCGTTTCTCATGATATACTCTGCATATAAGTTAAATAAGCAGGGTGACAATATACAGCCTTGATGTACTCCTTTTCCTATTTGTAACCAGTCCATTGTTCCATGTCCAGTTCTAACTGTTGCTTCCTGACCTGCATACTGGTTTCTCAAGAGGCAAATCAGGTGGTCTGGTATTCCCATCTCTTTCAGAATTTTCCACAGTTTATTGTGATCCACACAGTCAAAGGCTTTGGCATAGTCAATAAAGAAGAAATAGATGTTTTTTCTGGAACTCTCGTGCTTTCTCGATCCAGCGAATGTTGGCAATTTGATCTCTGGTTCCTCTGCCTTTTCTAAAACCAGCTTGGACATCTGGAAGTTCACATTCACATATTGCTGAAGCCTGGCTTGGAGAATTTCAAGCATTACTTTACTAGCATGTGAGATGAGTGCAATTGTGCAGTAGTTTGAGCATTCTTTGGCATAACCTTTCTTTGGGACTGGAATGAAAACTGACCTTTTCCAGTCCTGTGGCCACTGCTGAGTTTTCCAAATTGGCTGGTATATTGAGTGCAGCACTTTCACAGCATCATCTTTCAGGATTTGGAATAGCTCAACTGGAATTCCATCACCTTCACTAGCTTTGTTTGTAGTGATGCTTTCTAAGTCCCACTTGACTTCACATTCCAGGATGTGTGGCTCTAGGTCAGTGATCACACCATCGTGATTATCCAGGTCACGAAGATATTTTTGTACAGTTCTTCTGTGTATTCTTGCCACCTCTTCTTAATATCTTCTGCTTCTGTTAGGTCCCTACCACTTCTGTCCTTTATTGAGTCCATCTTTGCATGAAATGTTCCCTTGGTATCTCTAATTTTCTTGAAAAGATCTCTACTCTTTCCAGTTCTATTGTTTTCCTCTATTTCTTTGCACTGATCACTGATGAAGGCTTTCTTATCCCTCCTTGCTATTCTTTGGAACTTTGCATTCAAATGCATTTATCTTTCCTTTTCTCCTTTGCTTTTCGCTTCCCTTCTCTTCACAGATATTTGTAAGGCCTCCTCAGATAGCTGTTTTGCTTTTTTGCATTTCTTTTTCTTGGGGATGGTCTTGATTCCTGTCTCCTGTTAACTTTAAAATCAGCTTAAAAATAATATTTTATTATTTCTAGAAAATCACTTTCCAATACATTTTAAATCATAAAATTTTATAATAATATATTAGAAAGATGTATAACTATAAGCTGTTTTATGTAAGTTTCATGACAACCATGAAGAAATTACTTACAGAAGACAGACAAAAGAATAATATAAAGGAACTAAGCATAGCACTATGAAAATAATCAATGAAACATGCAGGAAGAGAGCAAGGGAAGAAAATAAGAGCAAATAGCCATGACAGACAGAAAACTACATAACTGGCAATAATAAGTCTGTCCCTATCAATAATTACTTTAATATAATAAATACTCCAACCAGATGACATAGACTGGCTATATAAAAATAATAAGAACCTAACAATGTGCTATGTATGACAAACTCTCTTTATATTTAAGGAAACACATAGGCTGAAAGCAAGGGGGATAGAAAAAAATTCCATGCAAATTCTAACAAAAAGAGAGTTGGGGTGACTATACTTATATCAGATAAAATGGAATTTAAGTCAAAAACTTACAGAAGATTATACTTTTCTAAGAATTCGTCCATTTCTTACAATTCATCCATATTCTTCCATTGTTCCAATGGACAATAAAATTGTCCATTTTATTGTCATACAGTTGCTGATAGTAGTCTCTTATGATCCTTTGTATTTCTGTGTTGTCTGTTGTGATTTCTCCATTTTCATTTCTAAATTTGTTGATTTGATTCTTCTCCCTTTTTTCTTGATGACTCTGGCTAATGGTTTGTCCATTTTATTTGTCTTCTCAAAGAACCAGCTTTAGCTTTGTTGATTTTTGCTATAGTTTCTTTTGTTTCTTTTTCATTTATTTCTGCCCTAATTTTCATGATTTCTTTCCTTCTACTAAGCCTGGGGCTCTTCATTTCTTATTTTTCTAGTTTCTTTAAGTGTAAAGTTAGGTTATTTATTTTATTGAGGTAAGCTTATATTGCTATGAACCTTCCGCTTAGCACTGCTTTTACTGAATCCCATAGGTTTTGGGTTGTCGTGTTTTCATTTTCATTCATTTCTATGCATATTTTGATTTCTTTTCTGATTTCTTCTGTGATTTGTTGGTTATTCAGAAGCGTGTTGTATAGCCTCCATACATTTGTATTCTTAATAGCTTTTTTCCTGCAGTTGACATTTAATCTTAGCACATTGTGATCGGAAAAGATGCCTGAACTGATTTCAATTTTTTTGAATTTACCAAGTCTAGATTTATGGCCCAGGATGTGATCTACCCTGGAGAATGTTCTGTGTGCACTTGAGAAAAGGTGAAATTCATTGTTTTGGGGTGAAATGTCCTATAGATATCAACAAAATCACTGCAGATGGTGATTGCAGCCATGAAATTAAAAGACACTTACTCCTTGGAAGGAAAGTTATGACCAAGCTAGACAGCATATAAAAAAGCCGGGACATTACTTTGCCAACAAAGGTCCATCTAGTCAAGGCTATGGTTTTTCCAGTGGTCATATATGGATGTGAGATTTGGACTATAAAGAAAGCTGCATGCTGAAGAATTGATGCTTTTGAACTGTGGTGTTGGAGAAGTCCCTGGACTGCAAGGAGATCCAACCAGTCCCTTCTGAAGGAGATCAGCCCTGGGATTTCTTTGGAAGGAATGATTCTAAAGCTGAAACTCCAGTACTTTGGCCACCTCATGCGAAGAGTTGGCTCATTGGAAAAGACTCTTATGCTGGAGGGATCAGGGGCAGGAGGAGAAGTGGACGATAGAGGATGAGATGGCTGAATGGCATCACTGACTCAATGGTCGTGAGTCTGAGTGAACTCCGGGAGTTGGTGATGGACAGGGAGGCCTGGCGTGCTGTGATTCATGGGGTCGCACAGAGTCAGACACGACTGAGTGACTGAACTGAACTGAACTGAACTGAGGTCTAACAGGTCCATTGTATCAATTAAAGTTTGTAATACAAACTTGCTAATTTTCTGTTTAGTTGACCTATCCCAATGGCTTCACAGGTGAATTCTACCAAAAATTTAGAGAAGAGCTAATACCTATCCTAATCAAATTGCAGAGGAAGAAAATTGCAGAGGAAGGTAAACTTCCAAACTCATTCTATGTGGCCACCATCACCCTAGTACCAAAACCTGACAAAGATGCCACAAAAAAAGAAAACTACAGACCAATATCACTGATGAACATAGATGCAAAAATCCTCAACAAAATTCTAGCAAACAGAATCCAACAATGTATCAAAAAAACATACATCATGACCAAGTGGGCTTTATCTCAGGGATGCAAGGATTCTTCAGTATTCACAAATTAATCAATGTGATACACCACATTAACAAATTGAAGGATAAAAACCATATGATTATCTCAATAGATACAGAGAAAGCCTTTGATAAAATTCAACATCCATTTGTGATTAAAAAAAAAAAAAAGTCCAGAAAGTGGGCATAGAAGGAACATACATCAACATAATAAAATCCATATATGATAAACCCACAGCAAACATTATCCTAAATGGTGAAAAATGGAAAGCATCTACTCTAAAGTCAGGAACAAGACAAGGGTGCCCACTCTCACCACTACTATTCAACATAGTTTTGGAAGTTTTGGCCACAGCAATCAGAGCAGAAAAAGAAATAAAAGGAATCCAAATTGGAAAAGAAGTAAAACTCTCGCTGTTTGCAGATGACATGATCCTCTACATAGAAAACGCTAAAGATACCACCAGAAGATTACTAGAACTAATCAATGAATATAGTAAAGTTGCAAGATATAAAATTAACACACAGAAACTCCCTTGCATTCCTATACAATAACAATGAGAAAACATAAAGAGAAATTAAGGAAACAATTCCATTCACCATTGCAACAAAAAGAATAAAATACTTTGGAATAAATCTACCTGAAGAAACAAAAGACTGATGTATAGAAAACTATGGAACACTGATGAAAGAAATCAAAGATGACACAAGTAGACAGAGAAATATACCATGTTCACGGATCAGAAGAATCAATATAGTGAAAATGAGTATACTACCCAAAGCAATCTATAGGTTCAATGCAATCCCTGTCAAGCTACCAATGGTATTTTTCAGAGAACTAGAACAAATAATTTATATAGAAATATAAAAAACTTCAAATAGCCAAAGCAATCTTGAAAAAGAAGAATGGAACTGGAGGAATCAACCTGCCTGACTTCAGACTATACTACAGAGCTACAGTCATCAAGACAGTATGGTACTGGCAGAAAGACAAAAATATAGATCAATGGAACAAAACAGAAACCCCAGAGAAAAATCCACACACCTATGGACACCTTATCTTTGACAAAGGAGGCAAGAATATACAATGGAAAAAAGACAATCTCTTTAACAAGTGGTGCTGAGAAAACTGGTCAACCACTTGTAAAAGAATGAAACTAGAACATTTTCTAAACCATACACAAAAATAAACTCAAAATGGATTAGAGATCTAAATATAAGACCAGAAACTATAAAACTCCTAAAGAAAAACATAGGCAAAACACTCTCTGACATAAATCACAGCAGAATCTTCTATGACCCACCTCCCAGAGAAATGGAAATAAAAGCAAAAATTTTTTTAAAAAGAGACCTAATTAAACTTAAAAGCTTTTGCACAATGAAGGAAACTATAAGCAAGGTGAAAAGACAGCCTTCAGAATGGGAGAAAATAATAGCAAATGAAGAAACTGACAAAGAATTTATCTCAAAAATATACAAGCAGCTCCTGCAGCTCAATTCCAGATCAATTCCAGAAAAATAAACGACCCAATCAAAAAATGGGAAGAACTAAACAGACGTTTCTCCAAAGAAGACATAGAAATGGCTAACAAACACATGAAAAGATGCTCAACATCACTCATTATCAGAGAAATGCAAATCAAAACCACAATTAGGTACCATCTCAGACCAGTCAGAATGGCTGTTATCCAAAAGTCTACAAACAATAAATGCTAAAGAGAGTGCAGAGAAAAGGGAATCCTCTTACATTGTTGGTGGGAATGCAAACTGGTAGAGCCACTATCGAGAACAGTGTGGAGATTCCTTAAAATACTAGAAATAGAACTGCCATATGACCCAGCAATCCCACTGCTGGGCAAACACACCAAGGAAACCAGAATTGAAAGAGACACACGTATCCCAGTGTTCATCACAGCACTGTTTACAAGAGCTAGGACATGGAAGCAACCTAGATGTCCATTGGCAGACAAGTGGATAAGAAAGCGGTGGTACATATACACAATGGAATATTATTCAGCTATTAAAAAGAAAGCATTTGAGTCCGTTCTAATGAGGTGGATGAAACTAGAGCCTACTATACAGAGTGAAATAAGTCAGAAAGAAAAACACCAATACAGTATATTAATGCATATATATGGAAATTAGAAAGATGGTAATGATGACCCTATATGCGAGACAGCAAAAGAGACACACAGGTAAAGAACAGACTTTGGGACTCTGTGGGAGAAGACGAGGGTGGGATGATTTGAGAGAATAGCATTGAAACATGTATATTACCATATGTGAAATAGATTGCCAGTCTGGGTTCAATGCATGAGATAGGGTGCTCAGGGCCAGTGCACTGGGACAACCCTGAGGGATGGGAGGGGAAGGGAGGTGGGAGGGGGTTTCAGGATGTGGGACACATGTACACCCATGGCTGACTCATGTCAATGTATGGCAAAATCCACTACAATATTGTAAAGTAATTAGCCTCCAATTAAAATAAATAAATTAATTAAAAAAGAAAACAAAAAACTGACACAAGAGACAAAGAAGGACATTATACAGTGGTAAAAGAAGCAATTATACATGAGAAAGATATGACTATTATAAATATGTGAGCCCAATAGCAGAGAATCTAAACATATAAAGCTAACATTTATGTAACTGAAAGGTAAAATAGACAGCAATACAGCAGTAGAGACTATGCTTTCAGTAATAGATAGAACATCCAAACAGAAAATAAAAAGGGAAACAGAGGACTTCAACACTATAGAACAGATGGACACACACTATAGACACAGACAGAAAAATGGACACACACCATAGACACACATTGAACATTTTACCCAACAGCAGCAGAATACTCATTCTTCAAGTGCAAAAAAATAATCTCCAAGATAGATCATATGTTAGGCCAGAAAAGAAGTCTTTACAAATTCAAAAAACCTTTAGACAATATTTAGTGTCTTTTATGAATACAATGGGCTAAAACTAGAACTCCAATAAGAGAGGGAAAGTCAGAAAATTTATCAATGTGTAAACACAGTCCTGAATAATCAAAGGGTCAAAGACAAAAAGAAAAGAAGACATCTTGAGACAAACACACACAAGTATCTCTAAGAAGTTCTAACAGCGAAGCTTATGGTGATAAATGTCTACACGAACAAAAAAGTTTCCAAATAAACTAATTTTATACTACAAGGAAATATAAAAAAAAAATTGAGCCTAAAATTAGCACACAACAACAACAATAAATGAAAGCAATAACAACAACAACAAAAACCACTGGAGAGGTAAGAGAATCTTATTTACAGATTTATCGTGATATATTCAAATGTCGGAATTCAGTAACAATTATAAACCATCAACAGAAACAGGAAAATATGACTTTTTCAAAAGGAAAAAAAAAATTAACAGAAACTGCCCCAGAAAGCACTGATGGCAATTTTAGCAGACTTCACAGAAGTTTCTAAACCATGCTAAAATAACTGAAGGAAGTGTAGATAAAACTAACAATGTATGAACAAATGGAAATATCTGTAATGAGATAGAAGCTTTAAAAAAAAAAGCAAAAGGAAGTTCTGAAGCTGAAAATTACAATCATCGAAATGAAATATGTACCAGAGAGAGAGAATGAATTAGCCAACCTGAAGATCGAAAAATAAATGGAAATTATCAAGTTTAAGGAACAGAAATTTTAAAAATCAAAGGCAAAAATAATTGAAAAAGGATCCCATGCTCATGGATTGGAAGAATTAATATTGTTCAAATCCATACTATTCAAAGCAATCTACAGATCCAACACACTTTCTATCAAAATTCTAATGGCATTATTTACAGAATAGTCTTAAAATGTATATGGAACCACAAATGATCATGAATAACCAAAACAATTTTGAGAAAGAATAAAGTTAGAAGTATACACATCCTAATTTCAAACTACATTACAAACCTATAGTAATCAAAATAGTGTGATACTGACATAAAAGCAGAGCCACAGATCAATGGAACAGAATAAAGAGGTCAAAAATATATCTATTCATAGACAGTAAATTTACAACAAAGGAGCCAAGAATATATGATGTGAAAAGGACAATCTCTTCAATAAGTGGTATTGGGAAAACTGCATAGCTACATACAAAAGAATAAAACCAGACTATTTTCTTATACAACACACAGAAATAAAATCTAAATGGATTAAACACTTGGACATATGACTGAAATCATCAAGTTCCTAGAACATAGGTAGTAAGCCCCATAACAAGTCTTGACAGTTGCTTTTCTGAATTTGACACCAAAAGCAAACAAATATTCAAACAATTAAAACTATATCAAAATTAAACCATCTTCACTCAGATCAGATCAGATCAGTCCCTCAGTCATGTCTGACTCTTTGCAACCCCATGAATCGCAGCACACCAGGCCTCTCTGTCCATCACCAGCTCCCGGAGTTCACTCAGACTCACGCCCATCGAGTCAGTGATGCCATCCAGCCATCTCATCCTCTGCCGTCCCCTTCTCCTCCTGCCCCCAATCCCTCCCAGCATCAGAGTCTTTTCCAATGAGTCAACCCTTTGCATGAGGTGGCCAAAGTACTGGAGTTTCAGCTTTAGCATCATTCCTTCCAAAGAAATCCCAGGGCTGATCTCCTTCAGAATGGACTGGTTGGATCTCTTTGCAGTCCAAGGGACTCTCAAGAGTCTTCTCCAACACCACAGTTTAAAAGCATCAATTCTTCAGCACTCAGCCTTCTTCACAAAGGAAATAAACAAAATGAAAAGGGAGAAAATATTTGCAAACCATATGTCTGATGAGCAGTTAATATCCAAAATATATAAATAACTCATACAACTCAATAGTAAGAAAACAATATTAAAACCAGGCAGAGGATTTGAATAAAGATTTTTCTGAAGAAGACAAAAATGTTGGTAAAAATGTAGAAAAAAAAAGGAAATTCTTGTGCACTGTTGATGGGAATGTACATTGGTGAAGTCAATATGGAGATTCCTCAAAAAATTAAGAATAGAATTACCATATGTTCCAGCAATTCTGCTTCTGGGTATTTATCCAAAAAAGCAAAAGCACTAACTCAGAATGATGTATGAACACCTATATCCACTGCAGAATTATTCAAAATAGCCAAGACATAAGTTTCCATTAAAAGATAAAGAAAGAAAATGTGTGTACACACACACACACATATGTACACAATGAATAAATGGAATATTAATCCATTAAAAGGAAATCCTGCCATCTGAAACAACATGTATGGACCTTGAGAGAATTATGATAAGTGAAATCAGAGAAAGAAAGAGAAGTATACATGACCTCACTTACATATAGAATTTAGAAGACAAGAAAAAGTCAGACTTATAGATACAGAGATCAGATTGGTAGTTGCCAGAGGTACGATATCAGGGATCAGAAAAATGGGTGAAGGTGGTCAAAAGGTACAAACTACTAGTCATAAAATAAATATGTTCCATAGGTGCAACATTCAGCAAGGTGACAACAGTTAATTATTTTGTGTTCTATAGTTGAAAGGTATTGAAAGTAAATCTTAAAATTTCTCATGACAAAAAAATGAGTAACTATGTGTGATGATAGATACTAACTGGACTTATTATGGTGATCATTTCATAATATATGTACATAAAATTTTTATGTTATATACCAGCAACCAGTATTTAATGTTATATGTCAATCATATCTCAATAAAATAAATAAGTAAATAGATAACAGTGAGATGTCATCTCATACCTGTTAGGGTGGCTGTTAAAAATTAAGTGTTAGAGAGGACATGAAGAAATGGAAACACTGGCATACCTTGGTGTCATTGTATAATGGTATAGCCACTACAAAAAAACAGTACAGAACTTCCTCAAAAACTTTAAAACAAAACTACCATATAATTCAAGATATTCCACTTCTGGGTTTATATTCGAAAGAACTGAAATAATGATCTCAAAGAGATACCTGAACTCTCATGTCCATGATAGTCTTATTCACAATAGCCAAGATAAGGAAACAACCTTCAGTTCAGTTCATGTCCACGATAGTCTTCACAACAGCCAAGATAAGGAAACAACCTTCAGTTTCAGTTCAGTTCAGTCGCTCAGTTGTGTCTGACTCTTTGCAACCCCATGGACTGCAGCACTCCAGGCCTCCCTGTCCATCACCAACTCCCAGAGCTTGCTCAAACTCATATCTATTGAGTCGGTGATGAATTCAACCATCTCATCCACTGCTGTCCCCTTTTCCTCCCACATTCAACTTTCCCAGCATCAGAGTCTTTTCCAAGGAGTAAGATCTTCACATCAGGTGGCAAAAGTATTGGAGTTTCAGCTTCTGTCCTTCCAATGAATATTCAGGACTGATCTCCTCTAGGATGGACAGGTTGGATCTCCTTGCAGTCCAGGGGACTCTCAAGAGTCTTCTCCAACACCACAGTTCAAAAGCATCAATTCTTTGGCACTCAGCTATCTTTATTATCCAACTCTCACATCCATACATAACTACTGAAAAAACAATAGCTTTGACTAGCTGGACCTTTGTCGGCAAAGTTGTCTTGGCTTTTTAATATGCTGTCTAGGTTGATCACAGCTTTTCTTCCAAGGAGTAAGCATCTTTTAATTTCATGGCTGCAGTCACCATCTGCAATGATTTTTGAGCCCAGGAAAATAAAGTCCGTCACTGTTTCTATTGTTTCCCCATCTATTTGCCATGGAGAGATGGTACCAGATGCCATGATCATAGTTTTTTGAATGTTGAGTTTTAAATCAGCTTTTTCACTCTTCTCTTTCACTTTCATCAAGAGGCTCTTTAGTTCCTCTTCACTGTCTGCCACAATGGTGGTATCATCTGCATATCTGAAGTTATAGATATTTCTCCTGGCAATCCTGATTCCAGCTTGCGCTTCATCCAGCCTGGCATTTCGCATGATGTACTCTGTATAGAGGTTAAATAAGCAGGGTGACAATATACAGCCTTGACGTACTCCTTTCTCAATTTGGAACCAGTGTGCTGTTCCATGTCCGGTTCTAACTGTTGCTTCTTGACCTCTATACAGATTTCTCAGGAGGCAGATAATGTGGTCTAGTATTCACATCTGTTGAAGAATTTTCCACAGTTTGTTGTGATCCACAGAGTCAAAGGTTTTGGTGTAATCAGTAAGCAGATGTTTTTCTGTAATTCTCTTGCTTTTTTGATGATCCAACAGATGTTGGCAATTTGATCTCTGGTTCCTCAGCCTTTTCTAAATCTAGCTTGAACATCTGGAAGTTCACAGTTCAGGCATTGTTGAAGCCTGGCTTGGAGAACTTTGAGCATTACTTTACTAGCATGTGAGATGAGTGCAGTGGTGGTAGTTTGAACATTCTTTGGTACTGCCCTTCTTTGGGACTGGAATGAAAACTGACCTTTTCCAGTCCTATGGCCACTGCTGAGTTTTCCAAATTTGCTGGCATATTGAATGCAGCACTTTAGCAGCATTGTCTTTTAGGATTTAAAATAGCTCAACTGGAATTCCATCACCTCCGCTAGCTTTGTTTGTAGTGATGCTTCCTAAGGCCCACTTGACTTCGCATTCCAGGAAGTCTGGCTCTAGGTTAGTGATCACATCATCATGGTTATCTGGGTCATGAAGTTCTTTTTTGTACACTTCTGTGTATTCTGGCCATCTCTTCTTAATATCTTCTGCTTCTGTTAGGAACATACCATTTCTGTCCTTTATTGAGCCCATTTTTGCGTGAAATGTTCCCTTGGTATCTCTAATTTTCTTGAAGAGATCTCTAGTCTTTCCCATTCTATTGTTTTCCTCTATTTCTTCGCACTGATCACTGAGGAAGGCTTTCTTGTCTCTCCTTGCTATTCTTTGGAACTCTGCATTCAAATGGGTATTTCTTTCCTTTTTTCCTTTGCCTTTCACTTCTCTTCTTTTCTCAGTTATTTGTAAGGCCTCCTCAGACAATAATTTTTCCTTTTTGCATTTCTGTTTCTTGGAGGTAGTTTTGGTCACTGCCTCCTGCACAATGTCATGAATCTCTGTCCAGAGTTCTTCAGTCACTCTCAGATCTAATCCCTTGAATCTATTTCTCACCTCCACTGTATAATCATAAGGGATTTTATTTAGATCGTACTCTAGCGGTTTTCCCTACTGTCTTCAATTTAAGTGTGAATTTGACAATAGTTTATGATCTGAACCACGGTCAGTTCCCAGTCTTATTTTTGCTGACTATAGAGCTTCTCCATCTTTGGCTGAAAAGAATATAATCAATCTGATTTCAGTGTTGAGCATCTGGTGATGTCCATGTGTAGAGTCTTCTCTTGTGTTGTTGGAAGAAGGTGTTTGCTATGACCAGTGTGTTCTCTTGACAAAACTCTGTTGTCCTTTGCCCTACTTCATTTTGTACTCCAAGGCCAAATTTGCCTATTACTCCAGGTGTTTCCTGACTTCCTACTTTTGCATTCCAGTCCCCTATGATGAAAAGGACATCTTTTTAGGGTGTTACTTCTAGAAAGTCTTGTAGGTCTTCATGGAATCATTCAATTTCAGCTTCTTCAGCATTATTGGTTGGGGCACAGACTTGGATTACTGTAATATTGAATGGTTTGCCTTGGAAACAAACAGAGATCATTCTGTCAATTTTGAGACTACACCCAAAGTACTGCATTTCAGACTATTTTGTTGACTATGATGGTTACTCCATTTCTTCTAAGGGATTCTTTCCCACAGTGATAGATATAATGGTTTCTGAATTAATCTGCCCATTCCAGTCCATTTTAGTTCACAGGAAACAACCCACATTTTCGTCACAAATAAATGGATAGAGAAAATGTGTTACATGAAATGGGATACTATCCCATCTCAAAAAAGAAGGAAATCCTGCTATTTGGAACAATATAGATTACCCATTAAGTGAGATAAGCCAGGACAAATACCATTATTTCACTAATATGAGGCACCTAAAATAGTCAAACTCTCAGAAGTAAAGAGCAAAATTGAGCCTGACAGTGGCTTGTGAGAGAGGGAAATAGAGAGTTGTTAAATGGGTATAAAGTTTCAGCTATAGAGATTAATTATTTCCAGAGATCAGCTGTACAGAACAGTTCCTATAATTAACAATAATGTACTGTGCACTCCACAAATTTGTTAAGAGGGTAGATCACATGTTAAACTGTAATGACCACAAAAAAGAGGCTTCAAGTAAATTTCTGGAGATGATGGATATCTTATTACCCTGATTGTGCTGTTGGTTTCATGGGTATATGCATATATCCAAACCTCATGAAATTGGATACATTAAATACATGCATTTTATACCAACTATATCTCAACAAAACTGTTAAAAATCATTTGATAAGTAACAAGATTGGAAATGTTAAAATTCTCTGAATACCAGAGAGGTTTATGACATTGTGCTTAGTAAAAATTTTATTACATGAGCCATGCCATCAAGAAATACATCATAATTTGTACAGGCAAAGTAGCCATATAAGACAAATACTTAAAATATTACCCCAAGCACAATGATTAGTATCTCCCTAGTGTTGTGAAAGGCAACTTCAAATTTCTTAGCACTTAACTTCCAGATGTTCAAGCTGGTTTTAGAAAAGGCAGAGGAACCAGAGATCAAATTGCCAACATCCGCCAGATCATTGAAAAGGCAAAAGAATTCCAGACAAACATCTATTTCTGCTTTATTGACTATGCCAAAGCCTTTGACTGTGTGGATCACAGTAAACTGTGGAAAATTCTGAAAGAGATGGGAATACCAGACCATCTGACCTGCCTTTTGAGAAATTTGTATGCAGGTCAGGAAGCAACAGTTAGAACTGGACATGGAACAACAGACTGGTGGTTCCAAATAGGAAAAGGAGTACATCAAGGCTGTATATTGTCACCCTGATTATTTAACTTATATGCAGAATACATCATGAAAAACACTGGGCTGGAAGAAGCACAAGCTGGAATCAAGATTGCTGGGAGAAAAATCAATAACCTCAGATATGCAGATGACACCACCCTTATGGCAGAAAGTGAAGAGGAACTAAAAAGCCTCTTGAGGAAAGTGAAAGTGGAGAGTGAAAAAGTTGGCTTAAAGCTCAACATTCAGAAAACGAAGATCATGGCATCTAGTCCCATCGCTTCATGGGAAATAGATGGGGAAACAGTGGAAACAGTGGCAGACTTTATTTTTCTGGGCTCCAAAATCACTGCAGATGGTGACTGCAGCCATGAAATTAAAAGACGCTTACTCCTTGGAAGGCAAGTCATGACCAACCTAGATAGTATATTGAAAAGCAAAGATATTACTTTGCCAAAAAAGGTCCATCTAGTCAAGGCTATGGTTTTTCCAGTGGTCATGTATGGATGTGAGAGTTGGACTGTGAAGAAAGCTGAGCACCGAAAAATTGATGCTTTTGAACTGTGGTGTTGGAGAAGACTCTTGAGAGTCCCTTGGACTGCAAGGAGATCCAACCAGTCCATCCTAAAGGAGATCAGTCCTGGGTGTTCATTGGAAGGACTGATGCTGAAGCTGAAACTCCAATACTTTGGCCACCTGATGTGAAGAGTTGACTCACTGAAAAAGACCCTGATGCTGGGAGGGATTTGGGGCAGGAGGAGAAGGGGACTACACGGTATGAAATGGCTGGATGGAATCACCAACTCGATGGACATGAGTCTGAGTGAACTCCAGGAGTTGGTAATGGACAGGGAGGCCTGGTGTGGTGTGATTCATGGGGTCACAAAGAGTCAGATGCGACTGAACTAAATTGAACTGAATCATCTGATATATATTGAGTAATGTTTATGCTCTAGTCATTGTCCTAGACCTTGGGGAATGCAAAGATGATAAAAGCATAGTCTTTTGTTATCTGATCCCTAAGAACCTCTCCTTCTGTGGCTTGTCCACTGTTCCCCTACAAATCTCTTCAGCAAAACCAAGAAATTCAACTGTGCAGACTCACCCAGCTGTTCTAAATCTCAGATATTTTGTAAATAATTTATTCTCTGAAGAATATTCTTCTTGCCTTTTCTGCCTGGCAAGCATCTTTTTAGTCAAGCCCCAGGGTCTCTGACTCATCCAATACTAGTTATCGTCTTTGTTTTATCTCCTCTTGCCTAGTACACCTATTATAATGTCCACTATTTGCTCTTGTGTTGGACTGTGCTTAGACTCTCTCTGCCTTGAGAACAAAGACAGTTCTATCCTCATGTCTGAATCCTCAGCTTCTTATCCAGTACCTAACATTCAATGCATGCTGAGTAAATGTTGGCTGAAAGAATTAATGGATATGTTATACCAAAAATAAATGCCGTAAAAGTTAATAAAAGAAAAGGTTCACAGTTGGATGGAGCCTGTGGTATGCTGGTAAATGTTTAACAACGGCCTCCCCAGGAAGCCAAAGTATCATAGATTTACAGTGTTTGCACATCTTCATGGTGTAAATCTCTCATCATGCCTGATTCTAATCTTTGTCCCCACACATGGATTTGGGAAGCAGTACACACCGTTATATAGTATTTCTGCCATTCTCATATAATATTCATAAATAAAACTCAGAGTATAGATTATAGTAAAATAATTTAATGATTTTTCAGCATCTATTATTTTGGTTTTGAATCTGTCTTAAAAAATAACTGTATAAAGTCACAATTTACTAAGACATGACCATGTGTAACAGCTGGCTTTCAAAATTACTGAAAATGTTACTGCTGATTCTTGCAAGTTGGCATGAGTCAGTATTGGCACACCACTGAATGAGGCATCATAGGTAGACGAGTAAGAACATTTTTCAGAGAAAGTAGCACTTATTATGGAGCAATTATTTCAATAAGACAGTTAAGTTGGATGGAGAATATGTGATCCACAAGGATGCTTATTTTTCTATATTTAATTCACCGGTTTATTCTGATACCAAGACAAGTACTAGATATATACTCAGTGCTCATAAAATATTTCTTAAGTGAACGAATGTCTAATACATAGTACATTTTACAGGCCTCTTAACTACAACACTAAGACAAATTATAGAAACCTCTATGGATAAAGAGCAGCTAATTGAATCCCACTCACACACTGTTCATGTGTTACTTGCATTAAAATGAATAGTGATGAGAATCATGCCCAAGCAGGGACCACAGTCATCTGAAAGCGATGGCCTATGTTTAAACATGGTAGTATAAAATAGACCAGAAAAGCTAGTATCACTGAATACATCTGTAAGCTGCCCAATCACTGACCCAAACCATGCACATAGGGATTTCTTGTTCTCCAAGAAAAAGAATGCATTGTTTAAGCTACGCAAAGTTGAATGTTTTGTTACTTGCAGCCAATATCTAATATATCTAGCACAATTCAATTGAGAAGTGGTTCCCGAGCACCTGTGGAGGAGGAAAAGGTGATAATCAGACTAGAGCTGATCTGCAACCCAGAGCAAAATACTGGGACTTCTGAGCAAAATACCAACTTCTCTTTCTTCTGGTTTAGGCCCCCTTTATCATTCATAAGATGGTAGCTTATGCAGTACACATGAGGAGCTGGAGTACAAGAGACACGTAAATAAGCTGCCTACAATAATGGAAGAATGTCATTGCAGATATTTGACATTCCCTGCACAGTCTGGGAAGCTGATAAAATCATAATCGTCAAAGAGACATGCCGTATTGCCAATCCAGAGCTGCTTCTAATGCATACAGGCTGGCACATACGTCTCACTGTTCAGCACGAGCAACAGAAGGAATGAACAAAAAGAAAAGAGCAATTTCCCCACCGTAAATTGGAAAGTCTGCCAACCAGCTAAGTGATCTGCCATCAATCAGTGTTAAATTCTCCTTAGCAGCAGAAAATTCGAGGGCTAACTAGTACTGAGAGATTTCACACAGTGACTAATGGTATATGACAAACACATTTAAAATCTGCATAGGCCAGTGCCAGTTTAAAGTGTAACATGAATAATAAATAATTTTAAAGAAATCTTAGCATGCAAAATAAGATGTAATCTCTTCAGACATAAATAACACAGAGAATATTACAGTTCTAGAAAGGCATTTGCAAACTGACCAAAACAAAGTCAAAAGTGCAATTCATTCAGAAAGCAACTGTAGTTGATGTTTTTGCACACAAACTGATTTTCAAAGCATTGGGCAGATAAGTGATAAAACAGTGGTCACTGGGGTATAACCAGGAAAAATCCCAGGTCTCTAATCAGTTATAAATGGCAGTCAGTGAGAATTCTAGACAGATATAAATGCAATAAGACAGGCTTTCTGTTTTCTAAGAAACACAATTCTTTGTGAGAAAAATAAGAAAATGCTTTCCTTTTTTTTAAACCAAGCTGAGCTATAAACCTAAGCATAGCTGGAAGGTGGGCACTGAAGGATTTAAACATAAAATTCTCTTTAGTTTATGGGGCTTAGGTATTTGGGAAGCAAGGAAAATAGCACTGGGTTTGGAAACCTCAGTTGGAGACATGATTCCCAATTTTACCACATCTGTTTCCTCATTGACTTCATGTAAAATAACATGACTAGTCTCACAAGACAGTTGTGATGGGCAAATAATGAAGCCTGTAGAAAATTTATTACAAGTGGTAAAGGGTTATTCACACATTGGTGTGATCTATTATTTGTTTTAAATCTAGGATTCAAGGAGTGTGTGTCCAAAGAAAAAACAATGGAGTATAAGTGAAGCACAGTGTTCTTGTCTTAAAAAAAAAAAACAAAGCTTTCATAAAGTACATAGATCAGAATAATCTTGTTGAAATTAAGCTCCTGGAAGTTTTGAGAAGTATGAAAGCTATATAAAACAGGCAATTTTTTAATCATGAAAACTAAATTTTGTTAATTCGTTTTTGAAATATTACATTTAGCCTTCAATTAAGTGCCATTTTTCACAGGTGTGCCATAATGAACTATTTTTCCTTGATTGGATTTTAATAGTTGTTATCAACAAGAGTTTAAAATTTTTTTACAAAATTGAAATTTCCATATATTAGTTTGGTGAATAGTTAATATAAAATCTCCTCATTCTGAAGCAGTAGGAACTAGGGAACACCACCACTAAGATTGTATTTTGTCATATAAATGAAATTAAATGCCCCTCATAATTGTGAGAGCACAAATAAGTATACTGAATGAAATATATAAGAAGAACATAATGTTTTTAAATATCCTTGACCTCAATCTGACCCTCACAAAAGGCCTGAGATGTAGAATGGACTACATTCATATTTCCCTTCAAAAGATGGGAAAAATCAATCTCGTCAAGTAATGAAATGATTTTTTAAATCTCCCAGCAAATTCATAATAACAGTGGAATAAAATAATAAAAATAAAAATTCAGGTCCTTCCATGCTTTTCTGAACTATATTTTTTGTACCCATTTCAAGAATACTCAAGACAGCATTCTACTTTGTTATCTGATAAAAGGCACAGGTTGGTAAAAACAACAATGTTAAATAGTTTTAAAAATTACTTTTACCTCTTAAAATATTCAAAATGACTGAAACTGGACTTATAAAGTCATTTAAAGCCTACTGTGGCCTTAAGCTACACCTTATATTTCATGAATATGAATTTATTTTGTAAGAAAGGTACAAACTTAAGAGTAGTTTGGTAGATTCCAGATTTCTAAATTATTGTATTAGGGGAAAGATACTAGTGGGGCTTCTCTAGTGGCTTGGTGGCTAGAAATCTGCCTGACAATACAGGAGACATAGGCTAATTCTGGGTCAGAAGTTGATTCTGGACGACCCTCTGAAGAAGGAAATGGCAACCCACTCCAGTATTCTTGCCAGGAAATTCCATGGACAAAGGGGCCTGGCAAGCTACAGACCATAAGGTCACAAAAGAGACGAACACAACTTAGTAACAAACCAACAAACAACATATGTATTCATTTGAATAATTAAAATTTTAGCCGAGTGATTAGTGGAATTTTTTCAAGGTCAGATGATAATAAATTAGTGTGTATCTTAAAGGAATAAAAAGTGCTATCACAAAAAGTTTTAAAATATTAGATAAATGTCTTACTATATAACTGATAATAGACAAAATAAATGGGAGCTATCAATATGATCAAATGCAATTTTTTCTTTATATATTGCATTTAATTTTTATAATGATTTTATAAATTAGTATCACTACTTTCAAAAATAAGGAAACTGAGACACAGAAAATTAATTAACCTGTCTAAGTTTACACATCTCCAAACCAAGTCTTAATCCAAACTCTGACTTGTTCTACTGCCCCATATTCTAAGGCAGGTCTTAGTTTTTGCAGTAGGATTTTTTGTTTTTGCTTCTTATACGTGCATCTCGTTTTATGGATACTTATATTCTAAGAATAGTATGATCTTAGGCAATTAAACTGAAACGTCTCATATTCTTTTGGTTTTAAAGAAAAGAAAAAAATATCTCAAAGTATAAAGTTTGGTTGATTTAGTTGATCACTATAAAAATCAGATAATATGAGAAAGGAGTAGACTGCTGAAGCACATTAAGAATTCCATATCTGAAATTAGCAGATGGCAGCCACTGTAACTTTCTCTTCAACAACTCCATCGGCAGCAGACGCAAGTGTTATGTTAGCATATTTCTGTTAAGGAATAGGACAGGAGCAGGGTTATTGATTTGCTGTAATTGTTCTATGATTCAGCAGTTGAGTCACTTAATGACTCCCACGCATATACCAACTCATATAATTGAAAAGAGTCTAGTGTGTGGACCATCTGTTACTATAAATCCATGGTGCCTTGAGATATCCACAGATAATAACTGTGATGCCCCTGCTTGAGTAACTGGGCTGTACCTTTACTGAAGGTGAAGAGTATAGAGAGACTGCTTGAATTATGTGCTGAGGATTGTACATAGTTCATTTCAACTCATTTATGACACATTAACAGTAAAAATGAATCCTGGTACTGACCAATAAATGTCATTAACATTTCTTAATTAAGTGGAGACATGGAGGCATGGGATAGGAATTTTTCCCCGGTTCAAACTCACTGCAGCCTCCCTTAAGCATAAAAAAGATGTACAAATATGACATAAAAAAACATAAAGGAAAGTTCAAATGACCAATATTAAAAAGCAGAGACATTATTTTGCCAACAAAGTTTCATCTAGTCAAAGCTATGGTTTTTCCAGTAGTCGTATATGGATGTGAGAGTTGGACTATAAAGAAAGCTGAGCACCAAAGTATTGATGTTTTTAAACTGTGGTGTTGGAGAAGACTCAAGAGTCTCTTGGACTGAAAGTAGATTAAACCAGTTAATCCTAATGGAAATCAGTCCTGAATATTCATTGGAAGGACTGAAGATGAAACTCCAATACTTTGGCCACTTAATACAAAGAAGTGACTCTTTAGAAAAGACCCTGATGTTGGGAAAGACTGAAGGCAGGAGAAGAAGGGGACGACAGAGCATAAGATGGTTGGATGGCATTACCAACTCAATGGACATGAGTTTAAGCAAGCTCAAGGAGTTGGTGATGGACAGGGAAGTCTGGCATGCTGCAGTCCATGGGGTCTCAAAGAGTCAGATATTACCGGGCAACTGAACTGAACTGAAACCACTGGTCAATCATATGTTACCTTTTTACAAAGTATAAGACACAATATTAGGCACAGATGTTGTAAAGATGGGTATGTCATGATGATGTCACCAAGGAACTATTCATATTCTAGAATAGAACACATAATTATGGCACAGTAATAGGAGTGCTATGGTAGAGCTAAGCACAGGTTACTTTTGAAGTGTAAAAGACAATTCTCTATCCAGACCAAGAGTGAAGATGGAAAAAGGGGACTATATAGCCTAAATATTAAACCTAGGAGATGATGCAGTTTGGATTTAGCCCTTAGGGACTTATATCTTTGCTGTCTACACATGACATGTGTTTTCTTTCAAGCAACACACTGTCCATGTATCCTTTTGATTTTCACTGAAAATTTGAGCTTTTAATCAAATACCAAGAACTGTGGTCAAAAGCCAAGCTAAAGTCTCATGCACTGGTTCACTTCAGTTCAGTTCAGTTCAGTCACTCAGTTGTGTCCAACTCTTTATGACCCCATGGGCTGCAGCACGTCAGGCCTCCCTGTCCATCACCAACTCGCGGAATTCACTCAAACTCATGTCCATTCAGTCGATGATGTCATCCAATCATATTACCTCTGTCACCCCTTCTCCTCCCACCTTCAATATTTCTCAGCATCAGGGTCTTTTCAAATGAGTAGGCTCTTCACTTCAGGTGGTCAAAGTATTGGAGTTTCAGCTTCAGCATCAGTCCTTACACTGAACATTCAGGACTGATTTCCTTTCGGATGGACTGGTTGGATATCCTTGCAGTCCAAGGGACTCTTAAGAGTCTTCTCCAACACCACAGTTCAAAAGCATCAATTCTTTGGCGCTCAGCTTTCTTCACAGTCCATCTCTCACATCCATGCCTGACTACTGGAAAAACCGTAGCCTTGACTAGACAGACCTTTGTTGGCAAAGTAATGTCTCTGCTTTTTAATATGCTGTCTGGATTGGTTATAACTTTTCTTCCAAGGAGTAAGCATCTTTTAATTTCATGGCTGCAGTCACCATCTGCAGTGATTTTGGAGCCCCCAAAAATAAAGTCTGCCACTGTTTCCACTGATTCTCCATCTATTTACCATGAAGTGATGAGACCGGATGTCATGATCTTTGTTTTCTGAATGTTGAGCGTTAAGCCAACTTTTTCACTTTTTCACTCTCCTCTTTCCCTTTCATCAAGAGGCTCCTTGATACATGTTCCTCTTCACTTTCTGCCATAAGGGTGGTGTCATCTGCATATCTGAGGTTATTGATACTTCTCCCGGCAATCTTGATTCCAGCTTGGCCCCGCCCATCAGAACAAGACCCAGTTTCCCCCTCAGTCAGTCTCTCCCATTAGGAAGGTTTCATAAGCCTCTTATCCTTCTTCATCAGAGGGCAGACAGACTGAAAACCACAATCACAGAAAACTAACCAACCTAATCACATGGACCATAGCCTTGTCTAACTCAATGAAACTGTGAGCCATGCTGTGTAGGGCCACCCAAGATGGACAGGTCATGGTAGAGAGTTCTGACAAAATGTGATCCACTGGAGAAGGGAATGGCAAGCCACTTCAGTATTCCTGCCTTGAGAACCCCATGAACAGTATGAAAAGGCATGCACTGGTAGGGAATGCAAATGACATGCATTTACTCTCTCTGATCTAGGAACCCAATGGCTAGGAACTTGCTGAAAAATACATAGACAAAATATTTAAGATATACAGAAGACTATTTACCTCAGCACTTTTGTGATACCAATATACTTCAAAAAATAAAAATAAATCACACATCAACAGACTACACTTTCTATAAAGTAGTGTGTAACTACACATCAGATTATTAGGGAACTATATAATGTAATGAAGAATAACTCTATAAATAAATGATCTCCATCAAATACTGCAAAATGAAAAAGGAACAATGAAGACGGGACTATAATGATATTATTTACTGATAAGATTATTCACACATACATGTACATGCAAAGCACACACTGACTGCCTCTTTTAAATGAAAGTCTAAGTCGCACAGTTCAGCATAGATAACATATTGTGTGGACAAGAACTGAGTAGAAAGGGTCGGGGTAGACTAGTCTACAGTGTTCTGAACACTTGTTTTGATTTGCCTATAAAACACAAATATTTTACATTACAAAACAAAATATTGAAAAAAAATCAAGAACAGAATTAACGTGAACACTGTATAACTGTATATCCCATTTTCAGCAATAGAGAAGAATTCATCCAACGGCCTATAAAACACAAGACTTTCACAATAGCTTCCTGCCTATTGGAGTATACATACATTAATGCAAAAAGTCTGTATACACACACACACACACATACACTTATATATAGATAATGGAATCATTTTGCTATTTAACAAAAACTAACATAATATTGTAAAGCAAATATGCTGCTGCTGCTGCTAAGTCGCTTCAGTTGTGTCCGACTCTGTGCGACCCCATAGATGGCAGCCCACCAGGCTCCCCCGTCCCTGGGATTCTCCAGGCAAGAACATTGGAGTGGGTTGCCATTTCCTTCTCCAATGCAGAAAAGTGAAAAGTGAAAGTGAAGTCGCTCAGTCATGTCCGACTCTGTGCGACCCCATAGACAGCAGCCTACCAGGCTCTCCCGTCCCTGGGATTCTCCAGGCAAGAACACTGGAGTGGGTTGCCATTTCCTTCTCCAATGCAGAAAAGTGAAAAGTGAAAGTGAAGTCGCTCAGTCGTGTCCGACTCTTAGCGACCCCCATGGACTGCAGCCTACCAGGCTCCTCCGTCCATGGGATTTTCCAGGCAAGAGCACTGCAGTGGGGTGCCATTGCCTTCTCCAAAAGCAACTATACTCCAATAAAAATTTAAAAAAGCAAAAAAAAAAAAGACTACAAACAAAGTCTCACGGTGCTTTTTAAAAATAATTATGAATATAGATATTGTCCTTTTATTATTATTCTGCAGAATTATAGGATCAAGAAAATGGATATTTGTGTTGCTGTCACTGAAAACCAAGTTTTCAAACTGGAAGAAAGATAAATATAAGAACAATGTAGATAAAAATCTTCATGGTCTTGCAATTGAATAGAAAATATCAGTATAAGACAGTGTGGTCTCTAAATACCATTTCCTACTACAAGGAACAAACCTTTTATTATATAAAGCAGCAGCTCACTCCAGCTCTCTAGTGAGAAGTATGTAAGATGACCATGGATCAGAGCGAAGAAGCCGCCAAGGGAAACTGGTTCAAATGCAGTCAACTTGCATATGATGCCACTAGTCAAATACTGAACAACTTATGCACCAAACAGTTAATACAATCAATTCATTGAAACACACAGGTATTTCAATTCTTGATTCACAATAATTCTAAAGCACAAATAAACCTAGTTTGCTTTCTTAAAATTTATTTATTTGGACAATAATCACAATATTGTGATTGCTTTCTGCCATACATTGACATGAACCAGCCGTGGGTATGCATGTGTTCCCCTTCCCACAACCCTCCCCACCCTATCCCTCTGGGCTGTCCCAGAGTACCTGCTTCATGCATCAAACTTGTACTAGTCATCTATTTTACATATGGTAATACACATGGTTCAATGCTAGTCTCTCAAATCATCCCACCCTCACCTTCTCCCACAGAATCCAAAAGTCTGTTCTTCATACCTGTGTCTCTTTTGCTGCCCTGTAGGTAGGATCATTGTTACCGCCTTTCTAAATTAAATATATATGTGTTAACATACAATATTTGTGTTTCTCCTTCTGACTTACTTCACTCTGTATTTTTGGAGGATAACAGAGAATCAACACTATTTTGAAAACTGATCAAAGAGAAAAAGTCAAGTATTTACCTTTTTTTCCTTACAAAATCAAAAGGCATATATATACACACACATACATATACATCCCATATAGATAAATATGGAATAAGCCAACAAAACCTATTAACTATTCATTCCAAGAGTTTTTAAGTTCCACGACTATACAGTCGATCAACTCTAAAGCTACATAGTAAGAACTAGACTATGCTGCCTTCTCATATACCTCCATTAAAATACAAGTAAGGAGCTCTGTATCAAGTTTATGGACTCTCTTAGTGAGGGCAGATGTATCTAGAACCTCTTAAAGATGTTTTACAAACATGCTCTCCAAAACATGAACTTTTAAAAAATATCACTCGATAATTTATGCATAAATTAAAATGTAAATTCCTGTAGAAATATAGCATGAAAGTAAACAAAAATAAAAACAATATTATATCTATCTTGATGACTGAGTAGTGTTTACTAATAAAGCAGTAACAATTAGACTAGAATTGTAGTGGTACTTCAAAATGAAAGCTACCTGTGAGATTGAGTTTTTTACTAGATACCATATTATTAGCAGATAGAGAAATCAGTTATAATACATAATCTCTGGAAGATTTTAATAGTGTAATAATCTATTCAGGTTGCCATGACAAAATACTGTGTGGTTTAAACACAGAAATTCAATTTTCACAGCTCTGGAAGCTGGGAAATCTAAGACCAAAGTGCCAGCTGATTCAGTTCCCACTGAGAGCTCTCTTCCTGGCTTGCAGATGGCTGCCCCCTCAGTGTGTCCCCTTATGGTGAACAGAGAGAGTTCTGGCATCTCTTCTTCTTATATGGACACCAGATCTATAGGATTAGGCCCCCACCCTTATCACCTCATTTAACCTTTATCACTTCCTCACAGTCCCTATCTCCAAGCTCAGTTACATTGGTGATTAGGGTTTCAACATATGAATTTTGAGGGGACACAAATTCACTCTATAGCAAATAATGTAAGACAAAAGATATGTACATGAAAAATATAAAAACAGAGTACAAAAAGCAAGTCCACAGAAAAAGATCAAGATACCAATTATAGAGACTACAGTGACTATCACTGAGCATCAGATTGTTAGCATCCTGGCAGTTAAGGGAAAAGGGGGAATATGATTTTCGCATTAGTTGTCCTTATCAGAATAGAGAAAAACCCTATTTCCTCAAGGCTTTTCTACACTTGAATTCAATGATACCTCTAAAGTGGTACTTTACAAAAAAATAACAATAATACAGTGAAGACCATGCTTCAAAAATGTTAGCATTGCTATAACTACAGTTGACTCTAGAAAGGCATGGGTTGGGACTGTGTGAAAGTGAAAGTCACTCAGTCGTGTCCAACTCTTTGCCACCCCATGGACTATACAGTCCATGGAATTCTCCAAGCCAGAATACTGGAGGGGGTAGCCGTTCTCTGGTCCAGGAGATCTTCCCAACCCAGGAATCAAACCCAGGTCTCCCGCATTGCAAGTGGATGCTTTACCAGCTGAGCCACCAGGAAAGCCCCTGGGATTGTGTAGGCATATTTATTAATATCCATTGAACATGGATTTGTTCAACAGCAAATACTACAGGACTATATCATGTGTGGTTCTTCAAATCCATGGATGAGGAATGCTGAATACAGAGGAACTACAAATGCAGAGTGTGAACTGTAAGTTAGACATGGATTTTTGGCTGCAGGGATGGTCGTTGCTCCCAATTCCTATTCTGTATAACGGTCAATAATATGTCTTAATTTTAATTTAAATAATGCTCAAATACATGGCACACAAGCCAAAAAGAAACAAACAAACAAAAAATGCAGACAAAGTGTCTTCCTCCATCCTATGAAGAGAAGAAATATAGAAGACAAACTTTTCAGTCAGTCAGTTCAGTCCCTCAGTTGTGTCCAACTCTTTGACCCCATGGACTGCAGCACACCTGGCTTCCCTGTCTATCACCAACTCCCAGAGCTTGCTCAAACTCATGTCCATCAAGTTGGTGATACCATCTAACCATCCCATCCTCTGTTGCTCCCTTCTCCTTCCACCTTCAATCTTTCCCAGCATCAGGATCTTTTCAAATGAGTCAATATTTCACATCAGGTGGCCAAAGTATTGTCACTTTAGCTTCAGCATCAATCCTTCCAATGAACACCCAGCACTGATCTCCTTTAGAATGGACTGGTTGGATCTCCTTGCAGTCCAAGGGACCCTCAAGAGTCTTCTCCAACACCACAGTTCAAAAGCATCAATTCTTTGGCGCTCAGCTGTCTTTATAGTCCAACTCTTAGATCCATATGTAACTGCTGGAAAAACCATAGCTTTGACTAGATGGACCTTTGTTGACAAAGTAATGTATCTGCTGTCTAGGTTGGTCATAGCTTTTCTTCCAAGGAGCAAGCATCTTTTAATTTCGTGGCTGCAGACACCATCTGCAGTGATTTTGGAGCCCAAGAAAATAAAGTCTGTCACTAGTTGCCACATTTCTCGACTTGCTTTTCCTACTGTTGTTCAGTCACTAAATCATGTCTGACTCATTGTGACCCTATAAACTGCAGCACACCAGGCTCCTCTGTCCCCCAGTTCTCTCAGAGTTTGCTCAAATTCATGTCCATTGAGATGCTACCTCACCATCTCATCTTTGGTCACCCTCTTCTCCTCCTGCCTTCAAGCTTTCCCAGCATCAGAGTCTTTTCCAATGAGTTTGCTCTTTGCATCAGGCAGCCAAACTATTGAGGTTTAGCATCAGTCAGTGTTGGTTTCCTTTAGGATTGACTGGTTTGATCATCTTGCTCTACAAGGGACTTTTAAAAATCTTATTCAGCACCACAGCTTGAAAGCATCAATTCTTTGGTGCTCAGCTTTCTTTATGGTCCAACTCTCACATCCATACATGACTACTGGAAAAACCATAGCTTTGACTACAGGACCTTTGTCAGCAAAGTGATGTCTCTGCTTTTTAATATGCTGTCTAGGTTTGCCATAGCTTTTCTCCCAAGGAACAAATGTCTTTTAATTTCATGGCTTTAGTCACTGTCCACAGTGATTTCCCAACATAGTTTTCTGTGTTTTTTTTTTTTTTTTTTTTGCCCAATAACTTGATTTTAACCTGTATCTGTGCAAATGGCTTATGAATATCTTCAACTCTTGCTACAAGTTGCCTAAAAATCTCTTTGGAAGTGGGCAAGGTTATACAGGCAAATAAACAAAGACATTCCCACCATCTTATTGGAAAGACAGAAACTGACCCTTGTTTTTTAGTGACCAAGGCAAAAACTTTATTCCAGTATCCAGGCCGAGGAGGAAAAAAAAAATCCGAAAATTAATAACATGAAAATGAAATCCAAAAAGAAATGCCTGGAGCCTTAGAAACTGCAGAGAACAAAGGGACAGCAAGAGCCATGAATAGTAATGAGATTCCAACTACACTGATATCAGGAGCTATTCTTTCGTGTCTATTTAACCAAGGCCTTATGTCACCTCCTCTGCCCCATGAAAGAAACCCAATCTGTTAATTCTTCTGCAGAACTGAAACATTCAGTGACAGTGGAAGCTGTGTTACCAGCAACCTAAATTTGATTTTTGTGTGTGTCACTCTGGTAGATGTATGCCCATTTTGTACCAGGGCAGCCATAAATGCTAAGTTGAAAAATACTCCTTTGAAATGTGTAAAAATATCTTGCTAAATCACTTCATATATATATATTTGGCTTGTTCATGGGCAATGGTGTCTATTTTACAATAATAATCACTATGGTAATTATTAATTACTTTACCTTCAACAATTAGCCCAGCATTTAGAAAGAGCTCAAAAAGGGGTAATTATTTTTATGTATTTCACTTAGTACTAGAAATAAGCCTAGGGGATAAATATTATTTCCATTTTACAGATAAGTAGTACACTGATAAGTACAGATAAGTAGCTTATGGGAGTTATATGCAATTTGATAAGGTTCTGTCAGCTAGTAATTGCAGAGCTGGGGCTGAAAGAATTGAACTTACTCTGTGTGACCAGAGAGGCTGAGCTTTTAACCACGAGGTTCTCTGAGCTCTCTGAAACTCACAGGTTTTAGAAAGAGATAAATATAAACTGATTATTCCAGTATCTCAAACATCAACTGAGACTACCATGGGGAAACCCCAGTGCTTACAGAGAAAAGAACTACATTATCATTATTAATAACAACTATCATTATTAATGATAATGCTCAGGAATTTTATTAAGTTAACATTTATAACTGTGATATATATACATTATTGCCACTTATACACATTTTGAAATTAAGGACAGAGAAGAGATAATAGGTGGTACAAGTTTGCAGTGCTAGCAAGTAGCAGGGCCAGAATATTAACACACACTTAATCAAAATATCCCACATGGAAAACAGTGTCTTTGGATTAATCTCTCTCTTCTCTTAGAACTGAGCATGTGCTTTTGGTTAGTTGCTTAGAACCAATGAAATCCTGTTTCTTTGTCACATGATTTTTATAACAGTAACTGCCCTGCACTTCTCACAGAGTTCCTTTAATGATGAAATCTATCACAATTCCATTTTTTAAAATAAATTTATTTCTTTATTTTGGCCGTGCTGGGTCTTTACTGCTGTGTGGGCTTTTCTCCAGTTGTGGTGAGCAGGGCCTACTCTCATGTGGTGTCCATGTTTCTCATGTCAGTGGCTTCTCTTGTTGCAGAGCACAGGCTCTAGGGAATGGACTTTGGTAGTTATGGCTCCCAGGATCTAGAGCACGGGCTCAACAGTTGTGGTTCACGGACTTAGTTGAATGGTGGCATGTGGATCTTCCCAGTCCAGAGACTGAACCCATCCGTATCTTCTGCACTGGCAGGCAGATTCTTTATCACTGAGCCACCAGGGAAATCAACAATTTCCTTTTTTAAGGAAAAAAAAATAGAATAGAAATATACCTGAGGACTGCACAGCCAGGTAATGTGCACTGCAGGCCTGAGTCTGGAGAGTGGCAACTTTCATAAGGCTCCTTTCCCCACACTCCTGCTCTGATTTATCAGCCTCAGAGATCTATAATGGTATCAGAATTCAACTAGTCACAGGGAACTGAATGGGGCAACTATACTGTCTTGTCATGTTGGAGATGACATGACAGATAAGAAAAAACAAGTAAACTTCACTTGAGGAAAAGTTGCTAATCATGGTACAGACTTTGTCCATGTACTGTTGTTCACAGTACCTGAACATCCTTCCATTAGAATACAACCAACCATGTGGTTTTCAACAACTGTGAATCGAGTCCCTACGATGTTAGATCATGGCAAGCAAAAAAGAAACATTTCCTGTCTTTTTAGGGCTTAAAATCTTAGAGACACTTATACTTGTGACTTAATCACACCACAAAGTATGACATTATTACCAGAAAAGAGCTACATGGGATTGTATGTAATCATAAAGGAGAGATTTTCCATAAGTAAAGGTCAAGGTAGGCTTTCCTAAGCAAGTTGAGACAAGACACTTACCTAGGAGCAAATTCTATGAGACAGGTAGATTCTAAGCAGAGGGAAGCACGTGTGTGAAGAGGAGTAAATGCTTCCAGACATCTTAGTCTGAGGAAGCAAGACATTCCTGGGGGCTCCAAGAAGGTCTAGGTGACTGAACAGAGAATGGGGTGAGAGGACTGAAGAGGAGGCTACCAAGCTGCACAGGGGTCATGATTGTATCACAGGCTGGATTAAAGATTTCCATTGTGATCCTAGGACAATGCAGGCCATGAGTTTGTTTTAACCAGGCAACTGATGTATCAGCTTTGAATCTTGGAAATATCATCCTGGTTGCAAAGTGGAAAGAAGCCTGAAAGAGTGACAGCAGTGAGAACAGGCTTGGGTGTGACATCTTTTAAAAAATGGGCCAGGTTTTATGCCTGCACCCTTAGCGGCCTGCATCATGCCTGAAACACTAAAAGAATGCTAACAACTAATAACTGAAGCAATACGCCAACTCAGTGGACATAAGTTTGAGCAAACTCTGGGAGATAGTGAATGGTAGGGAAGTCTGGCATGCTACAGTCCATGAGGTCACAAAAGAGAGTTGGACACAACCGAATAACTGAACAACAGTAAATGATGGATGCAGTCATGGAGGCATGCATTTCATACAGCAGGGGGAGGTGGTGTGGGAGACATCAGCTGGGACGTAGGGCACGATAGTTAAGGACTGAGTTTCTGAGTTACACAGGTGGACCTGAATGTTCATACTGGCACTGACACCTATAATTATGTTATGACTTTGTTTAATTAACATTTGTTATGTGAAGCACAGGAAGCTGGATGATGAGCATCGGTTCAAAAACACACCATGAGGAAATTGAAATAGAGAAGTGTATAGCTCACAGAAGGGCTTCCCAAGTGCTGCAGTGGTAAAGAATTTGCCTGCAATGTAGGAAACACAAGAGATGTGGGTTCGATCCTTGGGTCAGGAAGATTCCCCTGAAGTAGGGCATGGCAACCCACTCTAGTATTCTTCCAGAAAATTCCATGGACAGAGGAGCCTGGCAGGTACAGTCCATGGGATCACAAAGAGTCAGGCATGACTGAGCCACTGAGTACATCCTGGAAGAGGTACACACACAGCAAACCTCAAGGGGCCACACAGGGAGGTCAAGGCAGAATGCAGACAGACAGTCGGGATGTGGGGCATATGCCTTTATTAGGATCCATGGGTGGAGTGATTTGGGATTCCCAGGCTAGGGCCAGTTTGGTGATTTCAAACTAGAAGAGTGGGGTTTGGCATGGGGATCTTATCTAGGGGGTCCATAAGGCATACAGGTACTGGCAGTCAGAGAAGACTGTTGATCACAAAGGCTGCTGGGGAAGTCATATCAGAAACTTGTATTTACTTCTGCCCCTGGCTGATACCTAGGGCACATGCTTACTTGAGGGGGCTAATGTCAGTGTAAGGTCCCTGCAGACCAGTTGGCCAAACGAAGTGCATACCAAGGTAGTAATACCATGGAGTAACTTCACTGAACTCTCCACGCTGCTAACTTTAGATAAATTCTTGATTTTTATAAGTAGCTTATATTTATAGATGAGAAGGTCAAGTATATAATTTATGGGTTGTTATAGAGATTAAGTGATACAACAATCTCAGCAGAGTGCTTTGCAGAGTGCGTGCATGCTCGGTCACTAAGCCATGTCTGACTCTTTGTGACACCACGGACAGTAGCCCTCTCTGTCCATGGAATTTCCCAGGCAAGAATACTGGAGTGGGTTGCCATTCCCATCTCCAGGGGAATTTCCTGATTTGGGAATCAAACCCACATATCCTGCAGTGGCAGGTGGATTCTTTACCACTGAACCAACTGGCTAGCAGAGTATCTGAGAGGTATATAACACTCAATGAATGCCAACTTTTTAGTTTCATTTCAATAATCATTACTTTTACTGTTACTTATAAAAGGGAAATAATTGATGTTGATAAATGAGGACAAATTCAACATGTGGACTGTAGGAATCCTGCGTCTACAAAAAAGAACAAATAGTAACATACACAGATGACTATTTCTTAATATCAAAGAATCAATATGCTATTATCTGGTGTATGCAAAAAGCCAAAAATCTATGAAAAGTTGACTTGTATTTGCCAATCAACTAGGAAGGTCCATATAAACTCCACAAGATTAAAAAAATAATAAGAGGACACAAAAACGTAAGTAACTGGTTGAAAATCACATCTGAATCAAGGTTTGACACCTGCTACCATGATTCAGCTACTAAAACCAGCTGCTTCTTTTTTGCCCATCTGTCTCTGACTTGTACTCCAAGAGTTTAGTGGTGATGAACGTCTAACATTTTCAGAGTTCTTCCTTCTCTCCATTCTGATTCTGCCCTTTGCCCCTTAAGCCAGCAGGACTCCAGGCAAAAATCTTCGCAGAGCAGTTTGCAATTTGACCTTCAGTGCTGTAATTCAACTTTGTCTTTCCTGGAAATCACCAGTTTACAAGGAGATAGTGCAATGATTCCAACCATCCATCCATCCACTATGGAAGTGCAATTCCCCATCCCCATGGAGCTTCCACTAGTGCCCCTGGGCTGGCACGAGCAAGCACTATGTGCAAAGGCTCTAGGTGGCCCCATAATAAGCAGGAGACAAGGAAGTGCCAGCTTTGCCTTGGGTTTGCAGCTCAAGGTCATTGCCCAACATTCCCAGTTGGAGTGCAGGGTAGGAGTGGAAGAGAACTTAACCCGCAACACCACTTGCCTAGCACCATAATTAAAATTAAAAAAAAAGAAAGAAAAAGCAAAAAAAATAAAATAAATAAAAATAAAAAGAAACAAGAGTGGTTTACCATAAGAGACAATGCTTAGTGCTAAGTTGTACTTGATGAAAATTGGTTGGAATTCTGTAACTGCACCAAAGAAACGAAATAAAGAGTAAAAAGAAAGAATCGTGTCCTTTCTCAAGGACCTAAATATTTATTGCAATCAACTCAAAATTGGAATTTGTTTCTTAATTCTACCCACATTTGCTGTAGTTAAGATTGCTGCTTTTTATTTGTAAGTGTGACTTCACTTGTCGTTTTGTCTTTTTCCCCCCCATAAAGACATCATAAAAGCTTAAGGGGCTAATATTTTTTGGTGTGTATGTGTTAAATATTAATGGCAGTTTGTTCTGAGATTCTGCTTTCCCCACAGAGTCTTTAAAAGCTGAATTATACCAAAAGTTATGACATTACACAAGAGGAGCAGCAATCTTCCTCATAATGAAGTCATTTGTTCATCAGCCTTAAAATATTCAGTGACTTGGTCTGCCTCCTTTTCTCCCTCCGCCCTCTCTCTCTGAGGCAAGAAAGCATCAGAAATGCAAAGGACACACCTGGCCATTAGTTAGCACCCATTTCACTGCAGTTTCCCGCCCACCCCCCACCCTGAAGCTTGGCTGTTCAGCATAATTATATTAAGAAAAAAAACTGTAGCCCTTTTTTTCTGAGAATTAAGTACACATTTCAATGCTCAGTAACCACTGGTGAGAAGAGGTGTTGAATACCAGAACAAGTGGATCAAGTGCTGAGCTGGGCAGGGCTTTGGATGGGCATGCTGAGGGCAGGATGTGAGAAGGGAGTGTCGGGGGTACCCACTCATGAACCCCTGGGGTGTTTAGGACAGCTTGTTCTCTGTCCTGTAGAAGTCAATAGCTGCAAGTATCACAATAAACTCATGCAGTATTGCAGGCATCTACTCAAAGTGTCTACTGTGTTTCCAGGACTGTGCAGTGTGCTGGAGCAATAGGTAATGAATAAAATGTCTATTCTCCTCAAGACTCTATTCCCCAGGGTGAAGATGGCCATATGCAAGCGCCAAGAAGACAAAAGGAACTAAACTAACTTATTCATGAAGAGAAAAGAGTTTGTCTTATATAACTTAGGACTCCAAAGCCCATCTTTGAAAGACAACCAGTCTTGCAATTACTTTGGCCAAAATCCTGGGTGGGGCTTAAGGGATGAAGTTAAACCAGGGGGCTCTTATTAGTCAGGCTTAGGACATCTGCCCAGCCTCAAAGCAAATACCTATAGCCCTGGATTGACAGTCCTACCAGGGAAACATGACATGAAGAGATAAGCAGTCATTTTTCAAAGGAAGGCTATGGATCTATGAACAAAAGAAAGAAAAATATTGGATATTTTCATTCCAAACCAGAATGCCCCCTTTTAAGAAAACCTAATCCATTCAAATCTGCACAGAAACTAAGATTTCCTTAAAGTTAAGGCAGACAAGTTGAGATAGGTTATACTATTAAATTATACATTTGAACAACACTTTAATTTTGCAAAACACACCGGTGTGCAGTATAGCAGCCAATGCTTGGAAAACTGAGATTCTTATTGAACACAGAAGGCAAGTAAGTCATATACTCAAAACTACAGAGTTAAATATTACCAGATTCCCAACCTCTAATCTATTGCTATGAGGCTGACCCAAGGAGATGTAAGAAATATGTCACTTAACTTCCCTGAGTCTCAGTTTCTTCTTCTATGAAGTGGGATAATACAATGACAGCTAATCAATTTCATGAAGTTATATACTCGTGTTTAGTCAATTCATAATATAGATGAAGTAGACATCTATATAAAATGTTATATAATCATTTATGAGATAAATAGGCTTACCTTATTCTATTGTATTATTTGCCCATTAAATCTTTGTAAAATATATCTTATAAAAGGCAGAGGAACCAGAGATCAAATTGCCAACATCTGCTGGATCATTGAAAAAGCAAGAGAGTTCCAGAAAAAACATCTATTTCTGCTTTGTTGACTATGCCAAAGACTTTGAATGTGTGGATCACCACAAACTGTGGAAAATTCTGAAAGAGATCAGAATACCAGACCACCTGACGTGCCTCCTGAGAAATCTGTATGCAGGCCAGGAAGCAACAGTTAGAACTGGACATGGAACAACAGACTGGTTCTAAATTGGGAAATGAGTACGTCAAGGCTGTGCATTGTCACTCTGCTTATTTAACTTATATGCAGATTACATCATGAGAAATGCTGGGCTGGATGAAGCAGAAGCTGGAATCAGGATTGCCTTGAGAAATATCAATAACCTCAGATATGCAGATGACGCCACCCTTATATAAGAAAGCAAAGAAGAACTAAAGAGCCTCTTGGTGAAACTGAAAGAGGAGAGTGAAAAAGTTGGCTTAAAACTCAACATTCAGAAAACTAAGATCATGGCCTCTGGTCCCATCACTTCAGGGCAAACAGACAGGGAAACAGTGGAAACAGTGTCAGACTTTATTTTGGGGGGAGCTCCAAAATCAATGCAGATGGTGACTGCAGGGATGAAATTAAAAGATGTTTGTTCCTTGGAAGAAAAGTTATGACCAAACTAGACAGCATATTAAAAAGCAGAGACATTACTTTGTCAACAAAGGTCCATCTAGTCAAAACTATGGTTTTTCCTGTATTCATGTATGGATGTGAGAGTTGGACTATAAAGAAAGCTGGGTGCCGAAGAACTGATACTTTTGAACTATGGTATTAGAGAAGACTCTTGAGAGTCACTTGGACTGCAAGGAGATCAGTCAGACTTTATTTTGGGGGGAGCTCCAAAATCAATGCAGATGGTGACTGCAGGGATGAAATTAAAAGATGTTTGTTCCTTGGAAGAAAAGTTATGACCAAACTAGACAGCATATTAAAAAGCAGAGACATTACTTTGTCAACAAAGGTCCATCTAGTCAAAACTATGGTTTTTCCTGTATTCATGTATGGATGTGAGAGTTGGACTATAAAGAAAGCTGGGTGCCGAAGAACTGATACTTTTGAACTATGGTATTAGAGAAGACTCTTGAGAGTCACTTGGACTGCAAGGAGATCAGTCAGACTTTATTTTGGGGGGAGCTCCAAAATCAATGCAGATGGTGACTGCAGGGATGAAATTAAAAGATGTTTGTTCCTTGGAAGAAAAGTTATGACCAAACTAGACAGCATATTAAAAAGCAGAGACATTACTTTGTCAACAAAGGTCCATCTAGTCAAAACTATGGTTTTTCCTGTATTCATGTATGGATGTGAGAGTTGGACTATAAAGAAAGCTGGGTGCCGAAGAACTGATACTTTTGAACTATGGTATTAGAGAAGACTCTTGAGAGTCACTTGGACTGCAAGGAGATCAGTCCTGAATATTCATTGGAAGGACTGATGCTGAAGCTGAAACTCCAATAATTTGGCCACCTGATGTGAAGAACTAACTCACTGGAAAAGACCCTGATGCTGGGAAAGATTGAAGACAGGAGGAGAAGGGGATGACAGAGGATGAGATGGTTGGATGGCATCACCGACTCGATGGACATGGGTTTGGGTAGACTCTGGCGGTTGGTGATGGATAGGGAGGCCTGGCGTGCTGTGGTAATGGGGTTGCGAAGAGTCGGACACGACTGAGCGACTGAACTGAACTGATCTGAAGATGGGTTTATACTAAAAATTCAAATTTGTTTCAGTATTCAAAAATCAGTAAGTCACCAGATTTAGAATAAAAGAGAAGTTATGTGATCATATTAAAGAGCAATTTGATGACATTCAGCACCCATTCCTTTAAAAATAAAACCTTTTGGTAAACTGGAAATAATGAAATTTTATCAACTTAATAAAGAGTTTCTATGAAAAATCTACAGACAAAAATCATAGTTAAAGAAATGCCTACTGTCTAAATTTGCAAACAAGACAAGGATGTCCACTCTTAAAACTTCTATTCAGTATTGTACTAGCCAGTGCAGTAATATAAGAAAAAGGAATGATTGGAAAATAGAAAATAAGATAATCTTCAACATAAAATATACAAAAAACTGATGGGGTTAATAAATATATAAAGATTGCATTTTATAAAGGCAACATATAATTATAATTTACGTTTCTATGGCTCAGATGCTAAAGAATCTGCCTGCAATGCCAGAGACCTGGGTTTGAACCCTGGGTCGGGAAGATTCTCTGGAGAAGGGAATGACTACCCACTCCAGTATTCTTGCCTGGAGAATTCCATGGGCAGAAGACCCTGACAGGCTACAATCCATGAGGTCACAAAGAGTTGGCACAACAGAGCCACGAACACTTTTACTTACTATAATAACAACAAATAATTGGAAAATGAACATTTTTGAATATCTACAATAAGGTACAAAAAATAGAAACTAATTAACCAAACATTTTTTTTAAAACACCTCTATGCTAAAAACTGAAGAGAAAACTAGGGCAAAAAATATTGCTGAGAGAAATTTTAAAGTTAAACTAAATTAAGAACTATCTCATGTGTAGGGATTCAAAGAATCAATACTATTAAAATGTCTATTGATCTATAGATTTGAATGAAATTCCATTGAAAACTCCAGTACATATTTTTGTAGAAACTGCCAGACTAAAAATTTTATATGAAACATACCATGGACCTAGAATAATAAAATATTTGGGGAAAAATATACCCCCTCCCTCTTGAACCTCCCTTTCCACCATCCCATCCCACACCTCTAAGTCATCACAGAGCACCAGGCTGGGTCCCCTTTGTCATTTGGCAGCTTCCCACCAGCTATTTTACACATGATCATGTATATATGTCAGTGTTACTTTCTCCATTTGTCAGATGTGTGTGTATATATACATATACACACACACACATATTTTTTAAATAAAAATTCCTACATATGTGCTGTATCTATAGTAGCATTTGTGTTTGTATCTTTGCAGTATACATTTTACATTCAAAGTAACATACATTCAGATCTCTCTCTCTCTCTCTCTCTCTCTATATATATATATATATATACATATATATACACACACCTCTTTTTAATAGCTATACAATATCCCAGAAATGTCTTGACATTTTCCCCATGATTCTCCTCAAGAAAGAAATTCCAAAGTATTCTGTTTGGAGGTGGGAGTGCTGTAAACGCTGCTGTAGATTTGTGTGCACACAACTGCATTGGTTCTATTGATTCTGTAGGATGGGCTCTTAAAAAGACAGAAACTGCTAGATGAAGAGTTATACACTGGTTGCTTTAACAAATATCACCAATGTATTATCTAATAACCTCTGTAGCCATTTGAATGTGCTCCCACAGCAATGTGTGGCTGTAAATATCCTGTACTCATGTGCCCTCTGTGATGTTCATTATTTTTGTTTAGTCACTAAGTTCTGTCTGACTCTTTGTGACTCCATTTACTGTAGCCCGCCAGGCTCCTCTGTCCATGGAATTTCCAGGTAAGAATACTGGAGTGGGTTTCCATGTTCTTCTCCAGGGGATCTTCCCAACCTAGGGATCAAACCCATGTCTTCTGCACTGACAGGCAGATCCTTTACCACTGAGCCACCTGGGAAGCCTCCTCTGTGATATTTATCCCAAATGAATACAGAAATTTGTATTTGTCATGTTCTGCCCATCCAAAGCCAGTGCTTCTTCCGTTGTCCTAGGCATGTGTGATCACGTCACAGCTGGTCTGTGATAAGCCATCCCTGAAACACAAGTCTGAGCCCTGAGCAGAGTCATTGTGCCAGGGTCCACAGTGCGAGGATATGAAAGGCAAGCTTTTTCTCCACCCAGGCAGTTCACATATTTACCCGTTTCCACATGTCTGAGCTAATGACTCTGCTGATGTGGAGCAGAGGATTACACTAAGCCACTCTTTGTAACGCTCGCTTGACTGAGGATGAACTCAGGATGAAATGATGTTTGTAATATTCTTTCAGGAATTGCAAGCCACTGAGACTCAATTCTTCAAATATTTATATTGGGCCACTGGCATCTATCTGTCAGTCTCTCTGTCTCTCTATTCATATCTATCTAGAAAACCCTGCTTTTTTGTTCCACACTATTTTCAAAGGGCTTACAGAAACACCTCATAACCAGACAGGATATAACCTCACTCAGAGGCATGGAACAGGATTCCAAATGAGGATGCTTTTGCAATGGCCTATATGGGAAAGGAATCCTAGAAAGAGTAGATATATGTATATGGATATCTGTACAGTAAAAACTAATGTCGCATTGTAAATCTACTCTACTCCAATAAATATTTAAAACAAACAAAAAAAGAAGATGCCAATATTATCTATCAGTTCCACTGGGTTTACATTCAGTCCTTTAAACATTAACCATGCTGCTGCTGCTGCTAAGTTACTTCAGTCGTGTCCGACTCTGTGTGACCCCATAGACGGCAGCCCACAAGGCTCCTCCGTCCCTGGGATTCTCCAGGACTTAACTGCCCCTTGTTCCATTTCCTCTTCTCAGTTCCTACTCTCTCTCTCTCCTTCAAAGAGACTAACTTAACTTTGAAGCTATTATTTACCACTGTAGGTAGCTATTACCTACCATTGTTAGGACTCATTCTGGCTGCATCCTAGGATGGCAATAGCTGACCTTTCATGAAGAGCATCTTCACACCTCTACCTTGTTAATAAAAATCATTCTATATAGAAATCTTAAATAGCCACTGTTCTAAAAATCTTTCTCTTTCTCAGGAACAAGGGTGGGTGGAACCAAGGGGGAAGGGGGAAATAACCTGGAACATCCCATCTGTCCATAGATAAGTCAGAGTCCCCAGTCTTGAGGAGCTCAACTTCTAGCAAGGTCAGAGGCATACATAACTAGCTCAGATGATACCTGCTAGAATGCAATGAGGTTGAAGAATTAAAAATAAGGAACACAGGGCAACTTCCTAGCACAAAAGCCCATCTTTCCTTGACTGGATGGACAGGAGAAGGCTTCATACAGAGGCTGGGCCTGCAAAGATGGACCAGAGACCAAGCAAAGGACATCAGCAAAAGCACAGATGCCATAATAAGTATGGTACTTTGAAGTCAGTATCACTTTGTAAATCTGAAATGCAATAATTAAAACAATTTCAAATTTAGAATTTTAAAGACTAATGATTAATACGCCGTTGAAAGAAATCAGATGATATTGTGTTAAGATAATCATGAGGATGTTTTTGGTTTGTCATTACCTCTTATTTCCCAGCTCAAGCCTCAGTGTATACCTGGAATCTCAGTATTTCCAAAGGTCTTTGCACACAGAAGAGAATGATGGGTGACTTACAATCAGGGAAATAAGCCACTAGGGACATACTTAGAGAGTGACAGTTCTGAGCATCGTTAATTCTGACCCTGTGGCCACAAAGCCTGAGGACACCAAGGTAGGCATAACCAGCCCTTCCAGTTTAAAACCCATAGGGGAATGTCTTCATAATGATCTGGGCCCCCGTGAGCCCTTGATTTTTTGTCCACGTGGGAAGGTGCCTGGAGGCCTGGTCTGATAAACCAGGCTCTCTCAGTTCTGAGTGAACAGAATAGAATTATGATAGGTGACAGGGCCAACTGCTGTTAATGCCAATAAAATGATACATCTCACTTGCCTTACAATTAAATCAGTAGGTCCCTCTAGTTAACATTGCATTGAGGAAAAATGAAAACGATATTAAAAGTAAAATAAATACATCTACAAATGGAGAGCAAAGTCATAGGTAAAAAGAAGACATTTGCTAACGTGACTTATTTTGGTAATGGGGTATACATAAATGGACAAATTTGCTTGCAAAAAAATCAAGTATGAACTCAGCATTTTTCCCCAAGTAATTAAAAGGACAGACAACAGGAGCCATTATTAAAAACTGCTAGTCATACAAGCTCACAGAAATTCTGGGGGAAAAAATATCAGAAAACAGCACTTTTTTTTTAGGTTCAAGCTGCAATTGCCAATATATAAAGAGTATGTACGATATAATGGGTTTTGAAAGTACAGAAAAACTATAGACAGAATTTTATCCATAGGTTTAGTCCTTGGAACCACTCCTTATGTTCACTCTTCCCATACAGAATTTGACCTTGCGCTTCTTTTCAGTTCAGTCCAGTCGCTCAGTCGTGTCTGACTCCTTGTGACCCCATGAATCGCAGCACGCCAGGCCTCCCTGTCCATCACCAACTCCTGGAGTTCACTCAAACTCACGTCCATTGAGTCAGTGATGCCATCCAGCCATCTCGTCCTCTGTCGTCCCCTTCTCCTCCTGCCCCAAATCCCTCCCAGCATCAGTCTTTTCCAATGAGTCAACTCTTCGCATGAGGTGGCCAAAGTACTGGAGTTTCAGCTTTAGCATCATTCCTTCCAAAGAAATCCCAGGGCTGATCTCCTTCAGAATGGACTGGTTGGATCTCCTTGCAGTCCAAGGGACTCTCAAGAGTCTTCTCCAACACCACAGTTCAAAAGCATCAATTCTTCGGCACTCAGCCTTCTTCACAGTCCAAATCTCACATCCATACATGACCACAGGAAAAACCACAGCCTTGACTAGACGAACCTTTGTTGGCAAAGTAATGTCTCTGCTTTTCAATATGCTATCTAGGTTGGACATAACTTTGCTTCCAAGGAGTAAGCGTCTTTTAATTTCATGGCTGCAGTCACCATCTGCAGTGATTTTGGAGCCCAGAAAAATAAAGTCTGACACTGTTTCCACTGTTTCCCCATCTATTTCCCATGAAGTGATGGGACCGGATGCCATGATCTTCATTTTCTGAATGTTGAGCTTTAAGCCAACTTTTTCACTCTCCACTTTCACTTTCATCAAGAGGGGTTTTAGTTCCTATTCACTTTCTGCCATAAGGGTGGTGTCATCTGCATATCTGAGGTTATTGATATTTTTCCCAGCAATCTTGATTCCAGCTTGTGCTTCTTCCAGTCCAGCATTTCTCATGATGTACTCTGCATATAAGTTAAATAAGCAGGGTGATAACAAACATCCTTGATGTATTCTTTTGCCTATGTGGAACCAGTCTGTTGTTCCATGTCCAGTTCTAACTGTTGCTTCCTGACCTGCATACAGATTTCTCAAGAGGCAGCTAAAAATAACCATTTTCCACATGTTTTACTCTATGGTATGTGTGTATGTGTGCATGTGTGTGTGTGTGTGTAGGTAGGTGTGTTTGAAAGTCATGAGTATATGCATTTGAACAAGTATGTGAAGATGAAGGTATTAGATAGAAAATGGAAAGAAGCATCTGATATGGGAAATGGAACATCCAAGAACATCAAGTCTTGGATCCATTAAGACAGGTTATGTCTTAACATTATTCCAATAAACCCTTGTGCTGAGATCGGCTTCTTCTTCCCTTGCATTAAGCCATCATCACATCCAACATTTCCTAACCCAGTTTCTATCTGTGCCAGGACTCAGAATTACATGGGCTCTAGAGTGGGAAGGATGTATAGTCGACCACCAACTTAACAATTTGAGTTAAACTTCACAGTGGCAAGAAAGTGATACACATTCAGTAGAAAACCATACTTTGAATTTTGATCTTTTCCTGGGTTAGTGATATCCTGTAAGACACTCTTCTGTGATGTTAGGCTGAGGCCATGCCATTGCTCCCAATCTGCCATATATATGATCACAGTTCATAATAAATCTTTTGTTGTCTCACCACAACTCTAATAGAAAAAATTTCACCAGAGATCAAAGATATTTCTAATTAAAAATAATGAGAAACATAGACATTCATCACTGAATATAAAGTTGTTTACTATCCTTTATGGGCAAAACAAAGCCATCAGAATAATTGAAATTCAAGAGACTACAGATTATTTTTTTTTGAGTCATGTGGCTGTATGGTTTTGCAACAACATTTACTATAGAACTTTGACTTGGAGGCTTGGGGCTTCTATTTTTCAGGCACAGTTTTTGTCCTGTGCAAAATAAAGGTTATAGGTTTGCTGTCTATGGTAGGCAGGGTAACAACCCCCCAAAGATGCCCACATCCTAATCCCCAGGACATGTGAATATGCTATGTTACACAGCAAAGGGGAATGAAGGTTTCAAATAAAATTGATTGCTATTATTTCAAATTAAATTAAGATTGCTAACCTTAAAAAATTAACATTGTCCTGGATTATCTGGGTAGGCCCAGTGTAATCACCCAGGTCTCCCACATTGCAGGCAGATTCTTTACCAGCTGAGCCACAAGAATACTGGAAGTGGGTAGCCTATCCCTTCTCCAGAGGATTGTCCCGACACAGGAATCAAACCGGGGTCTCCTGCATTGCAGGTGGATTCTTTAACTTCAACTGAGCTACCAGGGAAGACCAGAAGTTAATCTCATAGTCAGCAGGATTCAAACCTGTGCAGGGAGACCCGAGTGGATTTCTAAAGTCCATTGTCTTAACCAATAGGCCACGACTACACATAGCGTAATCACAAGGGTCCTCAAATGCAGATGAGGCAAGGGCCAGTGTCAGAAGGATGCAGCCTGAGACTAAACAGCCATTACTGGCTTTGACGACTGAAAGGAGCCAGGAGTCAAGGAACCTAGGTAACTTCTGGAAGAAGCTGGAAAATGTAAGGAGACAGATTCCCTCCTAGAGCCTCCTGAAGGAGTGCAGTCCCCTTGAGAACATTGACATTAAGCCACTGAGACTGATTTTAGACTTGTGACTTCCAGAACTGCGACATAAAAAACTTCTATCATCTTAAGCCATCAAGTCTATGGCACTTTGTTAAAGCAGCAATAGGAAATTCATACGATGTTCAATGATCTTTACAAGGTCAGAGTGGCCACTGCCCCCAAACACAAACTAAGGCATTCTTTCTCATTCTCATTAATATACATCCTCCCTTCTCTCTCCACGCCCTCAGAAATCATTGGAAACTCCCTATGCACTATGCATAGACCTGTTTAATTTGCCTTCTTTATTCCTTTTCTCATTTTAGGCCTCCTTTCCTTCTATTCTATATTAATTCTGTTTATATTCCATTTTTGAAAGTCAGTAACATCTGCCTTGGTTTCTCTCATTTTTCCTCTCATTCTCTTAATAAGTCCCCACATGAGAAAAAGATAAAATAGTCCTTAGTAGGAGGAAAACAAAAAAGTTGTAAACATTTAATAAGTTCTACACAGACAAAATAGATAAAATATCCATATGTTATTCATATATTTCTCTCATCACAATAAATTTTCTGAAGAGTCTAATTTAAAACATGAGATCATCATGCCTACTTCACAAGGATGATACAGGTTACTACTCGTTTATAAATTATTCCTAACAAAATAGAAAATTGTTCAAGTATTAAAAGCTAAATGAAAACAATTTCAGTTCAGGTGCAATGCCTCAAAATCCACCTTTTCAGCCCTTATCAAAATTATTTTTATTCACCACATTAAGTTGCCTATTAAAGAACAAAAAGAAAGAGAAACAATATAAAAGGATTCAGAATACTCACCCCAGTTTTGTAAATAATGCAGTTTGAGTATACTTGAATTAGCCATTCACTTGAATTTATCAAGCTGCACTATTCATTTAAGCTGAAAACTAATCCTGTTTCAGACATGGCTCAATGTGCACCGAAGGAAAAAAGAGATGACTCTGAGTATGTGGAAGCCCATCTGAATAAGCATTCAATATAAACTAATAGCAGCTGGGAAGTAAAATGCCTTTGGTGCAGATGGGCAAGTGTTCTACAGAAAACATTTTTATCTGTTTTTTTAATAAAAGGGTTTTTTTTCTTGCTTTCAATGCAAACATAATCATAAATAAAATTTCAAAGAACTCATTGCAAGGTATGCTCTTAGAAAAACCCATTACACTTTTTAATTCCCTCTCATCATGTGCATTTTCTGAAGAAGACAAATATACCCATACCAATACATAGGATGTAAAAGTTTATTCCCAAGCAGTCATTTAAGACTTAAAATAGTATTCCCCATGATTTGATTTTTTTTTAGCTCGCAAACTACAAGTATATGTAACCCATAATACACAGAAAGAGTAGATTTTATCCAAGGAAATATAAAAGAATGTTGTTGAAATTCTGGAAATAACAATTAATCAATAAACATTTTGCTTTCGGATATGTCTGTGTTTTTTTTTTTTTTTTTTAATATGGAGTATACTAGATACCTCCTATTTCAAAACATGTGAGGAACATTGCTTAGTATTCTGTACTTGGAAAGTTAGAGGTATAAGTGAAGGAAATTCCTTGCATGTTTAAAGAATGTCAGTACTTCAGTTGCATAACTTTAGGTCTTCCCACAATAATCTCTTGTCAGAACAAAGTAAAACACAATGGCCACATTCCAACAGACCCTATAAACATATCATTAATTCATTCTATTGAAAGCCAACTAAACATCAAGTACTACATGGGTTCTTACAATAGTCTTATGGATAGACTATTACCATCCCCATTTCACAGATGAGAAAGTGAGACATTTTAATCACACTGCTAACTTTCCTTAAACTTATATGACTCAGAGTTACATGTCATCTTGTTTAATCCTCACAACAGTCTTCTGATGTCAATACTTTTCTCACCCTTACTGTACTGAGGAGCAAACTAGACTTAACAGAATTTAAGGAATTGACCAGAAATTACACTGTGTTTTAGTAATGTAGCCAAGAGTCAATCCTGAATTTTGTCTGATGCCACATCCCAACCTCTTAATCTCTGTGTTGCGATGATTACTCAACAATGGGAAATGTCTAAGAAGCTGGGATTTGAATGTTTCTTACTCCAAAGCCTAAATGATTGATTTAGTGGAAAAGGTTGGAGAAGACTCTTGAGAGTCCCTTGGACTGCAAGGAGATCCCACCAGTCCAATCTAAAGGAGATCAGTCCCGGGTGGTGTTTGGAAGGAATGATGCTAAAGCTGAAACTCCAGTACTTTGGCCACCTCATTCGAAGAGGTGACTCATTGGAAAAGACTCTGATGATTGGAGGGATTGGGAACAGGAGGAGAAGGGGACGACAGAGGATGAGATGGCTGGATGGCATCACCGACTCAATGGATGTGAGTTTGAATTAACTCCGGGAGATGGTGATGGACAGGGAGGCCTGGCGTGCTGCGATTCATGGGATCGCAAAGAGTCGGACACGACTTGAGTGACTGAACTGAACTGATGAGAAGTTCCATAGAAGTTCTCACAAATAGTCAGACATGGCTTAACAACTGAACAACAAATGAGAAGTTCCATAATCAATATGTGAGAGATTAAGGCAGGGTAGGCTTTATAAATCAACTTGCTTGAGCTGAGATTTCAAGATGAATGTACATTAAACAGAAATAGAGGGAATCGCACTTCAGCAGAAAGGACAGTTCCAACAGCACAGGTACATGAAAATTGCACATGTATTCAGGAACGACAGGACTTCAGTAAAATGGAAACACAACACTCATACTGGGAAATGGTGGGAAATTAGACTGGAAATACAAGTGAAGATGAGTTTGTACTCTTCTCTTATAAACTTGGGTATATCTTGCTGTGTGGCCTTCCCTGGTAGCTCAGCTGGTAAAGAATCTGCCTGCAATGCAGGAGACCCAGTTTGATTCCTGGGTTGGGAAGGTTCCCTGGAGAAGGGATAGGCTACCTATTCCAGTATTCAAGGGCTTACCTGATGGCCCAAAGGATAAAAAATCCAACTGCAATGCAGGAGACCTGAGTTCGATCCCTGGGTTGGGAAGATCCCCTGGAGGAGGGCATGGCAACCCACTCCAGTATTATTGCCTGGAGAATCCCCAAGGACAGAGGAGCCTGGTGGGCTACAGTCCACGGGGTGGCAAAGAGTTGGACATGACTCAGTGACTAAGCACAGCACATCTTGCTGTGGAAAAAAAAAAAAGCAGCCAGTTTATCTGGCAAGAGCCAATGGTTCCTCACCTGCATTTTGAAGAACATTTTTTAACACATATACTTTAAAAAATATTTATTTGGCTTTGTTGGGTCTCAGTTGTGGCACAGAGAATTTTAGTTGTCCAACCAAGGATTGAACCTGCATCCTCTCCATTGCAAGGTGGATTCTTAACCACCAGAGCACCAAGGAAGTCCCTTGAAGAGCATTTTGAAGGATGGGGCAAATAACACCTGCGTAAGTATTAGAACCTGAACCTGAAGTGTACCTAATGAGGCAAGATGAACTTTCTCAGAAATTTGTTGGAATGTCAAAGCAAGATTTGATTGGTTCACATGAAAATTGTCAATTTAGCAAGAACACAATTTAGAGAGGGAAGATATGGCTCTGCTCACTAACGCATGTGCAAGATGAGATGCTGGCAGCAGAATTGTGTATTTATGATAATTTTGCTATTGCAGGGCAAAGGAGGCCTTCTACTAGGGAATTGCAGTAATTAGATGAGGAAAGTGATTGTTCCATAAAACTCAGCTACAATGTTACAGTGGAGCAGAGAGAAATGAAGAATAAAGAGTATTTCCCAAATCAGAAAAGATTGTTTTACTGTCTATTTTACAAGCATAGTTAGGGTGTTAAATTGGAAGCAAATCTAGCTGGAAAGCATTAACATTCCAGATTTGGCCATCAAATTAATTCTATTGTAATGAAATGTGAAATTTGACTGAAATGAAGAGGAATTGGGTTTAGGCTGCCTAGGCTGGTGGCTTTCAATTATCACACAACATAATCCACTTCCTTTTGTTAAAGATCAAAATAAATGCTGAACAAACAGAGGCAAGTCATGAAGGCGGAGCATAGAAAGGGTTGCCAATCCAGAGATTTAAAGGCTCACCTGGGACAGATCAGATCAGATCAGTCGCTCAGTCGTGTCCAACTCTTTGTGACCCCATGAATCGCAGAACACCAGGCCTCCCTGTCCATCACCAACTCCCGGAGTTCACTCAGACTCACATCCATCGAGTCAGTGATGCCATCCAGCCATCTCATCCTCTGTCGTCCCCTTCTCCTCTTGCACCCAGTCCCTCCCAGCACCAGAGTCTTTTCCAATGAGTCAACTCTTCGCATGAGGTAGCCATCGGACAAATGAAATGATCAGAACTGATCATGACCAATGTCATTACAGCTCTACTAACTGTAGCCATAAACTTAAGTCTTAGGAGGAGGTAACCTTCATGGCATGTGATAAAATATTAGTAGTTTACTTCTTTATTAGCTAACCATGTTATAGATTATTCCTATAGTGATGTCATGCTCGCTCTCCTGCTTTTGTTTATGCTTTCCTAAGATGAAAATAAACAAGTAAAGTTATAACTAGCAACCTGTGTAGCCTATGTGGTCATGGGTACTGTTGGAGAATCTAGGACTTTGATACTAACTTCATGTTTTAGCCCTTGAACATAGCAGAGGAAACCTATTACTGTTTCTAGATTTTCTCTGGACCACTGCTCACATGCATAGCAAGGGAAACAGCAGCATCACTTACAGCCTTTGCTACAACTTTTTGCACTGACAGCATGTTAAAAAGTTACAGTTGGGTAGCCGGAGTTACATAAAATGTAATTAATGCCACTTGTTTCTGTAATATTGTTAACTAAGCATTTTTCAATTATCTGTGTGCCTTGCATCATGTTTCCACTGAACAATGCTGATTAAGACAACCACACAATAGGACACTGGCCAACTATTTGGTGACACCATGCTTATTGTAACTGGGGAGCAGTCAGTGCTAAGTATTCTGGATGCCTTAGTGGAGCACATGACCTCTATAACTTGGGAGAACCTACAAAGGCTTAGGAGCTGATCACATTGGTGAAGTTCTTAGGAGGCCAGAGTTCTGGAGCACATGAGCATTACCACCTCCAAAGGAAAGGGTGCATGGTTGCACCCTGGCACCACCTGTCACTGAGAGACAAGTAGCCTTACTTGTCTTATGCTTTTTCCCTTTCCTCTAGTCTATTGAGTCATTGTTTAGTTGCTCAGCCATGTCTGACTCTTTTGAGACCCCATGGACTATATAGCTGGCAAGGTTCTTCTGTCCATGGGATTTTCCATGGAAGAATACTGGAGTGGGTTCCCATTTCTTACTCCAGGGGATCTTCCTGACACGGGGATTGAACCGATGCCTCCTGCATGCCCTGTGTTGGCAGGCAGATCCTTTACCAGTGCACTACCTGGGAAGCCCTTGAGAACTCTTAATAAATCCCTTTAGGAATTCTAATCTTTGTCTCAATAACCTTCTGTTGTTGGACAATCAAAATAATTGCTCTATTGCTCTGTTTGTACATGTACCAAATGAGATGAGATGTAAAGCATCCCACAAACTGTTGAGTCTCGCCAGGGGCTCACATTTCTCATGGGCTTGGTTTACTCCACCAGGTAAGTCACCTACCTAGACCAGCACAAGTGCCAGTCAAGGGAGGAGTAAAGCCTAGAATGGACACTGGACAGGGGGTATAATGAGTATCATTCAATCTACATGAAGTTATAACTTGTTATAATTTTAAAATAACGGATGTGAGAAAGGGGGTTCTAGTGGTACTTGTGAAGACATTTCAGGGAAGGGAATGTTAGAGTTGAGTTATACATAAGTAGAGGTTAGCCAGGAAAAAAGGAATAAAGGGAAAATAGTACAGGCAATGGGAATAGGATAGGCAAAGAGGACGCGAAAACAGGGACCCAGGCAATCTCACCTCTCTTACAGTAGCTTAGAGCAGAATTCACCATTTGTGCCATGGAAACAATATTTAAAATTAGATTTTTACAAGGAAACTTCTTAAGCAGGAGAAATATGATATATTCTCCTTAGTTCCATACAGTAAGTAATATCAGAACAGATACTGTGTTCCTCTTAATCAATGCTTTTCCCCTATTGCTTTGTAAATATTAATCCCTCTGCCATGCTGTCCTAAGTCGCTTGGGAGAGGGGTAAATTGGGAGATTGAGATTGACATATACACAGTACTATATATAAAATAGATAATTAATAAGGATCTAGTAATAGCACAGGGAACTCTAATCAATACTCTGTAATGGCCTATATGGGAAAAGAATCTAAAAAAGAGTGGAAACTAAAAAAGTATATGAACAGGCTTCAGCCACCCAGGTGGCTCAGTGGTAAAGAGTCTGCATGCCAATGCAGGAAATATGGGTTTGATTCCTGGGTTGGGAAGATGCACTGGAAAAGGAAATAGCAGTCTACTCTAGTATTCTTGCCTGGGGAACCCCGTGGACAGAGGAGCCAGTGGACTACATTCCATGGGGTCACAAAGAGTTGGACACAACTGAGTACGCATGTATAGGCATACCTGATTTCATTTTGCTATCAACAGAAACTAGTACAACATGGTAAATCAACTATACTTCAATAAAAATCTTAAAAATGATAAAATAGTTAATTGTATTTAATCCTATAGTACACATGATGATATTAGAAAACATTAAAATATACATAAAATATTAAAATACACATATTAAAATATACCTAAAACCCCAACCCCTTATCTAAGTAAAAAATAAAATGGTTCCCCATTAGGCATTCAATTAAAACAATTTCCAAGCTATTGCTTGTAACTGAAGATGGGAGAAGGCTAACAGAATCTTTCAGTGTATGTCCAAGTCTAAAGACAAAGAGAAAGCTGAGCCTAAGCTCATGTTCCATTCTTCCCTCAGGTCTACATGCTCCAGAATGGACGTTTGCTGAGTCAGTTTAGATCTCCACTCCAGACTCCCTGCACTTGAGAGGAGGCATTCCAAAACTGTCTGTGAACATATCACAGCTGTGATTTTACTTAGGAGGCTATCTTTTATACCAAATCAGAAGCAGTGAAAATGAAAAGTATGTATTTCCCCTATGGTACTTTTTAAGATTTTCCTTCCAGGGTTAGATGATCAATAAGAACAGCTATTATTTACACTGACTTGGCTGGCAAGAAACTGTTTGTGTATCTCTAAGACTTTGAGATCAGACAGTAAGAAACATCAGACCTCCAAGCCATTCTGTGTACCAGTCCTAGGAAAAAGGCTTTTGCCCTTATGAAATTTAGAGTTCATATAAGAATAATGGACATTTTTGAGCAAATGGAAATACTCACTCTATCAGAATGTCTCCTACAGTCAGAATTGACCAGGTTTTGGAGAAGGAAATGGCAACCCACTCCAGTATTCATGCCTGGAAAATTCCATGAATGGAGAAGCCTGGTGGGCTACAGTCCATGGGGTTGCAAAGAGTTGGACACGACTGAGCGACCTCACTTGCTTTAGGAAAGATTAGAGGCGCTTTTAAATATGTGTGTATTATTAGGCACTGTAGAAGAACTAAAAGTGTTGCCCAGGGAAAAAGTATGTTAAGAGCTATCAGAGCCTATTATATGGCAGGCAGGTGATTTACATAGATTACTGTCTTTAATCCACACAACTCTATAAGTAGTGTTATCAACCCTATAACATAACAGATTCTACTTGGAGAAACAGGTTACTAAATTTATTTCTATAGACATGCATTGGGCACTGACCAAGGGTCAGCACCATGATTAGTTACCTCATGTAAAAATTTTCATTAATTTTTACAATCATCCTTTCTGGTAACCCTGGTAACTTTATGAATGAAAAAACAAGCTCCAAAAGTTTAACTTTTCCAAGCTGATACAGCTTTGTAAGTAAACAAACCCTATCCTGAGCCTACACTAATCTTGCTACATCCTATAGGCCTATACATAAGCATAACAGCAGCTCACTAATATGAGATGCCCTCCTATAAGCCAGCATATCATAAAGAATAGATAGTATGCAAGTAAATGGAAAGAAGCAGGAAGGCACTCTTGATAGATGGACTGAAAATGAGACAGAAAAAGGAAAATAAAAGGTTTAACTGGAAGACTGCTTGCACTTGATGAAAGCATTCATATAAAGAGATGAAGATGAGAAGGCCGATGACTAGTAACTGGCTCCTGTATCCCACATAAAGCTCAGTAGTAATTTTTTCAGAGTGGCAAATATCTCAAATAAGACTCATTATACTCCCCCCAAATCCACCTTTCTTAGTGTTCTTTATTTCATTGAGTGTCTCCATCATTTATCCAGTTGCTCATGGCAGAAGCCAAGAGCTTACCCTTGACATTTTTTTCACTCTATAACTCAAACATACAATCAATTATTAAACTGTGTAGGTTTTGCCTCCAAAAATTTTGCAATTCTATTGCCGTATCTTTATACCCACTGATTACTTTCTCTCCTCCTGAGCTGGGAGATTTCTGATGAAATGTGTTTCCTTTTCACTTGTAGCACAAAATTCATCATAGAGCAGGCAGATGCTCAACCACTTTTGTATACGTTTACGGAATCAAGGTACAGTTCTAAACATACTTTTAAAACATTCTCACTTAGTACGTTGTTGTGAAGATTATTGTCCCTATACTCTAGACAAGGAAACTAAGACAGAGGTGAAATTATTTGTGCAACTGGTACAGATGGGATCTGTACCAGTTTCGATCTGAATTAAAACAGACAGACTCCACAACCTATGCCCTTAGCCCCAAACGATATTACCTTCACCCTGCACCTGCAGGGCTCACCTACCACAGAATCTCCTTCCCAGAGGCCACAGAAGTGCTTCCTAAGCCTTTGGACAACATCCCAAACCTAAGACTCTCTCTTTTCCTTTAGGGTTTTGATCCTAAATAGCAAACATATAGGAACAAAAAGAAATTTGGCTTTGAGAGACATCATTCAACCTGTGTAACTTAAGAAAGCAGCAGCCCAGTGGCTTACAATCATCAGCACCCTGACCACCATGACCATGTGTTGCTCAGCATTCCTGCCACAAGAGCCCAAGATGCTATCCTTCTGAAGCTGCCATATGTTTATGTAACTTCTGCCCAGAGTCAGAGGGTTAATCAGCAAAAAAAAAAAAAAATAGTCTGACTTTACCATTTAGGTCAAGGCTAGGAGGAACCAAGTTGATACAGCCAGGATTTAAGGAGGCATTCAGTTTCAGGTTGATGTAGGTGCCAACCTTGTACCGGAGGCATAAACCTGAGAATGGGTGCCTCCTTAGAAGTTCACCCTCCATACCTCCTTGCCTTACCCTCGTTCTGAGTTCTGACCCTGTCACATTCCAGAAGGAGGATCAAACATGCAGTGATGCTGCGGATCCTCTTCTTTCAGGGTTTCCGTGCTGAATCTGTCTGTGACACAAATCACATAAAATGAGCACTGTCTCTGGTTTGGGTCTTCAAGCTAATCCACCCTTTCCCTAGTTTCAGTTGAGAGTCTGTGGACCAGTGAAAGGTAATGGAAACCATCTCAGTATCGTTAGTCAGCGCTTTAAGATACCCTTTGACGTGTCAGCTTTCCCAAGTACTCTCCATCTGCTTGCTCTTTCCTCTGCCTTGCTTCTCTTTTCTACAGCTGTGATGGTGATTAATTCACACCCACTGCCTACTCCAATTCTGGCTGTGTCAAAAGTGGAATCTTTCCTTTCTTCCTTATTGTTACTGGGAATCAGAGGAGTAGATTTGTAGCAGTGAACTTTTTTCTGTTGTTGAAATAAATTACTCAAATTCATTCTTGATATTTTTAAAGTATCTGATTCAGTGGCACCCCATCATCCATGTATCCTAATTATTTCATTACATATCTGAATACATAATTATTTGTAGATTCAGTTTCTAATGCAAGAGTTCTGTAACCTTACACATTTTTTGAGTAGGTATTCCAGACTGCAATCACAAAGCTAGAGACAGAAACTAATGTCTCAACATGCTTGCTGCAGATAATAACCTTTCCTTAACCTTAACCTTTCAATATAACATGACTTGTGAAAAAAGGGCTTCCTAGGCACAATGATGTTGCATAAATCATGCTGGAAAATTTAAGGTTCGTGGAGCCACCCTTCCATTTCTTGCCCCCAGTCTAATATCAAGTTTCTTCAGTTAGATGCTTTTATTATTAAAGTCTTTTTCCACTGGAAATTGCAATTCTGAAAGGCTTACGGTACTTTCTTTATGGCCTAGCAGTTCCAACTCAATGATATAACACCCTGGCTGAATATTTAGCATAGAATATGGAAAAACACCAGAGGGGATAATTAAGCTCACCAAATGGGACACTGGATTCCTTCATGAGCCAGTGATAAAATGAAGACTGTATTATTAAACTTACATAACAAAAGTTCCAGTGCCTAACTCTACTTAATATGTTGGCTCCTTTTGGTCATTTTTTATTCTTCAAAGGAAAACAGCCATGAAGTTGGTACAACGCAGAAAAGAAAACTTTAAATAATAGAGGTACAGTAATAGCATTCATATTTGTACTTGCCTCAATCATTCATGCAACCTCAGATACACAAACGCACATTGACTATTTATATAATAAATATTCCAAAATCATTTACATTATCATAAATTTTCTTTAAGTATCTCAGAATATAATCTCCAAAGGCTGCAATCTCAATGAAATAATTGTCCATTTGGAATAACGTTGACCCCCTCGATGAGTCTATTGTTTTCCAGTTAGGAACCCAACCAAAGTTTGATTCCTTTCACACTCATATCTTGACTGTCTCTTTCTGAGTTTACTTTATTGCAAGTTTACAGGAAGAATTTGATAAAACATTTTTTACCTTTTATACCCACAATAATTTTGCCCATTTTCCACGTGCCAAACCTGAAAGTGGACACATCACATTTGCCCTTTTTACTTTCTTTTCCTCTTATTTTTAACATTAACTTTGCATCTTCATTTCCTACTTGCTCGACGGGGATTTATAAAACGCATTTACTGTGGCTACAAACCCATAGCATTGCTTTACAATTACTGTATCTTGCTGCTTTGGGATTCACAACTTTTACCTCTGTCTTAAATTTTTTTAAAATATCTTATGAGATGTAATATGTTTCCATAGAGACTCAATTGTATAAATCATTTTGTGTATATCTCAGGTCATTATGGAACTCTTTGGAAAGAGGCTATAATTTTACTAGACTTCAGTGTTTTTTATATATACGGCTTATGAGAAGGTAGAAACTGACAGTAATAATATAAGCTTCCAGAGATGTCTAGAGACTGCATAGAGGAGGTTGACAAGAACTTTGAGGGCTAGAAACTTTGTCTTACGGGGGGAAAAAAAAAAAAGCTTACATATAACCGAGAGGTTAAAGGACTGTCTCATTCTAAATAACCTAAGGGCAATAATTATATCAATTTTCCTAAGTATCTTATATACACAGTGCCTTGTATATGCATCCATTTATTCAACAAATATTTTCTGAGTAGCTACAAGTCCCAGAGAGGACAAAAAGCAAATATCTCATTTCCAAAACCTTGAAGAGACTTTTCTATGACCCTGTCATTCAGCCTTTGTCAGCACGATCCAATACACTTTTTTGTTTGTTTGTTGCCCTCAGCTTGACATTCTTTCCCGATTCTAAAGCTGTTACCCAGTAATATGAATGCTAAACTTCAGGGAAGTTGCTCACTAGGCCTAGAGCTAGTCTTCCTAGAATGTTCTTCCTTTAGTAAGAAATTCTACCATGGGAACTGAAAATGTGAACAAAAAGACTCTTCACTCTCTTCCTGGAAACACCTAGTAGACAGTCTTCTCCAATGTGGAAGGAATTAGGTCAAGAAAGAGTATTTTTTGTATGTACTGTATGTCTACCACCACCCAGGGTCTTAAAAGGAATCTAAGAGAGGAGCATTCATTCAGAATGATTTCCCTCCCAAAGAAGAATGAATTAATAACTGGGGAGTGGTGATAATTATAGTAAGGGAATAAAGGATTTAGCTGATGCTGATTGTGCCTCCTCTTAAAGGTTATAGAAGTTATTCTTTAAAGGTTATATTCAAGCCGTATTTGAAGAATGGGTAAAATCAATGGAATTGGAATATATAAAGCTGTAGGAGAGAGAGAGAGTTTGGTTTGTTTGTTTGTTTTTTAAATTTTATTTTATTTTTAAACTTTACATAATTGTATTAGTTTTGCCAAATATCAAAATGAATCCATCACAGGTACACAGGTGCTCCCCATCCTGAACCCCCCTCCCTCCTCCCTCCCCACACCATCCCTCTGGGTCGTCCCAGTGCACTAGCCCCAAGCATCCAGTATCGTGTATTGAACCTGGACTGGCATCTCATTTCATACATGGTATTTTACATGTTTCCATGCCATTCTCCCAAATCTTCCCACCCTCTCCCTCTCCCACAGAGTCCATAAGACTGTTCCATACATCAGTGTCTCTTTTGCTGTCTCGTACACAGGGTTATTGTTATCATCTTTCTAAATTCCATATATATGCGTTAGTATACTGTATTGGTGTTTTTCCTTCTGGCTTACTTCACTATGTATAATAGGCTCCAGTTTCATCCACCTCATTAGAACTGATTCAAATGAATTCTTTTTAATGGCTGAGGATGGATAAGAAAGCTGTGGTACATATACACAATGGAGAGTTTGGTTTTAATGGTGCTAAGGATGCTATAATTTAGCTATGGTTTCAGAGTTTGATTGAATTCTAGAAAGATCTAATGGTAGATGGAAACTCTATTTCTCCTTCTTAGAAAACAGCAACATTTATTCCAGATGACCCATGTTCTTCTCCAAAATTGTAAAGTAAGCTCTGCTCTGGTCATGATATTCATGGAAGGAGATAAATAGTAGAGTACAAACAAGCTCCAGGATCCAGCTTTCCAACCACAGCTGTGTTTCTAGTCTGAGGCTAGACAACATTCTTATTTTCTTTAGCTGATTCCAACATTTCAAGTACAAGTTGAGTTCTTAGTCTGGGCTTAGCATTATGCTAGGAAATGTTAAAATAAAATGATACTGACAGTTCCTACTTTTCTAGAGTTTACATCTGAATAAAGGAGATAAGATGTTTAAAAAAATAAAAGCAAACTTGAATCACACACCAAGGTGATATAGACAGATAGATGTCCCAAAGTTCTAGGGAATCTAGTCCAATAATAGACAATCAAAAGGAAAAGCACGATAAGCCAAATCTGTTGACTGAAGTCGTAATTCAGGATGATTATGTATATGTAAAAAGACCTTTCCCTTCAAAGATCAGGCTGGGTGATAAAGTTGTGAGTGTGAAGAACCATAAAGTATCACATGGATTTTCTCCCTCTCATTCTTGTATTAGTAGCTGAAATCCCTTCACTGAGCACACATTTCAACAGCTATGCAAACAAAGTTAAAGTCATGTGTCTAGTTGAATCTTCCGTGTTCAAGTCCATTTGTGAAATATCTTACAATTGTCTTTCAATTCGTATCCCAAGTTTTGTTGGCAGGTGATAATGGTGAGGACTGCTCTTGCAGAAGGCAGGCAGTTGTCACTATTTAAAAGCCCTTCATTTCTGACACAGTCTAGCACAAGGCAAAAATGAGCATGCCCTTTAAATGCTTGACCATTTTCCTCTCAAGTTGCTCTTTTATTAATACAAATGAATCACTCTCCAGTGATCACTGAAATGAGCAAAGCAAAAAATCTGCAATTTCTCAGAGATCTGAACTCATCCTAGGGACTGCTGACTGACTACTCACAGAGAATGAAGGAGCTCACATATCAGTATTAAGAGATGCTTGGCAATTAAATTTAAGAACAGAAATGGCTCTCAGATCTTCTGAAGTCTTTAAGGGAAGATTTTGGAACATTCCGTTAAACACTTTAGAATTTTACACTATCAATGATCCAGAGACTTCGTGAGACATCTACATCCTACCACAGCCTGTGGAAGAGTTATTTAGCTTAACATTTATTGACTCTGAACAAGGGTGATGGTTAGGTTTCATTCCAGGTACGAACCAGTAGTATCACCTAGTAGCTATCTGTTCTGTATTCTATTAACCGTGTCTGCCCCGGAACTGGAATTAGATAGTAAAGGGCAGAATACCTCATCCCGTGTGATAGATTCCATCATTTGCTCTGTCCAATACAAAGGTGATATAGCATATGGAGACAGGAATTTAGGTTCTGGAACCAAAATGCCTAGGTTCTTATTACTTTCTACATAATTTTTCTAAGACAGCCTTTCCTCATTTGTAAATGAGGATACTTACTTATCAGGATTGTTGCAGATTACATTAGGTAAGGCAAAATAAAGTGCTTAGAATGGCACCTTGATATACTGTAAGTGTCAAGCAGTGTAATTATAACTGTTCCTTTTCTTCACTATTAACCTCTTTCAAAAGTTACAGTTCAGCTTTTCAATGCAAATAAAGCACTGTGGCGCTCCTTCTCATCACTCTTGCCATCATTATCATCACCTAAATTTACATTTTCAAAGCATTTTACATTTATTATCTCATCAAATATTTACTGCTTGAACACCTCCAATAATAACAACAAGACTGTTTCATTCATAGATAAGCCCTTAGGTTACAAGATAGCTCTTCCTGTATTGAAGAGATTCCTGCCACCCAGTTACTTTCACTCAGTCCTTGGTCTCTCTTACTCATACTAAAGTCTGATATCTTCCTATAAAATAAGTATTTTGAAATCTAAAGGTAGTTATTATTGCTTCTCTAAGAAGTTGTACAGAATCATACACATTCTCCCATCTCCCCTGTTTAAAACTACAGATTCTCCTGGATACATGTATATGTATGGCTGAGTCCCTTCACCACTCACCTGAAACTATCACAACACTGTTAATCGGCTATACCTAAAAAAAAAAAAAGTTAAAAAATGCAGACTCTGAGCTCTGTCCCCTAGCTGCAGCAATCAAGTTTTCCCCATACTCCCAGATCTCTGACATGGGCGGTCCGAAGGTCTCACCACGGAAGGACTGCAGTTTGTTGTGTATCTACGCTTTACCTACGCATGTTTAGTCTCCTCCCCTTCTCCACCCTGCTTTGTGTCCAGGAGGCCGAATATGAAGGGTGTCAGTGCCTTTCTGGCTTCCTTTGGGGTTCATATGACTGGAAGCACCAGCTGGAGGTCATGGACTCCCTCCCGTGGGTCACACCAAAGAACAAGCACCTGTCAGGTCCAAGCTCACTCTTTCTGATTTCCAGTGATCACTTCTTTCTGCTGTGCCTTTAGATCTCTGGATGAAAAAGACACCTTGTTCTTACTATTCCCAGGGAGCTGCTTTATACTGAGTGATTTCCCTACATCCTGTCCCTTCTTTGAAAATGGAAGATTTACTAAACTCTCCTTGAAACTATCTAGTTAGATAGTGCTATTTCTTTTCTGCAGCTTTCCTGGCTGATGCACTAGTTTAGACAAAGCTATCCAAATACCCTCTTCTCTACTTGAAGTAGGCAACTTTGGGGAACTTGAGATCCCAAAATCCCAGTTCTCTTACTCTGAAATGAGGTAATAAGAATACCTACTTTGTGCAGGAGTCACTAGAATTGAGTACATATGCATGCAAACTGCTTAACTAAGACTCTAGAGCACAGTAAACATTTCATATGACTTAGCTATAACTGTTGTCATTCTTTTCCAGTTTAAATTAAAAGCAACTACTACTTAGACTTTAAACCCAGAGAGACAAGAAGTGAACTTACAAAACATAAAAAAGATAATTATAATATATCAAAGGAGGAGGAATATAATTATAAGGTAAATAAATATTTTAAAGGAGATTTCAATCAAAGAAATTAGACAAACATATTTCTCATTTTTAGCTTAAGAAATTTCTGAAGCTACAGAAATCCTTTCAAAGTAAATATCTGATGAGAATTTAAGAATACATTTCATTAAGGGGAGTTAGGATTCTAAATTAGAAATATAACAAGCTTTAGCTGATGTTTTAAAAAGTCCATTAAGATAAGAAGATCCCCAATACTAGTCATATTCATTGATTTAGTTTGATGAAAGCCAAAGATAAAAATGGAGAAAAAATAAGGATTAGACCAAATCCCATATAATCTTTCCAGTAGGATTACTTACGTCTGAGGGTTTTTTCTCATCTTAAGATAGCACCTTGAAAATTCTAGGCTTATTGGGAACAAGAAGATAACATGAATCCTTTCAAACTTATTTAATTTTTAAAAATAACCCACATTGGCTACATGGGAAAAAGGCTTAGTCTGAGAATAAACCCTGGGGCAACACAAGGATCCACATTCATTATAGTCTCTGCCAACACCGTATCATTACTTCAGGTTCAAAGCAAAATCAATAGCAAATCATTTGACTTTGTAATAGCAGAAACTCAAGGCGACACCAACTTAATCAAAGAAAGCTGTCTGGAAGGAGGTAGCTGCATGCACTAGATTTAAATACTGTGAAGGATTTCAGCATCAAGTGAAATAATTTTCTAAAATCCAGCTTTTCTATTTGTGTATTATTTAGGCAGCTAAATGCCTTGCTATAAATCTTAGTATTTCATATTTGACAAATTACCTGCTCATAAGACCATTAGGGTGTGTTTCTACTCTTAGAAGTTTGTTAAAAGCCAAGAGAACAATAACAACCACCCATCAAACACAGGGATATGTATTTCTCTAAACTGAACAAGGTACTTTTGTGTGCAGGAATCTCAAAAGTGTGAGCAGAGATGGGCCTCAGCTTCTGGCATTTTCTGCAAATTATTAGCAACATGCCTATTTCCATTTTGATACCTAGTTCAAATTATTATGTACTGAGCTAACTCATATGATTGAGTAGTCTTTCTACTGATGTTGGAAAGAAAAGGAAGGGTAGGTTAGATATCCATTGAAATTGGTATCTGCCATTTATAGTCCTTGTTTGATTTACAAATGGGCAAACCTGTTAATACTATATATAAAAAAAAAGCCCCCTGCAACAACAGATACTTGTTTTCTTATTTACTGAGATATTCCCATAGAATCTCCTCAGATCACAAAGGTAGAGTGGACCTCCCATCCTAGGCGTTAAACCTAGAGAAGAGGAGGTAGCTATTTTCATGTATGAGAAGTCATTGGAAAGGTTATATATTTCACAACATAGTCAAGTATTTTAACCTCAAAGAACTTGAGGCAACATTGAATTTAATCCTCTTTAAGACGAGGATGCTGAGGTCTGGGGTGGTGCATGGTCTATTAAAAGGTATATATTTGTTAAACTATTAAAGCACTTGATTAGTCTAATCTATTTATTTCTCTTATTATTTTATTTATTATTTATTTCCAACTGCTCTCCTACCCTCTGATTAATTTTTCCTTCTCATAACCTAAAAGCATTTGCTCTCTGTAAATATTCAGAATATACTGATTATCTTGGTGTGACCAAGTAGATTAATAAATTTGCCTTCTCTTTTTAGAAAAAAAGCAACCAACCAACCAAAGCATTGGGTTAAAATTAATGCCTGTAAAAAAGTAAAATCATAAAATTAAGCTATGGAAATTTAAGGTATTAATAGGTAGAGGGCAATTTTTTACCTACTGATCTAAGGGGTGAGGTGGTGATTATATTTGCCTGCCGGTTTCCTAGACAATACACAGGTTTTGAACATTCACTCTGTAGATACATTCGTTTATCCTTACAATCAACCACCATTGTGGGAACTGTAGTCCTCAAGACTAAGATGAAATGATTATAAAAACAAGGGCTCTGCTCAAGGAGATCTAAGTCTGTGAGGCTTTTTGATAAAATCTTCTGATAATATTTCTACTTCAGAAATGAAGAAGCAGGAAGAGGAACAACCTAGATGCAGCTTCACAAGGAGAGGTGATTTTTTTTTTTTTTGCCTGTTTTTTTATGTTTGAGAGATATTTGAAACTCTCCTTTAACTGTCACTAACTTAATGTCATGTGAAGACCGTTGTTTTATCCAGTATTTGTAAAGATTTTCATGCTCCTGGTCTTTCCTACTCTGGAAGAAACTTCCAACTCATTCCCAAAGTTCTATTAAAAGTAAGTATAGCACTAATGACTATCCCAAAGCCTTTGCTGTGTGGATCACAATAAACTGTGGAAAATTCTGAACGAGATGGGAACACCTGACCTGCCTCTTGAGAAACCTGTATGCAGGTCAGGAAGCAACAGTTAGAACTGGACATGGGACAAGAGACTGGTTCCAAATAGGAAAAGGAGTACTTCAAGGCTGTATACTGTCACCCTGATTATTTAACTTATATGCAGAGTACATCATGAGAAACACTGGGCTGGAGGAAGCACAAATTGGAATCAAGATTGCCGGGAGAAATATCAGTAACCTCAGATATGCAGATGACACCACCCTTATGGCAGAAAGTAAAGAAGAACTAAAGAGCTTCTTGATGAAACTGAAAGAGGAGAGTGAAAAAGTTGGCTTAAAGCTCAATATTCAGAAAACTAAGATCATGGCATCCGGTCCAATCACTTCATGGCAGATAGATGGGGAAACAGTGGAAACAGTGGCAGACTTTTATTTTTCTGGGCTCCAAAATCACTGCAGATGGTGACTGCAGCCATGAAATTAAAAGACGCTTACTCCTTGGAAGGACAGTTATGACCAACTTAGACAGCATATTAAAAAGCAGAGACATTACTTTGCCAACAAAGGTTCGTCTAGTCAAGGCTATGGTTTTCCAGCGGTCATGTATGGATGTGAGAATTGGACTGTAAAGAAAGCTGAGTGCCGAAGAATTGATGCTTTTGAACTGTGGTGTTGGAGAAGACTCTTGAGAGTCCCTTGGACTGCAAGGAGGTCCAACCAGTCCATCCTAAGGGAAATCACTCCTGGGTGTTTATTGGAAGGACTAATGTTGAGGCTGAAATTCCAATACTTTGGCCACCTGATGAGCTGACTCATTGGAAAAGACCCTGATGCTGTGAAATATTGAGGGCAGGAGGAGAAGGGGACGACAGAGGATGATATGGCTGGATGGCATCATCAACTCGATGGACATGGGTTTGCATGGACTCCGGGAGTTGGTGATGGACAGGGAGGCTTGGTGTGCTGCAGTTTATGCAGTCGCAGAGTTGGACACGACTGAGTGACTGAACTGAACTGAACTGATAGCACTAATATTTAAAAATTGCTACTGTGGGTGTCCCTCATGCATGTTGATGTACCTAGCCCTCACCACATCCCTAAGTGTCTGTTAAGGGCATTCAGTTCAGTCGCTCAATCATGGCTGACATTTTATGACCCCATGAACCGCAACAAGCCAGGCCTCCCTGTCCATCACCAACTCCGGGAGTTTATCCAAACTCATGTCCATTGAGTCTGTGATGTCATCCAACCATCTCATCCTCTGTCGTCCCCTTCTCCTCCTGCCCTCAATCTTTCCCAGCATCAGGGTCTTTTCAAATGAGTCAGCTCATCTTATCAGGTGGCCAAATTACTGGAGTTTCAGCTTCAACATCACTTCTTCCAAAGAACACCCAGTACTGATCTCCTTTAGGATGGACTGGTTGGATCTCCTTGCAGTCCAAGGGACTCTCAAGAGTCTTCTCCAACACCACAGTTCAAAAGCATCAATTCTTTGGTGCTCAACTTTCTTTATAGTCCAACTCTCACATCCATACATGACTACTGGAAAAAGCATAGCCTTGACTAGATGGACCTTTGTTGGCAAAGTAATGTCTCAGCATTTTAATATGCTGTCTAGGTTGGTCATAACTTTTCCTCCAAAGAGCAAGTGTCTTTTTATTTCATGGCTACAATCACCATCTGCAGTGATTCGGAGCCCAGAAATATAAAGTCTGCCACTCTTTCCACTGTTTCCCTATCTATTTTCCATGAACTGACAGGACCATTTGCCATGATCTTAGTTTTCTGAATATTGAGCTTTAAGCCAACTTTTTCACTCTCCTCTTTCACTTTCATCAAGAGGCTCTATAGTTCTTCTTTACTTTCTGCCATAAGGGTGGTGTCATCTGCATATCTGAGGTTATTGATATTTCTCCCGGCAATCTTGATTCCAGCTTGTGCTTCTTCCAGCCCAGCATTTCTCATGATGTACTCTGCATATAAGTTAAATAATCAGAGTGACAATATACAGCCTTGAAGTACTCCTTTTCCTATTTGGAACCAGTCTGTTGTCCCATGTCCAGTTCTAACTGTTGCTTCCTGACCTGCATACAGGTTTCTCAAGAGGCAGATCAGGTGGTCTGGTATTCCCATCTCTTAAAGAATTTTCCACAGTTTTTTGTGATCCACACAGTCAAAGGCTTTGGCATAGTCAATAGAGCAGAAATAGATGTTTTTCTGGAACTCTCTTGCTTTTTTGATGATCCAGCAGATGTTGGCAATTTGATCTGTGGTTCCTCTGCCTTTCTAAAACCAGCTTGAACATCTGGAAGTTCACAGTTCACGTATTGTTGAAGCCTGGCTTTGAGAATTTTGAGCATTACTTTACTAGCGTGTGCTGCTGCTGCTGCTAAGTTGCTTCAGTCGTGTCCAACTCTGTGTGACCCCATAGACAGCAGCCCACCAGGCTCCCCCAGCCCTGTGATTCTCCAGGCAAGAATACTAGCATGTGAGATCAGTGCAATTATGCAGTAGTTTGAGCATTCTTTGGAATTGGAATGAAAACTGACCTTTTCCAGTCCTGTGGCCACTGCTGAGTTTTATAAATCTGTTGACATATTGAGTGCATCATGTTCACAGCATCATCTTGTAGGACTTAAAATAGCTCAACTGGAATTCTATAACCTCCATTAGCTTTGTTTGTAGTGATGCTTCCTAAGGTCCACTTGACTTCACATTCCCGGATGTCTGGCTCTAGCTGAGTGATCACAGCATCTTGATTAGCTGGGTCGTGAAGATCTTTTTTGTACATTTCTTCTGTGTATTCTTGGCACCTCTTCTTAATATCTTCTGCTTCTGTTAGGTCCATATCATTTCTGTCCTTTATTGAGCCCACCTTTGCATGAAATGTTCCCCTGGTATCTCTAATTTTCCTGTAGAGATCTCTAGTCTTTTCCATTCTATTGTTTTCCTCTATTTCTTTGCATTGATCGCTGAGGAAGATTTTCTTAACTCTCCTTGCTATTCTTTAGAACTCTGCATTCAAATGGGTATATCTTTCCTTTTCTCCTTTGCCTTTTGCTTCTCTTCTTTTCACAGCTATTTGTAAGGCCTCTCCAGACAGCCATTTTGCTTTTCTGGATTCCTTTTTCTTGGGGACGGTCTTGATTCCTGTCTCCTGTACAATGTCATAAACCTCCATCCATAGTTTATCAGACACTCTATCTATCAGATTTAGTCCCTTAAATCTATTTCTCACTTCCACTGTATAATCATAAGGGATTTGATTTAGGTCATACCTAAATCGTCTAGTGGTTTCCCCTACTTTCTTCAATTTGTGTCTTAATATGACAATAAGGAATTCATGATCTGAGCCACAGTCAGCTCCCAGTCTTATTTTTGCTGACTGTATAGAGTTTCTCTATTTTTGGCTGCAAAGAATGTAATCAATCTGATTTCAGTGTTGACCATCTGGTGATGTCCACGTGTAGAGTCTTCTCTTGTGTTGCTGGAAGAGGGTGTTTGCTATGACCAGTGCATTCTCTTAGCAAAACTCTATTAGCCTTTGCCCTGCTTCACTCTGCACTCCAAGGCTAAATTTGCCTGTTTTCCAGGTGTTTCTTGATTTACTACTTTTGCATTGCAGTCCCCTATAATGAAAAGGACATCTTTTTTGGGTGTTAGTTCTAAAAGGTCTTGTAGGTCTTCATAGAACTGTTCAACTTAAGCTTCTTCAGCATTACTGGTAGGGCATAGACTTGGATTACCTCTGTCATTTTAAAGATGAGGATATCAAGACACAGAATGCTTATATGATTCCCTCAGTCACCTTGCTAGATTGGAGAACAACCAGGATTTGAACACAGGTGTTCTCTCCCCAAAGTCTCCTTACTTTGCCGTAAAATCACACTGCCTCTTTATGCTCCCTTTGTTTTTAAAGTGGTTAAGAGCTTGGGCACTATGTCAAGCACACAGGTTCATGTTACCTCTTAAAAGTGTACTTTCAGCACATAACTGTCACTCAGCTTGCTACTGCTGCTAAGTCACTTCAGTCATGTTCGACTCTGTGTGACCCCATAGATGGCAGCCCACGAGGCTCCCCCATCCCTGGGATTCTCCAAGCAAGAACACTTGAGTGGGTTGCCATTTCCTTCTCCAATGCATGAAAGTGAAAAGTGAAAGTGAAGTCACTCAGTCATGTCCGACTCTTAGCGACCCCATGGACTGCAGCCTACCAGGCACCTCCACCCATGGGATTTCCCAGGCAAGAGTACTGGAGTGGGGTGCCATTGCCTTCTCCATTCACTCAGCTTACCTATCTGAAAATGGTGATTCAATGAATACCTCCTTCAAGAGATTGTTAAGAAAATTAAACTGTGTATAAAGCCAGTGAAATAAAACTTTGAGGAAATGATAATGCTCTTCTTATTGCTATTATTAACTGTTTTGTGTGTTAATAGCCTAACAGCCAACAGACTTGCAACCACCCAATAAAGTGAAGTATGTAGCAATGAGGAGAACACAGAGGAAAAAAATGGCAAATTCTGATAGAAACCACTAAAGGACATGGAAGACTAAGTGAAATAGGAGAGGAAAGAACCACCTTCTACAGGAAAAAATATAGAGAGAGACCCTACCTCTCTCTTGTAAGAATTGGGAAAAAATGTTTTAAAAATCAAGTTAATATAGTTGATAAATTTGGGTCTATTAGACTGAATGTTTCCCCCTAAAATGTATATTTTGAAGCCTTACCCCCAATGTGATGATATATGGAGATGAAGCCTTTGTGGGGTAATTAGGGTTAGACTTTCTGACGGGATTAGTATCTTTAAAAAAAAAATTTTGTCCATACCACCTTATATGTGGGATTTTATTTCCCTGACCATGGATCGAACCTGCACCCCCTGATTTGGAGGTGTGGAGTCTTATCCACTGGATTGCCAGAGAAGTAGGGGATTAGTCTCTTTATAAGGAGAAAAATTAGTATGCTTTCTCTCTTAGCTGAAGGTGACAATTTGCAAGCCAGGATGAAGGCTCTCACCAGAAACTGGCCATGCTTGCACCCTCAGACTTCTAGCTTTTGGAACTGTGACAAAATTCATTTCTGTAGTTTAAACTACCCACCCTCTTGTATTTTGTTATAGCAGACAGGATCAAATATCTGGAAAACCAAGAGTAACTGAAGAGCAGGTAAGAGCACCTGAAAAGTAACCTTTCTAACACATGGCAAATATATACTTTGAACACTGTTACCATTCTAGATGTGTTAGTGTATTTTCACTTTTTTTTTTTTTAGTCAAGAGAACTGAGAAGGGAGTTAGGGAAAGATTTGTTTTTTTTACATACATATGATATAGATGGCCAGCAGTGAGGAAACTAATTCATTAACATGGTGCAACAGAACAATTTATTTAAACTGGTGCCTTCTCTTCCCCCTCCTCCCCTCTGTTTCCATCTTTTTTAGTGAGGCATCCCTTTTTCAAGTCCAAAATGTTGGAAGGGTAAAGAAGAAGCACTCTGAGGTCAATAGCCCTTGAGCCTGAGCTTTATGCTGTGATGTTCTGATAGCAGTCAGGGCCCAAGCAGCAATGACAGTACATTCAGACTGGTCCATTGAGAAGCACTTAATGAAGATGGCTTGTTAACGCACAGGCAGAATTTAGGGAAGACAGCCGTGATTCGTGCAATGCACCAAGGCCAGCAAAAGTGTGGAACTAGTACTCTACTTAGGCTTTCAGGTAGCGGAACAAAATACAGCGTAGGTGGCTGCAAGGTAGACCTTCCCAAGAGGTGCTGTGGCCTTCAGTAGAGGGATGGAGCCAAACCACAGGATTTCAGCAAGGGCAGAACTGGGGGAATAAACACCTTCATTTCATTGTCTTCCACCCCATTCTCTAATCTCCGGCTAAAACCATCCACTGATGGCAGAAAGCAAAAAGCTTATTTTTTTTTGTATGTTGGCCATGTACATCAGGCTTCTAGGACACAAGCAGAGTAGACAAAGGGTAGAAAGTGCATTTGGAGGGCAAACAGAAGATAATCCACCACAGGAAGAAAGAGCGAAGGGAGACATAACAGCCCATTGAGGGGAAAAAACAAAAGAAAAAGCGCCATAGGTTCCTCCAGCGCCCCAACAGTGGGGTAAGTGGTGCCTGCTTCCAGACTAGTAACCCCAGGGAACAGCAAGATTTCAAAGTGTAAATCTACTGGCAAGGCTTAGGAGTGGGATCTTAAACAAAGGCTTCAGAGTCACCCAAGAGTGTGGCCTGGGAGCCCAAAGCATCAGGACTTTAAGACATCTGAGGGCTTCAACAATGAGAATACCATTTCTTTTGTTATGGTGCAGAAAAGATCAGGCATTTGCTCAAGATCACACACCCATCAGTTGGATAAATTGAGCTGTATTAATTCTGAATTGTTTTTCCCCCTTGTGCCAATGTGCTTAATAGATATAACCCCTCTAGCCTTTGTTTTTGTTGTCATAAAAATATTTTTACAATAATTTATGTAACTGTATCCTGTCTGATCAGCTGAAAAGACTAGGTGAAACATCTATGGAAGTGAGAAGTGTGGATCTGGCTGTCTTTCATAGTCTCAGCCTCATCCCCTAGAAAGAGACAAGTGATTAGTGTAGATAAATTACATGACATTTTCTTCCTAGTAAAAGTATTTCTTTGGATAGTCTGAATTCTTAAATGATGCAGAAGGATTCAAAATACTTTTCAGCATTTGGATAAAGAGATAAACTCTTAGATTTATGATCTATAGATGAAACCTTAGGAGGATTAACAGATTTGGAATGGGGATGGGAATAAAATTAGAAATTTTTGCAGAAGTGAAGATATTTTCTTCAGGAAAAAGCATTGAATATTTTAAAAAGGGAAAGAAAGATTAAATATCTTTTAAGAGGACTGGGGATCCTTTGGGTATTAGCTGATTCCACAGGATAAGCACCGTCAACTGTCTTTCAATTGGCTTATTTCTACTCCTCTTTAGCGGTAGAAGTTGTATAAAACTGAATATCAAGCAAATAATTATTGTCCATAGCAGTAAAAATGAACATGGTCTAGTAAAGATAAAATTGATTTTCCAATCTGTAGAAAAGATGACTCCAAACATTACATTTTATTGCCCAACAGATGTTTAGCCAGTTTAGCACCTATTATTACATTTATCTCTGCATTCCTGATTGCCTGAGTATATCTGTCTTCCAAATTCACCTGTGAACCCAGTATTGGTATCTTTCTGGTTCCCATTAATGTTACATACACCTTTGATAGCTTTTCTTTATGTATTTGTATAGGAGTTATCATTTAACCTTATACTTTAGAATTTTATGCAATCATTCTAAAGTTGCTTAGTGGTTTCTGAGTAGCGTTTATTTTTATTCAACAAGTATTTATTGAATGTCTGCTTTGTAGTAAGTAAGTAGTAAGTAAGACACTGTGGATAGTGTCTTACTATCCAGGTAAGTAAGACACTTACCCAGGTAGTAAGACACTGTGGATTCAAACAGTGAGGAAGACAGAAAATACTCCAGCCCTAATGCATACCACAGTTTAGTGCAGACGACAGGCACTGGAGTAATTTTATTTAAATATTAAAATAAAATTCTGGTGTATGTCATGGAGGAAATAAATATTGACTTTTAAGGGAAAAGAATAGAAGAACCAGACCAGATAAGACAGTTCAAAGTGATCTTCCTATGGTTTTAAGCTGATATCTGAGGAAAACTTACTAAGTCACTGTGAGTTAAGGATGAGTTTGAGCAAGAATATTTCCACATAGAGGATTTAATCCATGTAAAGACCTAGAGATGGAAAAGACAAATCACTTTGGAGCAGAAAGTAAAGAACAATGTGGCACCAGAAGGAAAGACCCTGAAACGTCTTGCCATCCAAGATATGTACTTTAATCTTAAAAATACAAAGTATATAAATTATATATGCTTAAGACGCTAAAGTAGATTCCCATTGCTCATATTATTAAAAAAAATCTTTCTAGGAACACAGAGAGAATGGAATAGAAGGAGATTTTTAAAATGTGGAAAGTTTGCTTTTGTTTGGTTTTAATGGGAATATTGAGCTTGATTTAACATAGGATGAGTAAAAGACGCTTTGAGATTTTCTAGCAAGCATTGATGTAGGTAACTATATGCCAGGAAATTTGGAAAATTTGCTGCAGTGTGTGCCACAGTGGCCACAGGACCAGAAAACGTCAGTTTTCATTCCAATCCCAAAGAAAGGCAATGCCAAAGAATGTTCAAACTACCAAAGAATTGCACTCACCTCACACACTAGCAAAGTAATGTTCAAAATTCTCCAAGCCAGGCTTCAGTAATACATGAACTGTGAACTTCCAGACGTTCAAGCTGGTTTTAGAAAAGGCAAAGGAACCACAGATCAAATTGCCAACATCTGCTGGATCATCAAAAAAGCAAGAGAGTTCCAGAAAAACATCTATTTCTGCTTTATTGACTATGCCAAAGCCTTTGACTGTGTGGATCACAATACACTGTGGAAAATTCTGAAAGAGATGGGAATGCCAGACTACCTGACCTGCCTTTTGAGAAATCTGTATGCAAGTCAGGAAGCAACAGTTAGAACTGGACATAGAACAATGGATTTGTTCCAAAAAGGAAAAGGATTGCATCCAGGCTGTATGTTGTCACCCTGCTTATTTAACTTATATGCAGAGTACATCATGAGAAATGCTGGGCTAGAGGAAGCACAAGCTGGAATCAAAATTTCCAGGAGAAATATCAATAACCTCAGATATGCAGATGACACCACCCTTATGGCAGAAAGTGAAGAACTAAAGAGCCTCTTGATGAAAGTGAAAGAGGAGAGTGAAAAAGTTGGCTTAAAGCTCAACATTCATTAAACGAAAATCATGTCATCTGGTCCCATCACTTCATGGCAAATAGATAGGGAAAGAGTGGCAGATTTTATTTTTCTGGGCTCCAAAATCACTGCAGATGGTGACTGCAGCCATGAAATTAAAAGACGCTTACTCCTTGGCAGGAAAGTTATGACCAGCCTAGACAGCATATTAAAAAGCAGAGACATTACTTTACCAACAAAGGTCCATCTTGTCAAGGCTATGGTTTTTCCAGTAGTCATGTGTGGATGTGAGAGTTGGACCATAAAGAAAGCTGAGCACCAAAGAATTGATGCCTTGAACTGTGGTGTTGGAGAAGACTCTTGAGAGTCCTTTGGACTACAAGGAGATCCAACCAGTCCATCCTAAAAGAAATCAGTCCAGAATACTCATTGGAAGGACTGATGCTGAAGCTGAAACTCCAATACTTTGGCCATCTGATGTGAAGAACCGACTCACTTGAAAAGACCCTGAGGCTGGGAAAGATTGAGAATAGGAGGAAAAGGGTATGACAGAGAATGAGATGGTTGGATGGCATCACTGACTCAATGGACATGAGTTTGAGTAAGCTCCGGGAGTTGGTTACGGACAGGGAAGCCTGTTGTGTTGCAGTCCATGGGGTCACAAAGAGTCGGACACGACTGAGCGACTGAACTGAACTGATTCTGACTCTTGTGAGGTGATATCTCATTGTAAATTTGATTTGCATTTCTCTAATAATGAGCAATGTTGAGCATCTTTTCATGTGTTTGTTAGCCATCTGTATGTCTTCTTTGGAGAAATTTCTGTTTAGGTCTTTTTCCCACTTTTTGATTGGGTTGTTTGTTTTTCTGGCATTGAGTTGTATGAGCTGCTTGTAAATTTTGGAAATTAATCCTTTGTCCGTTGTTTCATTTGCTATTGTTTTCTCCCATTCTGAGGATTGTCTTTTCACCTTGCTTACAGTTTCCTTTGCTGTGCAAAAGCTTTCAAGTTTAATCAGGTCCCACTTGTTTACTTTAGTTTTTATTTCTGTTACTCTAGGAGGTGGGTCATAAAAGATGTTGCTTTATGTCATCGAGTGTTTTGCCTATGTTTTTCCTCAGAGTTTTATAGTTTCTGGTCTTACATTTAGGACTTGAATGCATTTTGAGTTTATCTTTCTGTATGGTGTTAGGAAGTGTTCTAATTTCACTCTTTTACATGTAGCTGTCCAGTTTTCCCAGCACCACTTATTGAAGAGGCTGTCTTTAACGCATTGTATATTCTTGCCTCCTTTGTTAAAAATAAGATACCCATAGGTGCATGGATTTATTTCTGGGCTTTCTATCTTGTTCCATTGGTCTATATTTCTGTTTTTGTCCCAGTGCCATAATGTCTTGATGACTGTAGCTTTGTAGTATAATCTGAAGTCAGGAGGGTTGATTTCTCCAGCTCCATGCTTCTTTCTCAAGACTCTTTGTATATGCAGGGTTTCTTATGTTTCCATATGACTTGTGAATGTTTTTTCTAGTTCTGTGAAAAATGCCATTGGTAATCCCATTGAATCTGTAGATTGCATTTGGTAGTATAAACATTTTCCAAATATTGATTCTTCCTACCCAGAAACATGAAATATTTCTCCGTTTATGTCATCTTTGATTTCTTTCATTAGTGTCTTATAATTTTCTGTGTACACTTCTTTTGTCTCCTTGGGTAGGTTTATTCTTTGATATTTAATTCTTTTTGTTGCAATGGTGAATGGGATTGATTCCTTAATTTCTCTTCTGATTTTTCATTGTTAGTATATAGAAATGCAAGTTATTTGTGTGTATTGATTTTGTATACTGCAACTTTGCTAAATTCACTGATTAGTTCTAGTAATTTTCTGATAGTGTCTTCAGGGTTTTCTATGTACAGTATCACATCATCTGAAAACAGTTAGAGCTTTACTTCTTTTCCAATCTGGATTCCCTTTATTTCTTTTTCTTCTCTGATTGCTGTAGCTAGGACTTCCAGAACTATGTTGAATAATAGTGGTGAAAGTGGACAGCCTTGTCTTGTTCCTGATCTTAGGGGGAATGCTTTCAGTTTTTCACCATTGAGAATAATGTTTGTTGTAGGCTTATCATATATGGCCTTTATTATGATGAAGTAGGTTCCTTCTATGCCCATTTTTTGAACAGTTTTCATCATAAATGGGTGCTGAATTATGTCAAAGGCTTTTTCTGCACCTATTGAGATAATCATATGTTTTTATCTTTTAATTTGTTAATAGGCTATATCACACTGATTGATTGTGTGATTTGTGCATATATTGAAGAATCCTTGCATTCCTGGAATAAACCCAGCTTGATTATGGTATATAGTTTTTTGATATGTTGCTGAACACTGTTTGCTAAAATTCTGTTGAGGATTTTTGCCTCTATGCTCATCAGTAATATTGGCCTGTAGTTTTCTTTTTTGGGGTTGTCTTTGTCTGGTTTTGGTATCATGGTGATGGCGGCCTCATAGAATGAGTTTGGAAGTGTTCCTTCCTCTCCAATTTTTTGAAAGAGTTTAAGAAGTATAGGCATTAGCTCTTCCCTAAATGTTTGACAGAATTCTCCTGTGAAGCCATCTGGTCCTGGGGTTTTGTTTTTGGGGAGATTTTTGATCATAGCTTCAATTTCAGTGCTTGTAATTGGGTTGTTCATAATTCCTATTTCTCCCTGGTTCAGTCTTGGAAGATTGAACTTCTCTAAGAATCTGTCCATTTCTTCCAGGTTATCCATTTCTTTGCCATATAGTTGTTCATAATGGTCTCTTACAATCTTTTGTATTTCTGCATTGTGTGTTGTAACCTCTTCTTTTTCATTTCTAATTTTGTTGATTTGTTTCTTCTGCCTTTTTTTCTTGATGAGTCTGGCTAAAGGTTTGTCAGTTTTGTTTATCTTCCCAAAGAACCAGCTTTTAGTTTCATTAATCTTTACTATTGTTTCTTTCATTTCTTTTTCATTCATGTCTGCTTGAATCTTTATTCTTTCTTTCCTTCTACTAATTTTGGGGTTTTTTGTTTTTGTTGTTGTTCTTTTTTTCCCAGTTGTTTTAGGTGTAAAGTTAGGATGTCTATTCAATGTTTTTCTTGTTTCTTTAGGTAGGATTATATTGCTATAAACTTCCCTCTTAAAACTGCTTTTGCTACATCCCATAGGTTTTGAGTTGTGTTTTCATTGTCCTTTGTTTCTAGAAATACTTTGATTTCCATTTTGATTTCTTCAGTAACCTGTTGGTTATTTAGAAATGTGTTGTTTAATCTCCATGTGTTGGTGTTTCTTACAGGTTTTTTTTTTTTTTTGAATTGATATCTAGTCTCATAGTGTTGTGGTCAGAGAAGATTACTGATATGATTTCAATTTTCTTAAAATTACTGAGGTTTCATTTGTGACCCAAGACGTCATCTATCCTGGAGAACATTCCATGTGCACTGAGAAGAAGGTGTATTCTTCTGCATTTGGATGGAATGTCATGAAGTTATCAATGAGATCCATTTCATCTAATGTATCGCTTAAGACTTGTGTGTCCTTATTAATTTTCTGTTTTGATGATCTGCCCATTGGTGTGAGTGGGGTGTTAAAGCCTCCTACTATTATTGTGTTATTGTCAATTTCTCCTTTTATGTCTATTGGTGTCTTATGTATTGAGGTGTTCCTATGTTGGGTGCATATATATTTACAATTGTTATGTGTTCCTCTTGGATTGACCCCTTGATCATTATGTAGTTTTCTTCCTTATCTCTTGTAATCTTGTTTATTTTAAGGTCTATTTTGTCTGATATGAGGATTGCTACTCCAGCTTTCTTTTGCTTACCATTTACATGGAATATATTTTTGCATCCTCTAGGCTTCAGTGTATATGTGTCTGTAGGTCTGAAGTGGATTTCTTGTAGACAGCATATATATGGGTCCTGTTTTGTATACATTCAGCTAGTCTGTGTCTTCTGGTTGGAGCATTTAGTCCATTTACATTTAAAGTAATTATTGATATATATGTTCCTACTGCCATTTTCTTTGGAGAAGGCAACGGCACCCCACTCCAGAACTCTTGCCTGGAAAATCCCATGGATGGAGGAGCCTGGTAGGCTGCAGTCCACGGGGTCGCTAAGAGTCAGACACGACTGAGCGACTTCACTTTCACTTTTCACTTTCCTGCATTGGAGAAGGAATTGGCAACCCACTCCAGTGTTCTTGCCTGGAGAATCCCAGGGATGGGGGAGCCTGGTGGGCTGCTGTCTATGGGGTCGAACAGAGTCGGACATGACTGAAGCGACTTAGCAGCAGCAGTAGCAGCATTGCCATTTTCTTAATTGTTTTCAGTTGATTTTATAGGTTTTTTTTTATTCTCTTGTACTTCTTGACTATATAAGTCCCTTTAACATTTGTTGTAAACCTGGTTTCAATTCAGTTCAGTTCAGTCACTCAGTTGTGTCCGACTCTTTGAGAACCCATGAATTGCAGCACGCCAGGCCTCCCTGTCCATCACCAACTCCCAGAGTTCACCCAAACTCATGTCCATTGAGTCCATGATGCCATCCAGCCATCTCATCCTCTGCCGTCCCCTTCTCCTCCTGCCCACAATCCCTCCCAGCATCAGAGTCTTTTCCAGTGAGTGAACTCTTTGCATGAGGTGGCCAAAGTATTGGAGTTTCAGCTTTAGCATCAGTCCTTCCAAAGAACACCCAGGACTGATCTCCTTTAGAATGGACTGATTGGATCTCCTTGCAGTCCATGGGACTCTGAAGAGTCTTCTCCAACACCACAGTTCAAAAGCATCAATTTTTCGGCACTCAGCTTTCTTCACAGCTGGTTTGGTAGTACTGAATTCTCTTAACTTTGGCTTGTCTGAAAAGCTTTTGATTTCTCCATCAATTTTGAATGAGATCCTTTCCAGGTACAATAATATTGGTTGTAGATTTTTCCCTTTTAGTACTTTAAATATACCCTGCCATCCCCTTCTGACCTGCAGAGTTTCTGCTGAAAGATCAGCTGTTAAGCATATGGGGTTTCCCTTGTATGTTACTTGTCACTTCTCCCTTGTTGCTTTTAATATTCTTTCTTTGTGTTTAGTCTTTGTTAGTTTGATTAGTATGTGCCTTGGTGTGTTTCTCCTTTGGTTTATCCTGTATGGGATACAGGATATCCTCTGTGCCTCTTGGACTTGATTGACTATTTCCTTTTGCATGCTGGGGAAATTTTAAACTATAATCTCTTCAAAATTTTTCTCATATCCTTCTTTTTCTCTTCTTCTTCTGGAACCCCTATAATTTGAATATTGGTGTGTTTGATATTGTCCCAGAGGTCTCTGGGACTATCCTCAGTTCTTTTCTCTCTTTTTACTTTATTCTGCTCTTCAGAACTTATTTCCACCATTTTCTCTTCCAACTCACTGATTCATTCTTCTGCTTTAGATATTCTGCTATTGATTCCTTTCAGAGTATTTTTAATTTCAGTAATTGTGTTGTTTATCTCTGTAAGGTTATTCTTTAATTCTTCTAGGTCTTCGTTAATTGATTCTTGTATTTTCTCCATTTGTTTTCAAGGTTTTTGATCATCTTCACTAACATTATTCTGAATTCTTTTTCAGGTAGTTTGCTTATTTCCTCTTCATTTATTTGGACTTTTGTGTTTCTAGTTTCTTCCTTCTTTGTGTAGTATTTCTCTGCCTTTTCATTATTTTTTTTTTTTAACTTATTGTGTTTGAGGTCTCCTTTGCTCAGGCTTCATGGTTGACTTCTTTCTTCCTTTTGGTTTCTGCCCTCCTAAGGTTGGTCCAGTGATTTGTGTAAGCTTCCTATAGGGTGGAATTTCTGCTGAATTTTTGTTTGTTTGTTTGTTTGTTTTTCTCTGATGGGCAAGGCTGCTGTTGCTGCTGCTGCTAAGTCACTTCAGTCGTGTCCGAATCTGTGAGACCCCATAGATGGCAGCCCACCAGGCTCCCCTGTCCCTGAGATTCTCCAGGCAAGAACACTGGAGTGGGTTGCCATTTCCTTCTCCAATGCAGAAAAGTGAAAAGTGAAAGTGAAGTTGCTCAGTCGTGTCTGACTCTCAGCGACCCCATGGACTGCAGCCTACCAGGCTCCTCCATCCATGGGATTTTCCAGGCAAGAGTACTGGAGTGGGTTCCATTGCTTTCTCCCGGGCAAGGCTGAGTGAGGTGGTAGTTCTGTCTGCTGATGACTAGGATTGTATTTTTGTTTTATTTGTTGTTTAGATGAGGCATCTTGCACAGGATGGTACTGATGGTTGGTTGATGCCAGATCTTGTATTCAAGTGGTTTCCTTGGTGTAAGTTCTCACTGTTTGATTCTCCATAGGGTTAGTTCTATGGTAGTCTAGGGTCTTGAAGTCAGTGCTCCCACTCCAAAGGCTCAGGGCTGATCTCTGGTCAGGAACAAAGATTCCATAAGTGGTTTGTTATGGCATTAGGTGAGATTAAAACAAATATCCAAAAATGAGACTCCAAAGATGAACCGCAAATGGCAGTTACAAAATCAGGCAAATAATAGTTAAAATAATGGAATACACACATATACATATACACCCTTGGGCAAAGTCAAAACAGTCCAACAAAAAGTTACAGTAGACTGACGTGGTAAATAAAAGAAATCACAATGATGTTTACCAGTTAAGAACAAAACTAACTAAATCACAAACTGGAGAAAACTAAAGCAAATTGCCAAATGGGGAATAAAGCAATGAAAACAAAACTAACAAGCATGTTGAGAGGAAAGAAAAGAAAGAAAGAATAGATATGCAAAGTTAAATAGATGTAGATGGAGAAGATTTATATACATTAAAGATTAACTGCAAGGGGAAAAGAACATTAGGAAAGGCATACAGAGGAATAAATGTATAAAAAATATAATAGGTTTTAAAAATTAAAATTATAAAAAAAAGGGGGGGAAAAAGGAAGAAGAAATCAAAAAGGAAAAAAAAAAAAAACTGGAAAACTCCACAGCACTACAAAAGCCCAGCATAGAGGCAGAAGTTTATAACAACAATAAAAAATGTTACTGAGGACATAAAAAGCTTAGATTTCATAGTGCCAATAAAATTGACAACTACAACAGGGGAGGGGGTGGGAAATGCAAAAGAATCTACAGAACAAGTCAAAACATTAGGAAAGGAAAGATTATCCTAGATTATCTTGATGAGCCTCACCTAATCACAAGGTCCTTTCTGAGTGCATAAGAGACAGAAGAGTCAGAGTCAAAGTGATACGTTACAGGAAATACACAACTGGCTAATTGTTGACTTTGAAGATGGAAGGTGGCTGCAAGCCAAGGACAGCAAGCAGTCTCTAGAAACTGGAAAATGTTAAGAAATAGTCTCCCTAGAGAATCCAGAAGGAGCCAGTCCTGCTGATGCCTTGACTGCTGCTCAGTGAGGTTAACTTGGAACTTCTGATTTCATAATTGTATGACAATGAATTTTTTTTGTGTTAAGCCACTAAGTTTGTGGTAATTTATTACACAATAAGAGACAATAGCAATAGGAAGTAGGAGACTCATACACGGACTATGGTAAAACTGTTTGAAATAAAAGATCTCTTCCCTAGGACAAAAAAGAAGGGAACAGGCTCAGCTCCCTATAGACACGCATTTGGTCCATCTTCTTCAATCCACCATCACCACCCCAACCTTGCTGAAAAATGACTAAGACAAACCCAATGGTTAGTCTTTCTGGCATCAGATAAAAACCTTCAGACACAAGTAAGGAGAGATTTTATTCACAAAGTGTTTCCCAATAAGGAAAGAGGGATTGTAGCAATGGGGAGAATGCTCTGGTCATAATATCTGCAAAAATTTCAAAGGTCAGACAGAAAAGGGGTTTTTCTTTTATAAGAAGGAATAAACAATTTTATGAATCTTATCTTTCTGCTTAATATTTTTGATGCTTTGATATCTTGAGGACTCACTGATCTTGCAGAGACTGGCTTATTCAAATCAGATCAGTTGCTCAGTCGTGTCCAACTCTTTGCGACCCCATGAATCGCAGCACGCCAGGCCTCCCTGTCCATCGCCAATTCCCTGAGTTCACTCAGACTCACGTCCATCGAGTCAGTGATGCCATCCAGATATCTCATCCTCTGTCGTCCCCTTCTCCTCCTGCCCCAAATCCCTCCCAGCATCAGAGTCTTTTCCAATGAGTCAACTCTTCACATGAGGTGGCCAAAGTACTGGAGTTTCAGCTTTAGCATCATTCCTTCCAAAGAAATCCCAGGGCTGATCTCCTTCAGAATGGACTGGTTGGATCTCCTTGCAGTCCAAGGGACTCTCAAGAGTCTTCTCCAACACCACAGTTCAAAGCATCAATTCTTCGGCGCTCAGCCTTCTTCACAGTCCAACTCTCACATCCATACATGACCACAGGAAAAACCATAGCCTTGACTAGACGGACCTTTGTTGGCAAAGTAATGTCTCTGCTTTTGAATATGCTATCTAGGTTGGTCATAACTTTCCTTCCAAGGAATAAGCGTCTTTTAATTTCATGGCTGCAGTCACCATCTGTAGTGATTTTGGGGCCCAGAAAAATAAACTCTGCCACTGTTTCCACTGTTTCCCCATCTATTTCCCATGAAGTGGTGGGACCGGATGCCATGATCTTCATTTTCTGAATGTTGAGCTTTAAGCCAACTTTTTCACTTTCCACTTTCACTTTCACCAAGAGGCTTATGAGTTCCTCTTCACTTTCTGCCATAAGGGTGGTGTCATCTACATATCTGACGTTATTGATATTTCTCCCAGCAATCTTGATTCCAGCTTGTGTTTCTTCCAGTCCAGCATTTCTCATGAGGTACTCTGCATATAAGTTAAATAAACAGGGTGACAATATACAGCCTTGACGAACTCCTTTCCCTATTTGGAACCAGTCTGTTTTTCCATGTCCAGTTCTAACTGTTGCTTCCTGACCTGCATACAAATTTCTCAAGAGGCAGATCAGGTGGTCTGGTATTTCCATCTCTTTCAGAATTTTGGAAATACTAGTTTACCCTATGAAGTCACCAGTCTCATGGTTCTAGGAAGACTTTACTTCAAATTTTTTCATTCTCTTCTCAGGAGATTGGGAATAACCACTTCTAATGTCATAAACTCCAAACTGGAAGTTGGCCAGGCAACAGCTAGGGTGTCTACTCAGGAAATACTAGGTCCTGCAATTGCAGAATGGAGACTTTATGTTGTTTTGGAGGAATCCACTGATGAAACCTTTAAATGGACAAATTCACCATTAGTGCATATGGACTTTGGTGAACATGCTTGCTATCTGTAGCTCTTGTTATCCTTTCCTCAAGGGAACAGGGCTTGACCAGAAAGAGCTATTCTGGCTATTGTCTCAGCGTGGGCTCTATAATTTGGCTGGAAGAAGCTCTGAGGCACACGAGTAGAGGGCTTTTGTGGTCTCAGTTGTTATTCCTTTTTCCTCAGGTCTGACCTCTAAGTTTAGAATAACTTCCCAGCTGCATGAAATTATGGGAGAGAGGAAAGGGAAGAACACAGTCTGTGATCTTTATAAGACAACTTAAAAGCAGGGCTTCCCCATAAGAAGATTTACATTTAGTCAGGAACATTAGGCCAAGGGCGGCGGCCGGGAGGAGCAACCCCACGCCCGAGGCTGGGGGCAGTGGCCGGGAGGACCAACCCCACATCCAAGGAGCTGTGGCTGCGTGGGCGCAGGAGGGCCTAGAGGAGCTATCCCACGTTGAAGGTCAGGAAGGGTGGCGGTGAGGAGATACCCCTCGTCCAAGGTAAGGAGCAATGGCTGTGCTTTGCTGGAGCAGCCGTGAAGAGATACCCCACGCCCAAGGTAGGAGAAACCCAAGTAAGACGGTAGGTGTTGCAAGAGGGCATCAGAGGGCAAACACACTGAAACCATACTCACAGAAAACTGTCTTATTAGGGCTAGCCAATTCCTAGAGATAGTAAACAATCTGCCTTCTAGAGAGTGAATGTCTTTGATATACAAACCAACCAAGGTATCAATAGAGCAGAGAAGATACTCAGAGGCTCTGGGTTGATGAGTAAACAAGTATGGCACCCATAATTGAGCCACTGTGCTCGCTGCTTTTCTCATCAACCATGGAATTTGAAGGTATGTCTCTCCTTGATCCGAGCTTAAACCCTCTTTACACGTGGAGTTCTCTGCTTTATTTTGGGTCTTTTGTTCTTTCTGGCTAAGGCTCTGTTCTATACCCAAGTACTCATTTGGCACATCAGTCTAGCTTTTGAGATTGGAGGGTTTTGACCAAAGCTGGCCGAGAACCTCTCAGACCATTTCATTAGCAACAGGAACTGTTTCACTCAAACTGCTAGTTTTTCAACCCTCAGTCCATTCCTTTGGAATTGGGGCAGTTCTTTGTAAACTGGTGAGAACCCAGTTCCTTTGGATCCTAGAATTATTTACAAGCAGAGGACCAGCCCAGTAACTCACAATCAGGCTCCAACAATCACTAGGTGACCTCATCAATCAATCGTAAGCCTTTTCCAAAGCCTATTGATTGCAACAAAATTCAGGCTTGTACACAAAAATCCGATAAGCTTGTTCATGACTAGGACAATTGACTTCAGAAAGTTTTTAAAGTAAATTCTGATCCTTCCTCAGATTTTCATTCCATCCAGGTAGCTTTTAACTCTATGCTTATTAATGGGCTGAACTGAGACCTTTCTCTTTTAGTAAAAAGGACCGGGATGGAATGGGAAACCATGTCCACCGCAGTTAGTTAATCTGGCAAACCAACCTTCTTACCCTTTTGATGCGCCATCTCAAAGGAAGATGGCTAAAAGTATTTACCTTGTACTTCAACTCCAGTGAACAAAGGCTCCAAAATGAAACCAAAATGCTCCTAGTCTCTGCTATTATTGCAAAGAGCCAGGACATTGGAAATGAAATTGTTACAGATTCAAGTGCCTCAGGTGCCTCAGCCCTCTAACCAGCTTTTCTAATATCCTCCCAATCCTCAACTGACAGAGCTCCAAGGAATGACAGGCTTCCCTGGTGGCTCAGACGGTAAATAATCTGCCTGCAGTGCAGGAGATCCAAGTTCAGTACTTGGGTTGGGAAGATCCCCTGGAGAAAAGAATGGCAACCCACTCCAGTATTCTTACCTAGGAAATCCTACAGACAGGGTCCATGGGGTCAAGTCCCAGGGGGTCACAAAGAGTCAGATATGACTGAATGACTGAGCATGTACCCAAGGAATGACAGGGGCTCTTCCCAACCCTCCCCCTTAATCAGCTTTGAGAAACATTTCTCCATAGAGGGGATGAAACTCTCCCAGTCCTAATGGGCCTGGAGCCATACTTTCAGTGCCTGACCCCACTTCTACAAAGAAGCCCTTGCATCAGAGTGTTAAGATAACTCAAGTAGTGCAGATCTCTAATGGACCTCGAGAGATTCCTGTCTCTGAACCTATCCCCTTTCTAGGCCCTTTGGGAGGTGCACACCATTCTCTCCTTAGATTTGATCCTCCTACCAATTAGGCTGAAACCTAAAGAATTATAAAAGGTGAAAATAACTCTGGAATTGGATAGTAGTCAAAGTAACCAGCCAGGTGAACGAAATGTCCTTTTGACATCTTTCATTTGTTTCATCTCTGACAGATGAAACTGATTCCTAAAAAACTCTCATGCCTCCCTTTTGAATCAGCTATCACATTCCTTATAGGCAAAATCTCCAACTGATACTGGCAAAATTCACAGCATGTTTCCCATCAGATTCAAATAAACCATCAAAGCCTCTTCCCCCAATTAATCAATACCCTATAAGAAGCCCTTTAACAGGCAAAGCCTGTAATTGATTACAAGACTCAAGGCCCTGTCATCCTTGCACCAGTCTCTGTAACATTCCTATTTACCAGTGGGAAAGCCTCAGGGCAAAGGATGGAGGCCCGTCAAGCTCTGGACAATAAACAACATCGTTATCCCTTGAAGCCCTGATGTTCCTCACCCTCACCAGTTCCTACCGTCCATTCCCACCAAAAGTAAGTTCTCTACTGTAACTGACTTACACAGTGCATTCTTTAGTATTTCAGTTGATGAAGCTACCCAGTATGTTTTTAGCTTTCATTAGGGAAGAAAAGTAATTCACCTGGCTAGTCATGCCTCAGGCTTTTACTCAGAGTCCTTCTTCTTTCCTGCAAATCCTGAAGGCTGATCTGGATAATATAAAGTTCCCCAGAGGTTCTACTTCACTGCAATAGGGGGATAATTTGCTTCTTTGCTCTCCTTCTCAAGCCTCCTCAGAGGAAGACAGTATCCACTTTCTAAAGCTTTTAGCCTTAAAGGGACATAAAGGTTACCAAAGAAAAGATGCAGTTTGCCCAAATCCAAATTCAATGTTTAGAACACCTCATACCAGAACAAGGGCTAATTCTAGATCCAGATAAGCTTCATAGTGTCCTAAGTTTCCCCAAACCTAAAACTAAGCACCAACTGTGGGGTTTTCTTGGGTTAACAGGTTATTGCCAAAACTGGATTCCAAGTTTCTCACAGCCAAACCTCTGCAGGTTTTACTCATCAATAAAAACCACAACCCAATTCCATGGGTAGAACTGAATGATACAGCCTTTAATTCCTTAAAGAAGGGTTTGGTGAACCCACTTGCTCTTAGGTAGACCAATGATCAGATCCCATCTTTTTCTCATCACGGTTGCAGACACAAACAGTAACTCTCTGCTGATCCCCAATAAATCCATCTTAGCTGGAGAAATAGCTGGCAGTCTATTTGGCATAGATCAACACACCCCTGCCCCAACACCTCCTTTACTGCACTCCTCTCATTAAGACTTACACTCTGGGAAATTCTTGCCAGGGCCAAGTATCAGACAACTAAAAACAGCCCACAGAGCATGCCAAAATTATTCTAACTAGCCAACCCTAAGCCTATTTACCTACCTCACCTATTCCTTCTTGAAGAAGTCACTATATAGTCCCTTGTCCACTCACTCCCTCTGCTTCCTGATTGACCCTGGGGCTTCTCTATATGGCCCTGCATGGTATATCATGCTTCTTGTTCCCTGTCTCCAAGGAGGTATAAGTATACAAAACTTCTTTTACCTTAGGTAAGTTAGAACACATCTGCAGGTCTTATCATAATTGATTAAAGCAAATGCTGAATACTCTTTTAATACAAGGAGGCTAGAAAGAACTGGATGTGAGGGAGTGATGAGGGTGTTGCTTGACTACACAATTGATCAGAGATCATTTAAGTGGGGGGACACATTCAGCTAATCATTTATGAGACCAAGGATGGGAATTTAAAGAGTCTAACAAGCAGCCTTGTTACAGATACATGAAATTTGAAGATAACTTCTTGTGTAAGTGATATGAGTAAGAATGGATCTCTGCAATAAACAATTTTCAGAAACACAAAAATGGTTTTGGGAGATTTCTTGACTGTTGTTCCTGTTTTCAAGGAGAAAAGGACTCAGGTAAAGTTCCACTAGCCTTTTTTTAGAATAGAATTTTCACTAGCCTTTTTAGAATAGAATTCTTATCATGGCAGGTCATATTGTTTAACTGTCTTTTTCACTTTTTTTCTCTACGTTGGGAGCTTTAACAGAGCTTTTGGAGCAGGATAAAAACATGGAGTGTCAATTATAAATATTGTCTGAGATTCCATTAGTCTCAAAACCAACTTTGCTGAAACAGACCTCCTAGGGTTAAAACCAAACAAACCACCTGTGCAGTATTGACTCATTCTACATGTTATCAGACTGGGCTTCAAAAAATTAAAGCAACTGAAATCATTACTGATATTCTTTCAGGAACTAATACAGATGATTTCAAAATAAAGATGCCTTTGTGTCAGTAGTCCATAAACCATTAAATTCCACCTTGGTCTGTCTCAGTTCCATAGAACACTATGCCTCAACCCCTACCTCACTGAGAAAGGGGCAGAGGGTGAGAAAAGAGGATGCACAAAGAATTAACTTTGATGTATGAATTTGCCTCCCACAGGGTCTCAATCACAGAACAGAGAGGAAATCATAACATAATAAAATTGCATTCATGCATATTCACTTAGAAGAATTTTATTTAATATTAACAATATCCTAAGTCATCGTGATTTAGCTAATAAACCAGCAAACAACAATTCATATTGGAATTGTTTGACTTCCTGTCAAATAGCAGCATTCTTGTACATGCAGAAAGAATGAGGTAAACAACTGAGAATTAATGAATTGAGAAATACCCGAAGAGCTTTGTCTAAGATCTGGGTTCTTGGAAGAACTCCAAGTAGTAGTCTTGATTTTGATTAATATTACAATTTATCCAGTTAAAGAAGTACCTCATAAATACTCATGAAGCATTTTATTAGGTGATTGTAAATACTTAAAATCTTATTTTGCAGTCCTTTTCATCACAAAGAAAGAGGAACAATCTGTGAGCTGTATATCATTTAGCCTTGCTCATTGACAGCAAAAGTCACACAGCGTTTTAAAAACAACATGTTTCAATACTCAGGCTGCCTTTGCATAAAGTCGGTGTTCTTCTGGATCTGCCCTTGGACTAATGTGATATACAGGATGTGTTCTGTGAGGACATGTGCTCTCATACACCCTAGTGGCACTTTTCTCTAAGGCCATCACAGTGATGAGCTGAGAACAGATAGGGTCTATTTGCAGCAACTTAGTGAACACGTGCTGTCCCAGTCACCTGTCTGCAGTTGGGAGAGAGAAGAACTAAAAGCAGTATTTCAAACCTATCATACAGGAAGTGAGGCTCTGCAAAACATAAAACTTTCACCCATCTGCCCTCCTCCACTTTGCAGTAACCATCTTCTCTTTGCCGTCCAACCCATACCACTACTATGACCAGTGTCCTTCTGGTTTCTCCTCTCCTTAGACACACTCTTATTATCATAACAGTACACATCATAACACAGAAAAAGCAAACAACAATTCCATTAGCCTATCATAAGGAAAGGAGTAATGAGCCAACTACAGAAGAGGTGGACCTTTAAAATGCCAGGACTTATGGATTTTCACAATCTCCATTTACAATTCCCCTTCAATTTTAAGGATGTTTTCATGCCAATGATACTTTTGTCCAACGTCCATTTATAAACGAGCATGAACCAGCTGAAATTCATCTGAACAATCTTTTTAATCAAATCTTTCAGACTCTTCCACTCATTTCCCACCATTTTTTAAACAAATATCCGTAAAATCTCTACTTGCTTAATTCAATCTGATCCACTAAACCCTATTACAAACCTGACCCTTCTATTCAATCCAGTTTGTTCACTGTCTCTATATGTTCTAGCACCAATTTGAGAAATTATCCAGAACATTCTCTGGATATTTGAAAAATTACTCATAATATTCTCTGGATATTGCCTCCCACAGGGAGCTACAAATATCCCAAATTTTCTTTATCCTAACCAGCAACTGAGAATGCGTATCCAAAATATAAATCCCAAGGACTGACATCAGCAAGATACCTTTTTTTTTTTCTTTCTTTCTCTCTCTCTCTATAACTGTCATCCTCAAATAGAACATTGAATTTAACCACCACACCTACCTTTGTAGGAATCCAGGAGTTCAGTGGAGAAGTCTCAGCACAACATTGGAGCAAACAGAAATCTGAAAATAAGTCCATTGAAAAAAGTAAGAACAGTTTCATTTTACCCATATCACCTCTCCCCCAAAGGGGCACATCTCAGTGCCAAGAGAAACACCTCCTCAGCCACCAACAGTTTCTCGGTGGGGAAGTAAGAGTACAGTGAGTGCCTTGCTCCCGTGGTCATGTGAGACACTGCCCATGAGGTTTGCTTCTTTCTTACCCAAGCCAGAATACTTGAGTAATCACCACCACTGAGACACTGAGAGAAGCTAAGAGGATCGTGAATCCTATGAGGAAGATGCCCCATAAGCCACTTGGGACACCTGGCCACAGGTCCCCCCGACTGGCCCATGGGTGCCCCAAAGCTCTGTGTGCCTCACTTACCCTAATATTCCTCCCCAACCCATCACTGGCCCTCTGAGAACACTCTGGTGAGTTGTGAATGCCAGTTTTTGCAGATGGCTTGTGAGCATATGCAGAAAGTCAACCCGACTGCAGGTAGGGAAGAAGGCACAATCAGGGCACCACCCCCACCCCACCAGGGGAAACATGAGGTTTTCCGCACCTGGCCTGGCTTTAGATAATTGAGCAGTGCACACAACCTTAGTAGGGTTTCCCAGGTGGCACAGGGTTAAAGAATCTGCCGGCCCATGCAGAAGACACAAGAGACCTGGGTTCAGTCCCTGGGTCAGGAAGATCCCCTGGAGGAAGAAATAGCAACCCACTCCAGCATTCTCACCTGGAGAATTCCATGGACAGAGGGGTCTAGCTGAAAACAGTCCATGGAGTCTCAAGAGTTGGATGTGACTGAACATGTGTGTGCATGAGTATATACATACAATCCAGTAATTTGCTCCCAAGAGGAACAGTAGATGTAGAGTGGGTGACTCCATAGAGAGCATCAGAACTCTTCTTAGCCATACTGACTGGTGAAACTATTTTTCTCCCAAAGCCACTCAGCAAAGACTAGACAAGGTGACTGCTTCAACAGAAATCATAAAAAAAAAAAGAATGAAACAAATTCTGGAGTTAAAGAATACAATGAAATAAAGGGAGGGGGGAAGGTAGAACAGAAAGCATCAGCAGCAAGCTTGATCAAGCAGAAGAGTCTGTGCACTCAAAGTGCTTGAAATTATCCAGAGAAGAAAAAAGATGAATAAAACATGGCAATTGTGTACTCTTATTATTCAATGATCCCTGCACAGTGATGACATTCTTTTGGAACTATTAGTTCATGCAAAAGTGTGATTGCTTGTTATTGTTTAAATAATGTTGGAAACACACCATACCAGACTTCCCTCTGGGATTGAGGTTTTTTATTTTTTTGGTCTCATGAAAATTCTACATTCTTAAAAATAAATGAGGACTCTAATGAGGTTTGGTTGATGTGGGTTTTACCTGTTAATATTTAATGTATTAAAAGTAAAATAGAGATTTAAAGTTTTTAATTTAATAATTCATTTAAAATAATAAATCCATTACATGTTAACATAAATAACAGTTCAATTCAGTTGCTCAGTCGTGTCTGACTCTTTGAGACCCTATGGACTGCAGCACGCCAGGCCTCCCTGTCCATCACCAACTCCCAGAGCTTGCTTAAACTCATGTCCATTGAGTCAGTAATGCCATCCAACCATCTCATCCTCTGTCATCCCTTTCTCCTCCCACCTTCAATCTTTCCCAGCACTGGGGTCTTTTCAAATGAGTCAGTTCTTCACATCAGGTGGCCAAAGTATTGGAGTTTCAGCTTCAACATCAGTCCTTTCAATGAACATTCAGGATTGATTTCCTTAGGATGGACTGGTTGGCTCTCCTTGCAGTCCAAGGGACTCTCAAGAGTATTCTCCAACACCACAGTTCAAAAGCATCAATTCTTTGGTGCTAAGCTTTCTTCACAGTCCAACTCTCACATCCATACATGACTACAGGAAAAACCACAGCCTTGACAAGATGGACCTTTGTTGGCAAAGTAATGTCTCTACTTTTGAATATGTTATCTAGTTTGGTCATAACTTCTCTTCCAAGGAGCAAGCGTCTTTTAATTTCATGGCTGCAGTCTTTATCTTCATGTGATTTTGGAGCCCAAAAACATAAAGTCTCTCACTATTTCCATTGTTTCCCCATTTATTTCCCATGAAGTGATGGGACCAGATGCCATGATCTTCGTTTTCTGAATGTTGAGTTTTAAGCCAACTTTTTCACTCTCCACTTTCACTTTCATCAAGAGGCTTTTTAATTCCTCTTCACTTTCTGCCATAAGGGTGGTGTCATCTGCATATCTGAGGTTATTGATATTTCTCCTGGCAATATTGATTTCAGCTTGTGCTTCATCCAGCCCAGCATTTCTCATGATGTACTCTGCATATAAGTTAAATAAGCAGGGTGATAACATACAGCCTTGATGTATTCTTTTGCCTATGTGGAACCAGTCTGTTGTTCCATGTCCAGTTCTAACTGTTGCTTCCTGACCTGCATACAGATTTCTCAAGAGGCAGGTCAGGTGGTCTGGTATCCCCATCTCTTTAAGAATTTTCCACAGTTTGTGGTGATCCACACAGTTAAAGGCTTTGGCATAGTCAATAAAATAGAAATAGATGTTTTTCAGGAACTCTCTTGCTTTTTCAATAATCCGGTGGATGTTGGCAATTTGATCTCTGGTTCCTCTGCCTTTTCTAAAATAACATAAATAACAACCTTTATTAAATAAAGAAGAATAAGAAACATGATATGTTTTATGTTATTTTCAAATCTCTTCAATGTCTCACTTAATGGAAGAGAGCTGGATTCTCCTATCTGCCTCTGCATTCAGTCAGTTGCACAAGTTGTTTTGGTTGAAGTAAATGAAGAACATTCAACCTCAGAGGGATGTAGTTGAAAAAAGAGGGACCTCACTGACTGCCTAAAAACGTCACAGGGAACCCTAAGCTTCCCTAGACCACTCTGTGAAAACCTCCACTCTGGAAAAAAGACATATTTCCTATTACATCTGAGAAACCCTATATTAAAAACAAATAAACAAAACATGTATAATGTTCTTTAACCAGCAATTACTAAAGTTGTTGGAATAACCAAGGTTATTAAACTGAGGACATGCTATTTTGGGTTCGAATTTCAAAATCTTAATTAAGGTTTATTTGCCTTTGTTATTGTTTCCTAAATGGCTCTCCTCCTCTAGACTTTGAGTTTGCTCCAGGGATGAGTCACTTAATTTCTCTAAATGCCATTTAGAGTGTTCCTCTCCCCATTTGACTTTCCTGTGTACAGAAGTGAAGTGAAAGTTACTCAGTCGTGTCTGACTCCTTGAGACCCCATGGACTATACAGTCCATGGAATTCTCCAGGCCAGAAGACTGAAGTGGATAGACTTTCCCTTCTCCAGGGGATCTTCCCGACCCAGGGATCAAACCCAGGTTTCCCTCATTGCAGGTGGATTCTTTACCAGCTGAGCCACAGAAGAGGAGTCTAAAAAAGAATTAGTACTGCCCCTCTATTGGTGCCACGAGTGGGATCTCCTCACCCATTTTCCTTACATCTTGTGACAGTTCTTCATTGTATCACATTCGTGCTTTTTAGTTCTCTCTTTGAGGGAACCATCTCAGCTAGAAACTAATCATAAGGTATGTATGTGTGTCTAGGCATGGACACTGTTTTGGGGACCATCTTAGGCAGATGTGACAGAAGTAAATTTTATGGTGCATACATTTTACATCCTGATAAACACAATTCACTTCCTATTTATCCTTTTCACATCAACATTCTTACACTTTCCACAACATAACTAATCTAGAAGTGATGAGTATAAATTCTGTAGATTAAAACAGGATGTCTAATTATGTATAATTACCCAAAGCATTATCTGCCACAACTACTAATATCCTTTGAAGCACAATTAGGAAAATCTACTCTAGACTATACATAGGAGAACCACTATTAACATAGTGTTGGAAGTTTCTTGTGGGTCATTGCATGCTCCTGAAATAATTTCATGTGTAAGTTCTAAACTATTTTTCTAGATTCCCCATTTCTACTTTAAAAAATTAGTGATCCATTTTATATAAACAAAATGGATAAAAAATTACACTAATATAGAAAAGCATGCAGAACATAAAACAGATCTCTGACAAATTGCTAAATCAACCAGTAGGAAGTTCTTTCCAAAACAACCACTCTTAATTTTGTTCGGATCAGATCAGTCGCTCAGTCATGTCCAACTCTTTGCGACCTCATGAATCGCAGCACACCAGGCCTCCCTGTTCATCACCAACTCCCAGTGTTCACTCAGACTCATGTCCATTGAGTCAGTGATGCCATCCAGCCATCTCATCCTCTGTCGTCCCCTTCTCTTCCTGCCCACAATCCCTCCCAGCATCAGAGTCTTTTCCAGTGAGTCAACTCTTCGCATGAGGTGGCCAAAGTACTGGAGTTTCAGCTTTAGCATCATTCCTTCCAAAGAAATCCTAGGGCTGATCTCCTTTAGAATGGACTTGTTGGATCTTCTTGCAGTCCAAGGGACTCTCAAGAGTCTTCTCCAACACCACAGTTCAAAAGCATCAATTCTTCAGCGCTCAGCCTTCTTCACAGTCCAACTCTCACATCCATACATGACCACAGGAAAAACCATAGCCTTGACTAGATGGACCTTTGTTGGCAAAGTAATGTCTCTGTTTTTGAATATGTTATCTAGGTTGGTCATAACTTTCCTTCCAAGGAGTAAGCGTCTTTTAACTTCATGGCTGCAGTCACCATCTGCAGTGATTTTGGAGCCCAGAAAAATAAACTGTTTCCACTGTTTCCCCATCTATTTCCCATGAAGTGATGGGACCAGATGCCATGATCTTGTTTTCTGAATGTTGAGCTTTAAGCCAACTTTTTCACTCTCCACTTTCACCTTCATCAAGAAGCTTTTGAGTTCCTCTTCACTTTCTGCCATAAGGGTGGTGTCATCTGCATATCTGAGGTTATTGATATTTCTCCCAGCAATCTTGATTCCAGCCTGTGTTTCTTAATTTTGTTCAGTCTCTGATACGCATTTAAAAATAAGAAAACAAAAATTAACAAAATGAGAAAAGTTGCTGAATTCTAAATAAGTATACAAGAAAAATATATTCCTGTGAAAAATTTTCTTAGATATCTACATATGAATGAATATAAAAATAAACTATGAAAGACAGGACAGCAAACTATGATTAGCTCAATTAGTATGTTGATTATTCCATACAGGACACCATTACACGTATATTGAGAGATTTAGAGAATAAACTAAGACAAACTGTGACCACTTGGATCTTATGATCTAGAGAGTAACACAAGACAATACATAACTCTAATTGCCAAATACAGATAACTACTGTTATTGCAATATTAAAATATACTGAGTGAATAAGGAGAAAAAAATAATTCCAATAAGGTCTAAAGTATAGTTTATAGAGAAAGTAGTACTTGATTAGTTTTTATAAAACAGACTGAAGTGAAAAAAAAAAGGGGGGGGACCAGAGGTACAAATGTAAGAAAATGCAGGGTATGTTTAGTTGTACTTGGGGAAGTTTCTGCTTCAAAGAATTGTTGATTATAGTCAATGTATTATAAAGTATATTTTTCCCTTATGACCTGTATTCACTCAGAATTAGATTAAGGACTTTATAGGTCAGAAGTCTTTCAAAATCAGTATGGATGAGCAGTTGGCTAAAGTTAATAACTTGCATGGATTACTTATGATCCCTGTGAAGTTTCTTTAATTAAGCCAACTTTCATAATCCCTTTCTAATGCCTTATCAACTTGATTTTTATCTATGTAAGTGCTGGCTGCCTCAGACCAGGGTATCTTTTATGAGACTCAAGATGATACAAAGGAATTTTAGACTGAAATCAACAACTGATGGCTAGCTACCCACTTGGCAGTGGTTAGGGCAAGAACTGGTCTGACGAAAGTTTTCTATCCTGAGATTTCTGTACATAATGTTCCATTCCTAAAACTGGATCAGTTGCCATAACACTGCTAGGCAATGCCTGTCCAATGCATGGATTGTTTTAGCCTCTGGACTCTATTAGATTATTTTTACATCTTTTCAGGCAGTGTATTCTCTTCCATGAGCCCAATGATGTCCTCTCTCACCAGGTTACTAGAGTTTGGCAAAGTTTTTTGTAAAAAGCCAGGTAATATATATTTAGGCTTCCCAGGTAACAAACAGCTGGTCTCTGCTGTAACTGCTCAACTCTTCATTATAGCACATAAGCAGCCATGGACAGCACATAAATATGAACTGGCATGATCAGATTTCACCTGGGGGCTGGCTATGGTTTCTGATTCCAGCACTAAGTTACTTGATTTATAAAGCGAAACCCTTAATAAAATCTCAGCAAAGCCAAATTAAGGGGGGAAAAAAACAACTGTAAGGGTACAAAGAGAAAGTACAACAAAAAATTTAGAACTTCAAGTTAAGACAACCCCTAGAAAGGAAAAAAAAGAAAACGAATAGGTGTTAGGCCACACCCCACAGGCCTGCAAACCTTATAGTTGCCCAGCTCCAAGATCAAAGAAAGAACCCAAAGACAGTGAGAGAAGTATCAGTGGTTCATGAAAAAGGGAGCTCTTACACACCCAAAGCAAGGTGCTGGAGCTGCACCCCACTGTGTGGCAGATGGCAGGAAGAACAGCAGTCAGCTTTGCTACTGGGCGGGGAGAGGTGGTGGGGAAAGGAGGCTCCCTTTTATACAGGGGATTGACATCAGATGCACTCAGTTACAAAGAATCAATTAAGCCCTGTAATTTAGAGGACTGTCAGTGAAGCAGGCACTGGTTGAGCAGGGGATGTACAAAGAGCAAGACGGAAGCCACAGGGAATGGCCTGACCATACAACAGGTAACATAAACAACAAATAAAGTCATTGTGCCTCAACAGCTTCACTTCTGTGCCTCAAAACACAGATGGCCAAGTATCCCCATCTTAGATTTACTGGGGAGTCCTTTTAGACATGTAGACCCTCAGACTTAACTCAGGCCTCTTGAATTAGGGTCTCTAAGGTGGAAACCCAGAAATTATCTTGTTTAACAAGATTCCCAGGTGATTCTCATATATACTCAAGCTTAAAAATTGTTGTATAGCTTCAAGAACTTTCTCTGCATTCTTTAGCTCCCTAATTGTTATTATTAACTCAACTCTTTAACACCGTGTGATGTCTCAGTGGAAAGGAGAACATATTGTCAGGTCCCTTTGAGTATACTGTATTTCCCTGGTGGCTCAGATGCTAAAGAATCTGCCTGTAATGCAGGAGACCAGGGTTTGACGCCTGGGTGGGGAAGATCCCCTCTGTTCATGGAATTATCCAGGCAAGAATACTGGAGTGGGTTGCCATTTCCTTCTCCAGGAAACACTTTGAAGATACCGATGCCTTGGTCTGTTAACTTTCTAAACTTACTCTCATGCTTTAGACATTAGCCTATGACTGTTCGCTGTAGGTAAGAACCACACTCAGTAGCAGACTCACCTGATACTGACTTCTCTTAATAGGTTTCCTACTCTTAAGGACAAGATGAGCATTAAGGAAAAAACTTATATTAAGATCTTAATAACACTGGTTTTCTATGGACATCTCTTCAAAGTAAGACATTTTGGATTCTGGAAATGTCCCCACTGGCCTAAAGAAAAATGATGAAAAAATAAAAATTCTAGACAAACATAAACTGTAACCATAGCAAAATAAAATCCTTAGAAGAGAATGCTTTTGATTTCTCTATGCTTGGGGCAAAACAAATGTACATCCAGTAAAGAGACAAACTAAGACTAACGTCTTAGTCTACCTTTAAGTCAACAACAAACTTGCAATTTTGGATGACTCCCGGATGTGTTATTTAAAACAAAAAAGATTCAATCACCTTGTAACTATATACTGAGAATATCAATTTAGAGACAGCAATTTTAGAAAAGTGAAATTATCCAGTGGGTGGAATCTTAAATAATATTTTTTGAAAGAACTGACAAAAGGCTCATGAATAATGGTACATTTCTCATAATCTGGTATCTTCCTACCAAAGTGAATTTATGTAGTTTTTAAAGCTGATTTATTCTGAGAAGCAAATTTCAATACAAATTGGGCTTACATTTTATTTCCTTTTGTCCTAGGAATGGATCTGAGAAGTGACTTTTGCTTTCTTTGATTTCAGAATAGCTTTGAATGTTTTCCCCTTTAAGGATTCAGAAATGGCTTTGCAGTCTTCTGTTGTGTCTTTGTTAATCCTCTAAGACTTGTGAATTCTATTATTTTAATCTCATTTTTGTTTCCTGCCCACTTTTCTCTGTTGGACTTTGGGATTTATGCAAATCTCATCAAGAGTGGACCATCCTGCTTAAGAATAACTTTTTTATTTCCTATTTCTGTTTCAGCCCCTGTTTCTTGATCCGCCACTTTTGGTCTAGAAGGTCAAGTTCATCTTGAAGAAAAATTATTTATTTCTCAGAAGATATGATTTATATCATTTTTCTCTTTCCTCACATGACCTGTTGAAACAGATTTCTGGGGACTAATTTATATTAATTCCAAAGTATGACTCTGAGGGCATGAGCATTAATTGAAAGACTATTTTTATCACCTATGCTCTCCTTTAAAAAATAAATGACATTTTTCCAAGATTTAATTTAACTTTCAGTTTTGACTAGGGTGTTAAATGTCAGAAATTATACTTCTGTGTGTATGTTTGTTTAATAATTCTATAACAAATGCAATTAATCTCAAGAGAATCAGATTATAATTCATTTCTTTTAATGCTGCAAAATAAAAAAGTCACTTTTGATGAGGCAGAAGGTGCCTGGAAGTACTTTAGCCTTAAGCAATGAGTGGTTTACTAGTACACATACCTATAAAAAGTAGACATTTTGAAGCTCATGTAAGCAAACCTTTAAATAGTTTGGATTTAAGGTATATAGCACCAATATATTTAAGAATTATGAGACAGATATATAAATATTGAGCTTCAGTAAGAGAAAAGTATAATAACTTTTGGGCTTGCCAGGTGGTGCTCCTGGTAAAGAACCTGCCTACCAATGCGGAAAACATAAGAGACATTCCCTGGGTTGAGAAGATCCCCTGGAGGAGGGCATGCAACCCATTCCAGTAGTCTTGCCTGGCGAATCCCACGGCCAGAGAAACCTGGCAGGCTACGGTCTATAGTGTTGCAGAGTTGGACATGGCTGAAGCAACTGAGCATGCACAGTAGCTGTTATGCTAACATTTGTTGAGTGATGACTAAGTGCCAAGAATGGCGCTCATTTGATTTAATAATTACAAAATCCTTATGTAGATATTATTATCCTCAATTTATATAAACTGCCCCAAGTCACATGTCTTATAAGTATTTTGAGCCAGAATTCAAATTCAAGTGTTTCAATTAAAAAACCTCTATTTTTAGTTCCACATTATACCTAGATATCTCAAGAGAAAATTTTTTGTTAAGTAAAACAGTGTGCCTCACAACTCTACCCCTGTCCAGAGCTGAATGTGTTTGTCTGTAGAAAAGAACTCTGATGATGGCATCTATCCAAGACCAAGGTTTGTCACATTCAAACTTGGTGAGATAAAGAGTTCGCCATCTCACCAGGAATACATTATAAAATCTATTTTATCCGTAGAATTACGACACTGCTACCTGCTCATCCTCTTTGGACTTTTCTTTCCAAAAATTCAATAAATTCAACAAACAGTTACCCATGAATGATTGAAAACAAATTTGTGAAATGAACCAATGACTGCTCAAATGAAAATACCCAAAATGTATATACCCAAATCAAGGTAATTAGAGAAAAAATTTCTGGGTTGAGTATAATCTTTTCTTCTTTAACAAGTAAAACTATATCCTATTATTTCATAGCTCCAGAGCCCTTTTTTCTGCTCTCCTTATTCACACACACACACACATATGTGTCAATAAGTGCTCAATCTTAGGGGAAATTCTATTCTTTGCAGGGAATTGTGAGACACTATGTTCAGTCCAAGTTCATTAGTTGGGCAGGAGTTTGGGGCTGTTGGTGTTGGCATGTTGTGCTTTTTTCCTTTCTTTCTTTTTTGTAATTTTCCTGTCATTATCATAAAGATATATAAAACCTTCCACAAGTTTTCAGACATTGTTTGAACTTCCTTTTGTAACCTGTTATTTTGAAGACTTCGGTCCTTAATGATTAGTGGTTCTATAACGGCCATGTCTTAGAATAGTAACTTTTTAAAATCTAGGTACATCCAGTTACCAAATTTTATTGAATATTATTTTAAATTTACACAAGATATAGCCATTTAAAATAAACATTTTTTTCCAATAGGATGGGTTTTCAAAAAGGGAAATGGAGATAATCCTGTTGTTATGGAATAGTAAACAACAATGTGGGCTTCCCTGGTGTCTTAGTCGTAAAAGAGTCCGCCTGCAATGCAGGAGACATGGGTTCAATCCCTGGACTGGGAAGATCCCCTGGAGAAAGGAATGGCTACCCACTCCAGTATTCTTGCCTAGAGGATTTCTTGGACAGAAGAGCCTGGCGTGCTACAGTCCTTTGCATAGAGTTGAGCAGAACTGAGCAACTAACATGCACAACACGATAAGAAAATATAGACAGGCTAGGCTAATAACAGTCCTACTTGTGACTAGAAGACAAAGGCTCTCATGTACAACTAGATATAATTAGATGAACATTTTTGTGTTTTTGTAGCTGTGCACTTTACCTTTAAATATACCTTTATTGATTTCATTGAAATAATCACTTTGCATTGGAGGAGGAAATGGCAACCCACTCCAGTGTTCTTGCCTGGAGAATCCCAGGGACGACGGGGCCTGGTGGGCTGCCGTCTATGGGGTCGCACAGAGTCGGACACGACTGAAGCGACTTAGCAGCAGCAGAAGCATGTGCCATCATAAGGCATGTTTCTGGTCTCTGTTCATATGATTTCTGTTCATATGATTTCATATATGATTTCTGATGTGTGGAGTTCTAGTGTCTGCTTCTACCAAGAACACCACTATTAACTCTTGCCAGAGCAAGACAATAGTCATACAGTAGAATTCTAGGATACAAAGCATTGAGATTTCTATTTCCTGTTTTCCCCCCTGAAAGTGGTCATATGTCAGTTCTTTAAAGTCTCTTTGATATTCAAACATATGATTTATATTGATACATCAAAGAATTACAATAAAAGGGAAAGTATCTTAAGAATTCTAGAAAATCACAAATAGTCTGAGTACCATAGAGTCATTGAAGACTTTTGGAAACTTCGGTACAACCAATCATGTCAATATGTTTCATGTTTATTTGTGAGATTTTATTAAAATTATCTGATAGATTAAAGCCTAAATTTATCAACCTCAGCGATTAATCTGGTGCCACTGGGGAGAAGGAAAAAAAAATTAGACTAATTCTATCATACTCTTGTACTCAGAATTCCTTTGGGAGCACATTTTGCAGATCCAAGTCAACCAAACTCACTTTGAGGTCAAGGACTACTTCAGGTGAGCTTCAGTGAAGAGAATTTTGCCATCTGTTTGATATATTATTCATTTAAAATATTCAGAGAATTGCAGATGCCAAGAGAGGACATTAGATTGAGTACGAGGCCTCCTATGCATATTCAAGCAGCTTTATATATCCTTCATGAATCAAAACTAAGTGACTAAATGAGAAGGTACAGAGAATGGACCACAGTGAACAAAAGGATGCACGAAGTCTTCCATGTGAAATCTAAATAACATTAAGCCATGGCAATATCTTCAAGGTCAGGTGTAATAAAGAGATTTAATTTTGTACCATGTGTATTATAATCTTCTAAAAATATTATTAATAAAAAGTAACTTTTGTCAGTTCTTCGACTTGTAATGTGCCAAATAATGCCCTAAATTTTTGAATTTTAAGGCCAACAAGAGATTTTATATTTTGGAAATGTTTTCTGTCTTATATTACTCTCAATTTAATACATCCAGATATCAAGTTAACAAATAATGAGGACTCTGGCCCAAGTACGCATATGCACTAATATGTATGTGTGTACATATGCTTGGTGAGTGCATGCATATTCACACTTATGTGTAAATGCATATTTATTTTCATGTTTTTTTAAATTTTATTTTATTTTTAAACTTTACAATATTGTATTCATGTTTTATATTAATTTATATAGTTTGTGAATGAAATCACAAATTCACTGTAAATATACCTAGCAGAATAACTTTTAAATATTATCTTCATAAATTAGCTGGTTGTATAGAAAATATTTCAATTGGGTTATATATAATTAGCCACCCATATGGAGGATAATACTATTATACAAAGCTAAAATGAATATTGAGTCTTTAAAGAAAAAAAATAGCAGGTTTAAGCATTGAAATAGATAACTTAGTTTGTTTCCCTACTTAACGACCTTGCACTCTGGTTAACTTATGGAAATTTCCCAGTCTAAAGTTTGTACTTTTTTCACAAGGGGCAGTTATGTCTGTAAAATCACAGCAGGTCAAAGTAGACCTCTTTTTCTCACTTATCTCACCAATCATCAACTTTCTCCTTTCAACTAAAGTGTTTTTACCATATTTTATTTGCTTTAATTCCTTCCTTACCCATATATTATTTGTCTATCAGTTTCAAAGCTAAAGAACCACAAAAAAATTTAAAAAAAAAAAGCTATGAGCAATGAAAATAGCTGTCTCAGTTCCCATGCAGATGGATTTTGATACACTCATTCAGAAACTTATGATGCATTTTGAACATTCTTTGGGCCAGCAGTGAATAACAGCAACTAAGAACGCCTGCCAGTGCAGGAGATGCAGGTTCAGTCCCTGGGTTGGGAAGATCCCCTGGAGAAGGAAATGCCAACCCACTCCAGTATTCTTGCCTAGGAAATCCCATAGGCAGAAGAGTCTGGTGGGCTCAGTGGAGTTGCAAAAGAATCAGACGTGACTTAGTGACTAAACAACAGCAACAAGAGCACCAGGAAACTAGAAATATCCAGCATGCTCACTTAGAATAGGGGCAAATCCACTCTACTGAACTACAAACCCAGAGCTGTTCCAAATTATGGAATTAGAATTTGTAACAATGCTGACTCCAGTCTGTGAACAACTAAAACAATTTACTTAGAAATTGTATGTTGAATTTTCCACTGTAATCCCAGCCTCTGAAATAGAAAACATTCATTAATTTATTTAGCAAATATTTATTGACTCTGTGCTGTGCTGTGCTTAGTTGCTCAGTCATGTCCGACTCTTTGCAACCCCGTGGACTGTAGCCCACCAGGCTCCTCTGTCCAAGGGGATTCTCCATGTAAGAATAAATGAAAGATTCTATCTTAGGTATAGTTTACATTAGAATGCAGGAGGGTGTGCATTTGTGTATGTATATGTGTATCATATATGCACATATATATACACAAATTACATATACATCTATGCTGTTGTTTTTATTGTTGTTCAGTCATTAAGTCATGCCTGATTCTTTGTCTCCCCATGGACTGTAGCCCACAAGTTCCTCTGTCCATGAGATTTCCCAGACAAGAATACTGGAATGGGTTGTCATTTCCTTCTCCAGTTGGAATTTCTTAGACCAGGAGTCAGACCTGCATCTCCTACATTGGCAGGTGGATTCTTTACCACTGAGCCACCAGGGAAGCCCACAGATACATCTATATATACATAGGTTTGTGGCTCTGTTTGTTTGGTGATGTTAAATATTTCATTACATTGTTAAATATCTCTTCTCTATAAAGAAGAGATAAACATCTGTCTCACAAAGAAAATATTATTTTTCCTTTCCTTTGTGACCTTTTGTTAATCCATTGAAATGATCAAAGAACCAGCAGCCAAATTCTTGCCTAAATGTTAACCATTAGTTATTTCCTGAAGTTCCATCTCTCTGATGATCAGCGATTTCTAACTCATTCCCTGCTTTCTTCTGGTTGGCAAGGTTTTTCATGTAACTGCCCCCTTGCTTTTTTAGCTTTCAGCAGCTTTAGCATGCCTGCATTAATTTATCTCTCGGATATAAATTGCATGATATCTGTAATCGCTATGATTATAGATCTAAAATGCTACTTTCAAATCTAGTGACAGAATTTGGTCTGATTGAGCTGGATTTCCTGGGTGTCCTGTCCCGTTCGCTTGACAAGTGGCCTATGTCTAAGATTTGCTGGATCATGTTTTTGATTGATGTATTATTCCTACAAATTGAAATAGACGTGCTTCCTTCTTGCCAGAAAGATTTCTTTTGAAGTGTCATCATGGCTTCTACAAAGGACCCATATGCTCAGGGGATAAGACCCTCTGTTCAAACAGAAACAAATATAGCAGTTTATATCACTATCTTCCCTTATTACTTATCTATGCATTTGGAAAAAAAAATAGGGGTTCTTACACAGAATCTGAATCTCCCATTTCCTACTCAATGCCTGAATTTCCTCTGCTAATTCTCCAAGCAAAGATTATGCAGCCTTCTGCTTGACCACCTTCAGTAACGGGGCAGTGTTTTTTTCCTCTCTGGGGCACAATCAGTTAAGCTATTTCCAAAGATGAAATTATTAGATTGTCATTTTTTAATCAAATGAGAATGTGCCTTACTTTTTGACACAGATTTTTCATTCTAGTTCCACACAAAATACACCCCACTCCTCCATACCTAAATAAATCATACTTCACTTGGTCAAGCATGACTTTCACTGCTGCTGCTGCTGCTGCTGCTGCTAAGTCGCTTCAGTTGTGTCCAACTATGTGCGACCCCAGAGACAGCAGCCCACCAGGCTCCCTCGTCCCTGGGAAACACCTATTGAATTGCACCCTAGCCTCAGAAAAATAGGTAGACCCTCTTCATGGATAGCTAACTGGGGAACAGGGCCACAATTTAGCACTTATGTTACAATTTAGTAGAGAAGCCATAACTTGTGTATCTGTTAAAGCTCAAAGACACGTATAAAAGCTTGATACTAGAATCTCTCATTATATTCAATAATTCCTTTGTCAGAATTTTCACTTTTCAAGTTCTTAAGAGAGAGGAAGAAAAAAACGTTTTAATAAGTAAACAAGAGTATCCATCATCTGGATTCCCAAGTGGCTCAGTGGTAAAGAATCTGCCTGCAATGCCGGACACCTAGATTCTAACCCTTGATCGCGAAAAATCCCCTGGAGTTAAAAATAGCAACCCACTCCAGTATTCTTCTTTTTTTTTTTTTCACTCCAGTATTCTTGCCTGGGAAATCCCATAGACAGAGGAGCCTGGAGGGCTACAGTCCATGGGATCGCAAAAGAGTTGGACACAACTTAGCAACTGAACAACATCCATCACTAGGTGGGCTGTATCAGGTGCCCTAGTGGAGCCATCAGGGTTCTGAACTGTTCATTTTTCACTTCGACTTCCTTAGTGTGTGAGTTCAATTACGTCAAGTGCTCTTTCCATGAGGTGAGGGAACATGACCAAAGAGAACTCCATGTTCACAGCCTGTGACTCCTTTGGTCGAGATATCACTACCTTGTCTGAAAGGACCCTGATTAGCCCAGGCAAAGGATATTTGCTACTGACAGGCCCAACACAACAGCATGGGATGATGAGGGAAAGTTCTTTAAAGGAAAGAAATCTGGGCAACCCATCTAGATACATCACACATGGGTGTGAAATTTTAAAGTGAATAAGAACGTCACCTGCACTTCCTGCCACCCTGAAATCTGGCTTTCGTTATCTAATTGGAAAAGTGAAACTTCCTTTTTATTTGTGGAATATGTGATGATGGACAGCAGCTCAGTATTTGTAGAAATTGCGTTGCCTTTTAGTCTCCTGACATAATACCTCCCTGAACCTGAAAGACTTTCCATTCGATAATGTCAAAGAGAGAATAAAGTGGTAGGTCTCAAATGATGAAGGAGATGAAAGATTACAATTTAGCAAGACTCTGGCAAGTCAAAAATGAAGACCAGACAAGTGTGCAAGCAAAAACCTGGAGATTAGTAGAGAGTTACATCAAGGGAGGCTAAAAAAAAATCCTACATATAGCAATAGGACATTACATAGGTGTCCTTGTTACATAGGGATGAAATTAGTTTCCACAGAAGGATTTCTAAATATTCTGTATTCTACCACAATATGCCTTTCTCCCATCCTAAACATTTGATTATTTAAATCCATAAAAGGTGATTTGGATTCATATGCCACACTCTTAAAACATATTTACACAAAGTTAAGTTTAGGAGGTAAGTGCCCTGCTGCTAAGTCACTTCAGTCGTGTCCGACTCTGTGCGACCCCAGAGATGGCAGCCCACCAGGCTCCCGCATCCCTGGGATTCTCCAGGCAAGAACACTGGAGTGGGTTGCCATTTCCTTCTCCAAAGCATGAAAGTGAAAAGTGAAAGTGAAGTTGCTCAGTCGTGTCCGACCCTCAGCGACCCCATGGACTGCAGCCCACCAGGCTCCTCCGTCCATGGGATTTTCCAGGCAGGAGTACTGGAGTGGGGTGCCATTGTGCCTTAGGTACCTGAAGTGGTTTTTGCCATCACTAGTAAGTACTTCACTCAGTGATGGGGCCATAGTATTTGCTGAGAAAGTGTTAAAATAAAAGATTGAAAATCTTGGACCAGTTGATTCTGAAAGTCCTGACCATTTTTTCATATCTGTCTCTGCTTGTGAAATTTAACAAATCAATTCATGAAATTTGTATCAGATTCTTTTTACTCGTTTGGTTTCTTCTTTGTTTTAGAAACAAAGCACATTTTCAGAACCACAAATTGGTGAGATATATTCTAATGCCATGGCATGGACATGATTAATTTCTCAAAGAAGTTCCATGACATTTCTTCCTCAAAGCAATTCTGTCATAGTGGTAGATTTTACTGCCATGTTTCTCAGATGATGGAATGGGCTCACCATAGGGTCTTAGGAAAATTCTTAAACTATTGAATTTAGTAATTCAACTTCACTCTCCTCTTCCGATTGCTGACTGGGAACAGCATTCAAATGACTTCTCTGCATAAAATATAGGGGAAAAGATACTACTGACAGAAAAAATACTTCCTGTCTATAAAGTCTGTGCCAAACAGGAACAATGACAAAAAGAGCGCCTAATTATGTAAAGTTTACTGCTTAATTTAAAAGCCTTTTTTATTGTACAGGATCGTTTTAATTACTGCTGTGAACTGCTATCTCCTGTGATCTTTCATGTATACTGCCATCTGTTTTTAGAATATCTTATGATCTTGAAATAACATTGCATGTAATTTGCTGCCGTTTATTCAGTCTACTGGGAGGATGTGAAAGACCCCACACAGTGTGACTGCAAATCTCAGGGTTTTCTACGAAAGAAGGAAAACAATGTCAACTACAAAAACCCAGTATGTTCTCAAATCTCACCTGGACTGTAGCCTTTGGATTAATAAATTATAGAAAACAGTACTGCCACTAATTAGCTGCGTGACATTACATAAGTTAATGGATCTTGAAGGTTTTCAGTTTTCTCACTTGTGTAAAGAAGAGGAGAGAAGAAAATCAAAGGATTTGTGGACTTTAATATCATGAAACACAGCCTAGTCATCCAAAGGGATTCTTGCTCTGTCTGCAAAGAATCCCTTTGTGGACACACGGACACAAAGACACACACAGTTAAATCAAGGTTTTGACATCGTCAAAAAGCAGAATCTTTGCTAAAGAGTTAATTCTAGGCTTGGTTTTACAATGTCCAGACTTTCTGTGGTTACTGAAATGATATAGAGGAAAAACAAGAACAAAAGTAACCTTAGTTCATGGCAAAAAAAAAAAAAATTACTCATGTGTGTTAGTATATTAGCATGTTATTGTGTGTGTGTATATATATATATATATATATACATATATATGTCATTTGGCATGATGCATAGGGATTCACTAAGTCAACAAAAATCAAAACTCAAAACTTAACTATATTGAGTCCACAAGGTGAAGGAAGTTGGGGAAATCCAAGTTAACGTCTTATTAGAGCTTATAGCTTTGCCTTGCACATAGTAAAAGCTATTAAATATTTACATAGAATTATTTTAGTATTTCATAATTTCATGATTATTATTTGAGTGGATGAAGTAAGTTAATGTATAACAGAAAAATGCAGTCTGCTTAGTACCTGATACATAGCAAGACTAAACTTTTAAGTAATTAATCTATTTATTTGAACAAAGAAAACTTGTCAAACTGTTTAAAAGACCCAGATTTCTATTTCCATCTGGGATTATGTTATGAACATTTAAAGGAAATAATTTAAAAATACACAAAAGGCATATATGTAAGAACAATAAACCCAAGGATCAACAATAGCAAAATATTTGATACAAGTTGTTAAAAATGACAATCATGGTACATCTATATGATGTATTCTTAAAAGAGTAATAATATATATAATAGTTATCATTAAGTAAAGGAGACAGTAGAATAGAAATTGCATAATTATTGCCTGACATTGATTTAAATTTACTTCAAGGAATACGATATAATTTGCTAATATAGTACATTAAATTTTTATGTATAGTAAAATATTTGCTACCTTTAACATATAATTATTATACTTATTTACTTAAAATTTATTTAATATGTTACATACAACAAATAGTATATAATAAAATGAAATACAATATATGTGATACTAAAATTCTTAGGATTTACAGTCATCTCAGGTTCTAGAACTATGGATTGATTTTATATTTTATAAGCATTACAAATTTTCTTTGCATAAAAGTTGAAAAAGGTTTTTTTCCTGATTTTTTTGTTTACAAACTTCTGTTTTAATTTTAGTACTGCTACTCATCTGTGGGGCTTAAACAACTTAAGTTTTCTTCTGTTTCTTCTGTACAACATGCAGGGAGAAGCTCAACTGAAAATTACTTAGGCCAATGATCCAATTAAAGAAGTGAACTAGCCAAATGGAGCAAGCTTATCACCTAGCCATTACACAATCCTTGTGGAAACATACACTGAAATCCCATATTAATTCCAGAAGAATACTTGAACTGCACAGGTATACCATCCATTCACTATAAGGCCCTTTAGTGCAGAAATAGCCCACTGGAATGTCAACCAAAAATCCAAGCTCGAAAGCATTGAAAGAAATGCAGAAGTGAAGCTAGCCGTAAAGCAAAAGAGAAGCCATATGATGAGGAGTGTGAAAGATTAGAAAGTACATCTTCCTTGTGTCCAAAGAATGCAGACTCAAGTAGCCTCCACAGACTGTGGCCAAGTGAAGAGCTCTGCATTGATAAATCACTGACAAGAAATCCATAACTGTTGGTATTTTCTCAGTGTTGACCACCAGCTATGTTGGTAACTTTTATCCTTGCTGTTATTTTTAACACTCTGATGGCTGTAATTTTGTGTACACTATTTTTGTGTGCAATATGCAGGACTAGTAACACAGAAGCATGGGAAGGGATGAGAAAGAGGACATGTACTAGACAGGGAAGGGCAGAATCCTCAACACTTGTTTTGACCAACACAGGGACCTTCAGTAGAGAGACAGCCACTCTCCAGCAACATCACAGGGGAGGAGTGAATAGCATCATAACCCTGACATCACTGCCCTCCCTCTTTCCCTCCATCCCTTGAACCTCCAGCCAGAGCTCCAGACCAAATAGAAGCCAGATACGGAGGGCATCCACTGATAGGGTCAAACAGGTCAGCCTGCTGAGAGCAAAGTGAATAAGAGAATCCTCAGGGAGAGAGGCTCTGGAGGGTCAAGAGTGGATACCTGGCACAAATCCTCAATTTCTGTCCATAAAGTATTGAAGCCAGAGTTTATCTCACAGTGCTCTGTACCTTTCAGGCAGCATACTCTTTTTCATTCCACCCAGGATATTTATAACCAAATACAATCCTTTTGCCAAAGTGTAACCAAAGATAAATTAATGTATGACTTTATAGCACCACAATCTAACAGGCTGTTAAACAGCATGATCGAATTAAAGGTCCTGAAAATGGCATAACTAATGGCACTGTCTCTGGGAAAAAAAAATAGTGCTAATGCAGAGGTTCATGAAATGTGTATGAACCGTATAACATATTCATGCCCTATTACTGAGAATTTCAAAGTGTCTCACTGCTCGAGATAATAGGCCTTGATTCAATTCACTCTGATGTGGCATGAATTTCATGTGCTAATTAGTAAAGCATTTCTTAATGATTAGGAGGAAAAATCAGATAACATTTGATTGGAAACCCAACTGTCAGAGATAAAGCATAGCTACAACTGAGGTTAGAATGAATGCCATTCATTCTCGATTCAGGTGTCTTAATTATGATAATTAATGATTGTATTCTCTCTATAAATGAATTCAACCAACATGATAAGCATATGGTAATTAAAGTGCTTTTTTAGTGTTGGAAATTTAAACAAATGACATCAATAATAATCATGTCCTTTCTTGCGTTTTAAGTTTAGTTTCCTGTTGAAGTCTGTTTTCTCCTTTAGTCATTTATGAGTTTTATATCCTTTCAGTACTTTAATAGCAAGTATATTTCTAGGAGGTGATATCTATTGACATTGGATTTCTGACAAGAATGTAAATTATTTCCCATTCATTGACATTATAGAAAGTGAGTCCTGCTCTCTATCAGTGCTATGGAATTTTGTTAAAAATAGTGTTGGATTTATCAAACTCCAGTGCTGAGAGTTAATAAAAAATAAGTAACTGACCCAGAAGATATAGGTTAATATGGACAGCATTACATAAGGATGATTACATAAAATTTGATAGGACATTTAAATTCTGAATATTCTGAGTGTAATCTAATCACAGGAAATGGCTTTAAAGGTTCCCATTATTATTGCAAGGTTTTTCACACTGACACATTATCGATCCAGACTTCATCACCTCTTGCTTGCTCTCTTGCAATCACTGCCCTGCCTCCATTTTCTCCTAACTCCATTCCTACACACACTACCTATTACTTTTTCTTATGTCAGATGATATTAAAGCACTTCCATGATAAAATGCAACCTTTTTCCAGCCTAGTCTTCCACCTTATTTTTTTTTCATTTGTGCCTTACTCTTCTGGTCAGTTCACTTGGTCATCTATGAGTCTTTCATTCTTCTGCCACTTCAAATGTCCCCAAGTCCTCCAGCTGATTTGGTGCCATCTTTTGAAGTTTTAGCCTTCCCTGGTGGCTCAGACAGCAAAGAACCTGCCTGTCAATGCTTGAGGCCCAGGTTCAATCCCTGAGTCGGGAAGACCCCTGGAGAAGGGAATTGCAACCCACTCCAGTATTCTTGCATGGGAAATCCCATGGACAGAGGAGCCTGGCGGGCTACAGTCCATGAGATCACAAAGAGTTGGACATGACTGAGCAACAGAGGGTAAAGAATCTGCCTGCAATGCAGGAGACCCAGGTTCAAAGCCTGGGCCAGGAAGATCACCTGGGGAAGGGAATGGCACCCCACTCCTGTATTCTTGTCTGGGAAATCCCAGGATAAAGGAACCTGGTGGGCTACAGTCCATGGGGTTCAAAGTGTTAGATGCGACTGAGCGACTAACACTTTTTGGAAAGATGTTTGCAGACCTTCTGAAAGGCCCTTCAGGGATATCTCTCTGGAATTAACATGCCTATGATTTGTATATCACAGTAAGCATATTCACACTTTCCTTCCCCGCAAGACCGTGAGATACTTGCTATAGGTGTCCCTTTCTCTCCTCAATGCCTGGAACATTTTTGACATTAAATAGATGTTTAAACCATATCCTCAGTAGTAAGATGGATCAATCAATTGCCTGTTCCTTAATAAAACAAGAAAGGCACCTTTAAGGAATTGTATCAGAAATACACATTAAGGTTTGTTTATGAGGCTCATTCTGTATTGCCCCAATGTGTCGTAGGACAACCACTACCTTCTAATCTATTAAGAGCAGAGAATTAATTGCTCTGGGAGGGGAGAGGAGAGCAGGTGAAGAGGTGCTGATGATAAAGAGATTATGTCCACAAGCCCCAAAACAAATTTATCTGTAGAGATAAACAAAAAGTCTAGCTCACAAACTGGCAATATGAAGCAAGAAAAATGAAAAGACTAAATTTTTATTTGTTTGCACTTTTGCAAAGAGAGAGCTATTCAATCTTGATTCTGGGTGCTCCAAAAAGAGTTATTGAGAAATAGAAACTGGTCAAAGGAACGGAGAGACTGCTCCAAAGCAGAACATAAAGGATGCTGTGACCCTATTTGCTGATGCAGAGCTGAAGTTTAAATAATTGTGTAAACAAATGGACATATCCTTCAGTTCAAAATGTAAAATGATTTATTCTTCAATAGACCTTTTGTTGATTGTCTAAAACCCTGAACTGGGGACTTTTCCTGTGGGTTCAGGAGCTAAGATTCTGCACTCCCCAATGGGAATTTGCTGTATGACTCAGGGAACTCAACCAGAGCTCTGTGAAACTCAAAGGGGTCAGATGGGGTAGGAGGAGGGAGGGAGGTTCCAGAGGGAGTGGGCATATGTATGCCTATGGCTGATGTATGTTGATGTATGACAGAAACCAACACACTATTGTAAAGCAATTATCCTTCAATTAAAAATAAATAGTAGAAAAAAAAAAAAGATTCTGCAATCCCAATGCAGGGATCTTGGGTTAGACAGATCCCTGATCAAGGGACTAGATCCTGCATGATGCAACTAAGGATCCCACGTACTGCAACTAAGACCCAGTGTGGTCACATGAATAAATAAATAAGTATTGGAAAAAAAAAAAACTGATTTGAAGAAAATATTTCTTAGTTTCAGGCAAATAACCAATCAGGGTGGATCCCAATGGACACTGAAAACCAAAGTTCCAATATGTTCTATGTGTGAAAAATAGACACAGGTAGATATTTGAGTAGCCATAAGGGGCAAACTATGGTACACTGCAGTTTCTCCATTTTCTTTCTATTCTGTAGTAAATTTTATCTGTTATTAGAATGCTTTCATATGCAAAACTACACTCATCTGTTACTTCAATCAGGCTGGCCTAAGCCACTGTTAAATCCGTAAGTCCTAAGTCTTGATGTTCAGTAACTATATTTGCCTTTTAGTACGTTTCACTTGCACTTACCATGGTCTTGTACAAGAGAATAATATTTCTAACTTGATTTTGGAAACTCAATATACCGTGCACAGACAGTAACTAAGTTATAGAATAGCCTACTTCCTCAGTTTCAGTACAAAAGTCTACAGGGAGTCAATACTGATCACTATCCTTATATGTTTCGAGGATTCTCACCCGGGGGTGGGGCAGGAGCAGTAGTGGGGGAATGAAGGAGTTAGGATTTATCCTTTAACAGTTCCAGTAAAGTACTTTTTTATTTAAATCTCTTTCTTCCTTGGCATTCTATCTTAATGCGATACAGTTTAAACATAGTAGAATTAAGTTCTGGCTTTTTGCCACAGTCTGTTTTGTACAGTTTTATTTTATACGATATTGTTTATTAAATTTAAAAGTATCGGGTGATATATATTTCTTTTATTTGTAAGATGTTTATAAGTCTACAAAATAAAAAATAGACTATCAATGTATGTTGGGATATGTCACTACTGTCATTGTTATATAATTTTAATACAATGGAAGATGTGTGTTAACACATTCAGTCCAGAACCTTTTAAGCCAAAAAGATGCTGCCAATTCAGAAACAAAGATAAATGCTGATTTGTATTATGCATCTTTGAGGCCAAAGCTAATGGGGCTTAAAAGCCATCAGTGTTGTATAGAGAAGCAAGGATTTGCATTTCTTGGGGCATTTGTGACAAGACTGCCAATATTTTGACCTCCTATGGATTAATCCCGTCAAATTTATCATTGAAAATCTTTTTTCCTAACAATAGAAATATTCACAAACCACAGAATTTTAAAAACTAAGATCTGTCTTGTTTCTTCTTCTGAAAATAAAACAATTAAATAAATAAAAAGAAATAGAAGGAAAAACAAAACCAAAGTTCTAAAACAAAGCCACACAGCATTGCTGTTTTCTCTCTTTCCTGTGAAGCAGCTTCTATCCATTGAGGTTGCTTTGTGAAAAGAAAAGTATGAGTTAGGGGCCAATAAATTGTGTGTTTTCCCAACTCAGTTCCCCCGCCTTTGCAGTGGGAATTTCCCCTGATAGCTAAAGACTTCTACAGGTCATAATTCTTGCTTTTCCACCCACGTACACTTTTACATAAAACAAGAAATTCTGCCACTGCATGCACTTCAGAGCAGTCAAAATGTGGTACTGTGGAAGTTATTCTGTAGTTTTCTAACTTTCCTTTCTCTCTTCTCTGCCAAATCATAAAGTACTCATGTTCTGAATTGTTGATCTATCACAGCCCCTGAGGCAATGTGGGTGGAAGGGGTTGGCCTTACTTTGCATATTCACTTGGTGATCATTAGCGACAAAATGCAGATGAAATCTCATACGATTTCTTGCCTGAACAAATGCCTTTAAGAAATGCTTTGGGGACATATAACAAGGAGATCATTGTTTTCATATCCATTTCCTGGAGATTTCTTCCATCGTGTGCTTAAGATGCTTCTAGCAATGTTAACTGCACAAGGTTGAAATATACTGGTTGATGGACTAAAATACAGCACATTTGTGAAAGGGTAGCTTTTCACATCAGTGGACAAAAATACAATTTAAACATCTTAGAACTGTAGTTTTCAGTAAAATCAGTACCAAATGGGGTGTGTGGAAATGTAACTGAACCACTTGCATCTTTTTTATTGAAAAGTAACTTGAACACCAAGCTTTAGGAAGATTACATTTTACTGTTCTCTAGATGTGAGTTAGAATGAACAGTGACTGCTGTTATTATGGCAAATAATAAACATTAGTCTTCGAAAATGTAGAAATAGGCACAAACCAAAGCAATGTTAACCAGGAGTAGAGATTATCTCATCTCTTCCTATGTATAATTTCTTGCAAATTTGAAATTCCCTTATTTTGAATAATGACAGGGACGATGATGGTAGAAAGTGCTAGTGAGTAGTAGTAACTACACGGACATTATACAAAAGTTGTATGTGCACTATTTTATTCAATGATCACTTTATGAAATAAGAAAGATGTTGATATAATGCTAAGAGATATAAGAAAGAATTGTCCAGAGATCCAGGACTTTTTTCTGGATTCAGCAACCGAGCATGGCTTACAGTCATTTTGGTTTTGGGATGAGATATGCATTTTCAGCTTTATGTGAGATAGTCATAATATAAATATGTTAAACAGAAGTATTAAAGTATGAGAATTCTGCCAGTTGCTCAGTTATGTCTATTTCAATTATGCATTCCAGAACTGGAGAAAGAACATCATAATGGGTTCAAAGAACCACTGAATCCACAAGATAGATCTAAACTAGCACTCCATTGATCACCTGACCTCCACAAGGACCAACTCTAACTGATGAACCAAACGATGTGCTAGGTCTCCTGGAATTAGCATCAGTTTGGAGCCAGCATCCATTAATCCCTGAGGAATCTGATTATTTCCTTTTCCTTGCTGCTGCTGCTACATCGATTCAGTCATGTCAAACTCTGTGCGACCCCATAGATGGCAGCCCACCAGGCTCTGCTGTCCCTGGGATTCTCCAGGCAAGAACACTGGAGTGGGTTGCCATTGCCTTCTCCATTGTGTGAAAGTGAAAAGTGAAAGTGAGGTCGCTCAGTCGTGTCCGACTTCTCGACCCCATGGACTGCAGCCTACCAGGCTCCTCCATCCATGGGATTTTCTAGGCAAGAGTACTGGGGTGGCTTGCCATTGCCCTCTCCGTTCCTTTTCCTTAATGCCTGACAAAATCCAACTGGAGGAAGACCGGGGTTATACTAACAGTGCACCCTTTTGGCAGCATAGCAGGGTCCTTTCTCCAGGGAACCCAGCCTCTCCTCCATTCAAGGGATACTGGGTTTGTTAACTGGCTCAACTTTGGGAATTAATGGAGGGGCCGTGACATGGTTCTGATGATTCAAGTTAGAATTTAGTTCATTTGACCTCAGATACTTCTCTTTAGACAGTTCAAGTAAGAATTTAGTAGACTGCACATCTATTTCTTTTCTAGAGACACAATGATAAACTAGCTGATGCCATAGGTCTCTGCTGATTACTGCTTGGATTCTGCTGCCCATTGTAGTAACCACCCCCATGTTGTCCTTGATGACTGAGTGCTGACTTTTGGCCCCTGCCACCTATGAATCTGATTATCCCTATTGCATTTAAGGATCCTAGTTTAGTAACTGTGGTTCCCACTATAACTCTGACCTACAGAGAAAAGTGACCATAGAGCTCTGCAGCAACACTGGGCTCCCCTCAAAACTTTCTCTCTCAAAATCATGGTGAAAGGTGTGTCCTCTGAAATCCCAGGGTGGGTGAGCAGGTCTGATATGATAGTATTTAATAGTATTGCTTCCCAGATGGCTCAGATGACTAAGAAACCACTGGCAATGCAAGGAGACCTAGGTTCAATTCCTGGGTTGAAAACATTCCCTTGAGAAGGGAATGGCTACCAATGCCAGTATTCTTGCCTGGAGAATTCTATGGATTCTCTCCCAGTGGTGAATTCTTTCACAGTAGTAGTGAAAGGTATGTCCTTTGGACCCTCCTCCCAAGATGGGTGAGCAGGTCTGACATGATAAATCCACCCTAACATTCCAATCTCACTAAGATTTTGGATCCTTTCCTCTCCAGAATACCAGGGCATGCATGTGTGTGTCCTAAGTCGATTCAGTCATGTCCTACTCTTTCCAAGTCTATGAATTGTAGCCCACCAGGCTCCTCATTCAAGGGACTCTCCAGGCAAGAATACTGGAGTGGGTTGCCATGTCTTCCTCCAGGGGATCTTCCCGATCTAGGGATCATGTCTCCTACATTGGCAGGGGGGTTCTTTAACCACTAGGGCCACCTGGGAAGCTCTTTATACCAGGGAAGTTCTGGCATTTCAGTTTCATTTAATGTTGGCCACCTTTTGATCCACTTTTCAGCCAAACAACCATACAAATGTTAGGATTTTTCCTCACCCCTTGAGCTACATCAAATCTAGAATTTCTGCTTAGTGGGACCCACACCAAAAATTTCAGTCTGATTTGACATTTTGTTCCTTAATCATCATCCTCAGTTCAGTTCAGTCACTCAGTCATGTCCAACTCTTTGGGACCACATGGACTGCAGTACGCCAGGCCTCCCGGAAACTCAAAAACGTGAGTTTTCTTAAACTTGTGTCCATTGAGTGGTGATGCCATCCAACCATCTCATCCTCTGTCATCCCCCTTCTCTTCCTGCCTTCAGTCTTTCCCAGCATCAGGTCTTTTCCAAGAAGTCAGTTCTTCGCATCAGGTGGCCAAAGTATTGGAGTTTCAGCTTCAACATCAGGCCCTCCAATGAATACCCAGGGCTGATCTCCTTTAGAATGGACTGGTTGGATCTCCTTGAAGTCCAAGGGACTCTCAAGAGTCTTCTCCAACACCGCAGTTCAAAAGCATCAATTCCTCAGTGTTCAGCATTTTTTATGGTCCAATTATCACATCCATGATGACTGGAAAAACCATAGCTTTGACTAGATGGACCTTTGTTGGCAAAGTAATGTCTCTGCTTTTTAATATGCTGTCTAGGTTGGTCATAGCTTTTCTTTCAAGAAGTAAGCATCTTTTAATTTCATGGCTGCAGTCACCATCTACAGTGATTTTGAAGCCCCCAAAAATAAAGTCTCTCACTGTTTCCATTGTTTCCCCATCTATTTGCCATGAAGTGATGGGACCAGATGCCATGATCTTAGTTTTCTGAATGTTGAGCTTTAAGCCAACTTTTTCACTCTCCTCTTTACTTTCATCAAGAAGATCTTCAGTTTTTCTCTTTCTGCCATAAGGATGGTGTCATCTGCATATCTGAAGTTATCGATATTTCTCCCGGCAATCTTGATTCTAGTTTGTGCTCTATCCATGCATTTCATATAATGTACTCTGCATGTTAAATAAGCAAGGTGACAATATATAGCCCCAATGTACTTCTTTCTCAATTTGGAGCCAGTCTGTTGTTCCATGTCCGGTTCTTTTTTGTGTGTTTGTGTTATATGTTATTTACCAAATTTTATTTTTTAATTAATTATTTAACTTTATAATATTGTACTGGTTTTGCCATACATTGACTTGAATCCACCAGGAGTGTACATGTGTTCCCCATCCTGAACCCCCCTCCTACCTCTTTCCCCATATCATCTCTCTGGGTCATCTCAGTGCACCAGCCCCAAGCACCCTGTATCATGCATCAAACCTGGTCTGGCAATTGATTTCACATATGATATTTTACATGTTTCAATGCCATTCTCCCAAATCATCCCACGCTTTCCCTCTCCCACAGAGTCCAAAAGACTGTTCAATACATCTGTGTCTTTTTGCTGTCTCGCATACAGAGTTATCATTATCTTCTTCCTAAATCCCATATATATGTGAACTTCACTTCACAACAAAGGAAACTATAAGCAAGGTGAAAAGACAGCCTTCAGAATGGGAGAAAATAATAGCAAATGAAGCAACGGACAAAGAATTAATCTCAAAAATATACAAGCAACTCCTGCAGCTCAATTCCAGAAAAATAAAAGACCCAATTAAAAAGTGAGCCAAACAACTAAACACATTTCTCCAAAGAAGACAAACACATGAAAAGATGCTCAACATCACTCTTTATCAGAGAAATGCAAATCAAAACCACAATGAGGTACCATTTCACGCCAGTCAGAATGGCTGCTATCCATGTCCAGTTCTAACTGTTGCTTCCTGACCTGCATACAGATTTCTCAGGAGGCAGGTCAGATGGTCTGGTTTTCCCATCTCTTGAAGAATTTTCCAGTTTGCTGTGATCCACACAGTCAAAGGTTTGACGTAATCAATAAAGCAGAAGTAGATGTTTTTCTGGAACTCTCTTGCTTTTTTGATGATCCAACGGATGTTGGCAATTTGATCTCTGGTTCCTCTGCCTTTTCTAAATCCACCTTGAACATCTGGAAGTTCTTGGTTCACATACTGTTGGAGAATTTTGAGCATTACTTTGCTAGCATGTGAATTGAGTGCAGCTGTGCAGTAGTTTGAACATTCTTTGCAATGCCTTTCTCTGGGATTGGAATGAAAACTGACCTTTTCCAATCCTATGTCCTTAATATTCATCTCCCATGATTAAATATTCATGGAACCCATATTCCCCATATCTGTGCATGAAAAGAAATTTGTTTATACATGTTAGTGTACATATACATGTGGATCAGTGAAGAAATGAAATATAGTGATAGTCTTTTTTTTTTAAGATTCCTCTTTGTTCTGTGAGGATTCTTAATACTTTGTATTCTTATGTCCTTTTAAGATTAAAATATTGGGAACAGCTCTATCTGACAGGTTTAATTTCTATGAATACCCATCTCTCTGTGTATGAATGTGGGGTTTAAATATTTTTTAACTAATATTACCTTAAATATTATCTTAAATATTAAAGATAACTATAATATTATCTTTAAAACTAATATTATCTTTTTCATAATTACTTATCCTCTGCTTTATAAACAGTTGAAACTTTTTCTTTTGTTAATTGCTATTCTAATACTTAAATTAATTCATAAAAATAAAAAGTACAAATAGCCAATTGAATATGAAAAACCCTAAATAATTCTCAACTTTACTATCAAACATGTAAACACCTATGAATAAATATAGACACCATTTTTCTTTCAAATTATACACAAGAACATACGGAATAACAAAGACAGTGTAGCGAAGGGAGAACTTTCATACACCAAAGATTGAAAATAATATAATACAAAATTCCCAGCAGAAAGATGGCTCTATTGCCCTTGTTTTACTTTGATATTTCTGTAAATACATTATTAAATGACAATTTTTGAAAATCTATGGATAATATCCAAAAATTAGGAAAGAGTAAAAAAGTCAAGTGAATCCATGTGGTGCACTGCTGCTGCTGCTGCTAAGTCGCTTCAGTTGTGTCCAATTCTGTGCGACCCCATAGAACGGCAGCCCACCAGGCTCCCCCATCCCTGGGATTCTCCAGGCAAGAACACTGGAGTGGGTTGTCATTTCCTTCTCCAATGCAGGAAAGTGAAAAGTGAAAGTGAAGTCGCTCAGTCGTGTCCGACTCTTCGAGACCCCATGGACTGCAGCCTACCAGGCTCCTCCATCCATGGGATTTTCCAGGCAAGAGTACTGGAGTGAGTTGCCATTGCCTTCTCTGGGTGTACTATAATGCTTCAATATAAAAGCATTAGTTGCTTCAGTCATGTCCAACTCTTTGCGACCCCATGGACTGTAACCTGCCAGGCTCCTCTGTCCATGGGATTCTCCTGGCAAGAATACGGGAGTGGGTATCCATACCTTTCCCCAGGGGATCTTCCCAACCCAGGGATTGAACCCAGGTCTCCTGCATTGCGGACAGATTCTTTTATCATCTGAGCCACGGAGCCCATTTTAAAGTATCTATAAGGAAAAGTACAAATCCTCATGTACAAAAATGACATAGTTCATGTGGTTTTCTGAAGAAAATATATTAATATGCATGAAAATTATGGATGATATATATCAACATATTAATAACTACTGCTTCTAGGAATTGAAAATATTAGTAAGTTTCTTTCTCTTTTTAAAAAACTCCATGGTTTTTAATCTTAGTGTTTAGCAGTTAGCGTATACTGGAAACAAATAACCAAAAGAATCCTTATATTGGAAACTGCTGTTAGTCATCTTAAGTTTCAGAATTTTTATTCTAAACTCTCCTTTTAAAACTTTCTATATATTTGAATTAAACACAGAAATTATCCACGTTTTAGCTTAAGTTCCACAAAAAAGCAAAGTTTTCATACAGGTAGTTTAATTTTGGAAATCACCTCAAGGAACAGGATTTAGGAAATTGAAAGAGGAAAACAGGAAAGAAGAAAACAAATTCAGAAGTGTGATTTGGATCTGTTCACCAATGCGTGCACAACAAGGACACACACAAGAGGGCCTCTGGGAGCTAAGTAGAATGCACACTAGATCTCCCCCGGTGTAAAGAAGAGAGAACTGGGGACTTCTCGGGTGATGCTAGTGGTAAAGAACCTGCCTGCCAATGTAGGAGATGTAAGAGACCCAGTTAGATCCCTGGGTTGGGAAGATCCCCTGGAAGAGAGCATGGCAATCCACTATGAGTCAGACATGACTGAAGGGATTAGCACACACACCTTTGTACACCAGCACCTCCTCAAGAGTTGTCTCATGCAGAGTGTATTGTTGTTTAGTTGCTAAGTCATGCCCAACTCTTCGAGGTCCCATAGGCTGTAACCCAATAGGCTCCTCTGTCCTGGGATTTCCCAGGCAAGATTACTGGAGTAGGTTGCCATTTCCTTTTCCAGAGGGTTTTCTTGACCCAGGGATTGAACCCATGTCTTCTGCTTGGCACATAGATTCTTTATTTCCAGGTTTGGATATGCAACAGATTTATCAGGAGTAGCTATTTGCTAGAGCAACATCTAGAGTAAAAAGGTGGGCCAAGATCACATAGGAGGAGCATGAGATCCTTTTCAAAGATCTCTCTGCTCTACTGTTATTAGTAGCTGTGTGAATTTAGACCTACTAAATTGTATCTGTTTTTGAGATTTAAACACTAACATCAGCTGGTTATTTTATGTACCTTGTATGTGTGGGCTGCTGTGAATCTAAACTTTTATCAGGTTTTATTAAAGAACTGAATGATGCTTTACAAGCATTTCCTTATGATGTTAATTAGCATATACTACAAGAGGACAGATGATAATGATTAAAGATCTCCTTGTAGTGAAACATGGGTCCTTCCACACCTTGGGAAAGAACAAGTCTGCCTCTATTAGGTTCAATAGGGCATGATGGTCAAAGAAAACTGATGTATAGTAATGAGAGTGAAGAGAACCTTCCCACTAAGCATCAATCATATAATGTTAATCAGATGCCACAAGCAGATGCTCTTAAAGGATCATCAGTGCTCCACAACAGTGGAAAAAAAAAAAAAAAACCTCAGAAAGATCATCTGGTTCTCATCTGTAAGTATACAGTTTGAGCATCTACACACAAAAGAACATGACCCAAGAATCACTTTCCTGGTAGCTTTTTCTCAGGAAATAATACAAAGTAAAGCTTTAAATATAACAACATAAGGTTGGCAATAGCTTCAAAGTTCAAGGTAGGGGATTTAAGCAAACATTAAAATTATAATTTCCAAAATAATCTATCATAGAAAATGTGTTATCTGTTTACATGAAAAGAAACTATAAAATGGCATATATGGTACTATTTCAAATACATGTAATAAGGGAAAATATATGAGGGAAAATTATGAGAAAGGAAATGAATAATTGAAATCAATAACAGGGTTGATGGAGGGTGCATTTTTTTTAGTTTTTGCTTTGACATTTTATCGTTAAAATATTTTTGTACCATTACATTTTTATAGGCAGTATAGAATAGCTGTTAAGAACATGGTATGTAAAATCAACTATTTGAATTAGAATTATTTTTTATCAGTTCACTAGATATATGAACTTAGTTAGGCACATGGATTTCTCTGAGATTCTATTAGTTCTTCTATAAAGTAAAAATAATTAAACTATCTTATACATAAGGTAATGAGAGCACTGAATGAGTTAATACATGATAAATGCTTGGCACAGTGCCTACCCCATAATAAGTGGCAAGTGAACATCATCTATTTTTATTATATTGGGAAGATGAATTCATCATAATTGTCTCCATGAACACCTGAGTAAAGCATAGAAATTATAGTGGTAATTTCCAAAGACTATTGCATCAAAGACTATTCCAAAGACTATAGCTTTCTTTCCTTAAAATTTCACTTTGAAACAGAAATGTATTCTGGTAAAAATGCTAATTAATGCCTCTTGTTAATGACTGGAAGTAATAAAAATGTTGAGACTTTAGCTAGAATGAAAAGATAATGTCAGGATTTGAGATGACTTAACCTTCCCTAATCTGAGTCTACATTTGTAAATTTGCACTGCAACTATTCCTAGCTATAGATTTTGATCTGATGAATCAAGAATATTCATGTTCCTGTTGGCTTAGCTATTTTAGTAGAGGAATATTGTGACCCTTTTGTAGGTATACATAGCAAGATGAGATAGGACAAGAACCTTGCCTCCAGGAATATTGGCTATTTTAAGTTATTGTTCACTGTATTTTCTTCTAGTCAGAACATGTGCCAGATGTGGAGAGCAGAGTAACCATCAAGGAGAGCAGGATCTCACCAAGGTGCCAAATTCAGAAAAGTGAATGTTCCCTGGTGGCTCAGACAGTAAAGAATCTGCTTGCAAGGCCAGAGACCCAGGTTCGACCCTTGAGTCAGGAACATTGCCTGGAGAAGGGAATGCCTACCCACTCCAGCATTCTTGCCTGGTAAATCCATGGGCAGGGGAGCTGGTGTGCTCCAATCCATGGGGTCACAAAGAGGCAGACACAACTCTGAGCAACTGACAATTTCATTTTTTGAAATAGCTTCCTCTGAGCTACTTTCAGGGCTCCTCTGACTTACTTTCCCTAACATTTCATCCTTAAGTTGATTGAAAAATAGGGTGATGGTAGTTGGCACACTGAACCCACTAGATTTGAATGCCACAGACTGATTCCCTAAAGTAAGGCTTTGTGGAGCTCTCCTGGATGGTAGGAAGCAGGCTGACACTAACTGTGCTGAGATTTCATTATGAGTACCCCATGCGAAGCAAGAGGATTTTCCTAAGGCATGGAGACTTTCCTTCTCATTTCTTGATAGAAAAAATTATGCCTCCTCTCTCTCTTTTTGTTGGTGGCTCAGTTTTGTGCTACTTTCACCCCAAATTCATTTATCTTTGGTTGACTGAATAACAAAAAAGATTTGAGTCTTACTCGGATATACCATATGAAAAATAAAAGCATCAAAAATGCAGGCTCTGGAATATCTGATTTGGTTTATCATTAAATTTAAGTACTTACTAGCTCAGAGTTTGCAGAGAAGGCAATGGCACCCCACTCCAGTACTCTTGCCTGGAAAATCCCATGGATGGAGGAGCCTGGTGGGCTGCAGTCCATGGGGTCGCTGAGGGTTGGACACGACTGAGCGACTTCACTTTCACTTTTCACTTTCATGCATTGGAGAAGGAAATGGCAACCCACTCCAGTGTTCTTGCCTGGAGAATCCCAGGGACGGGGGAGCCTGGTGGGCTACCGTCTATGGGGTCGCACAGAGCTGGACACGACTGAAGAGACTTGGCAGCAGCAGCAGCAGCAGCAGCTCAGAGTTTGCCAACTCTGAGTTTATCAAACTTCCCTTAGCCTCAGTTTGAGCATCTGCAAGGGGGGAATCATGTTTACCAAGAGGCTGTTGTGTGGATTCAATGAGAAAATATAGGAACTTCCCTGGAGATCTAGTGGTTAGGACTCCATGCTTCTATTGCAGGGGATATGAGTTCAGATCCTGGGCAAGGAACTAAGGTCCCATACACTGAGCAGTGTGGCCAAAAAAATGAGATAATATAAATACAAAATTGGTATGCCTATATTATATGCATTGCTAAGTAAATTAATACTATTTATTTATATTTTTATTGATTATTTATACCAGTGAGTGCTGAAAAAGTACGGGCCATTCTATTCAGCTCATAAATAAAATGAATTAAATAGTAGCAGCAAAATAACTTGTAGATGAAAGTCATAAACAGTCTATTTGTGGCATTACGATAAGAGGGAAATGGAAGAAAGCAAGCTTGCTAGGAAGCACTTCTTTCATATAAATCCCAGGGGAATGTAATCTATCTACCAAAAAATGTACTCTTACTCATTAGGAAAAAAAATAAATTGAGGGCAGATCTCATACTAAGTGTTCTTGATACAATAAAATTTTTTAAAAATTAAAAAGTCATACTAAAAGTAGCTGCCAAAGCAATGAAATTTGGTCCCAATGTCAAGCATCTGTAAAAAATTTCCCTTTCTTACACTATTCATATCAGCTTGCCATCAAATTATGTGTAGTACTTATGTTTAAAAATTTTTAATCAGATGTTATAGGTTATATGTACAATCTATACACAGATTTATTGCAAAATGTTTACATATAGCTGTAGTGAAGCTCTCTGTTTTGCCTAATATTTTAAAATATTCTTTAAGTTTCTTCAACAGTCTGGCCAATAAATGGTAATTTTATGAGTCTTTTCAAAGAAGCAACTTTTTCTGATGATGCTGTCTGTTGTTTTGATTATTTTTCAGTATACAGCAATTTTCTTAACTTTAAGATTTCTTTGGCTTCTTTAGTTTACTTCTTAGCCCCTATTATAATTTTCTGAGTTGGCTATATTATTAAAGAAGAAAGTCTGCAAATTAGTAAGCTGAATATTTGAGTCTACATACTTTTATTCTGAGAATTACCTTTCACTTTTTTTTTCTTTTTCTTTTTCACTGTTCCGGGAAACACAATGGACAATTGGCACATCTACAATACAGCTCATCTAATAAGTCTAGGTCACAGACATCTCCTGTTCAAGAAGTCCTTGGACTCACAGTGACCCTTACAAAAAGGATTAAAGAGCATCAGAATAAAGAGATTGTTCGTAGTATATGACCTAAGCAAGTTTTACTCTGAAAGTGAAAGTGAAGTCACTCAGTCGTGTCCGACTCTGCAACCCCGTAGACTGTAGCCCACCAGGCTCCTCTGTCCATGGGATTATCCAGGCAAGAATACTGGAGTGGGTTGCCATTTCCTTCTCCAGGGGATCTTCCTGACCCAGCGATCAAACCCAGGTTTACTGCATTGCAGGCAGACGTTTTAACCTCTGAGCCACCAGGGAAGACTGGAAGTTTTACTCTAGTTGATGACAATAAATTTTTTTTTTTTTTAACCACAGGAGTGTTCTCTTCTTTTTTAAACCCTTAGAATGTTAAGAGATACATGAAAAAGTCCAGAGCATTTTGGAAATAGCCAAAAAGTAGTATTTTAGGTTGCTTTCATCCAGGAGTTAAAACACAAGGATCAAATGATTAACATACAGATTTTACAACCTTTTTGATCTGCCCCCATATGCTAAATACTACCCAACCCCTTCAGTTGATCACAGTACATATCATATGTACTACTGTGTTTGGGCTTCCCTGTGGTGCTAGTGGTAAAGAATCTGCTCCCCAATGCAGGAGATGCAAGGGATGTGGGTTTAATCCCTAGGTCGGGAAGATCTCCTGGAGGAGGGCATGGCAACCCCCTCCAGTTTTCTTGCCTGGAAAATCCCATGGACAGAGGAGCCTGGCGGGCTACAGCCCCTGGAGTCGTAAAGAGTCAGACACGACTGAGCATACACACACAGTTTTTGGTTCTTAGTGACCTTGTTTGACTCAAAAACAGCTTCCTGTCAAGTGTGAGTATCTGTATACTTGCTTTATATAAATTATCGTTTTTTAATTTATTGAATTATAAATTTAATGACTGGTGCTAAGTAAGCTGGGACTGTGTTTTCATTAACCTGGACATTCAGAAGCATCACCTGAGATAAAAATCCTGTCAAGCAAAATATCTAAAACAGCTGTTGTTGCAAACTGGTATTTTGAAACTTCACAGTTTCTAGCTGTGAATATTTCAATATATATTACAATATCTCCAGGCAAAATGTACAAAAGATGAACATCTATTGGTACACACTAATAAAACCCACGACTACTGAATGAGATGTTCCTCTCCCAGCTTTGTGCCATTTACATATTTGCTAACGAGGCTTCCTAAATCATTATCCATATTATTGATTATATTATAATGAAGACAGAGAGTCTGTTACTTGTTCGGTGTGTGTCACCCACACTTTAGGAAATTTTTCAGTATTCATCAGTTTTCAGAGTTCATCACATATTTTTGAATAATTGCATTTACTGGTCCAGAGAATATGGTGAATTTAGTCTTTCTTTTACTAAATTTTATATTTCCCTGAGTACATTCTAGTTTCTATCTTAAATATTTGTTTCACATCAACTTTCCATTGCCATGAATGAATTCCAACACATTCACCACAAGAGGCATACAAATGCCCCTTGAATGTTTAGCCATTTTCACAGTTTGGAGCTGTGGAAGGACAAAGTTGCCCCCAGTAGAGATTTCCAAGGACTATGCATGTTTTTATGCTAGAATTTCTTTTTAACAATAATAGTATATGCTTAGTTTGCAATTGGCTCATGTCACCTGTTAGGTGTTACTACAAACATTCTGTCAAGTCAAAGGTTTATCTACATTTTATTTGAGTAAAGTGTATTATATGGATATAAATGGAAGTTTTATTCATCTTGTTACCTTATTCACACACAGGCCAAATATCACTGTACACAATCATTGATTATCAATGCTTTGTACATTTATGTAGTAGATGAAATTTAGAGCTTCATATTATCCACAAATTTGAAAGACAAATAATCATGGACTTGTAACTTAACTTCAATTTCTTCATCTATAAAATGGGTTAGTAATAATTTACTTACAACAAAAAGTCATCTTGCATTTCATGGAGACAAAAGTTTAATAATAGAAATGAGGTACGTTGTAAAGTTTAAATATTTTTTAAAACATTATTCTAAATCAAAAGTTAGGAAGTTTTTCTCATAAAGAGTCAAAAATAAATACTTTAGGTTTTGAAGGCGAAATATGTACTTTTTTTTTTTTAATCCTACAAAAATGTTAAAACTATTCTTAACTTCCAGGTAGTCCAATTTAGCCTGGGAATGTGTTTTGCTGACCACTGTGTGTGCGTGTGTGTTTGTGTGTGTTTAGACACTAAGTCGAGTCCGACTCTTTGTGACCTCATGAGACTATAGCCCACCAGGCCCCTCTGTCCATGGGATGTCCCAGGCAAGCATACTGGAGTAGGTTGCCATTTCCTGCTCCAGGGGATCTTCTCGACCCAGGGATCGCACACGCATCTCTTGGGTCTCCTACATTGGCAGGCGGGTTCTTTACCACTTCAGGAAGCCCCACTGACCACTGTGTTCTACATTAATCCCTCTGTGCATTGCTTTTTCATCAAACCATATTATTCTGAGTCCTTTAAATATTAAGCAACACATAGTTGTATTGTATAATTTCTATTCTAAAATATTTATAACTAAAGTCTTTTTATGATGTGCAACTTTTCTATAACCAGAGAAAAAAAACAACTGAGACTAGAGGGTGTTTTTCTTAAGAATGTCTATACACATGAAAAAAAGAATGATGCACAATCAACAGAGCCAACTGTCTACAGCTTGCTCTCAAGAAAGAAAAAAACTGGTCCTAAGGGAATCAACAGATTGAACATTCAAAGTGAGATCTGAATATAAAAACCTTCAGCAGAACTTCTCTTTCCTGCTGTGTTTTTGTTTGTTTTGCCTTTCGAAGAACACTTCAAGATACTGAACTACATCCGTCTATTTCCTTCTCTAAACTAGAGAAGCTACTGTCCGGTAGGCTATATCTGACTACTTAGACCCTTGCTAAGAGTTAGTAGAACTCTGGATATAGAAAAAAAATGTACAGTTACCAGGACATATGGAGGCAGGTAGGGATAAATTGGGAGATTGGAACATATACACACGGCTATATATAAAATAGATAACTAATAAGAACCTGCTGTATAGCACAGGAAACTGTACTTAATACTCTATAATGACCTATATGAGCAAACAATCTAAAGAAAGAGTGAACATATGTTTAACTGACTCATTTTTCTGAACACTTAAAGCTAACACAATATTGTATTTAAATTATTACATACTGACTATCCCTGCTTATTTAACTTATATGCAGAGTACATCATGAGAAACGCTGGGCTGGATGAAACACAACCTGGAATTAAGATTGCCAGGAGAAATATCAATAACCTCAGATATGCAGATGACACCACCCTTATGGCAGAAAGTGAAGAAGAACTAAAGAGCCTCTTGATGAAAGTGAAACAGAGAATGAAAAAGTTGGCTTAAAACTCAACATTCAAGAGACTAAGATCATGGCATTTGGTCCCATCACTTCATGGCAAACAGATAGATGGGGAAACAGTGGAAAGAGTGGAAGACTTTATTTGGGGGGGCTCCAAAATAACTGCAGATGATGACTGCAGCCATGAAATTAAAAGACGCTTACTCCTTAGAAGAAAAAGTTATGACCAACCTAGACACCATATTAAAAAGCAGAGACATTACTTTGCCAACAAAGGTCCGTCTAGTCAAGGCTATGGTTTTTCCAGTAGTCATATTACATGTGAGAATTGGACTATAAAGAAAGCTGAGCACCAAAGAATTGATGCTTTTGAACTGTGGTGTTGGAGAAGACTCTTGAGAGTCCCTTGGACTGCAAGGAGATCCAACCAGTCCATCCTAAAGGAAATCAGTCCTGAATATTCATTGGAAGGACTGATGCTGAAGCTGAAACTCCAATACTTTGGACAACTGATGCGAAGAACTGACTCAGTTGAAAAGACTCTGATGCTGGGAAAGATAGAAGGCAGGAGAAGAAGGGGACAACAGAGGATGAGATTGTTGGATGGCATCACCGACTCAATGGACATGAGTTTGGGTAAACTCCAGGAGTTGGTGATGGACAGGGAGGCCTGGCATGCTACAGTCCATGGGGTCCCAAAGAGTCAGAAACCACTGAGCCACTGAACTGAACTGAAAGCTAATGCAACATTATAAATCAACTATAGTCTAATAGAACTCTTTCTAACAGTTTATCATCTATTCAATCTATCTAAATTCCTTTACTCCCTTGTTTGAGTCTAACCTGAATAAGAATAATCTAAGCTTCTTTTCATGAATTCATTAAACTCATTTCTAAATATGTACTGACTTACATTAAAACCAAAATAACAAAGATACTATAAATATATCCTTATGGTGACATCCTGATGTTATCCTGATGCTAAAGCTGAAACTCCAATCCTTTGGCCACTTCATGCGAAGAGTTGACTCATTGGAAAAGACTCTGATGCTGGGAGGGATTGGGGGCAGGAGGAGAAGGGGACAACAGAGGATGAGATGGCTGGATGGCATCACTGACTCGATGGACATGAGTCTCAGTGAACTCCAGGAGTTGGTAATGGACAGGGAGGCCTGGCGTGCTGCGATTCATGGGGTCGCAAAGAGTCAGGCGCGACTGAGCGACTGAACTGAACTGAACTGATGGTGACATCAAGAAGCTCATATCACTAATTTTCAAGCAACAATTAGATTTCACAATTCTGTGAATGATCATCTCTTTTTTAATTCATTTAGTTTTTAATTGAAGGAAGGATCATTGCTTTTTAGAATTTTGTTGTTTTCTTTCAAACCTCAACTTGAATCAGCCATTGTGAATGATCATCTTTTAATAAGGCATTACAGAAAGTCAAATGAATTGCCTTCCTGCTTTCTTCATGGCTTTAGAGCTTCGGCAGGGCAGAATCATCAAAACAGATTGCAGCAGCTCATGAACTATCCAAATGCACAGAATTTACACATCCAAAATGACTCACAACAAAACTGTAGCAGTAACAGTTCAAAGGAACTATTCTTGCCTTCTGGGAAGAAAATGAGAATGAAAGAACTTAAGAAGCATTATAAAATGTAACAAATAATGAGATGGCATAATATATCCTCTAATTCAAACTGTTTAACATTTTATATAAAACTAAAAATTTAAACTTTTCAAACAGTTTTATAAAAAGAGAATTGGAGTCAGACCAATAGAGAATCCTGGCTCTGCTGTCAGTGGTGGAAAGTCAAGCAACCTCCGACCTCAGCATCCCTGTTATTCTGTGCTACATCATGATTAGAGGGAGGATTCAAACGCAGAACAACTCATCCAAAATAGATGCTCAATCAGTCTAAACACTCACCCCTTTTCCTCTTGATGTCATCATCTGCAAACTCATAGAATAAACACCCTCCATACTATGGAAAAAAGGAACTGTAACATAATGCTGTGAAATAAAAAATCCCTCTCTAGTGAGAAGAGTATCAGTTTGGTACCTAGGAGTTCTGATTATCTACTTCTAGGACTGATCTAGCTGGCCTCAGAAAAATAAACCTTTCTCTTTCTTTGAATCCAAATAATTTCATTGGTAAAAGGGAAGAGTCTCACAAGATACTATCTGAAACAGACTTTACTGATTTCAATATTATAATGGCACTTTGCCTTCTGTATATTCAAAGACAGAGTTTGAAAGAGTAACAAGCAGGTTCAGAGCCCAAAATTGTTGATTTGTTCCTAAATGATCTTGGGCAAATTAAAAAACTTCTTTGAGGCCACAATCACCATAATACCAAAACCTGACAAACATGCCACACAAAAAAGAAAACTACAGGCCAATACCACTGATGAACATAGATGCAAAAATCCTTAACAAAATTCTAGCAATCAGAATCCAACAACACATTAAAAAGATCATACACCATGACCAAGTGGGCTTTATCCCAGGGATGCAAGTATTCTTCAATATCCACAAATCAATCAATGTAATACACCACAATACAAATTGAAAAATAAAAACCATATGGTTATTTCAATAGATGCAGAGAAAGCCTTTGACAAAATTCAACATCCATTTATGATAAAAACTCTCCAGAAAGCAGGAATAGAAGGAACATACCTCAACATAATAAAAGCTATATATGACAAACCCACAGCAAACATTATCCTCAATGGTGAAAAATTGAAAGCATTTCCTCTAAAGTCAGGAACAAGACAAGGGTGCCCACTTTGACCATTACTATTCAACATAGTTTTGGAAGTTTTGGCCACAGCAATCAGAGCAGAAAAAGAAATAAAAGGAATCCAAATTGGAAAAGAAGAAGTAAAACTCTCCCTATTTGCAGATGACATGATCCTCTACATAGAAAACCCTAAAGACTCCACCAGAAAATTACTAGAACTAATCAATGACTATAGTAAAGTTGCAGGATATAAAATCAACACACAGAAATGCCTTGCATACCTATACACTAATAATGAGAAAATAGAAAGAGAAATTAAGGAAACAATTCCATTCACCATTGCAGCAGAAAGAATAAAATACTTAGGAATATATCTACCTAAAGAAACTAAAGACCTATATATAGAAAACTATAAAACACTGGTGAAAGAAATCAAAGAGGACACTAATAGATGGAGAAATATACCATGTTCATGGATTGGAAGAATCAACATAAGGAAAATGAGTATACTACCCAAAGCAATTTATAGATTCAATGCAGTCCCTATCAAGCTACCAACAGTATTCTTCACAGAGCTAGAACAAATAATTTCACAATTTGTATGGAAATACAAAAAACCTCGAATAGCCAAAGCGATCTTGAGAAAGAAGAATGGAACTGGAGGAATCAACCTGCCTGACTTCAGGCTCTACTACAAAGCCACAGTCATCAAGACAGTATGGTACGGGCACAAAGACAGAAATATAGATCAATGGAACAAAATAGAAAGCCCAGAGATAAATCCACACACCTATGGACACCTTATCTTTGACAAAGGAGGCAAGAATATACAATGGATTAAAGACAATCTCTTTAACAAGTGGTGCTGGGAAAACTGGTCAACCACTTGTAGAAGAATGAAACTAGAACACTTTCTAACACCATACACAAAAATAAACTTAAAATGGATTAAAGATCTCAACGTAAGACCAGAAACTATAAAACTCCTAAAGGAGAACATAGGCAAAACACTCTCCAACATACATCACAGCAGGATCCTCTATGACCCACCTCCCAGAATATTGGAAATAAAAGCAAAAATAAACAAATGGGACCTAATTAACCTTAAAAGCTTCTGCACAACAAAGGAAACTATAAGCAAGGTGAAAAGACAGCCTTCAGAATGGGAGAAAATAATAGCAAATGAAGCAACCGACAAACAACTAATCTCAAAAATATACAAGCAACTCCTACAGCTCAATTCCAGAAAAATAAATGACCCAATCAAAAAATGGGCCAAAGGACTAAACAGACATTTCTCCAAAGAAGACATACATATGGCTAACAAACACATGAAAAGATGCTCAACATCACTCATTATCAGAGAAATGCAAATCAAAACCACTATGAGGAACCATTTCATGCCAGTCAGAATGGCTGCGATCCAAAAGTCTACAAATAATAAATGCTGGAGAGGGTGTGGAGAAAAGGGAACCCTCTTACATTGTTGGTGGGAATGCAAACTAGTACAGCCACTATGAAGAACAGTGTGGAGATTCCTTAAAAAACTGGAAATAGAACTGCCTTATGATCCAGCAATCCCACTGCTGGGCATACACACTGAGGAAACCAGAATTGAAGGAGACACATGTACCCCAATGTTCATCGCAGCACTGTTTATAATAGCCAGGACATGGAAGCAACCTAGATGCCCATCAGCAGATGAATGGATAAGAAATCGGTGGTACATATACACAATGGAGTATTACTCAGCCATTAAAAAGAATACATTTGAATCAGTTCTAATGAGGTGGATGAAACTGGAGCCTATTATACAGAGTGAAGTAAGCCAGAAAGAAAAACACCAATACAGTATACTAAAGCATATATATGGAATTTAGAACGATGATAACAATAACCCTGTATGCAAGACAGCAAAAGAGACACAGATGTATAGACAGTCTTATGGACTCTGTGGGAGAGGGAGAGGGTGGGATGATTTGGGAGAATGGCATTGAAACATGTATAATATCATATATGAAACGAGTCACCAGTCCAGGTTCGATGCACGATACTGGATGCTTGGGGCTGGTGTACTGGGATGACCAGGAGGGATGGTATGGGGAGGGAAGAGGGTTCAGGATGGGGAACACATGTATACCTGTGGTGGATTCATTTTGATATACGGCAAAACCAATACAATATTGTAAAGTTAAAAAATTAAATTAAATTTAAAAAAAAACTTCTTTGAACATCAGCTACTTATTTTCTCTTACCTACTGTTCATGACATTGTACAGGAGACAGGAATTAAGACCATCCCCCCAAAAAAAATATTCAAAAAAGCAAAATGGCTGTCTGAGGAGGCCTTACAAATAGCTGTGAAAAGACGGAAAGCGAAAAGGACAGGAGAAAAGGAAAGATATACCCATTTGAATGCAGAATTCCAAAGAATAACAAGGAGAGATAAGAAAGCCTTCCTCAGTGATCAATGCAAAGAAATAGAAGAAAACAGTAGAGTGGGAAAGACTAGAGATCTCTTCATGAAAATTAGAGATACCAAGGGAAAACTTCATGCAAAGATGGGCTCAGTAAAGGATATAAATAGTAGGGACCTAAGAGAAGCAGAAGATATTAAGAAGAGGTGGCAAGAATACACAGAAGAACTGTACAAAAAAGATCTTCATGATCCAGATAATCACAATGATGTGATCACTCATCTAGAGCCAGACATCCTGGAATGTGAAGTCAAGTGGGCCTTAGGAAGCATCACTACAAACAAAGCTAGAGGAGATGATGAAATTCCAGTTCAGCTATTTCAAATCCTGAAAGTTGATGCTGTGAAAGTGCTGCACTCAATATGCCAGCAAATATGGAAAACTCAGCAGTGGCTACAGGACTGGAAAAGGTCAGTTTTCATTCCAATCCCCAAGAAAGGCAATCCCAAAGAATGTTCAAACTACCACAGAATCGCATTCCTCTCACACACTAGTAAAGTAATGCTTAAAATTCTCCAAGCCAGGCTTTAGCAATATGTGAACCATGAACTTCCAGATGTTCAAGCTTGTATTAGAAAAGGCAGAGGAACCAGAGATCAAATTGCCAACATCCGCTGTATCAAGAAAAAGCAAGAGTGCTCCAGAAAAAACATCTATTTCTGCTTTACTGACTATGCCAAAGCCTTTGACTGTGTGGATCACTATAAACTGTGGAAAATTCTGAGAGAGATGGGCATACCAGACCTGCCTCTTGAGAAATTTGTATGCAGGTCAGGAAGCAATAGTTAGAACTGGGCATGGAACAACAGACTGATTCCAAATAGGAAAAGGAGTACGTCAAGGCTGTATATTGTCACCCTGCTTATTTAACTTATATGCAGAGTACATCATGAGAAACGCTGGGCTGGAAGAAGGACAAGCTGGAATCCAGATTGCCGGGAGAAATATCAATAACCTCAGATATGCAGATGACACCACCCTTATGGCAGAAAGTGAAGAATTAAAAAGCCTCTTGATGAAAGTGAAAGAGGAGAGTGAAAAAGTTGGGTAAAGTTCAACATTCAGAAAACTAAGATCATGGCATCCAGTCCCATCACTCCATGGCAGATAGATGGGGAAACAGTGGAAACAGTGTCAGACTTTATTTTTGGGGGCTCCAAAATCACTGCAGATGGTGATTGCAGCCATGAATTTAAAAGACGCTTACTCCTTGGAAGGAAAGTTATGACCAACCTAGACAGCATATTGAAAAGCAGAGACATTTCTTTGCCGACAAAGGTCCATCTAGTCAAGCTATGGTTTTTCCAGTGGTCATGTATGGATGTGAGAGTTGGACTGTGAAGAAAGCTGAGCACCAAAGAATTGATTCTTTTGAACTGTGGTGTTGGAGAAGACTCTTGAGAGTCCCTTGGACTGCAAGGAGATCCAACCAGTCCATTCTAAAGATCAGTCCTGGGTGTTCATTGGAAGAACTGATGTTGAAACTGAAAGTCCAATACTTTGGCCACCTGATGTGACGAGCTGACTTATTGGAAAATACCCTGATGCTGGGAAATATTGAGGGCAGAAGGAGAAGGGGACGACGGAGGATGTGATGTTTGGATGGCATCATTGAGTAGATGGACATGGGTTTGGGTGGACTCCAGAAGTTGGTAATGAACAGGGAGGCCCGGTGTGCTGCAGTTCACGGGGTTGCAAAGAGTCAGACACTACTGAGTGACTGATGTGAACTGAACTGCTGTTTCCTCACTGACATCAGTTCAGTTCAGTCACTTAATCATGTCCGACTCTGTGATCCCATCGACCGCAGCACTCCAGGCTTCCCTGTCCATCACCAACTCCCAGAGTCCACCCAAACCCATGTCCATCGAGTCGATGATGCCATCCAACCATCCCATCCTCTTTCATCCCCTTCTCCTCCTGCTTCTATCTTTCCCAGCATCAGGGTCTTTTCTAATGAGTCAGTTCTTTGCATCAGGTGGCCAAAGTATTGGAATAATATCTCACTTCTGTTTAATGTGTGTGTATATTTACTCAGTCACTCAGTCTTGTCCAACTCTTTTTGACCATTTGGACAGTAGCCGGCCAGATTCCCCTGTCCATGGGATTACCCAGGCAAGAACACTGAAGTGGGTTGCATGCCCTCCTCCAGGGCATCTTTCCAACCAAGGGATCAAACCTGCATTTTCCATGTCTTCTGCATTGCAGGCATAATTCTTTACATGCTAAACTATCAGAGAAGTCCTTAATGTTTAATAGGTATAATATTTTCAGAGACAATAGTATGTACAGCATAGTGTTTGGAAGATACTAGATGCCTAAGAAAGACATATAATGATTCTCAAGACAAGTTCTCACCCTAGACTCCTCCCACATCCTAATCCTCCCCCCTCCCAACATATTGTAGTGGAGCAACCCCTCTTATCATTATGCCAAGACACCTGGTCCTGGAAAAACTCTAGCAGTTAAAGTGACCGTCAAGCAAGGTAATACATGGCATGCAATTCCACCCTTACAGCCCTCACAAATGGGTGATAGGGTCCTATCCTGGGGTGAACTCTCACAATACCCCTCCACACAGTACCCCAGAGGGTGTGAAACTCTAAGACATAGGAAAAGATTTTATTCCCACTCACAGGCTACCTAGCTAGCCAGGGTAAGAAATACTGTAAATCCTCTCACCATGAACTAATCTGGCACAAGACCCTCATTTAAAATTGTGGAAACTGGGATCCAGTGATTTTGAGTACTTTATTCAAGCTCTCATAAACACTGGAACTCACACTAGAATTCAGCTGTCTGTATTTTCAGTCTAGGGATCTCTTTCTAGTTTACATAATTTTCTCTTTCTTTAGCAATAACACTGTCCCATGTCCTTCAATACAGGGTGCAACGGAATAACAGAGAAACCTCACTTGTGTGGCCAATAAAAGGGAAAAGCCCTGGTTCTGGTGCCCACTGATACTGTGATAAAATAAGCAATTACTCGGTGAAATGTTCTTGTATTCCAAGGACCTGTGAGTATAATTATATTCATAATGAAAATAATTAAATGTATAAATATCATCTGCTCAACATCTTTAGTTATAATTCTTATCTTTCAGTCAACTGTTAATGATAAATTCAGGGAGTCATCAACTGTTCTTTCGATGTGAAAATACGTGGCGAACACTGTTTGACAAAACAAACCAAGTTTCAAGGAGAAAACGTAATGTGCCCCAAATCGCATAGTTTGTAAGAGGCAGATCAGTACCAAAACCCATTTCTCCTTTCTTCCAAAACTGTGTCAGCCTTTGTATATAAACATATGTCAACCTTCATTTAGACATCCACTGATGCTCCCTAAAAAGTCCTGAGATGATTTTCACAATCAGTAGGAAGCTGATAACTTAAAGACATCCCACTGAATCCTCAGGGCAGCTAATGAGCCATTAGAAATGGAAGAAATTAAACCCATTAATAGGTGACATTGGAGTAAAGTCCAGTTTTTGGTTAGTACTGTTGACATATACATCTCTATATATCCAGTGCTTAGCACTAATATGTTTCCTGGATGGCATCAGTTAACGTGTAAAAAGCTATGGGATTTCTTCATTTATTCAAAAAAGATAAATGACAAAAAACTATCATATTCTGTGAAATAACCAGGAATCCTAGAATTCATATCAACTTCTTTTAGAGGAAATAAGAAGGCTAAAACTAACAAATAAACTTGTATCGTTCTTTCTGATAGGAACATGTGGATGCCTGGAATCTTTTCCTGGCTTAAAATTATCTCAGCCTTCAACATATGATTCACTTATGCTCTCTGAGCTTCTATATCCCCAGCAATGAAGTACACCGTTTTTTTGAGGAGATGATTTATAAAACCAGCTGGCCCTTTTTTTCTAGGTTCATAGAATTATAGAGCAAGGAAGATAAACTACAACCTGTGCATTCTGAGAAACACCTAGTGGATAAACATTCTTTGTGGTGACCTATGGCCTTAAAAAATGAGTCAAAGTCCTCCTCCAAATGAGTCCATTCGGAATTATTTATTTCTACCTATGGTCAATATTTAATTTGGCATTTGCTGGGTCTGGGGTGTCCTGGTCCTCTATCTTTGACAATCCTAATGATGGCAGAGAGGGAAGATTAGGGAAGCCTGGAATGCCACTAAATACAATCAAAGAGAATTCAAAGGGACCCAAGGACATGCTGTCAACTCCATGCCACTTCAAATGTGAAAAGCATTTAAACTTGAATTCTTCCACTCCAATGACAGTCTCATTTAATTCCACAAACCTCTGAAGAACAATATTTTACCACCATGACCACTGCTGTTTTAATTTTGTTTTACGTCTGCTTTTTTTTTTCTAATGTCAGACCTAGAGCTTCCACTCTGTTTGTTCTTCTGACTTATAATCCTCAGAGTTCAGCAAGGTGTTGGTCAGACCCCATAGATCACTGGAATTGTCTAGCAAACTTTATGAGCTCTGGAGCCTCTCTTTGTACAGAATCCTAGAGTAGTGATAAATGACTTGTAATTTATCTGCTGAGTGCTTTGGTTTTATATTCCCAGTTCTAGCTTTATGGAGTTTCTTTCTTTTATAAAAAGAATGTGTCACTTTGCCTCTTGTAAGTCATTGCATTTATGGTGCAACTTGCTACAAGTTAATGTGCAGAGGCAAAAAAGAAGTCATGGTCGGACCATAGCAAGGCTCAGATGAAGTTCATATTCTGTTTCTGCAGCCTGAGTCCCCCAAGAAGCGTCACTGAATTGTGAAACACTGTTCTCTCTCATGTTCTTTTTAAATTTTCATCTTATATGAACTGCCTGGAGACTTTCAGCCATTGGAGACATTAAGGCTGTGTAGTGGTTTGTTTTTTTTTTTTTTTTCTTTTGTAGAAATGCCTAGAGGAGAAATATTCTTTGTCTTGAACCACTTGTATATTGATTTCACATCTGTCTACAAACACGCTATACCCCAAATGTTATAATCCTAAAGTATGACTTCCAGCTATTATAAATATTTTTTAAAACTAGTGATGGGTGATATTTTAATTTTTTCCAACACATTTGTATTTACCAAACACTTTTTCAAAGGCTGGGCACATTATGTATACATGAAGGTGAAATGTCACATGGATTTGTCTAGCTTATTGCTGTATTACTTAGAGAAAAGTTTACCCTAGAGATGTAATCCAGAGAGTTTACAATTCTTGGTGAATTTGACCAATTCCAAACGACTACTCTGGGGAATTCATATGCCCCTAAGAGCAGAGATACTAAAAGAGGTCCAAGAGGTTAATGCTATCCTTGGTGATTTCTGCTGCTCAATTCCAATTAATGCCATGGCTATAAAAACCTTTGGGTAACTATTAACATCTAATGACTGAAGAAGAATGGCAATTCATGACAAGGTTTAGCTTCTGGCACTTTTCACATTGAAGGACAGGAGTCTTTAACGAACTGAAATTCAAGATAAAATGGCAGTAATGCTTAATATTTTTGTGGCTATTCCTGGATACAGACACTACTGAAATTTCAATGTAATATTTTCTTCCTATTATACTTCACTGTCTACCATAAGTGATAATAACATTTAGCATGTGTGTGTGCTAAGTCGCTTCAGTCATGTCTGACTCTTTGCAACGATATGGACTGTAGCCTTCTAGGCTTCTCTGTCCATGGGATTCTTTAAGCAAAAACACTGGAGTGGTTGCCACACCCTCCTTCCCAAGGGGATCTTCCCAACCCAGGGATCGAACTCACGTCTCTTATGTCTTCTGTATTACAGGCAGGATTCTTTACCGCTGAGCCACTAGGGAACTGCAGATAGCTGAGCATGACTGAGCAAATAAGCACACAAAAGGAGTATGCCCAAAGTGATTCTTACCACGCAAAATGATATTTCTCTACAAGAGGAATCTCAAAAGTTATCTTTTAAACACTAAATTATATTTAAGAACACGGATACTCTATTCAGAAAGGAACTTGAATCCCACTTTTACCACTGCCAGGTTTATGAAAGTGAGCAAACCAACCAACCTTCCTTTTCTCTTGTTTCTCAATCAATAAAATGGCAATCAATAAAATTGCCACTATGGAATCCATGTTTCTAAAGACTACATATGTAACAGCTATAGTGTCAATTTGGATCTTCCAGAAAGCAGATGCAAGAAATTGGTGAGTAGAGGTGGGAGGGAGGAGATTCGTCTCCTGGAAAATAAGAGAGGAAGCTGGAATGAGTTAGGACAACCTTCAGACTATAACATGACAGCAATGAAGGAATGGAGGAAAGATGGAAAGACAATCAAATGGCTGTGCAGCTCTGAGAATATTTGGTCAGCTCCACAGGGAGCCCTAGCGCAAGGACAGCCCAAGAGTAGTCCTGCACTGAGCAGAAAGGACCAAGCTCTAGGATTCTACTAGGTACATTACAGGCTGGGAACTGTCAGGAATGGTGTGGCCTGGCCTGGAATGCTGCAGGGGATCCCAGACGCTATTGGCTATAGCTACATTCTTCATAGTAGGTTATTAATATTATCATCATAATCCACAAAGTCAGGATGAAATCCCACAACCAGATTGCACACAATGATTTGGAAGCATGTTGTTTGTTCTTGTGCTTAGCTGATCAGTCAGGTCCAACTCTTTGCGACCCCATGGACTGTAGCCCACCAGGCTCCTCTGTCCAAGGGGATTCTACAGGCAAGAATACTGGAGTGGGTTGCCATGCCCTCCTCCAAGGGATCTTCCCGACCTGGGGATCAAACCCAGGTCTCCCACATTGTAGAAGATTCTGTACCGTCTGAGCCACCAGGGAAGATGTTTGTTCTTGGAGTGACATAAAAGTCCAATACATGTCTTGCTTAAATGCACATGTATCTTCCTGCTAGTTCATTTTTAAACTATATCACTTGATAAGTGAATTCTGCAAGCTTCCAACTCTATTGGATCTTAAAAAAAAAAAAAATGTGTTGTCTCTTTCATTAACTTTATTCCCAAACCCTCTCTTAAACACAGACAGCACTTTTCTCTCCAGTGCCTCATTTTGGTCATACATCACTGTCTACCTTAAGATGGTATATCTGTCCTTCTCAGCTATAAGTTATGTAAGAGTAGAATCCAGTTCAAAAATATCTCTGCAATTCTCACCAACCATTGCAGAGTGCTGGGCCCATAGTAGGAGCTCAGTAAACATACATAGAAGAAATGCAAGTTGTTATTTTTCCAGAGATGTGATCGTACTCTGGTCTGGCTGGGTCCTGACAGCAATAAACCATGTTAACCAGGTTCTGATAATAAATTGATACGACATTCCCCGAACAAAACATTCAGGCCTTTGGAGGTTTCTTTATATATATTTTTCATATTTAGTATCTTGGGCCATATTTCTTTTCCTTTTTAAAAATATTTCACTACATTTAGGACTTCATAATGATACTTTGTTTAAAAAAAAAGTGAAAGATGAGTTGCTCTCTCACCATAAAAAACAATGAAGACTTCCCTTGGGGATTTCTTATTATGGAGAGTGAAATGTAAACCTGTTGTAATACTCTCATGCTGTAATAAATACTTGACAAGCTCAAAAGTAAGTAAAATATGCTAGAAAAGGGGCTTAGTGAGAACTGGTATATTATGGCTGACTTGCCTATCTTGGCTCTCAAGCAGATTAGTCATCAGAAGTGAACAATGCCAGGCTTATATGAACATTTCAGGAATTTTTTGCATCTAAACATAAATATTTAGAAATGCCGGGAACTGTCAAGATTCAGCATGTGTGGAGACCTCTTCTCCTTTGCCCCCAAGTGAATAGACCTACTTCAAGGATACAGAAAATAAATTAATCCAACAAGGACTTTAACCTTGAAACAAGCCCCTCACCATTAAATTTCTGCCCAAGAAAGACCACCATAACCTCCACATGCAGGGCATTTAGTAAAATATTTTTTGCCATGCCTTTCACATCTTATACTCCCTCAATTAATGTTATTTGTAAATGGAGATTTGCCCCATATTTTGGCTAGAAATATAGAGACTTAAATGCAGGCCTCTTTTAATAAGTCCACTATGATTGAGAAGGAAATAAACACAGTTGGAATAATTGGAACAAGTGAGGGGAAATGCTTTTCTCATTTTTATGAAGTGAAGTTTCAATTTAGGAATTTGGAGAGCTCATCAAAACAGAAACCAACAATAAGAAACTGTGAAGCAAGAAAAGCTTATTATTGCTACCTTAAAGATCATTTAGTTACACTTTCTGTTGTTATTCTCAGAAAAGAGGAAGGCTTGAACTGACACAGATTCTTTAATGCAGACATTATCCCAGGGATAAAATCTTATAACACCCAATAGTTAAGTATACCCTAATGACAATGAAATTGCATTTTTGTAATACTTCTTGAATAATAGGTAGAAAAATAAATTCTCAAGTCCTTGATTCTGGTGTTGTAATGAAATGTCACACAGAGAAACAGCCATTTCATTAAATCAGGAGTTGTACTGAATTTTTTCCAAGTGAGATTATAATTCATTATTATCAGAATGTCAAACATGATTTAGAGTGACATTATATTTCCTAATCTAATAACTATCATTTCTTTATCACTAGGAATTTTAATAGTTAACTTCCATTTCTATGCAAACAGATATCTACAATTAGAAACATGATAAAATGTGAGGATATTCTGGTGGTTTAGAAGCAAGGAGCTTTCGGTTATGATAGAAAAAAATGTTAACTGAATAGCAACATATCTTAAGGTAAGTGTAGGGAGCTTAGAACAAGACACCTGAGTTGAAATCTTGCCTCACCCACTCACTAGCTATGACTTAGGTGCTCAGAGATATTAAACACATGTCTCATTGTATAATTCATAAAATGGATACATTTTTACTTTATTCAATGGCTACTATTAAGTTTGGGTGACATTATTAACATGCCTGATGCAAAATAAATATCTAATTAAATGAGTGTATTCTCCAAGCACTTTTCCTATAATGAGATTTATAATTAATAACACAAAGTTTATCACATCATAAAATAAATATTCAATTCGATCTGTGATTTTTCCTTAGAGGATGCTGTTTTTCACAGAGGCAAGAGAGAACTGTTTAATGTCATGACACCAGTGAGTGGCCAAATGAGCATTAGGAAACAGACACCGCAATCCTGTTTCAGGGCTTCAGGTGACTCACTAAGCTACACCTTTCAAAACATCCTTCAGTGCTGAGAGCCACTAGGAAAGGGGTGACTTCAGGCAGAGACTACACAAAGCATGGCAAGCCTCCTTTCAGCACAGAATGCTGACTGTCACATAAAAGAGAAAGCCTCTGTCCCTTCATACTTACTGACTGTGGAATATTTATAGGCCACTTAGTAACAGGAATGATTCCTTTTTAAAGTGTCCTTTTTACTATACTTTAATTCTTTAGTTTGGCTATGTACATTAGAACATAACAACCAGGTAGAAATCTTTCCTAACACCACCAACAACCTGGTCACCTTGACAACACAGCCATAGAATTTCCAAAGTGAGGAAACCCTAAAACCATCATTACTTGGTGAAACTGAGATTCAACATAGTTAAGTGAACTAATTTCAAGGCTAGAAATAAAACTCAGTTCCCGTGTACTGAAATTTGGCAGTTCCCTGCCAAAACCTCCAACTTTAACAAAACAACATTTAAAATTAATATCAATAAAACTACAGCAACACCTCCCTCACACACACACACACACACACACACACACACACACACCCTGAAAGGGCATTTTTCTTACTTGTGCCATTTTTGAAAAAAAAAAAAAAGTGTATTATTTTACACTTGTGCTCCTGGACATAAATCATCTTCTTCGTAGTTCTACTCACATCATTATTCTCAGATACATTTGCTCTCGTTTCTATTTATTAGATTCTTAACAGTAACTTTGAAGTGATTTTACTGAGGACTAAATGAAGAACACAGTACCAAGATATACGGCATTGAATATTTTAGTATCTGTACAAATAATTCATCCAAACCAGAATATAGTTACATATTAGACTGTATCTTATTGTTCCTCCATCCCTACCCCCGACTTAACCGAGTGGCAAAATAGTGTCTTACACTGAAATTTAATTTGATATGATATCATCAGCTTGTACAGAAGAACGCTACAAAAAGCTGCTTTATGGAATTCACTATGGTTACCTTAAGACGGTTGACAGCATTTTTGGCAATGCTGTTCATTGTATTATACAGTATATTTCCTAAGACTTCTCAAGAGAATATCCCACCTATCTTGACCATCTCTTTCTGAACAGTTCATTTTATATATCCTAAATATTGTCAGTGTCATAATCTACCAAATTCCTTCAACATGCGTTGCTTGAAATCTTAGAAACAGCGGTCAATGTATAAAACTTTCATTGAAGGGTTCTTGTGTTTTGTTCTATTTCTGGTTTGACTTTAGTTTGTTAGTCTTGTTATTTTTCTACTTTCTCACCTATTTCTAATTATGTTGCTTTGATGTATTTTAAATATCCTCATAAACTATCTTAAATCCTTTTTAGAACAAAGTGAGGAATAAATAACTAAAACTATGAGTACTTTCACATGTGCAGAATAAGATGGGAGGGTGAATATTCGTAACATAAAATTAGGCTTTCTTTAAATAGAGTCTATGTCAAATAAATTGGTCTTTTTACCTTTCTGTTGGCTTAGCTGCCACCTCGATTCCTTATGAGCTTGGTGAGGTCCTTACTTTACTATATCTTTCTCTTGTAACTATCCCAATACTGTTCAATATTAGATATCTTATCTCTATTTAGAATTCACATATCCCTGAAAATCAAATGATCTAAAAACCATCACAAATTAATCTACTGAGAAATTCAGCACAAACTTGTAGTAAGTAGTAAGAATGTCACTGTTTTTGATGTCCACATAATTTTGATGGGACTGAGATCATGTAGGATATAGAAAAATAACAGAGAAGAATTTAACTGGGTAAAGGCATTAGCTAGCTAATCAGACTCGTGTGTGTGTGTGTGTGTGTGTGTGTGTGTGTGTGTGAAAGAGAGAGAGAGAGTAGAACCTGCAAAGGTCTGAAGTGGAAAATTAGGAAGGAAGAAAAGTAAGAGTAGTACAGTAGAGGAGAAATAAAGAAAGGGAGATGAGTAAGAAAAAAGGGGACTTCCTTCCTTCCTTTCTTACAAATTATGGAAATGAAACTAAGGAATTCTGAACATAATTATTTTTGGAGTTTTACCACATTTGACTATGATTGACGATCAATGTGGATAATTATATTTCCCATAATTTCACTTTATTGCTGGAAAGATACTGTTTATGCCTTTTCATATAGTAAAGCATTTTCAGCACTTACATTCTCTTGGCACTCAGGCAAATATTATAAAATTAAAACTATTGCCATCTATTTATCTGTTGGTATTTTGTCCTATATTTTAGGCTCTGAATACCCTGAAGTCAGGTTTTTCATGTTATTCTTGCTTATCCAAATAGTGCCTGGCTCCAGCGCAAGCTCTGCTGAAAACCATAAATAATTGACTCAAAATAGTTCCTGTTTTCAAAGCTCATACTTGGGAATAATACTCAGGCAACAAAACAAGTAAGGAAGAAAAGGGTGCTAAAAATGGGTAGTGGTAAAGTGGTGTACTCTATGAGTAAACACCTCAAAATGAGAGAATCGTGTGGGATATAATCATACAGGGGGCTCCATGGAAGCAATGGGATACAAACTGGGATGAGAGAGTATTCAGAGAAAGAGGAGCAGACTCCCTCATCATGGGGGTCATATTTTGATTCAATGCCCTACTGTGCTCTCTTTGTGTGTCAGAGCTTGTGATGGCCTGTAAGAACACACATCAGTGAGACAGACTGAGTCACTGCTTACAGCTTAGTAGGGTGTATAAAGAAGCATCGAGGCAATGAAAATACAGTGTAATAAGAGCAGTGATGGAGGAAGTTCAGCATCCCTTATGAGTATATAGGAAGGATCTCCACCTGCAGATAAGAAAGAGCTTCTTTGAGAAGCTACCTGTTTAGTGGAGACCTATAGATACGAAGTTTGCAAAATAAAGATGGGAAATTGTGTCAGTTGTTCTAGTCTGGAAAAAGCACATAGAGAAGACTGGCAAAAGATGGGGCTGGAAAAACATAAAGGATTTTTTAAGCCCTCTAAAGAAGTTTGTTCTATAAAGAATTAAGAACAATAGGGAATAATTGAAAGACTGTGAGCAAAAGAATGGTTGCTGATGTTTAGTCAATAACCCAGTAAAAATAAAATAAATAATAGTAATATCCAGTTCAGTTCAGTCACTCAGTCGTATCCGACTCTTTGCGACCCCATGAATCACAGCGCGCCAGGCCTCCCTGTCCATCACCAACTCCCGGAGTTCACTCAAACTCAAGTCCACCAAGTCGGTGATGCCATCCAGCCATCTCATCCTCTGTCGTCCCCTTCTCCTCTTGCCCCCAATCCCTCCCAGCATCAGAGTCTTTTCCAATGAGTCAACTCTTCGCATGAGGTGGCCAAAGTACTGGAATTTCAGAATATGAATAGATTAAATTATGAAGAACAGAGGTTATCTGGAGTTCTATAAAATCAGTAAAGGGAAGTTTGATTTTTAAAGACTTTGAGAGACACATTAAACAATCTTTTAATCTCTTACCAAAAGACTCTAGAGAGTTGTGATTAGCCAAAAGTTCATTAGCCAAGATAGGCTAGTATATTCCCTATATCTGAGGCACTTAACAAAATAGATGGGTTTTTTAATTTATTTCTACTTTATTACATGCTGTCAGGCACTGGGCAAGATCATTCAGGGACCCAGGCTCCCCATCTTGAGCACATATACCATCTAGAAATGGGACTAATAACATTAGTGGTGGGTGCCTCTATTATGCTGGAGTGCGTTCCATCTATGCCCAGTTTCTGGAGAGTTTTTTTCATAAACAAGTGGTGAATGTTATCAAAAACTTTTTCCATATCTATTGAGAGGATCATGCTTTTCATTCTTCAACTTGTTCTGGTGGTGTACCACACTGATTGATTTGTGAATATTGAAAAATCTTTGCAATCCTGGGATAAATGCCACTTGATCATAGTGTATGATCTGTTTCATGTATTTTTTGAATTTGTTTTGCCACTATTCATTGAGAATTTTTACATCTATAGGTGGTGCTGGGAAAACTGAGCAGCTAACGTGCAAAAGAATGAATTTAGAACATTTTCTAATGCCATACACACACACACACAAACCCAAAATGGATTAAAGACTTGATTTTTTAAAGAAAAATTCAGAAGTCTTTTAGTCCTTCTAAATGTAAGGTGGGGCTTAGCTGAAATATTAAACAACTTTAAAATGTTTAAAGAAGGAAACCATGTCTTCTCTTCAGGCCACTCAGTCACTTATTTTTTTCCCCTGTTTGATTCTCTACTAAATACCTTTAAGGCATCAGGGTCAGAGTGAAACATCACACATCCCATGTTATTTTCCTTCCATGGTCCACATTGTAGTAGGCAAGTGATGGGATGTAAGAGGATGTAAGAGACCTAAATGTAAGACCACATTCTATAAAACCCTTAGAAGATACCATAGACAGACACTCTTTGACATAAAACCCAATAATATCTTTTTGAATCCACATCCTAGAGTAATGAAAATGAAAAAAAAAAAAATAAACAAATGGGACCTAATTAAACTCAAAAGCTTTTGCAAAGCAAAGGAAACCATAAACAAAGCAAAAAGACAACCCTCAGATTAGGAGAAAATATTGGCAAACGATGCTACCAACAAAGGATTAATCTCCAAAATATATAAAGAGCACATGCATCTAAGTATCAAAAAATAAATAAATAAATAACCCAATCAAGAACAAGCAGAAGACTTAAATAGACACTTCTCTAAAGAAGACATTATAGATGGCAAAAAATTACAGGAAAAGATATTCAACATTGCTAATTATCAGAGAAATGCAAATCAAAACTACAATGAGGTGTCACCAGCCTGGAGTCAGGATGTCCATCATTAAAAAGTTTACAAACAAAAGATGCTAGAGAGGGTGTGGGGAAAAGGAAACCCTCTTGCACGGTTGGTGGGAATGTAAATTGGTACAGTCACTATGGAGAACAGTATGGAGGTTTAAGCAACTAAAAATAGAGCTACCCAATGATCCAATATATATGAGAAAAATATAATTTGAAAAGATGCATAGTTCATTGCAGGACTATTTACGATAGCCAAGACATGGAAGCAACCTACAAATTCATTGGCAGAGGAATGGATAAACAAATGTGGTACATATATACAACAGAACATTCGTCAGCCATAAAAAAGAATGAAATAATGCCATTTGCAGCAATATCATGGACCTAAAGATTATTACACTAAATGAAGTAAGCCAGCGAGAGAAAGACACATATCATATGATATCACTTACATGTGAAATCTAAAAAGAGGACATAAATGAACTTATTTACAAAACAGAAATAGACTCACATACTTAGAAAACAACATTATGGCTATCAAAGGGGAAAAGTGTGTGGGGGGTATATACTAGGAGTTTGGTATTAACATATACACACTACTATATATAAAATAGATAATCAACAAGAACCTATCGTATAGCACAGGGAACTCTACTCAATATTACGTAACAACCTAAATGGGAAAAGAATCCTCCCCACCAAAAAAATAGATACATGTATATGTATAACTGAATCACTTGGCTGCATACCTGAAACTAACACAACACTGTAAATAACTATACTCTAATACAACGTAAAAATTTAAAAATATTTGGAGCAATATACACCCAAAAAAGGATAAAAAAGTAATAAAAGAGAGAAATGGAGGGTAGTGAACTGGTTCTTCCATGCTTCCAATGGAATATTCTACATCAGTTTCATGGGTAACCTATTAGCCAGAACTATAATACTCATGAGGGCATGCCCACATGCAAAAAAAGTCTGCTATGTACCTGTTAATTTGCTGCCCTTCCTTCTTAGTGTATAACATTTAAGCTACTGATCACATTTCTGTGTTTATAATTTTGCACTTCAGATGAGGCAGATGGGGGGAAACAAAGGGAATGTTTGTTGAGCACCACTGTCCCTGTAGAATCATGGTTTGAAGATGTCAAAGGTTAGCTTTGGGTGTAGGAAAGAAAAAAAATTGCAAAGAGATTGAGCAGAAGCAAGACACAGTCTAGAAAATATGTGCAACAATACAAGTAGGAGATGAAAAGAAACTGAACAAGGGATGGACCATAAGAAAAATGAGAAAGGTTCCTATTCCTATGCTGCTGCTGCTGCTGCTGCTAAGTCGCTTCAGTTGTGTCCGACTCTGTGCAACCCCATAGACGGCAGCCCACCAGGCTCCCCCGTCCCTGGGATTCTCCAGGCAAGAACACTGGAGTGGGTTGCCATTTCCTTCTCCAATGCATGAAAGTGAAAAGTGAAAGTGAAGTCGCTCAGTCGCGTCGGACTCTTAGCAACCCCATGGACTGCAGCCCACCAGGCTCCTCCATCCATGGGATTTCCCAGGCAAGAGTACTGGAGTGGGGTGTCATTGCCTTCTCTGGATAGAAAGTCTACTTAACAACAATGAAATTAAGAAGTTTGCTAAATAAGCAGTACTCTAGTATATCCTGTTTCCCCTGTGACTCAGTGGTAAAGAAGCTGCCTGCCAATTCAGGAGATGCAGGTTCAATCCCTGGGTTGGGAAGATTCCCTGGAGCAGGAAATGGCAACCCACTCCAGTATTCTTGCCTGGGAAATGCCATGGACAGAGGATCCTGGCGGGTTACACTCCGTGGGGTTGCAAAGAGTCGGACATGACTGAGCGACTAAACAACAACAATAATACTCCCTGACTTAAATTTTTTTAATGCAGCTCTCTAGAGATACAGATTTTTATCCCATGAATCAAATGTCCATTTTCTGAAATGACTAAATGTCAAACGGAACATTTCATATTAATGTCAGGAAGTAAGCGTGCTGAACGAGTGCAGCAACCTGAAGCATGTCAGAAATGAAAGTCTGAGGACCTAGGCTCTAAGAACAACAGTGCAGCATCTGCAATGTGTAAAAGCTTTTTACTCTGTGGGAAACAGAGTTATTAGAGAAGGCAGTCTGAAAATGGACTGTTAGGAGTTTTGGGAGTCGTAGTCCTTGAAGGGAAGATTTACTCCAGGAGATTTTACAATTTATCCATTTTTGGTGATTGTGATGTATGAGTCACAAGGGTAATAAACTTCAAATAGGTTGAAGTAAAGTTAAGTACTTCTCAGCATTTCTATTAATTATCTGTGAAAGATAGGAATGAAAATTAATGCAGAAACATAAGCTGGTCTTTGAACAAAGGGGGATAAGTTTTATTACGATGGTTTCAGCTACATTCCTTTTCAAAATAGGTAAAAGATCAAGAAATATTTAAGCAGATTACACTTTTAAATAGAACAATGTGATCAGTTAGTTACTAACTGACAATGTTACTAACAAGGTAGTAACAGTAACTAAGAAAGGAGGTGGCAAGTTAACATGTAAATGACAGACCTAGTATAAGATCTAGAAAATGTTTAGCTAACCATAAGTACTGAAAAGACTTCTCCAAATAGGAGTATTCACAGTCTGTTAACAGCTAGAAAATACATTAGGTTCATAAGTCCCAGTAATTTCAAAGTATTCTTAATTTCCATATGTTTATATATAGAAAAAGAAAATAGGGCTTAGAAAATGATTCACTGTAGCATTCATTGAAACACTGAAACAGTTGAAATGTATTTTAACTAGAAATGGATAAATATAATATATCCATATGACAGAATATTAGGCAATATTTGATTTTAAGCAAATAGATCTGTATCTATTATCAAATACCAACATGCACAAGAGATATCGATAGAGATGAAGAGACTTAGCTTCACTCAAGCAGATCTTAGTATAGGCAATGGAAAATTAAGATTTTGGTTATAGTATGGCATCAGCCATAGAAGCATGTCAGGGATGTGTTGTGGCAACACATGAGAACATGAGGACAAGATAAAAGAAATATTATAGCAATATAGTGAGTTCAGTCTTGAAATGTATGGGTGTACTAAGTACTTCTTGTACAGAAATTTATATGCTCTCTTTTTCTAGCCCCTGCTGAGTGACTAGCCAATCCCAGGTAGAATCGGATAGCACCTTGCTCAGGCCTCTGCTACAAAATATTTTTTCCTGCCCTTTGTTTATCAACAACCCCCAGCACCCTCTCTGACATCTTCAGGTGTGTTTCAGCCATAAATCTGCATGGCACCCACACAGGAGCCACTCAGAAGGGCCATCAGTAATGCACAGGGGGCCATACTTGACCAATGGAAGCTGGGAGACAACTGGTAAATGCTTCTCCTTTCTGTCTGTTATAAGAACAGATACTGATGAGTGAGGGGGAAGAAACAGTCTATCCAAAGATCTGAAAATCATTCACTTTTCTGGAATTTAGAGCATGATAAAAGTGTGGCAAGACTTACTCAAGTGCCTGATCATGAAGAGTCTTGTGTAACATACAATAAAACTAGGAGTCTGTCTCATCAGCACGGGATTACTGTTGAATGGTTAAATCTATGGAATAATATTAAATGTCTTAATTTTTTAAGTATTTATAGTTATGTGGAGGTGAATTGGAAAGTGACCTGGCCAAAGACAAGAAACAAGTTAGATACCACATTCATGATCCAGAAAAGAAATCATTAAAACTTAGAAAAACAAACAAACAAAAAAAACTTGTCTAAGGATATTTTTGGATCTAAAAAAAAAAAAAAAAATAGAATACACCAACAGTTTCTTAGTGCTCATGACATTAAGGATAAAGGAAGAATTTATATCTTCACTCCTGTTTTTGTTACTTGAAAGATGCCATAAACTCAACTGGGACGATCCACTTTTGTTGGCAGATACAGCACATTTACACATACATACACACAAACATTTGCAAGTTTAAGTTAGAAGTAACTATGGCTATTCTGCTTAGCATTTCAAATAGTCTGACACAAATAACACGAAGTTGGGTTGCAGAAGGGAAATCTGCTTCGGAAATATGAGTTAAAGCATTTTTATTGTGTTTCACTATTTACAGACAGTTTCAGTTCAGTTCAGTTCAGTCGCTCAGTCATGTCCGACTCTTTGCAACCCCATGAACCACAGCACGCCAGGCCTCCATGTCCATCACCAACTCCCAGAGTCTACCTAAACCCATGTCCATTGAGTAGGTGATGCCATCCAACCATCTCATTCTCTGTCGTCCCCTTCTCCTCCTGCCCTCTATCTTTCCCAGCATCAGAGTCTTTTCAAATGAGTCAGTACTTCGCATCAGGTGGCCAAAGTATTGGAGTTTCAGCTTCAACATCAGTCCTTCCAATGAACACCCAGAACTGATCTCCTTTAGAATGCACTGGTTAGATCTCCTTGCAGTCCACAGACAGTTTGACTAGATGGAACTGCCTCCTGCAAAGAATATGTAAAGGGAAAAGAGAAGCTTGACATGGTGGAAAAGATGGAGCTTGCCTTGTAGGTGAGTAGGTGGAAGGGAAATCTATGGATAAGTCTCAAAATACATAGTCACAAGAGAACAGAGTGTGTTACAAAAGCATAGGTCAGAAAAATCTTAAGTCACTGTGAAAATTCAAATTCAAAGACTACAGGGAGGCCAGCTAAGATGAAGACTGAAAATTATTCACTAAACTATGCCAATATAAAGAAATCAATGACATTAGTTGAGGGCAGTTTCAGGGCAAGAATTAAAGTTTAGGAAGCAGATGACAGGAAGTTGAGACACAGCTGGGTAAGTGAAGTGTAGATTCCTTATAAGTAGATTGTAAGGAAAGTAGAGAGGTAAAGCTAGGCTTGGTTACACTTTCCTGAAAATTTTTATAGAGCTAAAGTTATATTTGTAAAACACAGGTTGCTAAACGTAAGAAAAGGTTTGATGTTTTCAGTTGGGAATAAGAATGCCTTTCTTACCGTTAGACGCTGTTAGTGCAAAGCCTAACAATTATTTGGGTATAGCAAATGTATTCTTTTAAATTAATGTGCAAAACATTTTGCATTTTAATCTTAAACCCTGTACCTAATTTCACGTGCAAGAAGAGAGCAGGCTGAACCTAAAGGCGGCATTTATTTTTATCAGTTACAATCTGTAATTACTACACACAAGTAAAAATTTTTGTTTGGTTGCTTACTTGCTTTAGGAAACACATAGAAATTCAAACAGAGAGATGAAAGAAGGTGATAACTATTGAAGAAACAAGGAGGTAATTCAATTTTTTTTTAACACAGAAGCCAAATAGTCAATATATTCTGAATGTACCTTAGAGGGACAAAAACTCTCAGGCATCAGATCATCTGAGATTTATTTGAATATGTTAACTGCCTAGTACAAAATCATCGATTTTCAGGGGGAAAAAGCAAGTAATAAAACCTTGTGTTTATATTTTTTTTAACCAAACAAATTGCAGTCCAATGGTTCTGATGAATTCATTCCACAGTTTCAGCACTCTTAAGGCTTACTATCAGCTGATTGGCTCCAGGGTTCACATATGTTTAAAAAGCAAAGAATGTATAAAAGTGAGATGATATTTAAAGGAAAAAAAATTAAAATGTGTCATTGAGTAACAGTGCAGGACAATTACATTTTACTTTCTGCCAGAGAAAGATAATGCAGTGACACATTTAAGGGCTGAATATCTGGATAAAGGGGCTTCCCCAAGTGGCACAGTGATAAAGAATCCACCTGCTAATGCAGGAGATGCATGGGACACAAGTTTGATCTCTGGGTCGGGAAGATTCCCTGGAGAAGGAATTGGCAACCCACTCCAGTATCCTTGCCTGGAAAATTACATGGATAAAGGAATCTGGTGGGCTACATTCCATTGGGTGGCAAACAGTAGGGACATGACTGAGTGCACAAACAGCCGAAGCATCTGAATAAAGGCAGTCTTAGATTTAGACCCTACCTCAGACAGAATCTGTGAGATGATGGGCAAATCCCTCACACCATCACTCTGTGGAAGATACTGTTAATGTCCTCATTATACACGTGCGTGTTCAATCGCTCAGTCATGTCTGACTCTTTGCCACCCATGGACTGTAGCCCACCAGGCTCCTCTGTCCCTGGGATTCTCCAGGCAAGAATAGTGGAGTGGGTTGCCATTCCCTTCTCCAGGGGATCTTCTTGACCCAGGGATCGAACCTGCTTCTCCTGCACTGCAGGCAGATTCTTTATCATCTGAACCACCAGGGAAGCCCATCCATGAGGTTGCATCTATAAAAGGTGGTGTGGTAAAAAATGAATATTGGTCCCGTCCCTTTTATTCTTGTGGTGGTGGTGCTTTCGGTCGGCACCTGGAGTCCAGCACACATGATGACTATCATCAAGTCTGAATTGGAACTCACTTTTTGGAATTATACATATTTTAAGTATTTTAAAATGCAAATGTCTACAATGATTTCATAATTTTTTTCAAAAAAAAAGTAAAAAAACAAAAAGTGGTATGTAAATTCCTTCGAGCTCCAGTTCTGCCTACTCTCCTACCATTCTTATCATCATAGTCTATCTATGGAGACCTGGGTGGAACTGCAAGAATACGGTGAAATGGAGTACAGCGTCTCCCTCCTGAGAGCCGCTCAGCCTTGCCTGCCTGCTGGCCTTGGTCAGTTTTGCACCAGAGATGCTCAGTGATGGCTGACAGAATGGACACTAACAGTAAATTAAAGCAAGTTTTTAAAAGAAGGAGAAAAAGAAAGATTCATAGAGAAAGAAAAATGAAGAAAGTGATGGAGGGAGGGATGAAGGGAGGAAGGAGGCCAGAAAAAAAGGAAAGCGGGGAAATGAAGGTGAAAAGAGCCGGGCGGTGAAGGGAAGGGGGTGAGAAGGATGTGAATCCACTAATTCAAGCCATAGAATGAAGGTGAAGATGTCATAGCTGCAGGTGAAGACTGATTCCACTTGGATCCAAGCCAACCCCTTTTCTCTACCCTGAATGCCTCTCCATTATCCCTGATAAACAACTTCCTTTTCTCAATTACTCAGAGGTGGGTGAGAAAGTGCTTAGAACTTACCACCCATAGAAAACACATAAAGTATGTTCAAAGAATAGCATTGAAACGCATACATTACCAAGTGTAAATTAGAGAGCCAGTGCGAGTTTGATGCATGACCCAGGGAACCCAAAGAGGGTGCTCTGTGACATCCTGGAGGGATGGGTGGGGAGGGCGGTGGGAGAGTTCAGGAGAGAGGGGACACATATATGCCTATGGCCAATTCATAGTGATGTATGGCAAAACCATCGCAATATTGTTAAGTCATTATCCTCTGATTAAAATAAGTAAATAAACTTTTAAAAAGAGAGAGACAATTTTGAAGAGAGCAAGGCAGCAGTATGGTAAATCGACACAATTGTTACCATGGTTTTTTTTTTTTAAAAAGCAGTTATTTTAGATCTTTTTCCATTACTCCCTCCCTCAATGAAGAATTCTGCATACATCAATTTTCAACTAAGCTCTGCTTTCAAGGGACAAAGAAAAATAATTAAACCATGCCACCACATCCCACTATGCTGTCATCTCCTTACCACAACCCAATATGAAAATCAGAACTAAAATATATCAGAAAGGTCTTATTGTAAGTCAAGGTAAAGATGTCTGTAGTGTTGGGAGACGGTAATACCAAATTTTCTTGCTATTTACAGAGAAAAAAAAAATGCCCATGGAATTTTTGTAGGCTTTATACTAGGAACAGAGACTGAACTAGCCACTGTTCTTCATTATTTGTTCCATTTTGTTTTTATTGTACTTATACTTGCATGAATGTGCTACTTTAAAAACATAAACATTTAATACTTTCAATATGTTTTGCACACAATTTGTTTCCTCAAATCTCTGTGGAAAATTAAGTAGTTTAACCTCAACCAAATTAGCATCTTCCTAATAGAGGAAACTCAGCCTAAGGGTACCTGCCATGTGGACATCCCAGGGGAAGCCAAGAAAAGTTTATGAAATTTATCTCATCCTCATTAATAGCCACACTGGGATATGGAATCTACATGAATTTTTAAAAACCACAGATTTTCAGAATCCTTAAGCCACTTAGTGGAAAAATCCCTCTTCTTCTTTACTGTGGATCAACAGTCATCCCAGCAGGTAAGTTTTTACTGTTGTTCATGGTTATTTGCTTGTCTTTCCACACCTCTGCCTAATGTAACAGAGCTGTCCATAGTTAACTTGGCACAGAAAAACAGGAGAATAATCTTAGACGATAGTCTCAAAGTTGTCTCATGAAGTAGTTGGGTAATAATATTAAGGTATGGTCTTATCTCAGGTTTCTTTTCTGAAAAGAGTCACCGTAACCCATGGAAAGACTGAGGAAGAAAATCATGACCAGGGAACTTTCAAAGGGGTCCAAGAAACAGCCTAGTCTAAGGAGACAGCACTGTACCCAAGGCTTACAGAATTGCCATAGCATCGAATGTCTGCTCATCCTTCAATCCTAGTCCTAGATGATGTCTTCCAGGTATCTGCCTCCCCATTCAAAATTAATCATGCTTTATGTTTCCTTGATTTCCTTATTAGAAATCATTTGAGGACAGGTAAATCAAATGGACAGCCCATTGAATTGAGTGCCAGAATATCATTTAACTTAGGATCCTGTGTGTGGAAGTGACTTCCATTTATTTACACTTCTATTCTTTATTTCAGCAGTCCCTAACTTTCTATCACCAGGGACCAGTTTCATAGAAGACAATTTTTCCAGGAACCAGTGTGGGGAGGTAGTGTGGTTCAGGCAGGAATGCGGGAGATCAGTTTAGTTCAGTTCAGTCACTCAGTCCTGTCCGACTCTTTGCGACCCCATGGACTGCAGCACACCAGGCCTCCCTGTTCATCACCAAATCTCAGAGTTTACTCAAACTCATGTCCATTGAGTCGGCGATACCATCCAGCCATCTCATCCTCTGTCGTCCCCTTCTCCTCTCACCTTCGATCTTTCCCAGCACCAGGGTCTTTTCAAATGAGTCAGTACTTCGCATCAAGTGGCCAAAGTATTGGAGTTTCAGCTTCAACATCAGTCCTTCCAATGAACAGTCAGGACTGATTTCCTTTAGGATGGACTGGTTGGATCTCCTTGCAGTCCAAGGGACTCTCAAGAGTCTTCTCCAGCACCACAGTTCAAAAACATCAATTCTTTGGCACTCAGCCTTCTTTATAGTCCAACTCTCACATCCATACATGATTAATGGAAAAACAATAGCCTTGACTAGATGGACCTTTGTTGGCAAAGAAATGTCTCTGCTTTTCAATATGCTATCTAGGTTGGTCATAACTTTTATTCCAAGGAGTAAGCATCTTTTTATTTCATGGCTGCAATCACCATCTGCAGTGATTTTGGAGCCCCCAAAAATAAAGTCTGACACTGTTTCCACTGTTTCTCCATCTATTTGCCATGAAGTAATGGGACCGGATGCCATGATGTTAGTTTTCTGAATTTTGAGCTGTAAGCCAACTTTTTCACTCTCCTCTTTCACTTTCATCAAAAGGCTCTTTAGTTCTTCACTTTCTGCCATAAGGGTGGTGCCATCTGCATATCTGAGGTTATTGGTATTTCTCCTGGCAATCTTGATTCCAGCTTGTGCTTCATCCACTTCAGCGTTTCTCATGATGTACTCTGCATATAAGTTAAATAAACAGGGTGACAATCTACAGCCTTGATGTACTCCTTTTCCTATTTGGAACCAGTCTGTTGTCCCATGTCCAGTTCTAACTGTTGCTTTCTGACCCGCATACAAATTGCTCAAGAAGCGGGTTAAGAGGTCTGGTATTCCCATCTCTTTCAGAATTTTCACTGTTTATTGCGATCCACACAGTCAAAGGCTTTGGCATAGTCAATAAAGCAGAAATAGATGTTTTTCTTTTGCTTCTTTGATGATCCAGCATATGTTGGCAATTTGATATCTGGTTCCTCTGCCTTCTCTAAATCCAGCTGGAACATCTGGAGGTTCACCGTTCATGTACTGTTGAAGCCTGGCTTGGAGAATTTTGAGCATTACTTTGCTAGCGTGTGAGATGAGTGCAATTGTGAGGTAGTTAGAGCATTCTTTGGGATTGCCTTTCTTAGAATGAAAACTGACCTTTTCCAGTCCTGTGGCCACTGCTGAGTTTTCCAAATCTGCTAACATATTGAGTGCATCACTTTCACAGCATCATCTTTTAGGATCTGAAATAGCTCAACTGTAATTCTGTCACCTCTGCTAGTAGATGGGGAGCTGCAAATGAAGCCTCACATGTTCACCTACTGCTCACCTCCTGCAGTTCCTAACAGGCCAAGGACTGATACTGGTCCATGTGGATCGGGGACTGGGGAACCCAGCCCTATTTGAATTGAAGTCCTTTGGAAAACTGCCCTCTACCTTTATTTTCCTCATAATTATACACAGGAAAATCATAATCTCAGCAACATCATTCACTTCCCAACTGTGTTAGAGCAATTTTGGTAGGGTATTTTTAAAACCGAACAATGAATTCACTTTTCTGTACTTGTGAAGAGTAGCCCAAACTTGTTCTACTATTATGATGGCGCACACACCTGGTGGCTCAGATGCTAAAGCGTCTGCCTGCAATGCAGGAGACCCAGGTTCGATCCCTGGGTCGGAAAGATCCCCTGGAGAAGGAAATGACAACCCACTCCAGTATTCTTGCCTGGGAAATCTCATGGACAGAGGAGTCTGGCAGGCTACAGTCCATGGGATTGCAAAGAGTCGGACATGACTGAAGTGACTAACACACACATACCTAAAAATGGCATTATTTTCTTAATGGGATGATCAAATCAAAAGGTGGAAAGTCAAATAAATCAGCTTATCAGATATAAAAGTGTTAACCTAGCTCAACTTACTCATTTTATCACTATGGAAACTGAGGCTCAAAGGTGAAATTATGTACTCGTGGTTTCAGTTCATTGTCAGAGAGTAAGGATAATAAAAGTAATCAAAATACTGCCACAAAGCAGGTTTAGAAAGTTGTAATGTTATAAATGGTATTTTGACACTGTTCTCTCATTTGTCAGTGCTAATCATAGTCTTGTACAAATTGTAACAAACTGCAAACATCTTTAAGGAAAAGATTAGATTATCATATTTCTAGAAGTTTTAGAATATAATACAACCATTGGGTGAATTATCTAAATTAGTGATTAAATAAAAAATCATATTTCTTATGCTTATCAAAACTGCAGAATTGTTCTAAGATCTACATACTGCTAGGAAATTTTCTGCTATAGCTCCAGAGAAATTTTCAGTTTGAGATTTTTTTCATTTTATCTCTGGCCTTTAATGCTTAGAGAGCTCTTGCTCCTTTTAAAATGCAATCTAGTATAGCCACTATGGAGAACAGTGTGGAGATTCCTTAAAAAACTGGAAATGAAACATTTTTAAATACAAAAATAAAATAGAAATGCAATCGACATATATAAGTATATATAAATTGATAACATAAATGTTTAACATCATGTAAACAAATAAAAGATATAAAAATTGTGTAATTAACATATCTGAGAGTTATGTTAAATTTAAAGGTTAAAATTATGTAATTAACCTATCTGAGAGTTTTGATATATGGTTTTCTTGGAGAAATATAATTTCACTTGGAAAGGGGCTGAATTTAGATCTTATCAAAAGATAAAGATTTTTAAAGATAAAAATTATTGAAGAACTTGTCTACACTGGATATATTTTTGTGTGTTTTTTGAATTTGGAAATTCCAATCTTTGTAACATATGAGGCTACTCAGTTCTCCCTGTCTGTCTTTGGCAACAAAACAAGCAAAACTTCGTCACGCTATCAAACAGGAAAAACTTCAAAAAGGAAATTAACATTTCAAACAGAAGAAAGGGGAAGTGTTTACTGAGACCTGTTTTTGAATTTTTTATGTTTTATGATTTGTGCATCTCAGGAGGGGATTCAGAGCATCACTGAGAAAATATGGGAACACCTATCCCAAGAGCTGTGAACCATGATTCACTAATCTCAACAATAAAATGTTCCAGAATCAAATGAATCAGAATCAAATGACATTTCCTGTAATTTCTGGTGCACAGTTTTGCTATAACAGTAGAGGTTTTATCCTTCAGTGAAGTGGAGGCTTGGAAATGCACATTGTCTCTAATACAGAGAAATGTATCCTCAGAAATTTCTGCTCAACATATTATCAACCTAAATATTTTCATCCATGCAACCCTCAAAGGTTGGGGAGTCTTCTTAGTAACTGAGAAGGTGAATCCTGTCAACTATACGTTGGCTTTGGCACTTGCTATCTGCCTTTACAAGGATTAAATCACATGTTGCTATAGCTGCTGATTTTCACTGTCCCCTGAAAGGAGTTCAGGGTGGAGAGCAGACATGAGACACTCAGTGCTCTGGGAAAAACTGGCAAGACAGGTCTTCAGATAGTTAGATACTCTCAGGAACTGATTTTATGAGCCCAGTTCTTGTATCTCCCCCTATCTAGGAAAGCACTAAAATCCTTCATGGAAATGATTGTTCCTCATGACTAGCAGAAAGCTTCATGAAACTAGAAGAAACTTTCTGGAAAAATATGTGCTTGATTGCATGTATTTCCCCCTTCACCAAAATCACATGTATACTGACCTTCCCCCTGGACTCTTTCGAGCAGTTTCTCAGAGCTATCTGAGGTACTATCTCCCAGACTGAAGTCCTTATTTTGCCCCAAATAAGACTTAATTCACAACTCTTATGTTATACATTTTTTTAAGTCTACAATCCATAACTATGTATGTATTTGTATACACACTTGTTATATATCTTCTCCACCAGAACTGGCATATCATTGTTAAAGTTATGAAGCTTGTCTTATTTATCTTGGTAGTGTGCAAAACTAGAAAAGTCACTATTCAAAAATATCTGTTGAATGAAAGAGCAAACCAAACATCATGGTTACCTGGATGAGCTGTCTATGAAAACATCTCTAACAATACTAAAACTACAAAAGGGAGGACAACCATGAGATTCTAATATGAACAGGGTTGAAGGAGGGAGCAAAAACACAATTTAAAAATAGTGGACAGAAAATCACATTTGGATTTATGAGATGGGGGTGGGGGACAGTATTGTTTCAGAACTCAGCCTGTGAAAGTGAGCATTGCAATATCCCAATACATGATGTTTGACTACGTTGGGTTGAAAAGTAGGAAAGTATAAATTTACCACACAAGCAAAATGATTTTCTTTTTTTATTTTATTTTATTTTATTTTTAAACTTTACAATATTGTATTGGTTTTGCCAAATATCAAAATGAGTCCGCCACAGGTATACATGTGTTCCCCGTCCTGAACCCTCCTCCCTCCTCCCTCCCCATACCATCCCTCTGGGTCGTCCCAGTGCACCAGCGCCAAGCATCCAGTATCATGCATCGAACCTGGACTGGAGACTCGTTTCATATACGATAGTATACATGTTTCAATGCCATTCTCCCAAATCTTCCCACCCTCTCCCTCTCCCACAGAGTCCATAAGACTGTTCTATACATCAGTGTCTCTTTTGCTGTCTTGTATACAGGGTTATTGTTACCATCTTTCTAAATTCCATATATATGTGTTAGTTTACTGTATTGGTGTTTTTCTTTCTGGCTTACTTCACTCTGTATAATAGGCTCCAGTTTCATCCATCTCATTAGAATGGATTCAAATGAATTCTTTTTAATGGCTGAGTAATACTCCATTGTGTATATGTACCACAGCTTTCTTATCCATTCATCTGCTGATGGACATCTAGGTTGCTTCCATGTCCTGGCTATTATAAACAGTGCTGCGATGAACATTGGGGTGCACGTGTCTCTTTCCCTTCTGGTTTTTTCAGTGTGTATGCCCAGCAGTGGTATTGCTGGATCATAAGGCAGTTCTATTTCCAGTTTTTTAAGGAATTGCCACACTGTTCTCCATAGTGGCTGTACTAGTTTGCATTCCCACCAACAGTGTAAGAGGGTTCCCTTTTCTCCACACCCTCTCCAGCATTTATCGCTTATAGACTTATGGATTGCAGCCATTCTGACTGGCGTGAAATGGTACCTCATAGTGATTTTGATTTGCATTTCTCTGATAATGAGTGATGTTGAGCATCTTTTCATGTGTTTGTTAGCCATATGTATGTCTTCTTTGGAGAAATGTCTATTTAGTTCTTTGGCCCATTTTTTGATTGGGTCATTTATTTTTCAGGAATTAAGGTGTAGGAGTTGCTTGTATATTTTTGAGATTAGTTGTTTGTCAGTTGCTTCATTTGCTATTATTTTCTCACATTCTGAAGGCTGTCTTTTCACCTTGCTAAAAGTTTCCTTTGTTGTGCAGAAGCTTTTAAGTTTAATTAGGTCCCATTTGTTTATTTTTGCTTTTATTTCCAATATTCTGGGAGGTGGGTCATAGAGGATCCTGCTGTGATGTATGTCAGAGAGTGTTTTACCTATGTTCTCCACTAGGAGTTTTATAGTTTCTGGTCTTACGTTTAGATCTTTAATCCATTTTGAGTTTATTTTTGTGTATGGTGTTAGAAAGTGTTCTAGTTTCATTCTTCTACAAGTGGTTGACCAGATTTCCCAGCACCACTTGTTAAAGAGATTGTCTTTAATCCATTGTATATTCTTGCCTCCTTTGTCAAAGATAAGGTGTCCATATGTGCATGGATTTATCTCTGGGCTTTCTATTTTGTTCCATTGATCTATATTTCTGTCTTTGTGCCAGTACCATACTGTCTTGATGACTGTGGCTTTGTAGTAGAGCCTGAAGTCAGGTAGATTGATTCCTCCAGTTCCATTCTTCTTTCTCAAGATAGCTTTGGCTAATCGAGGTTTTTTTGTATTTCCATAGAAATTGTGAAATTATTTGTTCTAGCTCTGTGAAGAATACCGTTGGTAGCTTGATAGGGATTGCATTGAATCTATAAATTGCTTTGGGTACTATACTCATTTTTACTATAGTGATTCTTCCAATCCATGAACATGGTATATTTCTCCATCTATTAGTGTCCTCTTTGATTTCTTTCACCAGTGTTTTATAGTTTTCTATATATAGGTCTTTGGTTTCTTTAGGTAGATATATTCCTAAGTATTTTATTCTTTTCGTTGCAATGGTGAATGGAATAGTTTCCTTAATTTCTCTTTCTGTTTTCTCATTATTAGTGTATAGGAATGCAAGGGATTTCTGTGTGTTGATTTTATATCCTGCAACTTTACTATATTCATTGATTAGTTCTAGTAATTTTCTGGTGGAGTCTTTAGGGTTTTCTATGTAGAGGATCATGTCATCTACAAACAGGGAGAGTTTTACTTCTTCTTTTCCAATTTGGATTCCTTTTATTTCTTTTTCTGCTCTGATTGCTGTGGCAAAAACTTCCAAAACTATGTTGAATAGTAATGGTGAAAGTGGGCACCCTTGTTTTGTTCCTGAATTTAGAGGAAATGCTTTCAATTTTTCACCATTGAGGATAATGTTTGCTGTGGGTTTTTCATATATAGCTTTTATTATGTTGAGGTATGTTCCTTCTATTCCTGCTTTCTGGAGAGTTTTTATCATAAATGGATGTTCGAAAACACAACAATCCAAAACCTGTGGGACACTGTAAAAGCAGTCCTAAGGGGAAAGTTCATAGCAATACAGGCATACCTCAAGAAACAAGAAAAAATAAATAACCTAACTCTACACCTAAAGCAACTAGAAAAGGAAGAAATGAAGAACCCCAGGGTTAGTAGAAGGAAAGAAATCTTAAAAATTAGGGCAGAAATAAATGCAAAAGAAACAAAAGAGACCATAGCAAAAATCAAAAAAGCCAAAAGCTGGTTCTTTGAAAGGATAAATAAAATTTACAAACCATTAGCCAGACTCATCAAGAAACAAAGGGAGAAAAATCAAATCAATAAAATTAGAAATGAAAATGGAGAGATCACAACAGACAACACAGAAATACAAAGGATCATAAGAGACTACTATCAATAATTATATGCCAATACAATGGACAACGTGGAAGAAATGGACAAATTCTTAGAAAAGTACAACTTTGCAAAACTGGACCAGGAAGAAATAGAAAATCTTAACAGACCCATCATGAGCACGGAAATTGAAACTGTAATCAAAAATTTTCCAGCAAACAAAAGCCCAGGTCCAGACGGCTTCACAGCTAAATTCTACCAAAAATTTAGAGAAGAGCTAACACCTATCCTGCTCAAACTCTTCCAGAAAATTGCAGAGGAAGGTAAACTTCCAAACTCATTCTATGAGGCCACCATCACCCTAATACCAAAACCTGACAAAGATCCCACAAAAAAGAAAACTACAGGCCAATATCACTGATGAACATAGATGCAAAAATCCTTAACAAAATTCTAGCAATCAGAATCCAACAACACATTAAAAAGATCATACATCATGATCAAGTGGGCTTTATCCCAGGGATGCAAGGATTCTTCAATATCTGCAAATCAATCAATGTAATACACCACATTAACAAATTGAAAAATAAAAACCAAATGATTATCTCAATAGATGCAGAGAAAGCCTTTGGCAAAATGATTTTCAACACTTAGAAAATTTATTTTCACAAACCAGAAGGGAATATATTTTGGTCAGCCCAGGGGAACACTGACGATATCAAACATAAAAAGTCCCAACAGCTTTGAAAAGAAATAAAAGCAACCTTATTATTCCCCCTTCTATAATTCTAGAAACAAATGTTTCCATCAGGAAATGGCGCAGGCATGAAACATCTCTCTCCCTGAAAATTCCATCTAGACAGTTAAAATTGGTATTGAATTGTTTGCCTAGATAAATGTTTCATATTAAAAACACAAACATTTTTGCTTGGGATGTTACAATTTAATATCAAGTAACTTCTCCTGATAGGATAATGTGACTGTTGCTTAGTGATATTTTAATGTAACTTTATGTTTTAGTCAAGAATACATTCTCATGATTCAGGAAAAAAAATGATCTCCTTTTCCCCCACATTATATTTTGTTGCTTGTCTTACTGAAGATGCTTAAAGAAAACCTAGACTATTTGTTTACTGGTTTCCCTATTATCCAGGCGAAAAAAAGCAAGAACACTTAAAGACACAGTGCACATCTTGTCAGGATTTCGCTTTACTACAGTCTTTGCCCTACACAAATGTCTAGCATCTAAGACTGGAAAACATTTAGGTTCTTGCTCCTACCAATGCCTGAATATCTTTGCAAGAATTTCCTTACCCTTCATGAAAAAAAACTTAAAACCTCAGTAATTTTATCTTCTAGTAGACTCTTCATTGCTATAAACTTAGCTCTAGTTTCTACCAATTTGATCTTATTTGGGACCTTAACTGTTGCTTTCTTTGGCATAATACAGTTGTTTTCAAGAAATATGACATGTCCCAAGTGATTACGGCCATGGCTGAATGAAGTTTACTATTGGTGCTGCTGTTTAGCCACTAAGTTGTGTCTGACTCTTTGTGACCCCCATGGACTGTAGCCCGCCAGGCTCCTCCATCCAAAAGATTTTCCAAGGCAAGAATACTGGAGTGGATTGTCATTTCCTTCTCCAGAGGATCTTCCTGAACCATGGGTTGAACCTCTCCTGCACTGGCAGGTGAGTTTTTTATCAAAAAATCTACAAACAACAAGTGTTGGACAGGGTGTGGAGAAAAGGTAACCCTTTCACACTATTGGTGAGAATATAAATTGTCACTTCTGATCTAAAAGACCATAACATAGAGTATCATGAAAGCAAATAATTATTGGCATAACCTAAAAAAATATATTTTTAATCTATAAGATTCATTGTAACCAGGAATATAAAACGTGAAGCCATCATCACTGAGGCCAGTGATAACCTCCTCAAAATTTATTAACAGGATTCTGATTGAAAATTACAAATCATTAAATTAATAATTTCATCTTTTACTTAATTTTAAGAATAAACCTTTAATAAAATCTGTATGCATTCTAATTGTTTATTTACACAATATTAATATTCAGACAGAAGGATCACTAAAGCACAGTTAATTAAATATAAATTAATGTGGTGGAATATTTAATTATCTTTTCTACACCTCACAACTAATGATTATGTAAATGTCTTCCATTTAATCTTGTTGCCAGGAAATTAACTTAATGGCCTTCAACAAATGAACATTTTGTATGCATTACAGGACACTTTATCTAAAATTTAACAGCATGGTATTAGTTTCAGATAATAACATGATTACACAATTTAAAATGCAAATATATACAATACTTTGCTCCTCCCCCAACCTTTTTTACAAAGGAGACTAAAATTGTTCAAGTGTCACTCAATAATCCAGGTTTGGACATGTGAAAGATTTCCTTGCTTATCACTGAGGAAGCCAGCACCTTTTAAAGGAAATGATTCCAAAGAAAAAAGGCAAGTCCCTTTTCAGTGGACAGTTAAATCAATGATTTCACACGATGCCACATTTAAAAGTAAATTACTTTGGACGTCAGAGGATGGCAGGACCATCGGCATTCTGAGTGGTTTCTCCAAGTTTGGGGGATTTTCTGAAGTGCCAGCACTTTGGGATATGTTAACAAAACCTTGGGACTTAAAACCCTCTTGTGGAATTGAAGCCCAGGACTAATTACAAGTCTCATTAGATATCAATGAAAATGTGAGAGACAGAGATTTAACTTTCCAGAGCGAGAGGTCCTTGTCTTGAACAATTTCAATGAATATATAAATGAATAGAAATGATCTGTCCTACACTGCATGGGAGATCCCACATAGGAGAATGCTAGACAGATGAACAGCCAGGCATTTCTCATTTCGCTGACTGTAGTAGGTGTTGTTGCTACTCCCCATGTAACTCCTTGTTCTTTTCACTTCAGAGATTACCAGCCAACTGACAATATCAGCATCTCATTTCCTGAGATTTTTTTTCCCCCACCAGAGGCCACTTTGCTGACTACCTGGCAGATCGAGTGACAAGGTCTGGGACTGTAACTGCAGCCTTCATTCAGTGATTAGACTTGGTATATTAATGACCCAGCTACCTCGCTTATCCTTTGGGTGAAAGTTTGAAGCATATGTTTTGAGTTTCCTATTTGAATGGAGTTCTAGTGCAAAGTGGTTTGACAACGCACCCCTTATTGTGTCTCCTTCTCTGCTTCATTACCCAATTCCCTTACCGGGGTTTATTTCACTTCCCAAAACACAAATTTCTATGCATTTATGTCAAGGCTATATATTGTTACCTTGCTTATTAAACTTCTATGCAGAGTACATCATATGAAATGCTGAGCTGGATGAAGCACAAGCTGGAATCAAGATTGCCAAGAGAAACATCAATAACCTCAGAGATGCAGATAATACCACCATTAGAGTAGAAAGCAGAGAGGAAATAAAGACCCTCTTGATGAAAGTGAAAGAGAAGAGTGAAAAAGCTGGCTTAAAACTCAATATTCAGAAAACAAAGATCATGGCATCTGGTCCCATCACTTCATGGTGAATAGATGGGGAAACAATGGAAACAGTGACAGACTTTATTTTCTTGGGCTCCAAAATCACTGCAGATGGTGACTGCAGCTATGAAATTAAAAGACGCTTCCTCCTTGGAAGAAAAGCTGTGACCAACCTAGACAGCATATTAAAAAGCAGAGACATTACTTTGCCACAAAAGGTTGGTATAGTCAAGGCTATGGTTTTTCCATTAGTCACGTGTGGATGTGAAAATTGGACCATAAAGAAGGCTGAGTGCCAAAGAAGTGATGCTTTTGAACTGTGGTGTTAGGGAAGACTCTTTGAGAGTCCCTTGGTTTGCAAAGAGATCAAACCAGTCAATCCTAAAGGAAACCAATCCTGAATAGTCATTGGAAGGAGTGATGTTGAAGCTGAAACTCCAATTCTTTGGCCACCTGATGCAATGTACTGACTCATTGGAAAAGACCCTGATGCTAGGAAAGACTGAAGGCAGGAGGAGAGGACGACCAAGGGCCAGATGGCTGGATGGCATCACCGACTCAATGGAGGTGAGTTTCAGCAGGCTCCAGGAGATGGTGAAGGACAGGGAAGCCTGGTGTGCTGCAGTTCTTTGGGTCACAAAGAGTCGGACACAGCCAAGAGATTGAACAACATCTTTACTCAGCCTCTGTTTCTGGGGAAATCCAAACTAAGACATTGTTTGTTTGCTAGTGGGGGAAATCAATTAAGTTAGACATGGGTTTAAGATGGGATTCATGTAAGATTTAGGCATTTCTTTTTTTTTTTTAATTTTATTTTATTTTTAAACTTTCCATAATTGTATTAGTTTTGCCAAATATCAAAATAAATCCACCACAGGTATACATGTGTTCCCCATCCTAAACCCTCCTCCCTCCTCCCTCCCCATACCATCCTTCTGGGTCATCCCAGTGCACTAGCCCCAAGCATCCAGTATCGTGCATCGAACCTGGACTGGCAACTCGTTTCTTCCATGATATTTTACATGTTTCAATGTCATTCTCCCGAATCTTCCCACCCTCTCCCTCTCCCACAGAGTCCATAAGACTGTTCTATACATCAGTGTCTCTTTTGCTGTCTCGTACACCGGGTTATTGTTACCATCTTTCTAAATTCCATATATATGCATTAGTATACTGTATTTATGTTTTTCCTTCTGGCTTACTTCACTCTGTATAATAGGCTCCAGTTTCATCCACCTCATTAGAACTGATTCAAATGTATTCTTTTTAATGGCTGAGTAATACTCCATTGTGTATATGTACCACTGCTTTCTTATCCGTTCATCTGCTGATGGACAACTAGGTTGCTTCCATGTCCTGGCTATTATAAACAGTGCTGCGATGAACACTGGGGTACACGTGTCTCTTTCCCTTCTGGTTTCCTCAGTGTGTATGCCCAGCAGTGGGATTGTTGGATCATAAGGCAGTTTTATTTCCAGTTTTTTAAGCAATCTGCACACTGTTCTCCATAGTGGCTGTACTAGTTTGCATTCCCACCAACAGTGTAAGAGGGTTCCCTTTTCTCCACACCCTCTCCAGCATTTATTATTTGTAGACTTTTGGATCGCAGCCATTCTGACTGGTGTAAAATGCTACCTCATAGTGGTTTTGATTTGCATTTCTCTGATAATGCGTGATGTTGAGCATCTTTTCATGTGTTTGTTAGCCATATGTATGTCTTCTTTGGAGAAATGTCTATTTAGTTCTTTGGCCCATTTTTTGATTGGGTCGTTTATTTTTCTGGAGTTGAGCTGTAGGAGTTGCTTGTATATTTTTGAGATTAGTTGTTTGTCAGTTGCTTCATTTGCTATTATTTTCTCCCATTCTGAAAGCTGTCTTTTCACCTTGCTAATAGTTTCCTTTGATGTGCAGAAGCTTTTAAGGTTAATTAGGTCCCATTTGTTTATTTTTGCTTTTATTTCCAATATTCTGGGAGGTGGGTCATAGAGGATCCTGCTGTGATGTATGTCAGAGAGTGTTTTGCCTTTGTTCTCCACTAGGAGTTTTATAGTTTCTGGTCTTACGTTTAGATCTTTAGTCCATTTTGAGTTTATTTTTGTGTATGGTGTTAGAAAGTGGTCTAGTTTCACATTTCTAAATGTATTCGATCATACCCATTACTCCCTTGCTCAGTCTCTGAAGGGGATGTATAGAAAAAATAATAAATACCAAGATAGCTAATATAAGAAGGTTTATTACTTATCATACATTTTAAGTGCTTTACACATATAAGCTCATTCACTTCTCAAAGAAACTCAACAATACAGACCTTTTTCCTATGTGTGCATACATGCATGCTCAGTTGCTTCAGTCATGTCTGACTCTTTGTAACCCTATGGACTGTAGTCCATGGGATTCTCCAGGCAAGAATACTGGAGTGGGTTGCTGTGCCCTCCTTCAGGGGATCTTTCCAACCCAGGGATCAAACCCACATCTTTTAGGTCTCCTGCATTGGCAGGTGTATGGGGAGCTCCACACACCACTATAATGCCCCCAAAATTCCTTGCTTATAACAATGGCTACTTTATTAAATTCTCAGGATTTGTTGAGCCAAGAATCTAGGCAAGTATAAATTGATTCTCTTGTCCCTCATGACATACAGAGAAGACACTGGTTGTATTAAGCTGAAATGTGGGCTGGTCTAGAGGGGCCAAAGTGACTTCAATCATTCATCTGGCACAGTTGTAAGAGTGGCTAGAAGGCTGGGAGCACCTTCAGCTAGCCTTTCCAACATGGTGGTGTGACATCTTATTGGTAACTCAAAGCTCACAGAGCAAAGATTCCAAGAAAAGGAAGCATAAGCTGCCAGTTTCCTAAGACGTGGATCTAGCCATTGGCACTGAGTCACTCCTAAAGTGATTCCTGAGTCACTTCCTGGTCAAAGGAATCACTCCTCAGGTTGTTTAAGGGGAAGGGGAGAGAATTTGTAACCATCTTTAATTTTCCACATTAGGTTAAGTAGCTCACTGGCATAAACAGTAGAGCCAGATAACCCAGAAAAGTTAACTTCACCATGCTTAATAACAATAGCCAGAAAGAAAGTAATGTTTGTGGAATATCATGAGATTATGATTCAAGTTACTAAGCTGTATTAAGTAACACTTTTGTTCAGTTTGATAAAAACATAACCACTTTTCTTGGATAAGAGCATGGAAACCCACTACAATATTCTTGCCTGGAGAATCCCCATGGACAGAGAAGCCAGTTGGACACGACTGAGTGACTAAACACATAACCATTTTCCTAATAAATTCAAAAACAAATAAATTTATAAATATAGCATGGTTAGTATATAATGGTTTAATTTAAAATTTAAGAACTTATACCAAATCGATTTATCAGACTTATATGATAAGTGATCAATGGTCAATACAAATGCACACACTAATAAAAGCAGCATTCAACAAGGGTATATGCACATTGGGAAAATACCTTTTAAAAGTCTGGCTTAAGACCTCAATTATTTCTAGTACAAAAATTCTGCAAAGTTTATATTCTTTTGTGATCATCAATCTCAGAATGATTAAATGAAATGCCCAAGTCAGAGGGTCAGATTATCTACACTGATCCATATGAATTTCAAGCATGTATTATCTCACCTAAAATATTGTTTTTCAGATGAGCAGATCACTTATCAAATCTCCCCATGTTTATAGATTTTTAAACAAACTAAAAGCTATCGAAATGGAGAAAAATCTTACAGATCTGTTACAAACTCAGTAATGCTTTGTTTTAGGTATTTATTTTTCATCATTTATACCACTTTTTAGTATTATTTCTATGGCTTCACTAGCATTAGATACTCTTTGTCAGTATCTCTGCAGACAAACATATATGGTTCAATTACTTAAAAGAGAGAGAGAGAGAGATGGGGTAGAAATAGAACTAGAGATTCACTGCATTCACTTCAAATCTCACAATTCTCATTATTCAAGTCTTGCATTAGTACAGAATCTAATGAAGGACTCTGCCTTACAAGGGCTTCCCTGGTGGCGCTAGTGGTAAAGAATCTGCCTACCAATGTAGGATACTTAAAAGACATGGTTTTGATCCCTGGATTGGGAAGATCCCCTGGAATAGAAAACAGCAACCCACTCCAATATACTTGCCTGGAAAATTCCATGGACAGAGGAGCCTGGTGAGCTATAGTCCATGGAGTTGCAAAGGTTAGGACATGATTGAGCATGCATAAGCTGCCTTCCAATGGATTTAACATTATTAATCATATGCAATGGGAGGACAGTTCTTTTAAGCATTTACATCTTACTGATAATGAACATAATGTTATATTAAATGAACAATATCTTCAAAGCATTTTAAAGAAACTTCAAAAACTTTAATATTTTGTCAAAAGAAATACAATTTTACTAATTGAGTTGGTGGGATTTATATATGTTACACAATGAATCTCAGCCTATCATTATTAATCACTCATCACAATTAATATAGTTCTTCACTTCCATTTCTCTCATAAAAAATAGAAAAATGTTAGTATTTATAATGACAAATCCTATTTTGCTATTTTCATCTGTAAAAACAAATAACATTCAGACATATTACAGAAAATCAACCTATAATGTATCCTATACAAGAACTTGGGCTTCCCTAGTAGCTCAGCTGGTAAAGAATCCTGCAATGCAAGAGACCCCAGTTCGATTCCTGGATCAGGAAGATTCCCTGGAGAAGGGTTAGGCTACCCAGTCCAGTATTCATGGGCTCCCATGGTGGCTAAGATGGTAAAGAATCCCCCTGCAATGCAGAAGACTGAGGCTCTATCCCTGGGATCTCTGGATTGGGAATATCCCCTGGAGGAGGGCATAGCAACCCACCCCAGTATTCTTGCCTGGAAAATCCCCATGGACAGAGGAGCCTGGTGGGCTAGAGTACATGGGGTCACAAAGAGTCCCACATTACTGAGCGACTAAGCACAGCGCAGTACAAACAAGAACTTGAATTAGACTTTATAGGAAATTGGGTAATATATTTTTCTTTATTCAGCCTAACTCCTGACCAGGAAAGTTGGAGAAGATGCTGGATTTCCTCAGTGGTCTCATGTTCCACTTTCTATCCTTGGGGAAAATGCAGTATAAATATAACAGCCTTGATCCTGTCCTCTTTGTAGACCACTGTTAAGACTTTGGGACCAGGGCAGAGGAAGAACTGGAAGGTGGTACTCTTGCTACCTCTTTCCTCTGCAGGAACTGGGGGAAAAAATGGTTCTATATATGCACACTTTAAAAAATTTATGTAAAGGTGTTCAGAAAAAACAGATTCCACTTCTAATATAGTTTAAGATTTGATCAAACTAGGATCTACCATTGAGCAGAAGAGAGGAAGAAGGAAAAGAAAGACTGATGGAGGTTAATCCTTAGGAACCACTCAGTCACGTGTTATAAGATTCAGTACCAACCGAATATTCAGCCGTGAGTTACTAAAATATGATCACAGGAGGCAGAGCAGGAAATAGAGACATATAAGCACCAATTCCACTGTGATCTAGGAATAACTCATTTTTTTCAGATATAGACATCAGGTTAATATCTCTTTAGTTTGCATGATTTTAACTAACATAGGCTCCTTGGTGCCAAGCAATAATTGTCACAGTATTACCAACTCATCTTAAGAGAAAAAATATTTTCTTACTGTTTGAGTCTCAGCCTGTACTAAAGAATGTTACAAATAGGAAAGGTTTCTAAAAGGCTGTTGAGGACAAATCCAGTCTCAATTCTACAGGTAATAGTAACTGTATATGTTGAGAAGTTACAACAGAAACATCACATAAATTCAGACTTAATTCCTAATATATATGCGAAGGCTCATCATTTCACTAAAGACCGAAGGAAATGATAAAATCTATAAAAATCTGTTGCACAAACTGGAACCTCTGGGTTCCTCTTGTCTGAGTTGGAAAGTAAATGTAAAACTCCTATATTGTGCATTCCTGAAGCTGGGCAAAGCAGTGGGGGTTTCAATTAAAAACCACAGGAATGGAAAGGAATATGTCAATAAAACCACAGACCTGTAAGGACAGTGTACTAGTTTGCAAACAAACACAGCAAGCCTTCTTGGAGTATGAGTCTATTACTGTATATTTAAACTGAGTGTGTGATGGCAGAGGTAACTGTCTCAGCGTGGTTTTCTCTCATTTCACATACAGGGAAATTCAGACTTGCATCCTTGGTTCCTTGTAGCAAAAGCAATGAGGAAATAGCTTAACTGAAAAATGCATCACCGAGGTGGGAAAAGCTGAAATGATACTAAATCTGCCTTTTAAGTAAGAAGATCATTAAAGTTAGAGAATTTCAAGGCTGAACCAACATGCAGTCGGTAATCGTGGAAAATTAGTTTTTTCAAATATAGACATCAGGTTAACATTCATTTAAATTACATGGTTTTCACTATAAGGTTTCTGCAAACAGTGTCTGACATTAGACTATATTTGTTGAGTAATCAATTGGTTATAGAGGAGTATAATCAGTACATAAAATACTACATATTTTACAAGGATAAAATCAGAATAAAAGCAGTCAAGTTGAACAGAGCACAGGCAAAGTATTTAATTTATAATTCATGGTACATAGCTGTGTTTTTTTTTAAGATGTAATGTATTACAAATTTTTAAGAGAAGATAGCTATGTGGGAAAAATTGGACAGTTTACTTGGTTTATTAATTAGGCTAAATGTTGCTTAACTTTGCTACCAGTTAATAACTGGTTTTAAATATATTAGTTTCTCATTATGCTTGAATAGTTCATGAAATTAATCTTATTGACTGCCTAGTGCATTCAGAGGCTTTTTGAAGCCCAAAGAAAAATCCATGATATTTTTAGGTAAGCACTCTCTCAGCTGACACTCACAAAGAAAGCTTTATTTTTCTTTCTACAGAAAACATGTTTATTTTATCCATATTGAAGAATAATAGAAATAAAAGTCAGCTTTGTTTATTTGCCAGCGTTTTGATGCTTACCATATTGCACAATCTAATAAGACATGGTGGTAGACACAGAACTTATTGTGGGGTTTATTTTATAGAGGGTTTTGTTCCTGAGTAAAAGATGAAAAGACTGGGGATAAACGTGAACATACTTTACTTTCTGAGCTTCCTATATATTGTAAAGAATATATAGTACGGTGCTTCAGGAAATTCAAAGACTGTGAGAAGTCCTGTACTTCCTAAACAATTCATTTTTATGAATTATAAACTTCAGAGTTTGATAAAGACTTAATTCTAAATCTCTTATCTTATTAGTTAGTTGTTATCCTATTAGTCAGTTGTGGGGTCTTCTGAATAATATAATGATAGTAAAGTCACTCAGTCGTGTCCGACTCTTTGCGACCCCATGAACTGTAGCCTACAAGGCTCCTCCATCCATGGGATTTTCCAGGCAAGAGTACTGGAATGGGTTGCCATTTCCTTCTCCAGGATATCTTCCCGACCCAGGGATTGAACCCAGGTCTCCTGCATTGTAAACAGACGCTTTATCGTCTGAGCCTCCAGGGAAGTAATATAATGATAGAGCACAATAATTATGGGCTCTGCTATTTTGAAGTCAAAACAACAACAAAAAAACATAAAATTTTTAAATAGAGCATAGCATCCTTGTATTTGAAAATATAATCTTAGCGATTAAAAACACAATGTAGGACAAGTTTTATCATAATCTATTACTCACTGCTATGTCTCCCACGTTTATTCAGTCCAGTCTCTGACACATAACAGATCTTTTATAAATAGTGGTTGGGTAGATAAATAAAAGAATTAACAAATCAGGTAGAGATAGATCTAAAAGCTAGAGTTTCTTTTTTTTTTTTTAATTTAAATTTATTTAATTAGAGGCTAATTACTTTACAATATTGTATTGGTTTTGCCATACATCAACATGAATCCGCCGTGGGTGTACACGTGTTCCCAATCCTGAACTGTGCTTTCTGCTTCTTTTTTAAAGGATATCTGTTGCATCATAAAAATGATGTAAAATGCCTTCCTCCCTTAGGCGTTACAATTTTGAGATCACATCACAGCCAAGTTAATATTTTCATGAAGAGCATCACATTAGAAATGGACACCATGAAAAATCAACATCCATTTTTGTTGGATGAAAAGTAATACAGAAAACATAAAAATCAGTATTTGATCTTAAGAATCATAAAATTTCTGTAAGGATCTATAGTTGCTGCAAATTATTTAAAAAAGAACAACTATAATTAGCCCTTATTCTTAACCTACTGAGATATATTATTATATTTGGGATAAAATAACAAATATTAAATACTGAAATTCCCAAAATGCTGCTTAGTTAAATGCAGGCATATAATAGATTATTAAAAATCAGTTAACACAAAGCATACTGGAATAGCTGTAGTTATTTAGCTGATTTAATGTGTATACAAATTAAAAGGTTAAAGTCAATAATAAGCTGAAAAGCTAAACAAATTAAGATATAATGCATTTATCATTTGCTAAATGGTTTGACATTTATTTAAAATAAGAAACCTGCTAAATCATCTCCCAAGATAAAAAAGGTCAACTTTATGTATTAAAATGTATGTCAATTAAAATTTTTAAATGTTTTCAAGCTCCTGATATAAATACTATGATAGAGGATACAAACATTAATAATATATTAATACTTAATAATAATAAACTGGCTATAGTTGAGCTGCCGCTATGATTCAGTAAAGTTAAACCATTTTTAACACCTACCTGCTTCATCTCACACCAACTGCCGAATTATCTATTTTAGTTTCAGTATAGACAACAATGGGCTTCACAAGTGGTGCTCTTGGTAAAAAACATGACTGCCAATGGAGGAGATGTAAGAGATGCAGGTTCAATCCTGGATCAGGAAAATCCCCTGGACGAGGGCACGGCAACCCACTCTAGTATTCTTGCCTGGAGAATCCCATGGAGAGAGGAGCCTGGCGGGATACAGTCCATGGGGTCACACAGAGTCAGACACAACTGAAGCAATTTAGCCCCCCCACACACACACAGCCAGCAATAACTGATGTTTTGGGGCCAAGGACGTGTACCTATAAGGACACACACCTTGACTTACAAATACTCATTTATCCATAGTCAAAATCTGTTTGAACCCAAGGTTCATACTTTTTCTTTAAACTGAAATTGAGTATATGTGACAACTTGCGTTCATGCACATACATAAATATATACACACACAAATTAACTCATAAAACAAAAAAATCTATAGAAATCAACTATTCTCCATCACCTCCAAACTTACAGATAACAATTAATATTTGGTAGTATTTTCTTCCAATATTACTCTCTCTATGTATATTTACAGTATTGTATATTTATACCTAAATGATAAGGAGGCATTCAAAAATAAATCAGGTTATATAAATTTTAAATTCATTAAATATCTTTAAATATTGCTTAAAGAATCTCAAGCATTGAATTTATCAAAATATTTATTTTCTCAATTAATAGTTACTTAAATTACTATTAGGCTTCCCTGGTGGCTCAGACAGTAAGGAATCCTCCTGCAATGCAGGAGACCTGGGTTGGATCACTACGTCAGGAAGGTCCCCTGGGGAAGGTGATTACTCACTCCAGTGTTCTTGCCTGGAGATCCCATGGACAGAGGAGCCTGGTGGGCTACAATTCATGGGGTCACAAAGAGTGGGACGTGACTGAGTGACCAACACTTTCACTCTCAAATTATTGTTAATTACAGTTACAAATCAAGATATTACATATTATTTTTGACCATTTACCACATTATTGGATTCCTCAAAGTTGGATTCCTGTAAAAAAAAAAAAGTGCACTGACATTTTTAGAGCTCTTGATGAAGAAGGGATATAATTTTTATAGCAATTGATATGGATTTGAATTATTTGAATGATGGATGTTTATTGAGAGACAACTATTTTGCTTAAAATCTATCAGAATATAAGGTCAAAACTTGGTTGTGTTTAAAACTTTTATTAAGACATGTGCATGCTGCTAAGTCACTACAGTTGTGTCTGACTCTGTGCAACCGCATGGACTGTAGTGTGCCAGGCTCCTCTATTCATGGGATTCTTCAGGCAAGAATACTGGAGTGGGTTGCCATGCCACTCTCCAGGGGATCTTCCCAACCCAGGGATCAAACACTCATCTCTTATGTCTCCTCATTGGCAGGCAGGTTCTTTACCACCAGTGCTACCTGGGAAGACATAGGGAGTTCAATAAAACACTCAAACTTTGTACTTTTAGAGCAGTATGTTTTTGGATTGTCTTGAACTTTTTGAGTAGCACTTTTCATTTTTTGTACTGTTACTCAAGCTGACTTGGATTTAAGATTTATATTGTTAGGCCGAAAAAAGAAAAAAAAAACAAACCCTGAAACAATTTTAGTACAATTAAGTTGGAAAATGTGAAATCACAAAAACAAATTAGTGAAGCTTAATATTTTATATAAATTTACCAACCACGTTCACATTAGGTACCAGGCCTAAAAAAATTCTGTTTGAGAAACTGCGTGCCCATCATATCCAGCATTCATAGGAGACCCCTGAAACCCATGGGACATTCATTACCAGAAACCTATTCACAGCCTAGTGATCATTCCCCTGCCAGCTGGCTGGACACATGGATGAATAAGGAAACGGTTTTCATGACTGCCACAGGAGCAGTGAGTTGGCAGGGAGCCAAGCCATCTTCATTAGCCAGCTGGCACCTGGGAACTCCTTAACTCTCAGTGGGTTAGCCATGCACACACTACATCCAAGGCATGCAGAGTTCACTGCCAGGAAGCCAACATGTGGAAAGGCAGGCTCCCAAAGAATCAGGGAGCACTCCCTTCATGAATAACTGCCTCATTCACAGATTCAGACACCTCAGAAAATGCTGAAACCAGAAAAACTGGCATTGCTCCTGAGGTTCATGTGCTTACTATACTGACTCCTTTATCTGTTGACCTTCAGAAAATGCATTTTTTCAAGACATTCAGTAGAATCCTTACCAAGTGGTGGACTGCTTGAGTCAATTTGTTTTGAACAGCCCTTTTTCATGATTGGAGTCCTGATGCATTAAAAGCACCTCTATTCATTCCCAGCAAGGTCCTGGTTTGGATGATATAGATATGGCCACTCGACTACTTACAAAATACCTAAACTGAGATTTGGGCCAAAATAACTAAAAGGACCAAACTGCTGATTCTCAGTAAGAGAACAAGTGAGAAGACAACCCTGTGTATTTTTAAAATTTGAGGGGTTTATTATAAAAATTTCAGATTTTTATAAGATTTATAAATCTTATAAAATATTATGTGTATAAAATAATATATTATGAACCTCTACATATCCATCAACAACTTCAACAACTCTCAACTTCTTTCTTCCCTATTCTAAACTTTATATGTAACTAAACAAAACATGACTTCCTTGAATTCTCAGTCTATCACAATGTTAAGGAAGTTTTCGCTGAAGTTCTCCAGTGGTGCAGTGGTAAAGAATCTGTATGCCAATGCAGGAGACACAGTTTTTATCCCTGGGTCAGGAAAATTACCTGGAAAAGGAAATGGCAACCCACTCCAGTATCCTTGCCTGGGAAATCCCAAGGACAGAGTCTGGTGGGCTACAGTTCATGGAGTTGCAAAGAGTCAGACATGACTGAGCAACAGGGCATACACACACACACACACACACACACACACACACACACACACATGCAAAACTAGTCCTGGAGATTGTTTCAAGGGAGTCAAAGAGAAAGAAAAGAGTTGTATATCAACCCCCCATTTTTCACAACAAATATTAATACTATTACAAAATCTTTACCAAGCTGAAGAAATTATTTTTACATGTGTTTTGAACACAATAGGATAGCTAGCTAGCTAAGAGACAGATAGTAGATGATGGGTATAGTTTTCATAAATCAAATCACACATAGTAAGATCCTGCAGAATTAGTGTTAATCTGATAAAAAAATAGTCAACTTATAAACTAACCATATGTTTTCAAACCATGGTGTTTGGAATGATACAGTTTTATAAAGTTAAATTTTACCTAGCTACACAGACTCCCTAGGCAATCATATCAATGTATGATTTATCCGGGGCCAAGAAAAATAACACCTTGGGAGAAGTATACATGTGTTGTTCTTCATGGATGCAAACCACAGAGAAAAAACTTAAATTTCTGGTAATGCACTTATCCAACAATCCAGTTATTAAACACTTAAGTTCTGTGCCAGAACTGTGGTGAAAAAGAGACACTGCACTGTGGAGAAAGATATTTCCTTTGGCCCTTGTCTATTTTGTCAAACTTTGGGAAATGGTGAAGGACAGGGGAGCCTGGCATGCTGCCACGGGGTCGCAAAGAGTCAGAGGCAACTTAGTGAAAGAACAACAACATTGTCTATTTAGTTGTTTAAATGCTTTTTACTCACTCCTTAATTAATCATTCATTAATTATTTGTTGAGTACCTACTACTTTTGAGTCTCTTCTAAGTATTGGGGATATAATACCAAAAAACCCACACGCCATGTCTGTTCTCATGGTGCTTTCATTTTAGGCTGACTGGGGACAGCAGGCAAAAAATAACGAAGAGAAGCCAGCTAATCTGACCCAAGTGGGAAGATGTTGCAGGGTGGAAGCAAGAGGAGAAATTCCTGGATGACATAAACTCACTCTTTAAAACAAAGAAGAGTTATGTAGGGAAGGAGAATAGAAATAAAGGAAGGTCAAGAGATAGCATTTGCCAAGATTAGAAAATGGGAGACTGTCTGTTCCTAGTTCAGTTCAGTTCAGTCACTCAGTCGTGTCCAATTCTTTGTGACCCCGTGAGTCGCAGCACGCCAGGCCTCCCTGTCCATCACCAACTCCCAGAGTTCACTCAGACTCATGTCCATCAAGTCGGTGATGCCATCCAGCCATCTCATCCTCTGTCGTCCCCTTCTCCTCCTGCCCCGAATCCCTCCCAGCATCAGAGTCTTTTCCAATGAGTCAACTCTTCACATGAGGTGGCCAAAGTACTGGAGTTTCAGCTTTAGCATCATTCCTTCCAAAGAACACCCAGGGCTCATCTCCTTCTGAATGGACTGCTTGGATCTCCTTGCAGTCCAAGGGACTCTCAAGTCTTCTCCAACACCACAGTTCAAAAGCATCAATTCTTTGGTGCTCAGCTTTCTTCACAGTCCAACTCTCACATCCATACATGACCACTGGAAAAACCATAGCCTTGACTAGACGGACCTTTGTTGGCAAAGAAACGTCTCTGCTTTTCAATATGCTATCTAGGTTGGTCATAACTTTCCTTCCAAGGAGTAAGTGTCTTTTTTGGGCTCTAAAATCACTGCAGATGGTGACTGCAGCCATGAAGTTAAAAGACGCTTACTCCTTGGAAGGAAAGTGTGTTTCTAGACTTAGTTGTATTTGACACCTCACTTGTGGCTCAGATGGTAAAGAATCTGCTGCGATGCAGGACCTGGGTCCAACCCCTGGGTCGGGAAGATCCCCTGGAGAAGGGCATGGCTACCCACTCTAGTATTCTTGCCTGGGGAATCCCATGGACGGAGGAGCCTAATGGGCTACAGTCCGTGGGGTCACAAAGAATCAGACACGACTGAGCAACTAACAGTTTAACTTTCATAAGTACCATGGATAAGTGCTTTGCTCTTGTTTTCACAGTCCTAGCTCCAAAAGACGACTCATGAAACAATTTTGATTAGATTCCTCCAAAAGGGGCTGCTTTTTCCAAAAAACAAACAAACGAAACACAAAAGCATGAACTGTGGATATGAATTTACAAGGGATTTTTTGTAGTTCTCATGATTCTGCATTTTCTTCCTCTCTCTGGAGATCCTCACTTCTTAGACAATGGAGTCAGCCTCATCTCTCAGTGGCCAACACTCACCACAGTATCTTTAGCCATGATTATGCCACAGAAACAGACTATATTCCTCCTTGTTCTGTTCAATGGTCATTTTGTTTGGTCCCTGTTAACTTCTACCCACTTGGTCACCAGCCCCCATTCTTCCTTTTGCCCCAAGACCTGGACTACTTGAGTGTCTCATACAAGGGTATTTTCACACCAGGACCTTTGCCTTTGTAGTTTTCTCTGCCAGGAACTCTCTTCCACTTCATATTCATATAGTTTGCTCTCTCATGCCCTGCTGGAGTCAGCTAAAACACTGTTTTGTCAGAGAACGTTTCCTGACCATGCAGGAGAAAACAGCAATCAGCATTTGCCTAATCACCCTTACCTCACTTAAGCTTTTTCCTTTCAATTGTTATTGCAGTATGATACATTTTTCTTCCTTTTTGAAAGAAATGATCTTCTTACACTATATTCTATAAGGAAGGGGATTTTGTTTGTTTTAGTCACTGCTGAGTCTTTGATATATAAAACAGTGCTCAGTACAATGTAAATGTGCTCACTGAACAAACAAACCAATGAATGAGAGACCATGCCAACCCTGGTTGTACCAACCCATAGTACCATGCTTTTTCTTAGAGCATTACAACACCCAAGGGTCAGTGTTAGGGAGAACATTGGTAGCAACTTGGTAGAAAGTAGAGTTTCTGGGGCTTCCCTGTTGGCTCAGATGGTAAAGAATCTGCCTGCAATGCAGAAGACCTGGGTTCGATCCCTGAGTCAGGAAGATCCCCTGGAGAAAGGAAAGTATTCTTGCCTGGAGAATTCCATGTTGGTATTTTAAAATGACATGGACTCATGGACTCCCCTGGTGGTCCAGTGGCTAAACTCCTTGCTCCCAATGCAACATGCCTGGGTTCAATCCCTGATCAGAGAACTAGATCTCACATGCCTCAGATAAGAACCCCCAGGCCACAACTAAAGATCCATGCTGCTACTAAGACCCAGTGCAGCCAAAAAAAAAAAAAAAAAATATATATATATATATATATATATATATATTTTAACATGGATTCACAGCTGTCCTTTGCATTTGGGCTTGCCATGATTAATTAAATGTCCCACCAGGGAATGGGAAACCTTGTTGTCAGCCTGTTTCCATATCTGCAAAAGAAGTTAGGCTTAAGAACTACTACAAAATTATAAAAGCTATACCAACACTTTGATTGTTAAAATAATGTCACCAGTTAATCCGTTACTGTATGTGGAGTAGAATAATAAACCTTCCTTCAGGTTGAACTGTCAAAGTACAGTTCTGCAGAATGCCTCTTTGATGAAGAGTATAGCTCTTCTCCTTAGATTAAATTGGAAAAGTGACAATTATATATTTCATGCATTCCAGATTTCATAGGACAGTTTCATCATAATATCCACTTACAAACTGTGTAGAGTGTGATGGTGTTAAACAGCACATATTTTTAATTTAAAATCCATTAGCATTCCACATAATTAATTAGAATTTTACACTCCAGTGATTTTTGGTTCCCTACAGAAAATTGAGCACACAGAATATAATTTGATTTAATTTTTGGTTTAGGTTTAATCTACCTTAAACATTTTTTTAAATATCTCAGGGGAAATTTTAACTACTTAAAATTTTGTATTTTTTCTTTAGTAAACTCAGCATTCTATTTTAATATTCTTGGGTGAAGGGGATAGAAAAAAAGCTTAGAAAAATATAGGTCAGGCAAAAATACTTAATACATTCATTTAGAATCCAAAATACAGAGTCCATAGCCTTGCTGTGGTGATATACTTGGGAGAAAAGAAGAGAGGTTGTGAAATTTTTCCTGTCAATTTTAGACCCTTTTTTCTTATGAGAATTATGGAACTGTACTTCCACATAGGTCTTTTAAAGTTTCAGTCTATGTCACTAAAATGATATCTCACAAAAGGTATCATGTGTATCTGACATTCTTATAGCACATTTATTGCAGCTCAGGAGGCCAAGAACTGGCTCGTAATTCCATTTCATTACAACTTCCAAGGGCCAGTTCTTTGGGTAGGTTTCCTGTTGGATTATTCATAACCATAGAATTAAATCACAAGTTTTGGAGGGCCTTGGCTTAACTTCAAATTGCTTTGCAATGATTATAATAAATATCAAGTCTTTATAATTCCTTGATTGTTCAGTTTAGTGGAGTTATCAATCAAATTTTCTGGACAACATTTTCTTTTTATTCTGTTCCCTTTCATTTCCTTCTCTCCTTTAACCTTATCCTATGCCCTGTCACCTCAGAGGCTGACACATTCATATGGTATTTCCTAGATATGCAAGCATACCTATTTATTATTCAACTGGATAAGGTTTTTCAAACTTCTTGCATTATTGTTACACTGACTAGCCTTTCAAACATTTAGACTGAGTACAATCATTTACCATTTACTAGAAATAATTATAATATTGTGACATATTTTCTACAAATGACTATAGCTTGATTCAGAACAGTGGTAATAAAAAGATATGAAATAAAACACACATATACACACAAGTGTACACACACATACAAATGTAAAACATATAGACTTAAGTAAGTCTACAAATAACAAGCTTTGAAAAAAACAACTAAATGCAAAGGACATATTGTTTCTTCTGTTGTAATACCAGAGTTTTGAAGACTATATTTCCTTTTAAAACATGTTTAAAATAGTACAAAGTAGGGGGTGCAGTGATTTTTTAGGTTTTCAAATCTTGGGGGACAAAATAAGATGTCATTTAGTCTCCAGATCAAAATTTAAATGAGAAACTTTCCAGATAAGGAAATTTTCACAGAATTTAAACTAATTTTGTCTATAGGTAGAATTTAAATATTTAAATCATTTATACACATATAATTTTAATCTAGATGGTGGATTCAGGCCTTATTTTTTTCTTTTTAGAAATGTGCATGAAACTATAAGGGTAAGTCTGTGGTTCAATTTCAATCACAAATTTTTTCAGTATTAAGATTCTGCATATAAAAATATTATAAAACAAAAGTTAATTAAAATTAGACAGACAAGACCAGGTAACTATATGAAAAAATGCTATTCATTGGTTTCATGTCATAATGTGAATATGCTAATAACTATGGAAATAATTGACACTGAAGGAACAAACATGAACATGTTTAATAAGGTTATTGATTTTTCCCTCATAAATGTTCTTACATACTTTATATTGTAAGCATCTCACTAATGATGTATGTCTTTTCATTAGAGTTGGCATAATAAAAATGACAATTAATTTTTAATGCATCTGTTAGTGAAATTTAATATTGAAAAATTAATAAAGCAAATTTAATTTCATTGCTGAGTCTATTATTAGCATTACATGTATTAGCAGGCAAATTTACCAATATGGACATTTATATCAGGTAAGATATACTTGGTTAAGAAAACTAGGATAATGTTAAATCCCTATTGGCCTGGTCAGGAGGAGAATAAAACAGCTCCTCAGAAAATAAACCAAAGCCCACAGTCGGAGAGTTGTAATCCTATAGGACTCATTTCTTGTTTGATACAGAGCACTCATGACAGCTGGACAAAGGTCAGCTTGTTCAGTAGCTTCCCCATTGGCTTTAAATGAATTGGACTACTTTTGATTGGCTGAGAAGCCCTCAACAGGCTTCTGCTGGATGATGACTGTAGAAAGGAAACTCTTACTTCTTAAAACACCCATTGTAATACACTGTTTATTTAAGGCCTCTTCTCTCCGGAAGATAGGGATTACTCTGGAGTAGAAAAAGGCAGCCCATTCCAATATTCTTGCCTGGAAAACTCTATGAACAGAGAAACCTGGTGGGCTCCATGGGGTCGCAGAATGGGACATGACTGAGCATGCATGCACGCTCACATTCATCTATTCCACAGACAAGAAAACCAAGTGTCAGAGAGGTTAAGAAATATTCCATCAACAGAGCTCTGATTCTAAAACAACTGGGTCTCATTCCAGCATGCCTGGTCTTTCTAACTTGAGAAGCTTTGCTTTATGTAAATTGGAGCTGAGCAAAATGACAAATGTTTTAAGATTCTGAATGAGATGAATTGGTCATTTTATGAAAGAAAATGTTAAGCTCTGAAAACTGTCCTCTTGTGATTAAATCTACCTTGGATTTTATTTTGCACCAACTCATTCAAAGACATTTTTTTAAAGTGGCTGTCAGGTAAGGTTTGCATCTTTTCTTCCTCTACACATGTGATACGAGTATTGCTCCTGGTCTATCACTGTAACTATTATATCTCTAGAAAAGCATTTGCTTTAAATGGATGATTTCTCACTAGTTTTCAACTTTCTACAGATACAGGCAGAGGATCTGAGAGAAGGCAAGTTGAAGAAACAAAAGTCTATTCAGGGTAGTGAAATCTTTCAAAAGCTAGCAAGTTTATCAGAGGCACATTAATATTTAACATATTCCTAACATAAATATTTTTGAAGAGAAGGTTGAAAAAATACAAAACAGCAACAAGAAGAAAAATCTTCATCAGTAATATTCAGTTCAGTTCAGTTCAGTTGCTCAGTCGTTTCCAACTCTTTGAGACCCCATGAATCGCAGCACGCCAGGCCTCCCTGTCCATCACCAACTCTTGGAGTTCACTCAAATTCACGTCCATCAAGTTGGTGATGCCATCCAGCCATCTCATCCTCTGGCATCCCCTTTTCATCCTGCCCCCAATCCCTCCCAGCATCAGAGTCTTTTCCAATGAGTCAACTCTTCGCATCAGGTGGCCAAAGTATTGGAGTTTCAGCTTTAGCATCATTCCTTCCAACAGTAATATTACATTTTATCTTATAATGTTAAACCAATTACCTAAAAATTCTCAATCTTTATCGATCACTGATTCAGGTCACTCATTTATTCATTTGATTTGTGCATTAAATAAATGTCCAAATAAACTAAACAAATGTGTGATGCAGAAAGTGGGTTGGGAAATTGCCCAAACCTTAAAAGACCATTGTAATACATCTCTGGACTGACTGTCCATAGAGCCTATAACTGACTCAAAGCAAATGAAACAAACAAATGCACAAAACAAAGGTTACATGACTTCAATTATGTATCCATAACTCATTATCTGATGACCCTGGGAAGGCACTTTGTCACACAAATTCATATGAAGAAGCCACTTATATTATTTAAACAAATAGAGGGCCACATATATTTTAAAAATAATTATACAGATCAGCTAATAGACAAAGAAAACCCAGAGAAAGCAAACAAACAATGCATAATAAAAAAAAAAAGTTAAAAGAACATTAAAAAACAAAAAACTAGATGTAACTAAAACCAGATATATGCCATGTCAATTAATATTTAAAGGGTGAGAATAACTACAAAAGCTTTCAGGTTGGACACAATGATAAATCAAAACCAGAAAAATTTAAGGGGATAAAATCAAACAAAAAGAAAGTAGGTCCTTGTTGGTTATCCCATCTTAAATATGTATATTTATAACTGAATCACTTTTCCACCTGAAACACAGCATTGTTAATCTACTGTATTCCAATATAAAATTTAAAAAAAAAATTTTTTTAAGGGAAGTCGGACACTAGCCAAAATAGAATTCAGGGCAAAGACAAGAAAATAAGTTAGACTAAGGAAAGTAATTTATACTGGTGAGAGTACAATCTGCATAAACGTATAGCAATTAATGGATATGCATAAGCCAAATAATGCCACATCAACAGTGATAAAGCAAAAATTGTCAAAGATATCAGAGGGAAATACACAGAAATAAGCAACAAGCAGGAAGCTTTAATTCACAGATATCAGACTATGAAATATCAAGTACACAAAATTAATTTAATTAAAGAATACTTAATAGAGATTTAACTAAAATATAACTAAAATTTCCTTCCCTGAAAATAAAGAATATACTTTATTATATTATCCCATATGCTCATGGGACAGTCACAAAATTGATGATATATCAGATCAGATCAGTCACTCAGTCATGTCCGACTCTTTGCAACCCCATGAATCGCAGCACGCCAGGCCTCCCTGTCCATCACCAACTCCTGGAGTTCACTGAGACTCACGTCCATTGAGTCAGTGATACCATCCAGCTATCTCATCCTCTGTCGTCCCCTTCTCCTCTTGCCCCCAGTCCCTCCCAGCATCAGAGTCTTTTCCAATGATTTTCATAAATGTGTAATTAAAACAGTTTTATCAAATTAGATTCAATAAAACTAACACAATAACAAAACCAGAAAATAAATCAATCCTATCACCTGGCAAAAAGATGTGTATTTTAAGAAACTAAGTTAGTAAGGATATAAACCAAAAACAGTAAAATGGATTATAATATTAATTATAACAGTTAATAACAAGCTGTAAGATATAGCTTAAGAGATCCTCAGGAAAATTTGTAGCATTTTTCCCTGATAGCTCAGTTGGTAAATAATCTGCCTGCAATGCAGAAGACCCAGATTTGATTCCTGAATCAGGAAGTTCCCCTGGAGAAGTATAGGCTACCTTCTCCAGTATTCTTGGGCTTCCCTTGTGGCTCAGCTGGTAAAGAATCTACCTACAATGCAGGAGACCTTGGTTTGATCCCTAAATTGAGAAGATCCCCTGGATATTGTTGGAAGCGTGGGCAGCATTATTCTGCTCCCTATCACAAAACCTAAACTCCTCTGCAGGAGAACTCTACTAAAATTTTATTTTATTTTATTTTATTTTAAACAATCCTTCTGAGAACATTCTCATGCATTCTCCTCTGTGTACAGGCAAGTGTCTCTATGATAAATCCCACAGCATGTGTATTGCTGGGTATGGAGGGATATGTATCATTGCCTTTACTACTAGAAACTGTTTTCCAACATGTTTGTATCAATTTACACTCCCACTGCTATTCACATACTTCCCAACACATAATTTCAGAATTTTTGTTTTTTTATACATTGGTGGGTGTGAAATATCTTATGAATTTTACTTCCATTTCCTGGATTTGCCACCCTCACCCCCATTTTTCCAGTCTTCTCCGCATATGTGGCCTTGGAAACAGAGGTTACTGTTGAATTAAAGTGAATATGGTGTGAGTTACTAAATTGGCTTTGTAACTAAAAGACAAAAATACCAATTATATAATTCACTCTTCTTTGTTACAGGCGACTTCAGCTGACTTCAATGGAAAAGGAACTTTGGGGTGGAATATCAAATTTTAGTGGGGTGGAATATCTAAAATTTTAGAGAGCAAATAATCCCAATATTTCTTGAACTGTTTCAGAATATAAAAAGAACTAAAACTTTAATTTTTTTTGATAAAGTACAATAACATTGATACCTAACTTGACGATAATAGCCCCCAAAAGATAATTACAAACAAATCTCATTCCTGATAAAGCTAACATCTTAAATAATATATTAACAATTAGAATTCAGTAGTGAATCAAAAGAATAATACATCATGACCAAGTGTTGTCTATCTTCTTACACAATGAAAGTATTTGATACAGAAAACATCTACTTTTTAAAACTTTCAAATATTAATATTTTTGTGATAAAACATATATTAAACCAAAATATAACATTATACTTAACAAGAAAAAAGAATAAGACTGTGAAGTATAAAAATTAGAGAAGAGAAAGTAGTTATCTTATGGTTTATACCTGAAGAATTCAAAAGAATCAACTAAAAAGCACTCAGTAATAAAACTCAGTAACACAAGAATGTACAAATTCAATATTTCAGATAGTAGCTTTTCTACAAACAAACACAACCAGCTAAAAAGTTTAAACTAAATAGCTGAATTTACAAAACATAAAATCTATGAGGATATACTTAATAAGAAAGGTCTGTAAGAACTACATGGAGAAAAAAGTATCACATGATTATTATGTTTATTTAAAATATAATTATTTCAATTGTCCCCAAATTATAACTACAATAAAACACTACTCTTTTGTTTTTAAGTTAACAAAAAGAATTAAAACTTTTTTTAATTTTATTTTATTTTTAAACTTTACAATATTATATTGGTTCTGCCATATATCGAAATGAATCTGCCACAGGCATACACGTGTTCCCCATCCTGAATTCTTATGCATCAAAACCACAATGAGATATCACTTCACCCCCACTAGAATTGTTAGAACCAAAAGTCAGATAATGATAATATTGTTGAAGATGTGGAGAAATCAGAATCTTATAACCTCCTGCTGCATCTACTTTGAGAAACCACCCGGTACTTCCTCAAATGATTTAACATAGAATACCACGTGACCCACCAGTACTGCTCCTAGTTAAACACCCAAGAGAAATGAAAACACACACACACAATAAACAAACTTTCACATAAAAGCATTACTCAAAGTAGCCAAAAGAAAGAAAGAACCTGAATGTCCACCAAGTGAGGAATGGAGAAACTGTGACATACCCATATGCATGTGTGCATGCTGAGTCACTTCAATCGTGTCCAACTCTTTGCAACCCTATGGACTGTAGCTCACCAGGTTCCTCTGTCCATGGGATTCTCCAGGCAAGAATACTGGAGTGGGTTGCCACGTCCTCTTCCAGGGTATCTTCCCAACCCAGGGATTCAATCTGCATCTCTTAAGTCTCCTGCATCGGTAGGCAGGTTCTTTACCATTAGTGCCACCTGGGAAGCCCCACATATCCACATAATGGGATATGACTTAACCTTAAAAAGTAATGGAATACTTATACATGTTACAGTATAGATGAACCTTGAAAATATTTGCTAAAGGAAAAAAGTCAGGTTCCACAAGACCATATATGGTAAGATTCTATTTGCATGAAATGTCCAGAATAGGAAAATTTATAGAAACAAAAAGTAATTGGTCATTGCTTAGGGCTATGGAGAGATGAGTAGATAGGGAGGTGATAGCTAAAAGGTACAGTGTTTCTTTTTAAGGGATGAAGGTATTCTAAAATTAACTCTGATGATGGCCATTCATATCCGTGCTTATACTAAAAACCATTGAATCTTACACTTTAAATGGGTGATAGTAATAAAACTGTTTAAAAATTCTTATAAAAATGAACAAGCAAAAATGGCTAAGGGGAGACACTCAAAATGAAAAGCAATAAACATGAACTCAAACCAATAATAAAAAAAAAATGAGATTCTGATACCACTCATGAACAAAGGATAGACAAATGGAGAACAATATACAGTGCAAAGTCAAACACCAATGAGGATGGTATAAATGTTATACGAAGTAGACTACATCAGTGGAAACACATGGAATATTCAGTACCACCAGTGTCGGCAGGCCCCACCTCCAGATGCCTGATGTGACTGCCTATGGTCTGTTGGGTGGCTCCTCCAGGAAACCTCATAAGTTAGTGGACTTGAACATAGTCTTTTGCAAAGAGGTAACTTTGGACCAAATATGCAATTCTAGATTCTACTTCTCAATTCCTGTCCCACTTCTGAACTGTAAATAACAAATTCCCATACCCGTTCTTCATCCCATGGAACTAATGGATTTAGAAGGATGTAAAACTTCCTCCAGGAGATTTTAAGCGACTCATAGAAATCTGGGAGAATTAAGACGTCAGGGGCTTGCCCAGGTGGTGCTAATGGTAAAGAACTCACCTGCCAATGCAGGAGACATAAGAGATGAGGGTTGGATCCCTGGGTCAGGAAGATCCCCTGATGGAGGGCATGGCAACCCACACCAATGTTTTTGCCTGGGCAATCCCACAGACAAAGGAGCCTGGGGTCGCAAAGAGTCAGACATGATTTAGAGACTAAACAACCACAACCACACATGAAGCAACATTCTTACATGAATTGTGTTTAGCCCAACTCCATCATATCACAGATAAGGAAATTCAGTTGAAGAGAGTTTAAGTAACGTAGCCAGGACCAAATAACTAGATAACCTGATGATAAATCCGAGATGCCTGCCTAAAGCAAATATCCATTTGAAAAGTCTCTACTTAGACACTTTGAACTAGAATTTAGGAAGGCAGCTTTCAATTGCAGTATAATGAGAATAGAGGTTATAATTGAAACCACAGAGAAGAAGTCATTCATTAAAAGACAATATAAAGAAAGATCAGAACACTGAAGTATGAATTTGCAGGAATGTCCACTGTTGAAATAGAAGAAAAGACAAGTTTCCCTTTAACTGCTCATCTCTTCTGACTTTGAATGCTATATAGTTCTATTTCATGAAGAAAGAAAGGAATGGATAATGTTGTAGATGGAATAGAGTTTATTTCTCAACTATCCAAGATGTCACTTTCTCAGATTTCCACTTCAATCCAATCATTTCAGTATCCTCCAACTTATTTTATATGGGCACTGTTTCTGTGGAATATCTATTGGCATCTCTATCAAATTAACTCTGTTAAGCTCATTTTCAAAATCTCAAGGCTTTGGGAAATTTTGAAGTAAAGCAACCTGTTAATGGGCTTCCCTGGTGGCTCAGAGGTTAAAGCGTCTGCCCGCAATGCGGGAGACCTGGGTTCGATCCCTGGGTGGGAAGATTCCCTGGAGAAGGAAATGGCAACCCTCTCCAGTATTCTTGCCTGGAAAATCCCATAGACGGAGGAGCCTCGTGGGTTACGGTCCATGGGGTCACAAAGAGTCGGACACGACTGAGTGACTTCACTTTCACTTAACCTGTTAATAGGCTACATTTCCTGCTCTTTGAAATTGACTATTGTAGTCTATTTGACCACAAATCCTTCCTATCTCATGTTTAGAATATCTCTCAAAAATAGAAATGTATGAGCAGGCCTTGGGTAATATCACTCCATCCCTCTTGCCATGTCCCTGAAAACACTAAGAGTCCTGGAGTCGATACACATTGTCGAAGTCTTCTCCTTGGGACCATGATCTCTCCCTTTATCCATCTTGCTTTATGCCCAAAGGGTCCTCACTGCCGAGGACTGCATCACCAGAGTTTCTCATCTTCTGGATTCTATATTCAGTCAACCAATAGGAGGCACCCTCCAGGAGGGTCAAGGTAAGAGGAGAAAGAGAATAATCCATTTGTTCCTCATTTCCTCCCCGCATCAGTATTGAATCTCTGGCAGCAGCTGAGATGCTCCACAACTACCACTCTGCTAAGCAACCCTGTGGCAACCACAGTTTCAGCTCTCATGGGCTCTGCTGTCATCATTTTTCCTCCCCTATCTTCTTTCAGCCCTTTGAGCCTCCTGATGTTATTAGTTTCTGGATTTCTCAATATTCTTTGTCCCTTTAATATCTCTACATTTGAACCAACTGCAAAGAATTCTGTTTTATGCTGAAACCCTACATACTAAAAGTAGGGGTTTTTCCTACAAATTTCAAATATATGAGCAAAAAAAAAAAAAACAAAGAACATTTATCCTTCCTTTACTTCTCATCTCAAATATATACAAGTATGATACAACTAATATTAAAATATCAATGCTATATACAACTATAATCATATAATCATACACTTTAGGGATGAATAGTGATTTAATTTTATAGAACAAACTGCAAACCCCTTTTCTGGAGAGCATTGATTTTGCTCTCTTTGCATTTGTTCTTGTATTTTTTTTATGCAACAGAGCTTAGTAAAGGACTTGACGTGACTGCTGACTGTTTCTATGGGACACATTGAAATAGCATTTGTTTTTAATCAATATTACAAATGCTTGCTGAAGGGAGACTCAACCTTTTGCATAAAGTTCTTTCATCAATTTGTCAACAGTATTTAAAACTTTCTTCAGCTGAGAAGTACCATGAAATGTTAGAAACAAGGGCAAGAAAGGCCACTTGTAAGCTAACAAGGCAGCTTCTTAATAAGGATAATTTTCTATGATATAATTATCCTGCTGGGTTTCTGCAGGTTCAGTTTTAAATGGTTTAGAGCAGTCAGGGTCTGCCACCATTCCCAGAAGGTGTTTCCATGACATACATCCTTTGTTGGATAATTTCCCTTGAAATTCTGCATTAGTTATTAATGATGCATTAGTGTTCACTGCTGTTTGCTATTGTTTCCTTCCTGTGTATACATCCTACATGTTTACTCAGGAGAAATTAATGAAAATAAAATGTCACCATTCTCAGCCCATAGAGAACTCAAGCTTGCTGTGTGCCTTCTCTACATAAGGCCTCATGCATGGATTTTTCCTTTCATGCATTCTCACTTATTACCTACAGGGTGATTAACTGCTTAAATATAAATTGAAGACTCTTCTTAAAACATGCTAGCAATAAAACTCATGAACATTTGTAAAATTTATAGGTTTGATGAGAATCTCCTACAATAGGTTAAGAGTATTATGATCAGGAGCTAGACAAATGGCACAATATATAGAATATATATACACACACACACACACACACACACACAGAGAGGAGATAGCCAGCCAGATAGATAGATCAATCTAGATATAATAGTATATATAGACAAGCTACTGGCTGTAGTAGAATAAACGGCACCAGTCTTCTAACACCTCTTTGAAAAGCTGGGTTTGAGTCTGGTATGAGTCAAGAGTGACAATTCTCTCCAGCAGAAAGACTTGCCTCCTCTCTCCTTGCAGAGGGTCAGGCTTAAGCTGTCACATGGCTCACCATGTGCACGTGTGCCTGCTAAGTCGCTTCAATCGTGTCCCACTCTTTGCGACCCTATGGACTGGAGCCCACCAGGCTCCTCTGTCCATGGAATTTTTCAGGCATAAATACTGGAATGGGTTCCTTGCCTTCCTCCAGGGGATCTTTCTGACCCAGGGATTGAACCCACATCTTTTATGTCTCCTGCATTGGCAGGCAGGTTCTTTGCCACTAGAGCCACGTGGGAAGCCCAGCTCACCATACTGTGTTGCAATTATATATTTACTGGATTTATTTATACATCATCATATTGACCTCTCAAAGCCATGAATGGTATCTTTGAACTAGGCCAGAAGAACACAAAGATGACTACTGATGACATAGGGTATGAGAAAGTAAGTGTTGTGGGATGGGTGAGGGGTCATTATTAACCCCATATTATGGATAAAGAAATTAGAGCTTTAAGTCGATTAACTAGCTGCACCAAAAAAACCCACACTGCTAGTAAAAAGCAAGCCAAGACTGAAAGCCAGAGTTTTACAAGTGTTTTTCGTGGTCAGTGTGACCATTTAAAGAAAGTTCTACATGTATTAGGATGTATATATAGAGACATCCTAATAAACACTTTATAGACACTAATAGATACTTTATAGACAAGTATATATAGACAAGTACTATATAAAGAAGTCCTTTTATTCCTTCTCCTCCACTTCTTCAGTATCATATCAGACATTTATTGTTGTGGAGGGAAAAAAATATACTAATAAACACACAAAAAAATGAATGAATGACAGAGGTTTACCCAAGGCCACATAACCTCTCTGAACCCATTTCCTCATCCATCAATTAGAGCCAACTACCCCCTCATTGTCAAGCACATTGGACTTGAGATACATACACACACACACACACACACACATATATGCACACACACATATATATACACACACACATATATAACTTACCAAAATCTATCTCATGTCATTTGATGGAAAGAATATAACTATCTTCCAAATTGATTTTTAAGAGCAAATTCACATTAGCATATCTTTAAATACTGATTTACATTTAAACAATTTTGACATCATTTTTTTCCTTTTTCTTTAAAAAAAATTGCTATGTACCTTTACTCAATTTAGAATAAATTTTAAGCTATAGAAGTTACCTGAATTCTGAAATATTCTTCAGCTACATCTGAAAAAAAATGCTTTGGAATAATGTGTGACTCCATTAAATTCATCATGTTTTTATTTTAAAATTGAGGAAAAGGAATAGAGCAGGTTATAGCATACTCTTTTACTTCTTATCACATGTTAGAAATATGACTAGAATAAGATTTTCATACCATCAGATTTTGTTGTCCCAATCTTCAGATGTGAATCCTTAAGAAATGCATTCTCTTAAGACTCTATTTTATAAGTTAGGAAACTGGGACTCAAAAACATTAATTTTTCAACAGGATTGTTTGGAAGATTAAATGAGAAAATATATGATGAAAAACAATCAGTGCAGTCACCTGACATCTACAGGACTCAATAAGTGCTTGCTTTTATGATTATCCAAGAAGAAATTGATAAGTTGTAACATTTTAGAGTCAGTAGTGAAACAGCTTCACACAAGATCTCAAGTCTTGATGACCCTCTATACATTCCTGATCAAAGGAGAAGAATTAGGCCTGGATACTGCTCTCCTGACAGGATTCATCAGTGGAAGCTAAATCCACTGCTTTTTTCCTCACTGTGGAAAGTAAGGACTCCACAACCAAACCAACAAAATGAAACAGAAACAAGAACAGTAACTACAAAAACACCGTGGAACATCAAACACTCCTCTCCACACTTTCTCTCTTTACTTTCAACAATTTTATATACTTTGAAAACTCTGACTTTGTTTTCCTTTTTATACAAATTTTAAAAAGTTGTGGCCTGGTTCCTATGATCCAGTTCTCCCTTTAGATAAACAGGTGCATGGGGGAAAAAAAATCTATGTAATGAAATAGAAGTCATTAGACTTTATTGATTAGTACTATCAATCTACTATATTCAGATGTCATAAAAGTGGATTTTCTCATATTTATGACACGTTCTTCAAAACTGTATGTCTTCATAGTCTCCTTGCTAGTCTCTTCTAGCATTCCATGACACAAGTGTTTGTACTTGTTGATTTATATACCTGATAAACTAATGCCTTTCCTATATAAGTTCCTTTTGTGTTATCTCTTCCATTTCGAATTTTTCAGGTGGTAATTTCTTCAGGTAGGATTTCTCGATCCTATCTAAATATTTCAAATTACTCTTGCTACTTATCTAGGAGTCCATAGTAACATTTTTGGACCTGGAGAATCCCAGGGATTGGGGAGCTTGGTGGGCTGCTATCTATGGGGGTCACACAGAGTCAGACATGACTGAAGTGGCCTAGCAGCAGCAGCATACAAGTACAGATGAAGAAGAGATTTCATTAAGGTAGCTGACATTAATCAATGGATATTGGTTGCTTTGACTGTGAATTGAGAAGTCTTATGAGGCCAGTGAAAATGAATGTTATAATCAACCAGAGATGTCTGCCACAGTTAGGAGATAGGGGAGTATCTACCTGTAGCCTACTTCTACCTAAAGAGCTGAGATGTTGAAATATATAACGCAATGAAGCTTTCCCTGAATGTCATCCACACACGATCAGTTTACTTCCTTTGTGGTCTGATTTCCGCAATCATCTATCTCATTTCCACTTTTTAAGAAGTTAGACACAACCAGAAAGCACCTCAGTTCCACATGCTCAAGTTTTGAGCATTTAACAAGTTCTTCCAAAGCCAAATGCAATCATTGATATTGGTTGACTAACTGACCGTATCATTGAAGGAAGAACTGGATAGTGACAGATAGGAAAATGAAAAACAAATAGATCACTTAATAAGAAGAGATTCTATAGATATTAACAATCAGATTCAAATGAAAACACCCACAAACAGAAAGATTCACTGTTCTTGCTACTCAATGAGAAAACTCATAACCAAAAAAAATATATAAAAATAGATTGTATCTCAGCCCAAAAACTTAATCATATATAAGTTAGACACATACAGAAGAATCATTTTAAGAATTATTCCTTTTAACAAAGCTAACAATTTAAGTGGTACAAATTATTTAAGAAGAGAAAGCTTCAGACTTCCCTGGTGGTCCAGTGGTTAAGAATCCACCTGCCAATGCAGGGGACATGGGTTCAATCTTTGGTCTGGGAGGATCCCACATGCTGTAGGGCAACTAAGCCTGTGAGCCCCAACTACTGAGCCAGCGTGCCTCGAGCCCACACTCCACAAGAGAAGCCACGGCAAAGAGAAGCCTGTGCACTACAATGAAGAGTAGCCCCTGCTTGCTGCAACTAGAGAAAGCCCATATGCAGCAACGAAGACCAGAACAGCCAAAATTAAATAAATAAAAATTTTAAAAAGAATAGAAAGCTTTTAAAAGGCAACACTAAAAATGATAAATGATGGTAAATGATAACGATGATAGTCCCAGTCACTACACAAAGTGCTTCTCATAAATTACTCAGTTTAATTAACACAACTGAAGAAGCAGGTATTGTCAATATCCCCATTGTACAGAAAATAATATTTATCTGAGACACTGAACTTGCTCAAGGTCACAATGCTGTCACGCATCCAAGATGGGACATTACAGCTTACTTCAGTGTCCTGTCTCATAACTTCATGGCACTGGCACAGTAATTGTGCCATCGTCACTGCTGATAACACTTACCTTGGCCTGAACTCAGGTCAATTTCCTGTACTGCACATAAAAGGAACTATGATGCTAAGCATAGCAGTGTAGCAGTATAAATCCTGGAAAAAGTTGCACTTGTAAAGATCCGGAGACAGTGCCTTTTATATTTCCAGTGCCCTATACCTCTGTCTTTCTCAGTGGTTTTATGATCTGTCACTACTTGAGCAGACAGCACATCAGCAAGTTTGCAGGGTAAGTAATTTTTTTGGACTGATCTCATTTATGCCTGCCCATTTCTTGCCAGTAACAAATCTTGTAAAAACACTTAGCATTTCAGAGCTTTTCATATATAACTCATCTAACTGAAGGTTTAAAAAAGTAATTCACAACATAGCTCTTCATCAAAAGAGGTAATCATTTCCATTTTGGTCTTCATGTAAGATATAATAATTCTGTAATTTATGGGGCCACAGAAGCTCTGTGACTTAGATCATTTGGAGCATAATGTGATCTTCTCTGATTAATAGCTGCCATTTATTCAGAGACTGTGCAGGACACTTTATATTTATTGAACATTCTCATTTAATTCTCACAACAATTGTAAAGGAAGCTATCATTATCTCCACTTTACAGTTTCAGTAACAATTGTAGGTCATGTAGCCAGTAACCAGAGCCAAAAATCAAACCTGGGGAACATTGATTATTCTGTCAAAGAATAAAGAGGTAGGAAAGTAGATTAAAGAAGGTTGGGTACCATCTGTCTTATATTAACATTTGCCATTTTGTGATTTATTTATTCAATCAACCTTTATGAAGCTTTATCTAGATATAAAACACAATGGAATTATTGAATTATACATCTAATGGGTGTAATATTTAAAAGATTCTACCACCCAGAAAGCAGTTGCTCAACCATATGGCCGCCACAGTGATTCTCAAACCTCCATTCCCCATCTGTCCCTCCCATTACTCTAGACCAGGGTTTCTCAATATTGTCACTATGGACTTTTAAGAGCAAAGAAATCCTTGTTGTGAGGGCTGCCAGGTGTCTTTTTAAGAGGTATAACAGCATCCCTAGTCTCTACACACTAGATTCCAGTAGTTCTCTCCTCCCTACTTGTGACAATCGAAAATGTCTCTAGACGTTGCCACATATCCACTGGAGAGCAAAATCACCCCCAGTTGAGAAACCCTAGTCTAGACTCAAATCTCGTTTAACATGGCTTTGTAATATTCATTATGCTTTTTATATTTAACAAATTATATCTCCTGTGAATTAAATGCAAGCTCCTTCAGTGTGTAGCTATAACCATAATAATTACACAATGTGGGACCTAGCAGATTCTTAAAGAAAAGTTGGTTGGATGAGCATACAGAATGACCAAACTCAACTAATTTATTTATTAAGACTACAGAGTGAAAGAATGCATAAATGAATGGAGAACAAGAGATACAAGTTAAGTAAAAGAAAAAACATCTTTCCCATTGTACCCATAGACCTTAATGAAGTCTTTATCCTGAACCAGTTGTACAAATTTAAGCTACAACAAAATATTTTACTCCTGGAAAATTTGTAATTACCTGATTCATAATGTATTATTTAATTCAAATAAAATATTTTGCATGTTTACACCTCTGATAAGCAAATTTGTCCCACAATATAGAGGTAAAAGAAACATTTGTGTGTTGGCATCAAGTTATTTCTTGAAAACAGCAAAACAGACTTCTAAAACAAATTATGCTCCACCTCACCTCCACTCACACAGAAGTCGCTCAGTCACGTCTGACTTTTTGCAACCCCATGGATTGTAGCCCACCAGGCTCCTCGGTCCATGGGATTTTGCAGGCATGAATACTGGAGTGGGTTGCCATTTCCTTCTCCACGCTGTGCTTATCTGAGAACCATAGCCCTTTGCAATGCCATGGACTGTAGTCCGCCAGGCTACTCTGTCCATGGAATTTCCCAGGCAAGAATACTGGAGTGGGCTACTGTTTCCTGCTCCAGGGGATCGTCTTGACCCAAGGACTGAACCCATGTCTCCTGCGTCTCTGGCACTGGTAGGTAGATGCATTACCACTAAGCCACCTGAAAAGCATAGGAGGAGCAAATGTACAAGAGCCAACATAGATGCCACACCAGCCTGATTTTAAGCATCCTCTCTAATGCTTCCTGGAGCAACAATGCCTGCCACAGATGCCTCTGAAAGACGCCTTTTCTACTATAAATACTACCATGATTCTTCATCAAGCCTCCTACGAAATATCACTTAGAGTTTAGCTTCTCTAAGGAGTCAACAGCCAGTTTTCAACCAGAGCGTGTGAATAAACAGCAGGGATCTACACCATTCTTGGACTACCTTCACCGTATCTCCTTGCCGAAACAGCTGCTTATCCCTTCTCTACTGTTTGAAAGTTTCTCTTTCTCCAGGAAGGGATACTTCTGTCTCTCTAATCCTTGGACATTCCTTCTAGGATTATCCAACAGCATCATCCATGAAATTACAAGGTTTCAATAGTTTAAAGGTCTATTAATTCTAGCTGGAGACAATTGTAACTTCAGACTTTCAGAAATCAAAGACTTCATTCTCCAGAACAGAAGAAAGAAAGTTTTCCTCTCATTATCTTAAACATCTTACAGCATCTAAAACCAAACATTAATTTACATCTTAATGGATTATCACATGACACCTATTATAAGCTTTGTAATAAAGCAAATAACTAGATTCTTCATTTTATGCTTATGAGCATTAAAATTACTAGTTATATAAAGCATAAATACGTGAACTGTGAACTTTCAGATGTTCAAGCTTGTTTTAGAAAAGGCAGAGGAACCAGAGATCAAATTGCCAACATCCGCTGGATCACTGAAAAAGCAAGAGAGTTCCAGAAAAACATCTACCTCTGCTTTATTGACTACACCAAAGCCTTTTACTGTGTGGATCACAATAAACTGTGGGAGATTCTTCAAGAGATTGGAATACCAAACCATCCGACCTGCCTCTTGAGAAACCTATATGCAGATCAGGAAGCAACAGTTAGAACTGGACATAGAACAACAGACTGGTTCCAAATAGGAAAAGGAGTACATCAAGGCTGTATACTGTCACCCTGCTTATTTAACTTATATGCAGAGTACATCATGAGAAACACTGGGCTGGATGAAGCACAAGCTGGAATCAAGGTTGCCTTGAGAAATATCAATAACCTCAGATATGCAGATGACACCACCCTTATGGCAGAAAGTGAAGAGGAACTAAAAAGCCTCTTGATGAAAGTGAAAGAGAAGAGTCAGAAAGTTGGCTTAAAGCTCAACATTCAGAAAACTAAGATCATGGCATCTGGTCCCATCCCTTCATGGGAAATAGAGGGGGAAACAGTGGTAACAGTGTCAGACTTTATTTTGGGGGGGCTCCAAAATCACCGCAGATTGTGATTGCAGCCATGAAATTAAAAGACACTTACTCCTTAGAAGGAAAGTTATGACCCACCTAGATAGCATATTCAAAAGCAGAGACATTACTTTGCCAACAAAGGTCCATCTAGTCAAGGCTATGGTTTTTCCAGTAGACATGTATGGATGTGAGAGTTGGACTGTGAAGGAAGCTGAGTGCCGAAGAATTGATACTTTTGAACTATGGTGTTGGAGAAGACTCTTGAGAGTCCCTTGGACTACAAGGAAATCCAACCAGTCCATTCTAAAGGAAATCAGTCCTGGGTGTTCTTTGGAAGGAATGATGCTAAGGCTGAAACTCCAGTACTTTGGCCACCTCACGCAAAGAATTGATTGATTGGAAAAGACTCTGATGCTGTGAGGGATTGGGGGCAGGAGGAGAAGGGGACGACAGAGAATGAGATGGCTGGATGGCATCACCAACTCGATGGATGTGAGTCTGAGTGAACTCCGAGAGTTGGTGATGGACACGGAGGCCTGGCGTGCTGCAATTCATGGGGTTGCAAAGAGTCACATGACTGAGTGACTGAACTGAACTGAAAGCATAAAACTGACCTGAAATTTCAAAACATAAAGCAGTGAGATGAATGCAAAATTTGTGCCACACTTTGGCAGTAGACAATATCTAGTCTATGTCTTTGGGTTTGAATGATGAAAATTATTTAGTTTATAGTATCTCTGTACTTTTATACTTATTACTATTTTATATGTATATTTATTAGGAAATTGTGTAGTTCCACTTTTCTCCAGGAATATAAAATTATTTTGTCATGACCTTCAGGCAAGCATCAGTTTATCCAGTCTGTTATAAAAAATAGTGATTTTAATACATTACTATACACCATCTTGATATATACATTTAAATTGGAAATTAATGCTCTATTTGGTTGTGATGTAGACTTGGACATGGCAATGTTTTCCTTCCTAATGGTATATTTCAAAACAATATAAATGTTATTTGTGTTTTCAAAAAAATATTTTCCATGTAACTTTTGCTATTATCATCTATGAGGAATTGAGAATACCTGATTCTAGAATTTCTATAAACCTTGGCTCTGGGAATTTGATCAGCCTCTTAGAATTACATTCAATATATAAGTAATAACTTAGTTGTTTCTAGATGTTACCTTAAAAGACAGCAAAAGAGCAGAAACCGAGAAAACCAATCAAAACTTGGCTGGAAAAAAAACAAACTGGAAAATTCCCAGCCATAGTTTGCATTTTCTTTGAAATTGGCATAATGAAAATTATTGAAAGTACAGAAATAATGCCTTTCCATAAACTTATGTTCACATTAATTAGCAAACCAAAGGATATAGTATGTTTGTGTATATGATGCATTTAGAAAAAAGGAAGATTCATCTATATATATAAGTGAATCACTTGTACTGAAACTAACACGACATTGCTAATCAACTGTTTTCCAACATACAATACAAAGCTTCAAAAAAACAATTTTGAGGATGGCAGAGGAATAGGACGGGGAGACCATTTTCTCCCCCACAAATTCATCAAAAGAACATTTGAACGCTGAGTACATTCCACAAAAAAATTTCTGATTGCCGGCAGAGGACATCAGGCACCCAGAAAAGCAGCCCACTGTTTTTGAAAGAAAATGGAGATGCCTTGAGGCTATGGTAAAAATAAGACTGAAAACCAGAAGCAGGAGGCTTAAGTCCAAATCCTGAGAATACCAGAGAACTCCTGACTCCAGGGAACATTAATTGACAGGAGCTTATCAAACGTCTCCATACCTACACTGAAACCAAGCACCACTTGGGACAACAAGTTCCAGAGCAAGACATACCATGCAAATTCTCCAGCAACACAGGAACACAGCCCTGAGCTTCAATATACAGGCTGCCCAAAGTCACTCCAAACCCATTGACATCTCATAACTCATTACTGAACACTTCATTGCACTCCAGAGAGAAGAAACCCAGCTCCACCCACCAGAACACCGGCACAAGCTTCCCTAACCAGAAACCTTGACAAGCCACCCGTCCAACCCCACCCACAGTGAGGAAACTCCACAATAAAGAGAACTCCACAAACTGCCAGAATACAGAAAGGCTACCCCAAACACAGCAATATAAAGAAGATGAAGAGACAGAGGAATACCCAGCAGATAAAGGAACAGGATAAATGCCCACCAAACCAAAAAAAAGAGGAAGAGATAGGGAATCTACCTGATAAAGAATTCTGAATAATGATAGTGAAATTGATCCAAAATCTTGAAATCAAAATGGAATCACAGATAAATAGCCTGGAGACAAGGATTGAGAAGATGCAAGAAAGGTTTAACAAGGACCTAGAAGAAATAAAAATGAGTCAATATATAATGAATAATGCAATAAATGAGATCAAAAACACTCTGGAGGGAACCAACAGTAGAATAACGGAGGCAGAATATAGGGTAAGTGAGGTAGAAGATAGAATGGTAGAAATAAATGAATCAGAATGGAAAAAAGAAAAAAGAATTAAAAGAAATGAGGACAATCTCAGAGACCTCGGGGACAATGTTAAATGCCCCAACATTCGAATCATAGGAATCCCAGAAGAAGAAGACAAAAAGAAAGACCATGAGAAAATACTTGAGGAGATAATAGTTGAAAACTTCCCTAAAATGGGGAAGGAAATAATCACCCAAGTCCAAGAAACCCAGAGAGTCCCAAATAAGATAAACCCAAGGTGAAACACCCCAAGACACATGTTAATCAAATTAACAAAGATCAAACACAGAGAACAAATATTAAAAGCAGCAAGGGAAAAACAACAAATAACACACAAGGGGATTCCCATAAGGATAACAGCTGATCTTCCAATAGAAACTCTTCAGGCCAGGAGGGAATGGCAGGACATACTTAAAGTGATGAAAGAAAATACCTACAGCCCAGATTACTGTACCCAGCAAGGATATCATTCAAATATGAAGGAGAAATCAAAAGCTTTTCAGACAAGCAAAAGCTGAGAGAATTCAGCACCAAACCAGCTCTCCAACAAATGCTAAAGGATCTTCTCTAGACAGGAAACACAAAAAGGGTATATAAACTCGAACCCAAAACAATAAAGTAAATGGCAAAAGGATCATACTTATCAATAATTAACTTAAACATAAGTGGGTTGAATGCCCCAACCAAAAGACAAAGACTGGCTGAATGGATACAAAAACAAGACCCCTATATGTGTTGTCTACAAGAGACCCACCTCAAAACAAGGAACACATACAGACTGAGAGTGAAGGGCTGGAAAAAGATATTCCATGCAAATAGAGACCAAAATAAACCAGGAGTAGCAATACTCATATCAGATAAAATAGACTTTAAAACAAAGGCTGTGAAAAGAGACAAAGAAGGACACTACATAATGATTAAAGGATCAATCCAAGAAGAATATAACAATTATTAATATATATGCACCCAACACAGGAGCACCGCAATATGTAAGACAAATGCTAACAAGTATGAAAGGGGAATAACAATAACACAATAATAGTGGGAGACTTTAATACCCCACTCACACCTATGGATAGATCAACTAAACAGAAAATTAACAAGGAAATACAAACTTTAAATGATACAATAGACCAGTTAGACCTAATTGATATCTATATGACATTTCACCCCAAAACAATGAATTTCACCTTTTTCTCAAGCACACACGGAACCTTCTCCAGGATAGATCACATCCTGGGCCATAAATCTAGCCTTGGTAAATTCAAAAAAAAATGAAATCACTCCAAGAATCTTTTCTGACCACAATGCAGTAAGATTAGATTTCAATTACAGGAGAAAAACTATTAAAAATTCCAACATATGGAGGCTGAACAACATGCTGCTGAATAACCAACAAATCACAGAAGAAATCAAAAAAGAAATCAAAATATGCATAGAAATGAATGAAAATGAAAACACAACAACCCAAAACCTGTGGGACACTGTAAAAGCAGTCCTAAGGGGAAAGTTCATAGCAATACAGGCATACCTCAAGAAACAAGAAAAAAGTCAAATAAATAACCTAACTCTACACCCAAAGCAACTAGAAAAGGAAGAAATGAAGAACCCCAGGGTTAGTAGAAGGAGAGAAATCTTTAAAATTAGGGCAGAAATAAATGCAAAAGAAACAAAAGAGACCATAGCAAAAATCAACAAAGCCAAAAGCTGGTTCTTTGAAAGGATAAATAAAATTGGCAAATCATTAGCCAGACTCATCAAGAAACAAAGGAAGAAAAATCAAATCTCTAATATAGAAATGAAAATGGAGAGATCACAACAGACAACACAGAAATACAAAGGATCATAAGAGACTACTATCAGCAATTATATGCCAATAAAATGGACAACGTGGAAGAAATGGACAAATTCTTAGAAAAGTACAACTTTCCAAAACTGGACCAGGAAGAAGTAGAAAATCTTAACAGACCCATCATAAGCATGGAAATTGAAACTATAATCAGAAATCTTACAGCAAACAAAAGCCCAGGTCCAGATGGCTTCACAGCTGAATTCTACCAAAAATTTAGAGAATAGCTAACACCTATCGTATTTAAACTCTTCCAGAAAATTTCAGAGGAAGGTAAACTTCCAAACTCATTCTGTGAGGCCACCATCACCCTAATACCAAAACCTGACAAACATGCCACATAAAAAGAAAACTACAGGCCAATATCACTGATGAACATCGATGCAAAAATCCTTAACAAAATTCCACCAATCAGAATCCAACAACACATTAAAAAGATCATACATCATGACCAAGTGGGCTTTATTCCAGGGATGCAAGGATTCTTCAATATCCGCAAATCAATCAATGTAATACACCACATTAACAAACCAAAAATAAAAGCCATATGATCATCTCAATAGATGCAGAGAAAGCCTTTGACAAAATTTAACATCCATTTATGATAAAAACTCTCCAGAAAGCAGGAATAGAAGGAACATACCTCAACATAATAAAAGCTATATATGACAAACCCTCAGCAAACATTATCTTCAATGGTGAAAAACTGAAAGCATTTCCCCTAAAGTCAGGAATAAGACAAGGGTGCCCACTCTTACCACTACTATTCAACATAGTTTTGGAAGTTTTGGCCACAGCAATCAGAGCAGTTAAAGAAATAAACGGAATCCAAATTGGAGAAGAAGAAGTAAAACTCTCCCTGTTTGCAGATGACATGATCCTCTACATAGAAAACCCTAACGTTCCCACCAGAAAATTACTAGAGCTAACCAATGAATATAGTAAAGTTGTAGGATATAAAATCAACACACAGAAATCCCTTGCATTCCTATACAATAATAATGAGAAAATAGAGAAATTAAGGAAATAATTCCATTCACCACTGCAATGAAAAGAATAAAATACTTAGGAATATATCTACCTAAAGAAACTAAAGACCTATATATAGAAAACTATAAAACACTGGTGAAAGAAATCAAAGAGGACACTAATAGATGGAGAAATATACCGTGTTCATGGATCAGAAGAATCAATATAGTGAAAATGAGTATACTACCCAAAGCAATCTATAGATTCAATGCAATCCCTATCAAACTACCAATGGTATTTTTCACAGAGCTACAATAATTTCACAATTTGTATGGAAATACAAAAAAAAAAACAACTGGAATAGCCAAAGCAATCTTGAGAAAGAAGAATGGAACTGGAGGAATCAACCTGCCTGACTTCAGGCTCTACTACAAAGCCACCGTCATCAAGACAGTATGGTACTGGCACAAAGACAGAAATATAGATCAATGGAACAAAATAGAAAGCCCAGAGATAAATCCATGCACATATGGACACCTTATCTTTGACAAAGGAGGCAAGAATATACCATGGAGAAAAGACAATCTCTTTAACAAACGGTGCTGGGAAAACTGGTCAACCACTTGTAAAAGAATGAAACTAGAACATTTTCTAACACCATACACAAAAATAAACTCAAAATGGATTAAAGATCTAAATGTAAGACCAGAAACTATAAAACTCCTAAAGGAGAACATAGGCAAAACACTCTCTGACATACATCACAGCAGGATCCTCTATGACCCACCTCCCAGAATATTGGAAATAAAAGCAAAAATAAACAAATGGGACCTAATTAAAATTAAAAGCTTTGCACATCAAAGGAAACTATAAGCAAGGTGAAAAGGCAGCCTTCAGAATGGGAGAAAATAATAGCAAATGAAGCAACTGACAAAGAATTAATCTCAAAAATATACAAGCAACTCCTACAGCTCAATTCCAGAAAAATAAACGACCCAATCAAAAAATGGGCCAAAGAACTAAACAGACATTTCTCCAAAGAAGACATACAGATGGCTAACAAACACATGAAAAGATGCTCAACATCACTCATTATCAGAGAAATGCAAATCAAAACCACAATGAGGTACCATTTCACACCAGTCAGAATGGCTGCTATCCAAAGGACAACAAGTAATAAATGCTGGAGAGGGTGTGGAGAAAAAGGAACCTCTTACACTGTTGGTGGGAATGCAAACTAGTACAGCAACTATGGAGAACAGTGTGGAATTCCTTTAAAAAACTGGAAATAGAACTGCCACATGACCCAGCAATCCCACTGCTGAGCATACACACCGAGGAAACCAGAATTGAAAGAGACACGTGTACCCCAATGTTCATCGCAGCACTGTTTATAATAGCCAGGACATGGAAGCAACCTAGATGCCCATCAGCAGACGAATGGATAAGAAAGCTGTGGTACATATACACAATGGAGTATTACTCAGCCACTAAAAAGAATACATTTGAATCAGTTCTAATGAGGTGGATGTAACTAGAGCCTATTATACAGTGAAGTAAGCCAGAAAGAAAAACACCAATACAGTATACTAACGCATATATGTAGAATTTAGAAAGATGGTAACAATAACCTTGTATGAGAGACAGCAAAAGAGACACAGGTGTATAGAACAGTCTTTTGGACTCTGTGGGAGAGGGAGAGGGTGGGATGATTTGGGAGAATGGCACTGAAACATGTATAATGTCATATAAGAAGTGAATCACCAGTCCAGATTCGATGCATGATACAGGATGCTCTGGGCTGGTGCACTGGAATGACCCAGAGGGATGGTATGGGGAGAGAGGTGGGAGGGGGGTTCAAATGGGGAACACATGTACACCCGTGGTGGATTCATGTTTATGTATGGCAAAACCAATACAATATTGTAAAGTAATCAGCCTCCAATTAAAATAAATAAATTTATATTAAAAAAAAAAACAATTTCTTATACAGTGTTCCTCATGCTAACAGTGGAAATTTGGTTCTCACACCACCCATTGTTATTGTCGTAAACTAAGTGTCTCTGAACACAATCCAGGAAGAAGTGGTCTAGTCTCACTAGTGTGCTTACACAGCTACTGAAAGAACATAACAGAATATGATACATTATTATTATATACTACAATATTCAAAAAAAGCATGTGACACAGTGCAGGGATCTACACGATTCTTGGACAACCTTCACCATATCTCCTTGCTGAAACAGCTGCTCATCCTTTCTTTACTGTTTGCAAGTTTCTCCTTCTCCAGGAAGGGATACTTCCGTCTCTCTTACCCTTGGACCTTCCTTCTATGATTATCCAACATCATCATCCATTAAATTACAAGGTTTCAATAGTTTAAAGGTTTATTAACTCTAGCTGGGGACAAGTGTAACTTCAGACTTTCAGAAATCAAAGACTTCATTCTCTAGAACAGGAGAAAGGAAGTTTTCCATTCCCATGGTTGGAGCTAAGAGCCCTTCACTTATAGCCTTGCCATTAATTGCACATATTTCTGGATCACCAAACTTTACTCAAAGATTCTTTTAAAAATAATAAACTAAACAGGTTATAAATGTAAGGACATTCACAATAATATGTGTGGTCATTACAGTAAAATCAGCACAGTCTGAAATTCCATGATTTTCCTTAAATATTAATTTAAAAACAACTTTTGCTCACAGTGAGTCAGTTTAACCTCTTGATGCAGAAATCAGTATATAGGATTTTTGTCATCTAACTCCACATGATCTTAATCCAATTTCTCATTAGCATTTATTTCCTCATTAGTTTTTAAATGACTTTTTGAGTCCTTAGAAGATGAGATGGAAATCAATTAATAAATAAATATTTTATCCATTCCTCTTCATTTTCATCTGACTCAACAATCACAAAGAAACTTTCTGATTTTACAATTTGCCTTACAGGAGCTCTAAAGATATCTCTGTAGACAGATATTTAAGATACAGAAATTCTAAGATTGTATCTGATTATATATTTGTATTACAGCTTCTCTGAGTTACCTGTTTGCTACATCTTATCCATGTGACACTATGCTTTATCACACTTTAATTCATATTCAGCTTTTCTGGCCCAGCCTCAACACAGTCTGAATCGATATGCCATCTGATGATAGAGTATTAAAAACGGCCATGGTTCAAACATAGCTATAGGATTTTGAAATTATATTATATATCAGTTAATGATATTTCAGTACAGATAAAAAACTGTTTAGAAGCCTACTAGCTACATAATCATTTAGTGTGGGAATACTGGAAATTTAGAGAAGGATCTGATAGTCAGAAATCCTGATTTTGCTGGAGTTTGCTATATTGAACAGCTTTAAGTGACATTGTAGATTATAGTTGATTTGTATAGATAGTAGAGTTATGCATTTACAAAGGAACCATAACCATCTGAAAGTCAGTTAATGGAGAATCAAATCCAGAACAAAGGAAGAGGTAATGGAATGAAACAGTTATAGAAAAAGAAAAATAATTAAAAATTACAAAAACAAACACTTTAAAAAATCTGCTTTTTGCCAATTAAATTCAAAGAAGTAAATGGAGAGGAAAACAAGGAGAGAAAAAGAGACTACTTTGTGGGAATACTTCATGCCATTTAATTAACCATAGAGGGAAAATGCTTTGCTTCATTATTTCATTGGTACTTTATCGTAAAAGAAAGAGTTCCTTTTCTAAGTAAACTGGTAATTCCCCTTTAATTACACTATAGGTTGGCTAGGAAGAGACTCCCTGCTCTCCTTAAGGGCCACAGAATATACTCAAATCATCTTTATATTATTTAGTGAAGACCTGAAAACTGAATGTCACCTTCTTAGACACTGTATGCCCTCACTGATAATAGTTTCATTTGGCATGACTCAGCTGACGGCCCCAAAAGCCCTCACTTTTCAGTAACAAGGTAGAGAATTTTTAAATTATCATATAACATGTTGAATTATTCAATAAATAACCATGAATAATTAATGCCAAGAAGTATAACAAAAGTCATCACAGCTGGCTTTCCTGAGAGTTTCCCTCAGAAGATAGGTGTTATTGATTTTCAAAAGAGAGATTCAGAATGGGGAGCCCAAAAGCTGTAAGTGAAGCAATTTGTATAAGAAGTCTACACATGAATAAATAATAGCATAACAAATGAGTCACCTCACTAAAGAAATACTTCATAGCAGGAATTGAAATAATGTTACTGTGAATATACTTGCTCAAATGTGTGGAGTAATCATGGAACCAAGATGAGCGTCCAGCTAGAAATACCTTGGAGAGGACCTTTGCATCAGAGACATGAATGTTGACATAGCATCTACCAGTTGGATTCCTATGACTCGATAATTGGGTCTGCCTTGGGAATGTAATTCTATTCTTCCTTGTACTCTGAACAATTCCTCTTTGTTATTCTCAAAGATAATTTATTATGGGTGTGGCTGGCAGGGCAGGAATATAGAAGATAAATCCCATGAGCTTCAGTTAATATTTTACAACTGTATTCTATAATATGACAATCATGCAAAGTGAGACCAGTTATCAAACATTTTGCCCCACAAAGCATTAAAGGTCCACCTGCCTAGTCAAGAGGTTTACAATATATTCACTCTTAATGAAATTCTAAGATATAACAGGGAGACAGACATCTGAATCAGATATATGCTTGCACTTTACAACCACATGAATACTCCTCAGTTCATTTCCATTTAGCCTCTATATTTGGAGATGTTCATGCTAAATTTCAAGCCAAAGTATTATTCTAACTTAGAAAATGGATCAATAATAATAATAGGCAACAATTTATAGCATTTACTTTATATCAATGTTACAAGCCAGAGTTTGACAGTTTTTTCAGTTTCTATAACTAGCCAGATAATAAACATATTAGATTTTAAAAGCCATATACAGTCTCAGTCACAACTACTCAAACTACTCAACTCTGCCTTTGCTGAGTGAGGTAGCTATAGACAATACGCAAGCAAATGAGCATGACTGGGATACTTACAGACACTGACTAAATGGATACTGGATTTCATATAATTTTCATGTATGAAAAAAGATCCTACTCCTTTTCATTTTTTTCCAATCATTATAGTATGTAAAAACTATTCTTAGTTCCTGGGCCATGCAAAAACAGTATGTATGTATGCTCAGTCATGTCCAACTCTTTGCAACCCCATGGACTGTAGCCACCAGTCTCCCCTGTCCATGAGATTATCCTAGCAAGAATACTGGAGTAGGTTGTCATTTCCTCCTCCAGGGGATCTGCCCAACCCAGAGATCAAACCTGAATCTCCTGTGGCTTCTGCATTGCAAGCAGATTCTTTACCACTAAGCCACCTGGGAAGCCCTAGGTATCAGACTAAATGTGAACTACAGTCTAGTTTGTCAATCTCTTTTGCAAGTGCAGGTGTACACACACACACAGCAGGTAATCCTCACAATAACCCTAAAAAGTAGTTCTTTTATTATTCCCAATCAGAAGACGAGGAAATTATGTTACAAGGATATTAAGCAATTTGTTCAGTGCTATAGCAAATAAATCGAGGAGGCAGTATATGAACTGACTTCAGAGCTAAGTTCTTAAACACTCCACTAGGGTTTCTCCTCCCTGGAATGTGCAGACAGCACTCTATTTCTTTCATCTGTGAGAAGTATTGGAAATATGTTACACTCACTTGATGTATTCTTGTGGTTAGATCTGTGAGTAACCAGAGCTGGGACTTAACTTCCCCCTTTAACCTTTGCCTGTATTTTCCCTAAATAACAAGTCAACAGTACCACCACTTGACATAACCTGAAATATAGTGGGCACCTCAAAATATTTATTGAATTAAAAACTTAGAGTGCATGAGAAACAATGTCGTGTAGAGTGAAGGGTAATAAGAAATTTATTTTATGCCCTAACTGATTAGCTTTACTCAAAACCAAATTACAGGGACTTCCTTGGTGGTCCAGTGGTTAAGACTTCACCCTCCAATGCAAGGGGTACAGGTTTGATCCCTGGTCAGGAAGCTAAGATCCCACATGCCTCATAGCCAGAAAATCAAAACATAAAACAGAAACAATGTTGTAATAAATTCAATAAAGGCTTTTTAAATGGTTCACATTTTAAAAAATCCTAAAAATAGTAAAATAAAACCTCTAAGTTTGACAAGGTAAGATCTCTTAAAGAATAAAAAAAGATTAAAAAATACAACAAAAAATGCAGCCCTACAAGAGTGAAAAGCAAGCCCGCCCAATATTCTTTAATTTTAATATCTAAGAGAATGCCAGAGAAGATTAAACTTCTTACTTATGTAATCAATTATACATTTGGATATTTGATTCAACTAATTGTCCATTTCAGAGTTGATCATCATTTTGAAGATTACATCTATTTCTTAGTGATATTATCAAACATGAGAAGTACAAATGCATTAAGAAAATTAAATCCAGTAAAGTTATAGTCTAAATGATAGTCAAGTAAGTCCCTTACTTTGTCACAAACTGCAAATTGCCTCACTTATAGAGCTAATTATCTCTCATCTTACTGGCTGGTACAGAGCATACAGAATTAATTGTATGATCAGTGTCATTCACAGTGATGACCACTGTCTGAGGAGCTTGTTCTTGATACTTAGCCTTTGATGTTTCTAGTGAGACCAGGACTTTGGAAATCAGAAAGGAGACAGTCAGATTAATGGGCACATCATCTGACAGCACAAAGAGAAAAATTAAATAAAAATCTGTGGAAAACTGATTCTTGATAATATCTCAGAAACTTATCCTAATATCTTCCAGCACTTTCTGAGATGGGCTTAATTTTTGCACTTTTGATGTAAGCCCTTTTCCTCCTGTTCTGTACTAGTACAGATGGGGAACAGCTGGTCACCCCTCTCATTACAATTTCCCTCAAATATATGATGGCAGTAATTAAGTCACATTTCTACACTGCATTCTCGAGACTCAATAATTCAGGATACTAAATTGTAACATAAAATTCTTATGAAATTACCTCATTTCTAGTTTTAGCCAACTAAATCATCACCTACATTAAAACCTGGATTTCCCCCCTTAAAATGGATAAGTCTGTTTAGCAGAAACTTTCTCTCATGTGTATTCTGGACCCAGATGTGACTTTGGCATCAGATATTCATCTGCTCTTTCAGCAAATACTGTCAACATGAGAAGTATCTTTTGTGTAGCGGGCACTACACTCCACACTGGGAATGTAACACAGAAAACATGACATAGTCTAATAGTCTCTGCTGCCGTGAAGCTTGCATTCAGTGGAAAAGTGGCTCAGTGGTAAAGAATCCATCTCTCAAGGAATGAGATTCAGGAGACACAAGTTAGATCTGTGGATCAGGAAAATCCCCAGGAGGAGGAAATGGAAACCCATTCCAGTATTCTTGCCTGGAGAATCCCATGGAAAGAGGAGCCTGGAGGGCTACAGTCCATGGGTTTGCAAAGAGTCCTACATGACTTGGCAACTGAGCACACATGCACGCAAAGGGAAGAAATGTAAAAAACTGCACATTGTTTTAACTTCTATTAAGTAAGTAGTAAAGGTACAAAAATGAAGAATGAACAGTGATTTAAGGGGAAAGAAGGTCCAAAATTCTAGTTCTGCTACTCATTTGTTTGCGCACATTACCTAATTTTTCTAAGCATTTGTTCCTTCATCAATAAAACTGGCAGATAATATTGCCTACTCCATGGGGTTGGGTTTTGGATTGAGAAAATAATTATAAAGGAACTTGGGTCCATGCCAAGGACTTTCTAAGAACCCATTAATACTAATGATGATGATTTTATCAGCTAATATTCCTCATCATTATTTTCAACATGGAGACAAAACTCAGAATGACCATCTTGGTCATCAAGAATATATCTGGAGGCTGATGCTACAAAGGAAATTAAAACCTTCATATATTTAAAGCACTTATTCATAAATCAATTCACTGATTATTGTTACACAAATGGGTAAGTTATATACAAAGTATGCATAAGGTGAGCCCAACTGGTATAAAAGCAATTTCCATTGACTTATTATAGGAAGTTAAGGAATTTACATTCTGTTGTAGATAAAAGGACCAATAAATGTGAAATAAAAGTAAAGAAAACTGCATGTATTTGAAATACACCATCTCTCTTCTTTAAACTATAGTTTTACTATTGGTAAAGTGTGCCAGGGTATTTCCTGAAGGTTACAGTCATCATCAGTATTAAAAGCTTAACTGGATCTCAAGCATTTAGATGACTAGCACATATTCTTTTTGATCTTCTCTTCCTAAACCAGCACCCTTAAGCCAGTGCTCATTTCTAGTGGAGAAAGATCAGAATTGCAATGTAAGTTTCAACATTCACTGAGGGTATGACTTTAAGAAGAAGTCTTTAGGACTCCTTTTCCTCGTGTACAAAAAAGGAATTTTAAAAAATCTATACTGTGGGAAATTCTGAGAGATGGGAATACCAGACCACCTGACCTGCTTCTTGAGAAATCTGTATGCAGGTCAGAAAGCAACAGTTAGAACTGGACATGGAACAACAGACTGGTTCCAAATAGGAAAAGGAGTACGTCAAGGCTGAATATTGTCACCCTGCTTATTTAACTTCTATGCAGAGTATATCATGAGAAACGCTGGGCTGGAAGAAACACAAGCTGGAATCAAGATTGCTGGGAGAAATATCAATAACCTCAGATATGCAGATGACACCACCCTTATGGCAGAAAGTGAAGAGGAACTAAAAAGCCTCTTGATGAAAGTGGAGAGTGAAAAAATTGGCTTAAAGCTCAACATTCAGAAAACAAGATCATGGCATCCGGTCCCATCACTTCATGGGAAATAGATGGGGAAACAGTGGAAACAGTGGCAGACTTTATTTTTCTGGGATCCAAAATCACTACAGGTGGTGACTGCAGCCATGAAATTAAAAGACGCTTACTCCTTGGAAGGAAAGTTATGACCAACCTAGATAGCATATTCAAAAGCAGAGACATTACTTTGCCAACAAAGGTTCGTCTAGTCAAGGCTATGGTTTTTCCAGTGGTCACATATGGATGTGAGAGTTGGACTGTGAAGAAGGCTGAGCACCGAAGAACTGATGCTTTTGAACTGTGGTGTTGGATAAGACTCTTTTTTTTTTTTTTTAAACTTTACAATATTGTATTAGTTTTGCCAAATATTGAAATGAATCCGCAGGTATTCATTTATATATCCACAGGTATACCCGCGTTCCCCATCCTGAACCCTCCACCCTCCTCCCTCCCCTCCCCTCCCTCTGGGTCGTCCCAGTGCACCAGCCCCAAGCATCCAGTACCGTGCATTGAACCTGGACTGGTGACTTGTTTCATACATGATATTATACATGTTTCAATGCTATTTTCCCAAATCTCCCCACCCTCTCCCTCTCCCACAGAGTCTGTAAGACTGATCTATACATTGGTGTCTCTTTTGCTGTCTCATACACAGGGTTATTGTTTCCATCTTTCTAAATTCCATATATATGCATTAGTATACTGTATTGGTGTTTTTCTTTCTGGCTTACTTCACTCTGTATAATAGGTTCCAGTTTCATCCATCTCATTAGAACTGATTCAAATGTATTCTTTTTAATGGCTGAGTAATACTCCATTGTGTATATGTACCACAGCTTTCTTATCCATTCATCTGCTGATGGACGTCTAGGTTGCTTCCATGTCCTGGCTATTATAAACAGTGCTGTGATGAACATTGGGGTACACGTGTCTCTTTCCCTTCTGGTTTCCTCAGTGTGTATGCCCAGCAGTGGGATTGTTGGATCATAAGGCAGTTCTATTTCCAGTTTTTTAAGGAATCTCCACACTGTTCTCCATAGTGGCTGTACTAGTTTGCATTCCCACCAACAGTGCAAGAGAGTTCCCTTCTCTCCACACCCTCTCCAGCATTTATTGCTTGTCCCTTGGACTGCAAGGAGATCCAACCAGTCCATTCTGAAGGAGATCAGCCCTGGGTGTTCTTTGGAAGGAATGATGCTGAAGCTGAAACTCCAGTACTTTGGCCACCTCATGCGAAGAGTTGACTCATTGGAAAAGACTGTGATGCTGGGAGGGATTGGGGGCAGGAGGAGAAGGGGACGACAGAGGATGAGATGGCTGGATGGCATCACTGACTCGATGGACGTGAGTCTGAGTGAACTCCGGGAGTTGGTGCTGGACAGGGAGGCCTGGCGTGCTGTGATTCATGGGGTCGCAAAGAGTCAGACACGACTGAGCGACTGAACTGAACTGAACTGAACTGATACCAAAGCATAAAAGAGATAAAGCAAAAAAAAAAAAAAAAAAATTAGGATATGGCTTTTCAGTATTAACTTGTCTATAAATATTGGCCAGTGATTATTCAAAGTGGCTCATCTATTTATATGCTTCAAATATAAAATATGAATAGCAGTACCTAACCTGTCAATCCTAAATGAAATCAGTTCTGAATACTCACTGGAAGGACTGATGCTCAAGCTGAAACTCCAGTACTTTGGCCACCTGATGCAAAGAACTGACTTATTGAAAAATACCCTGATGCTGGGAAAGATTGAAGGCAGGAAGGGAAGGGGATGAGAGAGGAAGAGATGGTTGGATGGCATCACCGACTGAATGGACATGAGTTTGAGCGAGTTCTGGGAGTTGATGATGCACAAGGAAGCCTGGTGTGCTATAGTGCCTGGGGTCGCAAGAGTCGGACATGACTGAGCAACTGAACTGAACAGATGGTATAGATTTTGTGCAATTAAAAGTGGATATTGGGGGCTGGAAGAAGTTGCTACTGCAGGTGTCCCAGCTTTAGGAAGACCAGATTCTGCAATGGACCAGACATTGTAACAGACACTAGAGAAACAAGGATATTCCCAGTCCTCAAGGATCTTCCCTCCTGGTTTGCGAGGAAATGAGATCAAGACCTGAGCCTTTGGAGTTGGAGCACTGACTCCAAGACCCTAGACTACCAGAGAACTAACCATAGGGAGTATCATACAGTGAGAACTCACACAAAGGAAACCACTTGAATACAAGACCTGGCATCACCCAACCACGAGTAGCACCCTGTGCAAGATGCCCCATCCAAACAATGAACAAAACAAAAATACAAACCCAGTCATCAACAGACAGGATCACCACCTCACTCAGCCTTGCCCATCAGAGGAAAAACAAAAAAAAATACTTAGCATAAATCTCACCCTATATGAAGCTTACACAAATCACTGCACCAACTTTTGGGAGGCAAAAACCAAAAGAAAGAAAGAATTCAACCTTGAATCCTGGGAAAAGGAGACCTCAAACTCAATAAGTTTAAAAAAAAAATTAAAAGGCAGAGAAATAGTGCACAAATGAAGGAACAAACTAGAAACACAGAAGTCCAAATAAATGAAGAGAAAATAGGCAAACTACCTGAAAAAGAATTCAGAATAATGACAGTAAAGATAATCAAAAATCTTGCAAACAAAATGGAGAAAATGCAAAAATCAATTAACAAAGACCTAGAAGAATTAAAGAATAAACATACAGAGACAAACAACACAATTACTGAAACTAAAAATATTCTAGAAGGAATCAATAGCAGAATATCTGAAGCAGAATAATGAATCAGTGAGCTGGAAGATAAAATGGTGGAAATAAACTTCTGAAGATCAGAGTAAAGTAAAAAGAATGAAAAGAACTAAGGATAGTCTCAGAGGCCTCTAAGACCAACATTTGAATTATAGGGGTCCCAGAAGAAGAGAAAAAGAAAGGGTATGAGAAAATTTTTGAAGAATTATAGTTGAAAATTTCCCTAACATGGAAAAGGAAATAGTCAATCACATCCAAGAGGCACAAAGAATCCCAAACAGGAGAAACCCAAGGAGAAACATGCCAAGACACCTACCAATCAAACTAACAAAGACTGAACACAAAGAAAGAATATTAAAAGCAACAAAGAAAAAGCAATAGTAGCATACAAGGGAAGCCCCATACGTTTAAGAGCTGATCTTTCAGCAGAAACTCTGCAGGCCAAAAGGGAATGGCAGGCTATATTTAAAGTAATGAAAAGGGAAAATTTACAACCAAGATTATTGTACTCAGCAAGGATTTCATTCAAAATTGATGGAGAAATCAAAAGCTTTTCAGACAAGCAAAAGTTAAGAGAATTCAGTACCACCAAACCAGCTTTACAACAAATGTTAAAGGGACTTATATCAATACAATAAATACAAGAGAAGAAAAAGATCTACAAAATCAAACCCCAAACAATTAAGAAAATGGCACTAGGAACATGTATATCAAATATTACTTTAAATGTAAATGGATTAAATGCTCCAACCAAAAGACAAACACTGGCTGAATGGATACAAAACCAAGACCCATATATATGCTGTCTACAAGAAACCTACTTCAGATCTAAAGACACATATATACTGAAGGTGACAGGTTGAAAAAATAAATTTCATGCAAATGCAAAAGAAAAGTGGAGTAGCAATGCTCATATAAGACAAAATAGACCTTAAAATAAAGAAGATTACAAGAGATAAGAAAGGATACTACATAATGATCAAGGGATCAGTCCAAGAGGAAGACATAACGATTGTAAATATCTATGCACCCAACATAGGAACACCTCAATACATAAGACAAACACTAACAGACACAAAAAGAGAAGTTGACAGTATACAATAATAGTAGGAGACTTTAACACCCCACTTACACTAATGGACAGATCCTCAAAACAGAAAGTTAATAAGGAACACAAGTCGTAAATGATACATTAGATGAGATGGATCTCATTGATATCTTCAGGACATTCCATCCAAATGCAGAAGAATACACTTTCTTCTCAGGTGCGTATGGAACATTCTCCAGCATAGCCCAGATCTTGGATCACAAATAAAACCTCAGTAAGTTTAAGAAAATTGAAATTGTATCAAGCATCATCTCCAACCACAATGCAATGAGACTAGATATCAATTACAAGAAAGAAAAACTGCAAAAACACAAACACATGGAAATTAAACAATACATTTCTAAATAACCAACAGGTTACTGAAGAAATCAAAAGGGAAATCAAAAAATTTCTAGAAACATATGACAATGAAAACAAACAACTCAAAACCTATGGGATGCAGCAAAAGCAGTTCTAAGAGGGAAGTTCATAGCAATACAATCCTACCTCAAGAAACAAGAAAAACATCAAAAAGGCAACCTAACTTTACAACTAAAAGTGGAAAAAGAAGAAGAAGAACAACAACAACAACAACAAAACTAGCAGAGGGAAATAAATCATAAAGATCCAAGCAGAAATAAATGAAAACAAAATAAAGGAAACAATAGTGAAGATTAATAAAACTAAAAGCTGTCTTTTAAAGAAGACAAACAATATTGACAAACCTTTAGCCAGACTCATAAAAAAAGAGAGAGAGAAGAATCAAATCAACAAAATTAGAAATGAGAGAGGTTGCAACAGACAATGCAGAAATACAAAGGATTATAAGAGACCATTATGAACAGCTATATGGCAATAAAATGGATAACCTGAAAGAAATGGGTAGATTCTTAGAAAAGTTCAATCTTCTAAGACTGAACTAGGAAAAAATAGAAATTATGAACAACCCAATTACAAGCACTGAAATTGAAGCTGTCATCAAAAATCTCCCAAAAAACAAAAGCCCAGAACCAGATGGCTTCAGAGAATTCTATCAAACATTCAGAGAAAAGTTAATGCCTATTATTATTAGACTCTTTTTAAAAATTGCAGAGGAAGGAGCACCTCCAAACTCATTCTACATGGCCACCATCACCTTAATACCAGAACCAGACAAGACAACAAGAAAAAAAAAGAAAACTACAGCCCAATATCACTGATGAACATAGATACAAAAATCCTCAACAAAATTTTAGCAAACAGAATTCAGCAACACACCAAAAAGCTCATACACCATGATCAAGTTGGGTTTATTCCAGGAATTCAAGGATTCTTCAATATATGCAATTCAATCAATGTGATATACCATATTAACAAATTGAATGGTAAAACCATATGATAATCTCAGTAGATGCAGAGAAAGCTTTTGATAAAATTCAGCACCCATTTGTGATTAAAACTCTTCAAAAAATGGGCATAGAAGGAACCTGCCTCAACATAATAAAGGCCATATATAATAAGCCTACAGCAAACATTATTCTCAATGGTGAAAAACTGAAAGCATTCCCCCTAAGATCAGGAACAAAACAAGGGTGTCCACTTTCATAACTATTATTCAATATAGTTTTGGAGTCTTAGCTACAGCAATCAGAGAAGAAAAAGAAATAAAATAATCCAGATCAGAAAAGAAGAATTAAAGCTTTTACTGTTTGCCAATGACATGATACTGTACATAAAAAATGCTAAAGACATATCATAAAATTACTAGAGCTAATCAGTGAATTTAGCAATTGCAAGATACAAAATCAATACACAGAAATCACTTACATTTCTATACACTAACAATTAAACATCAGAGAGAAATTAAAGAATCACTATTGCAATAAAAAGAATTAAATATCTAGGAATAAACTTACCTAAGGAGACAAAAGAACTGTACACAGAAAATTATAAGATGCTGATGAAAGAAATCAAAGACGACATAAGCAGATGGAGAGATATTCCATGTTCCTAGGTAGGAAGAACCAATGTTGTGAAAATGACTATACTACCAAATGCAATCTACAAATTCAATGTGATCCCTATCAAATTACCAATGACATTTTTAACAGAACTGGAACAAAAAATTTCACAATTCATATGGAAACATAAAAGACCCTGAATAGCCAATGCAGTCTTGAGAAAGAAGAATGGAGCTGGAGAAATCAACCCTCCTGACTTCAGATTATACTACAAAACTACAGTCATCAAGACAACATGGTGCTGGCACAAAAACAGAAATACAGACCAATGGAACAAGAGAGAACGCCCAGAAATAAACCAGAAATAACCCACCTATGGGGACCTTATTTGTTACAAAGGAGGCAAGAATATACAACAGGGCAAAGACAGCCTCTTCAATAAACGGTGCTGGGAAAACTGAGCAAATGCATGTAAAAGAATGAAATTAGAACACTTCCTAACACCATACACAAAGATAAACTCAAAACGCATTAAAGACCTAAATGTAAGACCAGAAACTATAAAACTCTTAGAGGAAAACATAGGCAGAACACTCGATGACATAAATCAAAGAAAGATCCTCTATGACCCACCTCCTAGAGTAATGGAAATAAAAACAAAAGTGAGAAAGTGGGACCTGATTAAACTTGAAAGCTTTTGCACAGCAAAGGAAACACTCAGCAAGGTAAAAAGCCAACCCTCAGAATGGGAGAAAATAAAAGCAAATGAAACAACTGACAAAGGATTAATTTCCAAACTATACAAGCAGCTCAAACAACTCAATTCCAGAAAAACAAACAACCCAATCAAAAAGTGGGAAAAAGACCTAAACAGACATTTCTCCAAAGAAGACATACAGATGGCTAACAAACACATGAAAAGATGCTCAACATCACTCATTTTTAGAGAAATGCAAATCAAAACTACAATGAGATATCACCTTACACCAGTCAGAATGGCCATCATCAAAAAGTCTACAAACAATAAATGCTGGAGAGGGTGTGGAGAAAAGAAAACGCTCTTGCACTGTTGGTGGGAATGTAAATTGATACAGTCACTATGGCAGATGGTATGGAGATTCCTTAGAAACCTAGGAATAAAACCACCATATGACCCAGCAATCCTACTCTTAGGCATATACCCTGAGGAAATTGAAAAAGACACATGTATCCCATTTTTGGCTTAAAGCTCAACATTCAGAAAACTAAGATCATGACATCTAGTCCCATTACTTCATGGCAAATAGATTGGGAAACAGTGGCTTACTATATTTTTTGGGCTCCAAAGTCACTGCAGATGGTGATTGCAGCCATGAAGTTAAAAGACGCTTACTCCTTGGAAGGAAAGTTATGACCAACCTAGACAGCATATTAAAAAGCAGAGACATTACTTTCCCAACAAAAGTCTGTCTAGTCAAGGCTATGGTTCTTCCAGTAGTCATGTATGGATGTGAGAGTTGGACTGTGAAGAAAGCTGAGCACCAAAGAATTTATGCTTTTGAACTGTGGTGTTGGAGAAGACTCTTGAGAGTCCCTTGGACTGAAAGGAGATCCAACCAGTCCATCCTAAAGGAGATCAGTCCTGGGTGTTCATTGTAAGGACTGATGTTGAAGCTGAAACTCCAATACTTTGGCCACCTGATGAGAAGAGCTGACTCATTTGAAAAGACCCTGATGCTGGGAAAGATTGAGGGCAGGAGGAGAAGGGGACAACAGAGGATGAGACTGTTGAATGGCATCACTGACTTAATGGACATGGGTTTGGGTAGATTCTGGCAGTTGGTGATGGACAGGGAGGTCTGGCGTGCTGTGGTTCATGGGGTTGCAATGAGTCGGACACGATTGAGTGACTGAACTGAACTGAATCCCATTGTTCGCTGCAGCACTATTTACAATAGCTAGAACGTGGAAGCAACCCAGATGTCCATTGACAGATGAATGGATAAAGAAGTTGTGGTACATATACACAATGGAATATTTTCAGCCATAAAAAGGAACACACTTGAGTCAGTTCTAATGAGGTAGATGAACCTAGAGCTTGTTATACAAAGTGAAGTAAGTCAGAAAGAGAATGATAAATATTGTATACTAATGCATATGTACAGAAATAGTACTAGAGAATTTATTTGCAGGGCCGCAATGTAGAAACAGAGAGAGAATAGACTTATGGACATGGGGAGAGGGGAGGAAAGGGTGAGATGTATGGAGAGAGAGTAAGATGGTAATTTACATTACCATATGTAAAACAGATAGCCAACTGGAATTTTCTGTATGTCTCAGGAAACCCAAACAGGAGCTCTGTATCAACCTAGAGGGGTGGGATGGTGAGAGAGATGGGAGGGAGTTTCAAAAGGGAGGGGATATATGTATACCTATGACTGATTCATGTTGAGTTTTGACAGAAAACAACAAAATTCTGTAAAGCAATTATCCTTCAGTTAAAAAGTAAATAAATTTTTTTAAAGTTGATATTTGTAGTGAAAGACAAAACTCAACATTACTAATAACAAGGATAAATACACTATATCCACAATAATAGTTACATCAGTCTCCTGAGTTATTTTCAATAAAATACTAGCCTTAAATCCTCCATGGAAAGGAAAATCAAGCCTTGGCTCCATCTCTGGATTTATAATGCACAGCAGCACATTAAACTCCTTGACCAGTAGAATCCCAGTACCAAGCAAAAGTTGCAGAGATAGAAATATTTCAACAAGTTAGTATGGTAGAGCCCCCACTAGTACATATTCATAGCTCTGTAGGGAATGTTTCAGTGACAGTGTAAGCATTCCTACACAAGATTATTTAGGACTCTACATTTTAGCAGTGAGACCATAAATGCATTAAAGTGCATTAAATATGTATCTTCACATGTTTAGATGCATTACAATTTATCATCTCAAAATAAAATCTGAAAATTGCCTACTCCCTTAGTATAAATTAATAAGAAGGGTGAAAGAGTTTCCAGAATATCAGCAGTATACACACACTGATTCAATTTGCAAGTTGCTTTGCAAGTTTTCTTTTCTATCGTTGCTCTGAAAACTAATGCAAAGCAATGCAACAGAACTAATCAAAACTGGAAAATATGTTAACCTTCCCAATATGTATTTATTCTCTGCCAATTGTTAAAGCTAGAACTGAGGATGCTTTGTAAGGGAGGGCCAGTGGGAATATAATTAAGATGATTAGTTTATAAATGAAAGCTTCCTGTTATCAAGTCTCAATAGAGTGGGGAGGTTAGCCTGAAGGCAAGGTCCAGGGTGACTTTCCTTTTCAAGAGAAACATTTCTAAGAGGAAAATGATCTATACAGTCAAGACAGAAAAGAAAATACCTAAGCAAGCACTGTGAAATATGAAAACAGAAAATTGGAGAACCAGTATGAACAATCAAGAGAACAAAGATACTGGGAACAGTAGCTTGAATTTCTAACTCACACATTTCTGGCTGCACATCTTCTTGGTTCCACTGAGTTGTCTGCAAAGCACTTAAGCACTAGTCAGTAAAGATGACTAGGTCAAAGAGGAACCAGGAAACATCAAAAGCAGTCTCAGTTCTGCAGGCACAATGGAAAACTTGCAGGATTACACACATTCATCTTCCTCTCCACTGTCCTGCCCCTTTGGAGATTCTGAGTTCAACAATAATGACCCATCAGTATTCATTTATAAATTCATATCAGGAGGGAAATTGTAAATAAAAGACATGTCATATAGAAAAGGAAGGAAATAATCAGCAGGAATATAGGTCTTCCAATTGACCTCCCAGACACTTTGGTAATTGACCTCAAATAATAATCAACGTTGATCCATTTTGCAAAGAATTCAAAATAAACACTAAAACTAGTTTGAGACTTTTATTTCTGGCAACATAGCATATCAGATATGCTGAGAAACCAACCACACTGAATGATATATAAAGATGCTGAGCAGTATATTCCTAAAGTCTTTTGGCTTAAATAAAGGGAAATCTTCAGAATAAAAAAAAAAAGTAGAACATGAGTTGTAAGACAAGGTTTTAATAACCACATCCAGAATACAAGAGGCAAGGCCACAGATCCACATAACACAGAGAGATGATCATAAATCTCCTACATTATGCTGAGTCTCCATGTTTCCAAACCTTCTGTGAAACTGTAAACAAAAAAAATTCATCATCTCATAGGGGGAACTGGTAGGAAAATCATCTTGCATCTAACTTCAAGAAAGAATTAAACCAAAATCCCAAAATCTCTCATGAGAATGCCTAATCATTCACACTCCATCATATTGCCTTCACACCCAAATTCAAGCAAAGAATTTGGTTTAAAGGATTTAGGTTGACAATGCTTCCAGCAATCTGGAAAAAGGAAATTCAAATGATCTCTGGAAATATACTCTAGTAATGTGGGACTCAGGAAATGTCTACACATAAATTCCCAAGGAAGAGAAGCTCATAGTTAAAATGAAAAAACAAATACTAGACACGAGTCCATATATAATAGTTATATGCAGAAAATATTTAAGGAGCTGAAACTAGAAATGGAAAATATGAGATAAGAAAAAGACACAATAAAAAATTACCATTCAAGTTGAAAAAATAAATAAATATATATATATATATATGAAGTATACACACTCAGAGATTTAGAATGGAAATTCTAAATGGCATAAAAGACACAGATGGAAAATCCATTAACTAGAAGACATAATTATGCAAAATACCCAGAATAAAACACAGAGAGTCAAAGAGACATATGAAAGAAAATCTGATACAGGTAAGACAGACTAAGAAGTTCCAACATAAATTTCTATTCTAAGTTCTAAATGTTGGAAGTAAAGATAATTTGAGAAGTAATATTCAAAGAAACTGGTTGAGAACTTCTCCAAACTGACAAAAGACAAACAATCTCAGGTTTTATATATATATATATATATATATATATATATATATCTTAGGAAGTGTAATTAAAGGATATCCACTCCTAGCCAGGGAAGAAAAGATAGCTGTTTTTTTTAAAGGTATCTGTGTCTAGCCACATATAGATTCTTTAATTATTATCCAAGAATTAATTATCATTCAAAGGCCAGAGTGCAGAGACGTTGAGAATGGACTTGTTGACACAGAGGGGGAAGGATAGAATGAGGTGAAATGAGAGTAGCATTGATATCCGTGCTACCATGAGTAAAATAAATACCAGTGGGACGCTGCTGTATATCTCAGGGAACTTAGCTCGGTGCTCTGTGATGACCTAGAGTGGTGGGATGGGGGAGTGGGAGGGAGGTTCGAGAGGGAACAGATATATGTATATGTATGACTGATTCACATTGTTTCAGAAACTAACACAACAATGTAAAGCAATTATCTCCCAATTAAAAATAATTTTTAGAAAGTAGTCAATGACCTTCAACAAAGGACCAAAGGCAACACGTTGGAGAAAAGATGATCTTTTCATCAAATGGTGTTGGGACAACTGGATGTCCACTTGCACAAAAGTGAATCTAAACACAGATCCTTAACAAAAACTAACTCAAAATGGATCACAGACCTAAATATGAAATTCAAATATAAAAAATACCGAGAATATAACATAAGAGATAACATTGTCATAGGTACAGTAATGACTTTTTAGATATAATACTAAAGGCAAGATCCACTGAAGAAATAGTTTTTAATTTTGTCAGAAACTGCTCAAAAAATAAAATCTTTATGTATTAAGAAAAATAATTATAGTGATGTCGATATCACAGACACACACACACAGAGAAACTCACCCAGGTTGAAGAGACCTTGAGAGCAAGAATGTTACATGCTGTGTTCATCTTTTTTTAGCTCTAAGCAGGCACTCTGGATAAAAGTAGATCTGCAATCATTAGAATTTAATTGGTGAACTATGTCACAATTTTGGCATTCTAACTCAACCCCATTTAACTTGTGCGTGTATGCATACTCAGTCACTCAGTCATGTCTGATTTCTTGAGACCCCATGGACTGTAGTTCACCAGGCTCCTCTGTCTATAGAATTTTTCAGACAAGAATCTTGGAGTGGGTTGCCTTGTAGAGTGAGCCTATACAGAAAAGCTCAAAAGAAAATATGAAAATTATGGAACAAAATATGAACAAGCTTGTACTTAAACCACTGTCATTCTCTAGTTATTAATATAATCACTAATTAAAACATTTTTAAAAGATATTTGGATGTAGTTTCTAAAGAAAATGTAGTCTATCAATTAAGCATACTTGAAAGCAAAAGCTAGTAAGATGTTGTGGAATCTGGGGTTGTGGAGGCCACTTAAAAATAATATTTTTTACGGACTTATAACTCTTCAGAACCAGCTCTGGCTAGAGTAGCTCTTAGAAGCACTTACTCTTTCCCGTAAGTCAGAGAGTGATGTTTCTCTGTCAAGGAGAGTACCAAAAGGGCATTTTTCTTCCCCCTTGAATTTGATGGGAAGTTAACACAGATTGACGATGGGTCATCTGAAAATGCTTGTCTCTTTTATTTTCAATTTTCCTGTGTGGAAATTGCCCATATTTTGTCTGTTTGTTCATGTTCCATGCCATTTTGAGTATCTGAGACTGTTTCCATGAAACACTTAATGTCCAAAAACTGTGGAGCAATGTTACCATGTTTCAAGACTTTATCATGTAAATATTTTACCACAATCAGTTATAAAGCCATTATTACAAATTAGTTTAGTGTGCCTAGCAAAAAATCAATTACATCAGAAAATAATTATACACTTATAATATATGGCTGGTCCTGAAATTTTTGTTCTTATAGATACCATCATATTTTAAATATTTATACCAAAGAAATATACTCCATGTAATAATATAGATATGTGGCCTATAACTCAGAAAAGAACAATGAAAATTATATGAAACTGTTCCTCAGTCTTTTATTGCCATTGTTTTGAGTGCCATCATCTTTGAAAACATATGGATATCATACATGTACTTCATTAAAAAGGAATTTATAAATAAGTGATGCAAAGTTAAAAAGAAACTTCCAGTTACTGTTGTTTTGTCTTCTAAGTTTAAGAAAGCAGCAGTTTGAAAGAAATGCTGTGATCTTATTTTACATTCAGCCTCTACCTAAAATTTTGGAATTTTACAATCATCAAAACTCTTTGGTTATTACTCAGTGGCTCATAAATGGCATTTCAACACATTTCCTAGGGACAGATTGATTTCTAATTAGGGAACATATCTGAGGTTGAAATCATTTGTGCGTGTATACTTGCACATATATTCCTGCTTCAATTCATAGAACAAGAGCACTGGACATTGATCTCTTTAATGCTTATGTCTACATAATTCTGACCAGGTCTTAACAATTTCTGCCTTGATTTTCCCATCAGTACAATAAAGGAAACAAGACATAACCACCAAATTATCCTAGTGAGTCTCCCTCTCATTATATTTCATAGATATTTTGGTTAGGAAAATTCCTGAAACACTTAGACATAGTATATTCAATATATTCAGTCCTGGAGAGAAGATAGGGGAAATAGTAATTTCGTGTGCTTGCTCTAATCTTTAAGGAAAGCAAGTTTACAAGATAGCAAGTTTACAAGAGACACACATCTCTGTACCTTTGATACATTCTATGATACTATTGCTAGGGTTCTAGTCTAAGAAAACAATTAGAGATGTTGTTAAATGGTCATTACCATAATTCTTGATGGTAACAAATGACTGAAGTACATTTTGAAAACCATCACTCTAAAAATAATTCTAATACAAATTGCCAACACAATCAGATCCTACTCAAAAATATCAGAAAAAAAATAGATAAGACATTTTAATCAGCCAAATCTATAGCTCATATGGAAAATCAGACATCTAAGAATAGCCAGAAAGATTTCTAAAAGAGAGGAGTAATGGGAGAGTACTTGCTTTTTCAGATGTCAAACCGTGTTAGAGAGATATAAGCATTAAAATATGTTAATTTGGGGGACTTCTCTGGTGGTCCAGTGGCTAAGGCTGTGCTTCCAATGCAGGAGGCCCGAGTCCAATCCTTGGCCAGGGGACTAGATTCTGCATGCCACAACTAAGGGTTTGTACACTGCAATCAAAAGATCTTGCATGCCACAACTATTTATTCATTGTGTGCAATTTTTATTACCTGTGCATGTGGCATTTTCATAATAAAATTATTTAAAAACAAAAAGTTCCTTGTACAAAAAAAAGGGCACCAAGTGCCCTATATCCTGCTCAATAAATCCTGACCGCCAGAAAGTGTCCAAGTCCAGAAGCTGGGAAAGCTCAGAAGTCGGATGAATCCTAACTGGCTCAGGCTGTAAGTGCAGAAAGTTGAAACAAAGCTTGTCATCTGGGGAATAAGTTTTGAAATACTGACAAAACTAGAAAGCATAAAAATGCTGAGTAATTGTGACATCCCCGTATATGTACAAAAATTAATAAAGAGAAACCATTAAAAATGGAGTCAGGAAACTCTGCACAGGGAGCCCTCATACACACCATTGCAGTTTAGTTTACAATTCTACTTTAATTCTCCAGCCAGAGAAAGGTTTTTTCCTTGCCAAGCAATAGCCCAGTCTAGAGGAGATGCAGCAGTTCAGGCAATGAGAACCAACTGCTTCCTAAATTCTTAGTTTCCTCCAGCGAACCTTTATATAGGACAGCCCCTCCTGACTTCCCTCTTTTCTCTTAAAAGCAAGGTCCCCTTCTTTGTTCTAGGATTTGCCTACAGACCTCCATAGCTTGCATTTCCTGAATTGGCAATGTCTCTGGCTATTTATGAATAAATTCATTTTGCTGGTGAAATAACTAGTGATTTTATTTGTAAAGTCGACATACGCTTCTGGAGCATCTCTGATTCCCATCTAAAAGGAATAGGATTACAGAGGCTATTTCTAATGGCCTCTGAGTCTTCAGAGGGTCATAGCATTTAATCTTCTGCATTTGATCTACTGTGCATTGTTTGTAATACAAGAGAGTGAAAATGCCTTATGGTTCTTCACAGCCCAGGCAAATATTAAAACCAAATAAAATTACCTGGAACTGGAGATTGCCTAAGATCAAAAACTCCATGGCTCTTGAAGACACTCTGTCTAAAACTTTTTTCAGACTTCAAAAATCATGACTCTTTTTATTGTCCAGTTCTGAATAGACACAGGTTCTGGACCGAATTCCCAACTCTATTATTTTGAGGCATTGTTTTATGATGGATTACTTAACATTTCTATATTTTGGTTTCTTTATCTATAAAAATCAGAAACAGTAACCGTTTGACATGTTTATACTGTGAGTAAAACATAAGATGGGCATAATTATCATCATAGAATAAACTGACAGTAAAAGTTAGCAGTTTTTAGCCTTAGCATTAATTTTGGAAATCATTTTCTAATAGGAAAAATCACCTAAATTTTAGGCATATAATTTTCACATTTCTTTTAAATGCAGATTGGAGCGGGTAAGATGGTTTCCTTTTCAGTCTGTCAACTCTGTATCTCTACCTATTCATAGTTGAAGGGAATGCAGCAGATGATTGCTGCTTTGTAATATTATGTGCCCCCACTGGGAGAGGCCAGAATCTTGGTGATGGTTAATGCTGAGTCTGACATCCAGTACTTTCAGTGGTTATCATCAATACCATACTGCTCCGTTTCTCAAAACTGCTCCAGGCAGCTTTTAGTTTTCTCACCAAATGTCTAATAGTTTTGGGAAACCACACATCCTGGACAGGCCAAATCGCAGTATTTTGTTCTACTGTCCATATGAGTACCCTCCAACCTGCCAGGTCATAAAACATAAAAAAATAGGGGCACCACATCAATAGCCTAATGTTATGGAGAAGGGAAATGATAATTTATCGAGGGCTGAATGAATTATTGAGTGTAATTTATTGTGCCAATACATTTTACATGTGTCACCTCATTTAATCTTCATAAGAATACTTAAAGGCACAAATTATAGCCCATATTGTAAAGAAGAGGCAACTGATGGTGAGAATGTTTCTATTTACTGTCACACAGATGGTTAGTGTCAGGACTGAGATTCCAACCCAATTTTACATGGTGGCGCTATTTATTCTTTATGTATTTGTGCATGGGAAGATATGTATTATTTTGGATCTAATCCTGATTATAGCCAGAGAAAGCTGTGAGAGAAGAAGATGCACAAAGCATTCAGTTTACTTCCTTGGGCTTGGCAGGGGATAAAGGCATCACAGTCTTTGTTGATCCATTCCACTTTCTCTGGATATTCCTATCAATCAATAAGATACGTCTGCACACTGCAAAATGGGAGGCCTTTCATGATTAACATGGTATTACCAGTGCTCAAAATATAATAATAGCAAAAATGCGTTAATTAGACCATTTTCAAAAGGATGTGATTATCCAGATCTTTTAGAAATGCAATTGTGGAAGCAGATGCCACACAGTTAATGATTAACAGTGCCTTTGCTTACCAGCAATTATTTTTTTCTCCCTGGAAGCATGCTGATTAGCCAAAGACACTCAGAGTCTGGCTCCCATATAGAAGGCTGAGTCTCCAGCCAAGTTTCATGGCAACTCTGTAAATAACAATATGTCCCACAGACCAGATTCCTAGCCTGCAGGCACCATTATATCACATTTCCCAGCCCTGTGCATTGGCAACTGCCCACAGACTCAGAGCTTGGAAGAAAGTCAGTTGGAATTGGAAAGAACTTTCTGGCTTTGCTAAACTACTACTTCAAATAAGTGAGTAAGTTGCTATGAGAACTATATTTCTAGGTAGCCAGGGGATCTCCATTTCTCTGTTGCTATTGGTATTTTAGTACTTACTAAGAAAAACTGAACAAAGTTGTCACTCTCAAAGACTCAACATGAGCAGATCGTAGTCAGGACTCAGAGCTTCTATGGACAACTCTTTGCAAGTTAATTAGCCTCTCGCACACTTAGATGTCACCTCTGGAAAGGTGGGTAATAATAGAGAGTATCGTTGCTTTGAAAGTTCATTGTTAATATGTAAGAAAGTATTAGCTCAGTCTGGGACATATTTGTGTAAAATTAAATTTTTTATTGGAAGGATGGATTCTCTCTTCAAGCCTCAATTTCCCAGTTTCCAGAAGATGAAGGCACTTAGAAAACCCAATTAGACTTTCAAGGTTTTAGTTGATTTTAACACTACCATACCTTGACTGTTTCTTCTGCCTGCCTTTCTCCATATGTCTGTTGAATTGCATTCGCCCAGATGGCATATATTTATAAAGCAGTTCACATGTTTCAGTTACTGCACTAGCCATTACTTTCACATTTCCTCCTTAAATTACCTCCAGACACCCTTGTTGTATTCTAGGGCTGAAAGAATGTCTTCAGAAATATACACTATTACTATGTAAGGTGAGCTTTACACTAATGCTATTTTAGTTAACTAAAAATATCCCCATATTCCTCCACACTTTACATTATAAGGAAACCAAGACAAAGGTTTTAAGTCATTTACTTATGCTCCTATACTGGAATAGGCCAGAATTAAGACAGGACATTAGGTCTCCTGACTCTAATTTTTAATACATTAAATGCATAGAAAATACAGGAAATGCATTTACCATTTTGTTCACCTGAAATGGAGTATTTATGAGGGACCTAGTGGAGGCTGTCTATGCCACAATTTACTTCCTTTTTTTAGTAATAATCAACTAGGGAACAGCAGCAAATTTTCTAAAATAATTTAAATCTTCTTCTAAAATGACTAAATCAAAAGATTGAATTTCCAATCTTATGAGAACTTATCCAACCATAACAAGTGGATGTATAAATAGAATGCCAATACCAGAGCCCCATAATGTCCCTTTATCTAACCTGTTTCAAAAGCAGAAAGTTTCCCTTTATAAGAGGTTTGAGGGTCCCACAGACCATTTTTTTTTTTTAACAGAATGTTGAATTCTGATTGAATTGTTCCATTTGTCAGTTGTTTCCAAGAGGCTTGATCACTTTCAAAGGAATGCCTCTGTCTTATTAAAGATTACAATTCAGATCTTAGTTTTGTTTAATTCCATTGGCTAATTATCTCCAGTTTCGAGTATGTATTTTAAAATCCAAATTCCGAAGTCTATACCACATTTCAGAGAACTGCCAGATAGCATCCCCAAGACAGCTCATTGTACAAAACTAGAAAGATCATCTTTTCTTAAATAATTTAGAAACTCTCCCTAACTTCCTCCTCCAACAATGGAAAATTCCCAGTGGTTCAAGTTTAGAATTGTAATGTTCCCTTTGTATGCAGGAGTCAATCTATCTTCAAATCCTATCACTTTTAACTTCATAATCTTTTCCCACTTGATTACCCTTGAGTCTTCTACAGTTCCTGTTCAATCTCAAGTAGTCTAGTTTAGCAAGAAGAGTCTTCTGTCTGGGTCTCAGGCTTTTTTTTTTTTTTTTTCCTTATCCATCTTATGTTTTGTTCCTTTCTGTCTCAAAAACAATCTCTTCCAGGTGTCTGCAAAAAAACTTCACAAGCCTCGCCTATCATTCAAAGCTGACAACAGTCAGATACCAGATTACACTTCCAAAATTTCCATCTAAATTCCATGCCTTACCATCCTTCATTTCCACCAAATGCTTTCCCATGCCTATGATCTTCCGTCTGGTATAGCGAGCTTTCTTATCTCATGTCTCTAACATATTTATTCCTCCAAATCCAGCTTTAAGAAAATGTTTCCCAAACCAACATTCCAGCCACCACATTCACTTCCCACCAAGACTGAAAATTATCTTATCTAAATCAAAACTATCAAAGTCCCTTTTTAAGGTAATCATGGATTCATCTGCTAAGTGACTTTTTGTGTCACTTGTATTTTTAAACACTACCAGAGTCTTGAGAATAGGAAGTATCAACCATAAACACCTACCCAAAGGATAAATGACTAGATGATACTAATAACCAATGATAATATTTGCTGACATGCATTTTATAATTTGCTGTATGTAGGCACAGAACCATTTCACTGAACCATCACTAACATTTTTTGAAATAAGTGTTGTTATTATCTCTGTGGGCTTTCCTAGAGGCTCAGATGGTAAAGAAACTGCCTATAATACAGGAGAACCAGGTTCAATTCCTGGATTGGGAAGATCCCCTGGAGAAGGGAATGGCAACCCACCCCAATATATTCTTACCTGAAGAATTCCATGCACAGAGGAGCCTGGTGGGTCCATGGGGTCGCAAAGAATGGGATACAATTGAGCAACTAACGCTTTCATTTTCACACGTTAGTTATCTCTTTAGATTAGGAAACAAAGTTAAAGAGTTTAAGTATTTGACCATAAGTATTAAGTATGCGACAACAAAATGTATATTATTTCCATTCCATTTCACTGTCTGGCTAGGATAACAAAATTTTAAACCCAGTCATCTAAAAGACTTTTTCAAAATGGCATGGTAACAATTTTTTAAAAATTCCCTGGAGAGTTGCCTTCAAGTCATAGGACTACATAGAAATTAAAAAACACTTACTCCTTGGAAGAAAAGCTATGATAAACCTAGGCAGCATATTAAAAAGCAGAGACATCATTTTGCCAACGAAGGTCCACATAGTCAAAGCTTTGGTTTTTCCAGTAGTCGTGTATGGACAGTTGGACCATAAAGAAAGCTGAGCACAAAAGAACTGAAGCTTTCAAATTGTGGGGCTGGAGAAGACTCTTGAGAGTTCCTTGGACAGCATGGATATCAGACAAGCAAATCCTAAAGGAAATCAACCCTGAAGATTCATCGGAAGGACTGATGCTGAAGCTGAAGCTCAATACTTTGGCCATCTGATGCAAAGAGCCAACTTATTGGAACAGACTCTGATGCTGGGGAAGACTGCGGTCAGGAGAAGGGGCTGACAGAGGATGAGATGGTTGGATGGCATCATTGACTCAATGAACATGAGTCTGAGCAAACTCTGGGAGATAAGGAAGGACGGGGAAGTCTGGTGTGCTGCAGCTCAAGGGGTTGCAAGGAGTTGGACACTACTGACCAAGGGAACAACAGCAACATAGGACTATTAATTATCCCCAGACAACAGAGACAGAGAATACTTTCTTTTGTCAGATGCTACTCTGCTACCTGTGGATAGCACACCTACCCAGGATGACAGCAGCAGTCTTTTCCACCATTATATTTCACTTCTCACAACTTCACTTCTTCAGGTGGACAACTCCACCTGAATTTGCATAAAAGCTCAACATACAAACATGTGTTTCCCTTACTAGGATACAGATAACTGGAGATGCAGACAGCTATTATGTGTCATCTTCAATCCCAGGGCCTTGTCTAAAACCTACCTCACAGAAGTCAGGTCTCCTGGTAAACTACATTTTTCTTAAAGAAAAAGGAATTCAGATATTTTAAAACAAATCTTATTTCTCAAAAAATAATATAAGTGGTTTAAAAAAATTTTTTGTTGTTGTTCTATAGCAGTTTCTGTCAAATGACATAATCTTTTGATAACATTCACAATCTTCCAACAGATTTAAAGAGAAGTTAATTTAAAGAGTCTTGACCTTTACAAAGAGAATACATCATATCTGCATTATGTGTATACCATGGGTGTTAGTGAAAATTTCCTCCCATTGAATTTATAAAAAGTTTTCATTATCTATTACATCTTTAAGTATCTCAAAGACAGTTATATATAAAAAGATAATCTACAGGCACAGAGATTTTATTATATACTGTACTCATCTGTAATTAGATAAGATTTCTATATCACTATGGGTTTATGCTCATCATTCTAAATCTCATGAAAAAGTAAATAAAGGATGAATAAACAGAGGTATCTCCAATGCAACTGGCATCCACAGGAAAGGTTCAAGAGAAAACCACTTATCCATTCATTCAAACATTTAGTCAGTATGTGGATGCTTGGAGCTAAGAAGAGGAAAAAGAAAGCACAGCTCCTGTCCTGAAAGATGTTTACATAACTAGGGAAAATAGACATAATTAAGGAAGACAGACATAAAAATGGAGCTTTGTGAGCATGTCTTGTAAGGATAGGAAAAATGGAGAAGCAGACTATTTCTATCTCTCAAGTTCAGTGGCTAAGTAATTCACTTTGGAACCAGCCAATGTTTAGGTGAGCATATAACATGCTATGAAGGTGGGGAGCAATAATGACTTTATTAATGAAAATATAAACTAAGAAATATCAAACAGCTTTGTAAAATGGGAACTAGCTTTTAATCAGTAAACTTCCTCCTCCTGCCAGAATTCTTAAAAATATTTTAAATTCAGATTGAATGTTTGCTATAAGCAGCCCTTTCTAATTCTTGAACCTCAGGGAAAAGAATATAAGTCTCATCCTTTGCTAGACTTAAAGTTTTGAAATGTCTATGAGGAATCCTTATTTTTGAGTTGGTTTTAAGGTTTTTTTTTTTTTTTTTTTTTGATAACTGCCTCAAGTGATAAATCAATGGCTAGTGTAAAAATTAATGATTATTCACAAATGTGTTAATGAAATCAATCAATGATAAGCTTATTTAATTTCATACTTTGAATCTATTATATTCCCATTTATAAAATCCTCTCTGTAACCCTCAGTATTTAAGATGAGAAATCAATTGTCTCATCTTCCAGCTGAAGCAGTTTATGAATTGGATATTTTTGATGGTTTCTTGAAACTTCAATACAATCCAGAGGTTTTGGGTTTTGCTTGCTTATTTTTGTTTTCTATGATTTCTAGGCACTGTGAATAATATTTTACTTCATCCACTAAAAAATCCCCTGGAATTACTCTCTTATTACTGATGAATACAATGAGAAGTAAAAGTGAACAGTGAAAGTCGCTCTGTCTTGTCTGACTCTTTGCGACCCCATGGACTACACAGTCCATGGAATTCTCTAGGCCAGAATACTGGAGTGGGTAGCCCTTCCCTTCTCCAGGGGATCTTCCCAACCCAGGGATCGAACCCAGGTCTCTTGCATTGCAAACGGATTCTTTACTTCCCTTGCTGAGCCACAAGGGAAGACCAAGAATACTGGAGTGGGTAGCTTATCCCTTCTCCAGGGGATCAATCCTAGGTTAATCCTTTCCCCAAAAGCTTCCATAGCTAGTAAGGAAGAATAAAATGTTGGGAATTTCCACATGTTAGAAGTAGGGGGCGGTTGGTAGTGATAGTTGAATTGGAGAATGAAAAGGAATTTAAAATAGTTTATAAGGGATTAAAAAATATTATCATCAGAGAAAACACTTGTAAGAAGAGCTATAAAATATATAAAATCTTAAAACAATTATATGTATTTTTGAAATTCTTAAAAGACTATTATTTCAAAAAACTGGTTTGAGGGGAGGGCCATCAGCTGTGTGTCTACGGCACATCACTTGACAGAGGTGTGAGGGATGACTAGATGTGGGAGATTTCAGTGATTCCAGGACAAAACAGAAGAAAGGGCAGGCACCTCATATTCTTAATTGAGACTGACCATATATATACCCCAGTTTGCCACAATCAGTCCCAGCTTACACCTGTCATCAGGTCGTATTATTATTAGCACCCCTTTCTCTCTCCAAAGTGCCCCTGCTTAGATGATAAATTGTATAGTCACCCTACTAATTAACAAACTAATAGAACATATGGTAATGTTCACCGTCCCGGAATCTCAAGCAAATCTCACCAAGCCACCTGTCTTTGTCCTTGATTTAGGCACAGATGCAGTCTGGTGTCAGAGGTATCATTGCCTCCTAGGAATTAGAAAGTCAATGCCGAATAATGGCTACAAAGTAACAGAAGGTCATCAGAGACCATGAAAACTTTAAAGAGAATGAAGTAGATACAGTTCCACTCAACATGCCCTGGACAGCTCCCATCCTCCACCAGAAGAAAAGCAAGATGTTGAAATGAAATGCAAACTAGCCTTTAGGAGAGTAAATTCTGAAAAGCTGCCTATGTACTAGAATGAACACTTTGTTTTCACTTCTAGAACTAATTTGGGGAATTTGGAGATGACTTTAGTTTTCTATTTTGTTACTTTGATAGATAAACAGATAGGTAGGTGGAGTTAAACATTCAAAGGTAAAATGATTATCTGAATGGAAAAATGAAGTCTTTCTTTTATTTCCCACATGAAAAAAATTCCAGTATATTTTATTGCTCATAAGAAAGGAGAAAAAAATCATTGAATATTTAGGGAATTTTATTTTCTCCTCTTAGAATGATAAAAAGATAGGAGGCGTCTCCTTCTAAACTTCCAGTACATGACGTGGACATGGGTGAATAGCATGGCAAATATGTTGTATGGAAAATCATAGATTTAATGCATGTCTTTACCATTTTTCCTTCAAATAAGCTCCATGTTCAACTATCCTTATGCCAAAGTTTTTATTTGGAGATACATGGATGGGCTTTAAAATATCTATGAACCTCATGAAAGTGTCCTAAAAATTCCATGGTCTGTGTTGTAAATGTTTAGTGTGATAACTACTCTTTCAAATTAACATGAACCATAAAAAGGGCTTATACCATATGGGATTTAGTCAGGATTCTGAATACTGCCCAACATGAAGATAGATAGGGTGTGATTTTTTTTATGAAGATGGAAAAGGAAAAAGACTATCCTAATAAAGCATCCTGGTCTAGAGGAAGGAGGATAGACTTCAGATTTAACAGCTTATGGGCTTCCCAGGTGGCGCAGTTGATAAAGAACCTGCCTGCCAATGCAGGAGACACAAGAGATGTGGGTTCAATCCCAGGGTCCGGAAGATCCCTTGAGGAAGAAATGGCAACCCACTCCCGTATCCTTGCCTGGGAAATCCCATGGACAGAGGAGCTTGGTGGGCTATAGTCCATGGAGTCTCAAAAAGTCAGACACAACAGAGCACACACATACGCACACGTTTGCAAATCCCCTATTTGCCTCACAAACCTCAAGATCCCCATTTCATGGAGAAGAAAATGCAGTACATTTCTAGTCATTCTTTTCCACAAATACTCCCCCTTTTCAAGGATACATATATGAGTCAGTGAATGAAAATGGAAAATTTAACCTTCCGCTCTCTAGCACAGTTCATGAATTCAGCAAGCTTACTAAAGAAATGGAATGTTTGTGACAATGATTAAGGAATCTGTGCCAAACAAGTTCTAAAAAAGAACTTTTTTGTCTTCAAATAAAAATACTTTCCTTCCTTGGTGGTGGAGGGAGTTTATTTGTCTGAAAATATATAATGACATCTTATTAGGTAATAGCTGGAGCACAGGACCTGTCACTTATAACCTTATTCTAAACTAATTACACTATCAGTCTTCTTTTATTACTCTAAAAACAAAACACAGTCTCTGTGCTTGTTTCTGGTCAGTTCTTAATAGGAAGAATGTGAAGTCATTTATCTTTTTCAGAGTCCCCTCAGCTATATCTACACTACTTTCCTACAAACGTCTGAAGATTTTTAATTCAAACCTACATTTAGCAAGATATATAGCAGCCTGTTTGACAGCAGCTGGGCCACACACCACGACAAGCGCCATAAAGAACGTTGAGTGTTGCCATAAGAAGAACAAGTGGCATCTTGCTCTTTCTAATCCTCAGAAATTGAGATTTAATCCTGTTTGATGTTTGAACACTGATACTCAACCCAAATTTGTAAAGGTTGCTCTTATTTTATCTTTGGTTTTGCTTGAGAGTAGAAAATGTTTGCAATAAATTTAATCCAGTCCTGTTCCAAACCAAAATTTTATTACTATCTGAATTTTCCAACTATTTTGCTTAGGGTTCTCCTAGAAAACAGTTTCCAGGTGGTCTTTTTTTCAGGCTTGGTTATGAAGAAGAAAGGTAAGTTTCTTAATCTCAAAGAACCCTATTTTATTTTGCAAATCATCAAGAAGGCAGTCAAAATTTTATTTCCTATATCTCTTAAAAAGTACTGTTACAGGCCTTGTGGTGAGGAGGGTTAAAAAGGAGCAATAGTCCTAAAAACTCAAGCATTTGTAATGTGGGAAAAATTCAGTGTTTCTCAGCAAATATATATATATATATATATATATATATGTAATATATGTATATACATATATATACATATATATTAATTATATTACATATATATGTAATGCACATATACATTTATATGTACATATGTATATATACAATTTTATTAGACAACATATACAAATTTTAACTCTTTCTGTCTATATAAAATCTTTCATTTCACAAAGTTAGAAGCTCTTTGAAAATATATTTTCAACAAAGGACTTTTATCTAAAATATATAATTAATCCTTACTAATTAATTCTAAGACAGGATAACCCTAAAGAAAATATATGAATATATGCTTCATAAAAAATATACCAATAAACATGTGAAAAGGCTCTCGGTATTATTTCATCAGAAGAAAATGCAAATTAAAATCACAATGACATACTACTTCACATTCATCATGAGAACTATATTGAAAAATTTTTTAAGTTAAAAAGCATAAAGTATTGGCAAGGATGTTGAGCAATCAGAACTTTCAAATACTGCTAGTGGTACTCTTGCCTGGAAAATCCCACGGGCGGAGGAGCCTGGTAGGCTGCAGTCCATGGGGTCGCGAAGAATCGGAAACGATTAAGCGACTTCACTTTCACTTTTCACTTTCATGCACTGGAGAAGGAAATGGCAACCCACTCCAGTGTTTTTGCCTGGAGAATCCTAGGGATGGGGGAGCCTGGTGGGCTTCCGTCTATGGGGTCGCACAGAGTCAGACATGACTTAGCAGCAGCAGTGGTAACATAAATGTGGAAAAATACTTAGCAGTGACTACTATGTTGAATATACAGCTGTTCCCTTCTCCAAGGGATCTTTCAAACCCAGGGAATGAACCAAGGTCTCCCACACTGCAGGCAGATTCTTTACCAACTGAGCCACCAGGGAAGCCCATATAAGTAACTATGACCCAGTAATTCTACTTCCGTGTATGTATGCTCAGTTGCTAAGCCACGTCTGACACTTTGCAACCTCATACTCCCAAGTATAAATTTTTAAAAAGATGTGCAAATATATTCACCAAAAATACCCTAGCACATGTTCATAGGAATGTTATGCAAACTAGGAAAATTTAAATGTTCATTAACAGAAGGAATAATAAATAAACTGTGGCATGTTTGTACAATAAAATGACATACAGCAAAGGAAATCAAACGTCAACAACCACACGCAAAAAAAAAGTTAAGAATGATAACACCATCATATAAAGTATAACAAAAGACTAATATAATCTATGCTGTTAGAAGTCAGGATAATAATATAATGTCTGTGCTTGTGGAGGGGAAGGATTATTGACTCTAACAGACCATGATGGGAAGTAGTATTCATGCAGGGCTGGTAATATTCTGTTTTCTTATCTTGGGGCTAAATACATAGGTGTGTTCTGTATGTGTAAGTTCAGTAAGCTGTATATTTATAGTATGTACATTTTTGAATGTATATTATATTTTGATACATTTTTTAAATTAAAAAATAATCACTCCTTGAAGTAAGTCAGACAGAGAAGAGAAATACCATAATACATCCCTTACATGTGGAATCTAAAAAGAAATTATAAAAATGAACTTACTTGCAAAATAGAAAGAGATTCACAGACTTAAAGAATGAACTTGTGGTTGCCTGGGGGATGTACTGGGAGGAAGGATAGTCAGGGAGTTTGAGATGACGTGTACACAATGTTATATTATAAATGGATAACCAACAAGGACCTACTGTATAGGGCATTCAGCTCAATGTTATGTGGCAGTCTAGATGGGCTTGGAGTTTAGGGGAGAATGGATACAGGTATATGTACGGCTGAGTCCCTTTGCTGTTCACCTGAAACTATCACAAATTTGTTTATCGGCTACACCCCAATACAAAACAAGAAGTTATTTTAAAATCACTCTTTTTCATTTAATTTACATAAAGTATCTGAATACTAGCTTGATAGTTGGCTAGACATATATTTCTACTTCATGAAGACAAAACCAAAGCTCTTAGACCAAAGAATTTTGCAACCAAGAGAGGCAGCTTACCCAAATACTAGCTCCCTCCTTTTCAGTAGTTTTAGGCAGGCTTCTGGGCTTCCCTGGTGGCTCAGCTGATAAAGAATCCACCTGCAATGCAGGAGACCTGGGTTCAATCCCTGGGCTGAGAAGATCCCCTGGAGAAGGGATAGGCTACCCACTCCAGTATTCTGGCCTAGACGATTCCATGGACTGTGTAGTCCATGGGGTCACAAAGAGTAGGACACAACTGAGTGACTTTCACTTCACTTCAGGTAGGCTTTCAGGGTTCTATTAATGCTAATATTAATAATGGTTCAGCTTCTAACAAAATTTGCATTATACATTTTATCATACTCAATTACATCCATGGGGCATGGCATGCTGGCATCTGAACTACTAGAAATGTATAAACATTAAAAAGTGGGACTTTGGTGTCAGAGAAAACCTATTTTGAATTCTAGCTCTGTGGTTGACTCACATTAGGATATTGTGCAAAATTACTCAACCTCTCTGAGCTTCACTATCCCCACCTGTAAAATGAGAACAATCATCTATCCACATGGCAGGTAAGAATTACATGAGACAAATTATGGAAAAGAGCCCAGGATCTGGCTTTTACTTAAAAGCTCAATATGGTACATAGTTTTGCCATTACAATTATTATGCATATAATGTGTATTGTTGTTGTTATTGTTTAGTTGCTAAGTCATGTCTGACTCTTTTGTGACCCCATGGACTGTAGCCCGCCAGGCTCCTCTGTTCATAGGATTTCGAGGGTTGCCATTTCCTTCTCCAGGTGATCATCCTGACCCAGGAATCGAATCCATGTCTGCATTGGCAGGCGGGTTCTTTACCTCTGAACCACCAGGGAAGCCCATATATTATGTATAGTCCATTAAAATCATTATGTATTACTCGAATCCCTTTTGAATCTAACTTTCAACCATGTTTTAAAAGAGGGAAAATAATATTTTCTCTCTCTCTCTCTGTCACACACACACACACACACACACACACTTGTCTATTCATTCAACAAAACTTAATGAACATCAACTATGTTTGAGCACTGCTCTGGATGCTGTAGATAACAGCTATGAATCAAAGAAGCACAGCCTTGTTCCAGCAGAAGTTTTAAACCTGGGTATGTATGTAAAAAGACAATTCCAAAGAATGCTCAAACTACCGCACAATTGCAGTCATCTCACACGCTAGTAAAGTAATGCTCAAAATTCTTCAAGCCAGGCTTCAGCAATATGTGAACCATGAATTTCCTGATGTTCAAGCTGGTTTTAGAAAAGGCAGAGGAACCAGAGATCAAATTGCCAACATCCGCTGGATCATAGAAAAAGCAAGAGAGTGCCAGAAAAACATCTATTTCTGCTTTATTGACTATGCCAAAGCCTTTGACTGTGTGGATCACAATAAACTGTGGAAAATTCTGAAAAAGATGGGAATACCAGACCACCTGATCTGCCTCTTGAGAAATTTGTATGCAGGTCAGGAAGCAACAGTTAGAACTGGACATGGAACAACAGACTGGTTCCAAATAGGAAAAGGAGTTCGTCAAGGCTGTATATTGTCACCCTGTTTATTTAACTTATATGCAGAGTACATCATGAGAAACGCTGGACTGGAAGAAACATAAACTGGAATCAAGATTGCCAGGAGAAATATCAGTAACCTCAGATATGCAGATGACACCACCCTTATGGCAGAAAGTGAAGAGGAACTCAAAAGCCTCTTGATGAAAGTGAAAGTGGAGAGTGAAAAAGTTGGCTTAAAGCTCAACATTCAGAAAATGAAGATCATGGCATCCGGTCCCACCACTTCATGGGAAATAGATGGGGAAACAGTGGAAACAGTGTCAGACTTTATTTTTCTGGGATCCAAAATCACTACAGATGGTGACTGCAGCCATGAAATTAAAAGACGCTTACTCCTTGGAAGGAAAGTTATGACCAACCTAGATAGCATATTCAAAAGCAGAGACATTACTTTGCCAACAAAAGTTCGTCTAGTCAAGGCTATGGTTTTTCCTGTGGTCATGTATGGATGTGAGAGTTGGACTGTGAAGAAGGCTGAGCGCCGAAGAATTGATGCTTTTGTACTGTGGTGTTGGAGAAGACTCTTCAGAGTCCCTTGGACTGCAAGGAGATCCAGCCAGTCCATTCTGAGGAGATCAGCCCTGGGATTTCTTTGGAAGGAATGATGCTAAAGCTGAAACTCCAGTACTTCGGCCACCTCATGCGAAGAGTTGACTCATTGGAAAAGACTCTGATGCTGGGAGGGATTGGGGGCAGGAGGAGAAGGGGACGACAGAGGATGAGATGGCTGGATGGCATCACTGACTCGATGGACGTGAGTCTCAGTGAACCCCGGGAGTTGGTGATGGACAGGGAGGCCTGGCGTGCTGCGATTCATGGGGTCGCGAAGAGTCGGACACGACTGAGCGACTGATCTGATCTGATGTATGTAAACAACTGTCATTTATGTAATGTAAAATATGTATAAAAGCAGCTTCTGAGAAACTACTATATTGAATTATCAGTCAATTTCAACAACAAGGACTATTCATAAACAGTCATACTCCTGTAGAGATTAGGAATTTTAGTCTACCACTGAAATGGAATTTATATCTCAATATTTAACTGTTAATCTTCATCTTACTGCTATATATAACATAACAAAATGTCATATTTCTTATATATATTATATATAACAGTAAGACTGAGTTAATATTAATCTAGAATTAAATATATTATACATTATATTATATTATATATCACATATAAATATATAACACAAATAATATACATAATGTAACATGTATGTGATGTATTAACACACATGATGATATAAAGTATAATACATATTTATATATATATATGATTGTCAATAAATTTAGTTCCAGTAAGCCCACAAAAAATGATCCCTGACATTACTCTACTACATTGATAACTTATGTCTCATGTTATTATTCTTTATACATCATAGCATGAAGCCTAGAACATGATCAGCATTGCAAATGCTGTTAAGCAACTGTAAGAAGTTTGCACTGAAAAACAGCATGATGGTGCCTTAGCTTGATTTCCAATATCCATCAGCATCCTCTTTTGTAAGAAAATGAATTGAGTCTTGATAAACTCTGAGCTTCCAAAATGGACATTCTAACATTAACATTTCCTACTGAAAACTTAAGGCTTAAATATATGTATGTTGGCTGGAGTCTGATATTTTCAGGTAATAAGTTATTTTCCATCTAACTCTACTTTGCCTGGATAACTTCTACCATGTTGGAGATAGGTGGGAGGGGAAAAAAGAGCCTTTTCCTAAGATTTTGCTGAGATGTGAAATGCTGAATAATCACAACACTGAATCAGAAAATTAACCAACCCATAATTTAGCACACACCCATCCTTTTTATTTTTACATCATTCTTTCTGAATAGCTTTTAAAAAATCTGTTGCAGTGGATTTTTTTTTTCCAAATGCTTATTATGTCATCTAAATTCTGATAATCTGTTGTAGGCTTTTAAACAACATGTCCAGTATCATGAACCTATACTAATACCACAGGCAGAAAATATTAACCATATTAAAAAAAACTGTAGTGAAAAATATATATATGATCACATTCAGTCAGCACAAATATTTTAAGTAACGCATAGCAAGGATGTTATGAAATTCATCATCCATGGCTTTTCTCATACATATATTTGAAAATGGAATGGTACTGGTTGCCCTGGGAATTTGTGTCACGGTGTGTTATGTAGTTCATAACTTTCTGCTCTGCCACACTTTTCCACCTACAAAGAATTCTCTAATTGGATTGTCAGTCACTTATGCATTACCTTCTGCCTACCTGGTAAATGACACATTCCCATTAACCATTTTTATTCCTTATTTCTATTTTTTGAATATTGACTGCCTTTGGCTCTCTCTCTCGCATGCATATGTATCCTTCCACTTATAGATTGCTTCTCTTATGTTAAAATAGAGCCTAAGACCTAACTGTAGAACACTTGACATTATTCAGTCAAGAATTGTTTAAAAGCAAGTAAATGGAATTATATATACATATATATATATATATATATATATATATACACACACACATATACGTATGTATGTATACAGTCCATGGGGTCACAAAAAGTCAAACATGACTGAGCAACTGAACACACACATATTTATGTATGTATATATATACACATGTATGAATTTTTTTTGGCCATACCACATGGCTTGTGGGTTCATAGTTCTCCAAAAAGGAATGAACCCAGTCTCCCAGCCATGAGAGCAAGGAGTCTTAACCAATGGACTTCCATGGAATTTCCAATGAGATGCCATATTTAACAGAGCAAGCTAGCATTTAGCATTTTTGGAATCCCTATTAATAATAATAATTACATAATGTGATCGGTGCTGAAGCTTCAGTCTGATGCCTTGAGTTATTTCACTTTTAACTCTCTCTTTCTTATTTCATTGTGCTTTGCTTTATTATACTTTATAGATATTACATTTTTTACAATTTGAAGGTTTCTGGCAACTCTTTATCATGCAAGTCTACTGGGGCCATTTTTCCAATAGCATTATTGGTCTACCGCATTGCAGGCAGATGCTTTATCCTCTGAGCCACCAGGGAAACCTATTTTTTAATTAAGGCATATATATTGTTTTTTTAGACAGAATGCTATTGCGCACCAATAGACCACAGTATACTGTAAACATAACTTTCATATGCACTAGGAAATTTAAAAATTCATGTGTCTTGCTTTATCATAACACTCACTTTATTGCAGTGGTCTAGAACAAACATCACAGTATCTCCGAGATCTGCCTGTATATCTAATAACATAAGACAGATTTACAGAATCCTAAAGGAAACATTAACAACTGTAGTTACAATGTTGTGTTAATTTCTGCTGTGTAGCCAAGTGATTCCATTATACATATATATGTGTATTTTTCATATTCCTTTCCAGTATGGTTTATCACAGGATATTGATTATAGTTCCTGTGCTATGTAGTAGGACCTTGTTGCTTATCCATCCTGTATATAATAGTTTGCATCTGCTAATCCCAAACTTTCTCCTCTGATACTTGGATTTGCAACTTATACTGCATCCACATTGGAGCTAAATAAGAAATAATGCAAACATTTAAGCATACACAAAAGGAATTATTCCTTTAAAAAAGCAGCAGTAGAAATTCTTTCCAAGTACTTGGAAACAGGAAAACAAAATTCCATGACCATAAATATTGCCTGGAACCATGACAAGAAAAGGAGCATAACAGAAAAGTCATTAGTCATTCTCAAAAAAAGATCTTTCTCTTAAAGCAAAAGTCAAAACTAAATTTTGATACCTGGTCATATAGCTCCACTTAATGAATAGATCGTTGCCCTGTTTTCATGATTCACTTTAATTTTCAAAATTTCAAGACATGTGCATATTTTTCCTCATACATTCAGTCACATAATATGGCTCCAGCAAAGAGATTGGCACAGCCACAAACCCTTCACTGAAGAATACTTGCCCTTCTCTTGGAAAAGTCTTTATCTTTCAGGTTTGCTCAAGGATCTTGATAGGTAAAGATCATTCAAAAGCCAGCAGATTATAATTAAAAAATCCTAAAGATCAACATGATGACATATGCAAAGTAGTTTGTATCTTCCACAACTTTCCTAACAGTGGATTAATAAACTCAAATCAGTCAGTTCAGTTTCTCAGTCATGTCTGACTCTTTGCAACCCCATGGACTGCAGCACGCCTGGCCTCCCTGTCCATCACCAACTCCCAGAGTTTACTCATATACTCATGTCCATTGAGTTGGTGATGCCATCCAACCATCTCATCCTCTGACTTCAATCTTTCCCAGCATCAGGATCTATTCCAATGAGTCAATACTTCGCATCTGGTGGCCAAAGTATTGGAGTTTCAGCTTCAGCATCAGACCTTCCAATGAATATCCAGGACTGATTTCCTTTAGGATGGACTGGTTGGATCTCCTTGCAGTCCAAAGGACTCTCAAGAGTCTTCTCCAACACCACAGTTCAAAAGCATCAATTCTTCAGCTCTCAGCTTTCTTTATAGTCCAAACTCACATCCATACATGACTAATGGAAAAACCATAGCTTTGAATAGACAGGCATTTGTTGGAAAACTAATGGCTCTGCTTTTTAATATGCTATCTAGTTTGGTCATAACTTTTCTTACAAGGAGTAAGCGTCTTTTAATTTCATGGCTGCAGTCACCATCTGGTCACCATCTGCAGTGATTTCGGAGTCCAAAAAAATAAAGTCTGTCACTCTTTCCACTATTTCCCCATCTATTTGCCATGAAGTGATGGGACCAGATGCCATTACCTTAGTTTTCTGAATGTTGAGTTTATGCCAACTTTTCACTCTCCTTTTTGTGAAAGCACTTCCATCAAGAGAATCTTCAGTTCTTCTTCACTTTCTTCCATAAGGGTGGTGTCATATGCATATTTGAGGTTATTGATATTTCTCCTGGCAATCTTGATTCCAACTTGTGCTTCATCCAGTCCATCATTCTCATGATGTACTCTGCATATAAGTTACATAAGCAGGGTGACAATATACAGCCTTGACATACTCCTTTCTCAATTTGGAACCAGTCTGTTGTTCCATGGCCCATTCTAACTATTGCTTTCTGACCTGAATACAGATTTCTCAAGAGGCAGGTCAGTTGGCCTGTTATTCCCATCTCTTTCAGAATTTTCCACAGTATGTCATGATCCACACAGTCAAAGGCTTTGGCATAGTCAATAAAGCAGAAATAGACATTTTTTCCTGGAATTCTCTTGCCTTTTCAATGATTCAGTGGATGTTCACAATTTGATCTCTGGTTCCTCTGCTTTTTCTAAAACGAGGTTGAACATCTGAAGTTCATGGATCACATACTGTTGAAACCTGGTTGGGAGAATTTTGAGCATTACTTTACTAGCGTGTAAGATGAGAGCAATTGTGCAGTAGTTTGAGCATTCTTTGGCATTGCCCTTCTTTGGCACTGGAATGAAAACTGACCTTTTCCAGTCATCTGGCCACTGCTGAGTTTTCCAAATTTGCTGGCATACTGAGTGCAACACTTTCACAGTATCATCTTTTAGGATTTGAAATAGCTCTACTGGAATTCCATCTCCTCCACTAGCTTTGTTTGTAGTGATGCTTCCTAAGGCCCACTTGACTTCACATTCCAGGATGTCTGGCTCTAGGTGAGTGATCACACCATCATGTTTATTTGGATTGTGATGATATTTTTTGTGTAGTTCTTCTGTGTATTCTTGCCACCTCTTCTTAATATCTTCTGCTTCTGTTAGGTCCATACCACTTCTGTCCTTTATTGTGCCCATCTTTGCATGAAATGCTCCCTTGGTATCTCTGATTTTCTTGATGAGATCTCTAGTCTTTCCCATTCTATTGTTTTCTTCTATTTCTTTGCATTGATCACTAAGGAAGGATTTCTTATCTCACCTTGCTCTTCTTTGGAACTCTGCATTCAAATGGGTATATCTTTCCTTTTCTTCTTTGCCTTTCACTTCTCTTCTTTTCACAGCTATCTGTAAGACCTCCTCAGACAGCCATTTTTCCTTTTTACATTTCTTTTCCATGAGGATGGTCTTGATCCCTGTCTCCTGTACAATGTCACAAACCTCCATCCATAGTTCATCAGGCACTCTTGTCTATCAGATTGAATCCCTTGAATCTATTTGTCACTGCCACTGTATAATCATAAGGGGTTTGATTTAGGTCATACCTGAATGGTCTAGTGGTTTTCCCTACTTTCTTCAATTTAAGTCTGAATTTGGCAATAAGGAGTTCATGATCTGAGCCACAGTCAGCTCCCGGTCTTGTTTTTGCTGACTGTATAGAGCTTCTCCATCTTTGGCTGCAAAGAACGCAATCAATCTAATTTCAGTATTGACTATCCAGTGATGTCTGTGTGCAGAGTCTTCTCTTGTGTTGTTGGAAGAGGGTGTTTGCTACGGCCAGTGTGTTCTCTTGGCAAAACTCTATTAGCCTTTGCCTTGCTTCATTCTGTACTCCAAGGCCAAATTTGCCTGTTACTCCAGGTGTTTCTTGACTTCCTACTTTTGCATTCCAGTCCCCTATAATGAAAATAACATATTTTGGGGGTCTTAGTTCTAGAAGGTCTGTAGGTCTTCAAAGAACCATTCAACTTCAGCTTCTTCAGCATTACTGGTTGGGGCATAGGCTTGGATTACTGTGATATTGAATGGTTTGCCTTGGAAATGAACAGAGATCATTCTGTCATTTTTGAGATTGCATCCAAGTACTGCATTTCAGACTCTTCTGTTGACTGTGATGGCTACTCCATTCTTCTAAGGGATTCCTGCCCACAGTAGTAGATATAATGGTCATCTGAGTTAAATTCACCCATTCCAGTCCATTTTAGTTCGCTGATTCCTAGAATGTTGACATTCACTCTTGCCATCTCCTGTTTGACCACTTCCAATTTGCCTTGATTCATGGACCTGACATTCCAGTTTCCTATGTAGTAATGCTCTTTACAGGATCAGACCTTGTTTCTGTCACCAGTCACATCCACAACTTGGTGTTGTTTTTGCTTTGGCTCCATCTCTTCATTCTTTCTGGAGTTATTTCTCCACTGATGTCCAGTAGCATGTTGGGCACCTACCGAACAGGGAGTTCATTTTTCAGTGTCCTATCTTTTTGTCTTTTCATACTGTTCATGGGGTTCTCAAGGCAAGAATACTGAAGTGGTTTTCCACTCCCTTCTCCAGTGGACCACGTTTTGTCAGAACTCTCCACCATGACTCGTCCGTCTTGGGTGGCCTACAGGACATGGCTTATAGTTTCATTTACTTAGACAAGGCTGTGGTCCATGTGATCAGATTGTTTAGTTTTCTGTGATTGTGGTTTTCAGTCTGTCTGCCCCCTCATGGAGAAGATTAAGAGAATTTTGGAAGCTTCCTGATGGGATAGACTGACTAGGGGAAAACTGGGTCTTGTTCTGATGGGCAGGGCCAGGCTCAGTAAATCTTTAATCCAAGGATATCAGAATTTTGGTTTTTTGTAAGGTAATAAACCATTTGTTAATAAAGGTGAGTATGACTTTAATAAAGATGAAAGAATAATACTAGCTTTTTCTTACTCTGACTTTAAAAGTCAGGACTAAAAAAGACTAAAAATGTCTTCCAAGAATGATTATGAAAGGAGGCAGGAGGGACTCCATTTCCAGTCGAGGGATCAGAATATCAAAATGGTATGATTTCTAGGTAACTATGTTCAAAATGATTATGTAAGAAGACAAGAGAAACTAAAGACTATCCCCCTTGTTTCACTGCTTAACTTTATGAACTCCTTAAGAAATATGGCAGCATAAATAATTATTATTATCTTCTGTTGTTCCTTCTACTCAAAATAGTGTTCTGTAGAAACTGCAGAATCAGGGGGAGGAGCTAAGATGGTGGAGGAGTAGGACGGGGACAACACTTTCTCCCCCACAAATTCATCAAAAGAACATTTAAACACTGAGTAAATTCCACAAAACAACTTCTGAATGCCGGCAGAGGACATCAGGCACCCAGAAAAGCAACCCAAGTCTTCGAAAGGAGGTAGGAAAAACATAAAAGACAAAAAAAGAGACAAAAGAGGGAGGGGTGGAGTTCTGTCCCAGGAAGGGAGTCTTAAAAAGAGAGAAGTTTCCAAACACCAGGAAACCTTCTCACTGCCGAATCTGTGCCGAGCCTTGGAAGCACAGAGGGCAACATAACAGGGAGGGAAAATAAATAAACAATTAAAACCCACAGATTGCTAGACCTATGGTAACTCCCCCAGCAGAGAAGCAGCACAGACGCCTGCACACACCACTACCAAGCAGGGGCTGGGCAGGGAGGCGCGACGTGGGCTGCATCGCTTAGAGTAAGGATCTGGCCTGAATACCCCAAGCGCAATCTGAGCGAAATAATTTGGGCTAGCAAACCAGACTGTGGGATATCTACGACGCGAAAAGCCAGCCCTAACCTAAGACACTGCCAGGCCCGCGCACAGAACAAAGGACTGAACAGAGATAGCCGGCTGCAGACCATCCCCCTCCGGTGACAGGCAGCCAGAGCTGGAAGGGGGCAATTGCAGCCCCAGAGAGACATTATCTATAAAACTGTAAGCAGGCTTCTTTGCTAACTAAAACTTCTTGGGGGTCTGGACAGTCAACATCTGCCTGAGAAGGTGCGCTGGTTGTACACCTAGATAACCGAGCGGTGGGGAGGCAATAAGTCGCAGCAATCACGCTCGCCAAACACCACATCACCTGAGCTGCTCGGACCTGGGAAGGGCACAAAACGCAGGCCCAACCAAGTCTGCACCTCTGAGGACTACCAGAGTGCCTGAACCTTAGCGGCTTGGACCTGGAAGTGCAGGTAGCCCAGGGCCGGCCACGGATGGTTCCCGGCGGGGCAACTTAGAGCCTGAGCAGTGTGGGCAGGGAGGCTACACGCCCCGTGAGTCGGGGCAGACCCAGTGTGGCTGAGGCACTGCGAGCACACACCAGTGTTATTTGTTTGCAGCATCCCTCCCTCCCTCCCCACAGCGCAACTGAACAAGTGAGCCTAAAAAAATAAAAGTGTCCTCCACCATCCCCTTTGTGTCAGGACGGAAACCAGACACTGAAGAGACGAGCAAACAGAAGAAGCTATAACAGAGGGAACCGCCTTGGAAGCTACAGGCAATAGATTAAAACTCTGTGGTTAGTACTGACTACATAGGAAGGGGCCTATAGATCTTGAGAAATATAAGTCGGACCAAGGAACTAGCCAAAAATGAACTGAACCCACAATACTCACAACAAAACCAGAGAAAGTCCTAGATATATTTTTACTATTTTTAGGATCATTCTTTCTTTCTTTTTTTTTCTTTTAATTTAAAAAAAAAAATTTTAAGTCCTCTATTATTCCTTTAATTTTCACTATTATAACCTATTACTTTGCAAAAAAAAAAAAAAAAACCTATTTTTTAAAGCAAACTTCATATATACATTTTTTATAATTCTTTTGACCTTGTTTTTTTCTTCTTCTTCTTTTCTTTAACATTGTATTTCTGAAATTCCAAACTCTACTCTAGATTTTTAATTATAGCTTTTTGGTATTTGTTATCAATTTTGTACCTATAGTTTTTTTATAATTTCTGTTACTTTTTTTTTCTCTGTTTCTTTCTCTTCTTTTTTTATATAACATTGTATATCTGAAATTCCAAACTCTACTCTAGATTTTTAATTTATGCTTTTTGGTATTTGTTATCAATTTTGTACTTGTATTTTCTTTATAATTTTTGCGACTTTGTTTGTTTTTGTTTGTTTGTTTGTTTTTCTCTCTCTCTTTCTTTTTCTTCTTCTTTTTTTTAATATTGTATTTTTGAAATTCCAAACTCTACTCTAGATTTTTAACTTTTGCTTTTTGGTATTAGTTATCAATTCTGTACCTATATTTTCTGTATAATTTTTGTGACCTTGTTTGTTTTTGTTTGTTCGTTTTTTCTCTCTTTCTTTTCCTTCTTCTTTTCTTTAACATCATATTTTTGAAATTCCAAACTCTACTCTAGATTTTTAATTTTTGCTTTTATATATTTGTTACCAATTTTGTACCTTTAAGAACCCAATCTTCAGTACCCATTTTTCACTAGGGAGCGAGATTACTGGCTTGACTGCTCTCTCTCCCTTTGGACTCTCCTTTTTCTCCAGCAGGTCACCTGTGTCTCCTCCCTAAACCCTCTCTACTCTACCCAACTCTGTGAATTTCTGTGTGTTCCAGACGGTGGAGAACACTTAGGGAACTGATTACTGGCTGGATCTGTCTCCCTCCTTTTCATTCCCCCCTTTTATCCTCCTGGCCACCTCTGTCTCCTTCCTCCTTCTTCTCTTTTCTGTATAACTCCGTGAACATCTCTGAGCAGTCCAATTGTGGAGTGCACATAAGGAAGTGATTACTGGCTAGCCCACTCTCTCCTCTAGTGATTCCACCTCATCTCATTTGGGTCACCTCTAACTCCCTCCTCCCTCTTCTCTTCTCCATGTAATGCTGTGAACCTCTCTGGGTGACCCTCATGGTAGAGAAACTTTCCATCTTTAACATAGATGTTTTATCAATGGTGCTGTATAGAAGGAGAAGTTTTGAAACTACTGTAAAAATAAGACCGATAACTGGAAGCAGGAGGCTTAAGTCCAAACCCTGACTCCAGGGAACTCCTGACTCCAAGGAACATTAATTGACAGGAGCTCATCAAACGCCTCCATACCTACACTGAAACCAAGCACCACACAAGGGCCAACAAGTTCCAGGGCAAGATATACCAAGAAAATTCTCCAGCAACAAAGGAACACAGCCCTGAGCTCCAAGATACAGGCTACCCAAAGTCACCGCCAAAACCATAGACATCTCATAACTCATAACTGGACACTTCATTGCACTTCAGAGAGAAGAAATACAGCTCCACCCACCAGAACACCGACACAAGCTTCCCTAACCAGGAAACCTTGACAAGCCACTTGTACAAACCCACACACAGCGAGGAAATGCCACAATAAAGAGAAGTCCACAAACTGCCAGAATACAGAAAGGACACCCCAAACTCAGCAATTTAAACAAGATGAAGAGACAGAGGAATACACAGTAGATAAAGGAACAGGATAAATGCCCACCAAACCAAACAAAAGAGGAAGAGATAGGGAATCTACCTGATAAAGAATTCCGAATAATGATAGTGAAATTGATCCAAAATCTTGAAATCAAAATGGAATCACAGATAAATAGCCTGGAGACAAGGACTGAGAAGATGCAAGAAAGGTTTAACAAGGACCTAGAAGAAATAAAAAAGAGTCAATATATAATGAATAATGCAATAAATGAAATTAAAAACACTCTGGAGGCAACAAATAGTAGAATAACAGAGGCAGAAGATAGGATTAGTGAATTAGAATATAGAATGGTAGAAATAAATGAATCAGAGAGGATAAAAGAAAAACAAATTAAAAGAAATGAGGACAATCTCAGAGACCTCCAGGACAATATTAAATGCTACAGCATTCAAATCATAGGAGTCCCAGAAGAAGAAGACAAAAAGAAAGACCATGAGAAAGTACTTCAGGAGATAAGAGTTGAAAACTTCCCTAAAATGGGGAAGGAAATAATCACCCAAGTCCAAGAAACCCAGAGAGTCCCAAACAGGATAAACCCAAGGCGAAACACCCCAAGACACATATTAATCAAATTTAAAAAGATCAAACACAAAGAACAAATATTAAAAGCAGCAAGGGAAAAACAACAAATAACACACAAGGGAATTCCCATAAGGATAACAGCTAATCTTTCAATAGAAACTCTTCAAGCCAGGAGGGAATGGCAAGACATACTTAAAATGATGAAAGAAAATAACCTACAGCCCAGATTATTGTACCCAGCAAGGAGATCATTCAAAGCTGAGAGAATTCAGCACCACCAAACCAGCTCTCCAACAAATACTAAAGGATAGTCTCTAGACAGGAAACACAAAAACGGTGTATAAATTGGAACCCAAAACAATAAAGTAAATGGCAACGCGATAATACTTATCAGTAATTACCTTAAACGTAAATGGGTTGAATGCCCCAACCAAAAGACAAAGACTGGCTGAATGGATACAAAAACAAGACCCCGACATATGTTGTCTACAAGAGACCCACCTCAAAACAGGGGACACATACAGACTGAAACTGAAGGGTTGGAAAAAGATTTTCCATGCAAATAGGGACCAAAAGAAAGCAGGAGTAGCAATACTCATATCAGATAAAATAGACTTTAAAACAAAGGCTGTGAAAAGAGACAAAGGTGGTCACTATATAATGATCAAAGGATCAATCCAAGAAGAAGATATAACAATTATAAATATATATGCACCCAACACGGAAGCACCGCAATATGTAAGACAAATGCTAACAAGTATGAAAGGAGAAATTAACAATAACACAATAATAGTGGGAGACTTTAATACCCCACTCACACCTATGGATAGATCAACTAAACAGAAAATTAACAAGGAAACACAAACGTTAAACGATACAATAGACCAGTTAGACCTAAGTGATATCTATAGGACATTTCATCCCAAAACAATGAATTTCACCTTTTTCTCAAGCGCATATGGAACCTTCTCCAGGATAGATCACATCCTGGGCCATAAATCTAGCCTTGGTAAATTCAAAAAAAATAGAAATCATTCCAAGCATCTTTTCTGACCACAATGCAGTAAGATTAGATCTCAATTACAGGAGAAAAACTATTAAAAATTCCAACATATGGAGGCTGAACAACACGCTGCTGAATAACCAACAAATCACAGATTAAATCAAAAAGAAATCAAAATTTGCATAGAAACAAATGAAAATGAAAACACAACAACCCAAAACCTGTGGGACACTGTAAAAGCAGTCCTAAGGGGAAAGTTCATAGCAATACAGGCATACCTCAAGAAACAAGAAAAAAGTCAAATAAATAACCTAACTCTACACCTAAAGCAACTAGAAAAGGAAGAAATGAAGAACCCCAGGGTTAGTAGAAGAAATCTTAAAAATTAGGACAGAAATAAATGCAAAAGAAACAAAAGAGACCATAGCAAAAATCAACAAAGCCAAAAGCTGGTTCTTTGAAAGGATAAATAAAATTGACAAACCATTAGCCAGACTCATCAAGAAACAAAGGGAGAAAAATCAAATCAATAAAATTAGAAATGAAAATGGAGAGATCACAACAGACAACACAGAAATACAAAGGATCGTAAGAGACTACTATCAACAACTATATGCCAATAAAATGGACAACGTGGAAGAAATGGACAAATTCTTAGAAAAGTACAACTTTCCAAAACTGGACCAGGAAGAAATAGAAAATCTTAACAGACCCATCACAAGCACGGAAATTGAAACTGTAATCAAAAATCTTCCAGCAAACAAAAGCCCAGGTCCAGATGGCTTCACAGCTGAATTCTACCAAAAATTTAGAGAAGAGCTAACACCTATCCTGCTCAAACTCTTCCAGAAAATTGCAGAGGAAGGTAAACTTCCAAACTCATTCTATGAGGCCACCATCACCCTAAAACCAAAACCTGACAAAGATCCCACAAAAAAAGAAAACTACAGGCCAATATCACTGATGAACATAGATGCAAAAATCCTTAACAAAATTCTAGCAATCAGAATCCAACAACACATTAAAAAGATCATACACCATGACCAAGTGGGCTTTATCCCAGGGATGCAAGGATTCTTCAATATCCACAAATCAATCAATGTACTACACCACATTAACAAATTGAAAAATAAAAACCATATGATTATCTCAATATATGCAAAGAAAGCCTTTGACAAAATTCAACATCCATTTATGATAAAAACTCTCCAGAAAGCAGGAATAGAAGGAACATACCTCAATATAATAAAAGCTATATATGACAAACCCACAGCAAAAATTATCCTCAATGGTGAAAAATTGAAAGCATTTCCTCTAAAGTCAGGAACAAGACAAGGGTGCCCACTTTCACCACTACTATTCAACATAGTTTTTGAAGTTTTGGCCACAGCAATCAGAGCAGAAAAAGAAATAAAAGGAATCCAAATGGGAAAAGAAGAAGTAAAACTCTCCCTATTTGCAGATGACATGATCCTCTACATAGAAAACCCTAAAGACTCCACCAGAAAATTACTAGAACTAATCAATGATTATAGTAAAGTTGCAGGATATAAAATCAACACACAGAAATCCCTTGCATTCCTATATACTAATAATGAGAAAACAGAAAGAGAAATTAAGGAAACAATTCCATTCACCATTGCAATGGAAAGAATAAAATACTTAAGAAACTAAAGACCTATATATAGAAAACTATAAAACACTGGTGAAAGAAATCAAAGAGGACACTAATAGATGGAGAAATATACCATGTTCATGGATTGGAAGAATCAATATAGTGAAAATGAGTATACTACCCAAAGCAATTTATAGATTCAATGCAATCCCTATCAAGCTACCAATGGTATTCTTCACAGAGCTAGAACAAATAATTTCACAATTTGTATGGAAATACAAAAAACCTCGAATAGCCAAAGCGATCTTGAGAAAGAAGAATGGAACTGGAGGAATCAACCTACCTGACTTCAGGCTCTACTACAAAGCCACAGTTATCAAGACAGTATGGTACTGGCACAAAGACAGAAATATAGATCAATGGAACAAAATAGAAAGCCCAGAGATAAATCCATGCACATATGGACACCTTATCTTTGACAAAGGAGGCAAGAATATACAATGGATTAAAGACAATCTCTTTATCAAGTGGTGCTGGGAAAACTGGTCAACCACTTGTAAAAGAATGAAACTAGAACACTTTCTAACACCATACACAAAAATAAACTCAAAATGAATTAAAGATCTAAACGTAAGACCAGAAACTATAAAACTCCTAGAGGAGAATATAGGCAAAACACTCTCCGACATATATCACAGCAGGATCCTCTATGATCCACCTCCCAGAATATTGGAAATAAAAGCAAAAATAAACAAATGGGACCTAATTAAACTTAAAAGCTTCTGCACAACTAAGGAAACTATTAGCAAGGTGAAAAGACAGCCTTCAGAATGGGAGAAAATAATAGCAAATGAAGCAACCGACAAACAACTAATCTCAAAAATATACAAGCAACTCCTACAGCTCAACTCCAGAAAAATAAATGACCCAATCAAAAAATGGGCCAAAGAACTAAATAGACATTTCTCCAAAGAAGACATACAGATGGCTAACAAACACATGAAAAGATGCTCAACATCACTCATTATCAGAGAAATGCAAATCAAAACCACTATGAGGTACCATTTCATGCCAGTCAGAATGGCTGCGATCCAAAAGTCTACAAGCAATAAATGCTGGAGAGGGTGTGGAGAAAAGGGAACCCTCTTACACTGTTGGTGGGAATGCAAACTAGTACAGCCAATATGGAGAACAGTGCGGAGATTCCTTAGAAAACTGGAAATAGAACTGCCTTATGATCCAGCAATACCACTGCTGGGCATACACACTGAGGAAACCAGAAGGGAAAGAGACACGTGCACCCCAATGTTCATCGCAGCACTGTTTATAAAAGCCAGGACATGGAAGCAACCTAGATGTCCATCAGCAGATGAATGGATAAGAAAGCATGGTACATATACACAATGGAGTATTACTGAGCCATTAAAAAGAATACATTTGAATCAGTTCTAATGAGGTGGATGAAACTGGAGCCTATTATACAGAGTGAAGTAAGCCAGAAAGAAAAACACCAATACAATATACTAACACATATATATGGAATTTAGAAAGATGGTAACAATAACCCTGTGTACGAGACAGCAAAAGAGACACTGATGTATAGAACAGTCTTATGGACTCTGTGGGAGAAGGAGAGGGTGGGAAGATTTGGGAGAATGACATTGAAACATGTATACTATCATGTATGAAACGAGTCTCCAGTCCAGGTTCAATGCACGATACTGGATGCTTGGGGCTGGTCACTGGGACGACCCAGAGGGATGGTATGGGGAGGGAGGAGGGAGGAGGGTTCAGGATGGGGAACACATGTATACCTGTGGCGGATTCATTTCGATATTTGGCAAAACTAATACAATATTGTAAAGTTTAAAAATAAAATAAAATAAAAAAAAAGAAACTGCAGAAACTACATTAAAGAACAAGCATTGAAAAACAAAATAAACAATCCTGTCCCCCTCAAACAAGATGCTGTTTTTAAGCCACAACAAAGCACACAACTATCAGGCAAATTAAATACAATAATCAATGTGTACATGTGCCTATATACACATGTATATTTTTTAATGGTCCTCCTTCATTAGGGCTTCCCTGGTGGCTCAGATAGTAAAGAATCTGCCTGCAATGTGGGAGACCCAGGTTCGATCCCTGGGTCAGGAGGATCCCCTGGAGAAGAGAATGGCAGCCCACTCCAGTATTCTTGCCTGGAGAATTCCATGGACAAAGGAGCCTGGTGGGTTACAGTCCCTCATGGGGCCACAAAGAATCAGATACAGCTGAGTAACTAACACAATCCTTCATTAGCCCGTAGAAAGCAAATACCAGGAGTTAGTTTGCATAATAAAATGTTTTTCAAAATATGCTATATATTAAAATATTTTTAATGCTTCTGAGAGCAAATAACTCTGGATGAGTTAAACAACATTAATTGCAGACAATCTAGGAGCATTCATGTACTAAAAAAAAACATGACTCTGAAAGAGAGAACTGCTGCTGCTGCTGCTGCTGCTGCTGCTGGTAAGTCGCTTCAGTCATGTCCAACTCTGTGTGACCCCATAGACGGCAGCCCACCAGGCTCTCCCGTCCCTGGGATTCTCCAGGCAAGAACACTGGAGTGGGTTGCCATTTCCTTCTCCAATGCAGGAAAGTGAAAAGTGAAAGTGAAGTCTCTCGGTCGTGTCCGACTCTTAGTGACCCCGTGGACTGTAGCCCACCAGGCTCCTCCATCCATGGGATTTTCCAGGCAAAAGTACTGGAGTGGGGTGCCATTGCTTTCTCTGAAAGAGAGAGCTTATCTGAACCAATTCGCTCAAATGAAATCAATCTCTCTCCTTTCCTCCCTTGTTGTACTAATCAGGGTTCTTAGAGAAACAGAACTAATAGGATATATGTAGATATATATATAAAAGGTTTGGAGAAGGCAATGGCACCCCACTCCAGCACTCTTGCCTGGAAAATCCCATGGATGGAGGAGCCTGGTGGGTTGCAGTCCATGGGGTCGAGAAGAGTTGGACACGACTGAGCGACTTCACTTTGACTTTTCACTTTCATGCATTGGATAATGAAATGGCAACCCACTCCAGTGTTCTTGCCTGGAGAATCCCAGGGACGGGAGAGCCTGGTGGGCTGCCGTCTATGGGGTCGCACAGAGTCAATATATATAATTCCTGTTTATTAACAAGAATTGACCTGCATGGTTATGGAGGAAAAGAATTTGTGATCTGCCATCTGCAAGCTACAGAACCAGGAATATCAGTCATGCAATTCAGTCTGAGCCCAAAGGCCTGAGAGTGGGGAAGCTGATACACTGTCGGATACAAGTCTGAAATTCTGAGAGCCAGCAGCACAGATGTCTAAGGGAGGAGAAAATAAATGTCAGACAGAAAATGAATTTGCCCTTCCCCTGCATTTTTGCTTTTTTTCAGACCCTCCATAAATTGTATGGTCCCCACCCACAATGGCAAGGGCTATCTGCTGGAATTAGTTCAGGAATTCCGATGTTAATCTTTTTTGGAAACATCTGCACAGACACACCCAGAAATAATGACTTAACAACTTTTGAGCTGCATACTTATCCATGTAACTTTAAAAATTATCCATTTCTGTTAATGCTTTAAATAAAACTTTTGCCCAGCAATAATAAGCCCAGGCTATCATCAGTAATTCATTTAATTATTTTACCTCTTATCAATAAGAACAGAACAAAGTAGTTGTGTAAATTTAGCAGCTGGGAAGAATTTCTGAGTATGGGGAAAACTCTAGGATATATTATTGAATATCTCTCTTGTTAGTTTTTTTATTTTCAGGAAAAAAAAGATTGGATGATAATATTTTTAGAATCAGTCTTAGACTTTAGTTTTAACTTTTACCAGCACTCTCACACTTAACTGAATTATGAGTGATCTCAAATGCTTCGACTCAGAAAAAGTTTTTCAGTTAAGCCAAATAAACTTCATCTGTATTTGAGATGAGAAGATTGTGAAATTTGGCCAATAAAGAGTTAAATATCTGTAGCAGATCTTTTTTATGAGATCTCCTATTGTAAAGATTTAAGGGTTCGGTTCTCTGAGAGCGAGTAATGACCTCCAATCCCTTCTCTATCTCTTTACTGCTTCCCTTTCGTATCTTTGATATAAGCAAAATAAAAGGAAATGACAGGCTTTCAAGCTATTGTCTTACGACTTTTATACAAGTTCTACATTTCAGAATTTTTAAGTGATCTCATGTATCGCAGTGCCATGGAATTTCAAATCTGAGCCTCTGCCTTTCAGAAGGTAAGGCCAGTCTTTGTCTTTTTTTTCCCCCTTATTTTCCTCCATGCCGTTGTTAATCATGCTGCTACCCAGTTACAGTGTGTTCTTTCAATATCTTTACTCTAGCTCCTTCCAGTGGTAAATCTGTGCTGCAGACAGCAGATCTGGGATCATTTTGATGTGTCAGGCATGCAATGGTGAGTAAAGATGATCCCTATACTTTACTCAGCTTCTCTTGCTAGTGATATAAAACTGAAGTGAAATTCTAGTGGAGCCTGAATCTAGAACTCATATTTATTCAAAACATGTAAAGGTACTTGAGAGTTTTCCAGGTGGCTCAGAGGTAAAGAATCTGCCTGCAAGAGATGCAGGAGACGTAGTTTCGATCCCTGGGTTATGAAGATCCCCTTGAGGAAGAAATGGCAGCCCACTCCAGTATTCTTGCCTAGAGAACCCCATGGACAGAGGGGTGTGGTGGGCTGCAGTCCATGGAGTCATGAAGAGTCAGGCATGACTAAGCAACTGAGCATACACACATACACACACACACACACACACACACACACACACACACAAAGCTACTTGGTTCACTGGGTGTGGCACTTCTCACAGTGTCCAATGTAAGGGTTTCTGAGTGGAGTGAATGAAAATTTCCAAACCTCGGCAAAAATCCAGCACCGCAATTACATAAAGCAAATGATATGCACATTTCCACAAACTGAAAGTTCCTTTGGGCTCCAGGGAAAAGTGTGCTCAGTAATAATGGCAGCAGGTGTTTTTACTAATGATCTTTTAATGGCATTTTTGATGATTTTAATTAAACCCCAAATATTTCTGTTGGAAAAATAAAGGACAAATGGTTTCTAAGGAAAAATAAATAGTGTTTTTACGGATGCATTTTAAAAACAGGGAAAGGAAACTGCATGCTGTTTCATTAAGGAGAGCAAGTGACGCTTTAGTAAAGTCCAACTGGAAGCTTACATTATGATAAGAGTTGGGAAACATGGTCATTGGGAAAAACTTTAAAAGATTTATTAAATCAAGAATATCAGGGACTTCCCTGGCAGTCCAGGGATTAAGAGTTCGCCTTCCAATACAAGGGATGTGTGGGTTCAATCCCTGGTTGGGGAGCTAAGATCCCACTTGTCTTGTGACCCAGAAACCAAAACATAAAAATAGAAACAATACTGAAACAAATTCAATACAGATATTAAAAATGGTCCGCATAAAAAAAAATCTCAAAAAAAAAAAAAAGAATAACATATCCTGCCCCTAAATCAATAAGAAACACAATATGCATATTTATCAGACTAAAATATTTGTGTTAAATACATGTAAATATGTGAAAATGTCAAGGCCTGTTATCAATTATGTAAAGGATCAAGATCTCAGGCAAACCCTATTTATTCTGCTGTGACACTGAATTCACAGTAGCTTTGGATGAACAAGGAGCTTCATACCAGCATCTTTTGCTTGGCAAGCCAGACTAAACTTAGTTCAGGACTAGAGATGTGCTGGCCTAGAATCAAGGACACAAGCAGGTAATTAATGATGTTTGATATTTAGCCTATACTGCCACAAAGTCTCACTGAGGATTATGTGGGGCAACATGCAATAAAATACCAAAATCTCTCCAATCCAACACATTGATAGAAACAAACATCCCAGGGTGAAAGAAAGGTCCTAGACTAATTTTTCCAGTCTCCCCAGAAAATGTCCTCTCCACTTTCTGCTGGGCATGGTTTCATTGCTTACTGGAGAACTGGTGAAATAAGCCCTGTCCACGCATCCTTTGTGAAAGTCTTTCAAGCAATACTGAGCTTGGATCAAACCATTATCTTGTGCCAGTAACAGACTGTGTGAGGTTCTGTTAACCTGTGGCCTCCACCTTCCTTTGCGACACTCCAAGACCAGCCCACAGAAGTGCTATTGCCACAAGAGAGGGCCTTCATGGCCATCAAAATGGTTAATGCTTCTGAAATTTAATCAATGTTAATTTAGATTAACCTTTATAAGAAATAACAATAGGTGAATGTTTAGAGGTGGAGGGTGGATTTGTGATTGCCAGGAGCCTGGAGAAGGGAGGGTTGAGGGTAACTATTTACTGGGTATAGGGTTTCCATCTGAGAAGACAAAAGCATTCTGGAACTGGATAGTGGTGATGATTTCACAACACTGTGAATGTATTTAATGTCAATGAAATGCACGCTTTAAAATGGTTAAAATGATAAGTTGTATATTATGTTTATCTTACCACAACTTACAAAGATAGTGTGGCTTTCTGGGGGCATATACTGAATCAAAGCTTAGCCTATAACATTTTATTATATTTAATGAGAAATATTAGCATAAAACCTCAAGCCGAGAGAGTAGTTGCACTATTCCTCTCTTTTTATTTCTTTGGAATTTCATGGTTTTTTCTTGCTTCAACCTAACAAATATTTTTTGAACAACTTTGGTTCCGGTCACTGGTTTGTTCATCTTTACCACAGACCTGGAAGAGTTCCAAGGTATATTTAAAGAGGATATAGATCCTAGATCAAGATGGATACCAAGAGAATCTCATGATTCACCCACAAGGTAATAATACCATCTTATAATTACCACAAATGCTGGCATCCTTACTCTGTTTTGTCATTAAAGATATTTGACCATGGGTGTGTTGATGCTCAGGTGATATTGTTTTATACCAGGTGTAGAATTGACAAATCAAACTACACTCAGAGTTCAAAGAGAGGCCCTGCCAATCTGAATCTTATTGAACATCAGAACATTTCTACTTTGTTGGAAGATGCTGCTTTTCCAGATGTTAAAGAAAGAGTCACCCCATAATTCTTCATGCAAATAGATGAATATGGCATCCTCCCTAAATGATACATGACAGGATTATCACAATGCTATTTATATTTGGATTTGAATTTTGATTTTTTTCTTTGTTGTCACTGCACATTTGCTTTCAATGGTAAATGTGATTTATCTTCTCCAATGACAGATGACAAAAGTCAGTCTTCAGTGATCTGACTGGTATGTTGAACCAGTCGGATTTAAAGTTAACTGAAGACAGGTCATATAACCTTAGAAGTAGAAGGGCCCTTGAGAATAATTTAATTTGACCTCTTCATTTATATATAAGAGAAAACTAAAGTCCAGATATATGTATTTTCATTCATTATTTATAGAGTGACTATACTTTCTGATCCAGACCTGTTGTCTCAGTATATTAATAATAATATCTCCTTTAATTTTCAAAGATCTCCTAGACTATAAGATAAATTAGAAGTTTATCCAGTCTATATCTCTTTTGGTATTGGAGCTCCCTTACATAAAGCTATAGAAACTCAGACCATGTATTCATGAAAATTGCATAGATATACATACATATAACATTTAAGTAGAAGGTAACAGCATCCTCAAATTGAGAGCCCCTGATATAAATATCAGAACCAATAAAACTGCTAATCTAGTCCTATCACTTCTCATATAGCTAGGTGAGTAATATTGCCTACTAAATCTCCACACTCCAATGAGACAGGTTTTAACTGCACCCGTCAGACAGGAGGCTAGCTAAGACCTACCACAATATGAGCAGTAGAATCAGGATGCAAGACTCTGGCCTTGTAATCCACTGACCTTTCTACCATAACAGATATAGAATGTAGCATCTCACAGACAGTGCCTAGCTGTGTGACCTCAGGCAAGTTGATCAACTCACTTTGCCTCATTATTTTAGTTTGTAAAATGGAAGTGACAGTAGACATACTTACCTCTTCCTAATTTGTGAGAATTAAATAAAATAATATACCAGCAATTCTTGTAAGACTACTGGAATATAGTAATTCCTAAATAAATATTAAATATTATTATTAAGCAACACTGCTTCTGTGCAGTTACACAAACATGACTAAGGGAACCCTTAAGTAGACTATTACACAATCCAAAACCCAAGAGTTCAGAAATAATCGAGAATATAACAAAAGAGGAAACTCACCCAGTACACAAATATTCTCAAAGTATTTTATCCTATAAGAATCATGATACACATGAGAGATAGTAGAGAGGAGACTGAAGAATGTGAAACTATAAATATGTTTCTAGTTAGGTTCAGAAAATTTCACAAAGGGGTTTTAGAGAAACATATGAAACAAAATATCTTACCATATATATACTATTATAGTGCCATTTTTCCTACAAAAACCATCAGTAACTTCAGTGGACTATCAATATTCAAAATTCAGCAATACAATTTCCTCTTTTCTTCCTAAAATTATTCCCCATCATGTAGGGCACATTGCAGTTATATCTTATTCTACAGATTTCATTCATTTCAAGGTACGATCCTGGAGGTGAGCAACAGGGACTTGAAGTATTCATTGGCAGCAGTTTACTCATTTGTCTACAAATAATGAACTAACACATTTTTCACCAGAGCTAATTCTCTATTTAAATATAAGACCAGCTTCCTTATCACAGTCACAGAAAGGATATAGAATGGAAAGAAATGAGGTGATATTCTAGTCAAATTAAATCCTTATATATTCATACAAAGTCTTCATTTTCTTCAGACTCCAAAATGTGACTTTGAATTTTTTTGTCTCAGTTGGGACTCTTATTTGCAATATGACAAGCTGAAATTTAAATTGCTTGGGCTAAAAAGGGGCTTTATTGGTAGACACAATGACTTTGAAGAAACTAGGAAGTGATATCTTTTCATATGTTATTTCTACCTCTCTCCTGCACTTGCTTCATTCTTCTCTGAAATTTTTTCTCCTCAAATTATGTAGTACAATACCAAAAAAACATCTCCCTAATTCCTATTTCATATTATAATATACTTTCCTCAAAATGAACTCCTTAAAAAGAAAATTTTACTAATGTTGTGCTAAGTCACTTCAGTCATATCTGACTCTTTTCAACACCATGGACTGTAGCCCACCAGGCTCTTCTGTCCATGGGATTCTCCAGGCAAGAACATTGGAGTGGGTTGCCATGCCCTCCTCCATGTTATCTTCCTGACCCAGGGATCAAACCCGTGTCTCTTATGCCTCCTGCATTGGCAGGTGGATTCGTTACCACTAGTGCCACCTGGAAAGCCTTTACTAATGCTAGCACTCACAATGAATAAGTAGATGGAGATAACAGAGAGAGAGAGTTTCCAGAAAAACAGGATTAAACAATTTTTTTTAATTTGCTTTTACTACAAATTTATTTGAAATGCTTTATTTCCTACACAATTGATCACAATAATAGTTGACTCCATGTCTAAGAGTTAATTACAACCTTCTCTTCTTTGACATCTTTTTGCACCTGATAGAAAACCTCTTTATTTAGTTTCACTCTGTCTCATTCATAGGAAGTCAAGTCTTACTAAAGAAAACTGTACAAATTGTCAACAGTTGTTCAAAATGAGGAATACAAGTGATTAAACACAAATTAAAGCAGCAGGTCAAGTGAGCCAAACACTTGAATAACTTTGTTTAAAAAAAAAAAAAAAAAAGGATATTAGTCCCTGGAGAAAGGCTTATCTTAAAAGGGGGTGATGAGGAAAGGCATTTGTGAGATCCTGAGAATTTTGCACACTTATTCTTGCTAACTCTTTGTTTCCCAAATCCTTAAATGATTATGGTGACCCAGCAAGCAAGATTAAAAATAAAATTTGAAATAAGAAGATGTATCTTTGGTTTTTTTTTAATTTTATTTTATTTTTAAACTTTACATAATTGTATTGGTTTTGCCAAATATCAAATGAATCCATCACAGGTATACATGTGCTCCCCATCCTGAACCCTCCTCCCTCCTTCCTCCCCATACCATCCCTCTGGGTTGTCCCAGTGCACTAGCCCCAAGCATCCAGTATCATGCATTGAACCTGGACTGGCATCTCGTTTCATACATGATATTTTACATGTTTCAATGCCATTCTCCCAAATCTTCCCACCCTCTCCCTCTCCCACAGAGTCCATAAGACTGTTCCATACATCAGTGTCTCTTTTGCTGTCTCGTACACAGGGTTATTGTTTATAATAGCCAGGACATGGAAGCAACCTAGATGTCCATCAGCAGATGAATGGATAAGAAAGCTGTGGTACATATACACAATGGAGTATTACTCAGCCATTAAAAAGAATTCATTTGAATCAGTTCTAATGAGGTGGATGAAACTGGAGCCTATTATACAGAGTGAAGTAAGCCAGAAGATGTATCTTTGAAGATAGTGTTCCAATAATGGTTAGTGTTCCTTAGAATCCACATTAAACAGACTACTATATAACACCAATTCATCCAAGAGTTTTATTCTCCTCATATGTGGGGAGAAAGTCTTGGAGCAGTGAGGAGGTCTTCACGGAAAGGGCCATGATGTGCAAGCAGTTTCTTGGAATAGAAACTTTCTAAGAAAACAAGACAGTAAGATTCAATCACGTAGGGAGAATACCAAGAAGGTCTGAAAGGACTTGATCTGCTCGAGAAAAGTCTATTCAGTTGGAACTGGCAGGGTCCAGTGTATAAACAGGATAGTAACTGAAGATAAATAAAGGAAATTTAAAAAACTTGTTCATATTTCATTATTCATTTACAAATATTCGTATGGTGCCTGTTCTTAAAAATACAAGTGTGAAGAAGGCTCAACTCAAAATATGGTAGAAGAGCAAAAGATGCACATTAAATAGCGATTGCCCAGTGAGTTTCCATTGGCAGTAGAGAAAGATACCACAAGCTACCAGGTCACAGTGAAAAGGTAAAATGGTAAACCAAGTGACCTGGATCTGACCCACAAGTAGTGGTTTGCCAATTCCTGGGCTAGAAAATCACTGTTTTATTTTTTATCTTAGGTAGATGATGCTGTGAAAGTGCTGCACTCAATACGCCAGCAAATTTGGAAAACTCAGCAGTGGCCACAGGACTGGAAAAGGTCAGTTTTCATTCCAGTCCCAAAGAAAGGCAATGCCAAAGAATGTTCAAACTATCGCACAATTGCACTCATCTCACATGCTAGTAAAGTAATGCTCAAAATTCTCCAAACCAGGCTTCAGCAATATGTGAACCATGAATTTGCTGATGTTCAAGCTGGTTTTAGAAAAGGCAGAAGAACCAGAGATCAAATTGCCAACATCTGCTGGATCATAGAAAAAGCAAGAGAGTTCCAGAAAAGCATCTATTTCTGCTTTATTGACTATGCCAAAGCCTTTGACTGTGTGGATCACAATAAACTGTGGAAAATTCTGAAAGAGATGGGAATACCAGACCACCTGATCTGCCTCTTGAGAAATTTGTATGCAGGTCAGGAAGCAACAGTTAGAACTGGACATGGAACAACAGACTGGTTCCAAATAGGAAAAGGAGTTCGTCAAGGCTATATATTGTCACCCTGTTTATTTAACTTCTATGAAGAGTACATCATGAGAAACGCTGGACTGGAAGAAACACAAGCTGGAATCAAGATTGCCGGGAGAAATATCAATAACCTCAGATATGCAGATGACACCACCCTTATGGCAGAAAGTGAAGAGGAACTAAAATGCCTCTTGAAGAAAGTGAAAGAGGAGAGTGAAAAAGTTGGCTTAAAGCTCAACATTCAGAAAACGAAGATCATGGCATCTGGTCCCATCACTTCATGGGAAATGGATGGGGAAACAGTGGAAACAGTAGCAGACTTTATTTTGGGGGGCTCCAAAATCACTGCAGATGGTGACTTCAGCCATGAAATTAAAAGACGCTTACTCCTTGGAAAGAAGGTTATGACGAACCTACATAGCTTATTCAAAAGCAGAGATATTACTTTGCCAACATGGGTATGTCTAGTCAAGGCTATGGTTTTTCCAATGGTCATGTATGGATGTGAGAGTTGGACTGTGAAGAAAGCTGGACGCTGAAAATGATGCTGTTGAACTGTGGTGTTGGAGAAGACTCTTGAGAGTCCTTTGGACTGCAAGGAGATCCAACCAGTCCATCCTAAATGAGACCAGTCCTGGGTGTACTTTGGAAGGACTGATGCTGAGGCTGAAACTCCAATACTTTGGCCACCTCATGTGAAGAATTGACTCATTGGAAAAGACCCTGATGCTGGGAGGGATTTGGGGGAGGAAGAGAAGGAGACAACAGAGGATGAGATGGCTGGATGGCATTACCAACTCGATGCACATGAGTTTGGGTGAACTCCAGGAGTTGGTGATGGACAGGGAGGCCTGGCATGCTATGATTCATGGGGTCTCAAAGAGGCGGACATGACTGAGCGATTAAACTGAACTGAATTGAAAATCACAGCAGATGGTGACTGCGGTCATGATATTAAAAGATGCCTGCTCCTTGGAAGTAAAGTTATGACCAAGCTAGACAGCATATTAAAAATCAGTTGGATTATATGTCCAACCCCACTCCAATAAAAATGAACCTAAACCTTATACAGAAGTTAAAAAAATAAATAAATAAATAAAAATCATAAGTATTACTTTGCCAACAATGGTCAGTCTAGTCAAAGCTATGGTTTTTCCAGTAGTCATATATGGATGTGAGAGTTGGACTATAAAGCTGAGCACCAAAGAATTGATGCTTTTGAACTGCAGTGTTGGGGAAGACTCTTGAGAGTTCCTTGGACTGCAATGAGATCCAACCAGTCCATACTAAAGGAAATCAGTGCTGAATATTCATTGGAGGGACTGATGCTGAAGCTGAAACCAATACTTTGGCCAGCTGTTGCGAAGAACTTACTCATTTGAAAAGACCCTGATGCTGGGAAAGATTGAAGGCAGGATGAGAAGGGGACAACAGAGAATGAGATGGCATCACCAACTCAATGGACATGAGTTTGAGTAAACTCCAGAGTTGGTAATGGACAGGGAAGCCTGGCGTGCTGCAGTCCACAGGGTCGCAGAGTTGGACATGACTGGGCGACTGAACTGAACTGATTCCTCCTCACAGCCCCTTAAGTCTTAAGGAGTTCTGAAAAACCTGAGGAAATATTTAAAGCAAAATATCAGGGCTCCAAAACAAAGCTTTAAAACTTTATTTACTATATCCTGCATGGTTATTTCCTATGCCTAAAATGACTCAAGAATTACTGGACTGGGTTTCCTGGCTCTTATTCTACTTCAGTTAATTATTTTTTTAATTAATTTTTATTGGAGTAGAGTTGTTTTACAATGTTGGGTTAGTTTCTACAGTACAGCCAAATTAATCAGGCATTTGTTTACATACATCCCTTCCCTTTTGGACTTCCTTCCCATTTAGGTCTTCAGTAGTGTATGAAGTAGATTTCCCTGTACTATATAGTATGTTCTCATTAGCTATTAGATTTCTTGTTTATTCAATAAACATTTAATCCAGCACTCTATATCTAGGGTCTAGCAAAGTGCCTGCCATATTTTAAAATGTAGATAAGCAATTTTTGGTCCCTTGGGGCAGAGGGAGGTGACAGGCAAGTAACAAGAGAGCAAATAATTCAAAACTATTAGGGTAAACTTTTATCTAAAGGAACCAGCAAGGTGCAGTGCTAGATGATTACAGGGTGTAGACCTTCTTTGGACAGAGTAGTTAGTAAAGGCTTCTTCAAGGAGTTTGGTATTCAGATTGGACCTATGGTTTGAGAAGAAGGCAGGCAGGAAAAGCACACAGAGAAATTGTTCCAAAATAAGGAATAGCAAAAGCAATCAGAGACAAGATTTTCTATGCTAAGGAAATTGTCAGAAAGTCATGTGGCCAAGCAGAGTGAGCAAGAGAGAGAACGCATAAGATGGGATAAATAAACAGAGCCTATAGAACAGGGAAAGTAATTCAAACACAATTCTGGGAAATTTGAAAGTCATTTTAAGAGCAGTAGGAAACCACTGAAGAACATTTAAGCACCTTCAAGAGGTACAGTTTGATCAATTCACATAATGAATTGGTCAAAAAGCAAAGACATCATTTAAATATAGTGGCTTGCTTTTTTCTTTTTTTTTAACATTAGTCTTTCTCATAAGTTAATGGATGAAATAGTACTTAGAATAACCCTCGGTTTTACTATGGACTCTGTATGCATTATGAATACTCATGATTGACAATTTGGAAATCTCTGCTCACATGACTTGTGAGGCTGTGTCATAATTTTAGTCATCACCATGGGGATTTAACCACCCTTAGCAAAGTGAAAAAGATGTTGTCATTCCCTGTGATTTTTTGTGCTCTCAACACTGACACTGTTAGGCAGAGGGAAACAATCCTCAATTTAGATTCATCATGCAGAACTTAGCCCTTCTGGAAATCTAAATGTTGGTTGTTTTCACACCTCCAGACACTAACTCTTTTGAGCAGCCTTTGTCACTGTAATTATAATAACTACAAGCTGCTACCATATAAGGTCAAGGCTACATAAGAAACTAGTTTCTCTCACTCTTTCAGGAATTCCCAGTATAAGATCATTTCTTCAACAACCGTTGGGTTGGCCAAAAAGTTCATTGGAGTTTTTCTACAACAGCACACAGAAAAATCTGAATGAACATTTTGGCCAATCAAATAGGTTTTTCAGGTGCTGTCCTAGGTGCTGAAAGTTGAGACTAAATCAACCAAAGTCGTTATTTTCATGGAGCTCACATACTAACTTGGTAGGAATTATATTTCCACAGAAATACCTCACACTCGATTAATACCTCACACCTCCTGAAAATCACTGATCAACTCTCTTTTTCTTAAAAACAAAATCATTTCCCAGAATTCAGGCTGGGGTTAGATCTGTCTGTGCCTCCAAACTGCAAAGAGGGATCAAGTTCTAAGGTTGTATGATCTTTAGGCTGAGGATTCTGGGTCTAACACTTCTGGAAAGGTGATAAAATCACCTAGCCAATTTCAATGCAGTCTTTTTACAAATTGGCAAACTGGGATTCTGAGAAAAGCTTAATTACATTTACACACAAGTATGGCAACTACTGAATCAAGGAGTTGGCCCTACAGTGATATTCCCACCACTTGTTAAAGGAAGCTCTTGGAACCCCCTCATGTAACAGATAAAGGGAAGAAAATCAGAGAAGTACAATGATTTGTCCAAAAGTATACATGTTTAAAGGGACAGGGCTAAAAATATGACTCAATATCTCTCATTCTCGGTCCAGTTTCTTTACACTAAACAAAAAGATCATTTTTATAGAGGTGTTTATTTTGCAAAATGACCCCTTCACCATGAAGTTTATTCACTTACACTAAAAGAATTTCATGAGATTCAGTCCTGAGAAAGTAAAATTCTCTTGAAGCAGTGTAATAATTTTAAAAGGTGCTGGTAAAAAAATTGATGCAAAAGGAAGAAAATGCTATTAATAACAAGGTAAACAAAAGGGTGAAGGGATGACTGGTTAATACTGAGAAACCCATCTTACTGGCTGCTAATCAGTACTAATTATGATTAATTAATGTGATTCAAATGATAATGCATTTTAATAAACAAGTGCTATCCTCTGCTTAAGAAAAATAATACTAACAACAGTAGTAAAACAGGAACTCCAGCTGAAAGTTCTCAGGGCAAGGCCCCTGCATGCAGCACCTCACAAGCAATTGAAACTAAACTAGGAAAAAAAAGGGTCAGTGTTTCCTTCTGCATTGTCTGAAATACCTATTGTGGCTATTTTGATAACCAAAGTATAAGTTACTCTTTGGAGCCATAGGGAAAGAACTGCTTCTAGAAGTAGGTCAGTCTCATCCAGTCAATTGAAGGCCTTAATAGAACAAAGACTGACCTCCCTCATCAAGAAGGAATTCTGCCAAAACTCTGATTTTGGATTCAGACTGCAACTTTCCCCTGGTCTCCAGCCTTCCAGATTAAAGATTATGGATTTACCAAAGACCAAAAGCCGCCAAAATCATAGATCAAGCCCTGAGCCTTTGGAGTGGGAGCACTGACTTTTAGACACTAGACTACCAGAGAAGTATCATACAGTGAGAATTCACACAAAGGAAACCACTTAAATATAAGACCCAAGCATCACCCAACCACCAGTAGCACCCTATGCAGGACACCTCATTTAAACAACAAACAAAACAAAAATACAAACCAAATCAACAGCACAAGGAATACCGCCTCACTCAACCTTGACCATCAGAAGAAAAACAAACAAACAAAACAAATAACAGCAACAAAACATTCAGCACAAATCACACCCTATACAAAGCTTACACAAACCACTGGACCAAATTTAGAAGGGCAGAAACCAAAAGGAAGAAAGAATTCAACCTTGAAGTCTGGGAAAAGGAGACCTCAAACACAGTAAGTTTTAAAAAAAATAATGAAATGGCAGAGAAATACTACACAAATGAAGGAACAAATTAGAAACACAGAAGTCAAAATAAATGAAGAGGAAATAGGCAAACTTCCTGAAAAAGAATTCAGAATAATGATAATAAAGATGATCAAAAACCTTGAAAACAAAATGGAGAAAATGCAAGAATCAATTAACAAAGACCTACAAGAATTAAAGAATAAACATACAGAGACAAACAACATAATTGCTGAATTTAAAAATATTCTAGAAGGAATCAATAGCAGAATATCTGAAGCAGAAGAATGAATCAGTGAGCTGGAAGATAAAATGGTGGAAATAACTTCTGAAGAGCAGAAAAAAGTAAAAAGAATGGAAAGAACTGAGGATAGTCTCAGAGACCTCTGGGAAAATATCAAATGCACCAACATTCAAATTATAGGGGTCCCAGAAGAAGAAGAGAAAAAGAAAGGGTATGAGAAATTTTTAAATGAGATTAGAGTTGAAAATTCCCCAATACAGAAAAGGAAACAGTCAATCAAGTCCAAGAGGCACAAAGAGTCCCATACAGGAGAAACCCAAGGAGAAACATGCAAAGATACATGCTAATCAAACTAATAAAGACTAAACACACACAAAAAAAAGAATCTTAAATGCATTAAGGGAAAAGCAACAAATAACGTACAAGGGAAAACCCATACGTTTAAAGAACTGATCTTTTAGGAGAAACTGCATGCCAGAAGAGAATGGCAGGATATATTTAAAGTAATGAAAGGGAAAAATCTACAACCAAGATTACTGTACCCTGGCAAAGATCTCATTCAAAATTGATGGAGAAATCAAAAGCTTTTCAGACAAGCAAAAGTTAAGAGAATTCAGTACCACCAAACCAGCTTTACAACAAATGTTAAAGGGACTTATATGGTCAAGAAATACAAGAAGGAAAAAGATCTACAAAATCAACCCTAAACAATTAAGAAAATGGCAATAGGAACATGTATATCAATAATCACTTTAAATGTAAATAGATTAAATGCTCCAACCAAAAGTCACAGACTGGCTGAATGGATACAAAAACAAGACCCATATATATGCTGTCTACAAGAAACCCACTTCAGACTTAATGACATATATAGACTGAAAGTGAGAGAATGGAAAAATATATTCCATGCAAATGGGAAGCAAAAGAAAGGTGGTGTAGTAATCCACATATCAGAGAAAATAGACCTTAATATAAAGATTACAAGAGATAAGGAAGGACACTGCATAGTGATCAAGGGATCAATCCAAGAGGAACACCTAACAATTGTAAATATCAATGCACCCAACATAGGAGCACCTCAATACATAAGACAAACACTAACAGACATAAAAGGAGAAACTGACAGTGACACAATAATAATAGGAGACTTTACCATCCCACTCATACCAATGGACAGATCATCAAAACAGAAGATTAGTAAGGAACACAAGTCTTAAATGATACATTAGATGAGATGGATTTCATTGATATCTTCAGGACATTCCATCCAAATGCAGAACACACCTTCTTCTCAAGTGCACAGGGAACATTCTCCAGGATAGAACACATCTTGGGACACAAATCAAACCTCAGTAAACTGAAGAAAATTGAAATCATATCAAGCATCTTTTCCAAGCACAATACTATGAGACTAGATATCAATTATAAGAAAATGCTATAAGAAACACAAACACACGGATATTAAACAATATATTTCCAAATAACCAATAGGTTACTGAAGAAATCAAGGCTAAGTCACTTCAGTCATGTCTGACTCCATGTGACCCCATAGACGGCAGCCCACCAGGCTCCCCCATCCCTGGGATTCTCCAGGCAAGAACACTGGAGTGGGGTGCCATTGCCTTCTCTGGAAGAAATCAAAAAGGAAATCAAAAAATTTCTAGAAACAAATGACACTGAAAACATAACAACTCAAAACCTATGGGATGCAGCAAAAGCAGTTCCAATAGGGAAGTTTATAGCAATACAATCCTATCTCAAGAAACAAGAAAAACATTGAATAGACAACCTAAATTTACGCCTAAAACAACTGGAAATAGAAGAACAAAAAAAAAACCCAAAATAGTAGAAGGAAAGAAATCATTAAGATCTGAGCATAAATAAATGAAAAAAAAAGAAGAAAGAAACAATAGTAAAGATTAATAAAATTAAAAGCTGGTTCTTTGAGAAAATAAACAACATTGACAAACCTTTGGCCAGACTCATCAAGAAAAAAAGAGAAGAAACAAATTAACTAATTAGAAATGAAAAGGAGAGGTTCCAACAGACAATGCAAAAATACAAAAGAATGTAAGAGACCATTATGAACAACTATATGGCAATAAGATGGATAACCTGGAAGAAATGGACAGATTCTTAGAAAGTTCGATCTTCCAAGACTGAACCATGAAGAAATAGGAATTATGAACAACCCAATTACAAGCACTTAAATTGAAGCTGTGCTCAAAAATCTCACCCACGCCCTGCAAAAAAAAAAAAAAAAAACGGACCAGATGGCTTCACAGAAGAATTCTATCAAACATTTAGGGAAGATCTAATGCCTATCCCTCTAAAACTTTTTCCAAAAATTGCAGAAGAAGGAACACATCCAAACTCATTCTGCAAGGCCACCATCACCCTGAAACTAAAACCAGACAAATATAACACACAAAAAAAGAAAACTACAGGCCAATATCACTGATGAACATAGATGCAAAAATCCTCAACAAAATTTTAGCAAACAGAATTCAACAACACATTCAAAAGCTCATAAACCATGATCAGGTTGGGTTTATTCCAGGAATGCAAGGATTCTTCAATATACACAAATCAATCAATGTGATATACCATATTAACAAACTGAAAGATAAAAACCATATGATAATCTCAATCAATGCAGAAAAAGCCTTTGACAAAATTCAGCACCCATTTATGATTAAAACTCTTCAAAAAATGGGCATATAAGGAACCTACCACAACATAGTAAAGGCCATATATGATAAGCCTACAGCAAACATTATTCTCAATGGTGAAAAACTGAAAGCATTACCCCTAAAGTCAGGAACAAGACAAGACTTTCACCACTACTATTCAACGTAATTATAGAAGTCCTATCTACATTTTCATTCAAAATAGGATAGGATAGAAATCCTATCCTATTTTCTTTCAGAGAAAAAAAAAAATAAAGGAATCCAGATCAGAAAAGAAGTAAAGCTCTCATTGTTTGCAGATGACATAATACTATACATAGAAAACCCCAAAGATAATATCAGAAAATTACTAGAGCTAATCAGTGAATTTAGCCAAGTTGCAGGATACAAAAATCAATACACAGAAATTACTTACATTTCTATATACTAACAATAAAAAATCAGGAAGAGAAATTAAAGAATCAATCCCATTCACCACTGCAACAAAAAGAATTAAATATCTAGGAATAAACTTACCTAAGGAGACAAAAGAACTGTACACAGAAAGCTGTAAGACACTAATGAAAGAAATCAAAGACGACATAAACAGATGGAGAGATATTCCATGTTGCTGGGTAGGAAGAACCAATATTGTGAAAATGACTATACTACCAAATGCAATATACAGATTCAATGTGATCCCTATCAAATTACCAATGACATTTTTCACAGAACTCGAACAAAAAATTTCACAATTCACATGGAAACACAAAAGGCCGTGAATAGCCAAAGCAGTTTGAGAAAGAAGAATGGAGCTGTAGGAATAACCTTTTGACTTCAGATTATACTACAAAGCTACAATCATCAAGACAGTATGGTACTGACATAAAAACAGAAATATAGACCAATGGAACAAGAGAGAAAGCCCAGAAATAAACCCATGCATCTATGGGTACCTTATTTTTTACAAATAAGGCAAAAATATACAATGGGGCAAAGACAGCCTCTTCAATAAATGGTGCTGGGAAAACTGGACAACTACATGCAAAAGAATGAAATTAGAACACTTCCTAACACCATACAGAAAGATTAACTCAAAATGCATTAAAAACCTAAATGTAAGGCCAGAAACTAAAAACTCTTAGAGGAAAACATAGGCAGAACACTCGATGACATAAATCAAAGCAAAATCCTCTATGACCCACCTCCTAGAGTAACAGAAATAAAAACAAAAGTAAAAAAGAGACATGATTAAACTTAAAAGCTTTTGCATAGCAAAGGAAACTACAAACAAAGTGAAGAGACAACCCTCAGAATGGGAGAAAATAAAAGTAAATGAAACAACTGACAAAGGATCAATTTCCAAAATATACAAGCAGCTCATACAACTCAATGCCAGAAAAACAAACAACCCAATCAAAAAGTGGGAAAAAGACTTAGACATTTCTCCAAAGAAGACATACAGATGGCTAACAAACACATGAAAAGATGCTCAACATCGCTCATTATTATAGAAATGTAAGTCAAAACTACAATGAGATATCACCTTACACCAGTCAGAATGGCCATCATCAAAAAGTCTACAAACAATAAATGCTGGAGAGAGTGTGGAGAAAAGGGAATGCTCTTGCACTGTTAGTGGGAATGTAAACTGTTACAGTCACTACAGAAGATCATATGGAGATTGCTTAAAAAACTAGGAATAAAACCACCATATGACCCAGCAATCCCACTCCTAGGCATATACCCTGAGGAAACCAAAATTGAAAAAGACACATGCATCCCATTGTTCATTGCAGCACTGTTTACAATAGCTAGAACATGGAAGCAACCTAGATGTCCATCAACAGATGAATAGATAAAGAAGTTGTGGTACATATACATAGGGTAATATTACTCAGTCATAAAAAGGAATGTATTTGAGTCAGTTCTAATGAGGTGGATGAACCTAGAGCCTATTATAAAGAATGAAGTAAGTCAGAAAGAGAAAGATAAACATTATATTTTAAAGCAATATACAGAATCTAGAAAAATGGCACTGAAGAATTTATTTCTTCAGGGCATACAGAAGAATTTACTTCTGAAGGGCAACAATGTAGAAACAGACATAGAGAATAGACTTTTGGACATGGGAAGAGGGGAGGAGAGGGTGAGATGTATGGAAAGAGTAACATGGAAACTTACATTACCATATGTAAAATAGATAGCCAAGGGGAATTTGCTGTATGGCTCAGGAAACTCAAACAGGGGCTCTGTATAAACCTAGAGAGGTGGAATGTGGAGAGAGATGAGAGGGAAGTTTAAAAGGGAGGTGATATACGTATACCCACAGCTGAATCATGTTGAGGTTTAACAGAAAATAACAAAATTTTGTAAAGCAATTATCTTTCAATAAAATATATATATATATAAATAATAGTAGTAAAACAGAATACTAAAATCTATACATGTATTATTTCTTTTAATGGTATTTTAAAAGAAAAATGGATATTCCTTACTCATCAAGAGAACAGATATTTTTCCCAGCATTAAAAGTCAGATGCATTTGGATTTCTACACATTCATAGACAAAAAACCAGGCACATGCTCGGAGACAGGCTCAATACAAATTGAGATATTTAATTCATGCCCAAGGGCTGTGCTCTTAATCCCAGTCAGCCTAAGAGTTGGCTTCCTTAGCATGAAAGCACGCAGTTTATAAAACTGATATTTGGCAAAACTAATACAATTTGTAAAGTTTAAAAATAAAATAAAATTTTTAAAAAAATAAAATAAAAAATAAAACTGAATACATGAGAAGAGGCAGGCAGCAAGAAGTCGGAGGCTGAAGATCATAAGAACTCACATGATAGTCCACATTCTACCTGAATGTACATGGATGTACATGGATGTAGTCAGTGCCAATGCTTAGTGCCCAATGGTGGGGCAAAGGCCAGTGTGACTGCAACACCTCTTACACAAAATCTAAGCTCTAGACTCCTGAGGTCCCTGAAATTTAGCCAGATGATCAAAAAAAAAAAATCTGTGCAATTCATTTATTACTGCAGTGTTTCTCAGAGAATTTTACACATGGTTTACTGTGAACCTCCAGGAGTGGGATACTCTAGTCAGTTTCCAAAATTCATGTGAAATAGATTCCTTTTGTTTTATGACACATCTTAAGAAGTAGAGTGTTTTATGGATCCTTGAAGGATATGTGGACATAAGGAATTCAACAAGCCTTTAATCACTAAATGCCCACAATGTTCCAGGCAATGTGCCACCAGACAGAGAATTTGTTCATCAATTAACAGACTGATCAATGAGAAGGGCAGGAGCAGAAAAAGTTCAGTAACTTTGCATTGATGGGCCAGAACTGAATTCCAAGTACTAGTGCTCACAGAGAAGTCAATGCCCTTTCCTGCATCTCTTACCTGTGTGAAAGGCAATTTATTCTTTTTACAGGAAAGTTAGTATCTTTGAAGGGAAATCTAATTTCTGAGTCAAGCAAAGGCCTCCTGCATTCTAATGCAAAGATTGGCAGTGGCCTGAAGAAGGAAGCCTTTGGTCTTTCTGGGTTCCAAGTTTCAAATAGCTTGATTAGATATGACAACATTGCTGTTTGCCAAGAGAACTGTCTGAACTCTGTACAAAGAGAAGCATTCTAACCATGTGGCTCTGTGGCTTTAGGTGTTGATGCTTCCATCTTGCTGTCCTCAGAGTTTGCAGAACTTCAGAATTAGCATTTCCTCCTGAGAAGCTTGTTAGAAATGCAGAAATTCAGACCATGATAAAACTAACTCAGAATCTGAATTTTCACAAAATGCCCATGAGATTTGATGTACATTGAAGCTTAAGAGACACGGCTTCATGTGACATTTGCAGGAGTTTCTGAGAAGAACTTTCTTTAGAAAGATTTCATTTCACCCTTAACAGCTCCATGATCTGTGGCAAGGAAGAGTGATCAGGGTTTGGATCTGGGTTTGCCTGACTGCCAAACCTTCATGCTAATCATTATGAAATACTGTTGCCTGCTACTTAAGTATCTAAACTCTTGAGCATTATCTCTCCCATTTATGAGATGAGGATAATCACACCTAACTATGACTCATTGGAAAAGACTCTGATGCCGGGAGGGATTAGGGGCAGGAGGAGAAGGGGACAAGAGAGGATCTGATGGCTGGATGGCATCACTGACTCGATGGACATGAGTCTGAGTGAACTCCGGGAGTTGGTGATGGACAGGGAGGCCTGGCATGCTGCAATTCATGGGGTCACAAAGAGTTGGACACGACTGAGCGACTGAACTGAACTGAACTGAACTGAATGGAATTTGTGGTGAAATTCTTGAGATAATATACAAAATGCCTCATCCAATGCTTGCTTCATAAATAGTGGTTATTGCTAACAACTAAAAGAAAGGCTTGTAAAGTAATTAGCCTCCAATTAAAATAAATAAATTTATATTAAAAAATAAATTGTGGCAGATTCATTTCGATATTTGGCAAAACTAATACAATTATGTAAAGTTTAAAAATAAAATAAAATTTTAAAAAAATAAATAAATAAAAGAAAAGTGATGATAAAGAAAAGTGGTGAGAAGGAAAAGGGGAATAAGGAGAAAGTGTAGGAGAAGGAAGGGAAAGGTGGAAGAAGAAGAGGAAGGGGCAGAAGTAGAATAGTGATGTGCCTTTGAGGCAATTGGGAGACGCCACTGCCTTGAAGTGATTCTGGGGCAAATGTTGAAAGTGAAGGTAAGGAACAAGAAAAATAAGCAATGAAAAGATAGCATGTCCCTACCTCTACCACTCTAACCAGACACGTCCTCTTCCTACAAAATCTCCTGCCTACATTTGTGTGATTTGAAAGGAGAGCAAAAAACATCTTGAGCTCTGTAAGGGGCTACCAGGAAGGCAGAGCGTAAAGCAAGCATATCCTACTATGACCAAGGACAGCAGTCTGTCTGCACTGGGGTAGAGGTTTCAAGAAAATGCTGCATAAAGAGAATTAGCAGCCCATTACTACAATCTACAGACAGCAGTACCCCAGGCATTGTTGAGGGCAGGCACACGGCAGCAAGATGCATTGATCATAATTCTCCTTGCAAGGGGCAGAAATTCAGTGTAACACAGACTAAGCAAAAAGGGGCTTTATTAAAAGGATAGTGACCAGTGGCATGGTTCTAGTCTGATTCAAAATCTCCTCTTTGTGTGTGTGTGTGTGCTCAGTCCTATCCAATTCTTTGCAACCCCATGGACTGTAATACATCAGGCTCCCCTGTCCACGGAATTTTCCAGGCAAGAATACTGGAGTGTGCTGCTGTTTCCTCCTCCAGGGGATCTTCATTACCCAGGGATCAAACTCCCATTTCTTGTGTCTCCTGCATTGGCAGGCAGATGTTTTTACCAACTGAGCCACCTGGGAAACCTATGCAAAATAGATAACTAGTGGGAATTAGCTGTATGATGCAGGGAGCTCAACCTGGTGCTCTGTGACAACCTAGATGGGTGGGATGGGGTGGGAGTTGGGAGGGAGGTTCAAGAAGGAGGGGACATATTTATATCTATGGCTGGTCCGTGTTGATGTATGGCAGATACCGACACCACACTGTAAAACAATTATCCTCCAGTTAAAAATTAGTAAATTTAACACAAAATAAATGAATAAAGCATTTTTTTAAAATCTCCCTTAAGGTAATCAATAGCACTTTGCCTGGGATGGCCCCACCCCAGTTTTGGCACTGAAATTCCCACATCCCAGAAAAAGCCTCAATCACAGGCAAACAGGAACAGTTGGTCACTGCCGCTCAGTGTTTTAATACTGACCTATCCTGGTTCAGCACATGAACAACATTGCTCTTCATTATTTTAAACTGTGTTTACATAATTAACTCAAACCCTTCCATCTATCATCTGTTTATATATCAATATTTATATGTCTTTTCTCGCTCACTCTCTTTAAGATTATTTCCTCAAGGGAAACAAACACCAGCAGAAATCCAGAGACCAGAACAATCAGCTAATTTGGGGGAGAGCAAACGTTACAACTTAGGCACATTTACACTGTGATTTTTTTTTTTTTTCCTGTTAGTCACGACCCTCATAAGTTTCAGGGACAAACACCAGGACCAACCTGAAAACCTTCTGGCATGTGCAGAACAAAAATAGCAGGCTAGAACAAATAAGCAATTCTGGTCTGGGAATGCAGTCCGGGATTTGCCCTTTCAAAGGGCAGCGGTCTAACAGCTTGTTAGTTAGCCTTTCTAAAGGCCAGCAACTAGGAAAGTAGACCATTGGGTGTGGGTCACTCCACAGAAAACAAGCCATGTCCCTCTGACTATTTGCAATGCAATAAGTAGCCGTGGGCCAGGAGGAAAGCCAGGTCCTTTCGGTCAGGGGCACCAGAATGGAATTTCAAAATATTGCTCTAACTCTAGAAGTACTTGACCGAGAAGCACCTTTATAGGATTATATTCCAAGGAAATGAACTCAGTAGCCAAGAAAAAGATTTATATACAAAAATGACAATTTCAGAGTTATTTACAAATGTCTGTGAATATATACACATAGACATTGTTAAGCACAACAGAATGATTGAACAATAGTATGCCTATATAATAGCTATTAACAGAAATAAAAGTAGCATTAGTTGAACATGGTAGTGTGCTCCATGCTTGAAATAGCCTATCTCATGAGATCCTTACAATTCAGGTAGGCACTTTTTCTCCCCTCATTTTATTCATTAGAAGATAGAGGCTTAAAGAGATTAAAATGAATTGCCCAAAGTCATACAGACCATAAGTTGCAGGAGGAGAACACACACCAAGGTCTTTTGGATACCAGAGCCAAAGTGTACCTTTTCGGCAATAACTGTTTTAAAAAAAAATTCAAAAATGAATGCAAAGTAAGGTGAATATTTTTCATTTTCAATAAGAGTAGCATCTGTTCTAGCTCAGATTCTACCTGTATTTTAGCAGGACATATTTGGGTCTTGGAAATGATTATTTATTTTCACTAAACATAGTATTTGAGCAACAACAATGACAAAAGCTATACATCTTAAGAGTAGCTATTTCAGCTAAATTAATCTAAAACAGCCGTCTGCAATGATGAATCTCAAACTAATTTTTACAGTTTCTAATTCCTCTGCCCTACAGAGGAATGTGCCTCTAGATTCTATTTTATTCTCCGTTTATCCTCTGTTTAGAGGATATATTATCTTTAAATAAGAAGGCAAATGTTATCTGAGCAAAGGCTAGGGACACATTCTGTGCCCTTAATACAAATAATTTTAAGCAGTTTGACAGATAGAGTGCCATTACATCATTTCAGATACTAATGGGCATAATAACTCTTCTGCTTCCTCCTGAAAGAGAGCTCTAAAGTGAGACAACTGAATGAAAAGAAAATGTCAAGTTATTTATGGATTCCATTGCTATTTTATGACACCTAGAAAGAAGGTGGTCTCTTTGTGGAACTATGTGTCTAGCTTTTACTGAACAGCATCTTCTTCCACATCTTCAGGAAATCTGCCCAGATTTTACTTGCAAACCATCCTTTTCATCTTAGTGCACAGGTCTCAGTGGGGCTGATGCATCCTCAGCCTAAGGGATAACTTTGAATAAAAGCCTAAATAATCAGAGCCTCACATCCCCGAGCCACAGATAATTGAGGACAGATTTGACAGGTGGGAGACCCCTCAGAGCCAACAAGACTCAATGCTGGGACCTCTGCTAAAATATTTGGGGCTTCCCAGGTGGCTCAGCAGTAAAGAACCCACCTGCAGTGCAGGAGATGCAGGAGACTTGGGTTCAATCCCTGGGTGAGTAAGGAAGATCCCCTGGAGGAGGGCATGGCAACCCACTCCAGTATTCTTGCCTGGAGAATCCCATGCATGGACAGAAGAGCCTGGTGGGCTATAGTCCATAGGGTTGCGGATTCAGACACAACTGAAGCAACAGAACATGCATGCACAGGCTAAAATATTTAGGGAAGAGAAAATCTTATTCCTCGTGCTCAGTTTTGGCTGCAGTGTCTTGCCTTGAGGAGTTTGCTATCCATACAGTCCCCTCTATGTCCTGTGTCTCACAAGAGAAACAGGAGACACAGGAGAAGGAAGAGCTAATCAATTTAATAATTCAATTCAATAACCATGGGAATTAAAATAAGGTTATACTTGGGTGGAAAACTACACTTTAACCAATATAAATTATCAATTTATCAATATATATTAAAACTAAATATTTTCTTCCTTACCATTGCCCTGTCATGTAAAAATCCTAGTGAATTAACAAAGCGAGCATCAAAATCCATTTTTATCTTTCTCCCTAGCATCCCCACTAGATTGTATTTATAGATCTGAAAATTCATTTTGCATAGAAGTTGTTGAGTGTTTGCACTGAACTGGAAACTAAATTTAAAGTTTTAGGGTTTTTTAATGCAAAACTGGAGATACAGAAGGGCATGAGAGGCCATTAAGCCCTTTGGGAAATTTGCCCAAGTCCCACAGTTAACTGGGCTTCCCATGTGGCTCAGCTGGTAAAGAATCCACCTGCAATGTGGGAGACCTGGTTTGATCCCTGGGTTGGGAAGATTCCCATCCAGTATTCTGGCCTGGAGAATTCCATGGATTGTATAGTCCATGGGGTAGCGAAGAGTTGGATATGACTGAGCAACTTTCACTTTCTTTCACTTCACAGTTAACTGATCCATAGAAAATCTGGTCTTTAAATCCTCAAGCCAGTGTTCTTTCTGTAGTATTGCAAAACATTTTATCCTGTCATTGAAGCAATCATCTTAATAAAGCTACCATCTACACAAAAAATAGACATTGTGTGTTTTAATATTTGTAAAACACACAGTTCTATCATGTATGTGGATGCCTCCTTAAAGTAGAACATGTTCCTTCTGATTGCAACACACGTCATCCTTCTCTCTTCAAAGAATTAGGAGTCCTATCTTGGACTTCAACTCAAATTCTGCTCCTTCTTCTGACTCCTGCCCATAGAACAGGTTCATCTGTTATATTGTACTCTGTATTTGCAACTGCTACGTACAGATGGGCGTGTCTTCCTACTAGAATGTGAGGTCTTTATTCATTGTAGAGATTTCTATCTCCAGTTAGTAATACGAACCAGTGTGTGGAATACAGTAAGCTCTGTATGTTTATTACCAATTAATAATAATATGATATACTTACTATATGTTAGGAACTATTCTAAATAATATAAACACACAGTAAGTTACATTTAATCTTCATTATAGGAACTTTATCAACATCTCCATTTTATAAGCATGAAAGCTGACACAAAGATTATGGAGCTAGTAAGAGGCAGAGCTGATTTTAAGCCCAAAAGATCCAATCCCACTGTCCAAGATTTTGCTGCTGTGATACAATGTTTCAATGCATACTTTTTAGTATATCATACGATATCCAGTTTGAGATAATGAAATTCAGTGTATACAATACAGATAATGAATTCCTTGCCAAAAGAAGTTGGCCTGTGTAGGGAATCTCCTGCATTTTCTCTGAGAAGTTTGAATGTTCAGTTGGCATGTGTTTATTCATACTAGTTGATCAATCCCTGTTTGTCAGATGATGGATTCATGGATAAACAAAGGAAACCCACAAAAGCTATATAAGTTGAAAAATAATGCTAAAAAGTCATTTAAAATCATGCCAGATTTCAAAATTCCTTGCTTTTATACTTGCTGTGCATTATTTGTATAGGAAAATGAGATCACAAAGCATCAGAAGGTTACAAAATTATAAATCCCAAGGATAATCCTTTGCATCACGAGATTAGAAAAGTACCTTATTTCCTTGCACTTTAAATATTTAATCTTCTCCTTAAAAATATCCCATTGGTCTAGCATAAATTCATGTTGAGAAGGTACAATATAACGTATGTCAACACAGCATTAAGTGTTCATGTCATTTCTTTAGATATCAATAAACTTCTTCTAGATATAATTTTCTGATTAAAATGAAGCTAATTAAAAATAAATTAAAAGTAAACATGCACAGACTGCTTTCTGTTATTGTCTTGATTCAGAGGTAGAAATGGGAATGCCTTATTTTGTCAACCTTATCCTTTTCAAGATTCCTGGTGGAACCTTAATAATTAGATGCAGCAATTGGGAACTTTGGGTTCATTGGATTGCAGACAGGAGGACCACGAGCAGTTATTTGAATGAGATAACATTTTGTAACACCCAGATGTGGACTTTTCACGGTTGTGACCAAACAGCGGACATCTTCATGTCTGCAAGTTTCCAGGTAGAGATGGTACTCAATGATTTCAGGGACCAGTGTAAAGTTTCTGGTTATAACTGGAGTTAAAGCAAGGATTTTACTTTAAAGTCATGGAAAAACATTTAAAGTTTTACATTCCATCTTGCCCTTGGATACACACATGTGGACAGACACACTCTCATGGACATTATAATGTAAAAATCTGTATGCACTTCTATGACAATGATAACTCTAGATCACCGCCACTATTACAAAGACTGCAACACCAGGAACAACATATCCCATGTCATAAATAATTGTTCTTTGGATGGCCACTGGGAGTTAGAAACTTGCCTGATATACAAAGTTACATTTATCTCTGAAGTATGACTGTGAGTATCAGATACTGGGAAGGTCAATTTGACACAATGAAACAACTTGTTTCTGGAAGTATACAAATATACCAAATTATGGCAAATCAGCTTGAATACATACACCTCAAATCATTTTTCCCCAGAGGCTGATTTATTTTCTAAAATAATTTCTTTCTACTCATTCACTGACACAAATGTAGCATACGTTTTTCATGGTTCTTGTTATTGTCATGGATGTTTCATCCCAAGTGATGTATCTTAACATTAGAATTTTTAAAAACAATGGAAGTTACTGGCAGAATATCCCAGATATTTAAAATCATAAGGAACTTTATTGATTATGAAGTTCATTCAACCTCTATACTCCTGTTTGGTTTTGCAAAGTCTCTGTAATCATCAAGCTTTAAAAACAAGAGTAAGCATGTTCTTTGGAGGTTAAAGTACTGTGTCAAGAATTCATAACCCTCCCCCTTCTTCTCTGAAGTTAAATAATATTCAGCATTAAGATGGACTGGATGAATGCCCTCTCAGCAGAACAATTAGGATGACAAATACCCTCCTCTTTCCTGACGACAATGATGGCCTCAAGTTTCAACGGTTCCTGTGTCCTAATTGCTGCCAAGAAAAGGTCAATATCCACTCTGCCAAGATTAATACTGCAGTTCGGGGCAGGCATTCTTCACAAGCTGAGCAGGCATTCTTAGTTGCCTCATCTGGCCTGTGAATCAATGCAATCATAGGCGGACCCCAGTCTGCTGTGCAACTTAGAGAAAAAAGGATGTGTTCATATATTAGTGACACAAAACAGACACACTTAGTGACTGTGCACGTTAATGTTTAACAATGAGCTCTCCAGAAAGACGTGGGCTGATGAAGTGGAAAACTTGGAAAGGAGAAAAGATTTTGTGGTGTTCGCCATTTCTATGTTCTATATACTTCTACCAGCCTATTGCAAGCTACCAACATGACATCAATGGGTTTGCAGAACAAGTGGCTCTTGTGAGCCAGTGTGAGCTGAATATACATCAAGTAATTCTATCAATAAATGAAATTTGACCAACGTAGCAAGTGCTACAAAGAAAATACTGTTAGAATGTTAGTTCAAGGAAGTATATAATAAAAGTATTTTTCTTTGACAGGGAAGTCAGTGGAGCAGTGGCAGATGGTACTATTCTTTCACCTCCTTTCTAACCCCCCAACACACATCCCATCCCACGGGCGTTCACCACTTCAGTATATGCTAGTAGCAGGCCACTGCAAACACCTGCAGCTTTCCATCTAAAGGATTTCTCTCAGCCTGCATGTGGGGGCACAAGAAGTACCAGGGACTTAATGCTCTTGAGAGCAGACTTCAGACCATGACAGTTGGGAGCAGGAGAGTAAACAGTCCAGCTTCATTATCCTCAGCTGGGACCACTCTGAGATGAGTTCCACACCATCTCCCAGGAGGGCCCACAGGCTTGAGCCACAGGTGCCCTTCCATGTAAGCTGCTCATGAATGCACCTTCGCTTCATGAGGTGCCTTGTGCCCACTCCTAATAGTTCTTCCTAGAATAACCTTCTAATTAAACTACTTGTACTCCAAAATCTCTGTCTCCGAGTCTGCCCTATGGACAATGAGCCGAAGACTGTAATCTCTTCTAAACAAATAGAGTTCAACCTGAAGAAAGAGTAGGAGTCAAGTAATAGAAAAGGGGAGAAGGATCTTCCAGGCAGAGGGAAGGACACCCACACATGTACTTCTATAACATGATGTACGCATTCCTGAAACTCACCATGCTATGCAAAATGTACAATAAATATTGTGGTGTGTGTGTGTGTGAGTCACTTAGTTATGCCTGACTCTTTGTGACCCCATGGACTGTAGCCTACCAGGCTCTTCTGTCTGTGGGATTCTCCAGGCAAGAATACTGGATTGGATTGCCATGACCTTCTACAGGGGATCTTCCTGGACTAGGAATCAAACCCGGGTCTCCTGCATTGCAAGCAGATTCTTAACCTTGTGTGCCACCAGGGAACTTATGCAAAAAAATGATTCAGGACAAAACCCTCAAAAACTTCACAAAAGTCACACAAACATTATAGGAACCTCGTAAAAGTGGTAACAGGGTTCTAGACATGTTAAATGGTTAAAATAGATAAACTATTTGTGAACATAGCCATGATAAAGATTATAGTTGGTGACTTATTCCAAGCAGTGGAGGTTTATCAAAAGCTGCAATCTTTAGCAGGTTTAAATTCTGGAGCATGCGATGTGCCTTTAAAATATATGTTCTTGGAGACAGAGTTGGGGAGGGGCAGGCAAAACAGGTGAAGGGAATTAAGAAATACAAATTTCCATCTATAAACAAATCATGGAGATGTGGTGTACAGAATAGGGACATATACTCAATAACACTTGAATAATTCTATATAATGATGGATGGTAACTAGACTTATCATGGTGATCATTTCATAATGTATAACAATATCAAGTTACTATGTGGTATACCCAAAACTAATATCACATTGTCTGTCCATTATAATCTAAATAAAGAAAGAAAGAAAAGATATATGTCTTTTGAGGCATGCATTTCTGATAGATATCTATTTCTTCAAAATTGGTGATTCAATCCAATGAATACCTTCTTCAATTAAGCTGAGTAAACTCTTTTGGGGGCTTTCTCACCTGCACTCATAGCTTCCCCTGACAACTGAAGGCTTTAAAAATTGTTGTGATGTTTGAAGCCACCAAACCAGCCACTTGGAGCACTAAAAGGCGCCACGTCTTCAGGATTAGATGACTTCATTTATGGTCTTCACATGTAGACAGTGCTTTCTCTTTGATGCTGAGAAAGGCTGTTCCTGATTTTTTTTGTTCTGTCTTTGGTCTGAAATCCATATGCTTAACAGTCTGTCCATTTCTTTTATCCCTTTAGGCCCTGTTCTTATTGACTTCACAGGACTTGAAGTCATAGACCTCTCTTTTATTTTCATGGCGTTATCTCTGATAGTCCCCAAGGTGGATTCCTTTATGCCTGTTGCTCAGAAATTTCCACATGTTTTCTCACTTCTTTCAATACTTAAAGCATCCCTGTTGCATACAATGCTTAGTGATTTTAACCCCGGACACTAAAACAACTTTGGGATGTTGGGTGAGTGTTTTCATTTTAATGTAGAAAAGTTTCACAAATACAAAAGAAGAGCAAAATACATCACAGGCTGTCATAGGCAGTAAACCAAGATAGGCAGTAGACGTTTGAGGTGGGCATGCATATGTGAGCACATTTTTTGCACCCTTGCACAGCTCAAGTCAACTCAGTGTACTTTTCTGCATTCACCTAGTGTTTCTCACAGATGTAATAGCACATAAGTAAATGAGAAATCCATGTCATGCTCAAATTGTTCCCTAATATATCAATCATGTTGGAACAAATTCACATTTTCAAAACAGGCACTTGAGCAGAACTAACTGACTCTAATGTGTGTTTGTGTGTGTGTGTGTGTGTGTAATATAAAATAAAGTGTTAATTACAGATGTGAGTCAACAACATAAAAAAAGCAATATGCCACCTGAATTCTCTGCTAAAATGCTCTGACCTCTTTCAATTTGTTATATTAGGGAAATGTGTCTTGTTTTAAATAATGACAAAACAGATATACCTATCGTTTGCAATACTTTGAAACTGTAAAGAGAGATTACAGATTATATACTAAAGGAAATCAGAGTATCAATGTCCCTGGTAAAGCCGAACACTGCTCAATTTGTACAATATAAGGACCAATGCTTGAATAGCATTTTAGCGCAAATTGCAAGCAGAACATGAGGTGGGGGTTTATGTTCGAGAGATGTATTAAGGGAGTCTTCTCAAGGAGAGACATGTAAGGAAGGGAAGGTAGCTTAAAGGGAGTAGCGAAGAAACTAAGTAAAGATGTTGTTTTCGGTTGGTCTACCTGATGACGGGAAAGATAGAAGGCAGGAGGAGAAGGGGACGGCAGACAATGAGATGGTTGTATGGCATCACCGACTCAAAGGACATGAGTTTGAGCAAGCTCCGGGAGACAGTGAAGGAAAGGGAAGCCTCATGTGCTGTAGTCCATGGGGTTGCAAAGAGTCGAACATGGACATGACTGAGCTACTGAACTATTCCCTCTGAAAGTTCTAGAGTACATGCTGCAGCGTCTGTCCCATTGTGATGTGCAGCAGTCACCACTGGCCATGGGAGAGGGGACATAACTCCAGGAAACTACTAGAAAAGGCTATGTAATGACCAAAGTTCAGTTCAGTTCAGCCACTCAGTCATGTCCGATTCTGTGCGACCCCATGGACTGCAGCACACCAGGCTTCCCTGTCCATTACCAACTCCTGGAACTTGCTCAAACTCATGTCCATCGAGTCAGTGATGCCATCCAACCATCTCATCCTCTTTTGTCCCCTTCTCCTCCTGCCTTCAACCTTTCCCAGCATCAGGGCCTTTTCCAATGACTCAGTTCTTCACACCAAGTGGCCTAAGTTTCGAGCTTCAGCTTCAGCATCAGTCCTTCCAATGAATATTAAGGACTGATTTCCTTTAGGATTGACTGGTTTGATCTCCCTGCAGTTCAAGGGACTCTCAACAGCCTTCTGCAACACCGCAGTTCAAAAGCATCTATTCTTCAGTGCTCAGCTTTCTTTATGGTTCATCTCATATCCATACATGACCACTGGAAAAACCATAGCTTTGACTAGATGGACCTTTGTTGGCAAAGTAATGTCTATGCTTTTTAAAACACTATCTAGGTTGGTCATAGCTTTTCTTCCAAGGAGCAAGCATCTTTTAATTTTATGGCTGCATTCACCATCTGCAGTAATTTTAGAGCCCAAGAAAATAAAGCCTGTCACTGTTTCCATTTTTACCCCATCTTTATGCCATGAAGTGTTGAGACCAGATGCCATGATCTTAGTTTTTTGAATGTTGAGTTTTAAGCCAGTATTTTCACTCTCCGCTTTCACTTTCATCAAAAGGCTTTTTAGTTCCCTTTTGCTTTCTGCCATAAGGGTGGTATCTTCTGCATATCTGATGTTATTGATATTTCTCCCAGCGATCTTGATTCCAACTTGTGCTTCATCCAGTCCAGCACTTCTCATGATGTACTCTGCATATAAGTTAAATAAACAGGGTGACAATACACAGCCTTGATGTACTTCTTTCCCAATTTCAAACCAGTCAATTGTTCCATGTCCAGTTCTAACTGTTGCTTCTTGACCTGAGTACAGATTTCTCAGGAGGCAGGTCAAGTGGTCTGGTATTCCCATCTCTTGAAGAATTTTCCACAGTTTGTTGTGATCCACACAGTCAAAAGCTTTAATGTAGTCAGTGAAGCAAAAGTAGATGTTTTTCTGGAATTCTGCCTTTTCTATAATCCAACAGATGTTGGCAATTTGATCTCTGGTCCCTCTGCCTTTTCCAAATCCAAGTTGAACATCTGGAAGTTCTCAGTTCGTGTACTGTTGAAGCCTAGCTTGGAGAATGCTGAGCATTACTTTGCTAGCGTGTTATATGAGTGCAATTGTGTGGTAGTTTGAACATTCTTTGGCATTGCCTCTCTTTGGGATTGGAATGAAAACTGACCTTTTCCTGTCCTGTGGCCACTGCTGAGCTTTCCAAATTTGCTGGCACATTGAGTGCAGCACTTTCACAGCATCCTCTTTTAGGATTTGAAATAGCTCTACTGGAATTCATCACCTCCACTAGTTTTGTTCGTAGTGATACTTTCTAAGGCCCACTTAACTTTGCATTCCAGGATGTCTGGCTCTAGGTGAGTGATAACACCATCGTGGTTATCTGGATCGTGAAGATCTTTTTTGTATAGCTCTTCTGTGTATTCTTGCTATCACTTCTCAATATCTTCTGCTTCTGTTAGGTCCATACCACTTCTGTCCTTTACTGTGCCCATCTTTGCATGAAATATTCCCTTGGTATCTCTAATTTTCATGAAGAGATCTCTAGTCTTTCCCATTCTATTGTCTTCCTCTATTTCTTTGCATTGATCATGGAGGAAGGCTGTCTTATCTCTCCTTGTTATTCTTTGGAACTCTGCATTCAGTTTGGTATATCTTTCCTTTTCTCCTTTGCCTTTAGCTTCTGTTCTCTTCTCAGCTATTTGTAAGGCCTCCTCAGACAACCATTTTGCCTTTTTGCATTTCTTTTTTTGGGGATAGTTTTGATCACTACCTTCTGTACAATGTTACAAAAATCATCCATAGTTCTTCAGGCATTCTATCAGATCTAATCTTTTGAATCTATTTGTCACTTCCACTGTATAATTGTAAGGGATTTGATTTAGGTCATACCTGAATGGTCTAGTGGTTTTCCCTACTTTCTTCAATTTAAGTGTGAATTTGGCAATAAGGAGTTCATGTTCTGAGCCACAGTCAGCTCCCAGTCTTGCTTTTGCTGACTGTATAGAGTTTCTCCATCTTTGGCTGCAAAGAATATAATCAACCTGTTTTAGGTTTTGACCATCTGGTGATGTTCATGTGTAGAGCCGTGTCTTGTTTTGTTGGAAGAGGGTGCTTGCTATGACCAATGTGTTCTCTTGGCAAAACTCTATTAGCCTTTGCTCAGGTTCATTCTGTACTCCAAGGGCAAACTTGCCTGTACTCCAGGTATCTCTTGACTTCCTACTTTTGCATTCCTGTCCCCTATAATGAAAAGGACATATTTTGTTGGTGTTACTTCTACAAGATCTTGTAAGTCTTCACAAAACTGTTCAACTTAAGCTTCTTTAGCATTAGTGGTTGGGGCATAGACTTGGATTACTCTGATATTGAATGGTTTGCCTTGGAAATGAACAGAGATCATTCTGTCATTTTTGAGATTGGACCCAAGTACTGCATTTTGGACTCTTGTTGACTATGTGGGCTACTCCATTTCTTTTAATGGATTCATTGCCCATAATGATCCAACTGCAGTCCTCCAAAGAATGTTGGGGTGATGAGCCATTAATAGCAGCACCTACAGCAGCTTGCATCAAATGGATAAAAGGGATCCCAGAATATCTGAGCAGGGTAACATCAGTATGTGCTATATATATCTGCAGATATATATCTAGATGCATGCATCAAATGGATAAAAGGGATCCCAGAGTATCTGAGCAGGGTACCCACAGTATCTCCTATATACATCTGCTATATACTTACCCTCTATAGAAGGGAAGCACTATTGTTGAAGACTATGTGAATCAAGATCTGACATATTATCTTATTCAAGCTTCTCAATTATCTTGTATGATAGATATTATTTTCACCATTGTACAAATAAATTTGAGACTATTGGTGTTTAAGCAATTTATTCCCTGCCACACAGTAGTTAATGTGAGAGTCTATTACATGATCTTTTTAACGTATGGCTCATTGCCTTTCTCCATTGTAATGCTATATTAGATATTTGTTTTGTTTTGAGATTTTATTTGCGAGGTTAGCTTGGTGTTAACCACAAAAATCTTCCTTTAAATGAAAGCTTATTTTAAAACCTATGTAGATGTGAAATGAAAGTGATTTTTCTTGGATCTCCATCCCATGGTGGCACAAATAAGGCGCTATCACAACCTCACTGAATTATACCTTGTTGAGAGACAATTCTCCACGGGTTTCTTGTGTTTCTTCCATCTTCTGGGCAAAGGCACTGAACTCTTTATTCTGGACTATCTTTGCAAAGATATTTGTAGAGCAAACAGCATGGAAAATAAAGATAGTGTCTCTCTTGGGGCAGAGGATGGATTTCTTTCCTGAGCAGATTCTGGTGGCAAATGTTCTTTATAAGATAGGATATTTTCCAAAACTAGGATTTCTTGACTGAGAAACAGACCCACTGTGTATGTAGCATGTGTGCATGTGTGCTAAATTGCCCTAGTCATATCCCACTCTTTGTGACCCTGTGGACTGTAGCCCAGCAGGCTCCTCTGTCCATGGGATTCTCCAGGCAATAATAATGGAGTGGGTTGCCATGCCTTCTTCCAGCGGACACGGGGATTGAAATTGCATTTCTTATGCTTCCTGCACTGGCAGGCAGGTTCTTTACCACTAATGCCAGCTGAGAAGCCCCGTGTATAGCATACACTTCTGCATTGCCCCATAGCTTCTGGGGACAGGGAAAACCAGTAGGAACATGAAGCTCATGTTGTCTTGCATGCTGTGACCAAGTCTTCTGTCTCTGACCCACAAGTCTTGTGTTTTCTGCCAACCTCTGTGAAACTGTGACAGATGAGCTTGTTGGCTTACAGGAAGGGTAAAATCTCATACCTTTCCCAGTTTCTGGCACTTTCTGTTCACATAGGTCCCACTGAAATAATACTCATAACCAGCCTTGCCTAATGAAGAAGCTTCTGAATTTGAACATATAATGCAGTTAGAAATCGGTTCTCATTATCCCCTAGGATATTCTGAACCAAGCTGGCAGCCGAGGAAGGACCCATGCCTTTGACAGTCAAATTCACTTCAGGCATGCCAGCAGCGCACTGATGTGCCATGAATGTTTCCAAATGGAACAATTTGGAACAAAGCTGGCAGACAGAATGGCCCTCTCGAAAGCTGTGAAGGGCGTTTGGCCATTTAGGCTACTTACTGGAAGCATTGAAAGTTTGGGTTTTAACTGGATTGCCTGGTGTTTCTTCTCTGTGTGAGTTCCCTTTATAAAATCACTGCACAGTGTGCGTTTGAGAGTTAGGAGAAACGCAGATACTCTAGGGTCTGTTACAAGTATCAAGATGGGAGTAGAAAGCACAATACTCACGAAAGCTAGGAAAAGTTGCAGTGACTGCATATATAAGACACATACTATATCAATATTTACTATATTCAATATTTAAAGCATTGAATTCAATGTTGTATATTAATACCTATAACTATAGCTCTGCACAAACACTGCTATTGCTTATGAGAATTTTTGAGACAATAGTACTTTTCATACACTTTCATATATGAAATTAGACAAAATGTCATATGCCATATATATAATATCTTACTTAATCTTCACAATTACCTTGTAAAACCTGCTATTATTTAGAGTTTTTATTAGTGAACTAGTTGAAACTACAGATTTTGTACTTACTCCATAAAAAACAGTTGATAGTTTGCCAAAATGAAATTCCCTAGTGACTAAAATAAGAATTTTCTTTTATTTTTTTTTTTGAAGTATAGTTGATTTACAATATTGTGTTACTTTTAGGTGTATAGCAAAGAGATTCAGTTATATATATGTTCTTTTCCATTATGGGTTGCTGTTTCCTGTGCTATACAGTAATTCCTTGTTGTTTATCTATTTTATATAAAGTAATGTGTGCCTGTTTATCCCAAACTCCTAATTTACCCCCTCCTCCTCTCTTTCCCTTTGGAAAAGAGCAGCTTGTTTTCTATTTCTATGAATCTGTTTGTGTTTTGTAAGTAAGTTCATTTGTAGTATTTTTTAGGTTCCACATGTAAGTGATATAGTATGTCTTTCTCTGTCTGACTTACTTCCCTTGGTATGATAATCTCTAGGTCTACCCCTGTTGCTGCAAATGGCATTATTTTGTCCTTCTGTGACTGAGTAGTATTCCATTGTGTCTCTGTACCACATCTTATTTATCCATCCATCTGCTGATGGACACTTAGGTTGCTCTTATGTCTTGGCTATTATAAATAGTGATGTCATGGACACTAGGCTGCAGGTATCCTTTTGAATTAGATTTTCATCTTTTTCAGATATACATCCAGGAGTGGAATTGCTGGATCTTATGGTAACTCTATTTTTTGTTTTTTGAGGGACATCCATACTGTTTCCATAGTGGCTGCATCGATTTTTTTACAGTCTAACTAACAGTGTAGGAGGATTTCCTTTCCCCAAACCCTCTGCAACATTTATTATTTATAGACTTTTGATGATGGCCATTCTGACCCATCAAGGAGGGCATGGCAACCTACTCCAGTACTCCTGCCTAGGGAATCCTATGGACACAGGAGCCTGGTGGGCTACAGTCCACAGGGTCACAAATAGCTGGACATGACTGAAACGACTTAGCATACAAGCACATTCTGACTCGCATGAGGTGACTCTTCATTGCAGTTTTGATTTGCATTTCTCTAATAATTAGCAATGCTAAGCATCTTTTCATGTGTCTGTTGGTAATCTGGTTATCTTCTTTGGAAAAGTGTCTTTGTGGGTCTTCTGCCCATTTTATGATTGGTCTTTTGCTTATGAGAATTTTAGATTAAGTATATGATTGTCATCCTTTTCAGTTTGTATAGCATATAGCAAATACAATTTATATTCATATAAGCATAAATATTGGAATAAGTATAGAATATTGAATATTTATACAAAGATAAAAACACGTTGATATGTCAATATGAAATAAAACTAACAGTTAATATAAAATATCAAATAATACATAAATATAATAATAATTCACTACAGTTGATATAATTAATATTTTTGGATCATTTATCATATGCTTGGTGTCTTGCTAAATTTATTACCTACATCCTCCACTTACTTGTCAGCACAACCAGTGAGAAAGCTACTAATATTTCAAAGTTTCCAAATAAAGAAGCTGCATTTGAGAGAGGTAAATTATATAATCTAAGGTCGAATATCTATAGTAAGTAGCATACTTGGTATTCAAATTTGGTCCTCTTCAATTCCAGAATATAAGATTTTAAGCACTTCTTCACAGGATTTGGTACAAGAGCACAAGCTTAGCAGTAGCTAACGTAATCAGTGATATAAATATTAATGCACAAGCATAGAAACATACATGAAACTTGTGTAGGCTACTTCTCTCTTGATTTCAGTTGCCCCATCTGAAGAGATAGGAATGGATTTTTTTCTTCTTTTATTATTTCTTTTAACCAGAAATGTATTTTATAACCTGTAAAGGTCATTTCTGGCTTTAATCTTCTGAGATTCTGTGTCATTTGTTTCTCCTCTGTGTTGATCTGAGCTTGTCGGTCCCCACTTCATCAGAACTTCAGTGCTTATTCACTGCCTCCCTCAGATGGTCTTCATCAAATTCAGCCAAATCCTTTTCCCTCATTGGCAGTCCTCTGCTTCCATGCCCTTCATCTGCTCAAGCCCCACATGATGAAAATAAAGTGCCCTTTTATAATTTTTTCCAAAGGAGTTTTCTTTTTTCCCTTATGCTTTGAAAGGAGAACTTTTTGGAGCTGCTTTGGTGGGTGGTGTGGAATATTTCTGAACAGATGCTCATTGTCTTCAAGGAGAGGATTGGCTTTGTTTATTTGGAGACCACTGTGACCCTGATCACAAGGGGTTCCTGCTAAGTATACCATGGATGTTATTTCTACCCAGGGAGAGTCGGCATGGTGACCCAGAAACATGAGGGAACCCCAGGGGAGGGGCTGTGAACAACCTTCTCTTTTGTGATTTTCATTTTTCATTATGTCTGACATTTTTGAAGCTGAGCTTTTTAAGAAATACCAGTTTTAGAAGAACAGACTGCAGATATATTTCAAGGCAATGTAGAACAGCCACAAGACAAAACAAGCACAGTAGAAAGCGTGCCCATTTGAGATGAGAAATGGTACATGTGCACGGCCTTTTGTCTTCTGTTTGCCAAATGAAATGTCCATGCGTTTTTCTCAGAACTTTGAAAAATAAGCAAATCATCAAATCGTATCCGCCTTTTGTTTGTGTTCAAATGTCTGTGATGTTAGCTGTCAGCCTGGTGTTTGATGTTTCCAACTGCAGAATACATCTGTACACAGTTGAGAGATTTCAAAGTACCTCTCACTTTCAGTATTAAGATGGAATCTATGCTCTCTATATCAGTAGAGCTAAAAAATATTGGTCTGGCAATTTAGTTATGGTAATGTTTCCCTGGGTCATACAGCAAATTCCCACTGGATATCTATTTCACATGGACTTCCCAGGTAGCACAGTTGGTAAAGAATTCACCTACAATGCAGGAGACACAAGCGACACAGGTTTGATCCCTAGGTTAGGAAGATTCCCCCGGAGAAGGCCATGGCAAGCAACTCCAGTATTCTTGCCTGGACTATTCCATGGACAGAGGAGCCTGGAAGGCTACAATCCATGGGGTCACAGAGTCAGACATGACTGAGTACACACACACACAGCTTCCATTCTTTCTTGGTTATGGATGTTCTAAAACTTAACAAATAGGAAGATGGTTACTTATTTTAAAAATTAATTTCAATTATAACCACTTCCTTTTATTGGGAGACATTTTTAAATAACAAAAGGTTAAAACTACCATAGCAATGTAAAACCTATCAATGACCATATCTACTCTTTTATAAATTTATTTAATGTCCAGTTATTGAGCATTAAGTTCCACCACATTCCTGGCACTGTAGTAGAATAGGAGCTGGAGAAAATAATCAGATAGAGAAACCATAGTCTCTACACTTAAGGCAGTTTCCCAGCTAATGTACAGCCAATGCATTATTTGCATGTCATGAGCTATTGATCAGCCATCTCAGCCTTCACAGATACAGCAATGGCCAGAAGTTGCTAGGCTTTCTTGTGGGTCACCCTTTCTCAGTAAGCAAATTTTCTAGGGATCTTGGGAGGCCAGCCTTAGTTCAGGGATATCTGACTGTTCTCTTCCTCCAGTTCATTAAGTTGGAAGATCCAGTGTGTATCATCTGGCACTGTCCAACATGGAGGGCTGAATGTGACCAAGGAGTTTCTCTACCACCTGGGTAACCATGTCAACAGTCGGGTACATGTGTGTTATTGGGCATCTGGAAACTGTATGTGAAGAACTGCTGAATGAGATATGGTCCAAGGTATCCAATGAGTGTGGCTTCCCCTGGAGGTTCAGCAGCAAAGAATCCATCTGCCAATGCAGGAGACATGGGTTCAATCACTGGGTCAGGAAGATCTCCTAGGTGGCAACCCACTCCAGCATTCTTGCCTGGAGAATCCCATGGACAGAGGAGCCTGGCAACTACAGTCCATGGGGTCACAAAGAGTCGGACACAACTTAGTGACTAAACAACAACAACATATCCCAGGAATTACAGACTTGTCATTGTTTTTAAGTATCCAACATGGAAGAGTTTGATTAAATTCTAAACCCATTCTTATTATCATAGCTTGTTTCAACATTACATTTAGCTATGAAAGATAAGGAAAAGCAGTTCAACTCCTTAAATATAATGTCAATGACTGTAAATCTTTGAATGATCACAAAAAAATATTAATGTGTTATCACTTATGGGAATAAAGTCTCTCTCATAATGACAGTTGCCAAGAGTTTGAAGAGGTCAAGTGGCCATTTGAAGATCAAATGTGATGGGAGAAAACAGAGTTAGGACTTTCACTTTTGAAAAGATGGGGTAGAGGGTTTTTTTTTTTTTCCTTCTCCTTCCCTGACACCCACACTAATTATAACTAAATTCCTGGCACAATGTGTATAACACAAACTCCAAAAGACTCTGAAAGGTGGTGAGAAGTCAGACCGACTAGGGACATGAGACTTAAAGAACAACACAGTAGTGAGTTCACTGTGGGGATTTTTTAGTTCACGTATTCCAGGTTTGGATCTGAAACATGTCAGCAATCCAGAGGTGCCAAAAGGTACAGATGTGAAAAACCTCTACAAAATCACACTTTCTCCAGCCAAAGGAGCGAGAAAGGGGTAGTGCAGCAAGCCAGAAACTTTTAGACAACAATCACTCCACTCCAACCAAACACTCGTCAAGACAAAAACTGCTTGTGACAGAGTTAAACAGTTTTTCAAGACTACTGCCGTAGGAGAGAGAGATTAAACTGAACTCCACCTAAACAAAAAGCAAGAGGTTTTTAAGCATTGAGGATGAGCTAGTGGAGAAGAACTGGAGGATGAAGTTGATGAACGGGATGTGTTCAGCGCACTGTTATTGCTGACTCTGCAAATGTTCTTATCTGTAATTAGGTCATCTGGGTTTGGTAATTGGCAACTGACCACTAAAGTTAGGCTCCTACTCTGTCAACAGAGATTCAAAGATAGAGATACTATCTCCTTCCATATTTACATTTCAAAAAGATGGTTCCAAGGTCCTTGAGAAAGACATTAGTGGGTTGTTTAAGTGGCTAGAAGCTTTTAAAAAGATTTGTATCTCAGAGGCAGAGAAAGGAATTACAAGTTTTCTAAAGTAAATGCTATATGAAAAAGAAAGTCACAGACCTATAGACAGAAAGAAGGCTATATATAGTTTGGACAAGCTGAGGGAATTATTAAAGCTGTCTCGGTCATATTACAGTAGTGGGGTGGGGGGCCAGGAGTCGGGAAGACTGTCTTCTGTCCACAATCTCACCTATGCAAGCAAAGGGCAAATGAGAAGCCAAGACTTCCACCCTAGCAAGGTTGTAAAAGGTTGCCCAACACTTTATCTAGGTGGTGTCAACAAAGGTCAAGCAAGGAACCAGGACTTCCATTCCCACCTCATAGTAACAAGACACTCCTCTTCATCCTCCCCACTGGAGTACTGTCAGAGATGCTTAGTGGAAGACAAAGACTTCCACAAGCACCCCAGTGGTAAGAGGCCACCACTACTGTGCTTTCAGTAGGGACTACAAAGAGCTGGAATTCCCACTCCTCCCTAGCTGTAAAAGAGCGCCACACCTCCACCTTGGGTCTCAATGCAGGACAAGTGTAGAACCCAAATTTCAACCTTCTCCTGGCTGTAACATAAGGCAACACCCTTCCACTTTTACTGCTCCAGGGGCATCACAGATAGCCAGCTAAAACAGATGATTAAATAGGATTCCGTCTCAGAGCACAATACAAGAAGGGAAAAATCACTCCTCATATTAGGAGCAAAGAAGATCTCAGACAAAAAGGAAAAAAGACAACCAGTAGTGCCAACACTAAAATGACAGAGATGTGAGAATTATCTGACGAAAAATTGTAAAGTCATGATAAATGTTTCAATGAACAATTACAGCCTAGTGTAGTGTTAGTCGCTCAGTCATGTCTGACTCTTTGCAACTCCATGGACTGTAACACACCAGGCTCCTCTGTCCACAGAATTCTCCAGGCAAGCATGCTGGAGTGAGTTACTATTTCCTACTCCAGAATTATAACCTTAAACATTTTTAAAAATACAGATTTTTAAGGATATTAAAAGTTTCAGGAGAGAAATACAAGCCATAAAGTAGATCCAATTGGAAATTTTAGAGACAAAAAATACAATAATGAAAGAAAAAAATTGGGGGACTGGACTCAACAGCAGAATGAAGGGGAAAGGGAAGGGGAAAGCCAATGAACTGGAAGACAGAACAAAAGAAATTACCCCAATCTGAAGAGGGAAAAATGGAAGAAAAAAATAAACATAGCCTCAGGGGCCAATGAGACTATAAAAAAAAATCTAATATTTGTGTCATTAGAATCCAAGAGGGAATGATAAAAGAGGGTAGGAAAAAATACCCAAAGAAACAATGGCTGAGTATAGCCCTAAAGGGATTTGTGAAGCTGTGTGTATGTGTGTGTGTGAATTCTCAATCATGTTCAACTCTTTGAGACCCCATGGACTGTAGCCCTCGCAGCTCCTCTATCCATGGGATTCTCCAGGCAAGAATATTGGAGTGGGTTGCACTCCTCCAGGGGATCTTTCCAACCCAGGGACAGAACCTGTGTCTCCTGCACTGCAAGTGGATTTTTTACCATCTGAGCAACCATGGAAGTCCCATCTGTGAAGCTAAATAAACCCCAAACAAGATAAACCCAAACCAATCCACTCCAAGACACAACATAATTAGCTTCTGAAATGTGGAGTCAAAGAAAAAAATCTTGAAAGCAGCCAGAAAAGGATGATACAACAATTTAAATGACTGTAGATTTCCTGTCAGAAACCAAAGACACCAGACAGAAATGGCAAAATATCTTCAAGTCCTAAGAGAAAAAAAACTGCCAACCAAGAATTCTAAACCCAGCAAAAAATATCCTTCAGGAATAAATGAGAAATAAAAACAATGTGTGAGGAAGGAAACAGATATTGACATCAATGGGCCTACCATTAAAAAAAAAGGCTAAAGAACATTCTTAAAACAGAAAGAAATCTGTGAAAAAAAGAACCTTTGCAAAGATGAAAAATCAATTTAATGGAGGAAAGATAGCCTTTTCAACAAATGGATGATGGAGCAATTGACATGTATAGACAAAAGAAACAAAAAAAAAAGAGGAATTTTGGCCAAAATCTCATACAAAAATTAAATTCTGAATGTAGCTATATGGAAAGCTATAAAACTTTTAGATTTAGATTTTAAAAAACTAAGTGAAAATCTTTAAAGTCTAAGGATAGGTGAAGAGTTCTTAGGCTCGATACCAAAATCACAATCCATAAAAAGAAAGATTAGTAAGTTGGACTTTATGAAAACTTTAAAAACTTTGTTTCTACAAAAGACTTTGTTAAAAGGGTGAATAGACAAGTTACAAAATGGGAGAAATATTTTGCAAACTTTATAATACAACAAAGGACTGGTATCTAAAATATTTGAAGAACTTTCAAAATAGGGACATTTCACCGAGGAAGATATAAAGATGGCAAATATGCTCATGAAAAGGTGTTCAACATCATAAGCCACTAAGGAAATACAAGCTAAAATAGTAAGGTATCAGTACACAACTATCAAGACGACTAAAATAAAAAATAATGACAACAATAATTGCTGGCAAGGAGGTGAAGAAACGAGACTATCATACCCTGCTGGTGGGAATGCAAAATTGTACATTCACTCTGAAAAACAGTTTGGCAATCTCTTTAAAAACCACATGGTTACAAACAATCCAGTATTTGTGACCCTAGGCATTTATCACACAGAAATGAAGACTCATGTTGACACAAAAATCTGTTGAGAGATGTTTACAGGTGTTTAATTCATAATAGTCAAAAACTAGAAACAATTCAATGTCCTTTAATAGGTGAATGGATAAACAACTCCAGTACATCCATACCATGGAATAATACTCAGCAATAAAAAGTAATGAAATATTGATAAACACAACTATCAGTGCTGTTCTTAGTCTCTCAGTTATGTCTGACTCTTTGCAACCCCATGGTCTGTAGCCCACCAGAGTCCTCTGTCCATGGGATGTTCCAGGCAAGAATACTGGAGTGGGTTGCCATGCCCACATTCACAGGATCTTCCCAACCCAGGGGTCAAACTCAGGTCTTCCACATTGCAGGCAGATTCTTTACCATCTGAGCCACCAGGAAAGCCCAAGAATAATGGAGTGGGTAGTCTATCCCTTCTCCAGAGGAGCTTCCTGACCCAGGAATCAAACCAGTGTCTCCTGCATTACAGGTGGCTTCTTTACCAACTGAGCTACCTGGGAAGCCCCATAGATATCTGAGTGAATGTCAAAGAATTATGCCCATGAAAAAAGCCATTCCCAAAAGATTACCTATTATATTTACATAGCATTTTTTAAATGATAAAATTATAGAAATGGAGAACAATTTAGTGGTTGCTGGGATAGGGTGGGAGGGAAGGGGGTGTGGCTATAAAAGTAAAACATGATGACTTCTTGTCATGACAGAAACGTTCTGTATCTTGATTGTATCAGTATCCTGGGTTGAGATATTGTACTGTATCTTTGCAAGACATTATCATTGGGAAAAATTAGATAAAGTGTCCACAGAATCTCTCTATATCATTGCTTACATTGCATGTAAACCTACAGTTTTTATCAGATTTCTTTCTGTTTTGAGAATGTTCCTTCACCATTTTTTAAATGGTAGGCCTACTGGTGACAATTTCTGTTAGTTTTCCTTTATCACATATTGTTCTTATTTCTTCTTCATTCCTGAAGGCCTAGGATACAAGGTACAACTTAAATGTTTGTTGGATAACCTCTATGCTGTGTTCAGGGTCCGTATGTTCCACGGTGTTTGTGTCGATTACTAATATTAAATGAAGGGGCTGTTGATTCAGTGTGAGTTGTAGCAACAGAGATGTTTAATGGTGTTGTAGAGTACCAGGACATGCGTATTTCAGGGCTGAAAGATAATCAGGTGTTTGCTTATTCCCGTCAGGGTGTCTCTCTTCCTATAAAACATCTCCCGCCACCACTTAAGGCAGAAGGCTAATGGCACAGAATGGAAGACAATTGCCCAGGACACTCAGAACACATATATTAGAGAGTGGTAAAAAGCTATTCTGAGTGTCCTGGGCAATTGTCATTGTCCTTCTTTTCTGTGACATCAAGTCATTATTTTTAACTTGCACTGTGAATTGTCCTTGTTTTCCTAGGGCACTCATCAGAAAAGGCTCACTTTGAAAGGTATGAGCAGATGCTGAGATTAAGAAACCTGAAATAATAAATGACTTCCAGACATAGGCAGGGGTGCCTCCAGTTTCCAGTTGGTGTACACTCCCCACTGGGGCTGGGGGGAAAGCTTCAAGGTTTAAACAAATTTACAAAGGCTAAGTAAAAGATTTCAGGAACTGAAACTAAACTGATTACAAATATGCGAGGCCTTAAAATTCTATTTTTTTTTTAATTTACAATGTTGTGTTTAATTTCTGCTTAACAGTAAAGTGATTCAGTTACACACACACACACACACACACACATATTTTAATATTCTTTTCCATTATGGTTTATCATAGGATATTGTATACAGTTCTGTGCTATACAGTAGGACCTTATTGTTTCTAATTTCTTTTTAATTCAAGGAAAAAGGATTATACTAAGAGGTTGATGTGTCTGGAAACACAAAGGTCATGAAGGTCATTTCAGTAAAAGGTCTTGACCCTACATCCCCCGTTCATTGGCCACATACCTCACCATGGACAACTGCAATCAACCCATTTGATTCCAGCCATCTTGTTTTTTGCTGTTTTTATTTGAGGGCTTTGCTCATTTACATGTTTCTCCTCCTCTTAATCCTTTATACTCCATCAAATTTTTATTGAATATTTGTCCTCTGTAAGAGTGAGGATATGGCAGGGAAATAAGAAAGTACATGAGAAAACTTTTCTAGGTCTTTCAAACAGAGGAACTGCATTTGAGCAAATTGGTGATCTAAATACTGGAAGATATAAAGAGGCAAGGATGATGGGGAAGGGACCTGGAGTTTAGTGAGAACAGGAAACTGCTAATGATAGGAGGAATTGGTGACTTGGAGCCTTTGAAGCCAGGTCCATCCTGGGAATAAGAACTGTAGTAAAGTTCTACATGGAAGGGCTTTCCTGGGGAAGCTGCACCCAGAAAGGAGACTCAGTCACTGCTGGAGATGACATCAGAAACAAAGGATAAATGCCCCATGTGTCCCCTCCTGGTGCCCTTGAGTATTCTGCCAGTGTTCACCATTGTGCAAACCTCTACGCTGTGCAAAGGTCAGAAGACAAAGAAAACACACTTGCCTGTGACAAAAACAGAGCAAAGGAAAGTCAGGCAATGAATCTGAGAGCAAAGCAGTAGCTAACCTTTAACCCTTCACTTGCTTATCTTCAACCTGATCACAAACTATTGGCAAATTCATTTGCTAATATTTTAACTATGTGAATCCCTTATGTCTCAGTTCCCAAAGGTGTGTTTATCTATCCTGAGAGTAAGATAATGGTGATTCTCATTGTCTCCCTTTATTTTCTTGTGTCTATGCTGACACATGTCAAAAAGCTACTACATTGTTTCAAATAACTCTGAGACTGGACAAATTCTATGAACTGCTGCAATCACCCTAAGACTTGTTCAGAACAAGTCTAACCTGCTAATTGTTTTGGAACTTTGGTACTCTCCAGAACTTCCTAACTAGGGCTATTGATGTTGCTCTTTAGGCTAAAAGATAATCATCATCAAGAATAGGAAACCCATTAGCCTGTTGCAAACTTTGTTACCTACATCTCTGAGACCATGCCAAACACTGCCCAGGTCACAGTCAGCTAGGCAGCAAAATACTTTAAAATATTGAAAGTTACTCATTTTCCAAGATCCCTCTTATCACCATAATCCTTAGTCATCAAACAGGGTAATCTTTTCCATAAATTCTGTTCTATAGCTTTGCTTTTCTGATCTGCTCCTTAGTGAACTCTCATTCTTACATTCTAAATTCCTTCTCATCCTCAGATTTCACAAATTGCTTTCTCTCTAACCTGTCTTAATAGAAATGCGGTCCTCATACAAGTCTGCTCCTGTGTAGACCAACCACATTCCTACAAACCATTGGTTGGGATAGAATACACTACTGTCTTCCAACTAAGTGGCTCATCATTCTTCTTCCCTGATTGACACTCATCCTACCATCTCTTAGCAACTGCTCCTCATTCCTTAACCTTTTGCTTAAGGCCATTGCCTTAGGAGCCAAATCAACACCTATAAACTACCTCTTCTTATATTCCTAAGGGATTTCAATATCTGTGAATATGATCTATTTCAAATCTGATCTCATTAGTAATATTCAAATGACCTCTCTTCTTTCTTCCCCTTATAGACACACTCCTCCAGCATTTGCACTTACCATGTTGTTTGACACTTACTTTTCTGTGTATCATGCATCTGCAATTACACCTTTAGCTCCCCAAGAAAAAGGACTTGTCTTATTCATTTCTGCATCCCAACACCTCGTAGCTCTCCCACCACGTGGTAGTGACTCTATAATGAAGTGGACTGCAATCTCTCATTATGTAAATAAACAAGTCAAATGAGCAGACAAAATAGCTCTTTAATGAGATAAAATTTGCTTTCTATGTAACATACCAAGTTACACTGAGGGGAAAATAAAAGTTTTATATTTTTTTCTTTGTAAAATAATAGATAAATTCTCCCTTTTGGTCACAGAGGAATTGATATGACAGTTGGTAACAAAAGAGAATATTTCAGACACAAGAAAAAAGAAATATTGGATTTTCTTGGTATTAACTTTCAATAAGGTCTTCTCCAGCCATCTCATTATTTTTTAAAAAGCTATAATGGAAAATAATAGCAAATTCATGTGACTTGTTAGGGTCTACATTTTCCCCTTGTAATTATTATAAATATCTCGGGTCACTTCTGTAAATGGTGTGTGGGTAGGACTAACCCACTGCACAGAGTGTTTGGCTCTAAAGCATCTGTTGAAAACAATGCAAGCTGATGAGTTACCATGGACCCCTGCAGAACATGCTGTGCCTGCTGGAGTTTCGACTAATGGTGCTTGTCAAGGGTCACTAACATTTTGGCAAGAATGTTGACAATAACATCTCTTCTGAATTGAAGTATAGGGGAAAAAAAGTGGCAGTTCTAGGAATTGAAAAAGGTGATGATTTGTTAATGTGTCTTTTGATGGGATGGGAAAGGATGATGTTGTCTGACATACATTGTCTTTTATTTTCACTTTCCGTTCCCAATAAATGAGATATAAAGTCACATCTAAGAAGAACTAGCAGCTTCAACTTGTTAAAGCATTAACATGCATTGTCTCTTTCAAGCCTAACCAGCTAGCCTATGAAATAGGTGCGATCATTATCTTACTGTCATTTTATGAAGATGCAGAAGTTAAGTATCTTGTCTGGGGTCATCCAGTTAAAAAGTGACAGAATCAGGATTTGACATCAGGTTGCCTACCTTCTCTTAATAATGAAGCTACATTGCCTCACGGAAAAAGCATCTATATCATACACTGACAGTGACATTAGAAATTGGCTCTTAAATTCAGTCATCCAGCCCTGCATCTTTCTATGGAGATGTGCATTAAAAATTGCACTGTTGGGAAACAATTATATTCTCAGACCCTGCAGCAATGCAGGCCAGAATCTACATATGCTACACTTAGTATTCCTGACATCAAATGTGTTCTGTTGGGCATTTCATTCAGACAGTATATTTAAACTTTCATTTCTGGTTGTCTAACCTCCCTCAATGTGCAGTTACACACACTCAGCTTACCGTAGCTGGGTGCTCAGTAATGTTTCCCCACCAACCTGACTATATTCCCTGTGCCTAAGACACCCAGCCACATAATACTCACTCAGTGCATATCTACTGAATGAACAAATAAATAAATCCTCTCCTCCCCAGAATTAAAGAAAGAAGATTCTCATGCCAAGTCCTAAAAATATATTAATTATGCTCATATATATATATATATATTAATTCTATGCTCATGGTCTACTGAGATAATGTTCTAACCTCTTTCACTTGCAGGAGATCAATGGCAATTAGATATGAAAAATAGTGTTCATTGTTTTTAACTTGAACTATCTTGAATTAAACATTATATTCACTCCTAGTTCATTTAAACAAAATTATCAAATATTTTTTATTTATCCCCAAATCAATCCTAATACCTGAGCTACAAAATAGACCTTTCCACTTGTTTACTTTTAGTTAGAGCCCTCAAGGAATCAACCTACTTCCAGTGTGCTTTATCTTATATCAGTAATATTCAGAGTGCCTTTCAAATATGAGATCCTATAATCAACAATACTAACTTTCTCCTTTGAAAACGCAGAGTATGAGAATTCTAAACACATAGAATTTTTTAAATCAGTTTTCACTATTTGGGAATGGGACTCCATTAACCATTGTAGTTGAATACCTATTATACTCTCTAGGCATGGTGACAGGCACTTTCAACGTAACGTCTTATTTAATCCTCATAAATATTCTACCGTCCAGATATTTATGTTGTCAGAGCCTTTACTAACTCCCTTTCTGCCTACAAGTTCTCATAAAGCCTTGAATAAAATATTGTTCTCAGTTCGACGACTGCCTGCAGCCATCTTTCTAAGATCCATCTTATGAAATAATGTATTCCTGATAAGCTTTTCTGTTCTTTTGTTCTGGATTAGGATTTTACTTTTGCCTTGTTATTTTAGCTTAATGTTTTATCTGACTCTTTCTACATACTCAAACTCCCTACTCATTCATTCATTCACATAATATTTGATTTCATACTCTGCATCAAGCACTCTGCTAGTTTACTTGATATGCAATGGTGCATAAAAACACACACAGGCACTTCCCTCTTGGAGTTCACAGTCTACTGAGAGAGAGATATATACTATTAAGAATTATCATAAAAATAAATTTTAAATTGCTAGTCTGATTAATACTAAAAGAGGTAAGTTTGTGGTGAAGTGAGATGCAAAAGAATATCTGAAATTTCAAACTCCACTAATGATGGACTAAGCTGTAGCATCACTGGCTGCAAAGAATATAATCAATCTGATTTCGGTGTTGACCATCTGGTGATGTCCATGTGTAGAGTCTTCTCTTGTGTTGTTGGAAGAGGGTGTTTGCTACGACCAGTGCATTTTCTGGGCAAAACTCTATTAGTCTTTGCCCTGCTTCATTCCGTATTCCAAGACCAAATTTGCCTGTTACTCCAGGTGTTACTCCAGGACTTCCTACATTTGCATTCCAGTCCCCTATAATGAAAAGGGCATCTTTTTTGGATGTTAGCTCTAAAAGGTCTTGTAGGTCTTCATAGAACCGTTCAACTTCAGCTTCTTCAGCGTTACTGGTTGGGGCATAGACTTGGATTACTGTGATATTGAATGGTTTGCTTTGGAAACGAACAGAGATCATTCTGTCATTTTTGAGATTGCATCCAACTACTGCATTTTGGACTCTTTTGTTGACCATGATGGCTACTCCATTTCTTCTGAGGGATTCCTGCCCACAGTAATAGATATAATGGTCATCTGAGTTAAATTCACCCATTCTAGTCCATTTTAGTTTACTGATTCCTAGAATGTCGACATTCACTCTTGCCATCACTTGTTTGACCACTTCCAATTTGCCTTGATTCATGGACCTGACATTCCAGGTTCCTATACAATATTTCTTTTAAAGCATCGGACCTTGCTTCTATCACCAGTCACATCCACAGCTGGGTATTGTTTTTGCTTTGGCTCCATCCCTTCATTCTTTCTGGAGTTATTTCTCCACTGATCTCCAGTAGCATATTGGGCACCTACTGACCTGGGGAGTTCCTCTTTCAGTATCCTATCATTTTGCCTTTTCATACTGTTCATGGGGTTCTCAAGGCAAGAATACTCATCTCACATGCTAGTAAAGTAATGCTCAAAATTCCCCAAACAGGCTTCAGCAATACATGAACCGTGAACTTCCTGACGTTCAAGCTGGTTTTAGAAAAGGCAAAGGAACCAGAGATCAAATTGCCAACATCCGCTGGATCATAGAAAAAGCAAGAGAGTTCCAAAAAAACATCTATTTCTGCTTTATTGATTATGCCAAAGCTTTTGACTGTGTGGATCACAATAAACTGTGGAAAACTCTGAAAGAGATGGGAATACCAGACCACCTTACCTGCCTCTTGAGAAATCTGTATGCAGGTCAGGAAGCAACAGTTAGAACTGGACATGGAACAACAGACTGGTTCCAAATAGGAAAATGAGTTCATCAAGGCTGTATATTGTCACCCTGCTTATTTAACTTATATGCAGAGTACATCATGAGAAACACTGGACTGGAAGAAACATAAGCTGGAATCAAGATTGCTGGGAGAAATATCAATAACCTCAGATATGCAGATGACACCACCTTTATGGCAGAAAGTGAAGAGGAACTCAAAAGCCTCTTAATGAAAGTGAAAGTGGAGGGTGAAAAAGTTGGCTTAAAGCTCAACATTCAGAAAACTAAGATCATGGCATCTGGTCCCATCACTTCATGGGAAATAGATGGGGAAACAGTGGAAACAGTGACAGACTTTATTTTTGGGGGCTCCAAAATCACTGCAGATGGTGATTGCAGCCATGAAATTAAAAGACGCTTTCTCCTTAGAAGGAAAGTTATGACCAACCTAGATAGCATATTCAAAAGCAGAGACATTACTTTGCCAACAAAGGTCCGTCTAGTCAAGGCTATGGTTTTTCCAGTGGTCACGTATGGATGTGAGAGTTGGACTGTGAAGAAGGCTGAGTGCCGAAGAATTGATGCTTTTGAACTGTGGTGTTGGAGAAGACTCTTGAGAGTCCCTTGGACTGCAAGGAGATCCAACCAGTCCATTCTGAAGGAGATCAGCCCTGGGATTTCTTTGGAAGGAATGATGCTAAAGCTGAAACTCCAGTACTTTGGCCACCTCATGCGAAGGGTTGACTCATTGGAAAAGACTCTGATGCTGGGAGGGATTGGGGGCAGGAGGAGAAGGGGACGACAGAGAATGAGATGGCTGGATGGCATCACTGACTCGATGGATGTGAGTCTGGGTGAACTCCGGGAGTTGGTGATGGACAGGGAGGCCTGGTGTGCTGCGATTCATGGGGTCACAAAGAGTCAGACATGACTGAGTGACTGAACTGAACTGAACTGAAGCTGTAGCATATAGAACTCAATGAATATCTTTTTGAAGACGTGAGAACTATCAAAGCACCAAGGCTGGGGCTAGATACTATAGAGAAGAAAAATTCAATGAGGTAAGCTGAAATTCTACTTGTTTTCCACCCTTTAGGTTTCCACTTATTTTTATGTTCACAGGTCAAGAAAAGCTGAGCAGAAATCAGAAGCCAGGAGGTGAAAGAGTTGACAGAGTAACTGTGATTGAGATATATAAAGCTGGCATACAGGTTTCAACAAAAGAGAAAGGGTCTGACAAATACCTCAGGAATTCAGTTTGGAACACCAAAAGACTATACCTCAGAAGAAAGGGTGAATTCTAAAATAACTAGGCCCTCCAGAGGCTGGAAACAGCTCTACCTTGTTGAGCTATGGTAATCTGCTTATACTCTCACCAGTAGCTAACTGCAGAGACTGTCCAATTTTTCATGGCCAACAGCCAGCATTCAATAAAAAGTTAATAGAAATTCCAAGAGACAGGACTAAGAGAGAGAAAAAAAGCACAGTAAGAGACTGACAAGTGATCAGGTATCACCGTTATCAACACAATTGGTATCTTCAAAAAAGATAATAAAATGAAGAATATCATAAGAGCACTGGAATCCATAAAAGAATAAAATGGAAGTTCTAGATGTGAACATACAATGATTGATCTTGAGAACTCAGTAGATTGGGTTTAACAGCAGATTAGACACAGGTGAAAAGGATTGTAGATTTTGAAGATGTCAGTAACATGATTCAGTCTGAATCACAAAGTGAAAAATGAAAGATACATATCTAAAATAGAGTAAAGAAACATGAAAAGGACCAATACCTGTGTAATTAAAGACCCAAAAGGAGAGAAAACATGAACATTTTAAAGAACTAATTAATTTTCCAAAGCTGATGAATGATACCAAGCAACAAATATCAAGCACTATATATATGAAGCAGAGTAAATACCAAAACAAAAATTACAAAATTAATACATCTTAGTAAAATTTATAGAAACAAAAATCAATTCTTAAAAGCAATAAGAAAAACCCCTCCCGCCAGAGTAAAATAAAGACAAACAGCTTTATTTCTCCACAGTAGTGTATTTGTAATGTGCTGAGAGAAAACAAAACTGTTTCTAATAACAAAATTTGCAAGCAACTCAAATATCTGTCAACAATAAATAAACAAGTCAATTATGGCATTTTCCTGCATGTGGCATACACCAATTAGAATAAATGAACTGATACTATAGATGAGTCTCATGAACAAAATATTGAGACAAAAAGAAAAATCAGACAAAAATGAGTATATACCTCATGATTTCATTTATATAAAATCCAAAATAGACAAAACTAATCTCTGGTATTAGAGATGATGGACGTTCCCAATCAGGGGAAGAAGCTAATGACTAAGGTGCCATGAAGAATGTTTATGGAGTACTGGAAATATTTTCTTTCCTGATTTGAATGAAATTGTCTTCAGCTATAAAATTATGATTTATGTCTTTTTGAATCCATGTTAGAATTCAGTAATTTAATTCACATAGAACAACAAGCAATAGGGTAAAAGCTCATCTCATCTTAAAAACTATTCTGAAAAATGGGAGGTAATCACTCAGTCAAGATAGAGTTTAGACTAATTTCCTTACACTACTACCCACTGCCCAAAAGATAGAGCCTCTAAGAAAACCTGAAATGCCTCCATACCACATTCTAATATAAATTGTGCAAAAATACCTGTAAAAAGGTTTAAAAGTCTAATACCAACGTCAGGTTTTCACATTCCTCCCCTTACTCTTCCAAATGCTTCCAGTCTGACAATGGCAGAATATAATGGAGAATTACAAATTAAACTCTTAGGTTCTGAAGCAAATATTATAAAAGTTTATCTCTGGAGGAAGTATATTCCTCAAATTCAAAGGCAAAGTTTCTCTTTGTTAAGTTACAATGGACTGAATACAGGGGAAATTACGTGCTATCTATATTATCTTAGAACCTATGAAAAAAAAAAGAAAAAGAAATATAAGGAACTTTATTCTTTAGTCAGGAAGAATGTATTTTAATTAAATAGAAAGTTTCCCATTACTATACTTTGAAGTTAGCTCTTGGTTGAGAATGTTGGAGGATTTCTTGCATAAATATGAAATATGCCACAGTCTAAAACTGGAATGCTAACTGCTACCAAACTACGTGATCTCAGTTATATTTAAAATATAGGCAGGTATCTGTAACATCTATCCATAAGACAATCTTGAAAGCAAAAAAAAACTTAAAAGGGCATCTTAAATCATACAATCACTGAAGTGTTGGAAAAAAGCAGACCCTGTGGCAAAGTATGTCTGTGAAGTGTTTGTAGAGCTCTTTGTCCATGGAATTGGAGCCCTATAAACCAGGACATGACCCTGAATCCCATACTGAAAGCTAAATATATCCTCAGAGCCAAATATAAGGAACAAGGACTTGGGCTGACACTAAGACCCTACTCCTTGGCTAAACTGAAATTGTGTCTTTTAGCATCTCTTGGCTGTGTTTTAATTCCAACCAAAAACTAACTTCTCTGTATGTAATTCTTTCTTAGTTGTTGGAGGAACGATTACTGAACATGCTCTAATTTATCACTGGACAAGAACAGCCCATGAGTCTGCTGGGTGTATAAAACAGAAGACACAAGAAGAAAGTCAGAAGTCACCCAGATTGTGACATGCAGTCAACAAAAAGCTGATCTCTTCTGAGTCTTTTCTCCAGCAGCATTTCTGTGGATAGACAGTCCCAACTGCAGATGACTGAGTAGCAGAGGCAGATAAGGAACACACTGGGAGGCAAGGATAGCCAGGCTGGAGCACCTTGATTACACCTAACTTACGTTGTCCCTGCTCCAACAGTGCCCTTTCAGCTAAATGTAATAAATCTCCACCTTCTTAAGTGACAGGGAGTTGGAATTGCTACTTTTGCTTTAAGCAATGAAAAACAGGGAGAAATCAACCTACCCAAAATAAGGAGTTGTTGTTCAGTTGCCCAACCATGTCCGACTCTGTGATCCCATGCACTGCAGCACGCCAGGCCTCCCTGTCCCTCACCATCTCCTGGAGTTTGCCCAAGTTCATGTTCATTGCATCAGTGATGCTGCCGGCCATCTCATTCTCTGATGCCCTCTTCTCCCGCCCTCAATCTTTCCCAGCATCAGGGACTTTTCCAATGAGTTGTCTGTTTGCATCAGATGACCAAAATACTGGAGCTTCAGCTTCAGCATCAGTCCTTCCAAGGAATATTCAGAGTTGATCTCACTTAAGATTGACTGGTTTGATCTCCTTGCTGTCCGAGGGACTTTCAGGGGTCTTCTCTAGCACCACAGTCCAAAGGCATTAATTCTTTGTCATTCTGCCTTCTTTACTACCCGGCTCTCATAACCATACATGAACGCTGGGAAGACAATAACCTTGACTATACAAACATTTGCTAAAGCAATTTGCTAAAAATCCCTCTCAAATAGCCACCTACAAAGTCAGCTATAACCCTTAATTTTAACACAGATTTCTACTACATGTTGATCTTTGAATTAACATAATCATCATTAAGATGATTTTATGCATTAACATATTTACCAAATCCCCTACAGTTTACAATACTCTCTAGAAAAGAAAAAACCAACAACAAAGTTTAAACTTTTAGCAGCTAACCCTTAAAAATATTTTAAATGATTTTTATCCTTGAAATACTGCCTGAATTCTCTCTGCAAGATACTCTTCTTTCCTCAGCAGATTTGGGAGAGCCAGAAATTTAGTAGAACATACATCAAATAGGTGACACCTGAAGATCAAAACTGAGTCTGGCTTCACTCAGATAAAGGCTGCCTCTAACCCAGACTATTTCTCAGAGTTTCTCATGGAACCTAGGAGACAGATTTGCACCGCATCCCTCATAACTTAATAGTATTATTTGCTCAGTTTAAACAGGTGTTCAGTAAAGATAACTAACATTTGTTAATAATTCCAAACTTTGGCAAAAATGTGTGTTTTTTTAATATCTCCAAATAATGTTTATCTTTTTACAGTTCCCATTTTATAGATGAAGAAACTGAGAATTTCAGAAGTAATCACACACCAGCTAAAACACATTGCAACTCAAGAACTTTATTTCATGTCTACATGCCTTGAGATTTTCATTCTTCTTCAGTTAATCATAACCATTCCTGCAGAGAAATGTCACTAGTATTATTTTTGAAAATCAATTAGATCAGTCTCCCTGGTTAAAAGTATAATACTAATAGTAGACTGTCTGAATTCAGACACTATAGCTCCCAAATTACATATTTTCTCCCCTCTGTCCTAAGAGAAAGTTTCTCAATCTTGGCACTACTGATATCTTGGGCTAGAAAACCCCTTTGGGTTTCTTGTACATTGAAAGATGCTCAGCTGCATCTCTTGGGTTCTACCTACAAGATGCCAGTGGCACCCAAACCCCAAATCGTGGCATTCAAAAACATCTCCAGACTCCGCTGGAGGACAAAATATCCTCCACTGACAACCACTGGCCTAAGATATCCAACAAGCTCTTGAAACTTTAGACAAGAGTCTGCATCCTCTTCTCTTTAACTGAAGTCATTCCACAAGCTCTAAAAGGATCCTTTCTTGAAACCCATTAAAAAACTCAGATTCTTTAGCAATGCAAACTGTGCCTTCATAATACTGTTCTCCTCTTTGTTGTCATTGTTTAATTGTCATTGTTAAGTTATGTCTGACTCTTCGTGACCCCATGGACTGTAGACTGCCAGGCTCCTCTGTCCATGGGATTTCCTAGGCAAGAATACTGGAGCAGGTTGCCATTTTTTCTCCAGGGGATCTTCCCAATGGATTGAACCCGGGTCTCCTGCATTGGCAGGTGGATTCCTTATCACTGAGCCACTTGGGAAATCCCATTTTCCTCTTTAGGAAATTTAACAATCCTCACACTGCCCATTTGTAGTTGGCATTTGTTAGGATTTACTGAGAAATTCCATAAAGAGTTTGTATCCCCATGTACAGATACCCTGGACATTGATCTTAAAAAAGAAAACTGGATGTTAATCCCATCTCTAACATTCATTAGCTGTGCAATCATGAATGAGTTAAGTTCTTTGAAGTTTTCTTATGGAGAAAATAAGGATTTTGAGATTCAAACATCAAGGCAGTGCTATAAAGGCTAAATATACCTACAGCATAATGACCCTGAGCTGGTAGCTTAATTTCAATAATTCGGTGTCTTCATCCGTTGAAAACTATGAATTTGAAAGTTACTGCAGATCCTACAACAGTGAGAGGAGATGAATCATCATTGTCTATTATTTTCACTCTTAATCTTTCCACTACAGTACATTAGCCATCTTCTGCTCACTCAGCACCTGTGAACTGGCTACTCCTTCTGCTTATAATAATATTCCTCCTTAAGTTCACATGGTTCATTCCCTCATCTAGTTCAAGTCACCTTCTCCATGAAATTAACCCAAAATTACCTGCATAAAACACCCCTCCCCAGCCTAGCACTGGTGAGATGACCTTGTTTTGTTTTTTTACTTCTTGTAATAATGCTATGTTACTAATATTATCTTTATAATAATACTGCATATATTATGATTCTTGTCTGTTTTCTCCCACTGGAATTTAATCTTCTCAAAAGCAGGAGTCGCTTATTTTATTTAACCCAGTTCCTTTTCTAAAGTGCCTAGCACACATTGGAAATATGTTGAATGACTTAATTTATTGGAAGGCAACTGCTCCATCTATTGCTCTGACAGAAAGGGTCTGTTTTTTGCTATTTTATATACCAGGGACCCATGGATGAATTTCTACAGGCTCTTTCTGTTTCAGAAAACTAGTCTTGGAACCGCTTATTTCTTAAGTTTTTTTCTTGCATTTAGCTTCATTTACTATCTCAGCTCATGGCACATTCATCTCTCAACACCCCAATTCTAACAATATTTTGTTTCACTGATTTTCACTTTGGTTTTAAGTAGCAAGAAACTTTCTAAAATAAAACATTTTATGGTAAACGTATTTGGGGAAAAGTTAATAAAAGTTATATTTCATTAATGCACATTTATTTTATAAGTTTAAAACCGTAATATTACAAAGTCAGTCCAAGAAAACAATGAGATCATTTCATTGAATAAAATCACTTGAAATCAGGAATTAAGTGTGAGAATGATCACCCTCAGCTAATTTGTTTCCACATTTTTTTTTACAATATTCAGCAGACTTTGAATCATCTAAATAAGTATTTGCAAATGGTGATATCTATTAATAATTCATTTGCTGATCTCAGAATACTTATATAAATATCTATAAGAGCAAAATAGCAGAATAGCAGAAAATGTTTGTGTTGAAAAGCTATAAATCTTTTAAAACTGATTGCATTATTGCAATCTTAATGACAAATAAGATATGAAGCCAACACAAGACTAAAATAAAAAAATAATGAAGAAAGTCTCCATATAATGAAAAGAACAGTAAACGAATAAGAGATTCCCAGTGGGGAGAAGTGGAGAAGGCAATGGCAACCCTCTCCAGTACTCTTGCCTGGAAAATCCCATGGATGGAGGAGCCTGGTAGGCTGCAGTCCATGGGGTTACTAAGAGTCAGACATGACTGAGCGACTTCACTTTCACTTTTCCTTTCATGCATTGGAGAAGGAAATGGCAACCCACTCCAGTGTTTTTGCCTGGAGAATCCCAAGGACGGGGGAGCCTGGTGGGCTCCCGTCTATGGGGTCACACAGAGTCGTACACGACTGGAGTGACTTAGCAGCAGCAGCAGTGGGGAGAAGAGTTATTGACTGCAGGTAGTGATGAGGCAGGGTGTGGCAACAGGAATGGAGAAGGTGTTTTAAATCCCAACTCAACTGACATTAGTATCTTTTTATTTTATATTGGAGCATAGTTGACTAACTGTGATGAGTTATTTTCAGGTGTACAGCAAAGTGATTCAGTTAAACATATATGTGGATCTGCTCTTTCTCAAATTCTTTTCCCATTTAGGTTATTACAGGATATTGAGCAGTGTTCCCTGTGCTATACAGTAGGTTCTTGTTGTTTATCTATTTTAAATACACCCGTGGCTGATTCATGTTAATGTATTACTTTACAATACTGTAATTACCCTCCAATTAAAATAAATTAATGAAATAAATACAGTAGAATGTACTTGTCAATTCCAAACTCTCAATCTATCCTTTCTGTCATCCCACCCTTCCTCCATGGTAAGTTCTGTTTTCTAAGTTCTATTTTCTAAGGTAAATAAATTCATTGGTATCATTTGTTTTCTAGATTTGGCATTAGTGTCTTGAATAGACAATACTCAGTTACAGGGTCCCTTTGTTTGGTAGAGTGATCCAGGGAAAATAAGGTGGATGCTAATGTCCAAGCTCTCTTCTCTTTTAGGCTACTTGAGCAACTAAGACTAAATCAACAGAGCTTGAAACGTGTGTCTGTGTCTGTGTCTGTGTATATGTACACATGTGAATGTACACAGCAAACACATGTGATGTGTGTATAAATGTGGATTTATTGATATAAACACATATGTTACAACCAGATATCTCTGAAACCCTATTCTAGTGGTACCTGAAACACCCCACATTCCTCCTTAGACAAATACCCATTCTATTATAGGAAGGGGGTGTATTTAATTATTCAAATAAACTTGTGCAAGAGTATTTCTCTGCTTCCACATTTCATAGCTTGTTTTCACTTTACTGTGCATACTGAACATAATTCTGAAGATTATATTATGCCTAGGACATGATTTTTCAGTTATTCCCTTACTTTGTGTGTCTCGCAGAATGAATTGAGATTTAGTGTTATAAGCAATTATGAGTGTCACACCTTATGCTTATAAAATAATGGAATATATATATATATTTATACCATTTTACATAGTGATCAATGAACGGAGAGCATATAATTTTATCAGTTAGACTATGGCAGCTGGTGAGTACACTTCATTTTCATGCATCCTCCAGGTAATAAAAAAATAATGAATATATCACTTTACTTATTATCTTATGTAAATGTTTCATGCAGTTGAAGAGTTATAAAGTCAAAATAAAATTTTAATGGCAGAGAAAGAAATGGCATGATCTTAGAAGGGAGTGTTATCTTTTTCTGGTCTGTTATGAATAAGGGATAAAAAGAAGCTTCTCTTCTGGTCTAACTGTGTTGATGCTTTCTTTAACCAGTCTAGGAAAGCTACAACCTTTAACTAGTCAGCAAACTATAACCCAGGGGCCAAACCTGGCCCCATTACCTGTTCTTATAAATAAAGTTTTATTGGAACACAGTCATGCTCATCTTATGTATTTTCTGACTGCTTTTGTGCTACAATGGCAGAGTTGAACAGTTGTAAGAGAGATGGTAAGGCCTGCCAAATCTACAGTATTTACTATCTGACCCCTTATAGAAAACGTTTGCAGACCCCTGGACTAATCCATTCCCGGCTTCCCAAAGGATGTAGAGCAATTTTCTTAGGCAACTGAGTGGTCCTAAAATGGCCCCCACACCATCACCATTAAAGGGTGTGTTAGTCACTGTCCACACTCCCATATATCTGGTTCAACTCTCCTTCAAGCACACAGACAAGCACACTCCCCCGCATATAGTACAGCTATCTGCCTCTAACACCCTTACTTCCCTTACAAAAGTACATGCCCAGCTGTTCATGCCCGCTGAGGCTTCACCATAGCTTTTGATGTTACTAAGGCAACTGACACCTGGACCTAGGTTGCTGATACTGGAGGCCAAGGTCATTAATGTCTGTGTCCGTAGTGCTGACGTGTGATGCTGGGAACATGGTAGATAATCACAGCAGTGACGCTTCTGCTGTTGCTGCCAGAATTTCTGTTCTTGCTCATCTCACGATAAACGCTGCCACTGGGATGCTACGTGTACCACTTCCTTACCCTGGTGTCCCAGGCGAGTTCTGGTTTAGTGTTCACCTTTCTTTAATAGCCAGTTCATGTAGGATTTATAGAGTCCAAGAGGAAAGGGAGGGAGCAAATCCCTCCTCCTTCTGCTGAATGATGTTTTGTCATGGGACCAAATTTCCATCTTATTCTCTTCCTCAATATAGATTCACTCCCATGAAGCACCCAAGACCATCACATAAATTAATATCAGGAAGTTCTACCATCTTCTGGCTCCCAAGTCCTCCAAACTTACCCAGGTTTAGCAGTTTCTCAGAACTGGGATGGGGTAATTTGGAACCTGTGGCCTTTTTTTTGGTAAATTTTTATTGTAGCATTGTTGTATTATTTTGTGTTGTACAGAAAAGTGAATCAGCTATATGTATACATATATCCCCTCTTTTTTAATTTCCTTCCCATTCAGGTCACCACAGGGCATTGAGTAGGGTTCTCTGTGCTATACAGTACGTTCTCATTAGTTATCTACTTTATGTGTGCATGTGTATTAAGTTGCTTCAGTCAAGTCCAACCCTATAGACTGTAGCCCACCAGGCTCCTCTGTCCATGGGATTCTCCAGACAAGAATACTGGAGTGGACTGCCATGCCCTTCTCCCAGGGATCTTTCCAACCCAGGGATCAAACCCACATCTCTTACATCTCCTGCATTGGCAGGCAGGTTCTTTACCACGAGCACCACCTGGGAAGCTCTTACCTGCTTTATACACAGTATCAATAGTTCATATAGGTCAATCCCAGACTCTCAATTCATCCCACCCCCAACTTCCCCCTTAGTATCCATACATTTGTTCTCTATATCTGTCTCTATTTCTGCTTTGTAAATAAGATCATCTACACCGATTTCTTCAGCTTCTACATATATGCATTAATATACGATATTTGTTTTCTCTTTCTGACTTCCTTCACTCCACATGACAGCCTCTAGAACCTGTGCTCTAGCCTATAGCGTTTAAAAGTCTCCCTGGATTCTATCAGCCAGTTTTCTGCTTGATGCTTTGGATGACCTTCTAAGGAAGATGGTCTGTGGACAATTGCTTTCTAGTAGGCAGGGGGAAGAGGTGGGAGTGGGGAGGTTTTCATCTTCTATGCAGGGAGGATTATTAAATTCAGCAACCATCCCCAGGCAGGTGCTGTGTCTTCATGAGCTCATGGGCATGTGTAGTGAGTTACAGTAAGGTCCCCCATCAGATATCTGAGAACACAGATGTGCAGAGTTACTATTATAGGACAAGAACGCTGAGAACCTGCAGAGACTGGACTGTTATCAGACAAAGGTTCTAAACAGCCTGGATACAATTTATAAATGTGTCCATGTACTTATTTGACCAAAGCCAGCCAGAGCTTTCAAGGGTAACCCCCAATACTGCTTCTAGGTATTCAGGAAAGCTGTAACTTATTCCTGGCAAGATAAGAGAAACCACTCTCTTGAGGAGATCCCCAGTTTTTCCAGACTTCTGGATTCTTTTCAATCTGCTTGCATCTTTCCCTGTCACACATTGCAGAACATTTTGGAACTGTGAAAATGTGCTGAGCCTTTAGTATCCTGCCTTTGGCATCACAACCTACAGGTTTCCTTATTGGTCATAAGGACTAGCTCAGTGCCTGTGCAGGTGCCCTGGTCAGTCCCTTGTGGGTCCACAGACTTATAAACTGCAAGCAATAGGGTTGAGATGAACCGTGACAAATGAAAGTGAAAGTGTTAGTCTCTGAGTCATGTCTGACTCTATGAGACTCTAAGGACTTTAGCCCACCAGGCTCCTAAACCATGGAACTCTCCAGGCAAAATACTGGAGTTGGGTGCCATTCCATTCTCCAGGGGATCTTCCTGACCCAGGGATTGAACCCGGGTCTCCTGTATGCAGGCAGATTCTTTACCACCTGAGCCACCATGGAAGCCCTAGAGATGGACCATAGTCACCTTATATATTCTGGCTTGCTACACGGATGCTTCCATTGTGTCAGGATTCTGCTTTCCTGGTATCTCCCCAGAAGAGTTACTGCCAAAGGACTGAGAATAACCCAGCTGACATACAATAGGGAAAACTTTGGAAATGGGAGATGAGATTCCATGGTTATATTCTTTTTCCTTTCTCCCCAAGACTGACTATTTAAACAGAAGAAAAAAAAAATGTTCATACAGACTTTTGGAAGACATATAAAAATACGTGATCAGTCCCACTTTCAAAAGCTGTTACCAAGGGAGGTGATAGATGCATATGTATGGGTGATTCATTTTGCTGTGCTATAGAAACTAACACAACATTCTTAAGCAACCTTTGCTGTTGTCCAGTTGCTCAGTCATGTCTGACTCTTTGCGACCACATGAACATCAGCACGCCACACTTCCCTGTCCTTCACTATCTCCTGGAGTTTGCTCAAACTCATGTCCATTGAGTTGGTGATGCCATCCAACTATCTCATCCTCTGTCGCCTAAGCAACTATACTCCAATAAAAAAATAACTAAAAATAACATTGATATAAATATCTTTATGATCACATAATTTGGAGAGATTGATAAAAGCAGGTATATTAAGACAAAAAAAAGAAAAGCAGTGACCAGATAGATCCCTTTATATCTGCTTTTTCTCCTTTCCCACTTAATTTCCTTTTTCTTCTCATTCCTGCTTCCTAAAAATTTTTCCCCTCTATAAAATATTAGCACACAACTTGTGCCCCAGGCTCTGCTTTCCAGGGAAGCTATTCTGAGACAATCCCCAGAGTTTTATCTTGGTAGAAAAAGAATGTGTAGTTCAAGTGAGTTAGCACCTGAACCCTCAAGGTTTTAAATAGGATATATATTGCAGAGTGTAGGGAGGTGATAGAATAGGGGAGAAAAATGAGAAAAACTGACTACTATTCTGCCCTTTCCAGTATGGAAGCTTAAGGCTAAGCACTGAATTTTCCTGAATCTCAGTTTCCCTGACCCTAAAAGTGAAGTGAAGTCACTCAGTCATGTTCAACTCTCTGCGACCCCATGGACTGTAGCCTGCCAGGCTCCTCCATCCATTGGATTTTCCAGGCAGGAATACTGGAATGGGTTGCTAGTTCCTTCTCCAGGGGATCTTCCTGACCCAACGATTGAACCAGGGTCTCCCGCATTACAGGCAGACTCCTTAAGGTCTTAGCCACCAAGAAGACTCTAAAAGAAGGAAATTAATAGCTTCTGGGCAGTAAGAATGAAATGAGATAATGGATAGGAAGTAAGATAGATTATGTCAAAATTAATCTATAGATCATGGAGTCAGACAAACCTTGGTTGGAATCCCAGATCCATCTTTTACAGGGTATTTCAATTTTGGCAAGTTAGTACTCAACTTCAACATAGCACTTAGTTCATAGAATCACTGAATTACAAACAAAAGGATGCATGCAAAGTGCTTACTTAGCACAATGGCCAGAACAGGGCTGCCACTAGATGCTACCTACACTTGTCTTTTAAATTATTTGTGATGCTTAAAGTATTATACACACAATAGCTATTACTAACCCATTATAATTTTGATAATTTCCTTTTTCATAAAGTGCATTTCTGTCTTTGATGCTAAATGGAAAATATGTCTTCTCCAAATGAAATGATTCTGATGACAGGCATAAGTAACCAGATTACAGATTTTTCTATTTAATGCTTACACTTGTGTCACAATGAGAAGCTGCATAATGGAATTTGGGGAATTGAAGTAAATATTATACAGAAATGAATCCAAAGTTTCAAGAAGCTTCTTTATGTGTCAGGAACCAGTTAGTAAGAAAAAATTTTTCTTCCAGGAGCTGGCACTTCAGGAATAAAGACAAGGGAGGCAATTTACTTGACTGTGATTGAACAAATACAAAGTATTATATCCGACAGAGACATCTAATGTAGTTTTGAACAGCACTGACCGCCTGGGATTCATACAAACAACATTTTAATAATAAAAGCTGACAAAGGAAACAGACACATTTCCCTTATTATTTTGAAGAAAAGAAACATTTAAAGAAAGAAATGGTTGGATGGACACCAAGGTGGAAAGGGGGTGGGATGAATAGGGAGACTGGGATTGACGTATATACATTATTGAAACTATGTATAAAATAGATAACTAGTGAGATAGATAAAATAGATAACTACGTATAGCACAGGGACCCCTACTGACTGTTCTGTGGTGACCTAAATGGGAAGGAAACCCAAAAAAGAGCAGACACATGTATCCATATAGCTGATTCACTGTGCTGTACACTAGAAACTAACACAACATTATAAAACAACTAAACTCCAATACAAATTTTTTTAAATGGCAGAGAACCAAAGTAAAATAAAGTTTTAGAAAAGGAAAAGAAACAGTTTAGTAAACAAAGATGAGCAGTCTATCTTTAACTCCACCAAGGACCAATCAGAACTTGTTATCTTCCACCAGGAAAAAGCTTAGACGACTGAAAATTTGGAGAGGAATAGAGTGTTAGAATCAGTCTTTCCACAATAATGACACACATTTCTGAGCCCCATATATTTCCAGAATCTTCTTTACCTGAAGAACTGGTTAGGAAGTCTGTCTAAGCCCCTTTTTGTAGTCTCTTGTGACCCAGGATAAAATCTGTATGTTTAGGATGAGCTGAGAAGAGGGTCTCAGTCCACAATACCCACAAGAATTTCCCACAAGAATCACAAAGTGATCAGACAAACAGAAAGTCAATGACAGCCTACATCTCTAAATTCAAGGACAAGTGGGTGTTCAACAAATAATAACATTTGCCAGCGGCAGGTATGGAAGCCGTCTCTTTCATGCTGCAGAAACAGCGGTAAAATATAAAAAGATTAACAGGTGTTCAATACAAACTACTCCCCTGAATTTGCCTGGTTTCCTTTCCTCTGCCTGGGGGATGACAGAACTAAGTAAAAGCACTCACTGAGGATTCTTAGAACATTACTGTGAGGTGGAAAGCAGAAAACAATAGATATTTATTTTGGTAAAATACAGACTCTATAGAGTGTATGAGCTTTTGGGGTGGAAAAAAAACTTTTTTATCTCAATTCTATTCCAAGAAAGAATCTCAATATTTCAAGAAAGAATTTCCTTTATAGTATACAAATCTCTAGCTCACCCTGCAGGGCAAAAGATATTGTCATTTTATTATGATTAGTAGTAGTAACTAATTTTCATTGGGAGCTTAGTACATGCCAAAACTATGCTCAATCTTTTAAGTAGCTTAGTTTGATGGCTCAGATGGTAAAGAATTCACCTGCAATGCAGGAGATGTGTGTTCGATCCCTAGGTCAGGGAGATCCCCTGGAGAAGGAAATGGCAACCCACTCCAGTTATTCTTGCTTGGGAAATCCCATGGACAGAGAAGCCTGGTGGGCTACAGTCCATGGGGTTGCAAGGAGTCAGACACAACTGAGCAACTAACAGTTCACTAAGAGTAGGATCAGGGGCAGGGGAAGGGGAAGAAGAAGATTTGGGGGAGGGAATGGTCAATCCTTAGAAACAGGAGTGAGTGAGTGAGAGGAATGAAATCTTCTATGTAGGTCACTGATTTTGGCAACAAGGTCTTGACCCTGCCAAGACATCTAGGAAGCATGAAAATTACTTCTAGAATTTGTCTTCTGAACAACAGGAGACTGAGGCATTTATCCACTGTCTTCCAACTACCAATGGTTCAAGGTTATCCCCTCTGCATTTCAGGGCTGCCTCTGCATGTAAGCTGAAGGGACTACCAAGGTTTTGAGAAGGCCCTCGGCAAAAAAATAAATAAATAAGGAGATAAGCAATACTTGAGGTGGGATGTGGTCAGTATGAATTAAAATCCTTCATCAAAGAGTTGGCTAAAATCAGAGGTGAGTCAAAAAGAGGTTGCAAAGGCAACAAGACAGTCTGTGATAAGACTTATTTTCTTTAATCCTCACAACACCCTGTTATACTGTTATCATCCCCATTTACTTATGAAGATATTAAAACCCAGAGACATCCCATAATTTACCCCAATTCACACAGCCAGTAAATGGTAGACCGGGACTTCAAACTCAAGCAGACAATCCTAAAACATGAAGTCTTAATCACCTCATTATCTGCCACCAGTAATCTGATTTCCACAAGTCCTTATCCAAGAAATTTATTTTTACTGTGCTAAGAAATGTGGCTTCCCAGGGTAGCTCAAATGGTAAAGAATCTGCCTGCAATATGGGAGACCTAGGTTCCATCCCTGGGTCAGGAAGATCCCCTGGAGAAAAGCATGGCAACCCACTCCAGTATTCTTGCCTGGAGAATCCCATAGACAGAGGAGCCTGGTGGGCTACAGTTCACAGGGTTATAAAGAGTCAGACATGACTGAGCGACTAGCACTCACTTCACTTTCAAGAAATACGAAGGACTTCCCTGGTGGTCCAATGGTTAACACGCCAAGCTTCCAATTCAGGGGATGCAGGTTTGATTCCTGCTCAGGGAGCTAAGATACCACATGCTGCAGGGCACAGACAAAAAAATTAAATTAGAAAAGAAACATTTTAAAAGACATGCCTCTTATGAGAATAAAATAAATTTACTGACAGCTTCCAAATTGAAAGGAAGAAAGAAAAGAAATACACAGAAACATTTTCCAAGTAGGACACTCATGCTAAGTTGACTTCCTTAACACATCTTTAAGAAGAAGGTACATTTACGATTGAGTTGAGGTTGTGGTTACACCCAGGTGAGAACTGAGTGTGGCACTTCCGATGAAAGTTTCTAATAAAACTATCTACCTGGATTTCTGGGTTGGCCTCCTGGGTTATTTGTTCAGGAATTCCTATACACAAAGGTATGATTTTTCATAGTAATCATATTTATGTTAAAGCCTAGGCTAGGCTATTTCCATTATGGAAATACGAACATTGCATTAAGGGAATGAAGTGAACTGGTTTTCCTATTCCACTGAGAAAAGAGCATAACTTAAAACAGTCTCCCGAGCTTCTAAGTTTTGAGATGATGCACCATTTTTAAAGTGAGAAAGAAAGCCTACTCTATGAGATGGGTAAGTAAGGAAGAGTCTAAGTTATGAAAGAAAAAAAATTCCCTGGATAGATAGCCAACAAAAAAGCTCTGCCGGGTGTGTTAAGTATTGAAAGGCATAGACTCATATGTGAGGTGACTGCATGTATATCCATGGGATCAGGGATACTCAGTAAAAGCGATGCTATTGATAATTTCACTGAATTAACAAGTGTAAACTTGGACTACCTGAGAATGCACCCCATTCACAGAGCAAGAGGATAGACCTGTATTTTCCCACTGTTACTGGGACATGAGACTCATTCTGAGTGTTTGCAGATTCTTGAGCCCTGTCTCTTACCTACTATAGCAGAATCTCAGATATGGGGCTCCAAAATTTGAATCTTAACCATTCTTCCAGATGATTCTTCAACGTACTGAAGTTCATGTACCAGTGACTGAGAAAATCAAGTTCATTTTTTCTGTATATATGTGCATATAATTAACATAGAAATATAAACACTAAAATAAGTCAGTGTCATGATTTATTGTTCAGTCGCTCAGTCGTGTCCAACTCTTTGCAACCCCACGAACTGCAGCACGCCAGGCTTCCCTGTCCTTTACTATCTCCCATAGTTTGCTCAAAATCATGTCCATTGAGTCAATGATGCCATCCAACCATCTGATCCTCTGTCATCCCCTTCTCCTCCTGCCCTCAATCTTTCCCAGCATCAATATTATGATTAAGACCATAAAAACTGGGAAGAAAACAACTTCATTGATCTCATGTATTCATTAATGTGTACAGTACATATTTATCGAATCCCCAGTAAATGTGAGTTTTATAATAGGGAAAATAATGTAAAAAGAGGAAAAATAATTAAAGATAATGTATTTCCTGCTTTCTCTGAATGTATAGTCTAGAATGGGAGACTGTAGTGTAAATAACAACAATAAAACAAACAACAATTAAAATTCATACATCAAAGATGATGAGGAAATTAAGACGTAATATTAAGGACTTCCTTGGTGGTCTAGTGGTTAAGACTCTGCACTCCCAATGAAGGGAGCCTGGGTTCAGTCCCTGGTCAAGGAACTAGATTTTATATGCCACAGCAAAGATACACACGTGCAGCAACTAAGACCCAGCACAGCCCAATAAATTAAAATAAATAAATGTTTTTTAAAAGAGATAATACTAGATTACAAACTTCCTGAGGACAATGAACTCTGTCTAACATATGCCAGAATACACTGCAGAGTGACCAACCATTCCGTTTTGCCCAGAGTTGAGGGGTTTCCAGGACACAGAACTGTCAGTACTGAAACCAGGAAAGCCTAAGCAAATCAGGACAAGGTGATCACCCTGTTAGTGAAAAAAGGGACTCAAAAGAGGGTTTAGTAAAATTGAATATGTAACTGAATGAAGTGAGCAGAAGGTATTCCCTTCTATTGAGGTCTATCATTTTTCAAGTTCTCTATATGCAGAAGAGGAAACTGAGGCTCAGACAGGTTAATTACTTTGCTCCAGATCCCACAGCTGGAAACGGCTGAGCTGGACCTGGGACAGGTGTACAGGGCTGTTTGAATCCAAAGGCCACAGAGTAGGAAAAGAGGAGGCTCTAACTTCTTTGCTCAAAAGCTCCAAAGAGGCAAAAATATGAAACTACGATTGAATTCTTCATCCTGGGGAAACCAGCCATGTCTTATTCAGGGAAAGCCATTTTGTTTTTATTAACACACACACACACACACAGACAAATAAGATAGTCCGCTTGCCTCCCTCCCTCCAGCAGTAGCTTTGAAGCTGAACAGAGGCTCCAGAGGAAGCAGGGCTGTTTCCAGCAGCTGTTTCTCAAACACCTAACTTCATTTCAGATCAGAGCTGAGGTTTGAAGCTCTTAAAACCTCCGTTGCTTCAATTGCATGAGAGCAGAAGCAGCGAAAACAATCAAGGCCTCCCCAGCAGCCTATCTGAATGCTTTTTCTGGTATTGGGTGCCTCAAGCAGAATGTGATGTGGAGCTGTTTTTTAAATCCACTTTCAACATCTCTCCAACCTATTCCCTCTAAGAAAGGCAAACAGAGAGGAGGCAGGACCTCTCTCAGGCCTCCTCTTCCCCTTGCTCTCTCCCTCTCCCTTTCCTTTCCCGTTCTATGATTAAGTAGTATTAAATTCCAAAGAGAAGGAGAAAAATGACATGTGCTCTTCCTAAAAACGTGAAATAAGCATTTTGTCATATGTGATGAGATCCTTTTTTGTAGGAAATCAAATTTTATAGATAGAGTGGAAACTCTTTACCCCTGCCCAAATGTATTTCCCTCCTTTGCTCCCCATCAGCATCATTAGAAAGTTAATATGATTGGTTCCATTTGGGTTCACACATTTTATTAATACATATATGTCCATAAGGGGTTCCCGGTGACTCAGTGGTAAAGAATCTGCCTGCCAATGTAGGAGACACAGGTTCAATCCCCGGTTCAGGAAGATCCCCTGGAGAAGGAAATTGCAACTCATTCCAGTATTCTTGCCTGGGAAATCCCATGGACAGAGGAGCCTGGTGGGCTACAGTTCATGGGGTCACCAAGAGCCAGACACAGCTTACCAACTAAACAGCAATAACATATGTCCATAATCAGTAGGAACTATCATTGGGAGAGTTATTCTCTCACTCTTCATTAATAACATCCTATATACCATTACTTAGATCTTACATTTTTATTGAATCTTATTGTTTTTATAGGGTCATTCATGTGAATACATGACAAATTAGCACATTGATTCTTGTTGCTTTATGGTATTCCATCACATGAATATTGTAGTTTCTTTTTTTTAACTCCCAATGTTAAATGCTTAAATTATCATTTTTCACTCCCTCTTGCATTTCTCTACTTTTACAATAAACCTATGAGGTAGATTGTACTTTATGATCTTCACTGTCCAGAAAAGAAAATCAAGGTTGAGACCAATCAAAGACTTCAAATCTATACCACTAATTGGTGAACCACTGGAATCAAGAAATGGATTGGAGGAATTACTTGCTTTCCATATCCAATGGACTCCACACAAAGGGAGGAATGGAAAAACAGCAATTACATTACCACGTCAACACTGAATTCAAAGGTATTTGCTTTCCACGCTTCTATCTACAGGGTTTAGCAGGGTGCTAGCAAGTAAGGAGTGCTAAACAAATATATATTAAATCATTGAGCTGAAAAGACAAGAAGACCAAGTCTCAGGAGGTTCTAAGAAAAGCTGTCACATACACAGCCCTAGAGGCAAAGAGCCCTTGTTCTACGCATACATAATCAAACATGGAACCAGAGAACCGAAAAACGTTGAGAGTGAAAAACAGTTGGGTGAGCAGTACACAGCAGTTTGAACACGTCCCAGTGATACAAGCCAGAGCCAAGCGCCTGGGATCTCACATGTCATTAGTGGACATGTTAGTGTTTGAGTTGTTTACACTCAAAGGAGATGCGAGAGGGCAAGCCCAGGAATTGTCACTGGGTCATGAAATAGTACCACATTTTAGAAAAAAGCAATTCTTCTCGTGCATAAAGTAAAGTTGCTTATTTTTTTTAATTTTTTTTTACTTTACAATATTGTATTGGTTTTGCCATACATCAACATGCATCCGCCACGGGTGTACACATGCTCCCCCATCTTGAACCTCCCTCCCACCTCCCTCCCCACACCATCCCTCTGGGTCATCCCAGTGCACCAGCCCCAAGCTTCCTGTATCCTGCATCGAACCTGGACTGGCGATTCATTTCTTATATGATACTATACATGTTTTAATGCCATTCTCCCAAATCATCCCCCCCACCTCCTACAGAGTCCAAAAAACTGTTCTATACTTCTGTGTCTCTTTAGCTGTCTCGCATACAGGGTTGTCATTACCATCTTTCTAAATTCCATATATATGTGTTAGTATACTGTATTGGCAGAGAAGGCAACGGCACCCCACTCCAGTACTCTTGCCTGGAATATCCCAAGGACGGAGGAGCCTGGTAGGCTGCAGTCCATGGGGTCACTAAGAGTCAGGCACGACTGAGTGACTTCACTTTCACTTTTCACTTTCATGCACTGGAGAAGGAAATGGCAACCCACTCCAGTATTCTTGCCTGGAGAATCCCAGGGACAGAGGAGCCTAGTGGGCTGCCGTCTATGCGGTCACACAGAGTCGGACACGACTGAAGCGACTTAGCAGCAGCAGCAGCATACTGTATTGGTGTTTTTCTTTCTGGCTTACTTCACTCTGTATAATAGGCTCCAGTTTCATCCACCTCATTAGAACTGATTCAGAGTTGATTATTATAAACCATCAGTTTCTTCTACCATATGACCCCAAATATATGCATTTTATTCTTCTGCTCAGTGCACAGGACTAGCCAATAAGTTACGAGCGTAACTGGCTGCCACAAACACTTGGTCTGTACACAAATATAAGATTAAATGAGATACAACACTGAAAACACTGGGTACAGCACCTGGCACATAAAAGCATTGAATTGAGATTCATTTCAGGAATATTATAAAGAGGGAAGGACTCTCCTTTTATATTCAAAGACTAGAAAAACAATGTCTTCCCTTAACAAACATTACCAACAAGGGACAGTGACGTTTACTCTGTGTGTGTGTGTGTTGGGGGGACAACCTGAGATGCAAATTGTATTGTTATTGCTGATTATTTTCCTGAATTATCACATGTGTTTATAATCAAGTAAACTCAGGCAAACCTCTAACCAGAACCTTTTTTTTTAAAGCTTCCTGAGAGGCTTAGTAGACAGTAACAAGGAAATTCATATTTTCCTCAAACAGTGCTCAAGGCAAGCCCATTTTACTATTTTTCAAAGCCTGATGTCTCCATCCAGGGAAAACAAACTGAATTGCCCTAGAGCACGTGAGGGGCACTAGACTCATCCACACCTGGGGGTGCTGCACGCGCTGCAGGAGATGGCAGGGACAGGATCCTGCTGCCTGGCCGTGGACTCAAGGCGGAGGTTTGACTGCTTCATTGTTATTGGGATGTATTAAATCCCTCTTTCCCATCCAAGCAATTTGCTCTTCCAGATATATTTCTGAAGTGTATTTTGGTTTTAATAAAGTATTAAGTATTTAAGCCACATTGTAAAACAGACTCTCAGTCACTCAGAACTCTGGATTTGACACTGGTATCTCCTGGTGATAGAGCGACATCAGCCAACCACCTAAAAGTCAGAGCTATGTGTGTGAGAGGTGGGGTGTGAGTATTTGTTGTGAGTATCTCCAGCCAGAAACTGGAGGAAGGTCGGGCCCAACCCACATATCCTAGATCTGTGGAAGTTTCAGCAGGAAAGGAAACACTGATACCATCAGTCTCATCCCCGACTTGGCAAAAAAATGAAAGTAAGGCTATTTATCCTCAACCTACAGTTAAAAAATATTCCTCATATTTCCTGTGTGGGTTGAGACCTGGACACAGAGACAGACTGAAGCTCAGTTGGACTGGCAGTTTGAGAGTGAAAAGTGAAAAAGTGAAAGTGTTAGTCATTCAGTCATGTCCGACTCTTCGCAATCCCACGGACTGTATGTAGCCCATCAGGCTCCTCTGTCCATGGAATTCTCCAGGCAAGAATCCTGGAGTAGACTATCATTTCCTTCTCCAGGGGATCTTTCCAATCCAGGGATCGAACCTGGGTCTCCTGCATTGCAGGTGGATTCTTTACCATCTGAGTCACCAGGGAAGTCCAGAAACAAGTAGGGTCTTCTTAACGTGGCAGTTAAGAGAGGGGTGAGGTCAGTAATTCTCAAATTTCCTTGCTCACTACAATCAACTGGGAAATTTTTTAAACTACCTGATGCTCAGAAACAAGCACAGACTACGAAAGAGCTTCAAAGGAGGCTAAGCATTAGTATTTTTGAAAAGTTTCCTGAGTGACTATAATATGCAGCAAGGTGACATGAGTAAATCTGGACACAATCACTTTCCTGCCCAAGAGTAAACATACACTGTACCCACAGTGAGTGAAAATACATCGGCCTTTTTACCATCTTGAACAAATGTAATCTATACTTATTTATTGCTGTAATCAAAGGCCTGGCACATATCAGGAATTCATTCATAATTAATGAGTAAATGAATGACTGATCACTGGCTCACAAAAATATTACACTAAAATAAGCTTGCCCTTTACTCTGTGTAGATAACTCACTGTTCAAACCCCCTAAAATCTGCATAATATTTGATGATTCACTCGACTTGTCATAAATTATCATAAAAAATTTATGAAAAAGTTACAAAGATATATGTACAAAGTACTCATCACATGGCAGTACATAGATTCAATAAGTCAATTATGATATATTCATGCAATGGAATTCTTTGCAGACATTAAAATAATGATATAAGCTATTTTTTAATATAGAAATCTGTCCATGATACGTTATTGATAGAGAAATAGCATATTAAAAACAGCATGGGTAAAAATAATAATTTTGATTTAATAAATACATAAATTGTGTGTTTGTGTGTCTACATAGAAAAATCTGGTATGTATAAACACTAATGTGATTTTATACGAAAGATAAAAATATGAAAATAAAGACAGTTTTCACACTCTTTCTATACCTTTTCTTTATTTTCCTCAACTCATGTTATTTTAACAATTTCAATTTCTTGACATTTAATTTAATTCTTTTTCCAAATTTGTGAGCAGCTACATCCCAAACCTGGGGCTTCCCTGGTGGCTCAGATGGTAATTAACCTGCCTGCAACGTGGGGGACCCAGGTTTGATGCCTGGGTCTAGAACATCCCCTGGAGAAGGGAATGTCTACCTACTCCAGTATTCTTGCCTGGACAATCCCATGGACAGAGGAACCTGGTGGGCTAAAGCCCATGGGGTCGCAGAGTCAGACACACCTGAGCGACTAAAACTTTCACTTCACTTTTCACATTCCATGCTCATTTCAGGTCTATCTTCATTTCAGAACCCTCACCACTCACAAATACAGTCACACCAAGTGGGAGAGAAAAGTCGATCTTCAGTGCAGTGTTCACACCTATGGGCCAGTCTCCACTATTTATGTTGGCCATCACCACCCTCAACTAAGTTCCCATCAGAAACTGATGACTTAGTTTAACCCAGAACATCCAGTTACATCCATAAAACCTGTATCTTGAGGACATCTGCTTCCATATATAAAGGGACTAGGTGATCTGGTATGATTTTTTCTTAATGCAAATCAGTATAACACCTTATCTCTCATCACTCACAGAGATAGCGACCCTTTTTTTTTTTTTTTTGCCACACCATGTGGCTTCGGAGATCTTAGCTCCTTGACCAGGGATTGAACCCGTGCCCTCAGCAGTGAAACCACAGAGTCCTAACTACTGGACTGCCAGGGAATTTCTCAGACAGTTACATTTTGAAGCAAACAACAAAACACAGAAATGCCTCTAATGTGGCATGACAGCTTTCAGAAAGAAGACCGTGGTGAGAATTTTTCTCTCTCTGACAGGGGGAGAGGTGAGACAGTAGAGGGGAGAAGTACTCTGTGGGATTAAGGAATATAAATAGTATAAATAACATATGATATATGCACTATTATTATACCCATTTCATACATGAGAAAACAGAGGCATAAGGAGTTCGAGGCTTGCCCAAGTAATGGAGATAGAATAGAATAGTTATACAGGTAGTTATAAAAGTCCCAGTAGGGGATTATAGGTAGAAAGGGGAAACCTGGGGAAATTTGGGAGACCACTGTAAGTTAATGATCACTCAAGAAAGCTATCCAGAATGCCATGGAATGAAGCAGACTTGTTTAACTATAAAGCCATAAATAAAAGCGGGCTTCCCTGGTGACTCAGGTGGTAAAGCCTCTGCCTGCAATGCAGGAGACCTAGGTTCGATCGCCTGGAAGATCCCCTGGAAAAGGAAATGGCAACCTACTCCAGTACTCTTGCCTAGAAAATTCCATGGATGGAGGAACCTAGTAGGCTACAGTCCATGGGATTGCAAAGAGTCAGACACCATTGAGCAACTTCACGTAAGTAAAAGCATGAGATATACCCCAGGTTATTAAGTGAAAGAGAAAAAAAAAAAAAACAATGTTCCACTCTTCTACTGATTTAAGTGCTATAACAGTCCTAGTTAGACCTCATAGGGTAGACACTCTCCTTCTCAATATAAAGGAGTAGTTAGTGATATAAGCCTGATGTCTACTTGAAGGCAATCTTGTTCCCCCCACCACTTTCCTTTGATTTTAAAAAAGTAGTCCACTTAACCTTTGGGGAAGAGCCCCCTCGTCTGCCTGCTTGCATCTCTCACAAGTGTCCTATAAATCTACTTCTTGCCTATCATTTGCCTCTGGCTGAATTTCTTCTGTGCTGAGACACTAAGAACCTGAGCCTCTGGAAGTCCAGACACTAGGTGAGAGAGTCTAATTAAAAGACTGTGGGTTCAAGTCCCAATCTGAGCTGCACAGTTTCACAAAGACATATAAAAACAGAAGTGGCAGAGTTGGTAGCATATCACACATGATCTGGGTTCCATTTATGTTCTATGACTGACTTTGTCAGAGATGACAGAGTTTCTAGACCTAAAATCCATAGCTCAGTTTAATTCAGTCCTCAACACCAATTATGTTACTTTCCCAGGTAGGTGATTGTTGTTCAGTTGCTAAGTCGTGTCCATCTCTTTGTGACTCGATGGACTGCAGCACGCCAGGCTTACCTGTCCTCTACCATCTCCCAGAGTTTACTCAGACTCATGTCCATTGAGTCAATGATGCCATCCAACCATCTCATCCTCTGTTCCCCACTTTTCCTCCTGCCTTCAATCTTTCCTAGCTTCAGGGTCTTTTCCAATGAGTTGGCTCTTTGCATCAGGTGCCTAAAGTATTGGAATTTCAGCATCAGTCCTTCCAATGAATATTCAGGGTTGATTTTCTTTAGAATTGACTGTTTTGATCTCCTTGCTAATCAGGTGAATAAACCTGACTGGGGCCTTCTAGAGGCTTATTTATGGAGGTGGCTGCGCGGGTGCAGGAGGGCCTAGAGGAGCTATTCCATGTTCAAAGTCAGGAGGGGCAGCAGTGAGGAGATACCCCTCGTCCAAGGTAAGGAGTAGCGGCTGCACTTTACTGGAGCAGCTGTGAAGAGATACCCCATGTCCAAGGTAAGAGAAACCCAAATAAGACGGTAGGTGTTGCAAGAGGGCCTCAGAGGGCAGACACACTGAAACCATAATCACAGAAAACTAGTCAATCTAATCACACTAGGACCACAGCCTTGTCTAACTCAATGAAACTAAGCCATGCCTGTAGGGCCACCCAGGATGGGCGGGTCATGGTGGAAACGTCTGACAGAATGTGGTCCACTGGAGAAGGGAATGGCAAACCACTTCAGTATTCTTGCCTTGAGAACCCCATGAACAGTATGAAAAGGCAAAATGATAGGATACTGAAAGAGGAACTCCCCAGGTGAGTAGGGGCCCAATATTCTACTGGAGATCAGTGGAGAAATACCTCCAGAAAGAATGAAGGGATGGAGTCAAAGCAAAAACAATACCCAGTTGTGGATGTGATTGATGATAAAAGCAAGGTCTGATGCTGTAAAGAGCATGAATCAAGGCAAATTGGAAGTGGTCAAACAGGAGATGGCAAGAGTGAACATGGACATTCTAGGAATCAGCGAACTAAAATGGACTGGAATGGGTGAATTTAACTCAGATGACCATATATCTACTACTATGGGCAGGAATCCCTTAGAAGAAATGGAGTAGCCATCATGGTCAACAAAAGAGTCCAAAATGCAGTACTTGTACGCAATCTCAAAAACGACAGAATGATCTCTGTTCGTTTCCAAGGCAAACCATTCACTACCACAGTAACCCAAGTCTATGCCCCAACCAGTAACACTGAAGAAGCTGAAGTTGAACGGTTCTATGAAGACCTACAAGACCTTTTAGAACTAACACCCAAAAAAGATGTCCTTTTCATTATAGGGGACTGGAATGCAAAAGTAGAAAGTTAAGAAACACCTGGAGTAATAGGCAAATTTGGCCTTGGAATATGGAATGAAGCAGGGCAAAGACTAATAGAGTTTTGCCAAGAAAATGCACTGGTCATAGCAAACACCCTCTTCCAACAACACAAGAGAAGACTCTACACATGGACATCACCAGATGGTCAACACTGAAATCAGATTGATTATATTCTTTGCAGCCAAAGATGGAGAAGCTCTATACGGTCAGCAAAAACAAGACCAGGAACTGACTGTGGCTCAGATCATGAACTCCTTATTGCCAAATTCAGACTTAAATTGAAGAAAGCAGGGAAGACCACTAGACCATTCAGGTATGACCTAAATCAAATCCCTTATGATTATACAGTGGAAGTGAGAAATAGATTTAAGGGACTAGATCTGATAGATAGAGTGCCTGATAAACTATGGACTGAGGTTCATGACATTGTACAGGAGACAGACTGGTTCCAAATAGGAAAAGGAGTACATCAAGGCTGTATATTGTCACCCTGCTTATTTAACTTATATGCAGAGTACATCATGAGAAACCCTGGGCTGGAAGAAGCACAAGTTGGACTCAAGATTGCCAGGAGAAATATCAATAACCTCAGATATGCAGATGACACCACCTTTATGGCAGAAAGTGAAGAGGAACTCAAAAGCCTCTTGATGAAAGTGAAAGTGGAGAGTGAAAAAGTTGGCTTAAAGCTCAACTTTCAGAAAACGAAGATCATGCCATCTGGTCCCATCACTTCATGGGAAATAGATGGGGAAACAGTGGAAACAGTGTCAGACTTTATTTTTCTGGGCTCCAAAATCACTGCAGATGGTGGCTGCAGTCATGAAATTAAAAGACGCTTACTCCTTGGAAGGAAAGTTATGACCAACCTAGATAGCATATTCAAAAGCAGAGACATTACTTTGCCAACAAAGGTCCGTCTAGTCAAGGCTATGGTTTTTCCTGTGGTCATGTATGGATGTGAGAGTTGGACTGTGAAGAAGGCTGAGTGCCGAAGAATTGATGCTTTTGAACTGTGGTGTTGGAGAAGACTCTTGAGAGTCCCTTGGACTGCAAGGAGATCCAACCGGTGCATTCTGAAGGAGATCAGCCCTGGGATTTCTTTGGAAGGACTGATGCTAAAGCTGAAACTCCAGTACTTGGGCCACCTCATGAGAAGAGTTGACTCATTGGAAAAGACTCTGATGCTGGGAGGGATTGGGGGCAGGAGGAGAAGGGGACAACAGAGGATGAGATGGCTGGATGGCATCACTGACTCAATGGACGTGAGTCTGAGTGAACTCCGGGAGTTGGTGATGGACAGGGAGGCCTAGCGTGCTGCAATTCATGGGGTCACAAAGAGTCGGACACGACTGAGCAACTGAACTGAACTGAAAGGCTTATACTGATTCAGCAATTTATATTAGCCATGGAAGACAGACTTGTGGCCATCAAAGTGTGGTCTCTGGACAAACATCACCTGAATCTTATTAGAAATACAAATTCTCGAGCCCCGCCCCAGATCCACAGGACCAGAATCTCTGGGAACGGGTCCCGGATCTGTGTTTAACAAGGCCTTCCAGGTGAGCTGCTCTGCTCAAGCTACCGTATCATGTGTGTCACGGGAGTTACCTTATTTAATCCTCACAGCAAACCTTAAATGTCAGCTCCTAATATCATATGAGGTACCTGAGCCAGAGGGCCCTAAATTAATATTCCCCAAAAGGCGAAGAGTCTCTTGGACAGCAAAGAGATCAAACTAGTCAATCCTAAAGGAAATCAACCCTGAATAGTCATTGGAAGGACTGATGCTAAAGCTGCAATACTTTGACCACTGGATGTGAAGAACTGACTCATTGGAAAAGACCCTGAATCTGGGAAAGATTGAAGGCAAAAGGAGCAGAGGGCAACAGAGGATGAGATGGTTGGATGGCATCACCGATTCAATGGACATAAACTTGGGCAAGCTCTCAGAGATGGTGAGGAGGGACAGGGAGGCCGGACATGCTGCAGTTCATGGGGTCGCAAAGAGTCACACGGTTTTAGTGACTGAAAAACAGCAACGAAGGCATAGTTGGTAAGCGAGAAGGCTGGAAATCTAAGCCGCTTGTGTAAGAGGCTCCTGCTAAGGTGCAGTGAATGGGATAGGGTGCATCTTTTGACTCTGCTACTACTTCAATGCAAGCTTCTTGGTCTGCACGTGGCTGTACTGTTCAAAACACTCTAGAAAGGCGTATCAAGGAATACAATGCAATGGGAAACTAAGACACATGTGGGCACTTATCTCATAATAACATTCTACTTATGAAAGGATGCTATCGTGTAATTAGACTCTGCGAGGCCAGGGGGAGAAAAGTGGCTCTTATTTTAACTTCTTCACAATAATGGAGTGTTGCCAGAGTTATTCACACAACAGATGCTGCGAAGATATGTGCTGATTCTGTGGGTTGCTGCCTAACCCCACTGCAACAGAGCCTCTAGTCCTCGTGCACAGGGACAGAAGTCGAAGCAATGTCTAACACTTGCAGTGGGACTATAAATTTAAGCTAATGGGAGAAAATGCGACTCCTCCATTCAGACTTTCTGAAAATATTTGCCTGCGATGTTTTGTACCACAGAGATCGCACACACACACGGAAAGATAGTATTTACCCTGGGTTGGCTTCAACTAGAGAGTCAGATTAGGGAAGGTAATCAAGTACATTTCACTTTTACCTAGTAAATAAATTAAATGGTCCCTGTGGTTACTCATTAAAACTTTTATGGTATGTTCATCAATTACCAAACAGCTTGAACAAAGCAGAGGTAAATTAACTTTTTCAGATCCACATGGCTTGCCAAAAGGAGTATACTCAGAGCAATTCCATTGGTTTAAAGTTCATCCAAAATACTATTAGCTTGGAGTCCAATTTTGAACTGTCAAGGGGAATATATACAATGGTAATTTCAGATCATTATCATGGCATTCCAATGCAAATGACCACAATTTAATTCATTATCACTACCATTACATCTTTATTTTGCTACCAACTGGTGACTGACATTTCCAGGCCTACAAGAAGCAAATGCTAATTAGACCACGGTGTACTCTTACCCTTTCTTCTTCTGCTGCATTTTTCCATCTTTAGGGAGACATGCTGGAGGCCACTTCTGACCTGGTGCTGGCCCTTGACACTCCTTCTCGCAGGCCCTGAGCCAGGCCACCATCCCTGGGATAAAATGAAGCTCCTGTGAATTTCCAGCTCGGTGCATTGTGCCTCTGAAATGGAGCCTGTGTAATGGAATGACCCCCTTCCTTAAATCACCCATCCAACCTAATTTAGGAAGTCTAAAGCACTCCAGGGTGACAGAGCACAGGCATTAACATGCAAACAAACTGCCATGAAAGTTCAAATTTGCATTTAGACTGGACAAAAGAGAGAGAAATGGCTTTCTATGCCATGCCTTGCATCATCAGAGTTTCACAAATTACTAATCTCTGAAATGAGGCCAGAAGGGAACTTCCTTTGCTCCTCTCATTGATGCTTAGGTGGACTCAATTCATCTCTGAAAAGCATGCCTTTTCACTCTCAACATGAGATGAGAAAGGGTTGTGAAATCTCAAACAGCTCCAGTGACATGTTTAATGTGTTCAAATAAAAGCAATTAGTAAGCACAAAATTGAAGCTCCTCAGATCTCTGGGCTGCAGACTCGGGGAAAAAGACATAAAACATGGATTTTCTTTCCATTTCCCTAATGTGTCACAGTAAGTCTGCCTTCAAGACAATGTCTGTCCCTAAAAGCTCTGTGGAAATGTTATTTATTCTCTCATTATTAAGCTATAATAATAACAATGATGGCTTCCTGGTGGCGCAGTGGTAAAGAACCCACCTGCCTGCCAGTGCAGGATCCGTGGGTTCAGTTCCTTCATCGGGAAGATCCCCTGGAGAAGGAAACAGCAATCCACTCCAGTATTCTTGCCTGGGAAATTCCAAGGACAGAGGAGCCTGGAGGGCTACAGTCCATGGGGTCGCAAAGAGTCGGACATGACTTAGTGACTGAGCACAGCACACACACAATAATAATGATAGATGATCATTACAGGCGGGTCCTGTTAATTGGCTTTGCATAGTTTAATCTGCCAGAGAAGGCAATGGCAACCCACTCCAGTACTCTTGCCTGGGAAATCCTATGGATGGTGGGGCCTGGTGGGCTACAGTCCATGGGGTCGCTAAGAGTTGGATAGGACTGAGCGACTTCACTTTCACTTTTCACTTTCATGCATTGGAGAAGGAAATGGCAACCCACTCCAGTGTTCTTGCCTGGAGAAGCCCAGGGACGGGGGAGCCTGGTGGGCTGCCGTCTATGGGGTCGCACAGAGTCGGACACGACTGAAGTGACTTAGTAGTAGTAGTTTAATCTACAAAACAACCCATGGAGTTATAGCTCAGTGGTAGAGCATCTGACTGCAAAACAACCCTGAGAGATATGAACTGGGTTATCAATGGGGAAGAGGAAAATCTGGACAGCACAAACAGTAACTCTAGTTAAGCAGGGTGATGAGTACCTTTTATTGACTGTTTCTTCTACATCACTATGCACTTCTCTATCTGTGTTTCTTTCACTTCCCAAGCCAGCTCTTTACATTCAGATGCTTATTAGGGTCTGGTTTCCCAATTAAGACAACAGAAGGGACTTCCCTAGTAGTCCAGTGGTTAAGAATCCACCATGCAATGCGGGGACACAGGTTCAATCTTTGGTCGGGGAACTTCGATTCCACATGCCTCAGGGCAACTAAACCAGCAAGCCACAACTACTGAGCCAGTGTGCTCTAGAGCCCAGAGCCACAACTAGAAAGCCCACGTGCCATAACTAGAGAGTCTCTGTACTGCAACAAAAGATTCTGCACAACACAACTAAGACTCAGTGCAACCAACTTAATTAATTATTTTTTTTTAAAAAGAGAGAATAGAAGATGGTATGTTCAAGGAATCACAAATTTACCTATCCCATGTGTTGAACATGGAATGAATAAGTAAACTATTGAAGCATGATTAGAGCAAAAAGTAGATGGAGTAATTGATAACAACGAATTTTAAAATGAATAGATTTGAAATGCTTTGCTCTATATTGAAATCCAGCTGGGTTAGAAGAATTTCTCCTTTAACATGATTGATACATGTATAATTTAATTATAATTTAAGGTTTCAAGCAAAGTTACAATTAGGTAGGTGTACCTGACTTGGAGTTATGCTTTTAGAAAGTTGGCAAATGGAAAGCCACTGCTGTACTTAAAATGCCTATCCATGAATCCAGCTCTCAGAAGCCTGAGCTGGGTTCCCCCCCCACCTCCCCCCACCACCAAAGGAAGTTTTCAGTGTCAACTTTCCAAAGCTTGTTTTCCTCATCTATCATCTAACCATTAATAAATTTCACTGGAATAACTGTACATTGCAGACTGAGGGAAAAAAGAGGCTCCATGTGTTACATGAGACATTGCTCCCCTACTTCTAAAAAATAAGTATCCTGCTGAAAAAAGCATGTGCCCTGGGGCTCGAGACTAATAGAAATTTCAAGGCTTGTCTTGTTTGCAGGTTAATCTTTCTTTGTCCCCCATCTCAGCCAGCAAATACAATATCATAATAACACAACTCATCTCAGTGTTTTTGAACTTGGCTTTGGATTGGGGATCATTGTGTCTTTGCCTTTAGATGTCTCACTTTGATGCATTCTATTTCAAAGGGAGAGATAAAACCCAAAGTTCATTCTCACAATGGGACATCCTTTCAAGCCAAAGAGAAACGTTGGTCCTCTTTGTGGCACACAGCAGCCTGGATTCACTTTGAGATCCTCACTTGAAAGTACCTGGGCAAGTGCAAAACAGCATCAGTGATTTATTTTGCCACAGTGAGAACAGAATTGCTATAGCTACGTCCACTGCACAAGTGGGCAGACAGAAGTGGTGGGAGTGAAGCAGGGAGAAGACCTCCGGGAACAGGTTTTCTCATTGAGTCTTCCTAATTACTAGCCATGCAGCTAAGCTCTTCAGCACTAATGGCTCCACTGGGTATAAATAGCATACACACACACACACACACACACACACACACACACACACATATATATCTGGGCAAGAGGAAGGATCTGTTCAAACCCACATTCTTATCTCTCTTTTTCTCTCTCTCTTTGTCTCTTTGAACTCAACTCCCAATTACACCAAAGAAAAAAAAGTCTTTTGTGTATTTCACCATTCATAACACGTTTCACCTTCTAAAACTGTTTTCAATTGATTCCTCAATTTGTCATTCTATTTGACTCTTAAGTTTCTCATAATTTTGAAGAAATCTCTTTCTAAATATATTTCCTCTACCTTCAACTTTTAATAGATCACAATTTTCACAGGGATGCATAAATTCTTTTTTATCTTTCTATCCTCAGTGCCTAAAACAAAGCCTGGAATACATTATTCAACCAATACGTGTTTGATGAGTGAATAATGAAGAAATAACCAAATGAAACTTTAATCATTTACTCTTCTTTAAATCCTCCTCCTTTCTCTAAGTATACTCATAACTGTGCTATCTTGAAAAAAAAAAAAACTTTTAATGTTTTTGCACGATGTGTCCTCTGAAATAAATTCATCAATTTCAAACCACAAGATGGCATATCTCTTTCCACCTCCTTCCCAAGTAAGAGCAAATTTGTAACCAAAGAAATGGATCAAATGACCAGTTTTTAAAAATTAAGGAGTGTTCTTTCAACCGAAGTGAAATACAGAGGCTATCACCCTCTACTCCATGCGTCCTCGTACCGTCCTCAGATGACATGTCATGTCAGTACCCTGAGACTGCCATGGTCCCCACTGGTAGAATCTTAACTGAGGTCTTAATGGCAGCAGTGGCATAATTGAGTGTATAATTGAGAAACTTAGCTCACTGGTAGGCTAATATTTTATTTGCAAAATCTTCATCTTCACTAGATGTTCTAAAGGATTTTTTAAATCATATAGCAATCCAAAACTCAATAAACTAAAATTCCAGGAAAAAAAATATGTGGTTAAATGTCCATGTTTTATGTCTGAAAATTATTTATCTCATAAAAAGCTTCAAAATTAAGTACTATTGGGAGCGGGATTTCACTGGATCACAGAAAGCTTCAAACAGGAGATGGCATTTTAACAAAGCCTTGAAGGAATGAATTAATATGTGAATGCTTCTACAGTGGTAGGTTCTTAAACAAATAATAAATTAAAAGTCCTTATTTGTCACATTTGGAAATTTCCATGTTAGAAATACCCAAACCACGGCCTGTAACCAGTTCTCTAATTCCTAAAAAGTTTACAATTAGCTCTCATTTACAATTATGCTCCAGCTTAATTAACACTGTTTGATAAATTTCAACTTAGGCAACCCTTGTTATGAACCTAAATGCTATATATGAAACTGAAAAGATTCAATTGTCTGTATATTGAAGGGCATGTTTCAACGAAGGAAAAGCAGTTAAAGAGAGAAGCCTAGACAGGTTTTGAAGGACTTTTAGCTGACTCCAGTTCAAAGAGTCATGATTACATCCAGGAAGATTATCCCCATCTCTGAGTAGCTCTGAGCCTTGGCAATGTGAAGTATTGGCAGGTTGACTTAATCAGAGTGTTTTGTTAAAAATTTGATCATCTGTCTTCATCTTCCAAATCTAGTTCTATCTATGATAGCATAGATTCAGGAAAACAAAATCTATACAACTCCTTCTATAAATATTTTTCTTCATTTTTACAGTCATGAAGTGAAGAATTAAAAAAAAATTATAGTCATGAAAGGAAGAATGAAGTTAAAACAGAAGAGGTCTGAGTATTTCTCTGTGAAACCCAACTTGGCGTGAAGTCAGGGTTTCTTTGAGCAACTGCCTGATGATGGGAGAGAATTTGGCAAAGGTAACCCAGAATTCTGGATGTGCTTGTGTTTTTGTTTACTGAGCCCAGGGGTTTATTTCTCAAATGAATTCCTTTTTTATTGTGATGGTAGTAATCATGAAAATCCTCCTGGTAATAAGCTCTGTGAAGGCTCCTTGGCAAAACGGGCTATAAATATTGGCCAAACGCCACATTTCAATATTTTGGTTTGAAAAACAGTAGCCAAAAGCTAGGGAAACATTTTCAGAAAAGACCCATTGTCCTGGCCTTCAGCTGGAATCCTCAACAACGGGCTCCATCTGCTGTCTTGCTGCCATTATTCTGGGCACGAGTAGAAGACACTTGCCTAGTCAGACTGCTCAGTGTCCAGCTTCCAAAATGAGCAGGAAACTATAAAAAGTGCTTCTTTATTAAGTGAGACTGTGGACTATTTGAACACCAAGATCCCTCACCAATCTTTAATGTTATGAATCTAAGAGCCATTCAGTTCTGAGAAAGCTAAACTGTAAAGAAGGGAAAAGGCATGATGGTGGGAAAACTGGAAGCATGGCCTCTAAGCATGAACTGGTCACTAACTCATGATGTTGGGTTGGATGACCCAATCCCTACATTTCCTTCTAACTCTACAAATATACAAATCTACTGTCAAAGGTGTTCTAAACTTATCCTTTAGCATTCAGATCAGATCAGATCAGTCGCTCAGTCGTGTCTGACTCTTTGCAACCCCATGAATCGCAGCACGCCGGGCCTCCCTGTCCAGCACCAACTCCCGGAGTTGACTCAGACTCACGTCCATCGAGTCAGTGATGCCATCCAGCCATCTCATCCTCTGTCGTCCCCTTCTCCTCCTGCCCCCAATCCCTCCCAGCATCAGAGTCTTTTCCAATGAATCAATTCTTCGCATGAGGTGGCCAAAGTACTGGAGTTTCAGCTTTAGCATCATTCCTTCCAAAGAAATCCCAGGGCTGATCTCCTTCAGAATGGACTGGTTGCATCTCCTTGCAGTCCAAGGGACTCTCAAGAGTCTTCTCCAATACCACTGTTCAGAAGCATCAATTCTTCGGTGCTCAGCCTTCTTCACAGTCCAACTCTCACATCCATACATGACCACAGGAAAAACCATAGCCTTGACTAGATGGACCTTTGTTGGCAAAGTAATGTCTCTGCTTTTGAATATGCTATCTAGGTTGGTCATAACTTTCCTTTGAAGGAGTAAGTGTCTTTTAATTTCATGGCTGCAGTCACCATGTGCAGTGATTTTGGAGCCCAGAAAAATAAAGTCTGACACTGTTTCCACTGTTTCCCCATCTATTTCCCATGAAGTGATGGGACCAGATGCCATGATCTTCGTTTTCTGAATGTTGAGCTTTAAGCCAACTTTTTCACTCTCCACTTTCACTTTCATCAAGAGGCTTTTGAGTTCCTCTTCACTTTCTGCCATAAGGGTGGTGTCATCTGCATATCTGAAGTTATTGATATTTCTCCTGGCAATCTTTATTCCAGCTTGTGTTTCTTCCAGTCCAGCGTTTCTCATGATGTACTCTGCATATAAAAGTCTCTAACTAAAAGACAGATAAACTACATTCACTCAGTATGATTTAAGGGCTTCCCAGGTGGCACTAGTGGTAAAGAAACTGCAAGTTTCATCCTTGGGTTGGGAAGACCCCTGGAGTAGGAAATGGCAACCCACTCCAGTATTCCTGCCTGAGAAATTCCATGGAGAGAGGAGTCTGGTGGGCTACAGTCCATGAGGTCACAAAGAGTTGGACATGACTGAGCACACATGTAATGATTTAAGGACCACTGATTGTCTTCCATGTGGTACCTACTAAATTGGATATTGTGGAATCAAGAATTAAAGAGAAAGGACTTCTGCATGAAGTTGATCACAGTTGGATAGAGAAACTGCAACTGAAAACACAACCAAAATATATTGTATTGGTACAGAGATCCCTTCACCATTCCCTCCAAGGAGATATGTTCTTCTAATGGACATCACTTGTACGTTGAAGCCCAAAAAATGGGATAAATGAACTTATTTATAAAACAGAAATAGAGTTACAGATGTAGAAACAATCTTATAGCTACCAGTGGGGATGAGAGATGGGATGGGTGATTGGGATTGATATATACACACTACAATGTATAAAATAGATAACTAACAAGGACTTACTGTATAGCACGGAGAACTCTACTGAATATTCGGTGATGACCTAAAAGGGGAAATGGATCTATAAAAGAGTGGATATATGTGTATGTATAACTGAGTCACTTTGCTGTACACCTGAAACTAACACAACATTATAAATCAACTATACTCCAATGAAATTAAAAAAAAAAACTCCCAATTGTCATTACAATTCTATAATAATTAGGACATTTAAAGACATTTCACACCAGCCTAATCACCCCTTAGGTTTGCTCTAGACAGGGGAGCAGATAATACTAAACAACACAGGTATGTCAAACCACACTGGCAGTTTCATCTCAGCCAACCTCATCTTTGTTGACTCACTAACATGCCTTCAGTGTTATCCCTGTCATCGCCATAGACATTAGGATCAGTTCTGCCACTTAACTAACATGGAGATATGGCACAACTGTCACTCATGCATTGGTTTTCTCATCTGTCCAAGGGGCATCTGCCTCCTCAACACAGGCTTAAAAGCAATGTCTATAAAGAGGCCATGCAATAAATGTGCCCTGTTATTCATTTTAGTATTATGCTACATATGCATGCATAACATGGACCTTCTGTTTGTTTTATGTATATCATAATATTTTAATGAGGTAGGGTTGACAAAATGTGTTCAAGAGAATATTCTCCCATCGTTCTCACTGAATCTTCAAAATATTCAGAAACAATTTTGATGTTATCTTTAATTTTCCTTTCTTATCAAGTCTGCTGAGTCTACTTAGGGGTATCAATCCTACTTTAACTTCTCTTCTTGTGCTTTGTCTCAAATTATGAATGCCACAATATTCTGGAAAACTGTCATAATTACTATTAAGAAGGCTCATTCAGGTATCTATGGAAACAGAGAAAAAGAAGGCAAATTTAGTCGTGTCAGGGGGTGTCAAGTAAGGCTTTTAAAAAAGAGCAACAACCCTTGAGTTAGTTGTGAAATATGACTGAACACTAGAGAGAAAGCCCAAGAGGGGTTCAGGTATAGGGCAAAGGCACTGGTTCATGAAAGCCCTGCCTCTGGTCACTCACACCATCCCCATGAAGAACGCAATACAAAGGAATGTCAGCTGACACTGGCAATAGTTGGAGACCGAATTTGAAAGAGCCCAGTACACTGTGCTTAGGTATTTGAACATACTTTATATAGAAAGCAAGAGTGTAATAAGTCCCTGAAGGGTTGAAGCAGGGAGTCTGAATGATCAGATTTACATTTTTTTTTAATTTTATTTTATTTTTAAACTTTACAATATTGTATTAGTTTTGCCAAATATCGAAATGAATCTGCCACAGGTATACCTGTGTTCCCCATCCTGAACCTTCCTCCCTCCTCCCTCCCCATTCCCTCCCTCTGGGTCGTCCCAGTGCACCAGCCCAAAGCATCCAGTATCGTGCATCGAACCTGGACTGGAGACTCGTTTCATACATGATATTATACATGTTTCAATGCCATTCTCCCAAATCTCCCCACCCTCTCCCTCTCCCACAGAGTCCATAAGACTGATCTATACAACAGTGTCTCTTTTGCTGTCTCATACACAGGGTTATTGTTACCATCTTTCTAAATTCCATATATATGCGTTAGTATACTATATTGGTGTTTTTCCTTCTGGCTTACTTCACTCTGTATAATAGATTCCAGTTTCATCCATCTCATTAGAACTGATTCAAATGTATTCTTTTTAATGGCTGAGTAATACTCCATTGTGTATATGTACCATGGCTTTCTTATCCATTCATCTGCTCATGGGCATCTAAGTTGCTTCCATGTCCTGGCTATTATAAACAGTGCTGCGATGAACATTGGGGTGCACGTGTCTCTTCCCCTTCTGGTTTCCTCAGTGTGTATGCCCAGCAGTGGGATTGCTGGATCATAAGGCAGTTTTATTTCCAGTTTTTTAAGGAATCTCCACACTATTCTCCATAGTGGCTGTACTAGTTTACATTCCCACCAACAGTGTAAAAGGGTTCCCTTTTCTCCACACCCTCTCCAGCATTTATTATTTGTAGACTTTTGGATCGCAGCCATTCTGACTGGCGTGAAATGGTACCTCATAGTGGTTTTGATTTGCATTTCTCTGATAATGAGTGATGTTGAGCATCTTTTCATGTGTTTGTTAGCCATCTGTATGTCTTCTTTGGAGAAATGTCTATTTAGTTCTTTGGCCCATTTTTTGATTGGGTCATTTATTTTTCTGGAGTTGAGCTGTAGGAGTTGCTTGTATATTTTTGAGATTAGTTGTTTGTCGGTTGCTTCATTTGCTATTGTTTTCTCCCACTCTGAAGGCTGCCTTTTCACCTTGCTTATAGTTTCCTTTGCTGTGCAGAAGCTTTTAAGTTTAATTAGGTCCCATTTGTTTATTTTTGCTTTTATTTCCAATATTCTGGGAGGTGGGTCATAGAGGATCCTGCTGTGATGTATGTCGGAGAGTGTTTTGCCTATATTCTCCTCTAGGAGTTTTATAGTTTCTGGTCTTACATTGAGATCTTTAATCCATTTTGAGTTTATTTTTGTGTATGGTGTTCTAGTTTCATTCTTTTACAAGTGTTTGACCAGTTTTCCCAGCACCACTTGTTAAAGAGATTGTCTTTAATCCATTGTATATTCTTGCCTCCTTTGTCAAAGATAAGGTGTCCATATGTGCGTGGATTTATCTCTGGGCTTTCTATTTTGTTCCATTGATCTATATTTCTGTCTTTGTGCCAATACCATACTGTCTTGATAACTGTGGCTTTGTAATAGAGCCTGAAGTCAGGTAGGTTGATTCCTCCAGTTCCATTCTTCTTTCTCAAGATAGCTTTGGCTATTCGAAGTTTTTTGTATTTCCATACAAATTGTGAAATTATTTGTTCTAGCTCTTGCATTGAATCTATAAATTGCTTTCGGTAGTATACTCATTTTCACTATATTGATTCTTCCAATCCATGAACATGGTATATTTCTCCATCTATTAGTGTCCTCTTTGATTTCTTCCACCAGTGTTTTATAGTTTTCTATATATAGGTCTTTAGTTTCTTTAGGTAGATATATTCCTAAGTATTTTATTCTTTCCGTTGCAATGGTGAATGAAATTGTTTCCTTAATTTCTCTTTCTGTTTTCTCATTATTAGTGTATAGGAATGCAAGGGATTTCTGTGTGTTGATTTTATATCCTGCAACTTTACTATAATCATTGATTAGTTCTAGTAATTTTCTGGTGGAGTCTTTAGGGTTTTCTATGTAGAGGATCATGTCATCTGCAAAGAGTGAGAGTTTTACTTCTTCTTTTCCAATTTGGATTCCTTTTATTTCTTTTTCTGCTCTGATTGCTGTGGCCAAAACTTCCAAAACTATGTTGAATAGTAATGGTGAAAGTGGGCACCCTTGTCTTGTTCCTGACTTTAGAGGAAATGCTTTCAATTTTTCATTGAAAATCCAAATTTCATATCCATATTGAGGATAATGTTTGCTGTGGGTTTGTCATATATAGTTTTTATTATGTTGAGGTATGTTCCTTCTATTCCTGCTTTCTAGAGAGTTCTTATCATAAATGGATGTTGAATTTTGTCAAAGGCTTTCTCTGCATCTTGAGATAATCATATGGTTTTTATTTTTCAATTTGTTAATGTGGTGTAGTACATTGATTGATTTGTGGATATTGAAGAATCCTTGCATCCCTGGGATAAAGCCCACTTGGTCATGGTGTATGATCTTTTTAATGTGTTGTTGGATTCTGATTGCTAGAATTTTGTTAAGGATTTTTGCATCTATGTTCATCAGTGATATTGGCCTGTAGTTTTCTTTTTTTGTGGGATCTTTGTCAGGTTTTGGTATTAGGGTGATGGTGGCCTCATAGAATGAGTTTGGAAGTTTACCTTCCTCTGCAATTTTCTGGAAGAGTTTGAGCAGGATAAGTGTTAGCTCTTCTCTAAATTTTTGGTAGAATTCAGCTGTGAAGCCGTCTGGACCTGGGCTTTTGTTTGCTGGAAGATTTTTGATTACAGTTTCGATTTCCATGCTTGTGATGGGTCTGTTAAGATTTTCTATTTCTTCCTGGTCCAGTTTTGGAAAGTTGTACTTTTCTAAGAATTTGTCCATTTCTTCCACGTTGTCCATTTTATTGGCATATAATTGCTGATAGTAGTCTCTTATGATCCTTTGTATTTCTGTGTTGTCTGTTTACATTTTTAGAGTCACACTGGAAACAGCCCTAGGAATGGACTAGAGGAACAGTAGGCTGGAAAGTAGAGAACCAGAAACTAGGCAGCCCCACTATCCCATACATGGCCTTATTCACTGACATCTCGCAAACTTTAGCAATCAACACTTAGGAAATGACAGGCAAATGACAACATTTCCTCAGTTTTGAGTGGAAGTGAATGAGTGGCTCAGACAGTAAAGAATCTGCCTGCAATGCAGGAGACTCAGGTTCAATCCCTGTGTCAGTAAGATCCCCTGGAGAAGGGAATAGCTATCCACTCAAGTATTCTTGCCTGGAGAATTCCATGGACAGAGGAGTCTGGAGGGCCACAGTCCATGGGATCACAAAGAGTCAGACATGACTGAGCAACTAATACTTCAGGTGAGTAAGGGAGGATGACAGAAGAGTAAAGTATGATTGGAAAAAACTTGCCATCTATTGCCCAATTGATTGGAGGTTCATGCCTTGCGGGTTTTATTAATGTTTCCCATTTGAGAATAAATCTAAGGCATAATTCATCCCTAATTAACAGAGCGTGAGGAAAACAAACACTAGAGACCTCATTTGAATTGTTTATTTATTTTAACTACCTAAAGATTATATTGGAGAAGGAAATGGCAACCTACTCCAGCATTCTTGCCTGGAGAATCCCAGGGACAGGGGAGCCTGGTGGCTGCCATCTATGGGGTCACACAGAGTCGGACACGACTGAAGTGACTTAGCAGCAAAGATTATAGACATTATTATTTTAAATTTTCTAGTGATGATTATCTACTGATTATTTTAAATTATCTAGTGATGAGTATTTACTATGTACCAGGCACTGGGAATAGTACTTTGCATTCATTTTATCATTTAATATTTAAAGTGGTACTATCTCTTTATATAGATGAGGGAACAAAGATAGAGGAAATGTCATAAATCACCTTTGTTAGTTGAAAATAATAGAACATGAGTTTGAGTTAAGGTATCTATGACACTACAGGTCATACTTTTTAACAATTGTTTAAACTACCCTGAATATGGGACTCTACACAGTCTGGATCCTCTTAGTTTTCAACAATTTCTTGTGCAAACCTCACTTTTTTCAAGAAGGTCACACATTTTATTCCTTGCTAATTCAATGTAATAAATTCTTCTTGGAGTCCCCTTGCTCCTTCTTCATGCACTTGGTGATCCTCTCTTACTCCTTCTCCAAAATTTAGTTCAGATTTTATCTCAAAACCACAGGTCCTTTATAGAGAAACTAATTAATCAAATTATACACCTCCATGTTTCAAAACATAAGTTAAATAATGGGTGGCCTTTTGTCTATGATCTAAATAAATATATATGGGTATAGAAATTCAATTTTTATTTTAAATAGTATAATAAAATATTAATAGATATTCCAGCCACATTACTTAAATTCAAATTTTATGAGGAGTTTATACCTGAGAGGTGTTCTAAGAGTTAGTATTTCACTGAAAAACTCCTACTAATCAAAGGAGAGGCTTGCCTGAAGAAACAAGAAAAAAAATCTTAAATAAACAATCTAACTTTACACCTAAAAGAATTAGAAAAAGAAGAACAGGAAAAGCCCATAATTAGTAGGAGGAAGTAAATAATAGAGATCAGAGAGGAAATAAATCGAATAAAGACTGGAGAAAAAAAAAAGATCCGTGAAACTAAGAGTTTTTTCTTTGAAAAGATAAAGAAAATTACAAACATTTAGCTAGACTAAACAAGAAAAAAAGAGAGAGAACTCAAATAAAAATCAGAAATGAAAGAGAAGTTAAACTAATACCACAGAAATACAAAGCATCATAAAAGACTACTAAAAATAATTATATAACAACAAATTGGACAACCTACAAGAAGTGGATAAACTAGAAATAGCCAATCTTCAAAGACTATATCATAAAGAAATAGAAAATCTGAATAAACTGATTACTAAAAAGGAGACTGAAAGTGTTAATCACTCAGTCACGTCCGATAGCCTGCCAGGCTCCTCTGTCGATGGGATTTTCCAGGCAAGAATACTGGAGTGGGTTCCCATTTCCTTCTCCAGGGGATCTTCCCAATCATGTCTCCTGAATTGCAGGCAGACTCCTTACCATCTGAGCCACCAGGGAAGCAGATAGACTTGGATAAACTCCTAGAAATATATAATATTTGAAGACTAATTCATGAAGAAATAGAAAATATGGATAAACTGATTACTAAAAGGGAGATCGAAACAGTGATCAAAAAACTCTCAACGAACAAAACACCAGAACTAGATGGCAAATTCTACAAAATCTTCAACGCAAATTTAATACTTCTCAAAGACTTTCAAAAACTGAAGAGAAAGGAAGCCTTCTAAACACACTTTACAAAGCTAGCATTACCCTGATACAAAACCAGACAAAGACATCCCAGAAAAAGAAACATGAAAGACAAAATCTTTGATGAACATAGATGCAAAAATCCTTAACAAAATATTAGCAAACTGAATCCAACAATACATTAAAATCATCATTTACCATAGTCTAGTGAGATTTATTCCAGAGATGCAAGGATAATTTGGTATCTGCAAATTAATCAATGTGATAACATCACATTAACAAAACAAAGGATGAAAATCACATGATCACTTCAATACACACAGAAAAAGCACTTGACAAATTTCAATATTCATTTATGATAAAAACTCCCAACAAAGTAAGTATAGAGGGAATGTGGCTCAATATATTAATGGTCATATATGACAATCCTGCACTAACATCATACTCAATGGTGAAAACCTGAAAGTATCTCCTCTATGATCAGAAATGAGACAAGGATGCCAATTCTCTCCGATTTTATTCAATATAGTTTTGGAACTCCTCAGATCAGATCAGATCAGATCAGTCGCTCAATCGTGTCCGACTCTTTGTGACCCCATGAATCGCAGCACGCCAGGCCTCCCTGTCCAGCACCAACTCCCAGAGTTCACCTAGACTCACGTCCATCAAGTCAGTGATGCCATCCAGCCATCTCATCTTCTGTCGTCCCCTTTTCCTCCTGCCCCCAATCCCTCCCAGCATTAAAGTCTTTTCCAATGAGTCAACTCTTCACATGAGGTGGCCAAAGTACTGGAGTTTCAGCTTTAGCATCATTCCTTCCAAAGAAATCCCAGGGCTGATCTCCTTCAGAATGGACTGGTTGGATCTCCTTGCAGTCCAAGGGACTCTCAAGAGTGTTCTCCAATACCACTGTTCAGAAGCATCAATTCTTCGGCGCTCAGCCTTCTTCACAGTCCAACTCTCACATCCATACATGACCACAGGAAAAACCATAGCCTTGACTAGATGGACCTTTGTTGGCAAAGTAATGTCTCTGCTTTTGAATATGCTATCTAGGTTGGTCATAACTTTCCTTCCAAGGAGTAAGTGTCTTTTAATTTCATGGCTGCAGTCACCATCTGTAGTGATTTTGGAGCCCAGAAAAATAAAGTCTGACACTGTTTCCACTGTTTCCCCATCTATTTCCCATAAAGTGGTGGGACCGGATGCCATGATCTTCATTTTCTGAATGTTGAGCTTTAAGCCAACTTTTTCACTCTCCTCTTTCACTTTCATCAAGAGGCTTTTGAGTTCCTCTTCACTTTCTGCCATAAGGGTGGTGTCATCTGCATATCTGAGGTGATTGATATTTCTCCCGGCAATCTTGATTTCCAGTTTGTGTTTCTTCCAGTCCAGCATTTCTCATGATGTACTCTGCATATTTAGCCACAACAATAAAACAAGAAAAAGAAACAAAAGGCAACCAAATAGAAAGAAAGAAGTAAAACTCTCACTATTTACAGATGACATGATACTACCCATACAAAACCCTAAAGACATCAACATAAATCTGTTAGAACTAATGAATAAATTCAACAAAGTTGAAGATCAATATACAGAAAAGTGGCATCTCTGTACACTAATAATGAGCTATAAGAAATAGAAATTAAGAAAAACCCATTTACAATTGCATCAAAAATAATAAAATACCTTGGAATAAATCTAACCAAGTAAGTGAAAGACCTATGTACTGATAACTATAAGACACTGATGAAAGAAATTGAAGAAGACACAAGTAAATGGAAAGATATTCTGTGTTCATGAATTGGAAGAATTAACAAGAAAATGTCCGTATTATGTAAAGTGATCTACAAATGCAATACAAGCTCTATCAAAATTCCAAGGCAATTTTCACATAACTGAAATAAATAATTCTAAAAGTTACATGGAACCACAAAATATCCCATATATCAAAAGCAATATTGAAAAAGAAGAACAAAGCTACAGGAATCACACTTACTGGTGTCAAATTATACTCCAACACTATAGTAATCAAAACAGAAGGTACTGGCACAAAAACAGACACGCAGACCATGAAACAGAATTGAGAGCCCAGGAAAAAACTGACACACACGTGAACAATTAAATTACAACAAGGGATCAAAGAACATACAATGGAAAAAGGATAGTCCATTCAGTAAATTATACTGGGAAAATTAAAGGGCCATATGCAAAAGAATGAAACTAGACCACTATCTTACACTATACACAAAAATGGGAGGGGATATATGTATACCTATGGCTCATTCATGTTGAGGTTTGACAGAAAACAAGGAAGTTCTGTAAAGCAATTATCCGTCAATAAAAAAATAAGTTAAAAAAATTAACACAAGTGGGTTAAAGATTTGCATATAAGATCTGAAGCTACAAAATTCCTGGAAGAAAACATAGGTGGTAATCTCAATAATGTCTGTTTTAGTAATGATTTTTGTGAATGACTTCAAAGGCAAAATCAAAAGGAACTACTTCAAACTGAAAACTTCCGCACAGTAAAGGAAATAATCATCAAAATGCCAAGGCAATATGCTGAATTGAAGAAGATATTTTCAAGTCATACATCTGATAAGGGGTTAATATCTAAAAATATATAAAGAATTCATGAAACTCAACAACAAAAATATAAGCAAACCAATTTAAAAGTGAGCAGTGGATCTGAATAGGTATTTTTCCAAAGAAGACATACAGATGGCCAACAGACACAGGAAAAGATATCCATCACTAATTATCAGGGAAATGAAAATCAAAACTGCAATGAGATATCACCTCACGCCTGTTAGAATGGCTATTATTAAAAAGACAAAAAATAAGGAATATTAGAGAAAACGTAGAAAAAAGAGAACCCTCATTGTTGGCGGGAGTGTATATTGGTGCAGCCACTATGGAAGAGTATAGTCATTACTCAAAAAATTAATAGAACTATCACATAACCCAGTAATTCTACTTTTGAAATTCATCCAAAGATCACAAAAACACTAATTCAGAAAGATATATGAAACTCTAAATTCATTGCTGCATTATTTACAGTATTTAAGATACTAAGACAATCTAAGTGTGCATGGATGGATAAATGGATAAGGAAGATGTACTCAGTATACACAATGGAATAATACTAAGCCATAAAAAGAACTGGAATCCTGCCATTTAATAATATAGATGGGCCTTAAAGGTATTATGCTAAGCAAAATAAACTGGATGAGAAAAAAAATGATTTAACTCATATGGGAATCTTAAAAAATAAACAACAAAATAAAACAAAAATAAACCCATAGATACAGGGATCAGATTAATGGTTACCAGAGGGAAAGAGGGTCAACTGTGGAGTGATGGATGGTGATTAGACTTGTGACCATTATCATTTTGCTATGCATATAAATGTTGAATTATAATATTGTACACTTCAACCTTTATACTAAAAATAAGTAAAATAAAGCAAGCAAGACTGAAACACCTACACTCCAGCAGAGAATGAGCCAGTGCTTCTGTTGATTAAATTAGATCTGGAATCAGGAGGGGAAAAGTTAGTAGCTGCAGCCTGATGATTCAGAAATGTGAAACTCCAGAGAGTAATTAAAGATGGGTGAAAATAGCAAAATCACACTTACAGAGGAAACATTGACTTTATTTTATAATATCCTTCAAAAATTAGATATAATCATTTATAATTATTCCTGTTGTATAAAGATGAGAAAATCATTCATTATAAGAAGAGGTAGCAAGAATACACAGAAGAACTGTACAAAAAAGATCTTTATGACCAAGATAATCACGATGGTGTGATCACTCACCTAGAGCCAGACATCCTGGAATGTGAAGTCAAGTGGGCCTTAGAAAGCACCACTATGAACAAAGCTAGTGCAGGTGATGGAATTCCAGTTGAGCTATTTCAAATCCTGAAAGATGATGCTGTGAAAGTGCTGCACTCAATATGCCAGCAAATTTGGAAAACTCAACAGTGGCCACAGGACTGGAAAAGGTCAGTTTTCATTCCAATCCCAAAGAAAGGCAAAGCCAAAGAATGCTCAAACTACCGCACAATTGCACTCATCTCACACGCTAGCAAAGTAATACTCAAAATTCTCAAAGGCTTCAGCAGTACGTGAACCGTGAACTTCCAGATGTTCAAGCTGGTTTTAGAAAAGGCAAAGGAACCAGAGATCAAATTGCCAACATCCGCTGGATCATCAAAAAAGCAAGAGAGTTCCAAAAAAACATCTATTTCTGCCTTATTGACTATGGCAAAGCCTTTGACTGTGTGGATCACAATAAACTGTGGAAAATTCTTCAAGAGATAGGAATACCAGACCACCTGACGTACCTCTTGAGAAACCTGTATGCAGGTCAGGAAGCAACAGTTAGAACTGGGCATGGAACAACAGACTGGTTCCAAATAGGAAAAGGAGTACGTCAAGGCTGTATATTGTCACCCTGCTTATTTAACTTATATGCAGAGTACATCATGAGATGCTGGGCTGGAAGAAGCACAAGCTGGAATCAAGATTGCCGGGAGAAATATCAATAACCTCAGACATGCAGATGACACCACCCTTATGGCAGAATGTGAAGAGGAACTCAAAAGCCTCTTGATGAAAGTGAAAGAGGAGAGTGAAAAAGTTGGCTTATAGCTCAACATTCAGAAAATGAAGATCATGGCATCTGGTCCCATCACTTCATGGGAAATAGATGGGGAAACAGTGGAAACAGTGTCAGACTTTATCTTTTTGGGCTCCAAAATCACTGCAGATGGTGACTGCAGCCATGAAATTAAAAGACGCTTACTCCTTGGAAGGAAAGTTATGACCAACCTAGATAGCATATTCAAAAGCAGAGACGTTACTTTGCCAACAAAGGTCCATCTAGTCAAGGCTATTGTTGTTCCTTTGGTCATGTACGGATGTGAGAGTTGGACTGTGAAGAAAGCTGAGCACAGAAAAATTGATGCTTTTGAACAGTGGTGTTGGAGAAGACTCTTGAGAGTCCCTTGGACTGCAAGGAGATCCAACCAGTCCATTCTGAAGGAGATCAACCCTGGGATTTCTTTGGAAGGACTGATGCTAAAGCTGAAACTCCAATACTTTGGCCACCTCATGCAAAGGGTTGACTCATTGGAAAAGACTCTGATGCTGGGAGGGATTGGGGGTGGAGGAGAAGGGGATGACAGAGAATGAGATGGCTGGATGGCATCACCAACTCGATGGACGTGAGTTGAGTGAACTCCGGGTGTTGGTTTGGACAGGAAGGCCTGGCATGCTGCAATTCATGGGGTCATAAAGAATCAGACACGACTGAGCGACTGAACTGAACTGATACTTCCATATGTTTTCAATAATCGATCAACAAATATATCAGGATATCCAAATACACTTGACTGAAATGAGAACCGAAGATAAGCAGCTCAAACACCATTTCAAGAAAGAATTCATTGCCTGGGTGCAAGCAGTCTAATTAGGTGGCAGCCTCCAATTCCCTGGTAGCTCAGTTGTTAAAGAATCTGCTTTCAATGCAGGAGACACTGGTTCGATTCCTGGGTTGGGAAGATCCCCTGGAAAATGGATAGGCTACCCACTCCAGCGTTCTTGGGCTTCCCTGATGGTTCAGCTGGTAAAGAATCTGCCAGCAATGGGAGAGACCTGGGTTCAAGACCTGGGTTGAGACTATCGCCTGGAGAAGGGAAAGGCTACCCACTCCAGTATTCTGGCCTGGAGAATTCCACAGACTGTACAGTCCATGGGGTTGCAACGAGTCAGACACAACTTAGTGACTTTCACTTCACTTCCAGTTCTTAGCTTCAGCAGGGTACCATCAACTTCAGAGGCAAGGTCCTACTCTTCTGGGAGCATCCCCTGACCACAGCCTAAGCAAAGCAGTGGTGTAATCCCTAACCTTTTTTTTTTTTTTTTAATTTGCCTGCACTTGGTCTTAGTTGCAACATGTGGGATCTTACCTGTGGCATGTAGTCTAGTTCCCTAACCAGAGATAAAATCCAGGCCCCCTGCGTTGGGAGCAGAGTATTAACCACTGGACCACCAAGGAAATCCCTACCTAACCATTTCTAATCTCTGTTCTAGAATTCCCCAGGGTTACTCTTCACTATTTTATATTACTTACTCTGTCTTGTCCTGTTTCCCAGAGAACCCAACCTATAAATATTAGGTACACACACATATGCACTCACACACACACACGACCAGTAGACAGGAATGTCAAGATGGAGATCCAGGTTCTAACATCATAAATGCTATGGTGAACTGAAGAAAACTTGACATTTTCTGTCTTTATAAAAGGCCCATCCTAGGCTTCAAGAAATAGTTGAAATTCTATTCTTCATTCTACACGCTCCTTCCTTCCACATAAGAGGCTTCCTACCTTGTCCTCATCATAGCTAGAGACGCAAATAAAAATATTTCGTTTTAAATTATTGTCCTGTGATGTATTTAATTACTTTGCCCTCAAAGTCCTTGTTCATATTAAAAAAAAAAAAAAACACTAATGCCCAATTACTTTGTGTAAAGTACGTAATTATTTCATGTTAAGTACCAAAAACTAGGCTGGCATCTAGTATGTACTTAATACAAATTAGCTCCACTTTTTCCTAGAGGAATTATTCTCATTTCTTCACTTAAGGCTCAAATATTTCTATTATGTAATCATAACTCTTACAGTATTAAGGGTATCATATTCTATACCTATCCTTCTCAATTCCAGGTATGGGATCTATTTTGTTAATATTCGTGACATCTGATTTATAAATAAAATTGATGTAAGTTAATGCGATCACAGTAATGGAAAAGGATATGAAAAGAATATATATATGCATAACTAAATCACTTTGCTATAAATAGAAACTAACATAGCATTGTAAATCAACTATACTTCAATAAAATTTTTTTAAAAGGAAGTTGATATGTACATGTACCTGTGAAGGTGTATACATAGGTGTACATACACATGTATAGAATAAGATGGATTCATATGCTTTTCACACTCAAGAATATATAACAAATTATTTACTCGATTCAGTTGTACAGTATTTCAGCTAGGTTTTATTTATCATCTCCATCCCCCAAACCTTTCCCTCTGTTCATCCTGACACTTTTGTCTGTAATAGTTTTTCCTTTGTATCAGCCTTCTGTTTTCCCTTGTGGCCAAAGAATCAAGTAATCATTACCTTAGGTGTAATTTTGCCAGAGAAAGACAGAGAATATCCAAGTCATCTTTGCTATATTCTTGGATTTTTCTTTAAAAACTGATCTGAAGTTCAATGTCTGTTCCTAGATTTTTTTTTTTTTTTTTGCTTCAATTACTCTTGGGGGCAGAAATCATAATGTCAGCTCTCACGAGCACCTCCTGATGACTTCCGGAGCAGTAGGATTTGTCAGAAGGGCAATCTGTATTGCTCCTGACTCTCCACCTTTGCCCTGGCCATATTTCCACCTTCCCTGTTCTGAAGATGTGAGTGACACTGCTGACTGCGGTCCTGAGCCGGCCAATTCAGGCTACGCCTTTCCTCATGTCAGCACAACCGCTCCCTGACAGCAGCCTGTCCTCTGACGGGGCGCTGCAGAGTGTGCAACCCTCACCTCAGCTCCTCAGCTGTAGCTCCACCTCCTCGCGAACAAAGGAAAACAAAATGAGCGATGAGGAAAAGTAACATACTCCCTTTATTTTCTTTTCTGGGCCTTTGGAGCTTTGCTGAAACATTAAAAAAAAAAAAAAGGAAGGGGAGAGAAAAAGTATTGCTTTTAACTCTGAAAATATTCACCTTTTAACACAAGGACTTTGCCCTTGAACTTCAAAACTGTGTCCTGCCTAAAAGACCAAAGGGTTTCTAAGGTAGACTTGGCCTCATGGTTTCTGAGCACTATTCCTGTTGATTTACTATTCTCATCTTTACATTTTTTCCTGTGTGATCTAGAGAATGGATTGAACTGAAATATAAGAAGCCCTTAAAACAGATATTCAGAGGCATTTAAGAGGGAAACCCTGCGACACAGATCTGACATTCTCTCCATTTATGTGACGGAGAAAACAAAATACATAAAGGTAAGAAGGTTCTGTCAAGCTTGGCTTCCAGCCTGCCGAGCAGTGGGGTGAAACTCAGGCTTTCTGGTCAGTTACAGATGTGTGGGAGTCTTCTTTTTTGCTTATTAGTTCTCAGGTATATTAGGAGGTTATTGGAGATAGCATCAGACCATGTAATGTATAGTTTTGCTAATAATTGATACCCTGAATATTAAATAAAAGAAATAAAAGATTATTTCTAAAATTAAGGTAGCAAAAATACTACAATGATTGGTTTTTAAAAGATTCTAGCAAAAAGAAGCAGTACGATGGATGTTACCAGGCACCAGAAATGCATTACATAACATAGTTGAGGCCTGAAAACTATAGATTAACTATTGGTATAATACAACAGTCTCAGACTGATGACTGGTAATTAACGACTCACTTAAGACATTCTCATACTTTCCTAACAATATAAACATTGACCTAGAGTATTTAGGGGCTTCCCCGGTTGCTCAGCAGTAAAGAATCTTCCCGCAATGCAGGAGACACAGGAAATGTGGGTTCGATCCCTGGGTCAGGAAGATCCCCCGGAGGAAGGCAGGGCAACCCACTCCAATATTCTTGCTTGGAGAATCCCATGGACAGAGAAGCCTGGCAGGCTACAGTCCATAGGGCTGCAGAGTCAGACACAGCTGAAGCAACTGAGAATGTCTGTACAAGTATCTAGGACAATGCAGAACTTACCTAGTCTTTAAATGTCTATTCTATTGTGCCATTTCACAGCTGAGAGGCCTAACACCCATAAACATCTGAAGATGTGCTAGACAGCCTTGGAAAATTTTGAAAATTTACCAGGTAGCATTGTTCTGACATGGAGAAGGCAATGGCACCCCACTCCAGTACTCTTGCCTGGAAAATCCCGTGGACAGAGGAGCCTGGTAGGCTGCAGTCCGTGGGGTCGCTACGAGTCAGACACGACTGAGCGACTTCACTTTCACTTTCCACTTTCATGCATTGGAGAAGGAAATGGCAACCCACTCCAGTGTTCTTGCCTGGAGAATCCCAGGGACAGGGGAGCCTGGTAGGCTGCCGTCTATGGGGTCGCACAGAGTCGGACACGACTGAAGCGACTTAGCAGCAGTAGCAGTAGCATTGTTCTGACAAAACCACATCCCATCTTAACTAATCTTGTAATTCTACATATCTCCACGAAGTGTAATCATACAATGTACATTAGAAATGAAATACACAACTTAAGAATTTAAGCATCTTGATTGACTCTATCCAGCACAGTACCACCTGTACTACATACTAACCTCATGCTCTTAAGCAAGTCACACACAATGGGGTTTAGTTTACTCATCTATAAAATAATTCCAGTTCAGTTCAGTCACTCAGTCGTGTCCGACTCTTTGTGACCCCATGGATTACAGCACACCAGGCCTCCCTGTCCATCACCAACTTGCTGGATAAAATAGTTTACTCATCTATAAAATTAATTTCTACCCTACAGACTTGATGCCCTTGTAGACTTCCTAGCTGGTACTCTCTGGCTCCATTCCACTCACGTGGATCCTACAAGGAAGGGAAGCCTTGGGAAGTTCTCCCACCTGACCTGCTACCATTTGGCCAGTGCCACTATCAGGAATGGAACAAGACACATAATTGTAAACTCTCCAAATTCAAAAGTGGAGAAGCAGGTAGGGATATAGAGTCCCATCTCCCACTGGCCACTATTAGCATAACTCATAATTATAGTCTCAAACTGTTGTTGTTGCTCAGTCGTTAAGTCTTTGTGACCCCATGGACTGCAGCACACCAGGCTCCTCTGTCCTACACTGTCTCCTGGAGTCCACTCAGATTCATGTCCAGTGAGTCAGTGGCTATCTGACCATCTCATCCTCTGCCGCCCCCGACTCTTTTTGCCTTCAATCTTACATCAGGTGGCCAAAGTACAGGAGCTTCAGCTTTAGCATCAGTCCTTCTGATGTACATTCAGGTTGATTTCCCTTAGGATTGACTGGTTTGATCTCCTTGCAGACCAAGGGATCCTCAAGAGGTATTATCCAGCACCACAATACAAACTGCTATACCATTGGGCAAAACATTGTATTGTATCCATCTTGAAGACTGTGAAGTTGAAACCAAGAAATCTGGAACGTAAATCCTTATTATACACTAACTAGTCTTGTGATCTATCCTGAAAGACTTCACTTTCACTTTTCACTTTCATGCTTTGGAGAAGGAAATGGCAACCCACTCCAGTATTCTTGCCTGGAGAATCCCAGGGACGGGAGAGCCGGGTGAGCTGCCGTCTATGGGGTCGCACAGAGTCGGACACGACTGAAGCGACTTAGCAGTAGCAGCAGTCTTGTGATCTAGAACAAGTCATGTTTCCTTATCTTTGATATCTAATTACAGTAACAAGTGATATTATCTGCCTAGTATAATGCCTGAGACAGAACAGGTGTTACTTATGAAAATGAAAGCCAAAATTGACTGGCCCTTTCTATTTACCACTGCAAGAAATGGTTTAAATGTGCTGTCTCATCTCATCTTCACAACCATACGGGGTAGGCATGATTGCTTCCTTATCTATAAAGATGGGGCTAATGAGGCTCAGAGAGATTAAATTATTTAACCCAAGTTCATACAGGAGGTTAGACTACGTAGATTTAAGTTTCAGCTCCAAGAACTCTTGGAGTTACCTTGGAGTTGTCTACCATAACATGTTATCTACCATAAGTTATCTACCATAACATGTTTCCATGGCTTACCAAGTAAAAAAAATCTGTTCTATCAACTAGGATTTGCATGTGAAAAAAAAAGTATTTCTTTTATTAAAAAGAATGCCATAAATGGAAGGGTTATTATCACATATTTGTTGGGACAAAAAATGAAAGTGTCTGGAGAATGATGTAAATTCCTATGTATCCCAACCAGTGCTGGATAGTCTTAAAATAATGAAAAGGATTAGTTCTACTGATTCCCTGTCTGCTAACATTTATTAATGCAAAAATAAAGTATTACACTCTTTTCTGATTCTTTAAACATCTCATGCTGTTTTCTTGAATTAATATCACTTAGGAAACAATTCTGTGACCCAGGTTCTATATGTTTATTCACATTTAATCCTCACAGTTCAATTCAATATAAGTCAGTTAAAAATTAACTGAGCTTTTATTATGTGCCAGGCATGGTACTATTCGTTTAAGACACACTGAATTACAAGAGGCATGCGCCCACCCTGATGGAGTAACCATGTTATGGATTTTAAAACTCTCACAGCAAAAGCTGCAAAATAGTATTGCTATCAATTTATGCACAAACCTGAACCTCAGAGATTCATTTTCAAAATATTTATATTATTATTCAAAAACCTTGTATCCTAACACTCTTTTCTCTACCCAACCCTGTCTCTTTGAGTTATTGGTTTGGACTTAGAGCAAGCATGAAAAGGTAGGGATTTGGTAGAGGGGAAGAAAGAGTCAAATAAAGCAGAAAATCTTTTATTGTAAGGCATCCTGAGCTCAGAAACACTGACCGCATGACCGATAGGTCATTTCTATTTGATGTCAGATGAAGGTGTTTAAATTCTCAATTTCGAGATTGATTGAAAATCAGATCATATCATACTATCTGCCAAATCTCAACTTTCAGCTATTATTCTCCTCTTAACTTTTTTTAAAACTTTCTCCTACAACAAAAGAAGTCTGTTCTCTTATTCTTCAATTTCCAACAGACCTTTTTGGGGATCGTAAGCAATTGACAAAAGAAACAGACACATTCCTTGTAACATACTTTCCTCTTAAAATTGTGTGCTTTGTTGAACAGTTGAGAACAAATCATAATACTATCATCTCTCAAATATTTAATCAAAGCATCCAAGGAATTATTCTCAATGCTTTCCTGACCTGAGATGTTTTGGCCAGATTATACAATCTCAGAAAACACTTACAAAAACTATGACCGGGTGGTAAAAAAGGAGTAAACTTATTGACCACCTGTATCTATTTCATGGGAAAGGACTCTAGATTTTTTTTTAAGATCTTCATTTTACACTTTAAAAAATGTGTTTTGTATAGCACTTGCCTTCACTCTAGTTTTATATTGTCTTTTTATTGGTGATATCCACATCTTTTATTTGACTCATCTCACAGTTTAATATTTACCCTATTTTAACAATATGTGAGCATTGGGTGGAGGTGTGGTTCTTCCCCACTTCACAAGTTTGTTCCATGTGTTAGGAGCTCCTCCGGCTTCTCTCCTCCTACCCCTGACTGGGTCCTTCTCTCGTGGAAAAGACTGATTGATTGGGATTTTGGAAAGAGAAACTGGGCGTGCATAATTCACCCCCTTGCTGTTTCCTCTCTTCCTTCTGAACTCAAACTCCTTGCAGAAATCACATTTTATATTTTGCCCCTTTGGGGTTGGATTTGTCCTAGACCAGGGTTGTGTGGGACTGGGTGGTAAGTCTGTTTAATACTAAGTTTCATATTTGAAAGACATTCTTCCTAGAGATGTTAGCTGTATTATTTAATACCAGCTTGCTCGTGTTGCAAAGACTGTATTTTTGTCCCTATCCATGTTATTCCTTCGCCTTGTAATTAAGTTGGTACCAAACGACGAAAAGGAAGATGGAATCTATATGTTAGATCACTCAAAAAACCTGAAAGGAGAAATCAGAGAAATAAGTATTCACAAGCAAAATAGGAGAATTTCCTCTTTGTATAAACATCAGATTTTCAGGAAGAGTCCTATGGAAAAGGAAAATATAGGTCAGTAATCCCATGAGAAAAAAACAAACAAAAATTTATCCTGCTGTATTTTGGAACATCTGTTTCTAATCTAACCCCTCAAAATGAGTCCCAAGTGGCATGAGGTGGGGAGGAGGGGGGCAGAGAAAAGGGCACTCGGAAAATAAAGGTATAAGATAAAGAAATAAGATGATTCAAGCCCAAATGGGGAGGAAAGGCTATAGATTTGCCATATTTTTTGTTCAAGACAAAAACATGCTCTGGAAACCATCAGGTTATGAAATAAATAAAAGAAAACAGTGTTTATTTTTCTCCAACATATAGATTATGACAGCATTGCATGTATCTGTTCTATTATCATGCTGCTTCTTTCTGGTTAAATTCTTCAGAACCAAAGACTGTCTTTTAAAAGGATAAAGATATGTCTCCTCCAACAGACATGTAAGCTAAGAGTTTCATCCATTGACTCCTGGAAGAATATTTTAATTCCAAGCAGAAACCTTTTTAAATAACTGTTAGACTTTTAAAATGCTTGAGGAATCTAGTTATACTGAGAAAATAAATTGGAATAAATGACTTTTTTACTACACAAATGGATATGGATTTCATGATTTTAGGAAGCTTGGCTCCCTAGACCTTCAAAGATTCTCTAATATGGAGGAGTTTTAATCTGGGGTCTGTAATCTATAGAGGGTTGATAGGTGGGCTTCAGGTGGCCTATTAGTCCCTCAAATCATATCTGATACTTTATATGAGTTTGTGTGGTTGCATTTATGAATTTCCCTGAGAATATATTGTCAGGAATTTGACACATATTATAAAATTAAAAAGAAAAAATTAACTTGAAAATAAAGTGGTTAATTGCCCCTGTTAAGAACCCACTGAGCCGACTGCTACTAAGTCCACTATGTATCTAAAGTCCTGTAAAATATTAAGTAATCCAAGTTATTTCATAAAATGTATAAGACTGATTTGCAACTCTCTAGCAGAATTCATATTGAAAGACTCATACCAATGGTATTGATTTTTATCTTTAAACAAATAAGTCTTTCTGATGTTCAAAAAAGTTCCCTATTCTATCTACATGGTAAATTGGAATTATTTAATATCATAATTCCAAAACAAAGTCACATAATTTTCTTCTTTGATTCCATTAGGTAACTGGCTATGATTAGAAAACTGAATAGCAGCTACTATACACATATTTGAATTTTGGATAATTATTTAAATGTTAATTACGAAAATTAACAATCCAAGTGTCTCAACTATGAATTGCAGATTTGGCATGCATTGTTCTCCCACAGGTTTAAGGATTTGCTTGGGGCAGAAGGAGAGTGAAATTGCCTATTATTCCAAGAATATAGACTTGGAAGGATAGCTTTTCTTGTTCCCAGGAAAGCAGTGTCTGGCATACTCACTGCTCTAAGCTTCAGTGAGAATAAAATTTAAAAGGAAGTGAGCCTCAAATCCCAGGCTTCCAGTTACAATAGCAATAACCACTTACATACTCTCCTTTCATAAATAGCAATTCATGTAAACCATCAAGACTGTGTTTGACACATAGAACAGAGCCAACATGCAATCAATAGCAGATTTTTTTCTTGTTATTACTATTAATAGATCATTCTCACAAAAATTATACTGATTATTTACTATTAAGTCTCCTTTTATAAATGAAAAAACTGAGACTTAGGAATCTTAAGTAACTTTAAATAAAGCACAAAATTGAAAAGTGTTAAAATCAGGATATAAGCCTAGGCTGAAAAGAAAAGTAGCTTTAAGAGGAAGAGAAGTGAAGACCGAGGTTTGAACACCTGAGGTTGGAGATGACTATTGGACATCTAGGTACCGATGTTGAGTAGATGACTGTTCCTGGAGTTCATGAAATTAAGTTGGAGATGCAGACTTAGGAAATATTTCACATAAGTTGTGATGGAAGGGAAATAGTTGAAATCTGAAAAAAAAAAAAAAAGAAGAAGAAGGAGGAGGAAATTAAGAGAAGATGACTGAGGGACTTTCCAGGTGGTCCTGTAGCTAAGACTCCGCCAATGCAGGGGACCTGTGTTCAGTTCCTCATCAGGAACTAGATCCCTCATGTGACAACTAAGAGTTTACATGTTGCAAGTAAAAGCTCCTGTATACCACAACGAATATCGAAGATTCCAATTGCCACCACTGAGGCCCGGCACAGCCAAATAAGTAAATTAATTAAAATTAGTTTTGTTTTTTTTTTTAAAGAAATGACCAACAACACAGTATCAGCAGATGCCAACAATGCTGACAGAAGAATATCTCATATGCCATTTAAGCAGAAAAACTTCAGAGATGTAAGAGAATGAACAAGTTAACCTAGTATCAGAGATGCCAAAGGAAATGACAATTTGAAGAAGGACTTCAACAGCATCTGGTGCCACAGAGAAGTCATAGGGGAGAGAACTGAATGGAGACACCTGAAACTGGCGAACAGATCATTTCCACAGGAATTCTAGGGGGTGGCTGAGGGAGAAAGTATATTGCTGTTGATTTAAAAGAAAAACAGACAACTGCATTGAGAATCCTATTTGTAGGAGGAGCTTGCTAATGACGCAAAGGAAGGAGATTGGGGAGAAAAACAGATGGAAAATACCCTCTCCAATCTTATTTTTCCCCTTTCAGAAAAAGAAACGGACTTCAGAGTATCCATAAACTGGAGGAGAAGCAGATGAGAGAGGAAATTTAAAGGGCATAATAGGATGAATCATCAACCAATAAAGCTTACATAGGAGACTCAAGGGATTAGTTCAAGAGCACAGGGAGGCAGATTAGCCTCTGTCCAGAGACAGAGGGCACTTTCTCAGAGGGTGGAGAGTGGTACCACAGAAATATAAAAGTCCATGATGTGGCAGCAGGCTGTACAGGCTGTACAAGCTCCATTTCTGAGGAGGAAGAAGTCAGCACTTTGGCTGTGAGCACTAGAACAGCAAGTTGGAAGGGAGTGATTAAAATTTGGAATGGATGCTTTGGACACATGAAAGGTAGCTGACCAGAGATCTATGAAGAATTGTCAAATAGCCCTTAGGGTGCATCTCAGGAGAAAGAAAGTAAATCTGCAAAAGTGTGTAATTCCCTCTCAAAGCACAGCAGGCCACATGTAAGCACTGAAAAAGCAGAGAGATGTCAGACTGGTTATTTACTGCTCAAAACCATCCTGAAGGAAAGCGTGATTATTTCCCCTTTGCACATGGGGAAACAGATGCTTTACCTATTGATACAAACCCGAATTGGCCAAGTTGAGTTCTGACCTCATGCCCTTCGCTATATCCACACTCATTGCATGGGTGGTCATCCACCATGTGAACTTACACCAGTGGTTTCCAGTAAGAGTGCTCAGCTTGCATAAAAATAAATATTTACCTTGAAATAGGGATTTTAATAACTATATGTTCCCAGGAAAAGCCTGGCTCTAAGGACAATGGAAATGTCATGCACTTTAGAAAGTTTGCACATCTGTGTCTCTCTCTGTATGTAGGTGTGTTTTAATTCTTTCGTGAAAAATACATCTAACGTGCTAGAGCTTCCTTTGTCATCAATAAGGACTCCTTTTGTTCAGGTGGTTGTGGAGGCATTGTCCATCTCCCTTTATTTGTAAAGAACAAAGAAAGGAATATCTTGGGTTTTAATCATCATTTTGTGGTTAAACCCCAACCTAACGGATTACAAGTACTTTTGTCTCTCAAATCATCCCAACTGATTCATTTTAAAATAATCTCAGAAATGGATTTTTAATTAGGAAAAGACAGACTGTAATGTACCTTTGTTAAAAAGAATCAGAAAAAAAGTTGATGGTTTCTTTAAATACCAAAAATGTAGTCAAAGTATTTTTGACCACAATGGGCCTCTGACATGCTTAGGATTAGTGTGTTAGGCAGGATATGGGGTGTTAGCTGTTACAATAAACAATCCCCAAATTTCAATGGTCCAAATTTATTTTCTGCCCACATGAGAAGGACTAGCTCTTCTCACGGCTCTTCTCCAGTGATGACTCACGGATCCAGGCTCTTCCTGTGTACTGGCCATTCCATATAGCCTCCACAGTGATGCTGAATGGAATGAAAAGGCATAAAGGAGCACATGGAGAAGTTTATGGCCAAGTTTTTTACTGGAATGCAGTATTTCTCCCCATCTCATTGGTCAGAACATAATCATATGACCCCAATCTAACTGAGGGTGAGGCTTGGAAATGCAATAATCCTCTATGCCAAGGAAAATAAACAAGACTGAGGCACACCTCGGAGAAGGCAATGGCACCCCACTCCAGTACTCTTGTCTGGAAAATCTCATGGATGGAAGAGCCTGGTAGGCTGCAGTCCATGGGGTCGCTAAGAGTCGGACACGACTGAGCGACTTCACTTTCCCTTTTCACTTTCACACATTGGAGAAGGAAATGGCACCCCACTCCAGTGTTCTTGCCTGGAGAATCCCAGGGACAGGGAAGCCTGGTGGGCTGCCGTCTATGGGGTCGCACAGAGTCGGACACGACTGAAGCAACTTAGCAGCAGCAGATGCACACCTAGGTCATTTTATTAAGGAGACTACTAGCCAAGTTTTTACTCTATTGATGGTGTGCCAAGTTGCTTTAGTCCTGTCTGATTCTTTGCAAACCAGGTACTGTAACCTGCTAGGCTCCTCTGTCCATGGGATTCTCCAGGCAAGAATACTCGAGTAGGTTGCCATGGCTTCCTCCAGGGATCTTCCTGATCCAGGGATCAAAACCATGTCTCTTGTGTCTTTTGCGTTGGCAGATGGGTTCTTTACCACTAGCTCCACCTGGGAAGCCCATGGTAAACATGAGCAAAATTTAAAGCTATACAAAATAACTAACATTTCTGAGTGATTTTGTGCACTAAATGGAATGACTGATGATCAGTGACTTAGCTTCACCTCTCTTACCTATAAATTATTACTTTATATTTTAACTTAGAGCAGACGGTGAGAAACAGACGTGAGAAAAAAATGTTTACTGAGAATCAGAATGAGGAAAAAAAAGTCTCAGAAAGGCTAATGAATAATCCAAGGCTATTAAGAAACAGAATGTGGCTTCTATCAAAGCCTTTAGGAATCCAGCAGCTTTCCATGGAATCACAAGCACTAGGAAGTTTTTTTCAAGTTTAAGTAACATACACAAGTTAAATTTTGCTTTAAGGAATATTCTTAAAGCCTTCAAACATCCTCTCCTCTATTTCCAGAATGTTCTTTGCTTAGATACATCTCGTTCATCAAGTCTTAACTTCAAGAAAGATTCGCTGAGAGGATTAATCTTTTAACTCTAAGTATCTGACTCACTTTAGTTTCTTTTTCTCTTTCAGTATCCTGTTTGCCTATTTACATCAAGGTATAATTTTCAAGCGAGAAAGCAGCACTAAGGAAAAAAATCACATCTTCACCTGGATAAAAGTGGGGATGGTGTCAATATCATTCATTCACTCATCTATTCCCAGGGTTTCTCACAGTGGCTAGCATTTTGTAGATGCTTGAAAAATAAAGGAATTAATGAATTAGTGTGTCAACAGGTTTAATACAGTCTTGTGGAACACAGTATTTTTCAATAATTGTACTATAATTGCCAGTTAGGAAATCAATGTTTGAAAAAGTTAAGTAATTTGTCTTGGGTACACACCTGGTAAATAATGACTTTCTGATTCAAAAGCCTGGGGTTTTCTGCTATGCAACATGGACAAAAATATTTATTCTGGTTTTTGTGATCTCTTTATAAGGGTATAAGTCCTAGATCACTAATATGTTTGTTTATTAGCAGTAATTATGCCCAGACTGAGATGGTTCTATGTGCTACTTCAACCTTAGCTGCTTTCATGCTAAAACTACAAATGTAATTTGTTTGATACTTAAATTTCAATTTTAGATGGAGCCATTTTGGGAAACACAATTTATCTAGCACATGGCTTGCTGCCACACATCAAACTAGGTGCTTTAGGTATCTTTGTAAATCCTTACAATAGCCCTTTGTGATCATTTTAAAGATGAAAAAACTAAGGCTCAGAGACTCTAACTTTGTGATCTTTGAAAATACACAGGGTGCACTGCAGCTAGGATTGAAGCCCAGGTCTGCATCCAGAAGCCATAATTTTTATGATATATAAGTATAGACTGTCTTTGGATCCCTGCAACTATCTCTGATATCCACAAGGCTGAAAGGTTTTGTTGGCATTTAGTGATTTAAGTCTGACATAGCAGAGACTTTTACCCAAATCTTCACATGCATGAAGACAAACACAACTTGGGAGGCAGAGAAAGAGTCATTATCCATTTCCCCTTTTGTGCTTCTTCTCAGAAAGCTTCTATTTGTGTTCTCACTATTTGACAAGCACGGGTAGCTGTGTGTGTTTCTATATGATTGTTTGGTGTTTACTGTATTTTTAACTCTTAAGGTGTGAAATATACAATATGTGAAAGTGAAAGTGACAGCTGCTCAGTCATATCTGACTCTTTGTGACCCCATGGACTATAGCTCACCAGGCTCCTCTGTTCATGGCATTTCTCAGGCAAGAATACTGCAGTAGGTTGCCATTTCCCTCTCCAGGAGATCTTCCTGACCCAGGGATCAAACCTGAGTCTTCTGTACTGCAGGCAGATTCTGTACTGAAACACCTGGGAAGACCTATAGATTTTTTCAAATACTGTTACTGAAACCATTTTCCATTTTCCTCTTGCATTTAGAATTGTATGTTAGATGGGTGGTCCTAATAACACATGAGTCATTCTTGTGACCAAGAACTTGAAAATCATGAGGAATTAAAAATCAAAAGACTGCAGCTCATGTCCCAAAGGAAAAGGCGACAATAAGAGTTCTTGGAGTTAATGATTCGTTTTCCTCAAGTGCCTCCCTGCTTCTTTTTGCAGCAGTTTCTCTTCTAAAGTAGTTGCATACAAACATCACAGATAAGTGATTTGGCATCTCATCGTCTGATGCCCTTTTCTTCTTCTGCCCTCAGTCTTTCCCAGCATCAGGGACTTTTCCAATGAATCAGCTGTTCGCATCAGATGACCAAAATACTGGAGTTTCAGTATCAGCTTCAGCATCAGTCCTTCCAGCAAATATTCAAGGTTGAGTCTCCTTAAGATTGACTGGTTTGATTTCCTCGCTGTCCAAGGGACTCTCAGGAGTCTTCTCCAGCACCACAATTTGAAAGCTTCAGTATCATCTTGCGTATCACTCTAATGGCAGAAAGCAAAGAGGAACTAAAGAGCTTCTTGATGAGGGTGAAGGAGGAGAGTGAAAGAGGTGTCATTAGAGTGGTATCATCTTGTATATCGGAGAAGGCAATGGCAACCCACTCCAGTCCTCTTGCCTGGAAAATCCCATGGATGGAGGAGCCTGGTAGGCTGCAGTCCATGGGGGAGCTAAGAGTCGAACATGACTGAGCAACTTCACTTTCACTTTTCACTTTTCACTTTCATGCATTGGAGGAGGAAATGGCAACCCACTCCAGTGTTCTTGCCTGGAGAATCCCAGGGACAGAGGACCCTGGTGGGCTGCCGTCTATGGGGTCGCACAGAGACGGACACGACTGACGTGACTTAGCAGCAGCAGCAGCATCTTGCATATCTGAGATTGTTGGTGCTTCTCCCACCTATCTTGCTTCCAGCTTGTAACTCATCCAGGCCAGCATTTCTCATGATGTGCTCAGCATATAGGTTAAACAAACAGGATGACAGCAGATGGACCTGTCATGTTCCTTTCTCAATCTTAAACCAATCGCACAGGCATTTTAAATTCTTTGTTTTTAGAAAACATTTGTATTGCAGGTCTCCCCTGGTCGTCCAGTGGTTAAGAATTCACCTTGCAATGCAGGGGAATTGGGTTTGATCCCTAATTAGGGAATTAAGGTCTCAAGGCAACAAAGCCCGCACACCACAACTAGAGAGTTCCAGAGCCACAACAAAAGATCCCACGTGACACAACTATGATCCCACGTGCTGCAAACTAAGACCCAACCCAGCTAAATTCAACAGAGAAATATTTTTTAAAAGAAAGAAAGAAAACACGTGTATTACATTTTTAGGGTAAGATCTAAACTGTCTCCGCTCACCCATTTGGCTGGGTTTTCACTGTAACTAGAATGCATTTATTGAATACATTTATTAAACTATTATTTCATTAGTACCTGGTTCACAGACTTCTACTATAAATGCTATGCTTGAGGTGGGCTCTAAGAATAAAATAAAAATTCTGCCTGGAGAAGTTCACTATTTAATAGTGACACAAGAACAGGTTGGTGAACAGATCGTTATGATTTTTTACATAGAAGCCACTTCAAGTTAAATCAAGACAGTGTAATATGGTCTAGGTATGAATCTTGGGTCTGGTATTATTTCTCCGTGACCTTGGGCAAGTAATTAAAACTCGCTGTGCCTCTCTGAAGCACCTTCCAGAGTAGGCAAAGGGTATTTTTCATTGATGTTAGTCTTGGTCCCTTGACCTGCTTTGGGTAAAGTACTGTTAGGAGACATAACATGAGCAGAGGCTCGAAACGCACTGTGCTTGCCTTGGCCTCTCACACTTTTGCCATCTGTCCTGAGCAGAACATGACTCAGGTGGCTGCAGATGCTAGGGGAATGAACAAACAGGTAGAGTAAGTCTGAAACCAGCAGCAGCCCAGACCCAAACCCCAGAGCATCAGGGGCTATGCAGATTTCTGAGCAATAAAATGTAAGTTCCTGCTATAAGCCACGGAGATCTTGAGCTTGGAGGTTACACATCAAAAGGTGATGAATACTTGATGCATCAATATAAGAAAAAAAAATATTTTCAAGTGAATAGAGGTGACTGGTTCTCTGCTTTCCTCCATTAGCTTTCTGATGCTTGCATGTTTAGAAAGTGACATTTTTGCAGCCTTTAGTTAATATCAATGTGAGATCTTACTGTCTGAGAGGCACAAGATGATATTCAGCATGTGCAAAACAAGCTAGTTATTTAGCATCCCCAGAATTGTCAAAGCACATTTAGGAGAGAAGATTTTTAAAGAAACTTTTGAAAATCTAGACCTGGATCATTAAAATTTTATAAATAAGTTTTATTCTAATTTGGGAACCATGTCTAACACTTCAGAGATGAAGATCTTTCTGCGAACATGGGTCCTGTATTAATTAACTGCCTCTAGGAAGCTTTCTCTTACTATTTGGAAAGTTTTAATAAAATCAAGAAGAAACAGAGTACCTGTACTGATTATTAGAGAAGAATATTTTCCTGGACACAGTCATTTTTGTTTGTTTAAATTTTTTAAACTATGCAACCTAACATGCCTGAGAAGTCCTTAATGTGTACCAACAAAAGTCAGAGAAATTGTGTCATTTCTCCTTCAGTCTTACTCTCTTCCTTCTCCTATTATCCATGCACATAATAAAACATTGGGAGAATTTTTAGAAAGGAGAGAGAGGGAGAGATGAAACAACCCCAAAGGTCAAAAATCAATGATCCTTTTATAGATGGGACTCCTGGGAAACCCACATACTTTGCTTTTAGCCAGGGTCTCAGACTGTTTCTTGAATACTTGGTTTTTGATGATATAAATCAATAATTTCTTTAAGGGAGGTCCTCTAGGGACCAAGGGAAGTTACCTTTGAAATACCAAATAATCTCTGCCAGTACTGGAAGGGCTTCTAAGCATATTCTGTGATTGTGCATTACCATTTATCTGGCAAAAAATAAATTTCAAGAATAATGACTTTCACTTTAAGATAGACTACCTTATCCAGTTGCAAAGGGATGGGAAACTGTAGGTCAAAACAGGTTTAACCAAAAGCCAAACCATATGGTTGATGTGGTTGTGTACCTGAACATAAATCAGAGCACCGTATTCCAAACTATTTTTACAGAATCTATTTGGCAACAGTGAGTGGCCTTTAAGGCACAGTAAAGCAGCAAGCTACAAAATTAACAAATATGCATGCAACAACCCCCTTTTAAAAAAGCATAATTAGACAGAGGAAGGGTTAGTAAGATAGAAATAATATTAACTGAGGTTATCTCTGGGTACAGGATTATGAATGATTTTCATTTCCTGCTTTGTGCTCTTTGTTTCTCATCAAATATTCTATAATGAATATATATATCTTTGTAATTAGATAGTATAAGTGCTACTTTTTGAAAAGTTATCTCTAAAAAAAGTTTTCTAAATTTCATTACTATTGACATTGTTGTTGTTCAGTGGCTAAGTCATTCAGACCCCATGGACTGTAGCACACCAGGCTACTCTGTCCTCCACTATATCCTGGAGTTTGCTCAAATTCATATCCATTGAATCAGTGATGTCATCCAACCATCTCATCCTCTGCCACCCCCTTCTCCCCTTGCCCTCAATCTTTCCCAGGATCAAGGTCTTTCCCAATGAGTCAGCACTTCGCATCAGGTGGTCAAAGTATTGGAGTTTCAGCTTCAGCATCAGTCTTTCCAATGAATATTTAGGGCTGATTTCCTTTAGGATTGACTGGTTTGATCTTGAGTCCAATGGACTCTTAAGAGTCTTCTCCAGCACCATAGTTCGAAAGCACGAATTCTTTGGTGCTCAACCTTGTTTATCGTCCAACTCTCACATCCACACAAGATTACTGGAAAAACCATAGCTTTGACTCTATGAACTTTTGTTGGCATTGACACTGGGATATGGATGATTCCTTATTGTGAGGGACAGCCTGTGCACTGTGGCTAGCAGCATTTCTGGCCTCTACTCCCTACAGGTCAATAGAACACTATCCCATTTCCCAATACCCACCCCGCCACACACACACACACACACATACATTTGTGACATCCAGAAATGTCACCAAACATCACTAGATGTCCAGAGAGAGAGTGGGGCAAAGTGACCCCCAGTTGAGAATTGCTACCTTAAAATACCCATACATGAATGAAATTCAAAAGTCCTAAAAGGTTGACCCCTAGTCAAGGCTATGGTTTTTCCTGTGGTCATGTATGGATGTGAGAGTTGGACTGTGAAGAAGGCTGAGTGCCGAAGAATTGATGCTTTTGAAGTGTGGTGTTGGAGAAGACTCTTGAGAGTCCCTTGGACTGCAAGGAGATCCAAGCAGTCCATTCTGAAGGAGATCAGCCCTGGGATTTCTTTGGAAGGACTGATGCTAAAACTGAAACTCCAGTACTTTGGCCACCTCATGTGAAGAGTTGACTCATTGGAAAAGATTCTGATGCTGGGAGGGATTGGGGGCAAGAGGAGAAGGGGACGACAGAGGATGAGATGGCTGGATGGCATCACTGACCCGATGGACGTGAGTCTGAGTGAACTCCGGGAGTTGGTGCTGGACAGGGAGGCCTGGCGTGCTGCTGCGATTCATGGGGTTGCAAAGAGTCGGACACGACTGAGAGACTGATCTGATCTGAAACTAAAATAAAGAGCTGTTACTAACGATTATGTATTTCTGAACTCTTAGTTAAAGGCATTACATTCAGTCTCCTTGATGATTCTGAGAATGAGGCAGTCTTCAACAGGTACAAACCAACCTTTGTGGCTCTAATTTTCTTCTCCATTTGAGTTCACTGCTATTCTTCAGAGAGCCTGTATGATGATGTAATACCTTTTGCACACCAAAGATACTCCCATAGGGCAGTGGGGCATGAGGATGTGGAGTTGGAGGCCACAAATGCATGGACAACTAGGTTCTCCTCAAGTATTTAGTTACCTACAAATGTAACTCCTGCATCACATAGAGTAAAGTTACTTGCTCAAGAGTCCACAGCTAGATAAGAATTCTGATTCTCATCTAATTATGTAACCAAATGAGGTGTCTTCTCCACTTCTATCTCTTTAAGTGAAAAACACATATATTAAATGCTGTGCTGCCCACCACATAAGGATGCTATGAGTTGTACCCAAGTGTATGCTTGGAACTCTTCCTGGCAAACTTCAAGGCACTGAAGATATATCAAGGAGGATTATGAACAGCAATATTAGTTTTACTTTATGGTAGAGGCATTTCTGCCTCCAAAGCTAGGAGAATATGTAGAACTTCAACTTGGTCACATGTACAGAATGAGGAAATCAGGTGAGAAAACAGAGTCAGTCACTGTTCTGGATAAACCCACATGATCTGTTCAAAGAAATGTTGGAGTTAAAGATCCAAAATGAACAGATTTTCCTTAGTGGTACTTTTTGCAAATAAATGAGAATGTGGGAAAATGTACAACAGGGACCTGCAAATTGAAAAATACCCCACATGACACTGGTTCAACAAACGGTGGTGGGAGGCCGAGGTTTCTAAAACTTAACACCTTAAGACACTTCCATTGTTAACTCATTTCGGCTCTAAAAATCTATTAAAGTAATTTGTTTGGCCAATCAAGTTATTGTTATTATAATGTGTAACCATCAGATCCAATTAAATTATAGTTATAATACCACCTTGCATTTTAACACCTTATATCAGTGCTTTATGCTCTTACGGTATTTTTTTATTCTTAGAACAATTCTGTGACGTACTCAGGGCAGTTCAGTTGCCAGCATTTCAGTGCTTATTCGTGATAGACGCACATCAGGGAAGCACACACCTGACATTTATGTCCTTCCGCACTGTCTTTCCCTCTGCACTTGCCATGGGCTGGGCAAGGACACTCACACACGGGTTTGTAATACCCCAGGGCTTACTACTTCCGTAAAGTGATGTTATAAATCTCAGCACAGTGAGCTGCACCCACTAGGCTGTATGTCACTAACAGTCTCGCTGGTATTACCTTCACAGACCATAAGGAAAATTTAAGCAAGTTTTCCACATTTTGATAAATGAAGCAGAACATTCCTGGGGTGAAGTTCAGTGAAAGGTCATAAAAAGTGTGACACAGAAAGCTAGTTCTAGATCGGGCTCTGGACCTGTTTTCTTTCCTCCATCAGAAAATCCTCGCTGTCAAATTAAGGCTTTCATGTGTGTTGTTTACTCTGCCTGGAGCCCCACCTAGCCCCCTTCTCTGATTGTCCCCACCCCGTCCCCTTTCACCTAAATAAAATCAGCACAGCACCAGGGTTCTGCTTTGCAGGCTTTCCTGGACATTCCTCAGCTGAACTCGCAGGCCTGTGTTTTATGTCCTATCTCTGTACGCTAGTCTCTTCTTTTCATAATATGTATAACTCTCTAATGAAATTGCTGGTAATTTCATTTTCCAGAACAAACTGAAAGAATGAAGACTATCTCGTTTTCAGTGTCTGTGCAAAATGATAGACTTTTAATGTAGACATGTGCATGGCTCCAACACACACCCTAGTCTACTGCATTATCTGACTTTCTGTATTTGTTTGAGCTTGCTGTTTAGAATAACACCTCCCAAACCTAGCAGTTTGAAACAACAATTATTCACTTAGTTCAGGCTCACTGTGGGTCTACTTGTGATCATTCTGGTCTGGACTGGCTCTTCTCATCCCTACTGGAATCCCTCGTAGGTAAGCAGATTCCTTCCAGGCTAGTTGCAAGGTTCCCAAGAGCAACAGAGGAAGGAAGACCTCAATGAGCAAGTTCTCACCAAGTCTCTGTTTGCACCAGAGATGTTCCATGGGTCAGAGTGGGTCATGCGACCCAGAAAATCCAAGTGAGAAGAATTACCCAAGAATGTGTCAACAATGAGACATGAACAAACTAGACATCAGCACCGCAGCCTCACTACATTTTCACTTCTCAATAAATCTAATACCTGATTGTTACAGATACTTCTGAGTCTGCTAACACGAGAACTCTTTTACCTCGCTAACAATAAACACAACTATGACTTGCTCATTAATTAAATGATTCACTCTTGAGAGAAGCAGTGACAGAGAAGATGAGAGGAAATAAGATTTTGAGGCTGCCTGCTAAATATACTATGCATCTCCTCTTAAGCCATTCTCCAGGAGCAGAGAGAACTCACTTTACAAGATTTTAAAATAGAGTTGTTTGCACTATCAAAACAAAAATATGTACATTACTTGAAGTATGTTGATTCTCTCATTCTCTTTTACTTGTCTCAGCCTCTTTCCTTAACCCCTGACTATATAAACTTGTGACAATAAAGTGAGCATTTCCAGTCGTGCCTTCTCCGTCACAAATACCCAATACAACTTGCCTGCTAAAGCTGATTAAAAATAAAAGTGTGTCATTTTAACTGGCTCCCTCCCTTTCTCCACGCATCCTAAATCCCTTTCATTATCCAGCTTTCCTTTCCCAAGAAATTACAGGGGGTATTTACAGCCTTAAGCCTCTTAAGCCAACTTCAACTGACCACGTTAGCCTGCGTTCCCAAGCTTATTTCAGAGAAGCCCCTGAAACGTAGAAGGATGTGTTTACTAGAATGTGGCTCCCTGGGGATGAGCCAAGCACATCTGTAATTCTAAGGAGAGTGTAATGAGGAAAAACTGGTGGCATCCTGAATGGCTCACAGCTGTTCTGGAAGCTGATAAATAAGATGCTCGACAGGAGATCCCTAATTGGAGCCAGTTTTTCTTAAGTGGATCCACAATGCGGTGCGAGACTGGGTGTTGGAACGCTGATCATCTTGTTCACATGTAACTTAGTTTGTCTTGTAAACAGTTCCAATTTCAAACAGCATTGCCTTCTTTGTTCAAAAAGGGAAAAAAAATGTTCACTTTGTTCAATTTTTTTCACACTAATTAGAGGCAAACTAGCATTACTCTTTTTGGTGTTTTTTTCTACAAAAACTCCCCCAGTTGGTAGCCTGTCTTTTCCTTTCCTTCTTTCTCTTTTTTGTTGTTTCTCTTTCTTCCTCCACTCCCTCCTTCTTTCCTTTTCTTTCTCTCCCTCCTGTTTTTCTCTGCTTTCTTCCCTCCATCTTTCGTTCTTTCAGTCCTTCCTATCATCAGAGGTTCCAGTTCTCCTTTGCTAGGAACAAAAGCATTCAATTCTTTCTTGCCTTTCAGACTCCAGCCATCCAACCCTGATTCTGGAATTTACTTACTTGAAGATAGGGGCCTTATGGCCTTTTAAAAAGAGTATCTATAATATTTTAATTTTCCTATCTAAGAAATGGAAAATAACTTCTAGAAGAAGGTAACAGATCTCCTATGCACGGAAAAACTTTAATGGATTCCTCCTGAAATTGTGTCACTACAAAATCAATTTGGAAGTAGCTTTCCTTTTCTAGGTGACATGCCTTCTTTGCAACTGAGTAAGAGAAGGCATTGCCCTCATGGAAATTGCCCTCAGGCTCTACCATCCACCCTCTGTTGTTGCTTAGTTGCTAAATTGGATGCCATTCTTTGGGACCCCATGGACTGTGACCCATGAGGTTCCACAGTCCATGGGGATTCTCCAGGCAAAAATACTGAAGTGGGTTGCCATTTCTTATTCCAGGGCTTCTTCCCGATCCAGGAATCGATCCTGTATCTCCTGCTTGGCAGGTGGATTCTTTTCCCAACCTGGATCTTGCCATTAGCACCATCCTCCAGCAGAGAGCTGTTACAAACTGGCTACAGTTAAAACAATAAACAATAACGTGACCAGAAGAGTGGATACAGACTATATATTAAAAAATAAATAAATAAACAACTAATACACTATGTAAAACTTACCATTCTCTTGTTTCTTGATGTTCAAGGAGTGTGAGAGAAGGGGACAAAAAATCAAGAACTTTGCTGACGGCATACACACTTTCTTTCCACAAATGGAGACTTTTACTAGTTCCCATTTTAACAAAGTAAGAAATTCCTCCCAGCATACGATGTTTTGCTTTTAAAAATATTGATTGCCATGGCAATATTTTTTGCTTTTCATTATGGGATGGTATCCACCCATTCTATTCAGGGCATTTCAACCCCTCACTCTTGCTAATGAGATACAGACTAAATCCCAACATCAAAACATCATGTGACAACAAGCATTGCTTCAACCATCTGGGGCACATTGTTCTCCCATAAATATAGTTACTAGAATGATGATACTTTCACACCTTAAGCGCTCTCCAGTGCTCCATGATTGGGTGGGAGTGGGGATTCCATTCTTCTACAGCTTTACTGGTTTTCAGAATGTGGAGGCAGAATTGAGTCTCCGTGAGCAGGTAACTAAGTGATATGAACTTACTTATAAGTCTTGAACTAAGTGAGAATTCATGAAAGATAAGAACAGCATCCTTCTGACACTGATTCCTTTTCCCCAAGTTCCCACGTGAAACAGTGCATGGAAAGGTCAAGTAAAGGAAGACCGTCTTTGAAGCAGCAAGAAAACCTACAGCGTTCATCCACTCAGCAATCGTCAAAGCATCATTTGTGGTTCAGGCACCACTAAATGCTAAAGAGAAATGAAAAAGACACTGCCTTGCCCTCAAAACCTACACAGTCCTGTGAACTCTAGTCTGGAAACTAAAGTCAGAGAAGAAAAGAAAATGCCATCAAGTGCAGTTAAATCATCTTAATGGTTCCTCTGAGAGTAGCTCCTTCTGATTTGGGAGGTGAGTTCTTTCATGGACAGCCAGAAATTTTAAGCAGGAAGTACTTTATACCTCTGTCGCCATAATTCATCCCTGGTTCCAGGGAACCACATTAGATATTTACTTAGATCAATCTATCTTAAATATTTATCCAAATTGATGACGACTTCCCTCCCACCTGGCTCAGTTCCATGGGAAGATGTTTACACCCCTATAAGGTCTTGCTAGATGGAAAACAGAGAAGGCAATGGCACCCCACTCCAGTACTCTTGCCTGGAAAATCCCATGGATGGAGGAGCCTGAGCGACTTCACTTTGACTTTTCCCTTTCATGCATTGGAGAAGGAAATGGCAACCCACTTCATTACTCTTGCCTGGAGAATCCCAGGGACGGGGGAGCCTGGTAGGCTGCCCTCTATGGGGTCGCACAGAGTCGGACACGACTGAAGCGACTTAGCAGCAGCAGCAGCAGATGGAAAAACACAGAGTTCTGGCTCCTGATGACTTTGGCATAATATCTTAGGAAAGATCACATTTCCAAAGATCATCGTGGACTCAGGGACAGCAAGCTCAAACACTGGCTTAGCCAGAGCCAATCGCCAACCTGGTGATACATGGAAGTTCAGATATGTTTATAAAAATGTGTCTGATGAAAATAAAGTTGTAGTCATGACAGTCAAGGGATGAAAGAACAGCCACAGAGGCAGGAGTTGTAAAATCACTCTCCTCTATCAATCATTAGCCACAAACAGAATATCCTCCCTGTCTCTTAAGGTTAGAGATTTTCTTCTCAACTAAAAAAGAAAAATGTTATGGTTGGATTTAGAGGAGTCAGTGCTCTTTGGCAGATTATTTTTAATAAAAACATTGCTTCATCTCTAAAATGAGAAAAAAGATACTAGACTGCTTAGCCCACAATGTGTGTGTGTGTGTGTGTGCGAGCGCGCGTGTGTGCTAAACGGCTTCAGTCATGTCTGACTCTGTGCGGCCCTATGGACTGTAGCCCGCCAGGTTCATCTGTCCATGGGATTCTCCAGGCAAGAATACTTGAGTGAGTTGTCACGCTCTCCTCCAGGGGCTCTTCCTGACCCAGAGATCAAACCCAGTTCTCGCCTGTCTCCTGCATTAGCAGGCAGGTTCTTTACCACTAGCGCCACCTGGTGTACCCCACAATGAATACGGCTCAAATAAAACTGTCAGCCTGATATATATTTGGTGGTTACTATATCAGGTGAACAATTTCTTTTAACACTATCTAGAGATCCACGATAGACACATTACTATTATTCTCATCATAAATGAGGAAGCTGAAGCTAATAGAGAATAAGTAACATGCATAAAGTTAACGGCTAATAAGTGGCAATACATATATTAGAATGCTATGTTTTATGAAGTTGCATGAATAAGTTACATGAGGGCTACATTCTGCCTTTAATAAAACAATGAAGTAGATGTTGGCTCCACTTTCATTTTAACATCCTCTGATGAGTTAAAATTAAAACAAGAACACAAGGGCATTTATTATTAATTGCACATTCATTCATTTTTCATTTGGGCAGACATCATCAAAAGCCAAGTAGTGACTTCCTCGTGCACTCATTTTTTTATACTGTGTTTATAACTCTTTTAATAATGCAAATATTTATTAAGGGCATCCCTGGAGAATCAAAGGTGCTCAGCGAAGGGATTTCTAAATATCACGACCCACTGCCGAGTAAAAACACCAGGATACTTCTACTGTTTAAAGGGTCAGAGCCACGGGGTCTGTCAAAAGGGTCACTTGGCACAAAAACAAGGCAGAAGGTTATCCCGTTTCTGGAATAAAGTAGCAGCAGGTATAATCTTCACCAACAGAGAGAGAGGAGGCATGAGGGTAATTTCTCCAGGGTGAGCAAAACTACATCACAGGCCAGAAAGGGCACCAAAGACAATTATTATACAGTGGACCTGAACACAGTAAAAATTCAGCTTTTTCAAGTATTATTTTCCATACCAACAAATTACTTCAATTTTAATAAACATTTGAGGGTTTCCTATATATAAAGCATCCTATAAGGTCCCTGATAGCTGAGTTGATAAAGAATCTGCCTACAATGCAGGAGACCCTGGTTCAATTCCTGGCTCGGGAAGATCCACTGGAGAAAGGATAGAGGCTACCCACTCCAGTATTCTTGGGCTTCCCCTGTGACTCAGCTGGTAAAGAATCCACCTGCAATACGGGAGACCTGGGTTCAATCCCTGGGTTGGGAAGATTCCCTGGAGAAGGGAAAGGCTACCCACTCCAGTATTCTGGCCTGGAGAATTACAGGGACTGTACAGTCCATGGGGTCACAGAGTCGGACATGATTGAGTGGCTTTCACTTTCATAAGGTCCTAGAGACTTTAAAAACAAAAAAAACACACGTAGCCTTCTGCAAAAATCTTAGCCTAGTGATAAAAGTAGACACATTTAAGTTTGTGGAATGACTTGTGTACTCTGCTAAGGATTTGGAACTTCATCCTGGAAGAAGTGCTAGTTAAGCATCCTAGAGGACATTTTTTACAGTATGTAAATATCTGGTAGCAAAATAAAAAACAGAATGGAGTGTGCCAGGTTAGACATATGGAATCCCCATAGGAAATCACTGCACAAGCCTGACCAAAACCTCATGAGGATGGCCCTGCAGCATCAGCCCAAGGGATGCAGAAGACTCAGTGGAGGTGAAATACTTTTGAGGTTAAACACAGCTAGAATTCATGACTGACGTGAGATACAAAATAGAAAAACACATTTAGAATGCCTGTAAGCATTTTGTCTCAGGTGCCTGGAAAAATGATGCATCAATTTTTAAAAAGATGGAGATAAACAAAGAAGAAGAAGAAGGGACTTCCCTGGTAGTCCTGTGGCTGTGACTCTGTGTCCCCAATGCACGGGACTTAGGTTTGATCCCTGGTCAGAGAACTAGGTCCCACAAGCCACAACCAGAAGATTCATCATGCTACAACTGTATAAGATCAGGCTCAGCCAAATAAATAAATCAATTAAAATAGTTTTTAAAAAAAGAATGGAGAAGAAACAGTAAATGGCTGGTTATTGAGAAAGATGTTGAACTTCACATTGGACTTGACTTCGATGTGCCTGGGGAAATCCATAAAAAGATACTATGCAGATATTTTAGTCTAACATAATAACTGAATATTTGGATGTCGCAAGTTATAACTTGTTCCAAAAATCCATTCCTTTAATATTTTATCTAATTATTGTTCTAACTTTCATGAGCCTTATTAACAAGAGGCCCATATCTTACCTCTTAAGCTTCCTCTACTGTAAATCCTCTAAGATATTTGAGAACTAAGGCCAAAAGAGGTCAACTAGAATCCCACATGAAGACTAAAGGATATGTTTCGTTCACCACATGTTGTTTCTCTTGGCTGCATGAGTTCCCATCCCTCTTGGCCGGAGAAATGATATTTTCCCACTGCCATAAAAGAGTTCTCTAAACAAGTCTGCAAGATGATTCTTCTTCCTCAAAGCTAAGCTTGCCAAAGGCTAATGGAGGCTGGGACTTCAAAAAAACAAACATTAAAAGACTTTCAATGTGCTCTAACATTCTCTACTTACTTCTCTCCAAGTCCAATTGCACCAGGGTGACTCATTCCTAAAGAAGTTATCACACTAGCTTGCCATTGGGTCAAAACTGCCCTCCTCCAGGCCCTTAGTACCTTGAGCTGTTCCAGGTGATCCAGCCTATATATCCCATGTCCTCCTGATGGTCCTCCTTTCCCTTGACCATCACCTAGGTTGGAGCTGTCCTTATTAACAAAGAAGCAAGAGCTCACTGTCAAGTCCAGAGAAGAGAGGGTGGCCTTTCAACCTCTTACCTCCAAAAAGTCAGTAAGACTGTTTCACAGCTTTGTCCATCTAGAGTTACAGAGAGAAACATCCGTGATCAAGTTAAAAGAAAAATTCCGGATTCAAGTAACATGATAAGGATTCCATATATTTATTACTTTTATCATGAAGAGAGAGTAGACTCATAATAGGAAAATCGTAAACACTTACACAATTGACATAGATCAGATGCTGTTTCCCCTTTGAACAGAGGAGCATTCTGTACAACTGGCTCCTATTTGTTTATTCCCCTGTTATTTCTGCCAATGGACTTGCTGGCTAGGGGAGACTGTGGTTTCCCAGGTATGAGACCAAAAAGGACGCTCACCACTCCTGTTCCCTTGTAGCCCAGCCCCCTCAGCACACAATACATATATTGAGCAACCAGGGAAACAAAGATGCTCTTTAACTGAGCAGCTCTCATATTCCAAGCTCTGTCCTCAACAGTCTGAAGGTGATAATAAAAAGGCTTCTAACAGATGTTTGTGCTTAAGCAATAGAAGCTGGCTAGGTTAAGAACGAGCCACACCCTTTCCAAAAACTACCTGGATTTTGACAACTATGGCAACTTCAGTCTATCTTTCAGGAAAATATGCTTATGGTATGGACAGTACAGTAATTCTTCACAGAAAAGTGGAAAATAGGCTTGTTAAATGCAGAATGTGTCCCGAAGGAATACTTCTTAGTGAGGGCTTTGGATTCTCAAACTACAGAGATAAAGCACTGCAAAATAAAATTTCTGGACAGGGTTAGCACACAATATTAACATTTGACATTTAAAGACTAAAACCCTTTCTTTCAGTAAATACTCCATAAATCTCCAAGGCAAATCATCTCCATTTCCTGGATCTTCTTAATTGACACTCAGCTTTTCTATGAAGCTGTGTTTATGACTGTGGACCATCTGAGAGCATGGGCCTTCCATTCAAGTAATATCTTCTGTGTTGACAATAACCTGTCTTTAACAAAGCAATAAATTCCTATTTAAAACTATTTAGCTAAATACTCCAGAGATCAAATATAATTTCCTTTAGTTGCTCTCATACTGTCACAATTCTAATTATGACACTATTGGGAATACTAGCTTTCTTAAAAAATGTAAAATGCAGCATAAAAATTTATGAAGCAAATTATTGCAGGTATAACTGTTCAAGGGTGTAGTGGTCTCTTTGTAACTCAGTTTCCTCGACCAGTGCCCTTTTACACTTCATTTTATGGTCAATGTGATGCCTCATTGAAAAAAGAATATTAAAAATAATTTATTAAGATTAAATTGCTTCTTCAGAAGGCACGATTTTATCTTTCTCATTTTACAAGAATCCTGTTTTAATTTGCTTCCTATGCCATGCCTAGCATGAATTTAAGGATTTAATGGAGTACGGATTGAAGGCTGATATTGATAAAATGATTAATTTTATATTTGAAGGATTGGTTTGTTTGATTTAGGAGAAGATTTCAATGGTCCATTATCCCTGGACTCTATTTAGGCCCAATAGTAATTCTCATTCATCTCCTATCCACTGTGAATAGGAAAAGACATCTTTGTGATTACTCTTGATATATTAAAAGTTAACATCAGGTAGAAATGGGCTTCCCTGGTGGCTCAGATGGTAAAGAATCTGCCTGCAATGCAGGAGACCAGGGTTTGATCGCTGGGTCAGGAAGACCCACTAGAGTAAGGGAATGGCCACCCACTCTAGTATTTGCCTGACAATTCCACGGGCAGAGGAGCCTGGAGGGCTACAGTCCATGGGGTCACAAACAGTTGGACACAACTGAGCCACTAATGCTTTCACTTTTACTCTGGATAGAAATACTGTTGCCCATTCCAAAAGAGACAACAGATGCTTTTCATAACAGCTAATTCTTTAAAGTATTAATACCTTAAAATATAGTTCCCTGAGTATACATAACCATGCTGGCCATGCAGTCAGTCAACGTTGTTTATTAATCATGAGTGTCTTATGTATTGTCTGCTACTTTCTGAGGACAGTTAGTGTGCTCTTTAATTGAAATGCTTTATTTGAGTTCTTTTGTGCATCCAAGTGGTTACATGCAAACACATAACAACATTGGAACAGCTTTAGTGCTTGAAATAAAACTTAATGAGATTTTTATTTCAGGCTTTATTAAAAATGATTAACAAAATTAAGAGAAATAAGGTTGATGAAATGATGGCAAAGTGCATACTGCTGCTGCTGCTGCTGCTAAGTCGCTTCAGTCGTGTCCGACTCTGTGCGACCCCATAGACATCTGGCAGCCCACCAGGCTCCCCTGTCCCTGGGATTCTCCAGGCAAGAACACTGGAGTGGGTTGCCATTTCCTTCTCCAGTGCATGAAAGTGAAAAGTGAAAGTGAAGTCGCTCAGTCGTGTCCGACTCTCAGCAACCCCATGGACTGCAGCCTACCAGGCTCCTCCATCCATGGGATTTTCCAGGCAAGAGTACTGGAGTGGGGTGCCATTGCCTTCTCCGAAAGCGCGTACTACAGGCGCACAAAGTCATAAGATGTGTTTCTGTTGTTTTGCCTTGACATAAGCTAAAGCATATGAATAATTTGAGGCCATTTTTATACTGACCTAGAATCAGAAACAGTATGATATTATGTATATATACATATATACAACTGAATCCAACTGAAGTTGGAGTTAATCACTTTGCTGTACACCTGAAACACTATAAATCAACTATACTTCAATTTTTTTGAAAAAAATTGTAGACAAAAAAATAAAGGAAAGCATAAGGGAACCCAGTCTATCAGGATTTAAACAGATGGCCTCTAAATCCCACAGAAAGCAAAATGGATGTAGAAAACAAATGATAAAACTGGCCCAGCCGTCAGATAAAAAAATTCATTTGAAAGTCCTTCCCAATTCTAAATTTTATTTTCAGATTGAGTGTTATCACATGGAAAACAGTTCAACAAGGAAGGTAAATTAGTTCTGCACATTAGGGGAATTATTTAATATTCATTGAAGATTCAATAGATATGTAGAGAGAGACAGCCCGATTAAGACAGAAAGAGAAATAAGACAGGGAGAGAGACAGAAAAGAAGAGGATATTATATATGCCAGTCAGTGAGTCCCTGCCTTTGAAGATGCTTATAATCTACTAGGGAGATAAAACAAGAATATATGAACTATAATGCACTGTCCTAAGTGCTCTGATGGGGAAATTTAGGGTGAAACAAGAGCACGTGGACTGATACCTCACAGACAACCAGTGTAATCACAAATAGACCTTAAGAGGAGCTCACATCTAAACTAAAACTGAAAGGATGAGTTGGAGTTAACCAGAAAGGGAAAAAGAAGGGTGCTTCACACACATGCAAAAGTCAGGGAGCAACCAGGTAAAATGCGTCTTTGATAAAGTATGGTATTATGGATGAATCAGAGAGTGAAGGCAAGAAAGGCAAGAGATAAGATCAAAGAAGAAAGAAAGCATGTTCTGATGAAACCAGCAAACCATATTCAATAGCTTGGACATTACTTTGAAAGCTATGATGAGCCATTCAAAGATTAGAGTAGAGCATTACCCCTGTTTCTTTCCCAAAGCATTTCTTTGTTGGAATGCAGTGGATTGGAAGAAACTAGACGTAGAAGGCAAGTCTTAAAAGACACAAAGATGAATCTGACATCTGATAACAGGGTACAGGCGAGAGACTGATGGTGATCTAGAAGAATCATGTCACTGTGAATATTCAAAAAAGATTTTTAAAAATATCAGAAACAGAATGGACAGAACTCAATGAAGTTTGTGGTAAGATATTAAGGATGAAGTCCAAGTTTCTTGATTGTGTAAATGGAAGATCACCAGATGACCCTCTGCATCGAGCGTGGATGGAGGAGGAGCTATTTTCTGGGACAATTAATGTGTCCAATAATTGACATATTTTTTTGAGGTCTTTTGTGTATCCAGGTAGGCCCATAATCAGTGGGCAGCTGGAGGTACACATATGAAACTCATTACAACAATCTGGGCAGGAAATCAGTTTAGTTCAGTCACTCAGTCATGTCCAACTCTTTTTGACCCCATGAACCACAGCATGCCAGGCCTCCCTATCCATCACCAACTGCCAGAGTCTACTGAAATCCACGTCCATTAAGTCAGTAATGCCATCCAACCATGTAATCCTCTGTCATCCCCTTCTCCTCCTGCCTTCAATCTTTCCCAGCATCAGGGTCTTTTCAAATGAGTCAGCTCTTCACATCAGGTGGCCAAAGTATTGGAGTTTCAGCTTCAACATCAGTCCTTCCAATGAACACCCAGGCCTGATTTCCTTTAGGATGGACTAGTTGGATCTCCTTTCAGTCCAAGGGACTCTCAAGAGTCTTCTCCAACACCACAGTTCAAAAGCATCAGTTCTTCAGCAGGAAATAATGATTCAGAAATGACCAAAATCAGTAGTCAAGAAAAATCAGAGAGTCTGCAGATTGGGATGGGAAGTTAGCTAAGTGCAGATGATTGAGGAACCATACATGAGGCAGCCAACTTCAGTTATTTGGAAAAAAAATCATTTCTTTTTAAAATGATGTTCCCTACAGAAGAGGTTCTCTAGACATCAAATCTAAAAGTAAATATTTTGGCTCAATTTATGCATTGGTCTAATTAGTGATGATGAGTTTTGAGAAAAATCTCTTTTCGAGGGGAAGGAGTTAAAAATGATGCAGAACTCTGGGGTCTAGTTTGACCTATGACAGCTTATAGAACTTAAATGGCCTTCTTGAAGCTCAGTTGCCTGCTCTATAAAAGAGAATAATAATCCATAATTCAGAGGACAGTTGTGAAGATTAAGTTATTTTTTATAATTGGTAGAGTTGGAATCACTTCACATAGTACCTAGAGCATAATAGGAGTTCAATAAATGTGTTACCATTCTTTTCAATGGCTTATTCAGATGGGCCAAATAAATTAGTAAAACATATATAATGGGCAAAAACTTTTATCTATTTTTGTATGTATAAAGAAATATTTTTTTTTAATAAGACTCAATCTCATTTGTTGAATCAGTTTCCCTTTGCATGAAGAATGTTTGCTTTTTGCTCAAGCTCTGAAAGAGATACTGCCAATTTATAGTCAGGGTCGACTTGGTTTCATGAGCCATAATAGAGTCAATTTTTGCAGTTCATTGACTTGACCATTGGGTAAGCCAAATCACCCATTAAACTACCATGGTCTGGTTATTTAAATTGCACAGATAGAGCTCAACTAAAAAAAATGAAATAAAATTGCATTCTGGACCATATAATTGGATTTGGCATTTTATATTTAGATTGTTTTGCTGTAGGTTTGAGATTGGTATTACCGACAAATGAATATACCTGCCACTCAATTTAAAATGCTGAAAAGTTAAAATATGTTACTTTGTGGGGCCCAGCTCATGCACAGTAAATTCCGGATAGTAATTACAAGGTGTTAACAGTAAGAATAACTCAGGTTAAAGGTTCACTGCTTCTCAGTGACCCAAGTTCTAGATTTGAAGACACTATTTCCAAAAAAACACTAGTCGATGATTCTCTGATCTTTCTGTTGATAGAACTGTTGGAAGTTATAATGATCTGTAGAACACACTAACTTACAAAATGTTAAACTTAAAAACAATGAAAAACATTATTAGTGGGAGGTATGCAAGTGGTTAAACTCCCAAGTTCTGAAATCAGACTGCATTTTGAAAATGGGGAAACTGAAACACAGATTAAAATAAGCTCCTTGCCCAAGGTTATAGAGTCATGAAGTGGCAAAGCCAAGATTCATGCCCAGGCAATACTAACTGCTACTATTCGAAAAGCATTTGTAAGATTTAATAATATAAGTCATGGAAAGTGTTTAGCGCAGTGCCTTACTATTGCTATTTATTAACCATTTACTAACATAGGCAAGATACTGTACATAGCAATATTTTTTTAAAAAAGGAAAAAAAATACAAATTAGGAAATTTCATTCACTGTATAAATTGTCCTTCTGAAATTTTAGAAAAGTTTTCTCTTGTTTACTGGCAGAATGGTATTGCTGCTGTATTTGATATGTGGTTACCAGTGTCAGAAATTTATGCTGTTTGTTTGAAAGAGTGGGTTCTAGAGAGAAACTGCCTGGAATCTAATCATAGTACTGACATTTAATAGCTGTGTGACCTTGACAAGCTGTATAACACCCCTGGGCTTCACTTGTAAAATGGAGATAATTATAATACTAATCTGGGGAGGATTAAATGAGTTAATATGTTAATGTGTATGCAATAGTGCCTGGAATTAGTAGAGACTCAATTAAGTCATCTACTGCTATCATTACTATTTCCAGAGAAATGCATGCAGTGAAGATGTGTTAGTCAGTCATGTCCCCATGGACCGTAGCCCACCAGGCTCCTCTGTCCAAGGGATTTTCCCGGCAAGAATACTGGAGTGGGTTGTCATTTAACCTTCACAACTCAGGGATAGAACCCACATCTCCTACACTGCAGGCAGATTCTTTACCATCTGAGCCACCAGGGAAGCCCCACACCATGAAGAATCAGTGCAAATTCAAAAATAAAAAACCATTTCTCGATACCAATATATAACATACAGATAAAATCAGAAGACTATTTTTTCCATTGTGAAATAAATCATATAATTTAAAAGTCAAGCTGCTTTTATATTTTTCAAATTAGAATTTAAAAGAATTTTAAATTCTATTCTGTGGGCAATAACAGTAGAGGAAAAAATCCTAAAAGGTACAAATGATATTATAAAGGAAAAAATAAAATTGCAAGTACATTCTAATCTGAAAACATATACACACAAGCAGTTTTGCATTTTATGTCCCCTCAGAAACTCTTTTCTTGTAATTTTTCATATATCTGCTTTTCCCTCATCCTTCAAGTCTTACTTGAATATCACTTCCTCAAAGAGAATGTCCCTCACCCTCCTATTTAGAAAAAGCCTCCCTCTCTAATTCATAATTAAGCCTCCACCCCATTTACTTCCTCCATAACAGAAATAATAATATGTATTTATTTTGTTTTTTTCTTACCTCCCTACTAGAATAAAAACTCAATTAAGAGTGGGATTTCTCTACATTGTACCACTGCTCATTCATTAGAAGCCTAATTTACTATCTAGTACATGCTGCCACTTAACAAATATTTGTTGACTAAATTAATAAAAGGCATAATATTTTTATATTCCATTGGCATTTGGAGCTTTATCTACAGAAAGACCCCATAATAATTTGGCCCTGAATTCACAAAATACAAGATTTAGACATTTCTGCTTAGCCCCAGTGGACCTCTTGACTTGCAGGGAGCTCAGGAGCTGGGAGGAATGAGATGGGCAGGGACTCAAGAGGAAAGAAGGAAGAGCCCCCTGCCTTGAGAGAGTTCCTCAAGACCCCACAGGGGAGTTCAAAGACAACAAGCACTGTGATAATAATTAGAGCCTCTGTTAGCTCCTGCCTGATCCTAAAATAGATTCTTAAGTGGTCTCTCTGTCTCAACTTCCTCCACAAGACTGCAGAAAAGTCTATCTGAAATAGAAATCTCACCAAGTTTCCCTGCTTAGGGCTCTGCAGAGTCTCCACACAGCTGCCTGAATAAAGAACAGGCCTTGTGGCAGAAACATCAGGATGAACCTCCTTTGTCCGGTTGCAAATTCTCCAAACTTTCACAGCTTCTCCTTGGACTCAGAGTCAATATGATAGATGCACAGGGTGCAATTCCAAGGTTTGCAATTCCAAGAACTACCCTCCCTCTCTCATTTATCTGTGGTTTTTTCCATGGTCATTCTTCTGCCTGGAATAGTCACCTTTATCTTTCAAAATGTATTAAGGACTTTGGGTTCAGAATGGGTTACTGCACACAGACATCTGTCCTTATGTGTGACTGCTCTTTTCTTCATGTCATCCTTTGATTACATATCAGTTGGATGAAACACACACCCATACACAAAGGCCCAGACGCTTGACTAAAAACAAACATTAGACTTCTGAAAAAAATGACTAAAAAAATCCATATTCAGAAATAGAAATATGGTCCTCCTACAACATAATCTCTACTACCTTCCTGGTTATCAACAGACATAGTATTTTACATTACTATGCAGAATGTTATCAATTTCCTTTTTCTCAATATTATACTTTTCAATTACACCCTGAGGCCCCTCAGGGAAATTTCCACTGGAGTCATTTGTCCCTTGATGGCCACTCTCTAGTCACAACACACAAGAAAATATCAGAAGCTTCCAAATCAGTCTAGTTCTTGTCATCACTGTTTTTATTGTTTCTTGCTGCTGCTGCTGCTGCTGCTGCTAAGTGGCTTCAGTCGTGTCCGACTCTGTGTGACCCCATAGACGGCAGCCCACCAGGCTCCCCCGTCCCTGGGATTCTCCAGGCAAGAATACTGGAGTGGGTTGCCATTTCCTTCTCCAACGCATGAAGGTGAAAAGTGAAAGTGAAGTTGCTCAGTCCTATCAGACTCTGAGCGACCCCATGGACTGCAGCCTACAGGGCTCCTCCGTCCATGGGATTTTCCAGGCAAGAGTACTGGAGTGGGGTTCCATTTCTTAAGTGGGTTCAAATTTTTTGGATAGGAAAGTCTTCTGTAGTTTCTACAGATGAAAAAAGCCAGGACAAAGACTCTGCCATGCAGTCACATTTCAATATTCAGTTATTGAGGAACCAAATATAAGACTGTATTGTATATGAACCAGAGAAAACTGGAGAGGAAGATGGAGGAAAGAGAAGAAAGAAACACATGGAAATACATGTGATGTTTTATGTGTGACTGGGTTATATTTATAAATTGTATTTGTGAATTCTACTAATGCAAAAACTGGACGAAAGTTGCATGTACATATATGTATATGCACATACATATACATACAGTTTGATACATATGAAACAGAAGGGGAGGGGCAGGGCACAACCTTTGAAAGAAAGATGTATCCTGAGGACACAACATAAATTGATTAGAATCAAATAGGTCCAAGATGCCAGACAAGTCAACTTCAATTAGGCCTTGATCCTCAGTATACACTCATTGCAACACATCAGCAAGATAAATGAGACAACCAGAGATGCCAGGATGGTTCCAAGGCTGACTATCAAAGACCAAAATGTGGGTGGTGGCTCAGTTCCTAGAAATCTCTACCCCATCCCCCAAAATAGTTGGAATAATCCTCCTAGTCATTAACCTATGAAATTACCCAGCCCATAAAAGCTAATCACACCATATTTTGAGGCCACACTCACCCTCTGCAATAACCCACACTCTCTATGGAGTTCGTTTCTCCCAAGGCCACCCTCACCTTCTGAGATGGCCCATGCTCTGTCTGCAGAATGTATTTCTCTTTAAATAAATCCACTTCTTACCTATCACTTTGTCTCTCACTGAATGCTTCCTGCAATGAGACATTAAGAACCTGAGCTTCATTAGGTCCTGAAACCAGGTGTGCAATATAAGTTGGCAGACCATGAGTTTTGGCCAGGTTCAAGTCCCAATCTGAGATGAACCGTTTCACACACACACACACACACACACACACACTTATACATACACAGTTTATTCTTGCTATTTGCTGTAATTATATTTTATAATATTTCCAGAAATACTGAATTAGCAAATACTAGACCATGGGCAGAGGAGGCTGGTAGGCTGTGGTCCATGGGGTCACAAAGAGTCGGACACGACTGAGCGACTTCACTTTCATTTTTCACTTTCATGCACTGGAGAAGGAAATGGCAACCCACTCCAGTGTTCTTGCCTGGAGAATCCCAGGAATGGGGGAGCCTGGTGGGCTGCCGTCTATGGGGTCGCACAGAGTTGGACACAACTGAAGCAACTTAGCAGCAGCAGCAGCAGCAGACCATTGCTCTTAAGGTAAACAAAAGTTAGGTTCCTGTGAGACTCCTGACACAACATTTCCATCAACTGATTAATACATACCTTGTTGGACATGCATTTCTGTTTTAAAGACAACTTGTTTAATATATGTTGTTGGTTTCTTAACACTGAACACACAACCAAAAGCTCTATAACTCAAGCCTGAATAAAGCCTATCTAACAAGTATATTTTCTCTGAAAGGAACAACCCAAACTTCTTGCCTTTAGGAACACGAGACAGCACTTCAGCACTAAGGCTGGGCCAATCTTAAGTGGTGCCATCAACAACAAAAGGCATAAAATTGTGCAAAATGTAGCACTAAGTAGACCATAGAAAGGACTTGTTTACAGTATGAGAGCTGAAACAAGAAGGCAGAGCTGCTGCCTGGATCCCACCTTAGTGGGGAATGTGCACACTGCGTGACTCAGAGTTGTTTTGCTGCTTGGAGCCTGTGTATGTCCACAAGGGACAAATGAAGCACCTCAAGTGTTGATTTGGGGGTAACAAATATATTTTAACGAGTAGGTACATTCACAAATATAAAATTGTGAATAATGAGAGTCGACAGGAGGCAGGAGGCAGACGCCTCCCCCTACCCTGGGTAAAGTAATTTGAGATTTGTTCCCTGTGGACCAATATTCCAAGATGAAAATAGCAGCACAATTGAGAGGGAAAGCTGGATCCTGCCCAGATAGAAGGTCTGAGACCACATATTTCTCATTCTCAAAGTCAGGAGACCTCCTCTACCACACAGGTGCAGAAAGCCTCCTTAGACATCAAAAGGGGAGTGATGCTAAGTGATGCTAACTACCTGTAGACCTATAGAGATGCGTGTGCATGCATGGGAGGATCCTGAAACATACCAAATGTGGACTCTGAACCAGGCAAATCAAAACGACTGGCCAAAGGAAACGCTCCATGTAAGTGATTTAAACTACCTCAAGGGCACAGCTCTCCCTCTGAATCTGCCCATGTGTCTATACACACGTACTTATACTTTTTCCTCCTAATAAGACACTGTACTTCTTTCACTACATTCCATCTTTGTGGGAATTCCTTTCTGCAAAACCAAAGGGCTAGGGTCTTGTCACTGACCTCTGATCTAAGTGGCTAGGATTTAGTGAATCTCAATGCTATGACCCAATCTCAATCTCTGGCCAGGAACCACAGCCCTGCTTTAAGGCACTGCAGGCTGAGGCCACTTGAAATCAGACGTATTTATATATGCTAATATATAGATCTTCTACATAAATGAAATCTATAGTGTCAATATTCATCTTGAATACTATTTGCTGCACATATAAGGAGCTACTATGTATTAAAATGAAAAATAGAAACAAACATATCTTTCCCAGGTAATCTGTTTAATCATGGTCCTTGAAATGGTAGCTAGAGGCTTTTTTTCAGAAATTAGGTTTTCATTACTCTTGTTTTTAAAATTTGTAATACCGTTGCTTTTTTTAAAGATAAAGATATATAATATCATCAGTAAAATGTGGAAAAATTAAGAAATAAAAAGTACAAATCACCAGTCTTCCTAAGAGATAAAGCTCATTAAAAATTTGATTCACTTCTTCCCAGTGTTTTTTTTTTTAATGCAATGCACATATAGATGTGCAAACATCTTTAAAAATAAAATTGAAAGTATACTGCTTTCTAGCTTGCTTTTATTTTATTAATGCTATATCAGCATCCCCCTCATCACTGTATTTCAGCCTTAGGTTCCTCCCAATCTCTCTTTTCAGAAGGACATACCCATCTGAGATTGCACTAAGCTCAGCAAGCTGCTGTCTTTGCTGAATAAATGCTGATAACGGCCTCTACTGGGGAGACTTAGAAGAAAAAGTATAAAGACTGAACTGCTTGATTTTCCCCTTTAATTTTTGTATTCCTTGAGAGATTCTCACTTAGCTAAAAAAAGGAATCATTTCCAAAGGTGCGAGGAAGCTTACCCTAAAATAGATTGCCTATATCATAATTGACCTTTGCATAAATGAATGCATTTCATAGCACTTCAGCGCAATCAAATTTCCCAGGCAGGCAGAGGTAGTCACACAATTTAAACACCAGAATTAGTTTTAAAATGTACATTTTAGTAACTCTCAAAAGTCAAAAAGTTCAGTCTCTACATTCAATCTCTCATGACATTATTGTTTTCCGATACAATGAGAGTTAATGATGGACTTCTCTGTTGTTGTGCATTACAAAAGGTATTCGGTCCTGGAAGAAAGGAGCGATTCCCTCCCTTTTGTTCTGTTAGATGTTGCATGATTATCTTACAACAGGCAATTACTAAGCAAACTTAATCAACTGTAAAAATATATCAAACTATCATAGCAAAATTCTCAGATAGGTTCAACTGATACTTAAAATTCCCAGTTTTTTCTTTTCTAACATTTTGTTCTTTCCCTTAATGAGAAAAACCTATATAGTCACAAAACCAAAGAAAACTGAGATCATTATGAACAATTAAATGAATCGAGTCCATTACTTAAGATGCCATAATACATACGTAATTTGTTTATTATGTGAAAGGAATTAATTAACTCATAAGAAAGTGTTACAGATGGAAAAATTAATGTGTCATACACTGACATGTTCTAGATTCTTTGAATGCTTTTTAAATAGCCATGTTGTCATTAGGTAATTATTGAAATTAAGCTAATTTTAGGCTGTTATTCCCAAAATAGAGCCAAAAAATTCATTAAAAGTTATTTATATACTAAATAATTAAACTAACATGGGAGTAATTTTTATTAACTGTAAATTAAATTGAATGTTTCTTCTGGTCCCCCCTAAAAGTGAAGGGTGCTAGGGAAAGAGGCCTGCCAGGTGCAGACACGTGCTATAGACTATGTCACTCAAGAGACGCTGGGGCTAGAGGATCTGCCATTCAGTACACATGTGACTTTGTGACTGTTAACTCATCTGTAAAATGGGAATATCAATAGCCTTGAACACACCAGCTGGCTCAGTGGTAAAGAATCTGCCGGCTGATGTAGGAAACACAGGAGATACGGTTGGATCCCTAGGTCTGGATAATGCCCTGGAGGAGGAAATGGCAACCCACTCAAGTATTCTTGCCTGGAGAATCCCATGGACGGAGGAGCTTGGTGGGCTACAATCTATGGGGTCGCAAAGAGTCTGACATGACTAAGGACATATGTTAAAAGTGAAAAACAATACCACTAATGCATTTAACAGCTTCCCTGGTGACTCAATGGTAAAGAACCCACCTGGCAACGCAGGAGACATGGGTTCAGTCCTTCGGTGGGGAAAATCCCTTGGAGAAAGAAATGCAGCCCACTCCAGTATTCTTGCCTGGGAAATCTCATGGACAGAGGACCCTTGCAGCCTACAGTTCATGAGTTGCAAAAGAGTCAGACATGATAAACAACAAAAATGCATTTTAAAGTATTTAAAATCTTCTTGTAAGTGGCATAGCCCTAGGCTTTTTTTTTAACTTTTTAATTGTGTATTGGGGTGTAGCTGATTAACAATGTTGTGACCGTTTCAGGTGAACAGCGAAGGGACTCAGCCATACATATACAAACCTACACTACAGCTCAACAGAACTGGGGTCAAAACCAAACTGGAAACTCCCAGTTCAACAAACACTGATTTTCTTTGTTTCTAGAAGTCTTCTTGATCCTCTCAAGATACTCTTTCATCTTCACTGGCTCTTATAAAGGTTTTTTTACCCACTCAGTGCAAGTATTCGCTCCTTATCATGGGACATCCCTACATAAAGAATGGTTTTGATCCACAATCTTTCCCAAAAAATCAACAAATCAAACTGACACCCCCATGGATGCTAAGTCATTGTCAATGTGCTCCCCCAACTGTTTCTTTACTCCCAGAAGAAGAGGCAGTAGCTGAAGTTGCTCAGTCGTGTCCAGCTCTTTGCAATGCCATAGGCTGTAGCCTACTAGGCTCCTCCATCCACGGAATTTTCAAGGCAAGAGTACTGGAATGGGTTGCCATTTCCTTCTCCAAAGAGGCAAAAAGTGAACCACAAATCATAATATTCAACATTTACTGGGTCCTTATCAAATTTGGAACCTCTCCTAAGCAGTTCTTGGAGAAGGCAATGGCACCCCACTCCAGTACTCTTGCCTGGAAAATCCCATGGACGGAGGAGCCTGGTGGGCTATAGTCCGTGGGGTCGCTAAGAGTCGGACATGACTGAGCAACTTCACTTTCACTTTCATACATTGGAGAAGGAAATGGCATCCCACTCCAGTGTTCTTGCCTGGAGAATCCCAGGGACCAGGGAGCCTGGTGGGCTGCAGTCTATGGGGTCGCACAGAGTCGGACACAACTGAAGCGACTTAGCAGCAGCAGCTAAGCAGTTCTTACACGTTGCCTCACTCCATGCTCACAAAATCCATACAAGATAATTAACAATAGTGCCTCTTTGGGACAGTAACCTAAAATTTATAAACCTTAGTTTTTTCATATGTAAAATGGGAGCTAACTAGTAGCTAGCTGATTAGGTAGTACTAAGTGACAGAGACAGGATTCAAATCCAGGTTTGTAGGTCCTACTCCCGTGCTTGAACTCAATGTCTTTAACACTTTCAAATCATTGGGTTTGGGCAAGGACATAACCAGTCAGTTTTCAAATCTACCAAGAGTTAATGTCACTCACTTTACAGAGATATTGAGAGGATTGAAATCCATACAGTGTGTGGATCACAAACCAGTTCATGCGGTACATCTTTGGAGCTTCACAAATGTTAATTTCCTTACAAGAAGACTTGGGCTCTCAGTATTAAGACCGTTAGCAAACTACCTAGGATACATGCCATAATAAGGATGTATGCCTGGCATGGTAAAAACACAGCCAGATATCTAAGTTCAACAACACCTCTGCACACTAGATTATATGTTCAACACAGTTACTGGCTAAGTGTAAAAGGGTTGAAGTGACGGGAAATGGCTGTATGTCACAGAGGATCCTGTTGACGATAGGCAAGAATTGCACCACAGGCAAGGAAGACTTTAAGGCTATTATAATAAGGGAGAGAAGCCAGAGCTCAAGTGGAGCTCAACTCCACTAAAACAAAGAGCAGGAAGATTTTTAAGTGTTAGGTAAGAGGGAGAACCTAGACCATGTGCATTTGATAACCCAGTTCAGTTCAGTCGCTCAGTCGTGTCCAAATCTTTGTGACCCCATGGACTGCAGCACACCAGGCCTCCCTGTCCATCACCAACTCCCAGAGTTTACTCAAACTCATGTCCATGAAGTCCATGATGCCATCCAACCAGCTCATCCTCTGTCCTCCCTTCTCCTCCTGCCTTCATTATTTTCCAGCATCAGGGTCTTTTCCAATAAGTCAGTTCTTCACATCAGGTAGCCAAAGTATTGGAGTTTCAGCTTTAGCATCAGTTCTTCCAATGAATATTCTGGACTGATTTCCTTTAGGATTGACTGATTTGATCTCCTTGCAGTCCAAGGGACTCTCAAGAGTCTTCTCCAACACCACAGTTCAAAAGCATCAATTCTTCGGCACTCAGCTTTCTTTATGGTCCAATTCTCACATCCATACATGACTGCTGAAAAACAATAGCTTTAACCAGATGGACATTTGTCGGCAAAGTAATATCTCTGCTTTTTAATATGCTGTCTAGGTTGATGATAGCCTTTCTTCCAAAGAACAAGCATCTTTTCATTTCATGGCTGCAGTCACCATCTGCAGTGATATTGGAGCCCAAGAAAATAAAGTCTGTCACTGTTTCCATTGTTTCCCCATCTATTTTCCACAAAGTGATGAAACCAGATGCCATGATCTTAGTTTTTTGAATGTTGAGTTTCAAGTCAGCTTTTTCACTCTCCTCTTTCAGTTTCATCAAGATTTGATATAACTAGCTTTCCCCAAAAGAAAAGAATATTCTTCTCTTTGTGACAGAGAGTAGTTTTACAACATGGAGTAAGGCCTCCACTGAAAGGCTCCTCCCCTCCTGCAGAACCTGGAAGATAGGGATATTATCCTGATGCTTTCAAAGAGATGGCTCACTGGTCCTTGAGAAAGGCATTCCCAGGTTGTAAAACCTGGCAAGAGGCTTTTTAAAAGACTTATATGTAGCTCAAAGAAGCAGAGAAAGAACTTAGAAGTTTTCCAAAGTAAATCTTCTAAGAAAAGAGAAGTAGGGCCCAGGGTTAGGAAGAAGACTGTCTAAAATTTAGTCAAGCTCAGTTTTCTGGCCATCTTGGTCAGGATAACACCAGGGAAGGTGGGTGGAGGATGGGCAGCAGTGGCACCTTCTCCCCACATCCTGCAACTTCATGGCACTGCATTTTATGTACCATCTTTTCTACTCATGTTTCCATAGCAAATACTTCTAACAAACAAGCAGAGAGAGATGCTCACAAGCAATTTCAGATGAGGAGAAAAATAAACAATCTGAAGAGCTTGATTTACTTACACAGTTACTGAGGTCCTTAAATCAGTTAATTACACAGCAAATTGGCATCAAATTTAGGTTTAGAATATGCACTTTGGTACTTGTTATTCAATACCACAACGACATCCATGAAAATATTCCAAAAAGGCATCAAGAGATAAATGGAGCATGTATTAAACAAGCAATCGAAATAGATAAGCAGAAGTTTTTATGTTTTCCTTTAAAAAGTCTATATTAAAGGCCTCTCCCACCAGCATGTTAATTTATGGCAATATTTAGTTCGGTGAGTAAGCTTTATCTTATTATATTCCAGTTAAGGAAGAATCTCCTAATTTTCTGAATTGTGTTGACTAGAAGTCTCCTGTGGAGTCAGTCTTGTCAGTTGGTTTATTAGTTAATTAAGTGTCATTTTATACCTTATATTCCAAATTCGAGGCACCCAAAAGAGCTCACTCTAAGATTCTCTTCTCCATCGGGTATCTACATAATTAGTCTCATTTCAAACACCTATTATTCAAGGCACAATAGAACAGAACAATTAATTTGGACCACATGCAATTATGCTGAAAGGTCAGGTGCTACCCATAATAAAACTCTGTTCAAAAGTGTGTTTGGGGAGAACATTATCATGGTTATCCACGAGACTTTAAGAGGCAGAGAATCTCCAAATGCAATTACATGGGCTGTAAAGTAATCACCTGCAATTTTTCATTTTTAAACCAGGAGAATTTTAGAATGTTATGCAAAATGAATACTTCCAAGACCAATCAAACTTGGGAAAAAGTACATCAAGAGGTGACAAATTCATACCCTAAAGGAGAAAGCACATTAGGCCTGCAACTTCCTGTGTGAGTTTCCTGTTCTAAAGAGCTTTCATGGAGCAGTTGCTACAAACCCCTCAAATACAGTTAATAATGAAAGTGATGGCTTTCTCCATCTTGGGTAATTTGAACTACGCAGCTATAAAACCCACAGTCAGAATATGGATGTGCAGATTATAAAGTATCCCCAGTACCCAAATGTCCATGAATTTATAATTCTGTGTTCTTCAACAATATTACGTTTGTCTGTTAAATGCAAATTTCTGAAGTAAATCTCACTCTAGAGGAAGTGCCAAAGATACTTCTGTCACTATTAAAGGTATGTGTATGTTTTACAGCCCAAGGTAGGTTTGTAAAATTCTCATTGTTTCCTCCAAGTAGAGGAGACTTTGCTGATCAAAGAGAAAAATGGTGAGGGACAAAAAGGCAGAAAAGCACAGTAAGAGTTGACTACAAAATGCTTTTCTCTTAACCCACCAATTATAGCATACATAATATTTTGGTTTATGAATCAATATGAAGAAATATTTACAACATGAGTGATAGGAATATCGTTATTTATTTCTTAGCCACAAAAATACAGCACATCTGGAACTTTTATAGCTTACACTTCAAGAATTGCACATACATTAAATATGTACATATTATGGAATGTGTTAGTGGCTGTGTAAGATAAAAGCACAATTAAGGCATAGCCATTATCTCCATGATTTTCCTTTAGAATGGAAATACTGAGATGTATTTGCATACCTGGTCAAGATTTATACTCTGAAGTTAGACAGATCTTAATTTCAATGTTGGTACAATTTTTCACTAGCTCTATGACCTTGGGCAAGTTCCTTAAACTCTGTGTGCCTTGATTTTCATATCTGTAAAATGGTAATTTAAATATTACTACCAGGTACTTTCCATTGCTAGGGACAGGATAATTAGCTCAAACTTGCTGAAGCAAAAAGAACATTCACTTGGCTATATAAAGAAAATGCAGAGGGATGAGTAAAATTGTCCTTGAGAAAGACTGGAACCTAGAACTCAAATTCCTGTAATTTTAGAATTCAAAAGTGAAAGTGAAAGTTGCCCAGTCATGTCCGACTCTTTGCAACCCCATGGACTATACAGTCCATGGAATTATCTAGGCCAGAATACTGGAGTGGGTAGCCTTTCCCTTCTCCAGGGAATCTTCCCAATCCAGGGATCCAACCCAGGTCTCCTGCACTGCAGGCGGACTCTTTACCAGCTGAGCCACAGGGAAGCCCAAGAATACTAGAGTGGGTAGCCTATCCCTTCTCCAGGGGATCTTCCCGACCCAGGAATTGAACAGGGGTCTCCTGCATTGCAGGCAGATTCTTTACCAACTGAGCTGTCAGGGAGCCCTTCCCTTTATTTTCATCAGGACAATGTGTTTCTTTCTGTTTCTTAACTCTAGTGGTATTTTTAGAACTCTTGTTCCACCAAATCAAAGATACTGTTTTAAGAAACAGAATTAGATTTCAGTGTGAATATTATTTAGAAGAGGTCCATGTTGCTTTTTAACCTATGTAACCAATTTTTTATTTTCTGTGTGTTAGAAGCTCAATCATGTCTGACTTTTTGCGACCCCATGGACTGTAGCCCACCAGGGTCCTCTGCCCATAGAATTCTCCAGGCAAGAATACTGGAGTGAGTCACCATTTCCTTCTCCTAGGGATCTTCCTGACCCAGGGATTGAACCTGGGTCTCCCATGCCACCAAGGAAGCCTGGTTGCTTTTTAACCCATATAAACAACTTTTTATTTTCTAAGCCAGGCCTAAATTAATGCCCTGCATTGTGAGTGAATGTGTGTACGAGTATGTGCACATGCCCACGAGAGAAAGAGAGAAAAGCATTCGGACCATATCAGTCCCCAGAAGAAAACCTCCTGGTCTTTCTATTCCACAGGTTACAAAATCTAATCTCATTAGCACAGCATTCAAGGTCCTTTTCAACCTGCCCTAAAGTCTTCCTTCTCACCCCTACACCTGCTTCACTTACGGTTTACTTCGACTGCATCATATTAACTGACATTTTCAAGAAAGATGGACATGTCTCCATTTCCACGCTTATTCTGAGCAGCTCTTTCTCCTTGCTGTGATTTTTCCCATTTCTGCATTTCAAAAGTCATCCCCATCCACTGGGGCCCAGCTCAGATATAATCTCTATCATCAAGTGTTCTTTGTGATCTGCCTATTCATAAGTTATTTGAACAGACATATTTAGTACCTACATTATCTCAAGTGTTTGAGATAAAATGATGAATAAGATACACGTGTTCCTTTGAGGAACTCACAGTTTAATGGGACAAATTTTTCTATTACAATATGATAGGATCAGATGGAGCTATGTATAAAACACAAAGGAGTCAACCCAATCAGGATTAGGAAAAGCAAGCCCTGGAAAGGCTTCCTGGGGACGTGCTGTCCAGTGTCCAGCCATGGCTTTCCTTTCACTATGTTCGACTTACCTTCCATAAGAGGAAACCAGTGAGGCTCTACAGTCTTGCTAGATGTCCACGTTTGGCTTTTTTATTTAAACCTCAGGAATAACTAAGCAGAACAATAAGAACGAACTTGCTGGTTTTGCCAGCAGCTGTACCAATTGCCTTCTGTAGACTAGCTCATTTCATCTTCGTGGGCGGCATCTCTATGAAGAAACACTAAGGGCCATCACAGCAATTTTACCTGACATGTTGGGATGTAGGCTGGTCTTGGTGAAACCAGTCAAGAAGAGATGGTGATCGGCTCAGGGAAGGTCACATGAACTGATTTGGACCATCAGATTTAATCCCTGCTGTTGCTATGGGCTTCACAACCCCCCAAGACTTTTCTTATGCTGTTTAATCTCCCTGGAAAGCCATCTATCTCTGCTTTATCCACCTGGCAAATTCCTGTTCATTTTTCAAAATGTTGCTCAAGTTTCTTCCCCTGTGATTTATCCTCAGACCTTCCACATACAGTTCATCTCTTCCCTTTTTTGACCGCTATTGTTTCTTAAATCCACCTCCACTATGGCACTTCCCATAATATGTTAGTTGCACAAACACGGTACACTAAAACATGATCTACTTGAAAGTAGGTCCATGGCTTATTTATCTTTTTATGGCCGGTGTTAATTCCAGTGCCGAGCATATATGTATTAAATGAACAAATGAATGGATAGATGAATCAATGAATGAAGTTTATAAGACTGGGTTAGATACATGTTAAAGGACATTTATCTGCAATAACTAGGTTCCCAGCTAAATGCTGTCTCCTATTAATTTCTGAGGATGCCTTGAGTCACTTTTCTCATTCATACCCCACATGCTGATTTCTGTTCACTACCCAACATTCCCACTATTTTTCTGTTTGTCTATGTTACTTATAGGTGGAAGTAGTGACAGATTTCCTTTTCCTGGCCTCCAAAATCACTATGGACAGTGACTGCACCCATGAAATCAGAAGACGATTGCTTCTTGGCAGGAAAGCAATGACAAACCTAGACAATGTGTTGAAAAGCAGAAACAATACTCTGCGGACAAGGGTCCATATAGTCAAGGCTATGGTCTTCCCAGTGGTCATGTACAGTTGTGAGAGCTGGACCGTAAAGAAGGCAGAATGCTAAAGAATTGATGCCTTCGAACTGTGGTGCAAGAGAAGACTCCTGAAAGTCCCTTGGACAGCAAGGGGATCAACCTTGAATATTCACTGGAAGGACTAACGCTGAAGCTGAAGCTGAAGCTCCACTATTTTGGTCATCTGATGCCAACAGATGACTTGTTGGAAAAGCCTCTGACGCTGGGAAAGACTGGGGGCAGAAGGAGCAAAGGGCATCAGAGGACAAGATGGCTGGACAGCATCACCAGTGCAATGAACATGAACTTGGGCAAACTCTGGGAGATGGTGACAGACAGGGAGGCCTAGTGTGCTGCAGTCCATGGGATCGCAGAGTCAGACATTTCTGGGTGACTGAAGAACAGCAACAATGTTACCTTTTACTATATCACAACAGTTACACACAACTACATATAAAATAAAAAACAAGGACCTACTGTATAGTACATGGAATTATATTTATTTTGTACTAATCTATAATGGAAAAGAATATGAACAAGAATGTGAATCACTTTGCTGTACACCTGAAACTAACACAATGTTGCAAATTAACTATACTTCAAATTTTAAAAGGCTAAGACAGAGAGATACCGAAATTTGTGATACCAAAAAAAATCACAATTTTTGGAATATTCTTGCTGAAGTTTGTCATGAATTCTATCCAGTTTGTAAAATAGCTGCATTGAGAGAAGAATAGTGGTCTCATCCTGAGTCCCTCTGCTAAAGTGAAAGTGAAAGTCATTCAGTCATGTCCGACTCTTTGCAACCCCATGGACTATACAGTTCATGGAATCTCTAGGCCAGAATACTGGAGTGGGTAGCCTTTCTCTTCCCTTGTGGCTCAGCCGGTAAAGAATCTTCCTGCAATGCGGGAGACCTGGGTTCAATCCCTTGATTAGGAAGAATCCCTCTGCTAACTTCCTCAGAAAAATATTAGAGACTGTAGCCAAGTGTCTCATCTAACAGCTAACTTAGGGGATAAGATGTCAGAATCATGGCTGTGCATCATTGTTAGTCTTGCTGAGTGTGGAAGAGAATATTTGGATTATTCTGAATGAAAGACAGTGAAGTAGATGTCTCTGACTTTGAATTCACCATAGCTGAGTTTCTTAGCAATGATAATCCTGTCACAGCTGTTAGAATTTATTCCTTTATCCAAGTGACATTTTAACAGGAGAAAAATCCAAGTTTTTATAAACAGATATAGACCATTCAGTCCAAAATGGCTCATTTAGCAACTTCATCTAGCTGACAAGCCTTGTTTTTGAACATTTGTAAACATTATTCTTGTGCATTTGATTTTTTTTTTCCCTCTACAAAGCTAAACTGGCTTCTGGCTTTTGTCCTATGAAATTTAAAACCAGCAGCTTAAAACGTTTATTTAATTACATCCTAGGATGTGAGAGGTGGAAATGCATAGCCATTTAACTAGCTAAGTGATGGAGAAAAGGTTGGGTGACTGCGATTTTCTTGATTTTAGTGCTCTCTCAGTACCAGTGGCCTTAGTATCAAACAGGAGTGGGAGCTGTGGAAATTGAGGAATAAATTGAAAGGATATTTGGAAAAGGCATTTTAGTGGGAGGAGAGTAAGAGCTTTCAAGTAAATTACTAGTTTGTATGTGTTCCCCAGATGACTCTGAATTCTTCATTTGAACTGACATGGGTTGGATAAATATATCACGATCCTCCTTGTCTGGTACAAAGAAGAAACAGACAGAAAATGTGTGAAATTTAAACAGTATATGAAGAATGGTTGGGCTTCCCTGGTGGCTCAGATGGTAAAGAAGCTGCCTGCAGTGTGGGAGACCTGGGTTCGATCCCTGGGTTGGGAAGATCCCCTGGAGAAGGAAACAGCAACCCACTCCAGTATTCTTGCTGGGAAAATCCCTTGGACAGAGGAGCCTGGTGGGCTATAGTCCATGGGGTCACAAAGAGTCGGACATGACCGAGCGACTTTCACTTCACTTCATATGAGGAATAAACACGTGCTAAAGGACAGCTTGCAGCTCCTAGGTCTCTACTGCTGAAGCTTTCTGCAGATACATATTCCCAACCCTATATTACACCTCCATTATATTCTTAGTTCTCCTCCCCTGGTGGGTAAGTGCTCAGCCAATGGAGCAAAGATGCTTGCTGAATGAATCACAAGGAAGAATTTTTCTCCCCTTCAAATAAGCAGATCTCTTTTTAAACCAAAAGCAGAGGAATAAAAGCTATTGTAAATATAGTACAATAAAATGATGTGTGCTGTACATCACTAAAATGAAGAAATGCCCAGTTTGTTTGGGGAGTTGTCCACAGTAGGCATTTATTTCTGGGTATCACTTAGGCTTCCCAGGCAGGATCTGCTTACACTGAAATACAGTCACTAGAGATTTTCTGACTACATTGAGCAGAAGGATGAGTTGGAGTTAAGGCCAGTGAGAAAGGTGGTACCAGGTCAGTCGGTCAGCAATCTGCTCCCTTCCAGGTCATCCTTTGGAAACAATGGTGCCCACCCTTCCCTGGCTTAGGACTTCAAACATATTGTGTTTTATGCCAGATCATGGACAGAAAGCAGCCAACCATCCATCTTCCCAAGGAAGCGTGTAGTGCCCCTGGGGTCCCAGAGGCCCTGCAAAGCCAGCTTGGTTCAAAGAGAGTGGTGTCCAGATGAGTTGAGTCACCATTTGATTAAACATGATTTTAAAGGTAAACTGAATACATAAAACATATCAGTTGAAGACATGGGTCTGGTTGATTTTGAGAGAAAGAGACCAACAACTCACACTTTTACCCTTTCCTTCCTACCTGAGGAAAGCCATGCAAACCATCAGGTATATTTAAACTCCTTAAATTGTATTGGCTCTTAAAATTTTACTGTGCAACGGGTCCACAATTATAATGAAGACTGAGAGAATGAGAGGACAATCGGACTGATGTGAAAGACTAGGATGTAAGTTCTAGCTCTAACAGGAACCTGACAGCACAAAGGATCCACTATAAGAATCCTAGATAAATACATATAAGGCAGCCGTGCTCACCTTTATTTTCCATTTTTCTCTTTCCCACCATAAAATGTACTTTCTCAAATGTTGAATGACTTAGCCAAAATCACAAACTAGCAAAGTGATCCAAACAAGACAACACTCTGATCTTGCCCATGGAAGCCAGGTGCTTATCACAGAATATCCACCTGTATCATAAAATTCACAAACACTTGTTCAACACTTATCTTGGAAGAGAAGAGGACTTACTTTGATTTGGAAGCTTTATTTCATCAAGGAAAGAAGGGAGGGAGAGAGGGAGAAGGGAGTAAGGAGAAGGAAAGAAAGGAAGGAAGGAGGGAGGGAGTTAAAACAAAAGGCAGCCATCATGGGCTGGAGCAGCTTGTCCCACGCCCAGGTTGACGTGTGCACATATATTGGAAACTGCAGAGGGCCTAACCTACTCACACCCCTGGCTGATGGAACCTGGCTGCACACACAAAGGAGATGCACTAGAAAGCCCAGTAGAAACTTAAGTGAGGCCAGACTTAAAAACCTAATGTCTGAATGTACTCCTGAGCCCACTCACAAACCCAACACCAGAGAATAAAAGTTTGCTCATTCAAATGTTTGAGCACAACCTCTAGCCACCTTCTGATGGCTCACTAAGCTCTGCAGACATAGAGGCAACCCCTAGGAATCAAGCGAAAATAAAAGCAAGAAAAATAAAAACTGAGCAGAGGCATCGGTGGCCACACATTACAGGAAAGATTTCACAGGTTTCGTTCAGGCATGTTACTAAAGAAACAGCAACAATTCTCCAAGGGAAAAAAGAACCCAGAGTTGTTATCTAAAATGTTCAGTATACAGCAAAAGATTATGAAACATGGAAATAAATAAGTCTGATTTATACATAGAAAAAAACAAAGCAGTCAACAGAAGTTGTCACTAAGTATTTTCAGATGCTGGGTTCAGCAAAGACTTCAAAGAAGTTATTAAATATATTCAAACTACAAGATAAGCCATGTTTAAATAATTAAAAGTATGACAGTAACTCAGTACATAAAGAATCTCAAACAAAGAGTTAAAATCAGTTAAAAATAGAAATTCTGGAGTTTAAAACTCAGTAACATTAATCTACAGATCCAAGAAGTTCAAAGTAAGATAAATTTTAAAAGATCTCTATCCAGACATATAATAAGCACACAGAGAAAATCTTGAATAACATTAAAGGAAAAAGACTCATCATGAGTCATATTTATAGATCTAAATACATATGTAAAAAGAGAATCAAGTTATCAAATCTTTTAATAAACTATAAAAACAAACTCAAATTAAATCTAAAGCAAGTATAAGAAAGAAAATAAGAGATCACAGTGGAAATCAATACTATAAAATGCATAAAAACAATAGAGAAAATGGATGAAAACAAAAACTATATTTTAAAAGATCACTTGACTTACACGAATTGACCAAGACAGTAAGGGAGAAGATTCAAATTACCAAATTTGGAATGAATAAAGGAACACCATTAATGAGTCTACAGAAATTAAAAGGTTATAAGGAAATATTATGAACAACTTAGCCCAGACAAAATAAGCAGATTCTTAGAAAGACTCAAATTACCACAACTGACCCAAGAAGAAATAGACAATTTAAATAAGACAATAACATGTAAAACAACTGATTTAATCGTTTAAAAATCTTCCCACAAAGAAAAGCACAGAAAGCTTCATTGGCAAATGCTATCAAATATTTAAAGAAGAAAATAATTCTTCAAAAATTCTTTTATACAAATAGAAAAGAAGAAAGCACATCTAATTTATTCTATAGAACTAGTGCTATTAATTGGAGAAGGCAATGGCACCCCACTCCAGTACTCTTGCCTGGAAAATCCCATGGACAGAGGAGCCTGGTAGGCTGCAGTCCATGGGGTCGTGAAGAGTCGGACACAACTGAGCGACTTCACTTTCACTTTTTACTTTCATGCATTGGAGAAGGAAATGGCAACCCACTCCAGTGTTCTTGCCTGGAGAATCCCAGGGACGGGGGAGCCTGGTGGGCTGCCGTCTATGGGGTTGCACAGAGTCAGACACGACTGAAGCAACTGCAGCAACAGTGTTATTAATAGCTTTCGTTAAAGCCAAACAAGTCAAAAGAAAATCTATATTCCTTATGAATATATATATATATAAACACAAAAATCCTTAATAATCCCAAACTGAATTCAGTAACATATAAAAATGATGATATACTATGATGGAGAATTACTCCCAGAAATATGAGGTTGATTTGATATTCAAATTTCAATTAATGTGTTATACCATAGCTCAGTTGCTCAGTTGTGTCTGACTCTTTGTGACCCTTTGGACTGTAGCCCACGAGGCCCCTCTGTCCATGAGATTTCCCAGGCAAGAATATTGGAGTGGGTCGCTATTTCCTCCTCTAGGATCTTCCCCACCCAGGGTTGAACACATGTATCCTGCATTGCAGGCGAATTCTTTGCTGCTGAGCCACTGGGAGAGCCCCATGTTATACCATATTAATAGAATAATGGACAAAAAAGTCTCATGATCATCTCAATAGATACAAGAAAAACATTTGACAAGGTTTCTGGGGAACAATTACCTGTGAGTTTCTGAGATGATACTGGGGATAGAGGATATCATGTTGATTGGCAGATTGACAGATTGGATCTAAAAGGGGTGAAGTGAAAAATGTCCTTACATATGGTGACAATGTGCAGTTTTGAAAAACAGAGGTGAGGTCTACCTCAGAATGTGTGACAGCTGGTGGGGTTGCTCCCATTCCTGGTGTCACAGTGATGGGAGACAGAGTTCCATTAAGCCTAGTCATGGAAGTACTTCCTCATTTCACAAGACTCCACAGCTCCCTAGACACAAATCCATCCCAGAACTGGTCTCAGATGAAGCTAAACCAGAATCCCAGACATTCGACTAATTATTCTTTCCCCCTATTTCTGTGACTGCTACATTTTTATTTTTGTCCAGTTTTACTGAGGTATATCCCTGGGGAAGGAGATGGCAACCCACTCCAGTATTCTTACTGGAGACTCCTATGGACAGAGGAGCCTGGCAGGCTATGGTCCATAGGGTCACAAAGAGTCAGACACCACTGAGACAACTTAGCGTGCACGCATGCACACACTGAGGTATAACTGACAAATAAAAGTTGTACACATTCAGGGTTACTACACATATGTATTATGAAATGATTACCACAATCAAATTAACACATCCACCACCCCACATAGTTATTTTTCCTTTTTGTGTTGTTTTGTAACTGCCGCCACTAATATTAGACTGCAAACGAGTTCTTCTGATTCCATTTCTCCAGTAAGCATATACTAAAGAATGTCTTACTACCAATTCAAATTTTATCATTGACAAAGTATTTAAAGTAGACCGGGACCTTTTATGTAGTATGAGATGACCTGTCAAGTTGTGTTGTATGATCTTGCCTTCTTGGGTATTTCACAGATCTAGACTTGGGGAGATCAAATAATTATGTCATTGTGAATTATGTGTTTTAGAAAAAAAAGATCTCTGGAAAAAGTAATTCTATAGTTTTCATTTCTCCTTGTTAACATGTTAAGTAGAATATAAAGAGACTCACAAAAAGATTTTTGATTCTTTGATGAAAATAAAAGAACTTCAAATTTAAAAATAAATAAATAAAAATTAAAAAAATAAATTAGATACTGAGGTCTGACAATATGAATTTGACTTATTTACCTGGGTGTGATCTTAAACACTTTAAGCTTCAGTCTCTATATATATGAGATGATGTTTATAATAACAGCACCTGTCTGGAAGATCTGTTGGGAAGATTAACTACAATAATGTATATAAATGCAAAACATGTAACATTACATGTTATATGACACTAGTACCAGTTACATTAATTTTAGTTATCTTGTTATTGCTGCTGCTGCTGCTAAGTCGCTTCAGTCGTGTCCGACTCTGTGGGACCCCATAGACGGCAGCCCACCAGGCTCCCACGTCCCTGGGATTCTCCAGGCAAGAACACTGGAGTGGGTTGCCATTTCCTTCTCCAATGCATGAAAGTGAAAAATGAAAGTGAAGTCGCTCAGTTGTGTCTGACTCTTAGCGACCTCATGGACTGCAGCCTACCAGGCTCCTCTGTCCACGGGATTTTCCAGGCAAGAGTACTGGAGTGGGGTGCCATATCTTGTTATTAGGTACCGTATTAGTCCCTGAATGTTAAAACTTTATACATGGTCTTTTTGTTGTTGCTGTTTTTGTTCAGTTGTGTTTAAGCACCTTTATATTCTGGTCTGAACTTTTATTTTCATATCCATCTCTTACTATCTATCTCCATACACCCTGAACTCCAACCTTACTGAACTACTCAGTCTTGCTTAGAGAGTGTGTAACAGAACAGTATGGAAAATACTAGGGCAACAATAAAGTTAAACAAATGGTTTCTTACCTATTACTGTGCATGGAGCAAAATGTAATTATTAAAGTGATTTAAAGATACCGTGGATTTTTGACAGTTGTCTCTTCAGGGGGTTAGCTTGATGCAATATTAAAATATGTTTCATTATATCTAGTGGAAATTCAAGAGGAATGCTCTTTGCAATTCAAAAGGGACAAAAATCTCAGAATAAAAATTCATTCTCAATCCCTGCAGAGTTCATTATGAACAACAGAGTGCTAGAAATTAAAACATTTAAATATATTTAATAAGGCTCTATAATGGAATGACATTTATGTTTAGATAGATTCTCTAGTCTCTCTCCCTCTTTCTCTTTTATCTTTCCAAACTCTATGCTTAGGGGAAAAGTGAACTGCTGATGTGATTTAATTGGTTAATTATGACTAGATTCCCCAGCAAAGTGGAGAGTTGAAGCAATTATCTAGATTATTAAAGTTTAGAAACCTTTCCCCTCCAATATCTTGATATTCCAGCCAAAGTGGGTTGTGATTTTACATTAATTGAGACCAAACTGTTTGTAGTTGTGGGAATGTGCATGCCTGGAGAATAAAATGGCAGTATTTAGGCCAGAATTAATTGAATAGGAAGAGGAAATTAAGGCAACTTAGAAAGTTGCTTAAGTTTTCAGTATTTTTTCATCCCTCCTCATATATTTTACTTTAACTATTACTGAAAGAAAATACTTTTGTCTACTCATCCACAGAATTAGTTTACGGTCATGACAGCATATTAAAAAGCAGAGACATCACTTTGCTGAAAAAGGTCCACATAGTCAAAGATACGGTTTTTCCAGTAGTCATGTATGGATGTGAGAGTTGGACCATAAAGAAGACTGAGTGCCAAAGAACTGATGTTTTGTATTGTGGTGCTGGAGAAGACTCTTGAGTTCTATGAACTCTCTCAAGGAGATCAAACCACTCAATCTTAAAGAAAACCAACCCTGAATATTCATTGGAAGGACTGAGGCTGAAGTTGAAGCTCCAATACTTTGGCCACGTGATGCAAAGAGCCAACTCACTGGAAAAGACCCTGATGCTCGGAAAGATTGAGGGCAGGAGGAGAAGGGGGTAACAGAGGATGAAATGGCTAGATAGCATCACCAACTCAATGGACATGAATTTGAGCAAATTCTGGGAGATAGTGGAGGCCAGAGGAGCTTGGTCTCTGTCCATGGGGTTGCAGTCAACCATGACTTAGCAACTGAACAACACGCACCAATATGGTTTATGTTATTTGTTTTGAAATGTTAAAAAATGAGGTTTTGAAAATATTTAATATCTCATTATATATTTAATATAACTATTAACAGCAAACATTTACTAGCAAAAAAAAAAATCCTCAACATTGATCACCGCTCATCCTCAGTGTCTTGGCATAAAGGTACATTGGTCAACTTTGGACACAAAAATCTCTCTATGCTATATTCCACTTCTAAATTATTTACCTTCATGCAACTGGAAAAGTTTAAGCAGAAACGAATCCAATGAATAAAATGTATGTATCTTCATTTCCCTGTCCTACTTTTATTGTATGTTATCTGTAGTAAACTATTTTTAAGCAGAAAAGATAAACTTCAGTAATCAGATTGATTATGATCACCAGAATTTGAAATAATTTACACACTCTATCCTGTTTAGTTATTTTTAGGTCTCCCAAGTTATGGTTTAATTAAAGCCGAACCTAAGAAGGGGCTTTCCTGATAGCTCAGCTGGTAAAGAATCCACCTGCAATGCAAGAGACCCTGGTTCAATTCCTGGGTCGGGAAGACCGCCTTAAGAAGGGATAGGCTACACACTCAAGTATTCTTGGGCTTCCCTGGTGGCTCAGATGGTAAAGAATCTGCCTTCAATGTGGGGGACCTGGGTACGATCCCTGGGTTGGGAAGATCCCCTGGAGAAGGGAAACGCTACCTACTCCAGTATTGTGGCCTGAAGAATTCCATGGGCTGTATAGTCCATGGGGTCACAAAGAGTTTAAAGAAAAAGAGATTATACACATGCCTGGTAGTTATGATTTGACGGTTTGCACCTCTTGTAACCAAACTTTATTACACACACACACACACACACACACACACACACACACACACACACATTGTACTACTGGTCAGTATTCTTAACTGCTGTGAAAAGTTCAGAGACAGATTTTAGGTCAGACTTTTGAATCATAGTCTTACCCAGAATTATCTTTTTCACTTACCACCTCTTGATTCTACATTCTACTGTGTTAACTGCACATTCAGATAGGCTCCTCCTTCATTGCAGGGTCTGGAAATTCTACATGTACAAAATGTTGTTTCCATAATCCCTGAGTAAAAACAGGTGCCTAATCTGAATAGCACCAAAAGGAATTCCAATATTAAATCCCGCTGACCTAACTTAGCTCCCAAATTCTATTACCTAACCAGTCATTTGTGTCCAGAAAGATGAGAGACATGTATGACTTGGATTAGGTTATATGTTCACTCCTAGACCTGGCAGTGCAGTGAATTTCACTCAAAACCCACTGTGTTAGTCAGATTTGGCTTGATTATCCTGCAAAAACAGAGACTCTAAAACCATGCCTTGAGTCAGAGAGGTAAAACATCTTCCTCTACTCTTCTAGGTTCTTCTGGCTGGTCTAAGTATTAAATTGACATGAGACAGATTTATAGGAGAAATCAAACAAAAGCTTAATAACATACATACATGGGAGAGACCATGGAAAACAGAGTAACTCACCCAAATAGCCAAAGACCCCACCTTAAATACCATCTTAAGCTAAAGAAAAAAAAAAAAAAAGGATGCTGGGGTTAGTGGTTTGGGACATCATATCATCATATGGAGTTATTTAGTCTCTGAGTTGTGTCTGACTCTTTGTGACCCCATGGACTGTCCCCTGCCAGGCTCCTCTGTCCATGGGATTTCCCAGGCAAGAATACTAGAGTGGGCTGCCATTTCTTTCTCCAGGACATCTTCCCAACCCAGGCACCAAATCCACATCTCTTGCACTGGTAGGCAAATTCTTTACCACTGAGCCAACATATGAAGATGGAAAAAACAAATGTTGCATAAATACATGTTTGCTGGGCCCTACAGAGACAATGGGACACAGAGTGGATCCTGAGCACTAGGCCCTTCTTAAGAGTCTCCACCACCACCCCTACCCCATGCTCTTTCAGATAGCTCTGGTGATAACAATATTCCAGAAATGCTCTGTCTAAATTCTTTTAGGAAGTTAGGAGGAAGGGCCAAGTTTCTTTCTGAGTCTTTCAGAACTTGAGGGTTTTCAGCTTGAAACAATCCACATGCCAAAGAGACATTTAAGCTATCAAGCTGTGGTACCCTCCACTTGCAGCAACACAGATTTCTTTCTCATTCACACTGGTTAGCAGTCATGGGTAGACTGTGGCTATTTCCACACACATGTCTTTTCCGTTTCAGGATGTACGCTGAAGGAGCGATGACAATTTAGGACATCTCAAGATGACACAGAATATAGAGGGAAAGGCATTTATTTCTTGCTTGTAAATGAGTCTTTAAGCTTCCGCTTGGCACCAGCATGTGTTACTTCTCCTCACATTTAATTGGCCAAAGCAAATTGCAAAACAGAGCCTAAGAATGGAACCGTTCTCCCACAGAAAGAAACTACCACAATCTACCACAAGCTTAGTTCAACAGTAGGCAAAGCTTCATTCCCCAGGGAGATTTCCAGCAGGAATATGACAGATTTCCACTACAAACATTCGCTCTCACAGTTTCAAGATCCAACTGAATTTTCTATGCAGAGTTACCTCCCTACCCCAAGAGACCTTACATTAAGGTCACCTATGTGAAAGATTAGTCAGAAGGTTGGGCAGAACTTCCAGACTGGATAGAGTGGTGTGCGGCAGCTTTAAAACATGAGGGGGGAAAATGCACTTTTGAAATTATTTTCAAGTAATATGGGGAAACCTAGAGTGGAAAATTGGATAGTGAAACTTAAAAGATGGGCGGAGACAGGGCAAAGAGATGGACCTGCATGGCTTGATTTAGCAATGAGGGAATAATAAGTGAAAAACGCTAGATGAGAACAGGAAGAATAACAAATCTAGGACTAAACTCCAACATTTTGTTACGTATTGAAGAATTTTGGCCCACGTTAGCCCTTCTTTAAGGTAAACATTACAAAGCACCATGTCTTCCAGATTCTCTAAAATACTTTCCTTGAATCCAGTGACTACTTTTCCATGTGTTTGATCTCTAACTAATTGATCTTAATTGATTGGTATCCAAGATCTAAATGGTCTATTAGATCTATGTATGGAACTGATTCGGCTCCATTCATCACATGCAGTAGAACCTTTTTTATAAATCAACTGCAACATATATAAATAAGCCTGCTTCAAGACTCTCTAATCTTTTCTGTTTTACTATTTTTTTTTTAATCCTTGCCACTCTGTCCTGTTTATTACAGCTAGAAAATTTTTATCAAAAATGGCACACTCAGATTAATTTAAGCATTGGTCCAATTAGTTATTCCCGCAAAGGGAAAATGCTTATAATTAAAGAACCAAACAGTAGCAGGCACACCATCCATGTATCGCCAAACAAGACACTGATACCTAACAGCAAAGCTTTTAGGAAGGCAGGAATTTGACTGTGACGGCTCTCCATTTAGAAGTCATAACAACATGACCACCAAGAGCTAGGATTACCATGCTAATTTGGTGATGAAAGAAAGCACTCTTAAGGAGAAAAACAGTCTTTTTGTTCTTGCAACTTGGTTGCTGATGGTATGTACATCAGAAAATAAATAAGGCTGGCTAACTTGAAAAGGAAAATTAAAAACAAATTCTTTTCTCAATAGGACCAATAATTACAGAAAACACAATTGGCTCTGCTACTTACATTCTCCATATTTCATGGTCAAAAACTTTGAGGGCTGTTGGCACTTTCAACTGTTTTCCCATTGATCTGATACTTCTAAGGAGTTATATATTCCTGAGATGAATTTTTAATTTGTTTCTGATTGCAAAAAACAATACATTAAAACACCTGAGTTAATTGGAATAGTTTTTTCAGAGCTTCTCAGACTTTAAAGTGCACGTGATTCACCTGAGGACTGTGTCACAATCAGATTCCATGGGATCTATGACTGCATTTCCTGCAAGCTGATTTGATGTCAACGATATCTTTTTCTCTAACTCAAAATAAGGACTCTCTGAATTTTTTTTTAACTGAGAGAATGAAATTAAATTTAAAATTAAATTCCTTTAAGATATATAATGTATTTTTACAAGGAGGAGTTGGGATATAGAGATAATTCGTCTTTCTTTTCTTCATAAACTACAATTTAGAAGAAACTTGAAAGGTCGTTCTATTTAGACAGCAGAAAGTAAACAAGAATGCATCTAATTGTAGCTAATTAATGCATTAATTGTAGCTAATTGTGATGTTTGCTTAACTGTGTGTTGTTTTGATCATTTGGGCAGATCACTCACGGCAGCTGAGCATATAAGGGACATCTCAATGTGTGATGGTATGCTTATGAAGACCGGAAGCCCTCTGACGTTTTGGGCAGTCTTTGAAAAGGTCCAGCTGGTACAGTCAAGAGCTTCAGCAGCTTGCTATGGCTCTTCATCCTTCTTGCAGGATGGAGATAAAGCCTGGTCTGATAGTCCCACAACAGATGGTCTGCCTCCTGCATCATACTTCCAAGTTGCTGATGCTAGAAAGAACTGGGTTGATTTCTGTAGTCACAGTTAAAAACTATGGACCAGTTCCTCAATCCCAGGGTTTTCTGTTGTTTAAGTAGGTTATAGAGAGATAGACTGTGAAAAGAGACTGGTAAGCTCAAACCCTGACTCTGCTGCTCTGTGTGAGTAAGCCCACAGGCAAAAAATTTGCTCTTTCTGTGTCTCAGTTTCCATATTTGTAAAATTATGATAATAATAATAACAAATAATTTTTTGAGATGATGTAGATTGAAAGAAGTCATGTATGTCACGTTGGAATATTGTACCTTGCATAAAGGGAAGGGCAGTTATTGGGCTCATTCACAACTAATCGAAGCTGACATACATCGACTGATGGCAGTTTAATACTCTTGTAGACAGCATGGGTTTTTCTCCATGATGTTTCTTCCACCACCATATCACAGTCTTCCTAACCCACTTCTAACTAACTGCTATTTTCATGGCATGATCTGGTTCAGGTAGGCCTCCTGCAGGAAGCTTTCCTTAAAACCCCTTTTTGCTACTAGCCTGATAGTCAGATGGTCTTGTGCATGATAATACAACCATGCTGCCTAAATCCCTAACTTTAAGCGCCTTAAGGACAGAAACTGATTTATCAGCTAATTTTAATGTCTAAGGAAATGTGTAATGTCATCATACAACAAATGTATAGTGAATGAATGACACTGTCCCATACACAGGGGTAATTTGAAGTCATAAAAAAGAATAATGCTAAAGATATTAACAATAGCAAGTAACATCAACTTGCATATGGCAGACATTGTGCTCATAGCTTCACATTTAATTCCCATAAACTATCCCATGGAATGCCACTATTATCATCCCATTTTTTCAGATGAAGAAAATGAGGTACTGAAATGGTAAGTGATTTTTCCACATTCCCCTAGCTAGAATGATGAAGACTTAACATTAGAATTGCAAAATTCAGAATTAAATTGAAGAAAGTAAGGAAAACAGCTAGACCATTCAGGTATGACATAAATCAAATTCCTTACAATTATACTGTAGAAGTGACAAATAGACTCAGGGGATTAGATTTGATAGAGTGCCTGAAGAACTATGGACGGAGGTTTGTGACATTGTACAAGAGGCAGTGATCAAGACCCCCCCCAAGAAAAAGAAATGCAAAAAAGCAAAATGGCTGTCTGGGGAGGCCTTACAAATAGCTGTGAAAAGAAGAGAAGCTAAAGTTAAAGGAGAAAAGGCAAGATATACCCATCTGAAAGCAGAGTTCCAAAGAATAGCAACGAGAGATACGAAAGCCTTCCTCAGTGATCAGTGCAAATAGAGGAAAACAATAGAATGGGAAAGACTAGAGATCTCTTCAAGAAAATTAGAGACACCAAGGGAACATAACATGCAAAGATGGGCACAATAAAGGACAGAAATGGTATGGACCTAACATATGCAGAAGATATTAAGAAGAGGTGGAAAGAATACATAAGAGAACTGTACAAAAAAAGATCTTCATGACCCAGATAACCACGATGGTGTGGTCACTCACCTAGAGCCAGACATCCTGGAACGCAAAGTTAAGTGGGCCTTAAGAAGCATCACTACGAACAAAGCTAGTGGAGGTGATGAAATTCCAGTTGAGCTATTTCAAATCCTAAGTGATGATGCTGTGGAAGTGCTGCACTCAATATGTCAGCAAATTTGGAAAACTCAGCAGTGGCCAGGGGACTGGAAAGGATCAGTTTTCATTCCAATCCGAAGAAAGGCAGTGTCAAAGAATGTTCAAACTACTCAAAACTGCGCTCATCTCACATGCTAGCAAAGTAATACTCAAAATTCTCCAAGCCAGGCTTCAACAGTATGTGAACTGAGAAATTCCAGATGTTCAAGCCAGATTTAGAAAAGGCAGAGAAACCAGAGATCAAATTGCCAACATCTGCTGAATCATAGAAAAAACAAGAGAGTTCCAAAAAAACATCTACTTCTGCTTTATTGACGATGTCAAAGCCTTTGACTCTGTGGATCACAACAAACTGGAAAATTCTTCAAGAGATAGGAATACCAGACTACCTTACCTGCCTCCTGAGAAATCTGTATGCAGGTCAAGAAGCAACAGTTAGAACTGACACAGAACAATTGACTGGTTCCAAATAGGAAAAGGAGTACATCAAGGCTGTATATTGTCACCCTGCTTATTTAACTTATATGCAGAGTACATCATGTGAAATGCCAGGCTGGATGAAGCACATGCTGGAATCAAGATTGCTGGGAGAAATATTAATAACCTCAGATATGCAGATGACACCACCCTTATGGCAGAAAGTGAAGAAGAACTAAAGAGCCTCTTGATGAAAGTGAAAGAAGAGAGTGAAAACACTGGGCTAAAAGTGAACATTCCAAAAACGAAGATCATGGCATCCGGTTCCGTTACTTTATGGCAAATAGATGGGGAAACAATGGAAACAGTGACAGACTTTATTTTCTTGGGGTCCAAAATCACTGCAGATGGTGATTGCAGCCATGAAATTAAAAGACACTTGCTCCTTGGAAGAAAAGCTATGACCAACCTAGAAAGCAAATTAAAGAGCTGAAACATTACTTTGCCGACAAAGGTCCATCTAGTCAAAGCTATGGTTTTTCCAGTAGTCAGATATGGATGTGAGAATTGGACCATAAAGAAAGCTCAGCTCCAAAGAATTGAAGTTTTTGAACTGTGGTGTTGGAGAAGACTCTTGAGAGTCCCTTGGACTGCAAGGAGACCAAAGTAATCAATACTAAAGGAAATCAGTATTGAATATTCATTGGAAGGACTGATGCTGAAGCTAAAGCTCCAATACTTTGGCCACCTGATGTGAAGACCTGACTCACTGGAAAAGACCCTGATTCTGGGAAAGATTGAAGGCAGGAGGAGAAGGTGACAACAGAGGATGAGCTGGTTGGATGGCATCAGCGACTCGATGGACATGAGTTTGAGAAAACTCCAGGAATTGGTGATGGACATGGAAGCCTGGCATGCTGCAATCCACAAGGTCAGAAAGAATCGGACACAACTGAGCGACTGAACTGAACTGGGTATTAGCATTAACTGGAAAGATATTACATGTAGGCCTCAGGTGAATAAATTTCCATTTATTGTAATCTCAGCTCTAATAAGCTAGGGAAAGACCAAAACGAAACCTGGTTGGAAAAGACACTGGAATCTAAACAAACAGAACAAGTCTTTCTTGCTAGAGGTGGAGAATGCCACCAATGACTGTACTGACAGTCCCTGGATTTCAGGTTTGGGGAACTGTAACATTTGGCCTTTCATTTGGCTTCATATAATCAGGAACTAAGGAAGGATGGGTTTGCTTAGTCCTGCTATCTTCTTATTCTCCTTCAAACACTGACATGTGATTTTTTATTTCATCTCTGAGCACCTTAGGGCTTCTCTATGTATCAATCAATTTGCAAAAGAAACACTTCCTCATAAGTAATGCTTATCCATTTAAAAAGATACGCTTTCTTCTTTCACCTTGATTCTTACTTTTGTTTCTTTCAAACTCCTTGTGAAACTCAAACCTCTAAGAAGAAACCAATATTCCATCTCACAGCCTCACCAGCACTGTATTATAGGTAAATTGATCTGTGCCCACAGGTAGCCTCTCTACTTTTGCTTGCAACTGACAACATTTTACAGAAATTAAATCCCAGTCCTTCCTACAGTTTTTCCAAATTATTGGCAAAGTGAACTGCAGCCCACTTGAATGAGACTACAATACTACTACATCATCTCAAAGACCCATGTGTAACTTTCAAGAGACTGATGGCACCTTGAGGCCACCTGAGGCTGGTGTCATAACTGATGCCAAAATAAACCACTGTTTCTTTTGTAAGCGGGAGATGGAGACCAGCAACTTGGTCCTAAGTTCTCTTTCAGACAAAGCAGGTAGGCTGACTATCTTACTTGCTTCCCTGTGTCCTGCACACATGATCACTCATCTCCAACTCTTTGGGACCCCATGGACTGTAGCCAGCCAGGCTCCTCTGTCCATGAGATTTCTCAGGCAAGAATACTGGAGTGGGTTGCCATTTCCTCCTCCAGGGGACCTCCCTTACTCAAGGATCAAACTCATGTCTCTTGAATCTCTTGCATTGGCAAGTGAATTCTTTACCGCTAGCACCACTTGGGAAGCCCTCTTATTTGCTTTTTATGTATTCAATGCTGCAGCCTTAATTTCAAGTCAGATGACTAAAACATAATAATAATAGAATGAGCCTTTCAAAGCCAAAGAAAGAAAACTCCCATGGGACCAACTGGAAAGAAGAGTTTTGTGTGTTTATTTTCTTTACGTTTTTTGTTTGTTTGGCTGGTTTGGTATTTGCTTGCTTACTTTTAAAAAGTATACACACCTCACCACCTCTCTAGATTTCCTAAACTGCTTAAGTTATGAGACTACATCAGAGGCAAAAAGTCAGCATTTCCCATCCACTCTAGTCCTGGTTCTCTCGTCACCTCAACCTGTTCAGCTCCATAGATGACGGGATTCAGAATGGTACAAACCTCCAGTTATATGATAAATAAGTCGGACAAATGCTTACTAGATTTATCCTTGTGATCATTTTTAACATATTTTAACTAACATAATGTACATCTACTATATTTTAATAAAAAGCATGAAAAGTAAAAATAATAATAAAGAAAGATCCATACATGCACTCAGGAGAACACACACACACATACTTCCTCTCTCTTAATCCCCCATCACAGCTTCCTGGTAAGAATCATGGCATCTCAAGATGTCTCATGTTATAAACATATCTGTGCTAGATGCTAACATGTTCCATGGCATGAATTCTAGTGCCTGACTTTCTTACAGGAAAAGTACAGCTTAGCTATACAATATTGTAGATCTTTTTCTTAAACCAACTGCTGAATCCCCCAAATCCGTAGGGGAAAAGACCTATTTAACAGTCAACAAGAAGAAAAGGTGATTCAACATTTTTACCTTTCCATATTTGCCAGAACATTTTCTCATCTCTTTTTTCTTTTCGTGTGTGTGTGTGTTTTGTCACCAACTTTGGTTTATAAATAAACACCATATATTCATTGCTGCTAACTTTATATTATTACAGTGAATACAGTATTCATAATTTAAGCTTGTATGGTTTTGAATGTTTCTCATTCTCCACAGTATTATTGTTTTTTCCTTAAGACATGCTTCTGCTTGCTCTCATCTGGTGCTGAAACAACCCAATACCAGAGTTGGGAAAGCAGGCAGTGTTTCAATACATTCGAGCTAGAGCAGGGCTTCTCAGTCTCAGCACTGTTGACATTTGTACTGGATAATTATTTGTTGTGGGAACTGTCCTATGCATGTAGGCTGTTTAGCAGTATCCTTGGCCTCTATCCAAGGTGTGTTATTTATACACCGACTTGACAGACATGAGTTTGAGCAAGCTCCAGGAGTCAATGATGGACAGGGAAGCCTAGCGTGCTGCAGTCCATGGGGTTGCAAAGAGTCGGACACAGTTGAGTGACTGAACTGAACTGGCCTCTATGCACTAAATACCAACAGCATTTCCCCAAGTTGTAGTAACCAAAAATGTCTCCTGATGTTACCAGATGCCCCTGGGAGGAACAAAAATCGCACCTGGTTGAGAATCACTGCTGTGGAGGGCAAAAATAGGGAACCAATGTCTGATGAGGACTAGCATGTTCCAAGTATTGTACTTATCTCTATTTTCTAGTTCTACTCTTTCCAACAACACTCTAAGGCAGGATAATGTCCCTGCTTTACAGGTAGAGAAACTGATATTCCAACTAATGCAATAATATGCCTATGGGCTCACCATTCAAAACCAGTAGAGACAACTGAGTCTGACTCTGAATACTCAACTCTCTCCTCTACTTTCTGCTACCTGAAAAATCTGCCTACCATCTCAGTGATTCTAAAATCATTTCTCCTGCCAAGATGTAGTTGGCAAAAAATACTCCCATCATCACCAGTAAATTTTGCTGTAATTATACACCTTTCTCTTTAAGTCAAAAGGATATCTCAGACATGTCATGTCAGAGCAAATTTTTTAAAATATGACTATAATAACAAAGTTTCAAATACAAAATGTAAATTAATCCTAAACTAAATTTTAATAAACTTTTAGTTCAAAGAGGGTGTGCGCCCCATCTTAATCTTCTTTTCCAGAATTCTTGTTGATGAAGGATTCATATTTGATACTAAACCAAATGGAAATCAATGAAGAAACTTCATCAATGAAAGTTTTCCTAGAAAACTCTATTGAAGGGTGTTTTGAAAATCTGAGGCAGTGGCTTCCTACCATCTATACACCTCAGACAGAGACTTTCTCAGTCTAAGCACCTCACAAAGTGCCTTTGACAGAACTCTAGATTGATCCATGGGATATCAATCAGTGCGACTTCAAAAAAAATCTTAGATGAGTGTTTTGGGTGATGAGTAAAAACAGCCGTAGTAAACACAGTTCATCTTTTTGTGTTATATATACATTTAAGAGGAGTATTCTTCCCAGGTGGCTCAATGGTAAAGAGTGTGCCTGCCAATGAAGAAGATGCAAGAAATGCAGGTTTGATCCCAGGGTTAGGAGATCCCCTGGAGGAGAAAATGGCAACCCACTCCGGTATTCTTGCCTGGAAAATCCCATGGACACAGGAGCTTGGCAGGCTACAGTTTATGGGGTCACAAAGAGTCGGACACGACTGAACAACTGAGCACAAGAGGAGTATTCACTGCACTGAGTATTTACAGCACTATGTGTCCCAAACTGGTTTATAATGGATTTCCCTTCATCCATACTCTGAAGAAGTAGTGCTTTGAAGAATACATTTTGGGAAAGATTGCATTGTATTTTCTCTTCTAAAGAGTTTATATTTTGTTCTGAATGCAATCCTCTAGAGTTCTCTTTCCCTAATTTTTCTAGCTAATTTTATGACAACTTTCTGCACTTTGTTTTATCAAGTATTTTAAATAATAGAATATGTCTCTTTTGGCATATCCATAATCTGTGGAATCTTTGAAAAACCAAATATAAAGCACAGTTTATCCTTTTCAGACAAACAGGGTACATAATGTTCAAATTCCAGTGCCAAGCAGGAAAGCTTACTGTCATTTATCCCATTTTTAAATGACAGTTTTTCCAGCAGAAACCCCACCTCCATATACCTACAAGATGTAGGGAGATAAAGTATCAGTCAAAACTCATCTTAGCCAGAGCAGATAAGCTATCAAATATACACATATTGCCTAGTGAAAAGATACAGAGATTAATTTTGTAAAAATATTCAAATTGTTTAATACCCATCACCGTTTACATTTCACCTTCACTGATACCAATGATAAGAGCATGTGAAAGCATGAACATAGAATTTACACCTCAACACAGGCATTTCTACTTAAAAAAGGGTGCTAGGAGAATAAGTATGTTTTAGCTGCCCAAGCAGGTGTATTAACCAGCATGAACAATAGCCACATCAGATCAGCAAATCTTAAGTCTCCGTGAACACAGAGCTTCATGTTTAGAGAGGCATGAACATTGTGGTGAGCCCTGAGTCACTGACCTAGGCCTATGGATTCCTCTGCCCTGGTTGAGGCAAGGTACAGAAGGTGACAAATATCACTGCCCAATTTCAGAGAAAGACTTTTCTAACATAATAATAATAGAAATGCAGTTTTGTTTACCTAGATCTCCATGTCTTTCCCACTGCATCTTACAGCTATGGTTAGCTGGATGTTCACTGTTTGAAAGGGGTTGTCTGCTTAGAATACGAACTATGTGGTTATCAAGGGATTATTTATTTAATAAAATTGAATATTTACTTGAATAATATCACTTGAATTACTACTCTAGTCAATAGTAGCACTATGACTAGTACACTTTCAATGTTACCACAAAGGAAAGCACTAATGAATATCAGATGATTTTTCCTTTAGTCAAGTGTGTTATAATACTGTGTTCATCCCATACATTTAGTGTTTGTTATGATTTCATATGCTGATCCTACTATTCAGATGATGAAACTGAGATCCTACTATTCAGATGATGAAACTAAGTACTGCCCAAAGTTATATAGTCATTAAGTGTCTGAAACAGGATTTCAGCCCATACAGCATGACTTTAGAGCCTGTTCTCTGAACCATGACTTGATCCCAATAATAAGTAGTTAGACATTGTTCATGTATTTAGTGGTCATGTATTTAGTCATGTGGTTCATGTATTTAGTAGAAGGGCTTCATATTTCTAATGAGCAATTTGTAAAAGGAAATAAAAGAGAACTTAGAAACTTCCCTGGTGGTACAGTGGTTAAGAATCTACCTTCCAATGCAGGTGAGTTCCATCCCTGGTCAGGGAACTAAGATTTCACATGCCATGGGGCAACAAAGCCCAGGCACCACAACTCCTGAGGCCGCACACCCTGGAGCCCACGAGCCACAACTCCTGAGCCTGCAACTCCTGAGTTCTGCAACAAAGATCCCATGTGCTGCAACTAAGACCCGACGCAGCCAAAAAAATAAATGTTTTTTTTAAAGAAATAAAATTTAAAAGCCTGTTTACAAGAAGAGTAAAATACTAATGCTAGAAAGAGGGAGAGAAATGATTTGACTAGTAAAACCTAAGCTGATTTTGAAATAAAGGTTAAGGACTGGAAGGATTGTGGTGAGCACATTTAGAAATGGTAGTGGTCAGTTCTAGACCTTGCCTGCCTCTAACTGTCTACGCTATCCCAGACGAGTTACTTCCATACTCTGGCCGCCTACCAGCAATAATAATAATAATAATAAATTGCTTTTTCTAGAAATATGTCTCATTGCTTTCCACAATGTTTTTGGACTTATACTCCTAGAGAAAGAATAGGAGAAAAAAATCTCATTATTCAGGAATGATATATATGGCAATCCCCAAATTCAATTTACAAAAAAAACAACATAGAAATCTCAATTGCCATTTCAATTTTAAATTATGCATAACTTTGATAAGTCAATCCTTAATTAAGTTCTTCATCTAGTAGATGCTTTCCAGTGTTGTTCCTCTTCATCAGTGATAAACAGCTCTCCTTCCCTAATCTGTCGATCTTTTCCTTGATTTTGAATCTTCCTTTAGCAACACATATTTTCTCTCCTCTCCCACTTATCCAAACTTCCCAGAAGAGTTGTCTACACTCACTGTCTGTATGTCCTAAGCCCTCTTGCATCCCTCAAACCTCCATTATTATGTATTTCCCTGTTTCAATGAAGTGCTTTTTCCAAAGACCATCAATGGCTTTCTATTATTAATAACTGATGTACCCTACAGGATTTTTACCATTCTCACCCTTCTCATCCTCCTAGTATAGGGAGACCATTTTTCCTTTCTGTTTCTCAAGGTCCTCTTCTACTCCACCATCTCCACATGGCTGAAGAGCCTAGGAATGTGCACGGTGAACAGAGCCCCTAGTGAGGGCCTCTGAAAAATATATCCCAACTCAAATCTCTACCAATGTGCCAGCCTTATTCTACTTGAGTATTTGCTACAGATACACAAATAGACATTGGTAAAACCTCCCATTTTTTCTCTAAATTTTCATATAATTTTTGTGAGCTCCATCCATCTTGTGGATAAAACCATACATCCAGTAGTTACCTCCAGTTGCCTGCGTATTACTTTCCCATACTTCAGCTAATAAGTCCTGATGATTTTATTTCCATCATATTTCTCAAAACTTTATCTTCCTCACCATCTTAATTTCCATTGCCTTAGTTCAGGGAGTCATCATTTTTCTCCTAAACCACAAATTGTTCTGCTTGCCTCCAGGCAAGCTCCTCTTTCTCCTCATCAGGGCTGCTAGAACCATCTGTAAGTCTGGACAAGCAGAGGGAGGTAGAAGCAACGAGGTTTCCATGACACATTACAAGTGTTTTTGAGAAGGTGATGAAATCCATGGAAAGGTTTCAAGCATTAAGAGTCATATAATCACAGTTATCTTTTATTCTCACCATACTGTGCCTCACACTTCATATTCCAGCAACAGAAAATGGACAGTGTTGTTTTCCATCTTCATTACTATGCTGGTTATTTTATTTTTGCATCTCCAGTTTCATTCTCCACTTTTCTCTTGCTTCAGAAGAACTGGGTTCCAATATCCTTTGGATTTTGCTACACTTTTTCCCATTGAAAACTTCAGAGAGCTGGAGGAGAGGGAAGTCAGGGTATTTATTTCCTTGGCTTTTTCCCAATCAGAATATGGTTTGGCAATGACTGTGCTTCTCTGAAGAAGGGCAATATTCCTCTTTGGAGGCATAGCTATATATCTTGCTCATTTTTAGATAATGGCACTTTCCTTTTTTCCTTTCAAACATAACAGTGGTAAGAGCTTCCAGTTTTACTTGACCTGAGAATTCATCATCATTCCTTATTGATTTTCCTTAACCTAGTATTTAGATTAATAAATAATTCCTTCATTAAAGTGTTTCTGATCATCGCTTCTGAGTGTGCTGCCTGCTGAGACCCTGACCTATACACTGTCTTTATATGGCTATCTCAGATCCATCCTCTGACACTCATCTTAACTCAAGAAACCACAAAGGTCATCTGGAAAGAAAAATCTTTGAAATATATGTCAAGTGCCTTCTGGTATCTCTACAGCTGTAGTTATCACTCATTAATTTAAGACCTATTTCCTCTATTGGAAGGTGAAATTCTTTAAACTAAAATTACAAATAGGTGATTTTTTTTGTATACTTTCTTTCTAACTCACTGTCTCATGCATAGCAAATTCTGGTTTATAAATAAATGAGTTATTGACAAACGTTTGGATCAGATTCTCAGGTGTTAATGACCTCAATTGATATTGTCCTCCTGCCATATAATACTTCATGTTGCTTTATCTCAAGTCTCCTTAATCGTATCTCTGGGAAATCCTCTGTGATAACGGGCCTTCATCTTTAAGACTGAAATTATTGCTGGACCATTAAGAAGATATTAATCATTTATATATTAGCATGAATTAATTTAATAAAAATCGCTCTCTTAAATATTAACCTATATCTGCTCTAATGTTAGGATAAAAAATTCAGTTGGGGATAGGAAATAATTATTTGGTGCCATTGAACACTTAGAAGTCTAGGTAAAGCACAGTAGAGTATTTTAGTGATGGTTCAACAGTCAGTAATGAGTCCACATTTTTGAGCACTGGAATTGAAGATCACAGGAAATTGAGCAAGGGGACTAAACTTTGGGAGCTCTGACGGATAATTTAATTTTCATCTATTATGAAATATTGCATATTTGATTTAGGAGAAAGGAGACCACGTACTTTTTCCTCCTCCTCAACTTGAACTCTTTTTTTTTTTTTTTTTTTTTTGCCTTTATGGCTTTTTGCTTTATTTGTTAGTAGTTAATAAAGTGTGAAGTCTTTTTCTTTCTATTATACAGACAGCTTTAAAAAAAAACCTAATCTACTTATAAATTGAACTGCTTGTAGTTTTACTTGTTAGAGAAGGACAGATGGGAACTATAATATCCTTCCATCCACTTACATGGTAAGCTTTCTTATTTTAACCCAAGTATGCCCTTTGGCTTCATATACTGCATGGTCCATCTTTGGGCCTGGGTAGTGAGATGCTGGGTACTAAACCACACAGTTTAATAAACATTCATCGAGCACATTACATGGTAAGTAATGTGAATACAAAGAAGGAGCTCCACCCCTTGATCTTCTATTGATAACTAATGCCTGGATCATAGTGTACACAAAACAAAGGTTCAGTGTGTTTCATTGACTTTACCAGAGGAGAAAGTAAAGTATCCAGAATCATCTAGGATCCTCAGGAGAGGCAGCCCACTTGTTAGAGAAAGAATCTTCTCACAATCCTTGGGATCCAAAGCCGCCTTCTTAAGTACACATGAAATTGTATGGAGATTTGGGGGATGCAAACCAGAATTGGATAATTTCCCAGCTTTAGGTAACTGCAGCTTCCTTTATGGCTCAGATGGTAAAGAACCTGCCTGCAGGAGACTTGGGTTCAACCCATGTCCTGGAGAAGGGAATGGGTACCCACTCCAGTATTATTACCTGGAGAATTCTATGACAGAGGAGCCTGGCTGGCTACAGTCCATGGGGTCACAAAAAGCTGGACACAATTAAGTGACTAACACACACAGGTAACAGTATTACACTCTACCAGCCATTTTGTGGAACTTCTATGAAATCTATTTTGTCTTGGCATAGAGTGTGTGCAGTTTTACAAAATGGATTTTTTTTTCATATAGTATTTGGAATTCATGCCTAGACTATGATAAAGAATATAATGATTCGAGTCAGCTGGACTTTGTTATTGTGGTATTTGAGTTTGGTCACAGAAAGCTTTGAGAATCTCCATCAGTTAGAAGTCTTTCTTTTATGGAGGGAGGTGGCCAATGGAAGGAATGGGCAGATTATTGCCTACTGGACAATAAAGGCAGAAGAGTCATGTCTTCTTATAGAACCACCAAAACAGCTTTTAGAAAAGAGAGTGTATTTTCCCCCTGTCGTGCAGACTTTTGAACTTGCTGAGGAGCCCAACTGTTTAGCCTGTGTAGAGGCTGAAATATCAGCAGCTTCGAATGACAATGAAGTTACAATTGGAAAGGGCATTAAAATGGGAACCACTTGAAGCAAGTGGCAAAGGGAAATCAATCAGCGTTGTTATTTTTTGCTTCTCCTGGAGAGCTAGCAAGGCCATGCATGAAGACAGTGGCAAAAATTTGCCTTTGAAAAATCTCACTGTAATTATCTGTCTAATGGCATAGTGTAACTCCCATTCACGGAAAGGGCAAAATCACCTCTGGGTGTCAGGTCCTACATTTCATGATGACTATTAATCATTATAATGGCTCTAATACCACTGAGCATCTGTCTTGTGCTTTGGCTTTTATACTGCGTTTTTAGACATTACATCATGGAGAAGCTGTGTGGCAGAGTGGAAGAGGCCAGAGACAGTGGATGGTAGACTGATTTCAATTCAACTCTGCTATGCAAGCCTAGGAGCCTTAAGCAAATTTCCTAATGTCCCTATGATTCCTTGGCTGGAAAGTGAGCATGAAAATCATATGATACAGTATGAGTTGTAGATAATGTCTAAGTTGTTGTTGCTGTTGTTCAGTTCCTCAGTTGTGTCCAACTCTTTGTGACACCATGGACTGTAGCCCACCAGGCTCCTCTGTCCATGGGATTGTCCAGGCAAGAATACCAGAGTGGGTTGCCACTTCCTTCACCAGGGGATCTTCCCAACCCAAGGATCGAACTTGTGTCTCCTGCATTGACAGGTGGATTCTTTAGCACTGAGCCACCAGGGAAGCCCAGATAATGTCTATAAGATACCTGTAACATATTAGGTGCTCAATAAAGAAGGACCATTACTATTACTAATATTGTCAGAGTTCACTCTGAAGTTAGACAGGGTATATATAAAATATTCAAAAATAAACATGAAGAAACTGGTTTCTGTAGTATAAGTAGTATTTGCCTCAGATAACATAGATCGCTAGTAAAACTATCAGAATTCCAATATAGGACTCTCATGTCCTAGTCCTGAGTCCTTAGAAAATCAACATCCTGAATGCCCTTTCCCATTAGAAGTATATTGACAGTAAGAACAGTTGTTGTAAGAGAAGGAGGACATAGTTCTTCATCCACCTTTCATATATGAATATGTATTTTTATGTTTTAGGGTAAATAAGCATACTACATACTCCAAAACAGGTCCAATTTCCATGTATTCATACACCATTTATCCCAACACTGACCTTAAATTTACTATATCTGTATAAACCACTCTGACAGAGAAACACACACAAAAATAATGGGGGTGGCGGGGAGGAGAGTGCATTGGGTTTAAGCCCTTTGGTTCACCTGGGAGAAATTTTGTTTAGAAGAAAAATTATCTATCAAATTACACCCTTTGTTTTCCACGGAGTGTTGGGCCAAATTAAGCCTTATAGTATAGTATGCTCTAGAAATGAGTGCTATCCTGCGAAGCTAAATGCCATACATTGCATTTTCCCTCAGCTAAATAACATTTCTTTGGTTTCTAATGATATCAGTAAATTGAATAACTGAAATTGCAAACACAGGCGATAGGGTGGAGTGAGGGGTTGGGAAGAAGCTACTAAGGATCTTGTTAAATTATTGATTCACAAAGTCCACAGATAGCAAATCATTATTTTGTTACCTGATGGATCTGCTGGTCTTGCACAGCAAAAGATCTGTTAAGCAGCAGGATTGATGCTTTAAATTGGGAAACAGTATATCAATAAAGGTCACTGTGACAGTATGACTTATTCAAATACAGTGCTACTGCAAGCAGTCAGTTTTCACATCCCTGGATAAATGGCAGGTATTTTTATATGTGTTTAGCTTCCTCACAGAAACCTTGTTTGAAATGTTTCATTATTTACTGCTGCTTTTTAGAAATGAAAGGAACCAATTTATTTATCTGTCATGATCATTTCTAACTATAGGGACCTATAGCAATAATCAATTGGCTAATAAAATAGTTAATTGACGAAGTGCTTGTTGTGATGGGCCAAAAGCACAGACAGTGCAGAAGCAGAGAACGGGAGCTCAATTAAAATGGGGCTGGCCATCCCTAATGAAATTCTGCCGTGTAGATAGAAATTAATGTTAGAAAGACATCTGCATTTATTCTTATATTGCAGAGTGGAAGCAAATTAGAGTAGCCCAATTAGTAGGTCTTTGTCTTAATGTTGTCTACATAGGGGCGCTTGTGGTTAGCACAGCAGTTATAAGAAATTCCAAAAATCACTTTCTCAAACTATGAGAACTCATACATCTCACATTCTAATTTGATATATGAAATATAAACTGGGACAGATTAGCTAATATTCTAATTTTTATAATGATTTTTTTATTAGATAGATGGAGACGATGTGTTAAGGCCTGGTGTGGCAAAACTTGTGTGCATGAAACATTTTTCAAATTTACTCTTTTCAGTAAAACGGGAGTGCAAGTCACTCAGTCATGTCACACTCTTTGCGACCCCATGCCAGAATACTGGGGTGGGTTCGGTTCAGCTCAGTTCAGTTCAGTTGCTCAGTTGTGTCCGACTTGTTGTGACCCCATGAATCACAGCATGCCAAGCCTCCCTGTCCATCACCAACTCCCAGAGTCCACCCAAACCAATGTCCATTGAGTCAGTGATGCCATCCAACCATCTCATCCTCTGTCGTCCCCTTCTCCTCCTGCCCTCAATCTTTCCCAGAATCAGGGTCTTATCCAATGAGTCAGCTCTTTGCATCAGGTGGCCAAAGTATTGGTGTTTCAGCTGATCTCCTTTAGGATGGACTGGATGGATCTCCTGGTAGGCTGTAGTCCATGGGGTCGCTAAGAGTCGGACACGACTGAGCGACTTCCCTTTCACTTTTCACTTTCATGCACTGGAGAAGGAAATGGCAACCCACTCCAGTGTTCTTGCCTGGAGAATCCCAGGGACAGGGGAGCCTGGCGGGCCACCGTCTATGGGGTCACACAGAGTCGGACACGACTGAAGTGACTTAGCAGCAGCAGCAGCATATCAATTTCTACCAAAAAAAAGACTCTGGGATTTTTATTAAGATTTCAATGAAGCTAGATCAATTTGGGAAAATTATCACCACATAAAGTTTTCTAATCCACATACTTAGTTCATCTTTAATTTATCTCAGCAATGTTTTGTTGTTTTCAATGTACAGATCTCTAATACCTCGTCAGACTTACTCTATTTAATATTTCTGGTACTATTATAAATGGTTTTGGATTTTTATCTCAGTTTCTATTTCATTGCCAACACATAAAAATACAACTAACTTTTGCATATTGATCCTTTATCCTGAATTTTTGTTCAATTCAATTGTTTGTTCTATAGGTTTTGGGGGGCTTCCCAGGTGGCACTAGTAAAGAACCCACCTGCCATTGCAAGAGACATAAGAGACGCGGGTTCAATCCCTAGGTCAGGAAGATCTCCTGGAGAGGGGAATGGCAACCTAATCCAGTATTCTTACCTGGAGAATTCCATGGACAGAGTAGCCTGGTGGGTTATGGTCCATCTGGCAGGTTATGGTCCATAGGATCACAAAGAGTCCAACATAACTAAAGCAACTTAGCACACATAGGTTTTTTACATATTTGATTTAATTTTCTACATAGATTAAAATATTTTCTGCAATAACAGACAGTTTTACTTTTTTTTTTTCCCAGTGTGGATGGCTTTTCAAATTTCTTGCCTTATTGCTCTGGCTAGATTGTCCATATACTGTTGAATGGAAATGGTAAAAGGAAATATTCTTGCTTTGTTCTTGATTTAAGAAGAAAGTATTCAGTCTTTCACCATTAAGTATTTTAGAACTGCAGGGTTTTGGTAGAGGCCCTTTATCAAGCTGAGGATATTCCAACTGATTTCAGGTTTATTTAAGAGTTTTTATCAGGAATTTATGTTGGCTAATTTCAATTTTTTTTTTTGCATATATTGAGATGATCATGTTCTTTTCTTTCTTCATTTTTTAAAAAGGTAATTATCTTGATTGGTTTTTAAATATTAATGGAAGCATGCACTCTTGGAATAAACTCCACTGTGGTAATAATGTATTACACTTTTATATATTGTTGGATTCAATTTGCTAAAATTTTAAGAATTTTTAATTCTATATTCATGATGTAGACTGTTTGTAGCTTCCTTTTCTTGCAACAGTTTTTCCTGGGTTTGTTATGAGGGTAATGCTGACCTTATAGAATGTGTTGGAATATTTTCCTTTTTCAAATTTCTGGAACAGCTTGTATAGAATCTGTATTAATTCTTCCTTAACTGTTTGAATTCTCCAATGAATGCATGTGGACCTTGAAGTGATCTTTGTAAAAAAAGTTTATTTTATAAATTCAGTATCTTTTATAGATATAAGCTTATTCATGTTATTTATTTCTTCTTCAAGTAATTTTGGTAGGTTGTGTCTTTTAAGGGATTTAACTATTTCATTTAAGTTGTCAAACTCATAGTCATAAAGGTGGTCAAAATATTCCCTTATTATCCTTTCAACATTTGTAGTGAGATCTGTAGCCATTCTATTGTCTTATCTTCACCTTTGGTCATTTTCCTTGTCTGGTTCTCTATAAGAAATTCACTTCCACCATTATTTTCATTTCTATATACATATAATTTTTCCTTTAAGATTTTTCTCTTTGTCACTGGTTTTAAGCAAGTTGATTATCATGTGCACTGGTGTAATATCCTTCATGTTTCTTGTGCTTCAGGTCCATTGAGCTTCTTGGTATCATGGCTTTAGAATTTGCATTAATATATTAGGAGTCCCAGACAATGAAGAGGTATTTTACCTTATCTGATGAAAGAGTGGCAACAATTTTCTTTCTAGTTTGATAAAAATTCTAAATGTGAAATTAAATTCTAAGTATAAAACTTTTGTATACATACATATACATACATACACACCAACACACATATGTCTTTGAAATTTTCCCAGAGCTTAGTGAGGCATTGTGGGGTTTTTAGCTATATTTTCTACATTTCATTTTAAATAGTTTGCATTTTTATATCTTTGAGTACACTAATATTTTCTTTCACAATTTCTAAACTGCTATTACTCCCATCTATTTATTTCAGTAGTAGTAATTTTTATGTGTTTTATTTCAATTTTTGTACCTTCCACAAATTTGAGCAACCTTTCCTCTAGTTGCGTGAATGTCTGGAATTCAGTTATATGGTTTTAATATCTTTGTCTATTAATTATGTCTTGTCTTCCAATAATTATGGATAGAATTTTTTTGCATTCCTGAAAAATTTTAATTGTATATAAACAATGTGCATTTTACCTTTTAGTGCCGAATATTTTTTGTATTTCTATAAACATATTAATCTTTGTTCTGATACATAGATAAATTACTCGGAAACAGTCTCATACTTTTGGATCTTATTCCATTACATAAATTATCAAGTTAGTAAAAAGAGTTGAATAAGAGGGTCTATCAAGTTAGAAGCCTTGGCAAGTCCTACGTGCTCTTGAGGGGAAAGATAAACCAAACAAAGTTTCAAAGCTCTGCCACTTGAGCAAAATGTTTAGGAATCCAGTGCTTAGGAGTATTCTGGGATAACCCCTCCAAAGGATTAAATATTATATTTGGTATCTCACTCCATAGACAAGGAAGCATCACACAGTGCGTTCCTTTGGTTCTAGAGACAACATGTTCATTATCTGGGACTGTGACCCTTATCCGTATGTCAAGTGTCACAAAAGGCTGCCACCTGTGAATAGGGACCAGAGCATGAAAGGACTGTCCAGCAAGCCAAGACTGCAGTGCAAAAGCTTTGCCTCAGGGGATATTTGAGCCAGGAGAACATATAGTTTTAGACATACCAGTGGTGATCAAGACGCTGTGAGGGATTATAACAAGCCACAAAGTGAAAAATCACAATGAAAACTCCTGTTTCTGGAGTGGAGTCAACCTAACTGAAGAAAAGAATCACATACACTTTTGGAGAAGAAAAAAATAAACCCTAGCATGCTTCTAGGCTCTGGTAGAGAGAAAAACTGCCTGGTGATGGTATAACACTGTCCAGACAATCAGAATGTCCATCATGAGCTAGGTCCTGCCAGACTCACAAAGTATTAAGATAAGACAGGCTAAGTAAAAATACACTGTGACATAGAAGATACAGCAAGACTGAGCACAAACTAAAGCAGAGGGCATAAACAAGCTACCCATCTGTCAACCCAGATCTCCTAGGATTGCACCAGAGCTTAAGTTCCTGACCAACAGCCATACAGGAGTTTCCATTAATGAGATAAAATCAAAGACCTCCAATGGCAATCAAGTTATAGACAATTTTTAAAAGATGTATACCAAGTGTGATTGTGATTATCTGCAAATAGAATTCTATGGAAATAACTGAATCAATAGTCACAGTAAGTTAATTTAAGCTTTTTGACAAAGATTTCAGTGGACAGGGAGAGGTTCTAACATTCTAGACTCATAATGAAGCAGCAATTATGTGCCAGAATTGATGCTAGAAATCTGGTATCTCTTATCTCACTGAATGCACATAACTAGTTGGCTTAAAGCTCAACATTCATAAAACAAAGATCATGGCATCTGGTCCCATCACTTCATGGGAAATAGATGGGGAAACAGTGGAAACAGTGGCAGACTTTATTTTGGGGGGCTCCAAAATCACTGCAGATGGTGACTGCAGCCATGAAATTAAAAGACGCTTACTCCTTGGAAGGAAAGTTATGACCAACCTAGATAGCATATTCAAAAGCTTATTCAAAAGACATTACTTTGCCAACAAAGGTCCATCTAGTCAAGGCTATGGTTTTTTCCTGTGGTCATGTATGGATGTGAGAGTTGGACTGTGAAGAAGGCTGAGCACCGAAGAATTGATGCTTTTGAACTGTGGTGTTGGAGAAGACTCTTGAGAGTCCCTTGGACTGCAAGGAGATCCAACCAGTCCATTCTGAAGGAGATCAGCCCTGGGATTTCTCTGGAGGGAATGATGCTGAAGCTGAAACTCCAGTACTTTGGCCACCTCATGCGAAGAGTTGACTCATTGGAAAAGACTCTGATGCTGGGAGGGATTGGGGGCAGGAGGAGAAGGGGACGCAGAGGATGAGATGGCTGGATGGCATCACTGACTCGATGGACGTGAGTCTGAGTGAACTCCGGGAGTTGGTGATAGACAGGGAGGCCTGGAGTGCTATGATTCATGGGGTCACGAAGAGTCGGACACGATTGAGTGGCTGAACTGAACTGAAGAGACATGTATCATTACCAACTCATTTGAAGATAAGTTGATTTTCAAAAAAAACAAGAAACCCATCTAAATATACATAGAGCATTGTTAAATTAGGGGCTTCCCTTGTAGCTTAGTCGGTAAAGAGTCTCCTGCAATGCAGGAGATGTGGGTTCAATCCCTGGGTCAGGTAGATCCCCTGAAGGATGGCATGGCAACCCAGTCCAGTATTCTTGCCTGAAGAATCCCATGGACAGAGGAGCCTGGCAGGCTACAATCTATGCGGTCACAAGAGTCAGACACAACTTAGCAACTAAACCTCCACCATTGTTAAATTGACAGGAAAACTTTATCTGCCTTCAAATAAAATTTTCCTGTACACCATTCAAGTTAGCAATTCAAGAATAGTTAACATATATTATGGTATGCAGAGAATGCTCTACTACATCTAGTAGAGAAATTTGTTGCCAGGATTCAGAGACAAGGATTTCCTTAGACCAAGATTTCAGAGCAAGGTGCCCTAAGACTGAGTCTCCAACTCACGAGTGACCATTGACTCAGGCACTGAACTGGATACCAACAGAAAGGAACCATGCAGTCATCCAACAATAGGGCCAGACATCCCTAGATTCTTGATCACATAACCAAGGTGGTGACTACATCGTGGTTCTTGAGAATTCTTCTGGCTCTAAATGCATATGCCTTCTGGTCATTATAACATAGCACTCTGCCCATTTTTCATGGTCTAGTCTCAATATGTAAGCCATATCTCTGCCTCAGGAGAAACTGGATGAGAATTAGGAAGTTCACCTGGAGGAGAAAAGTTTATAGCAGCAGAAGATAAACAAAACAACAGGAAAAAGGTGAGGGAGGTTATCTGCATATACACAATACATATAATATTTACTAGTTGACCTTGAGACAATAAATTATATATATAATAAACAATATAAATAAATCATATGCATGCAATTATAAAATTTAATTGGGAATGAGATATTTCATTGCATTCTAAAGCTTTCCTGTTGTTATCCCAGCCTCCATTCTTCCCCCATCATCCCAACAACTGCTAAAGATTAATCTTTGATAGATTATTAATTATCTTAGGACAAACATCATGACTTCTCTGTTTGTATATTTCCCATGGAACATAGAGCTCTGTCATGTGTGATCTCTTTAATGAATGTTTTTAGAGTGAAAATTAAAGGTTCTAGAAAATGAAATCATATCCACATTATTGTGGAATTTTAAAGTTGAAACTTCCTTACAGACTTTTTAGTACAAATTTTCGTACTGTGTGATAGTGGAGAATTGGAATTCAACTGATTTGCACAAGATCACAGAACCAAGCATCAGTAGAACTAATTCTGTTAACAAATATTACAAGTACCTACTATGCAATAAGGCCTGGGATTATAATGAAGGTCTTCCATTACCTAATTTAGTACTCTTTCCAAAATACCCAGGAACTAGTTTTCAATTATTCTTAATATAATATAATATAAGATCCATGAGAGAAGGGATTTTGTTCTATTCACTTCTATATCACCAGCAAATTGAGCACTACTTGGCCTCTGAATATTTAATGAATATTTGAAGAATAAGTTGATGAACCATCAATTTTCAGACTATGCAAATATCATTTGATGATCTATGAGTTATTTAAGAATCTTATCAGTTCACATTTGGAAATGTCAGTGATTACTGTACAAATCAAAGATTGTAGAATTCTAATCAAGTGTTTTTCCCTTTCTCATAAAAAAAATAGTCATATGTATTAGAGGAAAGGATTCAGTTATATGTGCTTTGTGATTACATTCAATATAAGCAAGAGTTTATTTCTTCCTTTTCAAAAAACGTTCATGTTTCTGTTGGATTTTTTGTGTTTCCTTCCCTTGTTTGGGCACAGAGCAAACACAGCCAGAATCTATAATTGGCCATACTATGGCTGAGCCCTCACTTGCCCAATGGAACATCAGCTTTATGAAAGCAGGCTTGCTTTTCATGTTCACAGTAGTATGTTGAGTTTTCTAAAATGAGACTCTGGTAAGCCATTATCAACGAGAAATAACAAAAGGCTAGTGGGGACCAGGTTTGCATTACTTCTTTTTAAGGTGTTTTACAAAGGTATTCTTGGGAATGCTGTTTTTCAAAATCCTGTCCTGACAAGTTAAGTACTAGCAGTTCTTTGTTGAAAGAAAGATCTTTCATCTTTTTTTTTTTCTATTTAGGAAAGTTTCCTTCCTCTGAGATAGCCTCCTTTACTCTGTAATATGCCAATTGTATGACAGGCAGAATTCACATATTCACTCCCCACCACCCTCTTTTATTCTGAACATAGGAAAATTGCTAGCTATATATACTGCTTGAGTCTGAAGAATGCCACATTCTTCCTGTTTCAGTAATATTGATTTATCATTCACAAACATCTCCTGAGTGTCTAACATGTGCAAAGGGTACATAGGCACCTACAAAGAGGAATCAACCCTTACAATCATGGTATATGTAGAGCAGAAATAATTTGTACTGCCTGCCTTCTATATTCCAAACACTGAGTGAACCCATGACATTACATAATTTAATATTTTTTAAAAAACACCAAATTAGGCACTAAGGTATGTATGCATGTGCACATGTTCAGTCGTGTCCAAATCTTTGTGAGCCCAGGGACTGTAGCCCGCCAGGCTCCTCTGTCCATGGGATTTTTCAGGGAGGAATACTGGAGTGGGTTGCCATTTCCTCCTCCAGGGGATCTTCCGGATCCAGGGATCAAAACTGCGTTTCCTGCATTGTAGATGCTTTACTGCTGAGCCACCGAGGAAGCCCCATCGACACTAAGGTACTAAGATGGTTATTCTTAAAAAGAGATAAGTGAGACTCGATAAGATTAAACAGCTTTCCAGGGAATTCTCTGGCAGTCCAGTGGTTAGGACTCCATACTTCCTCTGCAGGGAACATGGGTTCAGTCCTTGGTCTGGGAATAAAGATCTCACAAGCCAAGCAGCATGGCCAAAAAAAAATAAAATTAGCTTTCAAGGTCACACATAGATAGAAGACCTTATACTCTGATTTCAAACTGTGCTTCTTGCCCCTAATCATCATGCTCTTCCTACTCTAAAAAATATTTTAAAACTTTACAAATCAAATTTAGAAAATAAATCATAAAATTTTAATTAAATCATTTAAATAATAAATTTCATTTATAAATCACATTTATGAATTATTAATATGATGGGAATTATTTAATTGATCCTGATCGTTAAAACTCCATGGCTTTGGGGGCTTATAAAACTACTTATAAAGGTTTGACTAGGCAATTCTGGACATACTGATGAAAAAGAGAACACTGCCTGGGAATTACATCCAAGCTACCTCCAGGCCCCAGTCTTCTCTATAAAGTGAAGAAGTATATTCCACCGGTGGTTTTCAAACTGGGTGCCTCCTAATCCTACTGTCTACAGAGGTGCCTCGGGGGCCAAGGAAGAAACCAAATGATATAATATTTTGAGCCATCCCATTCCTGTCCATCCACCCCCACAACACACCTTCAAACAGAACAGCTGCACATTTATTGGTATGATACACTGGCTCTCCATTCAAGATTATCTTTTTTTTTTTTTTATCTTTAAAGAAAATATCCATAACAAAAACATTTTTTAATCAAATTTGACAGCAACTTGACTCTAAGTTTTAGCATCTAAGGCCTCTTTGATTTTGTGATTCTAAGGCCAATACAAGTAGCAATGAAGCATCTGGAGCAGAAATAACAAATTCATATTTCATCAGGGGTCAGATGGGACAGATAAACTTGGGGGGAAAAAACTTGAAAACCTGGTTAGAAATTATACAGGTAATGCTGTTCCACAGAAACATGAGAGTATATGCCCTACTTTAAAATGTGTGAACTTTTAGATTTTTTTGGTCTTTAACACTGTGCTAATCTGTATCTCTATACCTCTATATATCTAAACATGTGACTATATATCTCTAAACATGTGACTCCCAGTCTAGAATGAGAAACTCTGTCCAAAAAGAACTCTGAATTATAGAAACTGAGAAAAGAAGGATTATGTTCATATTGACGATCTGGGTTTGAATGAGCACCACTATTATTTCACTCAGGAAGAACTCAATGAAGATGCAAAATGCAGTCATGGCTTGTGAAACTGCTACCCAAATGTCCACAGCGTACAAAACTGAGAAAACAGATCAAAAACAAACAAATGTAAAACTAGGACCCTTTATTTACTCTCAATTTCCTCATGTGTAAAATGGACTCTAAGGATATTGCTACTGCTGCTAAGTCACTTCAGTCGTGTCCGACTCTGTGTGACCCCATAGACAGCAGCCCACCAGGCTCCCCCATCCCTGGGATTCTCCAGGCAAGAACATGGAGTGGGTTGCCATTTCCTTCTCCAATGCAGGAAAGTGAAAAGTGAAAGTGAAGTCGCTCAGTCGTGCTATACCATTTATCAATGGTATATGGGATCTGACTTGTGGGATCTCTTTCCCTCACTGTGATCCTGGGTGGATTATTTCCAAATAATAGGTCATAGACTTTCCACATTGTCTTTTGCTAGAGTGCACATGTCACACACACACACACACACACACACACACATACACACAGAGAAAGCATGAGGTGGATATGGTGAGACTTTATCCCTGCTGTTCATTGTTCACTGCATCAAAAGGGAGCCTGCCAGCCACTTCTCTGTGAATGCGCTAGTCTCTGAGCAGGGTCAAGAAGAGCCTTCTTCCTTTGGCTCCTAGCCTTAGCTGTCTTATGTTTGACACTTCGTGCTGAGAGGCCTTACTTGGCTGGAAGCTCTGCACTAACTCAGCTAAGTCTGATGAGCCACTTGGAAGAACCAACTTGAAGCTGTCTTAAAACTGCAAAAAGAGCCAGAGGGTCAGTGTAGTTAGTTTGTAAAGAATCAACCTGGCTAATGACGGGGCCAGGAAAGTCCAACTCGCTCACGTAAGGCTGTCTTTTGATCCTGCAGGAGAAGGGAATTAAAACTTTCATTTTACAGCACATGTGCTTAGTGAGTCTGAATCTAATTCTTTGTCTGTTCCATTTTATTTCACCTTGGAACAGGAGAAGTTGCACAGAGCCGCCCCCAAATGGGTAGGATTATCCTGAGATAATAAAGCAGAATGGTGTTAGAAGAACAGGGGAACTTTGGGCAAAATTGTAGGTACAGGAGTCAAGAGCATGTTTAGGAACTGTTTATGTGGGAAGTATCAGAAGATACATCACTTACCATTGCTTATTCCTAGAGCATAATAATACTCACAGCATAGTTATCATTGATTAAATTAGATATGTCAATGAAATGGTTTCACGGTATTCTTGGTTTATATAAATATAAATACTAAGTGTTTAATAAATACTGGTTGTGTTATCAATATTACTATTATTTGAAAAAAAGCTTTAACAACACACTAACAAAATAAATGTATTGTAAAACTTATTAAGAGTGTTTTACATACATTAACTTATTTAATCTATATAGAACCCTGTAAGATATATAGATACAATTAATATTATTATGTCAAATGAGGAAACTAAGACAGAGAGAGGTGAAACAATATATCCAACATTATCCAGCTGGTAAGTGGGTAGTCAGAATTCAAATTTAGGCAATGTGCTTGTGAATCAATGTTTTGATCACCAGTCCACACTGTCTCTCCACATCTTGGATGGCCAGGAATGCTATGTTAGGAATATCAATTTCTTTCTTTCTTCAGTGAGAAGTTATGTTTTTTAAGGAAATTGAAATGGCCAAACCATGCCAAAGTAGGAATCACTGGAAAGCAGAAAGACTATAGATATCACAATCTTTTAGGAGGTTACTGAAAGGCAAGAGAAGGTACAGATGAGAGGCAGGGGTGAGATGAAAGGAAGGAAAGAGACACAACAGAACCAGTGTAACTAATGTGAGGTGTGAGAGACAGAGGAGAATCTCAGAGCTCTGAAGCTCTGAGTTAGGCAAAGAGGAGGTGGCCCTGTCACCCCTTCTTCTCCCCCCAAAAGAAGAACTGGGGAAGTAAGCAGGGAGAATAAATTTAAAGACGTAGAAGTCCTAAAAAGGCATCACGTAGTGAAAGAAAAACACTGAATAAAAAGTGTCACCTAAAAAAAAACTATTGGAGTATCAACACATATGCTCACTGTACTGAAAGTTGTAGCTAATCCAGTATGACAAAGCAAAAGGCACAGCACTGGGGCTTCCCTGGTGGCTCAGCAGTAGAGTCTGCCTGCCAACACAGGAGATATGGGTTTGACCCCTGGTCTGGCTAGATCCCACATGCCATGGGGCAACTAAGCCCTTGCACCACAACCTGGGCTCTAGACCTGTGCTCTAGAGCCCAGGAACTGCAACTGCTGAGCCTACCTGCCAAACTACTGAAGCCTGCATGCCCTAGAGCCCGTGCTCCACAGAGAAGCCACTGCAGTGAGAAGCCCGTGCGCTGCAATGAAGAGTGGGTCTGCTCACGGCGAACAGAGAAAAGCCAGTGCAGCAACAAAGACCCAGCATGGCCAAAAATAAATAAATAAAATTATTTTTAAAAAGGCACAGGATTGGGAATGATGAAATAAAACTCTCAGTTTTCATGATGACATGACTGTAATCTATAAGCAAGCTATCAAAATAAGTGAATGTAAAACGTATAAGTGAATATAGCAAAGTGACTGGATATAAGGTCACTGTATTAAAATTATACAGCAATGAAAACATAAAAGTGAATTTGTATAATATATGCAGGTCAGGAAGCAACAGTTAGAACTGGACATGGAACAACAGACTGGTTCCAAATAGGAAAAGGAGCACGTCAAGGCTGTATATTGTCACTATGCTTATTTAACTTATATGCAGAGTACATCATGAGAAACGCTGGGCTGGAAGAAGCACAAGCTGGAATCAAGATTTCGGGGAGAAATATCAATAACCTCAGATATGCAGATGACACCACCTTTATGGCAGAAAGTGAAAAGGAACTAAAAAGCCTCTTGATGAAGGTGAAAGAGGAGAGTGAAAAAGTTGGCTTAAAGCTCAACATTCAGAAAACGAAGATCATGGCATCCAGTCCCATCACTTCATGGGAAATACATGGGGAAACAGTGGAAACAGTGGCAGACTTTATTTTTCTGGGCTCCAAAATCACTGCAGATGGTAATTGCAGCCATGAAATTAAAAGACTCTTGCTCCTTGCAAGGAAAGTTATGATCAACCTAGATAGCATATTGAAAAGCAGAGACATTATTTTGCCAACAAAGGTCCATCTAGTCAAGGCTATGATTTTGCCTGTGGTCATGTATGGATGTGAGAGTTGGACTGTGAAGAAGGCTGAGCGCCGAAGAATTCATGCTTTTGAGTTGTGGTGTTGAAGAAGACTCTTGAGAGTCCCTTGGACTGCAAGGAGATCCAACCAGTCCATCCTGAAGGAGATCAGCCCTGAGATTTCTTTGGAAGGAATGATGCTAAAGCTGAAACTCCAGTGCTTTGGCCACCTCATGCGAAGAGTTGACTCATTGGAAAAGACTCTGATGCTGGGAGGGATCTGGGGCAGGAGGAGAAGGGGACGCCAGAGGATGAGATGGCTGGATGGCATCACTGACTCGATGGACTTGAGTTGGAGTGAACTCCAGGAGTTGGTGATGGACAGGGAGGCCTGGCGTGCTGCGATTCATGGGGTCGGAAAGAGTCGGACACAACTGAGTGACTGAACTGAACTGATAATTGCTTCACAAGTATTAACTACCTAAAGACAAATCTAATGAAAGATGTGGAATACACTGAAAATAGTAAGTGTTATTGAAAGAAATTAAAGAAAACAAAGAAATTGTAGATAGACAATATTCAGGGACTAGGAAATTCACTATTATTAAGATGTTAGTTCTCCTCACAATAAGGCTATTGGATCTATAGATTTATAAATAAATATACCTGGATTCTATACATTGAATCCAGTCTCAATCAAAATCCTTGCAGGGGTGTGTGGGTGGGTGTGTGTGTCGACACATATGTGTGTGTGTCCACATGTGTGGGTGTGTGGGTTTATGTGCATGAGGGAAAGAGAGCAAATGTGTGTGTGGAAACTGACAAGCTAACACTAAAATTTACACAGACATTTGAAAAGATCAAACGTATTTGAGACAATCTTCAAAAGGACAGACTGGAGAATTTAAGATAGTGCCATATTGATGCAAAGTGATACAAACTGATCACTGGAACAGAATATCAAATACAGATGCACACAATGGCATCTGTTTTCTCAGCATGTTTATGCAGTACAGTGGGGGGAAATGTTCTTTCAACAATTAGTACTAGTTCACTTAGAGTCATAAAGAAAAAAAAGAAACTTAATCTTAACCTCTACCTCACAGCATACACAAAAGTTGATTCCAAATGGATTGTAGGCCTAAATATACAGGGGAAAAATTAATAAACTTTTAGTAAAATACATATGAGAAAAACTCATTATTTGGGTATAGGCAAATACTTCTTAAGCAAGACCTCAAAACTTCTAACCATAAAGGGGGAAAAAAAGATTAAACTCTACCCTATTAAAATTAAGAAATTTGGTGCATCAAAAGTGAGAGTGACTCATTCGTGTCCGACTCTTTGGGACCCCATGGTCTATAGAGTCCATGGAATTCTCCAGGCCAGAATACCTGAAAATAACCATTAAAACTGTGAAAAGGCAAACAGACTAAAGGACATAGTTTTAATACATATGTACTAGATTGAACAGTATCTCCCCAAAAACATATGTCCAAATCCTAACTCTCGATACGTGTGAATATGATCTTACTTGGAAATAGGGCCTTTGAGGTTATAATTAATTTAAAAATCTTGAGATAAATTCACCCTGGATGTAGGATCCAAGATTCAGAGCCCCATACTGTATCTAGTGACTGGTGTCCATAGAAGAGAAAGGAGAGGGGGATTTGAGACACAGAGTGATGGGGGAAAGGTCTTACGACAATTCACATAATGATGGAGGCAGAGATTGGTGTCCTATAGCCCCAAGCAAAGGAATGCCTCTAGCCTCAAGAAACTAGAGGAAACCAGAAAGGAAACTCTCCCTAGAGCCTCCAGGGGGACTCTTCGATTACTGCCGACACTTTAATCACAGATGTCTGGCCCCACAACTGTGAGAGAATAGAATTCTGCTGTTTTAAGCCATCAAGTCTGGGTGACTTGTTACGGCAGCAGTAGGAGTCCAATATAACACATGATCTACAAAGGACTTGCATTCAAAGTACACTCTTCTCTTTTAGAGAATCCCCTGGTAATCCAGTGGTTCGAACTCTGAACTTCCAATGCTGGGGGCCTGGGTTTGACCTTGGTCGGGGAACTAGCATCCTGCAAGCTGTGAGGCATGGTCAAAATTTTTAAAAATAAAATCTCTTTAACAAAAAAATTGTAAGCATTAATAAATGCTCTTTTAGCTATATCATTGAGACAATCAATAGAAACACTGGCAGAATACTTGAAAAGAAATCCACAGAACATGGTACACAAGTGACTTGCAGATATATGAAAAGATGCCCAACTTCTCCTGTCATCAGGAAAATTAAAATTAAAATCAAATGTGATGAAACTATACTATACCAGAATGGCACAAATTAAGAAAGAAGGCAGGCAACTCTAACGCTGAATACACACTCTATCACTAGGCAATTCCATTCTCATAAGCATTTTATATTAGTCCTCACAGTAATCCTCTGAGGCATACATAACCATTCTATAGGCGAGGAAAAAGCGAGTTCAGAGAAGGCAGAACAATTTTCCCAAAGTCCAGGATCCATCTTGCTCTAATATCCCTGTACTATGCACAAGAGTATTTCTCAAAAAAAAATCATGAGACTTTTGGGACTTCTGTAGAAAGTTTTGTTTTCTGGAGAAAACAAAATGTCCTAGAGAAAGAAGGGGCAAAGCCAGAAAAATGCAGTGTATGAAGTGAGAATAAAAAGTATAAATTCTTTTTACTGGAGAAACTCTCTGGAATCAAGTTGCCCCATACCTTCCCTGCCCCTTCACAAAACAAAATTTTTAAAAATCCACCACGTGGCCAACTAGCAGAAGAGCGAGGTTAAATTCCAGATCCTCTGGTTCCCAGCTCCGTTCATTTGCCTTTGTCCTATGCAATCTTCCAATCCCAGTTCTCTCAACACACATACCCTGATTAACACCTAGTCACATAGAATTGTCACAGAAGTTTCTCCATGCATTTGTCAGGACAGACAAAGCAAGCAAACTGACAGAAAACTAGTGTAGAATTCCAATTCCATCAGCCACTCTAAAGATCAAATTTGATAGAGAGGTGATTGCTTGTTAACCAGTTTTATGAGTGTATTAAAATAATTCAATCCGACCAAAGGGCCTTATTCTTCCTTACCCTGGATGTCTCTATCTCTTTGCACCTGTCTCCTTATAACAAGTTATATCTCTGGATCTCAGAGAGCTTTTAAAAACATCACACGTCTACTCTGAGGCATTTTCATTGCATTTCTGCGGACTATTTAAATCTCTTCTGTTTGTCGTAAATTGAGGTGATCCAACAGCTCCAACTAGAAGGATAAAGTCTAGCCCAGTGGGGGAGGCATTAAACCTCCTTGCAAGTCAGCAAAAGCAAAAGTGACAGCCTGGCAGCAATTTAAAATTACTCTGAGACCAAAACTGCCAATTAAAATAGACTTTCACGGTAACAGATGAACATCTGCTATCTTCCATTTGGAAAGAAAAATTAAGAAGAGTTTACATTTCTTAGTAATGAAAAACTTAGATATAAGCCTGCAATGTTTTAGTTTGGGCTTTGCTTAAATTATATATTCTTGCATTATGCCTTCCAACAGTACAACATTTCCTTTTTTGTTGTTTTCTTTTTAATAGCCACAAAATGTTCATAATGAAACAAACTAGGCAAAAGTCAGAATCTATGATTCATTCATAGTCATTCCAAAAGCTGCACATTATCCTCTTCTCATCTCCTGCAAAAATAGATTTGGAGGAGATTACCTTAAAAATGCTATTTTGATGAAATGCATGTGATCTGAATTCTGCAAAAGCATTCCTGGAAAAGGACTCTCAGATCTCAGATGGAAAGAGCGGGGAAGGAAGGGATGGAGGACGGAAGGAATAGATATTACACATGTGCACACATATAGGTACATACAATCTAGACTCCTAAAGACTGAAGCTTGATTCTAACTTGACTTTTTACTCATACCCTCCCATATAGTCAATTTTTTGAAAATGTGGATTCTCTAATAAGTTATGCTTGATTAGTGGAAATCACACCAAGTATTATCTTTTAAGATAGGATTCTAGGATAACTAATAATCCATTTAGAGAGATATATCTTACATTCAAATCTTACACCTTTTGAGAAATCTGATCTTACTATTCAACTCATCCTTTCCATCTTCCTGTAATACAAACGTCCATTATAATAATTAGCATTGAATCATATTGTTTACTATCATGTCTTATCATCATGAGTTCCTAATGAATCATATTTTTTACTGTCATGTCTTATCATCATGTGCTCCTAAACTTTGACATGCTTCTATCTACTTCTTATATAGTGAGTGAAGTCGCTCTGTCGTGTCCGACTCTTTACGACCCCATGGACTGTAGCCTACCAGCCTCCTCTGTCCATGGGATTTTCCAGGCAATAGTCCTGGAGTGGATTGCCATTTCCTTCTCCAGGGGATCTTCCCAACCCAGGGATCGAACCTGGGTCTCCCACATTGTAGACAAACGCTTTACCGTCTGAGCCACCAGGGAAGTTCTACTTCTTATCCAAGACCCAAACCTAACACAGGAACGACATTAAATTAAACTGATGACTAAGTGAATAAACGCTATCATAGGAACGTGGTCAAAAAAAAAATTATCCTGAAGTGGACCTCAGTCATTTCTGCCAGTCAATTACTAGTCAATCTCTTTAATTTTACATCCAGACCTCAGGGTCTCCTCATACTCAAAACCTATCTTCTATTTTTCCATTTCTTTAATAATGTGTGACTTACATAAGTTCACTAGTACTAATAGGAAGTATTTTCCACACTTACTTGTTACACACTGACTTGCACAGTGTGCTCCTCTAGAAAAGCTAGACTTTAACCGCTTGACGTAGCATCCATTCGCCCCACATCTTTTGCTCACCGTCTGGTCAAAAACAGTTTCTGATGTCATTTCCCTCTCAGACATGCAATGCATTGGTCTTTATTTTCTAAATAAATTCAGCCTTTCTTCACACTGCTTCTCAAGCCTGTAGTGAGACGAGGCGGCATGGTCTGTGAACCAGACAAAGGAGAAGCACCAAGAAGAAAAGCAAAACCCTTGTGTGATGTGTGATTCCTTGTCACTTGCACTGTGTGTCTAGTCTAGGAGGTAAATTGTATCACCCCTACCTCTGCACACGCTGATATTATAATATGGAGAGTAGGTAATTCTTCTACACATGAAAGTCTCAAATATTTGTTCAGAGAAAGTAAGTATGAGAACTTATTTTCCTCTATTAGACCTTAAGCTCCTTGAATACAGGGTTATATCTTTCTTTTAATGATCTTACTGCTGCTGCTGCTGCTAAGTCCTTCAGTCGTGTCCGACTCTGTGCAACCCCATAGACTGCAGCCCACCAGGCTCCCCCATCCCTGGGATTCTCCAGGCAAGAACACTGGAGTGGATTGCCCTTTCCTTCTCCAATACATGAAAGTAAAAAGTGAAAGTGAAGTCGCTCAGTCGTGTCCGACTCTTAGCGACCCCACGAACTGCAGCCTACCTGGCTCCTCTGTCCATAGATTTTCCAGGCAAGAGTACTAGAGTGGGGTGCCATTGCCTTCTCCATTTAATGATCTTACTTATTGTTATTGGAGTAGAGTTAATTTACAATGTTGTGTTAGTTTCTGTGGTACTATCTTGGTACTAAATCACATTAGTTAATCCATTTAGGATTGTTAAATGAATGAGTAAAATGGATCTATCATAGGACTTTCCTAGGATGTCCTATGTAAACACTTTATCCTCCCATCACCTCCTTCAAGAAAAATGAAGAATTATGGTGCCTAAATTATATGACCTAATTTATGGAATATGAAGTCAAGTGGGCCTTAGAAAGCATCACTATGAACAAAGCTAGTGGAGGTGATGGAATTCCAGTTGAGCTATTTCAAATCCTGAAAGATGATGCTGTGAAAAGTGCTGCACTCAATATGACAGCAAATTGGGAAAACTCAGCAGTGGCCACAGGACTGGAAAAGGTCAGTTTTCATTCCAATCCCAAAGAAAGGCAATGCCAAAGAAGGCTCAAACTACCACACAATTGCACTCATCTTACATGCTAGTAAAGTAATGCTTGAAACTCTCCAAGCCAGGCTTCAGCAATACATGAACCGTGAACTTCCAGATGTTCAAGCTGGTTTTAGAAAAGTCAGAGGAACCAGAGATCAAATTGCCAACATCTGCTGAATCATCAAAAAAGCAAGAGAGTTCCAGAAAAACATCTATTTCTGCTTTATTGACTATGCCAAAGCCTTTGATTATGTGGATCACACTAAACTCTGGAAAATTCTTCAAGAAATGGGAATACCAGACCACCTATATGCAGGTCAGGCAGCAACAGTTAGAACTGGACATGGAACAACAGACTGGTTCCAAATAGGAAAAGGAGCACGTCAAGGCTGTATATCCCTGCTTATTTAACTTATATGCAGAGTACATCATGAGAAGCACTGGGCTGGAAGAAGCACAAGCTGGAATCAAGATTTCGGGGAGAAATATCAATAACCTCAGATATGCAGATGACACCACCCTTATGGCAGAAAGTGAAGAGGATCTAAAAAGCCTCTTGAAGAAAGTGAGAGTGAAAAAGTTGGCTTAAAGCTCAACATTCAGAAAACGAAGATCATGGCATCTGGTCCCATCACTTCATGGGAAATACATGGGGAAACAGTGGAAACAGTGGCAGACTTTATTTTTCTGGGCTCCAAAATCACTGCAGATGGTGACTGCAGCCATGAAATTAAAAGACGCTTACTCCTTGGAAGGAAAGTTATGACCAACCTAGACAGCATATTGAAAAGCAGAGACATTACTTTGCCAACAAAGGTCCGTCTAGTCAAGGCTATGGTTTTTCCAGTGGTCATGTATGGATGTAAGAGTTGGACTGTGAAGAAAGCTGAGCACTGAAGAATTGATGCTTTTGAACTGTGGTGTTGGAGAAGACTCTTGAGAGTCCCTTGGACTGCAAGGAGATCCAACCAGTCCATTCTGAAGGAGATCAGCCTTGGGTGTTCTTTGGAAGGACTGATGCTAAAGCTGAAGCTCCAGTACTTTGGCCACCTCATGCGAAGAATTGATTCATTGGAAAAGACTCGGATGCTGGGAGGGATTGGGGGCATGAGGAGAAGAGGACGACAGAGGATGAGATGGCTGGATGGCATCACAGACTCGATGGACGTGAGTCTGAGTGAACTCCGGGTGTTGGTGATGGACAGGGAGGCCTGGCGTGCTGCGATTCATGGGGTTGGAAAGAGTCGGACACGACTGAGTGACTGAACTGAACTGAACTGAATATATGGTTATATATTATTAATGTCTCCATTTTTAGGCAAAAAAAAAAAGCCAAAGACCAGAGACTTTTTTAAGCAACTTGCCAAGTATCACACAATGAAACACAAAGACAAGAGTCAAATACCAGTTGTAAGTTCCATGATCTATCCTTCAATCACTATGTATTTTTCTGTTTATTTTCTGACTACTCATTGCAAGACAATGTATTACCTAAAATTGCAAAGCAAAACACTGGTGGACCCAAACCTTAGAGGCATATCTTACTGATCCATGTAAAAATACACACAGTTAAAAGTTGACTCATTACATCCTGCTCACTGGTGGGCAGCCAACAGAACACTGGAGAAAAATTCATTAAATCTCTTCAATTTACCCAGACTGAAATAAGGTTCCTGGGAAAATAAATGATTTCCTCAAGACTCCCCAGCAAGTGATGCTAAGGGAAGAAGCAGATAGATCCTACTGTCTGTCCACAAATCTGGTCCTCAGGCTGCCACACTACTCTGCCTGACTTAATTAATAGCTGCTTCTGTTATTATCGAGATACTCTCAGAATGATCTTGATGGAATAATTCAACAGAGCTTTCAGAGCAGCTTATGTGCCCAACATTGAGACTGCTTTTTTGGGGAAGCTGAGATAAGACGTGTTTCCATTTCATACTGAACAAGCCCCCTGAAATGGAAAAAAGGACAGCCTTTGTGTGTCAGACAACACAAACACAATCCTTGATATTTAATGGAAATTCCATTATCCTTATGTTTCTTGCCCAAGCCCATTGCTTTCCTCTTTATTTTCTTTGGCCAGAGTGATTAGGTTATGAAGCTGAGCTAATCCTGTTAGAGCCCAGATGACTTTTCTCACACTTATATGTCCCGTAGCTCTTAGAAAGTCAGAAGGAATTACTGGACATTGAATTCACCTTGCCAGAAAGATGACAAACAGGGGAGGGAGCGTGGATGCCCAGCCGACCTGTTCTTTAACCTTTCCCTCTGGAAGCCATGCTTCCCTCTGTGGGTGTCGGTGCAGGCCAGAGGCATGGATAACTCTGCCCTTGAGATACAAAGAGAGCAAAGTTGACGTCAGCTGTTTCTTCCTGAGCAAACATTCCACTAATTCCACAGCCAGACAGCTTGCAAAATTGCCTTTGTAAGACTGCTGAGGTCTCCTTTCCCGTCAAGTTCACTTTGTATCTATTCAGCAAAGATGCACCTACCGCAGGGTGCACCCAGAGACACGGCGTCAGAGTCGTGGCGAGCCCACTTCATGGGTGATTAGCATTTTCTGACCCAGTCACCATTTTCGATCGCTTGCACCTGTAGACCTCTGGCTGTGGCAATTACTTCTATCCTTCAAAATGCTTTCCTTCTCAACAACATCAGAGTAAGTTTGTTAAAGCTCTCTGCTTCAAATGGTGTCTTGCTTGTATACCAGCAGCACTCTGATACCAAGTCAGTATCAAAATACACATATTCTGAACACTGCTGCTGCTGCTAAGTCGCTTCAGTCGTGTCCAACTCTGTGCGGCCCCATAGACGGCAGCCCACCAGGCTTCCCCGTCCCTGGGTTTCTCCAGGCAAGAATACTGGAGTGGGTTGCCATTTCCTTCTCCAATGCATGAAAAGTGAAAGTGAAGTCACTCAGTCATGTCCAACTCGTAGCGACCCCATGGACTGCAGCCTACCAGGCTCCTCCATCCATGGGATTTTCCAGGCAAGAGTACTGGAGTGGGTTCCCATAGCCTTCTCTGATTCTAAACGCACTCCCCAGCAATTTGAATTCTGTAAATCCCATGCATAGCCCCCATTAAGAATCACTGCATGAGATGAATGACCATGTGTCTATTTGATTCTCAACCTAAAGTAGAGTTCCTAAAATTAACTGAGTTGATTTTCACTGAGCATCTTCCGTGAGGCTTCCCTGGTGGCTCAACAGTAAAGAATCTGCCTGCAGTGCTGGAGACACAGGAAACGCAGGTTCGTTCCCTAGGTCAGGAAGAACCCCTGGAGGAGGGCATGGCAACCCACTCCAGTGTTCTTGCCTGGAGAATCCCACAGACAGAGAAGCCTGGTGGGCTACAGCCCACAGGGTCACAAAGAGTCGGACACGACTGAGCACGCATGCATGAGCACCTTCCGTGTCCTTTGCATTGTGCTAGACCCAAGGCTCCTGAAAGTGTGAACTGTAGACCGGCAATTACAGCAGTACCTGAGACTTGCTAGAAATGCACATTCTTGGGCACCACTCCAAACCTACTGACCTAGAGTCTCCAGTGGCAAGGATCTCCCAGCGAATCATATAAAGTTTGAGAAGCCTATAGGTTGTGGCAAACTATATGTGGCTCCAGCATCAGTGGCAAGGCAATGTGTCTCCTGAAATTAAAACAGAATTGTTGGAACCTGGATTCCATGGCTTGGGTGTATTACTGTACCGGAGCTGCTATAACAGAGCACCTCAGACTAGGTGGCTTCAATGATTCAGGAATTTGCCTCATGGTTCTGGAGGTTTGGAGTCCAAGATCAGGGTGTTGGCAGAGCCGATTCCTTCTGAGGATGGTGAGAGAAGGATCTGTTCCCCTCTCTTTGACATACAGATGTCTATCTTCTCCCTGCATTTATTTAAATCATCTTCTCTACATGTGTATCATTATCCAAAAATCTCCTTTCCATAAGAACACCAGTCATGTAGTATTAGGACCCATCCACCCAGTGACACCACCTTTCCTTGACTACCCCTGTAAAGAACTATCTCCAAATATGGTCACGTTCTGAAGTAGTGGAGGTATAGGACTTCAGCATATTCTTTGGGAGTGGGGAGACACAATTCAATACCAAGCTCTGGTGATTTCCTAAGTTGAAGTATGACTTTACAAATATTAATCACTGAGCTAACACTATGGCTTTTGCTATCACACTTAACCCTGGTATCACCCTGATGGTATCATATGATGCTAATCACTTTCTTTGGTTCCAAGTGAACTCTTATAATGCCAAGTTTTTGGTGAATTTTAGTAGATTTTACTGTATCTTCAAGGTGAGTGTCATGGGGAGAGGAGTGTTGCATATGGTTCAGTCGCTGCCCCCCCCCCCTTCCATTCTTTACTTTTGTTTAACTGTCAGCAGTTGTGCCAACTACCCATGATTCAAAGACAGAAGAGATGCCACCATGAATCCTCTCGTGTACATTAAGAGGCTGTTCTTTTACACTATCAGCCCTGATTTATGATAACATGTTTTAAAATGGATGGCCAGGTAACATTTGCTTCCAAATTGCTTTGAAATTCTTGGTGCAGACACGGTTCGTTATTGCCACTCATTTCAAAGATCACATTCTTCCTGGTGCAAATGCTTTGCGAGCTTCTGACTTTCAGATGCTCGAATGTTGGCAATGGTCAGGAATTTCTTTCTGAAGAGGCTGAAATGTAAGTCACATATTCTGTCATAGCTCTGCAAATCTTTATTGTTAGGGTGCTGACTTTCTATCTCCCCCTACAGACACTGATATTTTATTACTAGTTCAATATATGCCTTGTCAATGTTAATAGCAATGAAAACTTTTGGGCAGGCAGGGACAATAGTCTAAATAAATCCCACAGGGGCATACTAAACACTCACTTAAGAATCAGGCAGCATCCCCTAGCAAATATAAAACCTGAAAGTCAAAATGCCCCCAACAGAATCCATGCTGTCACCCCTTCAAACTGCCCGCCTCCTTACATTTCCCAATAAATGGCCCCATTATCCTCCAGGCGTTAGCACCAACTTCTTATCTTTTCTTCACTTTCCACATCCAATCCATCAACAAACACGACCAAAATTACTTCAAAAGTGAAAGTCACTCAGTCATGTCTGACTTTGTGACCCCATGGAATTCTCCAGGCCACAATACTAGAGTGGGTAGGCTTTCCCTTCTCCAGAGGATCTTCCAATCCCAGGGATCGAATCCAGGTCTCCCACATTGCAGGTGAATTCTTTACCAGCTGAGCCACAATGGAAGCCCATTACCTCAAAAATAGATCCTAAATCAAGTTGTTTCTCCTAGCCACCACCTTTACCAAAGTCCTGGCCACCACAATTATTGAGTGGATGCCTGAAATAGCCTCCTGGCTGTTCATTGCACCTCACCACCCCAACATCTCCATTAGCTCACTGTTGCCAAAGTGACCTTTTAAAAACTTAAAACATAATCATATCACTTCTCCACTTACAACCCTCTAAGGTTTCTCTATGCCTATAAAGTCAAATACAAACGCTGTACTCTGATTTACAAAACCAAGTACAGCATTTCTCTATCGGACTTTAACTAATGTAACATGCATTAGGTCAGAAACGGTGCTAAATACCCAACAAGGAATATCTTCCTTAATCATCAAGACAACGCTTCATTTCAGTAGAGTAGCCAGCAGAGGGAATGCTAGAGATGAGGATTTAATAAAGTGAAAGAACTTGCCCAGATGCACACAGCTAGTAATTTCTACAGCTGAGATTCACACCTAGTGTTGAACAACAACTCGTTAGTGCATGTTGTGTGTCAGACACTAGGCTAAGCCCTTTATACATATTTACTCATTTAATACTTGTATCATGGAATTTTATTCAGCCATCAAAAGGAAAAAAATTGGGTCATCTGTAGTGATATGGATGAAGCTAAAGACTCACAGGCAATGACACCCCACTCCAGTACTGTTGCCTGGAAAATCCCATGGATGGAGGAGCCTGGTAGGCTGCAGTCCATGGGGTCGCTAAGAGTCAGGCACGACTGAGCGACTTCACTTTCACTTTACACTTTCATGCATTGAAGAAGGAAATGGCAACCCACTCCAGTGTTCTTGCCTGGAGAATCCCATGGACGGAGAAGCCTGGTAGGCTGCAGTCCATGGGGTCGCACAGAGTTGGACACGACTGAAGCGACTTAGCAAAGACTCACAGAGTGAAGTAAGTCAGAAAGAGACACACAAATACGCTATCAGTTCAGTTCAGTTCAGTTCAATCGCTCAGTCGTGTCCGACTCTTTGCGACCCCATGAATCGCAGCACGCCAGGCCTCCCTGTCCATCACAAACTCCCGGAATTCACTTAGACTCATGTCCATCGAGTCAGTGATGCCATCCATCCATCTCATCCTCTGTCATACCCTTCTCCTCCTGCCCCCAATCCCTCCCAGCATCAGAGTCTTTTCCAGTGAGTAAACTCTTAGCATGAGGTGGCCAAAGCACTGGAGTTTCAGCTTTAGCATCATTCCTTCCAAAGAACACCCAGGGCTGATCTCCTTCAGAATGGACTGGTTGGATCTCCTTGCAGTCCAAGGGACTCTCAAGAGTATTCTCCAACACCACAGTTCAAAAGCATCAATTCTTCGGCACTCAGCTTTCTTCACAGTCCAACTCTCACATCCATACGTGACCACTGGAATAACCATAGCCTTGACTAGATGGACCTTTGTTGGCAAAGTAATGTCTCTGCTTTTGAATATGCTATCTAGGTTGGTCATAACTTTTCTTCCAAGGAGTAAACGTCTTTTAATTTCATGGCTGCAGTCACCATCTGCAGTGATTTTGGAGCCCAAAAAGATAAAGTCTGACACTGTTTCCACTGTTTCCCCATGTATTTCCCATGAAGTGATGGGACCAGATGCCATGATCTTCATTTTCTGAATGTTGAGCTTTAAGCCAACTTATTAGCACATATTTATGGAATCTAGGAAAATGCACAGACGGACCTATTTTCAGGGCAGGAATAGAGACACAGACATAGAGAACAGACTTGTGGGCACAGTGGGTAAGGAGAAGGTGAGATGAATTAAGAGGGAAGCATTGACATATATACACCACCATGTGTAAAATAGATAGCTAGTGGGAAGTTGATGTTTAACGGAGGGAGCCCAGCTGAGTGCTCTGTGATGACCTAGAGGAGTGGGTTTGGTGGGGGGAGGAGTGAGGGGATATATGTATACAGACAGCTGATTCACTTCACTGTACAGCAGAAACTAACACAACATTGTAAAGCAAGTATACTCTAATTTTTAAAAATAAAATAAGCATATAATATGTCATTATTTTTGTAATAACAAATATATTTGAATACAGCTAATATTTGAATAACTATAAATGGAGAACAACCTCTAAAAATTGTGACTCACTATAGTGTACACCCATAACTTATATAATATTGTACATCAACTATACTTCAATAAAAATAAAATGCAAAAAAATATATCAGCTCTGTGAGTCAAGTGTTATTACCACCTTTATTTTATAGTTAAGGAGACTGAGACTCAAAGAGGTTTCATAACTAGTTTATGGTCATACAAGCCAATTAACGGCAGAGTCTGAATTTGAATCCAGGCAGGCTGTTCCTAGTTTCACGCTGATAACACTTTGTATATTGCCACTACCACTGAAATTCTCTACACTTCAGCTTCCTTATCTTTAAAATGCAATTAACCTACCTACCTTGGAAGGCTGTTTAAGGATTAAAGCAACAATGTATACATGAAATTCGGAAAAAAAAATAAATAAATAAGTTCCATTTAATCACTACAATGAGAAGGGAATGACCCAGGGCTTAATTGTGTGAGATAAAATAAAACTATAAGCTTCCATACTTGACAGCAGATTAAGACTGGGTAAAGGAAATAGAAATAACATCATCTAGAAGATAAATACAGATTCATGCAAATGTTTTTTTTTTTTTTTTCCATATGAAAGACTTAGGGGATAAGGGTGGTCAAACTAAAAATGTAGATGGCCTAAAATCCAATATCTTAAATACACTAAACCCAAAGCAATTTGGTTGATGTGAGATCATAATTCCACAATGTTCATTTTCACCTCTTCTGTGTCCTCTCCCACTCCACTAAATACCCAGCCTTCTTGATGCAAACCTAGCAGCCGGAAGAGTGGTGTGATCCCTGGAGGCAGCCCCTTGGCATCTAAATCTGACATGGTGCAAAGTCCATGTCCCGCCATCTTTCACAGTTTTATTTGGAGATGATTCACTGGATGGTTCCTGTGGTTCCTGGTCCAGCCAGGGACACAAATGTGACAATCTGACTTGCAAGAACAATTAATTCTTCTAAATTGGCAACTACCATGCCCAGTTGGGGGGCTCTCTTCCTTAGCTGCATTCCATGAACTACAGAGAGGAAAAGACAAAACTATCTCAGCAATCTCTCTGTAGATCCCCTTAGAGTTATGGCAGCAGGTGTTCGTAGCAAAAATGAATGAATCATCCATACTGGTGACTTTGTAGTTGCCAATGCGCCCCCACCCCAAACTTGATCTCTCCCTGTCACTCTGCCTGCTCTATTCAGACCATCAGTCTTCTTGATTCTCCAAATCCCCAGCCACCATTCTAGTTCAGGGACTCGAACACGTGGTCTTCTGCCTGGAACACTATTGATCCAACCTGCTGTGAGTTACTTTGTGCCCACTCCCTGGCCCCCTAAAAAAGATGTGTTGAAGTCCAAACCTCAATATCTCAGAATGTGACTTTATTTGGAAATAGGATCTTTACGGAGTTAATCAAGTGAAAATCAGATCATTTGGTGGCCCCTAATCCAATACAGCATCATCTTTCAGGATTTGAAATAGCTCAACTGGAATTCTATCACCTCCACTAGCTTTGTTCATAGTGATGCTTTCTAAGGCCCACTTGACTTCACATTCCAGGATGTCTGGCTCTAGGTCAGTGATCACACCATCGTGATTATCTGGGTTGTGAAGAGCTTTTTTGTACAGTTCTTCCTGTATTCTTGCCACCTCTTCTTAATATCTTCTGCTTCTGTTAGGTCCATACCATTTCTGTCCTTTATCGAGCCCATCTTTGCATGAAGTGTTCCTTTGGTATCTCTGATTTTCTTGAAGAGATCCCTAGTCTTTCCCATTCTGTTGTTTTCCTCTATTTCTTTGCATTGATCGCTGAAGAAGGCTTTCTTATCTATTCTTGCTATTCTTTGGAACTTTGCATTCAGATGCTTATATCTTTCCTTTTCTCCTTTGCTTTTCGCTTCTCTTCTTTTCACAGCTATTTGTAAGGCCTCCCCAGACAGCCATTTTGCTTTTTTGCATTTATTTTCTATGGGAATGGTCTTGATCCCTGTCTCCTGTACAATGTCATGAACCTCATTCCATAGTTCATCAGGCATTCTATCTATCAGATCTAGGCCCTTAAATCTATTTCTCACTTCCACTGTATAATCATAAGGGATTTGGTTTAGGTCATACCTGAATGGTCTAGTGGTTTTCCCTACTTTCTTGAATTTAAGTCTGAATTTGGCAATAAGGAGTTCATGGTCTGAGCCACAGTCAGCTCCTAGAAAGGTCAGTTTTCATTCCAATCCCAAAGAAAGGCAATGCCAAAGAATGCTCAAACTACCACACAATTGCACTCATCTCACACGCTAGTAAAGTAATGCTCAAAATTCTCCAAGCCAGGCTTCAGCAATACGTGAACCATGAGCTTCCCGATGTTCAACCTGGTTTTAGAAAAGGCAGAGGAACCAGAGATCGAATTGCCAACATCAGCTGGATCATTGGAAAAGCAAGAGAGTTCCAGAAAAACATCTATTTCTGCTTTATTGACTATGCCAAAGCCTTTGACTGTGTGGATCACAATAAACTGTGGAAAATTCTGAAAGAGATGGGAATACCAGACCACCTGATCTGCCTCTTGAGAAATCTGTATGCAGGTCAGGAAGCAACAGTTAGAACTAGACATGGAACAACAGACTGGTTCCTAATAGGAAAAGGAGTTCGTCAAGGCTGTATATTGTCACCCTGTTTATTTAACTTATATGCAGAGTACATCATGAGAAACGCTGGACTGGAAGAAACACAAGCTGGAATCAAGATTGCCGGGAGAAATATCAATAACCTCAGATATGCAGATGACACCACCCTTATGGCAGAAAGTGAAGAGGAACTCAAAAGCCTCTTGATGAAAGTGAAAGTGGAGAGTGAAAAAGTTGGCTTAAAGCTCAACATTCAGAAAACGAAGATCATGGCATCCGGTCCCATCACTTCATGGGAAATACATGGGGAAACAGTAGAAACAGTGTCAGACTTTGTTTTTCTGGGCTCCAAAATCACTACAGATGGTGACTGCAGCCATGAAATTAAAAGACGTTTACTCCTTGGAAGGAAAGTTATAACCAACCTAGATAGCATATTCAAAAGCAGAGACATTACTTTGCCAACAAAGGTCCGTCTAGTCAAGGCTATGGTTTTTCCAGTGGTCATGTATGGATGTAAGAGTTGGACTGTGAAGAAGGCTGAGTGCCAAAGAATTGATGCTTTTGAACTGTGGTGTTGGAGAAGACTCTTGAGAGTCCCTCAGACTGCAAGGAGATCCAACCAGTCCATTCTGAAGGAGATCAGCCCTGGGATTTCTCTGGAAGGAATGATGCTAAAGCTGAAACTCTAGTACTTTGGCCACCTCATGAGAAGAGTTGACGCATTGGAAAAGATTCTGATGCTGGGAGGGATTGGGGGCAGGAGGAGAAGGGGACGACAGAGGATGAGATGGCTGAATGGCATCACTGACTCGATGGACTTGAGTCTGAGTGAACTCCGGGAGTTGGTGATGGACAGGGAGGCCTGGCGTGCTGCAATTCATGGGGTCACGAAGAGTCAGACACGTCTGAGTGACTGATCTGATCTGAATCCAATATAACAAATGTCCTTAGGTAAAAAAAAAGATAAATTTGGACACAGAGACAGACACACACAGAGAGAGGAATGATGTGAAGAGACAGAGAGAAGATGGCGCTTTACAAGCCAAGAATGCCTGAGGAAGCTAGGAAGCCTAAAGCAAATCCTTCCCTGGTGCCTTCAGAAAGCCAACATCCTGGTTTTAGGCTTCTTGAATTCAGGACAGTGAAACAATAGGTTTCTGTTGTTCTAAGTCACTCAGTTTGTGGTACTTTGTTACAGCAGTCCTTGCTGATGAACATGCTAATCTCTGTAGAGCTGTCTTCTTTTCATCCTTCAGGCTCAGCTTGTTATTATCCAACATCCTAACTAAAGTACCTCTCTGACAAAGACAGACTACTATATAAAAGATAACTAAAAGGACCTACTGTATATCACAGAGAACTCTACTCAATACTATGTATTGGGGATTTCCTGGTGGCCCAGTGGTAAAGAGTCATCTGCCAATGCAGGAGACATGGGTTTGACCCCTATCTGGGAAGATCCTACATGCCACGGAGCAACTAAGCCCATGCACCAAACTATTGAAGCCCTAGAGTTTGTGCTCTGCAACAAAAGAAGCCCCTGCAACGAGAAGACTGAGCAGCACAACTAGAGAGCAGCCTCCACTCTCCGCAACTAGAGAATGCCCACGCAGCAAAAGAGACCCCACATAGGCAAAAATACATAAATTTTAGAAAATCAAAGTGCTCATTTAAAAAATACTCTGTACTGACCTATATGGGGAAAGAACCTAAAAAAAAAAAAAAGAATGGATATATTTATATGTATAATTGATTCACTTTTCTGTAGAGCAGAAACTAACACATGATAAATCAACTATACTCCAATAAAAGTTAAAGAAGCAAATAAATAAAGCTAATCTCCATTTCTTCCCCAAAAAAGTACCTCTTAACAGGAGGTAGTGCACAGAATGGTGGCTGTAGTTAGTAATAATAAATTTGAAAGTTGCTATGAACATTGTGGGCATCCCTGGTGGCTCAGACAGTAAAGATTCAGCCACCTTAATCTTTCCTGTAATGCAGGAGACCCAGGAAGATCCACAGGAGAAAGGATATGAAAGTTGCTAAGAGAGTAGGTCTTAAATGTCCTCATCACAAGAAAAATTCTTTTTTTGTAACTATATATGATGATTATGTTAACTAGATCATTTTGCACTATACAGTTGACCCTTGAATAACTCAGAGATTCTGAACATCAACCCTTCTTCATAGTAGAAAATCCAAGTATAACTTTACACTTTGTCCTCTGTATCCTCAGTTCCATACCCATGTATTCAATCAAGCTCAGTTGCCAATTTGGAAAAATACAATACAATGCTGTATTGTATTTATTGAAAAAAATGCATATAAATGAACCAATATAGTTCAAACCTATGTTGTTCAAAGGTCAACTATAGACAAATACTGATTCATTATGTTGTATACCTGAAACTAACATATTATATGCCAATTGAACCTCAGTTTCTAAAAAATCCTACAATATTCTGATTGAAAAGTCCCACTTAGTGTTAAGAATGGTGAATAGATAAAGATGCGTTGAAAAATACAGATAGACAAAGAATAAAATTTTAAAAAGAAAGAAACAAAAGTCACTCATAGAGAACCATGTTTTTCTAGTTTTTTGACTGATTCCAAATAGGAAAAGGAGTACGTCAAGGCTGTATATCGTCACCCTGCTTATTTAACTTCTATGCAGAGTACAACACGAGAAACACTGGGCTGGAAGAAACACAAGCTGGAATCAAGATTGCCAGGAGAAATATCAATCACCTCAGATATGCAGATGACTCCACCCTTATGGCAGAAAGTGAAGAGGATCTAAAAAGCCTCTTGATGAAAGTGAAAGTGGAGAGTGAAAAAGTTGGCTTAAAGCTCAACATTCAGAAAACGAAGATCATGGCATCCGGTCCCATCACTTCATGGGAAATAGATGGGGAAACAGTGGAAACAGTGGCAGACTTTATTTTGGGGGGCTCCAAAATCACTGCAGATGGTGACTGCAGCCATGAAATTAAAAGACACTTACTCCTTGGAAGGAAAGTTATGACCAACCTAGATAGCATATTCAAAAGCAGAGATATTACTTTGCCAACAAAGGTCCGTCTAGTCAAGGCTATGGTTTTTTCCTGTGGTCATGCATGGATGTGAGAGTTGGACTGTGAAGAAGACTGAGCACCGAAGAATTGATGCTTTTGAACTGTGGTATTGGAGAAGACTCTTGAGAGTCCCTTGGACTGCAAGAAGATCCAACCAGTCCACTCTGAAGGAGATCAGCCCTGGGATGTCTTTGGAAGGAATGATGCTAAAGCTGAAACTCCAGTACTTTGGCCACCTCATGCGAAGAGTTGACTCATTGGAAAAGACTCTGATGCTGGGAGGGATTGGGGGCAGGAGGAGAAGGGGATGACAGAGGATGAGATGCCTGGATGGCATCACTGACTCGATGGACCTGAGTCTGAGTGAACTCCGGGAGTTGGTGATGGACAGGGAGGCCTGGCGTGCTGTGATTCATGGGGTCGCAAAGAGTCGGACACGACTGAGTGACTGAACTGAACTGAACACTTTCTCTACAAAAATAGGATCATGATTTTTGTATCTTTAGTGCATACATTAGAACTATGCTAAACTCACTTGTCTAAGGTTTCTTCTGTAAATGCCATGGATTTTTCTACATAAACGATCACATCAATTGCTAATACAACATTACGGTTTTGAAAGAGGAAGGAAGGGAGGGAGGGAGGAAAGAAAGAGCCTCTGAATATGCTTGTGTCTGCACCTTTCTACTTCCTTCAAAGTAGTAAACACAATCAATACCTATTCAACCTCTTTCACCTGCATTCTGCTTCTCTCACTGTGTCTATGTGTGGGTAATGTAAATTTCATCAGAGAAAAACTATGATTTTCCCGTTCATGTGTATACTCTAAACATTTTTCATGGCTCTGGCACATAGTAGTTGCTCGAGAAATAAACATATTTAATGAGATCAGTCCTGGGTGTTCATTGGAAGGACTGATGTTGAAGCTGAAACTCCAATACTTTGGCCACCTGATGCGAAGAGCTGAATCATTTGAAAAGACCCTGATACTGGAAAAGATTGAGGGCAGGAGGAGAAGGGGACAACAGAGGATGAGATGGTTGGATGGCATCACTGACTCAATGGACATGGGTTTGGGTGGACTCTGGGAGTTGGTGATGGACAGGGAGGCCTGGTATGCTGCAGTTCATGGGGTTGCAAAGACTCGGACATGACTGAGCGACTGAACTGAATGACTGAAAAAGAACCTGAAAACAAAAACTGAATGCTTTCAAAAACAACAAATGCAAATGAATAAGTGCAAATAATGCTGTCTAAGACATGTCCTGGAAGTTTGAGACTGTCCCACTAGAATGTAATTTTAAAATGAGGCCCAAATGAAAATCTGCCCCAAATCTGGGATATGATCTTTCTCTTTCTCCTCTTGCCAACCTTCTCAGAACTTTTTGACTCATGTTACGTTTTACCAGGCTAGAGAGCTTGTAGGGAGCCATTCGATATTCATTTGGAGCCTCTGGGAGTCTTGCTGAGGCAACCTCTGTGGGTTTCTTCCTTACTAGGTGGGAAAAAATTGATCAAACAAGAGAGTGCTTCGTGAGATGTCAGGGAGAGTGAAGGGAATAGGAGAAAAGCTTGGCTGTTATTTACCAGCCCCTGCTGGCAACTTCATGCCTAGAAAATCAGCTTTAGGGAAGAGAGACTTTTAAAAGCTGCCTCTCATTGCCCATAGCTCAAAGGTCAGCATCGAATAAATGCTAACATTGCACAGAAAATTACCTCTGAAAAGCTCCTCTCTCCTTAGATCTATATCCAACATGCAAATGTAGCAATGTCTTATTTTTCCTTCTTAACCCCTGAGGGTTGTGGATGTCTCACTTTCACACCAACAATGGTAATATTTTTTTAATTAAACCAACAGATATTTATTGAACATCTACTATGTGTCAGAACCAGTTAAAGATACTGACAATAGAGCATTAAACAAAACACCCGACATCCCAGCTGTCTGGATCTGACATTCTAGTGGGTGAGATAAACAATAAACAAAAAAACCTGTCAGATGGTGATTCATCATGTAGTTTTAATTTTCCAGACCCTTCTCTTTTGAATCTGAAACGGGGTGTTTCATGATTATTCTGGGACAAAACAAGTGTTAAGTAAGACTGTCCTAAGCAAAAGTAAGCATTTAGTCACCCTAGGAATGAAGAAAAATATAACTAGTATGCTCACAGAAATGGTGACACATAAGCAAGAATCACAAGACCTAGATTCTTGATTTTAATTGTCTTCCCATGTTACCTTTAGCTAGTCACCTCAATTTCTATGAGCCATTTTCCTCCAATCATTAACTAGTTGTTAACAATCTTCCATCTGTATCATTTGGAGAATTCAATGAGTTCTATCTTCAAAGTACACTGACTCTATAGAGGAATGATACATAGTCTAGAAACATGGGTTCCTCTCGTCGGGCCTCAGAGCAATCTGTCCTAAAATAAGCAAAAATGGCACGTTGGTCATTTCAAAATAGGGTTATTTAAGAAATGGGCTACCCTGGTGGCTCAGGCAGTAAATAATCTGCCTGCAATGCAGGAAACCCAGGTTCAATCCCTGGATCAGAAAGATCCCCTGGAGAAGGGAATGGCTACCAACTCCAGTATTCTTGCCTGGGAAATCCCATGGACAGAGAAGCCTGGAGGGCTACAGTTCATAGGGTCACAAAGAGTTGGACACAACTGAGAGACTAACACTTTTTTTCTTTAAGAATTGGCCAAAACAGGGCTACTTTGACCTTCTCCTATGTCTCCCTAAAGCAGGAAATAAACCTCGTATATGAAAGCCACTCTCCCTGAGGGTAGGGAGGAAGAACAGATGGGGAATTCAGACCAAGAAGTCTATATATACAAACCATGCTCTTCTTTAACTTACTATCCCAAGCCCAAACTCTGGTTAGATTCGCTAAACACCCAAGCTTACATTTCTTTGTCCTGCCAGTTCCTCACAAATGTATCATTTCTTTGTCTAGAAAGTAATAAAAGCTGCCCGCTCTGGCCACCGTTTTCCTCACAGGTAGATTTTTTTTTCCATTATTGGGAGGTGATAATGTATTCCAATATAAAATTCATATAATTTGTGTGTAGCCTCCTTTGTCATTCAATGGGTTGAGAGGGGCCCCACTTTAAAACGAATTTGCTGGGAGGAGGTAAATCTGGTCTGAGTATTTTCCAAACACTGCCACCCACTTGCCAAAGTGAGGTTAAAGAGGACTTGCTGTTAAATCCTTCAGACTCATCTGCAGGGGTTTCAAAGTGCTGATCAAAAAGCTAGATGAGGTGAGGTTTTTCAAATTAGAAAAAAAATGGCTTTGGAGTTTACTGGAAATCAGTCTGAAGAAGAAAGGGCATTTGATGGCGATGGCGTCATTCCTGCAGGGGTGGGAATGGACTTGAGGTAGGGAGAGTGCTGAGGTTGTTTTGAATTGGGCTTGAGTTGGCGTGTTTTGATTTGACAGGGGTAAGGCCTGGACAGGGGAGCAAGCTTCCTCCCCCGGTGGTGGTACATGAGTGCGAACCAGCCTCAGCTTGGACGATCCCACCAGAAGTTCATCAGCAGGATGCGATGCTGAGCCGCAAAGGACCAGCCTTTGAGTTCCAAGTCTGGACACAGACTGAAGATGACTAAGGAGCTGGGTGAGGCTAGGGCAGGATGAGATGGGGCAGCTGAATTCCTGGCACTTAGGCTAACTTGCTAGAGATTGAAATCAGCTTAGGGCAAAGCCTGGTACCTACACTCTCGTCTTCAGAACTCACCAGAAGAGCCCTGTACCTGGGGCTTAGGGTCATTTGAGATCCATTTTTGAGGAAAGGGAAACAACAAAATTGCATGAAAAATTTGCCCTATGGAAAAAAATGACATCCACTCGAAACAAAATAACCGGCAATCACACACTTTCTTTTTAGTATGAAAATATTATTAGCATACTTGGTTTCTGCAGGGCTGCCATTGGGACACCTGGGCAGGGGAAGTCGTATGCCTTATCCCAGCTTCTGATTGTTATTTCACGGCAATAGAAAGCCGTGAAATAACAATTTTCACTGAAATGGGTCAAGATAACCGGTCCCCTCTCTGCCTAGGGCTTTTTAAAATGGAGTCCCTGCTGCTACCCAGATTTCTGGATACTGGTCTCCCAGGGGTCACATATTTGCAGCATTATCATCCAGGGACCAAAAGCCCACCTGGGAGAAGATGTCTAACGATGGCACAAATTTTCATCTTGAACTTCTATTCTGGATCTCACTATTTAAAAGGCACATGACCAAAACAAGACAAAACCAGAGGAAAGTCATAGGGAAGGTCATAGAAACAAAGATGGAAGGAGAATGTAAAACCAGGGGACACCATGATAACTGAAGGACCTAGGGACATTTATCCTGGAGAACAAAATGTGTTATGAGCTATGGGTTTCAGGAGGAAAGAACTAAAGCCAGTGAGTATGGTATTAGATTGAACAGGTCTCTGGCTCAACCTATATAACTTTTTAAACCCTGAAATGATCTCATACTGAGATGTACCCTCTTAGAAGCAGCTGACCTGCCTAGGTGAGAACAAGCCCCTCCCTAGCGTGTTCTAGGATGGGGTCTTATAGACTGGTCTATAGACTGGGCAGCCTTCAGCCCTGAGGGTAGTGATTTTATAAAACTTACCCCAAAGTCCAGCCTGTCTCACTTAACCAGTTTGGGCTTCAGAGGCATCATTTGTAGACCTTTTAATTTGTAGACCACCACCCCCACCCACCCTGCCAAAGTTGTCTACCTGTACTGGTGAGGGAAATTCAACAGTTGGGCACCTCTGTTCTTTTTATGTTAAGATTTCCTTGCCCCAAAGGTTCATTTGGCATGAAGAAGTAGCTGCTCTGTTGAACTGTTCTGTGTCCCTCCTCTAATGTACCAATGTCTAGTCAGGAACAGGCTCTAAGAAGTTAAGAGTCATCCCTTTTCTGACTTTTTATCATCCATCTGCAGGGTAAAGCTCAAACTTGGTTCAGGAAATCCACCTGTCATCTGCCGCCTGAAGGCTCATTTGCTTTTCTCTCTCTCCTCACCACATACTCCTATTACAACTCTGTCAAGAGCTTCTATGCACTTCTGAAGAAGTCCCTTCTCGGAGATTCTTGTACAATATATGGATTTGTATAATAAACACGTTTCCACAATTGTACTTCTCATACGATACTCCAAATATCCTATCTGACTGTGTGCTCCTTGAGAGAAAGACTCGACGTATTCACATCTAAATGTCCATTATCTAATATATCACTGGCATACAGAGAGTAGACCCTCAAAATATAATATAACCAGAGTATCATGAAATTGAATATACAGCTTTTTAAAATCAGAGACAACAGCCTTTTTTATAGATATTAAATGTCTATAAAAACTCTGTAAATACAGGTTTTTTTTTAATATTGTTTGCAATTCAGTAAATGGATATATTGTCTTTTGCATAAATATTTTATTCTTCTCAAATTATATTAAATGCACTTTATTGGAAGGATATTGTTCATTTGACAATATCAATATATCAATATTTTTGGTCACGTATGTTGTCTTCCAGCTTTTCTTCTCTCCTCTCCTTAATCTTTGCTATTTCCTCCATCCTTCAGTTTCAGCCTATTGTTCATCTCTGGTAACTAAGCTAAGCTGCTCTTCATCTCCTCTTGAAGTCTTCCTTTCTCTTCCTCTAAAACATTTTATTTATTTTTTAATTGGGGGATAATTGCTTTACAATGTTGTGTTAATTTCTGCAGTACAATAATGTGAATCAGCTATTGGTATACACATATCCGCTCCCTCTTGATTCTCCTTCCCACCTATCCCCCATCCCACCCACCTAGGTTATCAGAGAGTACCGTGCTCTACAGCGCTCCCCACTAGCTGTCCACTTTACACATGTAATGTACATATGTCAGCGCTACTCTCTCAATTTGTCCCACCCTCTCCTTTCCCTTCCCTGTATTCGATGCCAGAAATAGTGAGTTTTGTGCTGAAGACACAGAAGTTAAGGGAACGTGTAGTGGAGAGAACAGAGCAGAGAAGTAACTGAAGTGTGGAAAGTGTGGTATGAGGGAATGGTAAGCATAGGGAGTTACAGGAAAGCAAAGATACCACCTTAATGAAGACATCATGGAATGTTTTCCAGAGGAGGTGATGCTCCGCTCCATTTCAATAGCCTACCAGCAACTGAATTGCCCAAACCCCATAACTGGAATCAACATAGTCTACAAATGGAAAAGTCAACTTCTATGTCCTGAATGAAAAAATTCCTGCAACATGTGTTATGGGAGTCATAAGCATCTATTCCTGTGGGAGTCCATGATAATTGCATCTCTTCATCCTAGTGATCTTCACCATGGGTATTAATTGCTGAAGGGCCATATTGTTCTTTTAGCAATTCATATCAGCTGTTCAAAGGGAAGAGAAAGAGTGAGGGTAGATATGAACACAGACTGGTTTCTCTAACTTAAATGGTCAGTGATGGAAAAAACTGACTGACTAAAAAGCAATGTATCCATAAGATGAAATATTCCAAATTCTATAAAAATGATGACATAGATCTATACTTATTGACTTGGAAATATGTACACGACATAATTTTGAGGGAAGGCAGTTTATAGCACAGAATACACACTATTGTTTTCCTTAGGTTAACTGTGCACCATCTTAGGTGTGCTTAAGAAGACTTAGAAAGTTATCTGAGTAGGATATTAATCAAAATGCACCATTATTGCATGCCCTGGATGGAAACTTTCTGTTGCATTTATCTTTCTTCTTTGTATAGTTGTGGACTTATTTGATTTTTTTAAATTAGTATGTCACCAATTTAAAATAGATGACCAGCAAAGACCTGGATAGCACATGGAACTCTGCTCAATGTTATGTAGCAACCTGGATGGGAAGGGAATTTGAGGGAGAATGGATACATGTATAGGCATGGCTGGGTCCCTTTGCTGTTCACCAGAAAACTACCACTAAGTCGCTTCAGTCGTGTCCGACTCTGTGCAACCCCAGAGACGGCAGCCCACCAGGCTCCGCTGTCCCTGGGATTCTCCAGGCAAGAACACGGGAGTGGGTTGCCATTTCCTTCTCCAAAGTGTGAAAATGAAAAGTGAAAGTGAAGTCGCTCAGTCATGTCTGACTCTTCGAGACCCCATGGACTGCAGCCCACCAGGCTCCCATGTCCATGGGATTTTCCAGGCAAGAGTACTGGAGTGGGGTGCCATTGCCTTCTCCAAGAACTACCACAACATTGTTAATCAACTATGCTGCTGCTGCTGCTGCTGCTGCTGAGTTGTTTCAGTCGTGTCCGACTCAACGACCCCATAGACAGCAGCCCACCAGGCTCCCCAGTCCCTGGGATTCTCCAGGCAAGAACACTGGAGTGGGTTGCCATTTCCTTCTCCAGTGCATGAAAGTGAAAAGTGAAAGTGAAGTCGCTCAGTCATGTCTGACTCTTAGCGACCCCACGGACTGCAGCCCACCAGGCTCCTCCGTCCATGAGATTTTCCAGACAAGGGTACTGGAGTGGGTTGCCATTGCTATATCCCAACACAAAACAAAAAGTTTTAAAAAATGAATAGTATAGTATGCCACTGGAAGAACAGCAGTAGCATATAAGAGCTGGGCTCCAGAATCCATTAAATTCAAGCTCTTTCATTTACTAACTTGAAGACAGACAAGCAGCCAATCCTGTTTCTGCTTCAATTCCTCGTCTGTGAAATAGGAGTGCATGCGTGCTAAGTCACGTCAGTATCTGACTCTTTGAGACCCCATGAACTGTAGCCCACCAGGCTCCTCTGTCCATGGGATTTTCCAGGCAAGAATACTGGATTGGGTTGCCATACCCTCCTCCAGAGGATCTTCCTGACCCAGGGATCAAACCCGCGTCTCTTATGTCTTCTGCATTGGCAGGCAGGTTCTTTACCACTAGCGCCACCTGGGAAGCCTGTGAAATAGGAGTAACAGTACCGAACTCGGAGAGGTGGTCTGAGAATTGAGAAACAGGCAGAGTATGCTTAGAATGGTCCTGGGAACCAAACTGTTTAATGAATTTTAATAACTGGTACAAAGGTATATTACATTATATTATGTCATATTTATCATTATAACAAAAGCAATAAAAATATGATTTAAATTATATAGCTCACTCATTTACCTTCTTCAAATCTTGAGTCAAATTTCATCTCATAGAACACTTTCCTGACCAACCTATAACTGCAAACAACTGCCCCACCCTCACCAATGTAGGCATTTTTCTCCCTCCTTTTTTCCTCCATAATGTCTTACCCTATTTTATTTTTCTCCTTAGCACTCATCACAATCTAACACACTATGTTATTTATTTATTTATTCATTCATTCATTCTGTTTACTATTGGTCTCTGCCCAGTAGAATCTCAGGCCCATGAAAATCAAGATTCTTGTTTATTTACTGATGTATCCTCAGCACCTACAGCAATGTTGGCACATAGTTGATACTCAATAAATATTTGCTGAATGAACAAATGTTAATATAAAGTTTTCAATGACCTGATACATGATACATACCGAACATATCCATTCAATTTGTCTTTTCGTAGAAAGTGCCTTGGTTGGCCAAACATATTCACTTAATGAAAGCACATCAGGCAATCTGAACTAGAGATGGAGTTTGATCCTAGGGGGGCCCATAAATAGCTAGAGGATGGCACACAAGTGATATCTCTCTCTTACTCAATGAGGGAAATGGTAAATAAGCATGCCAACCAGACTGGCTTCTTCTGGGCCTTTTTCTAGGGACCATAACAAGGAAGAGCCAGGTGATGAAGGGAAAAGAGAAGACTCACAGAAAGCAGAGAAGGCAGAGAATGGAAAGTTAAGACAGAGAGAGAAAAACTGACTAGTGCTTCCTCAACCTCTAACAGCTCTCAGTTCCCAATCCAGGTCGAAGCTGCCAGTCAAGAATACAAAACCTTTTAAGGTTAATTAGGTCCCATTTGTTTATTTTTGCTTTTATTTCCAATATTCTGGGAGGTGGGTCATAGAGGATCCTGCTGTGGATGTATGTCGGAGAGTGTTTTTTTGCCTAGGTTCTCCTCTAGGAGTTTTATAGTTTCTGGTCTTACGTTTAGATCTTTAATCCATTTTGAGTTTATTTTTGTGTATGGTGTTAGAAAGTGGACGTGTACCCCAATGTTCATCGCAGCACTGTTTATAATAGCCAGGACATGGAAGCAACCTAGATGTCCATCAGCAGATGAATGGATAAGAAAGCTGTGGTACATATACACAATGGAGTATTACTCAGCCATTAAAAAGAATTCATTTGAATCAGTTCTAATGAGATGGATGAAACTGGAGCCTATTATACAGAGTGAAGTAAGCCAGAAGGAAAAACATAAATATAGTATACTAACGCATATATATGGAATTTAGAAAGATGGTAACAATAACCCGGTGTATGAGACAGCAAAAGAGACACTGATGTATAGAACAGTCTTATGGACTCTGTGGGAGAGGGAGAGGGTGGGAAGATTTGGGAGAATGGCAATGAAACATGTAAAATATCATGTAGGAAACGAGTTGCCAGTCCAGGTTCGATGCACGATGCTGGATGCTTGGGGCTGGTGCACTGGGACGGCCCAGAGGGATGGTATGGGGAGGGAGGAGAGAGGAGGGTTCGGGATGGGGAACACATGTATACCTGTGGTGGATTCATTTTGATATTTGGCAAAACTAATACAATTATGTAAAGTTTAAAAATAAAATAAAATTAGAAAAAAAAAAAGTCAAAAAAAAAAAAAGAATACAAAACCTCCTTTGTTGGTTTTTTGTTGGTTGTCTTGCTTCCCTTACGTGAACTGAATTGGTTTCTGATCCTTAGAATCCAAAGAACTGAGTTAACAATTGAAGACTGGTTAACTAGAATAAGCAGTATAGAAAACTGTACTGAGTTTATCACAGTTATTATTATTACTTTTAATAATTACTTTTTACTTAGGAAAAAGAAGGCTAGAAGGAAATGAGCCATCTTGTCAGTTTCTTCTGAATAGTAAATTAGGTTATGATTATTTTTCTTTTGTAATGTATTCTAATATTTGTCTTCAAAATTTGCCACAATGTGAATGCTAAGAGCAAACATTTTAGGCACTTAAATGCTACTATAGAGTATGTACTTGATACTTTCATCATTGCTTGTTCATTTATTTATCAAAAAACTCAAATGAAGCACCAACTATTTTCCACCTATCTCTACAGAATAGTAAGACGATGTCATTAGTAAGTTTCAAGAGTTATTTTGAATCGTTGGCCAGGGTTTCCTTGAAAATTAATATTATATTCTAAAACTATTGTGACTTCTAATAATCCTTTCTAATGTAAAAATTAATTGCTTTTGAGAAGGACAAGGTGTGGAAAAGCCCTTTTCAGCTCTACCTTCAGGGATGATGCTCAGATTCTGATGTTTTTACCTGTAGAAGAAGATGAAGGTCGAAGTGTTAATTCCACTATCATTAATATTATGATTCTAATTATTATCATTATACATTTTTATAGTGTCTTTCATCTTAGAGTCTCACAGTAACTAACTGCTTTGTCTAGGAACTGATTAGCTCTGCCTTGAGTCTGATGAAAATTTCTAGATGAAAAATAAAGGAGATTGTCATAATGGAGTTCACATATCAGTCAATGAAGTGGAATGAAACTAACGTGGTTGGTTTCACCTTCTTTTAAATTTGATATAATCGAAGCTGAACAGAGACTGACTGAGAAGTCCTGAAATCATCTCCCCCAGAATGTGAAGACTGACAGTATCTGATCCGGCCGTTCCAGCGAGTGCATTCAATTTTGAAAGGCCAGTTAGATAAGAGAATATTGGCACAACTTTCCAGATATCTACTCCCCAATTAACAATGTCATTTTGTGTTTTTCTAAGTGAGGACTGGGAAACTTGCCTTGGCATTACCGGCCTCTGCTTGGAGCTTATAGTTTTCATAGATGGTGACTGCTCCAATTCTACAGCTTTGGAAGGATGTGGGGAGAGGTGATAGAAGGCGATGATGGGAAGAATAAAAGAATATAGAGATGAACACCACAGCTGGACTATTCCTTCAGGCCCTACTATGCTCAAGTTTCTACCTTACGGGAACCTATATTTTAGTTAAGCAGACAGACCTCTATCTGTTCATGCTAATAGCAGTCAACTACAGGGGTTTCCCTTGGGATTTTATTTGACTTTGCACTGACTAATTAATAGATATCTGAGGAAACAAAGAGGAAAATAAAGGATCAAAAATAAACAAGTTCATACTTGGCACAGACTTCAGCAACCATGTTGCCACTTCATTTTGGTCATTAACAAACAAGTTACAGACACTTGGCAAATTTTTAGCTTCTGCATGAATATCTGTGTATGATGAGGGGGATATACATGTGCTAAACATTTATATGTGTAAAGAATTTAGATGTTATACCCTCCCTACTTTTTGTCCCCCAAAACTTCTCTGGAACCAAGAATATGGATGGGTTTCTAATGTAGAGGATATTAGAGAATTATCTCAAGAAAAAAATCAAGACAACATAATAGTATTAATCTACAGTGGTTATTCTGGCCTATAGATGATACCTTATCTTAAATTCTAATGATCCACCCTCTCATGCTATCAATCCATAGTTCAGACTGATATAACGATTAATCAGCCTACTTCAAAGCTTACCAGTCATTTGAATTCTAGCCAACTGTCTACCTTTTCACTCCCTCTTTTCTTGATAGATACTGGAGGAACAGTTACACTTCACGCCTATTCTGATCCATGAGACCATAGCCAGGGGGCATTTTTGGTGGCATGGTTTTTCTATTCTGTAGTAAGACTCCACAAAGAAACAGTTGGAGTGTCCAACGTCAGAAACTTTGACATCGGTTTCCATGTAAATACTATACACCAGCCACTGAGCCTACTTTTGGCTCCTCCAAGAAGGCTGGATGCTGAACCATCCATAACTGACAACAGTGACAAGAAGATAGAGCTATCTGATGAGAACCTGATAGAAGCTGTCACAAGAAGGAGCTTATCTTTGCTGAACACATGCAGTGTTTCTCCTGCAGAATATGTCTTGAGTGAAAAGTAATCATGTCCACTTGTTTAATTGATGGAGAGTCCATGTATTCAAATTTTATCTGGACAAACTCAGAGGAAGGAATAGACATTGTCTGTATGTTTGTGTGGCAATGGGGGTTGCAGAGTAAATATCTCCAATATCAAACAGACTGAATTTTTGGGAGCCAGGCAAAAGTACGTTGAGGAGGCATTTAGAGACTTACAAAATATGCAAACACACAGACATATATATACATTTACATTTAGTACAGATTTATATAAAATAGCTAAGAAGTGGGAAGCAACTCAAATGTTCATAACAGGAGAATGGCATATTCATACATGAATATACATTGCATGAATTATTGATTGACTCATACACTGATTTAAATTGTATGAATAGCATATTCACACAGTTTGATATATTATGGTTTATTAATACAAAGGAACACTATTTTGCAATTTTAAGAAGTGGCAAACTATTGATACATCAGCAACACAGATGAATCTCAAAATTTCATTTTGAGAAAAAAGTCAGAGACAAAGGAGTACAAACTGTATGATTCTACTTATACTGAATTCCAAGAACAGGCAAAATGAATGCAGTAAATTATTGAATAGTGCTCCTACGTGGGACACAAATAGTTGTACCCCTCATTTTACACATAATGAAAACCGAAGTTGCTGAAGCAGATTGGCAAGGTTACGAGAATAATTAACAACAAAACTGAGATGTGAATTCCCAGACATAAACTGTCTCCTCTTGGCCCTTATGTATTCAGTCACTACATGTTTATAGAGCCTTCTCTTTATTCCAGGTGCTGTGCTATGCATGAAAATCAAATAATAAAAATAAACTTGCCCCATGCCCTAACTGACAATGAAGCATAGAAGGCAAAAAATATATTTTTTCCAAAAAGATGTACTGAATTCATAGTGTGTAGAATAAAACTTAATATTGTGTATAGGTTGCTCTTCTCACCCCCTTTAAACCTTGACTTGAAACTTACCCAGGAATCTACCTAGCAACAACTTCAGTCCTTGGGTCATAATTTTTTCTAGGAATACAGAGGCTGACGGTCTATCCTTTAAATGCAGCCATGTGAAAGGCTTATATGTGAAAGTGGCATATTTCCACTTCATTCCCCAAAGTAAAGTCTCCTAGGCTTTGGGAAATCTAAGAATTCATTTCTTCTCTCTTTATCATAGGTAGCAGTTGTCATTACCTTGTTATTCTAAGCGATAGCTATTTTAGCACCTGCTAGTTTCCCTCAGTGTTGTGAACTCCTTGAAGGCAGAGTATTATTTCATTCATCTCAGTATCAACTGAGCGTACATCCCCAAGTGCCTGTCTCCTGAACTCTACACGATGCCTGATAATCTGGGCCCTTTCCATCACCTACTGCTATTTTCTTACTCAAGCGCATGTGCACCAAATAAATGGGTTCTATAGCCAAATACAGAGCTTTCCCAGTGGCTCAGTGGTAGGAATCCAGCTGAAATGCAGGAAACTTGCAGAAGACATGGTTTCAGTCCTTGGGTTGGGAAGATCCCCTGGAGAAGGAAATGGCAGCCCACTGCAGTATTCTTGCCTGGGAAATCCCATGGACAGAAGAGCCTGGCAGGCTACAGTCCATGCGGTGACACAAAGTCGGACACGACAAAGTGACTAAACAACAATAGCCATAAATATCATATGCTCTGAAGGAATAATGGCCCCAGTGAAGGCTTAGATCTAACATAGGACAGGTATACATTGATGTTGAAACAGACCAGAGTTCCTAAACTTCAGAGTTTCTCCCATGACCTCAGAATCACCCATTCTAGTTCATCGTCATCCCTACCGCATCAACCTAGAAATCAAGTCGAACCTCAGGCTCTTGAAAGAAGAAGATATTGTGGGAAAGGGAGAGGGTGGGATGATTTGGGAGAATGGCATTTAAACATGTATAATATCATATATGAAACGAGTAGCCAGTCCAGATTCGATGCACGATACTGGGTGCTTGGGGCTGGTGCACTGGGACGACCCAGAGGGATGGTACGGGGAGGGAGGAGGGAGGAGGGTTCAGGATGGGGAACACATGTATACCTGTGGCGGATGCATGTTGATATATGGCAAAACCAATACAATATTGTAAAGTTAAAAAATAAAATAAAATTTTAAAAAATTTTTAAAAAAAAGAAAGAAGGAGATAACGTGGAGAGGATAAAGCTTTCTCTGTTTCAGCACATTGCACCTGGCCTCCTGGAGCCAGTCACCTGAACAACCAGGGAAGCAAATATTCCTCAGGGTTAAGTTCTAAATTTCTCACGTGAAATTACAAAATACAGTGGAGTAAAAATGGAAGAGAATCCTTGGAATCTGTATCTCGGAAGATAATATCATGGAAGATAATGCTCATACGAGATGCCAAGTATTGCACACACTGTGACAAAAGAGCCACTGAAAAAACAGACAACTCAGACTGATTGTTTGCTGTCAGAAAGACAAAGAAAGGCCTCAATGTTTGGGGGTGTGTTTTTTTCTTTTTCTCTCCTGTGCAACAGTGTTGAATGAGCTAATGGAAAGGACGGAAATGATGACGTGATAATCTGATCCACCAACGTGACAGCAAAGAAGGCCTTGGAAGTTTCTAGTGGCGCAAACACTGATTGCAGACTCTCCTCCCACCCCTCTTCTACCATCACTTAACCAAAATGTTGCAGTGGAGCATCAGGCATGATAAAATGAAAGAAGGATTTAATATTTTCTTGCTTTATTATTCTTATTTTATTGTATTTTTTGGCCATGCCATTCGGCATGTGGGATCTTCGTTCCATGATAGGGAATGAACCCTGACCCCCTGCAATGGAAGCGCAGAGTCTTAACCACTGCACCTCCAGGGAAGCCCCACTATTATTCTTTGTTTTCCATTTGTAATTTTTTCAAAAGCATAACATAGCATTGAGAACATATTTGAATTTCAACCTAACAGCTGAAACAAACTTTTAAGCCCAGATGTATTATTACTCTTTTGCCATGAGCATGTGTTTAGCTTAAGAATATTTATTTAAGAACCAAGAAATAGCTCTAGGCTCTTCTTTTTTTCATGCTCAGTCACAAGTTACAAAGAACCTTCATTATGAAAATTTAATTGAGCCACGTGGTTTTGTATCAATACGCATTCTGAAATACTTGGCTTCTGCCAGTTGGAAAGATATTATTCTTAGTTAGGTTTATAAAATCCTACAACTTTAATTATTCTCTACCATTTTGAAATAGATCTGGTTTTTGGCAAATTGAGTCAGTAAGTAGAATTTCTTTTTTTTTCCTTGTAACTGTTTTATTTTCCTTAAAAAATATGTGCAACGTGGAAAATGAAGCAGGACTGGAATAAATGGCTGTCAACTCAACAAACCTTAAGTAAATTTTATGCCTGGTGCTGCCATTGGTATTCAATATAACTAGATATTTTACCTTGAATAATCACTGATGGACATTGATTTTGCCTTTGCTCTTCACAGCACAGCAAAATTAATGTGAAAGTCAGACTCAAATGAGTCCCAGTGGTGTTCTCGGATCTCTGCTGAGAAGCACATTTCAAATACAGAAGAAATGGCAACCAGCTGAGACCCCGTGTATCTTGTATTGTAACAATTAATGGATATGAACAGCCCTCACAGGAGAGCTCAGGTTACCTTTCTATCAACTTTGGAGGTGAGAGTCTGAAACAGCTCATTGAGGTTAATATGTAGTGGGTTTATGATTTGATTAATCCCCACCAATTAAAACAATGATGTTTCTCTTTTTTCACATTGTATTTTTGTAATTATTCTTTGGGGTACATGGATGTAACAGTGAAATGTCAACAAGGGTGCAATAATTGCATAGGAGTTTAAAGTCAGGGAAGAAATACATTTTTCTGAATGTAATTTTTAAAAAGGAGAAAGAGAATGTAATGCAGTATTCAATGGGAAAGTAGCAGTAACTCGTTGCCCTTGATTCAAGAAATCATACTGGTGATGTGACATGTTGACATTGTCTAAAACACTACCCTACCACTTATTTGGTTCAAATTAATTCAGATCATGTGACAGAATAATTAAAAAAAAATGAGCAACTATTCTAGGTGTGGTAGTGGTTTGGTTACTAAGTTGTATCTGATTCTTGCGACCCCATGGACTGTGGCTCCTCTGTCCATGGGATTTCCCAGGCAAGAATACTGGAGTGGGTTGCCATTTCCTTCTCCAGGGAATCTTCCAAACCCAGGGATCAAACCAGCATCTCCTGCATGGCAGGCAGATTCTTTGCCAATTGAGCCACCAAGGAACTTTGGACTAATATGGTGATTTTTTATAGATAGAAGCTGAAACTCCAGTACTTTTGCCACCTCATGTGAAGAGTTGACTCATTGGAAAAGACTCTGATGCTGGGAGAGATTGGGGGCAGGAGGAGAACGGGATGACAGAGGATGAGATGGCTGGATGGCATCACCGACTTCATGGACGTGAGTTTGAGTGAACTCCAGGAGTTGGTGATGGACAGGAAGGCCTGGCATGCTGCAATTCATGGGGTCACAGAGTTGGACACGACTGAGTGACTGAACTGAATGTTTCTTCTTTGCTTTTAATCTCCCTGGGGACAAGCTCACTGGGGACAAGAGATGGGCAAATTCTTAGTAAATTTTGAAACATAACATATTTGAATAAATATGTAACAAATAAAAGACTTACTAGACATTACCTATGTGTCAGAGGAGTAACAATACCTGACTTTCAGATGTAGTTGGTGCCCTATTCCTGAGCTCTGGGCCATCACTTCTTGGCTTCTTACTCTCCCATGGCATTTTATGCCAAACACGTGCAACTCTCGGCCCAGATATTTGTTTCATTGCACAAAGATTCTTGACCCACACAGGTAAGTCGTTAGTGCTAAGTCTGTAATATCACTAGAAACAGCCCTCAGTGAATGACAACAGGATTTAGAGGAAAATAACTCTGTATTCTCAGATCTTGGGTGGGGTCGGGGGGCAGCTTTGAGGGTTACTCAGCAACATCATCCAGAGCTTCTTAGTGAGATTAATCCAAGGACTCCTAACAGTAATCATTTGATTTATGCACCCTATATTTTCTCCTTGCTCTCACTTTTGCCCTTCCCTACTGGTGCCTCCTGGAATCACCTTCCAGGTGCTTCATAGTGTCATAGGTCTGCTTCTAGAGTAATCCAAATTAAAACACGTGGTTTGGCAACATTCCTCAGGATACTTAAAAAAAAAAAAAAAAAAAAAGATGGTACACGGCATTTATGCCGCATCATGTTTTACAATGCAATGTAAATAAACAGTTGTGATGCTCAGTCACAGTTCCTACAGCTTAACACCTATTCATTGCATCAACATGTTTCAGGTATTTGTATTAACTGCACATATCCTATAGGAGTTTGTATTGTGTTTATAGCACCTGCTCCTGGAAGGAATAGCTACCCAGTCCAGTATGCTTGGGTTTTCCTGGTGGCTCAGCTGGTAAAGAATCCACCTGCAATGCAGGAGACCTGGATTCAAATCCTGGTTGGGAAGATCCCCTGGAAAACAGAAAGGCTACCCTCTCCAGAATTCTGTCCTGGAGAATTCCATGGACTATACAGAGAGTCAGACATGACTGAGCCACTTTCACCAGGACTAACCCAGTGATCACAAAAGCAGAAATGTTCTACACAGTTAATCAGATTGCTTCATGGACAGGGTAGAAACCCAATCCAATCATTTATCTTCAGTGCTTTACTTATCCAGTCTTATCTCTTGAGCTGTCTGTGCAGCATACACTGCAGAGGAGATCTGGCAATTATTTGATATAATTTAATCAAAATAGATGGCAAATCAAATAATGCAAGGCATAAAGTTACACAGAGACTAGATTTCATCTGTGTTGGTGTTACAACTGCCAAATTACAACTTTAATCTCTCCTGAATCTTTACCTCTCTTAATGGAACTAGTTGTTCCATTAAATCACTGGGTTTTTGTTTTACCATTTTCACATTCAACAGAGTTTTGATAAATTGAATTGATTCTCTCATCCTGAGTCTATCTCAGTGTTTCTGAAATATGTTATGTCAAATATTAAGACTGGATTATCTCTATTTTTAAAATAAATGGTCCCATTAATAACCAATGAAAGAAGAGGAGACAAACACAAGAGATAGTAAAGGATCCTTGAAGCTATATACTACTAGCTAAATTTATTACCAATTGTGTGACCTCAAATAAAATTCTTGATCCCTCTAGGTCATTTTTTTATCTATATGATGAGAATAACAATACCTAACTTTCAGGGGCTTTATGATAATTAGCAATAATATATTTAATATTGCTTAAACACATTGCGAGTACACAAAGCTATAATTATTGTCTTGCTATTGCTCAATCTTCCCAGGCTAAGTTCTAGTCCAATTGTATTAATTGCCTCTAAAATTGATTATGCTTCTTTGGAAAGCTTTGCATTCTATGTTTCTCTCAATTCACATAGGACCAGTTCCAGCCAAGGCTTTCATATGCTTACGATTTCAGTCAAGTCAACAAATAAAACTTTGCATGGGCAACTCATGAGGTAGAACTGGAGGTGCCTGTTTCTCTAAGTGAAATGGTTTCCATGGAAAGAAAATATAATTTTAAGATAAACTTAACAATTTAATTAAGTGTAATGTGTCACTAATCTAGGAAGAAATTAAACCTGAAATTATTATTCTTGAGTTTATGTTTTAGAATTCAGCCTGTTAAACTGCCAGCTGCAAAAATTGCTATTATAGTGTTGCAAAGATTAAGTGAGATAACATAATTAAAGCACCTAGCACAATGGTTGGCAGAAAAGACATTCAAATAAGTATGACAACTTCTTAACAAAAGAAAACTATAAAATTGTAATACCATTCTTGCTATATCATGGGACAAGATAATTTGGATTGACATATACTACTTTATCATAATATTATAAATCAGGGATATTAAATATGTAACATATTCTTACTCATTTAAGACTCAGAGACATCATTCATAAGGAAACAGAATTTCAAATGCCTTCTTCACTTTTTTGGCGATAAACTGCACTTCCCTTTCTGTCTTGAAACTAAAGAGCTGGAAAATATCCCCAACCAACCTCTCATTCTCAGTGATTTAAATTTAAGATTTTTGTTTTAGGGAGAATAAAATAAAAAATCTTATCATGGTAAGATGCATCTCACAGCATTGAGCCCAATTTGTATAAATGATCCAGGCTCATAAAACACAATTTCATTCTAGAAAGCATTCCTAAACTTGCCATTTGGGATTTGTATTCCAAGAAGGCAGGTAATGCAATGAAGATGAGAGATCTCTTCTATCTTATTAAATGTCCAAAAAATGACATTTTACTTATTTTTTGTAATTTTTATTGGACTATATTTGGTTTACAATGTTGTGTTTAGTGTACAGTAGAGTGAATCAGTTATACATATAATAACATCCACTCATTTTTAGATTTTTTTCCCATTATAGGCCACTACAAAGTATTGAGTATAGCTCCCTGTGCTATGCAATAGGTCCTTATTAGTTATCTATTCTATATATTTGCTGTTTAGTTGCTAAGTCATGTCTGACGCTTCTGTGATCCCATGGACTATAGCCTGCCAGGCTGCTTTGTCCATGGGATTTTCCCATTATGAACACTGGAGTGGGCTGCCATTTCCTTCTCCAGGGGATTGAACCTGCATAGGGGGTACAGGGGGATTCTTTACCACTGAGCCACCAGGGAAGCCCCATCCTAGTGTGTATATGTCAGTTCCAATCTTCCAACTTATCCCTCCCTTCCCTTACCCCCGTGGAACCATAAGTTTGTTTTTCACATCTGTAACTATTTCTGTTTTATAGATAAGTTCATTTTTACCCTTGTTTCTAGATTTCACATATAAGCAATATCATATGATGTTTCTCTTTCTCTGTCTGACTTACTTCACTTATTATGACAATCTCTGGGTCCATCCATGTTGCTGCAAATAGCACTATGTCCTTCTCTTTTATGGTTGAGTAACATTCTATGGTGGGCTTCCCTGGTGGTTCTGTGGTAAAGAATCTGCTTGCCAATGCAGGAGACACAGATTTGATCCCTGGGTAGGCAAGATCTCCTGGAGGAGGACATGGCAACCCATTTCAGTATCCTTGCCTGGAGAATCAATGGACAGAGGAGCCTGGTGGGCAATAGTCCGTGGAGTTGCAGAGTCAGACATGACTGAAGCAACTTAACACGCACACATGCATACACCTTTTCAAATTATGGTTTTCTCTAAATACATAACCAAGAGTGGGATTTCTGGATCATATGGTAGCTCTATTTTTAGTTTTTTAAGGAACCTCCATACTGCTCTCCATAATGGCTGCACCAGTTTACATTTCCACCAACAGTGTGAGAGGAGGGTTCCCTTTCCTCCACACCCTCTCCAGCATTTATTGTTTGTAGATTCTCTTATGATGGCCATTCTGAAAAGTGTGAAGTGATACCTCATTATAGTTTTCATTTTCATTTTTCTAATAAGTAATGTTGAGCATCTTTTCATGTGCTTTTCAGCCATCTGCATGTCTTCTTTGGAGAAACGTCTATTTAAATCTTCTGCCCATGCTTTGATTGGGCTGTTCATTTGTTTGTTTGCTTTTTATACTCAGCTGCATAAGCTGCTTGTATATCTGGGAGATTAATCTCTTGTCAATTGCTTCATTTGCAAATATTTTCTCCCATTCTGAGGGCTGTCTTTTCATCTTGTTTATGGTTTCCTTTGCTGTGCAAAAGCTTTTAAGTTTAATTAGGCCCTATTTGCTTATTTTTGCTTTTATCTTCATTACTCTAGGAGGAGAATCAAAAAAGACCTTGCTGTGATTTATGTCAAAGAGCTCTCTGCCTACATTTCCCTCTAAGAGTTTTATAGTATCTGATGTTACTTTTAGGTCTTTAATTCACTGTGAGTTTATTTTTGTGAGTGGTCATAGGGAGTGTTTGGATTTCATCTGTTTACATGCACCTCTTATTGAAGAGACTGTCTTTTCTCCATTGTATATTCTTGCCTCCTTTGTCGTAGATTAAGTTACCATAGGTGCACGGGTTTATCTCTGTACTTTCTATCCTGTTACACTGAAGAGTAGCTCCATAGTTCCATTGGCTATGTTCCTGTTTTTGTGCCACTACCACACAGTTTTGATGACCAGAGCTTTGTGGTATAGTCTGAAGTCAAGGATTCTGATTCCTCCAGGTCCATTTTTCTTTCTCAAGATGCTTTGGCTGTTCATGGTCTTTTGCGTTTCCATACAAATTACAAAAATCATGACATTGAAGATCTATGCCACAATAACACAATTTGTACACATAGCCACAAATGCCCAAACATGCACAGGATTACAGCTTGCACTTTTATTTAATATACCTTTCATTTTAATTTTCAAACTTTCTAGCAAGCAATCCATTGGTAATTTAGAGATATGTGCAAAGAAACTTTTTTAAATATATTTTTTTAGAGTAGAACATACTCATCTCTGTTTTGATCCTTTCAGACATGCTTTCACCACTTGTAAAACTTAACAGAAAACTGGGCACAGTGTGATGGCATCTCCAAACTCTAATTTCTGCAAATCTACATCAGTTACAAGGGGATCAACTCAGCCAGAGCTACAGGTTTAAAACACTAGCTCCTTCCTTCCCTCTTTTTCAGGTGGATTCTGCCAGTTTTATTAAAGGAGGTCCTAAAATATAGTTACTTGATAAGCAGTGACAAAGTTTCAGTATGTTGCATGGGAGAGTCCAGTGGGAAAAGTTTCTGAATATCCATATTTGCATGACTTATTTAAAAATTGACCCACATTATTATTTTACAAAAGCATAGTGTTCTCTTATTCAGGCCTCCTCCCTTTATAGTCTTATTCAACTTGACAATTATGACTATTATAATAATATAATATAATAAATAGTGATCCTTTTCTGCTACCCCCTGTTGATAACAGTAAAGAACCCTTATATGAAGAACCTTTTATTTTCAGTTAGGTGTGTCCATTAAATAAATAAATGTGAAGGTTTGAGTCCTCCCCACCTTCATATTAGCAAACATGTTAACTAAATTTGGATGGTAAACCACTGAATAATTCATAAAAAATAAATATGACATAAATGATCACTACAAATTTGCACCATTTGGTTTTCCTCTAAATAATAACTGAAGAAGAAAGCTGGCTCTGGGGGATGCTAATTGAGGTGGAAATGGGAGTGGGGAGCTTGTTTTCTGAAAGCACAATTTCTGGGCTTGGTCAGCTTAAATTTCAACACTCAAAATGAATCCAGCCATCATGATCCTAAAATATAAATGTTCCATCCTGCAACCAGGATGGGAGTCAGGACTCCTTTCCCATTTCAATAATAACCTTTTCCTGGCACATATCAATAGGTACCAAAGCCAAGTTCTTTGCAAGAAAATGAATATTAGGTCTCACTGCTTGAATAATAATTAAATTTGGATGGTTAACTACACTAGATATGACAGTCTGTTAGGGAATGTTCCATTAGAGAACTGAAGTATTTGGATATATTACAGTCACTGTAATAAATTCAAGTCAGTGGATTTGAAAGTCCTTTCTGTATGAAAATGCAGATATAATCTCAGAATTATCTGTGCCGAGACATGCATTTATAGACATGTCTAAATGTCAAAAATGTCTGCAGATAGACTAGATTTGGGGGTGCAAAATAACTATGTAAGATGTCAAACTTAGAAAAAAATATTTAGCAAACATGTACCTATCTATTGGATTATTGTTAAATTCCCTACAATTGAGAGAGTCAATTTCTAGGCAGGTTGATAAGAACTCCGGGGTTTCCCTGAGGAGGAGAAAGGGGTCTGGGGTTCTTGAGGAGGAGATAAGGGTCTGGGGTTCTCCAGGAGGAGAAAAGGACAAACTTTTTTTTTTCTCTGTATTCCTTAGTCTTAGTCACATAAAACAGTCTTTTTTTTCCTTTAAGCCCGGAACTGATGATTACACAGCTCGGTTTAAACACTTTACTAGGGATTATATAACAACAATGCATCCTTCTTGAGGTCAGTTTCTCCTTCCTGAAAACCTTCTGACTAATCCTGATTTCTTAGAATGTATATTATGGGACTGGGTCTGGTAGGATCTTTCTATTGTTAAGTTCTAATTCTGTTATCCTAAAATGTAAATTGTGGGAGTGGGTCTGATAAAATTTTTACAACCTCGAGACATTCTTTTGACTATTGTAACAGCTAATTTTAAAAGTATATAACTTCCTTGCTAACACTAGCATGGGGGGCACTCTCTGTCCCCCTTCTGATGTCTATGTCAGAAGCTTTCTCTGTCCCTTTTTCACTTTAAAAAACTCCGCTACATAAAAGCTCTTGAGTGATCAAGCCTGGTCCCTGGTCTTCTTCAGAGATCACAAATCCAACATCGTTCACCGTAAGCTATCACAAGTTATCACGATTTTAGGGATGAGAGAATTGAAGCTCAAAGTGTGTCCATAACTTAATAAAAATCGTATGATACAACAGATGGTATTTTCCAAAGACAGTCACACCAATACCTCCACGTGGTCTTCTATAATGCAACCTTGAGGTCAAGTCTATACCCTCTCTCCATTTTTCTGGGAAATGTGTTAACTGCTCTAACCAACAGAATATGGCAGAAGTGATGCTGTATGGTTTCCTAGGTTACAAAGGCCCTGCAGCTCCTGCCTCATTCTCTTTGGATGACAGCTAGGTACCACATATGAATTTCCACCACTCTGAGACTGTCTCATTGGAGTGGTCACATGTAGATGACCCAGTAGACAGCCATAGCTGAGTTTTCAGGCAAGAGTCAACATCAACGGACAAGCATGTAAGTGTGCCATCTTAGACATCCAGTCCAGCTGAGTCTTCAGATGACTGCAACAGCCAACACACAACTTCAACTGCATGACAGATCTCAAGTGAGAACTTCCCATCCAGACCCTACTTAAATTTCTGACCTACAAAATCATGAGCAAAATAATTTTTTTTTTAAGTACTGAGGTTTGGGGCAATAACAACTGAGAAGCACAGATAGTAAATCATAAAGCTAGGATTTGGAGCTAGTTGTGTCTGATCCAAGGGTATTATTTTTCCTAATTATATATCCCCTGGGGTATATAATTCTCATTATTTTTCACATTCAGGACATGGAATTTCAGTGGAGAGAATGTACAGCTTTGAAATCACCTTTTCTTTAGTGAACTGAGTGGTCAGATGGGTAGGTCCAATAAATACTAAGGTTTAGCAAAGGTAAAAGAAAGTATAAGGTAGAATGCTGAGACTTAACATTCATTAAACCATTAGCTGAACCAAAAGTATAAAAGGGATCTTTAAGGCAATGGAACCTAATGCAGTCCTTATGACTTAATGGTTAGTTAGGAGAGAAAAATGTACCAGAATAAAAGGACCTTACCTTCTCCCCACTCCCCCAAAATATACTATTATATCTTCCAGAAATCAAATATGGCAAGCAATTGCAAAATAGACAGCTATTTAGATTTTAGCTTCACTACAACTCCCAGAAGGGAGGAGACAGTTAATGGATGCAGAATTCAAGCGGAGGCAAGCATCTTTCTTAAAGGTGAAGCAGAGCAATTGAATTTATTCTTGTTTGTCAATCATCACCAAACAAGATATATTGAGTATCCATGGTGTACAAAGAACCCTGAGGTAGAAAAAGAAAAAAGAAACAGAACATAAATTCTATTCCCAGAGAGCTCTGGCAAGCTCTCTAGGGATAAGACAAGCATATGTGAAATGATGACACAATTTACTTACTTTTTGCTTAAACACATGTACTTTTCACAAAGGACCAGAGGGCATCATGACTGATATACAGAAATAACCTAACATTTGAAGGTTCAATGCAGACATTGTATTTACACCAAAATTGTAAGAGAAATTCTTTTTCTTTTTTATCTTACTTGCAAATAAAGGACACGATTAAAGCAGTTAGGTGATTTGCTCAAAGTTACCCAACACAGCTGAGGTTTTTTTGGAGCCTGTCAATGTAGAATCACACATTCTATTCATTGTGCAAAGAAGGTGAAGAAGGACAAAGAAGAATAGTGGACACTGAACACTAGACCCAGGACGGCTCTTGAAATGCAGAAGTAAAAGGAATTAACAACAAACAAAAAGGAGAAGGGCATCCACATTCATCCACCTGCGTGTTGTTCCTGTATCACTTGATTTTCTGTAACCTCTAGTTTTTTTTTCCTGCCTTTGAGTTGAAAGTTTCCTGCTTACCCTGCTAATTCCTGAGAGCAACTTTAAACGTGCTACCTTTCTGGCATCTGATGTGCCTCCAAGTAACATATGTATAAATCAAATCAAGTGCTGTTTTTAAAAAATTCCTTTATGAATTTGTCTTAATTCCTTGATGAGAGCTAAGCCTAAAGAGTCTACTTCATATTCACTTTCATCTATGCTTTACAACTGTTCCCCACATGTCCCCCCGCCCCGCATTAGACATGTTCATTTGATTGTTAAGAAACCTAGATAATCATGCTAAGAGTTTAAAGAGAAAACTGCCTGAACCTGAACTTGTCAGGGATATTTTTTGTGACTAAGCAGGGCTTGAGTACAACATTAAAAATGGTGGAGTGATAAATACGCAATAAATATGGAGAGGATGATGTAAGGGAAAGTATATAGGTGTGGGCTGGTAGGGGAAGAAAATTAAGTTGTATAACATATTGTAATAAAATTTGTTTCTAGTAATCTTTTAAAATGATAGAATGACAGATTACCATGAAAGGTGGGAAGAATATAACTTCAGAGCGGGGTTGAGGGTACAAATATCACAATGCTTGATTACTCTTTCAATAAAATGCTATTTTTCCTAAAATTCAATATAAAAGATAAACTTATATCAGGCACCTATCCTGCCACAGGCATTTTGCTGTGTCCCTTTATGTAATTCACATTGACAATTAACAGAGTTTGCATAGAAATGCTAGTTAAAAGCCAGAGACTCCATTGTGGGCTTACTTTCAGAGCAGGTTTCACCTATTTTTAAAGCTCAGAGGTTTTGCCCAATGCATGATAGATGATGGAAAACCAGCAGAGAGGTCTTTTTATTTATTTATTTATTTATTTATTTATTTATTTATTTGCCTGCACCAGGTCTTGGTTGCAGCATGTTGGATCTTGAGTTGAGGCATGCAAACTTTTAGTTGCAGGCATGTCAGATCTAGTTCCCTGACCAGGGATGGAACTTGGGACCCCTGCATTAGGAGCACAGAGTCTTAGCCACTGGACCACCAGGAAAGTACAGGAAAAAGTCTTGGAAGGACAATTGTGTATTGAAGACATTCTCTCATGCAATGACATCTGGGACAGTTACCTTAATGACCACCTTCCACTCTCATGTAGTACTTAGTACTTTTGGGAAATATTTTCTACACTTTAAAAAATAACATTATTGGAACTTTAACTATCTTTCAAAGGCATTGGAGGAAAGGGCCTAGATGTTTATGGCCTTTAACTTATTTTTTAAGGTAAATACTCTCTAGCTATGTTGATTATAAGGTACTTTTATTTTTCTTTTCAGTTCTCCATTCTAGTTTACCCTTTGGTATCAAATTGATGATGGTTAATATTAGTTAAGCAAAAATCTGTCCTATTTCCCCATATTTGCCTTTTCACCAAATTTTCACTACCTGAAAGTCATTTTTATATATATATATTCATTTATATATATAAAAATATATGCATATATATATATATATATATGCATAAAAACACAGCTCTGGAGCCAAACTTCCTCAGTTAAATTCTCGGCTATGTCACTTACTTCATCACAATAGATCCATAGTGTCTCTGTGCTTCAGTTTCCTTATTTGTAAAGGTGTGGATAAGTATATTCTCTCATAAGGTCATTTAAATGACTAAAGAGGGTAACATTTGGGAAATTTCTGACACAGCATTTCTTTATACATATTAGCAATTTAAGTATTGGGATCCAAAGAGCAGGAAATTTTATCTGTTGCATCTTCAGTAGCTAAATAGTGCCTACCATATAACAGATATCCAATACATAATCACTGAATAAGTATATAATCTCATTTGCCTATTTTTATAATAGCAAGGGAGACTGTGCTAGGATTCTATTACTCCAGAAGAATATAAATAAAAACCTAACTAAAGGGAAAATAAATTCTGCAGCTAATTGAAAAATTAAACTTAGACTTAATGAATCCTATCTGTGAAGTGGCTCTAAGAGTCCAGAGAATTTCAGGATGAGTTACAGTAATATATGTAGTTGTAGCAAATACTTATTAAGCATTTACTATAAACCAGGCATTTGATAAGCATTATCTTATTGAATGCTAGTGTGTCCTTATAGAATAAGCTGATTTTTATCCTGATTTCACATATGAGAATTCTGAAGCTCATAAACGCTAATTAACTTGCCCAAGGTTGTACAGAGCTAGCAAGCGGTAGAGTCTGGTATGCATCCTAAGGATCGCAGAACCCAGTTATTCAGTTGTTCAGTCGTGTCCAACTCTTTGTGATGCCATGGATTGCAGCACTCCAGGTTTCCCTGTCCTTCACCATCTCCCAGGGTTTGCTCAAACTCATGTCCATCGAGTCAGTGATGCCATCCAACCATCTCATCCTCTGTCATCCCCTTCTCTGCCTTCAATCTTTCCCAGCATCAGGGTCTTTTCCAGTGAGTCAGTTCTTCACATCAGGTGGCCAAAGTACTGGAGTTTCAGCTTCAGCGTCAGTCCTTCCAGTGAGTATTTAGGGTTGATTGCCTTTAGGACTGACTGGCTTTATCTCCTTGTTGTTGAAGGAACTCTTAAGAGTCTTCTCCAGCACCACAGTTCGAAAGCAACAATTCTTTGGTGCTCAGCCTTCTTATGTTTCAACTCTCACACCTGTACATGACTACCGGAAAAACTATAGTTTTGACTATATGGACCTTTGTCAGACTCCAGAGCTCAAGTTTTTAACCACTTCACTATGTGCTATTATATTTATTCAAAAATCAATGTGTGGGAATCTAAAATATGTCACACTCTATTTTGAGAAAAATGTGCAGAGAAAAACGTGGTGGAGGCACAGTTCCAAGGTAAAAAGAGCAGAGCTGCAATGGGACAATTAAAGGAGAGAGTGAGCTCCTTAGTAACTAATATAAAGGGATGTGTACACTAAACAGAATGATGAATATTGAGATATTTCCACAAAAGCTGGACTATAAAGCCAGCAATTAGAGACAGAGGAAAAAAAGTGGTCAGTCACAGGTCTGAAAACAAACATCAAGGTGCCCCTGAGTGAATCTTGTGACCTGTCTCTGGCTTTTCCTTGCCCCTCTGGCTTGTTATCTACGAAAGGATGACAAGAGCCCACAGGATGCTAGCCTGCCCTCTACACAGAGCACACTCTTTGTTCACGATTCCTAATCCCGTATATACTGCGGTCCCTTACTATGATACATCATTATAGTGTGTTTAAATATTGAGGCAGGAAATAGATGGGCCTCAGGCTAAGCAGCCAGAGGTCATCCCCTGTGGACAGATACTCCAGCGTAGCAGGAGCAAGAGAAGAGCTGAGCCCTGCTCAGATAAAAGACCATTTATTTCTCATTTTGGAAGTCAAGGAGACCTTCCTGACTACACTTGCACAGAAAGACTTCTTGGAGGTCAAAAGGAGGGGGCGCCAAGCCATAGTAAGAGATGTCTTGGATGCAGACAAGTGTTATGAAAGAAATAAGAAAACTCCTTAAGTATATCCAAGGTTACGTGAAAGTGAATGCCATTAGCTCTCAAACTCTATTGGAAATCTGGATTTTTTCAAGCCTATTAAAACACAAAACTACATGCTTCAACATGGTTAAACCCTGAAAATGTTATGCTAAGTAAAAGAAACTGGGCACAAAAGGTCACATATGCTATGAATCCATTTATATGAATAGTCCAGAATAGGAACACTCACAGAGACAGAAAGCAAATGGGTTGTTTCCAGGGGCTGTGGGCAAGAGGGCAGCTGGGAAAGGGTACAGGGTTTCTTCCTGGGCTGATGAAAATATTCTGGGATTAACTGGTGATGATGGTTGTGCAACATTGTGAATGTGCCAAGAGCCAATCAACTGTACACTTTAAAATGGTTAATATGGTGAGCTTTATGTTATGTGAATTTTACCTCAATTTTTAAAAGACACAAAAATATTACTAACAGGATCTTTGGCCCACAGAAATCCTTTTTAACTTCAATTCCAAAGCCTCGGGACATTCATCTGAAATCAAACTACTCTGAAAGTTGCCAGCATTTACTCTTTTAGAGATCAAGAAATGGAAGTAGAGAAAACGGAACAGTTTGCTTCTAAAATAAGAGGTCAACCTCTTCTAATAAAACAATTATAATAAAGAAAAAAACCCTGGGCTACTTTTTCCCAAATTGCTCCCAGCAGAACTGCTCTAAGACATGATATGTCTTCATCTTCATAAAATATTGAAAAATACTTTAAGAACACTAATTTTAGATGGCACAATGTTATTTTAAATTCCTGAGTAGTTATTAATGCCCATAAAATAGCCAATATTTATTTACAGCACATAAAACCAAGAAAAGGAATTTGTTACTTAAAATACTTTTCCAAAAAATTTATCATTATTTACTCACTTCAAATAGCTTAGTCTTCCCTCTACTTCTACATAAATCAAGCTCTTGCCAATTTTTTCTAACTCTCCCTCCATCCTTCCATCCATTTGACTCGTTAAAGTACTCTGCAATGCCCTGCCCTGACTCTGAGCACCCAAGTGTGTCTTCCCAATGTCTATGTAAGACCATAGAGTAAGGAAGCAAAAGAAGCAAAGAAAAGGTGAAGCTCATAAAGTAGAGAGACAAGATAAAGGACAGGAAATGTGTTGGAGATTATGAGGCTCACGTTTAGAGCTTTTGGCTAAAGAAAGCCAGTTGAGCGGCATTGTTAGTCAATGTCCACTCGCAGGCTGCCATTCCAGAATGGTGTCAAGGTGTGGGTTAAGGTAATAAGCTTGGGTTCAGACAGTCCTCGGTTTGAATCCAACTCTTTATGAGCATGGTCAGGTTTTCATCTACTTAGAGTCTCAGTTAACTCATATGTAAAATGGGATTAACAATATCTATTTCCTGAAATTATCACAGTGAGTAAATAAGATTATGTTAGCAAATCACTTAGCACTGAGTAGAGTTCAAACTAAACTTTGAGTATCACCAATAGTAAAGTGAACCCCATTTCACTACTATCAACATTATGGACCTTACTTATCTACCAACATTGTTCAAGGACATATTAGATTGTTTGGCTTTTATATTAATATCTATTATATTGAGCATTCAACAAGCATTCCAATGGCTCTTTTGGCCATTTATAAAGTTTATTTCCCCCTATCCTAATCATTCATTTCTTATTTACTTAAAGGACTTTTACATTTATCCCCTCTCGATCTCATATAGCATCATTCCTTCTCCCTTTTTGTGACCTTTCAATATTCTACCCTTTGCTATTAAGCAGATTGATTTCAAGGGCTTCTCCAATGACTCATCAGATAAAGAATCAGCCTGCAATGTAGGAGACACAGGAGATGCAGGTTAGATCCCTGGGTCACGAAGATCCCCTAGAGAAGGACATGGCAACCCACTTGAGTATTCTTGCCTAGAAAATCCCTCGGACAGAGGAGCCTGGTGAGTTACAGGCCATAGGGTTGCAGAGTTGGACACAACTGAGCACAGCACGGCACAGACTGATCTCAACTTGGTTCAGTTCAGTTCAGTTCAGTTCAGTCACTCCGTCGTGTCCGACTTTTCATGACTGCATGGACCACAGCACGCCAGGCCTCCCTGTCCATCACCAACTCCCAGAGTTTACTCAAACTCTTCTCCATTGAGTCGGTAATGCCATCCAGTCATCTCATCCTCTGTTGTCCCCTTGTCCTCCTGCCCTCAATCTTTCCCAGCATCAGGGTCTTTTCCAATGAGTCAGCTCTTCACGTCAGGTAGCCAAAGTATTGGAGTTTCAGCTTCAACATCAGTCCTTCCAATGATTGCTGCACTGCAATTCCAAATCATAGTAATGAGCCAAATATTAGTCAACTGAATAACTGAAGAGGACAGCCCTTCCACTTCCATTTGCCTTTTAGAAGAGACTAATAAATTGATTCACAGCCCATGGCTCAGGGATGAATCCAAAGAGTCTCTTCCCAGCAGGCAAGGCATGTGCCTTCTGTGTAACAGCTGTCTCTTTGTGCTATAACTTCAAGCACAGTATTGTGCTAAAACAGCAAGTAATGCAATAAAAATGGGACAATTCGGCTTCCCCCTGTGCACTGGGACATGTGAATAGGAAAAATAAAGAAAAAAAAATCCGATTTTTTTCATCAGTGAAATGGAGACATTGACCAAAAAAACAGCTGGGGTAGAGGAAAGGTCTGAGAGATGATTTTTCCATTTCTCCTTTGCTAAAGAGAAACCCCAGTTATTCTCTGGCTTGCTTTCTGATGTTTTGCCAATACCATCAGATTCTCTGAAACGAAGAAAAGAGACACTGACAGCTGTGCCCAGCACAGAAACCACCAAACTGTATAGCCTGTCACATGGCATCAAGCCAAAGGAAGATATCAAAAAGATCCAAACACAACTCACATGTATCAGAGTGTTTAAGAGAAACAGAGGGCAGGGCATGTGGGAGCACCGTGGGCTCTATGATACATTTCTTGTCTCCAAAAACATGAGAGTCACAGGATTTCCATGAATGCGCTAGAATTGATCCAGTAAAAGAGTATATCACTATGCCTGGTATCAGATGAGGTTCAGGGCAAAGAAGAAAATAATGCTTTTCAGGTAATTTCTGTGCAGTGCTTCTCCACATCTAGCATTCAAATGATCTTCATGCTAACCTTCTGAATTAGGGAGCGCTTTTTAGTATATAGAAACCAATTTCAAATTAGCTCACACAAAAAAGAGAACTTATTAGCCGATCTGGGTTCATGAATATTAGATACCCTAGTGGACCCTCCTGTCACATTTACATGATTTTCTCCTCAGATAGAATTCCTCCTCTTAGCAGGTGAAGTTGATTAAAACAGAAGGAAAATCTTGAGCTTTTCCCATTGTCAATTGCTTCCATTTGATTGTTGTGACCAAATAATCACCATTTCTCACATGTGTCCTCAAAATTTCCTATCTCCACAACGGCCAACCAAGTATGAAAGATCCTTGCTGAAAGGGAAGGAGGAGAAGAAAGGTGAAAAGGTGATAGAAGAAAGAGATTATCGATGAAATGAGAGAATACGTGAATGCTCCGGTTGCTCCATTTTCTCTGTAAACATAACAATAGATTAGATTCCATTACTCAACAAGTATACATTCATCTGTACTGTTTCATATGGTAGCCACCAGCTATATGCGCTCATTTCAATTTAAGTGAAAATTAAGCAAAGTGTAAAATTTAGTTCCTCAGTTGCACAAGTCACATTTCAAGTGGACAACAGCCACATGTGGCCAGTGGCTACCTTACTAGACAACATGAATATAGAATACTTCCATCATCACAGAAGGTTCAACTGGATAGTGCTGATCTATATTTTTGTAGTGCTGATCTGTATTGCCAGACTTAGTCTGGCAAGCAAAATAATGAGAGATACTATTCATACCAGAAAAAATATAGCATTCAGAAGTGAAAAGCAAAAGGAGAAAGTAAACTTTCTGATGGGAGAGGGTAGTGAATACTGCACCAACAGGGTCTTAAGGACAGGAAACAGATCAGCTTTTCATGGATAAATCTTTCTATACTAGAAAGAAGTATGAGATAAGGTTAGAACTGGGGAGTGAGGAAATGGGATCTGTAACACAGGGCCCAGGAGACACACAGAGTCAAAGTTTAATCTCAGACTTGGGGATCAGAGATATGCCACTCAAGGTGAGGGATTGTCATCTGCCTAAAAAATGTTGTTGTTTCTTTTTAATGGAACTGAAATAAAATATACTGGAAACTGGCTAATTGATCAGGTTGCTCTATCAGCTTCATTTCTTAAGGCAAATATTAGGGCTTGCAAATTTTACTATGAATTAATTGCCAAAGAATGCATTTTCTCTTAAATTTCTTAATTTGAGTAGGCAGATAGTTCACAGATACAATCATGATCTTACGCTGGCTTGCTTGCTAAGGTGGAAGTGATAAAATAGTTTTTATATCCTATATTTAGCATGAAATGTGACGCCAGATGTCAGTAAGTGTACATAACCTGAAATTTTAGTAAATCTAAATCTCTGTGATCCGAAGCGAAATTTGTTCTCTCTAACCTTCCAGACAGATTAGTACACTGACCTGGTATCAGAAAGTCCTATGATTCTTGAAACACCAACTAAAAATGAGGATGAAAGTCAATATTTTCACTATTTTTTGCAACTATGAAATGACCTATAAAATAAAGTAAGGGAAATCCTTAACTTTAAAAGATAAATGTTTTCAATGTCCTTGACAGACATCTTTAAATGTCAATGTTTAAAACGAATACATTTTTATTTCTACAATAATATACTCATTATGGAGAAAAACAAAATATAGAAAAAACAAGGTAGAATTGGGATAAATATTTGAACATATTTGTACAACTTATATATGAATACAATCCCTATTGACATTTTGATGTTTGGGGGTTTTTGTTGGTTGCTAATTGTAGCTTAAACAAGTGTGTTTTGTCATACATTTAGATTTAGGATTATTTTTAAAAGCTGTCAATGTAAAAAACTTTGTTTATAACATTTTGCATAATATAATTTACCTAGCCATTCTCCTTATATTGTTTTTAACTTTTGGATCATCATAAATACAAGACAACAAATATGTTCGGACATTATTACACAGAGGGTTGGGATTTTAGTGATTTTGTGGTCATGCACTGATGTCAGATCCCAGTATTGAACACATGAATCTCTGGTTTCCCATCTGTGGGATCTTGGAAAGCTGCTAAAACTCTCTGTACCTCAGTTTCCTTATTTGTAAGACTGAATTCATTCTTTTTGAAGAATTAAAAAGAGATGATAATAGCCCATTCTCTTAATAAATAATATTCTCTCCATAAGATGGATTCCCAGAACTGAAATTACTGGATCAAAGCTACAACAGGTTTCAAGTCTATTATGAAGTCTTGCCAAATATACTTTTTAAAAGATTTATGTCAATGGTTATGTCACCAGTCGTTTCTAAAGATGCCTATTCACTATTCGGTCACCAGCCCTAATTTTAAGTAAGTAATCAGGCAAACAACAGATTTTCTTCAGCCAAAATAGAAAATAAAGTTCTACCAAAAAAAAAGTCAAAGTTAGCCTCTTGCTCTAAAACACATGGAAAGAAATAATCAGGGCATCTATTTTTTAATATTTACACTCCTTTTTCAGAGGCCTTTATGTTTAATGACATTCTCAGTGGGGAAAACAATGTCCTGCCAGCAAATGGAATATTGCTGTTTGTAAGTAAAAGTAACAGTATTCAGGGGACTTAGAAGGGATGAATGGAAATGATAAACATCAAATGATAATAAGAGGCTCATCTTTCTCCTGTGTTGCAGCTAAATAAAGCTTTACAGTAGATCCCAGTTGAGGAAATGTGCTGGCAGGTTTTGACTATCCAGAATTTCTATCACATTTCCCAAGGTTAAATTCGCTGCCTTGAGGCAGCTGCTCAAAATGATAAAGGGGACACTGTAGGACAGTGGTGCTCTTTGTAATGTTAATAACCCTTGATTCTGATATCTGATGCAACTCTGGGGAAATCTGCCAGTTCCAGACAGTTTAAAATCTAACTCAGTTAAGTGCACATTATTGCAAAAAAAAAAGTTGTTTTTTTTTTTAATTTGGCAAGAGCAGGAAGATAATTTGAGCATTCCACATATTTAGATACTTTCTTTGTTTATATCACTGAATTGAATTTCCACAGGATACCATGTTGTGATATAAAAATTAATGTGTTTTTTCCCTACAAAAGCAGATGGTATTTTATTTCAGAATTCACATATATTTACGTGCTTATTGAATTCATTTTTATGGTATAAAGCTAACCAGGGTAGTGATCTTTTATCTCACTTTTTACTTATTTATTTATTTAAGATTTATGCCCCATCTGGCTTCAAAGGGGCATGAGAACATCTGCAGATGAATGCATAGGTAAAGCGAGACATAAAGCCATCATTAAGTTTAATTGAAAAGAGCAGAAGGAAGGAGCACATTCAGAACCAGAATGAATGCAAGTACTGCTTTGGGTAAAAAAACTGAGTCCTCTATATTTTCTCATTGCTAATTTTTAAAAATGTATATATATATGTATATACATATAGACTCGTTATAATAAATCACCAGCCATTCCCCTGTTTTTAAATAGGAAGCATAAGATAATTCCACCTAAAGAAGAATTGAATGCGATGGAGATCTAGGGTATCATAGGAGCCAAGAAGAGAGGCAAAGGAGAAAGACACCACAAGAAACAGTTCTAAAGGAACGTGCCTCTTATGGGGATGACCTGCAATGTGACTGGTTTGAAAAAGGTGATAATGAATAAAATGAAGTCATCCTCATGTGACAAGTTTTGGCAAATAGCAAGTGCTTCCCAAGTGGTGCTAGTGGTAGAGAACCTGCCTGCCAATGCAGGAGACTAAGAGATGTGGGTTCAATCCCTAGGTTGGGAAGATCCCCTGGAGGAGGGCATGGTAACCCACTCCAGTATTCTTGCCTGGAGAATCCCATGAACAGGGGAGCCTGGCGGGCTACAGTCCATGGAGTCACAAAGAATCGGACACTACTGAAGCAACTTAGCAAGTGTTAATCAAATGTTGAAAGTAAATAAAAATGGGTACTTTCACATGTTATCATCTTAATACAATGATGGACTTGGACTTCTTTTTTGAAGACATTAAGTTAACCAAGTAATAATATGCTTAACCACCTTTTTAAAGAAGGCATTTTTGCATTATTCAATTCACTATCACTTTAATTAATAAGTGTTGAAGACAAGAAAAACATCATAATTTATATTCAAGAAAAACATCATAATTTATATTCTGATGATCTAACATTTAGGATAGAGTCTGGAGAAAGCTGGAGAAGTTGATTTAAAAAAATAACAATATTGATGTTCTCAAATATCAACTCCCTTAGTAAACAATAGGATAATTTTCTCCTTCAAACAATAGAACCACATACCAGAGGCTCATGCATTCAATTATTAATTCATGGAAAGCATTTCTCTATTCTGTATATATCCTAAGTCATGGCTGCCATCTATTTGTGACCCCACCACCTGTGCATATGGGCAGTGTTCAATTTTCCTTTTTAAACTACAGCCTTTCTAGCCATTTCGGTTATGTTTCCAATAGTCCAATAAAATGACATTAGAAGATTTCAAGCATAAATTTCTACTGACGCAGAAAGAAAGGTGTTAAAACTAGAATACTTGTGATCCAGCAACAGCAAAATTACAAGCTGTATTGTAAAAGTTAGTCAGAGCTGGGAGGTAACATGAAGTTAACCTGGCTGTGTTCATCCCTCTTGCATGGGTCACTGGAGTGGGAGAGTGACTTGCTGAAGGTTATGAAAAAAACAATGAAAGAGGAATGCTGGATGTACATCGAAGTTAGGTATCCCATCTGCCTGTTACCCTAACCTTCAGGTTCTGCCTTTCCCCATCTCTAGGACTCTCTCGGGGATAAAAGGCTACGCCAAAGCCTTTGACTGTGTGGATCACAATAAACTGAGGAAAATTATGAAAGAGATGGGAATACCAGACCACCTGACCTGCCTCCTGAGAAATCTGTATGCAGGATGAGAAACAACAGTTAGAACCGGACATGGAACAACAGACTTGTTCCAAATTGGGAAAGGAGTACGTCAAGGCTGTATATTGTCACCCTGCTTAATTAACTTATATGCAGAGTACATCATGCAAATTGCCGGACTGGATGAAGCACAAGCTGGAATAAAGATGGCTGGGAGAAATATCAATAACCTCAGATATGCAGATGACACCACCCTTATGGCAGAAAGTGAAGAGGAAATAAAAAGCCTCTTGATGAAAGTGAAAGAGGAGAGTGAAAAAGTTGGCTTAAAGCTCAACATTCAGAAAACTAAGATCATGGCATCCTGTCCCATCACTTCATGGCAAATAGGTGGGGAAACAATGGAAACAGTGACAGACTTTATTTTCTTGGGATCCAAAATCACTGCAGATGGTGACTGCAGCCATGAAATTAAAAGACACTTACTTCTTGGAAGAAAAGCTATGACCAACCTAGGCAGCATATTCAAAAGCAGAGATGTTACTTTGCCAACATAGGTCCGTCTAGTCAAGGCTATGGTTTTTCCTGTGGTCATGTACGGATGTGAGAGTTGGACTGTGAAGAAGGCTGAGCACCAAAGAATTGATGCTTTTGAACTGTGGTGTTGGAGAAGATTCTTGAGAGTCCCTTGGACATCAAAGAAATCAAACCAGTCCATCCTAAAGGAAATCAATCCTGAATATTCACTGAAGGGACTGATGCTGAAGCTGAAGCTCCAGCCACCTGGTGTGAAGAACTGCCTCACCGGAAAAGACCCTGATGCTGAAGCGACTTAGCAGCAGCTCCAGCAGCAGCAGCAGCTAGGAAAGACTGAAGACAGGAGAAGGGGACGACAGAGAATGAGATGATTGGACGGCCTCACCAACTAGACGGATATGAGTTTGAGCAAGCTCTGGGAGTTGGTGATGGACAGGGAAGCCTGGCATGCTGAGTCCATGGGGTTGCAACTAAACTGAACTGAACTAAGGTCTAGATTTACAAACTCCTGATTATCTTTTTCCCATAATGTTAGAGAACACTAAATATGGGATGGATCAGGCAAGTCCATGCTCGTATTCTGAATGACTCTAAAGACTTCTTTCTTAGCTTCAGCTGTACACGCTGGGAAAGGAGCTGTTGTACAAGCTGGCTTATTTGGGAAGTGATCACGGGAAGTGTGGCACTAGTGGTTAAGAACCCACTTGCCAATGCAGGAGACATAAGAGATGCCCGATCAGTCCCTGGGTCAGGAAGATCCCCTGGAGGATGGTATGGCAACCCACTCCAGTATTCTTGCCTGGAGAACTGCATGGACAGAGGAGTCCACAAGACTACAGTCCACAGGCTCACGAAGAGTCAGACATGACTGAAGCGACTTAGTATGCATGGGAAGCAGGCATCAGGACAAGAAAGAATGAAATAAAGGAGAAAGGCATTTTTCCTTGTAAAAAAGTGCATTATCAAGTTGGCGATGATGATACCACTTGACCCTTTGGACAGTGTATTCCCTGGAGATATGAAAGAAAAAGTATCCATTGACTCCTGCTCTCTTATTTTGAGTCATCTATGGGCTTTTAGTACTTTTCCACAATGCTACACCCGCCCAACAGCTCCTACAGATATCCTCTGCTATGGAGAGGTACTGGGAGAAAATAATAGCTAAGAACTAAAGAATTAAGTAATAAAAGGAATTAATTAAAAATGATAGAGATATATAGAAAAATATTCCAGATGTACACATTACCTAATTTAATACTCAGATATATAGTATGTCAATTTAATGATGAAATAACTCACATCTTGACATTTTAAAGGGATTTCTCATGACCACAAGGTCAATAGGTGATGCAGTAATCATTTTGTTATTAAACTGGTAAAGTCAATGATCAGTTTCTTCATTGATTCATTAAAAATACTATAAAATCTTAAACACACACTCTCTACCTTTCCCTCCTACAGTCTTATTGATAATTATATAGTGTCATTTTTCCCCAGTGTCTTTAGATAAGTATTCTTGTTTTATTTAACATAGCTTTTCTCATCCTATTACCTATGAAAGGGGCTAGTAATAATGATAGTAATAAATAACATTAATTGAGCTTTTATTAGATCTAGACAATGTTCTAACCTAAGCTATTTATATGCATTGACTGATTTCATATTTTATTTTAATTTTCACTGCAACTCTATAGTTTTACTATAGCTTCATTATATTTCTTTTATATATTAGAAAACTGAGGCACAAAGGAGTTAAGTGATCTGCCCAAGATTAGCCAGGAAGCCTGATTCTAAAGTAGTGCCTTACCCACTGCCCTGCCCTGCCCAGCCTCATATTATGCCTGTCTGTATCAATCAAAGCAATCCAGTCATGAGACATTCAGTCAGAGATTGAGGGAAAGTTATGGTGTTTTCTGGCTGAATTCCTGTCCAAAACTATTTAATTCTTACCTCTGCATGATTATAAATTAATTCTGGAAGCAGAAACCTTCAGCACTATTTTTTGAGCTCCTGTTATGTGCTAAGTGTTTTAATACAATACCTCGTTTCATCTTCTCAGCAGGCTTAGCAGGTAGGATTTAGTTAAGGGATAAAGTCTGAGGCTCAGAGACATTCAGTAACTTACCAAAGGTCACAAAGGTGCAGTGACAGATATTACTAAATTAAAATTCTGGCTGAGACTTCAAAGCCCATGCTTTTTATACAATTCAGTCATGCCCTCTGTAGTCCAAATATGTAAAAATATTTGTGGGAAGGATGGCTTTACACAAACATCAAACATGGAGTCAGATTCTGCAAAGTACAATGATTTGGGTTTTTGGGGTTTTTTTGGTCTTTCCAATCATATCTAGCAGTTTCTAAAAGGATTGTTTATTTTTACAGTGACAGTTTTGACCAAAAGCTACACAAAGAGTCAGACACAACTTAGCAACTAAACAAGAACCACCTATGTATCAAATCATGTATCAATTCATTATGTTGTGCACCTAAAAACTAACACAACATTGTATGCCAATTACATCTCAATTTTTAAAGCTACCTGTACAAATACATGCAATGGTATTTACACAATTTTATTTTCATTCATTTAAATACCACTCCCTCAAAAGGCGATTCAATTTGTTTCTTGGCCAGTCTACATATCTAGAATATCTTCTCAGTGTCCCCACTGAAGGCTGAGGAAAGTAATATTCAAGGACTGAAGAGACTTTCCAGGAGGGACAGACAGAAATTAAACTGATATTGATAAGACCAGGAGTCAAGTGGAATAGGGAAAACTGGTGGGAGACGGTGACTTTTTTCCCTGAACAAAAGTATAGGAAGGAGTCTGTGGAACTGCATATAAAAAATGAGGCTATCAATGCTACTTACATCATAGGTTCAATATGAAAATTAAATAAGCAACATATCATAAGGCTATGAAAAATTCTGGGGCAACGGAAAGTGAGATGAGAGGTGAGCAGCATTCTAATTATGATCAAGGTGATGGTGATGATGATGGTGATAATGACGACAACACTGATGATCATGACAATGATGACAGAGGTTAAAGAACTTGAAATTTTATGGAGCATCTGCTGACGTAAGTGCTACGTGGCTTCAGTTCAATTCAGTCACTCAGTAGTGTCCAAGTCTGTGACCCCATCATCATCACCATCACCTTGATTATAATTAGAACCCTGCCCACCTCCCATCTCACTTTCCATTGCCTCAGAATTTTTCATAGCCTTATAATATGACATCATTTCTACTGTGAGCAAAAATTGGTGGAACTATCATAAACTTTGCAGACTTTGGTAAAGTTACATAGATTCTAATGATGAAACTATTATTTCTTAATAGAATATTGAAATCTGCAAAGTACTTGTCCAGGTTGACACATAGTAATTGTGCAATAAATGGTTCCTTAAGATAACATAATAATACAAGGTGATACAGAGTTTATCAAGTTTATCATTCAGTCATGTCTGACTCTTTGCAACCCCATGGATTGCAGCCCATCAGACTCCTCTGTCCATAGAATTTTCCAGGTGAAAATATTGGAGTAGGTACCTGTTCTCTTCTCCAGGAGATCTTCCCGTCTCCTGTATTGCAGGCAGATTCTTTACCGCCTGAGCCACGAGAGAAGTCCTTATCAAGTGGTGTCCCAGCTATAAATATGTGGCCCTGTGAAACGAGGATAATTCGAGGAAAGTTTAACAAAGACAATATTTTAAAACATAAAAAAAGAAGATATAGAACCCATGGAAGATATGACAGTACCCTATGGTCATAACAGGGTAAAAAGAGGGGAAGGTTTGCTCAAAATGGACAAGATTGTATGCTAAGAGCCATTCTATGGTAGCTGAGAACTTCAGGTATAAGAGAGAACAAGCCTGCAGTGAGTCGCAGTGACAATCTGGGAGGTTATACACCCCAAGCTCACTCTCCACCCTCCTTCTTTCCATGTATATAATCTACATGTTATCCTCTCACAGCACAAGACAAGAAGGAAAAAAAATAGAAAGTGGATCTGGAGAGGTAAGCAGAAAATGTTTCACCAAGGGTGTATTTAAGCAGGTTAGCTTCTGTATACATGTATAGAAACATACAAATATATACATGCTTACTAGCAATGTAGGCATAAAGTTTTCTCCTGTTACATCAAATGTGACAACAGGTTTCCTTTAGCTTAACAGTCAAATAATGAGTTCATATATTTATTTTTCTTATTGGTAATACCTTGATGGCAAGGGCCGAATTCCGTTTTGTATGTCAGTCCTCACTGTCATTCGGTATGTACTAGTTCAGTGTACTTACTTCATGAATGCTTAATGTACTGCATTGAGTTAAATGTTTGTTGGAGGCTACACTTTTAATGGGTTTCCCTGATGTCAGACAGTAAAGACTCCGTCTGCAATGTGGGAGACCTGGGTTGGATCCATGGGTTGGGAAGATCCACTGGAGAAGGGAAAGGCTTCCCACTTCAGCATTCTTGCCTGGAGGATTTCATGGACAGAGGAGCCTGGCAGGCTGCACTTTCATTAAATAAGTAATCTCACTTACATAGGATTTTGACTTTACATCTGAAAATTATTTTATAGGAAAGAGTAAAGTTTTTAGTCAAGGTCACAGAGCCAAAGAGCCATAATAATGTATAAGAGCTAGGGTCCCATTTTCTGAACCTGTCCTTTTCTAATATGCCGTTCTCTACATACAAATTCTCTTTACACACGCACTTGACAACCCCATCCATTCAGCACCCTGGACAGTGCTTGGCACATGGAAACAGAAACAATTTTTCGTTTATTTGCTTTGCCTTTCACAGTTGTGATCTCTGATCCTAAAACAGTACTAGGAATACAGTGGGTGCCCTATAATGCTTTGTTGAAGCAGTAAAATAATGAGGAGAGAGAGAAGAAAGAAGATTTTCCCAAGCAAACAGTGTATTATTTTTTGCTAATCATGAATCTTTTCTCTTAGGTACCTTCTGGATACCCTGCACATATAGACGGAAAGTTCATTGCATTGGCAACCATGTACTTGGACAACATTAAGTGTTAGGGATATTCTCTATCAGCCAATTTCTTGGTGATGGAAAAGGAAAGGAAATCACAAGTAGAATTTTCTGTAAAAAGACCAGTCATTTTTCTGCGTTCTCCTTTCATGACATTAAAATACTATTCCCTTTTAAAATACCAAAAATGTATTTCATGTAAGGGCTCATTCTGGGCTAATCTCTGAATCTATGGGTGGAATGACTGAATCTGGCTTTTCTCTCAATGAAAAAATTATTAATGGGAGAGCTTTAGAAATCATTTCCTTGTGAAATATAAATCTGTTTCTTTGAATAAAACATTCTGACAGGCAGCCTAGAAAGTACTAACACAAGGTAACAATCTACTTATACTACTGAACTTTATTAAACTGTGAGAAAAACAGCATAAAATTCTATTACGGCACATCAGAAAGGCTGGGCTCTGCCCAGGCCTTTGTACTTCCTTTACAAAAATACTCATAAATCATTTAAAATCATTGATCATATCCTACACCTCTCTTTCTGCCATAGTTCAGACGGAAGCTGTGTTATACTCTAAATGACTTTGCTTCTCAGATGTAAAACAGAATTTATGTTTACTATTCTTCTTCAGACACCCACACTTTCCTTCTGCAAGATAAAGCTTATGACTGCTTTAAATCATCCTTTTTCTTCATGTGATTACTGAAAGAATGGCAGATTTACAGGCATGAGACCATCTGTACCAAGAAAAGATGATTTTTTTTCCTAATAGAAGAGATGGCATCATTTTATTGTCACATTTATAATCTTGCTTATCTGCACACAAGAATCCTCCAGGTTTGACCTGTAGGGATCTCCCCTTTGAGTCCAATGAAACATACTCATGTTTATGTTAAATGAATGTTTCTCAGCTTCTCAGCACTAATGACATTTCAGTGGTGAACAATTTGATAATTCTTTGTTGCAGGGCATGGCACATGTGGGGCAGGGGGAACAGCAGTGTGGGGTGTTTAGCAACATCTCTGACTTTTACGCAGTAGATGCCAGAAGCACAACTCCCCCAACCTGTTGTGAAAACAAAAATGTCAAATGCCGTATTGCAAAATCACCCCTAAGCTGAGAACCACTGTGAAAACATTCCACGCCCGCTCAGTAAACTAAGAGGAAATTAAAGTGAAGGTAAACCTACGAAAGATCCAAAAGAATTCATACATCCATTCACACACCGTTCATTCATTCAGCAACTCCTTCCTTGAGTGGCTTTTTCCGGACCATTTGGATGTTCAGCAGATCTTCCCCATAGTAAATAACATCCTCATATAGAGTTAGTCTTAGTTATTTAAAGGGTGTAATTATGTACAAAGTCCTAGAAAAGACTTGATTGGCAAGTCTATGAGAGAGTGAAAAATAGAATAAATTTGAATCTTGATTTGGAACTCATGGATTCTGGAAAAAGTAGTCTCAGCACTTGTACTCACCAAGATTTTACTTTGAATTGGAGTTACCAGAAGACATAGTGCAACCATGAATTTAAGAGTGTTAATACCTCATAAGGTACCTAATGCTTCAAGTGCCAAATCTCCTAACAAAACACTGCATTTTAGTAGAGACAGACAAGCACAAGAGACAGATGAGCGTATATTTTAAGAAATTTGAGGTAAATCATGTAGCGAATATATAATAAAACCTAGATTAGAGGTATTTTTTCATTTGCTTGATACTTTATAATTTCAAGTTCATCTATGAGTATATTTCTTTTATCATTAGAAAAAAAATCAATGAGCTTTATAAAGTTCATTAGAATTCTGGCTCCTGTACGTTTGAAGTTAAGCCCAGTGCATGAACACCTTACAGAAACTTTCAGCCTCAGACAGGATTATTTATGGGCAACCACAGAGTACCCCTAGAGAGCAAGGAAATAAAGTTGACGTGATGGCATTTTCCAAATTGCTTCTGAACACACAAAACAGCAGCAGGCCTTTGAAGACTAGGCCTGCAGTCTCTGCCCAGGGAACAATGGCTCCCATAAACAAAGTCGTCTCTCTCCAGTCTTCCCCACGTCTCCCCCAGGAGATTCCTGCTGCAGCAGCTAAAGCTTCTAACCACTTCCCCCTCAACACCCAGGCCTCTAGAAGGTCACATTTGCATTGGCTACAAGGTCAATCCAGGTGGCAATGCCTGTGGATACTGTCTGCCATTGCTTGTTTGCTTAATTACAGGCTCTTCCCCTGCCAGCGTTTCCTTCCATATCACCTCCTGCTGTGTGCTGCTTGGATGTTCAGCTGGAAATGCGAGGAAAGGAAGCATGCAGCTGAGAATCAGGCTACGGGCCTGTGAAAAGGACAACTTATAGGTCCATGCAAGGTGCGTTCAGGATGCAAAGGCGGGGGATAAAAGTCTCTCAGAGAAAAATTACTTCCTGGAGAAAACAAATAAAACCCCTCTTGTGGCTATGAGGAGTACCGGCTTGGATGCCACGTTGGCCTGGGCTCCAGCTCCAGCTCTGTCTGTGTTAGCGGTGTCATATCAGGGGCTCCTGGGAAGCATTCTGAATCCAGTTTTCCCCTCCTGAATAATGGGCTTAACAACACCTATCACTGTCTGCAACCTAAATGATAACTACCACAGACCATATTTACGATACTTTTACAAGTCATTCATTTATTCACTCAAACAGTTTGCTGAGTGCTTAATATGGGACAGAAACTCTGCTCACAGTCAACAAAAGTAGATACAGTGTCTCCCCTCAGGGAGCACCAAGCTCAATTGAAATCTGTATATTTAAGAAATATACACTAAAGTATATGATGAACAATACCACTTAAAGCAAAGCAGAGTTAGTGGAGGCCATTTGAGGGTTGGGAGGACTGTGCCGAGGATCATCACCTTGAATCTGGAAGACAGAAGATTTACAGGTGAGGGAAAGAAAAGCTGAACAACATAAGAAAGTATCTCATGATACTAAGGAACATGGGAGGCGCAAATAGCCATCTCCTCTGTGTACTCAGCACACAGCACAGGGCCGAGCACACAGAGGTCAGTAAGTATCTGTTGAATGAATAAGTGAGACTTCTAAGAAGTATTCTGTGAGTGTTGATTCAATTACTTGCTAGAGGTACAAACTTTGGCAAAAGAATTATTAGTCTAAGCCTCAGTTTCCTTATTTGTCGGCTCCTTCATATATTTTTTCATGTAAATTTTATTTTTTTTTAATTTATTCCTTTTAATTGGAGGCTAATTACTTTACAATATTGTAGTGGTTTTGCCATACATTGACATGAATCCGCCACAGGTGTACACGTGTTCCCCATCCTGAACCCCCTTCCCACCTCCCTCTCCATCCCATCTCTCTGGGTCATCCTAGTGCACCAGCCCCGAGCATCCTGTCTCATGCATCGAACCTGGACTGGCGATTCATTTTACATATGATATTATACATGTTTCAATGCCATTCTCCCAAATCATCCCACCCTCGCCCTCTCCCACAGAGTCCAAAAGACTGTTCTATACATCTGTGTCTCTTTTGCTGTCTCACATAGGGTTATCGTTACTATCTTTCTAAATTTCATATATATGAGTTACTATACTGTATTGATGTTTTTCTTTCTGGCTTACTTCACTCTGTATAATAGGCTCCAGTTTCATCCACCTCATTAGAACTGATTCAAATGTATTCTTTTTATGGCTGAGTAATATTCCACTGTGTATATGTACCACCGATTTCTTATCCATTCATCTGCTGGACATCTAGGTTGCTTTCATGTCCTGGCTATTATAAACAGTGCTGCGATGAACATTGGGGTACACATGTCTCTTTCAATTCTGGTTTCCTCAGTGTGTATGCCCAGCAGTGGGATTGCTGGATCATAAGGCAGTTCTATTTCCAGTTTTTTAAGGAATCTCCACACTGTTCTCCATAGTGGCTGTACCAGTTTGCATGTCTACCAACAGTGTAAGAGGGTTCCCTTTTCTCCACACCCTCTCCAGCATTTATTGCTTGTAGACTTTTGGATCGCAGCCATTCTGACTGGCGTGAAATGGTACCTCATAGTGGTTTTGATTTGCATTTCTCTGATAATGAGTGATGTTGAGCATCTTTTCATGTGTTTGTTAGCCATCTGTATGTCTTCTTTGGAGAAATGTATGTTTAGTTCTTTGGCCCATTTTTTGATTGGGTCGTTTATTTTTCTGGAATTGAGCTGCAGGAGTTGCTTGTATATTTTTGAGATTAGTTGTTTGTCAGTTGCTTCATTTGCTAATATTTTCTCCCATTCTGAAGGCTGTCTTTTCACCTTGCTTATAGTTTCCTTTGTTGTGCAGAAGCTTTTATGTTTAATTAGGTCCCATTTGTTTATTTTTGCTTTTATTTCTAATATTCTGGGAGGTGGGTCATAGAGGATCCTGCTGTGATTTATGTCGGAGAGTGTTTTGCCTATGTTCTCCTCTAGCAGTTTTATAGTTTCTGGTCTTACATTTAGATCTTTAATCCATTTTGAGTTTACTTTTGTGTATGGTGTTAGAAGTATTCTAGTTTCATTCTTTTACAAGTGGTTACCCAGTTTTCCCAGCACCGTTTGTTAAAGAGATTGTCTTTTCTCCATGGTATATTCTTGCCTCCTTTGTCAATGATAAAGTATCCATAGGTGCATGGATTTATCTCTGAGCTATCTATTTTGTTCCATTGATCTATATTTCTGTCTTTGTGCCAGTACCATACTGCCTTGATGACTGTGGCTTTGTAGTAGAGCCTGAAGTCAGGCAGGTTAATTCCTCCAGTTCCATTCTTCTTTCTCGATTGCTTTGGCTAGTCGAGGCTTTTAGTATTTCCATACAAATTGTGAAATTATTTGTTCTAGTTCTGTGAAAAATACCATTGGTAGCTTGATAGGGATTGCATTGAATCTATAGATTGCTCGGCTCCTTTAATACTATCATCTCTAGATGATTTTAGGGATTACATGAGTGGGCATGAAAGGATTTGCCTTGTCAAGGGCTGCACAAACATTAGTTTAGTCTTCCATGAATATGAGATTTCCTCCATAAATATCACAAAGATGACAAGCCCCTGAGCACAGGAGCCAAATTTATTTAGTTCACCGCTACATTCATCACACCCAGTGGGGTGCCTGGACTAAACCAAATGCTCAATAAACAACTGTTAACAAAATACTCATTGATAGTGATTATGCTTTTTATTCCCAGTGAGTATACACAGCTATGTGAGCACATGCATCAACTTTGGTTTTGGTTCCTGTGTTGTTTCTGTCTAAGGCATCAAAATACAAGCATATTAAACCAAATATGATTACAGTCTCTCTCTTGTGCTCTCTGCACTATTCACCAAATCTATGCCTATTAACTGTCCTGAAAAGGTCCTGAAATATTTCTAAGCAGAGCTGGTGCGCCTACTAATTGAGTCTTTCCCTATATTCTCTAACTCAATTTGCTTCTGAAAAACAGGAGTGGAAGAAAGAGGGGTGGGAAATTTATAATTTATTGGAAGATGAATAAGGCCACCTCAAAGTCTGAAAAGTAGTAGAGCACAGCTAGTGTTGAGAGAGGCCATTTGCCATGCAGCTAGAGCACATACTTGCTGTGGATGCCAAGAATGCAAGATCCTGAGCTCTCATACCTGAATCCTTTCTTCTGTGAGCAGAGAGCAACCTTGAGGAATGATATAATCTCTCTATCCTCTCCACTGGAAAAGCTATGGTTTTCCCAGTAGTCATGTATGGATGTGAGAGCTGGACCATAAAGAAAGCTGAGTGCTGAAGAACTGATGCTTTTGAACTGTGGTGTTGGACTCTTGAGAGTCCTTTGGACTGCAAGGAGATCTAACCAGTCAACCTGAAAGGAAATCAACTCTGAATATTCACTGAAAGGGCTGATGCTGAAGCTGAAGCTCCAATATCTTAGCCACCTGATGCGAAGAGCCAACTCATTGGAACAGACTCTGATGCTGGGAAAGATAGAAGGCAGGAGGAGAAGGGAGCAAGAGAGGACAAGATGGTTGGATGGCATCACCAGTTCAAGGGACATGACTTTGAGTAAGCGTCAGAAGATGGTGAAGGACAGGGAAGCTTGGAGTGCTGCAGTTCATGGGGTCACAAAGAGTCAGACACGATTGAGCAACTGAACAACAACCCCCTCCACACCTCTAACACAAAGCAGACTTGCTTCCACTTACTGACAGTGGTGACCCCCATAATCCAGGATTCCTCTCCTATAATGCAAGCCCTCAGACTTGGTGAAGGGAGAAGCCAGGGGAACCAAAACAAACAATCATAAAGCTCTGGTTACCACTCCGGCTGTGAGGAACAGCACCCTTTGTCTCTGAACTAGGAGTCTCGTGTCTTCAGTCAGTCCATGAGACTATGCAGACTAACTTGCTAGCTTGTAAGCAGAGTAACATCACAAACTGTTCACTGTTGTGGACACTGGGTAATAATTTTGGCATTAGAATCTGATATATCTGTGTCTCGTTTTCCATTGGCCTTTTGTGAGCTTCAGTTTTGTCTTTTGAATGCTGTGATCATAATCCTAACCACAAGTACTGAGCCAGAATTATATTTTTTCATTTGCAACCAAATAAGTCTAAATGCCACGTTGTGCTAACAACAAAACAAGACAAAAGAAAATAACCATAAGCTTATTGGTCACAGGAAAGTCAGAACACTTCTGGGTGTCTCAGACATGGGAACTCACAGGCCATTTCTGGGGTTATTTTGAATGATATAACTGCAATTATCTTCTATCTTTATGTTCAAGATTCTAACTCTTAGGAAAGGAATATTGATTAGTTGAGTTTAGGTCAGGTCTTTTCCCTTTGACCAAAGTGATGTGATAGGGAGAGAAGAGGGCAGGCATTTTAAATATTTGGACTGGTTGGAGTAGCAAATGCCCAAAGAAAAAACAAAAGGCACAGATATCCTTTAAATGTCACTCTTGGCATATGTAAATGCTCCATGTGTATTAGGTGCCACTATCTTGTTCTTTAATGCTGTTATTGTTGCCTTTATGGTTAATAATAACAAAAATCTTATCACAAAGCTGTCAGTTACTGATAGCATAAGCTCATTAGAAAATATCTTTTACTGTTAGAAAAGTCAAATCTATCAGGGAAAAATAGATGTAAATTTAAGAGGTACCAGATGTTTCCAATGTTAAGTTTACATTAGTCTAGCAACCAGTGGGTGTGAAGGCCTGGACTGACAATTTGTTTCAGATTTGATAAGAAAATGAAGAATGTAACTCTTGATTAGGAGTACAGACTCTAGCTGCTTTGCATGTTAGCCTACCAACTTGTTAATTATTTGATTCTTGGAAATTAGATTAATCTCTCTACATTTCAGCTTTCTCATATTTAATTCATCGAGTTAATTGAAGTAGACAATCCACTTAAAGCATTCACACAGCCCCTGACACTTAGTACATGCTCAATAAATGTTACTATGACTACTATTCCGTGAGCTGCAAAAGTTCATGACTTCCCTCTTTCACCTGCCTGCCCACACCATATAAATAATAGTAGATCAGCAAACTCAGGCATGGCCTCTACAGGACATTTTTATAAACAGAAATAGCCAAATAATTATGAAAACTCTGCCTGCTGAGGATAGACTTAATCTGGCAAATATTTTTTCTGAGAAAAACAAAAAGGTTCAATAAGATCTTAAATTTGCGTGTACAGGGGAAAAAAGTACACTTAAAGAGAGATTTAATTATTTGGCAATAAAATCCTCCTCTTTTATCGTGACTTCAATGTGCAATTTAACCACGCTTTTTGATCGTGTGTGTGTGTGTGTGTGTGTGTACATTGTAATCATTCAACTGTCTTAGCTATTTATTGCCTTTGTCTTATAAATTGTTTATTTTTGCACTGAAACAAGCTTTTAAAATTATCATAAATGTTTGTTTTACATAACCACTGTTGAGGAAAAAAGAAAAATGTATTCATTTCCTTGAAATTCTTAAAGTACAAAAAATGATACTTTCTGACTCTCTGCATTGTCAGCCTATAGTTATGTAAATATGATCTGTGACCAAGTATTTATTGCATTTGTATTCACTGAAGAATGCAGCAGAGACCCAGGAATTATAAAATATGTAAATTTATTGATCTGCAGCATCTCTTCCTGTTTAATCTATGCCTTTTTAAAGACACAAAAGAATTTGCCAGAATGTTAGTTCCATAATAGTTGCTGACCTCAGTAGCTAGGCATGACTTCTAAAGAAAAGGGAAAAATCACTTTCACATCTCTCACTATTGGATTTTTTGCTTTGCAAGTCCCAAATTTTGTGAACGTGAATCCAGACAAACCTGAGCTCAAATTCTATCTTTGCCATTTACTCCCCAGGTGCTCAGTGTCCTCAGTCATGTCTGACTCGTGACCGCATGGATTGTAGCCCACCAGGCTCCTCTGTCCATGGGACTCTCCAGGAAAGAATACTGGAGTGGGTAGCCATTCTGTTCTCCAGGGGATCTTCCCAACCCAGGGAAGGAACCTGGGTTTTCTGCATTGCAGGCAGATTTTTTACCATCTGAGTCATCAGGGAAGCCCCTTATGTAACTTCACACTTCAGTTAACTTTGCTGAACCCTGGTTCCTAAGGACTGCTGGTCTTTTATTGTATTGGGTCTGTGGGAAAATCAGAATATTTTTTTCTGAGTTTGTATTTGTGGTCCCAATTATATAAGAATGGTCCTCTCTCTCAGAGGTGATTTCATTCTTCACAATGACCTTGGCTTATATATTCCTCAACCTTGACAACCATGACCAGAGAGTTAGATTTCCACATCAAATTCCTGTTCTGCTTTTCTTTTTGCCTCTTTAATTATTCTTTTGTCCCCATATACATCTCCTCTGCTTCCTACTATTCCATGCAAGGAGAGCTGTAACACAACTGAGTTCTTGGCCTTGTGTTCTCTTATAGCTTAATTTCTGGAAACAACTTTAAAAGATTCTTAACCCACTAATAATTGGTATCAACTAGTAATGGCAGGCATCCTAATTCTTGTAACAACTCTATAAGATGCTTCTAATATTTGCCTTTTTTACACATTAGTTTTATTTCTAGCCTTCAAAATAAAACTTAAAACCAGATTTGCTCTACTCTACCAGAGATCAAATTGCCAACATCTGCTGGATCATCAAAAAAGCAAGAGAGTTCCAGAAAAACATCTATTTCTGCTTTATTGACTATGCCAAAGCCTTTGACTGTGTGGATCACAATAAACTGTGGAAAATTCTGAAAGAGATGGGAATACCAGACCACCTGACCTGCCTCTTGAGAAATTTGTATGCAGGTCAGGAAGCAACAGTTAGAACTGGACATGGAACAACAGACTGGTTCCAAATAGGAAAAGGAGTACGTCAAGGCTGTATATTGTCACTATGCTTATTTAACTTCTATGCAGAGTACATCATGAGAAACGCTGGACTGGAAGAAACACAAGCTGGAATCAAGATTTTGAGGAGAAATATCAATAACCTCAGATATGCAGATGACACCACCCTTATGGCAGAAACTGAAGAGGAACTCAAAAGCCTCTTGATGAAAGTGAAAGAGGAGAGTGAAAAAGTTGGCTTAAAGCTCAACATTCAGAAAACGAAGATCATGGCATCTGGTCCCATCACTTCATGGCAAATAGATGGGGAAACAGTGGGAACAGCATCAGACTTTATTTTTTTGGGCTCCAAAATCACTGCAGATGGTGATTGCAGCCATGAAATTAAAAGACGCTTACCCCTTGGAAGAAAAGTTATGACCAACCTAAATAGCATATTCAAAAGCAGAGACATTACTTTGCCAACAAAGGTCCATCTAGTCAAGGCTATGGTTTTTCCCGTGATCATGTATGGATGTGAGAGTTGGACTGTGAAGAAAGCTGAGTGCCGAAGAATTGATGCTTTTGAACTGTGGTGTTGGAGAAGACTCTTGAGAGTCCCTTGGACTGCAAGGAGATCCAACCAGTCCATTCTAAAGGAGATCAGTCCTGGGATTTCTTTGGAAGGACTAATGCTAAAGCTGAAACTCCAATACTTTGGCCACCTCATGCAAAGAGTTGACTCATTGGAAAAGACTCTGATGCTGGGAGGGATTGCGGGCAGTTGGAGAAGGGGATGACAGAGGATGAGATGGCTGGATGGCATCACCGACTCAATGGACATGAGTTTAAGTGAACTCCGGGAGTTGGTGATGGACAGGGAGGCCTGGCGTGCTGCAATTCATGGGGTTGCCAAGAGTTGGACATGACTGAGCAACTGAACTGAATGATCATATGCTTTCAGATATACACACTACTTCTCTACTCACACATCTTGGCTCCTGACTTACAACTCTTGGCCACCTGAGTTTTCAGCTTATGTATACAGCTAATTAGGTCTGAGTGTTTTTACTGGAGGATGATCAATTTCCTACAGACACACTCTCCTATGTCCATTCCAGTTTCTGTCCATTAGAATTACCACTATCTTCATTATTTCCTCAACTGCTGGTATGTTATGTTGGGATGGCCAAAAACTTTGCTCAGATTCTTCCATCTGAAAAAACTTTTTAGCCAGCCCACAAGTTCATACATCAAAGAGTCAGTTAAGGGACAAGAAAAGTGAATAAGTATAGATGGGGCAGCATCTGGCACAGGATCCATTCTCAGTAAGTTGTTGTTAATAATACTACTACTACCACAATGTTCTCAAAGCTGACGATCTAGAAAATGAATAGATACACAGAGAGTAACAATTCAATCAATATAAGCGCTCTGATGGATATTTGTATAAGCTGCTTTATGAACACAGCAGAGAGTGTCTAAATGTACCATGCGTGCACTTTTTAATATTAGTCACTACACACACACACAGAGACACATGGGCACACACAGTGACGATATGCGGGTCCCATATTTCAGAGAGGGAAGAATATTGGTAAGATTCCTCTGGACTATTTCCCGATGGAATGAAATTCTTAGTGAATGCCACTTTGAAGTGACGATTTCTATCTTCAGTTACCAGATTGTCTCCTGAAGTAATTGAAACCCATAAGCCTTGAATATCAAGTTGCTCAGTGCCATTGATTATAACAGAGCAATTTGAGCTGAGGCAACAATGCTGTTTTTGAAATGGGAGGGTTAGCATAACCAAAACAAAATATATAAACAGATTTATTTAAATACATATTTTTAAAAGGATTTGTGCCTGAGTGGTGCAGTTCTTAAATCTGTAATTACATTTAATATAGTCAGGAAACCTAGTCATTGCTCCCTGGTCCTTCCAACAGGAGTCAGGATAACATTCAATGAACTTCATGGAGGAAAAGCCCAATGACCTTCTCTGTCTTTGGAGAATCCTAAAGCAACAGAGCCTGAACTCAGTCCATGCTGCTACTGAGAGCACAGCTCCTTGCTACCACCCATTACCTGAAGGGATGAGAAAGCAACCATTAAATCCCTCTATCTCTTATTTTACTGAGATCCAAAAAGGAAAAAGATAGGAGATGGCATTAAAGCTTACCTCTACTTACTTCTATTTCTGCCTCTGTGAAAAAGAAAATTAATTCTCATTTGGACTCAGTCAGAGGAAGAAGTTAGATTGGTAGGAAAAGTTCTGATCTCTGGTCAGGGAACTAGATCCCACATGCCACAATCAAGCATTTGCATGCTGCAACTAAGTATTTGCATGCCACAACTAAAGACACCGCGTGCAACAACTAAGCTCCGGCACAGTCAAATAAATAAATAAGAGGTGGGAGGTCCATGGCCCCTACCTTGAATCTGGGTGGGATTGCGCTTTCCAGCATCAATTTTCTAAAACCAACTAGGTGTCCTACAATTCAATTAGATTCTCACTGCAGATGGTGACTGCAGCCATGAAATTAAAAGACACTTGCTCCTTGGAAGGAAAGCTATGACCAACCTAGACAGCATATTATAGAACAGACACATAACTTTGCCAACAAAAGCCTGTACAATCAAAGCTATGGTTTTTTTCCAGTAGTCATGTACAGATGTAAGAGTCGGACCATAAAGAAGGCTGAGCACCAGAGAATTGATGCTTTCAAATTGTGGTGTGGAGAAGACTCCTGAGAGTCCCTTGGACTACAAGATCAAACCAGTCAATCTTAAAGGAAAAAAACCCTGAATATTCATTGGAAGGACTGGTGCTGAAGCTGAAGCACCATTACTTTAGCTATCTGATGCGAAGAGCCAACTCATTGGAAAAGACCCTGATGCCAGGAAAGATTGAAGGCAGGAGAAGGGGATGACAGAGGATGGATGAGATGGTTGGATAGCATCATCAACTCAATGGACATGAATTTGAGCAAACCTCAGGATACAGTGGAGGACAGAAGTGCCTGGCTACAGTCCATGAGGTCACAAAGAGTTGGACACGACTTAGCGACTGAACAACAACATCCATAGACTAAAAGACTCAGTGCTGTGAGATCGTCACCACTTTGATCGTAACGTGGCTCAGACGGTAAAGCGTCTGCCTACAATGCGGGAGACCCGGGTTCAATCCCTGGGTCAGGAAGATCCCCTGGAGAAGGAAATGACAACCCACTCCAGTATTCTTGCCTGGAGAATCCCATGGACAGAGGAGCCTGGTAGAATACAGTCAGTCTATGGGGTCGCAGAGTCGGACACGACTGAGAGACTTCACTTTCACAGGTGCTGGGGACCACCACACTTTTGACTGGTAGGCTTGGCTACAAATTCAGGAGTTTTCCTGAACCCCTACAGTTTCAGTAATTTGCTAGAACACATCACAAAACTCAAGTGCTATATTGACATTACCACTTTATTATAAAGGATGCAAATGAACAGCCATTCGAACAGGTACTTGGGACAAAGGTCTCAAGCACAGGAGCCTCTGGCCCCATGAAATCAGAGTATGTCACCCTCCCAGTTCATCAATATGTTTACCAACCAAGGGGCTCACTAGTCCCTCTCCCTTCCATGGAGATCAGGGGGTGGGACTGAAAACTCCAACCCTCTAACCACATGGTTGGTTTTTCTGTCAATCAGTCCTCTAAAGCTATCTAGAGGCTCCACTATGAGTTACCTCATGGCATAAATTCAGATATGATTGAAGAGGGATCATTACAAGCAACAAAAGACACTCTAATCACTCAGAAAACCAAGGATTTTTTTAAAGCTCTGTGCCAAGATTCAGGGACAAAGACCAGATATATTCTTTATTACACCAGACCTTGTGATGCTTTCACAAAGAGAGAATTGCTAAAGGGATTCTGTGTGATGCACTAGGCTGGGTCATAACAGGGCATGCACCTTCCACCTCGTTCAATGGACCATTCATACTCAGAGCTCTGAGCCATTCTCTAAGAAACTCAATCCACAAGGCCTCTGTGCCATAAACCAACCAAACCCCACGTAGGCACTCTGATTGCTTGTCCGAACTTTTGTGTCATTCTAATAGATAAGATGAGCCTTTAGATGATTCTAGCCACCAGCCCTCTAGTCACCTTAGCCATTAAGTCTGCCCAACTGAATTCCCAGACTGTGAATCAGAGAAAAACCACCCCTGCTGGGTCCTATCTGAATTCCTGACCCCTAGAATCTGTAAGCACAATAAGAGGGCTATTTTAAACTGTTAAATTACAAGGCACCTTATAACACAGCAGTAGTAACTGGAACAAATCATAATAAGTGAGTCTGGAGAAGTAGAATGGGACCGGGTCATGCCATGTTAAGACTGGTGGGCTTTATTCCATTGAAAAGCAGTTTTAAGAGCGGAGAGAGATGCATCAGAGTTGGAGTTAATTTTTAATAACTCACCCTGGCTGCAGCGAGGAGGCTAAATTTAAGATGGGCAAGACCAGAGTCAGGGAGATATATAAGAGATCATTACAAGATGACAATGACATTTACTATGATAGTAATGACACAAATACAGAAGGGAGGATAGCCTTGATCAAAAAAAAAACCCCAAACTACAGCAACAAATTTAGAAGGTAAAAGCATTGCAATTTGGTGGAAAATCCAATACAGAATTGGGGAACAGGAGGGAGAAGGAAGAATTAACGATGGCTCACATGTTTCTGGACTGAATGGCTACAAAGATGATAGGGCTATCAACTGAGATCCAGAATAATGAAGAGGTTAACTGTGGTTGAGGAAGAGATAACGTCTACCATGTCTTGAATGCACTGAATTGGAACTTCTTGGGCTTCCTTGATAACTCAGGGAAGTTATCAGGGAACTCGGTTTGTAAAGAATCCTTCTGCAATGTGGGAGACCCTGGTTCAATTCCTGGGTCGGGAAGATCCTCTGGAGAAGGGATAGGCTACCCACCACAGTATTCTTGGACTTCCCTTGTGGCTCAGCTGGTAAAGAATCCGCCTGCAATGAGGAAGACCTGGGTTCGATCCCTGGGTTTGGAAGATCCCCTGGAGAAGGAAAAGGCTACCCACCCCAGTATTCTGGTCTGAAGAATTCCAAGGAGTCACAAAGAGTCGGACACGACTGAGCAACTTTCACTTTGGAATGCTAGGTGGATATATCCAGCAAATTGCTCAAAACTTGGAAAAGAAGTTAGGATAGAAGGTAGTAGATTTGAGAATCAAGTCTCTACAGTTAAGCCAATTAAAACAGATTAGATCATTTAGGGAAATTATGCAAGATAAGTAAAATAGAGAATCAAATCTAAATCTCTATAGAACTCCAGTATGTAAGAGTTTTAGAGGGTAGGAATGATCAAGGAAACAAAGAAAAAAGTAAAGTAAGGTCAGAGAGAAAAACAGGAGTGACACTGACTCCGAGGAGTAAAAAGTTTCAGAAAGGCTTTATTGTTCTCTGTCATTAAATGCAGCAGAGAGCTCCACTAACCCCATGTCAAGACCTTTTCAAAACACTGAGAATGCGAATGTGATACATCATCATTCTAGCCTTCATAGAAACATAGACAGGTAAACACACACGTGACAGTAGAGTGGGAACAATGCAAAATAGGACTGTTATTCAGTACAGAATTACCTCCAGGAGGGAGAAAGTGACTTGGTGAAAACTGAGAAAATATTCAGAGGATATAATATATCAGGTTTTATCTTCCAAAAGGGAATGCAAGCCACTTGAATTCAAGAAGTAGAACTTTTTTCATACTCAAGCCTTGAGGACCACTACTTGGAGTTCAGTAGGTAAGTACACAGGTGTGTGTGTCTGTTGCAGGGAAGGTGGGGGTGTGTGGGTGTAGGTGTGTGTGTGTGCATGCTCAGTCACGGCTGACTCTTTGCAACCCCATGGATCGTAGCCCACCAGGCTCTTCTGTCCATGGGATTCTCCAGGCAAGAATACTGGAGTGGGTTGCCATTTCCATGATGGGCCTGAAATTCTGTAACTTCTGGGAACATCACACATTCTGAAAGGCATAACCTGCATTAATGTGTTAAAAAAAAAAAAAATCCCACCTGGAGGAGGAAGAGGGTTGGCATTCACACCCAGACCCAAAGGGAAGCCAGACCCTTCTCCCTGTTGCATCAGTTCAGCTAATCTGTGAACTGCCTTTCTGCACCCTGGAACCTCCCCAGTGGCGTCTGACCCTGCACCATTTGAGGGCAGTGGGGGTAAGAGCTCAGAAAGGAGCATTTACTGCAGCCTTGAACTGAAACTAGAAGCCGGAATTGCTCAGGAACTAAAAGCAGTTTATTTCCAAGCTTTCATTTTTGTAAAGTTGACATGACTCCCATGTCCTGCCCCTCCTCCCCACTCTCTGGGCTATCCACCTTCAAGTCCCTGGACAGGTATGTCAGGCTTCGGGGCTGACTCATCTTCAGATGATTTCAAGGTTTTGCAGAGGCCTAGAATGTACACAATTCCAAGTTTTATCTTTGAAGAAACAGCTAGCCATGTAGTTTTTAGATGTATAAGAATTTCTTCCATAGGCAAATACACAAAACCATCTAAGTACCATGCATAGGACTGGTAATTTCAGTAAGAAACCTGTCCCTTTAAAGTGCTGTGTTTGTGTGTGTGTGTATGTGAGAGAGAGAGAGAGAGAGAGAGAGAGAGAGAGAGAGAGAGAGAAGACAGAGAAAAAAAGAGAGAACAGTGATTTCAACCAGGGGCTATTTACGTCCCAGGAGACACTTGCAATCTATGGAGGTATTTTGGGTTGTCACACCTGGGAGGCGGAGGCGTACTAGCCTCTAGTGGTTAGGGTCCAGGGATGTTACTAAACACCCTACAACGCACAGAACAGCCCTTCACAACAAGGACTTTTCCAGCCCCGAATGTCAATAGTGCCACGGTTGAGAAATCTTGAGAGAGAAAGACAAGGAGAAGAGGAATCAAGTAGTCATTTCAGCATTGTTTTTTTTATTTTGTTTTGTTTTCTACACAAATCAAATGTAGTTGCAGAACCATCACGTCTTCAAGTTGGGAGAATATTCTAGTCATCACGTGGTCTCATGCACCATGAAATACAGCATCAGGATGGCAAGACAGACTGGCTTGTGTATTATAATTCTATTAGATAGACTTGTTGGATGAAAGAGAAAACATGGTACATGACTCCATGATAACACTGCAAAAACATCGCCCTTGTGCTGTGACTAAAAAGAGATAACCCCTCGAGCTAGCAACAGAAGGAAGCTGACTGCATGAGGAGACGAGAGAAAATATGTTTAATGTTTCAATTGGAAATGCACTGGAGAGACACAGCGCTGAGACAATCTTGTAGATTTAGGAACCAGAAGGGAAAATGGCCTTTGACCTCCAGGGGCAGCTGGGAAACAGATGCCTGAAGAGCCCAGGGAAGAATTTCCGACCCAACAACAGGCGTCTTGCATGTGTCAAATAATATTTCCTTTTGTGTGGAAATTTGCCGCTTCTTGTTAAAATATGAGAAAACGTCCAATTTCTTGTGCAGCCTCCCTGAGGCTTCAGCTCATCTGGTTGGCCACACTCACAGCTGGAATTTCTGATACCCAGATTCTCACACTGCATGTTACTTAAGGATCTGCTGTTCTAAGAAATAGCACGGGGTTTTCCCCTTGTCTCACGGCTCGGTGGGCAGCACAAGTCTTTGTAGAGATTTCAGGAAATCAGATGGATATTCACAGTGAAAAAAACATGAGTCTGAGGAACAGACAAGCTTGAGTTTGAATACTGGCTAGATCCCTATCCTAGCCTGTGACATCGGTAACGTCTTAACTTCTTCAAAGCTCAATTTATGAATAAGTCAATGAGGAAACATGATCGTTGTGAGGATTAGGTGTGACACCATATTTAATTCTGCCAGGACAATGCCTAATTTATGGTAGGTATGCATTTGGGCTTCCCTGTGGCTCAGGCAGTTAAGAATCTGCCTGCAATGTGGGAGACGTGGGTTCAAGTCCCTGGGTTGGGAAGATCCCATGGAGGAGGTCATGGCAACCACTCCACTATTCCTGCCTGGAGAATCCCCATGGACAGAGGAGCCTGGTGGGCTACAGTCCATATGGTTGCAAAGAGTCGGACACTACTGAGCAACTGAGCACAGCACAGCACATGCAGTTAGATGGCTATTATTGAGATAGGTATTGTTTTTCTGAAACTTAAGATTTAAAAGTACTTTTCTACCTATGTTATTTTGTGTTTCTGCTTACAACCAAGTTGAGACAAATGCCATGCTGAAGAAATTTCCTTGTACCTCTTACTAATCATGTTGGTGACAAAGTGACAGAGGTACAAGCCACACAGGATGGAGACAAAGGTACTAGAATTTAAAGAGAGACAGCTTTTCCTATCGAGAAAAATTTTAGAACCTGCATGTGTCTGTCCATATTTTTCCTGAATTTCTTCACAATGAAGAAATAGAGTAGAACGTCTAATTAGAGTAGATGGAGAGAGGTGATTCATATGAATGCATAGCCTCTTAAAAAAGATATTTTCTTATACTCAGGTACATTTGATACCTAGAGAGACAAAGTGTGTATCATTTTTCCCTTCACATCCACCCTTCTCACAATTTCACAATGACCCCCCCTACCAAGTCCAAAATAAAGTCCAGATCTTATAGAAGGCAGTGGAAGGGAATGTATATACTGTTGTGAAATACAGTGCATGGAATTTCACACAGTCTGAGATTTCAACTGTGGGAAAAAATCACTCTAGATGTTATACCCATTTGATAATACAAATTTTTTAAATAATAAAGACACTAAAATATGAAACATAATTTTAGTCCAGGGATCCAATGCTTTTGTAAAACCTTCTAAGTTCTGAAGTTCTAACAACCCTTACTTTCAAGTGTCTTTCAGAGCCAAAGGGCTAAAGGAAATGCCATGGCAGGCCAGGACAGTTGCTAGAAACAGCATGCTTGGGTATGAGTCCTAAAACCAGCACCTACTAGCTATTTGAATTTGGCAAAGTAATTTCACTCTTCAGAGTCTCAAGTTTTCTCATTTGTAATATAGTAACATTCTCATCTACCTTGAAGGCTTGTTTGAATGTATTAAGTAAGATAGTTCATATAAAGGCATGGAGATGCCCCTGATGATAGCCTTATCTTTGCTGTTAGAGGCTCCCATTTCATCTTTCCTTAGAAAAGTGGAACAGTGAATCTATGGGTTCATTTCAATTCCATCTGATGGCTTGCTACATATTTTCTTCACCTATTCCCTAAATTGAAGGTTTCTGTGCACATTTCCAAAAGGGAAGCCACTAATGGAAACGCTGCTTTATTTGGACAGATTCCCATGTACAACCACTATCCTGTGTCTGCATGCATGCTCAGTCACTTCAGTCATGTCCAACTTTTTGAAATCACATGGACCGGAACCTCCCAGGCTCCTCTGTCCAGGGATTTTCTAGGCAAGAATACTGGAGTGGGTTGCCATGCCCTCCTCCAGGAGACATTCCTGACCCAGGGATCGAACCTGTATCTCCTGCATTGCAGGCAGATTCTTTACTACTGAGCCACCAGGGAAGACCAACCACTATCTTAATGGACTTCAAAACAGAAACATCACCAATGTCTCCCCAAATGCGATAAACTTTCTGCTGTGATTATTACAATTATCTCTAACTTTTCAGAGCCTTTGGGACCCTTCACCTCAATATCCTCAAATTTTTAGGGCTCTCTAAAGAAACAGAACCAATGGAATGTATATAGAGAGAGATCTATTCTAAGGAATTGGTCACATGATTATGGAGACTAATCAAGTCCAAAATCTGCAGGGTAGGCCAGTAGGCTGAAGACTCAGGGAGGAGCCAGTGTTTCATTTCAAGCCCAAAGGCTGCCTGCTGGCAGAACTCCCTCTTACTCATGGGAGGTCAGTCTTCTGTTTGAGTAAGGCCTTCAGCTGATTGGATGAGGCCCACCCACATTTAGGAGGGCAATCTGCTTTACTCAAAGTTCACCAATTTAAATATTAATATCATTTAAAGACACCCTCTGGAGAAGGAAATCGCAACCCACTCCAGTATTCTTGCCTGGGAAATCCCATGGACAGAGGAGCCTGGTGGGCCACAGTCCATGGGGTTGCAAAGAGTTGGACACAACTGAGCAACTAACACACACACACACAAAGACACCCTCACAGAAAAATCCAGAATAATGTTTGATCAAATATCTGGATACCATGGCTCAGTCAAGTAAAACAAAATTAACCATCACCATCCTCTCTCAGGGCAGTTGTTCAGACAGGTCATATGCTCTGAATGCTCTCAACCCCAACTGCTGCTGCTGCTGCTAAGTCGCTTCAGTCGTGTCCGACTCTGTGCTACCCCATAGACGGCAGCCCACCAGGCTCCCCCATCCCTGGGATTCTCCAGGCAAGAACACTGGAGTGGGTTGCCATTTCCTTCTCCAACGCATGAAAGTGAAAAGTGAAAGTGAAGTAGCTCAGTCATGTCCGACTCTTTCCGACCCCATGGACTGCAGCCTACCAGGCTCCTCCATCCATGGGATTTTCCAGGCAAGAGTACTGGAGTGGGGTGCCATTGCCTTCTCCTACACAAGATTTCATTTGCTGCTGGTCCCCTCTATCCAGGTTTTGGCACACGGCTTTCCATGCTGTGATACCAGTACCTAATAGTCAAGCAGTATAATGTCCATAGTCATTTCAAGAACAATCAGATCATCAAAATCATAAATCTTCTACAGTTTAGGCCATTCCATAGTACCTAGCACTACATTCTTCAGAGAGTAATATGTATCACAGATATTTGTTGAGAATACACCAAACTCTAGGCTTTTATCAGCTTTAAATATGGGGAGAGAAAGAAGTCCCTCATCCACACAAAACTTACTTGTTGCCTTTGCTCATTTGGAAGAAACCTAGTCAGAATGAAGATGATTCCTTTCATTGCATTTGTCACAAGCTGAAATCATCAAGGCACTCTGATAGAGAAAGTCTGGAAATGGAAATCAGTTTAGACGCACCAGTCTGGGAAGGTCTACGGGTGACATTTGAGTTGAAATTGAAGGATCAAGAGTGAAAAGAGCCTCCAGGCAAGGGAACAATAAGAAAAAGAGTTTGAGATACAAAGAGCAGTGTGACTGGAGTCATACAATTGAGAGGATAGTTTGGAGGCAAAAGGTCTAGATCATATAGGACCCAATAGGTCATAGTAGTGCTTATATCATATTAAAAACACCTCAACACATGGATGCACTGTATGTGAGGATATGGGACAAACCTATTTAAATTTTAAAACATATTCCTTGAGCTTCTACGGAGCAAACAGGTGGCCTACAATAGCCTCCCTAAATTATCTATTAATCGCCTACAAGATTGGGCCCACTTGTTTATATCTATTCCAGTTGACAGAGCTGGGAAGTTTAGTCAAATACTTCCATCATCTTACTTGTCCTGATGGTTTAATTTCTGCCTGAATCCCTTTAGTCCTACAATAGAAGCTTAGTCACAGTTTGAGATAATCCTTGAAGCTTGAACAGTCTTGGTTTCCACCTTAATCTACCCTCACTATTCTTGCAAGGAAGCAGGGGTTTGTATACTTTATTATAGTCAGGGAGAGGTTTCAAAAGAGACACAGAAAATGAAGACATTATAGTTCTTCAGAATACCTATGTTAGCATTTATGTAGACACTTAAAATATTTATTGAACGTGTTCTATGTTTCAGGAGCTGTGCTGGCCACTAGGGTTGTAGTAATTGATAAGAGAGGCTATTTCTATGTGAAAGAGAATAAATGCACTTCAAAGCGTTAAAGGCAAAGGTCATATTAATTAACAAAATTTTCCTCTAGAACAAGAAAGTGTCTTCATCTGGAGATAGGGACAATAGGACTGCTTCAAAGATAAAATTTTTAAATTGTCACATTGACTAGCACATAATGGATACATCTTAAGAAGCCACATTGATAGAGCTCTGGATATCAGAAATTGAAGTGCTTAGAATTCTATCACTACTCTGACTTTCTGTCCTATAATCAAGGCTTATCTGAGCTACAGATACCAACAGATTTTAGGAAGGATTTATATACAATCTTCTATGAATAAGCAGTTTCTTAGCAAATTACCTAGACCACACCAGTCGAAGCATCCTTCTATTACATTGCTTATATTGCTGTATATTCACACATGTTTTCTCTATCAAAGGGGCTACAAGCTTGGCCCCAGGAACATTTTCTTTGGAAAGCTAATTTTTTTCACGTACAAAGAGAAATCGTCATCTGAATCTGATCAGTAGCAGAACAGCACTTAGGGACTCACAGATAGCAGGTGCCACTTTCTTCCAGACAAGATAGACATGAGGCATTGTATCATAAACATGATAGTAACAATTGCACCACTTGTGTCATGAAAACAAATGTGAATTTTGTGAACCCTAAAAATCTATTCTCCTGGGCTGGGGGTAATAATCTAACAATAATAATAAATCCCATTCACTGAAGATAAAAATGACGATAGTTGTAATGGCATTGATTGACACTTATGTATCTGTCCTAAGCACTCTGCATCTCATTCAATCCCTAATGAAATCGTCTGTTTCCTCCATTCACTCACACTTAGTAAAGCTAGGGCTTGGAAAGGTAATCCAAATCACTAATGGAAATGATAGTCTAACCAAGGCATTCTAAAGCCAAAGCCACACTCGTGATGAGTATACTGTACACGGTGGCAGTCTTTGCAGGCATGCCTATCTGACCACAGGTGCTGCGTCAGACCTCCTTCTCCCTGGATAAACAAAGTGAGGCTGTTCAGGAACTATCATGCTGGCAATCAGCAGCTTTCAGACGCCAAAGGCAATGACACTGAAACCAAGCACACTGGTGGTCAAAAGGAGCCTTTCGTAACAACTAGCATCGGCTGCCATCCTTTTGCCAAAGACGTAGTCGCAACACACTGACTGGAAAGCCACTCTCTTTCTGTGAAATCTGCGATTCTGCACACTTTGGTTGTACTGTATTACTTCCGAGCACGCTGAATTTTAGAGCGTTCTCAAGGAGAGAAGAGAGAAAAAAAAAAAAAAGCAAACTCAGTAAATCCCAGTATTTTTACTGCCTTTGCCAAATTTGACATCTTTCAAAGTAACTGTGAGAAGCACGCACAATCTCTGCCAACTGCATGATTTAGCAGCTATAAAATCCCTCTGAATCAAGCCCATTTTGAAATAAAAAGGAACCTGCTTGAGAATTTCATTGCACTGTTGGATACCTACTCAGAGATCAATCACCTCTCTTCATTCTGTATTCCTAGTATATTTTTAAGTTTAATCTTTTTTGCAGCTTACCCATTTAGTTAAGGGTAGAATTTTAAAAGACTAAAGATTGCAAAAGGAGGAGGAGGACATAAAATCCGAACAAAGACTTTCTTTATATTCTGCACAATAGAAGTAAAAAAGATGGTCTATTTTCTTTTCATCTTTTTCCCCAATAGTGCAGTACCTAGATTCTCAAAACTTGAGTGTCCTGTCCCCCAAGGAAAATAGTATCTCTCTGCAGGCTGTCTAGCAGGATGAAACAGCTGTGTCTCCTACTCCACAGGGAATTTCTTCAGATGAAAGTCTATTTTTTTGCTGAATATGATTGGGTGAGCAGAAGGCTAAACACATTGCTTATGGCTGGGCCTCCAATGACAATAGAAAAAAATGTGTTCATAAAATGGAGTATAAAATGAATTAATTTAACTATCTGGAGACTGAAATATATATTGTAAAATAAAATACTGGCTATAGGAATATAAAGGTGTGAATATCGCCAAGCCACAAAGGAATAAAAATAAAATTGTTTGATTTTGGGTCTCTATGAAGGTTTAGTATCTATGAACAGAGAATTCTTGGCTCTCACCTGGAGTCTCACTAATGCAAACATTTTAGTTATGGCATATTTCACAGACACTTCAGTTGTGTTTATGTTTAAAGGGGAAAGCAACAAAGGAAGATACTTTTTTCTCACAATGTTTATTTAAAGGACTAATATATGTTGATCTATAGAACTACTAAGAAAATACTAAAAGTCAGATATGAACTGAATTTCCATTAGGGGGAAAATCTTACATTAGAAGTAATTCATAACCTTTATCTTCCTCTGTCTAAGAAACAAGCCCTTACAAAAGAATCACACTCAGAAACCCTGTATAGATTCTAATTGTCTACTAGACCATATTTTTCTGGTTTGGACAACCAACAGCATTTTACTAATACCCCAAATTCATTTCAATGGTAGTCAGTTTCAAGGTGTACCCATTCATGTGGGATCGGTACAGAGCTCTCAACCTGAAAAACAGATTCAAAACTGTGTATCTTTACTCTGCATAAAGCCATCAAGTTGCCAAATGGTATTAATGTCTTGAATACAAAACAAAAATAGCATCTGCAACTTCCTTATAAAATCTACCCTGAGAGAGAACGCGCGTGTGTGTGTGTATGTGTGTGTTAGAGGATCACAGAAAAAGTGAAAGTGAAATCACTCAGTCATGTATGACTCTTTGAAACCCTATGGACTGTAGCCCACAGGCTCCCCCGTCCATGGGGTTTTCCAGTCAAGAACCCTGGAGTGGGTTGCCACTTTCTTCTCCAGGGGATCTTCCTGACCTAGGGCACAAACTCAGGTCTCCCACATTGCAGGTAGACTCTTTACCATCTGAGCAACCAGGGAATCCCTTTGGATCACAGGAAAGTTTACAAATAAAAAAAATCATTTTTCACTGAAACATAAAATGGGGCTTATTAGTAGAGTGATCATATAATTTATCATCTAAAAAGGACAATCATGAGAGTTAAAGGGGGCACTACTGGTAATTGCACTAAGACAATGGGCATAAACTAGATATATGATGACACTATTGATAGCAAAATATCCTCTTCCTAATCAGAACATTAATATAACAGCAGCATGATAGGCAAGGTAAGACTTGCTTTGGAAGTAACTATGCTTAGATTAAACTCTGACATATATTAGTTACTTTCAAATTGTAGTACTGGAGAAGACTCTTGAGAGTCCCTTGGACTGCAAGGAGACCAAACCAGTAAATCCTAAAGGAAATCAACCCTGAATATTCATTGAAAGGACTGCTGCTGAAGCTCCAATACTTTAACAACCTGATGCAAATTGTCGACTGATTGGAAAAGACCCTGATGCTGGGAAAGGTTGAAAGCAAAAGGAGAAGGGGGCGGCAGAGGATGAGATGGTTAGATAGCATCACTGACTCAATGGACAAATTCCAAGAAGTAGTGAAGGACAGGGAAGCCTGGCGTGCTGGAGTCCATGGCGTCGCACAGTTGGACACAACTCAGAGACTGAACAACAACAACAAAAATATTACTCATATGCATTTGCTTCCATATCTCTCCATTTCCTCATCTGTAAAATAGCAGAAAATATAGCTAACTTCATGTAGTATTTACAATGCACCAGAAAATATGCTAAGGCATAATATTGAATAGCTTCATTAAACCTCATAACAGCTAAATCGTATTGTTACTATTTTCCCTACTCTACACGTGAAGCAATGAATTAAGTGAGGTTAAACATCTTGCTAGTGTTCATTCAGCAAGTGGCAGAGTTGGACAACGAACCCTGGCAGTTGGTCTTCAGTGTTCATACTCTTAGACCTTGCGATATCCTGAAGATATCACTACCAAATTTTCAGAGTTTTTGTTAGGGCTAAATGAGAGACTGAATGCCAGACAACTAGCACAATGCCCAAAACACAGCAGAAAATAAAGACAGAGTTAGTAGTAATGGAATACAAAATAGCCAAGATGCTTTTCTGAGGTAACCCATCTGGAACTACTTTGGAGGTGATAGTTATTTATAATGAGGCACTCGGATAATTCTGTAACTAAAGCTCTCACTTGACTAGAAATCTCTACTAACCTGATTTAGTCTGAAAGTGTGTGTGTGCATGCTCAATCATGTCCAACTCTTTGCAACCCCATGGACTGTATCCTGCAAGGCTCCTCTGTCCATGGAATTCTCCAGGCAAGAATAGTGGAGTGGGTTGCCTTTTCCTTCTCCAGGGGATCTTCCCAAGCCAGGGATTGAACCTGTATCTCCAGGCATCTCCTGCATTGCCACCTGTGAAGACCTTATAAATCAGAAGATGAGACTGAAGTAACAGTCACTTTAAACTTACACAAAGGCCATGAGGGAAATTTGGGGGGTGACAAAGCTGTCACATATCTTAATTGTGATGCTAGTCACATGACTGCATTTTGCCAAAATTCAGAACTCCTTGATTTTACTCCCAATTTTCTCAACTTAGCATTAAATTACTTATTTTCTCTCAAATTCTTTAAAAACAAAGAAGCATTTGCATCCTCTACTCATACTTTTATACAACAGTAATTAAATATCCAAGAAAGATGGATCCCATTTGAAATATTGTACAAACAGAGAATTATCGGGAAGTAATTTGTTGGTTCATTCTCTCTAACATTTATTTTAAAAAACACCCTTAGAAAGCAATCTATTAAAATGATTAACATCATAATCATGTGACCAAGGAGCCAATAAGTTAATTAAAGTTCATTTATTCTACGAGCTCATCTCGGGAAGAAGTTGACTAAATTGAGCATAAAGATTTTTATATCCAATTTGATTTGCCTTCTAAATAAATTTTATATGTATATAGAGAGATTTTTTTCTTATGCTTACAGAAGATTTAATAACTTGGAAAATGTACCAAAACAACACTTAGGAAGATATTTTCACCAAACTCCCCAATCAGACTTTTTAAACCTTGTGACTATGATTTAGGATGCTAGTAGTAGATAAAATTATTTTCCATTACCCATTTAGAATATTTGATTACTAATTTACATAGGCAAGGCATCAGAAGATAATGAATGTAAGTCACCTCTGAGAGAGAGCCTTTTCAGAATTGAAAGTGAACGCCCTGCTGCCTTCAGCCCAAGAATGCTAATAATTCAAATACATTTCTGTCCAATCAGATGAAAGCACCATAAAGCACTTACATGCCAGGAAGTTGGATGCTGGTTAATACAAAACATGTTGGGAGACGAAGCAATCTTTTATTATTTGATTATAAAATGCCACCTTTACCCTTCAACTTGGAGTGATTTATTACAAGATGATTAAGACTGTGTGTTGATGCCTAAGAGGAACTGTTTTGATTTATGACAATTTCACACAAAATCACAACTGTCTTGTTTAAAGTCATTCTAAGTTGCAGTCCATGTTTGAGTATAGAAAAATAATTTAAAAGTTTACCATAAATAATTCAAGATTGCCATCAACATCTGAATTCACTGTAAGTTTCTTCTTGTATGTTTCTCTCTTGATGCTAGTATGATTATTCTTACATGGCATTTTCTCAGACTACCAAGCAAGAGCTGTAGTTTAGTTCATGATATGCTTGGCTTCCTATATTGGTCACCAAGCTCAGCAGACTACGTTTGCCAGATCCAGTCCTTTTTCTAAATGTCTTATCAATCTCCAGGAAACCAAAAAAGTGGCATTTTAATGAAAAATTCATTAAATAATGTCATTCTAAATACTTATTTTATAAAGGAGTGATCAATAGGTTGCAATAAACACTTGAATACTTGAGTTTTATTAGATTCTGCTAAGAACAAATATCTCTATATTGATAAATAGATGGTAACGTGGGTTACTAACCAACTAAGATTGCTTTACAAAGTAGTTTCAGACTTACCTCATCTAAAGTGTGTAATCTTGAGATAAGATGCTGGCAAATGCCTGAAGAGATGTGCCAGTTCGTTAGGGCCACAAAACAGAGCATGTGGACTTTGTAAATCAACTGAGTTTTCTTAATGTCACTGTAGCTTGAAAAGTGGGTGGATTTTCTTGCTTCCTATAGTATCATGCTTTAATGTGTCTCTGCTTTCCCTTTCTCTTTCAAAAAATCTCAGGCTATCTCATTTTGGCTCTACAAACTAAGGAGATTTGACACATCATACTAAGTATTTTAAGAACATGGGCCAGAGTAGCAGGCAGTATTCTCCAGAAATTAGTACGGTGACGACATCTCATATCTCAAGAGGGAGACCTTCCCAATCTGAAGGTTCTGTTTCTTCTACCTGTGCTCTGTTCAGTTCAGGTCAGTTCAGTCCCTCAGTCATGTCCGACTTTTTGCAACGCCATGAATCGCAGCACGCCAATCCATCACCAACTACCACAGTTCACTAAGACTCACATCCATCGAGTCAGTGATGCCATCCAGCCATCTCATCCTCTGTCATCCCCTTCTCCTCCTGCCCCCAATCCCTCCCAGCATCAGAGTCTTTTCCAATGAGTCAACTCTTTGCGTGAGGTGGCCAAAGTACTGGAGCTTCAGCTTTAGCATCATTCTTTCCAAAGAAATCTCAGGGCTGATATCCTTCAGAATGGACTGGTTGGATCTCCTTGCAGTCCAAGGGACTCTCAAGAGTCTTCTCCAACACCACAGTTCAAAAGCATCAATTCTTAGGCGCTCATCTTTCTTCACAGTCCAACTCTCACATCCATACATGATCACGGGAAAAACCATAGCCTTGACTAGACGGACCTTTGTTGGCAAAGTAATGTCTCTGCTTTTGAATATGCTGCATAGGTTGGTCACAACTTTCCTTCCAAGGAGTAAGTCTTTTAATTTCATGGCTGCAGTCACCATCTACAGTGATTTTGGAGCTCCCCAAAAAAAAGTCTGACACTGTTTCCATTGTTTCCCCATCTATTTTCCATGAAGTGATGGGACCACATGCCATGATATTAGTTTTCTGAATGTTGAGCTTTAAGCCAACTTTTTCACTTTCCACTTTCACTTTCATCAAGAGGCTTTTTAGATCCTCTTCACTTTCTGCCATAAGGGTGGTGTCATCTGCGTATCTGAGGTTATTGATATTTCTCCCAGCAATCTTGATTCCAGCTTGTGCTTCTTCCAGCCCAGTGTTTCTCATGATGTACTCTGCATAGAAGTTAAATAAGCAGGGTGACAATATACAGCCTTGACGTACTCCTTTTCCTATTTGGAACCAGTCTGTTGTTCCATGTCCAGTTCTAACTGTTGCTTCCTGACCTACATATAGGTTTCTTAAGAGGCAGGTCAGGTGGTCTGGCATTGCCATCTCTTGAAGAATTTTCCACAGTTTATTGTGATCCACACAGTCAAAAGCTTTGGCATAGTCAATAGAGCAGAAATAGATGTTTTTTTTTTTGGAACTCTTGCTTTTTCAATGATCCAGCAGATGTTGGCAATTTGATCTCTGGTTCCTCTGCCTTTTCTAAAACCAGCTTGAACATCTCAAAGTTCACGGTTCACGTATTGCTGAAGCCTGGCTTGGAGAATTTTGAGCATTACTTTACTAGCATGTGAGATGAGTGCAATTGTGCGGTAGTTTGAGCATTGCCTTTCTTTGGGATTGGAATGAAAACTGACCTTTTCCAGTCCTGTGGCCACTGCTGAGTTTTCCATATTTGCTGGCATATTGAGTGCAGCACTTTCACAGCATCATCTTTCAGGATTTGAAATAGCTTAACTGGAATTCCATCACCTGCACTAGCTTTGTTCGTAGTGATGCTTTCTAAGGCCCACTTGACTTCACATTCCAGGATGTCTGGCTCTAGGTGAGTGATCACACCATCGTGATTATCTGGGTCGTGAAGATCTTTTTTGTACAGTTCTTCTGTGTATTCCTGCCACCTCTTCTTAATATCTTCTGCTTCTGTTAGGTCCATACCATTTCTGTCCTTTATCAAGCCCATCTTTGCATGAAATGTTCCCTTGGTATCTCTAATTTTCTTGAAGAGATCTCTAGTCTTTCCCATTCTGTTGTTTTCCTCTATTTCTTTGCATTGATCACTGAGGAAGGCTTTCTTATCTCTTCTTGCTATTCTTTGGAACTCTGAATTCAGATGCTTATATCTTTCCTTTTCTCCTTTGCTTTTCACTTCTCTTCTTTTCACAGCTATTTGTAAAACCTCCTCAGACAGCCATTTAGCTTTTTTGCAATTCTTTTCCATTGGGATGGTCTTGATCCCTGGCTCCTGTACAATGTCACGAACCTCAGTCCATAGTTCATCAGGCACTCTATCTATCAGATCTAGGCCCTTAAATCTATTTCTCACTTTCACTGTATAATCATAAGGGATTTGATTTAGGTCATACCTGAATGGTCTAGTGGTTTTCCCTACTTTCTTCAATTTCAGTCTGAATTTGGCAATAAGGAGTTCATGATCTGAGCCACAGTCAGCTCCCGGTCTTGTTTTTGCTGACTGTATAGAGCTTCTCCATCTTTGGCTGCAAAGAATATAATCAATCTGATTTCGGTGTTGACCATCTGGTGATGTCCATGTGTAGAGTCTTCTCTTGTGTTGTTGGAAGAGGGTGTTTGCTATGACCAGTGCATTTTCTTGGCAAAACTCTATTAGTTTTTGCCCTGCTTCATTCCATATTCCAAGGCCAAATATGCCTGTTACTCCAGGTGTTTCTTGACTTCCTACTTTTGCATTCTAGTCCCCTATAATGAAAAGGATATCTTTTTTTGGTGTTAGTTCTAAAAGGTCTTGTAGGTCTTCATAGAACTGTTCAACTTCAGCTTCTTCAGTGTTACTGGTTAGGGCATAGACTTGGATTACTGTGATATTGAATGGTTTGCCTTGGAAACGAACAGAGATCATTCTGTCATTTTTGAGATTGCATCCAAGTACTGCATTTTGGACCCTTTTGTTGACCATGATGGCTATTCCATTTCTTCTAAGGGATTCCTGCCCACAGTAGTAGATATAATGGTCATCTGAGTTAAATTCACCCATTCTAGTCCGTTTAGTTCGCTGATTCCTAGAATGTCGACGTTCCCTCTTGCCATCTCCTGTTTGACCACTTCCAATTTGCCTTGATTCATGGACCTGACATTCCAGGTTCCTATGAAATATTGCTCTTTACAGCATTGGACCTTGCTTCTATCACCAGTCACAACCACAACTGGGTATTGCTTTGGCTTTGGCTCCATCCCTTCACTCTTTCTGGAGTTATTTCTCCACTGATCTCCAGTAGCATATTGAGGAGGTAAGTTTTCCTTTTCAGAACATCAGACTAAAAATTTTTATTCCAGGATTCTTTATTCATAATGATAATGAATTGTTGAAAAAAATTATTTTTGAGAAAGTAAAGTCTGGGTTTTTGATTTGGCAGAGCCATAGATGCTTGTATGTTCATTGTAACTCTGACTTTGTATGAATTTAACAAACATTTTCTTGTTCCTCCATGAGCTCAGACTTTGCTTGATCTCAACCTTTGTACCTCGGAAAGACAGTTTTATAGTTTAGAATGTTTTGATCATTATTACTAGTTCATGTGAATTGGCAACCATTGAAAAACAAAGTCTTTTTAAAAAACTATTTATCTGGCTTCACTGGGTCTTACTTGGGGCAGGCAGGATCTTTAGTTGTGCCACACAGGATCTACTAGTTAGCACATGAGAACTCTTAGTTGTGGCATGTGGGATCTAGTTCCCTGACCAGGGATCAAACTTGAGCCCCCTGCAGTGGGAGCACAGAGTCTTAGCCAATGGATCACCAGAGAAGTCCTTCAAAAGCATAGTCTTTAAATCAAGACAATTTCCCACATTTGAAACTTTAGGGGATTTTTTTTGTTGTTTGGTTGTTTGGGGTTTTTTCATTGCTGCTTTTGTTTTTTGTGTATGTGTTTGCAAGTAGGATATATGAGGCAGATAATTATCATTCCTCTTGAGTTTTCACGGGCTACAAATGTGAAACTTGGTACTTCTGCAATACTACACCTCAGTGGTGGGGGGCGGGGGGTGGGGGTCCATCTAGTAGTCTGACACTAGCCCAGAGAAGAGCACTGACATTTTGAGAGTCTCTAAACTTTTAGGCAGTTTTTAAGAGCTTTCACATTTCACCCTAAAATTTCAGAAGAGAACAAAGCTGCTATCCAGGACACATGATCTCCTAACAAGTGTAGCCTGAGAAATGGAGATCATATTGCTTCTTTCTTCTGATCACATACTGATGGGTGCATGTCACCTGTTTCCGGCTACTGAACTGTATTTTCTCCACAATACGGGTGTTTCACGTAGTCCAGGCTGGCCTTGTATTACTAATGGGTCCTTGGACCTTCAAGAGGCCACATGTCTGCATGGTATGATATCTCAGCTGGAATTTAACTTCTATTACTATCCTATTTTGTGACCTTTGGCAAGTCTCTTAACCTTTCTGAGGATCTCTTAACATTTTTCCAGTTCCAGGATTTGAAAAGTGTGGATAACAATAGACAGTGCTTGCCTTTCAGATGTGGCATGAGGACTAATTAGCTGATGTTTGTTAAGAGCCGTATAAATGCTAAGTATTATTATTATTCTTTACTTGTCTTAACATTACAAAATGTCAATGTGTTGAGTGGGAGAAGATGGGGTTATAGGACCCTGGTGGAGTATTACTCTAAGTTTCCCCTTTCTGATGAAATTACTAGAAATATGTTTAGTTATTTCTAAACTAAATGGTTTCACTATAACCAGAGGATAGCACTTAGCTCATTTGAATTAATACATAAAAAATATATCTCACAGTTTTCTATGGACCAGAAGACTCAGAAAGAAAAGGACCTCCCAGGATAATCTGTACATATTGAACTACAGCAGGGCGTGATTGCTGTACCTGACTCCCTGGAGTTAAACATGCTCCATACAGGAACAAGGCAACATCAGATCCCCAGAGAGAATTGAGTCGTTCCACTAACTAGTTGCTTATGTTCAAGTAGTGGGGGTGGATGGCGGCTCTAGGTACGTTAATCACTCATATGTAATACTCCATTTTTTAGACATGCAGTGTAGAGCAGTGGGCAAATTTAAACAAACAAATATATAAATAAATTTACAAAGCAATGCAGCTCTTCACTAATAATTTCATTAAGAATGCATAACAATATTCGACTCTGAAGGCTCCTCCATTCCTTCCACCATAACATGTATTTCAGTCTTCACTATCTAGGCACTCAGAAGCGTGAATAGACCTGACATGTGGACTGTACACATATTTTCAAAACAGTGAAGTCTTAGTTTAAAGGAAAATATTTTATCACTTATATTTAGATCAAAGTAATGATTTTTTAAATGGATATCCCAGGGCCTGCATGCAGCCTCTAGTATTAATACACTTCCTTAAAAGTATATACATTATTGACATTTCAGGACAGGTGATCCCCAACCCTGGTAAGTTGCTGGAAGTCACTGATACTTTTCTTTAGTTTATTTGCATTTGGTACTTGAGAGTCAAGGATACCAACTTCTTGTTCCTTTTTGACAATAGTGCTCTTAACACCACCAAAAGAGATCAAGATAGGAATCTGCATAGAGGCTGGCTTCCCCAGTGGCTCAGACAGTAAAGAATCTGCCTCCAATGCGAGAGACCCAGGTTTGATCCCTGAGTTGGGAAGATCCCCTGGAAAATGGAATGGCTACCCACTCCAGTATTCTTGCCTGGAGAATTCCATAGACAGAGGAGCCTGGTGGACTACAGTCCATGGGGTCACAAAGAGTTGGACACAACTGAGCAGCTAACACTTTCATATAGAGAAGGTTTGGAAGCATGCTTTATCTGATCCGAGTTTTCTCATACTGGATCAGTTTCCCCATCACATTGGCAAACTGAGGCAGATCATTAAACATGTTTACTTCAGATTTTCACAGGAAAATTATCTATGACCACTTAGAGCTAGATAATAGAGGAAAACAAATTTCTGCGGAAACTACAGTATATTCGGATGCTGCTTTGTATCTTATAACACTCGTACCCTGACACCATTATTGTATTACTAATTGACACTGACTTGCATAAAACTCCAGAGATGAACAATAACCATGGATGAGCAAATAGAGATAAAGAATGCCCTACGAGATGCACATTAGTAAGAACCCAGTGTGGAGAAGAAAATGAATCTGACCTGGACTGAAAGATAATAGTAGCATTAGCCAAAATATCACATAACTATTGATATTTAGAAGTCAAAGACTTACTCTCAGTTTGGATAAATGTTTCTCTCACACATGCATTTAAATGTCTTTTTTCCTCAACAAAATGAATGGTATTTGTCTTTTCCCTTCTCCCTACAGACTGCCAGATTATTATAAAAGAGCATTTTATATAGGTGAGTATGGTACACCAATTGAAACACAATTGTATCATCATTTCAAGCTCAAGAGGCACAAAATACATCTCTTACTTGGCAATTCCCAGACTGTTGTCAGGAAATAGACACAAATCAACTGAAAAGCTTGTATTTATTCATATCCAAGAAAGGTTTTCTTGTCAATAACTATGTATGAATTTTTCCCTAATGATTTAAACAAAAGGAAGATCCAGAATGTTTTGGTAGTTTATTCTTATCTTCATTTGTATATCTACAAAAGAAGAGTTAATATTATATGATGCCAATATATTTCGAGCAGAGTAATACTCTCAGCTCAGCTATGACCTTTTCCCCTGTAATTAGTTCCAACTGAAATTAGATTCAGTAAAAGCATGGCTCCAATTAGAGCTAAATCAAAACAAAACTCAGGGCTTGATTACATATAGCAAAAGTGTGGAAGGAAAAAGCGGGTAAAAGAAGAGGCGATATTCTTCCAATTTAGTTCTGCAGATTGAACCATATGGTAAATCCTTTGAACTCTGGAGAAAATGTGCATTTATTTCCATACAGAGTTAGGTTAATATTTTCCATGACTCACAGAGATTTTGCACTCTCACCTCAGTTGACCAGTTTTCCAAAACTCTGCATGCAAAAAGCAAATCAAAAATTTTCAAAGTTCTGACCTAGGAAAAGATCTATTTTCTCTAGGAGAAGGAAAAAGAGAAATCTTCAAGCTTCTTTTGAATAACCTTGTAAAACAACAAAGCCAAGATTATGAGAGTTATTGGAATGCATTTACTTATCTCACACTGAATAACTCTACATAGCTTCCTGACATGCAAGTCTATAATACAGCAGAATTTCTTTCTAAGTTCAGTTTTCTTATCTGTAAAACAGACAAGTAAGCAAGTAAATAAACAAAAAGGATGGTAAGACTAAATCCTGATTCATGAGGCATACTATAAATGTGAGTTACATTTCTTCTCTTTCTCTTATCAAACTTGTGTTGAGGCCCAAAGCCGGGAAGTCCACAGCCTAACCAGAATATAGGCTTCATGAAATATAGCAGTGGAAAAATGGGCTTCAAAAAAAATGTTTGGGACTAATTATTGGGAGCTTCAAAATCCAAGTTAAGAAGCTGTGGCAAACATAACGATGAGCCTCACCTACAGGAACAGACAACTATTTCAGGTCTGAATTTGCCTTTTATTCACAGAGAACCTATTTCAGCACTGCTACCTGGGGATTTATGAACTCTCTAGTCCACAAGTATGAAATTGCATATTGCACAGCATCCAAAGACAGGACTCTCTTACAGCAAAAGAGGTGTAGGAATGGGCCCGTGACTGTGGGATTTACTAGTCATAGGTCATAGCACATACTATGGCAACCCACTCCAGTACTCTTGCCTAGAAAATCCCATGGACGGAGGAGCCTGGTGCAGGCTATTCTCCATGGGGTCACAAAGAGTCGGACACGACTGAGCGATTTCACTTCACTTCACACCATCCAAAGGCAGCCATTTAGCTTCATAGAACACTAGACAATGAAAGTGAGGGCTTCCCTGGTGGCCCAGATGGTAAAAAATCTGCCTGCATTGCAGGAGACCCAGGTTCGATCCCTGGGTTGGGAAGATCCCCTGGAAAAGGGAATGGAGCTTCTAAAGGCACAACGTGCCAGCCTGAAAGAAACACTCCAAAGGTGATGAAGTGTCATCCTTCAAGACAGAGTAAACTTACTTAAACTAGAGATCTCTGTCTGACACTGTCTCTCCAATAGAAGGAATACATGGGTTAGGGAATGAAAGAGTGGAAGCCTGAGACTTCCCTGGTGGTCCAGTGGTTAAGACTCCCCTGCAGGGGGCCTGGGTTCAATCCCTAGTTAGGGAACTAGATCCTACATGCAGAAGTATAAAAAGATACCATATACCACATCTGAAAAAACAAAAAGATCTCACATGCCGCAATGAAGATGGAAGATCCCATGTGCCACAACTAAGACCTGGCATAGCCAAAAAAATAATTTTTTTTTTTTTAAAAAAGAGTGGAAGCCTTACCCTCTCTTCCAATGACCCACCAGGTGACCTTGTGCTTTCTGCCCCTGTAATTCTGGAGCTATGCAAGGTTAAAGATATTGGTCCCAAGAAAGGGCAAACTCTAATGAGCAGATAGCACCAGGGTTCATTCTTCTGAACTACAAAATACAGCCTGCTCCACAGCCATCTGGACTCATTGTGTCCAGAGGCCAGGAGATGAAACGAGGAGGCACCATAGCAGCAGGGGCAGTCTACCCTCCTCGTGCTCATGCGCTTACTCACGCTGAATTGCTTCAGTCGTGTCCAACTCTGTGCGACCCCATAGACGGCAGCCCACCAAGGCTCCCCCATCCCTGGGATTCTCCAGGCAAGAATACCCTCCTCAGTAGGATATTAAACCACCACAACCCACTGGGTGTCGCCAGGTACTCTCTGGCCTCAGAATGACCATGAGCACACACATATAAAAGCCCTAAACTATGAAGAGTATTGAGTGTTCAGATCATTCAAGATAGAAGGTTTGGTCATGCCACCAGGTAAGCCACACAGACTCGCTAAAGTGAGAGTCAGGAGAAGTCAAGAAGCTATGATAAAGGACCAAAAAGTGAGTATCAGCAGCAGGCCCAAGATCAACTGCAGTGAAAGGAGTTATAGTTCATCTCATTGGCCTCCTCCTTTTTGAAATTCCCCTCAAGAAGAAAGGCTGCAGAGATTGGGAGTTTGGGACTGATACATGTACACCATTGAAACTATGTATAAAATAGATAACTGATGAGGGCCTACTGTGTAGCACAGGGAATTCTACTTAATGCTCTGTGGTGACCTGAACGAGAAGGAAATCCAAAAGGGAGGGGATAAATGTGTATGTAAGGCTGGTTCACTTTGCTCTACAGTAGAAACTAACACAACATTGTAAAGCAACTATCAGTTGAGTTCAGTTCAGTTCAGTCCCTCAGTCATGTCTGACTCTTTGCAACCCCATGGACTGCAGCACCCCAGGCTTCCCTGTCCATCACCAACTCCCGGAGCTTACTCAAACTCATATCCATTGCATTGGTGATACCATCCAACCATCTCATCCTCTGTCCTCCCCTTCTCCTCCCACCTTCAATCTTTCCCAGCAACTGTACTCCGATAAAATTTTTTTTTTTTTAAATAAAGGCTGCAGAAACCATGAAGGAGTTGTTTCCAAAACCTCTGCAGAAAAGTATATCTGTGTGGCACACAAGTGGAGAATGCGTCAAGCAGATCTCTTATAACAAGTCTCAGAAAAGGTGAGAGCCTTCAAGGACCTCAGCTTTAGAGGTCAATAGACCTTCCATCTAGAAATCTGTTATTACCCTGGCTCAGAGCCCACTTTTCTAGTCTTTATTTTTCATACTATAAATTATCAGACAATGAACATGATCGATTCTGCTTGGCTTGGATTGCATGTGTAACTCTGCTCCAGAAATCTCTTCCCAGTTGCGGGGGTGGGGGAGGGTGGTCGTTATCTAACAGATAACGATCTAACAGATAACAAGACTCTCAGAGTCTCGATCCTAGAGAAGGCGCCCACTGAACAGACCCTCATCTGCTAAGAAAATCAAAAGCAATCCTTTAAATCAATATGACAAAGATACCCTCTACAATTCCTCTGATGCAAAACAATCCACTTTCTTCAGAAGCAGCTTTCCCATCTGGAGATAGTTCTAAATATTTCTCTCTGTCCCTGGGTATTTTGGGAACTGCATGTGGCCACTGCCTCTTAAGGTAACACAGATGATATCTGCTGCCTCTCAGAATTTCAGTAAGTGACCAGAAATCTGTAATCTTTTGAGCTTCTGGAAATTTCATCGTTTGATGTGATTTCAACCACTTTTTTCTGTCATTCAATCCATGCCCCATGCACTACTAAAGATGAGGAAAACAGCTTAAAGATAAACACGCCATTCTCCAATATCCATTTAGGTTACTTACTTGCAAGTGTTGCGATGTCAGTGGTTATTTTGGACAGGGCAAATCTCCACTTAAGCCAATGAGGGGTGATACAGAAGGAGAGAGGTTCCAATCTGTCATTTTTTTTTCTGCCTGCATTTCCATTTTGTTTCCTAAACTTCAATCTCTCCAGAATGTAGTGTTTATTAGGATCCTGCATCTAAAAGAAAATTTTGATGCTCAAAGCTTTTTATCATTTCTTTCACAAATGAAATTCACAGCCCCACAGTGCAAAACATCACTTGGAGTAAATCCCTTTGGAGACACATGATAGCAGTATTTAAGCTTTATCATAATGGAGCTCCATCTGCAGATGTCCAACACAAGAGACATTCTAGTTTTCTCTGGCCACTTGAGAAAGTGTGAGCTAAGAAAATTCTTGGAACTGTGCCATAGACATTGACAGGAGCAAAAAGAGCCTAACTATTGGCTGAGGGTGGCGGGCGGGGGGAAACTGGGAAGTAGGCAAAAAGAAAGGAATGCTTATGGAACCCCTCTGAAGGCCAGACACTTAGCATCTAAGGGCATTAACTTATTTAACCTTGACAAGGAGCCTGATAGATGGGTTTTAACCTTACTGCCTGCAGGTGGGGAACTAAGGCTCAGAGAGAGTAAGCAACTTGCCAATATGGTCACACAGTTTATACACTGAAGAGATGGGACTCAAAAAAAATCATTCCATCATCAAAGCACACATTTTCAAAAACACAGCAGGGCCGATTCTCTGGTCTCACCAGAACATGACTCTTCCCCCTCCCTTGCTGTTGAATATAAGAAATCATAGGCGCTATTGAATATAAGAAATTAAAGGAGGTAAATTTGGCAGGACTCCATAGTGAGTGCGCAGTTGCGGTGCCTCGCACCAATGTCTATAGAGGCAATAAAGACAAAAAAGAAAAGAATAGACAATTACCATTTAAAAGCTAACTGAAAGAGTATAAAAGGTTAGTGGCAATCAAGATTATCTAAAGTCCTACCCTTATCCCTACCCCCATGTGTGCTGAAACAGAAAAATTTATGTCCATATGGCAAGTAGAACTAGAGTTTATTAAACAATCTTATGTCCTTCATGTTTTAGATGTTATATCTTGTTTAATCCTAACAATCCCCTCATTTAGAGAATACAGTTCTCATTTTACAGATGAAAAAACTGAAACCCAAAGACAGTTTAACAACTACAATGGTTCAGGTACAAGCTACAGAAAACCGGACTCACAGTGGCCTGGGCAAGTAAAGCATTGTTTCTCATGAAACCGGAAGCCTGGGTGGGCAGCAGAGGCTCATACAAAGAGTCCACATGGCCAGCACGGACTCAGGCTCCTTCTGCCTCTCTGGTACACCATCCCCAGCATGTGGCTTTTATCCTTATTCTTTCAGCATGTCTGCTGGACCTCTGAGCATTGTAAATACATTGCAGGGAGGGAGATAAAGAAAGACAGAAGAGCAAAAGGTGAACAGCAAAGAACCATGCCAACCAAATCTGTCCCTTTTTATCAAAAGGATAACAGAGTTTCTGAAAGCCATACCCAAAGCTTAATCTTCTTGCTCAGAACTACATTACATAACCACCTATCTCTGTAAGAGAAACCACTGAATTGAATATTTAGAATATTCTAAACTCCACTGCAGCCCTAAATAAAATCAGAATTAGTAATGAGTTAATATTTGGGCAAAGTGCTTAGAATAAGATCTGACTCCTAGCAAGTGATGTGTGTTTAACATATGAAGAAAAGGAGGAATTAAGTAACCAAAGAATGAAGAAATGGGACCTGGATATTGGGTAGGCAAATAGAATTATTTAACACAGGTAAAAGACTTGCTTAAATTGCCCAACTAGCAAATGGTAGGATGTAATTCCATTTTGAGTTCTTCTGATTTCAAAGGATTTTTTTTTTTTTACTTTTTTCTTATTTTAACATAAAAACACCCCCTCAATAATCACTCAGTTGTGTCTGACTCTTTGTGATCCCACAGACTGTAGCCTGCCAGGCTTCTCTGTCCATGGGATTTCCCAGGCAAAAATACTGGAGTGGGTTGCCATGCCCTTCTCCAGGGGATCAAACCCAGGGGGCAGATTCCTTACCATCTGAGCCACCAGGAAAGGCGCACCCCCCCCCCCCCAGTCACACACACACTTTAAATTCCTATGTGACTATGTCTGCAAATGTTATATAATTTTCCTGAGTGCTGCTTAAAGTATTAGATTCCAACAATGGAGTATTACTCAGCCATTAAAAAGAATACATTTGAATCAGTTCTAATGAGGTGGACGAAACTGGAGCCTATTATACAGAGTGAAGTAAGCCAGAAGAAAAAACACCAATACAGTATATTAACGCATATATATGGAATTTAGAAAGATGGTAACAATAACCCTGTGAACGAGACAGCAAAAGAGACACTGATGTATAGAACAGTCTTATGGACTCTGTGGGAGAGGGAGAGGGTGGGAAGATTTGGGAGAATGGCATTGAAACATGTATAATATCATGTATGAAACGAGATGCCAGTTCAGGTTCGATGCACGATACTGGATGCTTGGGGCTAGTGCACTGGGACGACCCAGAGGGATGGAATGGGGAGGGAGGAGGGAGGAGGGTTCAGGATGGGGAACACAGGTATACCTGTGGCGGATTCATTTTGATACTTGGCAAAACTAATACAATTATGTAAGTTTAAAAATAAAATAAAATTAAAAAAAAAAGAACTGTAAAAAAATTAAAAAAAATTTTTTTAATTAAAAAAAAAAAAAAAAGAACTGGTTCTAAGAAAATAGGCATGCCAGTCTAAACAATTTCATTCTCTGGTGGGCTACTTAGCCTTTAATAGGCAGGCTGAAAAAGTATCACAAATAGCGCTGGCATTCACAGCAGTTCGACCCTGGCTTAATTGTAATTGTGCCACTAAACCTAGTGAAAGTGAAAGTGTTAGTCACTCGGTTCAGTTCAGTTCAGTCGCTCAGTCGTGTCCGACTCTTTGCAACCCCATGAATTGCAGCACATCAGGTGTCCCTGTCCCTCACCAACTCCCGGAGTTCACTCAGATTCACGTCCATCGAGTCAGTGATGCCATCCAGCCATCTCATCCTCTGTCGTCCCCTTCTCCTCCTGCCCCCAATCCCTCCCAGCATCAGAGTCTTTTCCAGTGAGTCAACTCTTCGCATGAGGTGACCAAAGTACTGGAGTTTCAGCTTTAGCATCATTCCTTCCAAAGATATCCCAGGGCTGATCTCCTTCAGAATGGACTGGTTGGATCTCCTTGCAGTCCAAGGGACTCTCAAGAGTCTTCTCCAACACCACAGTTCAAAAGCATCAATTCTTCAGCGCTCAGCCTTCTTCACAGTCCAACTCTCACATCCATACATGACCACTGGAAAAACCATAGCCTTGACTAGACGGACCTTTGTTGGCAAAGTAATGTCTCTGAGTAGTGTCCAATTCTGTGACCCATGGACTGTAGCCACCAGGAATTTCTAGAAATTTCTATGGAATTTCTAGGCAAGAATACTGGAATGGGTTGCCATTTCCTTCTTCAGGGGATCTTCCTGACCCAGGGATTGAACTCAGGTCTCCTGCATTGCAGGCAGATTATTTACCATCTGAGCCACCAGAGAAGCCTAGAGCCACTGATAAACTGAAAGAAGCACATGACTCCCCAGCACAGACTGACAAATGAGTGCCTGAGTGTAATGTGGGGACTGACTTTTATTAGCCAGACTTCTAGCCCCTCTGGTTTTTAGCCCTTAGCATAGCAAGTGGTCTTAGTGTGCTGTGTCACCTATTGGCAGTACATCCACATATCAACACAGTCGGTAACCTCCTTTGTTTGACCTTCAGCATCCTTAAATGTCAAACATCACCCTCCATCTACAGATGTCGACTCAGGTTTATCCTAGGTGCCCAAAGAGAGAATCAAAGATCAGTCCTTATAAAAATTCATTACTGATTTATCCTAGGTGCCCAAAGAGAGAATCAAAGATCAGTCCTTATAAAAATTCATTACTGATGAATATTGAAATATTACAGGGAAATTAATCAATATTATTAAACATCAAGAGATTAAATGCTGGCTCATTCTATGGGAGATGAAACCAGCCACCACAAAAGACTTCTGAAAAGTGCTGACTGGGATTATTTAAATATACATGTATATGAATGTGAAAAATGGCTAACTTTTGAAAGGTCGATCAAGGATAGAAAGCAAACAGAAAGCTGAGTATGGAGGGTTCAGTGGCACAAGAGTGGCCCTTCTCAGCAGTCCTGTGACACCCACAGGATTCACACTGGCTCTCCCTGAAGTACCCCTGTACTAATCAAGGAACGGGAGTTTGGCCTTTCTTTTTAGCCGAGATCCACTGTGAATTCAGTGGCTATCCACTGCCTAGGTCGAGACCTTAAGAATCAAATCAAATAATGAAATCCCATTGCTTCCTCAAAAGAAATTACTGTTTTCTTTTCATGTGGATTATAACTTGTTTAAACCCCAGTGACTGTTCAGTTTCTGCTCACATCAGACAAATATTTGCTAATTAAGGGTAAGAGGAGATAGAACCAGAAGGTCAATCGGCTTATTCCTTGCTAGAAACCATATAAGGAGGTTTATATCTTCTGAATTCTGTTTTACAAAACAGTAATTCTTGTCTTGTCTTCCATACACACTGACACCGTTCCTGTTCTTTAAAACATGCCTTCCTTTGTGAGATTATTATTGTGAGCCCCAGAGTAAGAACAAAGAGTGATTTCTGTCCTGGACACTCATGAACTATTTCAGTCTGAATCTTAGATAATCTTCAGTTCATGTTCTGGAATTAGATTCTCTGGGTTTGACTATGGTTTCTAGACTTATTCCCAGTATGGTCTTGAACAAGATATTTCATCTGGTAGTCAGTTTCCTCTTCTAAACCATGATGAGCTTGATAATATAAATACTGTAGACTTTCAGTTAGATGTAGGATCATACATGTCAAGTGTTCAACCTAACTCTTGCTGCTGCTGCTGCTGCTAAGTCGCTTCAGTCGTGTCCGACTCTGTGCGACCCCATAGACGGCAGCCCACCAGGCTCCGCCGTCCCTGGGATTCTCCAGGCAAGAACACTGGAGTGGGTTGCCATTTCCTTCTCCAGTGCATGAAAGTGAAGTCGCTCAGTCGTGTCTGACCCTCAGCGACCCCATGGACTGCAGCCTTCCAGGCTCCTCCGTCCATGGGATTTTCCAGGCAAGAGTACTGGAGTGGGGTGCCATTGCCTTCTCTGAACCTAACTCTTAGGTACCTAATAAATATCCAATATGTAAGATTAGTAAGTCACTTCAGTCATGTCCAACTCTTTGTGACCCCATGGACTTAGCCCGCCAGGCTCCTCTGTCCATGGGATTCTCCAGGCAAGAATACTGGAATGGGTAGCCACTCCCTTCTCCAGGGGATTTCCCAACCCAGGGATTGAACCCATGTCTCTTATGTCTCCTGTATTGGCAGGCAGGTTCTTTACCACTAGTGCCTCCTGGGAAGGCCAAGGTTAGTTATAATTTAAAGCAAAACAAAGCATACTTTTCTAGGTATTGAATCTTCTTATAATGGATTTACAGTGGACTTATATCTAATACTTTTCCCATCACTGTGTTCTCTCAGGAAATTAATAAACTACATAATTATATGAATATGTTTCAAAGATTCCAAATAGATCTTAGTGCAAAGCCAATTCTCCAGCACTCAGTGGCTCTACTATCTGATTAATGGCTTTAGTCTTTTCCTTTTCTTCTGGAATGGAGTGATATAGTAGAAGGAATACAGTTCTACCATCAGAGTGGTGAGCATTATCTATTCCAAGAGGTATGATCTTTAGGGAATGTCAGAGTCCCCTGCTCATAAGCCTCAGTACATAGATGGATATGTACCAAGGTGCCTCTAGTTTGCTTCAGTAAAACCTCCCTTTGAGAGACATTAATTAAAATATTTAGGGATCACAGCTGAGTCTACAATTTGAATGGAAGCCAAATACTGAAAAAGGTCTCTCTTCCATTGTGTTATTTACTGCTGGTAAAAATATTCCAGCTGAGGCTCAGAATGCTAAAACAACACTTCAAAGATGTCATGCATTTAACATCCTCCTGCCCCACGGGGACCAGAGAAATGAGTTATGATGTAAAGTGGTCCTCCTGCAGACATTCTGGTCTACAACAGTGAAATGGAGGAAAAGAGACATCCTGGTCTCAGGCACTAAACCCCATAGTACAAAAGGTCTCTAAAACTACAGTGACAGGTCAAAAGTCCAAGTTATTGTGTCAGTAGGCCAACATCTGTGACTTTTCCAAATATCACTGTGTCAAATGCACCAATAATCAGTGATGAATAATTTCACTTCCAGAATTCTCTTCTAATCAAATAATGAGAGCCGACATATCTCTCACTCTCAAGTCTCTATTTTACCCCCATTCAAATCTCTCTTTTAAACTTCACATAACCACCTGCCTGTTCTTCAGGAATACCCACACATTTAAACCATTACTCCTTTCTAGGCTGGCTTCTTGCATGTTACCTGTTCAAGCATATGGCAGCATGATTTCTCCAATGAACACCATCCATGACTGCTTCTTCTCCCTTAGTTGCTGAGTACAGTCATCATCTTTTCAATATTAATTTCTTAAAAAATTCATTTTCTACATCCAAATTCCCACTCTCCTACTACCTAGGTCCAACTATACCATCATCTATACTTTGTATCATGGAAATAATTTCTCAGTTAGCTTCTCTGTCTACTTTGTTCCACCAATGGAGTCTCCACAAAGCCACCAGTCATCTTTCACAATGCATTTCTAATTATGTTGCTCTCAATTAAAACATGTTAAAGACTTTTACTGCCTTCAGGATAAGGAACAAACTCCTTAAGATTTTCGAAAAGTCTTTTCATGATCTGGCCCCAACTTCTCAAGAAACCAATGTTCCAGATGTACTAAATTGCTTGTAGTTTTTCCAGATTGTCATGCTTTTTCTTACCCATAGGTCTTTGTATGTGATGTTCACTACACTTAGAAAAGTGATCCTTCCCCAATATTTTCATTTATCTCATTAACTCTTACTCACCCTTCAGTTTTGAATCTAGTCTAACTTCCTTAAAGTTTTCTGACTCCCAATTGTATCCAGTACTTACCATATGCCCTCAGCACTTTTCACAGAATAATGTCATTGCCTTTTTATAAATTCCTCTCTAGACCTTTCCTTTTCTAAGATTCTTAAATTCAGCAATTGTGCTATGGCCTTACACATAGTAAGTCCACAATAAATAATTTTTAATGACTATGAAGATATTTGTCAAGGTTTGATTACAAAAAGAGAAAGTTGACAACTAAGCCTAGCTATTCAAATGAATAACAAATTTTGGCACATCTTTAAGGTGGAAAATAGTATTTTTCCTTCTCAAAGTGAAAAAGTTTTTTAAATGTTTTCATAGGTGGAAGCATAGAAATAATGGAATATTGAGTGGAAATCACAGATAAAATCTACATTAATAATAAGATATCAACATGATAGGTAGACAGATAACAAAGATAGGTAGGTAGATAGAGAAATAGGTGACAGAAAAAAAAAAAGAGGATGGGAGGGAGGGGGAGAAAAAAGAAGGAATGGAGAAAGAAAGAAAATATACAAATTTGATAACAGATTTATATTTGGCTTATGCATAATACATGCTTGCTTATTATGCCTTGAAGTATATTTCTGATTTCTTGTGATGAGTCAAGTAAAAACATAATAGAAAAGGGTCACAGTGAATATTGACTTTATCGTGGCCAGTATCTATCTATAAGCAAAGCAGTCGTATTTGCAGATGAATATCACAGCTGGATTCTCAAGACAGAGCTAATGCTGAAAAGTTGATGGGTGGCAATACAGGCATCAGACAACTCGCATCAAAAGCAGGAACAAAAACCAGAAAGGCAGGAGCAAGTACAGAAAGCAGGGCGCAAAGACCAGGGACCAGCTGAAACCAATAACAATCCAGTCTGTGGATCTGAGTGGGTCAGCAAAGCTAAAGGGATGGAACCAGCATCTCAAGCTCTGGAAGCACAGAAAAATCCAAGTTCTCATTAGGAGCTGAAGTAGACTTGCATTACATAGATTAGATACACATGGTCAGAATTAGGGTGATCATAATTTGGGGAAGTGAAGGTAGGCATAAGATATGTAGACTTATTTCAATAAAACCCATATTGAATCCCACTAGCTAATGGAAATTAATTACCCCATATAAACTTATCTTTCTTAAAATGTGCATAAGGCCTATCCAGGGGATTCAGTAGTAAATGAAAGCATCACTTTTATATTTGAGAAGAGTGGGGAAGTGAGAGGCAGGAAAAGAGAAAAAGCAATTTTATGACTATTCTCAGATTTTAAAAAAATGCTTCAGCATTCTTTAGTAGTTTTCAAAATGGAACTAAATAATAAATGTTCTCTTTGTAAAGAACAATTACCTAGTTAATTTAAAGAGTGTTTTCTTATGAGGGTTGCAATTAAAAATAGAGGGCAAGAGAAATTTGCTTTAGCCATTTGCCATCACCCCAGGGTTTGTTGATCAACTTTATGCTCCATTTATGTCCCCATAAATCATACCGTGGAATTAAAAGTGTGTGGTTGACATGAATATTGCCCACTTTGCAAATGAGAGACAAGGAGGAAGGAAAACCTTTATGCAGAAGCATGAGTCTATCATACAAAAATTCTTTACAATTATTATCTCTGCTTCCTCACAAAAGTGAGATTACTCTCTTGGTAGATGTCATAGAATTGAGGCTTTGAAATGGAGATGCCAAGCTGTAAATTACATTTCTGAATCAATTATGCTTCTATCAGAAAGGCTATAAATAACATGCAGAATTACCAGATGTGTAATTTTTTGTTACACTTGAACATTTGGTGCACTTAGAATGTCTAAGTGAGGGACTTGGGTTAATCTGTGAATTTCACGGATTTCATCTGACAAGACAGCAGAAAAGTGTGGTTGAGAATTGCGATGACCTTGCTTCAAGGAGATTTATCACAACAAGGTCGAGTCAGGAATTTGCCTGCATTTTTTTTTAAAGGGATCTGGGTGGGAAATGGTCATGGAAAAGCCCCTTGGTGTTCCATTGGCTGAATTCTCAGAAGAGTTGAACAAAGGACACATTTAGTTTCAGATGGGTTACTTGAGCAAAATATAATTCAGTGATGAGCCCCTTTTTTTGACAGCTTTTACATGGATTTTATTTTCTCACCTTGAGATTTCTAAGTGAGAAAATGTTGGGCAGTTTATTATAACCAGTCTCAGCATCCAAAGCTTAGACATCAAACAGTAGGTACAGGAAAGGCCTGGAGTTTATCAAGTAGCCTCGGGCAGTGGCCTTCCCAGGAATATCACTTATTCCTGGGTCTGGTACATCATAGCGTTTTTCCCTTATGGCAGGTTAAGCTTTTATTCCTCCTATTGTTAAGTGAACATTGAGTTATTAAATTTAGAAGCTGTCAGTAATAGGACTAAAGAAGAAAACTCCCTCTCTATTTATGAGACGATAGCCCCCACCTTTCCTTGAGAATTTCTGGGGACAGGGAGGATCTATTCTTTGTTACAGCACTGGAGGAAACCTGGCTTCCTTGGCAGAGTTAGGCAAATACCATGCAATCAAATAAAATTTTATTGATCATGCTAGAACTTACTACCACTCTTAAAGCTAGCAAGTGGAATTAGGTGGGTTTTTTTTTTTCTCTCACCGCATAATAAACAGGAGTCTGGAATCATCTGGAGCCCAACAGATAAAATATATCTAGGATTATAGTGTTTAAAGCACCGCACGGAGATTCCAGCCCAGCTCAGCTTTCTCATCTATAAAATGGATATAATGGTATATAATTTCCAACATAATCTTTAAGGTTAAAATGGATAATTCTTGCCAAAAGCTTAGCATAGTTCTCTACTTGTAGTTGGTACTAGAGGAAGTGGTTCTCAGTATCATTTAGAGTCTTTTTATATTAATTCAACATGCTTTCCCCAAGATTCTTTCTACCACCTACAACTGCCTGTCCCAAGAAAGGAATGTAGCCTAGCAATTAAGAGCTTAAACTCAGTTAGTTTGGTTTCCATCCCAGTTCAGGTATGAACCCATCAGCTTCATAAGCTCCAGAAAATTATATTAACTTATCTCTGCTTCCATCTTCTCATCTGTTAAATAGGGCTAGCAATAGTAACCACTCCAGAGACATGATACTTTCCCTACCTAACTAGTGTTTGTTTCTGGATGTAACTGAAATACAAGAGGAAAAGCACTTGGAACACTAACACAATAAATGCTGCTTCTATTATGAATATTTTTAAATGTCTGAATCCATCCTCCCTCCTCTATTTTGTTTTCAACAAACTTCCATTCACATGTTAACTCCGTAATACATAAGAAGCATATTTACTTCCGTTAAAGTGGTCATCATCCATTTTGAGTAACAGGATACAAAGTGCGCTGGTGATTGGATATTAGAAGAATACTATGTGTGTGTCTGACTCTGCAGCTCTTAGGGCTGTAGCCCACCAGGCTCCTCTGTCCATGGGATTTTTCAGACAAGAATACTGGCATGGGTTGTCATTCCCTCCTCCAGGAGATCTTCCTGACTCAGGTATTGAACCCACATCTCCTGTATCTCCTGCCTTGCAGGCAGATTCTTTACCTGCTGAGCCATTGAGGTGGGCAGATATCAAAGTTAATGCACTTATCAGAAGAAAAATCAGGCTCAACTATCATAATAGGATATACCCAAACCAAATAAGGTAAGAATATGAAGACTAGTAGCAAATCCTTCACAAAAACAAGCAAGAGACACACGGAGACAGAGAGGGACCACAGTCATGCACCTGTCAGATATCCTGGAGAGATGTTCTTGAAGGCACTGGATCTTGCCCTAGAAAAAGGCCTCTTATATATCCTGATTTCCAATTAGAAAATTTGCAGGAAGCTACTAATAAATAAATGCTTCTGATGTCTTAAAAGCATTGTTTTCTTTGTTTTGATGGAGAGGAGCCTCAGAACACAATGGATGTCTCCTCAACAAGTACAAAATCACACTTGGTTTTGGGCTTGCAATTTCCAAAAGGATAAACTATCTGAATCATTTTTTTCAATACTGAGGGTGAAGTTGTCACATTAGAACTTGACAATGCACCTGCCATCTTAACTGATGTATGAAGAAGTGTTAAACTGAGAGTCAAGGTTTCAACCAACTCCCAAAGATCCTGCAATATTGCCATGAACATTTTACATATGGCTACCCTCAGAATGAAGAGTATTTTTTCCCCTTTAGGATAATAATAGAGAGTAGGATCAAGTTTCTGACTTACGTATAGCTGTCATATCACATCACACTACACCAATCATTTACACATTAAGCATTTTTATTTGTTTAAAACATGGTGTTTTTCTCCTATCTAAATGACAGCTTTTAGGCAACAGAAGGAAAAACATTAAAATCTTAGTGTTTACTCTTTAAAGCATATAGTTATCAAAACCAAGTCATAAAAGGAAAATTGATAGGGTCAAATCTTCTCTTATGCCAACAGTGAAGTGTGAGTAAATAAAAAGGAAAATTGCAGGATTCTGCAAATAAAATATATAAGTTTGATACAATTCATGCTAATTTGAAGCAAGAGAAGGATGGCACAGGAAAAACTAGATGTATCTGTAAATTAATACTCAGTCAAATGTGGATCAATTGACTATGAAGACAAAAAGAATTATTCTCACAACTTAAATATTTTTAAAGATATGGCCTGGGACTTCCCTGGTGGCCCAGTGGTAAAGAATCCGCCTACCAATGCAGGGGACATGGCTTCGATCCCTAGTCCAAGAAGACTCCACATGCCACAGAGCAACTAAGCCCTTGCACCACAAGTACTGAGCCCATGCCCTAAAGCCTGTGTGCTGCAAGTGGAGAATAGCCACCACTCGACACAGCTCAAGAAAGTTTGCACACAGCAGTGAAGATCCAATGCAGCCAAAAAATTTTTTTTTAAGATAGGACCTGTGTATCATGAATAATGGGCTTCCCAGGTGGCACAATGGTAAAGAATACACCTGCCAAAGCAAAAGACGCAGGAGACGTGGGCTTGATCCCTGAGTCAGGAAGAGCCCCGGGAGGAGGAAATGGCAATCCACTCCAGTATTCTTGCCTGGAGAATCCCATGAACAGAGGAGTCTGGCAGGCTACAGTCTTTGGGGTCACAAAGAGTCAGACACAACTAAGCAAGTGAGCACACATACACACACACAGCATGAATAACACACTAGTTAATAACGTCTGACTGAGTTTTTACTTTTTTTCATTGAATGAGTGAGTGAGTGAGTGAAGTCACTCAGTCGTGTCTGACTCTTTGCAACCCCATGGACTGTAGCCCACCAGGCTTCTCTGTCCATGGGATTCTCCAGGCAAGAATCCTGGAGTGGGTTGCCATTTCCTTCTCCATTTCATTGAATAAACAGTCCTAAATTTATTATAACCCTAAAATGAAAGGATTAATCTTTCACCATTCAAAAAACTCTAAAACATAGAGTTTGAGTAATATGTGAGCATTTTTTGGATGAATGAAAAAATTCCATTGTTGCTGAAAATGTCTAATTGAGAAAATTTTATTAAAAACTGCTTTTCATAGTTCAATTTATTCTCAACATAGTTTCATGGGAGATGGTATATAAAGACAGGAAGATAGATTTATAGATTTGAAAATAGGAAGCAGTGACTGAAACATTGCATTTAAACTGGATCCAGCTTTGATGAGGAATGGAAATGAGGCAGCTGATGTTCTAATTCAGGCAGTGTTCTGGGAGAGCTGGTTCCCATGGGTTTTTACTAGAAAAGATGTATCTAATCGATAACAATGAGATTCTCAGTGTGAAAAAGAATATTAATGTTGTATATTCTCATTTACAGGGCTTCCAGGTGGCACTAGTGGTAAAGAACCCGACTGCCAGTGCAGGAGACATAAGAGACGCAGGTTGGATCCCAGGGTTCAGAAGACCCCCTGGCGGAGGGCACCGGCAACCCACTCCAGTATTCTTGCCTAGAGAATCTCACGGACAGCAGAGCCTGGTGGGCTACAGTCCATGGGGTCACAAAGAGTTGGATATGACTGAAGGAACTTAGCAGGCGTGCATGCATTTTCATTTACATATTTTAATATCTTGTTTATAATAATATGTCTAATATTTTTTCCTCTAAAATATAGCTAGATCACAGAATTAATCCAAGCTCTGGCTGGCTGATTTACTCTGGTAGGCCCATAACATATAATTCAAATGTATTTATCTATTAGCCATAACACGTGGCTTATGGAATCTTGGACCCCAAATCAGGGATCGAATCCATGTCCATGGTAGCAAAAGTACCAGGTCCCTACCACTGGACTACTAGAGAATTTCCTATAACTCAAATTTAAAGAATTATAATTAGGCTAATAGCAGACTGTAATGTTTCATAATAACTGATTTAACTTTCTTTTCCCCGATGCAGTTGACAAGGGGTGGAAAGACATGAGGGACAACCCCTGTCTTTTTCTGGGGAGGGAGTTGGTTTGCCAGCTGTGAGCGAGCCTGCTGCAGGCAGGGTGGAGAGGGTATGCCTCAGGCAGACCCTAAGCGAACAGCTCTGCACCAGGGGGCAGGGCTCTGTGGCCAGGGTTTCCGCTGGGCATTTAGTCCTACTGAGCCCCCAAAGGCTGCCGGTAGGAGAGGCCTGAAGAAAGGATGGGGGCGCAGAACTGGCAGGATAGAAAACAGTAGTAACTGATTCTGTAAGGTACTTGCACTAATGCCACACAGGGGGCTGTTTAATATGAACTTGTTCACCTATCATGTGTTAGAAACAAGCTCCTTGTGAGATATGTAGACTTCTAAATGAAGCTGTAGGCTTCTCTTGGGCCCTGTCTCCTTCCCTACATTTTGTAAGGATGCTGATATGGATTGGCCAAACTCCAGGATAATGAAACATAACACAAATTTAGAGACTGTAAATTTCAAAGGAGTGAAAGATCAAGCATACCCATTGAATATGGCAGCTTCACTCATGTGGCTAATGGACATGGGCCTTGGAAACATTGGGACCCACCCAGGGCATGCAGCCAGAGCCACCACCATGCTATCTTCAGGTCTAAACTGCTTTCCTCCTTTCTTCAGGTGGCCATGCTCATATCTGAATGATAGGAGCTAAGGCACGTGTTCTCACTGCAGTAGGACATAGATATAACTTGTCTAGGTAAAAGGAGTCCTCCAAGAAAAGCTAAAATTTGTGGTTCAAGCCAGACTTCCAACTGGTAATAACATATTTCTACAACTTCTGTACTAGAAACTCACAAGGAAGAATTTCTGAAACCTGTTTTCTAGAGGTTGCTATCTCTCTCTGAGCATTGTTGCTGTTCAGTAGCTAAGTCGTGTCCGACTCCTTGCAACCCCATTGACTGCAGCACGCCAGGCTTCTCTGTCCTTCACTATCTCCCGGAGTTTGCTCAAATTCATATCCATTGAGTCAGTGATGCTATCTAACCATTTCATCCTCTGCCACCCTCTTCTCTTTTTGCCTTCAATTTTTCCCAGCATCAGGGTCTTTTCTAATGAGTCGGATCTTTGCATCAGGTGGCCAAAGTATTGGAGCTTCAGCATCCAGTCCTTCCCATGGATATTCAGGACTGATTTCCTTTAGGATCGACTGGTTTGATCTCCTTGCTCTTCAAAGGACTCTCAAGAGTCTTCTCTATCACCACAGCTTGAAACCATCAATTCTTTGGCACTCAGCATTCTTTATGGTCCAACTCTCAGATCTGTACATGACTACTGGGAAGACCATAGTTTTGATTATACTGACTTTTGTTGGCAAAATGATGTCTCTGCTTTTTTAATATTCTATCTAGGTTTACCATAGTTTTCCTTCCAAAGAGCAAGTATCTTCTAATTTCATGGCTGTAGTCGCTGTCTGTAGTGATTTTGGAGCCCAAGAAAATAAAGTCTGTCACTGCTTCTGCTTTTGCCCCTTCTATTTGCCATGAAGTGATGGAACTGGATGCCATGATCTTCATTTTTTGAATGTTGAGTTTTAAGCCCACATTTTCACTCTCTCCTTTCAGCCTTATCAAGTATATGTCAAGACAATTTCCTATCTCTATGAACAGAGAATTCCTAAAGCATTTTCCTGTAATTCCTTTCCTGAATGAAGGGAACGGTCTTGAGTTGCACTCTTTATCTTCTTTACATTTTACTTATCTCATATTCTGATAGATGATATAAGGAAGGGACTTCAAGCAAGGTCCCTGTCATTATATTCATGACAGAATTCTTAAAACAACCGTGAGCACACACTTCTACAAACATAACTCATAGACTTCCTCAGCCTTTGCTCATGTGGCTAAATTAGTCACACAAATCAGTTTTCAAAGCCTTCAGAGACACCTACTCATAATTTCACAGATTCTATGCAAAAATGTCGGCATCACCAAGGAAAATGCCAACGATCTCCTACTGAAACAATCTGGGCAAATAATAGAATGCCAGCTTATGAAAATAATTTAGACAGAAAATGGATTCAAGTAAACAAACATTTAACAACTTAACCAGGGACCAACTGATAATTTTACCCAGAAATTCGTAGAAAATTCTGAATTTGTGTAAAGTTCATTATTCCTTGACAAACAACTGTTCACCATAGCTTCACAGAAATATTCAAAAAGATAAACAGTGCACATTATCATCTTAAAGGCACAAGATAGTTCTCTGTTTTTCACTGCAATAAAGGAAACTAATACTTCCTTTATTCATTTTATTTTTCTGGTCTTTGTTGCTATTTTTTGACAAAGTGCATTGAGTTAAAATTTTTAAGCCAGAGACCTGCATTCAATTGCATATTAGTTACTTAATGTTTGACCCTGAGCAAACTGCTTAATTTCTCAAATTTCCGCATCTGTACAGTGGGAATGCTTACAAAGCTGACTTACAAAGAAGTTTGCTTAGAGAACTAAATAAGCAAATACCTATTGAAGATGCTCAGCAAGTGATGAGTCTCTCCTGCACTTCAGATCTTGTGCCAGGCATGGAAAAGCTACAAAGATATTTAGGGATTGTCACTACCTTTAAATAGCTGAGTTTAGTAAGAGACTGTACTCAACCAATTAATTTTTATTATTATCAAATAACATTATTGAGACCACAGTGTGAAGGTTGAATTAGGCTGTTGCCATTCAACCCCATCTGCCCCTTTCATCATTAGGTTCTTTTTCGCCCCAGTCAGTATCCAAAACAGAGGCCATTATCCTTGATTGACAAATCCATGCCATCCTCGGCAAGTTCACTCACCCTAATATACATTCACTTGAATACGTGTTCTTTCTTAATTAGGAAACAGGGAACTAAAGGAACTAACTAAACAGTAACATTTGTGTGAATAGAGATTATATTTTGTTAAACATTTTATTGTTAAAATATAATAGGTGTTTCAAGAAATTATGGTTGCATGAATATATATCTGCTTTGTTCCCAATGCTCTACTAGAGAAAGCTGACTGTATGCTTTCTTAGCTAATCCTACATACTACCTTGATAGTGAAACAGAAACACTAGTTTGTGTGGAGAAAACTGAGGTTCAGAAATGTTTATTAATTTGCCAGCATCCAAGGAAATCAACCCTGAAGCTGAATCAACCCTTCAACGCTGAAGCTGAAGCTCCTACACTGGAAAAGACCCTGATGCTGGGAAGGATTGAGGATAGGAGGAGAAGGGGGTTATAGAGGATGAGATGGTTGGATGGCATCACCGACTCAATGAACATGGGTTTGAGGAAACTCCAGGCAATAGTGAAGGACGGGGACAAGGACATGGCATGCTGCAGTCCATGGGGTCGCAAAGAGTCAGACACAACTTAGTGGCTTAACAATGAACAATGTATACATTAAGAGACTGAGTTGATATTTATGTCAGATCTGCTGCTGCTACTGCTAAGTCGTTTCAGTTGTGTCCGACTCTGTGCAACCCCATGGACTGCAGCCTACCAGGCTCCTCCATCCATGGGATTTTCCAGGCAAGAGTACTGGAGTGGGTTACCATTGCCTTCTCCTGTCAGATCTAGATAACTCCAAATTTCCTGTATCATCTACAGTAGCATCCTCTCCTCCTGCGGGAGGCTGGGTTAATCACAAGATTAAAAGATAGATACTGCATTAGTAAAATTCTTTATGACCTTCTGCCCAGAAAATAATGCTAATTGACTAAGCATCCTCAATTAAGAGATGAAGTACTTATAATAACTAACCTCCATCATCATCATCAAGACTTTCAACTTTTACACAGTTCCTTAAAGTTTACAAGTACTTTGCACATTTAATTTAGAAATATCAACTGACTTGTGCAGTGTCACATGATTATAAATGATAGGGCCAGATTTCTTTGTGGTTCTGAAGCCCGTCCATGAAATAATTCCTTATTCCCTATAAAGTGCCAGCACTGTTGAAGAGGGAGACACCCTGGCTGCAAATTGCTTGAGAGTTTTCTTACAAACTGAAGGAAGGACTTTCTCTGAATTGTCCTCCTCTATTCCAAATTCTTAAAGAGATGGGAATACCAGACCACCTGACCTGCCTCTTGAGAAATTTGTATGCAGGTCAGGAAGCAACAGTTAGAACTGGACATGGAACAACAGACTGGTTCCAAATAGGAAAAGGAGTCCATCAAGGCTGTATATTGTCTCCCTGCTTATTTAACTTATATGCAGAGTACATCATGAGAAACGCTGGACTGGAAGAAACACAAGCTGGAATAAAGATTGCCGGGAGAATTATCAATAACCTCAGATATGCAGATGACACCACCCTTATGGCAGAAAGTGAAGAGGAACTAAAAAGCCTCTTGATGAAAGTGAAAGTGGAGAGTGAAAAAGTTGGCTTAAAGCTCAATGTTCAGAAAACGAAGATAATGGCATCCGGTCCCATCACTTCATGGGAAATAGATGTGGAAACAGTGGAAACAGTGTCAGACTTTTTTTGGGGGGGGCTCCAAAATCACTGCAGATGGTGACTGCAGCCATGAAATTAAAAGACGCCTACTCCTTGGAAGGAAAGTTATGACCAACCTAGATAGCATATTCAAAAGCAGAGACATTACTTTGCCAACAAAGATCCATCTAGTCAAGGCTATGGTTTTTCCTGTGGTCATGTATGGATGTGAGAGTTGGACTGTGAAGAAGGCTGAGCGCCGAAGAATTGATGCTTTTGAACTGTGGTGTTGGAGAAAACTCTTGAGAGTCCCTTGGACTGCAAGGAGATCCAACCAGTCCATTCTGAAGGAGATCAGCCCTGGGATTTCTTTGGAAGGAATGATGCTAAAGCTGAAACTCCAGTACTTTGGCCACCTCATGCAAAGAGTTGACTCATTGGAAAAGACTCTGATGCTGGGAGGGATTGGGGGCAGGAGGAGAAGGGGATGACAGAGGATGAGATGGCTGGATGGCATCACTGACTTGATGGACGTGAGTCTGAGTGAACTCCGGGAGCTGGTGATGGACAGGGAGGCCTGGCGTGCTGCGATTCATGGCGTCACAAAGAGTCAGACACGACTGAGCGACTGATCTGATCTGATCTGATCTGATTCCATTCCACTTAACCCAGTGACACAAGTGAGCAAGACAGTAACTTGTGTTGGCACTGAAGGCTGGCAATAAGTCTGGAAATGGCCATGAATACTGTAGAGTTTACTTCTTCAACATTTGAACAGAGTGCTTCCCCAGCAAGTGTATTCTATATTCTCTTTTGTTACCAACAAACATTTCAAAGGAACTATAAAACATTAATTCTCAAAAATGTTTAGGAAACATATGTAGTCTTTTCTCACTGTGTTGTAGAGGAAGAGTCTGAAGCACAGAACTGACTTTTCCAAGGAAAATTCAAGATTAAGACAAAATGAAAGGAAAAGTCAAGATTAAAAACAAAGTTTCTTTCCTTCCTCCCTCTTTTGCCTCTCTTCTACAATAATTAGTTGAGCATCTGTCAAATCAATCTAGGAGTCAAAGGATACAAATTATTTTCCTATATCTATGTGTGTGTGTGTGTGTGTGCGTGTGTGTGTGTGTGTGCGTGTGTGTGTGTGTGTGTGTGTGTGTGTGTGTGTTATAAACAGGGTCCTTGCCACTGAAGAAGACACAAAGTTGATACTCTAGGAATTCACTGTCTATTACTGGAAACAAAGTTGTAAGCAAATAATCACTCAAAAAAAGCAGTTATAAGTGTCACAATTGTGATATTTTCAGGATAGAATATTGCTCCTGTGAGCCAGATCAGCTTGTTGGTGCCCTCTGTTCCTTAATCTACAGCTTGTTTCCTCCCCACGGGTTGATTCTTATCGCCTTGTCAATTGCAAACCTCCTAGGAGACCAGAGTGGATGACATGGTAACCTAGAGCGGACCTCAGGGACCAGCCACCATAGCCGCAACTATGACACTTTCCTTCCATTAACCCCCACTGAGTACTAAAGATGGAACATTTTGGTTTACAATTCCCTAAACACTTCTTGAGTTTTAGCTTGCCTTAAGAAGGACCACACATCAGAATTACACTTTTCCTAGCTTCAATGCCTTATACTCTGGTTATGTTCCAGGGCATCCAGGTTTCAAACCTGTATTTAAAATGTACTGTTTCAAATATTCAGGAAGTTCCATTTGATTTTTTTTTTAACTTGGTGGAAGAGATTAAACAGAAATGGCTTTCCAAAGTAATTAAGCTTTTAATTACTTATGTAATTAATAATAAATAATTCTATGACATTATAGAAGTATAGAAGCTGGATTCTAATTAGTATAATTGGTGGGTGCTCAACCTTTGTTTGGAAGAAGGCTTATTTGCCCACATCATCCAACATTTAGAGCTGATACAGGCCACTAGTGTCCATTTTCACATTTAGTAAATGGTTAAGGCAAAAGGATTAAAGGTTTAACAAACATGTTCTTCCCTCCTCAAAATAACAAATCCATGATACTGAAAAGTATAGCGAGAGAAATTTTAAAAAGAGCAGGTTAGCTTGTAGCCAATATTTTTAAAAAGTAATGGACATAGTAGCACAATAACAATCAATCACAAAACTCATTAAATATGCACAAAATATAATCAGTATGTATCCACCTGAACCAGTCTTAACATCTAACTCTGTGTACACTCGGACCAATTATTTCCATGAGGAATAAGATTCTGTCAAGTTTCCAATACTGACATTTGTAATCACACGCTAACTCTGGTTTCCTAAATACTCAACATACTAAAGATTTATGTCATATCTAACAATAGTCTCTTAGACTCAGGAATAGTTTTCTGGCTTAAATCATAAAAACTTTTCAAGTCTGAAAGAAAGACAAACAAACAAAAAGCATGTTGGTGATATTTTTAATTCTAATCCTTATTTGCCATGTACTAACCCTTTTATCATATTCTTAAGTGAAACCAAGTTATTATTGAAATGGGTGGACATTTTACAAGAGTTGTGTTGAGTAATATGCAAAAAAAATCCTCTATAAATATTTCTTCTGAATCATTCGATCATTTATACAGTATACAGTTTTTCTAATGACCGCTTTGTACCATTCACCAGGCAACCTCTGAGAATGCCCAGGTGTGTAAGATACCCACTTTTTGGAGTTACTGGAGCCTCTTATTTGGAGATAAATAAGCAAATAGTTATATGCCATTGCCAGAATAATAGTATAGATGCAAACAACTGAACCTGACATCATAGAAGAAAAATTAAAGAACTGGTGTGAGGGAAGTCAGGAAAACATAAGAAAAGATGTGACATTTGAGGACGGAATAGGAGTATTTTAGGTGCCTGTGTCAGGGAGAACAGGAAGAAGTAAATGCAAGGTTGGGGGAGGGAATCCTAGGGGGGTTAATGATCCACCTGTTGTCCAGTTATAAGTGAAAAGGAGAGCAGAGTGAAGGGACAGAGCTCACAGTATCCCTATCCCTGCATACTGGCACCTATAGACAATTATTCATCAGGTTAAAATAATCCTTAAAATTAAACTGTTACTCTCTGTGGTTAAGATGACCGGCCTTTTCCAAATTGGAAAAGATTTTCTGCTTTTCCCTTTTCTGTTATTCATTATACCTCACCTTTCTTGCAGCTCCTCCCTCACAACAGAAGCCCCCAAGTCCCTTCTACAGTACTTGTTATGCAGGAGGCTGAATGGTGAAAAGCTATTCAAACAGCATAACACGAACTAACAATTCCAAGCGTATCTATTGACTGAAGAGATTTGCATTATGAACTAAGTCAGTGCAAAAAGACAATGGTAAATAGCAGCAAAAACAAAGAAATAGATCATTTAAATAAAGAAAAGGTGTTAACACCACCGTGTATCCATTTCTCCTCAGCTGAAATTTACCCTGGAGGAAATAATATGAATTAATATGAAAATATGACTTTCATGGTTTAAAGGAAATCCAGTGGAATGGAATGCTAATTCTGTTTCTCCAACAGGAAAACAAGAGAAGCATTCAACTGCATGCATCCAGTTTCTGCAGTACACTCACTGTAAAAAGTCTGGGGATATAAAGAAGACATAGTCATTGCTTTCAAGGATGTAACAGTTCTTCAAAGGACACAGATAAGTCATTGCAATGCAAATTTGGGGAAGTGCACAAAGGGTGGATACAAAAAATGTCATGGGAGGATGGAAAAGGAAGGAATCCTCCTACTCTATCTAGTTGGTATTGCATGGGGGAGGGAAGATAATTAAACATAAAAACTTAAGAGGTTACATTCAAGTCAGAAGATTAATAAATGGGAGTGTTGATGGGGGCTGCAGATGATCTGGGAGATGACGTGGCCTTTCAGGAGGAGGGAATGATGTATAACGCCTCAAGAATATGAAAGACTGTGACCACAGCGATTGTTTTTGTATAGTAAAGGAAAAGAAGTATCCATGAGGCCTGATAGAAAGAACTTACAGGGGAGTAGTGATGGGAGTGTAAGCTGAAACTACTTCATAGAGCCAGTTTGTGAAGAGCCTGCACGCCACACTGAGAAAGTTACAACATATCTGATGCTTTAAGTGATCAGATCTGCTTTTCAAGAAGAAAACTGGGGACAAGGTGAGACAAGGGACTTTAGTTAGAGAGACTTGGAGGAACTTATTTCAATAATTTGAGGTGGGAGATGCTGTAACCCAAAACAGAATTTATATTGACTGGGGTAACTTTTATAATTTAGTCATAAAACAACTAAAGAACACTTACTGATGACAAAGTGCTAAGCCCTTTCTCCCAGCCTAAAGTTCTTTTCTTTTCAAGCAAAAGCAGTAAAGAACTCCACAGGGATTTTGCTTCTAAGAGTCCCAAAAATATCAACATATTCTCAAGACCCTGAACACTGCCTGGCAGGTATTTAATACTGGGTAGAGAATGAATGAATGAGTGTGTGAATGAAACAAAATCTTACTTTTCATCTAACCTAGATCAGTTTCCCTAGGAACTAGACTTTGAGTAGAAATTGGAGGGCATGGTATTTGGGGAAGAAGTCTCAGGAACAACACGCGTAAGGAAATGAGAGAAGCAAGACTAGGTAGAGGAAGAAGATAAACCACAGAGAAGCCTCAGCCAGCCCTAGAGGATGTGCTGCACGGCTCCTCAGAGTTATCCTGCTCTTTTGAACCCTATGTCAACTAGTCATTGGATAAGGACCACCTCCTTGGCTATATTTCCAGAGAGGGATTCAGCTCTGAACTGTTGCTGGCAGCCAACTTCCCCATCTAGAGAAATACACTGTGTGTCGCTTCAGTTGTGTCTGACTCTTTGAGACCCCGTGAACTGTAGCCCACCATGGGGATTCTCCAGGCTAGAATACTAGAGAGGGTTGCCATGTCCTCCTGCAGACATGGGATCTTCCCAACCCAGGAATCAAACCTGCATCTCTTATGTCTCCTGCATTAGCAGGCAGGTTCTTTACCATCAGTGCCACTGCCTCGTTCTAAAGGAGGAGGTGGGTCTCTGTTGTACTGTAGCTTCTACTACCTCCCAATGAATAAAGGATATGACAAATGATTGGCTAGAATTGATGGCAGGAAGAAGGCACAAGAAATCAAAATCCCAGTTCTTCTAGTTTATATCCCAGAGCAATATAAGGTGTTTGTACAGGCTACAGGCTTCCCAGGTGGCACAGTGGTAAAGAATCCTCCTGCCAATGAAGGAGATGCAGGAGACCCAAGTTCAAGCCCTGGATCAGGAAGATCCCCTGGAGGAGGAAATAGCAACCCACTCCAGTATTCTTGCCTGGAAAATCCCATGGACAGAGGAGCCTGGCAGGCAGACTACAGTCCATGGGATCGCAAAGAGTCAGACATAACTAAGCACACAATCATGTGCGCACAGTCAGGCTACAGCCCTGTACTTACCACATTCTGTTTGCACACTCTCCACTCCCCACCCCACCAACCCCCAGTCTCTACAGGAATCAATTTCCTAGTGTAGAAACTGAACAAAACAGTAATGCTTGTCTCACAATAATTCCCAAGGATTAAGCAGGATAATATATTTCATGGCACATGACACATTGTAAACACTCACTAAATGATTAAATGTCAGCGTTGTTTTGGAATGCTTGAATGACAGGACTGATTTCCTCCCATTTTTTTTTCCAGTTCATCTCCAATAAGTTATTTTAGGGAATTAAAATTTCCAAGTCTCAATTATCTGAAGTTCAAAATTTCTTAAGTTCGGGGACTTTCTTCTATAAAGTCAAATCTCAAAGTTTTCTATAGCATGGACATGAAATAAATACAAATTCATGGTTACAAAGAAAGGGTTAATTCCCCTGATGAGCAGGGCTCTCCTCTTCAATCACGTCAAAAGAGTGAGAGGACATCAGAGCACTTCTCAGACCTCTGAGTTTAAAGAAGTTGCTTCATCTCTCAGAACTCAAGTTGTTTCACCAATGGTAGGTCTTTCCTCAAAAGGTTGATCTGAAGAGTACATGAAAGAACACCCAAAATAAAGGGCCAAGTGAACTGTCAAGGGGGCACCGGCTATTTAAGGGCTTCAGACTCCAAACAATACCTTCCTTTTCTGCTCTTTGTCTCTGCTTAGTTTCCAAGAGACCTGGCCCAAGTTGCAAAAGTTAATTATTCTTCTCATTGAGCTATATGGGATTATATCCCCAGAGATTCCAAATCAAACCAACAAAACACCATGAAATATCTCTACCTTATTATAAAGAGGGGGATTTTTATAAGCTATGAATAAAAGTACATAAATATTTATAGACATGTTATATACAAAATTTAAGATAAAAAAAAAAAACCTCTGGGAAGGTTATGGGGGAGAGGGAAATACAATTTAAGAGAGTTTTGGTTTGGGATATTTCTTTTTAACTGAAATAATTGTGGCAAAAGTTAAAAGTGGTAAAGCTGGGTTGTGAGTATAGGGATGTCAAGTATATTGTTTTTCTTTTGTTTTTATTTGAACTATTTCTAATCATAAAACATAAATATGAAAAGAAGTCTGTTGGTTTAAAAACCTGAATGGCTGACAGCTGGCAAATAAAGTTGGCAGAATTAAGACAGAAATAAAGAGGAGAATTCAACAAAAAAAGGATATAAAAATTGTGTACAGTGTATGAAAATAGTTATGTTCTGTTTATCTGTAGTTCAAATAAAGTGCCAGGTTATTGGTTCTGCCAGGTCAACTTCCTTGGACCCTAACTTTGCACACTGCTATACAGTTATAGTAATATGAGTATAGCCCTTGAGGGCAAGGGTTATAGCATCAGATAACCTACATTCAAACCCCAGTTCTATCACTTTACTAGCTTTACTAAGATTTATCAGCTCTACCACTTAATTTCCAAAGTGTGCATGAAGATCTAACATAAGATTCTGTGATGAATAAGATAATGCATGTAAAGTACTTAGTGTAGTACCTGATACTTGATAACTCTCATCAATATAAGCAGCTGAGACTTCCCTTGTGGTCACAGGCTAAGGTTCCATGCTCCCAATGAAGGGGTCTCAGGTTCAATCCCTGTTCAGGGAACTAGATCCCACATGCCACCAGTTAAGTGCTCAAATGCCTCAACTAAGACCCAGGGCAGCCAAATAAATAAATATTTAAGCAGCCATCATTTTTTGACCACTGCATTAATTTGCTCTGTGTGTGTGGGTATGTGCCTCCTCAGTCATTCAGTCATGTCTGACTCTTTGTGACCCCATGGACTGTAGCTCGCCAGGTTCCTCTGTCTACGGAGTTCTCCAGCAAGAACACTGGAATTGGTTTCCATTTCCTCCTCCAGGAAATCTCCCAGACTCAGAGATCAAACCCTCGTCTCTTGCATCTCCTGCACTGTAGGTAGATTCTTTAGCACTAGAGCCACCTGTATTAGTGTGTTAGGGCTGCCATACAAAGTACCGCAGATTGGGTGGCTTGAACAACAGAAATGTATTCTCACAGTTCTGGAGGCTAGAAGGTCAAGCTCAAGATGTCAGCAGGGTACTTTCTCCTGAGGCCTCTCCCCGTGGCTTGCAGACGGCACCTCCTCGCTGTGCCCTCTCATGGCCTGCCCTCTGTGTGTGCTCCCTGCTGTCCCTTCTACTTAAAAGGACACCAGTCATATCAGATTAGGGCCTCGTCGTAATGGCCTCATGTTAACTAATCACCTCTTTAAAGACCTTCTCGCCAAAGTTACATTCTGAGGCACTGCAGGTTGGCACTTCAACATATGAATTAGGGGCAGGGGGACAAAATTCAGCTTGTAACAACCACTTACTCTTTGCTATCTATTATGTGTCAGGCACAAGGCCAGAAACTTCTTTCTTCTGACCTGGCCCCAAGTGTGTTTTTAGCTTTACTTCATAAATTTTTATACTCTTTACGTCAGCTCCTTTAGCAGTTTACCTACCCTGATTTTTTTCCAAAATAGAAACAGGGTTTTTTTCCCCTAATTATTTCATAGGTACAATGTACGTTCATTACAAAATACCCAGACAATGCAAAATGTGTAAAGATAAAAGAGAAGCTACCCACAGTCCCACTACAAAGAAATAATCACTGTTTCCAGTTTTGTATATGGACAGAATTTTTTTTCTTTTTCTATTTACACATATACAAGTTTGTTATTTTCCAACCTTGAGATTATACTCTGGCTATCCTACAGAGTATATTTTTCACTTAAAATATTTTAGACTTTTTTCATGTCAAGAAGCATAAATCTATATCACAACTACATAATATTTCTACATAATATTTTAAAATAATATGTAGTAGTTCATGGAGACTCTGTTTTCCAACACTAACTGACAAATGTTTTTGCTATTATAAAAAAAACGTTCAGTGAGCATCTTTGTTAAAGCATCTTTTCCCTGACCATTTTTTATATGCTTTCTTAGATTTAAAAAAAGTCATTTAAAATGTTAGATTTGTTGATATATATTTCCTGATTTCCTTCCAGAAACATGTTCCAATTATACTCTTTCTAAGTGCCTAACAGGTTAATATAATTGCCAAGAAACGTGCTGACTTTGCATCAACCCTTTCCTACCCCCTGCTTTCCCCGACTATAACCATCCTTTTGAGAAGCCCTGTAATATTAATCGAACCAATATAACATGGCCCTTTCCCCTCAGAGTGAAAGGCTTAAACAGATGATACAATTTGCAAGAAACACATGGAAACATATATCCAAGTGCTAAATTATACGTAGTACAGATGCTAAGCACCCTGGGAGGCTCAACTTATTTTCTTCTGCTTTTAATCCCCAAACAGAGTTGAACTGAAACAGAGCCATGAGTTGTAATGTGTTTGATATAATGTACTAAAGTAATACCTAATCAGGCTCAACTAAACAAACTGATGCAAAAATAGCCACTACCAACCACTCTCTACCTACACCTGGTACTATGATTACTTTAACTACTAAACACCAGTCACGTTGATTTTCATTATTTTTCTCTTAAGGGTCCACTTCTGAACTTGTTTTCTACTTGCTCTCTCTCACTCAAATGCTGCTCCCCTGGGCCACCACTCAATGATTTCTTTTCACTATTCAGGTTTCAGTGTCCTTCATCTCACTCATGACATCCTCAGAAAGCCCAGTACATACTTTCTTTTCATCATAATATATACCATGGGCAAGAATTATCTGGCTTATTTTATATTTGTTTCATATTGGTCTCTACATACTAGGATGTGAACTCAATAAATGCGGTAATCTCAGCTGTTTCATCCATCACTGTATAAAATCCTGTACTCCTTATCTGAGTCATCTTTTTCACATTTTAAAATCAAGTAGTATATTACACCGGAGAAGGCAATGGCACCCCACTCCAGTACTCCTGCCTGGAAAATCCCATGGACGGAGGAGCCTGGTAGGCTGCAGTCCATGGGGTCGCTAGGAGTCAGACACAACTGAGCGACTTAACTTTTACTTTTCACGTTCCTGCACTGGAGAAGGAAATGGCAACCCACTCCAGTGTTCTTGCCTGGAGAATCCCAGGGACGGGGGAGCCTGGTGGGCTGCCGTCTATGGGGTCACACAGAGTCGGACACAACTGAAGTGACTTAGCAGCAGCAGCAGCAGCAGTGATGGGAGTGTAAGCTGAAACTACTTCATAGAGCCAGTTTGTGAAGAGCCTGCACGCCACACTGAGAAAGTTACAACATATCTGATGCTTTAAGTGATCAGATCTGCTTTTCAAGAAGAAAACTGGGGACAAGGTGAGACAAGGGACTTTAGTTAGAGAGACTTGGAGGAACTTATTTCAATAATTTGAGGTGGGAGATGCTGTAACCCAAAACAGAATTTATATTGACTGGGGTAACTTTTATAATTTAGTCATAAAACAACTAAAGAACACTTACTGATGACAAAGTGCTAAGCCCTTTCTCCTAGCCTAAAGTTCTTTTCTTTTCAAGCAAAAGCAGTAAAGAACTCCACAGGGATTTTGCTTCTAGGAGTCCCAAAAATCTCAACATATTTTCAAGACCCTGAACACTGCCTGGCAAATAACAGGTATTTAATACTGGGTAGAGAATGAATTGGAGAAGGTAATGGCACCCTACTCCAGTACTCTTGCCTGGAAAATCCCATGGATGGAGGAGCCTGGAAGGCTGCAGTCTATGCCGTCTATGGGGTCTCACAGAGTCGGACACGACTGAAGCGACTTAGCAGCAGCAGCAGTATATTACACAGTGTCATTTAGACTGCAATAAGATATAAATGGCATTGCCTGCACGTGCTCATACTTGGTCATATCTGCTCATATTGTCGGGAGAAGGCAATGGCAACCCACTCCAGTACTCTTGCCTGGAAAATCCCATGGACGGAGGGGCCTGGTGGGCTGCAGTCCATGGGGTCGCTAGGCGTCGGACACAACTGAGCGACTTCACTTTATTTTTTCACTTTCATTCATTGGAGAAGGAAATGGCAACCCACTCCGGTGTTCTTGCCTGGAGAATCCCAGGGACTGGGGAGTCTGGTGGGCTGCCGTCTATGGGGTCGCACAGAGTCCGACACAACTAAAGCGACTTAGCAGCAGCAGCAGCAGCAGCTCATATTGTCATCTCTTCATTAGAGCTGGTGTATATTGAAAACTACTTGCATGGAGTTTAAATGCCATGTAAAATATCTTTGAAAATTATGTTATAATTTAGCATTGAATTGAATATACACAAAGCCATAGAAACAGAGCACCAGAAACAGAACATATGTTTGATGTTAGTGAAACAAATAATCATAGCAAGAGAAATAATCACATTTTCATTTTTTTCTTTCAAACAAAAATAAGTGCACTATGCAGACTATGAAATGAAGGTCTATCCAAGAAGTTTAAACTGTGTCACATTTTGTTACTAAGACGCATGCAAAATCTGTGTTCATTACCTACCAAGCAAAAGATTTAAAAATCATAAACATTTATGCACCTAATTGTAGACCTTCACAATAAATAAAAATAAATGCTAGAACTTCAAGTAAAAGTAGACAAATCTACAACTACAATCAGATATAATTGATAGGAAAAATAGAATACTAATAAAGATATACAATTGACAGCATTCAAAGTGAAAGTCGCAGAGTCGTGTCTGAATCTTCACGACCTCATGGATTATCCATGGAATTCCCCAAGCCAGAATACTGGAGTGGGTAGCCTTTCCCTTCTCTAGGGGATCTTCCCAACCCAGGGATTGAACTCAGGTCTCCCGCACTGCAGGCAGATTATTTACCCACTGAGCCACAAAGGAAGCCTTGCTCCTTCATGTCAGCTCGTCCTATCATTGTGAAGCAGAATTCACCAACATTCAAAAATCAATGTAATTCATCTTATTAACATACTAAGAAAAACCTATATGCATCTTAGTAGAAATGGAAAATACATATGACAAAATCCAATATTAATTTGTGATTTTTAAAAAATACTCTCAGCAAACTACAAATAGAAGAGAACTTTCTCAACACACTAAAAGCATCTACATAAAATTTACAGCAACCATAAAAAAAAGGCAAGAGACTGGATATTTCTCTCCAAAGAACAGGATAAGACAAGGATGTCCATGTTCATCAGTTCTAGTCAGCAATGGGCAGTAAGGCAAGGAGAACAAATAAAGGGCATCCAGTCCAGAGTGAAAGAAGTAAAGCAGTCTTTATTCACAGAAGACATGAATGTCTATGTGAAAAAAAACAGAATGTGCAATAGAGCAACTGGAACTAGGAGGCAGATTTACAAGTGTTGCAGGATACAAGCTGCTGCTGCTAAGCCGCTTCAGTCGTGTCCAGCTCTGTGCAACCCCATGGACTACGGCCTACCAGGCTCCTCCATCCATGGGATTTTCCAGGCAAGAGTACTAGAGTGGGTTGCCATTGCCTTCTCCGGCAGGATACAAGACCAACATACAAAAGACAATTATATTTCTTTTACCAGCAGCAAACTACTGAAACTTGAAATATTTAAATGTATCACAACAGTATCAAAAATATTAAATGATTAGTGATAAACTGGATAAAGTATGTGCAATATCTGAACACAGAAAACTAAAACACATTGTTGAGAGAAACAGAGGACCTAAATAAATAAAGTGATAAATCATCTTTATGAGTCAGGAGATTCAATATTGTTGAAATACCAATTCTCCCAAATCAATCACATAAAATCATAATCAAAATTCAAGCAGACTTTTTCTGTAGAAGTTGACAAACTGATTTTAACCCTTATGTGGAAATACAATGGATCTCAAATATCTAAAACGACTTTGAAAAAGAATAAAATTGGAGGATCAGCATTACTATTATAGAGCTATGCAACCAAGGATGAGTCATTGCAAAAAAATTAACAAATACAGAATAATAAGTCCAGAAATCAGATTCAAACATGTATAAACAACTGATTTTCAACAAATTCACAAAGACAATTCAGGAGAGAAAGAAAAATCTTTTAAACAGATGGTGGTGCAACAACTGGATATCCATAAACAAAGGCAAAAAATTGATATATACTCATATCATATAGAAAAATTAACTCAGTGTGGGCCATAGATATTGTAAAAATTGAAAATTATACATTTCTAGAAGAAATCATAGCAGAAAATAGTTTTACCTTGGACTAGGGGGAAATGTCTAAGACATAACACAAAAAAGTGGTCCATAAGAAAAAAATAAATTGAAATCTACAGATTCAATGCAATCCCCATTAAGCTACCAATGGTATTTTTCACAGAGCTAGAACAAATAATTTCACAATTTGTATGGAAATACAAAAAAAACCTTGAATAGCCAAAGCAATCTTGAGAAAGAAGAATGGAACTGGAGGAATCAACCTGCCTGACTTCAGGCTCTACTACAAAGCCACAGTCATCAAGACAGTATGGTACTGGCACAAAGACAGAAATATAGATCAATGGAACAAAATAGAAAGCCCAGAAATAAATCCACACACCTATGGACATCTTTGACAAATGAGGCAAGAATATACAATGGAGAAAAGACAATCTCTTTTCTTTGGTGGTGTTGGGAAAACTGGTTAACCACTTGTAAAAGAATGAAACTAGAACACTTTCTAACGCCATGCACAAAAATAAACTCAAAATGGATTAAAGATCTAAATGTAAGACCAGAAACTATAAAACTCCTAGAAGAGAACATAGGCAAAACACTCTCTGACATAAATCACAGCAGGATCCTCTATGACCCACCTCCCAGAATATTGGAAATAAAAGCAAAAATAAACAAATGGGACCTAATTAAAATTAAAAGCTTCTGCACAACAAAGGAAACTATTAGCAAGGTGAAAAGACAGCCTTCAGAATGGGAGAAAATAATAGCAAATGAAGCAATGGACAAACAACTAATCTCAAAAATATACAAGCAACTCCTACAGCTCAACTCCAGAAAAATAAATGACCCAATCAAAAAATGGGCCAAAGAACTAAACATACATTTCTCCAAAGAAGACATACAGATGGCTAACAAACACATGAAAAGATGCTCAACATCACTCATTATCAGAGAAATGCAAATCAAAACCACAGTGAGGTACCATTTCATGCCAGTCAGAATGGGTGCGATCCAAAAGTCTACAAACAATAAATGCTGGAGAGGGTGTGGAGAAAAGGGAACCCTCTTACACTGTTGGTGGGAATGCAAACTAGTACAGCCACTATGGAGAACAGTGTGGAGATTCCTTAAAAAACTGGAAATAGAACTGCCATACGACCCAGCAATCCCACTGCTGGGCATACACACTGAGGAAACCAGAAGGGAAAGAGACACGTGTACCCCAGTGTTCATCGCGGCACTGTTTATAATAGCCAGGACATGGACGCAACCTAGATGTCCATCAGCAGATGAATGGATAAGAAAGCAGTGGTACATATACACAAGGGAGTATTACTCAGCCATTAAAAAGAATACATTTGAATCAGCTCTAATGAGGTGGATGAAACTGGAGCCTATTATACAGAGTGAAGTAAGCCAGAAAGAAAAACACCAATATAGTATACTAACGCATATATATGGAATTTAGAAAGATGGTAACAATAACCCTGTATGCGAGACAGCAAAAGAGACACACATATATAGAACAGTCTTATGGACTCTGTGGGAGAGGGCAAGGGTGGGATGATTTGGGAGAATGGCATTGAAACATGTATAATATCATATGTGAAATGAATCACCAGTCCAGGTTCGATGCCTGATACAGGATGCTCGGGGCTGATGCACTGGGATGACCCAGAGGAATGGTATGGGGAGGGAGGTGAGAGGGGGGTTCAGGATGGGGAACACGTGTACATCCATGGCGGATTCATTTTGATGTATGGCAAAACCAATATGATATTGTAAAGTAATTAGCCTCCAATTAAAATAAATAAATTTATATTAAAAAAATAAATTGATAAACTGGACATTGTATTAGTTAGCATTCTCCAGAGAAACAGAACCAATAAGGTGTATATGCTAGTGGTAAAGAACCTGTCTGCCAATGCAGGAGACATAAGAGACACAGGTTCAATCCCTAGGCTGGGAAGATCCCCTGGAGGAGGGCATGGCAATCCACTCCAGTATTCTTGCCTGGAGAATCCCCATGGACCAAGAAGCCTGGTAGGCTACAGTCCATAGGGTCACAAAGAGTCATGCATATATGTATATAGAGAGAAGGAAACTTACTGTAAGGAACTGACTCATGGAATTATGGAGGCTAAGAAGCCTTAATCGGCAGTTAGCAAGTTGGAGATTCAGGGTGTATCGTTTTCATCTAAGTCCAAAGGACTGAGAACCAAGAGAACTGATGGTATAAGTTCCATTCCAAAAGCCAACAGGCTTGAGAGTAAAGAGCCAATGTTTCTGTTCAAGTCCAACACAGAAAAGACTGAAAAGTGAAAGTCGCCCACTCATGTTCAATTCAACCCCATGGACTATACAGTCCATGGAATTCTCCAGGCCAGAATACTGGAGTGGGTAGCCTTTCCCTTATCCAGGGGATCTTCCCAACTTAGGGATCCCACATTGCAGGCAGATTCTTTACCAGCTGAGCCACAAGGGAAGCCCAAGCATACTGGAGTGGGTACCCTACCCCTTCTCCAGCGGATCTTCCCAACCCAGGAATTGAACCAGGGTCTCCTGCATTGCAGGTGGATTCTTTACCAACTGAGCTATCAGGGAAACTGAAAAGACTGAACATTCCAGTTCAAAGCAGTCAGGCAGGAGTTTCCTCTCAGTAGATTAGGGAATTGTCTTTTTAGTTCCATTCAGGCTTTCAGCGGATTGGTTGAGGGTCATCCAAATTAGCGAGGACAATCTGCTTTGGTTAGTCAACTAATTCAGATGTTATTCTCATCTAAATACAACCTCACAGACACACCCATAATAATGTTTGTGCAAATATTTGGACACTACATAGTCCAGTAAAGATGACCCATCAAATTAACCATCACGGACTTCACCAAAATTTTAAACTACTCCTTCTTGAAAGAAAGTCTTAAGACAATGAAAAGAAGCAAAAGACTTAGAGAAAACATTTACAAAGCAGATACCTGATAAGGGGCTTGTATTTGGAATATATAAGAACTCTTGAAATTTATCAATAAGACATCAAACAACCCAGTTTTTTAAAATGTGTAAAAAAATGGAACAGATGGTTTACAGAGAAGATGTATGAATAGCAAACAAGTATATGTTGAAATAATTCAACATCATTAACCATGAGGAAAATGCAAATTAAAACCACAACTAAATACCACTACAAATCTATTTAAAGCATTATTTTTTTTAATGACCATACCAAGTATTGGCAAAGATAAGGAGGAACTTAAACTTTCAAACATTGATAATAGGAAAGTCATATGGTAGAATAACTTTGGAAACAACTGGGCATTTTCTTTCAAAGTTAAACCTACCGTATGATCCACCCATTCCTCTCCTATGTATTTACCTAAGAGAAAGAATGCATATGTCCATATAATGACTTGTGCACAAATATTCATAACAGATATATGAATGCTCAAACTACCGCACAATTGCACTCATCTCACACGCTAGTAAAGTAATGCTCAAAATTCTCCAAGCCAGGCTTCAGCAATATGTGAACCGTGAACTTCCTGATGTTCAAGCTGGTTTTAGAAAAGGCAGAGGGACCAGAAATTAAATTCCAACATCCTCTGGATCATAGAAAAAGCAAGAGAGTTCCAGAAAAACATCTATTTCTGCTTTATTGACTATGCCAAAGCCTTTGACTGTATGGATCACAATAAACTGTGGAAAATTCTGAAAGAGATGGGAATACCAGACCACCTGATCTGCCTCTTGAGAAATTTGTATGCAGGTCATACATGGCATCTGGTCCCACCACTTCATGGGAAATAGATGGGGAAACAGTGGAAACAGTGTAAGACTTTATTTTTCTGGGCTCCAAAATCACTGCAGATGGTAATTGCAGCCATGAAATTAAAAGACGCCTACCCCTTGGAAGGAAAGTTATGACCAACCTAGCTAGCACATTCAAAAGCAGAGACATTACTTTGCCAACAAAGGTTCGTCTAGTCAAGGCTATGGTTTTTCCTGTGGTCATGTATGGATGTGAGAGTTGGACTGTGAAGAAGGCTGAGCACCGAAGAATTGATGCTTTTGAACTGTGGTGTTGGAGAAGACTCTTGAGAGTCCCTTGGACTGCAAGGAGATCCAACCAGTCCATTCTGAAGGAGATCAGCCCTGGGATTTCTTTGGAAGGAATGATGCTAACGCTGAAACTCCAGTACTTTGGCCACCTCATGCGAAGAGTTGACTCATTGGAAAAGACTCTGATGCTGGGAGGGATTGGGGGCAGGAGGAGAAGGGGACGACAGAGGATGAGATGGCTGGATGGCATCACTGACTCGATGGACGTGAGTCTGAGTGAACTCCGGGAGTTGGTGCTGGACAGGGAGGCCTGGCGTGCTGTGATTCATGGGGTCGCAAGGAGTCGGACACTACTGAGCGACTGATCTGATCTGATCTGATATTTATAATAGTCAAAACCTGGAAAAAAACCAAAAGCTCATAACTGGGTAAAGGAATGAATAAATGGTATATCATACAAAGGAATGCTACTCAGCAATAGAAAGAAATGAATAATTATCACAACATTAATTAATAAACACCACAAATTAATAAATACCACAATTAATAAGCACCACAAATATAATAAACACCACAAACATCAGTGAATCCCAAAATAACTGAATGAAAGAACTCAGACCAAAAATAGAAAGTTTTATATACTACAAGGAATGTACAGATACAGAAAATATTAAAGTAATCTATATTAATAAAAATTCAGTGGTTGCCTAAGAACACGGCTGGAGTGAGGGAGACTTCTGAGCGAGCTTAGGAAATGGGGATTACAAAAGGATATAATGAAACTTTGGGGGTATAATGGATGTGCTCATGATCTTCACTGTAGTGATGATCTCACGGGTGTAGCACACATCAAAATTTATGATACACCTTTGGTAATGTGTAGTTTATTGTATTTATTTATACTTCAATAATGGCTTCCCAAGTGGTGCTAGAGGTAAAGAACCTGCCTGCCAATGCTGGAGACGTAAGAGGCATGGGTTTGATTCCTGGGTTGGGAAGATCCCCTGAAGGAAAGCATGACAGCCCATTCCAGTATTCTTGCCTGGAGAATCCCACGGACAGAGGAGCCTGGTGGGCTGCAGTTCATAGGGTCACAAAGGGTTGAACACAACTGAAGCCACTTAGCACGCACACATACTTCAAAAAAGCTACTACCAAAAAAAGCCTGCATCCCTAATATAACAATATTTTAAAGAAAGCAAATAAGAGCAAAAAAGAAAGTATAGGTTAGTTCCCCCATATTATATATAAAAATATTTTATAAGGAGAAAAATAAAGCAATAAAAAAGCTTACCTCCAGAGATGTAAATAATATCTCATACAAAACACCCTCACTGTATCACTGCATATGATGCAAATTTCTCTATTTAAAAATAAAGATCCTGGGGCTTCCCTGGTGGTCCAGTGGTTAAGAATCCACCTTGCAATGTAGGGGACACCGGTTCCATCCCTGGTCCGAGGATCCCACAGACCACAGTGGCAACCAAGTGCCACGACTGCTGAGCCTTTGCACCTCAACTATCAAAGCCCTTGTGCCTAGAGCCCACCCATGCTCTGCCATGAGAAGCCACTGCAGCAAGAAGCCCACACACTGCAACGCGAGAGTAGCCCCTACCTGCCACTAGAGAAAAGCCCACGCGTAGAAACGAAGGCCCAACACGCCCAAAAATACAAACGGATTGAATTTTCTTAAAAAATGAATATAAAAATAATGATCCTGCTCATAAGTTAGCAAAAGTGAGTTTCTAATTTCTGATTTGTTTTAATGAAAATATTTTTAAGGTTATAAAACTAAAATCACATTGAATATATATTTTATTTTATAAAAAGGGAAGAATCTGAAATAGTATATGGAGGTACCAGTAAACTTTTTCAAATAATTAGGAAAACACATAATCATATAAATTTTATGTGAAGTATATAAATTTTAAAAGGAGAAAAATAATAGTATATAATTCCATATAATAGTGTATATATATATATATATATATAGTATATATAGTATGTAGTAATATATAATAGTATATATTCCATATAATTCCATCCCAAAGGCACCTAATCTTCGTTTAAAAGCAAAACTAGGAAGACAGATATCAAAATGTATATCATTGAAATTATAAGCACTGTACATTTTGTGTTGATATTTTTTTTAGTATTGAATCAAAATCATGGGGATGTAATGTACCCCATGATGACTATAGCTAATGCTATATCAAACATCTGAAAGTTGCTAAGAAAGTAGACCTTAAAAGCTCTTATCACACGGAAAAACAATTAACTAAGTGTGACGATGGATGTTAACTAGACTTAGTACAGTGATCATTTCACAATATATGCAAATATCAAATTATTATGCTGGACACCTGAAACTAATATGTCAGTTTATCTCAGTTTTTAAAAATACTGAGTCAGGTATTTCCTCAGCCACAATAGAAGCTCTACAATAAATTAGCTATTTTAGATTGTTTAATTTCAGATGGTTTTTATTAAATACTAGGTGTGAGGCTATTGTTCTTTGACTTCTTTAAAGCTTTGACTGCTCTTTATATAATAATAAGGATTGAAAAGACACAGGCATGATCTTAATTCCACATTCTGTATTCCCCTCACCATTCAGTAGGACTAAAGAATGCTTCCAGTATTTTCTCTGCAATTTGAAGTCTTTCTGGGTTTAGTGTAAATAGTTGTAGGTCAGCATTTCAGCAACTTTTCTATAAAACACAAAATAGAACGCGTCCAAATGCTGTATTTTTCAGCACTATTAAGTCCCAGTGTTATTAAGCTCAAACTTGAACTAGCCCTGTAGGGTAAATTGCAAGAAACACACTCATAAATTCTCTGTGAGTTCAGTAGCATTCACTTGGACAGTCTGCATGCTTCTTTAATATTTTCAACAGGCTTGTTTTTGCTTTGGATTTTTCCAATATACATATACTTAGTTATAAATGTTATGTACATGCAAGCCTACTCATAATATACACTATAAATACCAGGGTGGGGGGGAGAGATCTTTTTAAAACATTAAACAAAGATGAAATTAGCCATGTTTTAAAAAATAATTTATTTGATGTATTATTGGAACAAGTAACCTTCTTATTGTCACTAAAAAATGTATCACTGTGATTCAAAGGTCTGGCTCTTGGTTGAACTTACTTCAACACTGAGTTTTAGCTGCCTGCTGCTGCTGCTGCTAAGTCGCTTCAGTCGTGTCCGACTCTGTGCGACCCCATGGACTGCAGCCCACCAGGCTCCTCCATCCATGGGATTTTCCAGGCAAGAGTGCTGGAGTGGGGTGCCAATGCCTTCTCCAGTTTTAGCTGCCAGTATTCACTAAATAAGCTACCTCCCACAACACAGAGATCTCTAAAAGGGCGAGAAAACACATCACCAGCTTGCTAAATAAGTTATGATGTTTACATACTAATCACACAGAGTTCACTTCATGTCTCCGATGTATCATTTTTAAATACCTTGCTAAGGGGATTATTTCATACCTGTGAATCGTATATCAAGTAGTTTCCTAGAAATTTTCTTTCTGTTTTTTTCTTTTTTAGTTTACTTCTTTAACTTGATTATCTTATTGTTTCTGACCTCAATAAGTATTCCAACAGGCTTATAGGGGAAATAGAAGAAATGAGGCTCTATCATTTTCTACTGTTTGCTTTTTTTATTTTTGCATTATTGATATAACTTAAAATTCATGATTTCTTTGCAGTAATCACATTTAACAGCATTACTGACATATAATTGACATACAGTAAATTGCACATATTTAAACATGTACAATTTGATTAGTTTTGACATATGTATACATTCCGGAAGCCATCATCACAGTATTTTGATTATGCAACTTTATATTAAGTCTTGAAAACAGGTAGGATAAGTCCTGAAACTTTATTTATCAAAACAGTTTTGGCTCTTCTAAGTCCATTGCATTTCCATGTGAATTTTAGAATCAGTTTACTTTGACACACAAAGACTGCTGGGGGTTTGGGCTGCAATTGCCTTGGATCTATTAGATAAAGTGGGGATAATTTACACCTTAATTTTGACTCTTCATTACTAGATTTCTCTCCTATCAAGTATTGAGAGAGATAGATTCAAACCTATGACTAACATTGTGGATTTGTCTAGTTTTTGGTTGCAGTTCCATCCATTTGTATTGTTATATATTCTGACAATCTGTTATTAGGTGAGTAAACATTTAGAATTATTATGTCCTCTTGATAAACTGACCCCTTTATCATTATAAAATCACCTTTTCCTTGATAAAGTCTTTTCTCTGAAATTTACTTTGTCTGATTTTAAAATAGTCACTCCAAATTTCTTTTAATCAGGGTTAGCATGGCATGTTTCCCTTCTTTTACTTTTAACCCGTTTGTTACTTGAGATACCATAGTTACATCTAACGCTATTATTAATACGATCTGGTTTCAGTCTTACTATTTGTTTTCTATTAGTCCTTTTACGCTCCTTTTTTCTGCCTCCTTCTGTACAAATTATTTTTATGAATCCATTTTATCTCCTTTATTGTTTTATTAGCCATAACTTTGTTTTGTTATTTTAGTGGGGTTTTTTTTATTATTGCTTTGAGGTTTATGGTATTCATCTTTCTCACAGTCTACCTTCAAGTGATATTATACTGTCTATATAGTATTTTTAGAATAGTATACTTTCATTTCTTCTCTTCCCCTTTTATGTTTTTGTTACCATATTTTTTACTTTAACATTTATATTATAAACCCATCACAGCCTAATTCATTCCTTCCCCAGAGAGAAGCTAGGATCTGGGGGTTTTCATTCGCTTGCTCTGTGCAGAGGCTGAGGGAGGGGCTATGGTGACTGCCTGCTGCTAGCAGCAGGTGCTGCTACTTCAAAGCACCGTTTTTGTTCCCACTGGCCCCCAGGCACCTAGACTATGCCAGGTGCCAGGAGCACTCCAAAGGCACAGGCGAGATAGAAGCCAGTACTTCAGGCAGTCCCCCCAAAAGCCGGAGTGCTGGGGACATAGTCCATCTCTTTCCCTCTCTCAGAAGAAGCTGGACACTAGGGGTTTCTCTCTGATTGTATGGTGCTGTGTCAGGAGTACGGATTATGGTTAGACAATTCTCAATTTTTCCTACTGGCTTTGAAGTGGCTGGCTTTGGAGCCTCTCAACTTGTTTCTGAATTTCTCATAGCGGGGTTTGTCATTAATTGTTGTTGAATCAATGTGTCCAGGGGGAAAAATGGGGGCCCAGGGCTGCTAATTCCACCATCTTGCTGATGGCACCCCTCCTTCTCTCTTAAAAGGTAACATAAATCTTTGGGTGATGGTCAAAAAACGTACAGAAAACGTTATGAACTGAACTAAATGCTATGAAACAACACAACGTTTTTCACTTAAACCATTTAACCAAAAAAACTGATTGACTATATGAGAAGGAAACACTTTCTTGAGGAAGTGAATAGATAAGCAGAGGAAAACTTCTCCAAGAAAAGGAGTTGCTCCTGTAACAAGAAGAAGAGGGGAGAACTGGAACAAGAGCAAGTCTGAGGCAGGATGGGGCCAGGGAGACGGCAGGGGTCTGATCAAGCAAAGTCTGAAAACCTGAGTAAGTCATTCTAGACTTCGTTCTGACAGCAATCAGAAACCATTACATGACTTTTAGCAGAACACAACACAATAGGTACAGGTTTGAAAAGACTGGCTTGACTTCCCTGGTGGCTCAGATGGTAAAGCATCTGTCTACAATGCGGGAGACCCAGGTTCAAGCCCTGGGTTGGGAAGATCCCCTGGAGAAGGAAATGACAATCCACTCCAGTACTATGGCCTGGAAAATCCCACGGACAGAGGAGCCTGGTAGGTTACAGTCTCTGGGGTCTCAAAGAGTTGGACATGACTGAGAGACTTCACTTTTCTAGATAAATCAGAAGGAAAGGGAAGAAGCAGTATGAAAACCTAGTTGTCCTTGACCTAGATTAGTATGTTGAAAGGATTCTTTCAAACAAATAAGAGAAGAGAGAAGAAAAATCGCACCGAGTATCAGCCCGCAGAGTACATAGAGTTGAGAGGCCCTTGCGGAGGAAGGATGAGAGAGAAAATCGACATGAGGAAGTACTGTACATAGTTAGATGTACCCGAGACTGTAGACTACAGCAAACAACTGAACTCCATTCCTGACTTGGCCACTTGTCAGTCCTGAAATTCTAGACAAGTCAATTATCCCTATTCTACAGATGAAGAAACTTAAAGTCTAAGAGGCTAACTGTTCCTACTTCACCCAGTTGTAGTGTGACATGTAAACGCTGCTGCTGCTGCTGCTGCTAAGTCGCTTCAGTCGTATCCAACTCTGTGCAACCCCATAGACGGCAACCCACCAGGCTCCCCCATCCCTGAGATTCTCCAGGCAAGAACACTGGAGTGGGTTGCCATTTCCTTCTCCGACGCATAGAAGTAAAAAGTGAAAGTGAAGTTGCTCAGTCGTGTCCGACTCTTAGTGACCCCATGGACTGCAGCCTACCAGGCTCCTCTGTCCATGGGATTTTCCAGGCAAGAGTACTGGAGTAGGGTGCCATTGCCTTCTCCTAGCATTAATGCTAGCCCCCCCAAAAAGTGCATCAAAAATGTTAACTCTTAGATGTGATGATGTTGTAAAACTAAGCTGACTCAGCAAGGTTAAGTGATGTATGCTCTAGGTCACACAACTGGTAGCTATAAAATTGTTTTTTTTTTAATAACCTTCTCAACACACATAGATTATTCAGCATAAGAATTATACTGATTTATACCCCTGCAAAAAACGCCAATTTCCCACACTGGTACAAATGTCAAAAATTGTCATTTAAAAAAATATCAATTATTAAATAAGATTTTAAAAGATTTGAGTTCTATCTCAGGACTTCCTAGCAAAAAAAAAAAAAGATCCATTTCATACACAAATGTTAATTTCTGTGGTACTATATGACTGTAAAAGTCTAGATCAAAGGTTACGCTGACAAACAGAATGTGGACTACAATATTACAAAGTCAAAATATTCTGCTGTCATATGTTTCACTATCTATTATCATTGTGCTTTCATATTTTGACTTGAATTGATAAAGTCTGTATTGTTCCTCAAAATAATATATATTTGAAACTCTAAATAGGGAGCATGGAGATTACACATACATAAAATATCATTTGTATGTGGAATCTAAAAAACATATATAAATGGGCTTATTTACAAAACAGAAAGAGACAGACTTCAAAGACAAACAAGACTATCAAAGGGGAGATGTAGGGAAGGGGAAAATTAGGAGTATATACACACAATTTTATATAAAATAGATAATCAACAAGGATGTACTGTGTACCACAGGGAACTCTACTCAGTATTCTGTAATAACCTATATGGGAAAAGAATCTGAAAAAGAATGGATATATGTATATGTATAACTGAATCACTTTGCTGTATACCTGAAACTAATACAACTTACAATATTAAATCAACCTAAACTTACAAATCTGTAAATCAACTACAGTGGTCGTTGTTTAATTGCCATCATGTCCAACTCTTTTGTGTTCAGTTCAGTTCAGTCTCTCAGTTATGTACAACTCTTTGCGATCCCATGGACTGCAACACACCAGGCTTCCCTGTCCATCATCAACTCCCAAACCTTGCTCAAACTCATGTCCATCCAGTTGGTGATGCTATCCAATCATCTCATCCTCTGTCATCCCCTTCTGCTTTCAATCTTTCCCAGCATCAGGACATTTTCCAATGAGTCAGTTCTTTCCATCAGGTGGCCAAGGCATTGGAGCTTCAGCATCACTTCTTCCAATGAATATTCAGGACTGATTTCCTTTAGGATGGACTGGTTTGATCTCCTTGCAGTCCAAGGGACTCTCAAGAGTCTTCTCCAACACCACAGTTCAAAAGCATCAATTCTTTGGTGCTCAGCTTTCTTTATGGTCCAACTCTCACATCCATACATGACTACTGGAAAAACCATAGCTTTGACTAGATGGACCTTTGTCAACAAAGTAATGTCTCTGCTTTTTAATACACTGTCTAGGTTGGTTACAGTTTTTCTTCCAAAGAGCAAGCGTCTTTTCATTTCATGGTTGCAGTCACTATCTGCAGTGATTTTGGAGCCCAAGAAAATAAAGGTCTGTCACTGCTTCCATTGTTTCCCCATCTATTTGCCATGAAGTGATGGGACCGGATACTATGATCTTCATTTTTTGAATGTTAAGCTTTAAGTCAGCTTTTTCACTCTCCTCTTTCACTTTCTCTTCTCTTTAGTTCTTCTTCGCATACTCCAATATAAAATAAAAATTAAATTAAAAAAAATCTTTTAAAAGCATATGCACCTTTAACTGACCTACAAGTTAGTGCACAATACCAGTTTTTCCTACTAATATGCTTCCCAACATCGAAGTGATCTTCAATGGAATATTTGGGGGGACAGCTGTTTCAGGTGGGGATGCTCCCAACTTTGAATCTATCTCGTCTCTATACAGTATCTCAATTTCCTTGGAGATATTCTAGAAATTGAATACTATGAAAAAGTATTTAGAATTCAAATGATTGTCATCTCTGATTAAAATCCCAGTAGATGTGCCTTTTAGGAAGAAACTTTCTTGAGTGCAGTTATAATTGGACATTTTTTTAAGTTTCTTAATAATTTACATTTCCTATGCTTGAGCCAATGTAATGACAAACTGAATGACAGCCAAACATGCCCCTATTATTTGAGTGTAACAATCAAATTCCATGAGGACAGGGCTCAGATAGTGCCCTGTGTTTCTATTTATTTTGCTGCCTCTTTAGACAAATCACATAAAGCCAAAAATTCACCCTGTTTGTAATCAACAGCTCAGTCTCTAATACCATCACAGCTTTCTCTGTAAATGTTGCCTGGGTACTTGAAAAATCATCTTAAAATATACTTTTCAAGTAGCAAGCATAATTGGTGTAACATAAATTAGTCCGACTAATATTCAGACTGATGATGTTTATTTTGACCTTGTTCAGACACTCACCATACTCTTATGTGTGACTCAGATATAGAAAAAGCTGCTTAGTGGTAATGGGAGATCTAACTTTCAAAATTCAATAGTGACCTTGACCCTTGAATTTTTCCTTTAGTTCAAAAAACAGAGTTCAGCTCTTTACATCAAGGTTAGGTAAAATGAAATTATTTGTTCTGTGTGCAGTCTAGGGAAGTTCTCAGTTGATGTTCTATGAATCTCTAACCAAGGTCAAGTCCATAATAAGAGGCAGGTCCCCACAATGGGGGTAATTTTGTTTTATGCAAAGGTGAATCTATCCCTTAAAAGATGTGGGGAGCATAGTATGGGAGATCTGCTGTTGTTGTTCAGTCCCTACGTCATGTCTGACTCTTTGCGACCCCATGGACCACAATAAGCCAGCCTTCCCTGTCCTTCGCTATCTTCTTGACTTTGCTCAAACTCATGTCAGTTAAGTCAGTGATGCCATCCAACCATCTCATCCTCTGCCACCTCCCCCTCCTTATGCCTTCAATCTTTCCCAGCATCAGTGTCTTTTCTTATGGGTCGGTTCTTCACATCAAGTGGCCAATGTAATTGGAGCTTCAGCATCAGTCCTTCCAGTGAATATTCAGGCTTGATTTCCTTAAGGATTAACTCGTTTGATCTCCTTGCAGTCCAAGGAACTCTCAAGAGTCTTCTCCAGCACCACAATTCAAAGGCATCAATTCTTTGGTGCTCACTCTTCTTTATGGGAGATACAAGTACGTTAAAATGGATATGTCACAAGATGGTTTTTTAATCATACAGGTAATTTTTTTCCTTTTAATGTTTTGTAAGCCTCAGAATTAAACATGCTTTCAATTGTTCTATGCATAGTCCTTCTCTTATCTTATTAATACTTTATTTTTGTTTTTATCTTCAGTGCTCATTTTCTTTCTCCTCCCTACCCACAGTCTTGGCTATATACATAACTTTGTAAAATATAGGCCATTTTATGCATCTTTCTGCTTTCAGTTTATGTGAAAGCCACTTAATTTATAATTTAAAACTATGTATTTCAAATCTGTCTCATGATTGGGACCCAGGATGGTGCCTCAGAGCCCAGCAGGTGGAGCTGGCTGCATACTTGAGACCATGGGGCCTGGGCAACCTTGAAGGATCTGAAGCAAGGATGTGAACCAAGAGACTAGATTTGTGTATGGGAGGGCGCCCCCTGAAGGTCATGGGGCAGTGCAGCAAGGCAGGAAGGGTCACTTCCCCAAACCCAGGTGACAGGCCACAACAGATTCACTGGAGACCAAGAGACCTGTGTTATTTTTAACTTTTTGTTGATCTTCCTGCAAAAGAAACTTCTGCCTATTGAATAGTCTGTCTATGTAGTTAGTGAAAATTTAAGACATGAAAAGTGTGTTAGTTGCTGAGTCATATCCCACTCTTTGCGACCCCATTGACTGTAGCCCTCCAGGCTCCTCTGTTCGTGGGATTTCCCAGGTAAGGATACTGGAGTAGTTAGCCATTCCCCTCTCCAGAGGATCTTCCCAACTCAGGGATCGAACCCAGGTCTCCTGCATTGCAGGCAGATTCTTTTCATCTGAGCCACCAGGGAAGCCAATAAATTAACTTAATAAAATCTGTCAACAAGTTTTACTGTATGATTCCATACACTGTGATATTTTACTTATTTCATCAGAAACAGACACACAGTTTACCTGAGATTTTTAACTATCACAAATGCTCTGAAAGCCAATTAAAATATAAAAGATCAACAGAAAAACCATGGTAGCAGAACCTGGAGAAGGGCCAGGATGCTAATGCTGGCCATATACCCTTTACAGACCCCTGTGACATTTTTAATGGGGTAGATTCTTAGTCCATAGATCATGTCATTCGTCATTTCATTACTAAGTTCCAAATTTCTGTCCAAAATGACTTTATCATTTTTAATATCTCTGCCAGCAATGCCAAAAGATGTGTTGTCCACAACATCATCAAAATTTGGTATTTCCTGATGTTTCATTGTGTTTTCAACAATAGTAGGTAAAATAGTAATAGGTGAGATGGTGTCTTATTGTTTTCATTTGCCTTTTTCGCATTATTGTGAGCTTGTATATCTTATCTTGCACTTGTTTATTGTTGCAGTAGGATAAGCCAGGCCATGCTGAAATATGAATGGCAAAATTCAAAATTTATACCTTTCTTATTGGGCAAGTCTACAGGGCAACTCTCCCAATGATTGGTAAAGGCAGCTTCCATCTCATGACTCACTACCTCAGCCGATAACTCCAGTGCTGTCACAGAGTGGGAGAAAGGATGCAGGAGACTTTCCAGATCTTTCCCACCTCAGCCCAGACATCACATACTGGGCTAAGTCACTCAGAGACCGTCGGCCAGAACAAGCTATGTAACTCCAAGGAAGCCTAAGAAATGGAAGGACTGTCTGCCACAGTGATTTAACTTTCCAACAAGTCTGTGTGCTTTGGGTTGCTATAATGCTTTTTATGCCTTTATAATAAAGGGAAAAAATGTAAGCAATGATCAAGGAATCAATGGTGTGTCACTGCCAGAGGTAATCATGTCCGTCCTCTGTTCACAAGCCTTTGATGGCTCCCCACTGCCTAATAGGCTAAATTTCTTGGCCTAGTTTTCTCTCCAGTAACAGCAGATCCAATTTAGGATGACCATTCAAGCCCATAAACTTTTGATCAGTTTTTATTCAATCTTTGCGTTAGTTGGAAGACAATGATGGTCCCTTAAGAATTGGTATAGAACTGAATGAAATTTAATAAGGTGCCTGACAGTTACGTGACTGTGATTTGTAGAGCTTTCATCTTATAACCTTAAGCAATATTGACCTCAGAGAAGACTAGATAGGATGAGGGACAAAAACCATGAATATGTTATCCATCTCTGTTCGAACATTCCTACTTGTTAACTGCCCCAATAAAAGTCTAAATTCATTTCTGAATAAAGCTTGCACCAATTTTCTTTTGAGAAAGTTGACTCATTGTCAAGACTTTCCATATATAATATGCAAGAAAAGATGATGGGTAAATGGATTTTACAATGTGCACCTTGACAGATACTATGAGGGTCTGCTGCTGCTGCTGCTGCTGCTAAGTTGCTTCAGTCATGTCCGACTCTGTGCGACCCCATAGATGGCAGCCCACAGGCTCCCCCGTCCCTGGGATTCTCCAGGCAAGAACACTGCAGTGGGTTGCCATTTCCTTCTCCAATGCATGAAAGGGAAAAGTGAAAGTGAAGTCCCTCAGTCGTGTCCAACTCTTCTAGGAAGGGGAAAAAAATGAAGTGTCATGGGGTGATTCTCAATAGGACAGCCTCTGGGATTTGGGAGATTCCTTTAACATACCCAGGTTTACTTTGAACCCCAAGAGATAGTCCTGATTCTCTCAAGCAGAAAGGACACATTTTGAAACTATGCTCTTCAATTACTACATTTCATTTGAGCACACAATACAAATAGCTCTCAGGGTGAGCTGAAGTATCTGGAAGTTTGCAAGCCTGCTTTGAAAAAAAAAACGTACCTCTGCTAGATTTTGTGAAACGTCATTTCAATTACTTTTGCACAATAGCAATGGAGAAACAACATTTCTTCTGATTAGCCTGACACGTGGTAATTTGGGTACAGCTTAACTTATCTTTGACTAGAACAAATTGTCTTTCTGCCCTTGTTTATATAGAACACTGTTATTTTTGCTCCTTTCATTTGTATAATCTGCAGCCTGGTTTCATCTTAAATGCTTGTAATTGGGACACTGAGGTAGGCTTTCCCTGGATCAAACTCAACAGCTAAGAAAGCAAAATGGTGTTTGGAGGAGCAGTGCGGGGGAAGATTCAGCACAAACATAAGACTTGTTAAACAAAAGCCAAGGATGATTTTTTTTTTAATACTCTGAGAGAACAATGAACTAGCAAAGAATTTCCAACTTACAAAAAAAAGCAGAAAAAAAGGAAAAATGAAGAGGAAGTATTTCCAATGCAACTTGATTTCAATTCTACTTTACACTGAAGACTGTTTCCTCACTCTCAAATTTACATCTATAAGTTTAGACCAGGAAAACTAAAAATGTGGTCTTGTCCTAACAGGAAAAGTTCACGTATAAAGTTGTAAGTCCTCTTTAAAAAGCATTGACACATTAAATGGCATTCAGAGATGGCAATTAGCCTTGAGAATACGTAAACACGTACACGATTATGCATGTAGATGTGAATTTTATTCCCTTAATTATGCTACGTTTAATTGGACCATTCTGGAGTAGATCATAGAATCAGACAAAACCTAGAGTTTTAAAGTCACCTCAGAGATTACTTCAGCCCACAAAGCTTATTTATTTTCTCTCTCCGATATGCTTTGATTCTATTGACTTAAATTAAATTTTATTCAATGTCAGTTTGGCCTTTGTATTTAATATCTAGATGAACTGTTTTCATATAAAGGCTCAGCACTGAACAGAGAAAATAAACAGAAAAGGAAACTTTCTGAGCACCTAAAACTGGCCAATCCCCCTGTTAATCCTTTTAAATTTATTAACCCTCACAACTATCACCATCCTCACAAGTATCAAAATTTATACCTAATTAACTTCATAGTTTTATATTTTTATTTTTTGCTCTTACAGTTTACTTTTTATAAAATTAAAAATGCTCCTCACAGAAATTGTGGGAAGATGTTTAGAGGAAATGACAAATAATTCAAAATCTACAGTTGAGATATTATCACTATTAAGCTTCTATTCATTTTCCACATGGAAGTCTTAGTTTTTAATGTAATTGGAATCACACAGGTTATATAGTTTCTTGCCCTTCAATTTCTACCGAAATTATATCATCAGCATTTTCCTATATCATTACAAACTCTCCATCCATGATTTTGAAGGGCCCATTATGTTTCATCACTGAATGCACCATAATTAGTCTAACCCCTTTGATATTCTTATGGGGTGGGAAGGGACTTAATTTGCTTAGAATCTTACTCTCTATGAAACCAGGTTGCATCTGCAATAGTAATGCTGTGAACTGCTGTGGCCACAGTTTCCCTTTGAGGTCACTGGTGTAACCCACTGGAAATCTAAAGGTCGGCACAAAAAGTGTGTTAGCAGAGGATGAGAGCTAGGGATGGTCTGGAGAGACATTTAAGAGTCAGCAGGATACACCGTGCTCTGCTCTCTTATTCACTCTATTATTACAGCCAAAATTTTAAAGAATTAGGTTCAAGACACTGAGACATTTCCCTTCTGGGCTCCAGATCTTCCTGAAGCCTAGTCAAATTGTGCACACCTCCACAAACTCATAATTCTTTTTTAATTGTTTTCTTTTAGTCCATTTTTTAGTTACATTGTTTACAATATACAGACAATGTAAATATTGTTTACAAAGCACAACAAAAAGAGATCTAATACATATTTACTAACAAACCTATTTACTGTCTATAACAAAAGTGGTAGATACACACTTTTGAGCAGGCCACTTTGGGGTTAAAATAGGTTAGTTCATTTAAAACAAATATTGAAAAAGTAGGGTCCCTCTGTCCCAAAAAGACAAAACACAAGGACATGATAGTTTCCAACCCAGTTCCTACAAGGAATGGCAAAAATAAATGGAAATAGCATGGTGAGGATTATCATAAATGTTGAAATTCTGTCTTGTAGGAGGAGAGAGATTTGTTCCCTGTGGGTGTATGGCTTAGAATTGAAACCAGTGAAATATAATTTTGTTTAATATAAGAACGATCCAAAAAAAGTAGACTGGGGGCTTCCCTGGTGGCTCAGTGGTAAAGAATCTGGTAAAGGCTCAGTGGTAAAGAGATGAAGTCAGGAGACACAGCCTCTATCCCTGGTTTGGGAAGATCTCACAGCAATTAAGCCCGTGCACCACAACTACCGAGCCTGTGCTCCAGAGCCTGAGAGCTGGGACTACTGAAGCCCATGCACCCTACAGTCTGTGCTCTGTCTGCCACAAAAGAAGCCATCGCATTGAGAAGCCTGCGTACCACAACTAAAGAGTAGCCCCTGCTTGCCGCAACTAGAGAAAAGGCCACACAGCAAAGACCCACACAGCCAAGAATAAATACATAACTAAACTTCTGTAAATGGACTGGGATGCCTCAGGAAGTACTAAGTTCTCTGTGACTGGAAGACACAGGTATACACTTAATAATCATTAGATGGAGATGTTCAGAAGAGAAATCAGAATGCTGGCTTTTTTATAACTGCTCTAGGATTGACATTCCAACTGACTTACAAATTTGATGTTTATTTTCTTTCCTTATTATACTAGAGGCTACAATAATAATAAGTTACTTTCTTAAAGCTTAAAACTGTTTTGTGTTTTTTACCTTTTTTCAAAGTGGCTTTTCTTTGAGGGGGCTAGGACAAAAGTTTGGAAGAAATGTTACCTACTGATATGCCACCAAGATTCTTTTTCCAAGAAAGTATGAGAAAGTGTCACCAAGAGTGAACACATATGACATTTTAGAGGGGAGGAAGTCAACATCTAGGAAGACAGTGTCAAGTCTGAGGGTGAGAAGAAACAAGAAATGTGAGAACTAATAACACGATCGGGAAACTGAGAAAAAGTCAGAAAGCAGTGAAGGGAATGGGACAAAGCAACTGGGTCAGAAATAGCACAGTGAACAATGAGCAAGTGTTAAACTTCTGTGGTGTTTTAAACTAGGCACAGGTCTTAATGGAACAGTGGCGGCCTCAAAAGAGGGGAAACATGTTTATGGAGACCCTAGTTTGGTAGTATTTTCATCTCAAACATTTACATAAAATTACAAAAATAAATCTTAAGAAATTCTATACATTAATAAAGACAGAATGTGTGACTGAAGTTCAAGATGTTCAGGAAAAAAACAACTGAATTTCTGAAAATTTCAGTGTAAGTGCAAATGTACTTATAGAAATAAAAACCTAGATGAGGCAAAACAATTACACTGAAGTATTTAACTCTTTTGTAGTATTTAACTCAAGCTCACAGTAAGAGAATAATCTATTGCTCAAAATTCTCCAAGCCAGGCTTCAGCAATACGTGAACCATGAACTTCCTGATGTTCAAGCTGGTTTTAGAAAAGGCAGAGGAACCAGAGATCAAATTGCCAACATCCGCTGGATCATCGAAAAAGCAAGAGAGTTCTGGAAAAACATCTATTTCTGCTTTATTGACTATGCCAAAGCCTTTGACTGTGTGGATCACAATAAACTGTGGAAAATTCTGAAAGAGATGGGAATACCAGACCACCTGACCTGCCTCTTGAGAAACCTATATGCAGGTCAGGAAGCAACAGTTAGAACTGGACATGGGACAACAGACTGGGTCCAAATAGGAAAAGGAGTACGTCAAGGCTGTATATTGTCACCCTGTTTATTTAACTTATATGCAGAGTACATCATGAGAAACTCTGGGCTGGAAGAAGCACAAGCTGGAATCAAGATTGCCAGGAGAAATATCAATAACCTCAGATATGCAGATGACACCACCCTTATGGCAGAAAGTGAAGAGGAACTCAAAAGCCTCTTGATGAGAGTGAAAGAGGAGAGTGAAAAAATTGGCTTAAAGCTCAATATTCAGAAAACTAAGATCATGGCATCTGATCCCATCACTTCATGGGAATAGATGGGGAAGCAGTAGAAACAGTGTCAGACTTTATTTTTCTGGGCTCCAAAATCACTGCAGATGGTGATTGCAGCCATGAAATTAAAAGACGCTTACTCCTTGCAAGGAAAGTTATGACCAACCTAGATAGCATATTCAAAAGCAGAAACATTACTTTGCCAACAAAGGTCCATCTAGTCAAGGCTATGGTTTTTCCAGTGGTCATGTATGGATGTGAGAGTTGGACTGTGAAGAAAGCTGAGCGCAGAAAAATTGATGCTTTTGAACTGTGATGTTGGAGAAGACTCTTGAGAGTCCCTTGGACTGCAAGGAGATCCAACCAGTCCATTCTGAAGGAGATCAGCCCTGGGATTTCTTTGGAAGGAATGATGCTAAAGCTGAAAGTCCAGTACTTTGGCCACCTCATGCGAAGAGTTGACTCATTGGAAGAGACTCTGATGTTGGGAGGGATTGGGGGCAGGAGGAGAAGGGGACGACAGAGGATGAGATGGCTGGATGGCATCACCGACTCAACGGACATGAGTTTGAGTGAACTCGGGGAATTGGTGATGGACAGGGAGGCCTGGCGTGCTGCGATTCATGGGGTCGCAAGGAGTGGGACACGACTGAGCAACTGAACTGAACTGAATTGAGAGCACATTTCATGTTTCTTGGAGTCAAAGGGACCCATACAACTGTCATGGGCTCGTGACACGGGGGCAAAGAGCATGAGCTTTGCAAACACACAGACATGAGGTCAAAATACAATTATGCTTTTACTACATTGTTGTTGTTTAGTCATTAAGTCATGTCCAACTTTTTTGTGACCCCCCCATGGACTGTAGCTCTCCAGGCTCCTCTGTCCATGGGATTTCTCAGGCAAGAATACTGGAGTGGGTTACCATTTCCTACTCCAAGGGATCTTTCTGACCCAGGGATCAAAAGCACATTTCCTGCTTGACAGGCAGATTCTTTACCACTGAGCCACCTGGGTGCAACATGGCGTGATTTCTTTGTGTTTCAACTTTCCCATTTGTAATTGGAGAGTTGTCCTGAGGGTCAAATGAGAAAACATATTTGATGTGTTTAATATAGTTCTTGGAAAATGGTAAGTGTGCATTATAAATGTAGCTAGGGTTTGAGTTTTTTAAAGATCTGGGGCCTGCATCTGTTCATTCATTAAAAGTTTACTGGCCCTCCAGGAGCAATTGAGCCTGTGCTGTAGAACCCAGGAGCCACAACTACTGAGCCCATGCACCCCAACTGCAAAGCCCGTGTGCCCTTGAGCCCACGCTCCACAGCAAGAGAAGCCACTACAATGAGAAGCCCGCTCACCATAACTAGAGAGTAGCCCCCGCTTGCTGCAACTAGAGAAAAAGCCTGTGAAGCAACGAAGACCCAGCACAGCCAAAGATAAATAAATACATGAAATTATGGGGGGGAAAGTTTACTGGCTCTCAAAGTTGGCCTCATCTATTCAACCATCAGCATTACAGAGGCTAGAGATTTTCACAAAATTCAAGCAAATGGTGAACTCAGTGATGGCATCCAAATAAAAAGGGACACCCCAAGTTAGACTTTGGAGCCATGATGAACTTTTAATTCTGCTTTCTGAGGAGTAAAACCAAAATGGTCTTTGCTGTAAACAGATCTCTATGTGTTGCAATGTTCCAGTGTGAAGTGAGTGATGGCGCTGTCCTAGGGTTCATTGGTATTAACCAAGAGCTCAATAGCAGAATCTGGGCTTCTCTGCACCAGCTGGGTTTCCTCTAAACCTATTACCTACAATTGAGTTAAACAGCAACCAAAATTCTTTAATTCAGATCATTTATTTTGATAAAATGTCTTCTAAGTTCAGCTTTCCAGGGTTAAGACAGTCTCTTTACTTAATTTCCAGCTCTGTTAGTTTGACAGTGTACCAAAGATAGAGCAAGACTTGGCAGGTGACCAGGGAAGCTGTGCATGTGCTGGGGGCAATTTTCAAAAAATTTTTTCAGATTGCAATGAATCCATGTTGCTCTTCCTGGTATGTAATGATTGCAATGGACTCATACAGAGAAATATCAAAAATGTAGGGTTAGAGAGAAAATTCTTAACCTTCCATGGAAAAGTGGAATGAAAAAGTAGAGGATGCTAAAGAGGCACTTCAGCCAGAGTGTCCTGCCAAAGTCCAGTCCCGCAGCCACCACATAATCTATAAATTGCTAGAATGACAGCAGTGTAAATAAGTTGCTTAAATATCCTGAGTTCATTTTCTATATAACAGATAAGCAAAAGGAAATCCCAAGAAGTAAAATGGCTCACCACGTTCCAAAGTATACATCAATCTTCCAGCAGTACCAGAAAGAGAACTATAGTTTCCTCACTTTTATGCTCTTTCCATGTTACACTTTAAAAGTGAGACATATACACACCAGTACATACAAAACAGAGAACTGGTATGAAGCTATTGTATAACAGATGGAACTCTACTCAATACTCTGTACTGATCTATATGGGGAAAGAATCTTAAAAAGAGTGGATATATGTCTGTGTATAACTGACTCACTTTATTGTACAGCAAAATTAACACATTATAAATCAACTATACTCCAATAAAAATTAATTTTGAAAAATAAAATTGATGTTACATCATGAAGACCATACCTTAGAAATGCATCTATAGAAGAAAAAAAAAAAATATATATATATATATATAGCATAGACAGAGGTAGTAGAAAGTAGAGTCTACTGGTTAAAGCATTAATACCAGCAACAAACCAACCTAGATCTGATATTTTTTTAGCGCTGCTAGTTGTATGATCTTGACTAGTTTGCTTACTTTTTTCTGAATGGGGCTTTGGTTTTAGTTTCTCATTATTTCTGAAAGATTTGTGTATTAGTTGGTTGCAGGGCAATGAGATATAAATATACCCATCTCATCCAGTTTTTGTTGTTACATTCTTAAATTATATAACAAATGTAAAGTACCTAGCATAATCCCTGGCACACAGAGGAGTATTAGTAAAAGGCAGGTCCTAGAGTGAAGGTCAGAGTTTTGAATATATCTTCCTCATCAGCTGGCAGATCCATTTTATTCAGAGATGGACACTGAAAACCTTAACTACTCAAGAAGGTAAAAACTGATTATATTCATCAATTAACTGTAAAGGGCACCAAAACACAACATATTCACTTTCATACATAGATGAGGTGCTGAAGCTGACTGAATCAAATGTCTGATGTTAGTGAAGATATGGCTGTGTGTCTTTTAAAGTATGTAAAAGCACAGGTTCAGGAAACAACCTGAGGAAACATGCAAGAAAGTGATGGAGCAGAACAGACCCACCCAGGTCTACCTGTCAGAAGAGATCCCAGTCATGCTTACTGACGGCCATGGAGAAAACAGAAATCTTTCAGCCTCCTTCTGCGTATCTGTAACTAAACTACTTGTTTTTAATGTCAAATAAGATAATAGAAGTTAAATATTCAAGTAAAAAGAACTTCTGTCAATCAATACACTCTTGGAGGAAGTGTTATTAAGTCTGACCATAACAACTTTTACCCATCTAGGTCCTAAATCCGAATCAAGATTGTCGGGAAGCATAGGTTTTTGTTGCTTTTGCTGGCTATTTCTTTCTGTCAGTACACATTTGAAAGAACAAAAAGGAAGTGGAGAAAAAAAATGCTCCATTTTTTGCGAGTTATATTCCTGCTTCTCATTTGGAGGATGGTCCTGAAGGATGATGTCTAAGTGTTCCTCAGAACTAAGCCAAGGAATTATCATGGGCAGAGCTAAATTTTAAAAGCCTATATACTAAAGAGAAGTGTAGAGAAATTGCTCTTGATAGATGTGGGATTTTTCTCTTTTTATTATTTGGAGATAGAAGGTAAAAGAGAGGGAAAAGATATACACATTTAGCAGTTTTCCTAATACTCTTCATCTTCAGACATCAATGTGGAGACAGAGGTAAGGGTGACAAGTCTCTCAATGGCTTCTGAATTCCCTCACCTCTTTGTCCCAGCCACCAAAGCCAAAGCTCCATTCTCTGAACCTCCCACCTGTGTCCCTCTAGCTTAACTTCTCAAAACATCCATTTTAAAGGCTACAGACAGAAACACATAAAAAACCTCACCTCTTATTCTCTGGACACTTGCTATTTAAAATGGGGGTCCCTGCTTGCGCACTGTTGGTTACGAATGTATCTTGGTACATCCACTATGGGAAACAGTATGGAGGTTCCTCAAAAGACTAACAATAGAGCTACCATATGATCCAGCAATTCCATCCCTGGGTATATATCCAGAAAAGAATGAAAACACCAATCCAAATAAACACAGGCACCCCACTGTTCATAGCAGGACCATCTACAATAACCAAGGCATGGAAGCTCACACACACATATACACACCACGGAATGTTACTCAGTCACAAAAAAGAATAAAATTATGCCATTTGTAACAATGTGGACGGACCCAGAGAATCTTATGTTTAGTGAAATAAGACAGAGAAAGACAAATACTGTATATATCACTTATATGTGCAATCTAAAAAAATAATATAAATGAATGTACACACAAAACAAAAACAGACTCACAGACACAGAAAACAAACTTGTGGTTACCAAAGGGGAGAGGGAAGCAGGGTGGAGTGGGGAGGACAAATTAGAGGTATAGGATTAACAGATGTGTGAGGGCATGCTAACTTACTTCATTTGTGTCTGACTCTTTGCAAGCCTATGGACTGTAGTCGACCAGGCTCCTCTGTCCATGGTATTCTCCAGGCAAGAATACTGGAGTGGATTGCCATGCTCTCCTCCAGGGGATCTTCCTGACCCAGGGATCAAACCTGCCTCTCTTACGTCTCCTGTATTGGCAGGTGGGTTCTTTACCACTAGCGTGACCTGGGAAACCCAGCAGATATCAACTACTATGCACAAAATAGATGAACAACAAAGCACAGGGAATTATACCCATTAGCTTGTAATAACCTACAATGGAGTATAATCAGAAAAAATACTAAATCACTATGCTGTACACCTGAAATTAACGTAATATTGTAAATCAACTATATTTAAATGAATAAAGCAGATTTTAATGTGTTAATTAATTAAGTTTCTTGGAATTACTTGGCAGCTTGCTAGAAACACAGATTCTTGGGCCCCACTCAGAATCTGCATTTTAACAGGATCCCCAGGTGATCCCAAGCGCATGAAAGACTGAAAAGCACTGTTCTAGATAGGTTCACCATCCAGAGAAACACAGCAAAGTCTTCTGTCTATTCCTCTATTATGTCCAAGCTGAGCACTGGCAGCCCAAATTGCAAAATGATTATGTGTTAATAGTGCAGGCATTAGACAAGCCTAGCAAGCAACCTGATTCAAATGCATCCGAAATGACTCGACTCATCAGCAGGAGCACAAGCTGTGAATTTACACCTGGCTTGTGGAAACCATAACTATTCATCAGGTGCACATCTCTCCAAAGTGAGGAGCCCCTGCAAATGAGAGGCTGTGCATTCGTGACGATCATGGCTTGATGGTCTGTTAACACCCATATTCTGAATGCTGAACTGACCTTACAATAGCGGGCCTTTTCTTTCCCCCCTGTAGTCAAGCTTGTGCTAGCAACCTTCATTCTTACTCACAAACACTACTACTTCATATCTCAAAACATCTATCTTAGGTGACCCAGGACATGTCTAGGATTAACCCATAAGCTTCAGCCATGCATATGTTGCCAGTATCTATGAGAGAATGGCACTCTGGAAGTAATTCCAATGCTTATAGAATAGAAAAGGCATTACTCATACATTCCTACATTCATATGTTCATTTCTCGAATGGTAAATATTTCTTTTTCTCTCACTCTTTTTTTTTTTTTTTCTCTTTCCAGCTTACTTCAGATGGTAAACATTTCTTCTTCTTCTTTTTTTTCTTTTTGTTGCATTGGGTCTCTCTTGTGGCGCATGGGCTCCAGAGTACATAGGCCCTGTAGTTGTGGCATGTGGGCTTACTTGCCCCACGGCATGTGGGATATTAGTTTCCTGACCAGGGATCAAACCCATGCCCCCTGCATTGGGAGGCATATTCTTAACCACTGGACCACCAGGGAAGTCCCCAAATGGTAAATATTTCTTGAATAGTCTTTATATGCCATTTTGGTGACAAAACACATCCAGGCTTACAATTAACCTCAGGGAGGACGGATAAATTAACAGAATGATACCCAATTATATGCACTAACTAGGGAAAACTCAGGGTAAGTACAAAAAAGATTTCTTAATAAAATCCTGAGAGATCAGAGCATGTCACCTAGAGAAGAAGACATTTAGGTCAATGTGGATAGCAATTATTTGATGAACACAGATAGAAAGGGAAAGAATGTACCAGATTAGGGGGTGGGAGGCAGAAGGTATGAAGGCCTAGAAAGAAGAGGGAACATAAAACAACTGGAGAGAATTCCACAGCAATCTAGAGGTTACGACTCTGAGCTTTCACTGCCAAGGGCGTGGGTTCAACTCCTAGTCAGCAAAGTGAGATCCTGCAAGCCATGTGGCGTGGCAAAAAAAAAAAAAAGGTGAGAAGCTAAATGGAGTAATTCACTATGTCTGTAGTACAGGAAGGGGTCACAGATGAGAGGTTCAAAGGACGAAACCAGAGGAATAGCAGGGGACATGTGATGAAGAACCTCACAAGCCATGCTAATGAGTTTAGATACTGAATGCAATGGGAGTGGGAGACTCAGACCAACTTCTTGGATTTCTTTTGCTCTTTGGGGAATACACTGGGGGCCACCCTTCGTTTCCAGATCCTTTCTCTAGTTCTTGCACATAACCTTCTACATGTCAAAACCAGCCACGGTAAGACAAACCCTTCTCACTGCCCACCTCTTCTGCCTCCTATTCTTCTTCAGCATCTCTCTCACTGACTCTTCTGCCTTCCTGCTCTACTTGCTTTTATGGGCTCATGTGATGACACTGGACCCACCTTGATACCCCCATGGTGATCTCCCTATTTTAAAGTAAGCTGATTAGCAAGTGCACCAGCAAAACAGCAGAACCTATATTCATGTTTGACTGAATAACCAGAGGACAGGAAATCTTGGGAGACATCTTTAGAATTCCGCCTACATGAGCAGGTGCTGGCATGATGAAGGCTGCGCTGTCTGTCTTGTGGATGGTTGGTCAGTGTGGTGAGTCTGATGCCCTTGGGAATCCTGCATTCCAGGAGCATTAATGCCAATCACACCATAGTCAGCCCCAGAATTTCCTGGGAAGCATCCAGGGCCCTGTCTCAGTCGTTTTGTCACACTGGAGCTTCACGTAATCTAATGACCCACTAGAAAAAGGCAATAAACAGAAAATAACCACCACCCCAAAAAAGGAGGAAGGAGTAATTTTCTGAAAACCTAGTGTTGTTTGGCAGCATTCCTGGATCACAAGGGCAACTGTTCTGGGTCTAGGTTTCTGGTTTTCTTCCTGATATACCAGGAATTCACACTCACAGAAATGGAAGGAGCCCAGGTGCTGAGAGAAGAAGAAAAACCCGATTTGTGCACTCAGGTTTGTTATTATTTAACTGCAATTATGCTTTCAAGAGAGTGTTGCTTTAAGAACCGCCCATTTAATTTCTTAGACTATGAAAACCTTCAGGTAGAGTAATTGCCTGACACAGAACACCTAGGAGGCGAATTGAAATAAAAAGCCTTTTACTGAGTGGCAAAGAGAAAGTATTAAATGCTTGATTAGAAGCTTTGTCACTAATAGTGAATGCAAAGAGAAAAAAAAAAAAGGCCAGGTGAATGCTCCTCTCTTTACATCTCCCCAACCTGTCTTTCTCTCCTCTGTCACTGTGGAATGTGTGAATTCCCACTCCTACATTGGACACCCCAAACAGGCTTTGAAATTCTATTTTCCTTACTGAAAACAAGGAAAGACAATTGATTTAATTGGTCTGTTGAGTATTTTTCTCACTGAAATCTCTTCCTTAAAAGATTACTTTATTATGCTCCAGCTTCATTACTGTAAAGACTTTGAGCCTGACATACCTGAGTTCTGCTACTTTCTACCAATATGACCTTAAGTAAGTCAAGGGAACCTTCTGAGCCTCAGATTTCTCAACTATGATGTGGGAATAAGAACATGCATTTCTTGGATAGTTAAGAGAATTAAAACACGGAAAATTATCTGGCCCCTAGTCTATGCTCAAACGTTAAATCTCTTTTCCCTGTTCTCTTGTCTCCTTGTTTATGCTCTAATTAATCTCTAGCTTGTGCTTGCAGGAGTATGACAAATAGATCATAAATCCTATAAAAGCAAGACCTATACCAATGGGATTCCATGAAGAGGTTCTTTGATTGGCATTCAGGAGATTTAAGCCCAGGAGTGCAAAATCGACTTTGATTAAGCCAATTGCCCTCTCTGTGTTGCAATTTACACAGGTATAAGAGGTTATTTAACCACATGGATTTCGCAGCTCCAAAATGTCGTGTTAACACCTATTTTTTACCCTTTAAAGACCCTACTGAGCAGGCAGTAGGCATTCTTGCTGACTACTGCTGAACGGAAGTACCCAATATGATAGGCTTAGTGGCCATGGATAGTGGGTTGTAATGGGAATAGACCCAAGGCTAATCACTTTTAATTTTACCCAAATATTTTTAAGAGAATTTGAAAACAACAAAAAAAATGTCACTGTAGGAGTCAGAAGGTAGTAAATTGTGGTTAATGCACAATTCTTCTAATTCTTGTGAAATGGGTCTGGATACAGCCCTGTATCTGCAGCTTCTTCTTGCTCCCAGTGATGTCCTTGATCGTTTCTAACTTCAGAGCTGAACTGCTATTCATCATGGAGAACTGCACACAGGAAGAAACAATGAAGAATTCCTAAAGGCTATGAAATAGTCTACAAAGTTTGTACAGATTTTGATCTCACTGAACTTCTGAGATCGTAAGGAGGAGACCTGATGTCTTCTCTTGGGAGTTACTTTTTTTTTAATTAATTTATTTTTTATTGAAGGATAATTGCTTTACAGACTTTTGTTGTTTTCTGTCAAACATCAACAGGAATCAGCCATAGGTATACACGTATCCCTCCCTTTTGAACTTCCCTCCCATCTTCCGCCTCATCCCACCCCTCTAGATTGATACAGAGCCACTGTTTGATTTCCTGAGCCATACAGCAAATTCCCCTTGGCCATCTATTTTACATATGGTAATGTAAGTTTCCATGTTACTCTTTCCATACATCTCACCCTCTCCTCCCCTCTCCCCATGTCCATAAGTCTATTCTCTATGTCTGTTTCTCCACTGCAGTCCTGTAAATAAATCCTTCAGTACCATTTTTCTAGATTCCATATAAATGCGTTAGAACATAATATTTATCTTTCTCTTTCTGACTCACTTCACTCTAAATAGTAGGTTCTAGGTTCATCCACCTCATCTGAACTGACTCAGATGTGTTCCTTTTTATGTCTGAGTAATATTCCATTGTGTATATATACCACAACTTCTTTATCCATTCATCTGTTGATGGATATCTAGGTTGCTTCCATGTTCTAGCTATTGTAAATAGTGCTGCAATGAACAATGGGTCTTTTTCTATTTTTGTTTCCTCAGGGTATATGCATAGGAGTGGGATTCCTGGGTCATATGGTGGTTTTATTCCTAGTTTTTTAAGGAATCTCCATACCATCTTCCATAGTGGCTGTATCAATTTACATTCCCACGAACAGTGCAAGAGTGTTCCCTTTTCCCCACACCCTCTCCAGCATTTATTGTTTGTAGACTTCTTGATGAGGGCCATTCTGACTGGTGTGAGGTGATAGCTCATTGTAGTTTTGATTTGTGTTTCTCTAACAATGAGCAGTGTTAAGCATCTTCTCATGTGTTTGTTAGCCATCTGTATGTCTTTTTTGGAGAAATGTCTGTATAGGTCTTTATCCTTTTCAATTGGGTTGTTTGTTTTTCTGGTATTGAGTTGTATGAGGTGCTTGTACATTCTGAAAATTAATCCTTTGTCAGTTGTTTCATTTGCTATTATTTTCTCCCATTCTTAGGGTTGTCTTTTAAACTTGCTTATAGTTTCCTTTGCTGTGCAAAAGCTTTTTAGTTTAATCAGGTCCCACTTGTTTACTTTGGTTTTTATTTCTGTTACTCTAGGAGGTGGGTCATAGAAGATCTTGCTTTGATTTATGTTATCAAATGTTCTGCCTATGTTTTCCTCTAAGAGTTTTATAGTTTCTGGTCTAACATCTAGGTCTTTAATCCATTTTGAGTTTATCTTTGTCTATTGTGTTAAGAAGTGTTCTAATTTCATTGTTTTACATATCACTATCCAGTTTTCCAAGCATCATTTATTGAAGAGGCTGTCTTTCCCCCATTGTATAGTCTTGCCTCCTTTGCAAAAATAAGGTACATATAGGTGCATGGGTTTATTTCTAGACTTTCTACCTTGTTCCATTGGTCTATATTTCTGTTTTTGTGCCAGTACCATACTGTCTTGATGACTGTAGCTTTGTAGTATAATCTGAAATCAGGAAGGTTGATTCCTACAGCTCCAGTCTTCTTTCTCAAGACTGATTTGGCTATTCAGGGTCTTTTGTGTTTCCATATGAATTGTGAAATTTTTTGTTCTGGCTCTGTGAAAAATGTCTTTGGCAATTTTATAGGGATTGCATTGAATCTGTAGATTGCATTTGAAAGTATAGTCATTTTCACAATATTGATTCTTCCTACCCAGAAACATGGGATATTTCTCCATCTGTTTATGTCATCTTTGATTTCTTTCATTAGTGTCTTATAATTTTCTGTGTACAGTTCTTTTTTCTCCTTAGGTAAGTTTATTCCTAGACATTTAATTCTTTTTGTTGCAATGGTGAATGAGATTGAGTCCTTAATTTCTCTTTCTGATTTTTCATTGTTAGTATATAGAAATGCAAGTGATCTCTGTGTATTGATTTTGTATCCTGCAACTCTGCTAAATTCACTGATGAGCTCTAGTAATTTTCTAATACTATCTTTAAGGTTTTCTATGTACAGTATATCATCTGCAAACAGTGAGAGCTTTACTTCTTATTTTCCAATCTGGATTCCTTTCATTTCTTTTTCTTCTCTGATTGCTGTAGCTAGGACTTCCAGAACTATGTTGAATAACAGTGGTGAAAATGGACACATTTGTCTTGTTCCTGATCTTAGGGGGAATGCTTTCAGTTTTTCACCATTGAGAATAATGTTTGCTATAGGCTTATAAAAGGCAGAGGAACCAGAGATCAAGTTGCCAACATCCACCTGATCATCAAAAAGACAAGAGAGTTACAGGAAAACATCTACTTTTGCTTTACTGACTATGTCAAAGCCTTTGACTGTGTGGCTCAAAACAAACTGTGGAAAATTCTTAAAGAGATAGGAATACCACACTACTTGACCTGCCTCCTGAGATATCTGTATCCAGGTTAAGAAGCAACAGTTAGAATTGGACATGGAACAACAGACTAGTTCCAAATCAGGAAAGGAGTATGGCAAGGCTGTATATTGTCACCCTGCTTATTTAACTTATATGCAGAGTACATCATGCAAAATGCCAGGCTGGATGAAGCACAAGCTAGAATCAAGATTGTAGGGAGAAATATCAATAACCTCAGATACACAGATGACACCACCCTTATGGCAGAAAGCAAAGAACTAAAGAGCCTCTTAATGAAACTGAAAGAGAAGAGTGAAAAAGTTGACTTGAAAACTCAATATTCAGATAACTAAGATCATGGCATCCAGTCCCATCAATTCATGGCAAATAGATGGGGAAACAATGGAAACAGTGAGAGGCTTTAATTTGGGGGCTCCAAAATCACTGCAGATGGTGACTGCAGCCATGAAATTAAAAGCCACTTGCTCCTTGGAAGAAAAGCTATGGCCAACCAAGGCAGCATATTAAACAGCAGAGACATTATTTTACCAACAAAGGTCCATCTAGTCAAAGCTATGGCTTTTCCAGTAGTCATGTACAGATGTGAGTGTTGTTCCACCATAAAGAAAGCTGAGCACTGAAGAACTGATACTTTTGAACTGTGGTGTTAGAGAAGACTCTTGAGAGTCCCTTGGACTGCAAGGAGATCTAACAAGTCAATCCTAAAGGAATCAGTCCTGAATATTCATTGGAAGGACTGATGCTGAAGCTGAAACTCCAATAACTTTGGCCAACTAATGCGAAGAACCAACTTATTGGAAAAGACCCTGATGCTGGGAAAGACTGAAGGTGGAAGGAGATGGGGATGACAGAGGATGAGATAGTTGGATGGCATCACCAACGCAATGGACATGAGTTTGAATAAGCTCAGGGAGTTGGTGATGGACAGGGAAGTTTGGTATGCTTCAGTCCATGGGGTCACAGAGTCGGACATGACTGAGCAACTGAACTGAACTATCATATATGGTATTTACTATATCATATATACACTTCCCTTGTGGCTCAGGTGGTAAAGAATCTGCCTGCAATGCAGGAGACCTGGGTTCAATCCCTGGGTTGGGACGATCCCCTGGAGATCATCCTGAAGAATTCTATGGACTGTATAGTCCATTGGGTCACCAAGAGGCAGACATGACTGAACGACTCTCACTTTCACTTATCATATATGGCGTTTACTATGTTGAGGTAGGTTCCTTCTGTGCCCATCCATTTTTTTAAGAGTTATAATCATAAATGGGTGCTGAATTTTATCAAAGGCTTTTTCTGCATCTACTGAGATTATCATATGGTTTTTATCTTTCAATTTGTTAATATGGTGTATCACATTGATTGATTTGTGTATATTGAAGAATCCTTGCATTCCTGGAATAAACCCAACTTGATCATGGTATATGAGCTTTTTGATGTGTTGCTGAATTCTGTTTGCTAAAATTTTGTTAAGGATTTTTGCATCTATGTTCAGCAGTGATATTGGCCTGTAGTTTCCTTTTTTTGTGTTGTCTTTGTCTTGTTTTGGTATCGGGATGATGGTGGCCTCATAGAATGAGTTTGGAAGTGCTCCTTCCTCTGCAATTTTTTGAAAGAGTTTTAGAAGAATAGGTATTCACTCTTCTCTAAATGTTTGATAGAATTCTCCTGTGAAGCCATCTGATCTGAGCTTTTGTTTTTGTGGAGATTTTTGATCACAGCTTCAATTTCACTGCTTGTAATTGGGTTGTTCATAATTTCCACTTCTTCCTGGTTCAGTCTTGGAAGATTGAACTTTTCTAAGAATCTGTTTCTTCCAGGTTATGCATTTTATTGCCATATAGTTGTTCATAATAGTCTCTTATAATCCTTTGTATTTCTTCATTGTCTGTTGTACCTTCTCTTTTTCATTTCTAATTTTGTTTATTTGATTCTTCTTTTTTTTTTCTTGATGAGTCTGGCTAAAGCTTTGTCAATTTTGTTTATCTTCTCAAAGAACCAGCTTTTAGTTTTACTAACCTTTACTATTGCTTCTTTCATTTCTTTTTCATTTATTTCTGCTCTGATCTTTATGATTTCTTTCCTTCTTCTAATTTTGGGGTTTTTTTGTTCTTCTTTTTCAAGTTGTTTTAGGTGTAAAGTTAGGTTGGCTATTCAATGCTTTTCTTGTTTCTTGAGGCAGGATTGTATTGCTATAAACTTCCCTCTTAGGACTACTTTTGCTTCATCCCATAGGTTTTGAGTTGTGTTTTCATTGTCATTTGTTTCTAGAAATTTTTTTATTTCTCTTTTGATTTCTTCAGTAATCTGTTGGTCATTTAGAAATGTGTTGTTTAATCTCCATGTGTTTGTATTTCTTACAGTTTTTTTCTTGTAGTTTATGTCTAGTCTCATAGCATTGTGGTCAGAGAAGATGCTTGATATGATTTCAATTTTCTTAAATTTACTGAGGTTTGATTTGTGACCCAAGATGTGGTCTATCCTGGAGAATGTTCCATGTGCACTTGAGAAGAAGGTGTATTCTTCTGCATTTGGATGGAATGTCCTGAAGGTATCAATGAGATCCATCTCATCTAATATATCATTTAAGACTTGTGTTTCCTTATCAATTTCCTGTTTTGATGGTCTATCCATTGGTGTGAGTGCAGCATTAAAGTCTCCAACTATTATTGTATTACTGTCAATTTTCTCCTTTTATGTCTGTTAGTGATTGTCTTATGTATTGAGGTGCTCCTATGTTGGGTGCATAGATATTTACAATTGTTATGTCTTCCTCTTGGATTGATCCCTTGATCATTATGTAGTGTCCTTCCTTATTTCTTGTAATCTTCTTTATTTTAAGATCTATTTTGTCTGATATAAGAATTGCTACTCCAGCTTTCATTTCCCATTTGCATGGAATATATTTTCCTATCCTCTCACTTTCAGTCTATACGTGTCTTTAGGTGTGAAGTGGGTTTCTTGTAGACAACATATATACGGGTCTTATTTTTGTATCCATTCAGCCAGTCTGTGTCTTTTGGTTGGAGAATTTAATCCATTTACATTTCAAGTAATTATGATATAAATGTTCCTATTGCCATTTTCTTAATTGTTTGGAGTTGATTTGTAGATCTTTTTTCTTCTCTTGTATTTCTTGACTATACAAGTCCTTTTAACATTTGTTGTAAAGCTGGTTTGGTGGTACTGAATTCTCTTAACTTTTGCTTGCCTGAAAAACTTTTTATTTCTCCATCAACTTTGAATGAGATCCTTGCTGGATATAGTAATCTTGGTTGTAGATTTTTCCCTTTAAGTACTTTAAATATATCCTGCCATTCCCTTCTGGCCTGCAGAGTTTCTGCTGAAAGATCAGCTGTTAAGCATATGGGGTTTCCCTTGTATGTTACTTGTTGCTTCTCCCTTGCTGCTTTTAATATTCTTTCTTTGTGTTTAGTCTTTGTTAGTTTGATTAGTATGTGTCTTGATGTGTTTCTCCTTGGGTTTATCCTGTATGGGACTCTGTGCCTCTTGGACTTGATTGACTATTTCCTTTTCCATGTTGGGGAAATTTTCAACTATAATTTCCAAAAACTTTCTCATACCCTTTCTTTTTCTCTTCTTCTTCTAGGACTCCTACAATTTGCATGCTGGTGCATTTGATATTGTCCCAGAGGTCTCTAAGACTATCCTAGGTTCTTTTCAGTCTTTTTATTTTATTCTGCTCTTCAGAAGTTATTTTTACCATTTTATCTTCCAGCTCACTGCTTTGTTCTTCTGCTTCAGATATTCTGCTATCGATTCCTTCTAGAGTATTTTTAATTTCAGTAATTGTGTTGTTTGTCTCTGTATGTTTATTATTTAATTCTTGTAGGTCTTTATTAACTGATTCTTGCATTTTCTCCATTTTGTTTTCAAGGTTTTTGATCATCTTTACTATCATTATTCTGAATTGTTTTTCAGGTGGTTTGCCTATTTCCTTTTCATTTATTTGGACTTCTGTGATTCTAGTTTGTTCTGTCATTTGTGTAGTATTTCTCTGCTTTTTCCTTATTTTTTTAAGCTTATGTTTGAGGTCTTCTTTTCCCAGGCTTCAAGGTTGAATTCTTTCTTCCTTTTGGTTTCTGCCCTCCTGAGATTGGTCCAATGGTTTGTGTAAGCTTCATATAGGGTGAGATTTATGCTGAGTTTTTGTTTGTTTGCTTGCTTGTTTGTTTTTCCTCTGATGGGCAAGGCTGAGTGAGGTGATAATCCTGTCTGCTGATGATTGGGTTTGTATTTTTGTTTTGTTTGTTGTTTAGATGAGGCGTCTTGCACAGGGTGCTACTGGTGGTTGGGTGATGCCAGATCTTGTATTCAAGGGTTTCCTCTATGTGAGTTCTCACTATTTGATACTCCCTAGGATTAGTTCTCTGGTAGTCCAGAGTCTTGGAGTCAGTGCTCCCACTCCAAAGGCTCAGGGTTTGATGTCTGGTCAGGAACGAAGATTTCACAATTGGCTTGTTATAGTATTCTGCTGAGTCACTTCAGTCGTGTCCAACTCTGTGTGACCCCATAGAGGGCAGCCTGCCAGGCTCCCCCATCCCTGGGATTCTCCAGGCAAGAACACTGGAGTGGGTTGCCATTTCCTTCTCCAATGCATGAAAGTGAAAGGGGAAAGTGAAGTCGCTCAGTCGTGTCTGACCCTCAGCGACCCCATGGACTGCAGCCTACCAGGCTCCTCTGTCCATGGGATTTTCCAGGCAAGAGTGTTATAGTATTAAGTGAGATTAAAACAAATACCCAAAAACGAGAAACCAAAGAGGAACCCCAGACAAATGGCAGTTACAAAGTCAGGCAAATAATAATTACAATAATGGAATATACACATATACATATATACCCATAAGCAAAGTCAAAACGGTCCAATAAAAATAAAGTACAGTAGACTGACCTGGCAAACAACAGAAATCAAAAATTATATTTACCAGTTAAGAACAAAACTAACTAAAGCACAAACTGGAAAATAAAACTAAAGTAAGGTGCCAAGTGGGGAATAAAGCAACGAAAACAAAACTAACAAATATGTTGAGAGGAAAGGAAAGAAAGAACAGATATGCAAAGTTAAATAGAGGTAGATGAATAATATTTATATACATTAAATATTAACTTCAAGGGGAAAAGAACAGTAGGAAAAGCAAACAAAGGAATAAATGTAGAAAATATTAATAGGCTTAAAAATTAAATATTAAAGAAAGAGAAAAGAAAAAAAAAGGAAAATTCCACAGAACCACAAAAGCCCAACATACAGGCAGAAGTTTATAACAACAATAAAAAAATGCGACTGAGGGAAAAAAAAGCTCAAAAGCTTAATTAGATTTCATAGTGCCAATAAAATCGACAACTACAACAGGGCCAAACAATCCAAAAAAATCTACAGAACAAGTCAAAACATAAGAATAATAAATGTTTTTCTTGAGTCACTGCCATCAGAGTCCTTTCCCTTGCTGGGAGTCACAGTCCACCCCACTTCCCTAGGATGCCCTCCGACAATGTGCTGATCTCTGGACCTGCTGTAGGGGCAGCTTGGATTCTAATATGGTTCTACTCCTGTGTATTCTCGCCTCAGAACTAGTGCATTTTCTTTTGTGGGAGTGCTCAGTGTCCTTTTATATATTCCATAGAGACTGGCCTCTGGCCAGTCTTTCTCTGTAGGTCCACCCGTTCAGGCACTTACAGGGCTCCCTTGCCTGGGGTCCTTCTCTATTGTTCAGTGTGTCAGGCACATAGAGGGGCCCCCTGGCTGGGGTCCTACTCTGAAGATTAGCACATCAGGAACTTAAAGGGGCACCCTGGGTGGGGTCTTACTCTGTAGCTTGGCCATCGGTCACTTAAAGGAGCACCCTGAGTGGGGTCCCACTCTGTAGTTCAGTGTATCAGGCGTTTGGTGGGCCAGCCTCTCTATTGTTCAGCTGCCAATGCTGGCAGTGTGTGGGGAGAGAGGCTATGGTGATGGCTCCACCCCCTACACATGACTCAGCAGTATCACCTTGCCTCCATGGCTGCCTGGCTTTCCTCCACAGGCATCTCCCACCACAATCTCCTCCCCCACAATTCCTCCATCCATCCTTGGCAGTCAACAGCAGCCCTCACCCTGGGATTGTTCCACAATCTCTAAACTCCAGCTCCCAGTTTCTGTGCCTTCCAGGGGACCTGTGTCCCTTGCCCTGGCTGCGGCAAGGACTGTCTGATTTTCATTCCATTTAGGCTGCCACAGATCAGCTGTTTCACTCTCAGCCTTAAATATTTCTCCTCTGACTCAGACAATTTCCCCAATGTGGGGATTGGAGCCCTGCTTCAGTTTCCCTACCCACCAAGGGCAGGTCCAGTCCTACTAACACTCCTGTTTTTCCTCCTAGTTTCTTCATCCTACCAAGTTTTGCATGATTCTATATATTCTTTTCCACTGGTCAAGTACTCCTGTTTGCGCTCAGCTGGTGTTCTGCATGGACTTCTTTGTCTGAAGACGTATTCCTGATGTATCTGTAGAAAGAGATGAACTCCACATCCACCTACCCCTCCACCATCTTGTTCTTGGGAGTTCCTTTTCATTCAATTTTAATTTACATAAAATTAAATGTATTTTAAGTGTACACTTTGGTGTGTTTTGACAATGTACACACACTTTCATAACTATCATCCCAATCAAGATGTAGAATAGTTTCCATTACCCCAAAGTTCCCAAAGTACCTCTCTAGTCAATCCCCCTTCCTAAGACAACTAAAGCTCCAGTTTCTATCACATTGACTTAGTTTAGTTCTATAAATTAATTTACATACTACATAATAAGCAACTTATGTGTCTGGCTTCTGTTGCTCAACATAATGTTTTGGGATATAATATATCCATGCTTTACACATCAGGAGTTCATTCCTTTCCATTAGTGATTAGTATTTAATTGTACGAAAATATCACAGTTTATACACCCATTCTGTTGATGGACATTTGTTTCAAGTTTTAGGCTTTTACGAACAAAAAGGCTTTTATGATGAAAATCCTTACCCATTTTATACATACTTTGTACTTCTAATCAGTAAACAACCAGAACAAAACTCCTGGATCATAGAGTGGATATATGTTCCAACTTTTCTTTTTTTCCTGAGTATGAAGTTCACAAAACAATTTTTCTTCTTCTGCCCTTCATACCATTATCAGAAAGTTAATATTAGTCTCCAAAAATAAGTAATATGTGTTTAGTGCTCACTGTGTGCTAGGACCAGGGATAAGCTTTCTGCATGTTACCTCATTTAAACTTGGACTGCAAGGAAATCAAACCAATCAATCCTAAAGGAAATCAACCCTGGATATTCATTGGAAGGACTGATGCTGAAGCTCCAATCCTCTGACCACTTGATGTGAAGAGCTGACTCATTAGAAAAGGTCCTGATGCTGGGAAAGACTGAAGGCAAAAGGAGAGGGTGGTGGCAAAGGATGAGATGGTTAGATAGCATCACCAACTCAACAGATATGAATTTGAACAAATTCTGGGAGATAATGAAGGACAGGGAAGCCTGGCGTGCTTCAGTCCGTGGGGTTGCAGAGTCAGACATGCTTAGTGACTGAACACAATAGGACAGAACCCCATTTAATCTTAACAAAACCCTTCAACGATCATCATTTACACAGCCTTAGGAGGTTAATAGGGGCTTCCCTAGTGGCTCAGCAGTAAAGAATCTGCCTGCAGTGAAGGAAACCCAGGTTCAATCACTGGGTCAGGAAGATCTCCTGGAGGAGGGCATGGCAACCCACTTCAGTATTCTTACATGAATTCCATGTCCAGAGGAGCCTGGTGGGCTACAGTCCAAGGGGTCGCAAAGAGGCGGACACGACTGAAGCGACTGAACACACATACACAGGAGGTTAATAAGGGAAGCTGCTGTTGATCTTATGTGAGAGTTGGGAGTCAACAGAAAATAAATCCAGGAGCTGCATGCATTCGCTCCCATTTTACTATACTACCCCTTTTCTTTCACCAGGTATTTTCTTCTCAGCCAGAACTACTGAGGGTTTTTGTGGATCAATATGGTGGCACACAAGGATACTGGGTTCACGCCCCCTTGTGAACACACCAAAACTACAGCTACCAAGAGACAGACTCACTGGGAACTAGCTGTAAAGAAAGATCCATACAGATTCTGCTAGGAAACAAGAAGAAGGAATCTGCTTGGGGGAAAGAGAAGTGGAGGGGGATATCACAGGCTAGGAGCTCCTCTCAGGGGAGCAAGGGGTTTGAGGCACTCATTAGGCACCCCGGCCCTGGAGTCAGACATGAGGAAGACAAGACCCCTTAGTTGGTTTGAAAGCCATTGGGGCTTACCAAAGGGCTTCAAGAAACCAAGACTGTGCTCCTGATGAGCACACACACTGATTTAGAGTCACAGTGTGGTGGTAGCCGATTAAAAGCTGCCTAGGGTCCTGGCCAGCTTGCTAGGACCACCCCAGGACACATCCCAGCCCATCCTGCTCCAGCACCACTCCCCACTAAGGTGGAGGTTGCCGTTGCCAACAAGAGTGGGCAAACTTGTTGGGAGCAAAGCCACCCAAACCCCAGTCTTGCCTCTGACCAGGACAGAGGCGAGCATGGCCAGCTCTCATGTCCCTGCACACAACCTGAAGTTAGCTCCAGGGCAGATACAACCTGGGCTGGAGCCCCTGGCCCTGTACACACTTGGGAACGGGTGTGGCCATCTCAGTGATGTGGCACCAACCCCTCCAGCCTGACTCAACCTCTAACCAAGGCACACACTCCAGGAAAAAAGTGAAACCAGCACAGAAGTGCAGCCGTAAGCCCTCGGGCTCTGCCACATAACCAGAAGCAGCCCAACTCCCTCAAGTTTCCAGCTCCAGCTCCTCAGCCCCCAACAGGGTGGTGACAGCCACTGAACATAGAAGAAGCCCCAGCTTGCACCTGACTCTGGCTCAAACCCCTCCAGCTCCAACCCTGTCTCCCACTAAGACAGTGGCTGCCAGCACTCCCTGGGGAAGACGCAGCACACGCTCACTTCAGATCTCACTCTCCCATCAAGGCCACTGGTTACAGGCAAACTACACAGGGATGCTAGTTCACTGTTGGTGGGATGTAAACTGGTATAATCTCTACAGAAAACAGTATGAAGTTCCCTCAAAAAAACAGAAACAGAACTACAGATTATCCAGAATTCCACTCCTGGCTAGATATCCAAAGAAAGCAAAAACATTAATTTGAAAACATAGATGCACCCCGATTGCCCATAGCACCATTACTTACAATAGCCAAGATATGGAACAATCTAAGAGTCCATCAACAGATGACTGGATAAAGAAGACGTGAAGCTATAAAAGGAAATGTTGGGGTAGGGATAAATTAGGAGCTTGGGATTAATATACACACCCTACTATATATTATATAAAATAGATAACCAACAGGGACACAATGTACTGCACAGGGAACTCTACTTAATAGTCTCTAATAACCTAATTGGGAAAATAATCTAAAAAAAAGAATGAGTATATGTATATGTATAACTGAATTCTACACTGTACACCTGAAACTAACACAACATTGTAAATCAAACTATACTCCAAAAAAAAGTTTGTTTTTTTTTTTAAGAAGATGTAATGGGATGTTGGAATATAATGCAATATTACTAAACCATAAAACAATGAAATTTTACCATTTGCAATAACATAGATGGATCTGAAGGGTATTATGCTTAACGAAGCTAATCAGAGAAATATGGATACTATATATTTTTACTTCTATGTGGAACCTAAAAAATAAATGAATAAAACAAAAGAGAAACAGACTCATACATACAGAGAACAAATTAGTGGTTACCACTGGGGAGAGGAGAGGGAAAGGGGCAAGACAGGGAAGGAGGATTAAGAGGTACAAACCACTAGGTATAAAATAAGTGAAACAGAAGGATGTAATGCAGGGGTTCCCCAACCTCCGGGAACCAATGCCTGATGATTTGAGGTGGAGATCATACCCACCTGATGCATCACTGATGAAATGCACAATAAATATAATCACTTGAATCGTCCTGAAACCATCCCCCACCTCCTCCCCCATCCATGGAAAATTTGTCTTCCATGACACTGGTCCCCAGTGCTAACAAGGTTGGAGACTGTTAAAATGTACAGGACAGGGAATATAACCAATATTTTATAACAACTTTAAATGGAGTATGGTTTATAAAAATATTGAATCCCAGTATTACACTCCCAAAACTAATATAACATTATAAATCAACTATAATTTCAAAACAAAAAAATCTACTGATTCCTTGAGGCAAAACAATGAGTGCCTTTTCACCAAGTGGGAATGCTTCGTCTCTCAGAGCCTCCAAACTGAAAGGCACCAAGGCCTCCAAGAAGTTGATCCATGAAGGGTCATTTACTCCCGCAGATACTCTGTTTACCAAGTGAGAGAGTGTGGACAGCACAGGGCGACACCCAATTCTTCTAACAAGAATAAAATTTACAATGAAATACTCTGGTTCTAAATCAAGAGCATCATGTCTGTGGAACAGATTAGTACTAATACCCTGTCTTTAGAGTTTATCCGAATCACCTGGAGAACTTACTAAACGAGGTGTGTGTGGGCCCCTCCACCAGAACATCTAACTCAGTAGGTCTGGGATGGAGCCTGAGATTTTGCATTTTTAATAAGCGCCCAAGGAATGATGGTGATGCTGGTCCTCAGACCTTGGTGTAGCACTGGGCCAAACTACCCACGTCACTGTAATAAATCTCTGGTGAGAAACTGAGTTTTTAGTTAAAGAAAGTGATAAAGTTTATCTAGCCAATTAATAGTAGGCCTGGAGCTGCAAGGTAATCTTTGAAGTATTAACTCTACATCTCTGGTATCCAGAATTGGAATTTCAAGGAACAGTTAAATTGTAAAGTTAAATGATCATTCTAGATTATTCTAGACTTGCCTCTGCATTTTGAGATATATAGGTAGATGATGATGATGATGATGACGACGATGATAGGTAGGCAGTGATGAAATAAAATTTATATTTTATAGAAAAACAAGAAAAATTTAAACATAAAATTTTTTCCTGCCTGTTTGGGTCTCCTCCCTCCCCTTAACTGCGTATTGCACGTCTGCACTAACCAGACCTCCTCAGAAGTCCACATTTCTTCTTAATCTTATAAAGGGTGAGAATGACCCATTACTCAATAATTCCTTGGGAGATAATCTTACTTCTTAATTTTGTAAGGAATTGGGATGACCCCACTTGCTTTGTACACGCAGATCTGGGGTGTATAAACTGTCAATATGTCATTCAAAATAAAACACTTTGTCTCAAAAACATGCCTAACTGCTTTGACCTCTACAGGATGGAACAGTCCTCAGAGCTTTCTGAAAGACTCTCTCCCAGGTTATAATCCTCAGGTGGATGCAAACTAAATTTTCCATATCTTTCCTAGATTAATTTTTTTCATGGATGTTAGATTAGATAGATACAGAATGATATAATCTCAGAATGTGTGCCTTTCAAATGAAAGCAAGAATCATTTTTAGAGAAACTCACTACTCTGTGCTTATTTTTATGTTTTTACTACAGAACAGGGAAACCTCTAAGGGGATTCAGTGTTCTACGGGACCACACATTAACATTTCCCTCTGAAATGCTTTTTTAATGGCCACATAGACCCAGCTCTACAAGGATCCCTCAACCAATTTTCAGATTGAGTATTTAATTTCTTTACCAAAGCAAAAGTTTGGCGATTGCTTGATTAATTTAACCTCATTCTTCTTTGTCATGAGAACAAATCTAAATGTCTCAGCTGACAAACACCACTTTAGAAACATCCTGATTCTGATAAATGGCTTCCTTAAATGTCTTAAAAGTATTATTAGTATAGGTGCTAGTTTGATTCTCAACTCCTGCTCTCCTGAGAGCCAGAGGGTGGGAACTGAATTCAGGTTGGGAGGGCATTGCCATGCCCTCAGGCAGAGTTTCAGGTTAGTATGCAGAACATGTATGGGTGACTCTGAATTCTTTAAGTCTTTTTTTTTTTTCCTGTTTTTCTATTTTCAGGTTCCAAGAAGGGAGCTCAATTATTCACTGTTACAAAAATGGCCATTGATGATCTTGAAAACCCAGGTAAAGTAAAGATACTGATGCTCAGCTGCATAAGTAGATAGTTTTCATTAATAGATATAATTATTTTTCACACCTCCCTAAATAACATGAAGAGCAGTTAAAGAAGCAGTATTATTGGTGATTTTTAATCAGGTTCCCGTGAGACCTGGGCAGAAAGTAATTATTCAAACAAATGAAGGAAGACAGCATAATCCATAACTGCACTAAATATTAAAGGAATAATGTATCATTTTAAGATAAAGTACATAAGTGATATACAGTTCAAGTAAAGCATCTTTTTTTAAGTACTTTACCACTTAATAAAAAACAAATTATAAGTACTTCTATTTAATGATTACATGGTATGTACAACATAATGCACCATTACTGTTTCTAGTATCTTTATCATTACAAAGGATTATTATTGTTAACATTAATAATATTATTAACTATCATCACAGATCATTTCATACAGCACTTTTTCTGTGCCAAGCATTTCACAGTATTACTGAAGTTAGTCCACACAACCCCAGAGTTAGATATTCTTCATTTCTTGTTGAAGGAACTGAAGCTAAGAGAATTTAAAGATCTAAGTATCAATCAGGTAGTTAACTAGAAGACCTGCCTAGGAATTAAATTTCAATGTCTGCTTGTCTCCATGTGTCTGGTCCTTCCCACACTACCACCAGCTATGAGAGTCAAAGATAACACACTTGATATAATAGGTTTCAGCACTCAATGACAGAGGTGTTTCTCTATATGTCCTAGCCCAAAATGTCACTTGAGGGCAAGACAATTTTGCAATTCAATATCTTCTACCCTGAGTTTCTTATTTTCCTTTTTCACTTACTAGAAGTAGTATGTTCCTACTTCTATATCCTAATTCCTGTTTCTCTCAATTTTGCTGGAAGAGAAAAGTACACTTTTGCTTTATCTAAGATAACTTCTTTACTACTAAGATATCATTCAACCTCTTGTTCTCTCAAGAGTCTAGATAGATATTATTTTGTCCACAATAGCCAGAGCTAATACAATCATCCCAGGACTAAGAAGGGGATGTACTTAAGGAAGAAAACTCATGACATCCACCTTATGCAAACATCTTTCTTAACCACTCCTAAAGTTAGTCCCTATCCTTTCACCTCTTCCCTTCCATAAGAAATGTTTCTGATATTTCATAAATACAGGTCACTCTGGTACAATAGAAAGATGGTGGCCTCTGGAATCAGATAGACCTGGGTTACAATGCTGGCTGGCTCTGTTTCAAAGAAAAATTCTTTTAAACACAATTTTAATATATAATCTTAAAATACAATAATATGATTTTTTTCTTTACAGTTTTATTTTGTATTGGAGCATAGTTGATTAACAATGTTCTGTTAGTTTCAGGTATACAACAAAGTTACTGAACTGTACATATACACACATCTATTTCCTTTTCAAATTCTTTTCCCATTTAGGTTATTACAGAATACTGAGCAGTGTTCCCTGTGCTATACAGTAGGTCCTTGTTTATTACGTATTTTGAATATAGCAGTGTGTACATGTCAATCCCAAAAAGTTTGGGTTTTTTTTTTTTTTGGTCATGCTGTGAGGCTCGCAGGGTCTTAGTCCCCCCACCGGGGACTGAATCCAGGCCACAGCAGTGAAAGCACCAAGCCCTAACTACTAGACCACCAGGGAACTCTCTATCTTTTAATAGTTTTGACCACACTATTAACTTCTCTGAGCTTCAAATTTCATGTCTTTAAACTGCTACAAAGAGAGGTTTTGAGGATTTAAGGGGCAATTACATGTAAGAACCTGGCACATCAGAAATGGCAGCTAAACTTTTGGTAATGAGCATGCTATAGGATATACAGAAGTCAAAATATAATATTGTATACATGAAACTCATATAATGTTATAAATCAAGTAGTTATCATGTGTTTACTTTCCCTCCCCATCTTCCAGAGAAACACGGAAAAACGGCATGCTTAACATATCTCAACAGTAGGGAAGAAAGACCTCGAGGAGATCAGTATAAAAATCAGGCTAAAAAGGCCAGTATCTCACCTGACTCTGTTTTTTTCCTTTATTCAGAAAATATTTACTGGTTGTGTACTATACCCTAGGCACAAAGGATGACAATAATCCAAACATTTAAAGTAAATCAAGCATTTAAAGAAAAGAGTTCCAGAAGGTGGGAACAGAGACAGGTACAAAGGTCTAGAGACAGAATATCTGATAAATTCAAAGATGAGGAAAGAAATTAACACAATTGCAATGTGGTGAACCTAGGGAGTGGTATGAAAAGGCACTGAAACCAGGCAAATGCCAAACTATGGGAAATCTAATACAGCCCATTGTCTCACATAGAATTGATCATTTTCTTAAATCAGCGGGACTTTACTTTTTACAGAACCACATGATACGAATCTTGCTTTACTTCTGGATGATACTGTTTCTCTTGGCTACTTGCTACGGAGGTCTTTTTCTGTTTTCCTATAGCTGCTATACAGATTCTGACTTGAATTTATGTCATAAACAAAAAGTATCACTAAAGCCTTTTAGACTTTTGGATGACCAAATCCGGTAGGGTTGTAGAATGGTTAAAAGCACAGCTTCTGGAATAACAGCAACCAGGCTGAGATCACCAGCTGGGGCAGGTGCCAGCTGTGGGGCTCACAGCAAGCCTCTTCCCTTTTCTAACCCTGACTCCTCTTCTAAAAATGAAAGCAGATGAGGACTTCTTGGTGGCTCAGTGGTTAAGACTCTGTGCTACCCATGCAGGGGGCATGGGTTTGATTTGGGAGCTAAGACCCCTGAAAGACGCCCATGCAGCCAAAATAAACAAAAACCCTAAAAAAGAAAGCAGATGGTTCTAAGAATTAAATTCTGCACCAAGTGTACCTAGCACAGTTCCTGACACAAAACGGCCTAGCACAATATAGTCACTGATATTATTAATATTTATGTAGAAAATAAACATCTCACTTGACTTTCTCTCAAAACCCAGAAGGTACAGAATAGTTTTTATGTTAAACTTTAGTTTGTAACTGTCAAACTGTTTACCTGTGCCTTCTCTAAACTAGGTAAAATCATGACTTAATCAAATTTAAGGAATGATAAGTTTCTCTGTTTTCATAAAGTCTCATCTTACAGGAACATGCATGATTCTAAAGAAAGTTGAGCAGTTATCTTTCAGCTGTGCAACCTCAAGCTAGAATAGCTCTTGTGTGTTCATTTACTCATCCTTTCATTTACATATTCATTATCATGTGCAGAACCCTGTGTCATGTAGTGGGCGTAATACGGAAAGAGATAAGCCATGCTCCTTATCCTCGCAATCTAACAGCTTTCAGTTCAGTTCAGTTCAGTCGCTCAGTCATGTCCGACTCTTTGCGACCCCATGAATTGCAGCACGCCAGGCCTCCCTGTCCATCACCAACTCCCAGAACTTACCCAAACTCATGCCCACTGAGTCGGTGATGTCATCGAACCATCTCATCCTCTGTCCTCCCCTTCTCCTCCAGCCTTCAATCTTTCCCAGCATCAGGATCTTTTCAAATGAGTCAGCTCTTCACATCAGGTGGCCAAAGTATTGGAGTTTCAGCTTCAGCATCAGCCCTTTCAATGAACAATCAGGACTGATCTCCTTTAGGATGGACTGGTTGGATCTCCTTGCAGTCCAAGGGACTCTCAAGAGTCTTCTCCAATACCACAGTTCAAAAGCATCAATTCTTCACTGCTCAGCTTTCTTTACAGTCCAACTCTCACATCATACATGACCACTGGAAAAACCATAGCCTTTACTAGACGGACCTTTCTTGGCAAAGTAATGTCTCTGCTTTTGAATACACTATCTAGGTTGGTCATAACTTTTCTTCCAAGGAGCAAGCGTGTTTTAATTTCATGGCTGCAGTCACCATCTACAGTGATTTTGGAGCCCAAAAAAATAAAGTCTGACACTGTTTCCACTGTTTCCCCATGTATTTCCCATGAAGTGATGGGACCGGATGCCATGATCTTCGTTTTCTGAATGTTGAGCTTTAAGCCAACTTTTTCACTCTCCTCTTTCACTTTCATCAAGAGGCTTTTGAGTTCCTCTTCACTTTCTGCCATAAGGGTGGTGTCATCTGCATATCTGAGGTTATTGATATTTCTCCTGGCAATCTTGATTCCAGCTTGTGCTTCTTCCAGCCCAGCGTTTCTCATGATGTACTCTGCACAGAAGTTAAATAAGCATGGTGACAATATACAGCCTTGACGTACTCCTTTTCCTATTTGGAACCAGTCTGTTGTTCCATGTCCTGTTCTAACTGTTGCTTCCTGACCTGCATATAGGTTTCTTAAGAGGCAGGTCAGGTGGTCTGGCATTGCCATCTCTTGAAGAATTTTCCACAGTTTATTGTGATCCACACAGTCAAAGGCTTTGGCATAGTCAATAAAGCAGAAATAGATGTTTTTCTGGAACTCTCTTGCTTTTTTGATGATCCAGCAGATGTTGGCAATTTGACCTCTGGTTCCTATGCCTTTTGTAAAACTAGCTTGAACATCTGGAAGTTCATGGTTCATGTATTGCTGAAGCCTGGCTTGGAGAATTTTGAGCATTACTTTACCAGCATGTGAGATGAGTGAATTGTGTGGTAGTTTGAGCATTCTTTAACAGACAGTAAATGAGCACTTCGGGCTTCCCAGGTGGCTCAGTGATAAATAATCCACCTGCCAATACAGGTGGGTCAGGAAGATCCCCTGGAGAATGAAATGGCAACCCACTCCAATATTCTTGCTTGAGAAATCCCACGGATAGAGGAGCCTGGCGGGCTACAGTCCATGGGGTTGCAAAGAGTCAGACAGGATTTAATGACTGAACAACAACAACAAAAAAGGGCGTCTTAGACCTACTTTTCTGGAAGTTCTCCTTTGTATACCTGTTATGATTTATAGGCTTTAAAGACATGCCCTCATTCCCTTTGTTATGGACTGAATGAACGTTCATAGGTTGAAGACCTAACTCCCAATAAAATGATATTAAAAGGTAGGGTCTTTGAGAGACAATTAGATTTAGATAATGCCATGAGGGTAGGGCCCTCATGTTGGGATTTGTGTCCTCATAAAACTAAGAAGTGACACCAGAGCTCAGCCTTCCTTGACTGACAACAATCTTCCCAGAATGGAGAAGCTCTTTACCGCATGACTTAATCCTAAGTAGACAAAGGCTAACTGATTGATCAGCACACAACTAACTCTGGAGCAGCACTTTAAATGACACTTTCCAAACAGAACAAACACAAGACTGGGTATTTTAGATACCTCATTTAATCTACTTTTCACGACCATCTGGTGAGGCAAGTGCTCCAGGAATGCTGGATTGATTGATCAATTGATTTTACTATTTTCACTACTTTAAGACAAACTGCTTTTTAACAACATCAGATTCTTAGCTGCCTTCATTTATCCATGGCTTACACAACAGCATAAGCCACTTTGGTAAGTTTGAAGCCTTACCTGCTTCAGCTTTTAAGAGTCAGAAGAATGGCAGGTATGTCTTGTAATTAGATTTTTACATCAGAATGGATTTGATTTTTGACATCAATGAACAAACCCATTTGTCTATCCCTGCATTGCAGGACTAGAAATCCATCATAATTATTTGCCAGCTGTTGGTTCACCCCAGTCATGGTTTCTTATTCTGAAATGTTTCCTAACCTCTAGAAAGTCCTCACTACATTTGTAGTTTGCAGGTATCTGAACGGCTTGCATTTTTAATGAATTCCTAATGTACTCACTCAAGCAAACAAGGAAAATTATAACCATGGAACATTACATTTCAGACATTAATCATAATTGCTTAATAATACCAAACAAGGAGATTTTATTGCAAACTGAGACTTATTTAACTTCAGAATCAGAATAATTGTCACATTTGCACATATTCTAAATGATACCACATATTTCCAAATGCCTACATTAAACAGTTTAGTCATAAAGAAATATTTTGTCAGCTAATTTAATTTAATTGCATGGCATAATCGTTTCACCTATTTCTCTAAAAACAGGTATTTTAATAAGAGAACTAAAAGGAGGTTATAAAAATCTCACTTTCTCAATTGCTAGGAAAGGTCTCTGCGGAAAGTTGCCAGACAATTACAAATTCGGGGGGTTTCTATAGTTCTTCAATGTATTTGTTATATACCATTAGTCACCAGTGAAGCCCTTCACTAATAGCAATACCCTTCAACAATAGCCCCAGAGAATTTAACACTGATTGATGGCAGGTCACCTGGAATTGGTTGGCAGAATTTCCAATTTTCTGTTGGGAAATTGCTTATTTCTCCAAGTCTATTCCCATTTTTACAAGTGGACAGCAAGCTGAGATTATACATTATTATGTGTCTAAATATAAAATTGTGATGGATGGTGTCACACATTTAAAAAGAGTTAAGCATTTAATTTAAAATTTAAAAAGTTTAAAGAAGTTTAAAATGTATTTTTAATCTTTCTCAGAAATTCATGGGCTGATTCATATTGGGGGAAATACTAAGAAATTACCTAAGGATTGTCATTTATATGGGGTATTATTTTCATAAAATTATCCTTTTAGACCTCGAAGCAGTAGAACCATGACTTTCTTGTAAATACTATCTAAAGATCTCAGTCTTATCAAAAGACTGAAGGAATAAATAGATTCTTTCTGTAACAGTACTAATGCCAAATTTGGCAGAGTAAACAGTAAAGTAAGCAACCAAAACTCAAAAGCCACATTAAAATCAGAAGACACAGTTTGCTATTTATATTAAACTATCATTTATTTAAAAACATATACTAGGTGTAAATTTTAAAAGTGTATATTTAGGATGCAAAAATATCATATGTGTGTGTGTGTGCTTAGTCTTATCCAACTCTTAATATCGTATATCACAGGAATATTACTATATACTTTTCCACTTAGAAACTCTACCAAATTCTTGAGTTAAGCATTAAGTCCCTGGCTAAACATATTAAAGGCAACAGGTAACAATCCAATGACAAGTTTGAAATTTTGTCAATATGGGTCACTCTGGAGAGACAAACTAGCAAAACTCTCAGAATGTGCCTGCAGTGCAGGAGACCTGGGTTCAATCAATCCCTGGGTTGGGAAGATCCCCTGGAAAAGGAAATGGCAACCCAGTCAAGTATTCTTGTCTGGAGAATTCGATGGACAGAGGACCTGGTAGGCTACAGTCCATAGGATCGAAAAGAGTTATACCCAACTGTGTGACTAACTTTCACTTTCACTTTCAACATAATTGGGACAATTTGGTGGCTCAAATGGCAAAGGATCTGCCTGCCATGTGGGAGACCTGGGTTCGATCCCTGGGTTGGGAAGATCCACTGGAGAAGGGAATGGCAACCCACCCCAGTATTCTTGCCTGGAGAATTCCATGGACAGAGGAGCTTGGTAGGTTACGTTTCATGAGATCACAAAGAGCCAGACACGTCTGAGTGACAAACACTTTCACTCAACTTTTCACACACACAAATTCTTGAATTAAGCATTAAGTCACTAGCTGCCTATATAAATAAATTAGAGGCAATGGATAGCAATCCAATGACAAGTTTAAAATTTTGTCCATATGGGTCACTCTGGAGAGAGAAACTAGCAAAACCCTCAAAATCTGTAATGCTCAACATAATTGCTTAATCTGAGGATTAAAAATGCCTTTATTGAGCTTCCCTGGGAGCTCAGTGGTAAAATCCCACCTGCCAACGCAGGAGACACAGGTTCGATCCCTAGTCTGGCAAGATCCCATATGCCTCCAAGTAGCGCCACAACTACTGAATCTGAGTGCCCTAGAGCCCTTGCTCAGCAACAAGAGAAACTACCACAGTGAGAAGCCTACCCACTCCCAGTATTCTTGCCTGAAGAACTCCATGGACCAAAGAGCCTGGTGGGCTACTGTCCATGGGGTCACAAAGAATCAGACACAACTGAGCGACTAACACTTAAACATTTCTAAAACTGTCATTTTAAAGGCTGCTTAGAATTTCATGATATGGCTACTTAATGCACTGGTGAATAATCTACTGATGGACATGCAGCTTGTTTTGTTTATGTTATTTATTTGTTAAATGGTTATTTATGCAATATTTGTTCATTGCTCAATATCTACCTTGTCCTGGATTGGGAATACAAAGCCTCTGTTCTTGTAGAGCTTACATTTCTGAGACTTAGGGATAAAGACAGACAAGGAAAACAATGAACACAAATAAATATGGTAGTTGGTGATTAAGTCCTACAATAAACTATAATATCATAATAAAGCAGGATAAGAAGACAGTGGCAAGAAGTAATAGATGGTCTCTAAGATAAGACAACTTTCAAACAGGGAACTGAATGAGAGTATGGCATTGGCCCAGTGGAAATTTAGATGACAAACCTTCCAGATTCAGTAAAACATGAGCAGAGGGAATTCCCTGATGGTCCAGTGGTTAGGTTTGGGCACTTTCACTGTCAGAGCCTGGGTTCCAACCCTGGTCGAGGAACTAAGATCCTGCAAGCTATGTGTTGAGGCCAAAAGAAAAAAGAGAGAGAGAAGAGGCAGCAAAAGGAGTATGTGTAACATGCTGATACAATGTAAAGGAGAAAATCATTTTAAAACAATAAAACTTTTGTGTCTAAATCTTTACACATACATCTTGAGAAAATATTCCCAGGAGTATATTTGTAAGGTCAAAAATACACTCATTTTTTAATCAGAATTTTCTCAATATCTTATGCAAGGAAACTTTTTATTAAAATAGTTCTTTTAAAAACCCTCTATGTTATCATTACTTAGTGAAGTACTGAGGCTGTCTGAGAATTAGTGCACTCTCAAGAATCTGCCATGTATGTTTCTGTCATTTATATGTACAAACAGCCCTATCATTTGACATTATTCAACAGTTGTTGGCGTTAAATGTCAGCATGCCGTGATTTGCCTGACAGCTATTTTGCATATGTTCCCTTCCAAACTAGACCCTCACTGCATCACCGTACATGACAGCACTGCACATTCTAGAGATTCTGTAACTGCGTGACTGATGTTGTGCAACACTTGCTTTTTTATATTAAATTCTCACCCTAAGTGGTGAGAATGGTGACCATGTAGTATTTGGCTTCATCTCCTCATCATCCAGCATAAATACCTACCACACAGGAGATGCTCTATAGGTACTTTGCATGAATGAATCAATAAAAACATCTTCCTCTGCAATGGCCTACATGGGAAAAGAATATACAAAAGGGTGGATATATGTAAATGTATAACTGATTCACTTTGCTGTACAGCTGAAACTAATACAACACGGTAAATCAACTAGACTCCAACAACAACAAAAGGCAAACATCTTCAATGATATTATACGTGAGATCAGATCAGATCAGTCGCTCAGTCGTGTCTGACTCTTTGCGACCCCATGAATCGCAGCACGCCAGGCCTCCCTGTCCATCACCACCAACTCCCAGGGTTCACTGAGACTCACGTCCATCGAGTCAGTGATGCCATCCAGCCATCTCATCCTCTGTCATCCCCTTCTCCTCTTGCCCCCAATCCCTCCCAGCATCAGAGTCTTTTCCAATGAGTCAACTCTTCGCATGAGGTGGCCAAAGTACTGGAGTTTCAGCTTTAGCATCATTCCTTCCAAAGAAATCCCAGGGCTGATCTCCTTCAGAATGGACTGGTTGGATCTCCTTGCAGTCCAAGGGACTCTCAAGAGTCTTCTCCAACACCACAGTTCAAAAGCATCAATTCTTCGGCACTCAGCCTTTTTCACAGTCCAACTCTCACATCCATACATGACCACAGGAAAAACCATAGCCTTGACTAGATTAACCTTTGTTGGCAAAGTAATGTCTCTGCTTTTGAATACGCTATCTAGGTTGGTCATAACTTTCCTTGAGATAAGAACTAACTAATAGCCAAAGAATAATTAATTAATTTTAAATACTAATATTTCAGAATGTACCAACAATCGTTAGTCCCAGGAGGCTCTCTTTGTGATTTCTAGTGGCTCAGCAGTCACTCAAAGACTTCACACTTGACTCTTAAACAACAGGGGCTTAGGGCACCAACCCTCCTCACACAGTTGAAAATCCCTTATAATTTACCGTTAGCCATCAGTATATGTGGTTTGTATCTCAGGTTCCACATTTAAGGATTTAACCAGTCAGAGATCGTTTAGTTCTGCACTATTTACTATTGAAAAAAAAAAAAAAAAAAAACATGGATAAGTGACCAAGTTTCCTTATACACCTCCAGTCATCCCTAACCTCTGCATCCAGCTGACCACCCTACTGTCCACCAGGGCCTGGTACTCTGTATTAGACTTTAAAGATGACTTCTTCTGTACTCCATGAGTCCCAGACTCATAAGGAAGTTTTGCTTTTCAGTGGCTGGACCCAAACATGTAACAAAAACAACAATACTGCTGGACAGTCCTGCCCTCAGAGGTTCAGAAAGTCCCCCCACCACCTTTGGAGAAACTTTAGCCAAAGACCTAAAAGATCTCCATCTGGAAGAGGGAACCCTCCTCCACTGTGCAGACAACATCCTGATCATCAGCCTGCCTAAGGAGGCTTCTGAACCACCTGGCCTCCTTAAAGGATATATGGTGTCCAAGAAAAAGGCTCAAATGGCACAAACTAGGGTGACCCACCCAGGATTCATTCTCATAGGTCAGAGAAGCCCACCCAGGAAAAGAGAGAAGACATTTGCAGCCTCACCCTCTCCTAAAACTAGAAGACAGCTTAAGGGTTCCCCCTCCCCATGGCCAGGTTTTGCCATTCTGGATCCCTGACTACGGTCTATTAGTTATGCCTCCATATGCAAAGTTCAAAAGAAAGGATGATGGTCGTTTTGAATGGAATTCACAATGCAAAGGGGCCTTTCAAGAATTGAAAAACTAATTGCTTCAGGCCCCTGCCCTGGCCCTCCCAGATTTAGCTACACTCTTTGACCTTTACTTTTAGGAGAGAAAAACAATCATCCTTGGGGTATTAGTTCAAACACTGGGGCACTTTACTCAGGTGGTTGTTTATTTCTCTAAACAATTAGATCCAGCCACCAAGGGACGGCCTCCTTGGCTTCAGGAAGTAGCTGCTATTACAACCTGCTCAAGGAGGCGGAAAAGTTAACATCTGGTCAGCCAATCACTATATGACCTCCATTATGATTCAGGTTTTAAGCAAAGCCCTACTGTATAGCACAGGGAATTTTGTTCAATGTTATGTAACAGCTCGGTTGGGAGAGGAGTTTGCAGGAGAACGGATACAGGTATATGTATGGCTGAGTTCCTCTGCTGTCCACCTGAAACTATCACAACATTGTGAACTGGCTATACTTGAATGGAATAAAGTTTATTTCCGGAGTGATACAATCCACCGCCAGGCAGGTGACACATGTTCAATCCCTGGTCTAAGAAGATTCCACACACCAGGGGTAACCACAGGCGGTGCACCACAACTACTGAGCTGCAACTTCAGAAGCCCGAGCTCCCTAGACCCCACACCGTGCAACAAGAGAAGCCACCAGAGTGAGAAGCCTGTGCACTGCAACTAACGAAAAGCCCGTGCAGCAATGAAGACACAGCACAATAAATAAATACATTTTTAAAAATAATAAAATTTTTTTAAAGTTTCATCTAAAAAAAGATTCGGATTTTAGTAGGTTCTAAGGGAACAGAGTAGCTATCCCCAAGAAGGTTGATTCAAGTTCAGACTATGTTTTCAGACAATCCGGTGGCTACCATAAAAACCTGTCACACACTAAATCCTGCCACCACGATACCCACAGGGCTCCTGGAGCACAACTGTACAGAAACCATAGACACCATCTATTCTGCTTGCTCCGACCTAGGAAGTGAGCCTCTTCCAAACATGGAAGAGGAATGGTTCACAGATCAGAGCAGTTTTATGAAAGAGGGGAGAAGTCTGTAGGATATGTAACAACTTTCCAGACCCAAGTCACAGAAGCCAGAAGCCTACCCTCCAGGGACTTCCGCCCAATAGGCAGAGCTGACAACTCTTAAGGGTGATCCTTACAGCTCAGGACTGGGAGGATCTGAAACATTTACACAGACTCCCGGGGCGTATTGGCCATCCTCCATGCCCATGGGTCTATTTGGAAGGAAAGAGTTGTGGTTACTGCAGAGAATGAACAGTTGAAACATGGCTTAAGCATACTGAAACCCTTAGAACTAGTACAGCTTCCAAAAAGGTGGCAGTGACTCATGGTAGGGGTCACCAAAAAGGGCGGCGGCAGCGGGGGTGGTGCTGAGGGAACCAAGGCAGGCTCAACTGCCAAACGGTGGCCTGAGAACCAGTAATTTGGCAACCACCCCTTACACCTCAAGGGCCAGATCCATCCAATTATCCCCCAGTCTACATAAGGAAGAATTAGACAGTGTGGAAACAGGGCTTCATTAGAGGTCTAGGAGGCCATGGGTGGCTAGTTATTGAACATAAGCCAAACTTCTTTACCTAAACCACAGCCTGTCAAGCCATCAGGGAACTCATTATGGGAGAGAAGCCCCATGTAATTGGTTGGTTGAGGTCATAGTAGCTCTTGGCATGAGGAGTATAAATGAGATAGTTGAGACATGCTGCTCTTGCTAGTATGTGGGCCATGTATCTTAAATCGACCAGTGTCCTTGTCACCCAGGCCATATGGCTGATCATGGAAGCTAATTGTGTCCTATCAACAGGATGCCACAAAGGCCCACTGCAAAACCAGACCAAACTGGCTCGATCCAAGATAGAGGGAAAAGTAGGCTAAAGTTCGCTGCTTTTCTTGCCTTGGTTGATCTCTATGTTTCCACACCAGCTCCTGAGAGCTAAAGGACACTTGCCCAGATTCAGCTCTGTGTTTGTTTCAATAATACGAAGTGTTTGGCAGAGATGCTCTGCAGCTGTACTTTGAGAGAGAGAGATGTTTTGAGAGTTACACACTGGTCAACGGCCCCAAATCCGTTCTGACTTGACCTCAGGGACCCACTTGCACAGATGAAACCTGGAGGAGTCCAAAAGTTACCTTTGTTTCATTACCACACTAAGAACTCCACTCCAAGGGTCATTTGTACTCTGCTACGGCAATCCATGACTTACCAACTAAATAACAACAGCAACCCACTCCAGTATTCTTGCCTAGGAAATCCCACAGACAGAGGAGCCTGGCATGCTACAGTCCATGTGGTCGCAAAGAGTCGGACATAACTTAGCAACTGAGCACAGCACAGAAGCACAGTTTGTGGGAGAGCGAGGGGGCGAGGGGGCGGGAGGGACTGCCCATGCACCAGCTGTTCCTGGAAATCTTTGTCCTTTGCCCCAGTTCCTGATGATGCACTTGCCTCTCACCCTGCAAAAGGGGAGCAGGTGTCTTTAGACATGAGCTCCCCTTCTCCATTCCCTGGCCATCCAAGAACAGATTGTCTCACCAGCACCAAACTCAGTTTTGTTTTTGGCAGTGGGAACCTGAGCAGGAAAGAACTCCCTGACCAATCCAGGGGTGCTTCAGTTCAGAGGGACCTCAAGAGTGGGGTGGCTCACATCTAATCGGGTAACATCCTCTGTCTCCAAAAGATTAGATAAATTGCCGTCGCTCGGGGATTCAAACAGTTAGGGCCAAGGTCGGGTAACAAACGTAGCTCAAGATAGCTGGGGAGTTCACTTCTCCACCTGGGGTTACACCACCGCCCCAAAACCAGTAGGCAGTAGTTACAGAGGCTGGACCTGCGCCCTTCCATGCCCCTCTGCAACGAGTACAAAAGACAGAGGAGGGACTTGCCACTGGTGAAGCCCATTAATAATTCCCGAAAAATAAAAATAGAAGCTGGGTAATAAAGCCTAACCTTTTTTTTTGTCTGTTTCCTTTGTGCCAGTTTCACTTGCTCACTGGCTGCCGCGTGCAGAGGTCTTGTACCCGACACTTTGGGACCAAAGTTCCAAGTGCAAGAATGCTGCGCCCGACACCTGGGCTCCACGTGCCCTGTGCAGAAGCGCTGCACACCGCACTGCCATTCAAGATGGTGGCGGCAGGCGGAGTGCAGAGACGCTGCTTGGGGCGCTGCACCCTACCAGGAGCATGAGCGGCATACCTGCGCCAGACCAGCAAGATCTCGTCCTCCTCCTGGCTCAGTCAGTTCAGTTGCTCAGTTCTGTCCAACTCTTTGCGACCCCACGTGTTATAGCAGGCCAGGCTTCCCTGTGCATCGCCAACTCCGGAGCTTGCTCAAACTCATTTCCGTCAAGTCAGTGATGCCATCTAACCGTCTGTTCCTCTGCGGTCCCCCTCCCCCTCCTTCCCTCAATCTTTCCCAGCATCAGGGTCTTTTCCAATGAGTCACTTCTTCGCATCAGGTGGCCAAAGTATTGGAGCTTCAGCTTCAGCATCAGTCCTTCCAATGAATATTCAGGGTTAATTTCCTTTAGGATTGACTGATTTGATCTCCTTGCTATCCAAGGGACTTTCAAAAGTCTTCTCCAACACCACAGTTCAAAAGCATCAGTTCTTCAGCGTTCAGAGGGCAAGAGCTCACACCTCTCCATTTTTCTGATCAGAGAGTAAAACCTTCCTCTGCTTCTGGACCAAACTCAGTATCATTCTATTGGCTTGAACAACACTGGGCAGGAGGACCCTGCTGGGGCTTGTTAGCAATTTTGTTGATCAGTTTCTTGTTTACGTGTTGTCAGGTTCCCCCACTAGAACATGAGTCCCAGTTACCATGTCTCTCCTGCTCATTTCAGTGCCCCACACTATACCTGCCCCATACGGGCACTCAGTAAATATGAGAATAAAAATAAAACTAATGAGGGAATGCATGAGCACTCTTCAATTATAAACATCCCACAACAGACTATTTTCCAAGTATGACCTACAATATGTAACTCAAACAACATTCCTGGGGCATAGGAAGAAGCATGCCCCAGGAATTGCCTAGCAGTCAAGTGGTTAGGACTCCACGCTTTCACTGTTGAGGGCCTGGGTTCAATCTCTGGTCAGGGAACTAAGATCCCGAAAGCCAAGCAGGGTAGCCAAAAAAAAAAGCATGCTCTAAAGAAGTTCTTAATCCCTAAACTAGAGTTATCACACATCTGAGCACACATTCAATACACTAAGTATGAATGATACAGAATATGTGACGATTACTTTTAATCTTTTATGCAAAGATACAGAATAATATACACAACCACTTTCTTCCTTTTGAAACATCACAATTCATCATTCTAATCAGGGCAGGTGTGCACCAAGGCCCGCTGGCAATGTGTTTACAATTTCTTTATCCACCTCTTCTTTGCTGTATTGCCATCCACTTGCTAACTACACAGTCCTCAGTATCATATTTAGGAGTCTAATTCTGGTAAAAAGTAGAAATTTCCTTTTTCTTTAGCAATTATGGCAAAGTTCCTGGTGCTTTGAGTGACTATTAGCATTGTAACTAGCCACATAGATGTCCCTTTTATTCAAGGTATTCAGTGTCATTTGAAATAATTATTTTGTCTCTCTAATAACATGCCAGCTACATGACAAAAGAAATCTGGTCATAATTGTTCTCCTTATATTCCTCTCCCCGCACTATCCCCAGTGCACAGAACAGTACTGAACTCAACCCTGCTACTGCTAAGTTGCATCAGTTGTGTCCGACTCTGTGCGACCCCATAGACGGCAGCCCACCAGGCTCCCCCGTCCCTGGCAAGAACACTGGAGTGAGTTGCCATTTCCTTCTTCAATGCATGAAAGTGAAAAGTGAAAGGGAAGTCACTCAGTTGTGTCCAACTCTTAGCGGCACCATGGACTGCAGCTTACCAGGCTCCTCCGTCCATGGGATTTTCCAGGCAAGAGTACTGGAGTGGGTTGCCATTGCCTTCTCTACCCTGGCACATAACAAATTTTTGGATGAAAGAACAAATCATTGAATGAATGAACCAATGAACTGTGTCTCAGTGTTGGCTATGGATTTCATGAGTAAGATGTCTTTCTATTCTTTTCTGTTTCATCACCTTCAGCTGTACTGGGTTACTGATGTTAACACAGGCAGAGTATAGAACCTAGCTTCAGTCAGTGATCATCATTTCTATAATAAATCCAATGATGGGTTTATAATAAAGCAAACTGAATGATGTTAACTTTATGTCCCACGTTCCCCATTTGTGAACTCAAGGAAGCAGATGCTGTCTTTGCTCTGACACCATCGGCAGCTCCTTATATTACCAAGGACTGCTTCTCTGCCTGACGGTGCTTTTGGAATATAGTAACATGACAGTGCCTGGGAACTAATGCCCCAAAAGATGATCGATAAAATCTCCATCTTCTCTGTCCTTCAGTGGAACAGTTCTGAGATTATACAGGATTTCCAGGGGCATTTGGAGCCCTGGTTGCCCATGGCAGACACCACTAATTCATAAAAATTCATTTGGTTTTCCTTCCTTCCTTGTTCCATTTCTCCACTCCCTCAGAGAAGACAGAGTGCCTGCCTGCCTGCTAAGTCACTTCAGTTGTGTCCAACTCTTTGCAATCCTGTGGCCCGTAGCCCACTGGGCTACTCTGTCCATGAGATTCTCCAGGCAAGAACACTAGAGTGGGCTGCCAGGCCCTCCTCTAGGGGATCTTCCTGACCCAGGGATTGAACATGCATCTCTTATGTCTTCTACAAAGGCAGGCGGATTCTTTACCTCTAGCGCCATCTGGGAAGCCCTAGAAGACAGAGTATCTGAGATAATTTTCATGGGATTGAATACAAATCCCTGTCCCCAGGTCTCCTTTCGGGATGATACCAGGGAAGACATTGGGGAATCATGTATCTATCGCATAAAGTTGTTGAAAGGATTCATTGAGAAGCAAAGTGATTAGAAGAGCACCTGGTATATGGTCTGTGGTCCATAAATTTATGAGTTGGTATCTAGTATTATTTGTCTCCTCTGACCTACTTATCTTGGTTCTCTATTTAGGTCCACAATTTTCCTCTTCATAGCTGTCTCAATCCCCAATAAATCTCTGAAATTTCTAGGTGAAGTTCATCTACCTCCTTTGAACCCACTTTTTTGAATGACTCTTACATTAATGCAGTAGAGGGAACCAAAGCTTACAAGTACTGCACACGTTTCACAAGATACACTGCAGGGGAAAAAAAAAAAACTAAGAAGGATCAATAATATCCTAGGGTCTTGGTGGACACTTTCCTAGTGGAGATGGACCTCTGATTCCTGATGGAGGGTCTCATTCCAACAGGGGCAAGCTTATTGGCATCCCTCAAGTATGGAAAGCCTAATTGGTGGGCCTATGGGTGGTCTCATACCATGCGGCATGCTAAGTTGCTTCAGTCATGTCCAATTCTTTGCAACCCCCAAGGACTGCTGCCCACCAGGCTCCTCTGTCCATTGGATTCTCCAGGCAAAAATACTAGAGTAGGTTGCCATTTCCTTCTCCAGGGTATCTTCCTGATCCAGGGGTCAAACCCATGTCTCTTATGTCCCCTGCTCTGGCAGGCAGATTCTTCACCACTAGTGCCACCTGGGAAGCCCCATACCAGGTGGAGGAGCCATAATTCCTGGAGGTGGAATTGCTCGACCAACAGGGGGGTGGGTGTAGCCCCCTTTCCTGGTGGATACTGAGTTGGGGGTCCAGTAATGCTGGCAGTGGCAGCAGCTGCCACAATACCTCTTCCTTGTGGAGTCATGACTTGTTGGGATGGCTCCCCCAGCCCCATGGACAGGGCCTGTTAATCCAGCAAGAGTCTGGGGAAATGGAACACCAGCTGGAACACCTCTGCCAGCGGCTCTACCAACCCCCAGCATCACCAGTAAATGGTACCTGAGAAATGCCAGTATCTTTACAGGGTGGTCCCTCCACAGTCATGGAAACCAAGTTCTCCCGGGCAGCCACACCAGACCCCAAACTTGCTTTTCTTCATATTCTGAATGCTTTGAATTCTTTGCCTCGATCTTCCTGAATTCATCACAGTCACAGAGGATCAAGTTCACCTACTTTCCAAAACCCTTAAAAGGGCCAGTGAAGATCCAACCATCCTGCCGGACACATCTCACCTGTGCATCTTGCACCTCTTTCCCATAGTCACGATTGCTGTTCCACCAACTTCGATGTCCACAGGACAGTTTTGGGATCCTTAAGACCCAAGGAAGCCTACGGATTAAGGTATGATGCAGGTTCTCCACCAAACACTGCAAGTGGGGGCAGAAGCTTCCAATAGTAGAAGAAGCTTCCTTGTTTTGATCTGTTTCCTGTTGGTATGAGCTACCTGGGTATTCTGATACTGCTTTAATGACCTGTTGGTGTCTCAGCTAAGAAGACCTGTCTCAGTTCTGCCTGGAAATCTACCACAGGTAGTTGCTCCTACTCGGTGACTGCCTCCGGTACAGGTGACACCCACCGCTGGTTGTTCAGTGAGGCTGCCCTCCATTTGACTTGCGGTCCTACCTCAGGTACAGCACTGTTCTGTAGTCCTCGTCAGGTGTAGAAGTCCCTGGCTTGCTCTGTCGTGCCGCTGGAAACTCCTCAAAACAGAATAGAACTGAACAGGTCAGGCATCTCCAAGGACCGCTCCCCTCCACGCTGCTCTTTGCCACAGGCGCACCAACTAATCACGTCGGCCCTGTCCGCGCATGCGCAGCGAGCCCCCGACCCCACTTTTGATAGCTGCTTTTCAACTTGCCTTTCTCTAGGTCATCCCCAACAGCTTCAGAGGTAGGAACATGAAACTCGACAGATCTGACTTAAAAGGCTTACATCAGTGCTGAAAAATGGCTGAGGAGAGTCAGATTTTTATGTTTGGCCTTTTCTGTTCCACTAGAGAGATAATATTGCTCAAGCAATTGCTCGGTGAGCATTTAAGACATTCTAGTCGCCAAGAGTCGGACACGACTGAGCGACTTCACTTTCACTTTTCACTTTCATGCACTGGAGAAGGAAATGGCAACCCACTCCTGTATTCTTGCCTGGCGAATCCCAGGGACGGGGGAGCCTGATGGGCTGCCGTCTATGGGGTCGCACAGAGTCGGACACGACTGAAGTGACTTAGCAGCAGCAACAGCAGCAGCAGTGGATCTAACAGGCTTTCCAGGGGGTGCAGTGGTAAAGAACCTGCCTGCCAATGCTGGAGAAACAGAGACACAGGTTCGATCCCTGGATTTGGAAGATCCCCTGGAGAGGGCATGGCAACCTACTCCAGTATTCTTGCTTGGACAATCCCATGAACAAAGGAGCCTGGTGGCCTACAACCCATAGGGTCACCAAGAGTCAGCATGACTGAGCACACACACACACACATCTCTAGTTACATGTCACGGTAAATATTTTACCTTTATTTATTGATAAAATAATTTGGTCAAATTGTCCAATGGAGCCAGGATTAAAATTCAGAATTTTTTTACCTCAAATCTCACTCTCAAGCCACCACCACATTGCAGATCTAACTGACCTAGTATACTTGTTGGAAATGTCATTCTCCTTTCTCCCTGGTGTCAGAGCTCTGAGTTTCTTAATTTTTAGCTAAGATTTATTCTAGAACAATTCCAGAAAGTTTGACTTTACAGAAGCAGTTGTGTCAATTCCCTTAATGTGTTATGAGTTATGACTCTGCTATATAAAAATTCTAGAATGTAGTCAGGTAGTCACCTTTTTGATATTTATTTTATCCTTTTTCCCAATGACTAAAGGCTATGAAACACTATGAATATGCAATAAATACATCTTAGTGGATTGGTTTGAAAATTATAAGACAGTAAATTCCCTTTTACATGTGAATATTTCTACAACAACCAGATAGTCTGTATTTAACCTAACTGCCCCTAAAACAATTCTACACTGTTGGTGGGAATATAAGTTGGTGTAGCCACTGTGGAAAACAATATGGAGGTTCCTCAGAAAACTAAAAACAGAACTACCATATAATCCAGCAATCCCACTCCTGGATGTATAGCCAAACAAAACTATCATTGAAAAAAAAAATACATGCACTCTTATGCTCATAGCAGCACTATTTACAATAGTCTAGACGTGGAAACAACCTAAATGTCCGTCAGCAGATGAATGGATAAAGGTGTGGTGCGTGTTTAGCAATAGAATATTACTCAGCCATAAGAAAGAATGAAGCAGTACCATTTCTGGCAACATGAATGTGACTAAAATTATCACACTAAGTGAAGCAAGTCAGAAAGAGAAAGACAAATGCCATATGATATTACTTATATGTATATTCTACAAAACAGAAACAGGCTCACAGAGAAGATTTGTGATTAGCAAGGGAAAGGTAGGAAGGGAGAGGAAGGGACTGGGAGTTTGGGGTTAGTAGATGCCAACTACTAAATTCAGAATGGATAAACAAGGTCCTACTGTATAGCACAGGGAACTATAACCAATCTCCTGGGATAAACCATAATGGAAAAGAACATCAAAAAGAAATGCATATAACTGAGTCACTTTGCTGCACAGCAGAAAGTAGCACAACATTGTAAATCAACTGTACTTCAGTAAAAAAAAAAAAAAATTTTTTAATAAGAATAAAAGTAAACTAGCTGCCCCAGTGGCAACCCACTCCAGTATTCTTGCCTGGAGAATCCCAGGGACAGAGGAGCCTAGTGGCTGCTGTCTATAGGGTCACACAGAGTCGGACACGACTGAAGCGACTTAGCAGCAGCAGCAGCAGCAGCTGCTGCCCCAAAGGGGCTTCCCCATTGGCTCAGGGATAAAGAATCTGCCTGCAAGGGCAGAAGCTGTAGGAGACCCAGGAGATGCAGGTTTGATCCCTGGGTTGGGAAGATCCCCTGGAGGAAGGTGTGGCAACTCACTCAAGTGTTCTCACCTGCAGAATCCCATGGACAGAGAAGCCTGGAAGGCTACAGTCCATAGGATTGCAAAGAATCAGACACAACTGAAGTGGCTTTGTATGCATGCAGCTGCCCCAAAATGTATAACCAAAATTATAGATTTTAAAATACCTTTGGGATGAATTAATCTGATATAATTGCAATATATATAATGAGGATGACTTCTCTTTTTCAGTTATATTAAATTATTGTAAAATATAATTAAGATAAAATTTACCCTCTAACCACTGTGAAGTCATACAATTCAGTAGTGTTAAGTATCATTTCAGTTCAGTTCAGTTCAGTCACTCACTCATGTCTGACGCTTTGCGACCCCATGAATCTCAGCATGCCAGGCCTCCCTGTCCATGAGCAACTTCCGAAGTTTACCCAAACTCATGTCCATTGAGTTGGTGATGCCATCCAACCATCTCATCCTCTGTCATCCCCTTCTCCTCCTAACCCCAATCCCTCCCAGCATCAGGGTCTTTTCCAATGAGTCAACTCTTCACATCAGGTGGCCAAAGTATTGGAGTTTCAGCTTCAACATCAGTCCTTCCAATGAACACTCAGGACTGATCTCCTTTAGGATGGATTGGTTGGATCTCCTTGCAGTCCAAGGGACTCTCAAGAGTCTTCTCCAACACCACAGTTCAAAAGCATCAATTTTTCGCCACTTAGCTTTCTTCATAGTCCAACTCTCACATCCATACATGACTACTGGAAAAACCATAGCCTTGACTAGACAGACCTTTGTTGACAAAGTAATGTCTCTGCTTTTGAATATGCTATCTAGGTTGGTCATAACTTTCCTTCCAAGGAGTAAGCATCTTTTAATTTCATGGCTGCAGTCACCATCTGCAGTGATTTTGGAGCCCAAAAAAATAAAGTCTGACACTGTTTCCCCATCTATTTGCCACGAAGTGATGGGACCAGATTCCATGATCTTAGTTTTCTGAATGTTGAGCTTTAAGCCAACTTTTTCACTCTCCTCTTTCACTTTCATCAAGAGGATTTTTAGTTCTTTGCTTTCTGCCATAACCGTGGTTTCATTGGCATATCTGAGGTTATTGATACTTCTCCTGGCGATCTTGATTCCAGCTGTGCTTCTTCCAGCCCAGTGTTTCTCATGATGTACTCTGCATATAAGTTAAATAAGCAGGGTGACAATATACAGCCTTGACATACTCCTATAAGTATACTCACATCTTTGTACAACCAATCTCAAAAATTCTTTTCATCTTGCAAAACTGAAATGCTACACCCATTAAATAACTCATTTCCCCTCCCTTTGAGTCACTAGCAACTAACTAACCTTCTATTTTCTTTCTCTATGAATTTTTACTACTCTAGGTACTTCATGTAAGTGGAATCATACAGCATTTGCCTTTTTGCATCTTGCTTATTTCACTTAGCCGAATGTCCTTAAGGTTCATCCATGTTGTAGCAAGCATAAGAATTTCCCTCCTTTTTAAGACTCCATTGTATGTATATACCACAGTTTGTTTATCCATTCATCCAACATTTGGATTGCTTCAATCTTTTGGCAATTATGAATTATGCTGCTATGAAAATGGTTGTGCAAACATTCCTTTGAGACTCTGTTTTCAATTCTGTTAGATATATACACAGAAGTGGCATTGCTGAGTCATATAAGAATTACATTCTTAATTTGGGGGGAACTGTTATAGTTTCCATGGCAGCTGCACCATTTTATATTTCTACCAACAGTGCACAAGGGTCCCAATTTCTCTACAAGGTGATTCCACTTTTTCTACTATCTCAACGTCACCACATCTTGGTTCCCATCTTCTTTTATGCTTCCTTATTAATTGTAAAAAACCTATTTTACACATTTTTATTTACCTTTGAACAATTTTTTAAAACTAATATTCACTCACTGAGTGCCTACTTTTCATGCTGGGAATTTTTTTTTTTTAATGAGTAAGCACTAGCCCCTCAGCTCTAGAACCTCTCTGACTAGTATAAAACATATAAAAATACTCCAAAATTATAATGTGATATGAAATATAATCATATAATGTATGTCACCTGATATACATGTGTAAAAGGAATTCCCAGATGACTCAGTGGTTAAAAAAAAAAAAAAAAATCCGCCTACCAATATAGGAGACACAGGTTCAATCCCTGGATCAGGAAGATCCCCTGGAGAAGAAAATGGCTACCCATTCCAGTATTCTTGCCTGGAAAACCCCATGGACAGAGGATACTGGTGGGTTACAGTCTATGGGGTTGCAAAAGAGTCAGACACAACTTAGCAACTAAATGTATAAAAAAAAAAAAAAAAAAACCTCTAAGAATGTTAGCTGATGTTTTGAAGAAAAGACAGCATTATGATTGGATATAGACTGCTGAGAAGGAGTTTCAAGTTGAAAGAGCGTAAAAGAAAATTTCATTATAAACCAGCAATTTTATGATACGTATTATATACAAAGGCAGATGCATTTGAGAGATTGGAACCAGGTTGGTCCCCCAAAATATTAAATGTCATGAAAAATTGTTGTTTATGTTTATATCATATAATTAAAATTCCATTCATGAAAATATAAAATGAAAGGAGGATAGACTCCACTCCCCGGAGATTAGCTACCTCTTGTAAACCAAGCTCAGCCCAGACCCAGGCATAGAAAGTTTAATGATGTTGTCAGACCATTGCAATTTAGCCCAGTCCTCTGGGATTGTGACGCGTCAGAAAGTAGACATCCCATGGTCAATCTGATTTAGAGTACTTTAAAAAACCTACAAACCATGCCTCCATTAATTTGAACATATCATAGAACCACTGTTAGCCTAAGTAAGGGCCTCCCTATATGGGGCATTTTCCAGTGATCATGTATGGATGTGAGAGTTGGACTAAAAAGAAAGCTGAGCGCAGAAGAATTGATGCTTTTGAACTGTGGTGTTGGAGAAGACTCTTGAGAGTCCCTTGGACTGCAAGGAGATCTAACCAGTCCATTCTAAAGGAGATCAGCCCTGGGTGTTCATTGGAGGGCCTGATGTTGAAGCTGAAACTCCAATACTTTGGCCACCTGATGAGAAGAGCTGACTCATTTGAAAAGACCCTGATGCTGGGAAAGATTGAGGGCAGGAGGAGAAGGGGATGACAGAGGATGAGATGGTTGGATGGCATCACTGACACAATGGACATGGGTTTGGGTGGACTCCGGGAGTTGGTGATGGACAGGGAGGCCTCGTGCACTAAGGATCATGGAGTCGCAAAGAGTCGGACATGACGAGTGACTGAACTGAACTGAACTGAACTGATAGACATTCCTGAAAGAGAATTTTCACCAAACTTGCATGGTTAAAATCAATCACAGAAAAGTGATACAGATTCCAAGGACATCTGAATATACAGTTCCATCAAATTATAAACCCACACAGATGTATATGTCATATATATATGGCAGGTAGAGTTATATGTATATAAATATATGGGGGATATACATCTTTCAAAATTATTACCAAGATTATATGTGTGTGTCTATATATATCCTAAAGAAAGAATGCATACCATAGAATAGAGGATGCATGCGTATATGCTGTCACTTTAGTCATGTCCAACTCTTTGCAATCTCATGGACTGTAGCCTGCTAGGCTCCTCTGTCCATAAGATTCTCCAGGCAAGAATAGTGGAGTGGGTTGCCATGCCCTTCTCCAAGAATAGAGGATAAGTAGATGTTATTGGCAGGTATGTATATTCATAGAGTGGATCAGTGGATCTTTGGGGAAAAGTCATTACTTCTTGCATTTATAAGGCAAGTTCACTGACTGATGTTTTGGGGAAATTCAATTTTAAAAGAAAATACACTTTGCATATAAAAAGCAACTATTAATGTAGTAGTAAATCATAGATCACAGTCAGTTAGCATTACCAAGATAGCAGAAAAGGGTACTTTTCAGATGCACAAAGTAAGAAATTTACTACCAAAATAATGTTACCACGTGTCTGATTATTTTACCCATGGAAAGAAAGTATGATACACAAGTCTTTCATTAATGTGTAGGTGCATATGGACTCACCTTATTTTCTCTATCCCTGGAGCCAACACTTGTGTAATTATTTGATATATATAATTTTTTTATCAAAAGCATTGGTGCACATCAGTGAGAACTTTCAACCACCTTGAAAATGACTTTTAGAATATTTCATTAGCAGACTGTCTTTCAGAGCCTGAGTTGACATTCATGTTTCTTCATACCAGTCTTTCATCCATAAAACCCTTTGTTCTGCTGAACAGTTTTCAGACAATGTAGGCAATCAAAAAAAAAAAGGAAAAGGAAAAGAAAGAAAGAAAGCATCCATTCCAGCATTTGATCAGTCTTATTCAAATCTCATCTATTAATAATCTTTCGAAACCTAAGAATTTTATTTCCCTTCTTTCAGTATCATATTTTTAAAAAAGCCTCCCAAGTTTAATGAAATGGGAGTTTGATATGTCATAGGAATGAGGCACAATTCATGGTTATATTTTATTCACTTTTGTCACTTTCAATAAAGTATATGGGAAATAACTGCTGTGTTCATTAGAAGATTTATTTTTAATTACAGAAGATTGAATTTTCAGCACTCAAACAACTGGGGAAAAAAAACACTCAATTACTTAAATAGCATTTTATACACAGCAAAAAAATAATATGTTCAAAATGAAATAATTCAGTCAGATATTTTTCAGTTGTTTAATAAAAACAAAATATTAAGTGATTATTTTGAGAAGCAACATGTTTCTAACTTGTCCTATAAAATGGGTGTGTTTTGGAACCCCAAAGACTCAGGACTACATAAAACATGGATAACCACTGTGTCCAGTCTCCACAATGCAAGAATCACATTGACTCCCCCAACCCTTCCAATATTTATGTGCAAAATATATATCATTTCAGCTGAAGTACTTAGGAAGCTTAAAAATGGAGCTATTCCTAAACAAGCAAAATTTTACCATATCTTGGCATGTTAAAGCACATAATCTGTGAGATATGCACATTTCAAAGCAGTAAATCCTGCTTTTCCTGTGCAACTATGCCTACTAATCCCACTACCATAATTTAAACAACCATTTGGAGCATTTAGTCATAAGGGTTAAACACAAACCATTAAAAACAAAGAAACACTAAGTTAAGCTTGATTTACTATCCTTTGTAGATTATGCTTCAGCCTGTTGTATAAAGGGCCCTTTAGGGGCCAAACTGGAATTTGCCAGATTCTTTCTCACAATAGAGATTTTAATTTCATCTTTTGTTCTATACTTTAGAATTTCCAAGTTTCATTATGTTTTATTATTTTGTTGTTCAGGCTAATTTGCTTTTATCATACTTCATAATATTATGCTTTGAGAATGAAATAAAAAGTAAAATTTGGTTTAAAATTATGTATCTTAGAAGAGAGAAATGGGAATTGTCAAAAAGAAATTAAAGAGTTATAGAAGAAGCAAGAATCTTTTTTATACTTTTCTTTCCAAAAATGTTACTAAGAATTTCTAAATATGTCAAAATACTTCTTAAACAAGAGAACCATATTTAAAATACTCATAAGAGTACCTAAAGGCAACTTTCAACCCCCTTCAGCCAGTTAGACAGGAAATACTTCTGTCAGTCTTAGAACCCAGACATTGTAATATCAGGATGGAAATGGAACCAGTTAAGACTGGAGAAAAACTACTTTCTAAGAAGGCTTTCCAAAGAAGCTTCATGGAGAGAAAAGAGTTTAGCGATAAACTTAAACTCACTTGAGAGATATTCCAGCATTTGTGCAAAGCTGATAAGGCTTCTCAAACAAGAACTGAACTTTGTCTGGATATAAGCGGTTAAAACTCATTTAAGGAAGACTACTCATGGGAGGAACAAATGGAGCGATAAACTGAGATGTATAACATATACTGAAGAGGGATGGGGCCATACTGAAGAGCTAAATAAAACACAATAGCTGACTGTGTTCATGCATTTGGATTATGCCTTTGGGATGTTTTTAGGGTTTTGGACATTTGAACATTTTGTATTCAAAATTTTCGCTGAGCACCTGCTGTGTTTCAAGCACTTCATTAGGCACTGAAGCTATACAGATGATGGTAAGACCTACAGTTTTGCAACTTGACAATGGTGAGAAAGAGATACACATACAGTAGAAACCATACTTGGAATTTTTAATTTTGACCTTTTCCCAGACTAGCAATCTGCAGTACAATACTCTCCTGATGCTGGGCAGAGGCAGCGAGCGGCAGCTCCCCGTCAGCCACACCATGACTGGAGTTAACAATGGGTAACACCGACAACCATCATGTACCTAGACAACCATTCTGTTTTCACTTACAGTACAGAATTCAATAAATTACATGAGTCATTCAATAATTATAAAACAGGATTTGTGTTAGACAGTTTTGTCCAACTGTAGGCTAACGTGTTTGGTGGGTTAAGTGTATTAAATTCTTGGCTTAACGGTGGGTTTATCCGGACATAACCTCACTGTAAGCCGAGGAAGATCTGTAATGAATGACATCTCTCTCCAGGGGGGAGAGAGCATGTTGGAGAGCTCACATGCATATAAATGAACTTAGCTACAAATCAGAAGTGGACTCACAGACTTAGAGAACAAACTTATGGTTGCCAGAGGGGGGAGAATGTGGGGAAGAGATAGGGAGTTTGGGATCAACATGTACACACTGCTATGTTTACAATGGATAATCAACAAGGGCTTATTGTACAGCACAGGGAACTCTGCTCAGTGTTATATGGCAGCCTGGATGGGAGGGGAGATGGGAAAATGGGAGATACACATATAGGCATGGATGAGTCCCTCTGCTGTGCACCTGAAATTATCACAACATTGTTAATCGGCTATACTCCAATATAAAATTACAAAGTTTATAAAAAAGAGAGAGAGTAGCGGTCAGGGTTCCTGCCCTCCAGCCCCTCTCTGCAAAGCCCCGGGATCACATCCCAGAGCTCCTTCAGGCAGCCTCCCAACAAAGCTCTCCCACAGCAGGTTGCAACAGCTGCACCCTCCTCCTGCCCCATTAAGCAGAGAAACAAACACAGCATCATCCTCTTACCAGCCCTGTTGGAAGGCACTGTCGCACGGAGCTTCCCTTCCCCTTTCCCACACCTTGGTAAACTGTCTCTTTATTAAGCTCTCCTCAAATGACCCAATTTGAGAGTGTGATCTGTTTGCAGCTGGCAGCCTGGGAGACAACAGTCCTTATCTCGCTCTCTCGCTCACCAACATTTGATGCCACTGTCCCCTCTCTTCTTATCTCTGACTCTTCCTGCTTTAGTCTCCTTAATGAGTCTGTCTTCATGTGGTCAAGAAACAGTGACAACATTTATCTTCAACAGCCCTCCCACATAAACACATACTCTGAGTAAAAGCAGTGTGCTCTGATGGAAACACAGCTTCAAGACAAGGTCCCTAAGCAGGGCCTTTACCTGTCACACACACACACATACACATACAGAATCCAAATTAGTTTTGTGAGGTAAAATTCCTGTTTTATGACAAGTCAAGGACAATTTAAATATAAAAATTCTTCTCTCTGCCCTGTGCATTGTGTGGCTGTGTTAGGCATTGAGCACACTTCCCTCATTGGCAGGAGCACCCACTCAACCACAAAGAGCAACATTCTCCTAGCATCAAGACAGCTCCTTAAAGGACTCCTTATTCCTTCCTGATCTTGGAAGGGGTCACGTGACCACCAAGATGCTGCTTAGATTTGGAGTATGTAAAATGTTGATAATACGTCATTTGACGTACAGTCCTCTGTCTCAAAAAAACTTGTATGACTATGCCTTGATTTCTAACTGGCAGAACAATTCTCAGAGCTTTCTGAGATGCTTTTCCCGGGTTATATTCCTCAGATTTGGCTTGACTAAAATTTTCCAGTTCTTTCTTAGATCAACTGATTGATTTTTTTCTGACAGTTTTATGCCCCTCAGTTCAGTTCAGTTCACTCGCTCAGTCATGTCCAACTCTTTGCGACCCCATGGACTGCAGCACACCAGGCTTCCCTGTTCATCTATTTATGCCCCTGCTGCTGCTGCTGCTAAGTCGCTTCAGTCGTGTCCGACTCCGTGCGACCCCATAGACGGCGGCCCACTAGGCTCCCCCGTCCCTGGGATTCTCCAGGCAAGAACACTGGAGTGGGTTGCCATTTCCTTCTCCAATGCATGAAAGGGAAAAGTGAAAGTGAAGTCACTCAGTCATGTCCGACTCTTCGTGACCCCATGGTCTGCAGCCTACCAGGCTCCTCTGTCCATGGGATTTTCCAGGCAAGAGTACTGGAGTGGGGTGCCATTGCCTTCTCCAATTTATGCCCCTAGGCACCTCCAAAAAATAAATTCTGATTTACTCTGGCTTCTCTTCCTCTGTTTATCCCTTAAATTCTGTTTCCTTCTAGAGTTACATTTGACCTTTCCCATGCTTTTCTCTTTTTATTATATAGACTCTTTCTGTGAAGCTTCACATCTGTTACTCTGATTTCCAAATCAGAGGAAATGCTCGGCACTTTCAAATGCTTAGCATAATAATACTAGTTCTCTCCACTGACCTTCAGTCCCAAATATCTTTCTAGGTACTAGACAACTCCCTTTAGGAGTCCTCAAAGACCTCAAACTCAACAAATTCAAAATTGAATCAAGTACCCTCCAAAACTCACTCCTTCTCCTGTTCCATATCCTATTGAATGGCACTGGTCTCTGCTCAGAATTCCAAGGCACAAAGCTATGAGTTGTCCTTCACACCTCTTATTCCATTATCCTTCACCCATTATTTCAGCCAGATAGGACTATTGGTTCTGTCCTCTTAAATACATCTCGAATCTATCCCCTCTTCTTTCCTCAGTCTCACTGCCTCCTAATTATACTGCTGGAATCAAACCTTACTCTTCTATAATCCACCTTCCATATCACTTCTTTCTGATGTTTCTAAAATAAATCTTATCCTACCACTCTCCCTTTTATTCTTTAATGACTACATATTACATTCAGGATAATACATCCAAGCTTTCCAGAAAGACTTGCAAGACCCTTGCCTGCATTTAGATAGATATGCCTGTATCTATGGATAGATAGAGAGATAGCCCCTACTGTTTCTATCTCTCTGAAGAAGGCTTACTAATACAAGCTGTGACCTACAATAGAAATACAGTTTATATCACCATCAACATGCACACATCCACATCCACATCAAGTATATAACTAAACTAAAACCAAATCTCATGGCGAAATATTTGTTACTATAGGTGCTGAACTGCTGAACTCTTTTTTCTATTTTATTATTAATGCTTGTGTAACTTTTAAAATTACTTCTATGATTAATTAATAGATTTGACTTTCAATTAGAAAAACAAAATTATGTAATGTTAGTTGAATCCATTTATTCCAAGACCTTCTGAGATTGCAGTCTTTTTTCCTGGCTTTTGTTTTGATTTCATTTGATTGAAATTTTATAGTAATCAAGTAGATCCAAAGACTACTTATAAGTTATTGATATTCTTCCCAAACCTTGAAATTTTACTTATTATTATACTATTTGCTATTATTATTTATTTTCTTTTTCAGCTTTGTAAACTTAATCACAAATTGGTATCTGATATATAATGCAAATTGACTGGAAATGCTCACTTTTTTCAGAGTAGACCTCAATCAGTCAGCACTTTCCTAACACAAAAGCTCTGGTGTGATATTCCACCAATTTATTCCAATTTCCTCAAAAAGAGATGATTTTTAAAGTTGTTATTAGAAGTCTACCGAATCATGAACACAAATAAATAAAACTTATGGTTTTATTTATGGTCATATGGTTTTCTTATTTCAATATAATAAGTTTAGGTTTTATTGTTTTTGATTCTGTGGCATATCATTACTATTTTTATAAAGTGATTGTTAACTACCATCAGTATTTAATTAAGATTCATTGACTATTATTATGGTTATTTAATTATCAACAAAGCAAAGAAAATTATTATTTAACTTTAATAAATGAAAATATATGAGTGCAATTAACTTTTCAAATAAAAGATATGCATTTTTTATTTTTATTGATAAACTATTTTTGATATAATAGTTTTCCACTGAATGGACTATTTGAAGGAAGACTGATATCAATTAATATGTCTATTAAGCACCACCATTTTCAAAAGTGATCCCTAATTATCTTGCTGTAGGCTATTTTGATAAATGTGAATGAAGTATCTGCATATTTTTCCTACAACTAATATATAGCAAGAATTAAATTGGACATTCCTTGCTTATATAATTTTCATCTAATTATATAGCCATTAGATATATCTCTCAAATGCTCAATAACTCTGTCTTTATAATCAACTCATGTTTAATTAAAAAGCAGTGATGAACTTGCTAACTCTGCATTAACTACTCATTTGTGATATAAAATTAATAGCGGGTCTAAATTATCTTAAGTGATTTAAGGATTTCCAATATACTCTCCCAACTTCAAAGGTACTTGATTCAAACAAACAAGAAATAAAAACATCTTTAATTAAACATTTTCCTGTTAAATAATAATGCTTGCATTTCTATTTATTTTAATCTTAGAATATATTAACAATAAATTTACAAAACAAGAAAAACAAATGACCAGTGGTTATATAAAATTTATTCAGTGCTGTTTATATATAGTGAAATGTAATTTAAAATAAAAAGGAGGAGGGAAGCCTATTTCACTCTGAGTTTCTACCAGAAATAAAGACCAGCCTATGAATGGGGTTGTTACCCAGTTTGCCGTTCTCTCTGTCTCTGCTCTGCTTCTCTGCTTCCCATTGGACTTGGAAAGCCAGTTGATCTATAAAGCAGTGTGGAGCAAAAGCATGACCCAAGGGGAACATTCATGATGCTCTGACCCATTGATATTACTTATCTGGAAGTTAAAATATGAGAAATAGAGTGTATAAAGTTGATAATAAGAGCAGAAAGCAGTAAGAAATATTAGGTAAGACATAAAAACAGAAGAGTGCTGCAGAATAGTAAAAATTCTCTTGGCAAATTTTAAGCATACAATAAAGCATTGTTAACTATAGTCACCATGCTGTATGACGACTTATTCCTCTTATTACTTACATACCCTTTGACCAATGTCCACCCATCTCCCCTACACTCAGCGCCTGGTATCCACCATTCTACTCTCTGCTTCTAAGACTTTGACATTTTTAGATTCTACATGTAAGTGAGATCATATGTTATTTTTCTTTCAGTACCTGGCTTATTTCACTCAGCATAATGTCCCCAGGTTCACCCATGTTCTCACAATGGCAGCATTTCATCCTGTTTATGGTTCAATAATATTCCAGTGTGTATATCTGTGTGCACGTATGCATAATTTTTCATTCATTCTTCTGTTGAAGTGTGCAGGTTGTTTCCATGTCTTAAATGCTATAAATAACACTGCAGTAAACATGGGGATGTAGATATCTCTTCAAGATAATGATTTTACTCCTTTGGATAGATACCCAGAGGTGGGATTGCCGGATCATATGGTAGTTTTATGTTTAATTTTTTGAGAAACCTCTATACTATTTTATATAATAGCTTTATCAATTTACTTCTCACCAACAGTATACAAAGGTTTCCTTTTCTCCACATCTCACCAACACTCATTATCTTCTTTTTAATGATAGGTATCTTAACAAGTGTGAGGTGATACCTTATTGTGATTTTGATTGCATTTCCCTTATGATTATTGATGTTGAGCTGCTTTTTATATACCTATTTACCATTTGCATATCTTCTTTTTAGCATATGTCTACCCAAGTCCTTAGCCCATTTTTCAATTAAGCTATTTGTTTTCTGCTATCAAGCTGTTTGAATTCCTCTCAGTCTTTTCTACTAAATATGTCATTACTATACATAAAAGCTAAGATTTTTTTAATTTTAAATAAAAAGTTAAAATACATTTTTTTTAAATCTCTTACTGAGGGCAGAAGATGATCAGATCTGAGAGCTAGAGTTGGACTTCATCTGGAAAAACTTTCCTCTATCACATTCAGCATCCAACTCCTTGGTGATTGGCTTTTCTATGATCCTATGAAGCCCATTAACACAAAAAAGAAACAAAAATAAGAGACTGTTAAAATAAATTATAGTGTGATAGAATTCCATAGACTTAGTAAAAGTGGCATTATAAAAGTATTTTATTAGCTTAGAAATATGAAAATGAAGTAATAAATCACAATATAAAACTGTCATCCAATATGTGTGGTTTCTTTTGTTAAAAATAAAATGCATATTTTAATATATGGTAGACAAATATATAATCTAGATAAATACTTAGGCCAACATGTTAAAAGTGTCACTTCTTAGTGGTGAAATTGTGATTGATTTCATTTTCTTATCTTTCGCATTTTCTAAATTTCTAAAAGAATTTTCTAAATGTCTTCTCTAAACATGTTTAACTTGTATAATCAAAACAAAGTAAAATTTAAAAATACGAAAGCAATGTCTGTCCCTAAGTGTTTAGGATTATGCTTTTCCCTTACTTTTTTGTGACAAGCAACTATTACTTTTACCATTGAAAAAAATATAATTTCAAAACAGCATAGGTAAAATATAAAATGAGAGAATGCTTGATTCCACATGAGACTTTAATCAGGATTATGATACACTATTAATATATCCTACATAAGCAACTCTGTAGTTAAAACACACCACTATAGAAACAACTTTTACAAAAAATATAGTACTATATAAGCTTGTTCAGTGCCAAGGATTTCCAGTGACAAATTGATCTTTAAAACGTCTGTAATACACAAAGGTTTTATACACACACACATGCGCACACACACACACACACATGCACATACACACACATACACACGGGCTTCCCTGGTGGTTCAAAGGTAAAGAATCTGCTGCAATGCAGGAGACCCCAGGTTTGATCCCTAGGTCAGGAAGATCCCCTGGAGAAGGGAATGGCTACCCACTCCAGTATTCTTGCCTGGAGAATTCCATGGACAGAAGAGCTTGGTGGGCTATAGTCCATGGGGTCACAAAGAGTTGGACACAGACTGAGTCACTTTCACTTTCACTTTTTTCATATACATATATATTTATACACACACACACACACACATATATACACAGACACACACATAGAAGAGCCTGGCATGCTGCAGCCCACAGGGTTGCAGAGAGTCAGACATGACCTGGTGACTGAACAACACCACACATACATACACACACATCTTCTTAATCATACAACTCAGTAGCAAAAAAATAAACAATCCAACTTAAAAAAGGGCAGAACTTAATAGTCATTTTTCCAAAGAAGACATACAAATGGCCAACAGATACATGTAAAGGTATTCAACATCACTAATAATTAGGAAAATGCAAATCAAAGTCACATTGAGGTATCACTTCACGTCTGTTAGAGTGACTATTATTTTTTTTAAAAATAAGTGTTTTGTTAGTAAAGATATGTAGACAAGGGAACCCTTGCACGCCATGGATAGAAAATTAGTACAGCCATTATGACTAACAGTATGGAAGTTCCTCAAAATATTAAATATAGGACTACTGTGAGGTCTAGCAATTCCACTTCTGGGTATTCATCCAAAGGTACTGAAATCATGGTGTTGAAAAGACACTTGCACTCCATGTCCATTACAGCATCATTCACAATAACCAAGAAATGGCAGCAACCTAAATTTCCATCAGTGGATGAATGGATAAAGAACATGTGGTATATACATAAAGTGGAAAACTAATCAGGCTGAAAAAAGAGGGAAATCTGCCATTTGTGACAACATGGCTCAACTTAAAGGACATTGAAGTGAAGTGAAGTGAAGTCGCTCAGTCGTGTCCGACTCTTTGCGACCCCGTGGACTGTAGCCCACCAGGCTCCTCCGTCCATGGGATTCTCCAGGCAAGAGTACTGGAGTGGGTTGCCATTTCCTTCTCCAGGGGATCTTCGTGAAATAAGCCAGATTCAGAATAACAATATTATAATATCATTTATATGTGGAATCTAAAAATGTCAAACTCAAAGCAGCAGAGAGTGGAATGATGGCTACCAGGGGCTCTGGGTAGAAAAATGGAGAAATGCTGGCCAAAGGGTACAAACTTTCAGTTATAAGATGAATAAGTTCTAGAAAGATATATATTTCAGTTATAATGATGAGTAAGTTATACTCATCATACAACACGATGAGTATAATGAACAATATTGTACTGTATACTTGAAACCTGCTACCTATTCAGTGTGCTCACCACACACACAGAAAAGAAGATGGTAACTATGTGAGGCGATGGATATGTTAATTAGCTTGATGTGATGGTTCTTTCACAATGTATGTGAAAATCAAATTTTCAAATTTTACATTATATATATATATATTTTTAATTGTCAATTATATCTCAGTAAACCTGGGGGAATAAAGAGACAGTCACATGATGGAGATAGAAGAACACAGCAATGAGAAGCCTGCACATAACTAGAGAGTAGCCCCCACTCGCCACAACTAAAGAAAAGCCCTCCCAGCAGCAAGGGTCCAGCACAGTCACAAATAAATAAAGAAATAAACTTTCAAAGGAAAGAAGCGTCACAGAATGAAGTCAGAAAGAGAAAAACAAATACTGTACATAAATGCATATAGGTGGAATCTAGAAAAACGGTAGGGATGACTGTATTTGCAAAGCATAAGTAAAGACGCAGATGAGAACAAATGTATGGATACCAAGGGGGAAAGGTGGTGGGGTGGGATGAATCTGGGGACTGGGATTGACATATACACTACTGAGACTGTGGATAAAACAGGTAACTAACAAGAACCCACTGCAGAGCACAGAGAACCCCACTCAGTGCTCTTGGTGACCTACATGGGAAGGGAATCCAAAAAGAGAGGATATAGGAAAGAATATAGCTGATTCATTTTGCTGTGTAGCAAAACCTAACACAACATTGTAAAGTAACTGCACTACAATAAAAATTAATTTTAAAAAAATGTTTAAATGAGGTAAAGACAAAGATGATAATATGAGATTATGAGCATGTTCAATGTACAAAGAAGAAAGTGGGGGAAACTGGAGAATATTGTGGTCAGAAAAAACAATCTCTGACAATGAAGGTATTTTGAATTATTGCCACTTAACTATGAGCAAGAGAAATAAACTATGTAATGAGATTAGTCATTGTATACAAATAGAAATGTATACTGAAAAAACTCTTGAGTAGATCAGTAGATCTTATTTAACCTATAAATAAAAGACTTCTAAATAGTAATAGAAAGCAAAGATAAGACTTTACCAGCCTATGATGATTTACCAAGCAATCCTTACAGAGGTTCTATCTTGATTATTTTCTACAACTTAGAAAGCTGCCACCAGGAAAATAATTGTGTGATTGATTATGAAATAATCGTTCAGCTCTTCAAAACACAGAAAACCAAGAAAATCCAGAATATAGTCATCCATCCATCCAATTATTCATGTAACAAGTATTGTTTACCAACATGCTAGCACCCAGAAATTGCTCCATGAATCAAACACTTAAGAACTGAGCACTGGGACTTCCCTAGTGATCTGGTGGTTAAGACTTCACCCTCCACTAGAGCTGTGCATGTTGATCCCTGGGTGGGGAGCTAAGGATCCCATGTGCCTTGTAACATTGTAACAGAAGTAACATTGTAACAAGTCCAATAGAGACTTTTTAAAAAACGGTCCACATCAAAAAAAATTTTTTAATTTTTAAAAAATTTAAAAAAGAACTGAGCATTATGCTAATAGTAAGCTCACAAAGATGAACAAGGCACCATTCAAAGCACTGAAGAGCTCACAAATTAGAAGAAAGAGTTGGAAATGTGAACAAACAGCTATAACACATGTTAATGCTGGATATGTAGCTAGGAGTGCAATTCTACCTTTCAAAAAATTATTTTATTATGATTATGTAAATTCAGATTAACCTGAGCAAATGTGGACAAAGACTGGCATGAATCATAAGCATTTATAAACAATATCCTAATCAAATTAGACCAAGTTCTAAAAGTAATTTTTATACCTATGTACAATTTAAAGACTGTTTAAAGACTGACAGTCATACCCATTACAGCTTAACTCTGGCTTTTCCTCTGGGGTCACAAAGAGTCAAACATGACTGAGTGACCAACACTTTCCTAATGGGGCTAAACAGGCTATGCTGTGCTCAGTCGCTAAGTCATGTCCAACTCTTTGCAACCCCACGGACTATAGCCTAGGAGGCTCCTCTGTCTCTGGAATTTTCCAGGTACGAATACTAGAGTGGGTTGTCATTTCCCCATTCCAGGGGATCTTCCTGACCCAGAAATCAAACCTGTGTCTCCTGAATCTCCTGCACTGCAGGCAGATTCTTTACCATTGAGCCACCTGACACAGACTTCATTTCTGAGTAAGACTGATGTGTGTTGAGTCAGCACTGAAAATGCTAGTCAAGCTTTCACATCAACAGTATCTGAGGACAACTGAGAATAATAAGCCTTTTAACAACTTGAACGGAACCATTTTAAAAAAGAAAAACAGTAAAAGGAAAAAAAAGAATAAAAATAAAATAAACGTATGACCTTGGCTCGCCAACTTTTATCCGCATACTTCTTGTTTGAACCATGTCCCATGGGTCTGTCTGCACAAGGGGGACTGCTGCTCTCCTTTGTAAGCTTGGGATGCCTGCCTCTCTCCCCAATCCCAGCCCCAGTAGGGTGTCGACTTGTGATCAACAGAGAAATAGATCATGGAGAAGTGGGCTATTTTTCCACATCGCCTGTTTCCCCGCAACTGCCTTTTTCCTGGTCTGGAAGAAAAGTTTCCATGACAACCAAGTCGCTAACGTTCGCTCCCCACCAGCTGACTTGCTTGCCTCCCAAATGATCAGCTGGATATTGTGTTAAAATTATTTTACAGCGGCTGGCTAATCTGCAGGGATTATTTGTCTGTTTATTTTTGAGAAATGGGCTCCTTGCTGAAACTTCTTCAGTGGGCCTAACTTATTTTTCTTGTACTTTAAAAGCATAATCTCAACTACACAGAACAAGTTTACGCCAACATTACAGAGTCACCTCCCAGGAAATAAAATATGAACGTGAAGCTTCCTTTCTCATGTAAGTGCTTCAAGGGCAGAACCAAGCTTGATTTTTCTTTCCCTCCTCAGGTGCCTAACACATGGTCTGGCAGGTGGTGTACATAAAATGAATGTTGAATATCTTATCACCTGAGATTCTCCAAACAGAGTATTTTATGTTTAGGTTGATGGGTTGAGGCAGAATTAACCTCCTAGCAATGTAATAATCTTTTTGTTTTTAAAAATGTCTGCCTATGTGAAAGGCAGGAAACTTACAGCAGAGTATTAATACATGGCAATTATTAAGACTGTGCCTGTAAGAAAAACTGGAAGGGGACATCCCTAGCAATCCAGTGGTTAAGAATCTGCTTGCAATGCAAGGGATGCAGGTTCGATCTCTGGTCAGGAACTAAGATCTCTCATGCCATGGGGTAACTAAGACCACCTACCACAAAGACTGGAAGGAAATATACTAAAATATTTACAATTGTTATGTTTAGTAGATGGAAATGTGGAAGTATTTCTTCTGATTTCTCTCAACTTAATTTTTTCTTTTTTGTTAACTAAATGTATTTTCCTTTTCAGTATTATCTTGGTTTTTTGCAGGGGCTGTAACTTTTAACCGAGTGGTTTATAAACAACAAACATTTATTTCTCACAATTCTAGAGGCTGGGAAGCCCAAGATCAAGCTTTTAGCATTGTCACGTTTTGGTGAGGGCTTTCTTCATGGCTCGTAGTCAGCCTGCACCTTCTCATTTGGTCCTCATATGGTGGTAACAGTGAGAGATCTCTCTGGGATCTCCTTTATAAAAACATTAATTCAATTCAGGAGGGCTCCACTCTCATGACCTGAGTTCCTCTCAAGGCCCCACCTGGTAATACATAACATCACCATTAGGAAACTTGCCATGTGAGATTGTGGGAGACATGAACATTCAGATCATAGCAAGTATCTACTATGTTCAAGCCACTGTGTTGTTGCTTAGTGGCTAGGGCACATCTAACTCTTTTGTGACCCCATGGATGGTAGCCTGCCAGGCTCCTCTGTCCATGGGATTTCCCAGGCAAAAATACTGGAGTGGGTTGCCTTTTTCTTCTCCAGGGGATCTTCCCATCCCAGGGATTGAATCTGCATCTCCTGCCTTGGCAGGCAGATTCTTTACTGCTGAGCCACCAGGGAAAGCCCAAAGGCACTGTGTGTGTGTGTGTGTGTGTGTGTGTGTGTGTGTAAGTTGCTCAGTCGTGTCCGACTCTTGCGACCCCATGGACTATAGCCTGCCTGGCTCCTCTGTCCATGGAATTCTCCAGGCAAGAATACCGGCTGCTGCTGCTGCTAAGTCGTGTCAGTCGTGTCTGACTCTTGCAACCCCATGGACTGTAGCCTGCCTGGCTCCTCTGTCCATGGAATTCTCCAGGCAAGAATACTGGAGTGGGTTGCCATTCCCTTCTCCAGAAGATCTTCCTGACCCAGGGATTGAACCCAGGTCCCCCATACTGCAGGCAGATTCTTTACCGTCTGAGCCACCAGCAATCCTCTAACGCACCATGTGCTGTGCTGTGCTTAGTCCCTCAGTCATATCCGACTCTTTGCAACCCCATAGACTGTAGCTGGGCAGGCTCCCCTGTCCACAGTGATTCTCCAGGCAAGAATACTGAAGTGGGTTCCAGGACACCATACCATTCCCCAAGTAAGAAGAATTAACCAATTGCTCTCCTATTCAGAGCCATAAAGAGAAGAGGTGAACTAGATAGAAAACAACTCTTTAGAAGGATTATTTACCCTGAAATGCATGCTAACTGGTGTTATGACTATATGCTGTGGTGTGATGAAAATGAGACAGGGACCCCTCCATTCAGAAAGGGAGCTTGTGAAGAAGGATGAAAAATCTTTTCCCCTTCTCAAAAGACACATCTGATCTTAGTTAATGTTTTTGCTCTTTCTCCTGAAATAATACAGGCAGACATATCTGTACTGGCTTCTGGAGGACAAGTAGGAACTAATTAGTCCAGGTAAAAACAAAAGAAAGGCAGAAAAATATTCCATGTAGAACCATATAGAAAGAAGAGCATGTTCAAAAAGCTGGATGATTACGAAAGTGTGATGACACTGCAGAGAATGCAATTTTTCCACCTACTTACGGAACTGGAGGCAGGTAAGAGGCGATATCCAATGAAAAACTATTAAACAGACTTATTATATACAGACATTGAACTTTATACTAAAGAAAAGGAGAGGTACAGAAAATTAATGCACATTTGTATTTTATAATCATCTCTGTGTCTGCAACATGGAAAGTGGATTTGGGGAGGGAGGAATAAATGCTAGAAAAGACCAGTGTTCTTTGCAGGAGAGGATGTTAGCCATACCAAAGCTGATATAGAATGAATGGGGAAAAAAAGTAAACAGAGACATTTTGGAGGTAGAATTGATAAGAGTTGGAGATTATTGAACATGAGCTTAATAGAAAGAAAGGATCAAAGGAAATTTCAAATTTCTGACTTAAGCTGATGGACAGAGGAGGCAAAAAGTGACAATCAAAGGAGGATGCTCTAGTGATTTCTAGATAAGTTGAATCTGATCTGTTTGTGAGACACTCAAATGGATATATAAAGCTAGCAACTCAATGTGGGACCAAGGCTGTGTGTGTGTATGTGTGCACGTGTGCATGTGTGCATGTGAGTGTGTATACATGAGTAACAGAGAAACAGAGTAGCCCACCCCCCTTAATGTCCCAGCCATATCTAGATTTGTTTAACAGTCTTTTGGGTGTCAGGAGCTTTCCAGGTAGCTCAGTGGTAAAGAATCCTCTTGCCAAGGCAGGAGATATGGATTAAACCCCTGGGTTGGGAAGATCCTCTGGAGGAGGAAATGGCAACCCGCTGCAGTATTCTTGCCTGGGAAATCCCATGGACAGAGAAAACTGGCACACTACAGTCCATGGGGTTGCAAAAGAGTTGGACATGACTTAGCGACTACCAACAACAAATGTGGGTCTCAATGGTACAAAATCACTCAGCAGTTATAAGATGGTGTGGTACATTAGAGAGAACGAGTCTTTCAAGTCAGGTACACCTTAGCTTTTATCTCAACTCCACTACTTACTTGCTACAAAGATATGAGGCAAGTTATTATATTTGAGCCCACTCCCCCTCCATCAAAAATGGAACTGCTGATCCCACTTTACAGGCTTAAGTGAGATTATATATGTAGAAGCATTTGGCACACAGTAGACCCTCAGTTGGAGAAGGCAATGGCAACCCACTCCAGTACTCTTGCCTGGAAAATCCCATGGACGGAGGAGCCTGGTAGGCTGAAGTCCACGGGGTCGCTAAGAGTCCGGCACGACTGAGCGACTTCACTTTCACTTTTCACTTTCATGCATTGGAGAAGGAAATGGCAACCTACTCCAGTATTCTTGCCTGGAGAACCCCAGGGACAGAGGAGCCTGGTGGGCTGCCATCTATGGGGTCGCACAGAGTCGGACACGACTGAAGTGACTTAGCAACAGCAGCAGCAGACCCTCAGTTATTCTTTATTTTCTTAACTCAGTTTCTAGCGGTCTTGGCATTCTCTCCCTCCACCTCCCTCTTTTTTTTTCCAGTACCTCCTGACTCCAGTTTCCACTTTAACTCATACTGTTAATATAAAGCATTATTTCAATTACCTGATAAAGAAAAAATTCTGCCCCCGTGCCCCCATCTTCCCTCTGTACTGTCTGGCCCTGCATGTGTTTGTAATCCTCTCCTGGCCTTGTCTACATCTAATTTACTTCCTTTCGGTTGAATGTTATCACAAGACAAAAATTGTTCTCACTTCGTGTTTACTGCAAATAGATAACCATTATCTCCAATGGGCCTGCTTGGTTCTATCTTAGGTGGTTCACATTCTGCAACTTGTTAATTATTTCATTTTATTTCTCTACATCAGGTTGGTTCCTTTCTGCATTGATACTCAGATAAAGAGATGAAAACAAGTTTGTACTTTCATATGCCTTTTCAAACCGATTACCACTGGAAACAAACTGAGGCCCTTAAAATTTGTTTTGATTGTAAAGTTCAATGATCGCCATCAAAATTCTCTGACTGGCAAAGACAAAGACTTTCAGATTCCCCTTTACAGGGAAGTGAGTTAATTTCAGTGAGGGATCTCAGTCAAGTGAACCAAGGCTTGGTCAGTTCCAGAACACAGGGCTCCTTCATATGAGGGGTTATCTAGGGCAGCAGCCAGAGCATGAGGGATCAAAGGGCAAGGTTCAGGCAAATCCAGGAAAGAGAACAGTGGCCAGAGAAGAGAAAGCAGTTGCCTTATTCAAGGAAAGGCATTAGAATGAGAAAAGAAAGGAAATCAGTACTCTGGAATTTGGTAAACATAAGATAGATGGCAATGGCACCCCACTCCAGTACTCTTGCCTGGAAAATCCCATGGACGGAGGAGCCTGGAAGGCTGCAGTCCAAGGGGGTCACTGAGTGTCGGGCACGACTGAGCGACTTCACTTTCACTTTTCACTTTCATGCACTGGAGAAGGAAATGGCAACCCACTCCAGTGTTCTTGCCTGGAGAATCCCAGGGACGGCGGAGCCTGGTGGGCTGCCGTCTATGGGGTCGCACAGAGTCGGACACGACTGAAGTGACTTAGCAGCAGCAAGATAGGTGGAGAGGATTTAGGTCACAAACAGTGAGCAAGGGAAAGTGTATTTAAAGTACCCTCTTCAGGGATGATGGTTAAATATCTGACCCCACTCCTAAGCATGTATCTGGAGAAAACCATAATTTGATATGTGCACCCTGTAATCACAGCAGCACTGTTTACAATAGCCATGACATGGAAGCAGTGTCCATTGACAGATGAATGGATGGAGATATAATACATATATACAATTGAATATTACTCAGCCATAAAAAGGAATGAAATAATGCCATTTGCAGCAACATGAATGGACCTAGAGATTACCATACCAAGTGAAGTCAGAGAAAAATCATACGATATCATATGATATCACTTATACGTGAAATCTAAAAAGGTGATACAAATTACTTTATTTACAAAACAGAAACAGACTCACAGACTTGAAAAACAAACTTATGGTTACCAAAGGGGAAAGGTGAGGGGGGTAGGGGTAAATTAGGAGGTTGGGATTAACATATATACCCTGCTATATATAAAATAATCAACAAGGACCTACTGAACAGCATAGGGAACTCTACTCAATAATAGCCTGCACAGGAAAAGAATCTGAAAAATAATGGATATATATATATATATATATATGGACGGAGGAGCCTGCTGGGCTGCAGTCCATGGGGTCACTAAGAGTCAGACTCGACTGAGCGACTTCACTTTCATGCCTTGGAGAAGGAAATGGCAACCCATTCCAGTGTTCTTGCCTGGAGAATCCCAGGGACGGGGAGCCTGGTGGGCTGCTGTCTATGGGGTCACACAGAGTCGGACACAACTGAAGTGACTTAGCAGCAGCAGCAGCATATATATATATAACTGAACCACTTTGCTGTACATCTGAAACTAATACAACATTGTAAATCAACTATATCCCAATATAAAATTAAATTAAAAATAAATAAATTACCCCCTTCAGGGATGATGGTCAAATATCTGAAAATAATATAACTCAAACTGAAGCAGATAAAGGCAGGTCCTTTTTTCTCATCCTGATTGTGACTTTTTGATTCTGTTGACCTGAAATAAATAGACTGCCTGATATGTCTCTGAAGATGGGTTTATTCATGATCAGCAGAGAATTGCAATTCAGGGTCTGCAACCATGGCAAGCCTCAGGCAAGGCCCCCCACAGCAAGAAAAGGAAAACATTTTTATAGAGAGGAAAAAGAAGCTGGGAGGGTCATAACAAACAAAGTCCATGGCTGTTCATTGGCTGAGTCCTTGCCAGGAAAGAAGAGGAGGTGTTCTCCTTCCTGCTGGGCTTGGCTCACCTCACAGGGTAAACCCTCCCCCTGCTGATCTCCCAACTCTAATCGAGGTTTCTGTTTATTAACTTTTTACAATTTCCATCCAAGAAAATTATACAAGAGCCTATAGAAGATTGCCCCAATAAAAAGCCTGCACTTTATCCATACCTGCCTCACACTTCACTTTACTCTCACATCTTCTCAACTCTCCACTTCTGTTTCTACCTCCAGCCCCCACAATATGGACCTAAACCATTCAGTTTCTTCTTTGCTTTGTTTTGATTACTCTGTGCACATGTGTGTGTGTGTATGCACGTGCACGTTTCTGGGCACACTAAGTTGCTTCTGTCGTGTCCAACTCTGTGCAACCCTATGGACTGTAGCCCACCAGGCTCCTCTGTCCATGGAATTCTCCAGGCAAGAATACTGGAATGGGTTGCCAAGCCCTCCTCCAGGGGATCTTCCCAACCCAGGGATCAAACGCACATTTCTTATATCTCCTGCATTGGCAAGTGGGTACCACTAGTGCCACCTGGGAAGCCCCTTGACCACATATCCAACTAAAAATTTCATCTATTCCTCTCCTCAGTTATATATCCCATACATCTCTCTGCCGATAAGAGGTCTGAAAGGAAATATAAAGAAGAAACTCCTCCTCTTCCTCTTCCTGCTCCTCCTCTTCCTCCTTAACCTTGTGAATCAGCTCTGAAAAATAGAACTGAGAAGAAAGGGAACCTGCTTTTTCTGAGCGCCATATAAGTGCCCAGCACTTAAACACTTGACAGGCCTTATCCTTTTAAATCCCCACTATGTTTCAATTTCACAGTTGGGAAAGCTGAAATTCCTTAAAATAACAAAGCTGGTAGATGGAAGAGCTAGGATTTAGACACTAGTGATTCTAACTCCAAACACAATTTTTAACAAGTCCTAATTTATAATTGCACTTTGATGGCACAATATGAATCATCTCTCCACAACGTCTTCCATCACCCAGCTATTTCTTCCTTTGCTCAGTGTCTTTCTGACCCACCACAGGCACAAAGTGAACCAGGGAATCACTCTAGAAAGCAAATATTGGGTTGGCCAAAAATTTTGTCCAGGCTTTCTCATTACACCTTATGGGAAAACCTAAACAAGGTTTTAGGCCAACCGAGTACGTCCAAACCTCTTCATTCAGAACTCTGGGGCTCTGGTATGCTTTGCTTTTCTTGTGCATTCATTGAAATATAAAGTATTTTGTGATATGAATTCAGGAGTGGCATTTAGAGACCTAAAACCTGATACTTGGCTTTAAAATCCTATCCTGAGATAAATATCCTTCTTGTATGCCAAGAGGGAAAAAAATCAAGATGAAAAAGCAATGCATTTAATAATAATCCCAATGAACAGTAATGAAAGGAGCTGTGTGGCTGGGTTGATGCCAAGTCACCTCTGCCCTGTCTGACGCCGATCCACCACTTCTGTCTTCGGCTGTTTATTCAGTCCAAGGGCCTCACTCCCTGCTTGATATGCATCCCATGGGTTGCCAGGGCCAGATATCCTGAAATAAACCATCAAATGGACTCCAGGCAAACTTCTTGTTCCTGTTATGAATTTTGAGAAGTACAGAGAACCATCTGCAGACCAGAGTGTAGTCCTTTTAGGCATACTGAGGAAAGGTCAGCTTCCCTCTTCTGGAGGATGTATCTCCCCTAGTCCAGGAGCAAAGAGCAGAGGTGACACCTTCTGTGTTTATAATCTTGTTTGCAGCCTGGTTCAGAAAAAAGATCGTAGACTTTGTAGTCAGAAAGTCATGGGTTTAAGTCTGATCTCTGCCACCTATTCTATCTGCAACCTTATAATACATGCAACCTAAATATGTATACATCACACATAATATAATGACATGTGTCCACCATTAGGGGCTTCCCAGGTGGCGCTAGTGGTGAAGAATCCACCTGCCAATGAGCGAGACGTAAGAGCTGCAGGTTTGATTCCTGAGTCGGAAAGATACTCTGGAGGAGAACATGGCAACCCACTCCAGTATTCTTGCTTGGAGAATCCCATGGACAGAGGAGCCTGGTGGGCTACAGTCCATAGGGTTGCAAAGAGTCAGACACAAGTGAAGTGACCTAGCATGCACGCACATCCACTATTAGAGTATCATACAGATAGTTTCATGGCCCTAAAAATCCTCTGTGCTCTGTCTGTTCATCCCTCTCCCCTCACCAAATCCTGTCAACAAGCGATCTTTTTACTGTCTTCATTGTTATGCCCTGTCCATAATGTCATATAGTTTGTAGCCTTTTCAGATTGGCTTCTTTCATTTAGTAATATGCACTTAAGTTTCTTCCATACCTTTCATGGCTTGACAGCCTTTTGTTTTTAGCATCGAATCTACTGTTCACAGTGGTGAACATTTTTTAAACAGAAAAATCCAACTGAGATTTACTGCTTCAGAGTTTTTCCACATATTTTAACCTGGTCCTCAGGGTGATTCTGATGCACATCTGGGTCTGATAATTGTAAATATTTCTCCTGGATTTAAAAAGCATATACATTATAGCCAGACAAAACTATAATTTGAAAATATACATGCAGCCCTATGTTCATAGCAGCACCATTTCCAATAACCATAAATAGAAACAACTTAATGTCCATCGATAGATGAATAGATAAAGAAGATGTGATAGATCGGTAGACAGACAATGGAGTGTTACTGAGTCCTAAAAAAGAACGAAATCATGACATTTGCAGCTACATGGAAGACCTAAAGATTACCATACTAAGCAAAGCAAGTCAGAAAGACAAAGATAAATACCATATGATATCATTTATAAGTGGAATTTAAAATAAAACGCAAATTAACTTATCTATGAAACAGAAACAGACTCATCAACATAGAGAAAAGACTTGCAGTTGTCAAGGGGCAGGGGGCTAAGGGAGGGCTGGACTGGGAGTTTGAGACTAGTGGATGGAAACTATTACATACAGGATGGATAAACAACAAGGTCCCACTATATAGCACAGCAGAAGTATATTCAACATCCTGTAATAAACCATAATAAACAAGAAAAATAAAAGGCACATGTATTAACGCTCCCTAGATTTAAGATTCTTTTCCTTTGAGGGAAAAATGTTTATTTCCTCTAAGATGGGCAAGTCTATGCTCCATCCCAGTCGATCAATGAGCCCTAGGACAAGAGAGAATACAGGAGAATCTAGACAGGATGGGTTCTTCCCTAATAAAGTAAGTTTTGCCTTTAGCTCTTGATCAGTTGGGAGGGAGGGAGGAAGAAGAGAAAAGGGCAATTTGTCAAGACAAAGTGGTAGAAAACAGGAAAAGTGCTAAAATTCTGACATCCTAATTTTTGCCACATGATAGGCACTCTGAAGAAATTGTCTCTTTAACTTTATTTCTATAGGAGGTAATATTTACCCATTTAAAAGGAAACTAAAAGCAGAAACTTTAACATTTGCAGATGAGAGAATGGGGATTCAATCTAATGTCTGCCTGTCTTCTTGTACATTTATTATTTTACCCATTCCAGATCTAGATCATATGATTTTTGAGTAAAAGGACCAACGGGTCCATTTTAAGCCTGCTGCTTGACAGACACAAAGTACACAATAAATATTTATGAAATACGTCCTAATGAATAATTGTTCACAGGAGCATGCCTCCTCCTTTTGCCAGATTCACTCCAATAGAAAATGCAGAAAGATTAGTTAATATTTCTGATGGGCCAGTGGTTAAGACGTTGTGCACCTAATGCAGGGGGCTTGGATTCAACCCCTAATCAGGGAACTAACTCCCACAGGCCACAACTAAAGATTCTGCATGCCACGATTAAAAAACAAAAATCCCACATGCCACAACAAAGATCAAAGATACCACATTCTGCAACTAAGACTTGGTACAGCCAAATAAATAAGTAAAAATATATTGTTATGACCCAGGAATCCCACTACTGGGCAAATACGCTGAGGAAACCAGAAATGAAGAGGACGCATGTGCCCCCGTGTTCACTGCAGCACAATTCCAATAGCTAGGACAGGGAAGCAACCCAAATGTCCATCAGCAGATGAATGGATAAGGAATTGTGTACATACACACAATGCAATATTACTGAGCTATAAAAAGGAACGCACGAGTCAGTTCTAATGAGGTGGATGAACCTAGAGTCTATTATACAGAGTGAAGTAAGTCAGAAAGAGAAAGACAAATATCATATATCAATGCATACATATGGAATCTAGAAAGATGGTACTGATGATCCTAAGTACAGGACAACAAAGGAGAAAGAGACATAAAGAACAGACTTTTGGACTCAGTGGAAGAAGGAGAGGGTGGGATGATTTGAGAGAATAGCATTGAAACATATACCTCACCATATGTAAAATAGATAGCCTTTGGAAGTTTGAATCACGTCACAGGGCAACCAAAGCCTGTACTTTGTGACAACCTGGAGGAACAGGGTGGGGAAAGAGGTGGGAGGGGGGTAAAGGATGGAGGTAGATTAAAATGTATGCCTATGGCTGATTTGTGTTGATATATTGCGGACACCATCACAGTATTGTGGAGTAATTATCTTCCAATTAAAATAATAAATTTTTTAAAAATAAACTGTAAAACTATATATTTTTTAAAACAAAATCTAAAAAAATATTTCTGATATTTTATGTAATTCACTTTCTGATATTTTTTGATAGCATAGGCCCTAGACAGAGATATGTCTTAATGCTGTTGATGATTCAGAAAAGCCTGTTAAACCTCAGACTCATAATCACAGGAGGCAATAGTGGTTCATTTTCTAAGCTCGACCTGACACACCTTTTGATCAAGGAGAGCCAGGGTAATGGTACCTATGATTTATCACCCTTCCAGAAGAGCCACAGATCCCATTCTACTATGCCTCGAACACATTTATAGCTTCTTTAGACTAAGCATCAATTCCCTCAATGTTAAAAAACAGTAGACAATAAATAAAGACAAGAGTTTGCTTCTAAATATATGGAGGGTGTTTCCTTATAAATCCCCTCCGAGAGCTCCTAATGACTTATAGCTCATATTGTAGTCATAGAATGAGCTGCAATTGCCCCTGGGCCTTCTCAGGCTAGTAACACATTAGACATTTGGGATGTGCATTAATTCTCTCATACCATTCACTCTTTTATATTCCATAGAGCTAGTAGCTCAGTGCTAATGAGGTCAAAGTCCCAGGTTTGATTTCTCATGGGTACAAATGATTATCCCTCTCTTGTTTAGACATGTAAGTATCACTGAAGCTTGCCAGCTCTGACTATGTTTTCTTCATGGACAAATTCTTCTAGAGAAAAGAGGGTCATTTCAACCTCTGGGTCTCAACATTCTACTCTATGAGAATAATAATAATAATAGATCCTTGCAGGTTCAATCCTTGGGTTGGGAAGATCACCTGGAGAAAGAAATGCCAACCCACTCCAGTAATCTTGCCTGGAAAATTCCATGGACAGAGGAGGCTGGCAGGCTACAGTCCACAGGGTTGCAAGAGTAGGACACAACTGAGCACGCATGAGAGACATATTTTATAATGTCCAAAGAAGTATCCAAGAAGATGCTGTATACATCTGTGCTTAATAAACATTATAGAAATAAAGGATAGGGGAAGGAAGAAAAGAGGGAGGAAGGGAGAAAGGGGAAGGGGGGGAAGAAAAGCCTTGGTAAGGTGGTATTAATAGAGTATCACTATGGCCTTTCATTGTTTATTCCTATCTAATGTATATCTTCTATTTTTTAATAATAGCAACCCAATATTTTTCTCAAGGAGCTAACTTTTTTCCACTTTGTGTTTATGTGCCTGGCACATGTCCTAGATCTAGAGGTGAAACCATACATATCACCATACATATCACAGGTCTCACCAATCCACTTAGTTCCATCTTTTGGACACAGTGATTATTGCAGGATTGAAATAGGCTTACATCAATTCAAAGCCAATTTCAAAGCAACTGGACAAGGGGTTTTCTCCAGAGACTTAGAAAGTGAAAAAGTGAGTCAGCATTCTCTTGGAACCATCTTGAATTGAGAGCTTGCCTGGAAATGAGAACAAAACATAACTGCAGAATCTAGAGATGTAGAGAACTCATTCCCAATGATGTTGTTTGAGCACCTGGATCTAGCTATACCCAAAGCTAATATTTTAAATTGTCAGCCCACAAACTTTCCTTTTTATTCAAAGCAGCTTAGAGTTGGGTTTCTATCACTGAGACTAGAAGAATCCTAATTAACACGGTTACAGAAAATAGGAAAGAGGTTAAAATCCCTTAGCTCTGCCACTGCATATGTTTCAGCCTATGCACAGGAAAAGAAGAACAAAAGTTACACAAAGAACACATTTAAATCTTGACTCTACTACTAGTGTTCTAACTGGGTTTAAACAAATTATTTAGTCTTTCAGAGCCTTGTCTTTGTATATGTAAAATGGAGAGATAGCTAACAGCCATGTGGAATTACATAGAGAATTAAATAAAATGAAATACATTAAGAGGGTAGCACGCTGTATGCACTCCATACACTACCTTCTACATCACTAATTACCTTCTAGAAACCCAGAGATGAGAGGGGATTAGACAAGTTCTCAGGGATTGTGTTCTTGATGCTATCAGCTCACATAGAGTTTCAAGTTCAGTTTTCCATTCACTTGAGTTCCATTGCAGCGTGACTGACCAGATTACTCTCTCCAACCCCCTGCGGTTATTGTTTCATTCTCAATAAAACCCACAATCCTTTCATCAGTGTCTTTTATTTAATGGGGTGAGGGTGGGAGTCTGCCACAGAGAAAATATCTCAGGAAGTTGGAAGTGTGGTAAGATGGAAAAAAGAAATCCTGTGTCTAGTCTCATTCTCTGGAGAGCTTTACAAAGGCATGATGAATGAAGGCAGGAGGGACGTGAAGGTTTTGCACGGAGGGGTTTGGGAATAGCCAAGCAGTTCAATGTAAGAGACGGATGTGGCTTCGTCGACAGGAATGACACCAAGGTCTTCCTTGGTGTATTTGTACACCAGACCGCCATAAAGAAGAATAACCCCAGAAGCACCCTGGCAGGGTAGGAGATGGAGAAAGTATGGAGTATGACATTGTTGAAAAAAGAAAAGATGGGGTAGGCAGCACATGTTACAGGGGCTGGTGGAATTACAGTGCAGAGCGGTCAGCGCGGACCACAAGCAGGTAGGCGTGGTCCATGCAGGGTCCTCCACGCCATGAGCAGCAGAGTTACCAAGATAGTGAGAGTGGCAGAAATTGAGGGATGGAAGTGTGCTGCCGGTGTCCACCTTACCACATGCAGAGACCGCCTAGGTGGGGACCACAGTATTCCAAGCCTCCTGCACACTGAGCAGGGACAGAGGGAGCTGACAACCAGGATGCAGAAAAAGGTAAGCCCATGAGAAAGAATATATATATCAGGTTAGAGACCAAACTTCTGCAGGGCTCCTCCTTGTCAGACAGCCTAGAGAGGAAGGCAATAAAGAAGAGAAGGAAAACCCAGGACACCAGACCAAGGTCAATGGCCACCTCAATATGGATACTGCTGCAACTTCAACTACTGACGCAGACACCCAGAAAACCCTCAACCAAAGGACAACAAAGAGACAAATACAGTCCATCCACCCACTGAGAATTCATCCACTCCCAGGGCTGACTGAGTAGGGCAGTGCTAAGTCAATGCCAGCCTGTCACCACTGCAGTCATCCAGTTTAATCATCCAAGAAGAAGAAATGAACATGAGATTCCAGCAGTAAGAAATGAACAGAAGATAGGAGCTGAAGACCTTAACTGGTTACTTTTTGCCCATTGACCAAATGACTAGAACTATCTGCACTGTCCCTGCAGCATGGGGTTTTCATTTTTACCTAAAGACATCTCTTTTTGGTAATGACAAATGTGTTTGTTTTTTTGTTTGTTTGTTTGTTTGTTTGTTTTTGAAGCCTGGTTTTTCTCAATACAGCATTAAAGGTTTTAAATTGTTTCATATCTATGAAGCTGGGATTTTTAAGGACCTCATTTTTAAGTTGTAAATGAAAGTTTACAACTTGATTTTTTCAAAAAAAGTCAACAAACTGAAAACACCATCTTAATAAAGGTCTTAACTTGCAAAAGGATTTGTTTAAGTTAAAAAAAGAGAATAACATTACATTACCTGTCCTGGCTTACAGAGACCTATCCAATCAGTTCAGTTCAGTTCAGTTGCTCAATCGTGTCCGACTCTTTGCGACCCCATGAATTGCAGCACGCCAGGCCTCCCTGTCCATCACCAACTCCCGGAGTTCACCCAAACCTATGTCCATCAAGTCAGTGATGCCATCCAGCCATCTCATCCTCTGTCTTCCCCTTCTCTTCCTGCCCTCAATCCCTCCCAGCATCAGAGTCTTTTCCAAAGAGTCAACTCTTATCATGAGGTGACCAGAGTATTGGAGTTTCAGCTTTAGCATCAGTCCTATCCAATCTGGTCCTCTCTAATCTTTCTGATCCTATCTATTGCCACATTTCCACTCTGCTTCAGAAAGCATCCATAAAGCCTTGGCATTAATTGTCTCCTCTTACTGACATGCTCTTCCTCTAATCTTTGCAGGATTAGTTCCTTCTCGTCACTCAGTTCCCAGCCTGTTACCTTCTCAGGGAGGCTTTTCTTGACTAAACAGAGGCACCCAGCCACTCTGTTACATCATCCTATATTAATTATCACTGTGGTATCTATTATTTTTCATTTTTTCATGTTGTTTATATTTGTTTTCCTCCATTAGAAAGTAAGCTCTTTAAGGGCAGAGATTCTGTTTGTCATTCTTTGCTGTTTTTCTGTCATCAGAAACAGTGTCAGAAACAGAGTCGGTGCTCAATAAATGCTCATTAAGTAGCCATATGGGGCTTCCCAGGTGGTGCTTGTGGTAAAGAATCTTCCTGCCAATGCAGGAGACGTAAAAGATACGGGTTCAATCCCTGGATCAGAAAGATTTCCTGGAGAAGGGCATGGCAATCCACTCCAGTATTCTTGCCTGGAAAATGCCATAGGCAGGGGAGCCTTGCAGTCTACAGTCCATGGAGCTACAAAGAGTCGGACACGACTGAGCAACTGATCACAAGACAAGTTAGACATATTCATGCATAAATAAGTTGTAGAGAGAGGTCTTGTTCAACACATAGTGATTCCTCTTGGCATTCAAGGCCCCCACTGTCTCCAAAGAGCTCAACATCTCCACCCAAATATTACATCTTGGCATGTCAATGAAAAGCTCAATGGTCAGTAGGATAGCCCAGACCTGAAGGAGCCGAGAATTTAGAGAACAAACATATCCCAGAGATAGACAGAAAAAACAAGAAGAACCCAGGTACAAGTAGTAACAGAAAGAAGGAAAAAGTGGAATCCAGGTAAACCAAGCAAGCACACACCGACATCCGTAGGTGCCAGGTACTTCACTATACCCTGGAAAGATAAGAGATGCGATAGTCCTCATCTGAAGTGCCCACATGGTCCCTGATGACTCTACCTGAGAGGCCCAGCAGGAAGGGGCATCATCTGGGTGACCCGACAGATGGGCTGAACAACCTGAGCAGAGTGGCCAGAGCTAAGAGAATTTCATCTTAGAGATGACAATCACCAGGCAAACAACATAGTCAGGGACCAAACCAGTGGCCCCCATTTCCCTACAACAGGAATAGGTTCATCTTTACCTGTATCGCTTACTGGGCTTCTGGATTCAGCACGGGATCCCATAGTCAAAAAGTGTTTGAAGCCACTGTGTATAAGGCAGATTGACATCTCGGGCTAGTTTAACAGCGAAAGAGTTTCACTACATTCCATTATTTAAAGACAATATTTGCTTGAAACCTCTTCCACTTCTGTCTTTAAGAAATAGGTAAATAGAAGCAATGCACCAACATTCTCATTTTCAAGTCCCCAGTGGGTTTCACTGTCACAATCACCTGGGTTATCAGGTTCCTACCTCAGCAATTGCTGGACAGGTGAGACCCGGAACATCCCACTCCAGTTGGAACAGAGCTGTCTCATTCTTCAGAACAGAAGAAGTGAAAGTGAAGTCACTCAGTCATGTCCGACTCTTTGTGACCCCATGGACTATAGCCTATCAGGTTCCTCCGTACATGGGATTTTCCAGGCAAGAATACTCAAGTGAGTTGCCATTTCCTTCTCCAGGCGATCTTCCCAACCCAGGGATTGAACCCAGGTCTCCTGCATTGTGGGCAAACGCTTTACTATCTGAGCCACCAGGAAAGTCCAACAAAAGCTGGTATTGATTTCTCTATGAGCAACAGTATTTAGCTCTTTTGCTTTCAGTCTGAGGGGCCCTGGAAGCTTCAGGTACTTTTCCTGGAAGAGAGTAGGCATCCTTTTTCTCCCTTGGCCTTGGGATGTTTGTTCCCCTGGTTTCTTAGATAGGCAACAGGAAGCAACTTTCATGAGCTGAAAGGCCAGACTACAAAAAAGCAGTAAGTCGGGTGTTTACAAATTTTTCACACTCTCACCTGCCGTCATGGGTTAGTCTTTACCAAGATGGCCATTCTGACTCACTAATTTTTTTACTGGAGTATAATTGCTTTACTGTGTTAGTTTCTGCTATACAGTGACATGAATCAGCTATATGCATAGATATATTCCCTCTCACCTGAACCTCCCTCCCTCTCATACTGCCCCTCTAGGTCATCACAGAGCACTGAGCAGACCTCCCTGTGTTACACAGCAGCTTCGCACCATCTATTTTATACATGGTAGTGTATTTATGACCAACCTAAGTGAAAGTGAAGTCGCTCAGTTGTGTCCGACTCTTTGCGACTCCATGGACTGTAGCCTACCAGGCTCCTCTGTCCATGGGATTTTCCAGGCAATAGTACTGGAGTGGATTGCCATTTCCTTCTCCAGGGGATCTTCCTGACCCAGGGATCGAACCCAGGTCTCCTGCATTGTAGACAGACGCTTTACTGTCTGAGCCACCATACATGGTAGTGTATTTATGACCAACCTAGACAGCATATTAAAAAGCAGAGACATTACTTTGCCAACAAAGGTCCATCTAGTCAAGGCTATGGTTTTTCCAGTAGTCATGTATGGATGTGAGAGTTGGACTATAAAGAAAGCTGAGTGCCAAAGACTTGACGCTTTTGAACTGTGGTGTTAGAGAAAACTCTTGAGTCCCTTGGACTGCAAGGAGATCCAACCAGTCCATCCTAAACGAAATCAGTCCTGAATGTTCATTGGAAGGACTGATGTTGAAGCTGAAACTCCGATACTTTGGCCACCTGATGTGAAGACCTGACTTATTTGAAAAGACCCTGATGCTGGGAAAGATTGAAGGTGAGAGGAGAAGGGGACAACAGAGGATGAGATGGTTGGATGGCATCACCAATTCAATGGACATGAGTTTGAGTAAACTCCAGGAGTTGGTGATGGATAGGGAGGCCTGGAGTGCTGTAGTCCATGGGGTCGCAAAGAGTTGGCCACGACTGACCGACTGAACTGAACTGAGTGTATTTATGTCAAACCTAATCTCCCAATTCATCCCACCACCCCTTCCCACTCTGTATCCACATATCCATTCTCTACCTCTGTGTTTCTGTTCCTTCCCTGCAAACAGATTCATCTGTACCATTTTCTAGATTCCACATATGTGCGTTAATATACAGTACTTGTTTTTTTCTTTCTGACTTACTTCACTCTGCATGGTCATGTAAACTGATAAATAAAATTCAGGGGGAGGGAGGGAATGGTAACTTCTAAGATATGTATAGGTTCCAAAGTTAACATAGGACATTCCGGTCCATTCTCTGAGATGGTCTTCCTAGCAGCTCTGTAACAGAGAGAAGGCAGGGATGAGAAAACTGACTAGTCTCCTAGTTCCTAGAGCTCTGGCTAACCTATTGTGCTTCTTTTCAGAAAAACTAGTTGGCTGTTCTTCCCCTGACATGAAGAGTAATTTGAACCAAACTGATGAAAACGATTGTTTCCTTTAATCAGAGCCATCTTTCACCCATATTTAGTAAAACTTAGGTGGAGAAAGACCCTGGCCTTGGTGTAAACCATGGTTAGCCCCAACAATTTATTTCCACCCCAAAGATTCTACCAGTTTTGCATCTGTCAATTTCTCCTGAAACAGAAATTACAAAAACAGTTTGCTCATAAGTAATATCATATGGTAAAAATAATAATAATGCTAAATCATTTGTTTAAGGTTTCCACACACCTCATGCTATACCACTCTTACAACAGAGTGACATAAATATTAGTACCTTATTTTACAAAAGAATAGATGAAGAAATTGAAGCGCACAAAATCAGTTAAATCACATGAGATGGCACTCGAAAGGAAGGACAGCTCTGCATGCAAGCAGTTTTACTGGCCTCTAAAATCTGTTCTCTTACTGCCCTCTTATAATGCACCTCAGGCACAGAGGTTGAGAAGGAAGTACCTGTGTGTGTCCAGAAAGGAAACTGTCCAATTCACCCTTCTTTCCACTAATATGTATTGAGTATCTGTTATATGCCAGATATTAGTCTACTCACTGGGGCCAAAAAGCACTGAAAAACAAAGTCTCCACCGTCCTGAAACTGACACCCCAGATGCAAACACTCCTGGCTTTTGAGCGATTATTATCCCTTGCCATCTACTCTCCCACAAAAAGAAAATAGGATCTCCTTATACACACATCACAAAATAAGAAATTTTACCTCTAGTCATAGTTAACTGTGAAGGCAGTGGCTCTCGGTCTTTGTATTCCAAGGTGCTGGTTAAATACCAGAATCACCACTCCATTCATGACTGTGACACAGACAAAGAGGCTGGATTTTCTATACAATTCCTGCATGCTAGCTGTATCTTAATTACTTTTTTGTTTCTCAAAGAAGCACAGCACTCTGCAAGAAAGTATTCTGTTATTGCAAGGTAACTATGAATCCTGAGGTAATTATTTGCGAACTTCAGCACTTAACTATGAACGGTCACAAATTACTCATGACCCACATCATAAATGAGGTAGATATTGAGATACTATATTCTGGGCCAAGGTTTTATCACCAGGATTCCTGTCTTGGAGAAAGGAGTAACTTACTAAATCATCATAAACCATATATATTTTATCATGGATCCATAAAGCCTATGTATTGGCTGTGGATCTGAAAATGTGTGTAGCTTTGGGGATCGTTTTTTAAAATTCATCAGCTTAGCACACAATAGCAGTCAACATGAAAGGTCAGAAATGGCCTTCCAAGTAGGCAGGGAGAGGAGGAAATCAGGAGATATGGAAAACCCTCCTACTAACTTTACAGATGGGATTCCCAGGTAGCTCAGTGGGTAAAGAAGATGCCTACAATAGAGGAGACGTAGGCAGACGTGAGTTTGATCCCCTGGTCAGGAATATCCCCTGGAGGAGGGCATGGCAACCCACTCCAGTATTCTTGCCTGGAGAATCCCAGGGACAGAGAAGTCTGGTGGGCTACAATCCACAGGGTCGCAAAGAGTTGGACACAACTGAAGCAACTTAGCACACACACATGCACACAACCTTACAGATAAGCCTTCGGCCAGTCTCATATATGGTTCATACCAGAAAGGGGCATGATAGCAACCACTAAGATTCACCAAGGCTGCATCTTTTTATTGTCACTGCTGCTGCTGCTGCTGCTAAGTCGCTTCAGTCGTGTCCGACTCTGTGCAACCCCATAGACGGCAGCTAGGATGTGGGAATCAAACATCTCGGGTGAGGTAAGAAAAGTGGTATTTTATAGGATTTACATGATATTTCCTCCACTACACAGCCTTAGAATCCACCCAAATGAGTCAGGCTCCCTGCAGGAAGCAGAATTGATCCTAGATCATTCAGATGAAGATATTTTAAATTAGGGACCAATTACAAGAGTACAGCCACAGTTAAAAAGTGAAAGTGAAGTCTCTCAGTCGTGTCCAACTCTTTTCCAACTCTTTGCAACCCCATGGACTGTAGCCTACCAGCCTCCTCTGTCCATGGGATTTTCCAGGCAAAGGTACTGGAGTGGGTTGCCATTTCCTTCTCTAGGAGATCTTCCCAACCCAAGGATCGAACCTGGGTCTCACACATTGCAGGCAGATGCATCACTATCTGAGCCACCAGGGAAGCCATAGTTAGGAAACAATCAAAGATGATGGGCAAGAAGAAATACTAATGTGGGAACTTCCCTGGCAGTCCAGTGGCTGAGACTCTGCATTCCCATTGCAGGGGGCCCGGATTCAATCCTTGGTCAGGAATCTTGATCCCACATGCTGCAACTAAAAAAAAAAGTTCCTATATGCCACAACTAAAGATCCCACATGCCACAATGAAGATGGAAGATCCCATGTGCTGCAACTAAGACCTGGCACAGCCAAATAAATAAATACATTTTAAAAATAATAATAATGTGAAGAGATGACATTAATATCCCTAAAGCCAAAGTTAAGATGTTTCAGGAACCCAAGATGGAGATGGAGCCTTGCAGGAGAGTTCTCAGAGAAACTTGGGGGGGGGTGTCGTTCTTGCCTGAGACAGGAACCAAAGCAGGAAGAGGGTTTGGAGAGATATATGCCGACCTCTCTCTCTCTACACATTTCAGTATATTGCCACTGCATCTTACTGGTCAAATCCAACAATTAGCCTTCCAGCCAGGGAGTCTCAGTGAGGTACTCTGCAAGGGTCACTGTGCAAAGCACAGAAAAGAGCAGAAAAGGGAAAAGGATAGAACTGTGGGTACAAGTGAATAAAAGGGGTAAAGTTGACCCATCCTTCTAGCCCCATCTCAAGTCAACCTCCCGTATTTCCGTATCCCTTCCCTGATCCCCGGGTGTCTCTCATCTCCGCTGACCTCCTGGTCTCAGCAGCTGCTCTCTTCTCCCCAGCACTCTTGGACATAATGCTCCGTTTTTCTCAGACTCCTTCTCCCAGTCCTTCTTCAAATTCACAGTCTTTCCTCCTCCTCAGAGGCTCTTTAAACACCATTTCTCAGGGAGACTTCAGCAGACCCAACATTTCAGAGTCCTCCTCTAGAAAAGGTAGAGAAACATCACTCGAAATGAAATGAGAAGACATTGAATCTACAGGAGTCCTTTCTAGTATGTACTATGGAACTGCTGGCGGGGGTGAAATTCAGAGGGGCTGACTGCCTAAAAGCCGCAGTAGCTAAACTTCCTCATGAGGAGAGTCTCAGCACTGCCACCACCGCTCCCCTATTCAGCCTCTCCTGCAAGTACCTGATGAACAGATGCTCTCACACTTATCCAGCTGGGGCGAGGGCTGGCTACATTAGCAGGCTGCTCAAACTTCTAAACCTAGCTGGGGACTGGGGATACCCGTTATGGACTGCTTTAATGTCCCCCACTCCTCCATTGTTAAAATATGTCACACATGCAGTGGTGTATTAGCATGCATCTTCCCTAGCCCCACACTGTCAGATTCAGCTTTGCTCATTCTCTGTCAAGACTGCATAGCTCTTAGCTCACTGCTGGGAACCTCCTAGGTAGATCTTCAAAAATTATACTGAATAAAAGAAAGGAATGAGCCCAGGATTTAGACAGACAAATGATACAGATAAAGACATAAATATACATATACATATATATAGATGCTAGATCAGAAAATACAGTTAGATTGCATTTTCATTCTGTGCCAATGAGACACCATTTACAATTTTGAGTTTGATACTAGGTGTCTTCATTTTAAGGAGACCTTCACTAATCAGAATACTCCTATAAAAATAGGAAGACTTTCAAAGTCCTGGAAGTCATCTGACAACCTTAGTGGTAGATATCTTGCTCACTCTAAATCTACTTCTTAAATGCCTTTTGCTTTCTAAATACTGTCAACTGCATTTGCACAGCAAGAGAGTTTTGCTTTTAACTGTGATAGGCACCTTACTTATTTGTATGTGTATACCATGCTTACTGGGCTTCCCCAGTGACTCAGCAGTAAAGAATTTGCCTGCAGTGCAGCAGCTGCAGAAGACACGAGTTCAATCCCTGGGTTGGGAACATCCCCTGGAGGAGGGCATGACAACCCACACCAGTATTATTGCCTGGAGAATTGCATGGATAGAGAAGCGTGGCAGGTTACAGTCCATAGGGTCACAAAGAGTTGGACACAACTGAAGTGACCTGGCATGCATGCACCATGCCTACTACTTTTATCCCAATCATAAGATTTTGAGATTGTGAAAGTTTGCACGAACTGCCAGGGGACAGTGAAAGACAATGAAATTTATGGTTTAAAACCAAAAGCCCACATTTTTACAAGTCTATTTAAAGAAGTTCAGCAACCAAAGTAATGCATATGCTCACCATAAATGTTTAGCTACAAACCAATACACTCTATTAAACACTTATCTTCCATAAATAAACTAAGCCCCCAAAAAGTAAAAATAAGGAGACAAGATAATGCCCAGAATTTCATCTTTTTCGAAAGAAAAGGCCACTTCCCAAACTAACTTTTAAGAAAGAAAAATATATTTTTTTATTTCAGAGGCATTTCCTACTTTTATGTTGGCAATATACATTTCAACAGCAAGTCTGCTTCTAAAAAAACGAGTTTATATTAATGCATCTTAAAAGCATGAAACTATAGCTCAGTCTAGATGACTAGCTGCAAACAAGAATGCAGATGGAAACCCTGTTTTATGCTCTTTAAGCATCCTGCACTCTGAGGCATAAAAGTACTGGGAATGTCACACTGAAGACTATCCGTGCATGTCTTTTCTTCTTTCATTTTGGACTGCAGTTAAAGTCCATGCTAATATCATTTCCCATTTCCCAGAAAAGAAATTAAAAGTCAGAAACAATTTAAATTACTTGAATCCTCTCCCATGAGAGGAATTTGTATACCTCAGAAATGAATGTGGCTCTTTGATGGGGAATGCTTATTTGCTGTTGACAGCTTTTTAGTGAAAAAGATAGAAATCAGATTGAATTTCGACAGTGAGAAATTGAGAGCTTGTTCTGCCAGCAGGAGGCTGAGGCCTCTAATTTTACCTCTGCAAAACAAAGATGAACCAAGAATATAATCTACCTACTTTTCAAAAACAAAACATAAAAATTCTTCATGTAGCCTGCTTCAAAGTAAGAAAAATTGCACATAGGGTCGGCTCCGTTCTATCTATCTTGGTATTAATATAATAGCTGGACTGTATTCAAAACCAGATAGAGTAGATTCCAAATTCCATTATACTCTCTTTTCTGAACTTTTCATTTGAACAATGAAGTCCACAGTAACCCCATCAAACTTCCTTAAACCAAAGGTCTGACAATCCCTGAATACTAAAATATCTCTAACACACAAAATTAAATTCTATTCTACATGCAAAAAATCGATTGTCAAAAGTACTTTTTTGCAATAGTAGTGATATACAGATAGCCTTCATTAGACTCTAGTAAGCTCCTAATGATATATAATAAATCCAAACAGACAATACTTGTTTCATAATAGAAATAAAATTTGGCTTTAGTGAATCTGTCAGATTCTTCAAAAGCATTTGATTTTCTAACATTTGGGTCTGAGGCAAAGGCAGTGTTTATAAATTTCACATCCTAAATGAAGCCTGGTGGGGGGAACATTGTAACAGTTTTCTAACAGATTATGGTTGTGAAAGAGACCTTTGCTAATACAAATTTTTAGCATCTAGGATGTTTCTGATACCATGACCTTGTGTGTATTATCTGAGGAAGAAAACAAGGTAGGTGTTAGTACAAATTCAAAACAGGGTTTCACCAGGCAATACTCCTTGGGCTCTTCTTTGTCCTCTAAAAGAACAGGAAATAAAAACAATAACAACTATTTCTACTAGTACTATTACTACCAAGCTGCCATAGAGAAAAGCATGATGTTTCAGGGGATAAAATTAATCAAATACAAAAGTAAATACGAGGGATTTCCCTGGCAATCCAGTGGCTCACTGTTGTTCAGTCATTCAGTCTTGTCTGACTCTTTGCACACCAGGCTTCCCTGTCCTTCACCATCTCCCAAAGCTTGCTCAAACTCACGTCCATTGAGTCGGTGATGCCATCCAATCATCTTGTCCTCTGTCATCCCCTTCTCCTCCTGCCTTCAATTTTCCCCAGAACCAGGATCTTTTCTAATGAGTCAGCTCTTCGTATCAGATGGCCAAAATATTAGAGCTTCAGCTTCAGCCTCAGTCCTTGCAGTGAATATTCAGGATTGATTTCCTTTAGGATTGACTGGTTTGATTTCCTTGCAGTCCAAGTGACTCTCAAGAGTCTTCTCCAATACCACAATGGCTAAGACCCCACTTTCCCAATGTAGGGGGCCCAGGTTCAATCCAGGACTACACAACTATAGAAAAATGTAGAAGGAGGCTTTACCAATAGCTCTCCTCTTCACCCGCATTGCCCCTAAGGAACAGGTTAGTCTTAGTCCTTATGAGATGCTATATGGGAGACCTTCTGTTTATGTCAATGACCTCTTCCTAGATCCAGAGGTTCAGACCCTCCAGTCTTATACCATGGCCATTGGGCAATTCCAACAGGATATACGCTTGTGGGGTATGAACCAGGACCCAAAAGATTCTAAAGAGTCACCACTATATGCTCCAGGAGCTCAAGTCCTAATTAAAGTCTGGAAAGATGGGTCCCCAAAGGCTCAACTCCAGCCCACATGGAAGGGCCCCTATCCTGTAATACTTTCTACCCCCACAGCAGTCAAGGTACCAGGACATGACTCCTGGATTCACTACTCACGAGTCAAGCCATGGAAGAAAACAGAAGAGGACACTCAATACACCTGTGAGCCCCTGGGAGATCTCAGATACCTATTCAGAACTACCAATGATTGTCATTCTAATGAACACCCCCAAAATCTGGTTTCTGGAGATAAGATTTCTCAGGATAACTCTAAGGAGCCAACACAGCTCGACTGTACTCCAAAACAGACAGGAGATAGGTCTTCTGATTCCTGAACAAAGAGGGACTTGAGCCATCCTGGCCATGTGAATTTAAAATTGACCAATGTCCCTACTAGTCCTTGTTATGCTATATTGATGATGCTTATGCTTATTCCATGTACTGTCAATTGTCTAACCTGTTTTGTCTCTGCCCAGGTCAACCAGCTACAACATGCAGTGCCAGTTCAACAAAAATATAAAACTAAAGCTGACCACGGAAAATATCACACACCCTTGGACACCGCTATAAGGACTCTGAGGATTGAAACTAGCAAGAGGAGGAGGCCCAATACCCCTCGCCGTCCCAGTTCAGCAGGAAGTAGCCAGAAAGACCTCGACGCCCCTATTCCCAAAGAATTGGGCCTCCCATCTCTTGAGGGGGGAATGTTAGGTAGGTAGAATAGGGAAAAGGAGTCCAAAATGGCGGTGGCTAAAAGACAAGGAAGGTCCGAGGACCAGAGTGAAGACTTCAGGCAGAACAAACAGAACAAACAGCACTCCTGGCTAAGCCCAATTTGCATAGGGCAGGCCCAGGTGGAGGAAAAAACATATAAAAGGAGGAGCCAAAGCGCTTTCTCTCAGACTCTCTGTCCCGGGTGCATGCGCACGCTCTCTCTCTCTCTCTCCCCCTCCCCACGCACTCCTCCACGCTCTTCTCTTCGAGTCTTGGATTCTCCTGCTATCTTCTAAATAAAATAGAGCTGTAACACTGGAAAAAAAAGAAAGAAAGAAAGAAAAAGAAAAATGTAGATGTGATATTTGATAGAGACAAAAATATATAGATACAGAATATTTCTGTTTTCAGTTCAGTTCAGTCGCTCAGTCGTGTCTGACTCTTTGCGACCCCATGAATTGCAGCACACCAGGCCTCCCTGTCCATCACCAACTCCTGGAGTTCACCCAAACTCATGTCCATCAAGTCAGTGATACCATCCAGCCATCTCATCCTGTCGTCCTGTTCTCCTCCTGCCCCCAATCCCTCCCAGCATCAAAGTCTTTTCCGATGAGTCAACTCTTCACATGAGGTGGCCAAAGTATTGGAGTTTCAGCTTTAGCATCAGTTCTTCCAAAGAACACCCAGGACTGATCTCCTTTAGAATGGACTGGTTGGATCTCCTTGCAGTCCAAGGGACTCTCAGGAGTCTTCTCCAACACCACAGTTCAAAAGCATCAATTCTTCGGTGCTCAGCTTTCTTCACAGTCCAACTCTCACATCCATACATGACCACTGGAAAAACCATAGCCTTGACTAGACAGACTTTTGTTGGCAAAGTAATGTCTCTGTTTTTGAATATGCTATCTAGGTTAGTCATAACTTTCCTTCCAAGGAGTAAGCATCTTTTAATTTCATGGCTGCAATCACCATCTGTAGTGATTTTGGAGCCCAAAAAAATAAAGTCTGACACCGTTTCCCCATCTATTTCCCATGAAGTGATGGGACCAGATGCCATAATCTTAGTTTTAGGAAGCCTCAATCAATCATGTGTTTTCAACAAGTTTAAAAGAAATTAATTCCCTGCATATTTGAGCATCAACACTACATAACAATCTACCCATAAAAAATAATGAAGTCTAATTGAGCTTATTAGTCCAAAATTACTTTACTAAATTCTAAATTTTATTTAAAATAATATCGATACAAAAAAAGATCTGAGAGCTCATACAGTTTAATTTGAGAATTGTACAGAAGAGAAAGTAAGTCCACTGAAAAGAACCAACAGATTTATATTTCTGGAACTTGGTTAGTTATCCTGAAAAAGCTCCTAAAAACAACCAGAAACACTAGCAAAAAAAATGGTAAACATCCTTTTAAAGTGTGTTGGTTAGCCAGAAAGAAAATGATCCCAGATGGAAATATGAGAATATAAGATGAAATAAAAAGCAACGAAAGGGTTTTTTTTTAAGGTGGATGAATCTAAATAAGTATTTATTAGGCAAAACAATAAATATAGTAATAAATTATGATATTTAATATACATTAAAAAGTGTAGAATAATAACAGTACGGGCAAGAGTTAAATCAATAAAGTGCGCTACAACCCTAGAATTTTTATTGAATTAGTAAAAGTACTAAACTGTATTACACTGAAACAAATTAAGGATGCATGTCTTAATGTCTTAATGCCTAGAGAAACCACCAAAAGAAAAGTGAAATAACAATTAATAAGTGATGGAAATGAAATAATAACTTCTAATGATTATTCAATAAAAGGCAAGAAATGAGAGAAAAAAAGAATATGACCAATGTGATAAACAGAGAACAAATACTAAGTCAGTTAATATAACAGTAAACATAAACAGACTAGACACTCTGCATAGGCACACACACACACATCCAACAACAGAGCAATGTACCTGCCAAGATTTGAATGCAGTTAAAGCTACTCTTAAACGCATGTGTTAGGAAAGAGAAATAACTAAGTATCACTTCAAAGAGAAAATCTTCCAAAATAAAAAATAGAAAATAAAATCCGGAGAAACGGGGAAAGAAGTAACAAAACAAGAGCAGAAAATAATCTGAAGACAAATATATCAAATAAGTCTACAAACTTGAAAATTTTTTGAAAAGATAAAAAAAAATTAACAGTTTCCTAACAAAAATGATTCACAAAAACAGAGAAAAGGAATGCACAAACCATCAATTTCAGTTAAGGACAAAGGGATATTTCTACAGATTCTTCAGATGTTAGCAAGATAATAAGATGTGATTATCAACATCTCTGTGCTAATAAATTTAAGAATTAGATGCTACAAAAAATTTTCTAGATAAAAACAACTTAAACTATCTCTTTAAAAGAAATACAGGGGAAAATAAGGAATTTCTAAATAGTTTTATACTCAAATTTAGAGAAATTAAACTTATTATTAAATTTTACCACAAATAAAATTTCAAATCAGGTAACTTGCCTAGTATAATCTAAATATTTAAGAAAGAAAGAACCCCAACAGTATACAACCTCTTCCACAAAAACAGAAGAAAGTATGGAGAAAACCTCCAACTCATTTTATAATGCCAGGGTAAGCTAACACCAAAATCTAATCAGAGAAACCTATTTTTTAATGAACATAGACACACATTCCTGAACACAACAAAACTCACCAGTACATAGGAAAATATGTTACAACCAACTTGCATTTCTTCTAAACAATATTAGTTTAGCATTGAAAATTCAACATAATGCATCAAATTAAGAAAATAAAACAAGGGGGGAAATCTACTATTATTTTTACAGATACAGAAAAGGTATTTAATAAACTTCAAAACTCTTTCATTATTTCAAAATGAAACTTTCAGCAAATTAGAAATAGCAGGGCATTTTCCTTATCTGAGAAATCACATCTTTAAAAAAAATCACACTTGACATGCTTTCATATAAAAATTCTTCCAACTTTAAAGTGAACTATTAGGCTTCTTTGCTAACTAAAACTTATTGGGGGTCTGGACGGTTAACATCTGCCTGAGAAGGTGCGCCGGTTTTACGCCCAGATAACCGAGTGGCGGGGAGGCAATAAGTCGCAGCATTGGCGCTTGCCAAACACCTCATCACCTGAGCTGCTCGGACCTGGGAAGAGCACAAAACGCAGCCCCAACTGAGTCTGCGCCTCTGAGGACTACCTGAGTGCCTGAACCTGAGCGGCTTGGACTTGGGAGGTGCATGCAACCCAGGGCCAGCCTCGGATTGTTCCCGGCGGAACAACCTAGAGCCTGAGCAGTGTGGGCAGGGAGGCTACACGCGCCGTGAGCGGGGGCAGACCCAGTGTGGCTGAGGCACTGCGAGCGCACGCCAGTGTCATTTGTTTGCAGCATCCCTCCCTCCCTCCCCATAGCGCGACTGAACAAAGAGAAGAAATACAGCTCCACCCACCAGAACACCGACACAAGCTTCCCTAACCAGGAAACCTTGACAAGCCACCTCTACATACCCACACACAGCGAGGAAACGCCACAATAAAGAGAACTCCACAAACTGCCAGAATACAGAAAGGACTCCCAAACTCAGCAATTTAAACAAGATGAAGAGACAGAAGAATACCCAGCAGATAAAGGAACAGGATAAATGCCCACCAAACCAAACAAAAGAGGAAGAGATAGGGAATCTACCTGATAAAGAATTCCAAATAATGATAGTGAAATTGATCCAAAATCTTGAAATTAAAATGGAATCACAGATAAATAGCCTGGAGACAAGGATTGAGAAGATGCAAGAAAAGTTTAACAAGGACCTAGAAGAAATAAAAAAGAGTCAATATATAATGAATAATGCAATAAATGAAATTAAAAACACTCTGGAGCCAACAAATAGTAGAATAACAGAGGCAGAAGATAGGATTAGTGAATTAGAAGATAGAATGGTAGAAATAAATGAATCAGAGAGGATAAAAGAAAAACGAATTAAAAGAAATGAGGACAATCTCAGAGACCTCCAGGACAATATTAAACGCTACAACATTCGAATCATAGGGGTTCCAGAAGAAGAAGACAAAAAGAAAGACCATGAGAAAATACTTGAGGAGATAATAGTTGAAAACTTCCCTAAAATGGGGAAGGAAATAATCACCCAAGTCCAAGAAACCCAGAGAGTCCCAAACAGGATAAACCCAAGGAGAAACACCCCAAGACACATATTAATCAAATTAACAAAGATCAAACACAAAGAACAAATATTAAAAGCAGCAAGGGAAAAACAACAAATTACACACAAGGGAATTCCCATAAGGATAACAGCTGATCTTTCAATAGAAACTCTTCAAGCCAGGAGGGAATGGCAAGACATACTTAAAATGATGAAAGAAAATAACCTACAGCCCAGATTATTGTACCCAGCAAGGATCTCATTCAAGTATGAAGGAGAAATCAAAAGCTTTTCAGACAAGCAAAAGCTGAGAGAATTCTGCACCACCAAACCAGCTCTCCAACAAATACTAAAGGATATTCTCTAGACAGGAAACACAAAAATGGTGTATAAACTCGAATCCAAAACAATAAAGTAAATGGCAACAGGATCATACTTATTAGTAATTACCTTAAACGTAAATGGGTTGAATGCCCCAACCAAAAGACAAAGACTGGCTGAATGGATACAAAAACAAGACTCCTACATATGTTGTCTACAAGAGACCCACCTCAAAACAGGGGACACATACAGACTGAAAGTGAAGGGCTGGAAAAAGATTTTCCATGCAAATTGGGACCAAAAGAAAGCAGGAGTCACAATACTCGTATCAGATAAATTAGACTTTAAAACAAAGGCTGTGAAAAGAGACAAAGAAGGTCACTACATAATGATCAAAGGATCAATCCAAGAAGAAGATATAACAATTATAAATATATATCCACCCAACATGGGAGCACCGCAGTATGTAAGACAAATCCTAACAAGTATGAAAGGAGAAATTAACAATAACACAATAATAGTGGGAGACTTTAATACCCCACTCACACTTATGGATAGATCAACTAAACAGAAAATTAACAAGGAAAAAAAAAAAAAAACATGTATCTATAAAGCTCACTAAAGCAAAGCACAGTAAAATGAGGTATGGCAATAAAAAAAAAAAAAAAATCACCACTGAAATCCCATATTGAGCAGGTGATATGCAGGGCAATTTCACATACTTTGTCTTATTTAATCCTAATGGTAGCCCTGTGATAGACATTATCTTCACGTTTAAGGAAACGAAGCTCACCTGTCAGAAGTTAAGCAATTTGTCCAAATGTAAGATAGGCATTTAGCAAATATTTTATGAATCAACTGATGAATTACTCCCTAGTCCTCTTCTTTGACATTCCTCATATTTAATTATTTACATAAAGTAGAACCTTGCCCGTATAATATAGTGTGTCTAGGGGGAAATCTATACTAAATAGAAAATGTCCAAATTATGAAACATTTGATGAGGATAAATTCACCAAAACTTCCTTCCAACTTTAGAGTTCTACTTATTTGATAAACTTTATGGTGTACATAGTCATAGGATGCAAAAAAAAATAAAGTGAACTATTAAAAGATTTCCCCAAGATCAGGAATAACAAAACAATATCACTGCTTAGCAATTCAATCCAACATTTAATAATGAAAAAGTGCCCAGCCAAGGCTTTAGAATTAAAAAATGCAAAGAAAAGCAAAATTAAAAGTGTCATTATTTACACACTATATGGTTGTGTACATAGTTCAACTCTATGGACAATATATTAGAGATAATAAGTGAACTTAGCAAGAATTCCTAATGAAAATGTCAATATACAAAAAACATTTGTATTGATAAACACTAGAAACAAAAAGAAATTTATTTTTCAAAAAATATTTATCAAAATATCATCCAAAAATTGAATACCCAGAAATTTATCTCAGAACAATGTGCAAGACTTTGGTGCTGAAAATTAAAAACTAATACTGAGAAAAAAAATTTTAAAGGATAAAAAGATGGAATGAAAAAAAAATGGGAAAAAAAAGAAAAGTCATATGCAAAACCTCCGTGATCTAAAGGTATCAATTTTCCTTAAACTGATCTGTAGATCTTATGCAATTTGGAAAGAAATTTCAAAGGTGTCTATGTACATAAATTAATGTAAGAACAATTTATAGGGAAGCATAGTCCAAGCTTTGTTTTAAATATCAAAGCTGTGCACTTACACTACTAGAAATCAGAACTTAATTATGAAATTATAACAATTTAGACTGTTGGATATTGGTATAAGGAAAGACTAAAAGACCAGTGAAAGATTTTCTTAAGTCCAGAAGTGAAATCGCAATAAAATGAGAAACAGCCTTTATTGTTACTGGGCCGATTGAAAATGCAAATTGAAATATTGACCTCCTACCTGACACCATATATAAAACTCAATTTTATATGAATTGTAAAAGTAAATAATAAAACAGTAAGCTCCTAGAAAAAAATAAGAAAATATCTTCATGACTTGGAAGTAAAAATATTACAAATGGGAGGCAAAATTGCTAATCATAAAATTTCTGCCTTATTATATCAGTTCAGACCCGAAGTGCCATCCCAAATGACTTCTATAATGCCTGCCAACAGAGATTTTACTTTTTTTTTTTGAAGAGGTGCCATCCCAAATGACTTCTATAATGCCTGCCAACAGAGATTTTACTTTTTTTTTGAAGAGGTGAGAACATTCTTCTTTTAGCAATTTTCAAACAACCCAGAGGTTTGGAGACACTAATCCCAAAGTGACAAAGGTCGACCAATGAGAGACAGGAGATGGATAATAAGAATTCAGAAGACAAACTCTCTTATCCTTTATCCCTTCAAAGTACTATTCCAAAACAGCTTCTCTGTCCCAAAGCACCCTGTGATCTTGAGTAGCCGGATCTGCTGAGTAATCAGCTGTGTCTGCTGTGGCTTGTAAAACAGTGGCCACCTTCTTTTGAATGCCTCTCCTCTCTCTCAACTCATATTCTTTTTCGCTATCTTTTTAACTGTCAAATGAATACGTGCTGATTGTATCAGAATTTATCCTTGCCTTGGGCTCTGTTTTGGTGTAGACCTGTGACAAATGCATTGATATATGGATAAATTAATGCATGCATCTGTGATAAGTCATTTCGGTTGTATCCGACTCTTTCCCACCCCAAGGACTGTAGCCTGCCAGGCTCCTCTGTCCACCGGATTCTCCAGGCAAGAACACTGGAATGGATTGTCATGCTCTGCTGCAGGGAATCTTCCTGACCCAGGGATCTAACCTGCATCTCCTGTGGCTCCTGAATTGCAGGCAGATTTTTCACTGCTGAGCCACCAGGGAAGCCCCGCATAAATGAATAAAACAAATACTATAATATCAAGTATGTCAATATGAGAAGCACTATTATAAAAATCACATACATGTAGCCTCCTATGTCTAAGCCCAGAAATCATAATTGTGAAATGTTTATAAATATATATATTTTGGTCCCTTAAAAAAAACTTTTCCACTTTATTGACATATAACTTACATATAACATTATATGTTTAAGTTGTACAATGTGATGATTTGATACATGTATATATTATGAAGAGATTAACACAATACAGTTAATTAACACATCTGTCACCTTACATGATTACTTTTTTTTTTGAAGAGGTGAGAACATTCTTCTTTTAGCAATTTTCAAGTATATAAACAATATTGTTACCTACAGTCGTCATGCTGTACATTAGATCTCTAGAACTCAGTCTTCTTACAACTGGAAGTTCACACTCTTTGACCACCTTCACCTATTTCCCCCACCTCCCCACTCCCCACCCCAGGTTCCAGAGGCTGGGAAACCTAAGATCAAGGCGCCAGTGGATTTGATGTGTAGTGAGGATAGCTGTTGGGCTTCCCAAGGCCGGGGCTTTACCATTTTACATTGGTAAAGAATCCGCCTGCCAATGCAGGAGATGCAGGAGATGCAGGTTTGATTTCTTAATTGAGAAGATCCCCTTGAGTAGGAAATGGCAACCTACACCAGTGTTCTTGCCTGGAGGATCCCAGGGACAGAGGAGCCTGGTAGGCTACAGTCCATGGGGGTTGCAAAGAGTCAGACACGACTGAGCAACTGAGTACGCACACGCACGGGGACAGCTGTCATCTCATTGTGTTTCATAGACAGCGGTCATCTCAGTGTCCTCACGTGCTGGAAGGGGCAAGGGGCACACTGAGATGTATCAGGGCACTAATCCCATTTATGCGGGCTCTGTTCTCCTGATCTAGTCACCTCCCAAAGGCCCCACCTCCAAATCCCATTACACTGAGAAGGACAACATATGAATTGTGGGGGTGGACACAAACATTCAGTCTATGGCAGGGTGGATGCTAGAAGAACTTTTCCTGTGTGAATTACAGGGTATCCATAATAGAAGATGGCAAAACCCAATAAGCCTTCAATAATATCATATCCAGAAAAAGGAGAAATCTTAAAATAGCTTTATTTTCCTCTGGCACCTCTTATCAGCTTGTTTGCAAAGATCATTTGTGGACAATAAACTAGGCTAGAGGCTGCTTTTCTGACCCTACATCATGAAAAAGAAAAGGTGGCAAAAGACAAACAACTATGCTTCTAGGAGAAGCTTAGGAGCATGTTCCCTTCCCTTGGAAATAAAGCTCAGGAAAAACATCAGGAAGAAGACCACATTAGAGAGAGATGACATAGAACTGGGAGCGGGCAGCTAAAAGTGAGGAAGGTTATATAACAGTGAGAAGAGAAATAAATTCATTTTCTCGTTACCTGCAACTTCTACTTTTCTGCGGAAGTGAATGGAGAAAACCCATCTGACGGAAGAAATAAAATAATGCACTCTTCCCACTGCAACCCTATGAGCAGTAATATATAGATAGGAGCATGCTTTTATAAACAAGTTTTGATTTTAATTTAATCAACTGGATTCAGGTTTGGAATTCATATTTGATTTAGACTAGGTCTTATGCCGAATTTGCCATTTAAAATCATAAATAGAGGGATAGATATATGATTTGTCTATTTTTATATAATTTGAGAATGAAAGGATTCAACGTTCTTGATCATTTTTTGAGGCAATAATACAGAGTTGGGAGAGCAAAGGCATTTGAAATGAGTCTTTAAAAAATAAGAAATAACAAAATAAGATATTTTTTTAATTTTATTTTATTTTTAAACTTTACAATATTGTATTAGTTTTGCCAAATATCAAAATGAATCCGCCACAGGTATACCCACGTTCCCCATCCTGAACCCTCCTCCCTCCTCCCTCCCCTACCCTCCCTCTGGGTCCTCCCAGTGTACCAGGCCCAAGCATCCAGTACCGTGTATCGAACCTGGACTGACGACTCAAAAACACATTGTGTCTGGCTTTTTCTCCCTTTCCAATTCGCTTCTTGCTTACCAAAGGGCTGAAAGCATGTTTTTTGGAGTGATAGGATTAAACAAAAGGCAAGCACACTTCTCCACAAACTTCCTCATGTTCTCGCACCTCAACTTTTAATTAAAATATTGTCAGTTGGGGATAGGGGGAGCAAAATACAAAAGCAATTATATACAGAAAACAAAAAAAAGCATATTTCACCAGAGCATAAGCTATTAGCACTTCCTTAGTTATCTGACCATCTGAATTTAAACTCACATGCTGAGCTCCTGTGAGACTCCAGCATCCAAATCTGCAGAGAGGAGGAGTCAACACCAGAGCTGGAAAATGGAGCAGATGCCCTTGTGAATGAATCCAAGGCCAGAGATAAGGAGAGGGGGCCAGTTTGCCTATGGAGAATCCACACAAGCCTGAGTCTCATCGTGAATGAAACCAGTGACTAATCACAGCTCCTTTCATGGTACACATAACAGACATGAGTACCTTGGAAAGCAGAAGCCCTGGTTTGTACAAAATAGGAGGAAGAGGAAACAACTATGGCCAGTGAGTCTGTTGGTTTGGACACCATGATTCAAGCAGTAACTTTAAAAGATGATGAAGAGCTCAAATGGAGCATCGGTCATGCACCACTCCCTCCCCATATCACCTCCTCTCACTGACACCCCTGAGGTTTTCCAGAGAACTTTTGAGAACATTTTGAAAAACACTGATGTGGGACATAACTGCTTCCAGTGCTTAACCCTCTCTCCAACACATCTGAGGAATTTAACTTTCTGTCAGTCCTGCCCCTACTCTGCAAGCGGGTGGACAGATTTCAACTGGCTGAAGCTTTCCACCTACTTTTGATCAACAAAAATAAAGGCACCTACTTCACTTGGCTTTATTCCCCAGTTTTGTTGACTTTGTAATATTGCATACACCAGGAAAACACAGGTTCTTAAAGGTCATTACAGAAAGGAACATTCAGTTCAGTTCAGTTCAGTTCAGTCACTCAGTCGTGTCCAACTCTTTGCGACCCCATGAATTGCAGCAGGCCAGGCCTCCCTATCCATCACCAACATTAGTGAGTATTTTTAACATCTACTTTGTGAGAAGTGTTTTAAACAAATGGCTCATTTCGTGATCTGGGTGAGATGCATATTATGCCCATCATTCACATGAGAAAGCTAACCTGGATCATGCTGCTTAATTTCTCTGAACTTCAAATAGCTAATCTAGAATCAAGCCTGGGGACTTCCTTGGTGGTCCACTGGTGAAGAACCTGCCTCGCAATCCAGGGGACCCAAGTTTGATCCCTGGTCAGGAAACAAAGATCCCACATGCCTAGGAGGAACTAAGCCCCAGAGTCACAACTAGAGAGTCCGTTCACAGCAACAAATTATCCCATGCACTGCAACTAAGACCCGATGCAGTCAAATAAATAGTTTAAAAAAAGAAGAAGAAACTGAGCTTGAATTTGAAATCATGCAGACTCTACACACACACACACACACACACAATCTTTTATTTCCCCGACTAATGATAACTCAGCAGGGCCCTCGGGAACAAGAGTATCTCTCTTCAGATCTTTTTAAGCAGGCTGACTCATCTACTAGGTTCGTCTCAAAGAGAGGTGATGAGGTTGAGCCGATGATTGGGTATAAGCTTTGGTTTAAAGAGGACTTGATTCCTGGATTGGGATTCCTAGTGGCAAGCAAAATTGACTCCTATAAGTTTAATCATAAAGTTCATTAACTCATCTCCAACTGTTGACTAGATCTGTGTCTTTGACAACTTATTGAACTCCTTGATATTCGGTTTTCTCTTCTATAAAATGAGAATCACAGAGCCACTCTATCTGGGTGGCTTCTGGCTTACAACAGTAAGCTCAGAATTTGATAACCAATGTAAAACACCAAAGCAGTGTCCAATGATCGTGAGTTCCTTTCCTTGTGCCCACTGTCAATGGGCAAAGAGAGTCTGATCCTGAGGAGTGAAGGAGGAAATTAGCAATTATGTGAGGCTGCTTTAGAGTGCAGGTAGCTTTAGCAGAATCAGAAAGCATCTCTACAAGGAAGCTTTAGGTAATTGGCCACATCCATAGACAGCTCAAACTGTACAGTAATAAGCATCTCTAGTACTTCCATAATTTTTCTTCCATCATGTTAAAGGTTGACACCAGCAGATGTGCAAGCCATTTCACTGGCAATTTTCACAAAATGCCCTGAACAGGCACAATAGCAGACTCCGCGGTGATGCATAGTGATGCCAGTAAAACAAGCAAGTACAGCCCACTGCTCTGAGCTGCAGGCTGCATTTTGAGCCCATCACTGTGTAAATGGATGTGGTTGAGAGAAGAAGGGGAGGACAAGACACTGTAGAATAATTCAAACAAGCTTCCTTGACCCACGACTGGATGTAATCAGAAAAGTTTGGGAAATGTTGCTAGAAGTAAAGGAGAGACATCTGGAATATTGGTGCTGGAGCACTTCCAGAGGTATGCTGGCACATAAGGATTTTAGGATTCTTGGGAACTGTTTTCTCTAGATGATGAACAGCCGTAAGGAGAACTAGAGAGACTGTGGAAGGAATCTGTAAGGATAATTTAATGCAACCTACTTTTCAGCTGCTCAGTCCTCCCCACCAGACACTGGCCAAGTGTTAATGCAGTTTCTAACTAAGCATCTCCAGTTGCCATTCGGTGTTCCCACAATCACACAGTAAAGTGTTTCCTAATGTCAGACTGCAGTCTTCTTCACTGTACTCAGACAGAATCCATTGTTTCCAGACCTTACATCCAGGGCAACACAGATAAAGACTCACCCTCCACAGGAAAACCTCCAACATCCTGGTTCCTCGTCCCTGAAAATGTACTAGCTTGTCAACATTCTACCTGAAGGACCCCAGAAATGCTTACTTTCAATAGATAATAAGGGCTTAAGGACAGTGGAATTTTCACCTCCCTCACTTTTAATATTGTACTTACATTAACTCATTCTATGCACTCATTATTCTGATAAGCCACAAGAGACTGAGAGTGAATACACTCAAACTTTATTGAGCTCTCTTTATTATTACTTTTCTTAATCCTCTTTTCTACCCTGGAAAGAAAGGGTTGTTCAAACCATTTATAAGTAAGCCAATTTAAGCCAGTCTATGGAGAAGGAAATGGCAATCCACTGTAGTATTCTTGCCTAGAGAATCCCATGGACAGAGGAGCCTAGCAGGCTACAGTCCATGGGGTCACAAGAGTCGGACATGATTTAGCGAAAAAAACCACCACCACCACCACCATGGTTATACAGCTAGAAAAAGTTTAAGCCTTCCAAGGTCATATCCAGGTCTGTCTCCTCTAGAGTTCATGTTCAAACCCACTAGTATGCTGTTCTTGTTTGGATGAGCTACAAACACAGACATGGGCTTTTCCAACACAGGTTGCAAGGCTTGGTTTAATCTTTTTCAATCTACAGAGCACTAAGATATACATCAATTAAAGAAAAACAAGTATTTTCTGACCTTCAAAACTTTGATGTGCTGTCTCATACCTGGTTCTACCAGGGAGAGAGGAAAGGGAGGAAAATCAGAGTGGGTGGGGTAGATAAAGAATCTGCCCTTGAGGAACTTTTGATGGAATTATGAACTTGAAATAAATTAGCTTTAGTTCAGTTAGAAAAAATTACCAGGTATAACATGATAAAATGTAAGTGGTATAGGACCCCCCCCCCAACCACCACACACACACACACACATACACACACTCCAAAAGCACAAAAACCTATGAAGAAGTGAAATAGTCATGGTGGGCTATACTTGAGCTGGAATTTAAATCAGTTCTTATAGAATGAGTCAAATAAGGACAGGTAAGTACAGAAACTGCTGTTACTCAATCTACTGGTCTGGTTTTTATTATATGTAATAGGAACCTATTCTAATTTATGCACAAAAAAAGACCTTGTTGAAAGGATATACTAAACTTCATAAAATCAACATTAAGCAGAGAATAGAGCTAGGAAAATGAGCAGGAACCAAGGGACGCCAACCAAGGGACGTGTTGGACTCTTTGAGACCCCCCTGGACTGTAGCCCACCAAGCTCCTCTGTCCATGGGCTTCTCCTGTCAAGAAAACTGGAGCAGATTGCCATTTCCTTCTCCAGGGGCTCTTCCCAACCCAGGGATCAAACCCCCATCTCTTACATCTCCTACATTGGCAGGCAGGCTCTTTACCACTAGCACCACCTAGAAACACCAACATAAAACACAGTCCAGGTCATTTTGTAGGATGAGTCTGAGGATCACCACTGACATGGAACCAGAACAGCCGCCAGACAGCTGGTGTCACTACAAATGACTCTTGACTCTGCTGCTATAACTATGGAATTCGACACTATTCTCTACTATTTGGATAACTCCCTCAGTATTAAAGACAAAAAAGCAGGAAAGAGGAGAGAGAAAAGGAAGGGAAGGGAGGGGACTTCCTGGTGGTCCATTGGTTAAGACTCTGTGCTCCCACTGCAGGGGGTTCAGGCTTGATCCCTGGTCAGGGAACAAGGATCCCACATGCCGCAGGGTGTGGACCACAAAAAAAAGGCAGGGAAGGAAGAGAAGGAAGGAGGAGGCAAAAGAGGAAATGGGAGGAGAGCGGGAGAGGAGGAAGACAAGGAGAAAGAGTCTTTGTTAATAATAAATCCCATAAAATGGCATTCTGGATACACGGGTGAGGAAAGAACGATCCCCTCAACTCTACCCAATTACCCTTGAGTTTCAGAAATGGAAAGTACCCCTACACTATATACAATAGGGAGCTTATTCTAAATAGAAAGTTTGAAATCTGAGTAGCCTCAAAGTTTAAACTTCCCCCCCATCCCCTTCAAATAAAAGCTCCAAAAAGCCTCAAGCCTTCAACAAGTATTCATTCTATTTAGTGTGCTAAGAAATTTTGCCTTTCACGTATAATTAAACCATATTTTTTAAAAGAATATACATAGAGTTTAAAATATTTGAAGCTTGATTTTGGTGTTGGCTATATTCTACACAGAGATTCTGTGAAGGTTCCCAGGATGTCTTAATGCTTTAGGAACCAGCATCGCCATTCCTATGGAGAAGCACAGCAATGCTGGGAACTCTGGGAGTTCGTCATTGACAGCAGTTCTAGCTTTTCCAAGAGCTTCTTCACTTCACAGACTGCCACCTGGAATGCAGCCATGGGCAACCCAGAAAACACGAGGTCTCAGGAACAGAGGTTCTGTTGAAATATCCTGAATATAAGTAATTCTCTGTCAGCGGGCTGCTGAAATTATAGAGACTGAAGCATAACAACCAAAGAGAATACAAAAGACTAAGTCCTCTTAAATCACTAAACACTGGCCAGTGAGACCTCAACAATTCATATGTTAATGTATATAGCATGGCTGATAGGACAAGGATATTAAAATTACTGAGATCTTACTCTGTGCCCATCACTGACATGTACAATTTTGTCCACAAATGTATGCATGTGCCATCATTTCCAGTCATTTATTTCACCTCTTTTAAGCCTTACTTTACTTTTTTATCAGTAAAATTGGAGTATATATTCTTGCCCAGATGATTACACTGGATTGTTACAAAGATCAAATGAATGAGTGAATGTAAGAAGTGTTTTGGAAACTTAAATGCAAGGGCTTGTGATAATGACAGCTACATTTGATGGCTTAGCCTCCATCTGAGTTCTCCAAACATTCAGGGCAATGTTCTGTTCTTTGCTTTGTTGCTCCTCTGAGAGTCTCAAGCGGGAAGCATACTTTTAAATGTAGCTCTGCTGGCTCCAAGACACAGATCTACCCTGTAAAAGATAAATGGAAGGTTGTTCCTAAAAGTACACTGGAAGCTGCCAAGGGAGAAGACTTATCAAAGAGAGGACATCAAGATGTCACTCACTCTTCCCATCTGCACCTGTGATTGAGAAAAATGTTTTCTTTAATACAACTTGATATTTGAAAGGAAAATGACAAAATGAGATCCCTTCCCTTTATCATTCACATAATGCCGGAGGGGTACGAATTTGATCTAAGACATTTTGATTTATGCCAATTGACAGAGTGTGCCCAGTGATGGAAACAGTCACCTTTATTCCTAGGAGATACATCTAAGATATGTGTACTGATATATATACACACACATATATATGAATGCGTATAGATATCTATGGAGGACTTCCCTGGTGGCCCAGTAGTTAAGAATCCACCTGCCAATGCAGGGGACATGGGTTCGACTCCGGAGAACCGGGGAAGATTCCACATGCCTTGAGGCAACTAAGCCTCTGGGCACAATTGCTGAGCCTGCACACTAGAGCCTATGCTCCACAACAAGAGAAGCTCCACACCGGAATGAGAGCCTGTGCACCACAACCATAGAGTAGCTCCCACTCGCTGCAGTTAGAGAAAGCCCATGGGCAGCAACAAAGACCCAGAACAGCCAGAAATAAACAAATAACCGCCCCTGAAAAGCAACCAAAAAAGATGTATCAGATCAGATCAGATCAGTCACTCAGTCGTGTCCGACTCCTTGCAACCCCATGAATCGCAGCACGGCAGGCCTCCCTGTCCATCACCAACTCCCGGAATTCACTCAGACTCACCTCCATCGAGTCAGTGATGCCATCCAGCCATCTCATCCTCTGTTTTCCCCTTCTCCTCCTGCCCCCAATCCCTCCCAGCATCAGAGTCTTTTCCAATGAGTCAACTCTTCGCATGAGGTGGCCAAAGTACTGGAGTTCCAGCTTTAGCATCATTCCTTCCAAAGAAATCCCAGGGCTGATCTCCTTCAGAATGGACTGCTTGGATCTCCTTGCAGTCCAAGGGACTCTCAAGAGTCTTCTCCAACACCACAGTTAAAAAGCATCAATTCTTCGGCGCTCAGCCTTCTTCACAGTCCAACTCTCACATCCATACATGACCACAGGAAAAATAATGTATATGATATAGCAGAAACCAACACAACACTGTGAAGCAATTTTCCCCAACTAAAAATAAATTTAAAAAAAAAACAAAAATAAATTTTAAAAAAATTAACAACACCCCAAAGAAAAAGAAAGGGAAGAAATCATATATGTGTTTGCAACAATAAACTGCTCTGATCCATTAAAGAAAAAAGATATATATGAGCAGGTAACTTCCTTGCTCAAAAGTACCCAAATATTTCCCATTATATTATGATCTGAAATCTTTACCAAGGTCTACAAAGTGACCCTTGATCATCTCTCCTACGGTGTTTCCTATAGCTTTCCCTCAATCCGCCCCTTGTCCCTTGCTTCCCTGTTACTTGACCACACTAAGAATACACCTGTCTTATACAAAGCACAAGAATACACCTGTGCTTTACTTTAGGTTTCTTTGATGTGAGATGTTGTTGTCCTCTGTGTTACATGGGTCAGTCCCAGCCTTTGTTCAGGTCTCTCCTTCAATGTCACTTTCTCAGATGTTTTATCCCACATCCTATTGAAAGATAACACCATTTGTTACTCTTCCTCTTATTTTCCTCCATCTCCCTTGTCACCACCTGAAAATACGTCATATGTTGGTTTATCTGTTTATTGTTCATCTCCTCTACCAAAATGTAAGTTTTACAATGCAGGGCCTTTACCAGACATTATTCTAAGCTCTGAATACAGTAAACAAAGTGAACAGTTAATGGATATTTTGAACAAAAGAGATGCAGCAGCATTCCAGATTGAAAAGGTCCGAAGGCACATCCTCATGGTTTTCTCTGATTCTCAATCATAGGTTACCTCAGTACAGGCTTTTGGAAAACCATATTTCTTTCTTTCAAATACCTTGGTCTATTTGTTGTTGTTGTTCAGTCGCCAGGTCATGTCTGATTATCTGTGACCCCATGAACTGCCGCACGCCAGTCTTCCCTATCCTTCACTATTTCCCTGAGTTTGCTCAAACTCATGCCCACTGAGTCAATGATGCCATCCAACCATCTTATCCTCTGTCACTCCCTTCTCCTCTTGCCCTCAGTATTTCCCAGCAGCAGGGTCTTTTCCAGTGAATTGGCTCTTCACTTGAAGTGGCCAAACTATTGGAGTTTCAGCTTCAGCATCAGTCCTTCCAATGAATATTCAAGGTTGATTGGTTTGATCTCCTTGCAATCCAAGGGACGCTGAAGAGTCTTCCCCAGCACCACAGTTTAAAAGCATCAATTCTTCAGCACTCAGCCTTCTTCATGGTCCAACTATCACATCCGAACATGACTATTAGAAAAATCATAGCTTTGACTATATGGACTTTTGTCAGTAAAGTGATGTCTCTGCTTTTTAATATGCTGTCTAGGTTTGTCATAGCTTTTCTTCGAAGGAGCAAACATCTATACGTACTTATGAATTTATGAGTAGATGAATGCCAATCTCCCCACTGGAGCTGTAAGCTTCATGGGAACAGCGATTGCACCTGTTTTTTATTTATATTTGTTTCCCAGCTCCTTACAGTATGTGTCACATACAACAAATGTTGCTGGTTGAATGAATGTGTGTACTGATGAATATCTGACCCAGTTATGGCCATCAGCTGAACCTGTGCCTTCCAACTGTTTAACAAGGCAAAAAGCTTCCTCATGCAACAATTGCTGTTACTGAAAACAATCACTTATTTCTGTCATATACCTCCATTCAGAATCCAGGTGTCTTGGAAACATGATATGGAAAGGAATAGGGGCTGATATTTAGATAGACCTGGTTTCAAAATCTGACTCCCCTACCTAATAATCTCATTGAATAATTTATATATAACTCTCAGAATATCAGAATTATCACATATAAAGTTAAAATATCTGTACCTATGCTTTAACACTATGAAATCAAAACAAATTCATGTTTGTATAACCTGAATTTAAACCATGGTCCAGCCTCTTTGCACCTAGCCATAAAACCAAACTCAGGAATTATCAAGGGAATCCATTCTTTACATGCATCTCCTTAAAAATATATTTAAAGGGATCAAATTCCTAACTTACAGTCGCCTCTCAAACTTCCCACCACCAATTTTCTATTCTCGGGAACTTTGTGGCCACTCCAAACCCTCTCATGGGACTTTGCCAAACCCCCCAGTCCCTGTCATCCTCCCCTTTCTCTTTCATCTCTTTATTATTCCACTTTAGGCTCTTTATTGTGCTCTCTCATTTTCCCTCTCAAATCTCCGTCATTCTTCCTCTCAATCTATTTCTCACATTTACCAATGGAGATGCAACTGCCAAAAACAAAAGAGGCAAAAAGCTAACTCTGTTCGCAGGAATGGAGGGACGGAGAGTAATACAAACCAATAAAATAAATCTTCGCCTTCAAACTGAGAACAGGGAAAGAAGGTAGCTGCTTAGATTACTCAGCTAACAACCCTGGAGCTAAGGTTAAAACTCAGGCAGTGGACCTTGTAGGGAGATTCTGAAACCCCAAATCTGCCTTAAAATTAGGTATTCAGAGACCACATCTGAAATGATGAAGCAGGAGGACGTTTAAGCTGCTTAGTTCTTTTTTGCCCCTTTTTGGAGGGCTCTAACTAAAGGAAAATGAGCAGCTCTCACATACGTATTTATATTTACTCCTTTCAACTGGTGGCCTCCAGAAAGAGAGCTCAGTGGCAGGCTTTGATTTAGCTGCAATCAGCTTGTTGCCATGTTAGCTCTGTTTAAAAAGGGCAAGCTACGTCGGTCTGCTCCAGCCCGTTGCGTGGTGCGCCAATTTGGTGAGGTTTATCATCTGTCTCTAATAGCAGTGGGCCCCAGAAATGGCACAGAGCAATTTTCTGCTTTCATTTCCGCTGCACTTGAGAAAAATCTGGGGGCAATTTTTTAGTCTGAGGCAATATTTCTTAATGTTTTTGTCTCTTAGAATTGCTACTTAATTCTCTCCTTGACTCACTTTCAAGGAGTCAAGTTTAAGGCTGTGTCAATCGTTCAGTAGCTTGGTTCCAACCAGGTGGAGCAAAAGTGGAGTTAGGAGGCTGAGCCAGGCACCCAGGGTAAGGGAATGGGGAGAGGGAGTTGGCTCGATCACAGGGCAATTTCTCCATCCTTTTGCCTGGTGCAAATTTGTCCACAGAGTCATTTCCTTGACTAGCAGGTGCTTAGTGCATCTGTCGGGGGAGGTTATTGAGAGAATGTGATTGCAAGTTGACCCACCAGCTGGACCTGGGCTCCTCACCCATCCTCTGCCCTTGGAGCGTATCTTCCACTTGCCTTCCACACACCTGAGGCTTCCCCAGGACACAGCCTGAGACAGTGATGTATTGTGGAGACCAGCTGGACTGTCTACGTGACTGAGCCCTGTTAAGACTTCCTATAAAGTTTATGATTCTGGAGGACGAGTGCAGGGATCTACCCATCTTGCACCATGCCAAACAAGCCTCATACATAAGTTCCCTTGCTTATTAAACCTGCCACCAATCTAAAGGGGTTTCCCTCTTTCTTCCATCTCTCTCTGCCCTCCAAGTATGGGGGCCAGTTTTGGATTACACCTAGGAAGCTCCCAGGTCTGCAAACCAATAATTGGCAAGCTGGCCAGGGGGTAGAAGAAATGGATTTTAGGAAAAAGGCATACGTGGAGGAAATCTCAAGTGAACTATTGGCCTAGTATGGCTGATAAGAAAATCAGATGGCTCGGTCCATCATGAGTGGACCACTGACAGCTGAACAAGGTAATGTCCCCCATTCATGTGGCTATACCATCACTGTCACCATCTTAGATACCCTGGCCTTAGTCCGAGGCAAAAGCCATACTGGGTTGGGCTCAGCAAATACTTGGCCACTGAGTCACAGATCAATTTGCCTTTACAAGAGAGGGTGCAAGAATGGACCTTTCAAGTGCTTCTCCAAGGTTACCAGCAGAGCCCCATTTTATGCCATGGGATTATAACCCAAGACCTGTTACCTCCTTCCTCAATTCAATACAATGAACCCGTTACATTGATGAAATAATGTTAACATGTGAAGACTTGCCTCTGCTGTACGCACTGCAGGTTTTGCTGGAACATCTGTGAGGGAGAGGCTGGGAAGTGGGCCCACAGAAAATTCCAGGCCCAGGCACCGCCACCAAGTTTCAGGGAATCATTTGGTTAAGAGGGTGTTGCCCTGGAACCTGTGATTGAGAAGATGAAAGTCTATCAACCCCTCAGAGCGTGAAAGAGATGCAAGTCTTTGAAGGGACTTTGATTTTAGGAGGATTTTATTCCCCACCTGGCACAGTATCTCCATCCCTTGTACCACCTGGTACAGAAAGAGCACATATGGGCCGGGAGATCAAAGCGGCAAGCTGCCTTTGAGAGGCAAAACTACGAGTGAAGCAGATTAAAGCTCTGGGCATCTCCGAAGCATGGCTACCATTTGAGTCTGATGCGCCTGTGACTCTGGAAGGGATGCAGAGGGCACTGGGGCAGAGACGCAAAGGGAGAGAGTACCAATAGGGTTTTGGCTCCAGCTCCAAAAGTGGGCAGGAAGCTGATACACCGCTGTACTGGCAGCTCCTACCGTGTACACGGCACTCCTCCAGGTAGAGCAGTGTATCATGGTAAGAACGTCCATTCCTATCCATCAACCCACCTCTGCCGAGATGCAAACCTCCACTCTGACTGAGTGGCCTGCCTATTTGCAGCAGAGGAGCAGCCTGTCCCGCAGTCCACTGCCTCTAAAAGTACTGGTGCTGTTAGGCCCTGTAGAACGGGGTCCTCAGGAAATGGACCAGAACCGACCTGTGACATGTTTCAAACCGATCCACACAGCAAGAAGTGAGTGGCAAGCGAAACCAAAACCATCCCCCCAGACCCCCGGTTTTTCATGGAAAAACTGTCTTCCATGAAACCAGTCCCTGATGCCAAAAAGGTTGGGGATCGTCACTGTAGAATATATTGTCCTCCAGAAGCCCCCACTCCTGTGCCTATGGGAGCCCCTGCAGCCGAGAAAGAGAGAATGGGGAAATTCCCACTGATGCCTGGCGTGTAGATGGAGCTAGCCTAGCCATCCGTCCACACAGACTGCAGACACTGTTCAGCCCCGTAATGACACCCCCTGGAAGGAAAAAGCAACAAACAGCAGCAGCCAAAGAGTTGAGCTCAGAGCGGTTTGGTTGATGATCACTTATGAGCCCTGGCCATTAATCCTTCACACTGATGGTAAGGCTGTTTTTAAATAGATGAACGCTGTGGCTTAGACAGCGGGAGGCTGAGGGATGGATGATCATGAGTCATCATCATCATGATCATGATCAGGGTTCACCAGCACGAGCCTGAAACGATCTTCACTATCTTCCACATCTCAGCTCGTAAGGCACCGACACCTCTTGGATTCAGGAAGCGGAAGCCCTAGCCCAGGTACGAGCCCTTACAACTGACCCTTCAGTAGATACAGCAGAGGAAGCCCCTAGAAAGACTGTTACCACAGTGCCTCCATGGAATGATGTATTAACAAGGATGCCAAGTTGCCGTTGAAATGCAGTGACTTGGTTAATTCAGTAACAGCATGTTCTGCGTATTCTCATAAGTCCTAAGGCCCAAGGAGTCAGGGGCTATCCAGTGGAATTCCCAACGGTGAGGGGTTGGCAAATTGATTACATTGGTCTCCTCCCTGAGAGTAAGGGTTCTAAATACACCTTGTTTTACATAGACACTGCTTCAAGCCTTCCCCTGTTGCCATGCAAAGCAGGCTGCCACCATTAGGGGATTAGGGACACTGAGTACCATGTATGGATACTCTCATTGAATACACAGTGATTGGGGTCACATTTCAAACATTCAAGACTGGATAAAAGAACATGACATTGAATGGAAGTTCCATCTTCCCTCTAACACACAAGCAGCAGGGTTGGTAGAAAGCAAAAATGGATTAAATCAGTAACAGGTAAAACCACCATGGGCTTCCCTGATAGCTCAGTTGGTAAAGAATCTGCCTGCAGTGGAGGAGACCCCAGGTCTATCCCTGGGTTGGGAAGATCTGCTGGAGAAGGGATAGGCTACCCACTCCAGTATTCTTAGGCTTCCCTTGTGGCTCAGCTGGTAAAGAATCTGCCTGCAAGGCAGGAGACCTGGGTTCAATCCCTGGATTAGGAAGATCCCCTGGAGAAGGGAAAGGCTACCTACTCCAGTATTCTGGCTTGGAGAATTCCATGGACTATATAGTCCATGGGGTCATAAGACTCAGACATGACTTAGCGACTTTCACTTTCACTTTCAAAACCACCTTGGCTGCATGGACTAAAGTGCTTTCCCCGGCTTTAACACATTTGAATGATTAACCTGCAGGGCCTAGTGTCCCATATGCCAGACTGGGAACCCCTACCAAGGCATCAATAATTGGAAAGGTATTTCCCCCACTCACACCATGGGTCCATGAGTTATGCTGCTGAGAAGACAAGCCCCTTGACATCTGGGAAAGGAGTTCCCTGTTAGAGTTTGCTATGGGACATCCTACCAGACCAGTGAGTTACTTCACACCCGCTGGGATCCCATTGTCCTGCTGCAAGCTAGGCCTGCTAAAATACACTATACGTGTGATGGACCACATGCCATCAAAAGAGGAAAGAAAGTAAAGGTCCTGGTGTGGAATACCCTGCCCCTCTTCACACCTGACAGTGCTGCCTCCCCCGCTGCAGTCGCCCAACTACTCATATGATTTGGACAACCAGGTCAAGTTCCCACAGTGCAGCCACATTAACATCTAAGGATCAGGCCACAAGTGCAGTTCTTGCAGAAGGGAAGACCTCCGCATACAAGTTCCTATTAGATAATCTTTTTTTAAACTACTTCTTTATTTTTTGGCTATGCAGGGTCTTTGTTGCTGCACAGGCTTTCTCTAGTTGTGGCAAGAAAGGGCTACTCTCTCTAGCTGCAGTGCATGGGCTTCTCACTGTGATGGCTTGTCTTGTTGCAGAGCACAGGCTCTAGGCGCAAGGGTTTCAGTTGCTCTGCGGCATGTGGGATCTCAGTTCCCGGATCTAACCCGTGTTCCCTACACTGGTAGGTGGATTCTTAACCCCTGGACTACCAGGGAAGTCCCAGTAATGTCTTTTTAACCTTAGACTTCTGTTGCTCCTATGGTGTTCGGTCACAGGATTGGGCACCTGATATAAATTCCCTCCTGCAGTGGCCCGCAAAGAATGCCCAGCAAAGAAATCAACCCAGTTGCTGGGTATGTGAGCAGCTCCCCATCTCTAGCTCATTGGGATCACCATGGTGGCTACCACTGCTCCAGGAAGGGGATTGGAAAGCCCGAAAGCAGTACATTCAGGAAGAACAAGCTACAACTAAGACTCAATTCAACTGATTTACCAACACTAATCCAAAAACCTGGCTGGTGGCACACACCATCAATAACACAGGGCACAGTATTCTTTTCTGCCAATCAAACTACAATAGGCAGTCCATCAGACTAGTGACCAGAAAGATCCTAGGACTACCACCACTAAAGCTATGGGTGGCTATGCTCAGATTTGGAATGACTTTATGGGTTTTACCCCAGAATTTGGACATTTGAACCTCCAGGCACTCCTGTGTTAGAAACAGGAAAATCACTCTAAAGAGAACCAACTCGACTGTACCAGGAATATGAGAGGGCATCATCGTAAAGGACGGTGACTGATGTGCAGTGACTGTCACACCTGCCAGGTATTCACTGAGTAACCCCACATGACTCCCTGTCGTGTGGCACACACCTCTGTCCGTGGTTTCCACCTGGATGCTTTGGCCACTGCACCCTGGGTCCTCCTGGGCACAGGGGAAAAGCCACCCACAGCAAAAATTGCCAGCTTCCTTCTCCTCAAGGCCAGAGGGCCACATTTTGTTTTTCACTGGTACAGTCATTTGGCTTCCCTCACTATTTCCTCCGTTGACCTGGAGGACATTGTAGCACACACAGAAGCCCTTCCTAAATTCACCCAGAAAGGCTTAAATGATAGCCAACAAAGCCTGTCCTTACTGAACACTGAAATATGTCTAATGAGCAACAGTGTCCTCCAAAAGAGGATGGGCTTGGACACTATTACTGCCTCACAAGGGGGCTCCTGAGCAGTTATCCAAACAGAATGTTGTGTTCATACCTGATGAGTCTGCTAATGTAGTGCCTTTATTAAATCACATAAAAACACAAATGCCCTGAGTGATCCAACCTCCAGCCTAGGGGACTTAATAAATCAGTGACTTGGATCATGGGGCTCTTGATTAAAAAAAAAAATCTTCCTTGATTCTGGGAATCATTGTCTTCATCTCTGTTTTCTCTTACATGTGCCTGTATTGTTGATACATCTGGCCTCCAATGCAGTCAGTGGCCAAACAAGCCACCTCCGTGCTAATGAAACCTCTTGCTGGCCATTCAGAAGAGGAGAACACACGAGATTATAAGAGCCTATAATGAGGAAATTTTCTGGCAGTCCAGTGGTTAAGGCTCCACACTTCCACTGTAAGGGCACGAGTTTGTTCTCTGTTCAGGGAATTAAGATCCCGTAAGCCACACGGGGTGGCCAAAATATATATATATATATATATATATATATATATATATATATATATATATAAGAGCCCATAATGAGGGATAAAGTGTTGGAGGAGGTCATTGAAAGGATGTGTGATTGCCAGCTGACCCACAGCTGTACACAGGCAATAGGAGGCCCTCACACCCTCCCCTGTCCTTGGAATGTGAGCTCTGCTTGCCTTTCCCACACTAGAAGCCAACCAAGGACACAGCCTTGAGATAATAAGGTGGCATTGATACCACCTGGACAGTATATGTTACTGAGCTCCATTAAGGCCTCTATGAAATTTTAAGATTTTAGCAGACAGGTGCAAAGATCTGCTTGTCTGAAGCTGCCAGAGACAAGCCTCCTATGTAAGTTCCCTTTCTTATTAAACCTGCCACCTACCAACCTGGAGTGCCTGCCTCTTTCTTCTGTCTCTCCCTGCCCTTTATCCACGAGGCCAGTTTCAGATTGCACCCAGATAACTCCCAAGGTTGCAAAGATTTTGTATTTGCAACAAACACTAACATTTCTATCCACCCTTTTAAAGTTAGAAGCGTATATACTAAAAGTATAGCAATGCATCTGTTCAAACTTTCAACATTTAGAGATAACCTCTAACACCTTTTCATGGCTTGCAGTCTCACATACAGACACATTCTTAATGGACGAAGTAGTACATACTATTTAACTCCTACCATCAAGTAATACAATATAATCATCTTTAAAAGCCAGCTAATTTTCTTTCTACTGCCTATTTTTTAATAGCACCACAAATCTGGTAGTTTATTTAGCCAACCATCTGTGGTTGTTCATATATTTTGTTTACAAATCATTCACTTAGACATGATACTCCAATCAACAGCTTAATATTGAGATACTATTGAGTTAGAGAAGTTTCTTTCCACGTTCTCATGATGATGGAGAGAGAGCTAATGTTTACCCTTTGACTGGCAGCCAAAACTGACCTCAGGACTTGGAACACCACTTGAAGTTCCAAACTGAATCACCTTTCCCTTATCTTTCAGCCTTCACACAAACCCAGAGGTCCCGACTTCACATCACAGAACCATGTGGCAGCCACCTTCCTAAAGGCTGTCAGTGAGGCGGTTCCAGGCACGATGTGGAAATACGTGCTTTGGTAACAAGGGGCTGCTGAATAAGTTCTCTTAGGAAGGAAATCCATTTTCTCAATTGACTCCTCCCTCTAACACTGCAAATGCTGAGGTGATATGTTAAGGGGCGGAGAGATATGTAATATGAAGATAGAGAGGGGGAGTGGAAGTAAAAAAGAAAAATGAAAGTAAGGGAGAGAGGGGTTCGTAATCAGTTCCACATTTTTCTCTCCCCCCTCAAAATAGGTCTGGGATCCTTTTAATAGAAAGGCAAGGTTCCATCATTGCAACAGCTCTTAGAAACCATGGCATTCACACTCTTCTTGGCAATGATAAGGAAACTGTGGACTAACAAGAAATTATAGGCATACCTCATTTTATCATGCTTTGCAGAGATTATGCTTTTTACGAACTGAAGGTCTATGGCAACCCTGGTTCTAGCTAGTCCACTGGCACCATTTGTCCAACAGCATTTGCTCACTTCATGCCTATATGTCATGTTTTGGTAATTCTCTTAATATTTCAAACTTTTTCATTACTGTTATATTTGTGATAGTAATCTGTGATCAGTGATCTTTAATGTCACTATTACAAAAAGATTATGTCTCACTGAAGGCTCAGATGATGGTTAGCATTTTTTAACCATAAAGTATTTATAAATTAAGATATGCATATTGTTTTTAGCTATAATGCTATTGCACACATTATGGACTACAGTGTAGTGTAAACAACTTTCATATGTACTGGGAAACCAAAAAAATTTGTGGGACTCGATTTACTGCAGTCTTTGCTTTATTGCAATGATCTAGAATTGAACCCACCATATCTACAAGGTCTGTCTGTAGGAAATGGAAACCCACTCCAGTATTCTTGCCTGAAAAATCCCATGGACAGAGGAGCCTAGTGAGCTACAGTCCATGGGGTCTCAAAGACTCAGGCATGACCGAGTGACTGAGCACAGCACATACTGCCTGTATGTGAATTTTTGACCCAGCTTCCCATAGGGCTTTTTTCACTCTGCCTTGTTACCTCCAACCAAAAATGTAAACCAACATTTATAAACAGCTTATTAACACTGAGCAAAACCACTTTGCATACATTATTCTATTTAATGCCAAAACATCTGTTTCAGGCAACCACCAGCACTATCTCAGGAAGCCCAGGTACCATCCTTAAGGTGCCCCAGAACTGGCTGGTGAGGGAGCTGGATTTGAATGCAGTCACACTGCTTCTCAAATACTTCATCACACACGGTAATTTAAGCTCAGCATTCTCATTGCCTATGCTGAGAGCAGAACCACAGATATTCCTACTCCAACATGAGAAATAATATTGTGCTTTTCTGGGAGACATTTTTTTAAAAACAAGCTCCAAAGAGTGCCTTCCAGAAGATGCAAACCTTTCTAAGAGAAAAAGTATTTTCAGCAAAATGGAAAATCTCCAGTGCATAGTATAAGTAGTTTCGAGTATGAAGACAAAATTTTGGCAGGATAAATGTGGCTCGTTATGTATTTACAAGTTAAGAGTTGCACCCAATGATGGTAGTTAAAAAAAAAAAAACAGAAAAGAACCACTCATAGAATTTATCAAAAGAAGTATATATCTATTATAGTTTGACTGAAAACGGTCTATTTATATAGCACACAAATATGTCACCTTTTCTCGGTTATTTTACATTCTCACCTAGGAACTTTGAAAAAAAGAGGGTAGAAAATAGTGATTGCAAATAGTCTGATTATCTTGACAAACGCAGTACAGCCTCTTAGGCAGACACTCCTGCAAGCCTCTTCAGCAACCCCATGAAATCTGGAACATTGCTTGGTTCCACTACCCACGGGGAAAGACAATTCACGTCAGGAATTACCTGCGGCTGATGCAGCTGACAAATGTTATCTAATCAAGTCTATAAGCGTCTCAGACAGGTGCGTCTCTTCTCCAACCTAGGAAATCACCCTGAATAACTCATTATCTAATATGTTTCTCTAAGCCGACATAACTGAGGGGAAAAAAAATCACATTGTGGCACTCCTTATGCAGAAAAAGCAAGGGCTTTGGAATTCTCAAACTCAAAGAAAACATCACAAAACCTTTTTTTTCTGTTAAAAAAAAAAATGATACCAGGGAAATGTGGGCTTTGCTGCTCCATTACCAACATCCTAGATGATTTCCAAACCCAGACCTTGGCTCGGTTGTGTTGTTTAGTTGCTAAGTCATGTCCAACTCTTACATGACCTCATGGACTGTAGCCCACCAGGCTCCTCTGTCCATGTGATTTCCCAGGCAAGAATACTGGAATAGGTTGCCACTTCCCCCTCCAAGGGATCTTCTTGATTTGGGAATCAAACCCACATCTACTGCATTGGCAGGCGGATGCTTTACCACTGAACCACCAGCGAAGCCCCATACCTTGGCTCTATCTGGCTTCTAAGACAATCCTCTCCATTGGTTAAATCCATTTCTAAATCAGCATCCTCTCTCTACCTCCATTTCACCATAAGACATGAGCAAGACATGAACATACTTGCTCTGCAGAGCCTGTGGGAGGCACCTCAGATCTCTCCCCTGTTCAGCAGGGACAGAGTCCAGGCAGGCTCGCAGCTCTCTTTCTGGTGCCTCTTTGTTCTCATCTGCACCCTCACTCCCCACTCTCAAGACCAGAAGCTGGTCTGTATTGTTTTAACCCTTCAGATTTCAAACCAGGTAGGTACTGTTCTGGTTTCGAACTATGGTGCTAGAGAACACTCTTGAGAGTCCCTTGGACAGCAAGGAGATCAAACCAGTCAATCCTGAAGGAAATCAGCCCTGAATATTTATTGGAAGGACTGATGCTAAAGCTGAAACTTCCAATAGTTTGGCCACGTGATGCAAAGAGCCAACTCACTGGAAAAGACTCTGAAGCTGGGAAAGATTGAGGACAGAAGAGGACGGCAGACAATGTGCTAGATAACATCACTGACTCAATGGACATGAGTTTGAGCAAACTCTAGGAGACTGTGAAGGACAGAGAAGCCTGGCATGCCGCAGTCCGTGGGGCTGCAAAGAGTTAGACATGAACTTAACTACTGAACAAGGCATTGGACATGCTCCCATCTCCTATAGGGCCCAACACTAAACAGCCTCCTTCTATCAGTGACTCTCAAATGTTAGTGCACACCTGGAGAGCTTGTCAAAATACAGATTACAGGGCCACACTGGAGAGTTGATGATTCAGTAGATCCAAAAAGGCTCAGAAAATACTCATTTTAAAACAAGCTCCCAAGTTGATGCTGATGCTACAGGGGATCACATTTTTAGGAACTTTCAGGTTATGTTAATATTTCCCACACTGGCCCGTTTTTAAGAATTACCTGGGAGTGCCTGAGGAGGAAAAGGCACAATTTCATACCCCCTTTCCTTGTGAATTTCCATTCAGTAAATCTCTAGTTTTCACAAACTCTCAAGGTATTTATAGACAGGCATGTTGGAGCTTTTGAGTTGTCAAGAGCAAAGAGCAGCTCTAAACTGACAGATTTCGTATAATTATGGTTTGAGGATAATGGTTGATACAGGTGAAGAACACATTGATGGCATTCTTAGATTTAGCATTTCTCTATTTGACTGCTCAGTAGCAATTGTACTAAACTATAAGTTTTTTGAGCGCAACGTTTTATGTCTTTCCTCCCAGATTAGTACAGTAAAGATTAGTGGAAGGGAGGAAAGAAGAAAGGAGAGGAAAGAAGTGGGAAGGATGCTTTAAAAATACATAAGCCCAGGTCCAACATGACAGGAATTCTGATTTAATTGGGCTGGGGTGGGATCCAGGCATGGGCGGTTTTATAAAGAACTGTAAAATAGATAAGCAAGCAAAAATTTAAAAAGAACTCTAGGTGATTGAAACATACAGCCAGTAGATCATACACTATGATCTACTGTTCTCAGAATCAGCATCTCTGTTTTGTGTTAACACAGAAAGAGCAGAGAGTGACTAAGGTTCTAACTCAGCCATATCCTTCCTACCACATATATTCTACTCTACTTAATCTCTCTAAATTTTAGTTTCACCATCTATAAAATGAAGATAAAATATCTACTACAATCAGTTACTCATGATGAGTAAATGAAACAAAAGTATCCATCTCTCCTTCACTCTTTTCTTTTCACTGCCTTTAGTAGTCTTCAATCTGGCCAGGAAGAGATAAGACAGATATATTGAAAATAAACACTGGGCTGGCCAAGTTCATTCAGGTAACATCTTACAGAAAAACCTAAACGAACTTTTTGGCCAACCCAATAGATAAACAACAATCCTACTACATAGTACAGGGAACTACACTCAATATCCTGTAAAAAACCACAATATTTTCTTCACTCTTTCAATCATTTCATTCATTCACTTAACCAGTATATATTGATTAGTCACCACATGCCAAGCACTGTTACAGGCCATATGGACAAAGCATTGACAAATACAAACCAACACACCCATGCCTCAAAGAGCTTGGCAAAGTCCTGGAAACACAGTGCACATTCAACAAATGCCTATCATTACTATTATCCAAACTGAAGATAATAATGGTTACCTGGTCAACATGAAATGACAGAATGGAAAGTAACATGCTTTATATATTTCAAAGGAATATTCTAATTAATAATTATAGTTGTAGTTATGGCTATTACTGATATTATATTAATATGACCAATAGTATACATTTGAAGATTCATTCTTTTTTTTTTTTCTTTTCTCCCCACAACCCAAAGGATGATATAGCCGAGGGATCACAGAATACAAGAACTGACCAGGACCTCAATATTCTGGTTTCTCTTCAGGTCAATAAACCTTTTGTCTTTTCAAAGAGGACCTCCAAGGTCTTGACTGGAACTCCCCATATGGTACAGGTGAGAACTCCACAGCCCTCTGCAGAAATGTTCCCTTCTGTTAGACTTGCTGATTCTCACAGGTCACAGACAAAGAAGGGTTTTCATAGGTGAACACACCACAGTACTTGGTCAGTGCTTATTGACTGCAGGTTCTGAATAAATGTTTGTTAACTACAATAATAAATGAAAAATGTATAAATAAAGGTCAAATGGCAATCTTTGCTCAAGGAGTGCACATTGAACATTAGGTAGCCGATGGGCAGCTTCTCAGTTGGGTGTTTTAAAATATGACCATAAGCCTGTAAATATTTCATTGTCTCTGAAATAGTACCATGCATAAGCATGGAATAGTATTGAATAACTTTTATTACAAATAAGTCTCTTTTCAATGGAAATTAATAAATTTCCTTTTCATATTATTTTTAGCTATCTAGGTCTTTAGCCTTTACTTAATGATGATGCACTTGATTAAATAAAATGAAAGTTCTTTCAGACATTAAAATGAATAATGAATTTAGACTTAATCCAAAAGCAATTTGACTTTAAACATTCATATGAAATTAAATGAGCCATTGAATTTGCTATATAAGCAAGCATTAATCTTATCTGGCTATGAAAACTAGAAAGTTATATAGTGACCCATTAATTTCAGAGCCTAATACAAGGTCTGTTTAATGCCTTTTCTCCATTAAGAAGTCTTACTCCATAATATAAGTGCTTTTTCATAAAAGTTTAAACTCCAATTCATTTTTTTCTTCTGTTCCAATCATGTGATAATCGACTCTTGACACGATTATAGCTGCAAATCTAAATATGGTATATAATGTTGTCATGTGAAGCAGCTTTTTTCTCATGGCTGGCCTCCACCAAAAAAAAAGAGAACATTTATATCACTGGCAGGAATGTGAGTATAAATTATTACAGCCCCTCTATCCAACGGTCTTTGAAGTAGTTTATACTTCACCCAGCATACGGATAGGTGACCCTGTTACACTGAAGTAAAATTTGCATAGAATTACCCAAACCCAAAGCAGCATTCCAGTACATACGAATCATATGCTATAACCAGGTACAGTTCAATGTTGAAATCAAAGAGCATATGTTTATTTTTACACATTTAAAATATTTCCCCAGGGACTTCCCTGGTAGTCCAATGGTTAAGAATCCACCTGCCATTGCAGGGGACACAGGTTTGATCCCTGGTCTAGGAAGATTCTACGTGCTTCAGGGTAACTAAGCTGGCATGCCACAACTCCTGGGCCCTTGCTCTGGAGCCTGTGCCCTGCAGCAAGGGAAGCCACTGCAATGAGAAGCCTGCACGCCGCAACTAGGGAGGAGCCCTCGCTCACCGCAACCAGAGAAAGCCCGCTCAAGTGCAGCCAAAAATAAATAAATAAAATTTTAAAAATAAATAAATAAAATGTTTCCCCACATAAAAAACTGAATCATAATTTTATCAGAAATTTTTATATTCCAACTTTAGGTTCCATGTGCAATAAGCGCATTTTACAGTTGAAACCATACTTAAATAAGGGTGAAGACAAAGAATAAGTAACAGTGTTGCACTTATTATCTGATCTAATACTTAGCTAAATGGCAAATCTATAATGCCATTCTACACATGACATTTCATTCATCAGTGCTGGAAGACGTGGGGGAAAAGGACAACAGGCATGAAAAGTGACATACATGTTTTTCATTGGCAGACAGGGTTACTATCAATTTCATTATACGCCATATGACAAACACTGATTCTTTCACGATAATAACAAGGGAACCAAGGAAGCAGACTGTGAGAATACGATACAGTGATATGGACTCACGTGTATTAATGATTTCATTGCATTGGGATTAGATTAAGAAATTATACGGTTTACATCTTTTAAACCCTCATTAATAAATATTAGTTCTTATTAGTTAGAGACTGGCTAATAAGTCACCAGCGGCCTGATATTTGAAATCTACAGCAGTACATTTAAATAATGAAGTTGATTATTAATGAAGAAGGATTTTGTAGTTTAAGAGAGTTAATCATTACAGAATGTTTTTAATGAAATAAGCATTGTTTACGATATAAATCTATTCATCCTTGGGCGGCTACTCAAAGTCTATATGATCTGTCTCCTAAATACAGAATATGGAGATGGGGGAGTTTTCTGTGTCATTCATTCAGCTTTGTAGCCGCTGATATCACTTGGGATTAAACAGTTTAACTCCATCTCTGCATTTCATCACCTCCCCAATCTCGTGCATGAGTAACTGTCAAGATCATGTGCTAGGCTGCTTCAGTCATGTTCGACTCTTTGCAATGCTACGGACTATAGCCCGTCAGGCTCCTCTGTCCATGGGATTCTCCAGGAATGAATACTGGAATGGGTTGCCATTTCCTTCTCCAGGGCCAAGACCATATGGCCACTCCAACCAGAGGACTGGTTGCTCCCACCAGCCCAGAGGCTTAGACCAGTCCAAGTGTTTCCCTACCCAGCCCAGCACAGCAGTCCTCAAGGGAGGCTTGAAGAAGGATCACCAAAGCTATGTTTTCTTTCTTTGTACTCACCACAAAACTTAAAGCTACTTTCACAAATTCTAAGTACTCATAGACAATTGATGATGAGTACCTTAACATTTTGAGTTCTCCTAAGATGAGAAAGGAAGTACAAAACTTTCCACTTTGAAAAGAGAGAAATGTGAGTTTGGCGTTCTAAAAAAATTTAAATAAAAAGAAGAGTTGGGCATCAACTACATTTCTAAATGTGACACTGGGCAACTTATCACTATTGTAAATATTTCCTATTTTGAGAACTGATCCCTCTTCACATTTTGGAGAAGCCTTTTCTTTTTCGAGTCTTAGTGGAATTCAGGGCTTCCCAATATTCTTCTAATAAACCATCATTTTTTTATAAGTTAAAGTTTCTCATCATCTGCAACCAAAAATTATTTTTTTATTTTTTAATTGGAGGAAAACTGCTTTACAATGTTGTGTTGATTTCTGTACAACAATGTGAATCAGCCATAATTATACATATATCCCTCCCTCATGAACCTCCCAGCTCCTCATCCCACCCCTCTAGGTCATCACAGCGCACTGAGCTCACTCTCTGTGCTATACAGCAGCTTACACATGGTAGTGTATTCACAGTGATGCTACTTCCTCCATTGGTACCACTATCTCCCTCCCCTACTGTGTCTACAAATCTGTCCTCTCCACCAGCATTTCCATTCCTTCCCTGCAAATAAGTCGATCTGTACCATTTTTCTAGATTCCATATACATATTAATGTACAATAGTTGTTTTCTCTTTCTGACTTAACTTCACTCTGTATAACAGGCTCCAGGTTCATCCACCTCACTAAAACTGATTCACATTCATTATTTTTTATGGCTGAGTAATATTCTACTGGACTTCCCAGGTGGCACAGTGGTAAAGAATTTGCCTGCTGATACAGGAGATATGGATTTGATCCCTGGGTCAGGAAGATCCCCTGGAATAGGAAATGGCAACCCACTCTAGTATTCTTACCTGGAAAATTCCAAGGACAGAGGGGCCTGGCAGACTGCAGTTGATGGGGTCACAAAGAGTCGGACACAACTGAGCATGTAGCATGCATTCAGCACACATTCACACAATATTCTATTATATGTATGTACCATAACTTCTTTTTCCATTCATCAGTAGATGAACATCCAGTGCAACCAAGAATTCTGAGTAGCATATTATGTCTTTAATATCCCAATTTCCCATCTCTAAAACTGGGGATAGTCCCTCACACTATATACAAAAATAGACTCAATAGGTTGAAGACCTAAATGTAAGACCTGAAACCATAAAACTCCTAGAGGAGAACATAAGCAGGACACTTTTTGGCTTAAATCATAGTATTTTTTTGGATCTGTCTCCCAAGGCAAAAGAAGCAAAAGAAATATAAGCAAATTGAGCATAATAAAACTTGAAACCTTTTGTACCAGCAAAGGAAACCAATGACAAAACAAAAAGGCCACCTACTAAATGGTAGAAAATATTTGCAAACTATATGACCTATAAGGGGTTAGTATCCAAAATACATGAACAGCTCAAACAATATCAATATCAAATGAACAACTCAATATCAAAAAAGAAATAAAGATATACCCAATTTTTAAATGGGCAGAAGACCTGAATAAACGTTTTTCTGAAGAGGACACACAGATGCCAGACAGGCACATTAGAAGATGCTCAACATCACTAGCCATCAGAGAAATGCAAATCAAAATCACAATGAGATATCCCCTCAAACCTGTCAGAGTGGTTATAATCAAAAAGTCTATAAATAACAAATGCTGCCAAGGATATGGAGAAAAGGGAATCCAGGTACACTGTTGGTCAGACTGTAAACTGGTGATGCCACTATGTAAAACAGTATGGAGGCTCCTCAAAAAATTAAAATAGATCTATCACATGATCCAGCAACTCCACCACCGGGAATAAATCCAAACAAAAGGAAAACATTAATTTGAAAAGATACATGTACCCCAATTTCACAGCAGCATAATTTGTACTAGCCAAAGGTATAGAAGCAACTCAACTATCCATCAAGAGATGAATGGACAAAGAAGATGTGTTGTGGGTGTGTGTCTGTGTATGCACAATGAAATATTAGCCATAAAAAGAAATTAATTTTGCCATTTGCAACAATATGGATGGCCCTATAAGTGCCGAAGAATTGATGCTTTTGAACTGTGGTGTTGGAGAAGACTCTTGAGAGTCCCTTGGACTGCAAGGAGATCCAACCAGTCCATTCTGAAGGAGATCAGCCCTGGGATTTCTTTGGAAGGAATGATGCTAAAGCTGAAACTCCAGTACTTTGGCCACCTCATGTGAAGAGTTGACTCAATGGAAAAGACTCTGATGCTGGGAGGGATTGGGGGCAGGAGGAGAAGGGGATGACAGAGGATGAGATGGCTGGATGGCATCACTGACTTGATGGACGTGAGTCTGGTTGGGAGTTGGTGATGGACAGGGAGGCCTGGCGTGCTGCGATTCATGGGGTCGCAAAGAGTCGGACACGACTGAGCGACTGAACTGAACTGAACTGATAGAGTATTATGCTTAGTGAAATAAGTCAGACAGAGAAAGACAAATATATATGTTAACACATACGTAGAATCTAAAAAATAAAGCAAATAAATGTATATAATAAAACAGAAGCAGATTCACAGATACAGAAAATAAACTAGTCAATACCAATAGGGAGAAGGAAGAGGGGAGGTGCAAGTTAGGGGTATGGGACTAAGAGGTACAAACCACTGTGTATAAAACAGATAAGCAACAAGGATATATTGCATAGCACAGGGAAATATAGCCGTTATTTTGTAATATTTTTAAATGAAGTATAGAAGTATAATATTTCTATAAAAATATTGAATCATTATGTTGTATACCTGAATCTAATATAATACTGTAAATCAACTATACTTCAATTAAAAAGAATAAAAAACATAAACATTAAAAAGTAAATAAAAATAAATTGGGGATATTATGACCTGTGCTGCCTACCTCATTAGACTAAGGGAATAAAGTGACATAATAAAAATAATGTCTATGGTAGAAGTTACATGTGGTCTTCCATAATAGTATGTTTTCTTCTTGTAATATTCTCCATAAACAATGAGAAGTCCATTCCAGAAAATCTCCTAATTTTTCTAAAAATGGAAATAATTTGTTCTTAAACTGTTATTGTGAAGACCAAGTGAGATAATACATGTAAAAAATAACCAACCATTGCCTAGCATGTTATAAACATTTGAAAATATTTTTCTTTTTTCCTCTTAATAAGAGAAAAATAATAAAGGAATTTCAAACTTTATGAAAATTATCTGTCATCCAAAATCACAGAATATCTAGTTGAATATACATCATAAGCACAATCAAAGCTATATCAAAAAAGAGAAGTAATATGTATTGGTAAGAATATGAAAATATAGTCACACCTTCCTGGTTTATGTTCTCTTATTAACTGTAGGAGTTTCTTAACCTCTTTGATCCTCAGTTCCTTCATTTGTAAAACAGGGATAATTACATCTCCTCAGAGTTACAATTAGGATTTAAATACACAGTACACGTGGACATGGTTTATGAGCTCTTACATACTATCCAGAGGCTATTTATCATCATTTTCATCAACTTAATATTTATTGAGATGGATCTGCTCTAAGAACCACCACATGCACACACATGTACACATACACATTAATTTTGCTTAACCACTATAAACATACCAGGCAGAAGAAAGATAAGCATAACTATGCAGCTATCGATTTTTCTCCTGATAAAATCCCATCAACAAGTGATGTTGCCAAAAATATACTGGCCCCCTGTTTAAGACTGATAGACCAGTGTTGCTAGAATTCCAGCAGAAACCAGGAATTAAACCAACAGAGCCATGTTAATTTCAAGCTTCATTAGAACTTGGGCAAGCGTGCCTGTGGAGACCACCTGAGTAAGGGATACACCCAGCCAAGCCCTCATTCACCATGAACCACACTCTATGCATTTACCACAGCAATGCAGAGTCCCTTTATCCTATGGACACCTTGTTTAGAATAATTCAGATTTCCTATTGCATTTTTCTTGAATCTTATTACAGATTAAGATAATCAGCTGAAGATAACATGTTTGCCAGACTGTATTAGCCCAAACTTTAAAACAATAAACTAATAATTGATGATAAATAGATGCTGATCTATCAATCAGTAGATCAATCATATCTGATAGAACTTTAGCTACTTGATTCTATATGAGGTAAGCTATGGAAAATTTTATTCTTCAGTTTCCTCCAAATCAATGATTTCTTTAAAAGCATGGCCTCTGAGAAAATGTACTTTCAACCAATAAAGCTTAAATACAGCAATCCTTGAAGGCAGCTTATTAAACTTAACAAATTTACAGTGAAACAACTTCCTTAATGTGGAAAACTGCAACTAAATAGTAAGGCAAAACCATAAGAAAAATTTAGATATTTTTCATTAGTCTTTCTTAAAGGCATCATAAATTACACATTTTTAATAAAATTATTAAAATCACTCTTTTGCAAGTCCTTCTTAAATGTTCAGGTTAAGGGACTCTGTATAAAGATCACCATTTTTTTTTTTTTTTAAAGATCACCATTTTAAAAGGTTGTGTTAATCTAAGATTAAACATTCAGGGACTTGCCTGGCAGTCCAGTGGTTAAGACTTCACCTTCCAATGCAGGGGGTACAGGTTTGATCCTTGATCAGGGAACTCAGATCCCACATGCTTGCAGCCAAAAAAACCAAAACATAAAATGGAAATAATATTTTAATGTATTCAATAAAGACTTTTAAAATGGTCCACATCAAAAAAATCTTTAAAAATTTTTTTAAATAAAAAAATTAAACATTCAAAGATGCTCTCAGGGAAAACACCTATGTGAGAGTTGCAAAGGCTGGGAAAACCGTCAAACCAGGAAGCAATCTAATCTCAAATGAAAAAGTGATGCAGAGAGGTTGGGTCAAGGCATCCTGAACTGTGATGCAATCATAGGAAGTTTTCATAAGACCATCAGCAAGCCCTCAAGCCAGAATCACCATTAGATGAACCCCATGTCTCCTTGGAATGAGCCCACTTTACTACTCTGCCACACTCCTTCATTCTGGGAGCAACTGGCAGGAAACACTCTCTGAACACACAAGCTGCTATGGATTTCAGAACACAGCAGCCTGTGCTCTTAGTCAATTACACTTAGAGATTTGCAAGGTATAATCTCACGGCTCTCACAAAGGATAAATGTTTCCAAATGAAAAATGTTTATATATGGTATATATCTCCTTTTTATTTATTTTATTGATATGATGGACGGAGGAGCCTGGTGGGCTGCAGTCCATGGGGTCGAGAAGAGTCAGACACGACTGAGCCACTTCACTTTCACTTTTCACTTTCATGCATTGGAGAAGGAAATGGCAACCCACTCCAGTGTTCTTGCCTAGAGAATCCCAGGGATGGGGAAGCCTGGTGGGCTGCCGTCTATGGGGTCACACAGAGTCGGACACGACTGAAGCGACTTAGCAGCAGCAGCAGCATGATGATTAATGTGGACAACAATTCCATGGTATTTAATATACACAGCAAGCAGGGGGCAATATCTTCATTTGCTCCCTATTTTCAGTTACTGTATTTGATGAGATATGTTCTTTGAAGCAATGGTTTGATGATTGAGTGAAACATACTCTCACCCTCTCTCCCTTAGCCTCACAAGGAGAAAGGACTGTTAAAGTATTTTGTCAATGTCTGGGACACAAACTGGTCTGTGTTTATCAATCAGCAGGATAACTATTGCATGAAGCATTAACTCATATGGGTGTGGCTCAGTGTAGCTAGGTTGGCAAACTTAAGAGCCTGAAACCTCAGGGTTCCCTCATCACTGATTTATTACTGCAGTAATCCATAGGGTAATATGGAGAAGGCAATGGCACCCCACTCCAGTACTCTTGTTTGGAAAATCCCATGGACCGAGGAGCCTGTTAGGCTGCAATCCATGGGGTCGCTAACAGTCAGACACGACTGAGCGACTTCACTTTCACTTTTCACTTTCATTCGTTGGAGAAGGAAATGGCAACCCACTCCAGTGTTCTTGCCTGGAGAATCCCAGGGACGGGGGAGCCTGGTGGGCTGCCGTCTATGGGGTCGCACAGAGTCGGGCACGACTGAAGTGACTTAGCATAGCATAGGGTAATAAGGTCCTGTAGTCTACATTAGGATTTGGGGAAACTGGCAATCTCATTTAAGCCTTAAGCCTAAAGACATACACTCCAAACCTGCTTTCCCAAATGCTGTTCTGCAGAGCACTGAACCCTGGTCCAGTCACCAGTGCACTGTGCATCCACTTCATATTACTCCTTGTGTTCACTTCTTCTGCAAGAGGTTCTTGGGTCTTGCAACATAATTCCACTTTGTATGTGTGTGATAAGTCTCCTTCAGTTGTGTCCAACTTTTTGCAACCCTGTGGACTGTAGCCCAGCAGGCTCCTCTGTCCATGTGATTCTCCAGGTAAGAATACTGGAGTGGGGAGCCATGCCCTCCTTCAGTGGATCTTCCCTACCCAGGAAATGAACCCAGGTAATTCCACTTTAATACATACCTTAATGTATGTGTTAATACCTTAAAATATGCCAAACCATAACTTAATATTACCCAAAGCTTCATTTCTAAATAATACAGTAAGAATGACATCAGCAAGGTATTAGACAAAGAGATCCTGGCCCTCACTGCCACACAAAAACAAAGATAAAGTAAATGATCCATGGGTGAGGACAGCTCTGGAAGAACCCTGTGGGGAGCATTAGGGGGCTGCAGTGACTCAGAGTGGCATGAGGACTGGGAATGGCAGCATTCAAGGAGGCCAGAAACATTCTGCCTACATTGCCCCATCACCTTCACTCATGTGTCACCATAAAGAATCCTGTTGGCCCTGAGTTCCTCCCATGGAGGGAAAGAACAGTGGGATATCTCAGCAGCCTTGGCCACTGTTGATCACAGCAGCCCTAGCTACTACCACAGAGCACCCCCTGAGTCATCACACAGACTCAGCTGCTGGACCTGCCTGGAGCCAGAGGTTCTGTGCCCCTTGGAATGGGAGCTATCAAGAGCCACCCTTTCCCCATTGGAGTCAGAGGTGCTATTCCCCTGACCTGAGTCCTGGTGAGGCCACAGCCCCCACGCCTGGGAACTGACACCCACCATGAAGCATGTGCCCATGCACTGGTCCCAGCACCCACTAGCACTACCACACATGCAGCCACATGCATGCTGGACCAGGCATCTATCTCAGCTGCAAAGGTACACCCATGAGCCTAGCTGCCTGCCGCAGCTACGTGTGCATCCCCACACACCCAAGACCCAACCGGCATGCTCCATTGAGACCACACCACTGTGTACTCCCAGAACTGGCATCCTCGTACATCTTCCCACATGGATCTATTGCTCACCTCAGCTAATCACCCAGCTAATATCCTTGCAACCACCCATGAGAGGAGGTCTTTCCCTGCCTTGGCCAGTCCTTCATGTTTAGAAGGGAAAACTACTTCTTCAAATATGAAGACAACAGTCCAGGACTACAAGGAAACATAACAATTCACGGAAACATGACACTGCTAAAGAAACGCAATAACTGGCTATAACCAACTCCAAAGAAATAGAGATCTACACTCTGCCAAAGAATTCAAGATAATTTTTTAAAGATCAATGAGTTACAAGAGAACACAGGTAAACAGTTCAATGACATCAAGAAAATAATACTTTAACAAAACAAGAAGCTCAACAAAGATATAGATATCATAAAAAAGTATTAAACAGAAATTGAGGAGCTGAAGAACACAATGGCTGAAATGAAAAATGTAGCACAGAACTTCAACAGCTGACTCAACCAAACAAAAAAGAGAGACCTCAAAGGTAGGTCATTGGAAATTATGGATTTTAAATCCATTCAGACACTCTCAGGCTTTGGACTGGGGACTTTAATTCTTTCACATTCAAAGAAATCATTGATGGGCAATGACTTGGTATTGCCATTTTAATAGTTTTCTGTCTCTTTTGCTATTGTTTTGTTCCCCTCTTCTTCTCCTACTATCTTCCTTTGTTATTGATGAATTTATAATGATTACTTTGATTCTTTTCATCTTTTGACTATATATATCATAAGCTTTTTCTTGGTGGTTTCTGCAAGGTTTGCACAAAATACAGGTATAATCATCTATTTCAAGCTGGTAACTACTTGACTTTAATTGCATTCAAAAACTGCAATTTAACCACTCCCAATTTATACTTTGTTTTTTTAGTCCAAGTTTACTTCTTTTTACATTATATATCCATCAATAAAATTTTGTGATTCTTATTATTCTTAATATTTTTGCCTTTTAAATTTTACATAAGTTATTTACACACTACCATTACAGTATTACATTATCTATATTTGACTATATATTTAACTTTAACCATGTATATGTGTCAGAGAAGGCAATGGCACCCCACTCCAGTACTCTTGTCTGGAAAATCCCATGGGCGGAGGAGCCTGGTAGGCTGCAGTACATGGGGTCGCGAAGAGTCGAACACGACTGAGTTACTTCGCTTTCACTTTTCACTTTCATGCGTTGCAGAAGGAAATGGCAACCCACTCCAGTATTCTTGCCTGGAGAATCCCAGGGACAGGGGAGCCTGGTGGGCTGCTGTCTATGGGGTCACAGAGTCGGACACGACTGAAGCGACTTAGTAGCAGCAGCAGCAGCAGCATATATATGTGTGTGTGTGTATATATACACACATATATATATACAACGTAACATTATTCAGCCTTTAAAAAGAAGAAAATTCTGCCATTTTCAACAAGATGGATGAACCTGGAAGATATTATGCTAAGTGAAATAAGCCAAAGACAGAAAGAAAGCTACTGCATTATTTCACTCATATATGAAATCTGAAAAAAGTCAAATTCATACAAAGCAGAGAGTAAAATGGTGGTTGCTGGGAACTAAGGAAGGACTAATGGGCAGATATTGATCAAAGAGTACGAAATAGCAGTTATATGGGATGAGTAAGGCAGAAAGTGAAGAGGAACTAAAAAGCCTCTTGATGAAAGTGAAAGTGGAGAGTGAAAAAGTTGGCTTAAAGCTCAACATTCAGAAAACGAAGATCATGGCATGTGGTCCCTTCACTTCATGGGAAATAGATGGGGAAACAGTGGAAACAGTGTCAGACTTTATTTTGGGGGGCTCCAAAATCACTGCAGATGGTGACTGCAGCCATGAAATTTAAAGATGCTTATTCCTTTGAAGAAAAGTTATAACCAACCTAGATAGAATATTGAAAAGCAGAGACATTATTTTGCCAACAAAGGTTTGTCTAGTCAAGGCTATGGTTTTTCCAGTGGTCATGTACGGATGTGAGAGTTGGACTGTGAAGAAGACTGAGCACTGAAGAACTGATGCTTTTGAACTGTGGTGTTGGAGAAGACTCTTGAGAGTCCCTTGGACTGCAAGGAGATCCAACCAGTCCATTCTGAAGGAGATCAGCCCTGGGATTCCTTTGGAAGGAATGATGCTAAAGCTGAAAGTCCAGTACTTTGGCCACCTCATGAGAAGAGTTGACTCATTGGAAAAGACTCTGATGCTGGGAAGGATTGGGGGCAGGAGGAGAAGGGGACAACAGAGGATGAGATGGCTGGATGGCATCACTGACTTGATGGACGTGAGTCTGAATGAACTCATGGAGTTGGTGATGGACAGGGAGGCCTGGCGTGCTGCGATTCATGGGGTCACAAAGAGTCAGACACGACTGAGCGACTGAACTGAACTGAACTGAAGTGTAGAAATGAGTATGGGGACCATAGTTAATAATATAACATAATATTATGCTATATTTGCTGCATCATATGCTGCATAATATACTCAAAATAGGCTAAGAGGGTAGATTATTAAGTACTCTCACCTCAAAATAAATAAATATTTGAGGTGGTAGATATGTTAATTAGCCTGACTGTCATAATAACTTCACAATGTATATCTATATTAAAACACCACACTGTACACTTTAAAATATATATAATTTTGTATTAAAAATTAACTAGTAAAAGTGAAGAGCTATTTCTAAAGCAAATAATTATAGGGAGATTAAAGCCTTGAAAGTAAAAGTCACTCAGTTGTGTCTGACTCTTTTCGATCCCATGGACTATACAGTCCATGGAATTCTCCAGGCCAGAATACTGGAGTGGGCAGCCATTCCCTTCTCCAGGAGATCTTCCCAACCCAGGGATCAAACCCAGGTCTCCCCCATTGCAGGTGGATTCTTTACCAGCTGAGCCAGCTGGGAAGCCCAATTAAAGCCTTAAATGGATACAATAAGAAAGAAAGATTTTAAATGAATAATCACTTGAATAAAGACGTGAGTTTAAAAAAAAGGGGGAGAATAAACATAGGAGAAATTAATAGAGGGACACAAGAGCAAAAATGAACAAAATAAAAAATAAAGAAATTATAGAGAATAAGATCCCCACTGTGGGGACTTCCCAGGTGGTCTAGTGATTAAGACTCTGCACTCCCAATGCAGGGGGACCAGGTTTGTTCCCCAATCAGGAAATTAGATCCCACATGCCACTACTAAGTCTTCACATGCTGCAGCTAAAAATCCAACATGCCACGACTAAGACCCAGAGCAGCCAAAAAAAAAAAAACCATTGTTACTCAATCAGCATATTTAAAATGCAATGTATTCAAGAAAATCTGCACACAAAATTTTTAATAAATGTACAGTTTCCTTAAGAATAATAATAGTATACAAATACAAAATGGAAATTAATACATTAAGTTTCTCGATTCATGTTAAATATCTAAATGTTACTATCAACTCAATTTATCTGAGACCCAGGTCACTTTGGTCACAAGTTTTACTACCATGTGGAAATTCCTAGCATTTTGATGAATGAGTTATTTGAGAATTAATTATATACTCATTTTTTATATCTTTTTTAGGAATTAAGGCTTTAAATATCTATATCTAATCAGTAGAACTTTCAAAGCCAATCAGAGTAAAAGGCTGATTTTTAAATATGTTTATCCTGAGGCAGGTGTTCTCATTGACATACTATACTCTGATTCACAATTACAAGGTCAATATAAAATTGCAGGTCTTGAGATATGGGAGAATTTTAGAGTAGCAATGTACATGATCAATTGAAATATAATATTCAAATATTAAAGCTTAGCATTACCATGCCTTTCTTCACATGATACCCCCAATCCTAGTTTCTGGGGATTCATGAATTTTCCTAAGTGACTACATATATCAGCACATTATATATACATGTTATATAATTTACCTACGGAAATGTCCTAGAAAGTAGTCATTTCAATGGGTAAATTGTCTTTTGGGATAAGGTTCTAAATGCCTGCCTACCAATATCCATGGTCTTTGATGGATCAACTAAACTAAACCCATACATCTAGGTGAAGCCACCAACACTAACTAACATGTATTGGTGAATGGAATACATACTAAAGGGATATATGCCACTTCCAGCCCTAAATAAGTATGTGCTAGTAAAGATTTAACAACCAACTATTGAGAAAGTGAGGGGGGGAATCTTGGTTTGCAGCATTTGCTGATTTCCATGGTAAACTTCTCCCACCATGCCTAATTTCAAAGTACCAACATAATGTTACTAAACATGGAGTTGGGGGAAAAGTGTATTATGTAGTATTTCCATCACATAGGAACAGTAGATGGAAATAACCTTAAGAGCACATAAAAATGTAGTAATATTAGGAAATGATGTTTATTTTTAATATAATTTAGTTAATTGTAAGTTTACGTAATTTAATTGTTCATAGTGGTCATATTTTCAAAACAATTCACAAAATTCCTACAAATTTAGCAGTTGCTTCTCACAACCCAGTTTGAGCCAGCTCCTGCAACCACTGCTAAGATCTGCTATGTGATACTCCATACTCTCCTTCTTTCTTTGTTTCCTAGCCAAAAGCCTAGGATTCAGTTAACGTTTCAGTGTCTATAGAACCACTGGAGGAAGTTTGAGTCCCTGATTGAATGAAGCAGAAACTCCTGTCCCTCATGATGCTGCTGATTCACAAGAGATTGAGAGTAAGAAATAAACCCTTAGTATGTTAAACTCCTTGATTGCAGGGTTATGTGCTGCAGCAGCTGATATCGACTATCCTGACTAAAACACCATCCAAAGAACAAATGAAGTCTCTCATTCACTGATTCCCACATCTGGTGAATCGCCAAACCCACCTGAAAATGTTTAATAAAATACAGATTCTAAAGCCCTAGAAATGAAGAATTTTCAGGTGTATGGTCCAAAACTTTCAGGTTGGGAAGTCTTTCTAGGTCTGGGAACCACTGATCAAGTTCATCCCATTTCTCCCCAGTTGTTTTTACTAAAGCACCCCTACAGTTCTGCAGAAGGAAAGGATTATCCATTAGCAGCAGTAAAGGGACTTCCCTGGCAGTCTAGTGGTTAGGACTCTGGACTCTGCACTTCCACTGCCGGGGACTGATTCAGTCCCTGGTCAGGGAACTAAGGTCTCACATGCTGCACAGCTCATCAACAACAACAAAATATAAAATAAAATAAATGGAATTCTTTTAAAAGTAAGAGTAAAATTAGAAATGACAGACGGTAGAAGATGAAAGGTGGAATACAGATGCAAAGACAAGGGGAATGAAGGGGTGCGGTAACTCTTACCACACACAAAGCAGAGATGACTATTGACTAGAGGTGATGGAATGTGAAACAAGGAAGTAACAGTAAAACTAAAATTAACATCAAACTATTAAAAATTGGAAGGAAGAAAGGTGGGGTAAAGAGGTGGCATTACAAAATTTTCATATTTCATAAAAGGGAGTAAATAGTAATGCCTTAAGTTGATTTTTAAAAAAGGAAAAGGAGTTACAAGTGTATAGCTTAAAGCTAAAGAGTAATCACCAGGAAATCTAAAATCAAAACGGCCCATCCTCCAGGTTCTGGAACTGAAGGTAATGGAGATTAAGAAAAAAAAAAAAAATTCCAGGCCCTGTCCCAGATTTACTGAATCTGAATATGCATTTTAACAAGATGTCATGTGATTAGCACACACATTAATCTGAGACCAATTATAACAAGCACAGACATAACAAGCTACAGAGAGACTTGGCATATGCTATAGCACTCAGGAGAGGAAAGAGAGAGAAAAAAATTGTTATTACAGATGCAAACCAAATCACAAGAAGTGACCATGGGAAAACTTAGAATACTATGAAAAATCATAGTATTGTTTTCACCTTTTATTACATATGAAGTATATACTACAATATTTTCAGCGCTTACAGTCTCTAAAGGTTTTAGCCTAGCTCTTTTGTTATGTCTAAGACTCTGAACTTTATCTTGCAGGGAATGGGGGATCATTGAGCTAGAGAGTGGAGCAGTTAAATCTGAATTATAGGACCCTCCCTCAGGTACTTGAACGGAATGTCTGAGTGGAAAGAATGGCACTTGCCAATGATAATTTCCCCTGGTTTTGTTTGTTCTCCAGTTGCTTAAAAATGCAGGATGGTGTATAAATGCTTCTTCACACTTCTGTTATCAAAAATATATTCTGTCTTTAAACAATCTAAACCATCTCCTCTTGTATTATGAATGCAGTCTCCTTTCCTTATGGCCCTAAAGATTTTTTTTGTCTCTCTGACTGTATCCAGGGTTACAAGGCTGATCCTCATTTCAAATTCAAATAGGTCTTTTTTTCATGTGCAAAGAACTCACTGAATCCATTGGTCTTTGGGCCAGCATGATCCACTCAAATTATGAGAAAGCCCTTTAGTTAGATAAGAACTCTGGGTTGGAAGAGCATGGTTTTTGCTCTCTGGTGTCCCAGACCCCAGAGTATTAGCACAAATATACTTATTTCAGAGTAACTGCAGATTCATGCCCACGTCTACCGATTAAGGAAAGAAGATAATAGAGGGAAAGAGATCAGAGGAGACACAGTGACAGATCTGCTTCTACTCAAGATTGCCGCGGGTGTCTGTGGGGACCACGCTTTTCCATCTTCAGACCCTGTGGTCTAAGAGGAGCGCCCCCACCCCCGTCATTCCAGTAGGGGACAGTTGAGGTTGGCCCAGCCAAACAAGGTAAGCATCAACCCCACCAGTGACAGTTTTATGGTAGGCGTGGACTAAGCCTAACCTGTGAGAACACTCCTGAGACTTTTGCATTGGGTTGGCTAAAAAGTTCATTTGGTTTTTTCTGTACCATCTCATCTCGTGGAAAAACCCGAATGAACTTTTGGCCAACCCAACAGAAATTATCAGGGAGGAAAAATGTCTGTGATCAAAAATCTCCACAAAAACAAAAGCTCACACCAGATGGCTTCACAGGAGAATTCTATCAAACATTTAGAGAAGAGTGAATGCCTATCCTTCTAAAACTCTTTCAAAAAATTGCAGAGGAAGGAGCACTTCCAAACTCATTCTATGAGGCCACCATCACCCTGATACCAAAACAAGACAAAGACAACACAAAAAAAGGAAACTACAGGCCAATATCACTGATGAACATAGATGCAAAAATCCTCAACAAATTTTTAGCAGACAGAATTCAGCAACACACCGAAAAGCTCAGACACCATAATCAAGTTGGGTTTATTCCAGGAATGCAAGGATTCTTCAATATATGCAAATCAATCAATGTGGTATACCATATCAACAAATTGAAAGACAAAAACCATATGATAATCTCAATAGATGCAGAAAAACCCTTTGACAAAATTCAGCACCCATTTCTTATTAAAACTCTTCCAAAAATGGGCATAGAAGGAGTCTACCCCAACATAGTAAAGGCCATATATGATAAGCCTACAGCAAACATTATTCTCAATGGTGAAAAACTGAAAGCATTCCCCCTAAGATCAGGAACAAGACAAGGGTGTTTACTTTCCCCACTATTACTCAACATAGTTCTGGAAGTCCCAGCTACAGCAATCAGAGAACAAAAAGAAATAAAAGGAATCCAGACCAGAAAAGAAGTAAAGCTCTCACTGTTTGAAGATGACATGATACTGTACATAAAAAACCCTAAAGATAATATCAGAAAATTACTAGAGCTCATCAGTGAATTTAGCAAAGTTGCAGGATACAAAATCAATACACAGAAATCACTTGCATTTCTATATACTAACAATGAAAAGTCAGAAAGAGAAAGTAAGGAGTCAGTCCCATTCACCATTGCAACAAAAAGAATTAAATATCTAGAAAGAAACTTACCTCAGGAGACAAAAGAACTGTACACAGAAAATTATTAGACACTAATGAAAGAAATCAAAGATGACATAAACAGATGGAGAGATATCCCATGTTTCTGGGTAGGAAGAATCAATATTGTGAAAATGATTATACTACCAAATGCAATCTACAGATTCAATGTGATCCCTACCAAATTACAATGGCATTTTTCACAGAACTAGAACAAAAAATTTCACAATTCATATGGAAACACAAAAGATCCTGAATAGCCAAAGCAGTCTTGAGAAAGAAGAATGGAACTAGAGGAATCAACCTTCCTGACTTCAGATTATACTACAAAGCTACAGTCATCAAGACAGTATGGTTGCTGCTGCTGCTGCTAAGTTGCTTCAGTCGTGTCCGACTCTGTGCGACCCCAGAGATGGCAGCCCACCAGGCTCCCCCGTCCCTGGGATTCTCCAGGCAAGAACACTGGAGTGGGTTGCCATTTCCTTCTCCAGTGCATGAAAGTGAAAAGTGAAAGTGAAGTCGCTCAGTCGTGTCCGACTCCTAGTGACCCCACCAGGAGTGCAGCCCACCAGGCTCCTCCGTCCATGGGATTTTCCAAGCAAGAGTACTGGAGTGGGCTGCCATTGCCTTCTCTGAGACAGTATGGTACTGGCACAAAAACAGAAATATAGACCAATGGAACAAGATAGAAAGCCCAGAAATAAATCCATGCACCCAGGGGACCTTATTTTTGACAAAGGAGGCAAGAATATACAATGCGGCAAAGACAGCCTCTTCAATAAATGGTGCTGGGAAAACTGGATAGTGATATGTAAAAGAATGAAATTACAACACTTCCTAACTCCATACACAAAGATAAACTCAAAATGGATTAAAGACCTAAATGTAATACCAGGAACTATAAAACTCTTAGAGGAAAACATAGGCAGAACACTCGATGACATAAATCAAAGCAAGATCTTCTATGACCCACCTCCTAGAGCAACAGAAATAAAAACTAAAGTAAACAAGTGGGACGTGATTAAACTGAAAAGCTTTTGCACAGCAAAGGAAACTATAAGCAAGTTGAAAAGACAACCCTCAGAATGGGAGAAAAGAATAGCAAATGAAACAACTGACAAAGGATTAATCTCTAAAATATATAAGCACCTCATACAACTCAATGCCAGAAAAACAAACCACCTAATCAAAAATTGGGGAAAAGACCTATACAGACATTTTTCTACACTTGATCTTAGCCATAAGGCCGAGAAGTGATTGACATTTTTCTAAAGAAGACATACAGATGGCTAACAAACATATGTAAGGATGCTTAACATCACTAATTATTCAGTTCAGTTCAGTTCAGTCGCTCAAGTGTATCCGACTCTTTGTGACCCCATGAATTGCAGCACACCAGGCCTCCCGGTCCATCACCATCTCCCGGAGTTCACTCAAACTCACGTTCATCAAGTCGGTGATGCCATCCAGCCATCTCATCCTCTGTCGACCCCTTCTCCTCTTGCCCCCAATCCCTCCCAGCATCAGAGTCTTTTCCAATGAGTCAACTCTTCGCATGAGGTGCCCAAAGTACTGGAGTTTCAGCTTTAGCATCATTCCTTCCAAAGAAATCCCAGGACTGATCTCCTTTAGAATGGACTGGTTGGATCTCCTTGCAGTCCAAGGGACTCTCAAGAGTCTTCTCCAACACCACAGTTCAAAAGCATCAATTCTTTGGTGCTCAGCTTTCTTCACAGTCCAACTCTCACATCCATACATGACCACTGGAAAAACCATAGCCTTGACTAGATGAACCTTTGTTGGCAAAGTAATGTCTCTGCTTTTCAATATGCTATCTAGGTTGGTCATAACTTTCCTTCCAAGGAGTAAGCGTCTTTTAATTTCATGACTGCAATCACCATCTGCAGTGATTTTGAGATATGCAAATCAAAACTACAAACCTCACACCCATTAGAATGGCCATCATCAAAAAGTCTACAAACAATAAATGCTGGAGAGGGTGTGGAGAAAAGGAATGCTCTTGCACTGTTGTTGGGAATGTAAATTGATACAGCCACTATGGGAGATGGTATGGAGATATCTTAAAAAACTAGGAATAAAACCACCATATGACCCAGGAATCCCACTCCTAGGCATATACCCTGAGGAAACCAAAATTGAAAAAGACACATGTATCCCATTGTTTGTTGCAGCACTATTTACAATAGCTAGGACATGGAAGCAACCCAGATGTCCATCAACAGATGAATGGATAAAGAAGTTGTGGTACATATTCACAAGGGAGTATTACTCAGCCATAAAAAGGAATGCATTTGAGTCAGTTCTGATGAGGTGGATGAACCTAGAACCTATTATACAGAGTGAAGTGAGTCAGAAAGAGAAAGATAAATATTGTATTCTATATATATGGATTCTATGTATATGGATTCTATATATATGGATTATATATTCTAAATACTGTATTGCATATATTTGGAATCTAGAAAAATGGTACTGAAGAATTTATTTACAGGGCAGCAGTGGAGAAACAGACATAAAGAACAGACTTATGGACATGGGGAGAGGGGAGTAGAGGGTGAAACGTATGGAACAAGTAACATGGAAACTTACATTACCATATGTAAAATAGATAGCCAACAGAAATTTGCTGTATGGCTCAGGAAAGTCAAACAGGGGCTCTACATTAATCTAGAGGGGTGGAATAGGGTGGAAGATGGGAGGGAGGTTCAAAAGGGAGTGGATATATGTATACCTATGGCTGATTCATGTTGAGGTTTGACAGAAAACAACAAAATTCTGTAAAGCAATTGTCCTTCAATAAAAAAATCAATTAAAAAGAAAAAAAAATATCTTTAAGGAGATAAAAAGGGAAAAAGTCTCTGTGGACAAAGACACGGATTGAGTTTGAAGCTGTCCCTTCCCAGTGTCACAGAAGCAACAACACACACACTTTCGGGCAGGGCACAAAGCCAAAACAGGCAACACATGGGCTGATTAAAGACTGGCAACTAGAGCCAGTACTTTGGCCATCTGATGCAATGAATCGACTCATTGGAAAAGACCTTGATGCTGGGAAAGATTAAAGGCAAAAGGAGAAGAGGGCAGCAGAGGACGAGATGGTTAGATAGCATCATCAACTCAATGGACATGAATTTGAGCAAACTCCAGAAGATAGTGAAGGACAGGGGAGTCTGGCACGGTGCAGTCCAGCAGTACATGGGGTCTTAGGCAGTCGAACTCATGGGGTCTCATGGGGTCTCAGGGGTCTTAGCAACTGAAAAACAGCAACAAACTAGAGCCAGACTGCCTAGGTTTGTAGCCTGGCTCATTAGCAAACTGAATGATGCTGGGCAAGCCATTTGATCCTTGCTTGTTACTTGTTTCCTCATCTATAACTTGCAGTGAATGGTAGAACCTACTTAAATAGGGCTGATAGATGAATTATGTGAGGTAATAACATGAAGCACTGAGAAGAGTGACTGGCACTGAAAAGAAATACGTTTTTGATGGCTGTCTTTTTTTAATCTTCCCTCCCTTCCTCCTTCCTCCTTTTCTGAGTCCATTATCTCCTCTTCTAAGTCAGAGACTACACAGTGCTTAGGGAACAGATATGGATACACTTCAGTCTGGTGGGGAAGACCCTGTGCCTATTGTGAGTTTGGATTTATGTGCCAGACGTGCAAAGATCAGGGTAAAGAAACTCCAAACTTACAGAGAAGGGATTTCCCCCTCCATCACTGGGATGGTCAGGGAAGGTTTACGGAAAGGGATGACACCTGCAATCACTGCAGGGCACAGTGGGGATGCTGTGAGGAAAGGCCTCCTTGCAGAGATTTATAGGAACATCCCACACTGATTCCCTCCTAAGGCAGGAAATATTCAGCATGGGCCAAGTGCAAATGTGTAGGCAGTGTGAGCAGAACAGATGATCAGATTAACAGGGCATATTATTCCTGATAAAATACATTTACACTGGGTTGGGGTTTTTAAAAAAAGATCCCTGATTGCTGCCAACTCTATAGCTCTCCTAAGGAATTATGAACGTTGGGGTTTATGAGTCAGTACAGAGGCTGAAGTGGGATCCTGGTGGTTCTATTCTTAGGGTGTGAAAAAAAATCAATTTGAAAGGCAGAATTAGGGCTGTGATTAACATGAAACAATAAGATCTCGGGGGTGTTTCAATCCGAGAAGGTGAATCATCCAACATGCCTCCAGATAGTTCTGGGGAATTTCCCCAAAGCCACACCTCTAGAAATAGATACCCTGAGAGGGAGTGTGTTGCCAGTTGCAATGCAGCTGAACCACAGAAGCCAAATGCTTCTATTTATGAGAACTATTCTGATCTATAACTCTATAGCTTTTGAGCAATGCAGCGAAAAATACAAAACTAACATAAAAAGACAGGTGAAGACACACACATACATATTCACACACGCAGTCCCACATGTCTATCACAACAAATACATATGGCAGACACCCACTCAATGCACAGAGTGTATACCCCATGAATACTGATACTCACAATATTACATTCATACACACACACCCTTCACACATTCATACAAAACAAAATACATGTGCCTCTTGCATACACCTCTCCTACACTCACATACCCAAGACATGGCCACTACATAAGCCAGACCAGATAAGTCACACCAATTGTATGTATCAGCCCCACATCCCAAACATTCATCCAAAATATGCATCACACACAAACACACACACTAAAACACACTCCAAATTTAATAAGACTGTATTTTTAAGAGATGCAAAGTTTCATTTTTTAATGATGAAAAACAACAGAAAGGGATAAAAAGAGGAAACAGTTTCCATTTAAAAATCAAGAAGTCCCAGATAATCAAGATTCAACAGTTTTTGCATGACCAGGCTGAAGTTGCCCCAGGAGATGTACAACACATTTTATCCATTCTGTGCTCAGGTATGAAGATGGAAAGTGTCTGATGAAACAGCCTCCACTGAGCCCTTCAAAGGCAGGGGCTTTGATGTGGAGCTGGTGTGATGGTAACAGCTATCTTATGTCTTCCCTTGGCTCTATCTTTATGCCTTTTCCAGGAATCTATAGCCCTGTGGTGGCACCTACAGGGCTCAGCTCCCTAAGGTGAAGAAAGGCCTAATAAGAGGTAAAAGCATTCAGTTCTTTCCCCAACAGTGAAACAAGCAATACCCCAGGATAAAGACCACAACAATTTACCACTTTTTTTTTTTTTTTTTTGGCCGTACCACACAGCATGTGAGATCTTAGTCCCCAACCAGGGATGGAACCATGCCTCCTGCGATGGAAGCATGGAGTCCTAACAACTGGACTGCCAGGGAAGTCCCTACAACAATTTTAAATAAATCTCCTGCCATGGCTGTCAGAGCAGTTTGTTGTCAAAGAGGAAGAACAGGAGAGCCTAGGTGGGAGATTTAGCCAAATCATTTCAACTGATAGGAGTTTTGACGCATGACATGATGATGGTACATGCAAGGTGCTCTAAATGTAAGGAAGAGGGACCTAAGAATGCTATGCATAATAAGAGATGCTATACTGTATTTTGAAAACCCAACAGAAGTCATTGAGGTGAGGCAATAAAACTGGAGAGAAGAAAAAGGAGCTAAAAAAAGTTTAGATATCGGTAGACATGCAAAGAAGCAGGAGCCAATTTCCATGTTCTGACACTACTTCCTATCCCTATTGCTTGTTTGCAGTCAGGACAGGGCGTCAGCACCGTCTACCCAAAAGCCTCTACCTGGCAGCGAGCAGATGCTCTCTGCTTACAGAGAACTTAAGCCATTTGGGGGAGTCACTGTTATGGCCACTGGCTCCCTGTGGCCTCCATCTAGACCGATTTCCTTGTGACCTGAAAGAATAAACTATAACAGGAGAAAGATTTAAACAAAAGTTAGAGCCAGGAATGTCCCACTTTGCCACTTGAGCAAATGTTCCATGTGTCATTTTTATTAATGCTATCAGGAAAAAAAGGATTTTACCGGCCATGAGTGGGGAGCTTAAGTGTCTTTTCTGGAGGTGCTGCTTGTGCTGTGAGAAATTGCATTAGGACTCTGGGCTTCCTGAGTTGATGGAATGCATTCATTTCCTCCTGAAACAAAAGTAAATAATTCTGGAGGGAAACCAGTAAGTTCAGGCTTCCAGGACCACTCCTGCTTATTCCCTACATGTACAAAGAATCCATCCAGTTGGAAATTGGTAAGAGGTACAGGTGATTTATTAAATTGTTGTTGCTGTTTAGTCGCTAAGTCCTGTCCAACTCTTTCACGACCCCTTTGCCTGCAGCCCGCCAGGCTCCTCTGTCCATGGGATTTCCCAGGCAAGAATACTGGAGTGGGTTGCCATTTCCTTCTTTGGGGGATCTTCCCCACCCAGGGATCGAACCCACGTCTCCTGCATTGGCAGCTGGATTTTTTACCACTGAGCCATCAGGGAAGCCCAATTTTTTTAAAATATTGATAGTGTATGCCATCTTGGCCCACGATGGTTATCACATAATACATACAGTTGTCAAGACTTCCCTGTGGTGTAACACAAGAGGATGCTGCAACCTGGAGCTATATAATCTGACTGCACTGGAGATAAATGTCTCCTGTCTCCCGAAGTCAACAAATATGTGTGTGTGTGTGTGTGTGTGTCTATTCATGTTTAAATGACTCAGTTGATAGTTTTCATTGAATTACTCTGGGCTCACATATCCTGCCTCCCCTGCTTTCTCAAGATGAATCCAATCTTAAAAGATACAACTGTTTTATGCGCTATTTATGTGGAAAATCTGACCTGTAGGCCATTCGTGCCAGTTAATTAATTTTCCTTTGCTCGCCAGGCAGCTGTCACAGGGGTGGAGGATGCTCTCATTTTATGCCTAAAATAGTGCAGGGAAGGTTCTTCAAATTAGAATGCAAGAAGACACTCAGAGATAGCCCCTAAGGGGGGGGAAAAAAAAACACGAAGCTGGAAAGAACCCTCAACTCGGTCTCCTTTCCTTCCCATTTGCTTATATGCCTGCTTCCTCTCACAGTCCTTGGATTATAAATTTCGTATCATAAGTCTTCTCTACCCACCTATCAGAAAGGGCTTCTTTCCACTTATGCATTCATGCATTCTGTCACTCAGTCATTCGTTCATCTGCCCATTCTGTCATTTCATTTATTCATTCATCCATTCAGCCATTAAACTCATTTTTCTAGTTTTCTGTGCAAAGTACCATTCTGAGCTGCTGCTTCTTGCCCGCATAGCACCTGCGTGTACGTCATCCACAATTGCTTCCAGAAACAGACAGTTTAGACACAGAGCCATGTCTGTCTTCCAAACTCTTTCCCTGCCCTCCCGGAGCCCGTGCTTGTGCCGTTTCCTGACTCTGATCTGTCTCCTCCTTTCCTTTAGGACTCAGCTTAATTGCCACCTCCTCAGAGATCTAAATACCTCTCTTTATACTCCCCTTCAATACCCCAGCTTCTTTTATTTCTTCACAGTATTCATCACTACATTGCAATTATTTTTTTATATTTCTTCATTTGCTTTATCTTTATTCCCACTCGCCCGCTAGCTCCACAAAAGCAGGCACCAAGGTGGCTTTCACTTTTGAATGCTGAGAATCTACAGTACATTGCACAAAATTGTTACTCAGTGAATACTGTTAGTGATCAAATGGATAAACATTTTTATCTTTGCATCTCCAGCTAATAATTCAGGATTCTGTATATAACAGGTGCTTGGTAAGTGCTGGCTGCTCAGAAATGAATGGATTCTATCAAATATGGACTGTGAATTGAAAATACCTGGAGATGAGTCCATTTCTATTTCCCATTTTCTTTTTCCTTTGACACTAATAATATCTCTGTCCCCCTCTGTCTCTCTGTATCTCTATGTCTCTCTCTAACTTTGTTACCTAGAATCCTTTGGAGCCATCTGGGGTTCTAAATGCTATTCCGAAGCCATCCTTGGAGAGATGGATAAAGCTGTCTCAGCAAAGCACAAACCATGAAAATACAACCAGCTGAGCTCTTAACACTACTCATGATGGCTTCACATTTATATTAAAAATGTGGGTGAGAATGGACAGAATGTATAATTTTAAACTGGGAGTCACTCACCCACTTACTTTTGATATATTTCTTCAATTGGGCTGAAAAGGAAATTTTGACAGAAAGAGAATTTTACCAAGTGTGAGTAGAGAATTTGCCCTGAAAGCTTAATTCTCCAATGTACAACATGGAACATTGAGCAGTTCCCCTTCCTCATTGTTCATTAAAATAATCTGTGGTTCTTGAGTTATGGACCTAAACTAGGCTCCAAAACTGCAGAAAGTGTTGTTCATCTTCTGAGGAAGAATATTAAGCAGAATTGAACAAAGAAAGCTGAGGATTACAGAAGCCTCGGGAGCCATTGGTGGTAATGGGTGATGCCTTTCTGCTTCATTCCAAAACTCCCCATGTTGTTTGGGATCAGGAGAGAAGAACCAAAAAGCACCAAATTGTTAACACATTTATCTCATAAAAATAAAATGACATCTATAGAGCTCTAACATACAGTATATTGAATATAGACAATAATACTGGGCTATAAGTATGTGATGTGACATTGTTCTGACAGAAACCATATTACAATATATAAATATATCAAAGTAACACACTTTATACCTTAAATTTTCAGAATGTTACATGTCAAATTTATCCAATGTGAAAAAAATAATATTACATTACAATAGGTCAAAGCTGAAAGCCACCTAAATGTTCATCACCTGGTATATGAATAAACAAAATGAAGTCTCTTTCTGCAGTGAAATACTACTCAGCAATAAAAAGGAATGAACTACTGACACATGCTTCAGCATGAATGAAGCTCAGAAATGCTGTGCTATGTGAGAGAAGCCATACAGTAGAGACCAAATACTGTGTAATTCCATTTATATGAAATTTCCAGAAATGGTGAATTTATAGAGACAGAAAGTAAATTAGTTGTTGCCAGGAGCTAGAGGTAAGAATTAAAAAGAATACATTTGAATGAGTTCTAATGAGATGGATGAAACTGGAACCTATTATACAGAGTGAAGTAAGCCAGAAAAAAAAACACCAATACAGTATACTAACGCATATATATGGAATTTAGAAAGATGGTAACAATAACCCTGTGTACGAGACAGCAAAAGAGACACTGATGTGTAGATCAGTCTTATGGACTCTGTGGGAGAGGGAGAGGGTGGGGAGATTTGGGAAAATGGCATTGAAACATGTATAATATCATGTATGAAACGAGTCGCCAGTCCAGGTTCGATGCACGATACTGGATGCCTGGGGCTGGTGCACTGGGACAACCCAGAGGGAGGGTATGGGGAGGGAGGAGGGAGGAGGGTTCAGGATGGGGAACACAGGTATACCTGTGGCAGATTCATTTCGATATTTGGCAAAACTAATACAATATTGTAAAGTTTAAAAATAAAATTAAAAAAAAGAATGGGGATTAACTTATAAATAGATATGAAGAATCTTTTTGGAGAAGTAAAAATGTTCTAAAACTGATTTAAGGTGATGGCAATGGTAAGTTAATTTAAAAAAAAAAATCACTGAATGGTATTCCTGAAATGGGTGAATTTTATGATATATACAATATACCTTGATAAAGTTGTTTTTAAAATTTAAGATTATATTTTTCTTGACAATAATGCTGCATGCTTAGCTTAAATTAGTGCTCCTTTGACAATTATACAATGAATTTTTACATACATCTTTTTACTTATTTTTAAAGGTAAACTTGTCTCTGAAAAATAAAGTTGGGCAAGTTGTTTTCCAGAATATTAACTCTTAAAAATTAATTGCCTAATGGAAACAAATAGGCTGAGAAACACTCTTTCCAAACCAAAGTTTTTTCTGGGAAGATTTTAAATTATAAAATGCAGAGCTTTTTTTTCCTCTAAAATGAAATATTTGTCCTTTAATTTAGTTCATTTCACTTGATTTCAGAGATTTTAATTTCTTCTGGGCTAATGGGAGTGGTCAGGTTTTTGTACACCTTCTCAAAGGGAATCAAATTTGCAATTATTCCTAGCATACCACAGACTCTTGCAAACCCATGTTTCATGCAATCTTAAGATCCCTCTTGCAATTAGCATATTTTCAAGGTGAAGTGAGGATGTCAAATTAATGTGGAAGGCATCAGGATTGCCGAAGGGCCCGAGTCAATTGGTACTGGTCTAATTGGAAGGACATGAGTCTTTCCTATGAAAAGAGTCGAGGGACTGACATCAGAAACAGGAAAGGTCCTTCATGTGTGAGCAGGGGTGGGGGAAGAAGAAACTGGAAAGACAAAAGAAGACTTGCTTTTCCTGAGAAAGTTAGGATACAGAAAAGAGAGAGAAGTCACAAGGAGAATCTTATGATGATATCTAGTTACCACTAGTTATGTGCCAGGCATTTGATATGCATTATGCCATGGAAGTCTGACCAAAATGCGCTTGGTATTAATAAATTATTGTTCTTATTCTGCAGAAGAGAAAAGTGAAGCCCAGAAAGATGGAATTATCTGCAGTAAATGGTTATTGAGCACTTACTATATGCCATGAACATAAATGTTTTGCTTATTATTACAATAACCCATGAGGTAGATGCTATTACTTGTTATGTTGTAGATGAGAAAATTGAGGCAAAAGGAATTTAAGAGACACGCCCAGGTGCCACAGTTAATGAACTTCACAGGCACTGAGTCCAAAGCTGGTCCAGCCGCAGGTGGAGCATCAAACTCCTCAAGAGTTTGTGAAAGGCTGTGGACTCTCAGACCACCGAGCTTGGGAAAGGCTCAGACCTCCAAGCCTGGGAAAGGCTGTGGACTCTCAGACCACTGAGCTTGTGAAAGGCTGTGGACTGTCAGACAACGGAGCCCTTGTTTCAGCTGTTCTTGGTGACTCCAAATCTAGATCTTTCCTTCAGGTTATTTTTTTCTCCCAAGTTGGGCTACATGGCACTGTTGAGGGAAGAGGAATGGAGAGAATCTTACAGTCTTGAGTTTTTAAACAGAGCATCTCTGTTTACTGTTGTATATATTAGGGGTTTAATGAGATTTCATTTGAATAGCAGAAGCTCTGAAGTTTTAAAGAAACCACAATGTTAAAGCCGATATAACAATTACATCTTTTTGAGGATGGTTTGGATATCACTAGACAGAAATGAAAGAAAACGTACTCAGGGAGTTAGATCTGGGATTGAGTCCTGACTCTGACCCATACTAGTTCTGTAAGACTTGATAAACCCATCTCTTCAATCTTCAGTTTCCTCATCAATTAAAAGGGAATGATAGGAACTTTCCCGGTGGTCCAACAGTTAAAACTCTGAGCTCCCAATGCAGGATCCCAGGTTTGATCCCTGGTTAGGGAACTAGATCTCATGCCACAACTAGAGGCCATATGCTCCAACTTAAAAAAATAAAAAACTTCTGTATGCTGCAACTAAAGATCCCACACGCTGCAACTAAGATGCAGCACAGCCAAATAAATAAATGGGAATGATAGTTGTTTATCTTGCCAATGCTACCAGAAGGTTATGAGGATCAAAGGAGATAATCTATAACAACAAGCTTTGTATCCTATAAAATAGTCTTGAAATAATAATAATAAATACAAGTGATTCACTGAATCAGTTCCTTGACATTGTGCCAAGTAAGCTCCTTTACATGGATTACCTTCTGTAAACCCCACAATAGCTCTAAGCAATAGGTACCACATTATCCCTATTTAATAGATAAGAAAGCTAAGGCTCACAGAGGTTAAACAATTCACCCTGATGTCAGAACCAGAAAACTGGTGGCACTTCTAAAAGATGCATATTAATATCACCTCTTTTTAATAGTTCAAAGGGAAATTGATCACTCCTACTTCTGTTCTCTGTGACACAATTGCACCTCTTTTAGAGACTCTAATCAGGGCTTCCCAGGTGGCACAGTGGTAAAAATTCACCTGCCAATGCAGAATACAGAAGAGATGGGGGTTCAGTCCAGGGAAGATCCTCTGCAGAAGGAGACAGCAACCCTCTCCAGTATTCTTGCCCAAGAAATCCCACAGGGAGAGGAGCCTGGCAGGCCATGGTCCATGGAATCGCAAGGAGTCAGATACGACTGAGCAACTGACACATACTGACTTCTAATCGCAGTCTTTCTTGCATTCAGGATGATGCGGGTTCTTGCCTGACCTTCACCAAGCAAGTGCCAGAAGGCAGGACTACATCTGTGCCCTCCAAAGCTCCCAGCATCTAGAGAAGTGAGTATCTAGTAAGAGGGCATTGCCTTCTCCATAATTCCCCTGCCAGGCAGAATCGAACCTCTTCTCACTGAAATCCACACCTGCTCCTTGTCTTTCCATGGGGAGATCTGCCTGGATTTTCTAGACACGTGCCACTACAAAAAACTTCGTGCTGTGCTTAGTCGCTCATTTGTGTCCGACTCTTTGCAACCCCATGGACTAGAGCCTGCCAGACTCCTCTGTTCATGGAATTCTCCAGCCTAGAATACCGGAGTGGGTTACATTTAGTTAAAATGGGAAAATAATCATAATAACTATCATTACAACAGTGGCTAACACTTATCGAGCACTTACTGGATCTGATTCTATGCAGAGTCCCTTATGTGCGTCACCTCATTTAATCTTTACAACCAGCCTGGTCTCCACCAGCCCCTCCTGTATTGCACAGACAAGGAAACTGAGACTCACAGGTCAGATAAGAATGTGGCAGAGTCCACTGAGAACTAAGGGTTGCTGACCCCACAGCCTTAACTCTTTACCCACAAGCATCACTGCTGTCCTCTTCCGGAATTTCCCTTGCAAAATTCTCTTCATTCCTTTAGACACACGCATGCCAGCTCTTTGCTGAAACCACCACTGCACCCCTCCATTCTCAAAGCTGTTCCAATTCATTCTCAACCTCCTCTCATTCATCTATCCCTACACATACTTCTTTCAGCTCCAGTCATAGTCTTATCTATCTGCTTAATTGTAACATTCTGTTCCATAACTGCACTTCTCACAGTATACAGCATCTAGACATACAGTGTCCAGCATAGAGCTGACATTAGTATTAAGTCCTGAATTCTCCCTCTGCCATTCATTCATTCATTTATAATTCAGTAGATTTGCTATATGAGGCCAGCTATACTATCTTTTCCCTAGCTCCCAGAGCAATGTTTCTTGGTTATGTCAAATAGAGCTGTCTTAATTACTTGACTCAACGTTCAACTGTTAGTTATTGAAAAACCTGTGGAGGGAAAGTCTCCACAGGATTTCTGACATATTTTGACAGAGGGAAGGATAGGGTTTGAGTCCATGCCAAGGCCCTAGAATAAGGTGACTGCAACCAATTTTATACAATTATGTTTTCAACAGATCATGGAAGTAGTTGGAATTTTAAAAGACTGAGCAATTTCCCAAATTTGTCTGCTCAACATTTATTTGTTTATCTTAGAGACACATTCCAAAAGCAGACTCTGTAAGGAGAAAGAGGCTGTAGCTACTGGGGATCACTGCTGACCACCTTCCATCAACCAACCCTACTTCTGATGTTCAGCTTTTGTTATTCTCATATATACATCTCACAAAAAAACCTGGGAAACACCTGTTCATATTTCTCAGAGTCTTTTCATGTGTTTGTTAGCCATTTGTACATCTTCTTTAGAGAAATGTCTGTTTAGTTCTTTGGTCCATTTTTTGATTGGGTCGCTTATTTTTCTGGAATTGAGCTGCAGGAGCTGCTTGTATATTTTTGAGATTAATCCTTTGTCAGTTGCTTCGTTTGCTATTATTTTCTCCCATTCTGAAGGCTGTCTTTTCACCTTGCTTATAGTTTCCTTCATTGTGCAAAAGCCTTTAAGTTTAATTAGGTCCCATTTGTTTATTTTTGCTTTCATTTCCATTACTCTGGGAGGTGGGTCATAGAGGATCCTGCTGTGATTTATGTCAGAGAGTGTTTTGCCTATATTTTCCTCTAGGAGTTTTATGGTTTCTGGTCTTACATTTAGATCTTTAATCCATTTTGAGTTTATTTTTGTGTATGGTGTTAGAAAGTGTTCTAGTTTCATTCTTTTATAAGTGGTTGAGCAATTTTCCCAGCACTACTTGTTAAAGAGATTGTCTTTTCTCCATTGTATATTCTTGCCTCCTTTGTCAAAGATAAGGTGTCTATCAGTGCGTGGATTTATCTCTGGGCTTTCTATTTTGTTCCATTGATCTATGTTTCTGTCTCATCACTCATTATGAGAGAAATGCAAATCAAAACCACAATGAGGTACCATCTCACACCGGTCAGAATGGCTGCTATCAAAAAAGTCTACAAACAGTAAATGCTGGAAAGAGTGTGGAGAAAAAGGTACCCTCTTACACTGTTGGTGGGAATGCAAACTAGTACAGCCACTATGGAGAACAGTGTGGAGATTCCTTAAAAAGCTGGAAATAGAACTGCCATATAACCAAGCAATCCCACTGCTGAGCATACACACCGAGGAAACCAGAATTGAAAGAGATATGTGTACCCCGATGATCATCACAGCACTGTTTACAATAGCCAGGATGTGGAAGAACCCTAGATGTCCATTGGCAGACGAATGGATAAGAAATCTGTGGTACATATACACAATGGAATATTCAGTTCAGTTCAGTCACTCAGTCGTGTCCGACTCTTTGCGACCCCATGAATCGCAGCATGCCAGGCCTCCCTGTCCATCACCAACTCCCGGAGTTCACTCAGACTCACGTCCATCGAGTCAGTGATGCCATCCAGCCATCTCATCCTCTGTCATCCCCTTCTCCTCCTGCCCCCAATCCCTCCCAGCATCAGAGTCTTTTCCAGTGAGTCAACTCTTCGCATGAGGTGGCCAAAGTATTGGAGTTTCAGCCTTAGCATCATTCCTTCCAAAGAAATCCCAGGGCTTATCTCCTTCAGAATGGACTGGTTGGATCTCCTTGCAGTCCAAGGGACTCTCAAGAGTCTTCTCCAGCACCACAGTTCAAAAGCATCAATTCTTTGGTGCTCAGCTTTCTTCACAGTCCAACTCTCACATCCATACATGACCACTGGAAAAACCATAGCCTTGACTAGATGGACCTTTGTTGGCAAAGTAATATCTCTGCTTTTCATATTATTCCACCATTAAAAAGAATGCATTTGAATCAGTTCCAATGAGGTGGATTAAACTGGAGTCTATTATACAGAGTGAAGTAAGCCATAGAGAAAAACACCAACACAGTATATTAACGCACATATATGGAATTTAGAAAGATAGTAACAATGACCCTATATGAGAGACAGCAAAAGAGACACACATATAAAGAACAGACTGTTGGACTCTGTGGGAGAAGGTGAGGGTAGGATGATCTGAGAGAATAGCATTTAAACATGTGTATTATCATATATGAAATAGATCACCAGTCCAGGTTCGATGCATGAGGCAGGGTGCTCAGGGCTGGTGCACTGGGATGACCCTGAGAGATGGGATGGGGAGGGAATTGGGAAGGAGGGTCTGGATGGGGAACACATGTACACCCATGGTTGATTCATGTGAATGTATCGCAAAAATCACCACAATATTGTAAAGTAATTAGCTTCCAATTAAAATTTTTTAAAAAAAAGACTCTAAGAGGAGGACTCATAGAGTCATGCTACACTCAGAATTATGACCTACAGAAGAGATAATATCTCACCTACTGTGAGATAATAAGTAGGTTTTACTCTTTTTTTTTCCTGTTTTTATTTAGTGTTTACTTATTTATGGACTATCACTGTACTAGTCCATAAGCACTCTGAGGTCAGGGGTTGTGCCCATAATTATTCCTAAACATATCCCTGGCACCCAGCACAGTACCTGGTACATAGTGTGTATACAATGAATAATGTGCCTTTGGCAGCAAGGAGATCCAACCAGTCCATCCTAAAGGAAATCAGTCCTGAATTTTCATTGGAAGGACTGAAGCTGAAGCTGAAACTCCAATACCTTGGCCACCTGACGTGAAGAACTAACTCATTGGAAAAGACCCTTATGATGGGAAAGATAGAAGGCAGGAGGAGAAGGGGACGACAGAGGATGAGATGGTTGGATGGCATCATCAACTCAATGGACATGAGTTTGAGCAAACTCCTGGAGTTGGTGATGGACAGGAAGGCCTGGCATGCTGCAGTCGATGAGGTCACAAAGAGTTGGACACGACTGAGTGACTGAACTGAACTGAACCTTGTAATTGCTTACTTCAATGCCATCATACAAATATGTGCTATTCTAAGCTAGCAATCTGTGGCAAGGTGTGTTGGCAGTGAGAAAATCAATACAGGGATACAGGGTATGAGTTGAAACTGATACCCACAGACCCAAAGCACCATAGTGGTTCCTGTCTGAGAGTGTTTGCATACTTCGGCGATATTGAGAGTTCACTTTCAGACCACTGCAATAAAATTAGTATCACAATAAAAAAAAAGAGCTATCACACATATTTAGGGATTAAATCAAACCCTACAAAAGAGTATCTCAAAAGTTCATTTAATTACTACTTTTTCTATCTTTTGGGATTGGAGGAAGAACAATATGAACTTTTAAAGACAGTGTATTTTCAATGTCTAATATCAAGACTGGCTCAATCTGTACTTATTATACTACTTGTGAAAAGAAAAAAAAATGGTCATAGGCAGACATCCAAAAAACCCCACAAATTTCTCAGAGTCTATGTTTCCATAAGCCATCTCTTCCCATTAGAACATTGCTTTTCAGTATTTTAAAGTGTGTGGATATAGTTGGGGAAAAAAGCAAATGATAATAAATGTATTGTAACCTTTTGTGTTACTCATTCAATACATTTTTGAAATCTTATCAGTTACTAATAACTGAACAAGAGCCATGACATATGGAGCCTATACTATAAAAGGAAGATAGGTGTTTGTTTGGTGATCAGATTGAGAGTGGAGGCTGAAAACAGACCAAGATTTTTGACACTGAGCAAGAGATTTATCTCTATAGAATTAATATTTCCATATCAATTATAATATCCTTGAATATATTATCTACATATAATAAAGACCATTTAAATATAATCTATATACATATATAGTTTTCTGTAAGTATGTGTACACAATGTGTACATATGTATCTTATATAGAATGTTTATGCATTAATATATACAGAGAGAGAAAGAGCACTTTGATAACTTTTTGTCAGTGTTATGGACTGAATATTTGTGTCCCACAACCAAAATTCATCTACTGAAGCCCTAACCTCAATGTGACACTGTTGCTTTCACTAATTACTGTTATTCAGACTTTTAATTATTATTATACAGAATAATAATTATCACCACTTATTAAGTGCCCACACTTTAGAAGCTTAGTTAAAAGGAAAAAATGTTTAATTACAGGGTGAGGATATTTGCCGGAGTCCAGCTCCAGCAGCCAGGGATTCAACCTGGAGATGGACGGTGTCGGCAATGAGGCAGCCTCTCAGTTTTCTTTTGGACTGCCTGTTTATTTCAAGCTTATGATTCTCTTTTATACTTTTATAAAAACATTAGGCCAGAGGCTTGACATTTTCAGTTCCCTCTCTCCCAGATTTATTATCTCCATAAATCATTGTTGCTCTTCAAACAGAGTTCCTGCTTCAGTGATTCTCTTGGAATCAGCCTTATCATCTATTATCTACCTCCTCTAATTATGGTTTTTCCTATGGTCATGTATGGATAAGAGAGTTGGACTGTGAAGAAGACTGAGCGCCGAAGAATTGATGCTTTTAAACTGTGGTGTTGGAGAAGACTCCTGAGAGTCCCTTGGACTGCAAGGAGATCCAAGCAGTCCATTCTGAAGGAGATCAGCCCTGGGATTTCTTTGGAAGGAATGATGCTAAAGCTGAAAGTCCAGTACTTTGGCCACCTCATTCGAAGAGTTGACTCATTGGAAAAGACTCTGATGCTGGGAGGGATTGGGGACAGGAGGAGAAGGGGATGACAGAGGATGAGATGGCTGGATGGCATCACTGACTCGATGGACGTGAGTCTCAGTGAACTCCGGGAGTTGGTGATGGACAGGGAGGCCTGGCATGCTGTGATTCATGGGGTCGCAAAGAGTCGGACACGACTGAGCGACTGAACTGAACTGAACTGAATGTGTCCTATAGTTAACTTGTGATTACATTGTAACTCATGCTACATTCCTCAGTTTACTACTTATCTTTCTAAATCCTGTTTGCCCCTAACACCCTGAGCTCACTATCTCTTAAAAAGGCTTCTAGCTTCTGTCTCTAAAAATTCCTAACTTCTATAAGCTATAGTAAAATATGCTAACTTTACAACATTCCTTAAATCTTTAACTTCTAACTGTTTTAATTATTTCTAAGCCCTAAATTCAGTAAATTCCTTTGCCATAAACATTCTCCTCACAAATAGGCTTCAGATGGAAATCCCTCCCATGGCCTCAAGCTATGGCCTATGTGCTCATCCTGGAACACTCTTTTGTAAAAGTCCTTGAACACATGTCAGTGATTAACTTTATGAATTATTTTCTGAGCACCGCTGCAGAAGGCTTTGTGCCTTCTCATGCTCCTCTCAAGAACAATAAGCACCTTAATATTCCTTTTCAGTCAACTCAGCCGAGGAGAGGAAAAGACAAGTCAGAATTACAAGGCCTAACTCCTTCATCCCGGGCTGTGCCTGCGGAATGAGGAGAGGGGTTTGGAGCTGTGTTTCCATTTTGTCAGTAATGCCTAACGTGGCTCCCAACAGATATTTGTGTAAATTGACTCATTTCGGGCATGTATTAAGGTAGTAATGTATTATAAAACCAGAAAGGTTAGGTTTCTCTTGATTTGCACCTATCTTTTATTTACATTTAATATAGTTAAATTTTTTTGATGGCACAATCCTGATCCCTTTGCTCACCCTCCTGGCTGCCCATCTCAGAGACTGGGAAACTTGTTTAGAGATAACTTTTCCTGACATAATCATGCAGTTTTGGAGGATGGCTGACCTGTGTCTAAACTCCAGTTCTGCCATTCACATACTTTGTGCTCTAAAATAAGCTTCCCACTTTCTCTTAACTTTGTAAGTGTTATTTAAATGGAAATAATAAAAGCCAAACTGGAAAAAAGAAATGCCAATCTGCAAGGAACCTTTTGAAAGACAATAAAATAAATTTGTAAAGCACTTGGCATACACGTACACTGGTTTGCTTCCTTCTTCTCCCTTTTCTATCTTTATGGTCTCAGAGAAACAAATTCCATAGAGAGAACACAGAAAAGAAATGCTGCGTGGGGAAAGTTCTCCATTCTTGCAAAGGAGAAATGACTTCAGAATCCTCTTTACACCCTGCTTTCACCCACGTTTAAGAAACCCGAAAGCCCCATTTTCCATACTAATACTTCTCCACAAAAATGTGCTTAATTATAAACCCAGCAGAAAATAACATTTTTTCCAGAGCACAAACTTGCTGAAATGTGTGTGTGTGCGTGTAAACATCCACTCCTATTCTCTTCAAAATGAAAGCAACAAGCTATTGCCCAATGTGTTGGAAAACAGCCCAAGGATGTGTTTCCTTTGTTTTGTGACATTTTAATTTTTTTTTCACTTATATTCTTATACTTAAAATACTATTATACACAAAATTCTGAATTTCTGCTTTATTCTGAAGCATCAAAAGATCTGGTAAGTGAATAAGCCCTTGCATATATGACCAAATGATTTTCAACAAAGATGCCAAGACCATTCAATGTGGAAAGGACAGTCTTTTCAGAAAATGGTATTGGAAAAACTAGATAACACATGTAAAAGAATGAATTTGGTCCTTACCTTATACTACATACAAAATTAACTCGAGATGGGTTGAAGACCAACATAAGAATTAAAAATTTAAAACTGTTAGAAGAAAACATATGGGGAAAGCTTCTTGACATGGAATTTGGCAATGATTTATTGGACATGATGCTAAAGGCACAGAAAGCAAAGTAAAAAATAGTCAAATTAGGCTACCTCAAAATTATAAACTTCTGTGCTGCAAAGGACACAAACAAAAGAGTAAGCCCTCCCAATGGAATGGGAGAACTCATGTTTCTGCTAAGGAGTTAACATCCAGAATACATAAAGAAATCCCACAACTCCAAAAAAAAAAAAAAAAAAACCCAAACTAAAAATGGGCAAAGAACTTAAGCAGACATTTTCCCAAAGAAAACATGCCCAACAAGCACATCAAAAGATGCTCAACATCATTAATCATTAGGGAAATACAGATTAAAACCACAATGGAATATCACCTCACACCCATTAGTATTAAAAAAAAAAAAAAAAAGACAGAAAGAGAGTAATAGATACTGGCCAGGATTTGAGGAAAGTGGAACCCTTGTGCACTACTGGTGGGAATGTAAAATGGTGCAGTCACTATGGAAAACAGTCCGGAGGCTCCTCAAAAAGAATTTAAAAATTAGAATTACCATATGATCCAGCAATTCCACTTCTGGGTCTATACCCCCAAATAATTAAAAACAGAGTTTCAAAGAGGTAGGTATACATCCATATGCATAGCAGCATTACTCATCATAGCCAAAAGTTGGAAGCAACCCAAGTTTTCGTCAACATACAAATGGATAAACAAATGTGATATATACATACAGTGGACTATCTGGCCTTAAAAAGGACAGAAATTCCGGCACATATACTTTGAGAATGCTGTTATTAAAAAGCAGAGACATTACTTTGCTGACAAAGGTCCATGTAGTCAAAGCTATAGTTTTTCCAGTAGTCACATATGGATATGAGAGTTGGACCATAAAGAAGGCTGAACGCCAAAGAACTGATGCTTTTGAACTGTGGTGCTGGAGAAGACTGTTGAGAGTCCCTTGGAGTGCAAGGAGATAGAACCAGTCAGTTCCAAAGGAAATCACTCCTGAATATTCACTGGAAGGACTGAAGCTGAAGCTAAAGTTCCAATACTTCAGCCACTTGATGCGAAGAGACGATTCATTAGAAAAGACCTTGATGCTGGGAAAGATTGAAGGCAAGAGGAGAAGGGCATGACAGAGGACGAGATGGTTGGATGGAACCACTGACTCATGAACATGAGTTTGAGCAAGCTCCAGGAGATGGTGAAGGATATGGAAGCCTGACATGCTGCAGTCCATGGGGTCACAAACAGTTGGACACAACTGAACAACAACAAATGCTTATTGAAATGTTAGTCCCACAAAGACAAATACTGTATGATTCCACTTACATGAAGTACCAAGAGCAAATTCAAATTCACGGAGACAGGTGATTGCTAGATTCTTGAAGGAAGGAGAAATGGGAGCTGTTTAATGAGTGTCGAGTTTCAGTTTTGCAAGACGAAAGCGTTCTGCTTATTAGTTGCACAAAAAGGTAAATGTACTTAACCTACTAAACTGTACACTTAAAAATAGTTGATGGTACATTCTAAGTATGTGCACTTTATCAAATTTTTTCTTTGATTTTTCTTAATTTAAAAAAAAAATTCAACAGTAGTTAGTCTTCACGAGCGCTCATTCCATGGTTCAGCAAAGTCATAGCTAGTCAGTCTTTCTTACATCTAGCCTGCCTCACCCTTTCTCCCTATCTGCCTAACTGCATCCCAGGCATCAGAACAGAATCCTCACTCTTACTGTATGGCCTGACCACTTGGTCTTTCCATAGCCTCTGCTGTAATCCTCTCCCCTAGGTAACAAGGACTGCTCCTATACAATCGTCCTGCCTTGGCTCAAATGTCACCATCTTGAGACGCCTGCCTTACCATTCTATTTCAGATTGCAAACTTCCACCCCTTCCTGACACTACTCCTTTTCCTAATCTTCTTCTTCATTTTCCTTCATAGCAGATATCAAACTTTGACCTATGACTATCTTAAGTTAATTTAGTGCTTGTTTCTCTTTCTCCTCACACCACTCACCCATTATAATATCCAAAGCAGAAATAGTTGTCTCTTTTGTTCCCTACTGCATTCCCAGTAGCTAGAGCAGTATCTGAGGCATAGGAGGTGCTGAGTAAAATTTTATTGAGCTAATGTATCAATCAATCAATATGGAGAAGGAAATGGCACCCCACTCCAGTATTCTTGCTTGGAGAATCCTGTGGACGGAGGAGCCTGGTGGCCTGCTGTCCATGGGGTCACACAGAGTCGGACATGACTGAAGCAACTTAGCATGTGTCAATCAATCAACCAACAGTTGATAAACAATGGTGTTCTACAACTGTGCCTATTTGCGTGTATATGTACATAACATAGGACTTCCCAGGTGGCACTAGTGGTAAAGAACCCACGTGCCAATGCAGGAGACATAAGAGATGTGGGTTCCATCCCTGGGTCAGGAAGATCCCCTGGAGGAAGGCATGGCAACCCACTCCAGTATTCTTGCCTGGAGAATCCCACGGACAGGGGAGTCTGGGTGGGCTACAGTCCATAGAGTCACACAGAGTAGGGCCCAGACTAAAGCGACTTAGCACACACGCATACATAACAAATGCACATGTGCATGCATTCTGGAATCGCAAGTCGTGAGATACCATCCCAGTGCACACACTGGCAGGTAAATGTATCACAATCTGGAGGAAATACTGTTGATCCACTTCTCAAGAGTGTCTCAGGTTCACGTATGCACTCTACAATAAACACTTTTTTGCCATGCCCTTCAGGAAGACTCAGGGCCCTGTCTGTGTTCAGGCTGGGCACATTCCTGCTGCATAGAAGGCCCAGGGCTGAGTGCTAAAAGACAAAGAAGGGACCCTGGCAGTATGAGGACAGGTGGACCTGCCCACTACAGCTATAGCTGAAATCAAATGTGGGCTAGGGGTGTAACTCAGCGGTAGCTTTGTTATTTATCCCCTGGAGCAATAAGCAAACACCTTCTACATGATTCATTTGAATCAGACTTCAAATTAGACTTCCTCAACTAACAGAAGGCTGGAAGTATAAAATGCTTTAGAGATAATGTCATCTGCCCCCCTCCCTGGGAGAATAAGAAACAACAGATAGGGAAGTTAAGTGATTATCTAACACACACCCCTATCAGAGCCATCAATAACTCTCTGTCCAACCAAAAATTCACTCTCTGACACGGTTCCTGGATTCTCAATTAGGAAAGGGGTTTTCCTTTTATGCCTGTTTGATGACGGTTTGTTTGTGATAGGCTGGTTGTTCAAACTGGACCCCAGCAGGCATCTTTAAAGAAACTACGTTCAAGTAGTTTCAAGTTCCCTGAAATTATAGGTCACTACTACTCATTATAGATATTTAAAGAAATTCATCAATCCCTGGAAGAATCCACAGACAACTTAGCTTGGGCAAATCATTTGACTTATACAGCTGAAAGATGGTGAGCCATAGCTGTCGTGTTCTTTGATGTTTGCAAAAACTCCTGGAGAATTACATGCATTATGCCCTTCATGAATGCCTTTATATACATCTCCAAGATAAACGTTCTTTCATAAGACAGGCATCCAATCCCCAAAGTAATTTATGTGCATAAAACTATGTTTTAAGGCAACAAAAACAGATATAAAATTTCCCTTTTCCTAATTCAACTTTGCAATAAAGAATTATTTAGGGGCTAGAAAATTAGGCAAGTCTTTTCCTTTGGCACTAACAACACAGCAGGAATGGACAAATAAGTAACGGGTAACTGAATCCCCCACATGCACAAAAGGTACCAAAGAAACCATCTACACTTAACAAGGCTCTTTGTCTGATTTTCCTTGGCTTTTTCCCCTTATTAGAATGTCACCATGCTAACCTATCCTCACTCTAGAGGCCACCTCTTCTACTCTTCTCTCCAGTTCAGGAGTTCCATCAAAGCTAATATCAAATCATTACATTGTACATCTTGCATATATGCTATTTATTTATCAATTCTACTTCAATAAAGCTGCAGAGTGAACAGTCAATAAATCAGAGTATCTCTCTGTAAAGCTGTTCCATAGCAGGTTTTTCTTTCATTGTAAATGCTAAAGCTTTCAACTTCATAATTAAGTAAAAGCTGATTATAATTGATGCCTTCTAAGGAATACTAAGAAAACATGCACTTGATAAGTGTAGTGAAAACATAATTGGATCCAAAAACTGGGTCAGAACAATCAACTGGAAACAAAGCCTTCACTATGCAACACATTTTCTGGGAACCTCTCAGAATAGTTTTTAAAAATTTACTTCCCTCAACTCAGAGGAAAAATGCCCCTATACACAAAATGCTGGATATAATTTCAAAGTGATATGGATGCCCTTTCATCATCCATGGATCTCCTTGAATTCTAGATTAAGAAAGTCTGCTATTCCACTTCTTGCAAATCAAAAATCTGCAAATAGTCACATATATCATTTTTTAAAGCTCCTTTTAATGTTAAAGCATTTTAAAGCATTAAATTGTATTTTAAAGCATTAAACTGTATAGCAACCAGCACCTCCCCTTCACCAAAAGTGTTCTTTAAAACAAAACTCTTAAAAAAATTTTTATCCTGATATACACACCTGATTAACATTACATTCACATGCAATACAGGTTGGGGTGTAAACTCCATCTTAATATGACTACTTAAGCTGAGTTAATTATTGGATGATAATAAAAGACATTCTTCCAGCCAAATTACCAGATGATTCGATTTTATGTTACCAAATCATGCTAAGCTGTAACAATGCTAAGCAGAAAATATGAGAGATACTTTGTCTTACCCTTTCTTGAAGCATGAACTGAGCATTGAAAACATACTCTGAGCAGTTAAAGTTTCCATATAACACCTGCAAACATTCCCTCTTTCCCTTCTGCATTCTCCACTAGACTATACATTTTATGAGGGCTCGGTCGTGCCTATCTTGCTGACAGTGCTTGACACAAAGCAAGTGTTTGATTTTAATGATGCATTTGGATGTCACAATACAGCAGTTACTGTTTAGTCTCCTGCAAAACACCATGTGGGTAATGTCAATAGGTTAGAAACTGGTTTTCTCAGAGCCTGGGGAGTTCAGGCAGAGGTGGAAAAGGAAACAGAATTGCTAAGAAGTCGGCCATGTGGGTGGATTCCACCCTCACTCCCCATTCCTTCTTCAATCAGATCATCTCTGCTTTAATCTGGGCTTCTACAGAAAATTTGTCAGAATGAAGAATTCCAGGTTCGAACAAATAGAAGTTGAAAAGGTCCTAGAACACTTCAGACTCCATAGCTGAATTTTGATGAAGTTAAATATAATATTTCCCAAAACTTTTTTCTTTTCTATGGATGAGCCAATAACTTGACAACTGAAAAGTATAACTACTTTGTATTCAGTTCCTTCAGATTCAAGAAATATGTACCCCAGGTATAGGTAAATCAGTGAAGGTAGAACACACCCTCATCAGATCAGATCAGATCAGTCGCTCAGTCGTGTCCGACTCTTTGCGATCCCATGAATCGCAGCACACCAGGCCTCCCTGTCCATCACAAACTCCCGGAATTCACTCAGACTCACATCCATCGAGTCAGTGATGCCATCCAGTCATCTCATCCTCTGTCGTCCCGTTCTCCTCTTGCCCCCAATCCCTCCCAGCATCAGAGTCTTTTCCAATGAGTCAACTCTTCACATGAGGTGCCCAAAGTACTGGAGTTTCAGCTTTAGCATCATTCCTTCCAAAGAAATCCCAGGGCTGATCTCCTTCAGAATGGACTGGTTGGATCTCCTTGCAGTCCAAGGGACTCTCAAGAGTCTTCTCCAACACCACAGTTCAAAAGCATCAATTCTTCGGTGCTCAGCTTTCTTCACAGTCCAACTCTCACATCCATACATGACCACAGGAAAAACCATAGCCTTGACTAGACGGACCTTTGTTGGCAAAGTAATGTCTCTGCTTTTGAATATGCTATCTAGGTTGGTCATAACTTTCCTTCCGAGGAGTAAGCGTCTTTTAAATTCATGGCTGCAGTCACCATCTGTAGTGATTTTATACCATACACAAAAATAAACTCAAAATCTCTTAAAGACTGAAACATAAGACATGACACCATAAAACTCCTAGAAGAAAACATATACAAAACATTCTCTGACATAAATCCTGCCAAGATTTTCTTAGGTCAGTTTCCCAAGGCAAGAGAAATAAAAAATCCCATGGACAGAGGACCCTGGCAGGGGGCTCCCAAAGGGTCCAACGTGACTAAGCACACATAACGTTTTTTGACTTCTTCATTTCTTGTTAGAAACTGACAAATTTCTTGACATGTTGATGGTCTTAGTAATTTCTTTTTAATGAAAACACATAAATGAGGACATTTTTAGGAAAAAAAAAACTTTTATATAAGCATAAACATGCAAGATCTTGATACTAACCCACGTTTCCTCGTGTTTCTTTGTCAATAACAAGATGTAGTTTTTTAATATTCATTAAACAAATCCTCATATTCTATTTTCACAATCTGTGCCAATGTTCTCTAATGTAAGTCTACAGCCACATAGTAAAGACTATTTTTGGAAATATTCTGATATCTCCAGACTGTCAGAATGAGACTCAGGAAATCTGAAAACTAGGTTTTTATGAGCACCAAACTTCCCATTCATAAAGAGGCTTATTAGAACACTGAAGCAAAGGATTCCCTCTTTCTTAAGGAATTATCAGAAAATATTTGTTGTTGCTTGGTCACTCAGTCATGTCCGACTCTTTGCAACCCAGGGACTGCAGCCCACCAGGCTCCTCTGTCCATGGTGTTCTCCAGTCAAAAACACTGGAGGTGGGAGCCATTTCCTTCTCCAATCAGAAAGCATGTCCCTTTGTGATTGTACACATTAAGTACATTAATAATCTCTCCATTACTCTTCTTTTTCTCTTTAGTCTGGGCCCATAGTATGTATGATGTGAGCAGCCACAAAAATGATGAGAACTGATTTTAAGCAACCTACAGTGTTTATTTTGTTTTGTCTCTTTTCCTATGGAGATCTAGAAGCATTTATTAAACATATACACACAGCATTATGACACTGACTAAATTTTTTTAAAATAATAAAGTATTTTACAAATTTAGTTTCAACTCAAAATGAGTTAAAACAATTAGAAAAAGTGATGGTATCACCAATACTCCAACTCAAATATTCAACTTCCAAGAGTTCCTTAACCTATCCTACTCTTCACCAGCACCTGTTGTAAATACCAGTTCACAGTGCATTTGGATCTCTTACTTGGAAAACTAACAAATTCTCACCATAGTCTTAGTCTTAAAGAAGTAAGAGAGAATAGGAATGAATAGTCATCCTTTGACTTCAGAAAATCCCATGGTCTTAAAATCTTCAAAGTCAGAATCAGTTCCATTCACTACTCTTAAAGAGACTGGTCTGGTCTCTGCGAGAGGGAAATTGAGGGTTATTTGATTATTGAATCCTCTCTAATTCAAATATATACATAAAGTATCTGCTTTTTATCCGGCCCTGTTTTATATACTGCAGCAGTGAGGAAACAGAGAAAGAAAAAAGAATCAAGTCCCTGCCCTCACAAAGTTTACATTCTACGTTGATGCCAATATTGAAGTAACTTCATTCAAATATCATGCTAAATTTTTCAAGAGTTTCTTTTTGATTTTCCACAGTCTCTTGCAAGGAACTGTGAACATCTTTTTTCTGGGCGGAAAAAAAATGCTATGCTTTCTGCCACCTGGCTAGCACAAATGGTTCAAGATTATAGAAAGAAACATAATGCTTATTTATAACTATAAATACAAACACATAAATATAGATATAAATATATGTATATAGGGCTTCCCTGGTGGTCTAGTGGTTAAGACTCCACCTTGCAATGCAGGAGACACAGGCTCAATCCCTGGTCCAGGAAGGTCCCACATGCCACAGAGCAACTAAGCCCGTGTGCCCCAACTACTGAGCCTGCGCTCTAAAGCCCTCAAGCCACACTGCTGAGCCCATGTGCCACAGCTACTGAAGCCAGTGTGCCTAGAGCCTGTGCTTCAGAACAAGAGACGCCACCACAAAAGAAGCCTGCACACTGCAACTCGGGAGCAGCTCCCACTGCAGAACTAGAGAAAAAGCCCACGCACAGCAACAAAGACCCAATGCAGTAAAAAACAAAAATAAACATATAAACACGTTTAAAAAGTTGCACAACAGAGAACAGCATTTATATATATATATATATATACATATATATATATACACACACACACATATACGTTGATACACATACACACACCCAGAGTAAGAGTCTAATGGAGCAATTAAAAGTCAGAATTTGAATTTCAAAAACACATGTTCTAATATGTACGGCTAAGTCCCCTTGCTATTCACCTGAAATTACCACAATATTGATAATCTGTGATACTACAATATAAAATGAAAATGTTTAAAAAAAATAAAACAAAACACATGTTCCAGTCTTAGTGCTATCACTTAACTAAGCCATTATATCTTGGGTAAGTTTATTGATCTCTTTAAATCTCAGTTCCTCAGCTGTAAAGCTGGAATAATAATATATACATACATAATAGGACTAATTCAATGGTTAAATGTGAGGATGTATACTAGAGCACCTATTTGAGTGGCTGGCACCAAGTTCATATCTAAAACTCATTATTGCTATAATATTCCTATTATTCTGTGTATCATAAATGGAAATTAAGAATCCTGTCAGCAAAACCTCAATCATGTTTTCTGATTATCCAAAAGGACCATTCATAGTCACTGGGGCATTCTCCCGTAAGTTTCTGGAGAAACTCAGTTTCTAAAATTTGGTATCAAAAACTGGCAGAAATTCAGCTGAGTGTCCCACTGCAGGCCTCCAAAACACATCTACATCGGAATCTGTCTCATTTGATTTTCCAAAGTAGATCACTGGCATATGATACCCTTAACTGTTGTATAAAGAAAAGCAGCAAAACTGCCATTGCTTTTGCATCAGATCAGATCAGTCACTCAGTCGTGTCTGACTCTTTGCGACCCCATGAATCGCAGCACCTCAGGCCTCCCTGTCCAACACCAATTCCCGGAGTTCACTGAGACTCACATCCATCGAGTCAGTGATGCCATCCAGCCATCTCATCCTCTGTCGTCCCCTTCTCCTCCTACCCCCAATCCCTCCCAGCATCAGAGTCTTTTCCAATGAGTCAACTCTTCACATGAGGTGCCCAAAGTACTGGAGTTTCAGCTTTAGCATCATTCCTTCCAAAGATATCCCAGGGCTGATCTCCTTCAGAATGGACTGGTTGGATCTCCTTTTGCATAAATAGCTTTTTTTCTTCTCTTTTAGCATTTTTCTTCACTTTCTTTAGATCTACACCTTAACAGAATTTATTTAGGAAGGTTTTTTGTTTTGTTTTGTTTTGTTTTCAAAAATGTAATAAGGCAAGTGAAACATTGTTACCAGATGACCCTGAACATTATTTAAACTTTTATATTCTTTTAGACCATCCTGTACAAACACCAGTTTTTGTCTTTATGATATTATGGAGCTATTTTTTCAGGAATTTAGAAAGTGCTATTCATCCTAAATGAGGGTAGTTCCAAATGTCTTGAATGTAATGTTTCTATGGTTTATACTGCTTTACAATAGATCACATCTCAGTTCTCTAGTTTCACTTCCTGCCTTACCTTTCACCAGCCCAGACTGTCCCGTATTACATTCCACTTTCAGCTACAAAAAAAGAAAACTAAGGGAAAACAGATAAATACTCCTGCGAAATAAAAAAGTTTATTAAGTAAAAACAAAAAGGCTCATGGTTGCATTTTTCTCCCAGTTTAAAATGCATGGACTTCATGGACATATCAGCCCTAATCGAATACAGACATCGTTTACTATTCTTAATTCTTGGAACTCTTCACTAAGTGTGCTTACTGAGAAAATATGTTATCATTTTATTACACAATAAAAATGCTGAGTTTTCACAATATTGACTGAGCCATGAATAGAAATACTCCATTTCTAATTTGCATATGATAGAACTCACTCCCGCTGGATCATTTAACTATGGGTTAAAGTTCAAATTGTGGATTAGACACATGTGCATCAAAAGCCTCATGGCCTAGGAAGGTCACCAATCACAGATGTTCTAATCCTCTAGCTCTGGGGCCGAACCTAAAATCTCTCTCTCTTTTTTATTTTTTGGCTGCTCTGGTCTTCACTGCGAGTAGTGGGGGCTACTATTTTGGGGGGTACAGGTTTCTCACAGTGCTGGCTTCTCTTGTTAAGAAGCAAGGGCTCTAGGCACATGGGCTTCAGTAATTGTGGCACATGGGCTCAGCAGTTGTGGCTCCTGGACTCTAGAGCACAGGCTCAATAGTTGTGGCACACAGGCTTAGTTGCCCCAAGGCACGTGGAATCTTCCTGGACTAGGGATCTAACCTGTGTCCCCGGCACTGGCAGGCAAACCACTGGACCACTAGGGAAATCCCCGAACCTGACATCTTGAAATTGGAGAACATTTCTCTAGGGGTTAAAGGATTTGGTGAAACGTCCACTTTTCCGTATGTTCAAACTCAGCTTTACCTACATCTTTCTACATTTCACCTGTACATACACTTTTCTAAATACACTTTCCTTTTATCTAAAATAAGAATTGGGTTAGCTTTTTCAAAGAAAGCCAATTACTCCTCTGCAAAGTGAAGGTAGTATCAGTTTCACTGTAGCAATGTTTTATAAGCTGATAAAGTCTAAGAAAATGTGCATATGATCATTCCTTTGAAGGTGGCTTCATGAGAAATAGGGACTTACAAGACTTTTCACTTTCAAGATAGAACATAGATGAAATCCTCTAGGACATCATCCTATTAATGTAATTACACAGATACAGGCATTGAAAGGAGTACCAGGTTGATTAGAAATGACAGTGAGAGAGCCGGCAAGCACAAGTAGAGATTTCCAAGCTGACAAAATAGTAGCCCCCACTACTCACAGTGAAGACCCAGAGCAGCCAGCATACATTTAGGTTAGAATAAATCTTGCTGAAGAATGTCACCCTCCTTAAAGAGACTCTTAAAAAGTAAATGAAAGTGTATTTGCCAGTGTAAAAATTGCATCTAGTTAGCAGCCTATATATCAATATCTCAAAATATGCTACTTATAAAGACTCAGAAAGACATCAGAACTCAAAGGAAGCCTGGAAACTGAGAGTGAGAATGAAGCCATTACCAGAATCTGTAGAAAAAATCTCAACAATCCAAGAGAGCTGAGATGAGACACCCTGCAAATGATCTCTCATAGCAAACACACCACACAGAGGGGTTTGGATCTCCATTTATTTATCTCTGATTCAGACTCAGAAACCAGGCTCAGTTATAAAATGGGGCAGCTATCCCTATCCTGGGAGACTCTCTTTCTCCTGTTTATGCCTCAGTCCCTTCCAAGTGTCTCCCATTCAAAATATACTGGAGGATTTTAAAGCTAAGAAAAACAAGGCTAAAAAAAGGGAGGACTGATGATGATACAACACATTTAAGATGGTGTAAAAGACGGAAAGAAAACTGCTAATAAGCAAGGGACAAATCAGAAAGAAACTTAAAAGTACTGTGCACAGGAGATGATAGTCTTTCAGAAATTTTCATGACCCCAAATATTCAGTACAGGGCAATGAGAGGAGCAGTTTGCCTGAGTTCAACAAAACTGCAGTACATAGATGAATGGTCACGGGGCAAAGGAAATCAGCCAAGTGCCATGCACATCAGCCCTTCCTCCTGCCCTCAATCTGTGATAAAGACAAATGAGAAGACCAGGCAGACAGACTTTTTCAGTTGGCATTAGTGGCCAGCGTTCTGAGTAGATTGTCCTACAGTGTAGAGTAGACTGACTCATGTTTAAGAGCAGTATTTTTAAATCAACTTTATTGAGTTATAATTTGCTTTAAATAAAACGTACCCACACTTAACGTGTTTTGGTACATGTACACAACCATGCAGCTACCATTTCAATCAAGGTATAAAACATTTCCATGACCAGAAAGTTCCCACATGCCCCAATATAGTCAATCCTTTCCTCTATCCCAGAGAATCACTCATTCTGACTTGTATGGCTACAGATTAGTTTTGCCTGTTCTGAATCTTAAAATATGTACTCTTTTGTCTCTAGTCTCCTTCGCTTAGTTAATTATTCTAACACTCACCTATGCTGTTAACCATATCAGTGGTTCATTCTTTATTGCTGAGTAGTAATCCATTGTAATAATACCTTGATTATTTCTCTATTCATCTGTTGTTATTTTCAGAGTTTGGTTATCATAAATAAAACTTCTGTGATCGTTTGTGTGTAAACCTCTTGTGAGCATATATTTCCACTTTTCTTAGGTAAAAATAACCAAGAATAGAACTGCTGGGTCATATGGTAGATAGATATTTAACAGGTTAAGAAACTGCCAGTTTCAATGGAGCACACACCAGTCAATATACACTCAAGAAACAAACACAAAGGAATGACCAAGATGGCAGAGGAGGAAGGCCCCAACTCACCTCTTCCCATGGGCACACCCAAATTACAACTATTTATAGAGCAACTATCAATGAAAACAACCTGAAGACTAGCATAGAAAACAATGGCCAAGATACAGAAGTCACCCAAATATTCATGAATAAATGAATTTATAAAGAAGATATGTGATATATGGGGGGGGGGGGGAGTTAGAATGGAATATTACGCAGCCATAAACAAAAAGTGAAATCTTGCCACATGTGAAAACGTGGATGGACCTAGAACACATTGTCCTAAGTAAAATAATTCAGACAAAGACAAATACTGTATGACTGTACTTTTATGTTGAATCTAAAAACAAAACTGGAGAAGGCAATGGCACCCCACTCCAGTACTCTTGCCTGGAAAATCCCATGGACAGAGGAGCCTGGTAGGCTGCAGTCCATGGGGTTGCTAAGAGTCGGACACGACCGAGCGACTTCACTTTCACTTTTCACTTTCATGCATTGGAGAAGGAAACGGCAACCCACTCCAGTGTTCTTGCCTGGAGAATCCCAGGGACGCGGGAGCCTGGTGGGAGGCCGTCTACGGGGTCGCACAGAGTCAGACACGACTGAAGCGACTTAGCAGCAGTAGCAGCAGCAAAAACAAAACAAATTAACAATCATGGCAAAACAGAAACAGACTCATAAATACAGAGAACAAACAGGTGGTTGCCGAGGTGAGAGGAGAAAAGGGATGAGTGAAATAGGTGAGGGGGATTAAGAGGTACAAACTTCCAGTTACAAAATAAATGAGTCATGGGGAACAAATGTCCAGGGTGGGGAATATAGACAACAATATTGTAATGACTTTGTATGGGGACGGACAGTAACTAGACTTCCCATGATGATCATTTTGTAATGGATAGAAATTTCTAATCACTATGTTGTACACCATGTTGGAACTAACATAGTGTTGTAGGTCAATTACACTTCAATGAAAAATAAAAGGAAAGGAAAGAAAACCGCCAAACTTTTGTAAAGGATTGTACCATTTTACACTCACATCAATATGTAAGAGTTGCAGCTACTTCAAATCGTTACCATCACTCAATCTTGTTGGGGTTTTTTGTTTTGTTTTAGCTATTAAGAGCAGTCTTTTGATGAGCCAAAAACAAAAGACTATATTTGTTTGTTACTTAACTTGGTTTGATTTTTGTCCATGCTGCAACCCTTACTTTGAAGAATTGCTGCCTACCAAGTTCATATATTTAGGACCCATCATATGTACCTCATTAAGATTCTTCCCACCTGATCTATGTTCTAGGCTTCTGGTTACTTTTTTCCACCTCAGTTGCTACCAGGATCTTCATTCCATGCAGGGCACATGGCCCCACTGCCTCATGCTCTGGCTCCTCTTGACCTTCCTGAGCTCAGATGAAGCCTAAGTCCCAGGGCCTGGAGGACAAGATGAAGGGACTGGGTGATCCAATCTAGAAGAGTAGAGAAGCTGTCTCCTCTACCTTTTGACCAGTGGGAGATTAGAGATGGAATGGAGCTGACAGGCAAATTTCCTCTGCCTTTACCGCCTAAGACTGGAGCCCAGTTGCTTTGTGCAGTGCGTCCAGCCATCCGTTCCACACAGCTTAGTGGATGTACCTACTGAGTGACCAACTGTGATTCACCGTGAAACAGTGGCCACACAGTAATGCATCACTTTGCATTTGTTCCCCATCCTTTCCAGCCTCACTTCCTTTTTCTCTCTCTGTCCTGGGATTTGAACTTGCATTAAATTACTGTCATTTAAATCTTGCCTCAGGCTCTGTTTTTAGGGAACTTAGTTTCTCCATAAGTTCCTTCTCTTGAGCTATCTTTTTTTTTTTTTTTAATTTTTGGCCTCTCCACAAGGCATATGGGATCTTAGTTTCCCAACCAAGGATTGAACCCAAGTCCTCTGCAGTAGAAGAACAGAATCTAAACCCCTGGACCACCAGGAGAGTTCCACTTACGCTATCTTGACTCTCGTCTTTCTTAATGTCTTTTTCTTCAACCTTTCATTGATGCTGTGAGTCATCCAGTGTTTCCCTAACAAATTCCACTTGGTCAGAGTCAGTTTCTATAGCTTAAGTCTACTATTTAATCACTTTATGAGACAAGGATATAATCTGTGGGATATTAGAATATATCTTTATAATATTTTACCCTACAAAAGAGGAAACTGGGGATCACAGAAGTTAGTGAAGTCAATCATCGGTTGCTGCAGAAATGCAGACTCTCACTTGGCATATAGTATGTACTAAGTAAATATTTGCTGGATCTGAATCAGAGACCTAGTGAGTACTGCGTTTTCCACCAAATTTTAATTCAGTCTGTGAGTTCCCTGTTATATCACTTTATCTCAATTCTGGTTACAGATTTCTACAGAAATGATTCCCTCTTAGATGTAAAGGATTCTCTATGATTATCTGCCTGCTGATATAATTCTTCATCCAAATAGTTGTCTAGTCTGGACTGCTCCATCCTCTGAAAATAGAATTTTTTATTCTGTCTGATTTAAAGAGTAGTGCACTTGAGAAATTTTGAAGAAAAAAAACAAAGCCGGAGGATTTATTCTACCATATATGAAGGCTCAGTGTAAAGCTCTAGTAATTAAGACAGTGCGGTTTTAGCACAAGGATAGATAAAATAACCAGTGGAACAGAATGAGTCCAAAAATAGACTTCTATGATTACATGAGATACAATGGGGAGTTTTTTTTTTTATTTGGTTCTAGGTTAATTAGACATCCATATGGAAAAAAATATATATATTGTTAGCTACTTCAAATAAACCTGAAAATAAAATCAAGATGAACTGCAGACCTATATATATGTCTAAAATAATAAAGATTTTAGAGGAAAATATAGAACATCTTTATTTTTTGGCCTTGCCTTGTGGCTTGAGGGATCAAAGTTCCCCAGTTCAGTTCAGTTCAGTTGTTCAGTCATGTCCAACTCTTTGCAACCCCATGGACTACAGCACACCAGGCCTCCCTGTCCATCACCAACTCCCAGAGCCTACTCAAACTCATGTCCATTGAGTCGGTGATGCCATCCAACCATCTCATCCTCTGTCCTCCCCTTCTCCTCCCACCTTCCACCTTTCCCAGCATCAGAGTCTTTTCAAATGAGTCAGTTCTTCACATCAGGTGGCCAAAGTATTGCAGTTTCAGCTTCAGTATCAGTCCTTCCAATGAATATTCAGGAATGATTTCATTTAGGATGGACTGGTTGGATCTCCTTGCACTCCAAGGGACTTTCAAGAGTCTTCTCCAGCACAACAGTTCAAAAGCATCAATTCTTCAGTGCTCAGCTTTCTTTATGGTCCAGTTCTCACATCTATATATGACTACTGGAAAAATCATAGCTTTGACTAGATGGACCTTTGTTGACAAGTAATGTCTCTACTTTTTTATATGCTGTCTAGGTTGGTCATAACTTTTCTTCCAAGGAGTAAGCATCTTTTAATTTCATGGCTGCAATCACCATCTGCAGTGATTTTGGAGCCCCCCAAAATAAAGTCTGACACTGTTTCCCCTGTTTCCCCATCTATTTCCCATGAAGTGATAGGACCAGATGCCATGATCTTAGTTTTCTGAATGTTGAGCTTTAAGCCAACTTTTTCACTCTCCTCTTTCACTTTCATTGAGAGGCTCTTTAGTTCTTCTTCACTTTCTGCCATAAGGGTGGTGTCATCGGCATATCCGAGGTTATTGATATTTCTCCTGGAAATCTTGATTCCAGCTTGTGCTTCATCCAGCCTTGCATTTCACATGATGTACTCTGCATATAAGTTAAATAAGCAGGGTGACAATATACAGCCTTGACATACTCCTTTCTCGATTTGGAGCCAGTCTGTTGCTCCATGTCCAGTTCTAACTGTTGCTTCCTGACCTGCATACAGATTTCTCAAGAGGCAGGTCAGGTGGTCCAGTATTCCCATATCTTTCAGAATTTTCCACAGTTTATTGTGATCCACACAGTCCAAGGCTTTGGCATAGTCAGTAAAGCAGAAATAGAACCAGGGATCAAACCCAGGATCTCTCCAGTGGAAGCATGGAGTCCTAACCACTGGACTACCAAGAAATTCCCTAGAATATCTTAATGATATTAAATGTAGGCAAACATTTTTTAACAAGACACCAAAAGTACTAACCATAAATTTGTAAATGATAAATTGGACTGTAATAAGATTAAGTATATCTTTCCACCAAAATTTACTACTAACAGAGTAAAGGGTAACCCACAGAAGACAGAAGATCCCTGCAATACATGTAACCAACAAAGGACACTAATAATGAGGAAAGCTGGATAGAAAGACAAATTCTTGAACAGATATTTCAAAAAGGAAGAGCCAAATGAGCAATAAACATAGGAAAAGATCATAAACTTCACTGATCATAATGGAAAGTCAAATTAAAACCACAAAACAACGTACTACATACATTTAAATGGCTAAAATTAAAATGATAGAAAATACCAAGTATTAACTAGAATTTGGAACAATCAAGATCCTCTGGTAGATGTATAAATTGCTACCATCACTTTGGAAAAATATTTAGAAGTATCTTTTAACACTGAACTTACCCATTTTATATAACTCGGTAATTCCAGTCCGGGGTATATACCCAATAGAAGTGTTCACATATATTTACCAAAAGATATGCATTAGAAGGCTCACTACTGCTCATATTGAGCAAACTCTGGCAGAGAGTGAAGGACAGGGAAGCCTGGTGTGCTGCTGTCCACAGGGTTGCAGAGAGTCGGACATGACTTAGTGACTGAACAACAGCATTCATATTATCCAAACCCCTATCAATGGTGGTAAAAATGAATGCATGCTGTTAGATGTCAAGGACACTGAGGAGGGTCCACTGTCTGGGAAGGAGTAACAAGGGGCTTCCGGAGCACTTTCATATTCTGCTTCTTGGGCATATTTAGTTTGTGAAATTTCATTGGACATTTATGTCATGTGCACTTGTGTTTATTTACATTTTAGTTCAACAAAAAGTGTTTAAATGTAATATATCTGTAACAACATTTAATGGAAGATATTAATAATATCTTTGCAGCCTAGTCCCTGAAACAAGGCATGACTTGTGTCCAACTGTAAGAATTAAAAATGACTATAATTGGCTAAACTTCTGTCATAAAAAAGGTTATATTTTTCACTGTAGCAATTTAGCAGTTTGTATTTTTTATTACATTAAATGCAGTATATGATTCTATGAGTATCACTCTGTGTTATGAATTACCTCAATGAAGTAGTAGATGAAATCTTTAGTTATTGTATTCTAATGCTTTGCGACTAGTCATTTGGGAATAATTGCATTTTTCCACAGAATTTTGAAGCGTTAAAAAAGAAAAACTTCCCTCAGTATGTATCTCCTTAGCACAATATTTGGCATAAGACATCCATTCATCCTGTTTAATGAATTGAATGACTGTAAAATTCAGTTGATATGTTCAAAGATATTGCAAATGAGTTTTAAAATGGGACCTTTTAATGTGAGGTCCACAGACTACCAGTAGTTACAAACTTATATGGGAAAAATGACATCTCAATTTGTGTTAGCCTCCAAGTCAATTTTAACATTTTGTTCAATTGTCTCTGTCACTAGTAGAAATCACAGATATTGTCATTTAGTATTACAACTGTTTTCCTGACATATTTTCTATTTATCATTACATCATTATACTGAAATTACAACAGTTAACAGACTCACCACAAGAACTTATCAATAGAATTCAGGAAGGGGGCCAAAGAAAGGGAACTGAAGGACTTACCTGGAAGCCCAGTGGCTAAGACTCTGCCTTGCAGTGCAGGGGACATGGGTTCTATCCCTGATCCAGGAACTAATATCCTACATGCCACAGTGCAACTAAGCCCGCGTATGGCAAATAGAAGAAGCCTGCCACAATGAAAGATCCCATGTGCCACAACTTAGACCCAATGTAACCAAAAATAAATAAAATTTTTTTAAAAAAGAGCTAAAATCTATAATATAATATTCTATAGTACCATGGCATAAAGTGAATGTACAGTTCATAATCACTCAGAGAATCTGACCATTTCATTTCAACATCGTATTTCACCCTGAATGGAAAAAAGAGATTGTCTTCCCTAATGAGGCTAACACATCCCAGTACACAATACACTCCCTAAATCTCAGCCACATTAAACCCAGAAACAAAAGTTTCTCTTTCATTTTTCTGTTCACAATTGTGCACAATATCCTGACCCAGACTAGCCCACCTACAGCCTATCTCCCCCACTGCAAATTTCCCAGGGAGCTTCATATTTGTCTAAAGCCACCTAAAACCATATGACCAGGTATTGTTATTTGCCCCATCTTCACCCCATCTTCACACTTCCCCACCAACTTTCTTTCCTAAAAGGGTCACCTACATGCAGCACACCTATCAGTGGCCAGGCCCTATGACTTCTGGTTACATTCAGAATGGAGAGCCTTGACAGGAGGTCTGGGGGGGTAGGAGACTGACCACTTCTTCTCCCTTCTCGCATTGAACTTAAAGGTGGTACACACCCACTATGCCTTGCAGTGTCTTTATTTCCTGGCCACACTTTGAAAATGGTCCTTTATGCAACCAATCTCAAATTATTCTGCTTTGAGTGTGCCATATACTTCCTGCTGTGTCTGGACTGATTGATTCAGAAACTAAACAAATTAAGACTTTCCATCATCCCATCCAATGGACTTCCCTGGTGGCTCAGAGGGTAAAGAATCCACCTGCAATGAGGGAGACCTGGGTTCAATCCCTGGATTGGGACAATCACCTGGAGGAGGCCATAGCAACCCACTCCAGTATTCTTGCCTGGAGAATCCACATGGACAGAGGGCTACAGTGCATGGGGTTGCAAAGAGTTGGACATGACTGGGTGACTAAGCACTGCACAGCACCCAGTGGTAGTCAAGGGTCTCTGATTCTGTTAATAACATTTTTTCATACTTTTTTATACTTTTTTTCATACTTTTATGGCATTTTTTTTACATGTCCGTGTTCTCCTCTAGCTTCTTAAATGCCAGAGTAATAACTGTGTAGTATCAGAACTCCTAGTTTCTGGCAAAGTCCTCATATATAAAAGATGTTTAATCCAAGCTTACCAAATAAATGTATAAACAAATTGTAGAAATTATAAAGGTAAATCTCAGCATAAATGAAAGTTTTTTATCAATTATGCTGGCTTTATTATCTCATTATTGCTCAGTAGATATTTTAAGCTCTAAACTTGGTTTAGAATTAGAAAAGAATTTTATAGATTTATCACTTTTGTGTAACAATGTATTTTCATAACAGTTTTATAATACAATATATAATACTAAGAAAAGACCCAATTGCATTCTTGTATCAAATGCCATTTAGTTTTCATCTTTGTAATTTCCTCCCTAAGAATTTCATAATGCAGAGGGCATTGGATAACATAAGGAACTATTTCATTCTTACACGAAAGTAAATATTTTAATAGATTGCCAAGAGCAAATCCCTATTTATGGTTTCTTATTTTTTTTTTTCAAAATATTTACTACGGGTTTTAAATGACAGATTTCATTCTCAGAAAATAATTATGTCAATTTAATTAATTGTCACCTCAGGGTCAATTCTTTTATATCTAAGAAGATTGGAACAGAAAAGATTCCAAAAACAGAAAGCCATTGCAGCTAGGCACCTGGAAGATGAGACTCAATTCAAATAACGTAGAAGCAAACTCTTAAATATATAATTTCAGAAATTGTTCATATTATTTACTTTATTTAATTTTAGAACTTTCACTTAGAAGTCACACATTAAAGAAACAATTGAAACCTCCCTTGTAGCCAGCCCTGCTTTATTCCCTTCTCCTATTCTCCCAAGTTGTATGGCTTTCCCAGATATGTTTTTGCATTTTTAATACATATATACCTATCCATAAACAACGTGCACGCATACTCAGTCACTCAGTTGTGTCCAACTCTTTGCGATCCCAAGGACTGTAGCCAACCAGGCTCCTCTGTCCATGGGATTCCCCAGGCAAGAATACTGGAATGGGTTACCATTTCCTACTCCAGTGGATCTTCCTGACCCATGGATAGAACCCATGTCTCCTGTATCTCCTGCTTGGCAGGCGGATTCTTTTACCACTAAGCCACCTGGGAAGCCCATCCATAAACAACAGACAGTATTACTTTGTGTGTAGCCTTTTTTAAAAAATCGTATAAACTGTATTATATCATGGGTGTTGTTCTATTCCTTAGATTTTTTTTTTAAACTTTACAATATTGTATGGTTTTGCCATATATCAACTTGAATCCGCCACAGGTATATACGTGTTCCCCATCCTGAACCCTCCTCCCTCCTCCCTCCCCGTACCATCCCTCTGGGTCGTCCCAGTGCACCAAGCATCCAGTATCGAGCATCGAACCTGGACTGGAAACTCGTTTCATATATGATATTATACATGTTTCAATGCCATTCTCCCACATCATCCCACCCTCTCCCTCTCCCACAGAGTCCAAAAGACTGTTCTATACATCAGTGTCTCTTTTGCTGTCTCGTATACAGGGTTATTGTTACCATCTTTCTAAATTCCATATATATGCGTTAGTATACTGTATTGGTGTTTTTCTTTCTGGCTTACTTCACTCTGTATAATAGGCTCCAGTTTCATCCACCTCATTAGAACTGATTCAAATGTATTCTTTTTAATGGCTGAGTAATACTCCATTGTGTATATGTACCACAGCTTTCTTATCCATTCATCTGCTGATGGACATCTAGGTTGCTTCCATGTCCTGGCTATTATAAACAGTGCTGCAGTGAACATTGGGGTACACGTGTCTCTTTCCCTTCTGGTTTCCTCAGTGTGTATGCCCAGCAGTGGGATTGCTGGGTCATAAGGCAGGGACAACGTGGAAGAAATGGACAAATTCTTAGAAAAGTACAACTTTCCAAAACTGGACCAGGAAGAAATAGAAAATCTTAACAGACCCATCACAAACATGGAAATTGAAACTGTAATCAGAAATCTTCCAGCAAACAAAAGCCCAGGTCCAGATGGCTTCACAGCTGAATTCTACCAAAAATTTAGAGAAGAGCTAACACCTATCCTACTCAAACTCTTCCAGAAAATTGCAGAGGAAGGGAAACTTCCAAACTCATTCTATGAGGCCACCATCACCCTAATACCAAAACCTGACAAAGATGCCACACAAAAAAAGAAAACTACAGGCCAATATCACTGATGAACATAGATGCAAAAATCCTTAACAAAATTCTAACAATCAGAATCCAACAACACATTTAAAAAGATCATACACCATGACCAAGTGGGCTTTATCCCAGGGATGCAAGGATTCTTCAATATCCACAAATCAATCAATGTAATACACCACATTAACAAATTGAAAAATAAAAACCATATGATTATCTCAATAGATGCAGAGAAAGCCTTTGACAAAATTCAACATCAATTTATTCCTTAGATTTTTCATTCAAATTGTGCTTCTAAGGTCTATCCAGATTGATAAATCTGAATAAAGTTCTCTTTTTTCCAGCTGCTAAATAGAGTGGTCAGACATTGCCAGTTGCTGAGCCGTGATGCATGCCCTTGATTTTTTTCTTTCTAAGAGAAACATAATATTATTTTCAATATATTCATGTGCCCTGAAAAATTAAACAATATTTTCCAAGCTTCTTGCAGTTAAATTTCTAGCTAATGCAATTGAGCAAAGTCTTCTTGGGATTGCTCTAGAATGGTCAATTCATCTATGACAAAGGAGGCAAGAATATACAATGGAAAAAAGACAGTCTCTTCAATAAGTGATGCTCAGAAAACTGGACAGTTAACACATAAAAGAATGAAATTACAACACTTTCTAACTCTATACACAAAAATAAAGTCCCAATGGATTAAAGACCTAAATATAAGAGCTGATACTATAAAACTCTTAGAAGAAAACATAGGCAGAGAACTGGCTGACATAAATCGCAGCAATATCTTTTTGGATCCACCTCCTAGGGTAATGAAAATAAAAACAAAATAAACAAATTGGACCTAATTAAACTTAAAAGCTTTTATACAGCAAAGGAAATCATAAACAAAACAAAAAGACAACCCATAGAATGGGAGAAAATATTTGCAAACAAAGCGACCAACACAGAATTAATCTCCAAAATATACAAACAGCTTAAGCAGCTCATTATTAAAAATAAACAAACAATCAAATGAAAAAAAATGGGCAGAAGATCTAATTAGACAGTTCTCCAAAGAAGATGTACAGATGGCCAAATTGCACATGAAAAGATGTTCAAAATCACTAATTATTAAAGAAATGCAAATCAAAACTACAAGATATCACCTTACACTGTCAGAATGGCCATCATCAAAAAGTCTCATGCTAGAGAAGATGTGGAGAAAAGGGACCCTCCTATACTGTTGGTGGGAATGTAAATTGGTACAACCCCTATGAAGGACAGTATGGAGGTTCCTTAAAAAACTAAAAATAGAACTACTATATGATCCAGCAATCTCACTCCTGGGCATATATCCAGAGAAAAACCATAATTCAAAATGATACATGCACCCCAATATTCACTGCAGTACTGTTTACAATTGCCAAGATATGGAAGCAACCTAAATGTCCATCAACAGAGGAATGGATAAAGAAGATGTGGTACATACACACAATGGAATATTACTCAGCCATAAATAAGAATAAAATAATGCTATTTGTAGCAATTTGGATGGACCTAGAAATTATCGTACTAAGTAGAAGTTTAGATCCTTGATGGCCTTGTGGAGCTACCATAGCAGCTACAGGTAGTCCTGCCTCTGGACTTCATAGTGTGTGTGTGTGTGTGTGTGTGTGTGTGTGTGTGTTTAGTCACTCATTCATGTCTGACTCTTTGCAACCCCATGGACTGTAGCCCTCCAGGCTCTTCTGTCCATGGGATTCTCCAGGCAAGATTATTGGAACGGGTTGCCATGCCCTCCTCCAGGGGATCTTCCTGACCCAGGAATCGAGCCCAGGTCTCCCGCATTGCAGGCAAATTCTTTACCATTGGAGCCACCACGGAAGCCCTCATATTAAGTGGGAAAAGCAAAATCTCTTTTCAGTTAAGGTACAGTAGTTGGTTCTCTACCACATGCAGCCTTGTTAAGTCCTAACTCATAGAAGTCCAGTAATGAATATGCTATAGATACATACATCCATTTATCCATTCTAGTAAGTTATTTATTTCTACCTCTTTACAGTTATAACCAGTACTGCAGTGAACATCTTGTATAATGAACTCTTTACATATACCTGAGATTCCCTAGTACTGAAAGTTTATAAAATCATCCTGATATTCAACCTTGGAGAACAGTTTAAAACACCTAGAAAAGTGATAGTTTTTCACATTCTCATAAACAGTGTCTGCATTTTTTTTTACCCCTTACATCTTTGCCAATTTGAAAATAAGTCCTGGCCAATGAAATTTTTGTAAGTCTTGTGAACATGAAATAGAATCTCATTTTTTTAATTTGAAATTCATTAATTCCTAGTGAAGTTGATCTTTTTTCATATTAAATTTTCTTGTTCTTTTCTAATTGGACTTTTGACTACTTTCAAATTAATTTATGGAACACAATTATATGAGTACATGAATAGCTCCAGAAATCTCTGTAAATGAAGGGAAAAATTTCAATTCAATAATGGCTACTTTTTGTTAAGTATTTATTACATTTCATCAATTCTAATCCTCATGAAAATTCTGAAAGACAGTAAGATAGGAATTACTATCCCTAAATTTTTGTTATTTTTATAAATTTTATTACACTGTTACATTATTCTGAGGTTTGCATTGACAAGGAGGAGTTATTATTTGTCCAAAACCCTACAACTAAGAAGTAGGGGAGCAGAGATTTAAACTTAAGACTGCTGACTCCAAAGCCTATACATTTTTATTACATAATGCTTACTTAAAAATTATGCCATTTTTACTACATAAACCTATAAAGTCAAAAGCATATGTATGTATTTATACTTGTTTTTAAACATGGAACTGAAAAACAGACATATTTAAGAAACAGTTCCTGGTCAAGAAAAATATGAGATAAAGAGAAATTCAAAAAAGAAAAGATTGAATATCACCAGAGAAATGGTCCATAATTGCTACTTGGACACAATTTTCATTTTAGTAGGTTAAGGGAATGTAAGTGATCCATCTTAGTTTTAGAGAAGCAGGTGCTACTTTAGCTCATGAAATTTCTCCTTCCAGAATTAATTGAAATTGGCTTGGCTATGAGTACTCTCAGTTGATTTGGGAACTGGCTCAAGAGTCACGAACAAGAAATAATCATAAAACTCTGAGTACCTAGTTTGCTGCTGGGGTGGCACAGGGATTGATGGATTGATTGAGTTTCATTTGGCATCTTCATTAATGACCTGAAGGAGGAAGCAAATAACTTGTTAATGAAATTCACAAATAGTAATGTATGAGGAGGCACTGCAAACACTGATAAAGACTATTAAATTATCAAAAGAAATCCAGAGAAGTTAGACACAAGCAAACAACCAAAAATGCACCATGGAGATTTTAAGAGTTGAGAGCAGGAATGGGGGAGGGTGAGAGTTGACAGAGGAAATAATACTAATGTTTATGACATCATCAACTAAAAACCTTCTAAGGCATTATTTCTAAAGCAAATCCAGGAGTTACAGTGAAAAGATCCACTGATAGACACTTAGCTGTTTCCATATCTTGGCTATGATAAATAACGCTGCAATGAACATAGGAGGGCAGATATCTCTTTTAGATCCTGTTTTCATTTTCTTTGGCTATATACCCAGAAGTGGGATTGCCAGATCGTATGATAGTTCTTAATTTTTTTTTTAGGAACTTCCATACTTATTTCCATCCTGGCTACACAAATATACATTCCCACCAACTGTGCACAAGGACCCCTTTTTCTCCACATCCTCACCAACACCTGTTATTTCTTGTCTTCTTGATTTCAATGAGGTGATGTCTCATTGTGGTTTTGATTTGAATTGCCTTGACAGTGATATTGAATACCTTTTTTGTACATATTGTCCATTTATATGACTTTTTGGGGAAAATATTCAGCTTTTCAGTGTACTATTCAGTGTAATTTTTAATCATATTAAAATTAAAAAGCTATAAGTTCTGGGGATCCAATGTATAGCTAAGTAAAGTAAATAATACTGCATTACATACTTGAAAGTTGCTAAGTTGCTGAATCTTAAATGGTCTCACCACAAAAAAAGAAATGGTAATTATGTGATATGATGAAGGTGTTAGCTAGCACAAATGAGGTAATCATTTTGAAAACTATATGAGTATCAAATAAACACACTGTACACCTTAAACATACACAGTGGTATATGTCAGTTATATCTCAATAAAGCTAAATGGAAAATGAAGTGAAAAGTCAATTAGATCTTAGCTTATAACATGAAAAGTTTGCTGAAAAGAACTCTGGCTTACTGCTGTATGGTAGAGCAGAAAGAACCTTAGATTTGGATTCAGTAAGACAGATCTGAGATTTGAACCCCAGTCTTTCATCTGATTCAATTTTTCATCTCATTTTATATGGGAATGATGATAACACCTCACAGAACTGCTGTCTGATTAATATGACAGTATATGCAACAGGCTGAATGCAAACAGCCAGAAAACACCATATAAAGTAATCTGATACATTCCTTGAGATGAGTTGCTAGACTCAGCCCTGAGCACTTTAACTCTGAAAATATGGAATTAAACTGGAGAAAGTATCAAGAAAGAATAAGAGGAAAGGACAGAACAAAGCCAAGAGAGAGAGTAATTTAATCTAATTCACTAGATCCAGAAACACAGCTGCAGTGTGCAAGGCTGAAAATGTTCATTGTAATATGAACAAGGAGATATAAGTAAGAGTAATGGCGTGAGATTAAGAAAAGGAAAAATTAAGGAAATAAAAATAAAGGAAAAAAAGAAAAATTTTCCTTTAGATCAGGAAAAAATTTTTTTCCTTGATACTTCTATCAAATAGAATCAAAATATTCATACAAAGAGAAGAGTAAGTAAATCAGTTCTTAAAGTACTTTAAGTTAACTGTATAATGGTTCAAAAAGTTTATCGAAGGACTAGGAGTTCGGGGTTGGTAGATGCAAACTAATACATTTAGAATGGATAAACAACAAAGTCCTAGTGTGTAACACAGGGAACTGTATCCTGGATACACCATAGTGGAAAAAGAATATTAAAAAAAAAAATTTTTTTTCATTATCAAGGGAAAAACCCCTTCTGACTTCTTTTGAACTCTAATGCCTTTGATAATAATTCTCATACCACCATGACTCAAAGTTGTCCAAGAGATTATAAGACAGTCGTAGAATAACTGATCCTTTTCTTCAAATTCTCAGCAAAAATTCCTAATAAGTCATTGAATAGAATGTTTACAGATTTAAGGTTCCCTTTCTTCTAGAAATTATCCTTAAACACTCTGGTATACTGCTGCATATATGATGATATCTGATTCTTCACACAGTTATATATGCCATTATTTCACAACTGATTTATCCAAATTTCATGATATTCTGCAAAATAAATTATTCTATTCAGACACTCCAATTCCTAGACAAGTGTGAAGTTCTCCTCCACACTGGAAAAAAATCTTATTACTTGAGTCTAGGGCAAGCTTTGGTTTGGTGCAGGTTAGATAACCAGCACATATTCAAGCAAGAATCAGGAGAAGAAACATGTAAGGGGGAAGACAGACAGCTGATTAATATATCAAGTTACCATTTTTAAAAAAAATCCCACTAATTCTAAAAAATATATGCTCCTCTGTTTGGTGCAGTATTGTTTACAACAGCCAAGATACATAAGCAACCTGAGCATCCACTGATAGCTGAACTGGTACAGAAGCTATGAGATACACACACCCACAGGAATATTACTCAGCCATAAAAAATAATGAAATCTTGCCATTTGAAACAACGTGGTTGGACCTAGAGGGTATGATGCTAAGTGAAATAAGTCAGAGAGAGGAAGACAACTACTGTGTGATTTAACTTACATATGGAATCCAAAAACCAAAACAAATGAATAAATAAAACAAGACAAAAACAGAGCCATAGGTAAAGAGAACAATCTGGTGGTCACCAGAGGGGAGGGAGGTGTGACACTGGGTGAGACAAATGAAGGGGGTTAAGAGGTGCAGCCTTTCAAAATACGCAAATCATGGGAACATAACATACAGCATAGGGAGTACTGTCAATAACACTGCAGTAACTGGGTATGATGACAGATGGTTACTACACATCATGGAAATCAGTTCATACCATATACAAGCATTGAATCTGTATGTTATATGCCTGAAACTAATAAAATATTACGTGTCAATTATAGTTCAATTTTTAAAAAAGGAAAAAATACCATCAAATAATATATACTGTCAACCATATGCCAGGGACCGTATGAGGTCTTGGTGATTTAACAACAGTCAGTAAAGACTAATGTTCCCACCCTCAAAGACTTACATTTAAACAGATACATGATGGCAAATAAAATACAACTTCTAGGGTACAAAAGTATATGAAGAAACATGAAAGGATTAAGGGGTGCTTTGGGAATGGGAACAGGGAACAAGACCATTAGTTAGGTGGTCAAAGAAAGCCTCTTAGTATAACATTTTAGAAAGGACCTGAAAAAAGTGAGGGATGAAGCTCAATTTAGGAAAATCACATTTCAGACAGAGGAAAAAAGTTACCACAAGGGCCCAGCTCCTGTATATTTCAGGAGCAACAAGAAAGGCAATGTAGTCAGGATGGAGCGACCAAGGACTTGTAGGTAGTCTAGGATGGAGGTAGCAAAAGTGAAAGGAATTAAGGTTAAAAGCCAGGCAGGGGTCAAACTGCATAGAGCCTTGAAACCTGGGGCTAGATACGGGAAAGCAATAAAGGCTTTGAGAAGGAAAGTAACAGAATTTGATTTGCATTTTTAAAAGCTCGCTCTGGGGGGTTCCCTGGTGGCTCTGTGGTAAAGAACCTGCCTGCCAATGCAAGAGATATGGGTTCAGTCCCCAGGTTGGAAGATTTCACATGCCTCGGAGCAACTGAGCCCAGGTGTCACGACTATTGAGCCTGTACTCCAGAGCCCAGGAATCATAACTGGTGGGCCCACATGCCACACTACTGAAGTCCACGTGCCCTACGGCCCGTGCTCCACAAGAGAAGCCACCGCAATGAGAAGTCCACGCACCACAACTACAGAGTAGCTGCCACTTGCCACAACTAGAAAAAAGCGGTCACAGAAACAAAGACCCAGTATAGCCAAAAATAAATTAAAAAATTTAAAAGACAATTGCTCCTTGGAAGGAAAGCTAAGACAACCTAGTCAGTGTATTTAAAAGCAGAGACACCACTTTCCCCACAAAGGTCCATATAGTCAAAGCTATGGTTTTTCCAGTTGTCATGTATGGATTCGAGAGCTGGACCATAAAGAAGGCTGAACATTGAAGAATTGATGCTTTCAAATTGGTGTGCTGGAGAAGACTCTTGAAAGTCCCTTGGAATGCAAGATCAAACCAGTTAATCCTAGAAGAAATCAGTCCTGAATATTAATTGGAAGGACTGATGCTGAAGCTGAAGCTCCAATACCTTGGCCACCTGATGCGAAGAGCTGACTCATTGGAAAAGACCTTGATGCCAGGAAAGATTGAGGGCAGAAGGAGAAGAAGGTGACAAAGGATGAGATGGTTAGATAGCATTACCAACTCAATGGACATGAATCTGAGCAAGCTCCAAAAGATAGTGAAGGATGAGGAGCCTGGCATGCTACAGTCCATGGAGTCACAAAGAGTCAGACATAACTTAGCAACTGAACAACAATAGCAACAAAAGCTCATTTCAAAAGCTCTTTGAAAAATGGATTTTGTTGGGAGCAGGATGGAGGGAAAAACACAAGAGTGGAAATAGGAAAGCCATGTTACTGAATCAAGAAAAGACGATAATGGTAACAGAAGGGATATAAACAAGCCTATAGACTCAGAAGACATTTGGAAGGCAGAGCCAATAGATTTTACTGACATATTAGATGAGAGGAAGGCCCATTGGTTGAGGGAATGGGCTGCTGAGACAATCGGAAGGAATGGTTTATAAGTCAGCTCTGCCTATGTTGTCAAGGACAAGCAACATGTGTATGTTTGATGTGTTTAGAAGAGTGAAAGATACCGACATGAGATGTTTTATCCATTTACTAAGTCCCTTTAAGTATCCATTAATTCCTGAACCATTTTTAAATGATGAATCAGTATATGGCTTTGGTAAATTTCAGAATCTGTATTTCAGTTTGGGGGACTCATATCTTGTTCATACATTCTTTTTTTTAATTTAAATTTATTCATTTTAATTAGAGGCTAATTCCTTTACAATATTGTATTGGTTTTGCCATATATCAACATGAATCCGCCATTCTTAATTGACCTCTTTCATGTTTCAAACTTTGCCTGTCATTCCCCACAATCATCTCACGCCCAACCCAACTCGATCATATTTTGGAGGGTCCCCTATACCCTTTCCAAACCATTAAGATTTTAGAGCTCTCCAGCTTGTGTCTTATTTGAAGGAGTTCATGTTTGAATAATGGAATAATGGGATTGTGTTCTATTCTAGACACTCATTCATCATTTCTTTCTCTTTCTGAGAGCGTTTTCTTTCTCGAGGATTGCCCTCTATATTGTCAGCATGACAGCCCCCTGCTCTGGAACAAGGGAAATATAGTTCTCTCATGCTTGTTTCCTAGTATTGCCCAGAATTTCCTAGTCAATCTAAGCTGAATCGAACACCCCAGACAATCTCGGTACTCCCACTTCTTTTACACTCTATATTTAAGACATCACAATGTCACACTGACTCTACCCCTGACCTGGCTATGCATCTGTCCCTCTTCTTCACTTTCACCATCACAACTTTACTATGAGCCCTCATCACCTCCCCCTTCCGTGACAGCAATAGACTGATCGGTCTTCCTCTCTCCATAGAGTTAGTGGTGCTCTTTCTGAAACATGGATCCAGTGATTTCCCATTAACCTAGAGCAGGTTTTCGGACTGTGCTTTTTGAAATCCTAGGGAGTTTGTAGATGTATAGTTGCCTTTGAATAAGAAGCAACTGGTAAATGGAAAAAGTCGGCAGGTCTCCTGGCCATCTTCCTGGCTTCCACTGAAAGTGAACCTCCTTTCTTTGTTACTTATTTGTCTTCTGAATACAAATTTTTCAATAAAGAGTTTCAATAAAAGAGAAAAAAAAAAGAGACTGAAAAATACTGACCTAGTCTAGTCCTGATTTCTTAATATACCTTCAAGCTTCTGAAAAGCTAATCTAGTCCAACTTCTGTTCAGGTATTACCCCACTAATATCCACTATAGCTCAGCCATACTGTACTGCCCATTCTTCCTAAAACACGTCATACCCTAAAATATGGGCATGCAGATAAGAACTCACCACACAGAGAACAAAAAAGGCAACAGCTAAACCTAGTAGAGGGAAATCTACCCTCACTTTCCTCCTACCCTCCTAGGTCCTCGTCAGCTGAATGCAACAGGAAGCTAGAAAACAAGCAAGCTGATTCATGAAGTCCAAAGAATTACTCCACAGAATAGAGTTGGGAAAGCGTAAAGAAGTCTGGAGATTCAAATGAAAAATCTCAAAGATCCACAAGCTGATAGGTATCCCTAGAGGACATTTGAATGTCTACAATACTGCTTTCAGGTTTCCCAGGTGGCTCAGTGGTAAAGAATCTGCCTGCCAATCCAGGGGATGTGGGTTTAAGCCCTGGGTCAGGAAGATCCCCCGGAGAAGGAAATGGCAACCATTCTAGTATTCTTGCCTGGGAAATTTCATGGAGCCTGGTAGGCTACAGTCCATGAAGTCGCAAAAGAGTAGGACAAAACTTTGCCACTAAACAGCAACATTGCTTTCATGTCATCTGCATGAATCCCGCTGGGACACATTTTATTTCTTTGTTGTTGGAAATAGAGAGGATAAAAGAGGACGATGATGACAACGATGATGATGATAGAAGAGAAGAGAAGAAGGTGGAGAAAGAAAGACTACAACACAACAAATACCACCAAAGATTTTTTTTTAATATGCATTTAACAGCTGTTTGTTGAACACCTGCTAAGTTTTAGACTGCTGAGCAAACTACTAACGATAGGGAGAGAAGACATGGTTTCTGTCCTTAGGAGCTTCGTATTGGAGAAATCAGATCCATGAATCAGTGTTCCCAGAGCAACATTAGCTACTACATGGATAAATGGTGGTTTAGTTGCTAAGTTGTGTCCAACTCTTGCAACCTCATGGACTGTAGTCTGCCAGGCTCTTCTGTCCTTGGGATTCTCCTGGCAAGAATACTGAAGTGAGTTGTCCTTTCCTTCTCCAAGGGCTCTTTCCGACCCAGGAATCAAACCTGGGTCTCCCGCATTGCAGACAGATTCTTTACTGATTGAGCTATGAGGGATAAATACATGGCTAAATACATTGAATTCAACCAGTTTCTATGGTTATCTTATTAATAGTAATCATAATTATTATTACTATTAAGCTTTATTACATATAAGGAAATTTGCTAAACTATTTAAATCAGACCTACCTCCCAGGATTATGAAAGGATTAAAACTAACCATGTATTATTTTCTTTACCTCCTATCTAAACAAGAATTTGGAGAAGGAAATGGCAACCCACTCCAGTATTCTTGCCTGGAGAACCCGGTGGACAGAGGAGCCTGGTGGGCTGCTGTCCATGGGGTCACACAGGGTCGGACACAACTGAAGCGATATAGCAGCAGCAGCTAAACAAGAAAGTTTAAGTTACTCACTCAGAGTCTCCTGGCTAGTAAAAGGTAGAGCTATGATTAAAATTCAAGCACTTGGGGACTTCCCTGGGGGTGCAGTGGATGAGACTCCACCTATGAATGCAGGGGACACGGGTTCAGTCTCTGGTCCGGGAAGATTCCACTTGCTGTGGAGCAAGTAGAGCCCATGGCCATAAGCACATGCCTAGGGCCTGTGCTTTGTAACAAAAGAAGCCACCGCAATGAGAGGCCCATGCACAGCAACGAAGGGTAGCACCCGTTCGCTGAAACTAGAGAAAGCCCAAGCAAAACAACGAAGACCTGGTACAACCAAGAATAAATAAATTTTTAAAAAATTTAAAAAAACAACTCAAGCACTTGGGACTTCCCTGGTAGTCCAGTGGTTAAGACTCTGCACTTCTAATGCAAGGAGCCTTGGATCAATCCCTAGTCAAGGAACTAGATCCTGCCTAATGCAGTGAAAATCCAGCATGTCACACCGATGACCCAAAGTAGCCAAATAAATATTTTTTAAAAAGCACTCTGATCCCAGAGACACACATCCCTAACAATTTCAGAGATTGAGAGCACAGTGGTCTTCCTTTGAAAACTGCTCTTTGTACCCTTTCAAAATCCAAGGGCATTTTCTTTATCAATTTACCACGTCCCCTGTTATCCTTCTCAGTAGCTATGACTCAATTCTCTAATTGCATCAAGTATTGCATTAGCTCAGTATTACACTAATTAGCACCATTTGTTTACTAGATGATGACAGGGTGGGATGGAGTTTCCTTGCCTTGATGCCCATTATTAAGATGATTATTCCCCAGGGGGGTGATGTGGAAAATAGGAATGAGGTACACTGCCACATGTGTGGATACCTGTGGCCTTTAGCAAGGAGGATGGCCCTACCCCAAATTGTTCCATCTGGCAGAGCTGTTACCTGCTGTAGTTCACACATGAATGGCAGCGATTTGCATGCAAATGGGGGCCTACATGCTTTCTTGGAGCTAAGAGCTATATTTCAACATTTCACAGTGGAATTAGTCAGTGGACAGGATGCTGCGACTTTGTGGATGTGCCAGCTAAAACCCTTCTAAATTCCAAGCTTTGTGTTTCACAGCAAGATTGTTTATTGAACCAGTTCGTGGAAGTTCCAAAGACTCCTCTGCTGAAATACTGCCAGCTCCAAGCTCTGATTTTGACATTGATGTTGTCAGTTGAGATTAAGCATTGGTCTTAATGAATGCTAGCAGATACCTTCTGAGGTACGATCACCCATATTCCTGTGACTAAGTAGCAAAGCTCTGGACAGGAGGAAAACGAAGGTCTCAGGAGTAACCTTTTTTTCTAGCTCCCCTTCATTCGTTCCGCATTTCTGAAAAGATAAAGGTTAGATTCCTTGACCAGTCTTCATGAATTTACATGATCTGAGCTACACTGGTCTTTTTGCCCCCGTGCTGTCCCACTCTTATACTCCAGCAATCCTAATGGACTTCTCTTGCCCTTACAACACATGATGCAACCTTTTAAAAGGCTTTCCTTCCTTTGCACATGCTGTTCCCACTATGGAATGACCACCTTCACTATTGCTGGATGATAAACTTTAAAGCCGTGAATGATGAGCCCATAAAACCCCATCCAGGTTATTTTGCATGTCCCAAATAAAGGTGATTTCTCCATCTCCAAAACCTCATCTATATTTTTACTGCTATTGCACGAAACAAGACTTAGATGCAAAGATAATAGTCTTACCACTTGACACTAAGCATCTATAACTCGTTCATTCTTAAATACCCAGGTCTCAGCACAGTGTTTGGCATATAGTAAGTGCTCCATCCTTGTCTAATTTAACTGAACCCTTTACCCAAGTATTTGGTTATAGGAGGCACCTGGGAGTTTAAAAGAAACCAAAACATAAATTAGGAGGTTGGGATTAACATATACAAACTACTATATATAAAATAGATAATCAACAAGGACCTACTGTATAGCGCAGAGAACTTATGCAATACTCTGTAATAACCTATATGGGAAAAGAATCTGAAAAAGAATGGATATATGTATATGTATAACTGAATCCCTTTGCTGTACAACCTGAAACTAACACAACATTGTAAATCAACTATAATATAAAATAAAAACTAAATTTAAAAAATTAAAAATCATAAACAAAAGAAACAGAAGTATTATGAAGGATGCAAAAAAAATTCCTTAATCTCCCTAACCAGAAAAACACTTACAACATTATGGGTCAATGCATATCTGTAACTGTATCTATATATGCGTACGTGCTAAGTCACTTCAATCATGTCCAAGTCTGTGTGACTCTATGGACTGTAGCCCACCAGGCTCCTCTCTCTATGGAATTTCCAGGCAAGAACACTGGAGTGGGTTGCCATGTCCTCCTCCAGGGGATCTTCCCAACCCAGGGATTGAACCCACATCTCTTATGTCCCTTACACTGGCAGGCAGGTTCTTTACCACTAGCACTAGCTGGGAAGCCCATTTGTTGTTCACTCACCAAGTTGTATCCAATTCTTTGCGACCCCATGGACTGCAGCACACCAGGCTTCCTGTCCTTCACATCTCCCAGAGTTTGCTCAGATTCCTGTCCATTGAGTCGGTTATGCCATCCAACCATCTCATCCTCTGTTGCCCCCTTCTCCTCTGGGAAAGTGCAGAAGCCCATATCTATATATATCTATATCTAAGATATTCATATATAAAACAGAAATAGAGCTTTGATTACTAGGTTTTTTTTTCTGTTTAGTTTTTAAAGAAATTTACATTGAATAGTAGGAATGAGTTCTCCTTTGTAGACAAAGATGACGCAGAGAAGAAATCAGTATTCCCTCCTGATGGAACAAGACAGTGAGGCTTGCTGGAATCTATTTAGCACAATCAGTTGGTCTATTATCTCCCGATTATGGAAGTGGAGAAATGAGATATTTAATCAGGACATATTTTAGAAAGTTGTAACATATTTGCGTATTTCCCTAAGGCCTGTAATGAAGAGCTCTTAATATTTCATTTTCATTACTACCAGAAGAGAAGAGTTACAATAAAAACTCTCTTTGTGGTCTGAGTCCCAGAATAAAGAATTTCAGCATCTCTAGGTCATTCAAGCCATGACCCCACAGTCAAACCAAGCAGAGAACTACTCAAAATCAGGGCTCTGGGTTCACTTCCCAATCCACTTCCACTCCTTGTCTCTGTCCCTAACACACAAAAGGACATCTACTTAAAATCTATTTTGAAGGTCATGAAAAATAATCATTCCTATATGCAGGATAATGTGGACACCTCCCACTGAATACCAAATTCCTCCACAGATTCTCTCTCTGCCGTGTGAAATTTGGCAACTCCTGGGGGCAGGGGTTAGTGCACAAATGAGTAAACTGAGGTATATTCATGGGAAGATCAAGAAGAGACTGGAGTAGGCCATCTGTAGGATCTTTTCAAGCTAAATAATTATTTGATTAAATTAGTGTCAAGCAGTAATATCCACTCAACCAGGGACATCATTAAGCCAGAGAATATGTTTATCAAACACCAAAACATTAAATCCGACTCAATTACTACTCTGGCTGCCAAATACTCATCGCTTTTGAAAAGCAGGATTTAAAGTTAGATGTAGACTATAACCAAGTGTGCTCTGTCCCTAAACAAATCGAAACCACAGAGCTGAGACCTGTGATAACTGCAGAATGCATAGACAAATGGTTCTTCTCTGGACAAAGACACACATTTGGCCCTCTTTTCCGTATCTCTCAATGTGCTGCTCTCATATTCCAGGTCTAGGGTTCCTCATGCCAAGAAAAGAAGCTTCAATTTACAGCAAAGAATGGGCGAGTACAACTCCCAGGGATGTTTGAGTCTAACCAGACAGTGCTGCCTGCTTCCCATATCCAGCTTGGTCTGTGATGGTGTGTCTGATAACAGCAAGAGACAAAGGCAGACAGTGTGATCACAGCAATGGAGTGGGGACCAAAGAACAACCAGGTCCCCGCGGCACCTGGACAGTAAATTCAGCCATTCCTAGACACTGGTGGGAAGAAACAGATTCAATTCATTAGGTGTTTTCAATCTGCTTTATATATACACATACAGTGCTTCCCAGGTGGCTCTAGTGGTAAAGAACCCACCTGCCAATGCAGGAGCCCCAGGTTCAGTCCCTGGGTCAGGAAGATTCCCTGGAGGAGGGCATGGCAAACCACTCCAGTAGTCCTGCCTACAGAATTTCATGGACAGAGCAGCCTGGAACGCTACAGTCCATAAGGTCACAAAGAGTTGGGCATGAATGAAGCGACTTAGCACGCACACAAACACACGTAGTTTATGTCAGTTTACGCTTGGAAGGGCTGGTATATTTATCATATTTGGAAGGACCAGTATACTTACTCATATTTGGAAGGGCTCATATATTTATTCATATTTGGAGGGACCAGTATATTTATTGATATTTAGCTGTCATCTATCGAGGGCATGAGGAGTAAAATACAAAGACGTGTGGAAGCGAGGATTATTTGGAAAGGCAGGCTGGTATAACAGGAGAAAGTAAAGGCTTGCTTAGCTTCTAAAAGAGAATAGTCTTTTAAAGGTCAGCTAGACAGATGTGTGTGTGTGTGTGTGTGTGTGTAAATCATATTTGACAGAAAGGCACACTGGCTCATTCACAAAAAAAAAAAAAAAAGCACAATCAGGATGAGTCCGCCTGCCAATGCAGGGCATGCAGGTTCAATCTCTGGTTGGGGAATGAAGACCCTCACATGCCGAGGAGCAGCTAAGCCTGCCTGCGACGACGAGAGAGAAGCCAGCTCACCGCAATGAAGATCCTGCATGCCACAACTAAGACCTGACCCAGACAAAAACAAATTAATTTTTTTTTAAAAAGCACAATCTAGCATGTGGCATATCCTTCTCACAGTCCAGGGAATGGGGACTTTAGAAGCTGGACAGAGAGCCAATACAGGTAGGCGCCTGTCCTCACATGCACGGACATCTAAAGTCTATTCTTAGTTCTCATTTTTCTTTCTCTTCCCCTCTCCCTCTCTCTCTCTGTCTCTCTTTCAATGGCCATCTACCTATTTCTACCTATTTTCTGAAAGCACTCAAACTTCATCATATCTCAGTCCTTCGTATGCTAACAGGAAAAGTCTATCCCTCCTTGCACTGAGTCCAGCCTGGCAACTGCTGAGCATGCACGCCACAACCACTGAAGCCTGTGCACCCGAGAGCCCTTGCTCTGCAAAAAAGAGAAGCCACCGCAGTGAGAAGTCCACGCATTACAACTAGAGAGTAGCCCCTGCTTACTGCAACTAGAGAAAGCCCACATACAGCAATGAAGACCCAGCACAGCCAAAAATACATCATAAATAAATCAAACCAATAGTACTGTGCTCATATTTGAAAACTGCTAAGAGAGTAGATCTTAAAGTTCTTATCACAAGAAAAAACATTGGTAACTATGCATGGTGAGGGATGTTGACTTATTATAATGATCATTTTGTAATATAATATTGAATCATTGTATTGTATACCTAAAACTGAAGTTATATGTCAATTATACCTCAAGGTTTAGAAGTCAGTAAAATGTGACCAACAGACTGAAGCCAAAACTATATTGCTTAAAGCCATAAAACTAAGTCTAAATCAGATTATCAAAATAGCCTGCTCATTGTTACTTAACTGTTACTTAACTGGGCTTCACAAAGGAATCCAGAAATATTTCCTATGGCCATTCCCACTTATATGTTACAAAAGAAAGAAATGACCTCCTGTCAACCTTTGCCTGTGATGTGAACTCTTAATTGTACTTCAAGACCCAAATCAAGAAGTACTTATTTGAAAACATTTTTCTGAATGCTCTCAGAAAAGGTGAGTCAGTCACTCCTGTGTTCTAACTGTACTTTGTACTTGCCTCTTAACCAGATGGGTTCAAACTCAGCTTTTTCACTGACTTGGAGGTCATGTTGATCATAGAGCTTTCTACCTAAAAACAGAGAGGAAAATAGAATTTCCCAGAGTTGTTATATGAAATCATTACTAATGAATGTTTGCTTGGGTCCCCCACAATATGAAAACACAGCTACCAGCTATGGAGGGTTTCCTCTGGCTTTATTTATTGCTTTTCCCCATTAAATTAGGAGCTCCTCTAGAAAAAGAGACTGTCTTAATCACCTATGAATCCCCACTGTCTAGCAAGCGGTTTGGCACATAGAGGGAGCACCCTCCACAGTTGCAGAATGTGTGAATGAATGAATGGGATATCTGACAATCAGCATCTACTGCCACAGATAAATTACAGCCTGGTTCTTGGCAGATTCCAGGCAATGAAGTGTTCGGGCTGGTTCACAGAGCCACAGGTTCAGCCCCAGCTCGGCGAGCCTGCTGAGTTGTTTCTGCACATTGACTGTATTTCGGGCGGCTCTTCATCCTGATCACTGGCTTAATCACCTCTGCTGGCTCCTTTCCTGCTTCTTGGGGAGTGAAAAGTTTCTGCTGCTGAAAGAACAACTGCCTGTGATCCCATCCTTTCCATTTGGGCAGTCTCCTATTATTGTCGCTTCTCCCCCTTGCTCTAACAAGTGGCTCCTGCTTCATCACAAAGCATTCTGCACTTCCATCTCCCTTTATCCCTGTGTGGAGTGGAACAGAGCAGAGAGAGTTCCTCCCTGCCCACATTGTGCTGACACTGAAAGAGACACAATCATCAGGCAGGAAGGAAAGATGACTTTTGAATCAGAACAAATGCATCCCAGCCCAATTCTATGCTTCATTTAATTAGGAATCAATTGGCTGTGGCCACCATGACGGAGTTCCTCTTTTCATAAGAAGCCAGAGCTAACTAACTAACTCTCTCTCTTCTCTCTCTCCCTTCGTTCGTATGAGAAGTGGAGAGAGACGGAGAACTGAGTTCGAAATTTAAAAAAACAACATCTTGCTGAAGGAAAATCAGAGTGAGCAAAAATAAATAAAAACAAAGATGATATGATAAGGAAATTGATTCCAACTCCCAAAATGTACTGAGCATCTAATATGGACTAGGAACTATGCTAAGATCTGGGAAGGCACCTGTGGAAAAAAGACAAGTTTCCTGCATTCGAGGATTGTGGGGGAATAACTTCATACGATGATTACTTGGAATAATTTGTAATATTTAGCTTGGGAAGGGAAAGAAGTAGAGGTGTCAGAGTCTTGTCTGAAAATATATGATAGGATGTAGAATGGCTTCCTCCAAGCTCCTTGCAATTGTCTGCAAAATTCTGCACTATCTAACACCTGTCTGGCTACCTGCAACACCATTGTAAATGTAAGTTTCATAGGCTGCTGCATTAAACCACCTAAGATCACAGCATTCCAGGGAGGCAATAGGGATAAAATACTTAGGTTCTTCTACCACTCATCCTTGCTCCTTCTCCTCCAAGCCAAAGATGAATCCATGTGCTTGTATTTCCCAGCTACAAAAAAAAAAAAAAAGTTTAAAATGTACCCCTGCAAATGACCACGACCTTTATGGATAACATATAAGAACGCAGGAAAAGAAGAGGAGGATACACAACTTGATGGAATCAGAATCTGAAGTTGATCATCTTTCACACACCCTCAGGAAGTGTGACTTCAGTTGTCATATCAGGGCTTTGCAGCCACACAGTGTCCTTGTCAAGATTTGCAACATTTTACTTCATCCCTTTTAAATTCACACATGCCATTTGTCACACCCGATGCCTCAGAACCCATTCCAAGTTATCACAGTCCATCTACTCTGGTGTTCGTGTGTCTCTCTATATTTCGAGGCCACTTCCTTTTCTTTGTCTTCCTCTCTCTGAACTAACAAACCAATTTCAAAGGTTTTGCTTTGCCTGGGACCCAGATGGCTGTGAACATATATTTATTAGCCATCACTCTTAGAGTTGCAAATTAATGAAGGGTCGATTCAAACTGGCGAAAGTAAAACAGGGGACACTAATAAATCGTATCACTAAAATGGCTGGTTACTGTTGTTGCTGTTGTTTAGTTACTCAGCTGTGTCCCACTCTTTGCCATCCCATGGACTGTAAGACTCCTCTGTCCATAGGATTTCCCAGGCAGGAATACTCAAGTGGGTTGCCATTCTCTTCTCCAGGGATTGAACCTGTGTCTCTTGCATCTCCTGCATTGGCAGGCAGATTCTTTACCACTGACTCACCTGGGATGCCCTCCTGCTTTTTCAGTTCAGTTCAGTCACTCAGTCGTGTCTGACTCTTTGTGACCCCATGGACTGCAGCACACCAGACTTCCCTATCCATCACAAACACCCGGAGCCTGCTCAAACTCATGTCCATCAAGTCAGTGATGCCATCCAACCATCTCATCCTCTGTCATCCCCTTCTCCTCCCACCTTCAATCTTTCCCAACAACAGGGTCTTTTTCAATGAGTCAGTTATTCACATCAGGCAGCCAAAGTATTGGAGTTTCAGCTTCACATCAATCCTTCCAAAGAATATTCAGGACTGATTTCCTTTCGGGTTGACTGGTTTGATCTCCTTGCTGTCCAAGGAATTCTCAAGAATCTTCTCCAACACCACAGTTCAAAAGCATCAATTCTTCAGTGCTCAGTTTTCTTTTGACTATTTGACTGTGGTATGTCCCCAACCCTGAAGGAAGCTCTGAGGCTCCAGGATGAAATAATTGGGTGGACTGGTCTCTTGCCCACCCCTGCAGCTGAGGGTGGATCAGCTAAAGATCTGAGACAGAAGATGGATTTCCAAAAGGAGTCTGCAGAAACTGTTATTAGTAAAGACAACTAATGAACACTGAAAAGGCAGAAAGAAAAAGGCAGAAATATCCGTTTAGTTCCCACATTTGAACAATGAGCCCCTAGCTTTTCAGACAGTTTCAGACATGGAGCTAAAAAGGAATGCCTCTGAACCAAATTTTAGGTTTCTAAGGCTTGGCCTGTTTCCTTTTAGCTGATCGCCCTCTTATGTCTCCTGCAGGGAAGCACTGATAGAAAGACAGGGTGAGAGAACAGATAAAAGGACATTCATTCTCGCCCTTTAGTGAAGTGAAGTGGAAGTCGCTCAGTTGTGCCCAACTCTTTGAGACCCCGTGGAATTCTCCAGGCCAGAATACTGGAGTGGGCAGCCTTTCCCTTCTCCAGGGGAATCTTCCCAACCCAGGAGTTGAACCCAGGTCTCCCGCATTGCAGGCGAATTCTTTACCAGTTGAGCCGCAAGGGAAGCCCACCTTTTGCGAGGGCAATGTAATCAAATGTTAATAAAGGCAAAGTGTGACAGATCTGGACTAGGATTATCGACAGGATGGTGGAGCAGTTCTACTGGGAGGCCCTCAGTTTGTTTTCCTTTAGGGTATCACATTGATGCCAAGCTGGACTATTTGCACACACACACACACAAGTATATACACATACATTCAGTTCAGTTCAGTCACTCAGTCATGTCTGACTCTCTGTGACCCCATGAACCGCAGCATGCTAGGCCTCCCTGTCCATCACCAACTCCCAGAGCTCACCCAAACTCATGTCCATCGAGTAGGTGATGCCATCCAGCCATCTCATCCTCTGTCGTCCCCTTCTCCTCCTGCCCTCAATCCTTCCCAGCTGCTGCTGCAGCTGCTACATCACCTCAGTCATGTCCAACTCTGTGCGACCCCATAGACAGCAGCCCACCAGGCTCCCCTGTCCCTGGGATTCTCCAGGCAAGAACACTGGAGTGGGTTGCCATTTCCTTCTCCAATGTATGAAAGTGAAAAGTGAAAGTGAAGTCACTCAGTCGTGTCTGACTCTTAGAGACGCATGGACTGGAGCCCATCAGGCTCCCCCATCCATGGGATTTTCCAGGCAAGAGTACTGGAGTGGGGTGCCATTGCCTTCTCCGATCCTTCCCAGCATCAGGGTCTTTTCCAATGAGTCAACTCTTCGCATCAAGTGGCTAAAGTACTGGAGTTTCAGCTTCACCATCAGTGCTTCCAATGTACACCCAGGACTGATCTCCTTTAGGATGGACTGGTTGGATCTCCTTGCAGTCCAAGAGACTCTCAAGAATCTTCTCCAACAGCACAGTTCAAAAGCATCAATTCTTCAGTGCTCAGCTTTCTTCACAATCCAACTCTCACATCCATACATGACCACAGGAAAAACCATAGCTTTGACTAGATGGACCTTTGTTGGCAAAGTACTGTCTCTGCTTTTGAATATGCTATCTAGGTTGGTTATACTTTTCATTCCAAGGAGTAAGCGTCTTTTAATTTCATGACTGCAATCACCATCTGCAGTGATTTTGGAGCCCCCAAAAATAAAGTCTGACACTGTTTCCACTGTTTCCCCATCTATTTTCCATGAAGTGATGGGACCAGATGCCATGATCTTCGTTTTCTGAATGTTGAGCTTTAAGCCAACTTTTTCACTCTCCTCTTTCACTTTCATCAAGAGGCTTTTTAGTTCCTCTTCACTTTCTGCCATAAGGGTGGTGTCATCTGCATATCTGAGGTTATTGATATTTCTCCCGGCAATCTTGATTCCAGCTTGTGCTTCTTCCAGTCCAGTGTTTCTCATGATGTACTTTGCATATAAGTTAAATAAGCAGAGTGACAATATACAGCCTTGACATACTCCTTTTCCTATATGGACCCAGTCTGTTGTTCCATGTCCAGTTCTAACTGTTGCTTCCTGATTAGGTTGGCCAAAAAGTTAGTTCAGGTTTTCTGTACAATGCTGTGGAAAACCCCAAATGAACATTTTGGCCAACCCACTACTATGTATCTGGGAGTTATAAATGCTTTTTAAACACAGATTATAATTAGGATTTGAAGTTCAGAGTCTAGCTCTATTTTGGATATGAGAAAGAAACTATCAACCACCCATTTGAACCTAAATTCTACCTCTAATTCCTAATTCATCAATTACAAAGGTCAAGGGTAAGAGAAATATCTTCACCACATTTTAATAGCAGGAAGAAACTGTCAAAGCATTTTTTTTTGTCAAAGCATTTTAGAGTGATTTTTTTTTAGTTGTTCTGTTTATTTTGCTTTTTATTCAGTTCAGTTCAGTCGAACAGTCACGTCCAATTCTTTGCGACCCCATGGACTGCAGCACACCAGGCTTCCCTGTCCATCACCAACTCCTGAAGCTTGCTCAAACTCATGTCCATAGAGTCGGTGATGCCATCCAACCATCTCATCCTCTGTCATCCCCTTCTCCTCCTGCCTTCAATTTTTCCCAGCATCGGGGTCTTTTCCAATGAGTCAGTTCTTTGCATCACGTGGCCAAAGTACTGGCGCTTCAGCATCAGCCCTTCCAATGAATATTCCAGACTGATTTCCTTTAGGATTGACTGGTTGGATCTCCTTGCAGTCCAAGGGACTCTCAAGAGTCTTCTCCAACACTACAATTCAAAAGCATCAATTCTTCAGCTTTTTATTAGTCCCTTCCCAATGCCCCACCATCTCAGGGTCACTTCACTGCACACTGTCTCATTCATGGATCTGTTATTTAGATCTTCATGAGATGCACTTATGGTAACAATGTTTTCTCTTCCCACAGTAACAACTGGACCTTCTAATAACAATAATATAAGTACTATTAACCTCACCATTATTATTAGCACCAAAAATGATAGAAGAAAAATGTGATATGACATAATAGCCATATTGATGAGCAATGCACTGTGTGCTGTTCTCTCTAAGCACTTTATCTATATTATCACAATTAAGTCTTGAAGCAAAGCTATGAGGTCAACACTTTTTTCCATCCACACTTTTAAAATGAAGAAAAGTGACACTCAGAAACCAATGTTTCAGGATTTCCCTGGTGATCCAGTGGCTAAGACTCCTCACTCCAAATGCAGGGGGCCTGGGTTTGATCCCTCATGAAGGAACTAAATCCCACATGCTATAACTAAGAGTTAGCATGCTACAACAAAGATCAAATGTCCAGCATGCCACAGTAAGACCCAGCAAAGCCACATAAATAAATAAATATTTTAAGAAGAAAGAAACCAACATTTCAACTAACAGACAAAGCTAGTGAGTGTCCTCCCCAACATGCCCTTGGCCCTCCACACCCAACATGTGTCCTTCATTCATTTCTTCTGCCTGCCCTGCTTTCTCTAGCCTTTGCAACTAGGTTGCTCTTGATTTCTAATGCTCTCTCAGGGAAGGTATGTTTTCAGGGCATAACTGTCACAACCATAAGTGATGACCTATTCCTTGCTGGCTAACTACTCGTCCTCCTAAGAACAAAAGGCACCTCCTCAGACCTCACTAGGACTTCCCTGGTGGCTCAGACGGTAAAGCGTCTGTCTACGATGTGGGAGACCTGGGTTCGATCCCTGGGTTGGGAAGATCCCTTGGAGAAGGAAATGGCAATCCACTCCAGTACTATTGCCTGGAAAATCCCATGGACAGAGAAGCCTGGTAGGCTACAGTGCATGGGGTAGCAAAGAGTTGGACACAACTTCACGTTCAGACCTGACTTCCCAGACATCCCCACTTTAAGGCTTCCTCCTATATATCATGCATGATTGTACACTCATTGATCACCAGCACTGTCCTTCTAGACTCAAAAATTCTGTTTGGTTTTCACCCAGAGCTGTGTCCTTAGTCTTCAGCTCAGTTTCAGTCATCTGCTACAAATGGCTGAATGGATGCATGACTGTAATGACTACCCAGGTGGGTGGCAGGTGGTTTGGGGCCAGTGGACTCTACACATTTTCTCATGATTTCCTCTGTGTCCTACACCCATTTCCTACTGCCTCCTTTTGCTAAACCTTATCTCCCTGATTTGAAAACTATGAATCTACTTAACTACTTACAGGAGTAAGAAAAAGAACAGAAGTTTTTAAAGTCAGCCAATTACAGGGAACAGGGACATGTGAAGACTTCAATAAGCAGTGGCCTGCATATCCTATCTAATAGTGACACTTGTTGCCATAAGGATTGAGAGCCCAATATTGCCTGATGCTGCCACTAAGTAATTTCAGTCGTGTCCAACTCTATGTGACCCCATAGACTGCAGCCCACCAGGCCCCTCTGTCCATGGGATTCTCCAGGCAAGAACACTGGAGTGGGTTGCCATTTCCTTCTCCAATGCATGAAAGTGAAAAGTGAAAGTGAAGTCGCTCAGTTGTGTCTGACTCTTTGCGACCCCATGGACTGCAGCCCACCAGGCCCCTCTGTCCATGGGATTTTCCAAGCAAGAGTACTAGAGTGGGTTGCCATTGCCTTCTCTGCAATATTGCTTAGAAGTTTCAAATATTCAGAAATACTGATTTTTTAGCCTTATATGTAAAAATTTCTATTTCAATATCAAGAGTAAGATATATCACCTTGTACAAGTTATCTAACGTCTCCATGCCTCAGTTTCCTCATCTGTGAAATAAGGACAATACTGGACCCTAATTAATGGGGCTGCTATAAAAAGTAAATTTCATGGTATTTGTTAAAAGCTTGGAGCAGTTCTTGGCACATAGTGTTTTCATATATATGTGAACATGTGATTAATATGTAATATTCAAGTTCATGTTAAATGTATAATTGGATATTGAATATACAACTAAATACTAAATATGTAATTGAATAACAATAATAATACATTTTTTAAAGAAAAACACTGGGAGCCAAGCAAAACACATCTACAAATACTTATGGTCTACAGGTCATCAGACTGGGACCCCTGCTTTTATCTTTACTGAAAACCTTTTGGGACTGCCTCTGGATGTAGCATACCTCCTGACTCTTTGTCTCTGCCCACACAATCCCTAATTTTCTAAAATCATGACTGCTCCACCTACTCCTGAGTCCCAGGACTACTCCAAAAGGGACAGTTTTTAATAAATACCTCTCCCCACCACAGGCCTGCCTGGAAGTGTGATTAAAAAATTTCCCCCTAAAAAGCAAGCCCTTTAGGAAGCTCCTGCTTCCAAAGCCTCAGAGGGGTCTCTCTAAGCCGCAGCCCACTTTTCAATCAATCTTATCTGTAATGTTTGCAGATTGCACCAGCCACCCCTGAAGCCGGCAGCATTATCAGCAATCAGCAGCATGGTGAGGACAGAGCATAGGCACAGTTGAGAACAAGGCTAAAAATAACCATTTTCAAATTAAAATCCTGAATAGTAGAAAGAAGAGGGGGAGGAGAACAAGACTCGGTAGGGCAGGTTTTATTTACTTACATCCCTGAATCAAAGATAAAAGGAGGAAAAAGACATTTCGAAGGAGTTGGGGGTTTGGCAGACTTGTTTTCATTGCCAGGAATGTTGTCAAAACACGAATGATGATGCAAAGCAAATGCCTGTCACACAAACCCAAAGGAAGCTTATTTACACATTTGGGATGAGTAGGGCTGTAAATGATGGTTTAATTGGGAAAATCTGCCTAGTCATTTGAGCAAGCAGACCTAAAAACAGACGTAACATAGTACTGGGAGGAAAATAAATTTAAGGAAATTTATTTTCTATTGCTCTACTCTAATACATTTCCCTGGTTCCTCTGCCTCTCTCTATTCCATTTTTGTTTCCATTGGAAAAAACACTTCTCAGCATTTCCCAGGCTGCCCTTAACCTTTCTCACTTGCTCACTTGGGGCCTGTGGAAGACAAAGCATTCTCTCAATGATTTGAGACAGGCTCTGGGCAGTACCCAACACACGTAGACTAACCTCTGAGGCTGGGATAGTGGCTTCCTAAAAACAAACAGCACAAGGGCTAATGGATTAGGGAAGGTGTGCGGAATGTTCAACTCGATATCCAGCAAATAACAGGCATTTAACAAATATCAGTCTCCTTACCTGCCACACAGTAGGGAACTGGCATTTATTATCGAAAAGAAAAAAAAATCATTACTCACATCTATAATAAGAATTTTTGACTGGAAAGGATTACATCAATGCAGTAATAATGATCATTTCTAGATGGGAGGTTATGGTTGATATGGTTCCCTTCTTTATATTTTTTTATTTAGGTTTTTTTGTAATGTTCTAAAGTGATAAATAAGATGATTTTTAAATTCAAAATTCTGGATGCCATTATATTAAACGTGTGTCATTTGAGTCTTGTTTATTCCCATCCCATGATCTGACCTTCTAGTAAAAGTAATTCATTAATAAGATTTATAGCTTTTTTGGCTCTTTCAAAATGTTCTAGAAATTGGCATTTTGCCAATTATTAAATGAAAAGAGGTTGGCACAAATACCAACCTTAAACTGAATATCACTTGACATGATTGTAATCTCTCAAAACATACAAAAAAGCATATATAAACATATATAAATAATTAGTAGAGCATAAACAACTTATTTCATCAGTTTGGCCATTATTCTTAAGTAAGACTTTTTGTCATCTGTAGAAGATACCCGTAATGAACCATTTCCCACCCTCAGTCCACCTAATTTCAGCACTTGTATGGTGGACAGTTCCATACATCTTTCCCAATATTCCACCACAGTTTTCTGAACTGCTTTCTCTAAAGCTGGGGAAGATGGCTTGCTGCTGCTGCTGCTAAGTTGCTTCAGTCGTGTCTGACTCTGTGTGACCCCATAGACGGCAGCCCACCAGGCTCTCCTGTCCCTGGGATTCTCCAGGCAAGAACACTGGAGTGGGTTGCCATTTCCTTCTCCAATGCAGGAAAGTGAAAAGTGAAAGTGAAGTCGCTCAGTGTTGTCCAACTCTTAGCAACCCCATGGACTTCAGCCTACCAGGCTCCTCAGTCCTGGAGTGGGGTGCCATTGCCTTCTCTGGGGAAAGATGGCTTAGCCACATGCAGATGCAACCCAGAAATGTGCAAGGGTCTACCCCCAATGCAATCCTCATGCTATGGAACATAAAAGCCTATGGATAAATGTCGCAACTTCTTTGTCTTTCAGTGAGACAGTTCTAGGCAGCACACAGCTCATTAACACATATTTCATTGTTTTTCTTCCTTTTTTTTCTCTCTCTCTCTACTTTCCACACTTCTGTGACTACCTCCAGTATAAACTCCCCATATCAACTCCTTGTCTTAGGGTCAGCTTTTAGTGGCAGGAGGAGGTGTGGCTGGACCCACAGTAAGATAAAATTGTAATTTATAGGTTAAAAAGAGTCTTCAAGTCACTAATGATAATAATGTCACTAATGACAGTTACCATTGACATTTTCTTTATTAAAATGTGGTGCCAAAATTAAACTGACTGTGTAAGCAACCTCCACATAAAATGGGACTAGAACAAGATTCCCTTCTGTCTAGATGTGCTATTGGCACACAGAATTATGCTAGGCATCGAGACATAATAAGCAAGTTCCTTTACCAGCTCATGCGCAAAACTTTTTCTAACTCTTGGCCTTAAACAACCAGGGTTCTAGGAACAAGACAAGCAAGGAAGACTTGCCTCAATCAACAGTAACTCCTCCTTACAGTCTGAGTTTTTGACAGCCTGACAAAAGAACAGGAATTATGCCAGTTTTTCTGCTTAGCATGAGCTCTGCCACAGGACCAACGACATATAATCTGTATACTTGCTTTTCCTGCCACAAGCTGTGACACATTATCAAAGCTTCAAAAGTCATTCCATCTTAGTGCAACCCTGGACAAACTTATTTCCACCTTGTTTCTGGTACAAGGACAGTCACTATATCCTACTTTCATTGACTTTTCTGATTTTTATATTAAATGTTGACGCATGTTTGACAATTCAAGCTCATCAAATGTTTTTTGTTCTGTAAAATACAGATAGCAATAAAACCTTGTAGACTGTTGTGAATACAAAAAATCCCTGGAATCTGTTTTGTGAAGTCCCTATCACAAAACCATGTCTAAATGTTAAATACAACTATTAAAATCAGATCCAATTATAACAAATGCATAATGAAAAAATACCAAGTCAGTTTTGCACTTAGAATCTGGAGACACTTTAACAAAAAGTAATATAAGTTCTCTCATTCTTTTCATTTTTTATGCAGTTAACCTTCATTAAAACTAAACTATAACGTGTAAAGAGAGGAATGTATCAAAAAAGCAAAACTGATCAACATATCCACCTAGAGAATCTCATAATATAGAAGGAAAAACAGATATATACATAGATTTAATCATGCACTAAACATTTATGAAATGCAAGCTTTGTACTAGAACTGCGTTAGGTAATAGAGACACAAAGATGAATAAGATTCTATCTCCTCTGAGAGAAGCAGCTGTCCAGTGAACCAACAGGAACCCTATCTTAATATGACATGTATTATGTTCAACGTTAACATGAGAAGACCTTAAAGCGATAACCAGCTTTATTGAAGGGAGTTAGAGATGGGTGCAAATGATACTCACAAGCTTCACAGTTATGACTGTTAAACTGGTATATGAAGGATGTATTGTTGTTGTTTAGTCACGAAGTTGTGTCTGACTTTTGCAAACCCATGGTCTGTAGCCCACCAGGCTCCTCTGTCCATGGAATTCTCCAGGTAAGAATACTGGAGTGGGTTGCCATTTCCTTCTCCAGGGGACCTTCCCAACCCAGGGATCAAACCCAGGTCTCTTGAATTGCAGATGGATTCTTTATGGACTGAGCCACCAGGGAAGTCTGCACTGGGAGGCAGATTCTTAACCCCCGGACCACCAGGAAAGGTCCTAGAATCACTGCTCTTGACTATGCTGTTGTCTTCCCATTCCCAAAGAGTGGTTCATGAAAGAAACTAAATAAAACACAAAGATTGCTTCTTTTTTTAATCACAAAATGGCCTTATGCTCATAACAAACCTTTATCAATCAAGTACTTTGCAAAAACTGGATGAAAATGTTCTGCTTTGGCAAGTCCTTTGATGGTCAATATTTTAGAGGACATAACAGATTCAGGAAGCCATTAGTCCCAGATGGCATTTATGTACCAGTTACATGGAGACCCAGGAGCAGGTGCCCACCAGTATAACTTCTGGAAGAAGTGAGGAGGGAAAATAAAATTATTAAGGAATGGAAGGAAATGAATCACCCTTCCTTAGAGTTTACTGAATTTATCCTTAAAGAATTTAAGAAAGCCTATTCCCAGCATCATAAAATTTTAGAGTTTAGGGGAACATGAATAAAGTCTATTGATCCATTTTCAATTTAATTAGTCTCCATGCTCTCTGTGCCTGATTTAGTTTCTTGCATTATAGTATGTGTTTAATAAAAGATTGTTAACTGAATGACTAATCTGATTAATTCAGAACAGTAAACTAATGTTTTTATGCCTACAGAACAGAAAACTAATGTCATGTTTTTATGCCTGCAGATTAATTTTAAAAAGTTTTAAGTTGGCCGAAAACAAAAATTAGAGCCTATTTTCTGTGACCGAAAATATAATACTTGAAAAAATGTAGTTTGAACACTATGGTTATATCATTGATTTTTCTGAAATTAGAACCATTCTGCATCTAATCAACCTGCCTCTCTATAGCTGACATCAACCATTGAGGAGATGAAGAAAAATCTCATTTGTGCCAGTATCTGGCAAACTAATACAAGTTAATTTGTCAATTAAACTATCGCTGTAATAGGGACTGCTGCAAACTAACATTAGCAGGTTAAGAGAGGCAAGCTGTATAATTCATAAAGAAAAACAGCAAGTCCACAACAGGAATGCAGATGTAACTTAAATGAAGATGAACAGTGGCAAAACTAAATTACAGACAGGGTCTGAGTGACCTCTAGTGTTGTTAAGAGGAATATGAGCAAAGCATGAGAAACAGAAACTAGCATGCAGTGCAGAATCCTAAATATATATGTAACTACATATATATGCACAACTATACACACACATAAATATAACTACACATACACACAGATGTGTGTATACTTACTGCAACATAGTGCAAAGAACATGCCTGCCGATGCAGAAGACATAAAAGATGCAGGTTCGATCCCTGGGTGGGGAAGATCCCCTGGAGGAGGGCATGGCAACCCACTCCAGTATTCTTGCCTGGAGAATCCCATGGACAGGGGAGCCTGGTGGGCTACAGCCCAAGGGTCATAAAGAGTCAGACACGACTGAAGGGACACATGCACAATCATTTCCACTGGTTCAAAAAGTCACCCAAGAAACATGCAGAACTCCACATATCAGTTTATCACGAAAATAATGACTGTTTGAACTTAGTGACTTAGTATTAAAATGTCTTCATCTGTATATATGCAAAAGTTCGAGATGTTAGCCTCACCACTCAAATGCCTTTGTGGAAAAGAAATAATACCTTGTATTAAATGTAAAATAATAGGAGGTTTCCTAACTGATACTGGGAAAAGGTCAAGGGAATGCAGAGAGGCAATAAAGTCATTCCCATTTTAGTACTGTTGAGAGTGCTTACATTCAGTAGCTTCACCTTCTAATGTATGCATTGATTTTTCTAAAAGCACAGCTCTGATCACCTTCAATCAAGGTTCTTCAAAAGCCCCTGATTGTCTACCAAATTAAGATCAAACCAGTAGGTGGGTCATTCAAGGTCTCCCATATGACCAGACCAACCTTCATCTCTTGTGAAGAAGGCATTGCCAGATGTCACAACACTTGCACTATTTCTGCACAGACAGACTTTCCACCTACCAATGCTTTTAACTGCAAGAATTTTGTAAACTTTTGTATAAAGATAGCTCCAAACCGGAAGGGCTTACAGTTTATTTCTAACATCTCCTGATTTCAACTCCTATTTCTACTACTTGCTAGATGTGTAATTTGAGGAAAATTACTTAGCCCAACTTAACTCAGTTTGATCATCCCTAACCCAAGAATAATGTATATCATGCATATTACTATAGCTCCTCCTGCATGACAGAAGATAAAGATGGGTAAGAATAAACCAGGTCAAATACCATCTCTGCCATTAGCCTTGGAAACCTGGAGAAACCACTCGACGCTCTTAACTCCAGTTTCCTCACTTGCAAAGCAGGTACAAAAAACAATTTCATAATATTAAGATGAGGATTAAAGCCGGATGAAGTCAAAGTGTTAGTTGCATGGTCGTGTCCAACTCTTTGGGACCCCATGGACTTTAGCCCGCCAGGCTCCACTGTCAATGGGATTTTTCAGGCAAGAATACTGGAATGAGAAGCCATTCCCTTCTCCAGGGGATTTTCCCAACTCAGAGATTGAATCCAGGTCTCCTGCATTGCAGGCAGATTCTTTACCATCTGAGCCACCAGGGAAGCTTCCCCAATGACTCAGCAGGTAAAGAATCTGCCTGCAATGCAGGAGACACAGAAGACGCGGGTTCAATCCTTGGGTCAGGAAGATTCCCTGGAGGAAGAAATGACAACTCACTCCAGTATTCTTGCCTGAAAAACCCTATGGACAGGGGAGCCTGTCCCTGCTCTCCCTGGGGAGAGAGACAGGGACAGGGGAGCTCTCCCCTGCCAGGGGAGCCTGGCAGGCTATAGTCCCAAGGGTCATGAAAAGTTGGACACAAGTGAGCAACTAAACACACACACAAAGTCAGATGACTTACATGCAAAAGCAGTTATTGTATCATAGGAACTCAATAAATGCCTAACTCTGCACACTCTAAGACCACTGCCTCTACCAGCTTCTTCAATTTGGGGCAGGAGCATGGATGTTGGTCATGCCATCAAGCCCTCTAATTGGGCTGGGACCTCTGACTGTCTTGTTTCTCTTTTTCCTTTTGAAAATGTAGTCAGCAAAGTATTCTAGAACATGTAAATAGTCCATCTAAGATGTTATTATGGACCATCTGAAAATAATAATTTACAGGGTGATCCTGTAAACCAACATTAGGCAATCAGTAAAATTATTTTAGCTCATAGACTTGTCTAAACCAGGCTAAGAATGAAAAACTAAAATAGAGGTTTAATGTATGATTCCAATACTTAAAATAGAAAAATTCATAAGAATAGAAAATGGAATGATGGTTGCCAGAGGCTGGGGAGGAGAGCTGTTTGACAGGTACTGAGGGGCGACTCTACTGAAAAAGTTCTGGAGATTGGCTGTGTAACAGGGTGAATATACTTAATACCACTGAGCTGTATACTTAAGAATGGTTATATTTTGGTAATATTATGGGTATTTTTATCACAATTTTTAAATTTTTTTTAATTTTAAAAAGCTTTTATGAGATGAAATTCACTGCCCCTTAAATGCAACTTCTTCCTGCATCTCCATAGGCCACATACACACACACACACACACAGTGAGCTGGTGTATAAAAAGTGATCTTTGTCTAATAATCTACGATTTTACTAAGTGGCTTCACAAAGTCCATATTATTTTGATTCCATGTTGAGGAATGATGAAAAGTACATTTTTTTTATCCCTCTGAATGCCACCTAACATGTAAGAAGAGGAACTGCTGCTAACTTATTTGACTAGAAACAAAAAGAGTAAAAGGATCAGGGCTTCTCTGGTGGTACCATGGATAAGAATCCACCAGCCAATGCAAGAAACCAGGTTCGATCCCTGGTCCAGGAAGATTCCACATGCCTCAAAGAAACTAAGCCCATGTGCCACCCCTGCTGAAGCCTGTGCCCCTAGAGCCTGTGCTCTGTAAGACAAGCCACCACAGTGAGAAGCCCATGCACCCCAATGAACAGTAGTCCCCGCTCGCCACAACTAGAGAAAGCCAGGGTCCAGCAACGAAGACCCAGCACAACCAAAAAAAAAAATACATAGTTTTTTCTAAAAGACAGGGTAAAGGGCCCATCCTAAAAAAAAAAAAAAAAAAAGAATAAACTCCCTCCAATTATTATCAGACTTTTGTATGATTATTAAAACGATTTCTCAACAAAGAGCTACCAACAATTCCTGCCTATACCTGAAAACTTAAGACCAGCAATGAAAGCAGTTCCCAAAGCCAGCTCCACTGTGGTTCCCTTCCGGCTGCTGCTGCTGCTGCTGCTGCTGCTGCTAAGTCGCTTCAGTCGTGTCTGACTCTGTGCAACCCCATAGACGGCAGCCCATCAGGCTCCCCTGTCCTTGGGATTCTCCAGGCAAGAACACTGGAGTGGGTTGCCATTTCCTTCTCCAATGCATGAAAGTGAAAAGTGAAAGTGAAGTCGCTCAGTAGTATCCGACTCTTAGCGACCCCATGGCCAGCAGCCCACCAGGCTCCTCTGTCCATGGGATTTTCCAGGCAAGAGTATTGGAGTGGGGTGCCATTGCCTTCTCCGCCCTTCTGGTTGAATCCACTGCAAAAATCAGTAAAAAGTGTAAGTCTGCACTGCTGCTTTCTCAGGTTAGAAATTCCAAATTACTTTGAAAGCCTCCTCATTAATGTACCTCTCTAACAGCCTAACCCTGATTATTGGCCTGATATCCAGAACACTTAGAGCTTGATGAAAAAGGATAAAACTCAGTAGTCTTGAGTGTAAATGAGCTGAAGTAACCCCATCCATTTATCCCCAGATCCCTGTGCTTCTTCAAACCAGTGTACTCTCTGATGCTGTGTTTGTACTCCTGGATGGATTCTAGCAGCCCTGGGTGTTTTCTAACTCAAGATCACAATTCACATTAGGCTGCTGTTTCAAGTTTTTAGTGATGTAATACATATACTGATTGCATATATATATATACATATATATATATATATATATATACACGCACAAATTGACATGCATACATATATGCACAAATCATGATGGTATAAATTGATGCGTTTTCACTAAGTGAACATTTCTACATAACACTCGCTTTTGTTACATTCAAGTTATCCTGCCAAGGATTAACTACTATACCCAGTATGCTGACTTTTAACATCATACATTAATTTTGCCTCTTTTGGAGGGGGTAGGACTTTATATACATGTAATCATATGGAGGGAAATGTGGTTCTTCAGGTTCATCTATACTGTTTTATGTAGATGTACTTGGTTCCCTTTCATTACTGTGTAAAGCAAATGTATGTAGCATGACTTCTTGGTCCACTTTACTGTTGATGCAGCTTCCCACTTATGTGCAATGCACTCCTCGTATGTGGGTCTATGAATGCACAGCTCAAACCATTGTACCTTACATTTCTAGCCATGCTCTAATGATCCTCTGGCAATAACCACAGAGCTGCCTTGTCACTCTCCGTCCAAGTCAGGAATTTCCAAATTTCATCTCTAAGGCTTAATCAGCCACTGCTCTATGTGAAAAATCAAGAAACTCATTTTCTTCCTTGAGAACAATGCAACCTTTCTGTATTTGTGGATACTCTGCTATTGCCTTAGAAATTATTTTTTAAACACTATGTTCCATCTGCCTAAGTTCCACTCAACGACTTTTATTAGAGTCTCATCTATGTGCCAAGCACAGTGACCCTTCCAGAATTACAAAATAAAGTACCACAGGGAATGCCCTGCTGATCTAGTGGTTAGGACTCCGTGCCTCCACTGCAGGTGGGGCACGGTTTTGATCCCTGCTCAGGGCACTAATATCCCAGAAACTGCATGGCGGGGCCAAAAAAAAACAACAACATAACATAGAGTCCCTAACTAGGGGGAGCTTAGAGCCTACTGAAAGAGTGCTAAGTCACTTCAGTCATATTCGACTATGACTCCCTGCACTGTAGCCCGCCAGGCTCCTCTGTCCATGGGATTCTCCAGGCAAGACTACTGGAGTAGGTTGCTATTTCCTTCTCCAGGGACCTTCCTAATTCAGGGATCAAGCCCGCATCTCTGATGCCTCCTGCATTGGCAGGCGGGTTCTCTACCACTGAGCCATCAGGGAAGCCCTGGAAAGAGAGATGATATTATATATGTGACTGTCCACTGCTACCAGAAGTGTATGCACTGTTCAAATTCCTCACCACTGCAATTCTAACTTCAGGCAAGAATAAAGTCATGACCCTAGGGCTGGGGGCTCTCAGGAAAGTCTTAAGTATTAAGTAGTTCACCTTAAGTGTAAAATGTCCTTGAAGTGTTGTGCATCAGTAAAGATATGCTTAATAAAATGATCATGCCTTTTTTAATATCAAAACATATCCCTTCACAACTGTCAGTTAAAACAGACACTCCAGGACAATGAGCCCTGTTTAACACTTGAGCTTTAGCACTCCTGTAAACCACTAATATATTAAACCACTGGAGACATTGCCACTGAAGTTTAAAAAGGACAAATCTAAACAACCTGTAAAAATTTACCACATAATTAAAGGACATGAGATACCTCTATCAATCTTGCAGATGATCCACAAAAACCTGGCCATATTGTGTTTTGATATATACTAATTGATTTGCTCTACTTTTCCCAGGAGATAAATCATTCTTCAGATAGTTTATCCGTTTTAAACAACCATGCATTTCATAGTAAGTATCTGAGGCTTTAAATCACAAACTTCAGTAAAACACAATCTGAAATTCCAGTGTCACTCATACAGTTAATAACCAAAAAAGTAATACTCATGATTTTCCTAACTGTTTGAAAGTAGAAATTGACTCCTGGGAAGGCAGAGAAGCCAATTTGCAGTGAGCAGCTTTCATTTTCTACTTTTAATTCAAATCTTCATAAAATTGTTTGAAGTCTTGGCACAAGTAGTGGTATTCCAATGTAACCTATAAGGGGCTCTCTGGAGAGGGACATTTATATGTAAAATACATTCTGCACACCAACCAAACAGTCAGCGGACCTTGAGTGCTAAAACAGGACGTCTTCTAACCAGAAAAAAGAAAAGTGATGACAGTGTTAAAAGATGATTGGAATAAGAGTGAGCATCCTTTGGGCACTCTTATTTGGGCTTGCTGTTTCTTTTCTGTGCAAAGGGAGTCATGATACCTTTCATTCATTCATACACACATCCTGGAACTCAAAAAGTCCAAGGTTATGTACAACTAGGAGGCCTCCGAATACAGACGGGGATTAAAAAGCCTTGGAACTGAATTAATATCATCTAGGCTAAAGAAGGGGCTTCCCCGGTGGCTCAGCAGTAAAGAATCTGCCTGTAATGCAGGAGCTGCAGGAGACACAGTTTCAATCCCTGGATTGGGAAGATCTCCTGGAGAAGGAAATGGCAACCTACTCCAGTATTCTTGCCTGGAGAATTCCACGGACAGAGGAGCCTTGTGGGCTACCGTCCACAGGGTCACAAAGAGACACCACTGAAGCGACTTAGCACACACACAGACTAAAGAAGAGAAGAAAAGATGTTATGAGATCTGATCCAATATAGAGGTGAGAAAGAGGAGGCTGAAGGGAACCTTAGAAGAAGCAATCTATGATGTAAGAGGGAAAAGAGGAGCGTGGAATGTCTTCAAATTAAGTGTATGTTGGATGGGGTGTGGGGGTCAACATGGTAGGAATAATCAACTGTTCCAAAGATTCCCAAAGACCAAATGAGATGAGTTTGACAAGTGACTGATGGAAATCAGCAAGCTAAAGTCACGGGTAACCATAACAAGCACGGTTTCAGTGACGAGGGAGGGCAAAAATGGAATGAGGAGAGGGTAAACAGAACACAGAGACCACTTTCAAGGAGTTTGCTATAAGGAAAAGTGCTCAAAGTTTATAGTATCTGGACCAGGACTCTTTGAAGATGAGATAGATTAAACCACATGTTTACGCTGATGAGAAAATCTAACAAAAAGAGGGTAACTGATGATTTGGAAGAGAAAGGACTGAATGCAGTTTACAGATACAAGATCTCATTTACAAGGTGTGTAGGGAGGGGAAATTAAATAAGAGCTCGAAACTTCCTCCTCTGTGAAAGGGAGATGAGCAGAAGGTGCTGGCATTAGGTAGATTTGTCATGGGGAGGCTGTAACAATTTTCTTCTGATTGCTTCCATTTGCTTCAGTGAAATTAAAAAAAAAAAAAAAAAAGAGGTCACAATCTAAGAAAGGAGAAAGGACAGGTGCTGAAAAATTGAGGAGAAAAAGGTATAGATGTAATCATTTGGATAACCTGGTTTTCCATCCAAAACCTGCCACTCCAGGCTATGTGCCTTAAATAATTAAATTAACCTTTCTGATCCCTAGCTTCTTCATCTCTAAGACAAGGATGACAGTTTCATCATGGGGTTAATCCAGCACTTCAGAGGAAGTGTTATTTGGCTGTTTCTTCCTTACAAAAGTAATCATCACAGATCTTCCAAAACGATATTCTGAAACCAATTATCACGTGAGTTTATATTTAATATGAACACACACACACGCACTGAATAGATGGCATGAAAAGGGCTCCAGGGCACACCTACAACAACTGGTCTTAGATTTGGATTGACTCAAAATATTCCACAACCAGAAACGCAACAAGTAAATTGTGGTAGGAAAAACATAGGGCCAAGAAGCTGCATCTGCTCCTGAGTGAAACACTCACTTGCTGCGTGCCACAGATATCACCTAACTTTTCTGTGCAGATATCCCCAATCTGTAAAATGAAGCCCTTGAGCTTACCAATCTAATTCTTTTCAGCTCTAAAATTCTGGGAACATATGAATCACTCCCTTTAGACATAACTGCCCCTTGCTTACCCTAAGCAAGGCTTGGAAGTGTTTATATTTATAGCCAGACCACCCCCTGCTTTGTGACAGCCTAGGATGGGATGAGGAAACGAGAGGGGGGTTCAGGAGGGAGAGGATACATGTATACCTGTGGTTGATTCATGTTGATGTAATGTAGACGCCAACACAATATTGTAAAGCAACAATCCTCCAATAAATGAAAATGAAAAAAAAAAAGAATCGCTGGTCTGACAATGCAGGGGGCACGGGTTTGACTGCTGGTCTGGGAAGATTCCAGATGCCTCAGAGCAACTAAGCCTGAGTGCCACAATTACTGAAGCCCGAGGACCTAGAGCCATTGCTCTGCAATCAATCACCACAATGAGAAGCCCACGCACCACAACAAAGTCCTAGCACAACCAAAAATCAATTAATCAATTAATTTTTAAAAGGTGACATTATAGTATCTTCCTGATTATACTTAATCTTTAAAATAAATGTTAAATATTCTAATTAACTTTTGAGTGATTGTATCTTGTGTACTGCCATAAGTAGAGAATTATATCAAGATATATTTTTATTGAAGTATAGTTGATTTATAATGTTGTGCGAATTTCTGCTGTATAGCAAAGTGACTCAGTTATATATGTACTTGGAGAAGGCAATGGCACCCCACTCCAATACTCTTGCCTGGAAAATCCCATGGACGGAGCAGCCTGGTAGGCTGCAGTCCATGGGGTCGCTAAGAGTCGGCCACGACTGAGTGACTTCACTTTCACTTTTCACTTTCATGCATTGGAGAAGGAAATGGCAACCCACTCCAGTGTTCTTGCCTGGAGAATCCCAGGGACGGGGGAGCCTGTTGGGCTGCCGTCTGTGGGGTCGTGCAGAGTCGGACACGACTGAAGTGACTTAGCAGCAGCAGTATATATGTACTGACTCATATATGTATGAGTCATGTACTCATATGTACATGAGCACATTTTTTTTATATTCTTCTCCACTATGGTTTATCCCAGGACATTGAATAGAGTTCCCTGTGCTATACAGTAGGACCTTGTTGTCCATCTGTTCTATATGTAATAGTTTGCATCTACTAACCACAAACTCCCAGTCCATCCCCCCGTAACTCCACTCCCATGACACTAAATAAACACTAAACCAAGGCTCTAAATAAACACTCTAGAATCTTAGCAGATACACAAATATATTTTTTGGCAAAACTCTTAAACTATAATCTTTAAAAATCAGTGCTAAATGTTATTTTTATCATTTAATTAGTTTTTATGGAAAAGTATTAATTTATCCTTCAATGACAAGTTCACAGGTTAAAAAAAAAAAGAACATGAATATTTAGGTTTTTTAAATGGCACAATCATATGTAAAAGTTTAGTCGTTCAATCATGTCTGATTCTTTGCAGCTACATGGACTGTAGCCACCAGGATCCTCTGTCCATGGAATTCTCCAGACAGGAATACTGGAGTGGGTAGCCTTTCCCTTCTCCAAGGGATCTTCCTGACCCAGGAATTGAACCTAGGTCTCCTGCACTGCAGGCAGATTCTTTACCATCTGAGTCACCAGGAAAGCCCAATCATATGTAGAGTCATGTATTTTTAGTTATTTGAAATGAATCTTGGTTCCAGTAAGCCCAATGATAAGATAAGCATTACCATGGCTGACTCTGTCACTTAGACTGGACTTCAATTATGAGAACTGTATAATAATGAAGATGATGATCAACATCTCTTGACTAACCAAATTTCCAAGTCCCTTCATTTGCCCTGTAACAATCAACAAAGCATTGACATTTTATCTAAGCAATTGTCCTAACATCTGATACAGTAGCAATGAATTTAAAACTTGCTCAATAGTCCCATCATGGTGGTGATCATTTTGTAACACACAGAAATATCAAATCGCTATGCTGTGCAGCAGTAACTATCATAGTGTTGTAGGTCAATAATACTTCAAAAAACAAACAAATTCATAGAGAGATCAGATTTGTGGTAACCAGAGGCACAGGGGAAGGGATTAAGGGCAGAGGAATGGGTGAAGGTGGTTAAGAGGTACAACTTCTAGTTATAAGATAAATAAGTACTAGGGATATAATGTATAACATGATTAATTAACCCTGCTTTAACTTATTTGGCTTCCCAATGTAGGAGATGTGGGTTCAATGCTTAGATCGGGAAGATCCCCTAGAGTAGGAAATGGCAACCCACTCCAGTATTCTTGCCTGAAAAATTCCATGGAAAGAGAAGCCTGGCGGGCTATACCATGGAGCTGCAGAGTGTTGGACACAACTGATCATATAAGACTAATAGATGGGGAAACAATGGAAACACTGACAAGACTTTATTTATTTATTTTCTTGGGCTCCAAAATCACTGCAGCTATGAAATTAAAAGATGCTTGCTCCTTGGAAGAAAAGCTATGACCAACCTAGACAGCATATCAAAAAGCCGAGACATTATTTTGCCAACAAAGGTCCATCTAGTCAGAGCTATGGTTTTTCCAGTAGTCATGTATGGATGTGAGAGTTGGACCATAAAGAAAGCTGAGTGCCAAAGAATTGATGCTTTTGAACTGTGGGGTTGGAGAAGACTTTCAGAGTCCCTTGGACTGCAAGGAGATCAAACCAGTCCATCCTAAAGAAAATCAGTCCTGAATATTCATTGGAAGGACTGATGCTGATACTCTAATACTTTGGCCACCTGATGAAAAGAACTGACTCACTAGAAAAGACCCTGATGCTGGGAAAGACTGAAGGCAGGAGGAGAAGGGGACAACAGAGGATGAGATGGTTGGATGGTATCACTGGCTCAATGGACGTGAGTTTGAGCAAGCTTCGGGAGTTGGTGATGGACAGGGAAGCCTGGTGTGCTGCAGTCCATGGGATCGCAAAGAGTCAGACACGACTGAGTGACTGAACTGAACTGAAGAGAGTAAATCCTAAGAGTTCTCATCACAGGGAAAAAAATTCTTTTTATTTTGTATCTGTAGGAGATTATTGATGTAATCATTTCCTGATATATGTAAGTCAAATCATTATGCTGTACACTTTAAACTTATACAGTGTTGTCTGTCAATTATATCTCTAAAACTGGAAGAAAAAACACTTTCATCACAAAGACTTCCAAGGTTTATTTTCTGTCTCTCCTTGTGATATGTCTATAAACTCCAATGAAACTAACTTTCTAAAAAATTCAAATGACCTTTTCCTTGTGGTAGGGCTGTCAGATTTAGCAAATGAAAGTACAAGATACTGGCTTAAAATTTAATTTCAGATAAGTAACAAATAATTTTTTAGTACAAGTATGTCCTAAATATTGTACTAAAATAATTATTTGTGGTTTATCCAAAATTCAAATTTTACTGAACATCCTTTCTTTTAGCTGACCACCCTACCTCTTTGCTGACTTGACTATCCAATAGGATCCAGGAAGTACACTGAGCGCATGGTGATGATGATGATGGAGATCGCGTCTGATTTTTATAAAGGGTTAATTAAGGCCAAAAATAGAGAGCTTTTCTGATTGTATAAATGGATATGATTTGCTCGAATTAGTCATAATGAAACATTAATCTATTTTGTGCTTAACTGTCTGAAAATTCATGCATTCGTGACTAACTGAGGTCTTACATTTTTCCAGTCTCTTACCAGCTACTGGATATATGGCAGTGAACAAAGCAGAGTGGTGTCTTCCTCCGGGAGCCTGAACTAGCAAGAAAAAGACGTTCAGTGATAGTTGCACGAATGGACAGCCACAGAGGAGAGGTGCAGTGAAGAAAACTAACAGGCGTCATGAGAGCAAACAAGGGGAACCGACTTCACCTAGGAGTGAAGTCAGGCGTGGAGAAGGCCTCTCCAATACTGAGACCTAGAGTCGGAGTGGGCAAGGAACAGCATTGAGGGACGAGTAGGTGAATTTGCCAAGCTAAACGGCCTGGAGAAGGCCAGCATGGATGGAATGCAGCGAGCAAGGCAACAGAAAATGAATCCATCCACAAGGGCAGAAAATGAGTCTCTAGAAATAGATGGGGATCATCATGTGGGATCCTCTGAGTCATGTTAAGGATATGGGATCTTTTTTTCATGACATGAAGAAGCCTTCAGAGGCTTTTCAGCAGTATGGTGACATGATTGAAACTGCCTATTAAAACACGCTCTCTACGGACTTCCTTGGTGCTCCAGTGGCTAAGAGTCTGCACTCCCAATGCAGGGGCCCGGATTCCATCCCTGATCAGGAAACTAGATCCCACATCCAGTAAGTAAGAGTTCACATGTCACAAGGAAGATTGAAGATCCCGCACAACACAACTAAGATCCAGTGTAGCCAAATATTAATATAAATATACAAAAACAACAGCAACACTCTATCCAGCTGTGAGGTGGGAATTTGATACAAAAGGGAGAACTGGTACCACAGGCCACCGAAGGAGAGGAGGCATAAGGGCGTCTTTGACTGGTGTGTTGATCATGAAGACAGAGGAATACTTTGGAACAAGAAATGACAGGATTTGTCATTGGGTGTAAGTAAGGAGTGAACAAATATGAGATGTCAGATGACTCGTTACTGCATGAAATTGGGATGGGAAAGAAGGATGGATATGCTATTTTCCAAAAATGACAATTTGGGGGGAGCAAGTCAGATCAGATGGGGTCAGGGAGGGAAAGAGGCAATGTAAAGTTGGCCCTGTTAAATCTGAAATGCACACTTACCCTCACACCTGGCCTCAGCCTTTGCATCACAATAATCTGGATCTGGAAATAAAAAGACTGGTGTTATTAGCATGGCTGGTGGAACTACAATGTTCTATGTTCAGAAATGTCTTACTTCATGGTCCAAATGCAAATGAAAAGGACATGTTGCTTACCCAGGACAGAACCTAAAGAGTTTGGGTCAAGGGATAACTTGTAGGACTGGAACTAATTAAACACTGAGATTTGAAAGAAGATATAGTAGTATTGCTCATAAAATGCAAACAGACTCTATCATGAAGGAGATTTGTCTCCACTAAATAGAGAAAAAGATTCAGATAAAGGAAGTCTTCATATACTATTCATTGACTTTCTTCTTGACAGTTTGACAGACAAGATACAAATAGTTCGCTTTTGGAGCTGACTCTGTTTTAAAAACCTCAACCAACAATCTGGCTGAGTGACCAAAACCATTAGTTATAGAAAGTAAGTGAGTTTTCAACATCATCTGCAGTACTTCTTATCAAGTTAACTGTATGAACTTGTATATGTATTGTTCAACACTTGTGACCTCATTTTACTCTACAAAGAAAAGTTTGAGAAAGAAAGTGAGTTCAATTCCCTTATATTTTTCCCTTCCTGAGATGGGATGATAATCCCACCTAGAGTTTATCATGGAAAATTTCAACAGGGACAGAATTATATGAAAATGAGCATTAGAGAGAAATGGTTGAAAATAATACAAGGATACATTTACATGACTTCTGCATGTGTTCTTGGTCCAGTGTAGTGTGGCATGAATAGACCTTATTGATAAATTAGATACTTATATATGTGGATATATCAATGCATGTAGAAATTACGGCAGAGCTTTGCAAAAATACACCAATTATGAAATGAACAAAACATATCTCACTTAATAATCTCACACAGTAAATGCCATGCTAATGATCTGTGCCTAATGAATTAGGAAGAGCGTTTTGAAGTCACCTTTTCCCTGATCATCAATTCTCAACACCTTGTCAAAAAGCACCAGTGGCTATCATGATGACATCCCCTGACTGTCCCTTCTTCAGCACAACCATGGAATGCATTTGAAGGCTTTGGGAAACAGGCAGAAAAATGCAAGGGGAGTTCAAGAGTGCATACCTGAGCTTTTAAAAAATTAAATGAAATATTTGAGACATGGGTGTTTCAGTGGAAAAAGTGAACTATTGCTCTGTGGGAATTCCACTTTTATCCAATTAAGAGAAAAGTTAACAGCGTACTTTTTAAGTTACCTGTTTTACATTTATTATCTCATTTACTAATACAAAGTTCCTTTAAGCACCATTATTATTCTCATTTTATAGATGAGGCCTTCAGAGATTCAAGAAGCATGCTTAAGAAACATTCCTTATTTGGTGAGTGGTAAAATGGCAATTCCAGAGAAGGCGATGGCACCCCACTCCAGTACTCCTGCCTGGAAAATCCCACAGACGGAGGAGCCTGGTAGGCCACAGTCCATGGGGTCGCTAAGACACGACTGAGCGACTTCACTTTCCCTTTTCACTTTCATGCATTGGAGAAGGAAATGGCAACCCACTCCAGTGTTCTTACCTGGAGAATCCCAGGGACGGGGGGGCCTGGTGGGCTGCTGTCTATGGGGTCGCACAGAGTCGGACACGACTGAAGCAACTTAGCAGCAGCAGCAAAATGGCAATTCAAACACAGTTCTCTATGATTCCAGAGAGTGAGCTTGTAGGCACCCTCCTAGGTCCCCAATTACTCTGCCATGATATGGAAATCTATGAACTCAGCAAATTTTCCAAAAGTCCAGTAGGAATCAAATATGTACTTATCAAGAAGGTCCTGGGGACTTCTCTGGTGGTCCAATACTAAGACTCTGGGCTTCCAGTGCAGGGGCCCAGGTTCGATCCCTGGTCAGGGAACTGGATCCTAGGATCCTACATCCCACAGCTAAGAGTTTGCATGCTGCAACGAAGACTGAAGGTCCCATGTGCCACAACTAAGACTCAGCACAGCCAAATGAATTAAATAAATAAATTTTAAAAAAATTAAAATGTAGAGACTTCCCTGGCGGTCCAGGGGTTAAGATTCCCACCTTCCAATGCAAAGGGTACAGGTTCAGTTCCTGGTCGGGGAGCTAAAATTCCACATGCCTTGGATCGAAAGACCAAAACATACAATAGAAGCAATATTGTAACAAATTAAGACTTTAAAAACAGTCCACACCAAAAAAAAATTTTTTTAATAAATAAAGATGTAGAAGTCATTCTTAGCTCACAATCCATACCAAAACAGGCACCACACCAGATTTGAACCAAGGGTTGGAATTTACCCCCTGCTCTAGGAAATTAAAGAGGAGGAGCTGTCCTCCCAGAAGGAAAAGAGAAAGAAATGTGCCCTTGTCTGAGAACTTGAGGAGGAAACTAATGCCACAGTCACCGTCCAAAACAGTCACATTCTATGTTGAACTCCCACCCACTTTACTAAGCCCATGGCCGCTAATTTTAGGATGTCTGTATAAGGGCAACACTGTCCTCTAAATGACTAGACACTGATTATAGATACAAATCACCAGAGATGTGCCTGGTACCCAAAACATGCTTTGGCAATACTTGACTCCCTCCCTCCTTCCTTCCTTTTGCTGATTTCAGCTTCATAAATTTGGTGTGAATATACATTTACTTCATATTTAAACTGTTGTTTGTTTTTCTAATTCTGACTCATAAAAATATAGGAAAGCCAAATCTTTATTATTTAAAACAAACAGCTATCATTAAGTTTGTTGCTGTTGTTTTATCGCTAAGTCGTGTCTGACTCTTTTGTGACCCCATGGACTTTAGCCCACCAGGCTCCTCTGTCCATGGAATTTCCCAGACAAGAATACTGGAGTGGGTTGCCATTTCCTTCTCCAAGGGATCTTCCCAACCCAGGAATTGAACCTGCGCTTCCTGCATTGCAGGCAGATTCTTTACTGCTGAGCCACCAGGGAAGCCCTTATTACTAAATTCAATATTGTTATATTTTGAGAGGTTAAATTGTTCAAGACCTGTAGACAAAGGACAATATAGATCATATACAAAAGATACTTTGGTGATGGTCTCCACTACTTCCCCTATATAAAAGTTGCATCGTGTGTGTCTTTTTCTCCATGTTCTACACACACGCATGCACACACACAAATACACATGCCTTTCTCTAGTCTTTACATTTATGCACACTTCGAAATAAAAATTTTCATTAACTTCATTCATCTTTTGGATTAGCCAAAGGAGAGCCCTGTAGACATTAATGCAGCATAGAAAATCAATACATCACAATTAGTAGAAGGCAACTGGAAAGCCTCCTGGCTTTTATTTTATTTTTACTCACATACATTCAGTTTGTTCAAACGGAGGACAGTTTTGCTATTCATTCCATCAGCCGGAATTCTTGAACCAAAGAAGCCAATGGACACTAATGAAAAGGCATTTTTCATGTCCGCTGCATTTGACTCAACACCAAGTTGCTTAATGAATTACATTTGGGTTTCACCTAGAGTTGATTAAATATTTAACATTTGGAGCAAAAATACAGCTGCATTCAGTAGGTTAAGGGTGAGCCATAAAATGGCTTCTAATAACCAATTCTAGAAGAAGTGCATTATAGGAAACACTATTAAAAACCAACCCAATAAACCAATATTTTAGATTAGAAATAACAGAGGCCCAAGAGAGCAGATGGCATGGTTGAAGTCATCCAGCTAAATTTTAATCCGGCATTCCTTTTATCTGGATATTAGGCTCATTCTGAGAAGCAGAAAACAGGACTCGTTTCTCTTAAGAGGGGCAAATCCTAGTTTTCAGAGACTGGCCCTCTTTTTGAACAGGTGTAGACTGCATCTGACCTCAGAGTGTCCATGTTTCTGACAATGCCAAATGAAGTGCCTGCTCTAAGGGAAAGATGTGGATTTTAGCTGCTGCCCTAGGACAGTGCAGGGTTAAGTGCCAACATGTTTGAGTACAGGATTTATTCTTGAAGGTGCCAGCTTTGGCTAATTGCAGATGTAAAGATAAGACACCAGTTTCAAAAGGAACAGCACACTGCAATGAGACCATAAAATATGCTCCCTGGGCTCCTTCCCTACCTAAGGACAACTGACCACACTAGAAAAAGCAGATTGATAAAATTTAATGTTACTTCTAATTTAAATGTGACTTAAGAAAAAATTAATATCTGGTTCTGATTTAGGAGTTTTTTGTGGCAGCTAAATTACAAGGTTCCTCAGAGGAAGAAACTTTTTATTTTTATGGTATTACTAAGGTATGAATGATACAATAAAATGCACATGTTCAAAGAGGACAACTTGACCAGTGTTGAAATTTACACACACTCATGTAACCAGCATCACAGTCAACATTACAAACAATCCCATGACGCCCAATAGTTTCCCAGGCCTGTCTGCAACCTACTCGCCAACCACTAATCTGTTTCTTGTTTGTTTGTCCTTTTTTTGCAGGGGGGGTGTTTTTTTGTGGTTTGGGGAGTATTTTTTACTGGTTTACAAGCGATCCTTTATTGACACAGCTTCCTTAGTATTAATAGTTCCTAACTAGCTGGGCTTTCAGTTGCACTGGTTGATGTCATCCCTGTCGTGTCACGATGGTGGTGACCATCAACACTGCAGCCATACACGGGGCAGTCCACAGGATGTCTTGAATGGTTCCAGAGAGCTCACTGGCTAAAAATCTGTGCCACGCTTGTCATGCAAAGTTGACAACCTCTTCAGCAGTGGTATTTCCTATGTGTTTCATGTTGTTCTGCTTGTTTCTGTCTCGAGGTGGTTCTTTGAGGCTTTGATGGCCAAGGCAGAGGTAGAAGGTACCACCTTAATCAGGCTGTACTAAATGTGCAGGTCCACTATACCAGGCCCTTCATGTCACTGGTTGCCTTGGTGATGGCACCACCAAGCTTTTTCAGAGACAGACTCAGGGGACAGATCTTCGTGACCAGGGCAGACGTGGCATCAATTTCCCCACTAAGACACCTCAGATAAACACAACTTCACTATTGCTAGGTGGAATAAGCAATATGTCAGAGGCAGCTGGTATTGAACAAATTTGGATGCAAGAAATCTGAAGCAAGTTGTAGCCTGGCCTCCTCTGAGATAAACAAGGAAATCTGCTTTCTGTTATTTTATATTTGTTTGCAATTTTTAGAATGTTCTAGAATGAGGTCATATAGTATGTCCTCTTTTTTGATCTGATTTATGTAATTCAACATAAATGCTTTTGAGATCCATCCATGTTGTTGCATACATCAATACTCTGTCCCTTTTATTGAGTTTATGGTAATAATGTAGAAAACCTAAGGTGAAATGGGCCATAGATGAAAATGTCAAGCTCCAAATATTCTAAAAGAAAACAAGAAAAAATGATAATGGTCTTGAGTTGGGATAAAATATCTAATATAAGACAACAAAAGCAAGAACTATTAAAAAATGAGTAAATTGAATTTCATCAAAATTAAAACTTTCACTCTTCCAAACACAGTGTTGAGAAAACAAAAAGGCAAGCCACACAGACTGTGATAAAATATTCACAAGACATATATTAGACAAAGAATTTTGAACCAGGATATACAAAGAACTCCGTACGAAGAAAACAAACACACCAGGGTAACAAGAAAAAACAATGGTCAAGATATTTTATCAAAGGCTTCACCAAAGAAAATAAACAGGTGACACATACACACATGAAAAGACGTTCAGCATTATTAGTTTCTTAGGGAACTACCAATAAAACCACAGGGAGACGTACTATGCACCAACGGACCAAGTCAAGTGCCAGAGAAATACGGAACAACTGAGACTCTCATACGCTGCTGGTGGGCTTGTAAATGGCACAACTGCTTTGGAAAACACTTCGACGGTATTTTTAAATGTTACACATTCACTGATCACATGACCCAACCATTCCACTCCTAAAGCAATTACCCTAGAGAAATGAAAACATACAACCACATAAAGATTTGCACGTGAATGTTTATAGCAGCTCTCTGTTTAATAGCCACAAATTTAGAAACAATCTAATACCCATCAATTATGGGCTTCCCAGGTGGCGCGAGTGGTAAAGAATCCACCTGCCAATGCAGAAGACACAAGTTCAATCCCTGGGTTGAGAAGATCCTCTGGTGGAGTAGGAAATGGCAACCCACTCCAGGATTCTTACCTGTAAAATCTCGTGGACAGAAGAGACTGGGAGGCTACAGTCCATGGGGTGGCAAAGAGTCAGACATGACCAAGAACACATGCACGCATGCATGGGCACACACGGGCACACACATCCATCAACTAATTAATTTTTAATATTGAGTTACTACTTCCTGCAGGACTCATGGTAGATCATGGGAGCAACCTTCAACCAGTGGGTTGAAACCTGTGGATGACTATCCTTTCAGATGAAAAATTCTGAGAGGCATTTTGTAGTTTTTTCAGGGGTTCCTGGAAGAATCAAATCTCCATCTTCCAGAACAGTAATCTTGATAAACACTGGCACTGGATTTTCCTTGTTCCCTATCTCTTTCCTCCCACCACCTTGTTCCTGCTTCCTGATGTCACTTCCCAAATAAACTGCACACCAAGTTCATATCTGAACCTCTGTTGGGAGAATTTGAACAATTCTCCTGCAAGTGCCAGGCTCAGTTCCAAGAAACAACCCGTATTTCCAAGAGACAATGCTGTATGTGTCACCTGTATCAGTTCAGTCAAAATGCCAACTGGGACACAAAAAAATAGGGTTCATAGGTCTACATGGTGTTTCTGGAGAGGAATTTGAAAGAGAAAGCATGAACAGGGAGGTCTGCACTTTCTATTCTGTTTTTAATAAACTTTAATAGGCATCATTACTTGAAAAGTTGGCCCTTGATTGAGCACTCATAAAAAGTTTTGGTTCCTGTCTTGGAAGACAGGGCTCCCATGCTCCAGTTGTAATAAGGGCGTGGCTGTATGACCCTCCTGCAATTAAACCTGAAAACAATCTACCTCCTTGCAAACATTGTGGAGCTTCATACCACCACTCTGGTTATTTATTCAGTATCCAGAATGAAGATGAGATACTCGTGGATTTTCTGGATTCTGTTTGTATTTTATTTCATTTCTAACACGTGTATGGCTTTGCTCCTTTCAGGATTCATAGAAAATGCAATGCCCTTCTTTCCTCACTCTTCAGCAGGAGCTCAGAAGAAAACAGAACACCATGAAAGTCTTAACACCCTGGATTCCTGAGGATGTGTTACCCTCTTTTCATTCACATTCTAACAAGAGGGGGGAAAGGGCTTTGATGTGAGTAGGAAACACAGATCTAGAAACAGAAATCTGGTACATTTTCCAAGGCTTCCCGCAGCTACTGCCCTCACTGTAAAACCTTCTTATCTCCCCTCGGCCATCTCAGCACTCTTTTTCTCACTTTCATAACCAACTCATTTGCTCTTAACCCACCAAAAAAAAAGAGCAAGGCCATGCCTGGTAGAAGAAGGTTTTGCTTTCACTGGGTCCTACAATCCCAATTTATAATACCTGTTGCCTTGAGTTCAGGAGATATTTTTAAGGAAAACCTCAGACCCCTGAGTTCCAGATCGGCCTCCAATATTGACTTAAGGTATGATTTTTCCTCCTCTATCCAGAGACATGAAAACCCCTGTCTAGATATTCTAGTCCATGTCCCCAAGGTTCAAGGGGTTAAACAGGCTTTCACCACATTAGCAGATTACCTGGCATATATTCACGTACACAAGTGTACTGTGAGATTCATCATTAAACATCCTTAACAAAGTGTTCGCTAAGTAATACCCAGCGCAAGACACCAACATTCTCTCTGCCTCGGTGTTTCTCCTCTAGAAAATAGGAATAATAAGAACATGATGAGGATGAAATGTGAATAGCATTTCCCCAAATGAACCAGCTACTCAGTGACGTCAAACTATCATCATCAATGGTCCGAAAAAAATTTCTCAGAAGTCACTTAGGGCAATGTTCAGAAACAGAAATTCTAAATGTAGCAACGTTTTGCTAGAGAGGATGTTTTCAGCAAAAAAAAAAAAAAAAAAAAATGGGGAATGTTTGTGGCAACTGTGAGTGCTGGTGAGTATTTTAAACTGTTGCGTATTTAGTAATCGTTTTTCAGGGTTATTATGGTTGTGGATTAGTAGAAGGATTCTAAGTGTTTCAGTAAGGGGCACAGAGATGTCTGTGCCACATTTCGTTAATTACTAGAAGTACTAATATTTTTCAGAATCTTTAAAAGAGGCTCTGAAGATTTACTTATAACTTCTGCCAGGCTTGTTTTATTTTCCTACCAATACTTCCAAACAGAAGATACACTCTTGCTCACTGTAATCCAAGCAGTCATAGTGAGTACAGCTATAAAGCCAGAATTCATGTCTCGGACTTGGACAACTAAGTAAATTTCTCATCACTCAGGTCTTTTTTCTTTTTTGGCTATGCCTTATGGCATGTGTGATCTTAGTTCCCCAACCAAGGTTCAAACCCGGGCCCCTGCAGTGGAAGTGTGGAGTCTTAACCACTGGACCACCAGGGAAGTCCCCTTATCAGTCAGTTCTATATGTTAAATATTGTAGCCCTCATTATGTTCTGAAGTGTCACAGCTCACTAGGTTTTTTGAGAAGCAGCAGAAACATATTTGAAAAGGAGAGAAATCTTCATATGTGTGTGTGTAAATCTGAATTTTATTCTTCTTTGTACTCTAAACGATGACTGTAGCCATGAAATTAAAAGACGCTTCTCCTTGGGAAGGAAAGCTATGACAAACCTAGACAACATATTAAAAAGCAGAGACATCATTTTGCCAACAAAGGTCTGTATAGTCAAAGCTACAGTTTTTCCAGTAGTCACGTACAGATGTGAGAGTTGGAAGGCTGAGCACCAAAAAACTGATGCTTTTGGACTATGGTGTTGGAGTAGACTCCTGAGAGTCCTTTGGACTACAAGGAGATCAAACCAGTCAATCCTATAGGAGATCAACCCTTTTGAAAATCAAGTCCCATTTTACAGTAGGGGCAAAAATACTACCTATTTCACACGGCTGTTATGAGTATGAAGTGACACAACGTACATTAAGAGGTTGGGAGTGTGCTTAGCACACAATTAGAACTCAAATATTAGTTATTATTATTAACTGGTTACCCATCCCTATGTGCTGTACTACTTTCCCTATGCCTCAGTTTCCCCTTGTCTAAAACAGGTATAATAAGATTATTATCAGAATAAAGGGAATTCCAGGGGGTGCAGTGAATCAGCCTGCAATGCAGGAGACCCTGGTTCAATCTCTGGGTTGGGAAGATCCCCTGGAGTAGGAAATGGCAACCCACTCCAGTATTCTTGCCTGGGAAATCCCATGTTCAGAGAAGCCTGGTGGGCTATAGTCTATGGCGTCAAAAAGAGTCAAACAAGACTGACGACACTGCCCACAATGCAACCAAAATGAAATAAGATGGTGGATGAGGAGCCATTCAGATCAGTGCCTGGGTAAGGAGGCCCTCCCTTGCTTACTCATAAGACAGAATGCAGGCCAAGTGTCCCAAGTTTAATGGTCACTAGTCAAGAAACACTACACACTTTGAAGCAGCCAGAGGTGGTAAGGCCTAGAGTGGAAGCCAGCTTTATTTATTGTCAAGGCCAGCACATTCATCAACTCACCTCATTAAAATTTGCCAATTAATGAGCAGTAGCATACCCCTTAGCAAAGGTCAGCGGCAACCTAAGCAAACTTATCAAAAATTCAAAGAGGTGCAGAGTTTGGGAAAAGTTCATTCTTTCCTTAATTAACGGATCTAATTACAATCCTGACATAACAAAATGCAAAATGCGCTCTTCAAAAGACACCAAGTCAAAGGTTTAACAGCCCAGATAACCTTCTCCTTTGGTACCCGGCTGACCCAAATGTAGGAGAGGGAGGGAGAAGGGAATCTCAGCACACAGTCAACAGGATTGATGAAACGCCTTTTCAAGAAATTAAAGCTTAGTAGCATATCAGAATCCCAGAGCAACAAAGGAATTGAAAAGGAATAAAGATGCTCCCACATCCCACGATCTGGGCGAACATAGAGTCAAGGCTTTCACTAATCTCCCTTCTTAGCAGACGTCAAAGTATTTATCTGGTGACCTTTCCTGACTAGTTATGAATAGCACTTTAGCATCCTAAAAAGTCTGGGTCTGTAATTGTTGCCTCACTTAGATAAACTCTAAGATACACTAAGACAGAACGGATATGCTGCGCCTAAACTGTTTCTAAAATAGCAGGTCCGGAATTTCAAACCAAGTATCACTAACCAAAAGCCTTCAAGAAAAGGCAGTCTACCCTCCAGCTCATCTACTCAGAGAGCCACTGTCTTCAGAAGGTGAGCTTGGTCTGTCTTACGACACAGAACCGGCATCATAGGAGACTTCAAAAACCCTGGCAACTTCAAGTGTTGATTCTTTACATGAAAATGAACAGATAGGAATCATGAAGTCTCGGTGCTTCTCACAAGTTTCAAGGTGTTCAAAACTTTTAGACAGCAAGTGGGTTTTCCATCCAGGAGTTCCTAGGTGAGAAGCACCCTTGTGGATTAGAATAAACATATCACAGGATCTGGTGGCTCAGCTGGTAAAGAATCTGCCTGCAATGCAAGAGACCTGGGTTCGATCCTGGGTCGGGAAGATCCCCTGGAAAATGGAATGGCTATCCACTCCAGTATTCTTGCCTGGAGAATCCCATGGACAAAGGAGTCTGGAGGGCTACAGTCCATGTGGTCACAAAGAGCCAGATACAACTGAGTGACTAACACTTTCACTTTCAAAACAGTATTTATCTGGAAGAGGGAACTGATGCTCAAAGAGAAGAAATGTCTCACCTCAGACCAAACACACGGGAATAAATAGTAAAGAACCCTGCAATCCACCCTCAGCAGGGTCAGGTGTGGAAGTTTTACTCATTGAATCATTTCTTTATTCAACAAACATCTGTTGAGCATCTTTCACGTGTCAGGCCCTGTTTAGTCACCGGGATGAGGTTGAATGTCCAAAGCAGATATGTCCAACCCCTTGTGGGGCTAGCATTCTACTGAAGGAAGATAGACAATAAAGTGACAAATAAATAAGCAAGAAAATGCATCTAGGGAATTCCCTGTAAGTCCAGTTGTTAGGATTCGGCTGGGTTCAACCCACTGCCAAGGCCTGGCTTCAATCCCTAGTCGGGAAACTAAGATCCCATAAGCTGCATGGAAAAGAAGGAAGGAAGGAAAGAAAGAAATGCACCCAGTATCAGTGCTTATAGAGAATGAAAACAGAGGGACATGAGAATGACTGGGTGACCACTATATCTGGAAAGACCAGAGAAGCTCTCCCTGAGAAGTCACATTTCAGCTGAGACTTGAAGGACACAAACAGCCACCTATGTAGAGACCAGAGAGGAACGCATACAAGCAGGAGAGAAAAGCTCATGCCAAGGCCCAAGGCTGCTTAACAACACCAAGACCAAGGCATCCAGAACCAAGAGAGGAAGGAGAAGAGTATACAGGGAGGCAGGGGTGGCAGGCCATGAGCAGATAACACAGGACTCTGCACATCCATGACAGGGTATACAGATTTTATTACAAGTGCAATAGAATCCACTGGAGGGTTTTAAGCAGAAAATCTGTGCATGTGCTCAGTAGTGTCTGACTCCTTGTGACGCCCTGGAGTGTAGCCCACCGGGTTCCTCTATCCTTAGGATTCTCCAGGCATGAATACTGGAGTGGGTTGCCTTTTCCTTCTCCAGAGGATCTTCCTGACCCAGGGACCGAACCTGCGCCCCCTGCATCTCCTGCATTGGCAGGCGGATTCTTTGCTGCTGAGCCACCTAGGAGTCCTGGGAAATACAAGCAGAAGAGTGATCTGAATTCTCCTTAAAAGATCATCCTGGCATATATGTAGAGAGTCCAGAGTCCAGCAAGAAAGCCTAGTAAGAAAGTTGTAACAGGCAACCAGGTGAGAGAGGAGAGTGAAGGTGGAGATGGAGAGTCAACAGAACTCATATATCAACTGATTAGATGTGGGAGGAGGTGAGAAAAGAGAGAAGGGAAGCATCATTGCTGGGTTTGAGGTTTGAGCAATCAGATAAGTGGTGGTGGCTGATACTGAGAAGAGGAAAAAAGTCCATGGGGAAGGTTAGTAATAGATGTTTTTGGTCAAAGTTGAGATGCCTATCACACCACTATGTGATACCAGCTAGATAATTCCAAATAAAAATATACAAATCTGGTATTCTGGGAGGATGTTGAGAATTGAGGCATCCAACAGAGAGTTATCTTCCTTGGTGGTGGTTTCGTGGCCAACTCGAGTCGGACTCTTTGAGACCCCATGACTGCCAGGCTCCTCTGTCCATTGGGATTTTGCAAGCAAGAATACTGGAGCGGGTTGCCATTTCCTTCTCCAGGGGATCTTCCTCACCTCGGGGATCAAACCTGGGTCTCCTGCATTGCTGGCGGATTCTTTATCAACTGAGCCACTAGGGAAGAGATACCACTTACAGTCTTGGGCCTGGATGAAGTCACCCAAGCAAAGGGAGAATTTTCCCAAAGGAGCAATCCACTCCACTACTTTCCAGGAGAGCTCTGGGCTTTTCAGTTCTGTGACGACACTTGAAAACAACAGAGGGAAGGCAGCGACTCTCAGCGTCCTTGGTCGCATTGTGTTTGGAGTGGGTGCCTCTCCCCGGCAATCAAAAGACCCTCGGAAGTGAGATGCGAAGACGGTGCACGTCCTGTGATGTGCCGCCGAGCGAACCCTGGTCCCCAACTCAAGTCTTTCGTAAAGAAAAAGAAAAATAAAAAATCAATCCGCTTCCACACCAAGCTATGGAGTTTTACTTACTGTGCACATAAAGGGGGGCGAAGCTAACAGCCGCCGCGATCACAGGCAGCCTTCCCTGAGAACTCGGTGTGAGGCTGCCCCCTTGTGTTCACTAGTGGATATGACCCGCGAAGCGATCCAAAATCCGCTTAAAACCAGGCTGCCTCACACGAAGCCGCCTTTATTTCCTCTTAAATTTTTTGTTTTCATTTTTTAAGCTTTTATTTAGTTAGTTAGTTGAACTATAGTTGCTATACAATGCTGTATGTCACAGGTGCACAATATAATAATTCACAATTTTTAAATATACTCCATTTATATACTCCAATACACCTCATTTATAGTTATTGGCTATATTCCCCATGTTGTACAATATACCCTTGCAACTTATTTTATGCCTAATAGTTTGCACCTCTTCATCCCCTGCCTATTTATCACCCCCTCTTCCCTCTCCCCACTGGTAACTACTAGTTTGTTCTCTGTATCTGTGACTCTGCTTCCTTTACGTTACATTCACTAGTCCGCTGTACTTTTTAGATTCCACATATAAGTGATATCACACACTGCAGTGGTCATTATAAAGGAAACAAACCCAAATACGAATGCTCCACTACCCTCGGAATGAAGCCCTGTAGTAAGTCAAGGTCCCTACGGCCAGGACACCAGCTTATCATTAGCTCCACACGCCGCCCACCCCTGCTCACATCTCAGCATACCCTCCTGCCCTGGAGCTCCATGAGCTGGCCCAGCCTCCCCAAATCCTCCTCAAACCCTTCCCGGCTTTCGGACCTCTGCCTGGAAACATCCAAGCTCACTCTGGGAAACCTGCTCTGGGCCTCGAGGGTGGGCACTCCCCTGACTTATTTCTCTCATCACAGTCTTTGCCACGCCTTCTTATAACTGCTGCGCATTGTCTGTCGCCCCTTGAGAATGTACGCTCCACTTCCTAGAAATAAGCACCACTTCCTTGAGATCAATATTATGCGTCCCCTTCACAGGGACATAGGTAGGAAATGAGAAAGCTCCATGTGACATTAACTACCCAAACATCAAAAGGTGGGCTCTTTAAAAACACATCTTTCTGGGACTTCCCTGGTGTTTTGGCAAAATCTTCCCTGGTTAAGATTCTGAGCTTCCACTGCAGGGGGCCTGGGTTTCATTCCTGGTCAGGGAACTAAGATCCTGCATGGCCAAAAAAAAAAAAAATTTAATAAAAACACATCTTTCTCTGTCTGTCATACAAGGTATGATTCTCAAGCAAAGATACTGGTGGCTTTACTGATTCAGATACCCGTTAGTCCTTTAGAGTACCCTAAGGAGTATGACCTTGATGTGACATACGGGCCTGATTAATTCATATCTAGACTGGATTTGCCTGAAACAAGTTGAGTGCAGATGATGGCAGAAGCAGGAATGTGGAAGAGTGGAAATAAAACAGAGAAGGAGGAATGGGTTACTAAGCTATTTGCTTGTGGGTCAAATAGAGTTCAGTGATACTACAACTCCAAAAACCCACATGGAAGGCACTTCAGGGTTGTCCTTAAGAAGGACAGGAATAGGGTGCATTTGTCAACCAACTCTCATTTTCCACTGCCGAAGGACTGCTCCCTTGCATCTCAGGGCTGTGCAGATAAGAACCTGACTGTCCTTCCATGGTTTTAGAAAACCTCCTGGGACAGAAAACCAGAAAGAGACGAGGGCATACATGCCTGAGGAAGGATGGGGATGGGAAAAGGAACTTCCCACCTCAGCAGAGATGAAAAAGATGAGTGGAGGGGGTGTGGCCTGGGGATGCCAGGCATCGAGGTCTCACCCTGAATGGTTTAGGGAACACCCTGAATGTTCTGTAGGGCACAGCGTACCACGCTTGCCAGCTGCTAGCTGTGTGTGATTCGGCAAACTGCTCTCTCTGAATCTTAACTTCTTCATCCACAAAGTAATTATTAACAGTAACTATAATTAAGGGCTCTTCTAAATAACAAATGTGTTAACATATGAGAGGTGCCTGGTGCAAGGAGAAAAAGAAATTAAGTTGCTACAGTATTGTTAATAAAATAATAAGAGTACCATCTCATTTGCCTCATGGTTTCACACCTGTTGACTCCATTTTGGTCTTGTTCTTACGTAATAGCTAGCTTGGCTTGTTTTCGTTCTTCCTTCTTCCTCCCTAATAAATATTTATTGAACCTTAACTGTGCTTCAGACACAGTACTCACCTGAACTCTGCTTTGTCCTGAGACCACATTCAAGCATTCTTATCTGAAGTCCCAGAAATTCACTGTATATGCAAATACTGCCCACAACCACATAACACACCATGCAAAGATTTAAAGTCTTGCCAGGTCACCCTGGAAATGCAAGCAACGGACCAGAACTTCCATCTAAATGAGCACTGTTATTGATTCCACTTATACAAGGTACCCAGAATAGTCTAATTTATAGAATCAGTAGGGGGGGTGGGGACTTAGTGTTTAATGAGGACAGAATTTCAGTTTAGGAAGGTAAAAAACTCAGGAGATGGATAACGGTACAAGTCGAACAATATTGTGAAGGTACTTAGTGCCGATCAATTGTACAGTTCAATATAGCTAAAAGAGTATGTTTTATATTAAGTGACTTGTACCACAATCAAAAAAGTTTTCATCGAAAAAATAAAAGCCAATATTAAATTAAATAAATAAGCATTGTTCATCTTAGTCACCTTGCAAAATTTCGCAATCCACCTCTCTCCCTCCTTCACCCCACTCATGCATTCAGGGAACGATACAGAGTTGACATTATTTTTAATGTATTTCAAAACAAAAACTATTTTTGCTTGATTTGCAGGAATATGCAACATCACAAACAGAGGCGTACATAACACTAGAGACCACATCTCACTCATCATTGGCCACTCCAACTCCATACCTCCCTAGTAACCTTCACTTTGTAAGTCAACTGTAAGTGTTAGCCACTATTTTCATCCATTGATCAAATATTCTAAGCACCTACTATAAGCTAATTGATGTGTTAAGAACTGAAAAAGGACACGAAGGTAATTAAAATATGATTTATGATCTCGAAATTGCTATGGTCTAACAGGGAAGTTAATATTAAATGCCTCTTCAAAAAGATCTTAGGAGAATTTTATGGATGAAGTTGAACTGAAAGGTGGGTACAATTTCAATAGACACAAATGTGAAAGAAAGAATACCTGACTAGCAGCAGAAACAGCACCAGCAAAACCACCTTGTCAGGGGAGACACACACATCCTAAAGTGAGAGTGTGCAGTAGGATGAGCACTTACAGCACTTTTAATATTTATGTGCCTGCTTTGGGTCCTAGTTGCCTCGCAGCACGTGGGATCTTAGTTCCCCGCCCACGGATCTTAAATTTGCATCACCTGTGTTGGAAGGTGGATTCTAAACCATTGGACCACCAGGCGAGTCCCTAAAATTTAGAATATTGATCGGAAGAATATGCTAGAAAGAAAGCTTTAGACCAATTAAATAATTAACTCATATGGATGGGATGCAATTTACCTAGTAAATTGAATGCAATTTACTAGGGCACTGTGGAAGGAAGATTTATTTACACTTCAGAATTTACCAGTGGAAGGCTATATTTAACTTTGTCATAAAGGAAACAGTGATTTCTATCATTTAGACCACAAGCTCATGGAGACAGCTATCTAGACATTATACATAGTATGTGAATTTCTATTCATGAAATGCAGTCTACAGATTGAATGAATAATATCTTGCACACAATTTTAAGCTCTATATGAAATTTTAATTACCAAAACAATTCATTTAACAGTGTTAAATAATTTTTCTTACTCAGTAGAGAATATAGATACTACCACCATCCTAGCACTGAAAAGATCTAGAAGAGGCCAAATAGAAAACACAGTCATCTCAGACACTAAGATCAGGGTAACGTGAGGCAATCGAACCAATACATCGAAGTTCCTTTTTTTTTTTTTTCCAACTTTTAACAAAAACCACTGTTTTTCAGGGGACTTCCCTGGTGCTCAGATGGTCAGATGGTAAAGAATTTGCCTCGAATCCAGGAAACCCAGGCTCCATCCCTGGGTCAGGAGGATCCCTTGGAGAAGGGAAAGGCTACCCACTCCAGTATTCTTGCCTGGAGAATTCCATGGACAGAGGAGCCTGGTGGGTTGAAAAGAGTCAGACACAACTAAGCAACTAACGCTTTTTTTTCACTGTTTGTCAGACACTGCTCTTTGAAAATGGATGAAAGGAGTATGGATTGGAAACTGAGGGTCAGTTAGGTGACCATGGCAGGGATTTAGGTGAGAGACTGAATGTCTGAAGATGATACCAGAAGGGGTAAAGAAGAGGAAGGAGAGGGTTTCACTGGGATCCAGTGGTTAAGACTTCATACTCCCACTGCAGGGGCAGCTGTTCGATACCTGGTTAGGGAACTTAAGACCCTTGCATGCCCTGCACAAGCCAAAATTTTTTGAAAAAGAGGAAGCCAATGTGAGAGATGATATACTAGTAAAATTCTTAAAAGGACTAACTGAATAAGATCAACTGAATGTGGAAATAAGACATAAATTGAGAATATCTCCTGTTTCTACCTTGGACAAGTGAGTGAACTGTGATGCCTTTTTCTGCACGTTTGCATGCCAGTGTGCATTGGAAGGTGTGAGTTCGGTAGGTGAGGAGTTCGGTTTTCTTGAACTGAGGAGTACTTGGAATATTCAAGAGAGGCTATTTAGTACAACTGACCAACAACCTGCCCTACCAACAGCTGTGCTATTTGGAGATTCAAGCAGGACCTTTATATCTCCTGAAAGAAAAGAGTTTGAATTTTTTAGAAAAAGGAGGTGGGGTGGGTGGAGAGAGTTGTTTTCCTCCATAAGTCTGAGCAAAAAGCTCTCAGTTAATTCCCGGAAGGTTTTACTACTAATACTCAGGTCCTCAAGGGTAGGCGCTCTGTCCTATTCACCCATGTGTCATTAGAACCTAGAACTGCACGTGGCCCAAAGACGACATTCAGGAAAGACTTGTTGAATGAACTAACTAATGTTACAGTAATAAATCTCTGGCCTGTTCTCAACAGTCTCTAAGGAGTCTCCCAGACTACTGGATAGGAATCCAAGCCTATGCATAGAGATTCTTGGGGAAAAGGAAGGATGAGCTAGAAAAATGATTGTTTCAACTTCCGGGAAGTAGGGATACCTTCAGAATACAGCCAGTGGCTTCCTCCCACACACATCATTTTATTTCCCACACTGAGTCTTGGACCAGAGATGAACACGTTTTAAAAAGAGAAGGGAGGGAAGGAAAGGGAGGAAAAACTGTCATCGGTCCCACTGGCTTTTAATTTTATTGGTTCCAGACATTCATGGGATCTGATTTTGTATTCTTCTGATGCTCTTCCACCCTTCTCTGCTTCAGTTTAACCAAGCTTGAAGAGTACTTACTCGACAACCTACAGTATAGCACAGGGAGCTCTGCACAAGGTTATGCGGCAGCCTGGATGGGAGGGGAGTTTGAGGGAGAAAGAATACATGTGTGGGTATGAGCAGGCCACTCTGTTGCACACCTGAAACCATCAGAACGTTGTTAGTCGGCCATACCCCAATACAAAATAAAAAGCATTTTTTTATTTAAAAAAATGTAAGAGTATTTACTCCTTGAAACCAAATGATTATTGAATTTAGCTCATATTGGACACTCAAATCTAATGAAAACAAAGGAAGAATGGAAGGAACCAAGAACAGAAAGAAAGGTTCTTTACAAAGACAGGCTTTCAGGGACCTCCCTGGTGGTCTAGTGGTTAGAACTCCAAGCTTCCAACTCACAGAGTGTGGGTTCAAACCCTGGTCAGGGAACTTAGATTCTGCAGATCCTACATGCCACGCGGTGTGGCAAAAAAACAACAACAAAAAAAAAACAAAGACTGGCTTTCGTTCATGGAACTTTATCAGCCCAATACATGTGCTTTTTTTTTCCCCAAAGCACTCAAGTATTCCATAGGGACGCTTGCTTGGTCCCTAACCCAAATCAGCAGCAACACTTCAAAAAAAAAAAGCACAGAAGGCCCAAATTTGGGGTCAATGACATCTGTTCCCAAAGGGTGACCTAATCATGGGGAACTGAACCTGGTATGAGAAAAGGTGAAAAGAAGCTGGGCTGGCTACTAAATCCTGGTCACAGCCTGTTGGTATATGAGGAAAATATAAGACAGACTTAGAAGAGAGGGAAAGTTCAGTTCAGTTCAGTTGCTCAGTTGTGTCCGACTCTTTGTGACCCCATGGACTGCAGCATGCCCTGTCCATCACCAGCTCCCACAGTTTACTCAAACTCATGTCCATTGAGTCGGTGATGCCATACAACCATCTCATCCTCTGTCATCTCCTTCTCCTCCCAACTTCAATCTTTCCCAGCATCAGGGTCTTTTCAAATGAATCAGTTCTTCGCATCAGGTGGCCAAAGTATTAGAGTTTCAGCTTCAGCATCAGTCCTTCTAATGAATATTCAGGACTGATTTCCTTTAGGATGGACTGGTTGGATCTCTTTGCAGTCTAAGGGACTCTCAAGAGTTTTCTCCAACACCACAGCTCAAAAGCATCAATTCTTCGGCGCTCAGCTTTCTTTATAGTCCAACTCTCACATCCATACATGACCACTGGAAAAACCATAGCTTCGACTAGACGGACTTTTGTTGGCAAAGTAATGTCTCTGCTTTTTAATATGCTGTCTAGGTTGGTCATAACTTTCCTTCCAAGGAGTAAGCGTCTTTTAATTTCATGACTGTAGTCACCATCTGCAGCAACTTTGGAGCCCAAAAAAATAGTCTGTCACTGTTTCCATTGAAAACTGAATGCTAAAATAGGTTGCTAAGGATTTGAAATGAGCCTAAAAAATGAGCAGATTCATATAGTCCATGGAATAGATGGCTTGGGACACTCTACTAAGACACTAGTATAACATCAGAGGTATTTAAACAGGGGCATTGAAACTCAGTTCCCATACACTTCTTTCTAGTAAAAACACAGCTTGAAAATTTGAAAAACTTTCATCACCAAAGATGAATTCTCCAAATGCTCTGGAGGAGTTGGAAAATCACCTGCCTCCAGCTGGTTCTTTGCTCTGCTGATGATTTGTATACATGAGAACAAAAGGTTCAATGCTCCTATTAATTACTAAAAAATGATTAATCTCCTCTTCCACTATGGAATTAGGGACTCAAGAGGTAGATCGTTTAAATCTCTGTATCACAGATATCAGAAATGAGTATCCTTCCTTGTACACTCACCATACTTTTGCCCAACTTTCTGCTACCATTCTATACACTCATATAGCACATTGAGAAGAGATGAAATTCACATTAATCTTGTTTTTGCTCAAATTCCAGAGGTAGACATGGTGAGACACAAACTTCCTAAACTACCACATATGTGTGGGTAATCACATCCTTCACTTAACCATTAGAATGTTCCTTTCTCCCAAAATGCTCCCATATTCCTCCCTGAACATCACATTTCACCTAAACTTGCTATAAATCCTCAATATGTTCACAATTTCTTTTTAATTTATTTATTTATTTATTCAGCTGCATCAGGTCTCAGTTGAGGCACGTGGGATCTTCACTGTACCACTCAGGATCTTTCACTGTGGAGCACAGTTTCTCTAATTGAGGAGCGCAGGCTCAGTAGTTACGGCATGAGGGCTTAGTTGCTCCATGGCATGCGGGATCTTAGTTCCCTGACCAGGGATCAAACCTGTACCCTCGCATTGGAAGCACAGAGACTTAACCACTGGACTGTCAGGGAAGTCCCAACACAACTTTTTTTTTAAAAATAACACTAAGCATAACTTGTCCATTGTGCCTATGGTTGAGATAACTTTATAGCCTCCAGTCTTGCAATTCACCTTCCCATTTATGACCTCTAAACTTTAATCTGAATCTGGATTTTCCCTATTTTCATTGCCCTGTGCAAATATCCCACAAGATAAAACATTTCTCTTGGGGCACTCAATTGTATTACAATTGCCAACATGAAGGGCTCTCTGGAAAGTTCATCTCAGATTATGTCATGCTGAAAAATATTTAAACCAAAAGGATATTCAATAAGATAATTATTATTTCTCTGAACATTGTTAATGAGTATCTTTGGGCTCAGGACATAACAATCAGCACTTGTGATGACTTAGATGAAGATGTAAAAGGTAGGAACTCAGCTTTGTAAATAACATGAAGATGTGGAGAAAAAAAGCTATTGGGTGAAGCACAATAAGCAACTATCTGTTAACTACTATTGGTGACTCAGACGGTAAAGAACCTGTCTGCAATGCAGGAGACCCAGGTTTGATCCCTAGTTTGGGACGATCCCTTGGAAAAGGGAATGGCTACCCTCGCCAGTATTCTTGCCTGGAGAATTCCATGAACAGAGGAGTCTGGCAGGCTACAGTCTATGGAGTCAAAAAGAGTCAGACACAACTAAGAGACTAACATACTTAAATCACACGTTTTATGTTTTATCATAAAATATCCCTATAGACTTGCTGGTGTTATTATCATACTTCTAATTCATAGAGGAAGAGTTAGGTCTTATCATGTTTAGGGCACAAGTACAGATCCATGGCAGCTGAGGAAAGGAACAGAAAAAAATGTCTATCCCCGGGGGAAAGAGCAGACATGGGCCATTAGACACCTCCTCTAGCTGAGTGGGAAGGGAGCAGAATCCACGGAAAACTTCATCCTCAAGACCCGGATAGGACACAGTGCCTATCTGATTCTAAGACTTAATCAAAACAGAAAATATGGCCCCTCCTCTGCTCTGACAGACGAAAGTCAGAAAGAGAAAAACAAAATATTGTGTATTAACACATATATGTGGAATCTAGAAAAATGATACAGATGAGTCTATTTCCAGAGCAGGAATAGAGATGCATACGTACAGAAGAGACATGTGGACACAGAGAGGGGAAAGGAAGGGTGAGACAAATTGGGAGAGAAGCATTAAGATAGGTACAATACCACGTGTGAAACAGATAGCTAGTGGGAGGCTGCTGTCCAGGGCTGGGAGCTCAGCTCCACACTCTGATGACCTAGAGGGGTGGGAGGGAGGCTTAAGACGGAGGAGATATGTATACCTACGGCTGATTCAATGTTACTTTGGCAGAAAACAGCAAAACTCTGTAAAGCAATTATCCTTCAATTAAAAAATAAATTTTTTAAAAAGAGGGAGGGGATATATGTATACATATAGCTGATTCACTGCCCTGTAAAGCATTCATACTCCAATTTATAAATAATAATAATAGCAATCTATTGCCGGAGAGGGGCAACAGTGAAGACCTAATGCCTCTGGTGGAGCACATATGAAGAAAAACACTCTGGCAAGTTAGACCTTTTTACCTTAAACACAAGAAAAGCTAGAAGAATCTGAAGTCTGCGGTACAAAGACGATGCTATAGGTTGAACTGCTTTCTGACAAAAAAGCTATGTTAGAACCTGAGCCCTAATACCTCAGAATATTACCCTATTTGGAGATAAGTTCTTCACACAGTCAAGTTAAAGGAGGTGCTTTAAATCAACCCTAATTCAATAGGGTTGATTTCCTTATAAAAGGGGAAGGATGGATATAGAGCCAGACACACATAGAAGATGATGTGAAGAGAAATACAGAGAAGACAGCCATCTCTGAAGAAACCAACTCTGAAGGCACGTTGATTTAGGGCTTCTAACCTCCACAACTATGAGATGGAAATGTCTGTTTTTCAAGCCATTCAGTGTGGTACTTTTTTTATGGCAGCTCTAACAAACTAAGACAGAGGGTAACCACAGAAAAAAATAAATCCCAAACCTAACAACTCCTGACTCGACTGAATCAACCACTATACTAAAGGTCTAGCAAAAAGAAAGGCATGCCAATTTCCAAAGATAAAAATCATTGACTTAAATTTCTACAGTCCTAAAAAAGGAAGGTCTGGCTTTCGATCAAAAACTACCAGGCATACAAACAATGACAAACCAAAACAAATTTGTAAACTGTCAAGATAAAGTAAGCAACAGAATCAGACACAGGTGTGGGAACTAACAGGGACTTCTAAATAATTATGATTATTATGTTCAGTTCAGTTCAGTCGCTCATTCATGTCCGACTCTTTGAGACCCCATGAATCGTAGCACGCCAGGCCTCCCTGTCCATCACAAACTCCCGGAGTTCACTCAGACTCACGTCCATCGAGTCGGTGATGCCATCCAGCCATCTCATCCTCTGTCGTCCCCTTCTCCTCCTGCCCCCAATCCCTCCCAGCATCAGAGTCTTTTCCAATGAGTCAACTCTTCGCATGAGGTGGACAAAGTACTGGAGTTTCAGCTTTAGCATCATTCCTTCCAAAGAAATCCCAGGGCTGATCTTCTTCAGAATGGACTGGTTGGATCTCCTTGCAGTCCAAGGGACTCTCAAGAGTTTTCTTCAACACCACAGTTCAAAAGCATCAATTCTTCGGCACTCAGCTTTCTTCACAGTCCAACTCTCACATCCATACATGACCACTGGAAAAACCATAGCCTTGACTAGACGGACCTTTGTTGGCAAAGTAATGTCTCTGCTTTTCAATATGCTATCTAGGTTGGTCATAACTTTCCTTCCAAGGAGTAAGCATCTTTTAATTTCATGGCTGCAGTCACCATCTGCAGTGATTTTGGAGCCCAAAAAAATAAAGTCTGACACTGTTTCCACTGTTTCCCCATCTATTTCCCATGAAGTGATGGGACCAGATGCCATGATCTTAGTTTTCTGAATGTTGAGCTTTAAGCCAACTTTTTCACTCTCCTCTTTCACTTTATCAAGAGGCTTTTTAGTTCCTCTTCACTTTCTGCCCTAAGGGTGGTGTCATCTGCATATCTGAGGTTATTGATATTTCTCCCAGCAATCTTAAAGGCTATCATTGTGGAAATTCCCTGGTAGTCCAGTAGTTGGGACTCTGTACTTCCACTGCTGGGAGCCCAGGTTCAGACCCTGGTCAGGGAACTAAGACCTCACAAGCTGCAGAGCACACCAGTGAAAGGGAGGGGGGCGCATCATGAAAAGGTGAATAACATGCAAGATCAGATGAACGATTTCAGCAAAAAAAAAAAAATGGAAATGCTAGAAATGAAGATCACTGCAACAGAGATAAAGAATGCCTTCAACAGACTAATCACTAAACTTGACATGACTGAAGGAAAAAGTCAGTGAATTTGAATGTATCAATAGGTCAACAAAAATTACTCAAACTGAAACACAAAGAAAAAAATAAGACCAGAGAATCCAAGATATGGGACTACATCAAATGGTCTCATACACATGAATCCCAGAAAAAGATTCCATTTCTTTTCCAGAAGAGAGAGAGAAATGAGGAAGAAAAATGTTCAAAGAAATAATAGTGACAAATATTCCAAAACTAATGAGAAACACCTGTGGTTTAGCAGGATAAGGACTAAACAAAGCATACCTGTGTATACCACGTCCAAACTCCCTGAAGTGAAAGACAGAGAGAAAATATTAAAAGGCAGCTAATATTCAATGAAATATTACTCATTTAAAAAACTGGAATATTGCCATTTGCAGCAATGTGGATAGACCTAGAGAATATTATGTTTGGTGAAATATGTCAGAGAAAAAAATACTATATGATACCACTTACATGTAGAATCTGAAAAGTGAATAAATCTATATACAAACAGCAACAGACTCAGAGAAAATAAATTTATAGTTACCAAAGGTGGGCGCAGTGGGATAGACAAATGAGGTGTATGGGATTAACAGATTCAAACTACTATACATAAAATAGATAAGCAACAAGTATTTACTGTACAGCAAAGGAAATTATACTCAATATCCTATAATAACCTATAATGGAATATCAGTTCAGTTCAATTCAGTTCAGTCACTCGTTTCGTGTCTAACTCTTTGTGACCCCATGGACTGCACCCCACCAGGCTTCCCTGTCCATCACCAACTCCCAGAGCTTGCTCAAACTCATGTCCATCGAGTCAGTGATGCCATCCAAACATCTCATCCTCTGTTGTCCCCTTCTCCTCCTGCCTTCAGTCTTTCCCAGCGTCAGGGTCGTTTCCAATGAGTCAGTTCTTTGCATCAAGCAGCCATAGTGTTAGAGTTTCAGCTTCAGCATCAGTCCTTCCAATGAATATTCAGGATTGATTTCCTTTAGGCTTGAACAGTTTGATCTCCTTGCATACAGATTTCTCAGGAGGCATATAGATTTCTCAGGAGGCAGGTAAGGTGGTCTGGTATTCCCATCTCTTTAAGAATTTTCCACAGTTTGCTGTGATCCACACAGTCAAAGGCCTTGCCATAGTCAATAAAGCAGAAGCAGATGTTTTTCTGGAACTCTTATAATGGAACATAATCAGCAAAAAAAGAAAAACTGAACCACTATGCTATGTACCTGAAATTAAGACAATATTATAAATCAATTATATTTTAATTTTATCATAGCAGCCAAGTTTAAAAATAAATAAATAAAGGCAGCTAGAGGGAAATCATTACATTACATATTATTATGTAATAATTATGTGTATGTATTATTGTATGTATGTATTAATTAATTAATGTATGTATGTATGTATTATTATACATACATTACAAATATTACATTACATAGAGAAAATGAGAAGTACAGCAAACTTCCTGTCAGAGACTAGATATCCTGGATAGCGCTATACCTGTTAAAGAAATCAACTGGCAGCTTAAAACTTTCCCACAAATAAAATTAGACAGCTTCCAAGGTGAATTCTAGCAGATGTTTAAAGAAAAAAATAATATCACTCTACATAAAGCTTTCCAGAAAATGAAGAGGAAGGAACATGTCTCAAATCGCTCTATAAATACAACACTACACTGATACCCTGACAAAGACATTGGGAGAAAAGAAAGCCACAGAGCGATATCCCTCTTGAGCACTGACCAAAAAATCCTCATTCCTAAGTAAGTCCTCATTCACTAAGATCTTAGTAAATAAAATCAACAATAAATCAAAAGGAAAATACATCAGGACCAATTGGAATTTATCTCTTGATGCAAAGCTGATTAAACATGTGAAAATCAGTATAATTCACCACATCAACAGGCTCAAGAAAAACTATACTACTGATTCAACAGAAGCAGAAAAAGCCTGTAATAAAATTCAAAAACTTCTCATGATACAAACTCTCAGCATACTGGAAATATGCTGTTAAATGAAAATTTAACCTGACAGTTAATGTTCTTCATGGAGAAAGGCAGAGTGTGTTTTAGATAGGGAAAAAGGCAAGAATTCCACTCTTACCAATCCTATTTAAAATTTTACAGAAGACCCTAGGAGATATAATAAGATAAATAAATAACAGGAATACAGGTTGGAAAGGAAGAAATAAAATTCTTTTTTCACAGATGACACAGTTATTGTATACATAAATAACCCTAAGAATTTGTCACACACACACCGAAAAAAACCTAATAGAACCAATAAGTGAGTTTAGCAAGGCTGCATGATACAAAGTCAATGTATAAATATCTATTATATTTTTATATATTCACAGTGAACTATTAAAATTTCAATTTTGTAAAAAGTCACTCACAATAGCAGAAAAAACATGCAATACTCAGAGATAAATCTTATTAAGGATATGTCATATGCTGAAAAATATTAAATATATAATACTGATAAAAGAAATTTTAAAGTACCTGAATAAATAGATACATATATATTTAACATACCAGGTAAATAGATTGGAAGATTCCATATTGTTAAGGTATCAAATCTTTCCCAAACTGATATATAGATTCAACACAATCCAATAAAAAAATCTCATCAGAAAGTTTTGTACAAGCAGATAAGCTGATTTTTAAAATCACATGCAATTACAACGGCGCTACTGCTGCTGCTGCTGCTAAGTCGCTTCAGTCGTGTCCGACTCTGTGCGACCCCATAGACGGCAGCCCACCGGGCTCCCCCGTCCCTGGGGTTCTCCAGGCAAGAACACTGGAGTGGGTTGACAATGGCATTAGAATAGCCAAAATAATATTGAAAAATAAGAACAAAGTAGCACTCCAGTATTCGTGCCTGGGAAATCCCATGGAGAGAGGGGACTGGCGGGCTATAGCCCATGGGATCACAAACAGTCAGAGACGACTGAACGGCTAAACAACAGCAACAACAGGCTCAGAGATGCGCACTCACTCAGCTCCTAGGAGGATGGCCCCGAAGGGTCTGACTCTGAAAAGCGGTTCAGAAAAGTAAAGTGAATCTTCTTTTAGAAAAAGAAAAGGGACAAAGTAGGACTGATAACTATCTGAATTCAAGATCTACTATTTTAAAGATAAAATAGTCAAGGCGAATGATATTGAAGAGAAAGAATAGATATTTAACTCCATGGAAAGGAATAGAAAATCCAGAAACAGATTTGCTTACATAAGTCCGCTGATTTTAGACAAAGGTGCAAGAGTAGTGAGTCAGTTCAGTTGCTCAGTCATGTCTGACTCTTTGCAACCCCATGGACTACAGCATGCCGGGTCTCCATGTCCATCACCAACTCCCCAGAGCCTACTCAAACTCATGTCCATCGAGTTGGCGATGCCATCCAACCATCTCATTATCTCATTATCTACCGTCCCCTTCTCCTCCCACCTTCAACCTTTCCCAGCATCAGGGTCTTCTCCAATGAGCCAGTTCTTCACATCAGGTAGCCAAAGTATTGGAGTTTCAGCTTCAGCATCAGTCCTTCCAATGAATATTCAGGACTGATCTCCTTTAGGATGGCCTGGTTGGATCTCCTTGCAGTCCAAGGGACTCTCAAGATCTTCTCCAACACCACAGTTCAAAAGACAAAGGTGTAAGGGCAAGTCAGTGAAGAAATCATAGCCTGTCAACCAACTGGTGCTGGAAAAAGTGGGTCAATACAAAATACAATACAAAAGCTGTACAAAAACAAATATAAAAAACCTAAATGGAAACGAAAACAAACAAGACCTATTAAATTCAAAAGCTTTTGCAAGCAAAGGAAACAATAAACAAATCGAAAAGACTACCCAAAGATTGGGAGAAAATATTTGCAAATGATGTGACTAATAAGGGATTAGTCTCCAAAATTTATAAATAGCTTATGACTCTTAACAGCATCAAAACAAACAGCCCACTCAAAAAAATAGGCAGAAGACCTGAATAGACATTTCTCCAAAAATTACAGATGGCCAACAGGCATGTGAAAAGATGTTTAACATCGTTAGTTATTAGAGAAATGCAAATCAAAACTACAATGAGAGATCACTTTACACTCCTAAAACTTTTGGCATTTCCTCTGATTGGAGCGCTAGAGGTGTCTTTTGTTATACTAATGAGGTGACTTTTACAATGCCCTTAGGTAACTTCCCTGGTGGCTTGGAATAGTAAAGAATCCACCTGCAATGCAGGAGACCTGGGTTGGGGAGATTCCCTGGAGGAGGGCATGGCTCCCCACTCCAGTATTCTTGCCTGGAGAATCCCATGAACAGAGGAGCCTGGCGGGCTAGGGTCCATGGGGTCACAAAGTTTCTGACGTAAATGAGCGACTAATACTTTCAATTTTCAGTAGGTAATTTAATGATGGGGGCGGGGGGGGTGGGGAGCTGATCACCAGAAGACCAACGAAGCAATTAAAGGGTAGGAACTTTCAGTGCCCGCCCCCGACCCCCGCTCAACTTCAGGGAGAGGAGAGGGGATGGAGATTGAGTTCAACTGCCAATGGCCAATGATTTAATCAGAAGTGCCTATGTAATGAAGCTTCCATAAAAACCCAAAGGACAAGCTTTGGAGAGCTTCCAGGCTGGCAAACAGGAAGACTTGCAAAGAGTGGGTGCGCTGACGGAAAGCATGGAGGCGTTGTGTCTTATCCATACCTTGCCCTCTGCATCTCTTCCATCTAGCGGTTCCTCATAAATCTTTTTATAATAAACCAGTAATCTAGTGAGTAGGGCTTCCCTGGTGGCTCAGTAGTAAAGATGGAGAAGGCAATGGCAACCCACTCCAGTACTCTTGCCTGGAAAATCCCATGGACAGAGGAGCCTGGTAGGCTGCAGTCCATGGAGTCGCTAAGAGTCGAACATGACTGAGCGACTTCACTTTCATGCATTGGAGAAGGAAATGGCAACCCACTCCAGTGTTCTTGCCTGAAGAATCCCAAGGACGGCAGAGCCTGGTGGGCTGCCATCTATGGGGTCGCACAGAGTCGGACATGACTGAAGTGATTTAGCAGCAGCAGCAGCAACAACACGGGTTTGACCCCTGGTCCAAGACCACCCAGAAAACGAAATGGCAACACACTCTAATATTCTAGCCTGGAGAATCCCATGGACAGAGGAGGCTGGTGTGCTATGGTCCATGGGGTCACAAAAGAGTTGGACATGAGTTAGCGACTGAACAACAACAACAAATCTAGTGAGGAAACCTGTTTCCTAGGATCTATGCATCACTCTAGCAAACTAATTAAACCCAAAGAGGGCAGTCGTAGGAACCTCTAATTTATAGCCATTTGGTCAGAAGTACAGATAACAACCCGGGCTTTTGCAAATGGCATCTGAAGTGGTGGGGAAAGGGAGGGAGCAGTCCTGCAGGACTGAACCCTTACCCAGTGGGATGTGAAGCTATCTCCAGGTAGACAGTGTCAGAATGGAGTTGACTTGCAGGACAACCAGTTGGTGTCACAGAGAATTGCTTGGTGTAGGGAAAAATCTCCATGCATTTGGTAACCAGAAGTGTCAGAAGTGAAGTGTTCTCTGTGAAGGTAAAGGAGACACATAGGGAAGAAAGACCTAGTAGGGAAGAACTGGGGTTTTTTCCTACACTGAAAGAAAAAGCTGAGTTTGCTTCCTAAACAAGGATGATTTGCTCTGCAGCTACCTTCTAACTTTATTTCCTAATGTGCATGTGTTTTTGTTTCCTTATTCAAAAGCAATCTATGTTTGTTGCAGCGAAATTGAAGCATACAGGTAAGCTAAAAGAACATTTGAAAACATCCACAATCTTACTGCCTAAAAGTAATTGTTATTGACTCTTGCATTTACCTTCTTCTACAGTGTAGATTATTTTCTCTGCATACATGAATTTCTTTATTAAAAAAGATTTCATATTATTTTGCAAACTGCATTTTTCACTTCAAAATGTCTCTGAGTCAATACATATATTCATTTGACAGGCAGGTGGATTTTTTACCACTAGAGCCACCTGGGAAGCAGGAGACATAAGAGATGTGGGTTTGATCCCTGGGTTGGGAAGATCCCCTGGAGGAGGGCATGGCAACCCACTCCAGTGTTCTTGTCAGGAGAATCCTACGGACAGAGAAGCCTGGCCAGGTTACAGTCTATAGCATTGAAAAGAGTCAGATAAGACTAAAGTGACTTAGCAGGCACATACACACATATTCATTTATAACATCATTTCTCAAATTACAGATGTATATAGTAAGAGTTTCTTTGTCTCCCCAGTAATCCATCTCTCCAGATGTGACTATAGTTACTGTTTCAGTGTATATCCTTCCAGGCATCTTTATATCATATATATTAATACATATATATATGCAATCTTAAAGCAGGGCCAGCAGAAGTTGATGGAGAAGACACTAGAAAGCTAGGGAGGAAAGACAAGCAAGAAAGCCAGAGCTTTGGGACTTCCCTGGTGGTCCAGTGATTCAGACTTCATGCTTCCACTCCAGGGGGAGCAGGTCCAATCCCCGGTCAAGGAACTAAGATCCCACATGGTGTGCAGTATGGCAAAAAAAAAAAAAAAAAAGGCAGAGCCTTAGCAGGCACTGTGCTATTAGAGGTACTGAAACCAAGTAGGACCCTTCTGGGCTCTCCTGGGCACAAAAGCCTTTTCTTGTCCCTCATTTATCATCTGTAGAAGAATATCTTAGTCTCCCACACCTTTCCTGAGTTTCAAAGAGTAGACTCAAGCAGTTGCTAATAGGGAAGTGAGGGAATACAGAAATAAAGGAAAAGCAGTCAAGAAACAATAGTTGAGCAATAAAACGGAGTCCCAGTTCCTCCTCCGCGAGCTACACAGAACAATCTGACTTTGAGCTGTTCTGCAGGAATGAAGATCCCACCAGGTAGACCATGGTGACTCTATGCTGATCACACAATGGAGACCCCGGACTCGCTGGAACCAGAAGGCTGATGATGAACATTCCTGAAAGATCACCTGTTACCTCACCACCAACCAATCAGAAGAAAGTCATGTGTCCACCCCCCATAACCCTCACCCCAAATGTTGCCTTTAAAAGCCTTCTGCCAGTAAGATGGATGTGAGACAAACTTACACCTCCCATCTTCTCGATCAGTCCCCTCTCCATCAATAAACATTTTTTGGCTCCAAACTCTGTTCTTTCAGTTTGCTTGGCCTCACTGTGCCTCAGACACGTGAACTTAGATTCAATGATGGTACTATTTCTCTCAACCCTTAGAACAAACATACAAAGTAGGTGATCATATCCCTATTTTACAGATGGAGCTACTGAGCCCTAAAAGATCCATTAACTATCCCAAAGCCACACAGCTGACAGATGACAGTCACATGTTATCAGGCCTGCCTTATTCCCAAGCCCAGGCCTTTAGCTAGTATGCTAAGAGTTCTCAGTTGAGGGTGATTCTGCCCCAACCCTGGACCCAGGGGACATTTAGCAGTGTCTGAAGATACTTTGGGTTGTCATAACTTGGGGCAGAGGAGAGACTACAGGCATTCAGTGGGTGGAGGCCACAGATGCAGCCAAACATCCCACAGTGGGCAGGACAGTCTCCCATAGCAGAGAATTATCCAGCACAGATGTCAGTAGTGCCAAACTTAGGTAACTCTGCATTATGCCACAGGAGATATGGAAGAAAAGTTTCAGGGCGAGACACGATTTTGCCTCATGGTCCATAATCTTGGTCCTGGTGGCATGCCTTTCCCAATGTTACACACATAAGCCTGGGGTCAGAAAGTGTCTGGTTTCTGCCCTTTGGGAAAAGAGACAGTTGGGGTGGGTGTTACAGAGGCAACTTTTAAAATACACCACAAGGGACTTCCTGGTGGTACAGCTAAGACTCTGAGCTCCCAATGCAGGGAGCCTGGGTTCAATCCCTGTTCGGGGAACTAGTTTCCACATGCCACAACTAAGAGTTCGCATGCTACAGTAAAGATTGAAATTCCCAGGAATCCACAAGGGAGAGTGTAGAGGTGAGGTAGCACTCTAGGAGGCAGAAGCCATGCCCTGGCATGATGACAAACAGGACTGAGCAGGGGAAGGTGGAAGGAGAGAAACCCAGGAAGGAGCAGCTCCAGCAGGAGGGGAGCAGAGTCAGCAGAAGATGAGCAATAACCCTAGAGATCCCAGGAAGGAGGGCTCATCTGGGTGGAATTCCTTCCCAAGTGATGAGCTAAGGGGAGCAGTATCTTACTTTAGACCAACAATATGTTCTTGCAAACTTGTACAGAATTAAATGACTCATTCTCACAGAAAAGTGTGAAACCTCAAAGAATGCTGAAATAAAGAATTTTACAAAGTCAAAAAAAAAGGGGGGACTTCCCTGGTGGTCCAGTGGCTAGGACTTTATGCTGCCCCTGCTAAGGCAGGGGGTCCAGGTTCGATCCCTGGTCAGAGAACTAGATCCCACATGCCACAGCTAAGAGTTTGCATGTTGCAACAAAGATCCTGCATCCGGCAACTAAGACCAGTGAAGCCAAATAAATAAATATTTTTTTAAAAAGAGACTGAAGAACTCAAGCGCCACAACTAAGACACGGTGCAGCCAAATAAACAAACACTTTTTAATAAAATAAAAATACAACACAGGATGACTGTGTTGAATTGAAAGAGAGATTTTGGAAAGTCTGACCCCCGTTCAAAGAGACAATACCCAGAGCCCCTGACTACAGCATCAGGAAGCACTGAGCCCCCAGCACAGGGCAGGCAGGGGATGGGAATTTTGTCCCCATTATCCACAAAGTGAACATTTTCTTAACAATAACACAGTGATTTCAGAAGCAATTTAAAAAACAAGGATCTTTCCCCCAAACTCCAGAGCTTTTCTGATTTTTGTCAGCAACAAAAGAATTCGGCTCCCAAAAGCAGGCTGTATCTCTGAATATTAAAACTCTCACCTTGGGAAATTTTTTGTCTTCAGACAACCCCTTTTAAAGTTATAAATGAAAGTCACTCAGCAGACTATAGTGCTCACGGGCCCCTTTTATCTACTAAAGAAAGACAACAGAGTGAAGACCCAGGAGCCAGAAACCAAATTACTGACCTTGAGTCACCTTCCACACCACATCTGGCCCAACCAAGATACGGAGTTAAAAGCTTTAACCAGAGCAACAGCAAACGATGTAATTTGATGATATAAAGAAATCCATCAAGGGAGAATAAATGACTAGATCGTATTATTCATAGAGCTCTCAGAGTTTAAAAAAGAGCCTCGATTTGCCTTCAGCTAAGCCCTTTGATGCTAAAAATCAACCACTCCATTTTCCCCTCCTGTTCAGAGAACAAGCAATTCCACAGCCAAATAACTGGTCCACTGGAGCTTGGACTGTGCTAATGAGTTTATTATTTATCTGCCTAGAGCTGCACAGGTGAACCCCTACACACTTCCCCCAGCCTTAATGCTCTCATTTCCCTTTTCTATGATGGTTACTATCATGTCACACTAATACCTATTCATCCACATCTTCAATATGAGTTCCTGTGTTCCTCCACCTCATCTGCACTTTCCACGCAATCCAACTATGACGCTTTCAGAACAGCCACCAAATCTAAGCTTTAAGGATCTAATGCCCAAAATTGCCATAGCTAGGATACACCACAGCATTTGTGGCTTTTCCCCAAGACTTACAAATTGCTATCTTCTCACTCAAGTCTCGGAGAAGGCAATGGCACCCCACTCCAGTACTCTTGCCTGGAAAATCCCATGGACGGAGGAGCCTGGTAGGCTGCAGTCCATGGGGTCGCTGAGTCGGACACGACTGAGCGACTTCACTTTCACTTTTCACTTTCATGCACTGGAGAAGGAAATGGCAACCCACTCCAGTGTTCTTGCCTGGAGAATCCCAGGGACAGGGGAGCCTGGTGGGCTGCCATCTCTGGGGTCGCACAGAGTCAGACACGACTGAAGTGACTCAGCAGCAGCAGCAGCTCTCAAGTCTGCTTCTTTCTGCCTTTTCATCCCCCTGATTCCTGACTATCAACATTAACTATCCATTCTCATTATATACTCAGCACTGTATAAAAACTACAGCTTTTAAAAATACAGTTTTATTTAGTCCTTGCATCAACCCATGAGATAAGTATTACTACCTCTATTCTACAGATAAGAAAGCTAAGGTTAGAGTTTTAGTAACGTATAAAAAATAACATAAAAAAAATTAGTCCTAAGTATATCTGACCCCCATAAGCATTTTTACTACACAGCATACAAGATTTATGGATAAAACTTCTACAATCTGTTACTAGTAAGTATTGCTAAAATATAAGATGATGACTAATTTTATGTCTATCTTAATTATTGCCTATATTTCTCAATATTTAAAATTGGGTATACACGATTGAGTAACAGAGAAGGAATTCACCCTTACATCAAAAACAACAAAAAACAGGTGAAATAAGTGTGGTGCCCCAAGGACAAAAGAGCAAATAACCAAGGACGGTCTTGGAATGCAGGAACAGAAAAACCAGACCCTTATCGTCCTTCCCTCCCCTGTGTTGTAACTATTTTTTTTCTTTTTTAAAAAAATTAATTTATTTATTTTAATTGGAGGTTAATTAATTTACAATATTATAGTCGTTTTTGTCATACACTGACATGAATCAGCCATGGGTGTACATGTATTCCCCATCCGGAACCCCCCTCCCACCTCCCTCCCCATCCCATCCCTCTGGGTCATCCCAGTGCACCAGCCCCAAGCACCCTGTATCATACATTGAACCTGGACTGGCGATCTGTTTCACATATGATAATATACATGTTTCAATGCTATTCTCTCAAATCATCCCCCACTCCCACCTTCTCCCAGAGTCCAAAAGACTGTTCTATACATTTGTGTCTCTTTTGCTGTCTTGCAGATAGGGTCATCGTTACTATCTTTCTAAAGTCCATATACATGCGTTAGTACACTGTATTGATGTTTTTATTTCTGGCTTACTTCACTCTGTATAATAGGCTCCAGTTTAATCCACCTCATTAGAACTGATTCAAATGCATTCTTTGTAATGGCTGAGTAATACTCCATTGTGTATATGTACCACAGTTTTCTTATCCATTCGTCTGCCGATGGACATCTAGGCTGCTTCCCATGTCCTACCTATTGTAAACAGTGCTGCAATGAACATTGGGGTACAGGTGTCTCTTTCAATTCTGGTTTTCTCAGTGTGTATGACCAGCAGTGGGGTTGCTGGGTCATATGACCCAATCAAAAAATTGGCCAAAGAACTAAACATTTATCCAAAGAAGACATACAGATGGCTAACAAATACATGAAAAGATGCTCAACATCACTCATGATCAGAGAATTGCAAATCAAAACCACAATGAGGTACCATCTCACGCCAGTCAGAATGGCTGCTATCAAAAAGTCTACAAACAATAAATGCTGGAGAGGGTGTGGAGAAAAGAGAATCCTACACTGTTGGTGGGAATGCAAACTAGTACAGCCACTATGGAGAACAGTGTGGAGATTCCTTAAAAAACTGGAAATAGAACCCCCATGTCATAACTATTAATGGAACAGTATAACCTGTCTCCCCTCCTACCCCACAGGGAGAAGGTATTTGCCATACTCTTCCCCCACCCAGTATACGTGCCCCATCCAATCAGCAAATGACCTGCAAGATCCCCATCCCACTCCTTGCACCCTGGCTATAAAAGGGAACTGAGGACCCCTGTTCAACGTCAGTTCTCCCTAGAGCTGGTCCAATGTTCTAACAGCATCTCACACTCTAATAAACTTTATTTCCCTCCCGTTCTGTCTCATGTCCGGAAATTCTTTTCCAACCCGCACCCAGATCATGACAATAAGGACTTTCCTGGTGGTTCAATGGCTAAGACTCCCTGCTCCCAATGCAGAGGGCCCAGGTTCGATCCCTGGTCAGGGAACTAGATCCCACAAGCCACGACATTCACATGCTGCAAACTAAAAATCCTGAATGCCGCAAGGAAGACCTGGCATGGCCAAATAAATAAAATAAGTACATTTTTTTAAAAAAAGATGAAACTTATGAAACAAAAGTTTTCAAGACTCTGGATATCAAGCAACAAAGGCAGTGATCCCTGAGAGATGAGAAACAAACGAGGTGAGCCCTATGATTGCCTCAGAATACTTTATTTAGAAAGTGCACCTCTGCACAGCAGGGGAAACCAGGCAAAACCGAGCAGACTCCCTGAGTTGAAGAGGCAAATCTGAGAGTTCACAGAGACCAAAGTGGCTACAATTCACAGCACTGAGAACCAGTAAGGAGGGAGGTACACAGAGAACTCCAGACACCACAGAGGGTGCCCTTTAAGAATTTAACGAGGACTGATAAGTGCAGTGCATATGTGTGAAAAAACTACCCATCCAGACTAGAAAACCATGTGATGCACAAGTCGCTGAGTACACAGTAGGGTCTTGCCTCAGTCGTGGAAAGTAATTATCGCTAGACAGCTCTGCTCATATTCTACCTAATATTTCTTAAAAGCTATACACAAAAGGATCAGATTTCTTCCAAGTAACTTAAATATGTCCCAGAATAAACCTCAAAAAGATTTAGAGGGATACAAAAATATCCAGCACTCAGTAAGGTAAAATTCACAATGTCTGGCATCTATTAAAAAATTAACAGACATGAAAATGTAAAAAGATACAGCCATAATGAGGAGGACAATTAAAACTATTGGTATTCATGCAGTCCATATGTTCAAAATTTGAAGTACAGACATGAAAGATAAGATCCAAATCAAGCTTCTAGAGATGAAAAATACAATTATAAGATAAAAAACTGACTTGATGAGAGTAACAGCAGATTAGACATTACAAAGAAAAAAATAAGTGAACTTAAAAACACAGCAATTAAAACTATTCAAAATGTACCACTGGGGGAAATATGTATCCTTGAGAGACAAGAGAACCCAATAAAATTAGAATCAGTGAGATGTGGGACAAATTCAAAGCAATCTAATATATGGGTACTTGTAGCCCTAAAAAAGAGGGGGAGAAGGAGAAAAAATACTTGAACAAATTATAGTCAAAAACTGTCAAATAGAATGAAAACTATAAACCACACATTCAAGCTCAAATGTACCCCAAGCACAAGAAAGAAATTTTAAAAACTATACCAAGATGTATCATAATCAAATTACAGAGTGGTAAAAAAAAAATCTTAATTTCAGCTGGAGAAAAAAGACATGTAGAGAGGAACAAAGATAAGGATGAGAGCAGGTTTCTCATCAGAAACAAAACAAGGAAGAAAATAGACGAGTAACACATCTAAAGTATGGAAAGACAAAACGGTCATAAAAGAATTCCAAGCCTAGCAAAAATGCCTTTCTAAATAAAAGCAATTCAACAGGGATGAACCTTGAGAACATTATGCAAAGTGAAAGAAGTCAGTGACAAAAGTCTACAGATACTATTTAATTTATATGAAATGTCTACAATAGGAAAAGCTATACAGAGAGAAAATAAGTTAGTGGTCGCTTAGAGCTGGGAGGTGGGGGCAAAAGAAGGCGATTACTAAACTACAAAAACAAAACAAAGAGTCACAGTTAATAAAGCTAACAAGGGTGATAAAAATAGAACCATAAAAAATAATCTCAAAAAAAAGACAGAGAAAGAAAAAGAAAACAAACAACAGATGAGACAAACAGAAAACAACCTGAAAGATGATAGGCTTAAACCTAATCAAAGCAGTAATTACAACCAATGAAAATTATCCAAATATTCCAATTAAAGGCAGAAATTGCCAGGTTTACAAAATGTAAGACCCAACTAAAGATACACAAATAAATCCGTGGACTAGAACAGACCCCAGAAATAGACCCATAGATGTATGAAAAATTCAGTTGATTTTTTTCAATGACACTAAAACAATTCATTGAAGAAAACAGTCTTTCAACAAATGGAGATGGAGCAATTGTATTAGTATAATCTATATATAAACATAGAAAAAATAATTTTGATCTGTATCTCATACTATATACAAAAATTAACTCATTTGAAACCAAATATAAACCTTAAGCTTCTAGAATAATACAAAGGAGAAAATACATTGAATTAGACAAAGGTTTCCTAGCTACAATACAAAAAGCACAATCCATAAAAGACCAAATTCATAAATTGAACTTCATGATAATTGAAAATCTTTGTCCTTCAAAAGACTATTAAAAGACTTAAAAGGCAAGTCACAAAGCAGGGGGAAATTTTTGCAAATCTTATATCTGATAAATGACTTCTTTCCAGAATATTTTACCTCTCAAATCTCAAAAATAAGAAATCAACCTGATTTTTTTTAAATGGGCAAAAGAGTTAAACCAATTCTTCAGAAAATAAAAAGACATACGAATATATATAGAAGTATAAAATATATAAAGCATAGTATACGAATATAAAGAAGTATAAAAAGATACTCAATATCATTATTCATTAAGAAAATGCAAATTAAAACCACAATGATACAGCACCACACACTCTAATTTGATGGCTTCAATTTAACAGACTGATCATTCCAAGTACTGGTGAAGATGCAGAGGAGCTGGGCCCTTCAGACACTGCTGGTAGGAATGTAAAATGGTACAACTGTTTTGGAAAACAGTTTGGCACCTTCTTAAAAAATTAATAATACATCTGCCATGTGCGTGCTAAGTTGCTTCAGTCACGTCCATCTTTGCAACCCAGTGGACAGTAGCCCACCAGACTCCTCTGTCCATGGGATTCTCTAGGCAAGAATACTGGAGTGGGTTGCCATGCCCTCCTCCAGGGATCTTCCCAACCCAGAGATGGAACCTGTGTCTCCTCCAACTCCTGCATTGCAAACGGATTCTCTACCGCTGAGCCATGGAGGAAGCCCTACGTCTACCATATGATCCAGCTATTCCACCCCTAGATATTTATCCAAGAAAAAAGAAGGCTATGTCTCTACAAAGACTTAAGAATGTTACAGCAATTTTATTTGTGATAGCCAAGACTGGGAATAAGCCAAATGTCCATCAACAGGTAAAAGGATACAATTGTATATCCATACAATAGGATATATTCAGCAATAAAAAGGAATGAACTATTGATATACACAATATGAATGACTTTCAAAATAATCATGCTGAGTTAAGGAAGCCAGACTAAAAATATTTTAATAAAAAAACACATTTTGTCATTCTTTTTATATAAATTCTAGAAAATGCAAACTGATATAGTGGTTGGATAGCATCACTGACTCAATAGACAAGAACTTGTGCAAACTTCGGGAGATAGTAAGGGACAGAGAGGCCTGGTGTGCTGCAGTCCATGGGGTCACAAAGACCCGGATACAACTTAGTGACTGAACAACAACAGCAGTGACAGAAAGCAGATCACTGGTTGGAGGGAAGAGGGAGCAGCCAGGATGATGAGGGACAAGAAGGAAGAGTTTAAAGGAAAGCAAGAAAAATACAGGCCATGAATGATATGTTTACTACCTTGATTGTGACAGGTGTATACATAAGTCAAAATGTATTAAATTATGAACTATAATATGTGCCATTTATTGAATATCAATCATGCCTCAATAAAAACGGCACTCACTACTTTAGAATCATAAAGCATTAAAGCATATCTTAATAAATCCAAAGAGATATCTAAACTAGTGGGAATTTCGTTTGCTATAATAAGAGAAGACACTTTAGGGGAAACGGAATCTTCAGTTTCTATGAGATATCAATCTGAAAGTCCAGCATGGCTAAAATATGTTATGGGCCAGACCATAGCTGGTGATAACTGCCTATTTGTCTTATAAGTACTAACAGAAGTAAAATCTAAAATAAAAATCTACAGAATTTCAAGAGATTTATTTCAACCATTCATACAAGGACTCTTTTCCTCGTGAGACCATTAAATGGGGCTCCTTCAACACTGACTCATAAATCCAGGATGAAAAAAAAAAAAACTTATTTCAGTAGATAATGCTCCATGCTAATGTTTCTTTTCAATCACCAAGTGAAGGTCCATCACAGTCATAAGGACTCCCACAAATCATTTCTCTAGGTGTTGCTGTCTACTTAAAAGCTGCCATCCAGTGAAACCTCTAGCTATCAATTTCACTCCTCTTTGAGGATTTCAAGACTGTCTTTTTAGCACTCAGGTTTGTAAGCCAAGCCACAATAATTACCAAAGATTCCACTACCGAAGCACTTCTCTGTTTAACTACTGATCTTCCTCGACTAACAAGGGTTACCTCCCAATACACATAAGTTGAAAATATAATAAATAGAAAATGAATTTAATATACCTAACTTACCAAACATCATAGTTTAACCTAACCTACTTTAAACTTGATCAGAACACTTACATTGGTGGCAGGGGCTTCCCTGAAGGCTCAGTGGTAAAGAATCTGCCTGCCAGTTCAGGTGACACAGGTTCGATCCCTGGGTCAGTAAGATCCCCTGGAGAAGGAAATGGCAACTGACTCCAGTACTCTTGCCTGGGAAATCCAATGGATAGAGAAGCCTGGCAGGCTACAGCCCATAGGGTCACAAAAGAGTCAGACATGACTTAGCAACTAAACAACCCCCTTAAACTTGCTCAGAATACTTACATTAGCCTACAATTGGACAAAGTCATCCAACGCAAAGCCTATTTTATCATAAAGTGTTGAAGATCTCTGAAGATACTGAATACTGTACTGAAAGTAAAGAACAGAATGATTAAAATGTATCAGTTATTTACCCTGGTGATCACGTGGCTGACTGGGAGCTGCGGTTCACTGTTGATGTCCAGCATCACCGGTGAGTATTATACATGTGTATTGCTGGCCCAGGAAGAGAGCAAATTTAAAATTCCAAGTACGATTTTTATTGAACACATATCACTTTCACATCATTGTTAAGTCTAAAAGTCATCAGTCAGGACCTCCTTGGTGGTACGGTGGATGAAAATTCACCAGCCAGTGCAGGGGACACGGGTTCGATCCCTGGTCCAGGAAGATCCCACATGCTTGGGAGCAACTAAGCCCACTACTGAAGCCCACGTGCCTGAGGCCTGTGCCGTGCAACCAGAGAAGTCACCACAATAAGAAGCCCATGCACCGCAACGAAGAGCAGCCCCTGCTCACCGCAACTAGAGAAAGCCCGCATGTAGCAACAAAGACACAGCACTACCAAAAATAAATTAATCAATTAATAAAAAAGGAGGCTGTGCATTTTTTTAAATAAAAGAAAAATCATCAGTCGAAGCATTACAAGTTGAGGACAGTCTGTATTTAATTGCACTTGCCACAAGAGAAACTTCACAAGTGTCGACTCCCCCCACCCAAGACCACAGAGAAGAAACAGACATTTTGAAATGCTATATTCTTGTTTTAAAAGTTGATACTCTCATTTCGGGAAGAGAGGGAAGAAAAACAAGTAATTAGTTATACTGAAATCCTCTGGGAAAAAGAACCAGGATCAGAGACTGGAAGAGGGACTTTTACTTTTTACTTCACATCTTATAAAATTTTTTTGAATTTTCTACTCGACACATATAACTCTTTAAAGTCACCAGAGGATATCCTGATATTAGATTTAAGATCCTTTGGTATTCACTTCTACAATCCTCTGTGTTAAATCTTTTTAAAAGGTGATTTTTAATAAAGTTCATCCTCTGTTGTCACTGGGTCCATTCTGAACCAGGAGAAATAGAGATCTCTTCATCTGAGCCCTTCATTTTACAGATGGAAAAACTGATGCTCAGACTAGAGAACTAGACATTAGAGAACTAGTCTGCCTAAGTCTCACCCAGTAATTGGTATGGCCAATGCAGGGACTAAGGCTTCTTAACTTTCAATACATCCTAACTAATATCTATATAAAGACTCTACAACAAGCTTTTTAAACCCTAAATGCAGCAATATTTTGAATGCCATACCCTGAAAGAAAAGGGACCAAAGTGGGAACTATCAGATGTGAAGTAGTGGAGGAGATTCAAGGAGGAAGCTAACGAAGCATGTGGACGTTTTCTTGTAATGCCTGAATTTCTTTAAAGTGACATCACAGGGACAGGTAAGGAACACGCTCTGTGCGGCTCTAGAAAGAAGAACTAGGTCCCAGGGGAGGAAGTCCAAAAGGGCAACTGCCGGCGGTCCAACTGTCCAGGATGGAGTGTTGCCTGTTTCTGCGTGAGTTTGCTCATGCGTACAGCAAGCTGGGCAACAATGTGCCAGCTATGTTGGAGAAAGAGACAGATGTAAGAAGAAAAATAAGCTGGATACAATCCAAGGTCTCTTGCCCTCTGGGCCAGGGCAGACTTGTACACACTGGCCGCTCCTTAAGTGCAGGAAAATCATTCTTCCTCTTGCCTCCTTTCACTTGGACACTGCCTCATCCTCTACTACTCTGCCCATGAAATAAATGAGCTACACGTGGCTTCACAGGATTAAAGCTTTAAATCAGCAGCAACCATTACTGGACACAGTGGCAAAGTAAGAGCACAGGGTCCCACAAACAGCCAAGGAGTAGAGCTCCCAAACAGAGCTAGACAAAGTTCAGAACTTGAGATGGCCTATTTGTTACATCCCAGTCTTCCCATCTCATGACCCTATACATCTCACTAGGGGTTTAGTGTTATTTTTGTCTGTTTTCTTGTTTGTTTTGCACTCATTTCAAAGCATCCTGTCTATTCAAATAACAGCAAAGCAGGCTAAACAATCTTAAACAGCCTAAGGGTACTGGATCTTTGAAGTAATATTAAACAAATACAGCTTCTAAACTTCCTTAGGGCAAGCCTACCCTTGTATCTTCTTTGAAAAAGAAAGTGAGAGGTAAGAATTAGCAGAATGAAAAGTGGGATGAACACTGAATATTATCCCCAAAAAGACTATTTTATAAGTTTCTTCATTAATTTATTTACCCATGTAATGAGTAATGTGTGTAAAAATATAATAATAATAATGTGTGAAAAACATATGAGCTCTGACCAGACCAAACTTTGAACTTTGGGAAAGTGACTTAACCTCTGAGTTTCAAACTCATCAAGTGCATGGAAAGAAAAATAAATTTCTGTTGATCTTCAGATTCATACACTGAGCTAACTGAAAGCATCCTTACTCAAACTCAACACGAACCTATATAACCTTCCAGAGTTCTCTGTTCCGCATTGCATCACCACACATGTAGCCATAAATCTGAGTCATACTAAATATATTACTTCTTCCTTACCCACCCACATTGATCTAGTCACCAAAGTCCTCCACTCTAAAAAGGAGTATTGTGCAATCATTAAAAATAAGATTGAGGGACTTCCCTGGAAGTCTAGTAGTTAAGACTCCACACTCCCAAGGCAGGGAACTAAGATCCCACAGGCTGCATGGCACAGTCAAAATAAAAAAGAGGGAGAGATGGAGTAATACCTAATAGCTTAGAATGATGTCCCAAAAGCATGTGTACATACACACAGAGGATAAGGTAAAAGACAGAAAGGGAGGGAAGAAGATACAAAAAGAAATTACAAATTGCTTTCACTAGTTACCTAAAGGATGTTGGAAATGGAGTTGTTGCTTATTTTTCTCTTTTTGCTTATCAATACTATGGGCTTCCCTGGTGGCTCAGAGGTTAAAGCATCTGTCTCCAATGCGGGAGACCCCGGTTCGATCCCTGGATCGGGAAGATCCCCTAGAGAAGGAAATGGTAACCCACTCTAGTATTCTTGCCTGGAGAATCCCATGAACAGAGGAGCCTGGCAGACTACAGTCCACGGGGTTGCAAAGAGTCGGACACAACTGAGCAACTTCACTTATCAATACTATATAAGTTTTCTAGCATAACTATTAATCAAAGGATAAAGTTACAGTTTTAATTATGAGAATTAACTGTGGAATAGATTCCTTTGCTAAAATACCAGAAAAACAAACCCTGTTGTTGCTTCAAGATTGAAAGAAGCAGCATGGAGCAGTGATTAGGACACGGACTCAGCCAGATAGCCTGGCCTGAACACGAGCTCGGCCACGTTGCCTTATGATACACTAGGTGAACTACTTAACCTCTTAGCTTCCTCATCTATAAAATGGGGATGATATTAGGGTCAACAGACAATTAAATTAATTCCTACTACACCCTTTAAACGGAACCTGTAATATATCAGGATGTACTGCTGACCCTTGAACAATGTGGGTTTGAACTGCACAGGTCCACTTTCATGCAGATTTTTTTCAATAGTATATACTACGGTACCACCTGGTCCAAGGTTGGTTGAATTCACAGGTGTGGAACCATGGGTAGGAGGGCCAACTATCAGTTAGATGGGGATTTTCAACTGCACGGAGCGGGGGAAGTTGGGGGGGCCCTGAGTTGTTCCAGGATCAACTGTATTTAAATGTTGCTATCGGTAGTAACAGTAGCACAAGCAACTTCATCATCATCATCCTGTCCTTCTCTGTCCTAAGCTAGGGCCTCAATTTCTCTCATTGGACTATCTCAACAACCTTCTAATTCCTCTCCCTGTTTCTAGCACATCATAAATTCATCATCCAATCAGTAACCAGACTGATCGATCTAAAGACAATTGTATCCATGTCACCTTATTTACAGACAACATCTTTATCTTAGTGGGCTATAGTTACTAGTTCTGGTCTGGCCCCCCTATCCATTCTCCTTTCCTCACTTCCAAAATAAGTTACTTTGTACTTTGGAGTGTGATAACTCCAAACTGATTTCCACAAACTCTGGTGAAACACCACATCATTTCCTACATACCTTCTGGCTTTGCTTATGCTATTTTCTTTGCTTGGATTGTATCGCCCTTCTTTTCTCCCTTGGATGGCTTTTATCCATTCAATCAGGTTCAACATAGACGCATGTCCAGAAAGCTTCCCTGAAACCCCAGATAATATGACTCCCCTTCTTTTTTTACATAATATCCGGTATTCTACTACAAAGTGTTCTCGTGTGGCTATTTTGCACACCAAACTATGGGAATCTCAAAGGCAAGGACTATGTTGATTTCTTTGTATGCTCAGATTCTAGCTCTGCACACACACTCAAGTGTGTGTATAACTGAGTTTATCTGTGTAATTACCTCATAAGGATTTGCTTTCCAAGTGGCTCAGTGGTACAGGATCCGCTTGCCAATGCTGGAGACCCAGGAGATGCAGGTTCTATCCCTGAGTCGGGAAGATCCCCTGGAGTAGGAAATGGCAACCCACTCTCATATTATTGCCTGGAGAATTCCACAGACAGAGGAGCCAGGCAGGCTATAATCCATGGGGTCGCAGAGAGACAATCACAACTTAGCAACCAAACAGAAACAACAACAAAGATTTGTGGGATTAACTGAAATGGCAATTCTCTTTTTAGTTTACTTTTTAAATCAAAAGAAACAACAGAAAAACATCACACACACACACCTACCCAACCACCTACTATGTGCCAACTCTGAGCTAGGTACAGTGGAAATGGTGATGACATTATCATATAAAAACAGTGATAAAGTGAAAGTCACTCAGTCGTGTCTGACTCTTTGTGATCCCATGGATTGTACAGTCTATGGAATTCTCCAGGCCAAAATACTAGAGTGGGTAGCCTTTCCCTTCTCCAGGAGATCTTGCCAACCCAGGGATCAAACCCACGTCTCATGCATTGCAGGTGGATTCTTTACCAGCTGAGCCACAGGGAAGCCCGAGAATACTGGAGTGGTAGCCTATCCCTTCTCTGCTGGATCTTCCCAACCCGGGAATCGAACCAGGGTCTCCTGCATTGCAGGCAGATTCTTTACCAACTGAGCTATCAGGGAAACCCCAAAAACATTGATAAGGTTCTTAGAAAACAATAACAGTATGAGGTAACATTTGATTAAGTACAAAAATAAGATACAGATACAGGAATTTAAGGGATTAGCAAAGGAATAAGTTCTTTATTAAATTCAGTACATTGAGACCTGTGAAATTGGACCCTTGATGGTTCAGGGCATAACGGGGATTCTCCTAGACAGAAGCCTGGCTGCATGAAGAGTGGTCTGTGTTTTGTCTTCTACTTGTATTCTTTCCTTTTATTCCACCGTAGCATGGTGTTTTTTTTGGGGGGAGGGGGGCCTCTCCATATGGCATGTAAGACCTTAATTTCCCGACCAGGGATCAAACCTGTGACCCCCGCACTGGGAGCATGGAGTCTTAACCACTGGGCCGCCAGGGAAGTCCTTTCTGTTCACTTCTTGGAATCCACAGTGGCCACTAAACATGTCCTCTTTGTCTTAAGTAGAGCAAGGATTCATTGTTCAAAAACAATGTCAATAACCACCAAAAGGTGAAAATATAAGTCAAGGAAACTATAATAGCAGAAATTAACAGTCAAACATTTGTGAGCACCCAAACAACAATAAAAGCATCAACACACACAGAGTGTACTTAAAGTGGTGATCATAGTGCCCTAGGAGTAATAAGCCTTGGCAACAAGTAGCTATAACTTCCTCAGAACAAACCAGTAGGTAGGAGGATTCTGCAGACAAGGAAACTGAGGCTCAGAATGATTAAGAGAGTGGCTCAAAGTCACAAGGTTTGTTGTAGAGACAATATTCAAGCCAGTGTCCACTAAATTGGAGAGTCTATATCCTTTTCATTATTGTGGGCTCCCCTCCTAGCCTGCTGTACCCCCCCAACACATAAAATAGATTTCTCTCCTGATCAATACTACCTATTACTTTAAGCTATACCTGCTAAGTATTGATTCACGTGTCGCTTCAAAATGCTCACCTCCTATTGGCAGAGGCCAGCCGAGCTGCAGAGGAAAAGAGGATCCAAGAAATCCATATACTCCATGATTCTGGTCTGTTTTGTTCCTTGACGCCCGAGACCAATTCACTGTCACGAGCATTCTATTCTGGCTGCCCCAGGCAGTAAGGAAGAAACACAATATTGGGAACTGTGTATACACGCTGCCCATATTTGCTGAAATAACCAAAGAGGGTATGGAAACAATGGAAGATGATATTCAAAGGCCTCTCCTAACCTCCCTATTCCCCACCACGTAAGAGGTAAAACAGAGTTCCCATCACAGAAGACAAAAGGCATAACCTCTGGTATCAGAACCAGGATTTAAAGTTGTGGAACTGAGACATATCAATTTTCTTATGTGTAAAAGGGGTTGTTATGAGGATTCAAAATAATAAGTGTAACTTGCCCAGCCCACTGTAAGGTCAGCTGAACACTGCTGCTATTGTAAATATTAGTAGTAGAAGTAGTAGTTACTGTTTTAGCACAGGACCGCAAGTAACGAAACACTGGCCTGGCAAGTCCTCAACGAACTGTATGGGCTCTTGGAAACCAGCTCCTACACGAATCCTTTCCCTTCAACAAGGGACCATGTACAGTCCAACCTAGACAAATAATCAGGGGCTTGACAAAGCATATGTGAGGAGACAGTGCAATCTTCCCATTCCTTGAGGGGCTACCGATCTGATGAATGGTGAGAGTGAAAGTTGGTAATGAGGCATAATGGTAGGAAGCATTCCCCATTAAATATTTAAATCCCAGTCGCCATTCCCAAGGCCCCAGAACTCACATACTCAGATCTGAAACAAATGAAAAACAAGAGAGCAAGTAAAAGTTATCAACCCACTTCAGAAATGACTGCATTCGTTCTGTTGAGCAGCTCTGTCAGTTCTGGTGGTTCCCACCCATTTGCCTGTGTGTAACTCTATTCAGAAGGGAAGTCTTTAATCACAGCACTATTACAGGATCTTATATCCTGAACCTATGAGGATTCTTGTCAAAAGTAAATATCTTGCAAAGGAAACTGAGTCACTGGCTCACAGCTCTATCTATCCCAGGCTTATTCCTGTTGCTGAGCGGCCACAGGGCAGTACCTATCTTTTCCCTGTGTGCTTAAGGTTATCTAACTATGACTTGGCCTTCCACCTCCCCATGCACTGTCTATAAAGGTCATAAATGTCCTTCTATCTGCCTAGACTCAGGTCAGCACACAGATTCTGACTCTTATGTTATACTGGTCGTTTAACTTTCCCTCTTTTTTTTTACATGTAAAGCAGTATGTCAAGGCATCCTATCCCATTGAGCCCTCAATGCCTTGACACAGGGCAGTACCTATTCTGAGGTTAATGTGAGGATGTCAGGGGGAGGGATACAGTTAGGAGATATATACAGCTAATGCATCAGGCCATAAAAGTAATTGGGCTCCATTTGCATTTGAAAGTAACAAAGAGAAAAGGAAAAAATCATGTTAATAGCCCACAATATCTTGCCAAATAAATTTAAAGGAAAAGTGTCACATTTCCTCCTTATAAACAATGACTCTTACCTTTGGGTCAACTCCTGCAAACCCACCTTGGCCCCCCCATCAGGTCAACAGCATTATTTGAAGTCAACTCAGTAGCCTAAAATTTAAACAACTGTGTATTTGCGGAATCTATCCCATCCCTATTATTTTAGCTACTACGGCTGGTTATTTGACACCCATCTTTGATTCCATCTTCAGCTATCAACCCTTCAATATCTATACTCTTCTTTACCTCTAATCCATCCCAGGGGTCATTTAAAAGCTTCGGACATATATCTCCTCTCAGTTAGCCTACAGAGAATTCATTCTCTTTTCATCCTGTCTTAAGTATCTGCATTTTCACATATCAAATCTACCTCTGTGGTTTTAACCTTTTTAAAATAAAGTTCTTATTCCCAAACACTAAATGTCTCCCCAGGAAATAAAGGTCCAGATATCTCAGCCTGGTTTTCGAGTATTTTTACAACCTGACCCCCAATGTCCTGCATCCATCACACTTTCTGTCCCCCTCCTTGAATTCTGGAGTCCACTCAAGATAAACTGGCTGTTGGTCCCGGAGTGCACAGGGTCCAGGAGGATCCTTTCCTCAACGTGTGTGCATGATGTTTCCTACCTGCAAGGAGACCTTCATCCACCATGTCTAAGCCATCCTTCAGCAGCAAATGTCCCCCTTCCTGAAGACCTCCCTGAACTCCCACACAGAAACGGTCTTTCCCTTCTCTGAGCCTTAGTGCCCTCTCTCTAACATGAATTACAGTGTGATGACTCCACAGGCGGAGTTTGTCACCAGTTCACTCAAACTTTTCTTAGTGCAACAAATTAATCTCTGAGGAGTTTGAATCCCGGCCATTTATTAAACCTGGGGTTGTTTACTTAACCTCTACCAGCCTCCATTCACTTGCTTGTATAATGGGGGTAAGACTCTCCTGGTGGTCCAGTGGCTATGACTCTGTGCTTCCAATGCAGGGGATCTGGGTTCAATCATTGGTCTGGGAACTAGATCCCACATACTGCAGCTAAAGATCCCGTGTGTCGCAACTAAGACCCAATGCAGCCAAATAAAATAAAATAAATTAATTAATAAAATGGGGGTAAGAATGATTCCTACTTCACTTAGGTTAATATGAGGATGTCGTGAGACAACATATGACCAGTACTTAGCTGGCTGTCTGACACAGAAGAGCTCACTAAATTTTAGCTATGGTTCTTATTTATTTGTATCTGTGGAAGGTACTCTCCAAAAAGAGTTCCTTCTCTATAAGTGTATGTTCAGTCAGTTCAGTTCAGTCGCTCAGTCGTGTCCAACTCTGTGACCCCATGAACCACAGCATGCCAGGCCTCTCTGTCCATCACCAACTCCCAGAGTTCACCCAAATCCACGTCCATTGAGTCGGTGATGCCATCCAACCATCTCATCCTCTGTCGTCCCCTTCTCCTTCTGCCCTCAATCTTTCCCAGCATCAGGGTCTTTTCAAATGAGTCACTCTTCGCATGAGGTGGCCAAAATATTGGAGTTTCAGCTTCAGCATCAGTCCTTCCAATGAATATTCAGGACTGATTTCCTTTAGGATAGACTGGTTGGATCTCCCTGCAGTCCAAGGGACTCTCAAGAGTCTTCTCCAACACCACAGTTCAAAAGCATCAATTCTTCGGCGCTCAGCTTTCTTCACAGTCCAACTCTCACATCTATACATGACTACTGGAAAAACCATAGCCCTGACTAGACAGATCTTTGTTGACAAAGTAATGTCTCTTTGATAGAATATGCTATCTAGGTTGGTCATAACTTTCCTTCCAAGGAGTGAGCCTACGTAGTGTGTGTTACTTCACCCATTACCACTATTACTACCCCTCCTCTTGAATCAGGGCTGGCATTATGACTTTCCTCGATCAGTAAAATGCAACAGGCCTTGCAGATGCCACCACCCCAGAGCCTTCTATACTGCCCAGCTATGGTCAGTCCCACTGTGTTCTTCAACACCACTGACAACAGCGAGTCTTTGGACCACGTCTCCTTTGAGCTGTTTGCAGACAAAGTTCCAAAGACAGTGGAAAACTTTCATGATCTGAGCACTGGAGGGAAAGGATAAATCCTGCTTTAACAGAAAAATTCCAGGATTTATGTGCCAGGGTGGTGACTTCACATGCCATAATGGCACTGGGTGGCAAGTCCATCGATGGGGAGAAATTTGATGATAAGAATTTCATCCTGAAATATACAGGTCCTGGCATCTTGTCCATGGCAAACACAGGCCCCAACACAAACGGTTTGCAACTTTTCATCTGCATGGCTAAGACTGAGTGGTTGGATGGCAAGCATGCAGTCTTTGGCGAGGTGAAGGAGGTCATGAATATTGCGGAAGCCATAGAGAGCTCTGGGTCCAGAAACGGCAATACCAGCAAGAAGATCACCACTGTGGACTGTGGACAAATCTAATAAATATGACTTTTTTATCCTTAAAAATAAATAAATAAAATGCAACAGAAGTGATACCACTTCTGGTCTTCTCCTTTAAAAAGCCAGGCAGCTTCTGCTTTCTCCCTGGTAAAGCCAGGCACCTCGCCATAAAGAAACTTGGACTAGACTATTGGATGATGAGACCACAAAGAAAGAGAAAGGCCATATGGAAGAGCACTGAGATGCCAGACATATGAGTGATGTCATATTGGACTTCCAGCCAAGCTCAGTAGCCAGCTGAATGCATGTGCATGAGAGACTCCCCAAGCAAGACAAGCAGAAAAACTGCCCATTTGAGCCTCAGAAACCTTAAAGTCAGCCATGGATTTATGGGAAATCATAAATTACTATCTAGATAACTAAAACAACATCTATCCACTTTCCCCTCTGCTAGACCATGAGCTCCTTATGCGTAAGGATCATATCAAATTTACATTTGTATCATCAGCTCCAGAAGCGTCAATTAACTCATACATTAATACACTAGTGGAGTATGTGAGTGGCTAAGGCAGAGTTGTTTGAACGGAAAGCTACTGAATGAATTATTTTCTATCTCTTTATGAGGATACTGGACATACAGAATCAAAGCCCAGGGTACAAAAAACATTAATACAATCTTACAACCTAAGCAAGAGGACCCCATTTTTGAAAGCTCCAGGCGCAGCATCTTGGTTAAACATTTCCCTTCCAAAACAACCTGGATCCATGTCAACTTCTAAGACACTGGCAACCTGGGCAGCCTGAGGAAAGGAAATGGGAAACTTGGATTTATTGCACCAAGTTGAAACTGCAGAGGGAAACAGACGGGAGATAAAACATTCCTTGATGTTGACATTTTTCTACCCATTCAAGTAGTGATTGCTGCTCACCATCTGTCTTGGCTCCAGAGAGTTGGGTCTTTGAGCATTGAAAGAGCTTCCTTCTGTCACTTCTGCAGAATGATATCAAATGTATCACCTCTTAAGATTATATTTTGTCTAACACAGAGTCTAGCTCTGTCCCTTTAAGCCTGACAGCCCATCCCCAGATCAAAAGACCTAAAAAGAAGTTATCTCATCCAGCTTTTTCTCATTCTCAAATTTTGTCCTAAACCATAACCCTCTTGTTTTTACATCTCTTTTCTGTTAAGAATCTTGCCTATGTCCTCAGACTCTTACTATGCACCAGAGGTTCTGATCCCAAGCTCTTCGCCAGCCACAATGATTTAGTTTCCCATGAACTTTCCAACTTCCAGTTATATGAACAAAGTGAAACCATGCCACCTCAGTCATAAAGCACCTTCTGACCAAAGCATCCAGAGTAAACCCTTGTGATCTCTATAATTTCTGGGCATTACACATGAGATCTCAAATGAAGCCCACATTCTATCTGCTGGAAAGCATTTTACACAAATCCTTTGGAAATGAGTTATGAAGAGAAACAAAAGGATCAAGGATATGATCCTGCTAACTTGAGTAGATGTGAATGAAACCCCATGCCAGATACACTTGATAGCTTTCATTCTTAACTTTTCATCAAATCAAAAGTCATGTCCTCCACAATAATTTTTGTTAATTCTCAAGGTTCTTATATTCTCACTGCCACTCCATATTGCAGTTCCCTGAATCTAATGAATTCTTGTTCCTAGTTTTAATAATGCCACATGTACATGTACTGAGCCTCAAATACCTTTCTTACATCATAAAACGCTTCTTGAGTCTTTCATATGTGAGTGCAACAAAACCCAGTCACTGCGGTCTAGGACATAATGACCCAGTGAAAGGACAGGGAAAAAAAAAAAAAAAAACAGTAGACAAACAGCAGTGAACACTCCTCCAGGAAAAGCTGAATGTGCTCTGTAGAGCAGCACCTCATTCTGGAGGTGAGTTGGGAGAACAGAACAAGATTCCCAGGGAAATAAAAAACAGGAGATACTTACACTCAAAGTATGAGCCATTAAAACAGACAAATCCCAAGTTACAGCTAGACATTTCAGTATGTCTCAATAATTGATAGAACAAATGGACAGGAAATCAGCAAAGAGGTGGTAGATTTGAACAGCTATCAACCAGCTTGACCTGAGTGACATTTATAAAACACTCAACCCAACAATGTCAGGATACACATTCTGCTCAAATGCATCAAGAACAGTCATCAAGAAAAACCCTATACTGGGTCATACTCCAAATCTCAATTATTTCAAAAGGACTCAACTCCCAAAAAGTATTTTTCTCTGACCACAAAGAAATTAAATTAGAAATCAATAACAGAAAGATTTCTGAAAAAAATCCCCAAAGTTTTTAAAACTAAATACATATCTAAGTAATAAACAGGTCAAAAACAAAATCAAAAGGCAAATTAGAAAATACTTTGAACAGGAGGAAAATGAAAATATGAGAATTTATGGAATGTCACCAAAGCAGATAAATTTATAAGACTAAATGCTTATATTAGAAAAGAAAAATCAATTTCACTTTCCACATTAAAAATTAGAAGTAGAAGATAAAATTAAACCCGCATTAAGCAGAAGAAATGATATACTAAAGATCAAAGTGGAAATAAATGAAACAGAAAACAAAAAGGCAATAGGAAAAAAAAATGAAGCCAAAGTTGCTTCTCTGAGATCAATAAAATTAATAAAACTCTAGACATAATGATTAAGAGAAAAGACTCAAATTATCAACATAATGAATAAATGAGCTACAACATTTAAATTTCTACTGGGAATTCTCTGGCAGTCCAGTGGTAGGACTTGTTATTTTCACTGCTGGGACCCAGGTTCTATCCCTGGTCTGGGAACTAAGATCCTGCAAGCCATATGGTACAGTCAAAAGTAAAAAAGTAAATTTCTACAGATATTAAAGGAAAACAGCAAATACAGGGGACTTCCCTGATGGTCCAGTGGTTAAGACGCTGCACTTTCAATGCAGGAGGCGTGGGTTTGATCCGTAGTTGGGGAACTAAGATCTCACATGCCACTCACCCAAAAAATAAATAAATAAAATTTTAAAAATAAAAGTAAATGTAATGAACAATCTTATGGCAATAAATACAAAAACTTTTATGAAATGAACAAATTCCTTAGATGACACAAATGACCAAAGCTCATTAAAGACAAAATTTGGCAACCTGAAAATGTCTATCGATGAAAGGAACCTAAACTATAATTTAAAACACCCCATCAAGGGAGAACGGATACTTGTGTATGTGTGGCTGAGTCTCTTCACTGTTCACCTGAAACTATCACAGCATTGTTAATCAGCTATACACCAAAATGAAATAAAAAGTTTTTAAAAATAAGTAAGGTATTGTATATATAGGGGGAAAAATATATATATATACATATGTCCCAATGTTCATTGCAGCACTGTTTACAATAGCCAAGACATGGAAGCAATCTAAATGTCCCTTGACAGTGGGTAGAGATGTGGTGCAATGGAAGATACAATGGAGCATCACTCAATGATTAAAAAGAATGAAATAATGCCATTTGCAGCAACATGGATGGATCTGGAGATCATCATACTAAGTGAAGTAAGTCAGAGAATGACAAGTAGCATATGCTATCACTTATATGTGGAATTTTTAAAAGTGATACAAATGAACTTATTTACAAAACAGAAACAGACTCACAGACTTAGACAAAGAACTTATAGTAACAGACGGGCGTGGGGGGTGGACAGGGGAAGCGTCGAAGGAGGGATCGGTTGGGGATTTAGGACTGGCATGTACACACTGCTGTATTTAAAACAGATAAGCAACAAGGACCTACTGTACAGCACAGGGAACTCTGCTCAATATTCCATAATAACCTAACTGGGAAAAGAATTTGAAAAAGATAGATATATGTATATGTTTAACAGAATCACTTTGCTGTACATTTAAAACTAATAAAACATTGTTAACTATCCAATATAAAATAAATTTTTTAAAAAATAGTAGCTGTATCATTAAAAAAGAAGAAAACTCCAGGTCAGATGACTTCCCAGTGCATTCTATCAAATATTTAAAGAAGAAATAATGTCAATTCAATACAAACCCTTCCAAAAATTGAGAATGGACTACTCCCCAACTTATTCTGAGGCCAGCAGGACCCCAACAACAAAATCAGAAAAAGATATTACAAGAAAAGAAACAGACCAATATTCCTCTTGAATATAGATGCAAAAATTCTAAACAAAACTTCAGCAAATCAAAAGCAACAATATATTAAATGGATAATATATCAGGACTATGTGGGATTTTTCCAAGGAATGCAGGGTTATTTTAACATTCAAAATTCAGTCAATGTAATTTACTATGTTACATAGTAAACTAACTAAAGACAAAAAAACACATGATAATCTTAATAGCCACAGAAAAAGCATTTGCCAAAATCCAACATCCAATCCTGATTTTAAAAAAAAACCTCTGAAAAGAACAAACAGAAGAGAACTTCTCCAATCTGAGAAAAGCCATCCACACACACACACACACACACACCCAAAAACAGTTAACATCATACTGAATGGTGAAAAACTTGAATGTTTCCTCCCTAAGATCAAGAACAAGTCAAGGATTCCCACTCTTATCACTTCTACTGAACACTGTACTAGAAGTTCTAGACAGTGTAATCAAGCAAGAAAAAGAAGTAAACAGTATCCAGATTATAAAGGAAGAAGGAAAATGTGAATCTTTATTCACAGATAATATGATAACCCATCTGGAAAAAAACAAAATCAACCAAAAAACTACTAGAATAAATAGATGAGTATAGGAAAGTTGTAGGAGTCAAGATCAATACATAAAAATCAATTATATTTGTATATGCTACCTATAGTTGGAATCTGAATTTTTAAAAATATCACTTAAAACAGGTATTTTAAAATAATAATTAGAGATAAACCAGAAAACAATGGGAAAGACCCGAACAGTGAAAACAACTGTTGCTGAGAGAAATTATGGATGAATTAAACAAATGGAGAGGTGCCCCGGAAGCAGTTCTTTGCCCTTCTGACACGTAGCAACCGGTCCGGTACAGGGTCCTTAGCTGAGTTTGGGGGGTTTGGGGGGCTAAAAAAAAAAAAATAATAAACAAATGGAGAGCTATACTTTGACCATGGGTCAGAAGACTCTGTTGTTAAGACATCAATTCTCCTCCAAACTGATCTGCAGATTCAAAGCAATCTCAATCAAAATCCTAGCAGACATTTTTGTAGAAATTGATAAGGTAACTCTAGAATTCATATGAAAAGATAAAGAACCTAGAATAACCAAAAACAACTTAGAAAAAGAACAAATTTGAAGGACTAACATAACTCATTTTAAGAGTTTTTTTTTAAACTAGAGTGATCAAATCAGCATGGCATTGTATAAAAACAGACAAACAGAATAGTGAGTCCAGAAAAAAAAACCTACACATATATCAACAGCTGGATTTTTACAAAGGCACTCAGACAATGCAGAAAGGATAGTCTTAACAACAAACAGGGATGTAACAATTGGATATAAATATACTCTGGCAACTCTAGACCTTCGTTCCCATCAGCTAGCAACTTACTGGGCACCGTGCCAGTCACCCAGAAACCCACTCTGCATTTTGACCTGCTCCCCACTGCTCCCACCACCCAGCTTGACTCCCCTGCATAAATCATTCATTCTAGTTGCTCACTCAGCCCCTACAGACAGCTGAAGAGGGCACCCCCAGGGGACTCTCTCCAGACCTGTGGCCCCCTGGGCCTGCCATAACTGCTGCCATCCTCCCTGCAGTGACCAGCCTCTGCGCTAGGAAAGGATTTCTGGGTTCTGCCGGGGTACAGATATGAAGCGAAGCCCACTGACACACAAGGCCAGACAGGGCCTGGGCAGTGGGCTGTCACACTGGCTCCTCTCCAACCACCTGGTCCCTCTTACAGAGCCTTCCCAGAAACTGGACACAAGTCAAGCTCTGGTTAAAAAATGGGCCCTTACCACAAATGCCCACAGGGTCTAGGCCTAGAAGTTGAACCAGTGGAGGGTCAGGGAGAAGACAACAGCAGATGGAGGGGATTAAGGCAAACTATATAGAACAGCCCATCCTGGTGGCAGCTGACTCCTGCCTACCCTGACACGAACTGGTATTGTCATAGCCTTGCTTTTTGAGAAGATGGGAGTCCAGATTTTCACGTGTAACTGTCTAAGTGTCGTCAGTGAATCTAAAGTAAAAGAAAACCCACAAGAGGCAAACACCCCAGTTCTGAAGCCACATTCAGCCTCAGATGCCAGCAGATCCCAGGTTAAACTCTTCAAAGCGTGGGATCAGCTCTGGTCCTGGGTGCCTGCGAGGGCAGGTGTGAGCTGGAGGGGCCACAGGCAGGGCTTTTTGCTTCCATCTGGGAACAGCAGCCCAACCACAGCTCAGCTTCCCAGCTGCCTTCCCCGACCAGGGCCAGACTCCCAAAGTAGCTGTTGTCTCAGCCCCACCACCTGGAAGCCCAAATGATGAGACTGGCAAAACCTCCCACACGTGATGAAAGCAAATATGGCCATGCCTTTGCACTGCTGCTTGGTGACAGTCTTGTTCAAGATGAGCCCTCTGAACCTGGGGAGAGAAACAGCAAGCGGTTAGAGTGCAGATTTGCCACCCTTCTCCACAAAGACCACCCTATCAGCCTGTGTCCCCAGCTCAGCACTATTCTGGCCACCCTAAAAATATCTGTGGTGGCCCAGCTCGTTTCCCCAGTGTCCTCTGCACCCCACACATGCGTTCCCACCTCTGTTTGGAGTCTTGGCTCTTTCAGAAGGTTCACCTGATGATATCAGCCCACTGAAAACACAAGGAACCCCTTCGGAGACCCCTTAGCTGGCGGAGGTCTGCCACCTGACAGCCTGTGAGCTACTTTTCAGCAGAAAGCTGAATCCGCAAAGGTCTCCCACTGCTCCCCCCTCCACTTCCCAGAAGACCTGCCCCATCCAGGCCCTGGCTCCACCAGGCACTGTAGTTTATCAAAGGCCTGGAGCCCAGAAGCTTCTGGAAGGAAAGACACCTTGACCACAACTTCCCCATCCTGAGAGTCAGTTAGGAAAACACATCGGAAAGGACTGGGGTGGTCCCCTTCTGGGTCCACGAGCAGAAAGGGCCCAGGAGGATGCGGCTGGAGAGCAGAAGGTGTGGGCTGGGACGGAGGCCCCAGGGCCCCGCGGCCCTAATCCCTCTGCCCTGTGAGTCCCACCAGCGGCGGTGCACTGAGCCGTCACCTTGCGGCCAGCTACACGGGGCCAGGTCGGCGAGGGGCCTGGCCAGCACTGTGCTCGGAGCCTCGCGTTCCTGACTCTCATTCTCAACGACAAGCCTAGACATGCCTAGGAGGAGGTGGCCGACCAGGACACATGCCGGGGAGCTGTGATGCCAGCCCGGCTCCTGCAGAAGCCATTTCAGGGAACCTCCTCGGCGCCCTCCTTTCTCCCTGGGCCCGGACCTCGGCCTGCTTTGCACGACCTGCTCCAACCGCGGGAGCCGCGAAGATGGACCGCAGCCTGGGCCCAAGCCGGAGCCCACACCCGGGGCACAGGCGGCCCTTGGCCCACCGGACGCCACCACCACCTGCCTCCCACACACACGCAGAGTCACCGGCCTTGTGCAGAAGGGTCCCCCGACAGCCGGCGCGCCCAGGGCAGGCTCAGGGGTGCGCAGCCCTCCGGAGAGGCCGCAGGCCCAGAGTCCAGGCGCCGCTCCGTGTCCCCTGCCCTTCTCCGCAGGAAACAACCGTTGCCCGTGCTTCCGCCCTCCACGCCCTCTTCCAGCTGCCCGGCAGCTGCAGCGAAGGACCGGCCCCCACAGGCCACGGGCTCGCGGAGGGCGTCCTGGGCAGGAGGCGGGCCCGGGAGTCCGACGCCCTGGAAATGGCAGCCTGGAGAAGCAGCTACTTCTGCCCGGATCCTCCCAGCACCCTGGTGACCGCCTCTCAGACCACACGGCAGGCTTGATGGCCGAGAGCTCTCCAGCCAGCACGTACCTGACTGGTGCCCCGTCGGAGACCCGCGTGCCCCCGAGAAAATCCATCGTCCAACTGCAGCGACAGGTGACCCAAAACTCAACGCAGCGTCCAGTGCGTCGTGTGGGGACGTGGGGCTGAGCGCAGACTGAAGGGAGGGTCTAGGGAAGGCCTGTGGCTCCACGCTTCTGTAAATTAAACTCAATCACTAACCGGTGCACAAATCTCCTTTGAAATTCAATTTGGGTTGGGTTTTTTTTTGTTGTTTTTTAGAGTAAAATTACTCTACAATGTTGTGTCAGTTTCTGCTGTGCAACAAAGTGAAATTCAATTTGTTTGAAAAATAAAATTAGGTCATCTTATAAAAGAGAGAGAGGAAGGAAGGGATCTCAAACAAACAAGCTAATTGTACACCTCAAGGAAATAGAAAAAGAAGAATAAACTAAACCTAAAGTTAGGAGAAGGAATAAAGATGAGGGTGGTGATAAATGAAATAGATAATAGAAAAACAATAGAAAATATTCATGAAACTCAGATCTGGGTTTTGTTCTGTTTTGTTTTAAGATAAAGTTTGACAAATCTCTAGGTAGACTAGGAAAAAAGACTCAAAATTATAAATGAAAGAAGAGACATTACAACTAATATTATAGAAATGCAAAGGATCATAGAAGACTACCACAAACATTTATTTATACGCCCACAACCTAAGAGAAGCAGATAAATTCCTGGAAACACAAAACCTACCAAGAATGAATAATGAAGAAACAGAAAATCTGGACAGACCAATAATGAGTACGGAGATTGAATCAGTAATCAAAAGTCTTGCAACACAGAGAACAGGCCCTGATGACTCCACCAATTAATTCTACAGAATATTTAAAGAAGAATTAATGTCAAGCCTTCTCAAACTCTTCCAAAAATTTAAGAAGAGGGAACACTTCCAAACTCATTTTAAAAGGACAGCATTACTCTGATACCAAAGCCAGACAGAGCCATTACAAGAAAAGAAAATTACAGGTCAAGATCCCTGATGAATATAAATGAAAAATCCTTAAAATACTAGCAAATTAAATTCAACAACACATTAAAAGGGTCATATACCTTGACCAAGTGAAATTTATCCCTGAATGTGAGGATTGTTCAATATACACAAATCAGTAAGTGCGGTATACCACATTAACAAAATAAAGGACAAAAATCATAGGATCATTTCAGTAGATGCAGAAAAGGCATTTGACAAAATCCAATACCCATTCATTATAAGAACTCTCAACAAAATGAGTAGGGAGGGAACATAATAACATAAAGGCCACATATGACAGCTAACATTATACTAAATGGTAAAAAACTGAAAGCTTTTTCTCTAAGATCAGGAACAAGACAAGGGTGCCCATTCGGACCACTTTTATCCAGTACAGTTATGGAATTCCTACTCAGAGCATTTAGGCAGGGAAAAAAAATAAAGGCATCCAAATTGGAAAGGAAGAAGTAAAAATGCCTCTGTTTACAGAGGACATGATATTATATAAAGGAAACCCTAAAGAGTCTGCCAGAAAAAAAAAAAATGCTAGTACTAATACACAAATTCAGTAAAGATGCAGGGTGTAAAATCATATTCAAAAATCAGCTGCATTTCTACCCAGTGGTTTAAATCCTCTGGGCCACATTGGGGTTGTCAGCAAAAAGAAAAGAGAACAAATGAACCCTTGCTAGAATATGATGGAGAAGATTCAATTCTCTAAAATTCTTAGAAGAATACCTGGGTGGGGGTGGGGGTTTCTAAAGTGACTTTTACAAGCCCCTGTCTCCTGCCCAGCATTTCTAAAGGAACTGAACCTATACCTTGGACAGCGAAGGGTGATTCCAGCAGGCAGATGGGAGCTGAACGCCACAAGTATCAATAAATAAGTCTTGAATGTCACTTTACGGTCTTTTTGGAAGCCAGATGGAGAGGGGGTAGGTAATGAGAATTTCCTTCCACAGGCTCTCTGTGATCAGCAGCCACAGCAAAAAGATCCCAGGATCCTCATTTCCAGGGCTCTCTGCCACTGGTCCCCAGTCTCATAAATCCAAGAGGAACCAAATCATGTGCCCGAACTCTCCATCTATCAGTGACAGAACCCAGCTGCTCTTCCCCACTGGACACACACACACACCTTCCAATGTTCACCTGCTTTTCTGACCCATCAGCTACTCCACTCTGGAAAAGTAATGGTATTAGTTATTTTGAAATTTTGATCAGAAGTCAAGGTAGACATTCAGGTCACCATCACTGTCACAAAGATTTACCAGAAGGAGCAACATCGGGTAATATGTTGAAATATTTCATCTCTATTGTATGTTTCCCAATTTCATGTCCTCAGTTCAGTTCAGTTCAGTCACTCAGTCATGTCCGACTCTTTGCGACCCCCTGAATCGAAGCATGCCAGGCCTCCCTGTCTAGGAGATAAGCAAATAACTGGGCATGTCACCATTGACTCAGGAGAAAAACAAGGCTAAGTTTAAATCAGACAGATGTTGCAAATCTTTTTGCAATTTTTATCTAAATGTTAACCCTCAGGAAGAAGAGGATTCAGAGGTATGGACACCTTAGGGCTATGTAATGGGTAATTTTATGTGTCAATTTGACTGGTCTAAGGGATGAGACCAAACAGCTGGTAAAACATTATTTCTGGGTGTGTCTGCAACAGTGTTTCCAGGAAAGATTGGCATATGAATCAGCAGTTGAGTAAAGAAGATTGCCCTCCCCAATGTGGGTGGGCATCATCCTATCCATTAAGAGCCTGAATTGAGACTTCCCTGGTGGTCCAATGGCTAAGACTCTGCACTCAGTGCAGGGGGCAGGTTCAATCCCTGGTCAGGGAACTAGATCTCACATGCGACAACTAAGAGTTTGTATGCCACACCTGAAAGATCCCTCATGTCGTAACTAAGACCTGGTTCAGTTCAGTTCAGTTCAGTCACTCAGTCGTGTCTGACTCTTTGCGACCCCATGAATCGCAGCACAACAGGCTTCCCTGTCCATCACCAACTCCCAGAATTCACCCAAACTCATGTGCATGGAGTCAGTGATGCTATCCAGCCATCTCATCCTCTGTTGTCCCCTTCTCCTCCTGCCCCCAATCCCTCCCAGCATCAGGGTCTTTTCCAATGAGTCAACTCTGCGCATGAGGTGGCCAAAGTATTGGAGTTTCAGCCTCAGCATCAGTCCTTCCAATGAACACCCAGGACTGATCTCCTTTAGGATAGACTGGTTGGATCTTCTTGCAGTCCAAGGGACTCTCAAGAGTCTTCTCCAACACCACAGTTCAAAAGCATCAATTCTTCGGCGCTCAGCTTTCTTCACAATCCAACTCTCATATCCATACATGACCACTGGAAAAACCATAGCCTTGACTAGACGGACCTTTGTTGGCAAAGTAATGTCTCTGCTTTTTAATATGCTATCTAGGTTGGTCATAATTTTCCTTCCAAGGAGTAGTGAAAAGTGAAAGTGAAGTCGCTCAGTCATGTCTGACTCTTTGCAACCCTATGGACCATAACCTACCAGGCTCTTCTGTCCATGGGATTTTCCAGGCAAGAGTACTGGAGTGGGTTGCCATTTCCTTCTCCAGGGGATCCTCCCAACCCAGCGATCGAACCCGGGTCTCCTTTGCAGGCAGACGCTTTACCATCTGAGCCACCAGGGAAGCCAAGGAGTAAGCATCTTTTAATTTCATGGCTTCAATCACCATCTGCAGTGATTTTGGAGCCCAAAAAAATAAATTCTGACACTGTTTCCACTGTTTCCCTATCTATTTCCCATGAAGTGATGGGACCGGATGCCATGATCTTAGTTTTCTGAATGTTGAGCTTTAAATCAACTTTTTCATTCTCCTCTTTCACTTTCATCAAGAGGCTTTTTAGTTCCTCTTCAGTTCAGTTCAGTGGCTCAGTTGTGTCCGACTCTTTGTGACCCCATGAATCACAGCACCCCAGGCCTCCCTGTCCATCACACAGCCAAATAAACAATTTAAAAAAAAGAACCTGAATTGAACAAAAAGGTAAAGGAAGGGCAAATTTGCTTTTTTGCTTGAACTTCATCTTCTCCTCTCCTCAGACATCAACACTTCTGGTCCTCCTGACATTCGCTTTACTGCAATGGTCTGGAACACAATGTGTGATCTCTCTGAGGTATGCCTGTATTATTTTTTTTCCTTACATGTTCAAAGTCGAGTGAAAGGGTTAATAAGGGTTTGGGTAGATATCCTTACGTGGCTTGGCATTCTGTAAAGTTTTGGGTGAACAGGCAGAGCACGAACGATTTTTTAGGGCAGAGAAGATGTTCTGGACCATACATAATGACGGATACATGTCATTATACCTTTGTCCAAGTCTCTAGAAGGTACAACCCTAAGAATGAGCCCTCATGTAAACTGTGGACCTTGGACGATTACGATGAGTCAACGTAGTTTCAAAGGTTGTAACAAATGTAACACTCTGGTGGGAGACGTCGATAATGAGGGAAGCTAGGTGTCTAAGTAGGGGTACAGAGTTGATAAGGTAAATGTCTGTACCTTCTACTCAGAGTCGCTGTGAATCTAAAACTGCTCTAAAACAGTATTAAATAAAGTAAATATGACATACATTCTACTCCAGAATATATCTATCTTGTTTCAGGTTTTGTTTTTTTTTTTTTTAATTGCTTTCTGGTAAAATCGCTTAATCCTCTTCCAAAAGCAGAATGGGGACTGCTCAGCCTTTGCTGTGTCCTGCATGGCGCATTCTGAGAAGCTACCACGAGGTGGCAGCATCCACCCACAGACACTACAACCAGCCTAGCCCGTCTCTGCAGCAAGGAGATGGGAAGAAACCTGAGTCCTCCTCATCTCTTTAGTGGGAGGCCGAGATGCCAGTTCAGTGCGGGTTCAGAAAACATTGTAACCCTATGTTTTAACCCTATGAGAGGCAATCTTCTCCTCGCCTCCACAGGTACACACGTAGTCCTCCCCTCACTCACTTGGAAGGTCCTGTCACTTTTTATACACTTGTGGCTCTTTTAAACACCCATACACACTTACACACACACCCCACCCAAGTTGTCCAAGCCCAGAACAAGCCCCTAACACACTAAATGGTAAAGTTCAGAGGACTATTGCACCTGTTCATTCATCCCTATTTTAACTACAGAAGTCACTGGAGATGCAGCATGTTAAATAATACATGCTTTGTATGATTTACAAATAATACACAGCAAGACAGCTTCAGTATCAGGATTTACCAGCCGCAGTGTCAGCCAGGTCACCTCAGTGGGGTGGGGGGATGGTACTCTGCGCAGCCAGGACCTACAGGAAACCACAAACTAAGGAATCCCAGACATCGGATGAGCACACCCTGGTACCATGAAGCAATTCATTCCCTTTTTTCACTCCGTAACTGATTGTCAGTGTGCTTTAGTCACATCTCGATTTTCATAGACCAGCTAGTGGTTGAAGAGAGATTCAAACCCAAATTGTCTGATTTCAAACCCCCTTCTTTCTACTATCACTTTATTGTAGTGTTTATCTACTTTATTGGAACTTTTCCTGCAATACTGGAGGCGGGGTGACAAGAATATTCGGTTCTCTGAAAAGATTTAGTGTCACTTGGGTATTTTTTTTTCTTCTTACAAATAGAATCCAACAGAATTAAACAAAGAATTTTGCCAAATGCTAAACAGAAGTTTTCCTATTAAAGACATAGCATAGTTCAATGAAATGGAATATGGAATTCTAGTCAACAAGAATTCTCACAAGTATAACAGAAAAAGAAATTAGCACCTGAAATTAGCACCTGAACTGCCTTCAATAGCACCTGAACTGGAGAAGGCGATGGCACCCCACTCCAGTACTCTTGCCTGGAAAATCCCATGGACGGAGGAGCCTGGTAGGCTGCAGTCCATGGGGTCGCTAGGAATCGGATACGACTGGGCGACTTCACTTTCACTTTTCACTTTCATGCATTGGAGGAGGAAATGGCAACCCACTCCAGTGCTCTTGCCTGGAGAATCCCAGGGACGGGGGAGCCTGGTGGGCTGCCGTCTATGGGGTCGCACGGAGTCAGACACGACTGCAGCGACTTAGCAGCAGCAGCAGCACCTGAAATGCCTCATCACCAATATAAAATTTAAGTTCTATGAAGATTGACACACTTGTTCAAAAACGTCAGTAAAATAAACTATGCATTCTTATTAGTTTGAGGTTAGTGGTTATATAACTCTTACTCAGAAGAGTTTTTTCTATGCTACTGCTAGCCACAGGGCCATTATAACCAGGAAATCAATATGACCTAAGTTGCATTAATAAAAGAATGAAGTGATTATCGGGCCTCCCCCGTGGCTCAGATGGTAAAGAATCTGCCTGCTATGCAGGAGACCTGGGTTCGATTCCTGGGTTGAGAAGATCCCCTGGCAAAGGGAATGGCAACCCATTCCAGTATCCTTGCCTAGAGAATCCCATGGACAGAAGAGCCTGGTGGGCTACAGTCCAGGGGTCGCAAAGCCAGACACAACTGAGCAACTAGGCACAGCACAGCATAGGCTGATGATGTATTGATTATCTGTTCCTATGTAACAAAATGCCACAAAGTTAATGGTTTAAACTGAGAAATTCCAGTTTAGCTGGATTTAGAAAAGGCAGAGGAAACAGAGATCAAATTGCCAACACTCGTTGGATCATAGAAAATGCAAGATAATTCCATAAAAACATCTACTTCTGCTTCATTGACTACACTAAAGCCTTTTAGCTTAGTCTATGTGGATCACATACAAACGGTATGGATCACAACAAAGTGGAAAATTCTAAGAGATGGGAACACCAGACCACTTTACCTGCATCCTGAGAAATGTGTATGCAAGTCAAGAAGCAACAGAACCGAACATGGAATAATGGACTGGTTCCAAATTGGAAAAAGAGTACATCAAGGCTATATATTGTTACCCTGCTTATTTAACTTCTATGCAGAGTCAATGCGAAATGCTGGGCTGGATGAAGCACAAGCTGGAATCAAGATTGCCAGGAGAAATATCAATAACCTCCGATATGCAGATGACACCACCCTTATGGCAGAAAGTGGAGAGGAACTGAGGAGCCTCTTGATGAGGGTGAAAGAGGAGAGTGAAAAAGCTGGCTTAAAACTCAACATTCAAAAAACTACAATCATGCTATCCAGTCCCATCACTTCATGGCAAATAGATGGGGAAACAATGGAAACAATGACAGGCTTTATTTTCTTGAACTCCAAAATCACTGCAGATGATGACTACAGCCATGAAATTAAAAGACACTTTTTTCTTAGAAGAAAAGCTAATACCAACCTAGAGAGCATATTAAAAAGCAGGGACATTACTTTGCCACAGCTATGGTTTTATCAGTAGTCATGTGAGAGTTGGAGTATAAAGAAAGCTGAGCGTGAAAGAAGTGATGCTTTTGAACTATGGTGTTGGAGAAGACTCTTGAGAGTTCCTTGGACTGCAAGGAGATCAACCCTAAAGAAAATCAATCCTGAATATTCATTGGAAGGACTGATGCTGAAGCTGAAACTCCAATACTTTGGCCACCTGATGCGAAGAGCTGACTCATTAGAAAAGACCCTGATGCTGGCAAGGATTGAAGGCAGGAGGAGACAGGGATAACAGAGGATGAGATGGTTGGATGGCATCACCAACTGGATGGACATGAGTTTGAGCAAGCTCCAGGAGTTGGTGATGGACAGGGAAGCCTGGCGTGCCGCAGTCCCTGGGGTCGAAAGAGTCAGACACGATTGAGTGACTGAACTGAACTGAAAGTGATTATCACACTCTCCTCTGACTGGATCAGACCTCTCCCAATAGTGCCAAGTTCTTGTTATGACATTTTATGATGGATTTGTTAACCTAAAGAATGGGTTTTGATGCAAAAAGTTCTTATAATATTTTAGGATGAAAAGAGAAGAGAGCTCAGGATGGTCAAGAGCTCTATGCCAGACGTCCCCAGGATCCTCAGCTGCTTCTGCTGCCATGAACTGAAGAAGAAATGGTTTCTTATATTATTTATTTGGCTGCAACAGGTCTCAGTCGCAGCACTTGGGATCTTTTAGTTGCAGCCCATGGGATCTAGTTCCCTGACCAGGGATTGAGCCCAGCCCCCCTACACTGGGAGCACAAAGTCTCAGCCACTGGACCACCAGGGACGTCCCAAGAAATTATTTAATGAGGGGGGCACAGCACCTGTACTCAAATATGCAGGGCATTTGTTTCCTGGCTCTAGTGGTCAGATGCAGATCTTTGAATAGAACGTACACAGATAGGGATTATATTGTGATGGGGAAAAGCACTGTCATGCTGAGTGCTGTCCCACAGTGGAACAGGTGACCTGGTGAAAGCATCAGTCTTTGATGAACCCATGAGATCCATAAGCAGAAAACCCTCCCATGTATGTCCGATGCTGTGCCAAATTCTAGATGTGCAGTGGTGTTTGAGGTAGGCTTTGTCTTTGCCCTCACAGGACCTTCACAGAGAACACAGACCAGAAAACAATACAGTTTTAACTATAAGGTATAGTTCTCACCCATCCAAAGGGCACCTGACCCTGTCTCTGAGTGCAGAGGATTCTGAGAATGGATACCTAACATGACACTTAAATAGTGAAGGAGAATTCTTCGAACAAAGAAAATAGGAGAAAGAGAAGATTTTCCCCTAAGAAGAAAGCTCCTTCCCAAACAATTCTCTGTAACCTCCTTCACATATGTAACCTTTAAAAACATCAGGAAAAATAGCCCATCGTTATCAGTTATCTATTGCTGCATAATAAGCCACCTCAATATTTTGTGACTTAAAACCATAACCATTTAGGGATCTTCCCTGGTGGTCCGGTGGTTAAGACTCCAAGCTTCCACTGCATAGGGCACAGGTTTGATCCCTGGTTGGGTAACTAAGATTCCATATGTCATATGGCAAAAAAAAAAAAAAGGTAATATTTAAAAAACCACAATCATTTATATGCTTACGATTCTGCTCTTGGCCAGGCGTACACACAGGAACATCTCCTGGCTCACCTGGGCTCATTCCTGCAGCTAAAATTATCCAGTGGCTCCACTGGGATGGACTGGTCAGATGCCCTCAGCCAGGGCGCCTTGGTTCTCCCCCACAGCCTCTCACCCTCTGGCAGGCTAGACGGTTCCCCTGCTTAGTGGTCTCAGGGCTGCATTCCAAGAGGACACAGGAGACATCTTAAGGCACCTGGGGACCCAGGCTCTAGAACTCATATAGCATCATTTCTGCCACTTTCTATTAGTCAGAGCAGGTCATAAGGCCAGTTTGGATTCAAGCAAAAGGGGAACAAGCAAGAGACCTGGGTTCAATTCCGAGGTCAGGAAATTCCCCTGGAGAAGGAAATGGCAACTCACTCCAGTATTCTTGCATGGAGAATCCCATGGATAGAGGAGCCTGGCAGGCTACAGTTCGTGGGATCGCAAGAGTTGGACATGACTTAGCGCTACCTTTCTTTTCTTTCTTTAAAAGGGAAACAGACTCTTCCTTTTGATAGGAGGAGCTTCAAAATACTATGGCTCTCTTTTTCCATCTACCTTGTGTATTCTAAGAAAACCCAAAGTGGAAGGAATTAGGGGAGACTCCAGGGAAGAGATGGAGCTTGAATTCAGTCTTAAAGGATTAGTCAGATTTTTAGAAGAACACAGCATCATAATGACGTGGAGCTGTCAGAGAGGATAGACGACCTGTTTGAGGAAGAATACAGGGATTGGCATCCAGCTCAGGGTGCAGAATTGTGGAGAAAGACCTATCGGGAGAAGAACGTCACCGCATGTAGTCCTGTCCCACAGGCATCTGGCTGTTCATGATATGATTAATAAATGCTGACTGTGAGGGACTTCCCTGGTGGTACAGTGGTTAAGAATTCACCTTCCAATGGTGGGGACGTGGGTTCAAACCCTGGTGGGGGAACCTAAGATCCCACACACTGCTAGGCAACTAAGCCCAGGCACCGAAGCAAAGACCCAGTGCAGCCAGTTTTTTAACTAAAAAATAAATAAATAAAATAATATACAATAAATACCGACTGTGTCCAATCAAGGCCAAAATTATGAAGGTTGTATGATAAATGTAGGAGTTCGCCAAGAGAAAATGTTTAATCAAGGGAGTTAGGCAATGAGACTTTTACTAATGTGTCTGAAATGTCAATTCATAGACACTGCATAAAGTATTGTAGCATCCAAACTATTTTCTTTCTATGGATCTGGTCACGACCTTTAATTATCTGTACTTTCTGTGGAGGCTGACGTGATCATCTGTGTCAATTCTGACCCCTTGTTCTGATCACATCAATTCACTCAGAGCAGAGGACAGAAATACTGTCCTCAGCAAGTTACATTTCCATCTGACATAAAAATGGACACTGAAACCAGGAGACCATTATGAAAGCAGACATGGAGGCATATGGCAGCTACCATCTAAGCCAACACACATTATCTCCCTCCAGTTGTGTTTACACAAGATTTTTTCTTCTCTGTGCCCTCAGTCGGTAGAAAGGAGATATTTTATTGCTAAAAGGTTGGAGAGAGAGAGAACTGAGACTGTAATTCTGGAACTAATCAACTTGGGCAAAACCAAGATAGTGGTTATTTGTCACTAGAGTGGTAGATTTCCCAGGATCACATGGACCAAATGATTTAAGCCACTAAGAACAGAGCATAAACATTTCCCTACATCTGTGGTTGCTCTATGAGCAGGAACCAACATGACTCATGATGAAAGTGCAGTCATAAAAGACCACGTATTATTACTGTATGATTCCACTTACATGAAGGGTCCAGAAGAAGCAAATGTACAGAGACAGGAAGTAGATTCGTGGTTGCATAGTACTATGAGGAGAAACAGAGGGTAGCTGCTAAAGGACACAGGGTTTCTTTTTTGTCTAGTCTCTAAGTCGTGTCCGATTCTTCTGCAACCGCATGAACTATAGCCCAAAAGGCTCCTCTGTCTGCGAGATTTCCCAGGCAAGAATACTGGAGTGGGTTGCCATTTCTTTCTCCAAGGGATCTTCCCGATCCAGGGATCGAACTTGCATCTCCCGCATTACAGGCAGATTCTTCACCGCTGAGCCACAGTTTCTTTGGGGGATGATAAAATGTTCAAAATTTGATTGTGTAACTGAGCAGAGGGCCTTCCTAGGACAAACCCTTTCACCATGTGCTCTGCCTGCCTATTATTTGTAGAAAAACTAGCCTCCTAAGGCCTTCCCCAGCTTCCAAAGAATATATTTAATCAAAGAGGTGAGAAAATACAGGGACAGAGGAAATACAGGAATACAGAAAATACAGGACAGAGGACAGCAGTTGAGCACAGGTATTAATAGTTGAGCCAATAAACAAAGTCAAAGACCTTTGGTTCCTCTTCAAGGGCTGTAGATAATATTCTGAGCCAAATTCTTTGGGCTGTTTTGCAGCCACTGACACCCCACCAGGTGGGAGAAGTTAACTGCATGCTGCCCACAAGCACATAGACCCAGACCGGCTGGTTGATGATACTGACTCCCAGTTACCTCACCACCAGCCAATCAGAAGAGTGTCCACGAGCTGAATCACACACACAGTGCCACCGCCTCCCTCTCCCTGTCTTTATAAACCTTTGTCTGAAAGCCATGGGGAGTTTGGGCCTTTTGAGAATTAGCTGCCTAAACCCTTTGCTTTTTCCTGCTATAAACACTGTACTTTTCTTCACCACAATCTGCTGTCATTAAATGGGCTTTTCTGCATGTAGGTGAGCAGACTGAGTTTGGTTCAGTAACAGTTGTGGTGATGGTTATAAAACTGAATACATTAAAAATCATTGAATTGTACACTTTAAATAGATGAATATATGGCATGTGAATGCTATATCAATAAAGCTGTTCCAAATAATACTAAGTTAAATTAAAGCATAAACTCTCTTTACATGCAAATCCTGTCATTTGGATGCTGGCTGGCAACCAGCCTCCAATCTAACCTTTGTGCTCAGAAAGTCTTCTCGAAATCAAGGAGAGACATATTCTCAAAGCAAAAACAAGTATAATAAAAATGTCTTCTGCTTTCTAATTGTGCCCTTTTTCAATCCAAAGGGAGCAAAGGGCTTTCACACACAATGGTCTTAGTGATACTCTCCTCAGTCATTGCCCGGAATAGTTTTTTTTTTTTTTTTCACTGACAAGTAAGTTTAATGTAGTTATTTTCAGTAAGTTTTTATCGGTGTCTTGTTGCTTTACAATGTTGTGTTGCTACTATACAGCAAAGTGATTCGGTTGTGTGTGCATTGCATGCGTGCTAAGTCGCTTCAGTTGTGTCCGACTCTTTGCAACCCCGTGGACTGTAGCCCTCCAGGCTCCTGTGTCCATGGGATTCTCCAGGCAAGAATACTGGGTGGGCTGCCATGCCCTTCTCCAGGGGATCTTCCAGACCCAGGGACCGAACTTGCCTCTCTGAAGTCTTCTGCATTGGTAGGTGGGTTCTTTACCACTAGCACCACCTGGGAAGCTTGTTGTACGTGTACATATATCCCCGCTTTTTTGGATTTTTTTCCTTTTTAGGTCACCACAGAGCACGGAGTAGAGTTCCTTAAGTTATACAGTTGGTTCTCATTGGTTATCTATTTTGTGTATAACATCAATAGTGCATACATGTGAATCCCAAACTCCCAACTCATCCCACCAAACCCTCTTCCCCCACTGGTGTCCACATGCTTGTCCTCTATGTCTGTGCCTCTATTTCTCATTTGCAGATAAGATCATCTACACCATTTTTCTAGATACCACATATATGTGCTAATATATGGTTTGTTTATTTCTTTTTTAATGGAAAGATAATTGCTTTACAGAATTTTGTTGTTTTCTGTCAAACCTCAATATGAATCAGCCATAGGTATACATATACCCCCTCCCTCTTGAACCCCCCGCCCATCTCCCTCCCCATCCCACCCCTCTATATGAGGGGTGTTTTTCTCTTTCTGACTGACTTCATTCTGTATGACAGTCTCTAGGTCCATCCACATCTGTACAAATGACCCAAGTTCATTCCTTTCTATGGCTGAGTAACATTCCATTGTATATATGTACCTCATCTTCTTTATTCATCCTCTGTTGATAGACATTTAGGTTGCTTCCATGTCCTCACTTTCAGAAATAATTTTATTTACATTTATTTGCATATAGGAAACTGAGGTTCAGAAACCTCAGAAAGATAGTTGTCAGGGCTTAGCTTTAGTAGACATACAGTGCTTTGTTCAAATTCCTTAAATACAACTTATTAACCCAAAGACTTTTGGCAAGTTTTTACACCTGAGTTTTAGTCGCCTCATCTTTATTAGGGATGATAATAATGCCTCTCTCATAGGCTTGTGAGAACTAGAGGAGAATTTATCCACACGCACATGCACATACACACACACACACACAAACACACACATGGACATACACAGACAGAATGCTAAACTTCAAAAGAGTTTAGCAAACGGTTATTAAACTGGCCTCTGGAGTCTGAATACTTGGGTTCAAATGCCAGGCCTGCCATCTGCCAAAGCTCAATCATGGAAGAAGCTTGGCTTCGCTGTGCCACATTTTCCTATGCAAATGGGGACAGTAATGGACCCCACTAATGTCAGTGCTAATTCAGGGCACGTGGGTTCTATCCCTGGTCTAGGAAGATCCCACATGCCATGGGGTAAGTAAGCCTGTGAGCCACACTACTAAGCCCTTGTGCCTAGACACTACAAGCTACAAGGGCAGCCACTGCAACTAGAGAGCAGCCCCTGCTTGTGACAGTTGGAGAGCCCGCAAAGCAGCAAGGATCCAACAGTCAACAATGAATAAAATTTCCTGGACAGGGATCAAACCCATGCCCCCTACAGTGGAAGCATGGAGTCTTAAACACTGGACGCACAAGGAAGTCCCCGTTCAGCTTAGTTTTGATAAAGAGTTTTCTGCTATGATCACAAGGCACTCATATACCACCCTGCGCTATGCTTAGTTACTCAGTCGTGTCTGACTCTGCAACATCATGAACCCCACCAGGCCCCTCTGTCCACGGGAATTCTCCAGGCAAGAATACTGGAGTGGGTAGCCTATCCCTTCTCCAGGGACTCTTCCCGACCCAGGAATCGAACCAGGGTCTCTTGCATTGCAGGCGGATTCTTTACCAACTGAGCTACCAAGGAAGCCCCAGTACCTATTTTCAGGAGAGTATATGAAGGTGGCCATTTGTATCTTGACCTTCACCTAGGTCATTCATTCATTCAATCATTTTCCTAGTGCTTTAACTAACCCAAGTTCAAATACTTTGCAATATATTAAGTTTCAATTTCCTTATCCTTGTTGGGAGACAAGTCTGACCAGATTTCTCACCTGATGCAAGATCTGGGTCTTCTATGTAAGGTATGTTTGAATGGAAAACAGCCTTGGAAGCTAGAGACACATATTTCATGAGATGTTTGGCGATTATCTCTCTGGAGATACGGCAAGGTAGTAAAGATAAGCCTTTTCCTCCTCTCTCCCTCAGTGGAAACCTGCTTACATTCCAGGGGAATAACTGATCTCTCTCACCATTGGAAAGGATCACCAGTTTCCTAATCTGAGGGCTCCTGTCCCATAGGGCAACCCTCTGTATGAACAGGTAACCTCTAGCTTTCATCACCTTTCCCCTCGGAGCGTGAAGCAGGTGGAAAAGGTTCCCTGGCAGGTGAGTACTAAATCCTCCTTGTCTCTGACCCAGAGGTCTCATGTCTGCTCTAAGTATATAAAAACTCTAACAGGCTAACTCATAAGCTTACAAGTAAGGTAAAAATCTCAGACTTTTCTCAATTTCTGACTGAAGATTTTATAAAATGAATAAGAAGAGTCACCCTTTAGGATTTTTGTCAAGACCATATGAAATAATGCAGGCAAGAATTAGCTATTACGTGTCAGTCACTGTGTCTTAATATAGGCTTCCCAGACAGCTCAGTGGAAAAGAATCCGCCTGGCAAATGGGAGACACGCGTTCAATCTGAGAGCACCTTGACTCTGACTATCTATGCCTTGTTCTCTGATGTCTTCCAGCCTTGACAAGTGCTGTTTCTTTATGTTGGTAACATCCTTCCTTTTCTGCTTAGTAAACTTGTACTCAGTCTTCAGATTCAAGTCAGTGTTTCCTCCTCCAGATGTTTTTTTCCATATTTTTTATTGAAGTATAGTTGATTTACAACATTAATATTAGCTTCAGGTGTACATAGATAAGGAAATGCAAACCACTCCAGTATTCTTGCCTGGAGAAATTCATGGACAAACCTGGCAGGCTACAGTCCATGGGGTCGCAAAGAGTTGGACATGACTAAGCAACTACTTGATGGAATTCCAGTTGAGCTATTTCAAATCCTGAAAGATGATGCTGTGAAAGTGCTGCACTCAATATGCCAGCAAATTTGGAAAACTCAGCAGTGGCCACAGGACTGGAAAAGGTCAGTTTTCATTCCAATCCCAAAGAAAGGCAATGCCAAAGAATGCTCAAACTACTGCACAATTGCACTCATCTCACACGCTAGTAAAGTAATGCTCAAAATTCTCCAAGCCAGGCTTCAGCAATACATGAACCGTGAACTTCCTGATGTTCAAGCTGGTTTAGAAAAGGCAGATGAACCAGAGATCAAATTGCCAACATCTGCTGGATCATCGAAAAAGCAAGAGAGTTCCAGAAAAACATCTATTTCTGCTTTATTGACTATGCCAAAGCCTTTGACTGTGTGGATCACAATAAACTGTGGAAAATTCTGAAAGAGATGGGAATACCAGACCATCTGACCTGCCTCTTGAGAAATCTGTATGCAGGTCAGGAAGCAACAGTTAGAACTGGACATGCAACAACAGGCTGGTTCCAAATAGGAAAAGGAGTACGTCAAGGCTGTATATTATCACCCTGCTTATTTAACTTATATGCAGAGTACATCATGAGAAACGCTGGACTGGAAGAAACACAAGCTGGAATCAAGATTGCCAGGAGAAATATCAATAACCTCAGACATGCAGATGACACCACCCTTATGGCAGAAAGTGAAGAGGAACTAAAAAGCCTCTTGATGAAAGTGAAAGAGGAGAGTGAAAAAGTTGGCTTAAAGCTCAACATTCAGAAAACGAAGATCATGGCATCTGGTCCCATCACTTCATGGGAAATAGATGGGGAAACAGTGGAAACAGTGTCAGACTTTATTTTTTTTGTTGGGGCGGGGGGGGCTCCAAAATCACTGCAGATGGTGATTGCAGTCATGAAATTAAAAGACGCTTACTCCTTGGAAGGAAAGTTATGACCAACCTAGATAGCATATTGAAAAGCAGAGACATTACTTTGCCAACAAAGGTCCATCTAGACAAGGCTATGGTTTTTCCCGTGGTCATGTATGGATGTGAGAGTTGGACTGTGAAGAAGGCTGAGTGCCGAAGAATTGATGCTTTTGAACTGTGGTGTTGGAGAAGACTCTTGAGAGTCCCTTGGACTGCAAGGAGATCCAACCAGTCCATTCTGAAGGAGATCAGCCCTGGGATTTCTTTGGAGGGAATGATGCTGAAACTGAAACTCCAGTACTTTGGCCACCTCATGCTAAGAGTTGACTCATTGGAAAAGACTCTGATGCTGGGAGGGATTGGGGGCAGGAGGAGAAAGGGACGCCAGAGGATGAGATGGCTGGATGGCATCACTGACTCGATGGACGTGAGTCTGGGTGAACTCCGGGAGTTGGAGATGAACAGGTGAGAGAGTCATTTCCTAGGCAGGTTGATAGGAAATCTAGGGGTCCCCAAGGAGAGAGGGGTCTAGAATTCTCAAGGAGGAAGAAAGGACAAACTTTTTTTCTTTCTCCACATTCCTTAGGATTATATAACAATAATGTATCCTGCCTGAGGACAGTCTCTGGATTAAGGACAGTCTTTGGATTAAACCTTCTGTTATCTTAAAATGTTAATTATGGGAGTAGACCTGGTCTTTACAAGGATGTATCTTGCCTGAGGACAGTGTTACCTTAAAATGTAAATTATGGGAGTAGGTCTGATGAGGTCTTTACAACCTCCAGACATTCTTTGGATTCACTGGAGAGTATATAACTTCATTGTTAACACTAGCAAGCGGGTACTCTTTCTACCCTCTTCTGATGCCTATGTCAGAAGCTTTCTCTATCTCCTTTATACTTTAATAAAACTTTATTACACAAAAGCTCCGAGCAATCAAGCCTCGTCTCTGGCCCTGGATTGAATTCTTCTCCTCCGGGGGCCAAGAATCCCGGTGTATTCGTGTGATTCAACAACGACCTTTCACAGGGAGGCCTGGCATGCTGCAATTCATGGGCTCGCGAAGAGTCAGACACGACTGAGTGACTAAACTGAAGCAACTATTTGGAGAAGGAAATGGCAACCCACTCCAGTGTTCTTGCCTGGAGAATCCCAGGGACGGGGGCGCCTGGTGGGCTGCCGTCTATAGGGTCGCACAGAGTCAGACATAACTGAAGCGACTTAGCAGCAGCAGCAGCAGCAAGCAACTATTACTCACTCACTCAGGTGTACAGCACAATGATTCAGTATTTTTATATGTTATACTCCACTTAAAGTTATTACAAAACAATGGCTTTATTCCCCATGCTGTACAATATAGCCTTGCTATTTATTTTATACATAATAGTTTGTTTCTCTTAATCTACCTTTCACCCCTATTCCCCTCTCCCTTCACTCTCCTCACTGGTAAATACTACTTTGTTCTCTATATGTGTGAGTCTGTTTCTGTTTTGTTACATGCCTTTGCTTGTTTTAGATTCCACATGTAAGTGACAACATAGAATATTTGTCTTTCTCTGATTTATTTAAGCATAATACCCTCTAGGTCCATCCACATTGCTGCAAATGGCAGAATTTCATCTTTTTTTTTGACTGGAGTGATATTCTATTATATACATATATGTGTGTGTGTGAGTGCTCAGTCGTGTCCAACTCTTCATATATATACATATATATCTTCTTCATTCATTCATCAGTTGATGGGCACTTAGGATGCTTTCATATCAGAGCTATTGTCAATAATGTTGCTATGAACATTGGAGTGCATGTATCTTTTCAGATTATTGCTTTTGTTTTCTTCAGATATATACCAACAGTGGAATTGACGGATCATACTCCAGTGCTCTTGCCTGGCAACTCCCATGGACGGAGGAGCCTGGTGGGCTGTAGTCCATGGGGTCGCTGGGAGTTGGACACGACTTCACTTTCACTTTCACTTTTCATTTTCATGCATTGGAGAAGGAAATGGCAACCCACTCCAGTGTTCTTGCCTGGAGAATCCCAGGGACTGGGGAGCCTGGTGGGCTGCCATCTATGGGGTAGCACAGAGTCAGACACGACTGAAGCAACTTAGCAGCAGCAGCATGTTAAAGTTTTAGTTTTTTGAGGAACCTCTATTCTGTTTTCCATAACCGCAGTACCAATTTACAACCCCACCAATAGTGTTCTAGGGTTTCCTTTTCGCCACATCTTCACCAAAACTTGTTATTTGTAGACTTTATAATGATAGTCATTCCGACAGGTGTGAGGTGATATCTCATTGTGGTTTTGATTTGCATTTCTCTGATGATTAGAAGCTCCAACACATTGACCACCTGATGTGAAGAACTGACTCATTGGAAAAGACCCTGATGCTGGGAAAGATTGAAGGCAGGAGGAGAAGGGGACGACAGAGGATGAGATGGTTGGATGGCATCACCAGCTCGATGGACATGAGTTTGAGCAAGCTCTGGGAGTTGGTGATGGACAGGGAAGCCCGGCATGCTGCAGTCCATGGGGTTGCAAAGAGTTGAACACGACTGAGTGACTGGACTGAACTTATGATCAGTGACGCTGGGCCCTTTCTCATGTGCCTGTTGGCCATATGTATGTCTTCTTTGGAAAATCCAGGTGGTTTTACTTGACATCACAGGTCAGATGTCTCTGCTCTGCACTTCTCTGGCCAGCAGCATCTGTATTTACATTTATTATCACATTTTGAGAACCCCAAATCAGTTCTGCCCTTCAAAATGCTGTCTTATGGCAGATGCTGCATCTTCCTTTATAATTGCCCTTTTTCGCAATGTCCCTTAGGGTGATGATATGTTTTAGAAGGACACTGCTGGCTGTCCTAAGGAGAATGCCCTAAGGGGCAAGACTGGAGTCCAACAGTCTAGTGACGGGCTTCTGGGGTGACCCAAGAGAGGGCTATGATGTGACCACGTGGATGAGAGGCAGGTGCCTTCTACTTCCTGTGATAATGAGAGATGGGCCTGATCCCCAACTCAGCCCCTCCCTTGCTATAGACTTTGGGCTCCAACTTCCTTCCAACTTATTGTGAGGAATAAATGAGGGAATAAATGTTTTAGTAGCTATTTATTAGTATATTCTGGGGTCAACTGGGGAGTGTGGGAGGTGATAGAGAGCTGGATCAAGGATGACTTGGATTTCTGGTAAAGTCAGAAATGACTCAACACTGAGCATGTCAAGTCTTGATGGGAGGGCGTATTTGGGATCTATGGATGCAATAGGCGCAGGCCTTCACATCTCAACCTGAATCCTGGTCCTCACCCCATGGGCAGGGCAGGGTGGATCCAGCAGAGGCAGCCAGAGGGACAGAACTGTTTGGGAAAAGCAACAGGCCACCTATGTGACAGGCTGCTGCTGCTGCTGCTGCTAAGTCACTTCAGTCGTGTCCGACTCTGTGCGACCCCATAGACGGCAGCCCACCAGGCTCCCCTGTCCCTGGGATTCTCCAGGCAAGAACACTGGAGTGGGTTGCCATTTCCTTCCAATGCATGAAAGTGAAAAAATAAAGTGAAGTGTGACAGGTTAGGCCCTATTAAAGGTGCTCTGTGTGGCCCTGGGTGAGTCACCTTCTCCACCTCACCCCTCCTGGTTCCCCATTCACAGGCAACCCCTCTAGACTCTGGGCTCCTAGAACCACCACATGACAGGCAGTTACTTACAGCTACCCCACAGCCCCAACACAGATGGCATACACAGGACACGAGAGGCCACGTGTGCACCTCCCTCTCGTGCAGGTGACCGGCGTGAGCCAGGGCTGGTCCAGAACCCAGAGCTAGTCATGATTCTAGCTGACAGGGCAGCTGGGGTCCTTCAGGTGAAGTGTCTTGAGTGTGAAGCAGAACAAAGGGAAACCAAGACACACGCAAGGGCCGCACACAGGAAGCCACAGTTGGACACCTTTAATAAAGGGTTTTCAAAAATCATTTATTGAAATCCTTATAGTTATCAGGTAAAAACGTGAAGTATACTTTTCCAGAGTGACTTCACAGGCACAGAAAAGTGTTTGGAGACATTCTGCGAGCCAGGGGGAGAGGTTTCTAGATGGTCCACCAGCCAAAGACCCCAATACATTCTGTGGGGGCTCTGGAGATGCCCTCCAATCCTGAGGAGGGGCAGAATCACCGGAACCTTCTCCTACAGCCTCCTTCTGGTAAGAGTGCCTGCACCCAGGCCTCCCCTCAAGCTCTTCTTCCAGGGCTGCACCTTTTCCTGGGGCAAGCTGGGCGTGGAGGACAAGGGTTGAGGGGATACAGAAGGCCCCGGTCCATCCAGAGAAAGGGCTGCTTCTTCAGATGAGGTGGCCTTCAGCAGTACCATCCCCTCCCCACCCAAGGCCACAAAGACAGCCCAGCATCCCCTGCCCTGGCTCAGGGGCCTCCTCTGTTCTCCTCGGAACAGGAGGCCACAGGGCTTCTCATCGAGTGGGTCTGGAGGCCAGTACATGTCCAGCTGCCACCACTCCCACACCCACACACAAATGGGGCACACCCAGATGTCGGCACAGAGCCACACACTGCTGACTTCCACGTGTACACACAAATGAATGACACAACAGGTCACACTCGAATGCAGTCACCCCAAGTGCACATGAACACTCTCTGAAGGTTCCAAAGAGGCACGTTCCTATCCAGCCACCATATACACATGTGCGCGCACACACACACACCCCCCACATACAAGTGGGTCCCTCATAAGTACTCTCTCCTTACACAGTTTATATAAATATCCACGTGGTAGCCGCTGGGGGCGGCTGCTCAGATGCCCTGCTCCCTTTCCACTGAAACATTCACTTGCCAGGCAAGGTCATGCAGCAGGACAAGGGACTGTACACAGGTATAAAAGCCAGACCCCTCGCCCCAGTTCAGGACCACTCTTCAGGGCCATTATAGCTTCAGAGCCTTCGTTCTTACTGCCCAGTCCTGCTTCCATCATTCCCCCAGGTGGTGATGGCGAGAACACTCCCCTAAAAGTACAATTCTGTGCAAAGGTCTCTCTTTCCTTAAAGGTCTTCAGTTCCCTAGCCTAGAAAAGATTATACCTTTTCTTCCTGCAGCCTGACGCTGACCCACAGCACCGATCCACAGCCTGGGCCTGGAACAGAAGCCTGGAGATGGTTCCTGGACAGGCTACCAAGGAGCTGACTCCAGGTCAGGAAGAGATCAGGGGATCCTCACAGTCATCCGCAATTGGTAAAAGGAATCTACCCTTCATCTATGCTTTTGTTCCCAGTCTCAAGCCCCAGCTGGCCAGGTGACCTTAGGCAATACTTCGTTCCTTTGACCTCAGATTCTCCATATATACAGTGGGAAGTCTGGAGTTTGGGACACAGGCTTCCACTGACATCTATAAAGTGCTGCATGGCATGGTCTAGATTTACACTGCTCCAAACGTGGTCCACTGGTCAGCAGCAATGGCCTAGTCAGAGAACTTATAAGAAAAGCAGAATTACAGGCCCCATTAAGACCTGCTGAATCAGAGCCTGCATTTTCACGAGACCCCTGGGTGGTTCCAATGCACATCACAGCATAAGAAGCACTGTCCTGAAGGAGCTCTGAAAGCCCTTTCAGTTTCTAGATTCTATGATCTACAACTGCATTGGGATGGAGTCTGGGCCTTTGGGTTGAGAGGAGTTATTGATTTGCTAGCGAAGTTTTGTCTTTGTTGCTCTCTCAGGACTATAGACAGCTCAGTTCCAGGCAGCTGGAACTCCAGAAGAATTCCTGGCTGTGTGGTAAGAGTAATTTTTAAAATAATAATACAAACAATGATGAGGGTTGAGTACAGTGAAAAATTTCTTTGACTCAGGATCTCCTCACTATTAGACATTCCTGCCCCCTTTCACCCAGGAGAATCCAATAAATATTTGGATCTACCTGGAGCCCAGGGGGCTGACTTTTCTGAGCTCAGAAAAGTTTCTGGAAACACTTCCTCTGAGTATGCCTGAGGGCAACCAGGAAATGGGAGAAAGGCTCCAGACGCCATGTAACAAGGCATGATATTATCAATAGTCATTTCCAATTGCTGGAATCCAGAGCCTCTGACTGCCTGAATCCAAAGGTCACCCAGACTGCCTGGACCAAGGGCTTACATGTGGTCTGTTAAAACTGATTTAAAGGGAATGGGAACTCCCTGGAAGTCCAATGGTTAGGGCTCCATGTTTTTTACTGCCAAGGGCCTAGGTTCAATTCCTGGTCAGGGAACTAAGATCCCAAAGCCACACAACATAGCCCCCCCCCTCCAAAAAAAAAAAAACAACAACTGATGAACTTGACATATATATATGAGTGTATGAGTGTTTACTTGGAAGTTTATATGTAAAATAAAGAGAATATAAATAAAGTACAGATACATGGTTGACTTGAGGGCAGAGGAGGCTGCCAGAGGCTCTCTGATTGCAAAAGCAGATGGATGGATTAAAGAATTCAGTCAGTTCAGTTCAGTCACTCAGTCGTGTCCAAATCTTTGCTACCCCATGGACTGCAGCACACCAGGCTTCCCTGTCCATCACCAACTCCCAGAGCTTGTTCAAACTCATGTCCATCGAGTTAGTGATGCTATTCAACCAACTCATCCTCTGTCGTCCCCTTCTCCTGCCTTTGATCTTTCCCAGCTAATTAGCAGATGAGGACCAAAATCTGAAATGCAGGATTCAGGAGTCCAGGCCATTAATAGTAGGGTTGGGAGTGGGAGGTAAGAGGGTGAAAAAAAAAAAAACAGGAAATGGCCAGAAGAGGTGCTCAGTCAGAAGAGGGAAGCCAACTAGCCACTGTCTTCTGAAGATAAGAGTCAGAAGGTGGAGAGCCACCCTGATGATGGTTGAGAACAAAGACAGGAACCAGCGGGGGCAGCAGGGACAAGTTAGACAGTGAGGTGGAACACGGGCCATGTTTTCTCCTTCCTTCCTCCCCAACATGCAACCCATCATACATCCTATAAAGTTCAGATCAAATGCCATCTCCTCCATGAAGGCTTCCCTGATTTCCACAACTGGCACTGAGTCCTCACTCCTGGGCCCTCCCCAGCTCTCTCTCCTCCAGCTCATCTTTGCCACATTCTGCCTCATTCTATTATAGCTCCCTTAAAAGGCAACTGGTTGAGAATTCTCTGGCATTCCAGTGGTTAGGACTCCATGTTTTCACTGCCAAGAGCTGGGGCCAGGGAACTAAGATCCCAAAAACCACCTGCCAAAAAAAGGTAATACTGTGTATCCTTTGTACTTGATTTTGTGTGTGTATGTGCGCCTCTTCCTTTAGACTCCTGCTTGGAATGGAGACGTGGTGGCTGAAGCTATGACTGCCTTCTTGGACCACTGGGTAAGGGCCACACCTTATGGAGGATGGAGGCACGAGCTGGGTTGCTGAGGGCTGTGTGGGGCAGAAATGCCATACTCGCCCTGGACTGCCTATCTCTAGATTTTTAAGTTAGAGAAATACATTTTATCTTGATTAAGCCTGTTATTTTGGATCTCTGTTACCTGCAGATAACTCTAATTTTAACTGATAAACTGGGAATTATTTCAGACTCCTTTTCTACTTCTACCTGAATTTTAATCACCAAACACTTTTGATTCTTCCTCGTTGATAAGTCCAGACCTGTAACCTTTCCTCCATCATTGCTACTTTTACCTGAACTCAGACAATTGAGAATTTCTTGCCTGGATTATTGTCAGCCTTGTTTTGATCTTGCCTCCCTACTCCTTGGACTTCCCTGGTGGCTCAGTGGTAAAGAATCCACCTGCCAATGGAGAAGACGCAAGTTCATAGCTCAGGAAGATCCCCTGGAGAACGAAATGGCAACCCACTCCAGTATTCTTGCCTGGAGAATTCCATGGATTCTCATGGACAGAGAGGAGCCTGGCAGGCTACACTCCATGGGATCACAAAGAGTTGGACATGACTCAGTGACTAAATAACAACAACCCTACCCCTAACAACTGTCTTTTCCAATTCACTTTTCATACCAGTATCTCAAATTTGCTTTCTTATGAGAAAGTAAAATGTATTTATTACAGAGTTCCGTACCCAGAATGGTGATAATTGGTAACATTTTCTGTAATTTTTTATGAAGCAAATATGACAAAGTTGTCTTATTCTCTCCACAAGGGCAAACACCCTCTTGTGCCCTCCTGATCCTGAACTCAACTGGATCTTTGGTGCATTCTTTCAAACTTTTACATATGTTTATCAATGCAAAGAAATAGAGGAAAACAACAGAATGGGAAAGACTAGAGATCTCTTCAAGAAAATTAGAGATACCAAGGGAACATTTCATGCAAAGATGGGCTCGATAAAGGACAGAAATGGTATGGACCTAACAGAAGCAGAAGATATTAAGAAGAGATGGCAAGAATACATAGAAGAACAGTACAAAAAAGATCTTCACAACCCAGATAATCATGATGGTGTGATCACTGACCTAGAGCCAGACATCCTGGAATGTGAAGTCAAGTGGGCCTTAGAAAGCATCTCTATGAGCAAAGCTAGTGGAGGTGATGGAATTCCAGTTGAGCTATTTCAAATCCTGAAAGATGATGCTGTGAAAGTGCTGCACTCAATATGCCAGCAAATTGGGAAAACTCAGCAGTGGCCACGGGACTGGAAAAGGTCAGTGTTCATTCCAATCCCAAAGAAAGGCAATGCCAAAGAATGCTCAAACTACTGCACAATTGCACTCATCTCACACGCTAGTAAAGTAATGCTCAAAATTCTCCAAGCCAGGCTTCAGCAATATGTGAACCGTGAACTTCCTGATGTTCAAGCTGGTTTTAGAAAAGGCAGAGGAACCAGAGATCAAATTGCCAACATATGCTGGATCATCGAAAAAGCAAGAGAGTTCCAGAAAAACATCTATTTCTGCTTTATTGACTATGCCAAAGCCTTTGACTGTGTGGATCACAATAAACTGTGGAAAATTCTGAAAGAGATGGGAATACCAGACCACCTGATCTGCCTCTTGAGAAATCTGTATGCAGGTCAGGAAGCAACAGTTAGAACTGGACATGGAACAACAGACTGGTTCCAAATAGGAAAAGGAGTACGTCAAGGCTGTATATTATCACCCTGCTTATTTAACTTATATGCAGAGTACATCATGAGAAACGCTGGACTGGAAGAAGCACAAGCTGGAGTCAAGATTGCCGGGAGAAATTTCAATAACCTCAGACATGCAGATGACACCACCCTTATGGCAGAAAGTGAAGAGGAACTAAAAAGCCTCTTGATGAAAGTGAAAGAGGACAGTGAAAAAGTTGGCTTAAAGCTCAACATTCAGAAAACGAAGATCATGGCATCTGGTCCCATCACTTCATGGGAAATAGATGGGGAAACAGTGGAAACAGTGTCAGATTTTATTTTGGGGGGCTCCAAAATCACTGCAGATGGTCATTGCAGCCATGAAATTAAAAGACGCTTACTCCTTGGAAGGAAAGTTATGACCAACCTAGACAGCATATTGAAAAGCAGAGACGTTACTTTGCCAACAAAGGTCCGTCTAGTCAAGGCTATGGTTTTTCCTGTGGTCATGTATGGATGAGTTGGACTGTGAAGAAGGCTGAGTGCCAAAGAATTGATGCTTTTGAACTGTGGTGTTGGAGAAGACTCTTGAGAGTCCCTTGGATTGCAAGGAGATCCAACCAGTCCATTCTGAAGGAGATCAGCCCGGGGATTTCTTTGGAGGGAATGATGCTAAAGCTGAAACTCCAGTACTTTGGCCACCTCATGTGAAGAGTTGACTCATTGGAAAAGACTCTGATGCTGGGAGGGATTGGGGGCAGGAGGAGAAGGGGATGACAGAGGATGAGATGGCTGGATGGCATCACTGACTCGATGGACATGAGTCTGGGTGAACTCCGGGAGTTGGTGATGGACAGGGAGGCCTGGCGTGCTGTGATTCACGGGGTCGCAAAGAGTCAGATACGACTGAGCGACTGAACTGAACTGATGAGTGAATGTATGCTATGGTTTTGTGTATTTTCAAATTTTATCTAAGGATTTCCCTGGCAGTCCAGTGCTTAAGAAGCCTGAGTCAATGGTTAAGACTCGGTCTTCCAACACAGGAGCTGTAGATTTGACCCCTGGTTGGGGAACTAAGATCCTGCATGCTGCAGGGTGCAGCCAAAGCAATAAACAAATAAGTAAATACGATCACTTCTTTAAAAAATAATAAATAAAATAAAATTTTATCTAAACGGCTCCATATTACACTTATAGTCCTCTAACTTGCTTTTTTATGTTCTTGAGGTCATACATATTGATACCTATAAACTGAGCTCATTCATGTCAGCAGTCTGTAATTCTTCACTGTGTGACTGTATCAGCACATGCGTCTAATTTTCTCTTGATAGGCAACTAGGTTGTTGCCTGTGTCTTAGTTTTACCAATAACGTTTCACTGACATCCTTAAACATACACAAGGTCTCTAGGATCTGTCCCGGGAAGTATAATTGCTGGGCTCTGGCGACAATGATTATTATGCATTGAAACGTATCCTGCAATCAGGTAGCTTGAAGTTCCAACCCACATACCTGGGAATGTGATTTACTAGCAAAGGAGGTCTTTGCAGATGTAATCAAGCCATTAATGTGAAGCCCTTATGGTGGTCCCTAACCCCATATGACTGGCATCCGTGTAAGAAGTGAAGAGACACACAGGGAGAGAACACCACGTGAAGATGGAGGCAGGGGTTAGAGCAATCTGTCAGTAAGCCAAGGAGCTAGCAAGGATTGCTGGCAACTGCCAGAAGCTAGGAGAAAGGCATGGAACAGATTCCATCTCAGAGACTCCCAAAGGAATGAACCCTGTCTTGATTTTGGAATTCTAGCCACTGAAAACTGTGACAGAATAGCTTCTGTTGCTTTAAAACATCCAGTTTGTAGTAATTTGTTACAGCAGTTGTTAGGATACTAATGCAGATGGGGAATGGAAATCACGGCCTGTGAGGGCAAAGGCTGAGGTCGGAGAGTAAGCAGATGAGTCTGAGACAGTAAGTTGGGGCTGCTCTAGGAAGAGCCTAGAATGTGACACCAGGTAGGCATCCAGACTTACTCATTTACACACTGTCATGACATAGAAGATAAACTAAGTCGGCAAGAGACACAGTTCTACTTGGGTTTCAGAGAAGAGGGTCCCAGAAACAGCCACTGGGAATTACCTGGCGGTCCAGTGGTTAGGACTCTGTGATTTCACTGCCAAGGGCCAGGGTTCAATCCCTGGTGGGGGAACCAAGTTCCCATAAACTGTGCAGCATGGCCCCAAAAAAGAGAAACAGCCACTGTTTAGAATGGACTCGTTTGAATCTTTCCACGTCTGGAGTCTCAAATTCATCTGCTTTTTCCTTTAAGAATGATTAATTCCCTTCCACACACAACTGCAAGGATTTGACAAACACAAGGTTATCATTAATAACCACGAGTTGTTTCTACTTTGCTAAACCAGACCCTGTTTTTCGACCTAATCGGCTAATCTCGCCTAATCCTCAGAAGTGTCCCAGGAGATAACGCATGTTATCTTCTCTATAACAGAGATTAGAAACCACGCAGGAACAAGATGAGGTGATCTGCATTTACGGAAACATCCGGCTGAAGATTTAGGAACGTCCACTTAGGTAACTGGCTCTATAGTCTTAGGCAAATTACTTCACCTACGTCAGCCTACCTTTTCCCATCTTTTAAAGTGGCATAATAGCAGCTACCCCTTCGGTCGGGTCCGTCGTCGTTAAATGAGTGAAGTGTGTCGAGCGCTGTAAACTGCAATAAACTGTGCTGTCACTGTTTTCCGGGACCACGTGGCGCCGACCCGGGACCCGCCACCCAAGGCTGCACAGAAATCTAGCCGCTCCGCTCCGACCGCCAGGGTGCGCTGTGACGCGGCTCGGGGCCTGGCGGGAGGCCGCTCTAGCCTCTCCCGGGAAGTCGCTGCCCTTACTTTCAGCAGGACCTCGCGCCTCTGGGTCGGCGCCCGCTGGCATCTCCGCTCAGTCCTCCAGCTACCCACTGCCTGCCTGCCGCCCACCATGGCCCTGCTGCACTCTGGCCGCTTCCTGTCCGGAGTCGCCGCGGCTTTCCACCCAGGCCTCGCTGCCGCGGCTTCTGCCAGAGCCAGGTAAGCAGAGGGAAAAGGAGCTGAGGCGACAGGCCTGCCCAGCCGAGCTGCCGGCGCCCCAGGACATCTAACCCGCCTTGTAGGCACACGCGGGCACCCTCACATACCAACTTTCTCCGCTCCCCTCTCGGATTCACAGGGGGCTGATGATTGAGCGTCCACATCTCACAATGACCCTTTGGGTCCTACATCCCACCGCTCCCATGTCCCTGGGACTGTTGGAGAGCATGCCAACGTGTTCCCCTGGGTTAGGAAGTATGTCCCTCTACAGCACCCGGACTCCATTAGGGGTTGGGGGCGGGGGTGGGATCTCAGTTTCGGCTCAGTTGGGGGTGGGAGCGAGGGGAGAGCACCCGGGCTGCGGCGCAGAGGAGGCCTCGCGCGGATTGGCTGCGGCGCCGGCTCTGCCTCGCGCCTATTGGCTGCGGGGCCTGGGGAGCGTGTGCCCTTGACCGGCCGCTCTGGGGCAGGTGGCGGGGCTCACCCGTAGAAGTCTCCCTGGGCCGCGGCAGGCTTGGGCGGACTGCAGCTGACGGCCGTTTGTGCGTCGGGGCAAGGAAGCTCAAGGAAGGAAGATTCTTGGGCTCTGGCTTTCGGGCCCGGCTTTCCTCTCTCATTCTGTGGCCTTGGCTCCCGGCATCCTCCCGCCAGTCGTCTCCTGAGTCACCAGTGACCCCTCCCCCAGCCCTTTAGCCCTTGGATCTAAGAGTCCGGGTTGAGTGACCCCCCCTCCCGCCTTTTATCCCTCAGGAGGTCTGGCCGTAGGAAAGTTGCCTTTCTTCCCCTCCCGCTCGCTCTGCTTTTTGATCTAGTGTTTCTTCATCCCAGTTTCACAGAGCCAGGCACTAGACCTGTGCTAGATAGATACTGCAGTGAACAAACAAGCCCGAGGGAGGCGTCGGTGCCACTCAAAAATTCCAAATTTGTCATTTCAAACTGTGTGATGTGTTGCAGAGAAAAGGTTGCAGCGCATGAAACGAGTCAGTAATCCCTTCCTAGTGGAGAGACCTAAGCCAGGCTGTTTAATTCATTCAAGAAGCCGATTTGGGACAGTGTCCTTAATAACTCCCTAATCAGGAACCGAGTCTCCAAAACCACCGCAATCAGATATTAACTCTAAAGAGCGAAGCCTTGACCTCTCGGACGTGTCTTGGCCTTTTCGTTTAAATGCATACAGGAAGCCTCTAAGCCGGCGGGACACTTTGTTCTTTCCAAACCCTGTCCAGGTTTGCCCAGGCTTTCCCGTTCTTCTCTCCCTGATTTGATTCCTTCTTGGCCCACTGTCAAGCTGTGCTCTTTAAGGCCGCCTATCTAGTGGGCCAGAGTTAGGGAGGGCTTATCATTTATGCAGCAAATTTGGAGAACAGAAAGTAGTGCCTAAAATTATAGCCAAGTGACAGTCTGTTTCACCATTGTAAATCTTCTTGTTCTCTGGATTTGACTGGGTGCCCTCAGCTCTACTTACAAAGTGATTGGTGAAAATCCCCGTGGCTCTGACCTTTTAGTCATTCTTTCACTTTGACAGCCTGATTCTTTTGTGTCTTTTCCCCATTAGAATGTGAATTCCATGAGAGCAGAGACTATACCTACTACGTTCCGTCTCAGCATTTAGAACGTTGGCTGGCATGCCTTTCAAATGAAATATTTTAACTTTAAACTTTGCTTTTTAACTTAATGCAACAGAGACAAATACAACATTTTCACATTGTATCTTAGTTCAAAATCTAAACATAGGGGAACCAGAGTGGTGCAAAATGTGTACCAAAAAAGTCTTAAAGTATGTGAGCACCTGCAGTTGAGATGTTCAGGTTTAACACTGATGCATGATTGACTGATAGAAACAGGTGCCAGGCCTGGCTATGACTGTTAACTGTTCAGACAGCAAGAAAGTAAGAACCTCCTTTCCTGCCACTGTGGATGTGATCTTTACCTAAAGCCAAATGGTAAAATTGGAAAACATTTATAAAAAATAAACTCAACTGGTTGAAGTTTCTTTTCTTTTTCTTTTTTTTTTTTTAACAGCTCGTTCTAATACAGTGAAACCTTGGCAGTTGGTATTCTGAAGAACTGGGTATTTATCCTATGAAATACTTTATTTTCATACTTGAGTCATTTAAATGAACTAAGTTCAAGTGTTTCATATAGCTGCATTTTTTATACAGAAAGCACTAAACATTTAACCTTTCCTTATTGTGCTGTAAAAACACAGTAACATGAATTGAGACAGAGTCACAGGACAGTGAAGAAAGGAAAATATGCTAATGTATTTTATAGATATCTGTTGTTATTTAATTCTGATTATTTAATTTGTAGTGAAATAACTGAAAGAGTATCAGGAGACCCTTTAAAAGGCCGTGTACAGTAGTGGTACAGTAACCAGTAAGAAGATCACAGTTGTAGTATCGTCTTTGCTGTTTTTAGTTCTATGATCATAAGCAAGTTAATTAACTTCTCTTATTTTAAATTAAGAATCTGAGGGAAAGCATTTTTAAAACTATGAAGCACTAGATAGGCCTGCAGAAAGTTTTGCAGAGTTTTTGAGTTGGAGGTGTTTATCTGCATACTTTGCACCTGACATCTTTTGGTTGGCTGGTCAGTATTGCTCAATGGCTGAAGTTTTGCACTTTTGTCCAAAGTGCATAGATAAGAGTGCTTTGTAGGCCACAAGTTATCAGCATCAATTTTGTCCCTGGAGCACTCTTGGTTCCCACTAGTACTCTCTTAAAAACAGAGTTCTTGCAGTGTAGGTATAATCTTTACCCTTTTAAGCAATAGAATAATAAAGAGCATAAAGGACTCAAACATCCTTACTGATGTAGAACTAAATCAAATGAAATATCCCTGCTCCTTTATTTAGATTAAGATTTAAGATTTTGAAATTCTTTTAGAATTCTTAAAAGATAGCACTCTCAGTGACTTCTCTGCCAGAAGACTCAAGGCTGTGATTTCTGAAGAAATTTCTCTACTAGATAAGCTTTTTAAAGAACTTGACAAATAATTGCTTTTCATACGCTTTAATAAGAAGGGTGCCTTCTCCTTGTGGTTTAGGAGCAGTGCTCTGTCATTGTTGATGGAAGGCCTTGGAAATAGAACTGTGTTTTTAAAAGTGAAAATTGCTTACTAAAAGTTCTATGTCCTTAGGTATTCAGGGTGTTCCTTGCACTCATCATTTAATGATAGTGATATAGATGGGCAGATGGCTACATGTTTTCAGGGTCTGAATCATGGGTAGGATATAATGAAAGCTTTCGCCAGGCACAGTTCAGAAATTGCTTCGGGGTATCTGTTTCTTACTATTGCTTAGGTACTGAAACAACCTAGCAGCCTAGAACAATGAGAAAGAATGAGAAGGAATTTGACTCCTGGCAGGAGCGCTAGTAAGGAGGAAAATTGATGATATCTCCCAAGACTCCAGAAAAAAACTGAGTAGTAATCATTGAAAAGCAAGAAAGGCCTGCATTTGGTCATAAAGTTATAACTTACGCTCCTTGAATTTTTTTATATACTTGCCTCATCAGTCTCTGTACTACTGGCAAGATGGTTTAAAAAAATATATAGTAGTAATTACTTAGTAGCAGTGATACCAGCTAACATCAAGCACTCACTGTGTACCAGACCCTGTTTTTGAGTGTTTCACATTTAATAACTCCTTTCATCCTTATAACAACCCTCTGAGATAGGTACTGTTGTGCCCCCACTTTACAAGTAAGCAAAGTTGAGGCTTAGAGAAGTTAATTGATTTGCCAGTGCTCACACAGCTGGTAGGTGACTGAGCATTGGAATCCATGCTGTTTGCCCAGTCCTAACATTGCCCAGGGCAAGCTGTTAAAAGAAGTAAAAGCCTGGGAAATCTGAAAATGGAATAATCCACCCTTTGACAAGAGAGAATTAGCTGTACACACCAATTACTGCTCCAGAGACTGAGACAGTTTTCACCTTGTCAGGAGAGCTAAAATTTACCTCTGCGGCCGTGTCTGAACAGCTATCCCGTGTGCCTTGTGGAGGAAAGAGGTATATTAGTGCTGACTGGCCTCAAGTTCAACAAGAGAACGATTGTTGGGAAAGAAATTTTAATGAAATAATAATAATTCATCAGGCTTTCAGTGTGGATAGTGTGCTGTGCTGTGCTGAAACATTTGATTAGTTAGGATTGGATAAATGATTACTAGAAAAAGGTGGGCTGTTTCACCTAAGTCATTGGGAACCTTGCTTCCCTAGCTTCCAGTTTCTACTGCAACACCCTAGGCTCTTTCTTACCCCTAGCCTCTGCTTAGACTGTCTTTTTCCTCCTTTCATCTGTAGCAGTTAGCTCTCAGGTCACCCTCTCCTGGAAGCCTTCCTAAGCCTGTACTTCACTCCCCTTCCCAGGCTATCAGGCCCTTTCCTCAGGGCCCCCATGAATAATAATCTATGCCCTGAGCCTGTCTTCATCACTGTACATTGTCCCCCTCACCTCCACCCCCCAGCCTACATTGTCTGTAACTCCCTACTGGTCACTCCACTGGGCTAATCTGGTGGTGAGGGATTGTGTTTTTATACCCAGCTCTTAGCACACAACAGGTTCTCAGCAATTGATTTAGAGATCATACTTTGTTTTCTATAATATGAAACTATAAAATAAAACCCTTTCTGTTCATTATCCCTGAAGGAAAATCTAGAATAATCTTTTTCTCAGAACAGTAATTTACCATGAGGTAAAACCTCAGTTTTATCCACTAATGCATCCATGCTGCCAGGAGTTTTATTGGGGGGAAAAAAAGATAGTGCTTTTCAGGGGTCAATGACAAAGATAGTTTTTGGTAAAAGATAGCCTGAAATTTTTATGTTTTCTGTAGCTATGATTCAATTTGGGGAAGGTCAAGTGAAAGTGTTGTTAGATGTTATTAATATTTGGTCCCTTGATTAAGATGAATGAAGGATTGTGAGTGCCAGAAAAGTGATCATTGCTTACCTATATGATCAAAACAACAACAAAATAATATAAACATATAACATGATTGTAAAGAACCTGGCTCTTTCAAATGTGCAGAACATCAAATTTAAAAAAAAAACAACTTTGAGTTGGAAAATAGAAAGGAAAAAAAAAACTCATTGTACCTTAAATTCTTTTGTTCACCAAATTGCTAGCCAAAACTAAGATTAATCTACTAAATTTGTTCTAATTTATCCTTAAATAATCAAAGACTTAAGAGTCAACATAAAGCATAGAGAAGTATTCTGCTTTCTAAAACACAGAATCTCTAACATCTAGACAGATTACACGAAAGGTAAAAAGTAACCTTTCATATTGTTGGTAAAATCACCAAGAATGATTGAGCAAAAACCTTATTAAAATGGCAACATATTCCGTAGCTTCTTTTCAGACCCAGTTATTATAAATCAAAACAAAATTCACTTTCTAAGGTTTGTCATGTAACACCACTTGTGGCGTCTCAGTTCACTGACAAGGGATTGAACCAGGCCACGGCAATAAAAGCCCAGAATCCTACCCGTGAGGTTACCATAGAACTCAACTCCCCTAAAGTGTGTCTTACTTGTTCTTTCACAAACTGACACTTTAGGATAGTCTCTCAGTTTCATTTCTGATAGAGTAAATCTTGGTAGGCCTATGCCGTATAAATAAAGGCTCAAAGGCTCTTTTGGATCCTCAGTAAATTTTGGGAGAATAAAGGGATACAAAGACCAAAATGTTTGAGAGCAACTGCCCACTGCAGTACTCTTGCCTGGAAAATCCCATGGGTGGAGGAGCCTGGTAGGCTGCAGTCCATGGGGTCACTGAGGGTCAGACACGACTGAACGACTTCACTTTCACTTTCATGCATTGGAGAAGGAAATGGCAACCCACTCCAGTGTTCTTGCCTGGAGAATCCCAGGGACGGGGGAGCCTGGTGGGCTGCCGTCTATGGGGCCGCACAGAGTCAGACACGACTGAAGCGACTTAGCAGCAGTAGCAGCTTTAGGACAACACTTTTTTCCCTTGAAAAACAAAAACTTACACATTTATTTCTGTGTCACTGTTGATCATAGTATAGTCTCAACCACTCAATAATTATAATCTTAACCAAAGTAACTTACATTTCACAGATAAAACAGGGGAGAGAGTTTATGTCAGTCCTACACAAGCATTTAATTAGGCTTAGTAATCAGCATTTCAGTATTTTGTCATACTTAGAAGTTATCTCTGTATCAATGATTAATTACTCTGTTAACTCATTATAATATGAATCCAAGATTTTAAGTTATTCAAAGATCTGAGAAATTGTCTTCGAGTATTCCAAAATTTACAGTTCTCCCAAAAATTCTCTCCAAAACCCATAACCCTAGTCTAATCATGAGAAGAACATCAGACAAATTCCAAAAGAGGGGCATCCTACAGAGTATCCCTAACCAGTCCCCACAGGCAGTCAACATCATCAGAATAAGGTATGTCTGATACTGTCGCAGGCAAGAAGAGCCTAGGGAGACATGACAACTAAGTGTAATGTGGTGTCCTGGAACAGATATAGAACACTGGGTAAAAACTAAAAAGTCTGAATAAATTGTAGACTTAATGTAGCAACCATTGGTTCTTTCATTGTAACAAGTGTACAATACTAATATAAAATGTTAAGAGGAAACTGTTGTGGGGTGGGTGTACAGGAGTTCTGTACTATCTATTCCATTTTCTCTAAATATAAACTGTTCTAAAAAATAAAGTCTGTTAATAAAAAGTAAAAGTATATTTTTACTGAGAACCTCCCTGGTGGTCCAGTGGTTAAGACTCCCTGCTCCCAAAGCAATGGCAGTGGCACCCCACTCCAGTACTCTTGCCTGGAAAATCCCATGGACAGAGGAGCCTGGTAGGCTGCAGTCCGGGTAGGCTGCAGTCCATGGGGTTGCTAAGAGTCAGACGCAGCTGAACAACTTCACTTTCAGTTTTCCCTTTCATGCATTGGAGAAGGAAATGGCAACCCACTCCAGTGTTCTGCCTGAAGAATCCCAGGGACGGGGAGCGTGGTGGGCTGCCGTCTATGGGGTCGCACAGAGGCAGACATGACTGAAGCGACTTAGCAGCAGCAGCAGCAGCTCCCAAAGCAGAGTGCTGGGTTCGACCCCTGGTCAGGGAACTAGAGCCCACATGCCAAAATGAAGATCAAAGATCCCACGTGCCACTGCAGAGTCCCAGTGCAGCCAAATAAGTACAATTTTAAAAATATATTAAAAAATATACTATTACTGTTAAAATTTTAAATTTGTCAAAATAAGAATTGGTTGAACACAAATTTACATTTTCCATAATTTTGGGTGTTTAGGAGTGCTGTTGGGCTTCCTGGGTGACTCAGTGTAAAGAATTCACCTGCCATTGCAGGAGACGTAAGAGATGCGGCTTTTTTCTTTTTCTTTTTTTTAATTGAGGGATAATTGCTTTACAGATTGTGTGGTTTTCTGTCATACATCAACAAGAATCAGCCATTTATTTTCAGGGCAGCAATGGAGAAATGGACATGGAGAACAAACCTATGGACAAAGTGGGAGGAGAGGAGGGAGAAGGGGAGATGTATGGAGAGAGTAACACAGAAATTTACAATACCATGTGTAAAACAGATAGTCAGTGGGAATTTGCTGTATGACCCAGGGTACTCAAACAGGGGCTCTGCAACAGGCTGAAGGGTGGGGTGGGGAGGGAGATGCAGCTCTGATCCCTGGGTTTGGAAAGATCCCCTGGAGAAGAAAATGGCAACCTACTCCAGTATTCTTGCCTGGAGAATCCCATGGACAGAGGAGCCTGGTGGGCTACAGTCCATGCGGGATCACAAAGAGTTGGACACAACGGAGCATGCACCCGTAGGAGTGTTGTTAGTTTCTTTTATCAAGTGAACTAGTGTAAATTTAGAAAAAACAAACCCACATAGAATAAAACGTATGCTTGTATTATATTAACATGAATAAATAAAATATTTAGCTGGGTTTTTTAATCAAATTTAGTCTTATTTATCAAGGATTTAATTTATATGAACTTGAATTTCTAAAATGTTTCTGAGCTGTTTAAGAAAAATTGAGTCTAGCACATTTTAAGCATTAAAAATTCAGTTTCTGTAACAATTAGAACAGAGCACCTTTACTTTTAGGTTTTTATAATCTATTTTATCAAAGATAGAGTAATCTAATCAGTGTTTTCCATCTCTCGCCAGAGATGGAAAACATTTAACATTCAGACACTCAGAGATATAACAAACAAAAAAAAAGACTTTCTGAATTATACATGGAGACCTTATATCTCTTAAGATCTGTAACTTCGGACTTCCCTGGTGGTCCGGTGGGGACACGGGTTTGATCCTTGCTCTGGGAACTAAGATCCTGCATGCCAAAAAGAAAAAACTATAACTTCAGTTACAGGTGAGGAGTAAAAACACACAATCTCAAGTCTTATTTTAAAAAAAGAAAAGGTGCAGGGAACTTCCCTGGTGGTCCAGTGGATAAGAATCCACCTGCTAATGCAGGGAACACAGGCTTGATCCCTGGTCTGAGAGGATTCTGCATGCCCCACAAAGCAGCTGGGCCCATGCAGCACAACTACTGAGCCCGCGTTCAAGAGTCCACACACTGCAACTACTGAGTCCAGGAGCTGCAACTATTAAAGCCCAAGTGCCCAGAGCCTGTGCTCTGCAACTAGAGAAAGCCCACACACAGCAACAAAGACTCGGCACAACCAAAATAAACATGCAGGGACTTACCTGGTGGTCAGTGGCTAGGACTCCACACTCTCAATGCAGAGGGGCTGGGTTCGATCCCAGATCTGGGAACTAGATCCCACGTGCCTCAACTAAAGATCCTACATGCCACAACAAAGATCGAAGATCCCATGTGCCACAGCTACAACCTGGTGCAGCCAAATAAGTAAACAAATAAATAAAGATGCAAAACGACAGCAAACCAGAGTATCTGTCATCTCGCCCAATGGAGAATAGAGCTCTACTATCCATTTCCAGAAATCACTAATGGTCAAAGCATAATACCACATTCACAGTCTGTGTTGCTGACAACTGACCATAAAGGAACCAGAACCCCCAAATTAGTAGGGAGTGGGGAACAAGCTAGAGAAAGCTATTTAGGTGTGTTTCCCTTTTGGGATTCACTCTGGGAGTGCACTTCCCCAGCAAGGCAGTTCATCTGACCCCACCAGGTAAATCCACTGGGCAATGGTGGATGACCCCAAACACTGAAAGGATATGGTTTTTCTTTTAATTCTTATTTTTATACAACTTTTCAAAGGTTACTTTTCATTTGCAGTTATAACAAAATATTGTCTATATTCCCTGTGTTGTACAATACATGCTTGAGCCTATCTTAATACCCAGTAGCTTGCACCCCCACTCCCCCTGCACCCCTGTATTGCCCCTGCACACTCTCCACTGGTGACCACTAGTTTGTTTTCTGTATTTGTGGGTCTGCTTCTTTTTTGATAGGTTCACTAGCTTTGTTGTATTTTTTAGATTCCACATGTAAGTGATATACCGTATTTGCCTTTCTCTGTCTGACTTAATTTCACTTAGCATAATGCCCTCCCAAGTCAATCCACATTGCCGCAAATGGCAAGATTTCATTTAAAGGATATTTTTTAAGGTAAAATCATGACTGATACAAATATAAAATGCTGAACATTGTTAAACATTTTAACTCAATAAATAATAAGGAAATCAGTGCAGTGTTACAACCGGCTCTAAATACCTGGCAGTTCTTTGTCATCTCCACCACTACTGCCCCGACCTGGTTCAAGCCTTCATCTCTTTCTCTTGCTGGGTAAGGAACCAGATTTTTCAGTGATCCTTCTGCATTTCCTCTCCCTCTCTGCATTCAGTGACCATCTTGTGACCAGACAAGCTATAAAAATCTATTCACATCACTGTTCTTACCTGATGACCATCTGCCCTCCAAAAAAAAACTTAAATGATTCTGTATAGTTTCACTGCATCCAAAGTAGAGCCCAGCAATCTGTATGTTAGCAGGCTCTCCAAATGATGCCCTCAACAAGTTGGTAAACAGGCTAAAATGCAACCCCCTTGGTTGGGTGTGTTACATAACAGCTTTCCATTGGCCTTGCTTCCTTCTCTTGTCTCGTCATTTACCACTCAGCTTCTTACTGCCAAATTACTTGTGATATCTTTTGCCTGGGAATTCAAGTCAGGTTTGGACTGCATTGAAAGCATGTACATCCACCCTGTCCTCCCCAGGATGATTCAGGTGTCCCTGCCTTTTACCTCTCAAAGCATTTGTATTGATATTATTGGCCTTCTCCACTCTTCAGCAACTGCTGTGACATCTTAGGTATTGTATTATATTGGTGTCTGTTGCTATACTGTATAGCATAGTATAGCAGAAATAGTAGAAGAAATAGTAGACATTTCTTGAAATGGATTTTTGGCAGGTCCAAGTTGTCTCTGGCCATGGAAGTCTAGGTACTGTGACTGATATCTTATTTTTCCCATTTCAGCTCCTGGTGGGCTCATGTGGAGATGGGGCCCCCAGATCCCATCCTGGGAGTAACAGAAGCCTTTAAGAGAGACACCAACAGCAAAAAGATGAACCTGGGAGTTGGTGCCTACCGGGATGATAATGGAAAGCCTTACGTGCTTCCAAGTGTCCGGAAGGTAAGCTTGCTAGACATCTGTTTGATGGGGATAAATAACTGAAGGGCCCTCCTGAAGACAGACTCCTGGATTGGGGAGACCTGGGTTCTCGTTCTGATACTCACTACCTGAATCACATGTGTTATCTGGGGTAGTCTCCTTAGCTGTAAAAGTGAGAGGTTGGGACTATATGATCTTTTCCAAGATTGAACTTCTGTGATTATCTGTAAAACAGGCAGAGTGTAATGATGTTTGAGATGGTTGAATGGCATCACCGACTTGATAGACATGAATTTAAGCAAGCTCCAGGAGTTGGTAATGGACAGGGGGGAAGACTGGCGTGCTGTAGTCCATGGGGTCACAAAGAGTCTGACAGGACTGAGTGACTGAACTGAATTGACTATAATGATTAATCCTAAGGATGCACAAAAGGACCAAGAATTTAAACATTGTCTCTTGGTGATAGGAATAGCCCATTATAGATGAGGGTTACCATTGTTATTTTCCATTTTTCCCATTTTGATTGCCTTAATAAGACACAACTACCTAGGTATGCTCTGTCCTTTCATCCTGTTGAACTATTAAATAATTTTATTTTGTTATATTTTTATTAGTAGTCTTTTTACTGGTTATCACAACTCTAAATAATGTAACTAATTTCCTTTTAACAACTTTTTAAAAGAAAGTACTTCCTTTCCATCTGCACCTCCTCTGATGAAATATCAATGTGCTGCTGTGTTTCTTCCAAACATGGGGTAGTGATGTGTTGTTGCTACAAACAGCAGAACTAGGCATCCTGAGTGGCAGTTACAGAAGCATAATTTTGGGTGACAGTAAAGAACCGCATTTGAGCTTCAGTAGGCTGGCTCAGGCCCTTGTGAGCCACTGCAGTAACAGAGCAGGGGCTGAAGGAACCACCGAAAGAAGAAATTTCTGAGTGTGTAGGAGTACAGATTAGGTGTCATCTCTCTAGGAAAAAAAGGACTTAAGAAATAGCTGTGATGAGAAGACTCAGAAAAACTGCTGGCTCCTGGGTCTCAGGTCGTGCAGGGATTACTTTTGTTCTCAGTAAGTCAGTTTAAAGTATTTGGCGTGAGGCTTCCCTGGTGGTCCAGTGGGTGAGAACCTGCCTGCTAGTGCAGGGGTCAGGGGTTCAGTCTCTGGTCAAGAAGATCCCACATGCCTTGGCACAACTAAGCTCATGTGCCACCACTCCTGAGCCCATGCTCTAGAGCCCATGCTCCAGAACAAGAGACACCACTGCAGTGAGAAGCCTGTGTGCCACAACTAGAAAAAGCCCATGCACAGCAGTGAAGACCCAGTGAAATCAAAAATTAATTAATTAAATTTTTTAAAAGACCTGGAATAAAAAGGAGAAGAAAGAAAGATTATCTGCCTGAACAAATTTTTTAAAAATAAAATTTAATTTAAAAAATTAAGTATTTAGCATGTGTTAACTATTGACAGAAGCTGAAACACTACCACATACTTCTGTATATTACCTCCTAACTCTTTACCTGAGTCATATGAGGGGTAGAAACAGCTGTTGAGCAAACTGAAATTCAAGGAGGTTAATAAATCACCCAGAGTCACACAGCTAGTAAGGGTCAGCCAGGCCTCTGACTCCAAAGCATGAAGATACGTGACTATAACTGTCAGCCTTGAGACTCCATGGACTATTGCCTGCTAGGCTCCTCTGTCCATGGGGATTCTCCAGGCAAGAATACTGAAATGGGTTGCCATGCCCTCCTCCAGGCGATCTTCCCAACCCAGGGGTCTCCCACATTGCAGAAAGATTCTTTACCATCTGAGCCACCAGGGAAGCCCTCTTAGATTGGCATATACCTTAAAATACTCCCCCTTTATGTATTCAGATTTGATTTGCTCTTGTGCATCCCGAGACTGCCATTTTTTGTTAAACCAAGAGATATCATATACCTACCCATTCACATAAAACCTAACTTTAAAAAATAATAAAATATGATTAAAAAATATAAAATTTCTGTGCTATTTATAAAATATATTCTAGTTACCCTTCTTCTTGGACAGTATCTCCAAACTTTTTAAAAGAGGCTTTACTTCCAAAATTTAACTTAGAAAACATTTTTTCCTTATCTAGGCGGAGGCCCAGATTGCTGCAAAAAATTTGGATAAAGAATACCTGCCCATTGCGGGGCTGGCTGAATTTTGTAAGGCATCTGCAGAACTAGCCCTGGGTGAGAACAATGAAGTGTTGAAAAGTGGCCGGGTAAGTAGCACAGACTCTGGCATCATACAGGGTCTGTTTTTAAATTTAACAGATTAAAGAAATCTGAAATAATTTAAACAAGAAAAGATGTATCACTTTGTGTGTGATGGCTGTTTGGAGGTGGCTACACTATGACTAATGTCTCTTCCTTTAGATAGTAAATTGGCACTCATTCAATAAAAGATTTCCTATAATACTAATTCCCAAAATGGAGTAGGAATATGAAAATGTTGTGATCTGACCAAAGATTTGCCACTGCTTTTGCTGTTAGTCTGTGTGAGCTTTTGCTCGTTTTACACTGAATGGCTTTTAAGAGTGCCAAACTGTGCCGAGTTTTAAGGCCTGAAGTTAGCGCTCTGACCCTCTGTTCCCACGCTTCAGCTTAGGTACAGGAAACAGGCGGAAAACAAGCCACAGGGGACTGCTGGGGCCAAGACAAGTCTGGCAGTCCTCTGCTGCCTCCTCACAGCCAGCTTGCATGTAGAAAGAGAGCAGACCATGCTTACTTGTGAATGTCTCCCTCCTCTCAGGGCAGAGAGCATCGCTATAGCCTTGAGAGGATGCACAAGAGATTCCTAGATGTCTCCCCCCTCCAGTTCCCTGGGGGGGCCCTCTTTCTAGGAAAGAAAGAGGTTTTTACAAACAGATTCTTGTATGCACCCACAGAGAAAGCATAAGCCACTTCATGCACGAGGGATACAGCCGGCCAGCCTGACAGGTGGGCTTATGTGCATTACAGTTTACTTGCCTTTGAAGCAAATATATTTGTTAAATAGATAGATTTGTGGGCTTAAATATTTACTTTTCTGGGTAAGTCTGGGGGAAAACACACACAGTAGCAAAGCTAAACTAACACATCTCCCTTCCCTATTCCCCAGGCCAGAATAAATGGTTTATATAAGACTGGTCTAAGTCAGTACATCAGTTCTTTAACTCCAAGAGAAGCATACACCCTCAACCGCAGGGTCATGTACTATTGATCGTAAGTCATGGACAAAATATGGTCTGATGGCTGTCTGTCAACCAACCACCTGTTGAAGTAAAGTGAAGTCGCTCAGTCGTGTGTGACTCTTCGTGACCCCATAGACTATAGCCTACCAGGCTCCTCCGTCCATGGAATTTTCCAGACAAGAGTACTGGAGTGGGTTGCCATTTCTTTCTCCAGGGGATCTTCCCAACCCAGAAATTGAACCCAGGTCTCCCACATTGCAGGCAGACGCTTTACGGTCTGAGCCACCAGGCAAGATCCAACCACCTGTTTACCAGTCACTAAAATGTCTATATTTTTCTGTAATTTTTGCTTAGTCTGTGTTCCTTGAGTGAATTACAGCTAAGTATAAGACTGGCCTATCTTAAAATAACAGTTTAAATAAAATAACATCAGTTTCTCTTTTATAAATTGCCATGCCTCTGTCAGTCTTATTATCAGATCTACAGTTAGGTTTTTATTTCTATCATGCCGAAGTTTGCATAGGCAAATTTTGTTTACGAAAGAGTACATTAGCAGGGGTTCCCACCATTTAATGCACTGCCTCCCAGTCCAGAAAATAGACTTAGGTTTTGTAGAGCGTAGTACTTTGTGGTGCCTTCAAGCAAACAAACAAAAAAACCCTAACTGTAGTTTCTTCCTCATCCCCTAAAGTTGACCAATTTGAAGATTTACTGAGGCCGTTTCCCTGTTACCCAAAAGATATTTTCAGATTATGAAAACTCATGGGCTATGATTCATGTAATAATGTTATTCTAACATACTTGTTGACTTTTTAAGATGACTTGCTTTTTCATGTTCAGAGAGTCATTCGATTTCATCTAAGTCTAGATTCTATATATAAATCAGTCCTTTTTCATATCTGATTGAGGTGGGAGTTGTGTCCTGAGAATTTCTGCTACAACACAGTATGACTGACAATTTTCAGGCCAGGCAATAAGGAATTAGCGTCCACATCAGCAAAGGCGCTGGAAAGTGGAGAGCCAGCTCTTTTGAGAACGTGTAAGAAGAGTCTTGCCTGGAGAATCCCAGGGATGGGGGAGCCTGGTGGGCTGCTGTCTATGGGGTCACACAGAGTCGGACACAACTGAAGCGACCCAGCAGCAGCAGCAAGGAGAGTCTATCTGTCACTTAGAAAATGGAATGAAAACAATAGTGCTGTTCTCTTGTTTCCAAATCTTCCCTTGGAAGGGTGTCCTCAGCTTCTGAAGAAGGAGGGGCACTGACTGTACAGTGCCTCTCTGTGGGCCTGAGCTCAGGTTGGGTAAGTCATGGGCCCATAGAGAGACTGCTGCACGTCACTGACCACTCACCTCTCTCCTTCAGTATGTCACCGTGCAGACCATTTCTGGAACCGGGGCCTTAAGGATCGGAGCCAGTTTTCTGGTGAGTCTGGAAACTCCTTCATGAAAGAGCAGTAAGACGGTCTGTAAATTAGGGATGATGGGGTTCCCAACTCCATATGTGTTTGACTTCTGACCTGGAAATAGATTTTCTCTTTCCACAAGGCTGGAAGATTTCCTGTTTTCTGATAAATGAAGTTTGAGGAGGGGAGGAATGGAAGTACTTAGAAGAAACAATTATTAGAAGAGTTATTATGAAGTACAACTTACTGAGCACATACTGTAACTAGGAACTTTTATATTTTAACATGTTTTATCTTCTGAGGGAGACTTAGTTAATGCCATTTTACAGAGGAAGAAAGTGAGCCCAGACAAATCCTTGGCGACACAGCCCAGTATAATTGTCGGAGCCTGAACCAACCCAGGAAGTCTCACTGCTGAGTCACCACTGTCTCTCAATCATAGAGAGAAGCTGACTTTCAGTAGAGAAAAACCTCCTCTCAGTAAAATATACTTTTTTTTTTTTTTGGCCTCTCCTTTCTTCATTTTTCCATTCACTTTCATTCAATCTTTTAGCAAAGATTTTTTAAGTTCAGCCGGGATGTCTTCCTGCCCAAACCAACCTGGGGGAATCATACACCCATCTTCAGGGATGCTGGCATGCAGCTCCAGAGTTATCGGTACTATGACCCCAAGACGTGCGGCTTTGACTTCACAGGCGCTATTGAGGACATTTCAGTAAGTGTGGCTCTCAGGGCAGGAGGGGGAGGGAATAAGGAATTAACCTCCTTGTGGAGGTTTGAAGTCTCCCTACTTGAGTCCGATATCCAACTTAAAATACTGGGATGAGGGACTTCCTGGTGGTCCAGGGACTTCCTGGTGGCCCAGTGGTTAAGCCTCTCCATTCACTGCAAGATGTTACGGATTTGATCCCTGGTCGGGGAACTAAGATCCTTCATGCCATGTGGAGTGGCCAGAAAAACAAAACCAAGATGAGCTAATTCCCAGACCTCATGTTATCTTCGTTACTTATCAAATAATGGTGACCCTGTGCATTTCAGGTAAATGATCTCCTGTAAAGCTGCAGAGTAATCTCTTGGTCCTTGTTTTTTTAGAAAATACCAGCGCAGAGTGTCATTCTCCTGCACGCCTGTGCCCACAACCCCACGGGAGTGGACCCTCGTCCTGAGCAGTGGAAGGAGATGGCGACAGTGGTGAAGGTGAGGGGGTGAACTGACCGGTGACAGTTCTGCATTTAGGAACTAGCCTTGGACGCTTCACTTGGCAGAGTCTTAGCAGTGAGAATTAACCTCAAGGCTGCATGAGATTTCCACTCATTGTGTAGTCACCAGAAAAGAATTCCTCATTTGCATAATTAGCAGTTCTGTAATTCATGATACACTAGGAGTTTGAAAATAACCTTTTGTTCCTCAGCCAAGATGTATGGGATTCTGCTAAAACTTGTCTCTGGCTAGTCTGCACAGTTGGCATCGTCAGCCCCATGACGTCTGCTGCTGGTGCCTCCACTTGCCCTGGCCAGTGGTTACGTGGTCACCCTTTCATCCACTGTTGCACATCCCCTCCTGTCTGCCACTCTTCTCAGCACTGCCGTTAATTATTCACAGTGAGTCTCATTCTTCTACGAGAGAAGGCACTCGTCAAAGTTCCCAAGGAGGGAGATACCTATTGCCTCACATCCCCATTCTCATTCCTTTTGGTTTCCCCTTTCTTTCGATTCTGTCAAACCTAAGCTACGAACAGAATGAGACAGAGGAACAGCATTCAGAGAGCACTTTCAAGATGAAATAGTTATAATGAGGCCTGGAATAAGATGGCCTGCCGGAGTCACATTAGCCCCAGGAAAGGCTGAAGTTAGTCCTATGTTGACTGGACCAAAATAATTACCCAGACCGCTGTGGGCCTTAGAAGAGCTTCCTGTTTGGACTTCCCTGGCAATCCAGTGGTTAAGACTCTGCTCTTCCAATGCAGGGGGCACGGGTTCAATTTCTGGTCAGGGAACTAAGATCCTACATGCTGCACAGGTGGGCCAAAAAACAAGGAAGCAGTTTTCCTGTTTGACCACGCAGCATTCTATCCAGATTGGATTATCTTTTCTTAATGTCTTCTTGAAGGCCTGTATCCACCAACATAAAAAATATATATATGTTAATACCTTAATTCTAGGAAAGTTAAACATCTCCAAACTGACACCTGGGGACAAAACTGTTGAATCTGAGCAAGGCAGGCATGGTCCCGATAAGCACAGGTAATCATCTGGGGCGTCTTGGGAAGGACTCCTAAAGCTTTGGCCATGTTTTCTTTCCTTCCCAGAAAAACAATCTCTTTGCATTCTTTGACATGGCCTACCAAGGCTTTGCCAGTGGCGATGGTAACAAGGATGCCTGGGCTGTGCGCCACTTCATCGAACAGGGCATTAATGTTTGTCTCTGCCAGTCCTATGCCAAGAACATGGGCTTATACGGTAAGCTAAAGGACTGAGGGTGATGTGTGTTCTGTTGAGATTGAAGAAGTGCTGGGAGAGGGGGCCGCAAAAGTGTAGAGTCGAGGGGGGAGGGATTGCACATGAAGATGTGTTTATAACAAAGAGTTATTTTTGCAGTGCTTCTAATGGAAACATATAAGACATAGCAAATTTAATCATGATTGCCTTTATCATTTTCAATCAGAGAACCAGAAGACGATCCATGTTGTCTTTTCAGGTGAGCGTGTGGGAGCCTTCACTGTGGTCTGCAAAGATGCCGAGGAAGCCAAAAGAGTTGAGTCCCAGTTGAAGATCCTGATCCGTCCCATGTATTCCAACCCCCCTATCAATGGGGCCCGGATTGCCTCCACTATTCTCACCAGCCCGGATTTGCGGAAACAATGGTAAAGGCGATTTGCACCTCCCCAGCCATCTGCCTTTCCCACCACTGATCCTTCAAAGCTCCCTTATACTTGGCTTATAGGGACATGCAGTTATCACTCAGCTTCCACAGGTGGAAGGGGAAGGAGAGAGGAGTATGCATTTTGTCAGCACTTTTGAACAAATAAATTGGTTTTCCCCTGTAAGAGACAGGCCTAATTCAGAAACAGCAGTTCTCTGTAGTCCATTATCTCCATGTTGAGTAAAACCTGCCTTCTCCTAAACTGAAGTGTCTTATGTAGGAAAACTTTCTTCCGAATGTTATATCTTTTGTTTTTATCCTAATAATAGCAAGCATTGAATTGGTGTTTCTGCATGTTTTATATTATCTATACTATCTGAATCTCTTGGCACCTGGGCTCTAAATTAGTGTTATTCAGAAAAAAAAGACTTTTTTAATCACAATCCACATAAAACTTATATCTTACATCATCACCTATGTATGTATGAATATATAACTGAAACTATATACATATATATACTATATACGTGTGTGTATACACACACACACACACACAGCTTTCAAAACTCAGGATTTGGTCTTCCTGAGCTATACTCCAATTTTTTTTTAAATGCCAGTTGCCCCCAACTGTATTGAGTTTATGACCTACTAATGGGTCATGGCCACAGTTTAGAAAACATTGCTGTAGATCAGGGGTTGGCAAACTATGTTCTACAGATCAAATCTAGGCTGCCGCAATTCTAATAAATAACATTTTATTGGCACACAGCCCTACCCTCTTCTTGATGAATTTGTATGGATGCTCTCATATCACAACAGCAGAGTTCAATAGTTGTGACAGAGGGTTATACAGCCCACAGAACCTAATATATTTATGGTCTAGCCCTTTAGAGAAAGCTTACCAAACCTTGCTCTATATAATTCAGAGTCTTGGAAGATGTGATTTGTTATGTAAGAGTTTATCCTGTATAGCTGATTAGCTGAGAGGTAGATCCCTAAGCAGCTAATGGGATAGAAGAACTAAGTCTGTAAGAAACTTCATCCTCAGCTCACCTGGACATCATGTGAGAACTATTTTTTCTACCTTAAATTAATCCTGTGAACACTGAGGGTAAATAGAGTCTGGTTCAGGATATTTCAGATATATGCTAGGCTTACTAAAAAATCAACTACTTTTTAAATTAGAATTTTATTTTTTTCCTTTACAAAATTATTGTGTGATTACATTTCAGAAAATTTGGGCAAGTCACTATAACCCAGATTTTGTTTTTCCCTTTGCCTGTTATTATTCCTATTGTAACATTAATAATATGTCTATATATTTATTATATGTGTGTATATATTAGATATATATGTGTAGGGTTGGTTTGTTTTTGTCACAAAGAATTATAACCTTTTTTCTTAATTTTTAAGTGGTTTTTAAAAAAGATTTCCATGGTCCTTAATGGTTATCAAGATGTTTATTTTCTTTTAACGTGTGCATTTCAATATTCATTTTGAAGTCTGTAGTGATTGGAGAAGGAAATGGCAACCCACTCCAGTGTTCTTGCCTGGAGAATCCCAGGGACGGGGGAGCCTGGTGGGCTGCCGTCTCTGGGGTTGCACAGAGTCGGACACGACTGAAGTGACTTAGCAGTAGCAGCAGTAGCAGTGTACAAAGATGACAGAGATACTGTGCTAGGTGACTAAGATGTCTGTCCCTTTGGGGAGTTTATAATCTAGTGAGAGAGATAACATGTATAGCATTGATACAAGACAGATAGGATAAATGCTGAGTAAAGGAAGAGCTATTGATTAGTGGGAAATGAGGAAGGATGTGATGCAGACAGCATCATTTGACTGTGCCTTGAGGAGAGAGGGAGCTCTTTTCCGAAGGGAGGCGAAAGGAAACTTGGAGGGAGAGATGTGCATGAGGATCAGCACAGGCGCAGGATGTGCTTTGAACGTGGCAAGTGAGTTTTGTGGCAGAAACACTGAGTGTAAGGAGGATGGAAAGGGCAGCGAAGCTGGGAAGGAGCAGATCAGGAAGTACTCTGATATTGTAAGAAGCCAGATCTTCATTCTGTGGACAACAAGGATCATGGATGTGACCCTTGGAAGCAGTGGTTGCTGAGGTGGCCCTGCATCTAGCCATTTTGTGTACTCAGTAGTGCCTTTAGGGCCCAGGCTCAAAGTGAGTGGAACTGGATGAATAGGACTACAGGAAATTTAAAATCAAATGCCATCCTTAGTGGGGCCAGGGGTTCCAGCTCCAGCCAATAATCGCACTGCCAATGCAATGCTGCCAGCTTCTTGTTTTTTAAGAGAGGCTGCAAATCTACATCTTTATGTGCAGGTGCCAAATTTAGGAATCTTTAACTGGGTCAGATAAGTCACGACTAAGACTCTTATTTGACCTTTGGTTGGTAACCTGTAACCTCTGTTCTAACTCTGCATGACACTATCATAGAGAGATGGTTTGGAAAAGTGAACCCATGAGAACAAGGAGGTAAATTCTTCACAGTCATCTAGCTGGTAGGAGCCCACAAGAATTGCCCAGAGCTCCACAGGAATGGAAAAAAAGGGTAGATCCTGAGGAAGGGGGAGACTGTGTCTTGAATCCAGAGGACTGCTTTCTTTGCTCCCCCAGATGGAATTAGCCCTCTCTTCCAAAGGCTGTCTTAACGCAGCACCTATTGGTTCATGGCTTGTCCTGCTTTGTTCCATAGTGGGTTGTTTACAGGTGTGCCCCGGCCGCAGGTGGCGAGCCTTTAAAGGCAAGGGCCAGGTCTCAGCCCTGCCCTTCTCCTCAGCACTTAGACATGGCTGGGCACATGGCCATTTCACAGCACACTGAACTGTGAAGGTGGCAATGTTTCCTCCATCCATGTTAAAGAATAAGGTAATATTTTACTGTTTAATTTGAAGGTTTTGCCCCTGCATAAAAGATGGAGAGCCTTAGCCCTCGTAAGTTTTAGAATGATTTATTCATTCTTCTTTTGTTTTTTTAATTTGAAAATCTAATTGGCTTTATTAAATAATTCATAAATTGGGCAGTATCCATCTGGTAAGTAGAAAGGCACTCTGTTCATTTTCCTTAATAACTCCATTATGTCAACTATTTTAGTTGCCTGATCATAGTGTTTCTGATATAAAGCAGAAAGCTATCAAATAGCTTTCTTCCCAGACAAGGATTTGGTCAAGAACAGAGAATTGAGGCACCCTTGGGGAGTACTCAAGGGAGGTATTAATAAAAGCACTGAGAGCTGGCTTATCTGTCAGGGCTTGGCCAGAACTGAGCTACATCTTGGGGGATTTTTTTTTACAGGTTGCACGAAGTGAAGGGCATGGCCGACCGCATCATCAGCATGCGGACACAGCTGGTGTCCAACCTCAAGAAGGAGGGCTCCTCCCACAACTGGCAGCACATCATTGACCAGATCGGCATGTTTTGTTACACAGGCCTAAAGCCTGAACAGGTGGGTAGACTCCCGTTCCTCTCCCACTGACTAACTGATCAGTCCTTGCAAACCAGAATTCCTCAGGTCACCTGTGTATTTAGGATTACTCTGCTGCTGCTGCTGCTAAGTCACGTCAGTCGTGTCCGACTCTGTGCGACCCCATAGACGGCAGCCCACCAGGCTCCCCCATCCCTGGGATTCTCCAGGCAAGAACTCTGGAGTGGGTTGCCATTTCCTTCTCCAATGCAGGAAAGTGAAAAGTGAAAGTGAAGTCGCTTAGTCGTGTCCGACTTTTAGTGACCCCCATGGACTGCAGCCTACCAGGCTCCTGCATCCATGGGATTTTCCAGGCAAGAGTACTGGAGTGCGGTGCCATTGCCTTCTCCGAGGATTACTCTAGGAAGAAGCATTCATTTCATCTTATTCTTTGTTAGTCATTTATCTTTTGTTAGTACTTTACCTATCTGTTTACTCTGTGAGGTTATAAACTTCTGAAGAACAGAGCTTGCCTTGGTCATTTTTATGACCAGCACTGTTTCTCAAAAGATTCCAGAACAAGCAAGAGCCTGAATATTGATAGGAGAAGTAGCTATTCCATAGCTAGATTCTGGATCCATTTTTCTAGAAATGCTGAATCTAAGATTTTTTTTCACCTTTCCCTACCTCAGAATTCAACATCCTACTTTAAGATAGCTATTTATTCTTCTTTTGTTTTAAGCTAACACACCAAACTCTAGGAATGGGTTTAAATGAGAAAACAGAGCTTCTGTTATTTTTTTTCTGTTCTAAACATTGGCTAGTTGTGCTGTGCCAGGGCTGGGGAGACCACCCCCCTCAACCAGGAAGCACCCACACACTCTCCTCTCTGCAGGTGGAGCGGCTGACCAAGGAGTTCTCCATCTACATGACAAAGGATGGCCGCATCTCTGTGGCAGGGGTCACCTCAGGCAACGTGGCATACCTTGCTCACGCCATTCACCAGGTCACCAAGTAATTCCCCTGGTCAGCAGGAACAGAGACAACCTTCCTGTCTTCAGCCTCTGCTGTTATGAAATCCACATGGAGGAAGAGGGAGGGTGGATGGTGGTAAGCGGATCTTTTTTTTCCAACCACAGTACTTTAAAACTCAGCGATTGAATGTGTTTCTCAGAAAAGAACGTGCAGTGAAATAGGGCGGAGGCACCTGTGACTGGTGTCGGGAACTTTGTGGCTGTAAACCAAACTCATCCTTTATTTCCAGTTTTTCCACCAGAGTTTACATGTACGAGAAAGCCCAAAAAAAAAAAAAAAAAAAACCCTGTCAGTCACACCATTTCAATATTTCAGAAGCTTTAAGTGAAATACCTTTTGGTGTCACGGGTTTCTCTGTAGAACCAGCCTGAAAACAGCACCTGTTAGAGGCTTTATGAAAAGATGAAGTTCTAACATTAGCAGTCAGCCTCATGTTTGTCCTCCCGTGACTGAGCAACTTGTCAACAAACTGTATTATGGAAATCATGTTTTACAGCGAGTCTGCTACCACTGTAGTGGGAGAAAATAAAAGATGCTCTTTCCCATCTTATTTAGGGAAAAGAGAAAGAAGGCTTTTCTTTCCAGTACCTGCAGGATTTTAATGTTCCTCTTTTCTCCCTAATCACTGCTGTTCCTTTCCTCGGGCCCAGAGATCTGTAACTAGCCCAGATATTCGTCCTGTCCTACTTCCTGAGTGACCATCAATCCCATCCCATAGGATTTATTTATTTGAAGAACGAAGAACATTATTTACTGCTCATCCCAATACCCTCGCTTTTCTTGGCAAAGAATAGCAGAGAGTAGGTAAACCGCTTTATTTTGGCATCCTCTTCAACGTGGGGACGTTGCCTCTGCCCAGCTGGCCCTCGTCCCTTTGTGCAGTGTGGTTGTGCAGTCAGTCATCTCATCAGGAGTCAGGCCGTGCAGGGTAGAACCGGGAAAGAGGATACTCTGGGCTTCAGTTTTAACCCTTGTGTGCTGCCAGCTGGGCTCAGGCTTCACCCTCTGGAAAGAAAACCACCATTTGCTCTAATCATGTAGACTTGTTGCAGCCTGGTTTCTCTGTTACAATAAAGTTACTGTAGACCCAACCTGTCTACCATGTTATCTTTTTTCCTTAATGGGATGAAAAGGTATGAGTGGGTATATATCCCCGGAATCTAGAATTGTGTCCAGGTGACCATAACCCAAGAGATGTTTTAGCTGTTTCGAATGTAAACTAAAGCCACATCCTAGGTGTCATTCCTTATATCCAGTCCAATAATGTTGAAAATGTGGGTATAATCGTTTGGACCTTGGGGGAACAAGTAAGTGGAGTACCTCAAAATCCTCTGGATATAGGCAGTGATGAGATGACGGGGAAGTGGCAACTTCAGATGTCTACAGGATTCAAGTAGGTAATGTAAATAAATAGTACATGTAAAGTAAAAAAGTAATGTGAACTTGACGTGAAATGCTTATTGGTGACCAGCCAACGTCCTCAGAGTGAGACATAGAGAAGTAATTGACAGGTACTGTGAAAACAAAAACCCAGGGTTGCAGGTCTTCATTTTTTCAAATAAAATGGAAATCCTGATTTTTTTTTTTTAAGGAGGTCTATTGATGCTTAAAAGCTGGCAACTAATTCTTTTTTTTTAATGACTTATAAGCAAGATGCAAACTAGATCACCAGCCTCTACCATAAAGTCACGTACTCCATCAGCAAACATCCCAAGGTTTTCCTGTCACCTTATACTTCATGCCAGGAGCCATTCACAACAGGACAGCTCTGGACGGACAGGCAGTGGAGCAGGGGTCAGGCCCAGAGCCCATCCACAGAGTTTTGATTATAGTTAGGAGGGGAAAACGGGCTCACCTTGGTCCTTCCCCCTTGCATCTCCTCACTCTCTGAGAGACACAGTGCATAATGGGCTCATTCCCGCTTCTTGGCTCTGCGTGTTCCTGTTGCTAATGGATATCCCCAGGTGATGAAGGGTCAAGTGAATGGACTGACTCACTGCATGTCTTTGGGAAGGTATCTTAAATGGGTAAACAGGCAACGGATTAGTCAGCGGCTATGTAAAGGAGCTGACTGCCTATCATAGAAGAAACTGCTTAAAGTCGCCCTGTCTGGAGCCAAAGTGGTTGAAAGTTGGCCATCAAGACCTCAGCTGGAAAAGGAACTTTACCACGCAGCCAACCTTGTTATTTTTAAACACATGCATTTCCAGCTCACCCTGGACTAAGTCCTATTCCTCACGAAAAAGTCATGCAGGGTGTGAACCTGATGTTTTTCTGACAGTTCAGTCTGTTTGCCATCAACCTTTTCCTTGCTTCCTGCTAGAGTCTAAGATGTTAATGTTCTTCCACTTGATAGAGGAGGTGGTTTGCCTGCCCAGAAAGAGAAGTCATGCCTTTGTTTCACTATAATTTAAGGCAAAATAGTTCTCAAATCTGGATTTTTAAAATATTGATTCCCTGGTCTTACCTCTGGGCATTCTGGCTCAGTATGTCTGAGGTAAGGCTTGGAATTTGTTTTTTTAATAATAATAATAAACTTTCTAGGTGATGCGGAGATACAGCTGACCCATGGGCCAGCCATTGGGTGCTATTAGACCAAACTGCCCTTCTTACCTCTAAACAACCAAAGTCCAGCTCATTCAACCAACTTGAGAATTTTGTTTTTGAGAATTTTTTCCTTACTCCTAGGCTGTTGAAATTTTTTTAATTAGTTTTTATTGGAGTATGTTGATTGGAAACATTTTAATAGAAATTAATGGCTCATTTCTATCTAATAACTGAAAGACCAACTTTTTTTTTAAAGTCTTATAAACATGTTGGGAATAGTGTTGTAAATCACATAATTGACAAGGGATTTATATCAAGAATATATAAAGGAATCTTACAACTCAATAAAAAATAACAGGAAAAGGTCTGAATAGACACTTCTTCAGAGAAGACATACTAATAGCTAATAGCCACATGAAAAGATGCTAACATGAGTCATCAGGGAAATGCAACTCAAAACCACAATGAGAATCACTTCACACCCATTAGGATGGTTCTAATCAGACAATAGCAAGGGTTTTCATGGAAATAGAGAAACGAACCGTTATGGACCTCCCAGGCATCAGTGGTAAAGCATCCACTGCCAGTGCAGGAGACACGAGAGACGCTAGCTCGATCCCTGGTTTGGGAAGATCCCCTGGAGTAGGAAATAGCAGCCCACTCCATTATTCTTGCCTGGAAAGTCCCATGGACAGAGGCGCCTGGCTGACTGTAGTTCACAGAGTTGCCAAGAGTTGGACACGACGGAGCACACATGCAGTTATAGTTACAGAACGTTTATACATCTGCTGGTCAGAATGTAAAATGGGGCAATTGCTGTGGAAAACAGGCTGGCAATTCCTCAAAAGGTTAGACGTTGTTTCCATTTGACCCAGCAAGTCTACTTCTGTGTATACAAAATAAATAAAACGCGCATACAAAAACATGTACCTGAATGGTCACTGTGGCATTATTCATAAGAGCCAAAAAATGGAAACCATAAATGTCCAATCAACTGCCGAATGAATAAGCAAAATTTGATATAGCCATACACATACGTACATGTAATAATACTCAGCAATAAAAAGGAATAAAGTACTAAAATATGCTTCAATATGAATGAATCTTGAAAACAGTTCATGTAGGGCACAAAGTAGATTAGTGGTTGCCAGGGGCTTGGGAGAGGGAGGAATGGAGAATGGCTGCTAATGGTTGCAGGGTTTTGGGAGTGAGTGATAACAATGTTCTGATATTAGGTCTGGTTCCAAATAGGAAAAGGAGTACGTCAAGGCTGTATATTGTCACCCTGCTTATTTAACTTATATGCAGAGTACATCATGAGAAACGCTGGGCTGGAAGAAGCACAAGCTGGAATCAAGATTTCCAGGAGAAATATCAATAACCTCAGATATGCAGATGACACCACCCTTACGGAAGACAGTGAAGAGGAACTAAAAAGCCTCTTGATGAAAGTGAAAGTGAAGAGTGAAAAAGTTGGCTTAAAGCTCAACATTCAGAAAACGAAGATCATGGCATCTGGTCCCATCACTTCATGGGAAATAGATGGGGAAACAGTGGAAACAGTGTCAGACTTTATTTTTTTTGGTGGGGGGCGGGGGGGCTCCAAAATCACTGCAGATGGTGACTGCAGCCATGAAATTAAAAGACGCCTACTCCTTGGAAGAAAAGTTATGACCAACCTAGATAGCATATTGAAAAGCAGAGACATTACTTTGCCAACAAAGGTCCGTCTAGACAAGCCTATGGTTTTTCCAGTGGTCATGTATGGATGTGAGAGTTGGACTGTGAAGAAGGCTGAGTGCTGAAGAATTGATGCTTTTGAACTGTGGTGTTGGAGAAGACTCTTGAGAGTCCCTTGGACTGCAAGGAGATCCAACCAGTCCATTCTGAAGGAGATCAGCCCTGGGGTTTCTTTGGAAGGACTGATGCTAAAGCTGAAACTCCAGTACTTTGTCCACCTCATGCTAATAGTTGACTCATTGGAAAAGACTCTGATGCTGGGAGGGATTGGGGGCAGGAGGAGAAGGGGACGACAGAGGATGAGATGGCTGGATGGCATCACTGACTCGATGGACGTGAGTCTGAGTGAACTCCAGGAGTTGGTGATGGACAGGGAGGCCTGGCGTGCTACAGTCCATGGGATCGCAAAGAGTCAGACACGACTGAGCAACTGAACTGAACTGAACTGATATTAGGTAGTGGTAATGAGCAAAACTCTGAATACACTAAAAACCACTGTACTGGGCACTGAAAGTATGAATTCTGTGGGAAAATTCATAAATCACAACAAAATCATTTTTGTTTTAAAAAACCTGAAAACAGCTCAGATGTCCTCCAAAAGTGATTAGTTGCACAAACTGCACAGACCATGGAATATTGTTACTCGGTAACAAAACATATACTTGCATGAGTCTTCCAGCAATTATGCTGGATAAAAATAGTCAATCCTAAAAATTTACAGACTTTATGATCCTATTTATAGAACATTTTTTGAAATCAGAACCTTTTAGAAATGGAGTTGACTGCCATGGATGAGTAATTGAGAGGAGTTGCAGAAGGGGGTAGCCTTGCTGGAGGGAGGTGAGTGTGGTTATGTTAATAAAAGGGCAACAGGAGGGATCCCTGTGATGAATGAAATATTCAGAATCTTGAATGTGGTATATGTAGATTTGTAAACTCCGCACATGATTAAGTTGTATCGAACTAAATATACACCAAAAATAACTATAAATGTGACTGAGGAAATGGAACATGATCAGTGGATCAAGTCAATGTCAGTATCCTGGTTGTGATATGGTGCTGTAATTGTGCAAAATGTCACCATTGAGGGAAACCAGGTAAACAGGACACAGAATCTCACCAGCAAGGACCTTTGGTGCGTGGAGAGGAGGTAATATAGATGAGACCGTTGGAAAGCCAAAGGTTATGTGGCAACTTTCAAGTGGCACACAGCCAGAAACAGAAGCCAGGGCTCTGGACACTGATTGCTTGGTTCAACAAATATTTATTTATTTGAGTGACACCAATGCCTCAGATTCTCAGTTGTAGAATCCAGGCTCTGGGGTTATAACTATTAATATGAACAACCCTCAGGCCAGCCACAGCTCAAGGAGGTACAGATGACCCCTCGCTATCCTGAGTCCCTGTCCGTGGGTGTGACGGCAAGAAGGGAAACAAGGACAATGAAGCCCAACAGCCAGGGCCCACGGGGCACCGGGACTGGCAAAGATACCAAACCTCCCACAGCTCTTCCTAAAAGGAAGCAGAAGTGTGTGCTTTGGCCAAGGGACCCGGGACCAAAGGTAACGGGATAAATACGGGCGGACAGGGTACCGGGAGTAGTTTGGGGCAGTGCTTTCAGGATGAGGATTAGAGAGCTGGCAGACTCATTGGAAAAGTCCCTGGTGCTGGGAAATACCGAGGGCAAAGCTTTTGGGATGAGGATTAGAGAGCTGGTAGACTCATTGGAAAAGTCCCTGATGCTGGAAAAGATCGAGGGCAGAAGGAAAAGAGGGCGTCAGAAGATGAGATGGCTGGACGGCCTCACCGATGCAATGAACATGCACTTGGGCAAACTCCTGAAGTTAGTGAGGGACAGGGAGGCCTGGCGTGCTGAACTACACCGGGGTCGGAAAGAGTCGGACACGACTTGGTGACTGAACAACAGTCTAACACTGACGCCCCCAGAAGACTACAACTCCCAGCGTGCCCCACGGTCCGCCCCGGCCCCGGCGGTCATGTGATCGCTGCTCACGTGTCTACACTACCGGCCGGGGCTAGAAAGACCGCAGGTAGGTGGAAGGAGGTACAGGTTGGTGGAGGGTGGAATCTGGGTCCCCAAGGGCCCCACCGCGGCAGAACCCTACTCACTCGCTGCAGGGCTCTGCAACCTGTCATCCTCTGTACCACGCCCGCTCGGGGTCAGCCGGCCCTTGCCGCACCTTATCCCGGCCTGTCCCTACCTGGTCTCCACCTGTCGAGCCCCGGAACCCCCTCCACAGTTTACCACACAGCAGCCCACTCTCTGTCCCGGGTGGGCCGTGGCCCATTTTCCAATGCAGCCCACCCCTCGTATTTCTGGGATTCGGCCCCAGGCTGGCCTGGGTACTTACTCTCGTTGGGCTCTCAGGGGCCTACTGCAGTGGTTACAGCTCTGGCCTGAGGGCGTGGGCATTAAGCTGCTAGTTCTGACTCTGCCAACGAGCCTCTGGGACATAAGCCTCTCTCCCTCCGTGGGTCTGTTTCCCTAACTGAGCTGTTGCTTCACTCTGTGAGTTAAGTCAGAGAGTCTCACTTCCCTTCACTCTGTTGACCAGCACTGGTGAAGTTTGAGAAAGAAAAAATTGAAGGCAGACAGGGAAGTGAGGAGAATCAGATCTCAGAGTTTGGGGAAGAAGGCGCCATAAGGAATAGCCCATAGCTCTCTGTCCACCAAAGCCAGAAGGGTGGAAAGAGCAGGTAAGCTGGGGACCATGGAGCAGAGTAATTTGAGGGGAGGGGAGGCTAAGAGATTCCGGAGCAGTGCAGAGACCTCTTGTGTCTGAGAGGTGAGCAGGATGGAGGGCGAGGTCTCACAGCGTGGGGAGCACCTGCTTTACATGGTTCTCTCTGGAGCTACACTGGAAGCCTGAGACCAAAAGTGCCTCCAGTACTCATTCACTGCTTTGATTTTTTGCTGAGTTGCTGGCTGGGTGGCAAGTTGCATAAGAGAAAGCCCTGTGGCATCTGACTGATCTTTCTGGATTTGAAGCCAGCAGGGAGATATTTTCCCTGGAGCTGTGTCCCTTGCTTGCATGCTTGGTGACATGTCTGAGAGTACCCAAACGCCCCCTTTTCTGTGTGATAAGTTTACAGCTCCCAACTTTGTTCAGCCATCACAGGAGGAGCCATGGCAAGAATCAGACCACCCAAGAGGCCTCAGTAGACATTTTAGACCCCCCTGTGTGTTGGGGGCATGAGATGGAATGCATCTGTGATGGGCAGTGGTGAGGTCAGTCATGTGGGAGAAGAGAATTTAAATCCTCACTGAAATTTTGAAGGGCTTTGAAAGCTCCACAGCATTGAGACTCTGGGCAGGAGGGAGGTATGCTGGGTGTGAGAAACTGAAGTACCCACAGTTCTAGGTGAGGATTGTTCTTCAGACCCTGCGGTATAGAAACCAGTTGGGAAGCCAGACAGATTTGGATCTCAATCTTCCTCTGCAGCTTGCTACTGTGTGATCCTGAATGAGTGATTTGATCTCTCTGAACCTTATGACCACTGTAATCTAAGGAATGAATGAGATAAGATATGTGCATGACACTCCTGCTTGATGCACGCATGGCCTCTAGTGCTGACATGTCGGTACCCCTCTCTTCTGGGTTTGTGTCTTACTTACCTGATCAGTCCGTGAGCCTGAAGCAGGCAGGAGTTGCGTCTGACACCTTTCTGTCTCTGCCATTACGCTGTGGCACCCAGTGCAGTGATCCACACACTAGCACACCTGGGTTTGGATCTCAGCCATCTGATCTTGGGAAAGTCGTTATCTTGGGATAACAGTATACCTGCCTTTCCCATCTAGGTTTAGGAGAGCCGGAATCCACAGGCCTCCTAGGATAACAGCCCCACACAGGCTGGGGCCACCCTTCCAGCTGAAGGTGTGTTCCCTCAGTTCCCCAGTGGATGAGGCCGTGAGACAGAACCCACAGACCCTGCGGGAACAGGACTCCAGGGGCCATGGCCCAGGTCAGCATCAACAGAGACCTTGGCGAATGGGGTTTAAGCACAGACTCTGGGGAGCGTGCCCGTCTGCTGCAGAGTCCCTCTGTGGACATAGCCCCCAAGAGTGAGGGGGAGGCCCCTCCTGGGGGTGTGGGCGGAGGCACCACTTCCACACTTGGAGCCATCTTCATCGTTGTCAATGCCTGCCTGGGCGCGGGGCTACTCAACTTCCCGGCAGCCTTCAGCACTGCCGGGGGCGTGGCAGCCGGCATCACATTGCAGATGGTGAGTGAGGGGGCCTGGCAGGCAGAAATGCAGAGTGGTGGGTCTGGGCTCCTGGCCTCAAAAGGGGGGCTCTGGATCGGGAGTGGTCAGTGACACATGCTAATCACTCTCCCCTCTGCCACACATGGCTGACATTATTAAACTACTGTAGCATTCTTTCCTTTGAGGCCAGATGAGAAGCGTTCTTAGCAATTAGGGAATTTCAGACATCAGTTGCGTATTTAATAGTTATGTGGTTACGTTTAAAAAGCGGGCCCACACCTTTTAGAACTGCATGTTGAAATATTTGCTGATGAAATTTGTATTTTCTTCAACATAATCCAGAGTGGGAGAGGGAAGAGATGAAACAAGACTGGTCTTGAATTGATGATTTTTTTGTTTTTAATCTTTTGGCCACACCACACAGCATGTGGGATATTAGTTGCCCACCAGGGATTGAACCTGCCCTCCCTGCATTGGCAGCATGGAGTCCTAACCACTGCCCCACCAAGGAAGTCCCTGAATTGATGATTTTTGAATTTGAGATTTGAGCGATGTTTGAAATTTTCCTCAAAACTTTTTGTCTTTAAGGAAAATGCCGATTCCAGTAATCTATTAAAATTACCCTGCAGAATAAGGCTCATTTGCCAAATGGACTTTGGGCACCAGGCCAGTAAACGCTGAGCAAAACCAGGCTGCTCTTTGCTGCCAGGCCTTTCCCATACACTCTTGCTCCACCCTGCCTGCAGGCCATGCTGGTTTTCATCATCAGTGGCCTCGTCATCCTGGCCTACTGCTCCCAGGCCAGCAATGAGAGGACCTACCAGGAGGTGGTGTGGGCTGTGTGTGGCAAGCTGACAGGCGTGCTGTGTGAGGTCGCCATTGCCACCTACACTTTCGGGACCTGCATCGCCTTCCTCATCATCATCGGGGACCAGCAGGACAAGAGTGAGGTCCCCCCTCAGTATCTACCTCATCCCTCCCGCCTGGCCCTGGGGATCCTGCAGTGGGCGGGGAAGAGCCTGGAATACCCACCCAAGGCCCGGGCCCGGCATTCATCTGGGAATCCTCCCTGCTGGCTGCTGGGCCCATGAGACAGTTGGAGATCCCAGCAGAGGTGGAGGACCATACCCTGCGGGAGCCTGGCATCACCGTCCCTCCTTCCTCCCTCTGCAGTTATAGCTGTGATGGCAAAGGAGCCTGAGGGGCCCGGCGGCAGCCCCTGGTACACAGACCGCAAGTTCACCATCAGCCTCACTGCCTTCCTCTTCATCCTGCCCCTCTCCATCCCCAGGGAGATCGGCTTCCAGAAATATGCCAGGTTTGGAGGCCCCACCCCAGCCTGCGCTGGACAGCAGTTCTGGTCACAGGCAGTCAGAGACCCAAGGGCAGCAGGGGAACCCCTCTCCTCCATGCCACCTTGCCTCCGGGGCAGAAAGAGGGGGCAAGGCAGAGACAGAACAGGGCTTGCAGAGGTTCTAGCAGAAGACGTTCCTTCTGTGTCAGCAACTAGGGAGACAGTGGCTCTTTGCATCAGTGGGAGCATCAGTTCCAAATGTCCTTGTCCAAGAAGGGACGGATAGTAATCCTGAATGTGAAGGCCTCTCCTGGCCTGGGCCTTGTCTTTCTCACAAAGCATGAGATTTTTTGATCATTTGGAATTGTTAGCTTCACAGCATTTTCCATGCAGCTCAGTGTGAAGGGAAGGGACTAGCTTCTTGGCTCAGAGTCTGAAAAACAGGGATTCTAACCTGTTTGCTGTGATCCTTAATTGAAGGGGTCATGCTCAGTGTCTCCAAGGTTCTCTTTAATGTTGACTTTCTGGTATTAGTGCCTTGGAGCCTTCTCCCTCCAGCCTTTCCTGCTTCTCAAAGGCCCTGCTTGCAGCTCTGGCCATACCTGGGCTGCTCTGATTGAAGTAGCAGATGTGCTCTGAAGCCCAGCGCCCCCTGCTGCAGTCTCTGAGCTATGGAGCTGAACCACCTTATTTCCCAGTGGCCACACATGTCAGTCTGGTCCCCTCTTGGCTTCCTAACTGTGGCTTGTTTCTTTGAAATTTATTTCTCATGCATTTCTTAAGTCTTTGTTTGGAATGATCTGCCAGTTGGTTCCTTAGACACTTTTGGTCACTAAGGTGAAGGATGGATGTCCCTGGGGATAGAATCGAAGAAGAGGCAGCTGGGACTAGGGAGGAGGAGGCTTAATTCATCCTTTCTGGCAGCTTCCTGAGCGTCGTGGGTACCTGGTATGTCACTGCCATCATCATCATCAAATACATCTGGCCTGATAAAGAGATGACCCCAGCAGACATCCTGAACAGGTGAGTGAGGGCCCCCAGGAGGCACATAGGGTAGAAGCTGCACTTGGGCCCCAGGAGGTATTAGGTCAGGCATCAAAAAGCCACACAGGAGACTTCCCTGGTGGTCCAGTGGCTGAGACTCCCTGCCCCCAATGCAGGGGGCCCCTGGTCAGAGAGCTAAATACCACGTCTAATGACTAAGACCTGGCACAGCCAAATAAATACATTAAAAAAAAAAAATCCCAAGGCTCATTAGGGGTTTGACTCATTGGTCATTGTAGGAAGGAGACAAGAGGTCCTGATCTCCTTTTACTGGAGAGAAGAGTAAGAACCAGAGATGAGGGCCACTTTGCCATTGACGTACAACAAATGAGCCAGTGTGAGACTAGGCCTTGGGTTATAGATCCTGCCAAGGTGGAACTGCACGTTTTTTCAACATGTGCTTACCTGTATCTTCTTTGTGAAAATGAATCAATTTTCTCATTTTTTTTTTAAAAAAAGGTTTCTTTTTTTTTTAAAGCTTTAAAACTTTTTTAAATTAATTAATTTATTTTTGGTTGTGCTGGGTCTTCGTTGCCTCTAGAGCTTTTCTCTAGTTGTGGCAGGTGGGCACTACTCGCTAGTTGCGGCACACAGGCTTCTCTTACAGTGGCTTCTCTGTTGTCTTGTCGCGGAGCACAGCCTCAGGCTTCAGTAGTGGCAGCATGTGGGCTCAACAGTTGTGGCTCCAAGGCTTAATTGCTCCTCAAAATATGGGCTCTTCCTGGACCAGGGATCAAACCCATGTCTCCTGCATTGGCAGGCAAGGTGTATTTTTTACCACTGAGAGGAAGTTTGGTTTCCTTTTTCTTGAAAGGAACAAACCAGAGAAGCAGAAGCCCAAGTGCAAGAACCAGAACTTCTGGATTTGAGTCCCAGGAGGGCCTTCCAGAGCCTCAGTTTACTGACCTGTGAAGTGTGTCCTCTCCACTCCACCCTTGTGTGGGGGGAATGTGTGTCGCTGGCTGGTGGGGGCTGTGGGGGGCTGACTGAAGAGTAAAGGCGTGGGGCAGTTGGGGACTCTGAGGGCTTCACGGGCAGCAGCATCTTGTGTGTCTGTCCGCAGGCCAGCTTCCTGGATAGCCGTGTTCAATGCCATGCCCACCATCTGCTTCGGATTTCAGGTGGCAGTTTCAAGGTCCCTTTTGTTCCCTTAGCTCACTCCCCATCCTGGGATGGAATCTACATTATCGGTGGGACGGGCAGGGTGGTGGTGAGGGTGGTCCTGGAAGGGGGAGCTGAGTGGGAGTCCCAGGACTTTGCCCTTTGTCCTTGGGATGAGGTCACTTGCACACCCTGACCCTGCCCTTCACCCTGACAGTGTCACGTGAGCAGCGTACCCGTCTTCAACAGCATGCGGCAGCCCGAGGTGAAGACCTGGGGCGGCGTGGTGACAGCTGCCATGGTCATCGCCCTCGCTGTCTACATGGGCACAGGTGAGTGCTCCCCTCTGAGGGCCAGGCTTAGAGGGCTCCCACTCTCCATTTTCATCCCCAAGTCCTCTGGCCCAGGATTTCCTGGGCTTAACCCTGCATTCCCAGCACGTCAAATACTTCCGTTGGCGTTGGCTTGAACTTGGGGTTCCTTGGGGCTCCTCCCGCCCAAATGAGAGATGCATGCATGTATTCATTCAGCAGCTGTCAGTGGGTGCCTAGTCAGTCAGTCCCAGGAACGTTCTCAGCATGGAGGGGATGCCATAGACAGAGAGAGGTCTGGTCCTGCTTTGCATGAAATTGACAGTCTATTCGGAGAGACAGTCTTATAGCAGAAACCGGCAATCAGTAAGGAAATCCAGATGCGTGCCACAGTAACAGCGAACCAGGGAAGATGTGAGTGGGGCTGGCTTTAGGGGGCGGATCAAAGACGGCTCCCCTCAGAGGAGATGGCATCTGGGGAAGCCCAAACCATGATAAGGAGCTAGAATCTGAAGAGCCCAGGGGGAAAGCATTCTAGACAGAGGAACGAGAAAATGCAGAGTCCCTGAGGCCAGGACAGAAGAAGGTCTGTGGAACAAGCTGTGGGGGTGGGTGGTGGGCAGCAGCACCAAACGGGGAGCACAGCCAGACCCTTGAGGACTGGTGGGAGCCGGAGAGGAAGCGTTTTCAGCAGGGGTGTGGCTCGGAGAAGGGTTGGCTCTGCGTATTGTGTGGAGAATGGTGTGGATGAGGGAGCAGGACTGGGAGACCAAGAAGAATGGCCCAGTGATTGCTCCCACAGATGGGTCTCAGGACCAGCTCTGTACTAGCCTCTGCAGATACAGCCAGGAATAGGGAGCCAAGAACAAGGGAGGCAAATAGGCAGAGCCCCTGTTCTCCTGGAGTTCATGTTTTTACTAGTTGAGGGAGACAGATGATAAACAAGTGGGGGAAAAAAAACAACCTCAGAGGAACACTGTGAAGAAAAGAGAACAAGGTGATGTCGAGAGAGTGCCTGGGGTCGGGGGTCACTGTGGATGAGGAGGGACCTCTGAGCTGAGACCTGAATGATGAGGAGATGGGCAGACAGAAGTTAATGCAGAAGCTCTGAGACAGGAACTGCTGGGGGAGTTCAAGATTAAAGAGGTTAACAGTGTGGGTGTGGGGAATGTGAGAAGTCAGGGAAGAGGGCTTCTGAGCCCAGCCCCGACACCCTTCTAAGCCTCAGTTTTAGCCTCCAGGGCTGGTCTGTCACCTCCCCATCTGCTGCTGGACTGAGCAAGGGATTGTCCCTCTCCCTAACCCTCCCAGGGTCGCTCTGACCCAGCCCTCTCGTCCCCGCCCTCAGGTATCTGCGGCTTCCTGACCTTTGGAGACGCCGTGGACCCTGACGTGCTCCTGTCCTACCCGTCAGAAGACATGGCTGTGGCTGTGGCCCGTGCCTTCATCATCCTGAGTGTGCTCACCTCCTACCCCATCCTGCACTTCTGCGGACGGTGAGCCCTCCGCCCCACCCCTTGAAGGTGGTGCTTCTCACCAGGGCCCCTGGATGCCCTTTGAACACGGCCTTGGGCCTTGTGAAACATCCATTTTATAGAGAGAGACATTGAAGCCCATAGGAAACAGTCAATGCCTAGGATGGCCCTGCAAGCACCCCCAGCCTGGTCTTGGGGGGCAGAGTCACCAGGACAACCTGTGAGTGCTCTGAGAACCTCTAATCCAGGTCCCTTCCTGAACACCCTGTCTTCTGGATACCCCAGACCCTCCCTTTCCAGGAGTCTAGTGGAATCAGTTCCCATGGGGTGTGCAAACTCTGGACCAGGCAAGGCACTCAGTCTTTCACATTCACCATCCCATCCGGTCCCCATGGCAACCCTGAGAAGAATGCCACTAGACCCATTTCGCAGAAGAGGAGACTGAGGCCCAGGGATTGTCTTACCTACCGTCCATCCAGTTGGGGGTCTGGCTCCATGGCTGGAGTGTGGGGGCTCTGTCAGCAGGTACGCCTCTGAGCCCCTCTCTGTGTGGGCAGGGCGGTGATCGAAGGCCTGTGGCTGCGCTACCAGGGCATGCCGGTGGAGGAGGACGTGGGCCGGGAGCGGCGGCGGCGAGTGCTGCAGACGCTGGTCTGGTTCCTGCTCACCTTGCTGCTGGCGCTCTTCATCCCTGACATCGGCAAGGTCATCTCAGTCATCGGAGGCCTGGCCGCCTGCTTCATCTTTGTCTTCCCAGGTGTGGACCCCCGGTGTCCCCACAGCACTCACTCCCAGACCCTCCTGGCCTCAGCTCCTGTCTTGCTCACCTGCGGGGGAGAATAATCACCAGCATTTATCAATCACCTTCAGGCTCTGTGGGAACCCCTGTTTGAGCATCACCTCCTACAGAGAAGGTGTAATTGTCATCTCCATTTTACCCATGAGGAGGTGTGAGGTTCAGAGAGAGTAACAAACTTCCCTAGAGGTTAACAAACTCAACTAAAGAAGAATAGAATCTTTTCAAACTGAAGTCTGTCCAGATCCACAGTCTATATAGTCTTAACTCTTATTTCAAGAACCTGTTCCTCCATGACTGTCAGGGATCTGGCTGGGTCAGCCCACGACAGGGTAATTAGGGTCTGGCAGTGGCACCCTGACACGGAGGTTGGGAGACTTGAGTTTCAGACAGTCTGCCACCGGATCCCTGGGAAACTGTCCTGTCTGCCCAGTCACGAGTTCTGCCTATACCCAGCTTATTTCTACCCAAGAGGCCAGCTGGAAGGCCCTTGCCACTTGGCCTGGAGCAAGGGGGCCACACCTGCTCAGAAGTGCATTGGGAAAGCCCTGCAGCGAGGGCACCACAAAGTCGCCTCCCAGTGCTGCCCCTTTAGCTTGAGGTCTTATGTGCCACCCAAGGACCTCTCCTGGGAGCCCAGTTGCCAGGCTTCCAGCTGGGTGCAGAGTGGAGGCAGAGATGGAAAATGTGGAGGAGGAAACACAGGCCTTTCTCTGTCCACCTCCCCTGTCTCCTGGCAAAGGTGGAGGCTGGCCGGTTATGGGGGGAACCCAGCCAAGCTCTCAGGGCCACCTCTTCTCTTCCAGGGTTGTGCCTCATTCAAGCCAAACTCTCTGAGATGGAGGAAGTCAAGCCAGCCAGGTAAAGCAGGGCCCAGCCTGTGGGCCTCTGGGGGAGGTGCTGGACGGGGAGGTACCCTTTAAACTGGTCGGAATCAGGAGACCTGTGTACTTTGAAAATAGGAGTTTCTAAAATACTGTTTAAAAAATATATATTTATTTATTTGTTTGGCTCTGCTGGGTCTTAGTTGCAGCATGTGAGATCAAGTTCCCTGACCAGGGATCGAACCCAGGCCCCCTGCTTTGGGAGCATGGAGTCTTAGCCACTGGACCACCGGGGAAGTTCCTTAAAATACTTCTTTTAAAATGAGTAACGTGTTAGTTGTAACAGTTCAAACACTTCTGAAGGACTTTAGAGAAAAACGTGGAAGTCCCTCCTTCCCCACCGCCCTCTCCCTTCTCCTGAGAGAGCTCATGTCATGAGCGTGGCCTGTGCCCTTGTAGACTGTTGCTATGTGTGCACGGATGTCTGTGTACACAAAGTGATGCGTGTGTATACACAGACACATGGGTTTTTGTGTCTGGTTAGGTTTTTTCCCAAAGATTATTTCAATCCAGACACACTTTCCTACCCCTGCTTTTTTTCACTTAACCATGTATCTTGGAGATCACTCTCTGTCCACACAAGATCGACTGCTTCCTTTTTCAGTGGCTGTAGAGTCTGTTGTTTGAATGTGTCCTGAATGTGAACACACTTGTGCACATACACCTTGGCACACCTGTTCAAGGATCTTAGTGTCATCGATTCTTAGAAGGAAGTTGCTTTATCACAAGGCATGCCCCTTTTCACTTTGGAACGTGGGTTCAAATTACCCTCTCAAGAGGCAGTACCAGTCCGAGTCCCAGCAGCAGTGAATGAAAGTGCCCTGTTCCCCATATCCCTGCCAGCACAGTACATAGAGGCCTTTTCAATATTTCTTAGTCTATTGAAAACAAAACACTATATTTAAAAAAATTTTACCTTTTTAAAGTGTTCAGTAGTTATTAATTCCGTTCATATTTTTGTGTAACCACCAGCCATCTCCAGAACTTTTGCATCATCCTAAACTGAAACTCTGTACCCATTAAACAGTCACTCCTTGTTCCCCTTCGCCCCAGCCCCTGGCAACCAGCATTCTATTTTCTGTGTGAATCTGACTCTTCTAGGTACTTCCTGTAACTGGAATTGTATTTGTTTTTTTTTGTACCTGGCTTCTTTCACTTAGCATAATGTCCTCAAGGTCTGTGTGTTGTAACTTGAGTCACAATGTCCTTTGTTTTTAAGGCCGAATAATATTCATTGTATGTACAGGCCACATTTTGCAAAACACTGCATTGTTTTTAATATGTACATGTTCCTGAATGGTAGAGAGGTTATGACCAGGTTGCATGCTTTAAAAACAAACAAACAGAAAATTATTGTGGGGACTTCCCTGGCAGTCCACTGGTTAAGACTCTGTTCTTCCAATACAGGGGGAATGGGGAATCGGGGAACTAAGATCCCATATGCCGTGTGGTAAGGCCTAAAAAAAAAAAAAAAATCCAGTTATAAGCCTGCAGCTGTTTTTGACACACATAAGTTTGCAGATGCTTTTGACTTATTTTTTAATAAAATGGATCACTTCGTGTGACTTGCTTTTTCCTGACCATCTTTCCCATCAGGAGACATACATTCTAATTCTGGTCCTGCCCTTGGTCTCCTGTGACCAGTCAGCTAATCGCATTAGGTCTTGGTCTCCTTACCCATGGTCTAGGAGTCATACACCCAGCCCCATAAACCTTTGTGTGAAAGCTGTTGAGAAGTAGGAAGTGCTCTACCCACAGGAGAAGTGGTATAAGTAATTACAGTAATTAACTGATACATGGCAACCCACTCCAATATTCTTGCCTGGAGAATCCCAGGGACAGAGGAGCATGGTTGGCTACAGTCCTTAGGGTCACAAAGAGTCATGACTTCAGACACGACTGAAGTGACTTAGTACATACATTTATATATATATGAGAGTCTGCAACGTCATGAGTGGTTGACTGACCAGGCCCCCTCTCTCACCCTCTGCTCTACAGCTGGTGGGCGATGGTCAGTTACGGAGTCCTCTTGGTCACACTGGGAGCCTTCATCTTTGGCCAGACCACAGCCAACGCCATTTTTGTGGATCTTTTGGCGTAACCACTGCCTCCCAGAGAATTCTTGGCCTTTGTTGTTAGACCCAGGAACCCATCTCATAGAGCTTCAGGACCACCCTGGGCCCGGCATCATTCCCCTCCACTGGTGGGATGACATCCACACATCCTTTTCCAGAAACAGTTCTGGGGTGAAATCAGACCCCACCCCCGTGGACAGTTCCAACTCAGCTCCCTTCCTGCTCCCCCATCCTGGCAGTGCCATGGATGGTAGGAGGAAGTCTCATGCCACAGGAGAACCTCCTCCCCTCCTCCACTTCTCGACTTCTCCATGCCTGGACGCCATGGGTAAAGAGTGTTGGTAGGTCTCCAAAGAAAGAACTCAGCCTGACTTGCCTCTGGAGAAAGAGTGTGCACCGAGAGGTCCTCTCCTCCACAGAGAAGCCTGTCCTGAGTAGAGGCTCTGCTCATCACCCCGGGACTCAGCACCTGCTCCCGTGTGTCGGCAGCCCAGCCACCAGCGGCTTCCTCCCGCAAGTCCCAGAGGTAGCCTGAAAGCAAATGAGTGCACCAAGGCAGGTAGATGGATGCCTGTCCACTGCCTCCTGGGCCCGTGGAGAGCCCGAGAGCCCCCTTGCCCATGGCTGATTGACATTTCCCAAGGCTTTTGGGGTCTCGCCCTGCCTCTTTACCCAGACCTGTGGTCCAGACATCCCTCTGCTCCTCCATCCCAGACATCACCAAGTCTAATGTTTACAAACGGTGCCAGCCCAGCTCTGAGCCAGGAGCCAGGAGCCACCCCGTGCCACGGTGCTGTGAGTACTCCCTGAACTCACCCCACGGTGGGGAGTCTGCTTTCTCTCTTAGATTCCAGGTGGGCCCCTCTTTTCAAAGCAACAAGAGTTGGGACGTCCCTGGTGGTCCAGTAGTTAAGACTCTGCTTGCAGTGTAGGGGGCACAGGTGCAATCCCTGTCAGGGAACTAAGATCCCACGTACTGCGAGGTGTGACCAGGAAAAAAAAATGGGACAAAGGCCCAAGAATGGGTGATGGAGCAGGCTGGAAATGCCACGTGGGCTGGGCTCGTGAGGATCAAGGTGACTGTGTCTGGTATCTTCACTTTCAATGGCTGCTTCTCTTCTCCCTGCCCTCCATGTCAACCCCAGCCTGGTACCCGGAGACAAGACAAAAAAGGCAGCTGACATGTCATTGTCTGGACAACATTTGAGTGTAGTCATGCTGGCCTAGAAGTTTCCCTTCCAGTCTGGATCTTGTCTGCTCCTTTCCCCCATCACCTCTTCTCCCCCACCCCATTTTCCTATGGAGCTCAGTCTCTCCTGCTCTCCTAAGTATGGTAGTGGGGTGGACCAAACCCTCCCTTGTCCACTTCCTCAGCTCCACGTGTCCACCAAGCCTGGCCTCAGAGGCCTGTCAGTCACATTAGGACATAGCTAGGTTGTGCCCCACGCGAGGTGAGGAGAGATACTCTCCGCCTTCATATTTTGAACACTTTGGCTACTCAGGCCAACCCCAGGCACCGAATCAGGCTTTCTCTGCCTGGAACACTCAGCATTTTCCCTGGCTCTTCCTGCCCAGAACCTCTGAATGGAGAAGTAGGGGTGAGAGGGACCCATGTGCTCAGGGCAGGGAGATACCAGAAGCAGAGGCTGGCTGGAGCCACATAGACTTCTGCTCAGCCCCAGCCTGGGTGACTTGCCCCTCTTCACATCCCCTCTGGGCTCCCCCAGGGCCAGGCCCACGTGGCCATCTTCTCTCAGCCTGCTACACAGCACCAGGCCCTGCCAGCACGCATATGGACAAGGTTGGGAGGATGGACATCAGCAGGGCTGTACTGCCGCCTCATGTTGCATTTCAATCACGGGTGGGGGTCTGCAAGGGGGAAATGAGCTGGAATCTGGCCTAATAACCTCAGGAGCGCCTTCCCCTGCCCTCCCTGCCTGGGCATTTTACTGTTTCTTTTTTACTTGTGCACATTCAGACCGGAAAGGATGGTTAATAAAAAGGGACTTGTGCTGCTGAGCTGCGTGATCTGTGTCTGACACCGGGGACAGTCCAGGCCACTGGCAGAAGGAAGACGGACTTGGGTGGGCGGTAGGGGCTGGGATGTGGCAAGCCACTTTTGGCTTCACTATCTATGACCCTTGAGTTGAGAATGGGCCCACTGCACTCCCTTTACCGAGCAAGAAACCTCAAATGGTTCTAGACACCTCTGCCTTCTTCCACATCCCATCAGCCTTTCCCCGCTGACTTGGGACTCTGCCTTGGCTCACCCCCTCCTGTGCAGGCACACATGGGCCTCTGTGTTGTATGTCCCCCCACCAACCTCAAGTTTTGGGGTGAGCTTCAAACTCCTGAGCATCCCCGCTTTGTCCTTTCAGAGGCTGGTGTTGAGAGCAGGCCCCGTTGTCCCAGTTGAGGAGCCAGACACCGTGCTCAAGTGCTGGGGAGAAGATACTTGGCAAAACACACCAGCTCTGCTCTCCCTTTGCTTAGCAAGTCATCACAAATATAAACACACAAGTTGTGATACATGCCAAGAAGGGAAAATACAGAATGTTACATTTGGGGGTCTGGTGCTTCTCTGGAGAGTCAAGGAAGGTTTCCTAAGGGAAGTGACATATGAGCTGGCCTCTGAAGGATGTGTAGGAATGAACTAAGTGAAGAGGTGGGGAGACCTTTGCAGGCCATGGGAAATGCATTTGCAAAGATGGGAGGAACATGGTGGTTTGAGGAATTGGAAAGTGGGTATTGTTGGTGGAGCATGGCCAGGGTGTGGGGGAGTCACAGAGGAGAGCAGAGAATTCTGGGATGGCTTCAGTCATCAATGGCTGCCCCTTAAAAGTCTAACCAGCTCACCTTCCACACACTCTACCTCTCACACTCTCTATCCATGCTCAGCTATTTTGCAAAGATCCTTCCCTCCAGGTGGAGATGAGGACTCTCTCCAAGGAGGAAACATGATGCAAGACTAGACAGGTGGGGGACTCCCCTGTGGTCCAGTGTCTAAGACTCCAAGCTTCCACTGCAGGAGGCATGGGTTCAGTCCCTGGTCAGGGAACTAAGATTTCACATGCTATGCAGCCAAATAAAAAGACGACACAGGTGGGACAGCTTTGGGCCACGCTCCACACTTGCTTAGTGGGCCAAGAGCTTGAGGGTGGTTTCACTTTCTCTGAGTAAACAGAGGGAAGAAAAGCTTACATCTAGGCTATAGGCAAATAAATAGCCAAATTCATCCATTCATCCATTGTAGCCAAGACTTGTAAGTACTTAATCAGTGTCTGTCTTCCTTCCCCATTAGACTGTAAATTCCATGGGGGTAGGCACATCTCCCTTACCTGTCAGTTATCTGAGCCAGTGCCTGGAACACACTTAGCAAGTGTTCAATAGTTGCGTGAATGAATGAACATCAGCTAACACTTGCTGATTTCCTACTTTGTGCTAGCACTTGAATCATTCACATCATACTTCTATGCAGAAGTAAAAGCTAAGAGATGTTACATGGTTTACCCAAGGACACACAGGAAGTAATACTGGAGCCAGACAGCCCTCTTGCCGTCCATGAATGAACAAGTGAGCAAAGGGTTCTTGGCCTGGTGACTTCTGACCCCAGAACGCAAGCTTAGGAACTTCCAACCCTCATGCTAGCACCAACATCAGATCCTGGAACCGCTGGCTTACCCTCCAGCCAAACCACATCAAGTGGTGGGATGTCAGCTGGCCAGTGGCTCTGGGCAAGTCACTTTCCATCTCTGAGCTTCTGTTTCCATATCTCTAATGTGGGACTGATCATCACTGACCTTATTTACCTCCCAGGATAAAGGAGAGCCAGTGCCAAGAAAGTACATGAAAAAATGAAAAGTGCTTTATGACCAGAAATCCACATTTACAGAAGAAATGTGAAAACTCAGTTTCTCCTCAGGAGGCCACATGCCAAGTTGCCCCTAACACTTCCTGGGAGTCAGGATATTTCTCAAACTTTAATGTACTTAAAAATGTTTTATCTCCTTAGGATACAGATTCTGATGCAGTGGATCTGGTGTGGGGCTTCAGTCTGCATTGTAAATGCTCCCAGTTTTGCCCATGCTGGCCCTTGGACCGCACTTTGAGTATCAGGGGACTGGTAGACAAAGCAAAGGCTTTGGCTTCAGACAGAGCTCGCTTAGACCTGAGCAATACCGCTTTACACTGGGAACTCAGGAAATCAGTTCACTTCTAGGAACCCCACTTTCCTCAACTATGAAGTAGGAGTTATGGTGCCCATCTTGTAGATGAAAATATTAAAAATCCAAGGACACATGGTATAATATATGTGAAGTGCCTGGTAGAGAGCAGGGATCATGTTGGTCATTTACTCATACTGGAAAGAGCAGGGCAGGGGGGCGCATGGCGTGTAACTACAGTTCCACCCTTTCGTCAGTAGAGGGCACCTTTGTATAATTTCAGCCTGTAAAAGAGAGGCGCCTATGGCTTCAGAGGACGCTCCAGTCCCTTGAGTCCCTCAGGTTCCTAGTGATCTGCAGCCTAGCATTTCTGAATGATGTCCCTCTACTGGGGCAGGGCCACTTCTAGATCATGGCCTAGTGGGGGAATCAGACCAGTCAAATAATCTAATTATGTAGGTACATGTGCTAGATGTAGATTCAATATTACAAATCCAGATTTGGTAATTCACTGCTGTGACATGATGAAAAATTTTTCAGTTGATATGGAGGAAGGCCAGAGATAATGCAGCCAGGAAGAAGGAAGAAGGCAGACACCCTGTCCTCCAAATACTTTATGTTTCCTGAGAGGTGGGGTGAGAGGGGAGAGGAATAGGCACATGATTCATCTATTTGGATATTCTTCCATTAAAAATGAAATTGAAAAAAAGAAAAGATTTAATTGATGTGTTTCCTAGAGTCCAGCATTTAAGAAGTTTGGAAGTGGTAGTCCATCCTAACAAGTAAAAAGCTGAACAAACCAAAGAGTCAATTCTTCTAAAATGTGTAAGATACATCAGACTATAAGGCACACCCCTGCCCCTCAAATTGAAGAGAGACACAAATACAGAGCAGAAACCCACAAGCAGAAACCTCTGTGGGAGTCAGTGCCAGAGTAAGGGAACCTAAACTGTAATTGATGAATTTCTGGAGGTTCAATGCAGACAAATCAGAGGGAGAAAAACACCAAGGAGCCCAGTCCTTTTGGGAGAAGGAGGCATACTTTGAGACTTTTTACCTGAAGTTCTACCAAGTTCTCATAGTAAACATCAGAAAGAAATCCATCATGCTTCTAGCAGATAAGAGTAAAAAGAACCATTCTGAAATTGCTAGAGCATTCTGTTCTTGTTAACAAAGATATGCCCTGGGGAGACACTTAAAATTTAACCAGAGCCTAACCTACTGGGATTTTATCAGAGCCTATGGGGGAGCCTGGTGGGCTGCTGTCTATGGGGTCGCACAGAGTCGGACACGACTGAAGCGACTTAGCAGCAGTAGCAGCAGCAACAGACCTAAGGGAAGGGAAACACACAATTTCATCCCACTCTAGCCACTGTGTCCCACCTAAGGGGGACTGGACAGAGAGCTGAGAAACATAAGGCGTTCGCAGTCCAGAAGCACACAGGCTAAGAGTATGTGATCCAACCATAGGACTACAGACACTTCCCCTCCCCTTATACCATGCAACCTCATTACTAAAGGCCTACTTACAGCAATTCCTTTTACCTAGTACATTATGTCTATCAAAAAAAAATTATAAGAGGGCTTTGCTGGTGGTCCAGTGATTAAGACTCTGCCTGCTAATGCAAGGGACATAGGTTTGATCCCTGATCCAGGAGGATTCCCACATACCATGAAGCAACTAAGCCCGAGTGCTACAACTACTGAGCCCATATGCTGCAACCACTGAAGCCTGTGTACTCTGGAGCCCACGCTGCACGAGAGAAGCCATGACAACTAGGGAGTAGCCTCCGCTTGCCCCAACTAAAGAAAGCCCTCACACAACAGTGAAGACCCAGTACAACCACAAATTCTTTTTAAAATACAGCATATACTAAAAGGCAAAAAATACAGTTTGGAGAGACAGAGTATCAGAGCTAGACTCAGATATGGCAGGGGTGTTAGAATTATCAGAGCAGGAATTTTAAACAACTACGATTAAAATACTAAGGGCCCTCACGGATAAAGCAGACAACCTGCAGGAAGAGAGAGATGGGCAATGTAAGCAGAGAGATGGAAATTCTAAGAAAGAACCAAAAAGAAATGCTAGAGATTACAGAAGAAAAAAAACACTTTAAGAGAAATGCAGAATGCTTTTGATAGGCCTATACTATATAGGGGGGTTCCCAGTGGCTGAGTGGTAAAGAATTCACTGCAATGCAGAAGACTTGGGTTTGATCCCTGGGTTGGGAAGATCCCCTGGAGAAGGAAATGGCAACCCACTCCAGTATTCTTGCCTGGGAAATCCTGTGGACGCAGGAGCCTGGTGGGGTACAGTCCATGGTGTTGCAAGACTTGGACACAACTTAGCAACAGAAACAAACACACAGTATAGATTAGATACAATTCAGGAAAGAATCTCTGAGCTTTGGGATATCTCAATAGAAACCTCCAAAACTGAAAAGAAAAAAAAACTTAAAAAAATAAAATCCAAGAACTGTAGAAAGCCAAAAGTAGTAATGTATGCAGAATAGGAATATCAGAACAAGAAGAGAGAAAGGAACAGAAAAATATTTGAAGTAATAATGACAGAAATTCCCCCAAATTAATTTTAGGCACCTAATCAATCCTCTAAGGAGAAGTGGATGACAGAAGATGAGATGGTTGGGTGGCATCACCACTCAGTGGACATGAGTTTGAGCAAGCTCCGGGAGTTGGTGATGGACAGGGAAGCCTGGTGTTACTGCAGTCCATGGGGTCACAAAGAGTCAGACACGACTGACTGACTGAACTGAACTGAATTAACTAATGACTCATTCAGGAAGTTCAGAGAACACCAAGCAGGATAAATGACAAAAAGTTTGACACCAAGTCATATCATTTTCAAAAATACAAAAAAAAAAAAAAAAAGAAAAAAATTCTGAAAGAAGCCAGAGGGAGAAAACACTGTACTTACAGAAAAGCAAAAGTTAAGAATTACAGGACTTCCCCAGTGGTACAGTGGATAGGAATCTGCCTGCCAATGCAGGGGACACGGATTCAATCTCTGGTCTGGGAAGATTCCACATGCTGTGGAACAACTAAGCCCCGGCACCAAAACTACTGAGCCCGAGCTCCAGAGACCTCAAGCCACAACTATAGAGCATATGTGCCCCAACTACTGAAGACCACGTGTCTAAAGCCTGTGCTCTGAAACCACAGAAGCCACCACAATGAGAAGCCTGTGCACCACAACGAGGAGCAGCCCCTGTTCATCACAGCTAGAGAAAGCCCATGTGCAGCAACGAAGACCCAGTGCAACCAAAAATAAATACATATTTTAAAATAACAAAAAATTAAAAACCTGCCTTCCTCCTCTATCCCCCCCCCTCACAAAAAAAAAAAAAGAAGAATTACAGAGAATTCCCAGGACTTCCCTGCAGTCTAGTGGTTAGGACTGCACTTTCACTGCCCGGCCCTGGCTTCAATTCTTGGATGGGAAACCAAGATCCTGCAAGCCAACAGGTATGGCAAAAAAAAAAAAGATTTACAGTTGACCCTTGAACAATATGGGAGTTAAAGGTTCTGACCCTCAACATACTTGAAAATTTCTATATAATTTATAGTTGGCCCTCTATACCCACAGTTCTCATCTACCAACTGCAGATCATGCAGTGTAGTAGTATTTACTACTGAAAAAAATCCACTATATATACACCTTCACAGTTCAAAGCCATGTTGTTCAATAGTGTACTACACATCTGACTTCTCTGAAACAATGCAAACATAAAGAGAGTTGAGTGAAATATTTTAAATGTTAAGAGAAACCTAGAATTCTATATTCTGTAAAATGGTCCTTCAAAAGTGAAGAAATACTTTCTCAGACAAAAATTGAGGGACTCTGTTGCCAGTAGACTTGCCTTCAAAGAACTGTTAAAAGGAGTTATTTAGAGAGAAGGGAATTTTTTGGGGTGGGGGTGGGGGACATGCTATTTGGCTTGGCTTGTGGGATCCCCAGGGGTAGAACCCAGGCCCCCTGCAGTGGAAGTTCAGAGTCCTCACCACTGGACCATCAGGGGATTCCCAAGAGAAGGGCAATTAAATAAAGCAGATATCACAACTATAAAGCCAGAAGAGTACTTTGAAAAATGGACAAAAAGAAAACTAGCACCTAAAAATTAAAAATATGATTGCCAAATTTAAAATAAATCAAAAGAAGAGTTAAAGATAGTTAAGAGAATCTCCTGAAAAGACAAAGAGATGGAGAGAATTCCCTGGCTGCCCAGTTGTTGGGGGCCGGCGTGAGGCACTCCGCCCATGGCAAAGGTCATGAGGAAGGAGGCTTGACATACACAAATCGAGCCTCAGGAGTCCCCCTGGAAATCCTCGAGCATCTACCCCCATAACCAGAGCCTGCCTACTTTACTCTTTTGTGCTCTCCCCTACACCTCTGACTTTACGGGGGGCTGTCCCCCACCACCTCTTTCGGAGAAGGAGTTAACTTAGAGCTCCAGTTAATAATAATTCCTGGGCGTGATAGGAGTGTTTCAACCTACAAACTCCTCTGAAGGTTCTCTAGCCTGCCTGACAGGCTTGTCCGGCCACATGTGATTGCTCACAGCCTCCCAACCGTGAAAGGCACAAGATGCTTTAAACCTTCTAAAAACAGGCTCCTTAGAAAAGTTAGAAAACCATTAGTATAAGTATAGTGGGCTGATTAGAAATTGTATTGGTGAAGGGTTTTTCATTCGTTGACCCAATGTTTGTTGCTAAGACTCCACATCCCCTGCCCTTACACACATTAATGAATATATAGAAGAAATAAGTATTAACCTTTTATATAAATCACATTAGACCTTAGGCTAAGTAAATTCTTTCCTTAACTAAAACCCACTACACCCTTACCCTATAGGAATGTAACTTTATTTGGGTGGCGTCTGTTTTAAGAATAATCACCCTTGGAGAAAAAAGTGTTCTGGTTGACTGACCACTGTCACAAGGAGAGGGTCATAAATTGTCAGCAGGCCCCCTGGCCAGAAGATGATGTAACACCCCTAAGACCTCTGTATACATTTGTATGAAGCACCTGACTTTAATAAAAGTCAGGACTGCTGTCCCCACGTGACTTTTGTATAACATCTCAGTGTATAAAAACAGACTCTGGAAAATAAAGAATTGGAATCAGTTCCTCGAAAGACTGGTCTCCCCATGTCTCTCTCTCTCTCACTCTGGCTGAGTCTCCATCTGGAGTGCAGAACACGCCATGCTTACTAATTATGCCTGGGCTTCTAAGATCCGAACGGGGAGGCCTCAGTGTCTCCTGTCCTTCGGGAGAACAGAAGGACGCCTGAGGCCTACGTAAGTGATGCAAACTTCTTGTCTTGAAGTTTTATTGGTCTCCCGCGTAAACCAAGCTACTCAGCCTCTTTTCTCCACTGAATTTTCCTACTGAGCTATCCTCATTCTATTACTCTTTACATCTCTAATTAATGTCTAATTGAAGCTATTGTATCCTGATCCTCGCTGAAGCCGTCTCCCCTTCGAATACCCTGGATCAGCCGGGGCTGGACCCCTGCACCCAGTGGTTAAGGCTCAGCAGCTTCATTGACAAAGAGATGGAAAAAAAGAGATAAGAAAATTAAGTTTCAACTCAGCTACAACATCTGACTAACAGGAATTCCAGAAATAGAGAACAGAGAAAATGGGCAGGGACAGGAAGTAGTGGAGCAGAGAAAAAGAGATATTATCAAAGAAATAACTCAAGAAAATTTTGCAAACAAAGACATGAATCTCAATATTTGAACCAGTGAATTGAATTTTAACAGCTGCACACTAGAAATAGAGAGAAAACCATAAAGATTTTCTGAGATGGTGGAGGGGGGGTGTAGGGATGTCATACTTCTTGGCATCACTGCAGGCTAGAAGATAACACATCAATGTTTTCATAATTTTTTATATTTTTGAAAAATTAATTAATTTTTTGACTGCACCACACAGCATGTGGGATGTACTACATCCCGCCCCCTCCAAGTGGAAGTGCAAAGTTTTAACCACTGAACAGTCAGGGGATTTCCAATGCCTTCATTTTTTTTTTTTTTTTTTTTTTGCCTTCACAATTTTTGAGTGAAAACTTTCAACCTAGATTTCATGTGCAACCAAACTTTCAATCAAGTATGAGGCTGAAATAAAAATATTCCCAGATAAATAAAGGGTAAATAAATGTACATCCTGTTTTACCTTTCTCAGAAAGTCACTGGAGAATATGTTTCAGCAAAATAAAGCTGTAAAGCAAGGAAGTGGAAAGCAGAGCATCTAGGAAACCAAGAATCAATCTCAGAAGAACAACCAAGAGGTTTTCAAAAGACAGCTGGGGAACTGACCAGAATGTGGCCAGTTCAGTTGGAGCAAGAATATGGAGCACTAGCAAAGGAAAGTCTCCAGGGAGACATAAACCTAAGAGGTTATCTGACTTGTCTAAGCGTTTGGAATAATTACTGACAGATCTGTTGGAGCATTTGGGTAAGTATGCATGTGACAAAGCAAATGGGAAAATATGGCCATTATTAATCACAGGAAAAACAAGCAAGATTTACACAAAAGGTAATCAAAGTAAACTGCTAAGCACAGCAGTGAATGATATTTGCATACTCAATAATGTCCATACTGATTATTTAACCTTATGGGCTGTATTGTGACATAACTTCATTTTAAAAGGGGAGGAAAGGACTTCAAGGTGCAGGAGTAAGAAAGCTAAATCTTTTATCAATAATTACTGCTTTTAGTTTTTAAATCACGAAATAACAATATAAGCACATTATCTTAAAAGTGAAAGTGAAGTCGCTCAGTCATGTCCAACTCTTTGCGACCCCATGGACTGTAGCCCACCAGGCTCCTCCGTCCATGGGATTCTCCAGGCAAGAATACTGGAGTGGGTTGCCATTTAAATACTGAGATAAATGCCAAAAGAAACAGCTTAAAAGAGATAAATGTAGGCAACACAGCAAGCTGGAGGTGGGCAAAGTTAGGACAAAGGACTGCTGGCATTTCATATGAGCTTTTTATTACCACTGGATTTTCTTTAAAAAAAAAAAATGTGGCTGTGCCTGGTCTTAGTTGCGGCATGCAGGATCTCTGATCTTAGCTGTGGTGTGTGGGATCTTTAGTTGTGGCCTGTGGGATTTAGTTTCCTAACCAGGAAGCCAATCCAGGTCCCCTGCATTGGAAGAGTGGAGTCCCAGTCACTGGACCACCAGGGAAGTCCCAGGACTGGCTTTTATAAAACAAGATGCATGACTAGTTGTTTTGTTGTTGTTGTTGTTGTTTTTGGCCACACCACGCGGATGCAGTACTCTTTCCCGACCAGGAATGGAAACTGTGCTCCCTGCAGTAGAAGCAGAGAGTCTTACCTACTGGACCACCAGGGAAGTCCTGTTTTGTTTTGATGCTTTAAACTTAAAATCATTTTTATACTTACAATAGCCAAGGTATAGAAGCAACGTAAGTGCTCAGTGATAGACGAATGGATAAGATGTGGTGTACATATATGTGTTAGTCGCTCAGTTGTATCCATGGAATGTAAACCGCCAGGCTCCTCTGTGCAGGGGATTCTCCAGGCAAGAACACTGTAGTGAGTTGCCATTCCCTTCTCCAGGGGATCTTCCTAACCCAAGGATCAAACCCAGGTCTCCTGCATTGCAGGTGGACTCTTTACCATCTAAGCCAGTAGGGAAGCTGGTGTGTATATATATACATATATATATATACATATATATATACATGTATATGTATATATATATATATATATATAATTTTTAGAGTGACTGATTATACACAGTGAACTATTTTTCAGTCATAAAAAAAGAATGAAATCTTGCCATTTGGGACAATATAGATGGACCCAGAGGATATTATAGTAAATGAGATATAAGTCAGACAAAGACAATTATTTCAATTATTTGTGAAATCTTAAAAAACAAACACCACCACCACAACAGAATGTACACAGAGTCATAGATACAAAGAACTAACAGGCGGATGCCAGAGGAGTAGGGTGGGGAGATGAGAAAAACAGATGAGGGAGATTAAGAGGTACAAACTTCCGGTTACAAAATAAATGAATCATGAGTATGGAATGTACAGCGTGGGGGACACAGCCAGTAATTATATAATATCTTGTATGGTGAAAGATGGTAACTAGATTTATCATAGTGATCATTTTGAAATGTATGTGTGCTTAGTTGCTCAGTCGTGTCTGACTCTGCAACCCCATGGACTGTAATCCGCCAGATTCCTTTGTCCATGGGAGTTCTTCAGGCAAGAATACTGGAGTGGGTTGACATTCTCTTCTCCAGGGGATATTCCCGATCCAAGGATCGAACCCAGGTCTGCCACACTGCAGGTGAATTCTTTATGATCTTTGCCACCAGGGAAGCTCATGAATACTGGAGTGGGTAGCTTGTCCCTTCTCCAGGAGATCTTCCTGACCCAAGAATCGAACTGTGGTCTCCTGTACTGCAGGCAAATTCTTTAACAGCTGAGCTACCAGGGAAGCCCTTTGAAATGTAGAGAAATATCAAATCACAGTATTGTATACTAGGAAGTAATAAAATGTAGGTCAATTATACTTCAAAAAACAAACAAACCAAATCATAGAAAAAGAGATCAGATTTGTAGTTACCAGAGGTGGGGGAGTTTGATGAAATTAGTCCAAAAGGTACAAACTTCTAGTTATAAGATGAATCAGTATTAGGCGTGTAATGTACAGTATAATATATATAATTAATACTACTGCATGTTATCTATGAAAGTTGTTAGAAGAGTAAATCCTAAGACTTTTCATCACAAGAAACTTTTTTTTCTATTTCTTTTATTTTGTATCTATATGAGGTGACAGATGTTCACTAAACTTATTGTGGTAATCATTTCGTTATGCTGTACACCTTAAACTTACAGAGTGCTGTGTATCAATTATATCTCAATAAAACTGGAAGAAAGAATGAATTAAAATAACAGCAGCAGAACTGACTACAGCAGAACTGAAACAGGAGGGAAGGGGTCCAGTCACAACCTTTACAAGAATGACAGGGACTTCCCTGGTGGCTTGGTGATTAAGAATCCGCCTTGAAATGCAGGGGACTCGGCTTCACTCGCTGGTTGGGGAACTGAGATCCGACATGCTGCGGAGCAACTAAGCCCAAGTGCCGCAACCACTGAAGCCTGTGCTTCAACCAAAGAGTCCATGCTCCACAGCAAAAGATCCCATGTGACGAAAAGAAGATCCCATGTGCTGCAACTAAGACCCAATGCAGTCAAGTGAAAAAAAACAAGAATGACATAGCCTGAGGATAGGGCTTCCCAGGTGGCGCCAGTGATAAAGAACCCACCTGCCAATACAGGAGACTTCAGAGATATGGGTTCAATCCCTGGGTAGGGAAAATCCCCTGGAAGAGGGCTGTATTCTTGCCTGGAGAATCCTATGGATAGAGGAGCCTGGCAGGCTACAGTCCTTAGAGTCGAAAAGAGTTGAACACAACTGAAGGACTTCGCAGCAGCAGCAGCCTAAGGACCTGACAGAAGCTGTGTGTGTACTTAGTCACTCAGTCATGTCCGACTCTTTGCGACCCCATGGACTGTAGCCTGCCAGTCTCCTCTCTCCATGGTATTTTCCCAAGCAAGAATACTGAAGTGGGTTCCTAACCCAGGGATCAAACCCACGTCTCTTGTGTCTCCTCTTGGCAGGCAGATTCTTTATCACTACGCCGCTTGGGAAGCCCATGACATAAAGTGATTAAAACCAAATAGGCCCAAGATACCAGTCTAAGGGCAGAAAGCAAAGAGGAACTAAAGAGCCTCTTGATGAGGGTGAAAAGAGAAGAGTGAAAAAGCTGCCTGAAAACTCAACATTCAAAAAACTAAGATCATGGCATCTGGTCCTATCACTTCCTGGCAAATAGATGGGGAAAAAGTGGAAACGGTGGCAGATTTTATTTTCTTTAGCTCCAAAATCACTGTGGACAGTGACTGCAGCCATGAAATTAAAAGACGCTTGCTCCTTGGAAGAAAAGCTATGATCAACCTAGACAGTATATTAAAAAAACAGAGATATCACTTTGCCAACAAAGGTCTGTATAGTCAAAGCTATGGTTTTTCCAATAGTCATGTACAGGTGTGAGAGTTGGATCATAACAAAGGTTGAGCACTGAAGAACTGATGCTTTCGAATTGTGGTGCTGAAGAAGACTCTTGAGAGCCCCTTGGACAGCAAGGAGATCAAATCAGTCAATCCTAAAGGAAATCAATCCTGAATATTCATTGGAGGGACTGATGCTGAAGCTGAAGCTCCAATACTTGGCCACCTGTTGCAAACAGCCAACTCACTGGAAAAGACCCCAATGCCAGGAAAGATTGAGGGCAGGAGGAGAAGGGGGCAACAGAGGATGAGATGGCTGGATGGTATCACCTACTCAATGGACATGAGTTTGAGCAAGCTCTGGGAGATGGTAAAGGACAGGGAAGCCTGGCTTGCTTCAGTCCATGAGGTCACAAGGAGTCGGACACAACTGAGTGACTGAACAAGGTCCAAGGTGGCAGATGAGTGGACTTCCACTAGACCTTGAGCTTCTGTACATGACCACTGTAACACATCAGCAAGTAATGACATACCCACAGGCGCCATAACAGTTTCAAAGCTCAAAAAGTGGGTGGTGGCCCAATTACTGGAAATCCCCACCACTCCCCTGGTGACTTAGATGGTAAAGAATCTGCCTATAATGTGGGAGACCTGGGTTCGATCCCTGGATCAGGAAGATCCCCTGGAGAAGGGAATGACAACCCACTCTAGCATTCTTGCCTGAAGAATTCCATGGACAGAGGAGCCTGGCGGGCTACAGTCCATGGGGTCTCAAAGAGTGGGACACGACTGAGTGACTACACTTTCACTTTTCCCAAAATAGCTGTAATACTCCTTCCTCTCATTAGCCTATGAAATCACCCACCCCTATATAAACTGACAACCCCATACCCTGGTGCCACTCTCTCCTTAGATGGCCCACATTCTATCTGCGGAGTGTGTTTCTCTACATAAATCCACTTCTTACCTATCACTTTGTCTCTCACTGGATTCTTCCTGTGACAAGACATCAAAGAACCTGAGCTTCATTAAGTCCTGAGACCAGGTGTACAATCTCAGTTAAAAGACCATTGGTTCAAGTCCCAATCTGGATATCGGTTGGGTTTGCATCCCAGCCTGTGGATTCAAGTCCCAGTCTAAGTTGCACAATTTCAGAAAGCCGAAGTGTTAGTCGCTCAGTTGTGTCCAACTCTTTGTGACCCCATGGACTGTACCCTGCCAGGCTCCTCTGTTCGTGGGATCCTCCAGGCAAGAATACTGAGTGGGTTACCATTCCCTTCTCCAAGGAATCTTCCTGATCCAGGGAATGAACCCAAGTCTCCCGCATTACAGGCAGATTCTCTACCATCTGAGCCACCAGAGAAGCAGTTTCAGAAGTGCTTGTTAAAAGTGATCATAAAACATTTTCTTTAAATAAGAGAAGAAAAAATTGATATCTATTATAGGCACCCCTCCAGTACGCCAGTACTCTTGCCAGGAAAATCCCATGGACGGAGGAGCATGGTAAGCTGCAGTCCATGGGGTCGCTAAGAATCGGATACGACTGAGCGACTGCACTTTCACTTTTCACTGCATTTCATTGGAGAAGGAAATGGCAACCCACTCCAGTGTTCTGCCTGGAGAATCCCAGGGACGGGGGAGCCTGGTGGGCTGCCGTCTATGGGGTCACACAGAGTCGGACACGACTGAAGCGACTTAGCAGCAGCAGCAGCAGAGGCCATGTTGGAATTCTAGCTTTGCTGCTTCTAATGAGGCCTTAGGCAATTAGTTAAACTATCTGGGCCTTGATTTCCTTATCTATGGATTACAATATTTGTTGTGGCAAAGACTGCTTGTCAGCCTCTCCATTCTTAGACAACAGTACAACTTGTGAAATAATAATTTTTAAAAAATACATGTATTGGTCTCTGCCCCATTTCTGGCACAGAGCTCCTGAAACGTTTGTAATTTCCTAAATGATAAGGGCACTTTGGAGCATCTTTTGTTATGATGTTTGGTCTTTGACCCTGATTCCTGCACAGAACTACTAAATCCCTTGGAATTTCCTGGGCAATGATTGGTGTGCTCTTGGATAACTGAAGGATTGGAGCAGGTCACCAGAAAGACCAGGCCATGATTAAAAGATTGGAACTTTCAGCCCCGCCCCCTCAAACTCTGGCAAGAGGAGAAGAGCTGGAGACTGAGTTAATGATCACTCAGGCCTATGTGTGAAGCCTCCACAGAAATCCTAAAAGTCCATGGCTGGCAGAAGTTCTGGGCTGGTGAACACATCCACATGCCAGGAGGGTGGTACATCCTAACTCCATGGGAACAGAAGCTCCTGTACTCAGGACCCTTCTGGACCTCACCCTATGTACCTCTTCATCCTAGCCATTCTTCTGTATCTTAAAATATCCTTTACAGTTTTATGTATTTAATTTTGGCTAAATTTTTGGCTATGCAGGGTCTTCGTTGCTCCTCAGACTTTTCTCTAGCTGTGGAGAGTGGGGGCTGCTCTCTAGCTAAAGTGCATGGGCTTCTCATTGCAACAGCTTCTCTTGTTTCCGAGCACAGGCTATAGGGTGAGCAGGCTTCGATAGTTGCAGCTCCCAGGCTCTAGAACACAGGCTCAATAATTCTGGTGCACAGGCTTAGTTGCTCCCGAGACATGTGGGATCTTCCCGGATTAGGGATCGAATTCTTATCTCCTGCATTGGCAGGCAGATTCTTTACCACCAAACCACCAGGGAAGCCCTGTATCTTATAATATCCTTTACAATAAACCAGCAAATGTAACTAAATGTTTCCCTGGGCTCTGTATGTTATTGTAGCAATCAATTAACCTCTGAAGTGGGAGTCATGGGAACCCCAATCCATAACTGGTCACCAGATTCAACTGGGGGAAGCTAGGCCCACCCCGCCAAGAGAGAAGTGACATTTGTGGCCATCTTTATCTACCACATACTCTGGAAAAATATACATAAATACTTAGCTCAAAGGGTTGTTGCAAAAATTATATCTAATTTATAAAAAGTGCTTTGCCTATAATAAGGAATAAATAAATGTTTTATTACTGTTATCCTTTTTAAGAGGTCACATTTGGCATCAGAGGGTACCTTTGTTTTTTGTTTGTTTGTTTGTTTTTTGCCCCATGGTTTACAGGATCTCAGTTTCCTGACTGGGGATTGAACCTGGGCCATAGCAGTGAAAACCCAGAATCCAAACCAATAGGCAACCAGGGAACTCCCACAGAATAATTTAAATAAATTAGGATAGAATTCTTCACTTACAAGAGTTCACCTCAAGTCTCTAAACAGCAAGATCTCCTTGGAAAAGAGGACTTGGGTTATGTTATTTCACTGACATCTTATTAGCTAGAACTCACCCTTCATACTCACTGAGGTGTCTTTTGAAGGGTCATCTTGGAGAAAGAGGCTCTTGCTGGGAATGTGACCAGCTTCATCTCCTGGAGGGACAGTGGTTGGAATAGGGGCCAACTAAGACTAGATGATGTCCCCAGGGCTTGACTCCTGATGACCAAAGCTGAGGATGGAGGAATGAGAGGATGCGTCCACAGGCCACTTGTTTATTCTCAGTGAGATTGATTCTGTGGTCCCTCCCAGCTCTGGAAGATTATCTTGTCCTCAGCCTTTCCCTCCTCAGTTCCTTATCACAGGGGTTGTCAATAGAAGCCCTGTGTGCTTATCATTTAAAAGGAAGGAGGAGGAGAAGGAGAAGAAAGAAAAGAAAGAAAGAGAAAAAAGGAAGAGAGTGAGGGGGGAAAGAAGGAAAGAAAAAAAGGAAGAAGAATTAATAACTAATGAGAACCTACTGTAGAGCACAGGGAACTCTACTTAATGCTCTGTGGTTACCTAAATGGGAAGGAAATCCAAGAAAGAGGGTATATATATTTATATACATGGGCTGATTCATTTTGCTGTACAGCAGAAACTAACACAAGAGCAAAGACAGAAATCTGGATGTTGAGCTTCTCTGAGAAACTACCACGTCTAGTAACACTGTGTTCAATCCTGTCTGGAAACCACCAGCTAGAGCTGGGTAGGCGCCTGCTTTCCAGTTCAGTACAGTAGCAACCCCGAAGCTTCTTGCATGTATGTTTCCTGCCTGGCACTTGGGGATATCTGGGTTTTGGAGCCCTGCAATGATCCTTGAACCAAATCAGCCAATCCCTGCCCGCCCAGGCACTACCCTGTGACCCAGCATCTGTCCTGAGGTTCTGGAATGCCAGTGGCTGAGCAGGAGCCAGCACTGGAGCCAGCTGTCCTACCAGCCTCTGCCCAGAAGCTCAAGCTGACAGAGGGAATGGGACTGGCCAGGAATACTAGCCAGGGCAGTGTAGGGAGTAAATCGAGATGGATGTAGCCTCCTGGCTTCACCATTAACTTTGGCTGTTCTCAGACCCCAACATTCTCCAGGCTTGTCTGGCTGCTTATGGTTAACAGAAGGCCAAGGAGAAGCTGACCGTACCTTCTTCTGAGCCATGCCTGGGGGGCACCATGCATATTAGTATAAAGGAGGCTTCTGGGTGCTGTGATATTACGCTGGACCTCAAGTAACCAGAGTTGACCATAAAGAAGGCCGAGCACTAAGGAATTGATGCTGGTGAACTGAAGTGTTGGAGAAGATTCTTGAGAGTCCTTTGGACTGCAAGGAGATCAAACCAGTCAATCCTAAAGGAAGTCAACCCTGAATACCATTGGAAGGACTGATGCTAAAGCTGAAGCTCCAATACTTTGGCCACCTGATGTGAAGAGCTGACTCATTAGAAAAGACCCTGATGCTGGGAAAGATTGAAGGCAAGAGGAGAAGAGGGCAACAGAGGATGAGATGGTTAGATGGTATCACCGACTCAATGGACGTAAGTCTGAGCAAACTTCAGGAGACAGTGAAAGACAAGGGGAAGCCTGGCAACTGCAGCCCACGGGGTTGCAGAGTCAGACACAACTGAGCAATGAACAACAACAAGTAACCACAACCAGTGACCCATCTTTCTGCTTAACTGAATTCCTGATTAACCTGTATATCCCTAACCTATATATCCTTGATGTTTAAGATTAACAATTCCAAAATGTGTTAGGAATGCTTTCCTCTTTAGCAAAGAATACCTCATAAATACAATACAACTGAATCTTTCTTTGGGGAAAAAAGGTCTGGCAGAGAGCTTCTTTACTTCCTTCTTCCTTCCTCCACAAGCTGTTTTTAAGCATCTATGATGTGTCACCCCCTGTCGAGGCTTGAGGACAGAGAGGTGCAGATAGCTGGCTGGAGTAGGTATTAACTAGAGAATATTCCTGAGAAATTGCCTTCATAGACTAAATTCTGAATCCTGGTCTGTTTCCTGTGGATTTGCTTTTTGTTTGTTTGTTTGTTTTACAATTTTGAGTAGGAAGCTCAGGGGAAAAAAATCAACCTAATTGTGAGCTCTGGGTGGTGGTGGTGTTTGGTCGCTAAGTCATGTCCCACTCTTTGTGACCCCATGGACTGTAGCCCACCAGGCTCCTCTGTCCATGGGATTTCCCAGGCAAGAATACTGGAGTGGATTGCCATTTCCTTCTCGAAAGAATCTTCCCAACCAAGGGATCAAATCCACGTCTCCTGCATTGGCAGGCAGATTCTTCACCACTGAGCCACCAGGGAAGCCGAAACTCTGGCTAGCTGAGTTCAGATCAATCAAGTTTGAACTGAGCAGGGCTGGGACACTAGGAGAACCTAGATCCTTGGAATAGAGCAGAGGGGACTGGAATTGGATGGGTCTGAGTCTGAGTCTTGATCCTACATTGCCCTTTATTGAGCATTTACTATGCACTTAGCATTGTATTCAACACATCCCAGGCATTATCTCATTTGATAGGTGAACTTTAAAAGCACTGCCTAAGAAATACCTGGAGAGGCACTGTACCTTTCTGAGTCTGAATTTCTACATCTGCAAAGTGGAAACAAAAATAGCATCTGGGACTTCCCCGGCTGTCCAGTGCTTAAGACTCCTTTCTTCCACTGCAGGGAGCATGGGTTCAGTCCCTGATCTGGGAGCTAGCATCCTCTCTGCCAAGTGGCCCAGCCCCGCCCCCCCCCCCAAAAAAAAACAGTAAGAAACAAACCAAAAAAAATAGCATCTGACAGGTTTGTTGGGTAGATTGATTGAGCTCAGTGTTGGAAAGTCTTCCGAACTGGGTCTGGGCCAAGGTGAGTGCACAGCAGGTGTGGTAGCTAGGACCTGAGCGTGTGCACAGTTGCTCACTCGTGCCCAACTCTTTGCTACCCAATGGACTGTAGCCCACCAGGCTCCTCTGTCCATGGGATTCTTCAGACAGAATACTGGAGTGGGTTGCCATTTCCTACTCCAGGGGATCTTCCTGACTCAGGGATCAAACCCACATCTCCTGAGTCTCCTGCACTGGCAGGTGGATTCTTTACCACCCACCACCTGGGAAGCCTGGCAGGGCATTCCAAATGTGTCCTGCCAAGGTGCTCTGCTGGGCAGTCAGATTGGGGTTTTAATTTTTTCTTTCTTTTTAAAAATCTTGTCCCTCTTTTTATTTTTTTTGTCATTTTAAGGGAACTTTCTGCCCCAGTTCGACTGGGCATGAAAAATGATAGAAGACTTCCAAGGCCCAGACCAATGCTAAATGAGTGCTCCTTCTTTTCACTGGTTGCCTGCCCTCAGCAGGGTACAGACAGTAAGAGAAGAGTCACTGTTAGTCTAAACAGACGCCTCTCTGGGTCTCAGGTTCTCTTCCTCTACAGTGGGAGGGCTGAAGCACATGACTGCTGAGGTCCTTCTGACTTCTGTGGGTCCAGCTGGAATTTGCCACTAACTGTGCTGCAGACACCTCCCAAACCCTAACCCATCACATATGGCTGACGGGGCTGAAGCCAGGCCAGGAATTAGCCACAAGAACTGGAGCAGCCTGAGCCTTCAGTGAGAACCCCAGAAAAAAAAGAGAAGCCAGTAATTTTCCACCCCAACACAGGGCTTCTGTAGGAGGAGGGGAAAGGTAGGGAGGTCCACTTTCAAGCAGCTGGGCTGCTTCTTGGCCACAGGATCTGCCACATCATTTGTGGAGTCCTTGCTGAAAAGTTATTAAGAATTCAAGACAGTGACAGCTGAGCCGTCAACCAAGAGTGGGGACCTTCTAAATATCAGACCATGCGACTGCACAGGTAACACGCCCATGAAGCTGGCCTGCCTGGAAACCCTGGGACATGGTGCCGGAGGACCCCTTTCTCTTTCTCCTGCAGGCTTGGGGAGTCCCAGGAGAACCCCTTGTCCAACTGTCTGGTGCCCTGGCTGAATGGTCTGCGCTGGAGCCCCATGCAGGGAATTCTGGCTGAGGTGGGCCCTGCTGGGTGAGGCAGGGGCTTCCTGGGAGCTGTGTTGGGGTGGGGCAGGAGGAATAAAGGCCATCTGGTCTGCTTTTTCCTTGATGATCTAAGTCAGAGCTATAGTGAGTTTCCCTAAGGAGCCCTGCTCCACCTAGTGCAGGGTGGAGGGTTGGAGGGTTGGAGGGTTGGAGGGTTGGAGGGTTGGAGGGTTGGATAATTAGATTCAGGCCTTCAGAGCCGAAACTCTGGGAGAGTAACTGGTGACAGCAGCTCCGTGTGGTGGAAAGAACACTGGACTTAGGTTCACGGGGCATGAGTTGTAGTTGGTGTCACTTTGGGCCAGTCACTCCCCCTCTCTGAATCCCAGGATTCTGAACCATGTATTTTCTTATGGACTTTTTAGGATCAGATGAATAACATTCCATGGAAAGCAAACCATCCTGAACATTACTAAAAGCTGCAGGGTCAAGGACTTCCCTGGTGTCCCAGGGGCTAAGACTCTGAGCTCCCAATGCAGCAGCTGCTGCTGCTGCCGCTAAGTTACTTCAGTTGTGTCCAACTCTGTGCGACCCCATAGACGGCAGCCCACCAGGCTCCCCCGTCCCTGGGATTCTCCAGGCAAGAACACTGGAGTGGGTTGCCATTTCCTTCTCCAATGCATGAAAGTGAAAAGTGAAAGTGAACTCGCTCAGTTGTGTCCGATTCTTAGCGACCCCATGGACTGCAGCCCACCAGGCTCCGCCGTCCCTGGGATTCTCCAGGCAAGAACACTGGAGTGGGTTGCCATTGCCTTCTCCAATGCATGAAAGTGAAAAGTGAAAGTGCAGTCGATCAGTCATATCCAACTCTTAGCGACCCCATGGACTGCAGCCCACGAGGCTCCTCCGTCCATGGGATTTTCCAGGCAAGAGTACTGGAGTGGGGTGCCATTGCCTTCTCTGCCAATGCAGCAGACACAGGCTCAATTCCTGGTTAGGGAACTAGATCCTATATGCCACAACTAAGACCTAAGACCCATCACAGCCAAATAAATAAATATATATATATATATATATTTTTTTTTTTTTTTTAAGTTGCAGACTCAGTTCATATGCTATGATAAGACCACCTCCCAGCTGTGGGAACTTGGGCAAATTACTTAACCTCTTTCTATTTAACCTCTCTCTGCAGGTCTCTGTGAAGTGGAAAATAATATTAGTATTGTGAAGATATAGATCATTTAGGAGAAGTTTAGCATATATGTGCCATGGAAACTGACTAGTTCAAATGTGAGCTCTGCCATATACTAGTTATATGGCTTTGGGTAAATAAACCTGGTTGGGCCTCAGTTTTTTCATCTAAGAAGTGGGAATAATAAAAGAACCTACTTCATGGGAATTCCCTGACAGTCCAGTGGTTATGACTCTTTGCTTTCACTGTCAAGGGCCTGGGTTCAGTCCCTCATCAGGAGGGAACTAGGATTCCATAAGCTGTATAACAGAACCAGAAAAAAAAAAAAAAAAAAAAACACGTACTTCAAAGGCTGCTGTGAGGAATAAGGAGACAATTCCTATAGAGTACTTAGTACAATAGCTGGCAGACAAATTATCTATCCATAAAAGAACAGGACAAGCCAGGGGCAGTTTTGAGGTTCAGGAAGAAGCTCCATAGTAAAGTTTGGCCTGAAATGGGAATACTCTCTGTCGCTTAGGTGGTGGAAGGATTCTCTCCAGGGAAGGTTGGAGAGGCTGGAAGACAGAGGGCTTCCCTCGCCTCCCTTGTGATACCAACCTGGGGGATACCCTGGAGCCACCTACTCCCAGGCTGGAGCAGCCACCTACGCCCCTCCCTGGCTTCCATCTGGTTAGGAGGCACTGGCAAAAGGCCCACAACCCCTGCATTCAGCCTAGTGAGTGCCCTTTGCGCCTGCCACCCGAAGGACACCTACATATCTCCCTCCTCCCTATAGAGGGAATGCTGACAAATCCCTCTACATGAATCCCCGCTGCTGTGGATTTGAAAAGTTCCAGCCAGGACTTATATGTCTTTGGAGAAAAATCCTGAAACTCCAATACTTTGGCCACCTCATGCAAAGAGTTGACTCATTGGAAAAGACTCTGATGCTGGGAGGAATTGGGGGCAGGAGGAGAAGGGGACAACAGAGGATGAGATGGCTGGATGGCATCACCGACTCGATGCACATGAGTTCGGGTAAACTCTAGGAGTTGGTCATGGACAGGGAGGCCTGGCGTGCTGCAATTCATGGGGTCTCAAAGAGTCAGACACGACTGAGCAACTGAACTAAACTGAACTGAACTGATGGGGGTATATGGGGCCTCCCTTGTAGCTTAGTCGGTAAAGAGTCTGCCTACAATGCAGGAAACCCTGGTTCGATTCCTGGGTCGGGAAGATCCCCTGGAGAAGGAAATGGCAACCCACTCCAGTATTCTTGCCTGGAGAATCCCATGGACAGAGGAGCCTGGCGGGCTATAGTCTATGGGGTTGCAAAAGTTGGACACGACCGAGCAGCTAAGCACACACACAGTGCTTGGCGGGGATCGGGATATATACATCCCCCCCACCCCGAGTGCACAACTTTTCAAGGATGCATTTTCCAGCAACTTCAAGGTGAGTCTCAGGTCTCTGGATGGCTGAACAGGAGCCAAATGCCAACACTGCCCAATAATCTTTATCTTGTCCTTCACTCTTCAAATATTCTTTGAGCACCCAGTCTGACACAGACTGGGATATGGTGGTGACCAAGACAGTCTCTGCCTTCTAGGTGGGGGGAAAATAGACAATCAATGTACACACATATAAACCAGGTCATTTCAGAGAATGTTAAGGGCTGCTAAGGACTGCTTTAGACATCATAGTTGGAAAAACTTCCTGAGAAGGAGACAGATGAGTTAAGTGACAGAAAGCCAAGAGAAAAGCCTCAAGAAAAGTGGTCCAGACAGAAGAGAAAAACAAATGCAAGACTGAGGCATAAAAGCACAGGTAGAAAGAAAGCCACTGTGGATAGAGGAGAATGAATAGGAGCACATGGTAAAGTGCTACTGGGGAGATGAACAGGAACCTGGGGGCCTTGTAAGCCATAGTAAGAATTCTCTAAGAAGTCATTGGAACAGGCTTCCCAGGAGGCACTAATGGTAAAGAATCCACCTGCCAATGCAGGAGACACAAGAGACACAGGTTAGATCCCTGGTTGGGTTTGATCCCTGGGTTGGAAGATCCCTGGGGGGAGGAAATGGCAACCTACTCCAGTATTCTTGCCCAGAAAATTCCAAGGACAGAGGAGCCTGGCAGGTTACAGTCCATGGGGCCGCAGAGAGTCAGACACAACAGAGCGACTGAGCAGCAGCAGAAGCAGGAAGCCACTGGAGGGGTTTTAGAAGGAGGCTGGATTGCAGGGGATGGAGGGAAAGCAGAAGGAAGGGACCCAGTAGGACCTGTTGCAGTGATCCAGGCAGAGATGACGGTGACACATGGACCAGAATGAGAGCACTGGAGGTGGAGATGAATGGAAAGATTTGGGATATATCTGGAAGACAGAGATCAATCTCTGACCTTGAGTCCTATCCCCTTGGCCTGTTTCCCATCTATACATAAGGTTAATCTGAGAGAAGTCAGCTGCTCTAAGATAGCTGAGTATACATAAGGTTAATCTGAGAGAAGTCAGTTGCTCTAAGATAACTGAGTAGGGTTCTGTGTTATTCGTGCATGAGGCATTAAGAATAGAGACCTGGAGATGGCACTAAGCTGGGTTTGAACCCTGGCTCTGACACTGACTGGCTATATGGTGGTGAGCAAGCTCTTTAGCCTCTCTGTGCCTCAGTTTGCTTATATGTAAAGTGGGGATACACAAAATAGTACTTGCTTCACAGGATTACAGTGAATAAACATATTCAGTGACAATGAATATACAGGGCTCAGAGCAGGGCCTAGTGCTCAAGCTCAGCCATTATCACTGTTACCATCAGGAGGGACTTCTCAGCACTTATTGGTGTCTTCTGGTGTCTGGGCTTCAGCATGGGAAAGGAAATGAGCAACTACCAGCTGAGTGATGATGCCCTGATAGAGTATGGTTACTACCCTGGGCTCATTGGCAATGAGTAAGTCCTGTTTCCTTCCTTGGCATGCCTACTTTTGAGGCAGCTGGCTCTCTGCCATCCATAGGTCAGAGGCAGGTGATGCCACCAGGCAGGCCAGTTCACATTGATCAGAGGTAATTAACACGGCAGGCAATGGGATAACTGCCATGGGAGTGGAGGTGAGCCCAGGTGGCCACACCCTCACTGCCTGATTCCAGGTCTCAGCCCACAACCTCAGGCCTTCCCCCAACACCTACTACAGCTCTGCAGGTACACCACAGAGGACAACTGCTTCAGCGCCGTGAGTCCCCCTCTCTTCCATGAGGGCTGGAAACAGGACACCTCCTTCCTCCTCAGCTGGTGGGAGAGTAAAGGAAAAGAGGAGCTCAGAACCCCAGTGTGCAGAGCTGTCCTGACACACACAGTGCATGCTCCCAAGTCAGTTTACAACCCTGTGAGGCAGGCAGATTGGTGGGACTCACGTGGTGATTTAAAAATTCTTATTTCTGGGGACTTTCTGATGGTCTGGTGGTTAAGAATCCACCTTGCAATGCAGGGAACTCGGGTTTACTCCCTGGTTGGGGAACTAAGAGTCCACATGCCAAGGAGCAACTACTAAAGCCCGTGGGCTGCACCTACAGAGAGTTTGTGCTCAGCAGAGTATCCCAAGTGCTGCAACTAAGACCCGGCATAGTCAAATAAATAAATATGTAAATTCTTAAAGTCTTATTTCTGGAGGGTGGGGAAATTTCTGAAAATGGTCAAAAGGTTCAAACTTCCAGTTATAAGATAAATAAGTTCTGGGGATGTAATTCAGCATGAAGACACTAGTGAATAATACTGTTACTGTATATTTGAAAGTTGCTAGGAGAGTAGATCTTAAAAACTCTCATCACAAGAAAAAAAAATGTAACTATAAGAGGCGATGGACAGTAACTAAACTTATTGTGGTAGTCACAATAAGTGATGCCTTTGAACTGTGGTGCTGGAGAGGACTCTTGAGAGTCCCTTGTACAGCAAGGAGATCAAACCAGTCAATCCTAAAGGAAATCAACCCTGAATATTCACTGGAAGGACTAAAGCTGAAGCTGAAGCTGAAGCTCCAATACTTTGGCCACCTGATGTGAAGAGCTAACTCATTGGAAAAGGCCCTGATGCTGGGGAAGATTGAAGGCAGGAGAAGGGGAAAATAGAGGATGAGATGGTTGGATGGCATCACTGACTCAACTGGACGTGAGTTTGAACAAACTTAGGCTTCCCTGGTGGCTCAGACGGTAAAGCATCTGCCCGCAATGCGGGAGACCTGGGTTTGATTCCTGGGTCGGGAAGATCCCCTGGAGAAGGAAATGGCAATCCACTCCAGCACTCTTGCCTGGAAAATCCCATGGGTGTAAGAGCCTGATAGGCTACAGTCCATGGGATCGCAAAGAGTCGGACACGACTGAGCAACTTCACTTTTCACTTTTCCTTGAACAAACTTCCAGGAGATGGTGAAGAACAGGAAGCCTGGCATGCTGCAGTCCATGGGGTCGAAAAGAGTCAGACACGACTGAGAGACTGAACAGCAACAATGTGGTAGTCATTTTGCAATATATACGTATGTCCAATCATTATGGTGTATACCTTAAACTAATACAATGTTATATGTCAATTGTATCTCAATAAACCAGAAAAAAATTTAAATATGTAAAAATAAAATCTAAAAACATCTTGTCTCTTTTTGCTTTTCAATTGTAAATACAATATACTGTCCTCATTAAAAATTCAGGCAATATTTCCTCCCCATCTTGCAGAAAAACAAACAAGGCCTTCCAGCCAGTAATAAGCAGAGTGTGCACTAGAATTCAGGATATTTTGTGTCTAAAGGCCAAGTTTGTCCTCTGGGCTATGTGGCCTCCCAGAGGGCCTCTACCTCTGCCCCCTACCCTGCCCTAATCCAGAAGAAACCTACATAGGGTTTAGCAAACAGCCAGCAGATAGGCCCCGATCCACATCAGATAACATTTACTCTCCCTCAGGAGACAGGACTGTCCCCTGTTGCTCCTGCAGTATTTGCTGTCACACCACTCTAGTCTCTTCCTCCCAAGAGGGTGTGCGTATCTGAACGCAAATGATGCAAATCTGAGTGCAAGCTTTAGCACGCTATGATTTTTTAAGCCAAATATGCAGCAGGAGATCTCACTGGGAAAGATGACAACACTGAGGGGAGGACCTTCCCAGAGCAGCATTTCTGCCTCTGCTCCCTGGGCTGGTGCTTGTCCCTCAAGGCCCTTTTTTTTTTTTTAAGTATTTATTTATTTGGCTGTGCCAGGTGTTAGTTCTGGCATACAGGACATACAGGATCTTTTAACTGCAGCATGCAAACTTGTAGCTGTGGCATGGAGGCTCTAGTTCCCTAACCAGGGATTGAACCTGGGCCTCCTGCATTTGGAGTGTGGAGCCTAAGCCACTGGACCACCTGGGAAGTCCCAGCCCTCAAGGTTCTGATTAGCCATTGCCAGAACCCCAAATGGAACATGCCTCACCCCTTCCTTTGACCCTTGACAAAGGGTTACTGTACACGGGGAGCTATTCTGGCTCACGAAATTTTGATTTGCAAATGAGGATGAGCATTTCAGGAGTGTTTACTGAGCAATTGAACCCCAGATTTCTGCCAAGGAGTTTGCCTGCCATGCAGCCTTGCAAAATTCCTGCTATGCGTGCTCACACGAAGATAGTGGAATGCCACGAGGACTACGAATGGAGAAGATAAGAGGACCACAGAGCCTTTGACCCTATCTAAACAGGCCAAACTTAAAAAAAAAAATCAATTGCTAATCCTGGCCTCTAGAGCAACGGTCCCTAACCTTTTTGGCACCAGGGAGTGGTTTCACGGAAGACAATTCTTCCATTGAGCGGGTGGCGGAGGGGATGATTTCCGAATGCTTCAAGTGCATTACGTTTATACTGCACTTTATTCCTAATCTAATGCCGGTGCTGATGTGACAGAAGGTTCCGGTCTGTGGCCTGGAGGTTGGGGACTGCTACTCTAGAGCATAATCCACCCCGCTGACTTGGTGGAGCCGGCTGGCACTTGGTGGTTCTCTCCCACGAGAAAGGAAGCAGCAGTGCCCTCAGCTCCCCGTCATATGGCACGGATGTGTCTCCCTGGGTCAGCGCCAAGACTGCTGCCCATCCAAGAGACCAGGGGGCACAGCTCCGGTCCTTCATGCTTTGCTGACTGGTTTCATCATGTTAGGTATCAAAGTCAATACAGTGTGCCTGAAAGGCCAGCAACCTGTGTTTTTACCCTCGACCCTGGAAAGCCCTTGGACTGGTTCCTCTCTGCAAGTTCTGGAAGCTTATGGCATGACTCAGGGCATTGCCCTCAACATCTGCAACCTCTGCTCACCCTGCTGGGGGGCACATGGCCACCAGGGGTCTTATGCTTGCTGACAAGGGCAACCTCTTCTGAAGATACCAGGTCAAGACTTCCCGGGTGGTCCAGTGGCCGAGAACCTGCCTTGCAACACAGGGGACAGGGGTTTGATCTCTGGTTAGGGAACTAGGGTCCCATATGCCATGGAGCAGCTAAGCCCAGCTGAAACTGCTGAGAGCAGCACAACTGGAGAGTCTCTGAGCTCACACGACGTGATGGAGAGCCTGCACGATGCCACTGAGACCCGATGCAGCCAAATAAATAAAGAACATTTTTAAAGCTGCTCCTAACTAAAATATATATATATATATATATACCAGGTCAAAGGGCCACCTGAGTAACTGGTTGGCGAGGTGGGATGGGAAAGATTGAGGGCAGGTGGAGAAGGAGGCAACAGAGGGTGAGATAGTTGGATGGCATCATCGACTCAATGGTCATGAGTCTGAGCAAACTCCGGGAGCCAGTGAAGGACAGGGAAGCCTGGAGCGCTGCAGTCCAGGGGGTCGCAAGGAGTCGGACACGACTTAGCGACTGAACAACAACAACAACAAACTTGGGACGGGGGATGGTGAGGGCTGTGCCCTGTAGTCTGGAGATAATTATTACGGGTAATGCTTCTCTCCACTTTTGCAACTAGTGTAATCCACCATCATGTCTTGCCTGGATTATTACATCCTTCTAATCTGGAGATTGCTGCTGCTCCCTGCCCCTTTGCTCTCCTGTAGTTTTCTCTTCCTGCAATAAGGTTTTAGAACTAAGGTCAGTTCACATCATCCTCAGCTCAAAATCTATGTATGGCTTTCTCGTCTTACTAGAACGAAAGCCACAGTCCTCACCATGGATGACAGGGTCCCATGATTCCGGTTCCCATCTGACCTCATCTTCTGCTACTCCTCCTCTCCCAGTGCTCAGCCCCAGTGGCAGACTCACCACCCTTCAGCCTCAGGGACTTTATACTTTCTGGTCTCCTGCTTGGAACCCTCTGCCACAAGATGTCTGCATGGTTCCCTCCCTCACTTCTTTTGGGGCTCTGCTCAGATCCTTTATCAGAGAGGTCTCCCTAAACAAACAGACCTGTCCATCTCCCTAACCCCCTCCTCTGTCACTCTAGCACCTTGTTCTGCTTCATTACTTTTTGTAGCATTTATACTGCCTCACATGATGTCTTTAGTATTATTGTTTATCACAACCCCCTGTTTAAAATCAAGATCAATGACTGAAAGAATTTGCTTTTTTTGCTGCTATAGTCTCAACACCTGACACATAAGAGGCACTTAAAAACTATTTGTTGGGGCTTTCCCAGTGGTCCAGCGGTTAAGACTCCGTGCTCCCAAAGCAGGGGCCCAGGTTGACTCCCAGGTCAGGGAACTAGACCCTGTATGTCACAACTAAAAGATTCTGTGTGCCGCAACTAAGACCCAGCACAACCAAAAGGAAAAAAAAAAAAAATCCAAAAACTATTTGTTGAATCCATGACTGAATAAATGAAGTGTCTCTGTGCTAGGCACTGAGTATTTTACATACTTCATCAGATCATGTAACTCTCTAAAGAACCTCCACAGTAGGTATTATGGTGACCCCACTTCACAGATGAAGGAACTGAAACTTAGGAGAGACAACATCCCAGTGCAAGTTTACCTAGGGCAACCTTGGACTGCAGACAGCATGGTCTGAGCTGAAAGAGATCAGGATGTGGGATGCTCAGGATGGTGGGAATGGGGACATGCAGCACTTCCCCAGGTTCCCCTGACCGGGACAGGTGTATCCTTGGAATCCTTACTTCTTGGGACTATCATGTGGTGATGGTGAGAGTGGAAGGCAGGCAAAGTAGCCTGGCTGCCCCTCCTCTCTCTATCCAGCCTTCTTCAGGCAACTTTCCCTGACAATTCCTATTTGGGGTACAGGGAGGACCAGAGGCTGCTGTGGAAGCCAGAAAAGTTCCAGAGAGAAAGGACTTTGAGATCACCTGGGTCAATTCTTCTGTTTTATAGGAGAGGATTCTGAAGTCAAGAGAAGGGGAAAGGGATGAGCAGAATCATAGTAGGGGCTCAGGGGCTTAGAACATGGGAAGAGTTTGTGGGATCCCAAAATAGCATCTCTATGAGGCTCACCAAGTTTTGGGGGGACTGGCATGGAAAATGGGATGGTGGGAGGGAATAGTTGAGGCTTTCAACCCCTAATCCCTTCCATACTCTGCCTCCAGTCTCCTAATGGCCCCATCTCTGGGCTACCTGAATGTCTCCAGGCCACACCACATACCTGTGTTTCAACCATGGAGCTGAGACACATCCCCAACTCCCTCCCTGCCTGGGAACTGTGCAGGTAAGCCTGAGGAGATCTAGCAGCTCCTGGTAGAGGCATGAGAGTGTGGATGTGACCTCCCAGGATTACAGGGCCTTCTTGGGGAGAGGTAGGGCAGACATGTGTGTGTGTGTGTGTTACTCACTCAGTCGTGTCTGACTCCTTGTGACCCTACGGACAGTAGCCCTCCAGGCTCCTCTCTCCATGGAATTCTTCAGGCAAGAACACTGGAGTGGGTTGCCATTTCCTTCTCCAGGGGATCTTCCTGACCCAGGAATTGAATCCTGTTTCCGGCACTAGTCCAGGGCAGAGATAGCAGCACTCAGGTGTAGGTGAGGGCAGGCTGTTTGCTCACTGTTAGGATCCCAGCACTTGTGTCAGTGACTGGAACACAGTAAAGACTCAAATACTTGTAGAAAGAAAAGATGGATGATGCAGAGGCACCTGCCACAGTCGGAATCAGATGGGATGGAGGTGCAGTCCGAAAGTCCAGGAAGAGGTGTGGGAAGGAATCGTTATCCTGGGAGAGTGGATAGGCCCATATCGAGGAGCAACTTTTCGCTGATTAAGAGGCGAGGTTGGGGCTTCCTTGGCAGCCCACTGGTTTAGACTCTGCCTTCCAATGCAGTGGACGCAGGCTCAGTCCTTAGATGAGGACCTAAGGTCCCGCATACTCTGGGGCAACTAAGCACACGAGCTGCAACTAGAGAAGCCAGAGGGCCACAACAAAGGGTTCCAAAAATAAACAAATACATATTTCTTTTTTAAAAAAGAGGCGAGGCTGAAAAGGGGCTCAGGAACTCCAGTTCCCAGTTTCCCTGTGTCCCAGCGTAGACATGGGTTGTCTGGACACCTTCGGCTGCTTCTCCCTGCCGCACCCAGATACCACCCCTCTCCCCTGAGAACTGCTGCAGGATGACCTCTGAGCCCTTGTCTATAAGGGGGACACTGACCCGGCTTACAACTTCTTGGGGAGGGCGATGTGCATGGAGGCCCCAAGGCAGCCAGTGAGGACATGATACCCCAGGAGAAGGGTGGACTCTGGGGTGGTCTGGGTGGGAGTGGCAGTGGGGTGGTTGTTCTTTTCTTCTTCCCAAACTTAGCAGCCAGAGGAAGAGTTGCTTCCCATGGGGGCTGTTGCTGGACACATTCTGCTTTGGAGAAGAACCCCCAGGAGAAGAAGGAAGAGGAGGAGGGCTGGAGAACATCAAAGCCCGAGTATTTCCAAAAAACGGTCCCTCCAGCTATCTAAAACTGCTAAGACTGAACTCCAAGGACTTTCAGTTCAGTTCAATTCAGTTGCTCAGTCGTGTCCAACTCTTTGCGACCCCCTGAATCGCAGCACCCCAGGCCTCCCTGTCCATCACCAACTCCCAGAGTTCACTCAAACTCACGTCCATCGAGTCGGTGATGCCATCCAGCCATCTCATCCTCTGTCGACCCCTTATCCTCCTGCCCCCAATCCCTCCCAGCATCAGAGTCTTTTCCAATGAGTCAACTCTTCGCATGAAATGGCCAAAGTATTGGAGTTTCAGCTTTAGCACCAGTCCTTCCAAAGAACACCCAGGACTGATCTCCTTTAGGATGGACTGGTTGGATCTCCTTGCAGTCCAAGGGACTCTCAAGAGTCTTCTCCAACACCACAGTTCAAAAGCATCAATTCTTTGGCGCTCAGCCTTCTTCACAGTCCAACTCTCACATCCATACATGACCATTGGAAAAACCATAGCCTTGACTAGACAGACCTTTGTTGGCAAAGTAATGTCTCTGCTTTTGAATATGCTATCTAGGTTGGTCATAACTTTCCTTTCAAGGAGTAAGCGTCTTTTAATTTCATGGCTGCAGTCACTATCTGCAGTGATTTTGGAGCCCCCCCCCCCAAAAAAAAAAAAATCTGACACTGTTTCCACGGTTTCCCCATCTATTTCCCATGAAGTGATGGGACCAGATGTCATGATCTTCATTTTCTGAATGTTGAGCTTTAAGCCAACTTTTTTACTCTCCTCTTTCACTTTCATCAAGAGGCTTTTTAGTTCCTCTTCACTTTCTGCCATAAGGGTGGTGTCATCTGCATATCTGAGGTTATTGATGTTTCTCCCGGCAATCTTGATTCCAGATTGTGCTTCTTCCAGCCCAGCGTTTCTCATGATGTACTCTGCATAGAAGTTAAATAAGCAGGGTGACAATATACAGCCCTGAGGTACTCCTTGTCCTATTCGGAACCAGTCTGTTGTTCCATGTCCAGTTCTAACTGTTGCTTCCTGACCTGCATACACGTTTCTCAAGAGGCAGGTCAGGTGGTCTGGTATTCCCATCTCTTTCAGAATTTTCCAGTTTACTGTGATCCACACAGTCAAAGGCTTTGGCATAGTCAATAAAGCAGAAATAGATGTGTTTTTTTGGAACTCTCTTGCTTTTACCATGATGTTGCTTTTTCCAGCAGATGTTGGCAATTTGATCTCTGGTTCCTCTGCCTTTTCTAAAACCAGCTTGAACATCTGGAAGTTCACGGTTCACATATTGCTGAAGCCTGGTTGGAGAATTTTGAGCATTACTTTACTAGCGTGTGACATGAGTGCAATTGTGCGGGAGTCTGAGCATTCTTTGGCATTGCCTTTCTTTGGGATTGGAATGAAAACTGACCTTTTCCAGTCCTGTGGCCACTGCTGAGTTTTCCAAATTTGCTGGCATATTGAGTGCAGCACTTTCACAGCATCATCTTTCAGGATTTGAAATAGCTCAACTGGAATTCCATCACCTCCACTAGCTTTGTTCGTAGTGATGCTTTCTAAGGCCCACTTGACTTCACATTCCAAGATGTCTGGCTCTAGGTGAGTAATCACACCATGGTGATTATCTTGGTCATGAAGATCTTTTTTGTACAGTTCTTCTGTGTATTCTTGCCACCTCTTCTTAATATCTTCTGCTTGTGTTAGGTCCATACCATTTCTGTCCTTTATCGAGCCCATCTTTGCATGAAATATTCCCTTGGTATCTCTAATTTTCTTGAAGAGATCTCTAGTCTTTCCCATTCTGTTGTTTTCCTCTATTTCTTTGCATTGATCGCTGAGGAAGGCTTTCTTATCTCTCCTTGCTATTCTTTGGAACTCTGCATTCAGATGCTTCATATCTTTCCTTTTCTCCTTTGCTTTTCGCTTCTCTTCTTTTCACAGCTATTTGTAAGTCCTCCCCAGATAGCCATTTTGCTTTTTTGCATTTCTTTTCCATGGGGATGGTCCCCATGTGCCCTAATCTCTATCTTGTGATAGAAATGTGCCTTAATCTCTATCTTAAAAACAAACCCTCCCTTCCCCTCCACCTACAGCTCTCCTGGCAGCCTAATCCCTTCTGGTTTAAGGTCCCCTCTCTCCATACACAGAAAAGGCTCTCTCCAAGGTCACATAGCCCTATCACACTGCCCAAGGCCTTGTCAATCTCTTCCCTGCTTGGCTGCTCTAAAACATTGAGTCCCTCTGTCCTCTGGCTAGGGTGACTGCATTCAGCCTCCAGCAGTCCTCAGGCCTCCTGGGCTGGTCTATTTCCCAGCAAGCTAACGACTCTTCCCTCCTCAACCAGGGTTCTGAGTGTAGCTCTTCTCAGGGCCCCAGGGCCTCTGCTCTCTGAAGGCTCCCCCAGGGCCACCAGCTGGTCAGTGACTCAAGTCTCCATCAGCAGTTCCAGCTCTCAGTCGCCTCGGGCTTTAGCCCAAGGGGGCCACTCCACTTGTGTGAAACATATGCACTTTTAAATTGAACTCACTATCTCTGCCCCCAAACCTGCTCCTCCAGTCTCCCTGCTTTATGGGATGGGGTTGCGGGGGCAGGGGCGGGGGAAGTACCCAGGAGCAGACAATCCTTCCCTTTGCCCTCTCACCTTTCACATTCGATTAGTTGCCAAAGCCTGGTGCTTTGAGCTCCCACATCTGTGGTGGCCCCACTTCCCTCCACTCCCGCCTCCCCTGGATTTCTGTGTGGCCTCCTGGTTAGTCTCCCAGCTACGTCTCTTGCTTGACACCAATCCTTTCTCCATGCCACAGCCAGTCTGACCTTCAAACAATGCAAATATTAGCACATCAGCTGTTCCATCCAAGAGCCCTTAGGATAACGGGCTGACCACAGAGGCTTAAGCCAGCCTCTGGCTGCTTCTCTAGGCTCCAACCTTTCCGTTCTTTTAATTCCTCAAAAATGCCAGCAGTCATCTCTTTGAGGCTTAGCTCTTTGCTGGAAGGTACTGCCACTCTGTCTAGAGTACCCCGATGCCATTCATGTCCTTAGAGAGTCTTTGAATCCCTAGACTAGGTTGCAGGTTTCTCCCAAACTCCCTGTGTTCCCCATTTGTTAACATTGATCGCTTTTGTAATCCTTTGTTCTGACAGTTGGCTTCTCGACTAGTTTGACCAGAGGATAATGAGCAACATTAACTTGCACAGGTGCCTGAAGTGCCTATTGGGTTCTGAGCAGAACAGAGGTGAAGTGAAGTGAAGTGAAGTTGCTCAGTTGTGTCCGACTCTTTGCGACCCCATGGACTGTAGCCTACCAGGCTTCTCTGTCCATGGGATTCTCCAGGCAAGAATGCTGGAGTGGGTTGCCATTTCCTTCTCCAGGAGATCTTCCCAACCCAGGGATTGAACCCGGGTCTCCCGCATTGTAGGCAGACACTTTAGCAGATGTTTAATCCACGATTATCTGTTGAAGAAATGAGGGTTCTGCCCTGGTCGGGGAGGGGGATGTTGAACTGTTCTGGCCCAGGATTCAGCTGATTGACCAGGGCTCAATCCCTGGTTGGGGAACTAACATCCTACAAGCTGTGAGGCCTGCATGCGTGCTCAATTGTGTCTGACTCTTTGTGATCCCATGGACTGTAGCCCACCAGGCTCCTCTGTCCATGAAATTTTTCCTGGCAAGAATACTGGAATGCATTGTCATTTCCTCCTCCAGGGGATCTTCCTGACTCAGGGATTGAACTCAAGTCTTCTCCATTGGCAGGCAGTCTTTCCCACTGGGCCACCTGGGAGGGGTGGCTTGGCACCCCTCAAAAGGGGAATTTGGAAGACAATATTCAACTTCTTGCCCCCTCCCCACTTCAGTTCAGGATATCGTGTAAGTTTATTTTTTTAAGATGACAGTAGAGATGGGTGCTAGGTAAATGATGTTAAGTATAAGCTAGGGGCAGAGGGATTGAGACAGTGCACAGAGAAGTTTGTAGAACTAAAGGAGAACTATCTGTGAAGGCAGGGGCCCAGATGGGCAGAGGATGAAGAGCTCAGACTAATGGTGCAGGTTTCAGGCAATCGTTTCAAACGTCAGGTCTGTAATCAGGGAGAACATAGAAAATTAGGGCAGAGTCACACAGACTCTGCCCAGCTCAGAATTATTCCATCGATAGTCCTAAAGTCCACTCATCTGTCTACAGCCCAAGGCAGGTTTCTCAGACCTGCTCCACTTGTTTGCAAGCATTCACTCATTGCTAAACTAACCATAAACTAACCATGAACCAGAGGAAATGCTTCACAGCTTTTCCTTTCCTCTCTTAGCTTCTTCCCTGTTCACTCATGAAAAGAGACAGAGGGATAAACAATCTTAAAAAAAAAAAAAGTCAAAAGTTTCTACACAGTCTTTGGACAGAATCCTCTGTTAAGGAGAGGATCTAAAAATTCAAATGTAAACTTAACTGGAAAACTCCAAACTCATTGAAGTATTTTCAGAACCTGTGTCACTAATTTATAATACCCCTGTCAGATGATGCATCACATTTTTTTGGCTTGGAAACTGTCTGGTCATTCCTGGATCACTGAACATGACAGTTGGGAGATCACCTAGGCACGGCGGTTTCCAAGTGAAGGCTTAGAGGGCGATAACTGGGAATGTACGCCCTGAAGTCAGAGAGCTTGGGCTGCAAGGCATGCTTTGCCATTGACTAGGTATGTGATCTTGGGCGAGTGATTCACCTCCCTAAGCCTCAGTTTTATGATCTGTAAAATGGGGTCCCTATCCTACAGGGTCTTGAGGTATGGATGAGATAAAGCATGTAAAATTTTACCTTTAGAGTATACTATTACTACTACTAAGTTGCTTCAGTCGTGTCTGACTCTGTGCAACCCCATAGATGGCAGCCCACCAGGCTCCCTGCCCCTGGGATTCTCCAGGCAAGAACACTGGAGTGGGTTGCCATTTCCTTCTCCAGTGCATGAAAGTGGAAAGTGAAAGTGAAGTCGCTCAGTTGTGTCCGACTCTTTGCGACCCCATGGACTGCAGCCTACCAGGCTCCTCTGTCCATGGGATTTTCCAGGCAAGAGTACTGGAGTGGGATGCCATTGCCTTTAGAGTATAGTACTTGATATATTATTAGTTAATAAACCTATGTGCACATAAGAATTCCAGGACCCCACATTAAGTCCTTGCCTTCCTGCTGCAGCTGCTGCTGCTAAGTTGCTTCAGTCATGTCTGACTCTGTGCGACCCCATAGATGGCAGCCCACCAGGCTCCTCCATCCATGGGGTTTTCCAGGCAAGAGTACTGGAGTGGGGTGCCATCGCCTTCTCCGCCTTGCCTTCCTAGGGGTCCACAGAACACAATCACACCAAGTATCCTCAAGTATTGGGGTCACGCCCAATATCCTCAGAATAATGAAGGGGGAAAAAGAAGTACAGGGAGGGGAAGTGACTTTCCCAAGGTTACACAGAAAGTTAAGGGCACAGTCCGGCTTAGGGACTGGATTTTTGAATTCCTCAATGGTCTTCATAGAACATGCCTCCTTGTTCATCCCGCATCAGGGTAGAGTCACCAAATTCATATCAAAGCTTGGGTGTCCAGGGAGCCAGAAGGTTTTGGAGCTAGGCAGTGGTGATGGACTGGAAGGAGATCAGAATTCAGACTTAGGCTGTCAATGAGTTGTTTTGGATAAGACAGTCAAAACTACTGTGAGTTGAGGTTACTGACTCTCTGATAAATGGGACTGAAAAACAAGAACATGGAATAAAAAGGTCTTGTATCTCCTCTTTCAGTTCAGCTCAGTTGCTCAGTCCTGTCCGACTCTTTGCGACCCCATGAATCACAGCACGCCAGGCCTCCCTGTCCATTACCAACTCCCAGAGTTCACTCAGACTCACGTCCATCGAGTCGGTGATGCCATCCAGCTATCTCATCCTCTGTCGTCCCCTTCTCCTCCTGCCCCCAATCCCTCCCAGCATCAGGGTCTTTTCCAATGAGTCAACTCTTCACATGAGGTGGCCAAAGTACTGGAGTTTCAGCTTTAGCATCAGTCCTTCCAAAGAACACGCAGGGCTGATCTCCTTTAGAATGGACTGGTTGGATCTCTTTGCAGTCCAAGGGACTCTCAAGGGTCTTCTCCAACACCACAGTTCAAAAGCATCAATTCTTTGGCACTCAGCTTTCTTCACAGTCCAACTCTCACATCCATACATGACCACTGGAAAAACCACAGCCTTGACTAGACAGACCTTTCCTGGCAAAGTAATGTCTCTGCTTTTGAATATGCTATCTAGGTTGGTCATAACTTTTCTTCCAAGGAGTAAGCGTCTTTAATTTCATGGCTGCAATCACCATCTGCAGTGATTTTGGAGCCCCCCAAAATGAAGTCTGACACTGTCTCCATGTTTCCCCATCTATTTCCCCTAAAGTGATGGGACCAGATGTCATGATCTTCATTTTCTGAATGTTGAGCTTTAAGCCAACTTTTTCACTCTCCTCTTTCACTTTCATCAAGAGGCTTCTGAGTTCCTCTTCACTTTCTGCCATATGGTGTCATCTGCATATCTGAGGTTATTGATATTTCTCCCGGCAATCTTGATTCCAGCTTGTGCTTCTTCCATCCAGCATTTCTCATGATGTACTCTACATAGAAGTTAAATAAGCAGGGTGACAATATACAGCCCTGAGGTACTCCTTTTCCTATTCGGAACCAGTCTGTTGTTCCATGTCCAGTTCTAACTGTTGCTTCCTGACCTGCATACACGTTTCTCAAGAGGCAGGTCAGGTGGTCTGGTATTCCCATCTCTTTCAGAATTTTCCAGTTTACTGTGATCCACACAGTCAAAGGCTTTGGCATAGTCAATAAAGCAGAAATAGATGTTTTTCTGGAACTCTCTTGCTTTTTCCATGATCCAGCAGATGTTGGCAATTTGATCTCTGGTTCCTCTGCCTTTCCTAAAACCAGCTTGAACATCAGAAAGTTCACGGTTCACGTATTGCTGAAGCCTGGCTTGGAGAATTTTGAGCATTACTTTAAGCACCTCCAAACATTTTTATAACACAGTTTTCTGCAGACCTCAAAGTCTCAAAGTCCTTTGTCTTCTAAGTATTTTTGCCTCCACCCCAAGCCAATTCAATAAGGCTTTTGTTTCCTAGCACTTACATATTCCTCTCTAGGCTATTTTAAGAAACAATTAAAAGAGTTTGTATAGTTCTTCCAGAGTCTGGGATGCACAATTAATTGGGGGGTGAAGGATTGGAAGAAGGCTGAGCAAAGAGGCCAGGTGAGTAATTAACATCTGGTAAAAATATCGTGTTTCTAAATATGTTTGAACCCCAGAACACATAATTGCTGAGTTACAAGTTGATTCAATTCTTTGTGAAGGTCTCTAGTAAACTACTTTGTCTGGGCATGACTTCCAACTATGTCTTTCAATAAAATGAAAAAAGTACACCAGGTGATCTCCACTAACCCTTCCAATTGGAAAACATTCTATGCATCTCTCTCCTTTCTAGTGAGTATAGAAGCCACCCAGAATTCATGATAACACACAGTTGAAGACCTTTGATTTCCAAGCTATTTATTGTGGGAGTCCTTTCAGGTACTAGGCTAAGTCCCCAAAGCAAGTCAACTCCTAGGAGTAGTGTTGGTGCAGCTGGGGCTGTGAGTTTGGGGGTGGGAGGGAGGGGTTGGGAGTGGACAGAAGGGTCTCCCAGAGCAGCCTTAGGGTAAAGATAAGCTGAAGTGGGGAAAGGTAACTTAGCTTTATTTCATTCAACTTACTTTACTTTAGGAGATTTATGTCTAAGACCAACTACAATTCTAGTTGTAGAATTACAGTATTGATCTGAGATAGCTGACCTCTACAGGTATCTTTTAAAAAAAATATTTTAAATTATACAAATGAAACATGAATACATCCTCTTTTCAAAAGTTCGAATAGTATGGTAATAAAACAAAACAAAAGTCAATCTTGTCAAAGCTATGGTTTTTCCAGTAGTCGTGTATGGATATGAGAGTTGGACTATAAAGAAAGCTGAGTGCCGAAGAATTGATGCTTTTGAACTGTGGTGTTGGAAAAGACTCTTGAGAGTCCCTTGGACTGTAAGGAGATCCAACCAGTCAATCCTAAAGGACATCAGTCCTGAATATTCATTGCAAAGACTGATTTTCAAGCGAAACTCCAATACTTTGGCCATCTGATGCAGAGAACCGACTCATTGGGAGAGACCCTGATGCTGGGAAAAATTGAAGGTGGGTGAAGAAGGGGACGACAGAGGATGAGATGGTTGGATGGCATCACCGACGCGATGGACATGAGTTTGAGTAGGCTCTGGGAGTTGGTGAGGAACAGGAAAGCCTGGCATGCTATAGTCCATAGGGTTGCAAAGAGTCAGACAGGACTGAGCCACGGAACTGACTGACTGAAAACAAAACAAAAAGCAAAAGCTCCCTTTACTCTTCCTCATTCCACTCCCTACCCAGGGATAACCACTGATGTCGGCTGGGGGAAATGGCATATATTTTCAAATCTTTTTATACATTTATTTATAGGTAAATACAAATATAGTTCACTTCTCCTACACAAATGGTAACACACTGATTATGCTATCCATTTTTGGTTTTGTTTTTCTAATTCTGCACCTAACGATTAACAATAAATCTTTGAATCATTCCATATTAGTACCTACAGACTTATAGTTTTAAAAAGCTTTGTGGTATTCCATACTCTTATTTGTCTTCTTTTCTATTGTGTCTAACCTTTTAGGACCTCATTAACCCCATCAATTAATATCTTTAAACATCCATCTCTGTACAAATTTTCAATATTCACCTGTGGAATAAATTATTAGATACTGGATCAATGGGTCTATGCATTTTCAGTTTTGATAACTCTGCCTAAAATTCTGCTATCCATTGAGGTTCCAGCAATTTTATACAGCAACAAGGTATAGGAAGGACTTATATTCTAATCCTTGATTCCCTGGTGGCTCAGACAGTAAAGCGTCTGCCCACAATGCGGCAGACCCGGGTTTGATCCCTGGGTTGGGAAGATCCCCTGGAGAAGGAAATGGCAACCCACTCCAGTACTCTTGCCTAGAAAATTCCATGGATGGAGGAACCTGGTGGGCTGCAGTCCATGGGGTTGCAAAGAGTCGGACACGACTGAGCGACTTCACTCGCTCATTGGTCTGTTTAAGGAGTCTTCTATCACTAACATGATAATGTTTTAAATCCAATTCTCCATTGCATGATTTTTCAACATTTATTTGCTCACGTGTCTATCAAGTGCCAGGCACTGTGCTAAGTGCTGGAATACAGCTATGAAAAAGACTGAAGCAACCCTTGTGCTTATTGTACATGGGGTCCTTGGGTATCCTACAGGTATTTGAAACCACCAGATACTCAGTAAAAGTTTGCTGCAAGAGTTGGTGTCCAACCAAGGCAGGTGTCAAAAAGTGTTTTTAGGAGGTTAGAGAAATCAGTCAGTCACAAAAAGACAAATTCTGCATGAGTCCACCTAAAAGAGGTATCTAAAGTAGTCAAACTCTTAGAAAACAGAAGGGTGGCTGTCAAGGACTGGAGGGAGGAGATGAGGAGTTGTTTGACCGGTACACAGCTTCAGTTTTGCAAGATGAAAAACTTCTAGAGATCCACTGCACAGCAATATGCATAAAATTTTAACACTACTATGCAATACTGAACAACAACATGCAATACACATAAAAACGTAAATTTTGTTAAGCGTTTTTACCACTTTTTTTTTTAAGGTAAGATATGGACTTAGAAACATACTCCACAGAGTGTGGGACATCTCAGAAGGCCACAGGCTTTACCACAACTTTTTTTTTTTTTTAACTATTTTTAGACACAAAAGATAGTAGGAGAGATGGCTAGGAGACAACTCCGCGTAGCCCCAAGACGTGGATGACAACGATACGTGTTTTCAAAAAGTAAAAAAGCCACCAGTCAACACTTTCTTCTTACTTCTCCCACCCCTGAGCTGGATACAGGTGACCACAAAATCTTTTTTTTTTAACCACAAAATGTTAAAAAAGATGTTTCTATATTTTTTTCTCCTGACAGCAAAGGGCATAAGTATTCCTTCTGCTACCACTAACAGGGACTAAGCCAAACAAAGAACCCAAGAGTTTCCTATTTCTTCGTAAGGAGTGCCTTCTTCCAGAGGCAGAACTAGACGGGAAAGTTCTCCTGACGGGAGCATGAGAGTACCAAACGGGACTACGTTCTCCAGAATGCATTGCTCTTCCTGGGGCGCCGTAAATGAGGAAGGAACTCGCACTACTTTTGCGACAGGAATGGGCAGAGGGGGAGGACTACACATCCCAGGATGCAAAGCGCTAGAGCTCTAGTTAGAGCCTGGCTTGCTTGTAGCTTTCTCGTAACCGGCGTTCCCCGCCAAAGAGACGCGGGGGAGGACGGGAATGTTTAAGATTGGGAATCCCCGTGGTCTACCGGACGCTTGACACTTCGAAAGAGGAAGGCGAGTACTGGAAGGCTGTTTTTCACTCTAACTCAGAGTAGTTACCTCACAAGGTGGAGAGGGCTTAAGGGCCCCCTCCTTTATTTATTGTTTCTCAGAGGCTTTACCAGACCCCAATTGATCGAGGACCTCGAGGGCAGGTGGGAAGTCCGTGAAGCCCCAAATCGAAGTTATCTGCTTCTCCCCATTGGCCCTCGCCTCGAGCGCAGGCGCGAGAGCGCCGACTCCGGTCCCTGGGGACTGGTGAACGGCAATTGGCCAAAGCCCGCGAAGTAGGAGTCTGGATTGGTAGTTGCTAGCAGGAGCCTGGTTTCTTCCTTGACTTCTGCAAGTGATAGTGTGTGATTGGTTTAAATCCGCGGGCACCTGTCGGTGATTGGGCGGGAGCCACAGGCGGGGTGCGATCATTGGCTGGTGCTGGGTCCATCCCTCCTCGGGCGGGCAGCAAATGATGAAATGAGAACGGGGAGGGGAAAGGCCGCGACGTGAGCGCGCGACCTCCGGCGCCATTTTGTAGAGAAACAAGCGGAGTTAACCGAAGAGGGGGTCTAGGAAAGCCGGAGTCGGGGACCCAGGAGTTTCCTGTGTCCAGCGCCGCCGGAGCCGCTTGAGGTGTGGTGGGCTGGGGTCGGGTGCCGAGGCCGGCGGGCGGTGTCAGCTACGGAACGCGGGTGCCGGTGCGGGAAGGAACGGGGATGGTCCCGGGGCCACTGGGAGCGTTTCCCGGGGCTCCGAGGTGTGAGGGGCAGTCGGGACGGAGAAGTGGCGAGGTGAGAGAGGGCGGACTCTTTCCCCTCGGCCCGCGGAGTCTTCGGCTCCTGAAGAGAAGAGGGCTTGGTGAAAGCTCTACGAAACCGAGGGCAGGGCGCGGAATGAGACCCGGGATTGGCCCCCCCTTGCCCGGGCCTGGCGGCTCTGAGGGCGGCGTTGGCGGCACTTGGGGCGGCTGGGGCCTCGCTTCGCGCGGACTGCACCCTTTGCAGACTCCACGAGCTCCTCAACTGCCGGATGGGTGCTGCGGGCTTCGGCCTCGGAGGCCTAGCTCCAGGGCGGGGGGGGTGGGGGGAGTGGGGTGGGGGGCGAGGTGCCTGTGTTCGGAGTAGTTGCCGACTCCGGGTTCCTCTCGGTGGACCTGGAGTTGCCTGTCCCCTTCCCCCGCCCCCCAGCACGTTGTCAAACCCCGAGTGTTTCGGGTGTCCGCCGGTGGGAGGGGCGGGCGGGAGCGAGCACTGCCTCATTACTTCTTGCCACAGGTTTTGTTCCACTCGCGCGCCCGGGCGCTCAGTCAGTCTCCAAAGTCGGCCCCCACCCACCTGGCTCAGTGTCTGTTCTGTAGTAGCGGTGCTACTCGCCCAGGAGAAGTGCCCTCCTAGTGAGCTGAGCATTTGGGAGGCCTCAGTGAGAGATACTATGGGTCTCCAGGGGGGTTACATAAGGCCAAAAGCACAAATGTTCTTTTTCAGTCCCACCCCCTCTGCAGATTTCACCCAACTGGGTTCCCACAGATGAGTACCCTTCCTAGGATTAAACTTTAATGCTTGATGTCTGTGGGTTTGGAGATGTGTTTAAAATAAACTTTGAGCAGAAAGCTTTTCCCTTTGAAGTCACTCAGACATCACATATTTTAGGACTCTTAAAAGTATTTATTTCCTGAAAGTATTAACTCTTAGTCTCCCTTTTTATTTCTCTGTAACTCAATTGCCTTGGGGAGTTTAACAGTTAATAATTGAGTGAGTATAGTTGATTACTTTTGGCGGAGAAAATTCTGAGTGTTTGCCTCGCAACAGTCCGTTTGATAGTAGGGATACACGGATGGAAAAATGATTGGACAAATACAAAATCAGGAAGTAGGTCAAACAGATTAAGAACAAACTTGTTTGTGTAGAAGTATTTGGGTTTAATATCCTCAGGTTGTCATGTCTATCCTTCCAGAGATTTGGCAGTGTAGTATTTTAGCTCTCAATAAGATATTTGGTAACAGTTTAAATTATCCTGTTTTAGGACATTCCAAATTGTTACCTTGTCTAAGAAGAAAATGAGCCAATGATGCATAACGTAGGCATCTAGTTGTGCTTTGAAATGGTAGCATGCTAATAAAACTTGTTTGGAGAGTTGGTCCCTTTTCAACAAGTGAAGGGTCCCAATTCCTTCCGTGGAAACAAGGCAGAAATTTGACCATCAATAACAACATCTTACCCTTTCTTGCCTAAGATTGTAATTTTAGCAGTTTTAAGGCACCCTTTTCTGGCATTATTGTGAAACAGAAATGAAATGCTTTTGGTTCCTAACTCAAATGGATCTCTGGCTTAGCCAGAGAGAAATATAGTCTCTTAGATTTCTGCTGGGGTTTTAAGTACTGGTCTCTTTAATATGGATCTTGTCTGCTAAGTACTGTAATCTCCTAACTTTGGTTTAAGTCATTTAAAAAGAAAAAAAACTCGGAGGACAGAAGAGGAAATGCTTATTTCTTGACAACATGCTTAAAGACTAATAGCAAATTATCCTTGAGTGTTGCTTTTTCCAAGTATGTTTTTGGTTAGATCCTGATCTAGTTATGAGAAGTTTCTTTTTAACCAACTTAAGTTTATGAATTTATGAACTTGAATCTTTATTTCATTCTACCATGTAACAAATCTTTGTTACTCAATACTATGGAAGAGAATTTGTCTACAGTAAATTGGATGCCCAGATGTTTCAAGATACTTATTTTTGGTAAGATGTTTATGATTCTTGAACTAACAAAATTTAGAGAAGGCAATGGCACCCCACTCTTGCCTGGAGAATCCCATGGACGGAGGAGCCTGGTGGGCTGCAGTCCATGGGGTCGCTAAGAGTCTGACACAACTGAGCGGCTTCACTTTCACTTTTCACTTTCATGTATTATAGAAGGAAATGGCAACCCACTCCAGTGTTCTTCCCCGGAGAATCCCAGGGATGGGGGAGCCTGCTGGGCTGCCGTCTCTGGGGTCACACAGGGTCGGACACGACTGAAGCGACTTAGCAGCAGCAGCAGCAATACCAGTCATAAACTTGGTTTTTTTTTTTTTTTTTTGGTAAGAGAGCAAAACTAACTTGTAAGTCATTTAAAAAATATTGGTCAAAGCATTTAACTGGCCCTCTGTCCAAACTGAACTTCCTGCTGGGAAGTTTCAAAATGGCATCCTACTGAGTCTTATTTTAAGACCTTATATAAAGAAAGATCCTGCAGTTCCTTTCCTATTTGCTTACAATTTTTAAGAAGCATATTTCAAAGCTAAAATGGGCTCAAAACCTTTGCATCCTTTATGTACACAATAGTTAATTTTAAGGTACTTTTCATTCATGTATTTGCAAGAATGTAGCAAAGCGAATAAAATTATTCATTGAAAAACTCATTTGAGAAGTCAGTAGATATGTAGACTTAATTTGAAATCCTGTGTTGAGATTTGAAGGAAATACAGCCTTTGGGAGTATGGAGTATAGGTTTGAGAAATGCATTTCTGGGAAAAAAAAATGCATTTCTGCCTCTAGGCTAAATTAGAATGTTGAAGGATATGTTGAAGTGTCTGCGGTGGAGGTGTAGGTTTTGTTCTTGTGGGTTTTTGTGTTTTTGTTTTGTGGTGGTGGACTAATTATATGAAATGTAAAGTGAAAGCATTATTTTGAAAGATACCATTTTATTGCTCTTAAGCTTCATATTAAGAGCTCAACACTTCCCCTTTTAGATAATTAGTTTGAAAGTTTGTCACCTTGGATTTAGAGCTCTTAGGTTTGAAATGCAGCGTTACTGTTATTTTTTTTGTGAACTCATAATCAGAGTAGTTCCTTCTTTGTTTCAGACCCTGTCATTTTTTCATTATCTTTCTAACTGATCTCCAGTATCTTTTATTGGATTTCTTTATTACATAAATAATACATGAAAATGTAAATGATTCCAGGAATACAGTTAGTTCTTTATATTAATGACAAATTGTCTACCAAGTCATTGGTTTGAATCTAGGCATTCTGTACTCAAGTTTTTCAGTACCTTGACCTATCACTGTGTAAGTATTGATTCCTCTGTACTCATAGCAAAGTTACTAATATGGTGTAGTTAAAAGATTGTTGCAGAGTGGTGCCCCTATTGTCTGGAGTTTCATCATCTGTAGTTAACAAAATATTACCATTCCAATTTGTATTCACATGTACCGTCTATAATCTTTTCCCTGATTTCCCTAAGCAAATTAATTTCTTCTTCCTCTTGGCTAGTTTCACTTACCTGTACCATATATTGATTTGTAAGTTTTCTATCCTACTTTGTAGTAGGTAAGGAGTCTCTCATTCTCCAAACACATACAGTTGTCCTGAGTTGTAATTGAATAATGCTTCCATTTGTTACACTTGGGTAGATTTATAGAACACGGAACACGGCGTTCTTGGAAAACCATACACCCTGGTTTTTGTTCTTTGAGGGCACAGGCTGTTTCTCTTCAAGCTATATATACTTACAATTCACTTGACGTCTTTTGGAAAGTTAAACTTTGAAATCTAGTCATACAGAATTAATGGTATGTTTAGAAAATTGAAGCCCAGGAAATTGAAGTGACTTCCTTAGATTAGTGTTAGACCAGGTTTTCCTACTCTGGCCTACTGTTGGTTCTGTCTTGCCATACTGCTAAAGTACAAGGAAGACTTTGATCGTTCATCAAAAAGGTGAGGATAATCTATGATCAACCACTAATTTTTGGAGGACAAGATACAAGATTTGAGTTTTTCATCTCTTCAGTGTGAAAAATATAAAACTCAAGTATGACAGAAAGATAGTCTTTTCTCTTACAGTTATTGAAAGTAGGCATTATTGAACTTCAGTGTAATAAACTTGCATTTCTTTTGAGGCCTTCAAAGGATGAGCAGCTTTAAAAAAATTTTTTTTTTACATAAATTTTTAAATGTTCTTCACTGTAAATTGAATTGTGACAGATATTTGAGTAAGTTTTCTCTTGGTGTAGTTAGAGTTTTAAGGTATAGCTCTAAGAAGAGTTCTCTAATTTTTTTAGCAGTCTTAAATATATGGCATAGCTTTGTAATTTTGCACATGTTACTGGGAAGATGCTTCTGAATATTTGGTTTCAGATCAAGAACTGATTCTTTTCTGATTTTGGAGTAAGCATGCTTTTTGAGATCTTTTCACTTTTTCCATTTTTATAAATAAATTGTTTTTTGCTAACACTAACAGTTGTTTAAAGTATGCTGATATATATATTGGAGAAGGCAATGGCACCCCACTCCAGTACTCTTGCCTGGAAAATCCCATGGACAGAGGAGCCTGGTAGGCTGCAGTCCATGGGGTCGCTAAAAGTCGGACACGACTGAATGACTTCACTTTCACTTTTCTCTTTCATGCATTGGAGAAGGAAATGGCAACCCACTCCAGTATTCTTGCCTGGAGAATCCCAGGGATGGCGGAGCCTGGTGGGCTGCTGTCTGTGGGGTCGCAGAGTTGGACACGACTGAAGCGACTTGACATAGCATAGCATAGCATATGCTGATATATGGATTGTATTCTATTAAAAGTGTGAAGAGACTTTCCTGGTGGTCCAGTGGTTGAGACTTTATGCTTCTACTTCAGGAAGTGCTGGTTCAGTCTCTGGTTGGGAAACTAAGATCCCATGTGCTGTGTGGCCATAAAATAAATAAAATTGCGAAGCTATCCACACAAGGCTATTAAATGTTTTTTGAGTTAGTATTAAGGTTCCATTGCCTTGAGTAAAATTGGCATATTTGAAGTGACATAGTTATGAAGTAAGTCAGCTCTTGATCAATTTGTTTTTATCCTTGGCAGAGCTTTCATTTCAAACCAATTTATTACCTGTCGACTCTTATACCCTTGAATATTTCCTTATTCCTTGCCAGGTGGGTTCTAAGAAAGTTTTACACTAAATCTTTCTAAGCCTGGAAATACATAATTTGGGGGTGTCCACAATTTGAATTATTTATGCTGGTGCTCTTTGTTCTTTAGGTAATGAAGAGATATGTATACCATGTATAAATAGTCACTATTATGGCATGAGTATTTTAGGAATAATCCTCTTCCCTTTTCAAACAGTTATGCTAGAGGTTACAGCAGTTGAGATTGTCTGTCCAAAGGTAAAATTTAAAAATTCCTTGAAAGTATTTCATTTTGATTTTTGTCTTTTCCCAATCAGTAAGCCCTCAAGGACTTTGGCAACTACAAAATGTTGGTATGATAAATTGCTTTAATATACTGACCTAGTTTTGGGATATGTGTATAGCTTTTTAGAGTTCTTCTGTGTTTGGGTTTTAGTCACTAATTCTCTTAATGTGCTATTATCTACTTTGCTTTCTACCCTTGGCTCCCCTTTGGTTTATTCTCATCATCTAGAGTGATTCTTACAGTTTTAAAACTAAGGTCGTGTCTTCCGTTCAAACTGTTAATTGATTCTCCATCTGTCTTTAGTAAAAGCCAAAGAAAGTCCTTTCATCATTAGCCCTGCCCTGTACCTTCTCAAATATTCCACCTTCCCCCTGCCAACTTACTCTCTCCCTCACTAAGTTTACTTCAGTTACAGTTGACCTCCATGTCTTTCATGTATCTCAGCCAATCCAAATAGCTTCCAGAATTGTCTTTATGATAAAATGTAAAATTCTCAAATGGATTCTGCACATTCTAGAGAAGAGACCCACAAATTGAGTCCACTTACCTTCAGAAGGCATTTCTTCTTGGCTAGTAACAGAATGAATGTGTTGGGAGGTGGGTGTACAGTAATTTTGTAGAAGTACTCACAGGACTTGGCATATGGCTCTACTCAGGGCTGTGATTTATTACAAGAATACAAAGCAAAATCAGGAAAGCAAACATGCTGAGTCCACCTGCCAATGCAGGATATGCAGATTTCATCCCTGGATCAGGAATATTCCCTGGAGAAGGAAATGGTGACCCATTCCAGTATTCTTGCCTGGGAAATCCCATGGACAGAGGAGCCTGCCGGCGTACAGTCTTTGAGGTTGGAAAAGAGTCGGACACAACTTAGTGGTTAAACAACAGTCAAAGAAAACTAGGGCTTGTTCTCCTGTGCCTGAGCCTCTCCCAGTGGGAGTCACGCAGGACTCACTTAATTCCTCTAGCACTTGTGACAACACATGTGTATGAAATGTTGGCTGGCAAGGAAGCTCGTAGAGACTCAGTGCCTCGGTTGGTCATGAAGGCACCTTCTGCCTACCACATAGAAAAATTCGATTCCCAGAGGGAAAACAGCTGTTCAGTATAAGCCACTTTTTTGGGTACAGTTTAGGCACAGTGAGCCTCATTCTGGGAATGGGAATTCTCTCAAAATCCAAGTACTGACAACAGCAAAGAGCCAACCTGGCAAGTCTTCCTAAGGAGAAGCAGTCTCAGGCCTTCTCTGTTAAATTAACTCTTTTCTGCACAGGGAATGAGGTTCAGACCTCTGTAGATTGGGATTTCTGTATAGAGAATCTTGGAATATGCAATAAACTTTTATTGACCTTTTGTTTTTGAAAATTAATTTTTTTTTTTCAGGGAAATTTTATTTTATTTTATTTTTACTCTAACAATTTTTAATTTTATTTTATTTTTAAACTTTACAATATTGTATTAGTTTTGCCAAATATCGAAATGAATCCGCCACAGGTATACATGTGTTCCCCATCCTGAACCCTCCTCCCTCCTCCCTTCCCATACCACCCCTCTGGGTCATCCCAGTGCACCAGCCCCAAGCATCCAGTATCGTGCATTGAACCTGGACTGGCGACTCGTTTCATACATGATAGTATACATGTTTCAATGCCATGCTCCCAAATCTTCCCACCCTCTCCCTCTCCTACAGAGTCCATAAGACTGTTCTATACATTAGTGTCTCTTTTGCTGTCTCGTACACAGGGTTATTGTTACCATCTTTCTAAATTCCATATATATGCGTTAGTATACTGTATTGGTGTTTTTCTTTCTGGCTTACTTCACTCTGTATAATAGGCTCCAGTTTCATCCACCTCATTAGAACTGATTCAAATGTATTCTTTTTAATGGCTGAGTAATACTCCATTGTGTATATGTACCACTGCTTTCTTATCCATTCATCTGCTGATGGACATCTAGGTTGCTTCCATGTCCTGGCTATTACAAACAGTGCTGCGATGAGCATTGGGGTACACGTGTCTCTTTCCCTTCTGGTTTCCTCAGTGTGTATGCCCGGCAGTGGGATTGCTGGATCATAAGGCAGTTCTATTTCCAGTTTTTAAAGGAATCTCCACACTGTTCTCCATAGTGGCTGTACTAGTTTGCATTCCCACCAACAGTGTAAGAGGGTTCCCTTTTCTCCACATCCTCTCCAGCATTTATTGCTTGTAGACTTTTGGATCGAAGCCATTCTGACTGGCGTGAAATGGTACCTCATAGTGGTTTTGATTTGCATTTCTCTGATAATGAGTGATGTTGAGCATCTTTTCATGTGTTTGTTAGCCATCTGTATGTCGTCTTTGGAGAAATGTCTATTTAGTTCTTTGGCCCATTTTTTGATTGGGTCATTTATTTTTCTGGAGTTGAGCTGTAGGAGTTGCTTGTATATTTTTGAGATTAGTTGTTTGTCCGTTGCTTCATTTGCTATTATTTTCTCCCATTCTGAAGGCTGCCTTTTCACCTTGCTAATAGTTTCCTTTGTTGTGCAGAAGCTTTTAAGTTTAATTAGGTCCCATTTGTTTATTTTTGCTTTTATTTCCAATATTCTGGGAGGTGGGTCATAGAGGATCCTGCTGTGCTGTATGTCGGAGAGTGTTTTGCCTATGTTCTCCAAAAGGTTAATTCCCATCTTAGCTTCCTTCGTCTGACTTTTCATGTATGGTTACTGTTTGTATTCTTCTAGATAGTCCGCATATAAGGACATATACACACATGTAGCTTGCTTTTATCCCCTAATAGATATTTCCAGTCTTTCTAGGTAGCTCCTCTTTTTTTTTTAGTGTTACATAATATTCCATTTTTTGATTTGCTTAACCAGTGCCCTTTTGGTGGATCCCAGGCAGTTCTGAGTAAGTTTTTTAAAGAGTTGGTCATTTCCTGGGTGAAGAAGGAATCAATTAAAAGACAAAGTGCAGAGATAGGGGGGCTTAGGGGCCTAAAGCTCTCTTTTTTTTTTTTTTTTATGATGTATTATTATTTATCTGAAATTCAAATTTAGTTATCCTACTTTTTTACTTTTTGGCCACACTGTGCGGCATATGCTGAAGCTCTTATTTTTCATCACTTTCTTTAAGATTGGTGATACTTATATCAGGAAATGGCATTAAAACAATTAGATTCTTTAAAATACTTATTTGGAAGTTATAATACAAGTTGTGTTTTTTAAATCCTGTATCTCCTGCCCTATTATAACTGTGTCATAATTCTTCTACTTAGTAGCTGCAAGTTCAGCTATTTCTCTTTAAAGTTGGGATAATACCTTTCTCAACAAGTTACCAGGTTTAGATAAAATGACATAGTTGACCGTTGAACAATGTGAGAGTTGAGGCACCAACCCCATTGCAATAAACAACTAATGGGCAGTTTTACTGTTGGCTCTTTTTATCTGTAGGTTCAACCAACTTTGGATGTGGTACTGCAGTATGTATTTATTGAACAAAAATCCACATATAAGAGGACCCTCTCAATTCAAACCCTTGTTTAAGGGTCAGCTGTAGGTAAAATGCTTAGATTAATTCTAATTATTAAAGTATTTGTTGTGATTATGCTTCTGTAAGTTATCCTATTATGTACACAGTAATTATAACTAGAATTTTAATAAGTGAGCCAACATTTTGGATGAATGACTTGGAGCTGTACACAGTAAATTTAGAGTCCCTGCCTACTGGAGAAATATTAAACATCAGGATATATATTTTAAGTTAGGGCGGGTTTGATCCCTGGGTCGGGAAGATCCCCTGCAGAAGGAAATGGCAACTCCAGTATTCTTGCTGGGAAAATCCATTGCACAGAAGAGCCTGGCAGGCTACAGGACATGGAATCGAGAAGAGCTAGACTCAACTTAGCGACTGAACAACAACAGGGGTTTAGTTGATCATGAAGTGAGCTCTTTTAAGGAAACCAAAGTGAAAAGTGGGACATCGGGGAAAATTAGTATTGGTTGCTTCTGGATGCAAGAGTAGATACTTACTCTGATTTATATGGGCCATAGCACTTTACAGCTTTGTCCAGTATGGTAGCACTACCCACATGCAGCTTAGTGTGGCACAGGGGAACTTAGTTTCCCAACCAGGGGTTGAACTTGAGCCCCCTGCATTTGAAGTGCATAATTTTAACCAGTGGACTGCCAGGGAAGTCCTTAATTTTGCACTAAGATGAGTTAAAATTAAGTAATATTTTAGAAATTGAGCCTTTTGGTCACTAGTCACATTTCAGTAGCCACATGTTCATAGCTGCCATATTGAACTGTGCAGTTGTAGAACATGTTGGGAATGAGAAAAGAAGGCTCAACTCAGCCTCTTTTAGTCAGAATGCTACTTTTAAAGACTTAGTAAAGAAAACAGACTTGTAGACACAGTCAGGAAAGGAGAGGGAGGGACAATTGAAAGAGTAACATTGAAACAAACCTTTGTTGTTCAGTCGTGTGGGATTGTCTGCCACCCCATGGACTGCTGCATGCCAGGCCTCCCTGTCCTCCGTCATCTCCTGGAGCCTGCTCAAACTCATGTCCATTGAGTTGATGATGCCATCCGACCGTCTTGTCTTCTGTCGTCCCCTTCTTCTGCCTTCAGTCTTTCTCAGCATCAGGGTCTTTTCTAATGAGTCAGCTACCATATGTAAAATAGCCAGTGGGAATTTGCCGAATGATGCTAACTGGTGCTCTGTGACAAACTGGAGGGGTGGGATGGGGGTTCAAGAGCGAGGGGACATATATGTGTCTATGACTGATTAATGTTGATATATGGCAGAAACTAACACAATATTGTAAAGCAGTTATCCTCCAATTAAAAAAGCCTATCACAGGCAGAGCCTAAAAAAAAAAAAAAGACTTAGAGAAGAATTTTCAAGGTCAGACTTTGGTGTTAGTAGAGAATATCTGAGAATTCTGTGTGTTTTTAATAATGGAAGTTGGGGGTTCAGTAAACCTGATAGCCTTGGGCCTAGTCTGTTTGGCTTTTTTAGGGGGGCTTCTCAAAGTACCTATTGATACCATATTTAAACCTAGAGCAAGCAAGTTAGGTGATACTATGCAGGTTGCTGGCCTCTGCTATGAATAACCAAATTACCTTTACAAAGATGTCTCTGCTCTAGCCAAAAAAGGAATCAGTGGGAGGGACTTTCCTTATGTTACAACAACAGACTGTGTCAAGTTATACTTTTCTTAAACTAATCCCAGAGCTATTTGTAAAATCGGTGGTTTTGTAACTTTAAAATCCACAAAAACCCATCTCCAGAGTTTAAAATGCAGCGTTCTGTTCTCTTTCCCCGAAGATTTTGACTCTTGGTGTAAGGTGACGTTTAGGAATCATCATTTTTGGCCATGCCATGCAGCTTGCATGATCTTAGTTCCCTGATTAGGGACTGAACCTGGGCCCACAGCAGTGAAATCTTGGAGTCCTAACCACTGGACTGCTAGGGAATTCCCAGGAATCAGCTTTTTAGAAAAGAATTTTATTTTTTTTTTGGCTGTGCTGTGTCTTCCTTGATGTGCGAGCTATTCTCTAGTTGTGGTGTGCAGTCTTTTCATTGTGATGGCTTCTCTTATTGTGGTGGCTTCTCTTCCGTGGAGCGTAGGCTCTGGGGGATGTGGGCTTCCGTTGTGGCACGTGGGCTCAGTAGTTGCAGTTCCCGGGCTTTAGAGCACAGGCTCAGTAGCTGTGGCAAGTGGACTTACTTGTTTCTCAACATGTGGGATCTTTCCGAATCAGGGATGTCTCCTGCATTGGTAGGCAGATTCTTTACCACTGAGCCACCAGGGAAGCTCCAGGAATCAGCATTTTAAATACTGTTCCCCCCCCCCCCCACTCCTTATATACAATTGCCTTGTTGCAAGCATTGCAGTAAATTCTGTATTCTGCTAAGCCCCTTGAGGTCAGTGTTTATTTTTGTGTTTTCTGTAGCATCTAAAGTATGCACATGGTATATGGTTAGGCTCAACTGTGAATTAAAGGAAGGTACAGGCCATCTCTAGAAGATGATTCTTATGGTATAGTATAGTGGAGTAAACTGCAAAAGAATCATTTGACATTTTGTATAATCCTGATAAAATAAGGAATAATAATAGTGAAACTTTCCAATTAAAAATATTTTCAAAGTTTAATGAACTTGATCTTGTTTCTGTAGTAAGATTTATGTTAGTTTTATGCTTGAAAGAGCTACACATACTTTAATAATCCCCAAATTATTGACAGTCATCTTGAGCAAGAAGTTTCACTTTTACATAAATATATGATACATTCAGAGCATTTTTTTCAAGACATTCAAAAACTTTAAATTGAAGTGCTTAAAGATAAAGGCTTGTCCTTTTTATTTAGTACTGACTTTTAGAAAAATGTGAATGTATTTTGAGCCCAACATTAAAAATAATGATGTAAAAGTATAAAGATGTAACCTTAGTTTGAGAATTTGTGTGCATAGCAGCATTGCAACTGTCTTGAATGCCATTTGAACAGAGAAGACAAGAGATTTAAGGGTTTCAGTTGCTCCTGTCAGGAGCCAATGACTCAGCTTTACCATATCATCACGGAGACCAGTCAGTCACAACTTCGTCTGCCTGTTTACCCTTCTTGGCATGTGGTATGTAAACTTCCCCAGCAGCTCCACCGAAAAGATTGACAGTTGCTTACTTTTCAGCTAGCTGTTAAAGGTGATGTTGAGGTGAAAGAGCATCATCTACTGTGCTTGTGATGGGTACCTTCTGTTGTTCCCATGAGGGCTTAGGAGATCCTTATCTCTGCTATACCTTCTACCCCTTAAAGATAAACCCTTTTGGGAAAGCTTTGGTATAGCTGAGAGATTCCCAGGAGGTGCAGTGGTAAAGAATCCACTTGCAAGTATAGATGGGGTTTCCATCCCTGGGTTGGGAAGATCCTCTGGAGGAGGAAATGGCAACCCACTCCAGTATTCTTGCCTGGAAAATTCCATGGTCAGAGGAGCCTGTAGTCCACAAGGAGTCGAACACAACTGCGCTAGCTACTGGAGAGACAGAGCACTGGCTCAATAGTTGTGGCAAATGGACTTAATTGTTCCTTGACAGGTGGGATCTCCCCGATTCAGGGATTGAACCCATATCTTGTGCATCATTGGCAGGCAGATTCTTTACCACTGAGCTACCAGGGAAGCCCTAGGAATCAGCATTTTGAGTACTGCAGATACACACACACACACACTATAGCTGAGGCCTAATTTTACAAATGGGGGGAAGCATATATGTTCAGTCACTTATTCAAGGTCATTTACCCTTTCGTTACATGTAATTAATGGTCTTAATGGCTTTAAATTTTGAATTTTTAAAAATAATTGCTTAAACTTACCTTGAATTTTTTACTTTGTAAAAATTACCATATACTTATAAAAATTTAAATACAACTTGAGTACAAAGTCAATTTTTGGAAATCTCATCATGTGCTGGTAATTCCTGCTTATAATTATGAAGGTAATACATGCACCCATCCCCGGTTTTGTTAAGAAAAATTCTTTCACATGTACAGAAAAAAGAATAGTACAGTGAACAACCCTGTAACGTCTTCCTAGATTCAAGTTAACATTCTGCCATGTTTATTTTCTCTACATTTCTATATTTTTACTGAAGTATTTGATCATAAATGTTTCAGCATGCATCTCCTACAAATTAAGACTTTCTGGCATATGATGTGTACATGATCAGTTGTGTCCGACTCTTTGCAACCCCATGGACTATATAGCTTGCCAGGCTCCTCTGTCCATGGGATTTTCTGGGTAAGAATACTGGAGTGTTTGCCATTTTCTTCTCTGGGATTTTCCTGACCCAGGGGTAGAACCCGCGTCCTGCATTGCAGGCAAATGCTTTATTGCTGAGCCACTGGGGAAGCCCTGTATTATTGGTGATTCTTGCCTGAATTGGTTTTTATACTGGGCAGGGATATTACAAAATGGCAACTTAATCTTTTATACTTTTAAAATTTGTTAGCCAGCACCTTTCTGTACGAGGTACATCTTCTCCTTCCTCTTTAAGGGTGATAATGGATTCAGGAATTCTCATTCCCTGTGTTACGGTCATAGGCAATTTTTTTTTACCCTGTGATTTATTGGAAGGAACTTTTACCCATAGTAGCGTACTGCAATTACAGGTTAGATAACACATTTTCATTTAATCTTATAACTATGTTAGAATGCTTAACTGTTTGGATTTTATTTTCATCTGCACACATGAAGAACTTAGAATTCATAGAAAGAAATTTGTGGCTGCCAAAAGTAAATTTGATCACCAGTGTGGATTCAGAAATGTGTGTTCCATGTTCTGTTCCCTCAAGCATTTCTAAGTGATGTGGCATTTGGGGTAGATTATAGAAACATTGTTCATAAGTCCCTTCTGGTGGTCAAATAGACCTAGCATTAGTAACAGTCCTTTTAATTGGCTCTTGTGTCTTTCTGACATTATCCCCCTGAAACTTGTGAGTGTTTCCCGTTTTTGTCACAGGATGATCCAAATTCACCTTGCGTCTTCCTTGTTTAAAAATCCTGGAATTAGTCATGTCTCCAAGGAATCTTGATTCTTCTTAGTATTTAGAAACCAAGATCCAGAAGTTAGATGAGTTCCTTGCTTCTGGGGTATCATTGTTTCTAGGGCTTTTAAAAAATTGAGACAGAATTGATACATAACATTGTAAGTTTAAGGTGTATAATATGTTGGTTTGATACATTTATAATGTAATATGATTGCCTTTGTAATGTTAGCTAATACATCTGTCAACATCATACAATTATTTCTTACGGTGAGAACAATTACTGTCTTAATAAATTTAATGTTTATTATACAGTTTTGTTGTCCATAATCACTGTACTGTGTATTAGATCCCTAGGACTTATTTGCTAGTTGCAAGTATGTACCTTTTAAACATACATTCCCTCACCCCCTGGGTAACCACCATTCCACTATGTTTTTTCAAGTTTGATTTTTTAACATTTTAACTTATTTTTTATTGAGTTATACTCAATAGTTACAGGCATACATCAAAATGATTTGAAATTTGCATATATTTCAAAATGATCACAAGTCTAAATGTTTATTATTACACATAGTTGTTAAATCTGTTTTTTCCCTTTTTTCCTGACTTCTCAGATTTATTCTATTAATCACTATAGTCAGCATGTTGTATATTACATCCCCAGGACTTAAACTTTATAACTGGAAGCTTGTACCTTTAACCACCTTCACATACTTAATGCATACACCTCTGGCAACCATCGGTCAGTTATCAGTTGTCTGTATAAGTTTGATGGTAGTTTTTTTTTTTTTAAAGATTCCACATAGAAGGGAAGTCATAGTCTTTGACTTATCTCACTTAGCATAATGTTCTCAGACCCAACCACATTGGGACAAATGGCAGGATATTTTTCCCCCTCATGGCTGAAGAGAATTCCATTGTATACAGAGTTGACCCTTGAATGATATGGAATTAGGGGCATGAATTCCCATGTATAACTTTGTAGTTGGTGTCAGTATGTGCAGTTTGGCATCCAGCCACAGATCATACAGTGCCATAGTACATATTTAGCATAAAAACCTTTGTGAAACCTTCGTTTGGTGGACCCACTCAGTTCAAGCCTGTGTCTTTCAAGGATCCATTGTATGTACTGCATCTTCATATGTTCGTCCATTGACAAAAACTTACGTTATTTCCGTATTGGCTATTGTGAATAATGCTGCAGTAAATACAGGAGTACAAATATCTCTTTAATAACCTGTTTTCATTACTTTTGGATGTATATGCAAGTGGGATTGTTGGATTGTATGGTTGTTTTATTAATATCTTGAGGAACCTCTACGTTCTCCATAGTGACTGAACAAGTTTATAATTCCAACAGCAGTATATAGGGCTTCTCTTTTCTCCACATCCTTGCTAACTCCTCTTGTCTTACTGTTGATAGCCATCCTTATAGATGTGAGATGATACCCTGGTTTCAATTTGCATTTCCCACAAGGATTAGTGATGTTTAGCACTTTTAATGTTGGCTAGCTGTTTTGGTGTCTTCTTTGTCCACTTAGTTCCTTTGCTCATTTTAAAATCAGATTTGGGACTTAACCTGGTGGTCCAGTGGCTGAGACTCAGAGCTCCCAGTGCAGGGGTGGGGGGTTCAATCCATGGTTGGGAAACTAGATTTTAGATGATGCAACAAAGAATTCCCGCAGCTTAAATATTTTTTTTAAGTCATATTTGTTTTTCTTACTGAATTGTATGAGTTCTTTATAAACTTTGGATATTAACCTCTTGATACATGGTTTGCAAATATTTCTCCATTCTATAGGTTGTCTTTTCATTTTATTCTTTTGTTATACTGAAGCTTTTAAGTTTGTTGTGGCCTGATTTTGTTCTTTTTTATAATTGCCTTGGCTATTCAAGATCCTTTGGTTACATACAAATTTAGAATTTTTTTTTCCTATGGAAAAGGCCATTGGAATTTTGATATTATGTTGAATTTATTGATCGCTTTGGGTTGCATGGACATTTTAACAGTGTTAAGGAACACTTTCCTTCCTGTATTTATTACTATTATTTTTCTGATGCTTGCTTTCAACAAAGTCTTATAGTTTTTGTTGTTCACTCTAATATATTTTATTAGACTCAGGACATTTTTGTTTATTTGGCTGCACTAGGTCTTAGTGGCGTGTGGGTCTTGGTGAAGACCTAGTAGCACTGGGTTCAGTTTGCAGCATGTGGGGCCTAGTTTCCTGACCAAGGATTGAACCTGGGCCCCCCTTTGTTGGGAGAATAGAGTCTTCAACCACTGGGTCACCATGGAAGTCCCAGAAATTTTTCAAATGAGTTCCTGTTGATACTTATATTTCAAATAAAATGTTTCAGGTTTTTTAAACTTTTATCTTTTTTAAAAATATATTTTTTAATTGAAGGATAATTCCTTTATAGAATTTTGGTGTTTTCTGTCAAACTAAACTTTGGTCTTTACTACATTGATCTGCACTGATTCTGGATGCCTATTCATTTATTTGCTGTGTCCAGTAATATATAAATGTAGCTTAGAATTGCAGTAAAATATTACTGCTAAAAGTAAACCTGTTGAGTCAGATTTCTTTGGTTTCTTTCTGTCCTTAAAAATATATCCCACTCTACATCAAGAATGTTCAGGATACTGTGTTAGTTGAAGTATTTGTTTTTACTGTGTTCTTTATTATCAGCTTGATACTCGGGTTCATTTATGCTTTTTGTTTTTTTCTTATTAAATATCAAAGATGTAAATAATGGTTCAGAAGTCAAAACCATATAAAAGGTATAATCAGTGAATTTTTGTTCTGATTCCTGTGTCTACTACCCACTTCTCACCCACTCCAGTGTAGGTAGCTTTTTATTAGTTAATGGCTGATCCATCCATGTATTTTTTGCAAAAAAAAAAAAAAAGCAACTGTGTTTATGTGTGCATATATACAAAGTAAAAAGTAGCATTTATAGAAATTAAAGCTTTAAACAAAGAGTAGAATACTTTGTACATTATCCGAGATGTTTGTTCTCCAGTCACCAACTCATGACCGTTCCTTTGCTAGGATAAATATTGCAGTGAATAATACTGTGTATATGTTATGTTACATGTGTGACGTGTATAGATTTCTTAGTGGACTTAAAAAAAATGGAATTTTAAATGAAAGCCTCTCTGTAATCTCTGTTAATCTATAGCTTGTTTTCTCTGCACATGTAAACATAGATGTGTTTATGTGATGGCATCATGCTATTCAGAGTATTGCAGCTTTTCACTCAGTGTCATGAATATTCTTTTATGTTAACACTTAAAGGATTAACTGTAAACCACAACTGCCTGGTATTCCTTAGATTGGATGTTCAGCAAATAATTTTTAATATTGTGTAGTGTTTTTCATTTAAAATGTGAAATAATTTTATATAAGTTGGACTTCTACGTACCATTTTATAAGCTTTTCTTCATTCTGCACTGTGTAGTGGATGTTTATAGCAAAACTACATTTTAAATGTCTAGTTCACATGTAGGGTGGGATTCCATTGGATGTAGGTAGCTAATCCTTTTACTGCTATATATGTGTGTGTGTGTGTAAAAGATACTAGAGACAATATACATATATACTTTGAGCAATATATATACATATGTTCCAAAGAATAGCAAGAAGAGATAAGAAAGCCTTCCTCAGTGATCAATGCAAAGAAATAGAGGAAAACGACAGAATGGGAAAGACTAGGGATCTCTTCAAGAAAATCAGAGATACCAAGGGAACATTTCATGCAAAGATGGGCTCGATAAAGGGCAGAAATGGTATGGACCTAACACAAGCAGAAGATATTAAGAAGAGGTGGCAAGAATACACACAAGAACTGTACAAAAAAGAGCTTCATGACTCAGATAATCACCATGGTGTGATTACTCACCTAGAGCCAAACATCCTGGAATCTGAAGTCAAGTGGACCTTAGAAAGCATCACTACGAACAAAGCTAGTAGAGGTGATGGAATTCCAGTTGAGCTATTTCAAATCCTGAAAGATGATGCTGTGAAAGTGCTGCACTCAATATGCCAGCAAATTTGGAAAACTCAGCAGTGGCCACAGGACTGGAAAAGGTCAGTTTTCATTCCAATCTCAAAGAAAGGCAATGTCAAAATGCTCAAACTACCGCACAATTGCACTCATCTCACATGCTAGCAAAGTAATGCTCAAAATTCTCCAAGCCAGGCTTCAGCAATATGTGAACTGCGAACTTCCAGATGTTCAAGCTGGTTTTAGAAAAGGCAGAGGAACCAGAGATCAAATTGCCAACATCTGCTGGATCATGGAAAAAGCAAGAGAGTTCCAGAAAAACATCTATTTCTGCTTTATTGACTATGCCAAAGCCTTTGACTGTGTGAATCACAATAAACTGGAAAATTCTGAAAGAGATGGGAATACCAGACCACCTGACCTGCCTCTTGAGAAACCTATATGCAGGTGAGGAAGCAACAGTTAGAACTGGACATGGAACAGCAGACTGGGTCCAAATAGGAAAAGGAGTACGTCAAGGCTGTATGCTGTCACCCTGCTTATTTAACTTCTATGCAGAGTACATCATGAGAAACGCTGGGCTGGAAGAAGCACAAGCTGGAATCAAGATTGCTGGGAGAAATATCAATAACCTCAGATATGCAGATGACACCACCCTTATGGCAGAAAGTAAAGAGGAACTAAAAAGCCTCTTGATGAAAGTGAAAGAGGAGAGTGAAAAAGTTGGCTTAAAGCTCAACATTCAGAAAATGAAGATCATGGCATCTGGTCCCATCACTTCATGGGAAATAGATGGGGAAACAGTGGAAACAGTGTCAGACTTTATTTTGAGGGGGAGGAAGGGGGCTCCAAAATCACTGCAGATGGTGATTGCAGCCATGAAATTAAAAGATGCTTACTCCTTGGAAGGAAAGTTATGACCAACCTAGATAGCATATTGAAAAGCAGAGACATTACTTTGCCAACAAAGGTCCGTTTAGTCAAGGCTATGGTTTTTCCAGTGGTCATGTATGGATGTGAGAGTTGGACTGTGAAGAAAGCTGAGCGCTGAAGAATTGATGCTTTTGAACTGTGGTGTTGGAGAAGACTCTTGAGAGTCCCTTGGACTGCAAGGAGATCCAACCAGTCCATTCTAAAGGAGATCAGTCCTGGATGTTCTTCGGAAGGAATGATGCTAAAGCTGAAACTCCAGTACTTTGGCCACCTCATGTGAAGAGTTGACTCATTGGAAAAGACCCTGATGCTGGGAGGGATTGGGGGCAGGAGGAGAAGGGGACGACAGAGGATGAGATGGATGGATGGCATCACTGACTCGATGGACGTAAGTTTGAGTGAACTCCGGGAGTTGGTGATGGACAGGCAGGCCTTGCAACAATTCATGGGGTCACAAAGAGTTGGGACACAACTGAGCGACTGAACTGAGCTGAACTGAATATATACATATATTGTTTCTAATATCTTTAATATTAGGAAAAGTACCAAGAATAGACTTAAACAGTCTTTGTCTTCCAAAGTTGCCGTTTTAATCTTTACATAGCCATATCCTTGGTAGATTTCTTTTGTCCTTGGTAGATTTTTTAAAAATTACTTTGCTGTTTATTTGGCTGTACCCAGTCTTAGTTGGCAACATGTGGGATCTACAGTCTTTGTTGCAGCATGTGAATCTTCTAGTTGTGGCATTTGGGATCTTTTTTAGTTGCAACATTCAAACTCTTACTTGAGGCCTGCAAACTGTTAATTGTGGCATATGAGATCTAGTTCCCTGACCAAGGATTGAACTTGGGCCCCCTGCATTGGGAGTTTGGAGTCTTAGCCACTGCACCACTGGAGAAGTCCCTGAAGTTAGTAATTATTTAGCAATTTGAATCCCTGATATATATGGAGACCAAAACTAGGCACTGCGTATGCACATGAAATGCTCCTGGGCCACAGATCCGTTACAGTTGAGGAGTATCTTAGAATCTCAGATTTAGTGATCTTGAAATAATTTAACATCAAAACATTTTGATGGAAAGCTTTTGAAAGACACTTTATTGTTTTGCACTTATCTATTTCAATAAAGATGGCCTATAAAGACATTGTGACCCAATTTATATACACATTATGATGCTAAAGGTTAATTGGAAGGGTCTTAACAACTTGATAGGGCAGCTACTGAGGCAGTTAAATTAAAAATTATCTATCATTTACTCTCATGTGATTGTACTTCTGACTAGGAAAATTTCAGTGGATTGTCATACCTTTTGGTAGAGTCGGAATATAAGTGCAAAATCCTAAGCTTCAGTTTATAGTTTTTCAGATACGCAGTGAACTCCTTGTATGGGCCATGTAGTGCTTGTAATAAATTGATGAACAGTAGATAATTATGATCACTGCTTTCATGGAACTTTTATATGAAGAGATAGGCAAATATGTTACCCATGTTTGGTGATACAATGTGGAAAGAAAAAAGACTGGTTGGGGGGGGGGTGCGGTTTGCAATTTAGACAGGGTAATACTCACTGAGAAGGTGACATTTGTGTAGACTTGAAGTAGTTAGCCATATTGGCATCTGGAAGAAGATGGTTCCAGGCAGAGGAATCTAAGGTAGGAGTATGCTGGAGAAGCAGCCAGGAGGCCACTGTAGCTAAAGGGAACTGAGCAGAGGGGAGTGAAGAAGAAGGCTAGAACAGCACCAGTGGCTAGGTTCCCTCAAGCTGTGTTTATTCATAGGCCATTGTAAGGGCTCAGGCTTCCATTCTGAGTCATTGGAGGGTTTTGAGCACAGGATGACCTTAGTGTTTTATATTTGGAAAGTCTTTTTGTCTTGTTGAGAATAGACTGGTGTGGAGCAAGGGTGCAAACAGGGAGACTAGTTCGGAGGTTAACATAGTAATCCCAGAGAGAGATGATGATTCTTGGTTATAGCTGTGGTGAGAAATGAATAGATTCTGTAGAGCCAAAAGAATTTTTTGACTGATTACGGTGAATGGGAAATCTAAGAATTTGGCCTGAGTAACTTAAAGATGGAGTTGGTATCAACTGAGATGGGGAAAACAGGTACAGGGATCGAGCCCATGTCCCTTGCACTGGAAGCACGGAGTCTTAACCACTGGACTGCCAGGGAAATCCCAGGGGCTCATTTTTGAACACGTTGTAGTTGAGGTGTCATTAGGAAATTAAATAATACAGTTTTAGATATATGAGAGAAATTTGGGTTGGAGATAGAATTTATAGAAGTTATTGCTATATGTAGTTTCTAACACTTGTAAGACTGAAGTATATCAAGAAAGTGAATGTAGAGAAGTCCACAGATTGCAGTACTGTGAGGTCAGAAGAGGAAGGGCTGGTAAAGGAGACTAAGTAAGAGACCAGTGACATGGCATTTTAGAAACAGATTAACAGAAGTGGATCTTGGAGAGACAGATCAGTTTGTCTAAGGCTTCTAGATGGCTAAGGTGATCACATGTCCTAGTTTATACCTGTTGTCTTGGTGTAAATTGTTAATGGTACCCCTTTATTTTCGGAAGCATCCTAGTTTGGTTAATAAATTATGTTGTCACCCTACTAATAGATCTCATAAAGTGAGGGCTTAATTGGGCATTAGTTTAATGCATTAACTTGCTTATGTAATGAAGATTGACTTGTTGAAAAGTGTGTTAGACTAGTATTTTTATCCTTTGCAGTTCTTTTTTTTTTTTTTTGCCACGCCTTGCAGCTTCGGGATCTTAGTTCCAAGGATTGAACCCTGGCCTCCGGCAGTGAAAGCACCAAGTCCTAACCCTTGGACTGCCAGGGAACTCCCTCCTTCGTAGTCTTTAGATGTTAATGCGAAAAAGTTGTAACCCTTGTTATGGAGTTCATGTCGGTAGAGAAGATATAGTTTGAAGTGCCAAAGCAAGCAGGAATTCATTTTATTGGAAGGTCAGTGAACACTTACTTTGCTGGATTTGTGCTGTACCACAGGTAAACCTGCTTTCCAAGTGGCACTAGGGGTAAAGAATCCGCCTGCCAAAATAGGAGACACAGAGAGAGACGATGGTTTGATCCCTGGATTGGGAAGATCCTCTGGAGTAGGAAATGGCAACCTGCTCCAACTGTCTTGCCTGGGAAATCCCATGGAGCTGGGTGGGCTTCTGTCCATGGGGTCACAAAAAGAGTTGGACATGACTTAGCAACTAAACAACAATATATTGTAAAGTAACTACTGTTCATATGAATAATATACTTTGAATAATACAAATTTGGGGGGTTTTTTGGCTCTTCTGGGTTTGCATTGCAGCTTAAGGGCTTCTTCTCTTGTTGCGGAGCACAGGCTCCAGAGCGTGAGGTCTTGGTAGTTGAGGCGTGCAGGCTCTCTAGTTGTGGCTTGAGGGCTTAGTTGCCCCGTGGCGTGTGGGATCTTAGTTCTCTGACCAGGGATTGAACGTGTGTCCCCTGCATTGGGAGGCAGATTATTCTTAACCACTACACCACCAGGAAAGACCTTGAATAATACAGTTTTAACTGAACACAACTTATAAAAATTAAAAATACTTTGACTTATACTTGCCACTAAAAACAAGCATTTTATTTTACTGTTGTTATTATTTGGCTGTACTACGCAGCTTGCAAGACCTTTAGTTCCCTGACCAGGGATTGGTACTGGGACCACGGCAGTGAAAGTGATAGGTCCTAACCACTGAATTGCCAGAGAAATCCCCCAAAATGAGCATTTTAGATTTTTAATAAAGAGGTCTTCTTTTGACCCCTTTTATTCACACAGTTCTGGTGATAATGTTATCTGAAGGCATCTTAGCCAAGGATTTCTGACTTTGAGTTTTTATTTTGAACTTGGGAGGGTATTGAGTGGTTTCTTGGACTTTTTTTTTTCTGGAAATGACTTGTATATAAGCTGCCTGGTTTAGCTTGGATGTGAAGATTCTTGAAACAACCAGTGGTATATATGTGTAGCTCTGTTCATTTTTCCTCTAGTTTCTTTGGCTGATATTTTACCAAAAATCTCAAGTAATCTACTTATTCTAAACTTATCTACCCTTCTGATGGGTTTCCCCCCCTTTTCTTTAAACTTTTCTTTGAAAAAGAAAGGTGGAAAATAAAATATATACTTGTGGGAAAACAATGTTAGAAACTAAAGATACAAAGGGCAGTCTTCCACACTTTACCTTCTTACGCAGAGGTAGTTATTAAATACTTACTCAACAAAAATTCCTATGTCCTCACCCCCACCTGCAGGATCTTAGTTCCCTGATCTAAGTTCCCTTAGTTCCCTGGGATGAAACCTGGGCCTAGGCAGTGAGAGTCCTAACCACTGGCCTGCCAGGGAATTCCCATCTGTGTCCCTTTTTTGGTCTTAATAAGTGTCTTTCCTGCACAGTTTTGCTTCATTTCTGTTTAACAGCTGCCTTGTTTCAATATACCATAATTTATTTCTTGTATTTCTTCATATTTAAGCAGTTACTTTTTGCTCTACTTTCTATTTGCTATGATACACAGTATTTCACTGAAAATCTGTTTCCCTTGAGTTCTTGAGGTAATATACATCAAAAGATACAGTCTTAATGGTGGAATTATAGTTTCTGGAGTAATGCAAAAATCACTTTCTACAATAATTGCCAATTTGAGTTTCAGAAAAGGTTGTACCAGTTAATAATGTTAACAATCTTGGTGAAATATGCCATCATCATACTATGAAGGAAACAACTTGCTCTAAGAATTTATAGCAAGCATGTTAGTTACATATAATGGATAGATATTATCAGTTTATCTTCGACTTCTTATATGGTATTACTTTCAGAGAAGGCAATGGCACCCCACTCCACTACTCTTGCCTGGAGAATCCCATGGACTGAGGAGCCTGGTGGTCTGCAGTCCATGGGGTCACTAAGAGTCGGACAGGACTGAGGGACTTCACTTTCACTTTTCACTTTCACGCATTGGAGAAGGAAATGGCAACCCACTCCAGTGTTCTTGCCGGGAGAATCCCAGGGACGGGGGAGCCTGGTGGGCTTCCGTCTATGGGGTCGCACAGAGTTGGACACGACTGAAGCGACTTAGCAGTAGCAGCAGCATGGTATTACTTTAGAATAGACAAAAATGCCTTGCCACATCCCCAAGATTCTCTTACTGTTTTTTTTTCTCCCCAGGAAGATGTAGAGAAGAATAACATAGGTAGAAACAAAACAGAACAAAGCAGGGTAGTCTTTCTACATTGTTAAGAAGTTATTAAAGGTTTAAATGCCCTTACCAAGGGGGTTTTTAATCTTCATGAATTTCCTTTACCTTATGTAGTAAGTCCTGATGGTAATGAAGTTATGAGCAGATTTCTGATTATGAAGCTGTGGATAAGCTCAGCTCCTTGCATTCAAAGATTCTTGTGTCAGCAGTGGTACTTGGTGAATTCTTAAAAACTTGGCGGGGGGGCGGTGTATGTGTTGTGATACAGAATAGTCCTGTATGTGTTGTAATATAGAATAGTTCCTGACTCAGCAGGTGGTTGGAATTAATAAAATGATAAGCATCCTGTCATTTTAGCTATATTGCTGCTTTTTCCTTTCTAAATTCTGTTACTGAGAAGTTTGAACAGTACAGGAAGGAATTTGGGTTCTGGGGTCCTTAATTTTAAGTCAGCTGTTCAAATACTGAAACATATATCCTAAAATACAGCTTTAAAACCAAACTACTGTCTGATTCTGAAGCAATACATAAGTAGTAAGGTGAATAAATGGAATCTTTTAAATAAGTTGTAGACAGTGTGGGAAGAGGGATTGAGAATGTCAGATGAATGTTTCTTTCCACAAGCCCTAATTTTAGGGTAATACTTCCTTGTGGCTTCTAAAGGATGTAGTGTAAATTATCATTGAAATTGTTACAGGAGAAGCCTCATGTTATAGGACATCTTGCGAAAAATACAATCTTTTATGAAGAGGATGGATGTATTTTCTTTTTATACTGCCCCTACCTAATTTTTCAAACTTGGCATTTTTTTTATCAGTAATGGTTGAGACGACATAATTTTTTAAAAGGTCCTTGGTTGTATTTCAGGTCTTAAGATGGAGAGTTATTTAACCTCTTTTAATCCTAATAAAAAATTAGCTAATTAAAATTTTTTTTATTCTAAACAGGTGCCATGTTTCAGAACAGAGTAAGACTCCTGGTAAAAAAGAACTGAAGACACTGTACGGACACCAGATACAGGCTGATTACAAAGAAAGCATTAACCTGCCTCTGAGGTGACTAAAGGGGAATAATGGTGATTTTGCGCCGGGCTCGGCCGCCTGCTTCCGCCCCAACCAGCAATGAATCTTGACTCGCTCTCGCTGGCCTTGTCTCAAATCAGCTACCTGGTGGACAATTTAACCAAGAAAAACTACCGAGCCAGCCAGCAGGAAATACAGCATGTAAGTAAACTAGTGAGAAAACAAGCATCATTAAAGGAATGAGTATACAGTGAAGAAAATTGGAAATTTATGTGGGTATGCTGCATGAAAAATGCCTCTTATTTCTAGTGATTTCAGCTTAATATATAGACGAGATCTTACTTCATTGCTTTTTTCTAAATTTTAGGATTCACAGATTTTGATTTTTCTATAAAATTTAGGAAATCTGATCTGTTTCATTTTAGTCGGTCCCGTTTTCTTTTCTGTCTTAAAGTGAGATATACTTCACAAACTATAAAACTGATCCTTTTAAAATGTAAAATTGGCTCGTTTTTAGTATATTAATAAAGTTGTTTGGCTGTCGCCATCTAACTTGAGAATGTTCGCATCACCTGAAGAGGAAACACCTGAATCCATTAGCAGTTGCTTTCCATTTCTCCCTCCCTCCAGCCACTGGCAACCACTAACCTACTTTGTGCCTCCATGGGTTTGTCTTTCTAAACATTTCATATAAATGGAATCATACCATATGAGGCATTTTGTTTCTGCCTTCTTTCACTAGCGTAAGTTTTCAAGGTTAATTCATGTCGAAGCATGCATCTGGATATTTAGGTTTGGTTCCACTTTTTGGCTGTTGTAGATATTGTGGCTATCAACATTCATTTACAAGTTTTGGGTGGATGTTTATTTTAAATTTTGAGAGTATATACCGAAGAATGGAATTGCTTGGTCATATGGTAATTCAGGAGAACTGTGGTGGAAACTCAGTAAAAATCTTGGCCAGCTCCACAGGGAGAACTGGAGTGGATATCACAGTGGTCCTCTGGGGGGCCCAGATGGCTTGGCCTTTATATCCATCTTGTTGTTTGAGGGCTGCCTCAGAAAGACATGTGTTCTTGAGTAATACAATTGCAGCTTAGACGAACACGGAAGGAGCCAATTGCAGGGGCACCTACAACTTCACCTTGAAGTGGGAAATATGGTGGCACTGCCTGGATTTCCCCCAGCAAGGCTCTATGTGGTCAACTTAATAGTATATTATAATTGGTTTGATCGTCTTCTCTACTCCAAAGACCTCAAGGTGTGGGACTGTCCTTTAGTCTCTGTCTCCTATACCTAACCTTTAGTGTTCAAGTGCATTTGAATTGAAATGAAAGAAGGAATAAATTATTTAGTAATTAATTTTGAACGTCGATGTTAGAATGTTTGGTTTTAGCCTTGGGCTGAGGTTTTCAGTGTGTACAGATTTTCTTTATACAAGTGTGGCCTCACTGGTACCTTTGCAGATAGCCCCCTCTCTTAACTTTGAGAATGGTAAGAAATTTAGAACTGGGATGGGAATAGGGTTCTAGTTCTTGACTCTGGATTTCCTTTGGTGATAGGTAAAGGCTTACTGCAGTTCTAAGCTGCCTAGTATTTATTTTTATAAATATTTAGGGGCTTCCCTCGTGGCTCACTGAATGATGCTAAAGCTGAAACTCCAGTACTTTGGCCACCTCATGCGAAGAGTTGACTCATTGGAAAAGACCCTGATGCTGGGAGGGATTGGGGGCAGGAGGAGAAGGGGACGACAGGGGATGAGATGGCTGGATGGCATCACAGACTCGATGGACGTGAGTCTGAGTGAACTCCAGGAGTTGGTGATGGACAGGGAGGCCTGGTGTGCTGTGATTCATGGGGTCACAAAGAGTTGGACACAACTGAGCGACTGAACCGACCTGAACTGAACTCGTGGCTCAGACAGTAAAGAATCTGCCTGCAGTGCAGGAGACCCTTGTTCAGTCCCTGGGTTGGGAAGATCCCCTGGAGAAGGGATCTTCTCCAGTATTCTTGCCTGGAGAATTCCATGAACTGAGGAGCCTGGTGGGCTATAGTCCATGGAGTCACAAAGAGTTGGACACAACTGAGTGACTAACACTTTTCACTTGTTGTGGCTTAAATAGGTTGACTGGAATTGTGTTCCTTTTGTTCTTTCTTCTGCTGACAAGTAGGAAGAAGGAATATTTATCAGATTTTCTTTAGATGTCTGAAATCCCTAAATGTGAATGAGCTGGCTAGTATTACTATGCTATAGGTGAAAAAGCAACTTGAGAATTTAATTTGCCCCCTTAGTCAGGGTTTTATGATGTTCTTTAGAGAGTAACTCCTATAGTTGTTATTTTCTTTGAAAATATTTGTTGTCATTATTAAAGAAAATATGAGGACTTTCCTGGTGGTCCATTGGCTAAGACTCCACACTCCCAACTCAGGGGGCCCTGGTTTGATTCCCCTGGTTTGATTCCTGGTCAGGGAACTAGCTCCCATATGCTACAATTAAAGATCAAAGATCCCCCAAGCTGCTGCTAAGACCCGGTGCTGCCAAATAAACAAACAAATTCGTAAATATTTAAAAAGGTACTATGTAAGTAAAATATAGAAAAATAAAATCAAGCCTGGTTTTCCTACTCAGCTTTTTAATACTTGAGTAATTTTTGGTTTGCATTAAAAGTATTTTTATTATAAAAACATTTTATACTGTTCTTTAAATGATAGTCTCAATAAATTTAAAAATTTTATTAAAATTTCAATTATTTCATCCATAAAATGTAATAATAAAATTGCAGTTTAAGATTTTATTAAAGATGATCTCAGTCACACATGAGTAGGTATAATAGAACCCCCATGAATCTGTCATCTGGTTTCATTTGAAACCAGACTGGTTTCATAACCAGTCTTGTTTCATCTAACCCATTCTCTTCAGTTGTTTTAAAGCAGATCCCAGGCATAATTTCATTTATGTCTTACCATAAACCTAATCTCAATACCATTATCACATCTTTTTTTAAAATGCTCAGTAACTTTTTTTTTTTTTAATGTTATTAGAGTATAGTTGATTTACAGTGTTGGTTAGTTTCTGGTGTACAGCAGAGTGATTCAGTTATGTGTATGTATATTATTTTTTGTATTCTTTTTCATTATTTTATATATTATTTCATTATTCAGGATACTGAATATAATTCTTTTTGTTGTAGAATAGGATGTTTATCCAGTAGGATGTGTTTATCCATTCTGTACAGTAGTTTGCACCTGCTACTCTCAAATTCCCAGTCCTCCTCCAAACCCTTGCCCCTGGCAGAATAGTTCTTAAGCATCAAATATCCAGTTAACATTAGCATTTTTTCAGTTTGCCTCATTTAAAAAAAGGTAAAAACTGTTGACTTGAGTCAGGACTTCTGCCCCATAGTTTGTTGCATTTTTATTAAATCTCTTAAAATCTGTGTTTTATCCTTCTTCCCTCCCCAACCCCCCAACCCTTGCAGTTATTTTGTTAAAGAAATCAGATTGTCCGGTAGTTATCCACTGTCTGAATATTGCTGATTACATTCCCAGGGTGGTATTTTACATGTTCTTTACTTTGCTATAAATTGATAATTAAATTTGGGAGCTTAATCAGATTAAGATTTTTTTCTCCCTTAGGACAGTTTTATGGGTGGCAGTGTATACTTTATTTAATTAGGAGTTCATAATGTCTAGTCTCTATTTTTGTGATTTTTGTCAGGCTTTGTTCATTGACTGGATTCATTGATTGTTAAGGATTGCAAAGTGGTAACATTCTAATTGTTAGCATTTTTTATTAGTTGAAATAGTTCTGTAAATGGAAACTTGCCCTTACCACCTGTAATTGTCTGGTTGCCTGAAGTATGATTTATATAGAGGAAGGGCTTGATTCTGTTTGCCAGTTTTCAAAATGACTTGTTTCCTAGCCTCCAAATAAGACCAATGAATGGTTTTTTAATATTAGAAATCTGCGTATTTTTTAACATATTTGATGTGTTTGAAGCCATTGAAAGTATTCTTGATATTCATCCATTATCCTCTTTGGCCACTGAAAGCTTATTCTTATCAGCTTCCAAGTCCTTTGACCCTATTTTAAATTAAAAAAAAAAAAAAATTGCCTCCTTCCTTCCTTGAGCCTTTGTTGCTGTGTGGAATTTCTCTAGTGGTGGTGTCCTGGCTTCCCACTGTGGTGTCTTCTCTTGTTGCAGAGCACAAGCTCTAGGTGCACAGGCTTCAGTAGTTGTGGCACATGGTATCAGTTGGTCCGTGACATGTGGGATCTTCTTGGACCAGGTATTGAGCTTATGTCCCCTGCATTGGTAGGCAGATTCTTAAACCACTGGATGACCAAAGAAGTCACTGAAGTTTTTTTTTTTTTTTTAATATGAGAGGCTAGAATAGGGAAAAAGTAGTCTTAGCTCCACCATCTTTTACTTAGGAGTTTGACAATTATGTCTTTTGTGTTAAAAGTAATCTTTTATGTCTCCCGCAAAAATTTTTCATGTTCTTTTTAATATGTTAAACTGTTTGAATAGGTGCACTGTTTTTTAAAAAGTAATCCAAAGCATTCATACAGATAATATACTAAAAACCCAGAACGAATCTTTTGGCTCATGGAGTCTGTTAATGTGCTGTTTAATAGACAGATGATTACTCTACATATACATTGTGCTAAGCTCTTTTCAATCACCTCAGATATGCAGATGACACACCCTTATGGCAGAAAGTGAAGAGGAACTCAAAAGCCTCTTGATGAAAGTGAAAGAGGAGAGTGAAAAAGTTGGGTTAAAGCTCAACATTCAGAAAACGAAGACCATGGCATCCGGTCCCATCACTTCATGGGAAATAGATGGGGAAACAGTGGAAACAGTGTCCACTGCAGATGGTGATTGCAGCCATGAAATTAAAAGACGCTTACTCCTTGGCTTCCCTGGTGGCTCAGATGGTAAAGCGTCTGCCTGCAATGTGGGAGACCCAGGTTCGATCGCTGGGTTGGGAGGATCCCCTGGAGAAGGAAATGGCAACCCACTCCAGTACTCTTGCCTGGAGAATCCCATGGACAGAAGAGCCTGGTAGGTTATGGTCCATGGGGTCGCAAAGAGTTAGACATGACTTCACTTTCACTTTTCACTACTCCTTGGAAGGAAAGTTATGACCAACCTAGATAGCATATTGAAAAGCAGAGACATTACTTTGCCAACAAAGGTCTGTCTAGTCAAGGCTATGGTTTTTCCAGTAGTCGTGTATGGATGTGAGAGTTGGACTGTGAAGAAAGCTGAGTGCCAAAGAATTGATGATTTTGAATTGTGGTGTTGGAGAAGACTCTTGAGAGTCCCTTGGACTGCAAGGAGATCCAACCAGTCCATTCTAAAGGAGATCAGTCCTGGGTGTTCTTTGGAAGGAATGATGCTAAAGCTGAAACTCCAGTACTTTGGCCACCTCATGCGTAAGAGTTGACTCATTGGAAAAGACTCTGATGCTGGGAGGGATTAGGGGGAGGAGGAGAAGGGGACAACAGAGGATGAAATGGCTGGATGGCATCACCGACTCGATGGACGTGAGTCTGAGTGAACTCCGGGAGTTTGTGATGGACAGGGAGGCCTGGTGTGCTGTGATTCATTGGGTCGCAAAGAGTCGGACACAACTGAGCGACTGAACTGAACTGAAGCTCTTTTCTTGACTAGATATGACATGAACACAGATATATAAATTCCCAGTTCTCACTTATAGTCTAGTGAGATGTAGAAAATAGAAAATTATCTGGTGATGGTAAGTACCATGGAGAGAAGTAAAGCAGGGTGAGGGGTGATGATGGCAGGTCATATTGCTGTTTTAGGGAGGGTAATTAGGAAACCTCTCACTGATGAAGTGACTTTAGAGCAGAAACCTAAAGGAGGTGAGAAGACAAACCAATTTGTAGATATCTGGAGTTTTTTAGTTATAGGGAATAGCATTGGTAAATTTGAGCAACAGCCAGAAGCTCAGGGCCAGTACTAATAATTAGATCAGTTCCTTTAGGGCTTTTCCATGTGGGCTATTATTATAAAAATCGCAGTTGTGTTAGATTTTAGGTTATACTCTTTAGGGTAAAAACAACAATGGACAGAAAAAATGAGGCTCCCACGAGTGCAGTTTGTTATAAACTTGTTGCCTTACAACTTCAGTGTGTCATTTGTGCTGTTTGATGCTTTTGATATAGAGGGGAATCAGAGAACACAATTAGGTGGGGCTAATTCCTGGTAGTTTTTGTTTTTCTTTCCTTCTTGCTAGTGCCTGTAGGGAGCATTTTAAAAATATTTAATCACAAAATATTGGCACCTCCATCTCAATTCCTAGAACTCTTATTCCAGAATGAACAGTTAAGTAATTTGGGATGTTGTCCTAGAGGTGAATTAAAAAAAAAAATCACTCAGTTTTGACTACAAACTCGTATTTTTGGTCTTTTTAGATTGTGAATCGGCACGGTCCTGAGGCAGACAGGCATTTATTACGCTGCCTATTTTCGCATGTGGATTTCAGTGGCGATGGTAAAAGTAGTGGCAAAGATTTTCATCAGGTATTTGGGGCTTACACAGTATATATTCACTTAGATCTGATTGTTCCCTGAGTTGCATTTTGGGCCTAGTTGCATAGCAGATCTCACATACAAATAGGATCCAGAAATAATCTTAGCTGAATGGCTTAAAGATAGAGGGACTTCTCCTTTTCTTGTCCTTCTCTTGTCTTGCCTGGCTGCAGACCATTATAGCTTCACAATTCAGGCTTAGAGAACTGGGAATGAGACCTGCCTGAAGGAAGCGGGACTGTAGGGCAGTCCTGCTTGACAAGTAAGTCAGGCAGAAAGATCTCTTGTCCTAGATTGAGTTCTATGGCTTGATTCTCAATTTGGGAGCAGTTTGTCATGATATTACATGATATTATGGTGACCTTGTCAATGGACTCTGTCCTACAGAGGTTTTGGTAACACTTCTTGTTAATAGACTTTGGTAGTTTCAGTGGGATTTTTAAAGAGCTGATTTTGATAATGTAGGAACAGTATACAGTATCAGGTTACCCTTTAATGTTCTGAGCAACACTGTTTCTGTTTATGCAAGATAATGACTGAGTGCTAATGAAATTTTATTTTTTATTTTTAAAGACTCAGTTTCTGATTCAGGAGTGTGCGTCACTGATTACGAAGCCAAATTTTATCTCGACGCTGTCCTATGCCATTGATAATCCATTGCACTATCAGAAGGTTGGTATTCCTTTTAGTAGCCCTAAGATGTGATATCTTATTAGATGTTGTAAAAAAGCCTTAATCCTTGATCTCATATCATATTTTAATTAAAAAACTTCAAATACTTACTTTGGAGGGTTTTATAGCTTTCTAAAAAAGTCAAGGTAGTTTGATAATAATTAGAATCTTAATAAAACCAGGTCATATCAAGGCTTAAGCTTGTCAGAACACAGTTCCACAACTGTTGCTAGCCTCAGTACAGATTTGTCACTCCTATGCAGCACCGTAATTGGGTGAACAGATGCTTTTATGGATCTGAAAATTGTATGTTCCTATTTTAAAATAAAGTTTGGTTTGTTTCAGAGTTTAAAGCCTGCACCCCACTTATTTGCCCAGCTGAGTAAAGTTCTCAAGTTAAGCAAAGTACAAGAGGTAAGTGATTTAAGAAAAGAGATAGACAGAATTAGAAATAAAGCAACTATTTGTACTCTTTGGTCAATCTGACCCTTCTTCTTTCAGGTAATTTTTGGCCTTGCCCTCTTGAATTCTTCCAGCACAGATCTCAGAGGTTTTGGTAAGTTCTTCTTTCCTGTAGTGAGGTTAGAGTCTTTAAAATCTGTGGATTTCTGAATCTTGAACTTAGTTTAGAGAGTATGATTATTTTTGTTTGATCTCCTTTATGTGTGTGTGTATATAGTAAAAACACATTAAAATCTGCCTTCATAACCATTTTCAAATGTATAATTCATTAGTGTTAACTGTTCACATTGTTATGTAATGGATGTCTGAAACTTCTTTGTTCTAAAAAACTGAAGCTCTGTACCTGTCCAAAAATTCTCTACCCCCTCACCAAGCCCTTGGCAATTGGTCTTTTATTTTATGTCTGCCAGCTAGAGCTGTGAAAATACAGAGGGTGAAGGGTGAGTTGGTGAATGAGAATGATGGTCATCTATCTACATTTTGATGGTATGTGACTTCTGACCTGTTGTGGTGCAAAAATAACTTGTTTTGTTTGTTTGTTTGTTTGTTTACCCTTCTAGCTGCCCAGTTTATCAAACAGAAGCTTCCAGATCTTCTGCGTTCTTACATTGACGCAGACGTCAGTGGAAATCAGGAAGGTGGCTTCCAAGATATAGCAATAGAGGTCCTACACCTCCTCCTGTCCCATCTCCTCTTTGGGCAGAAGGGAGCCTTTGGAGTTGGACAGGAACAGATAGACGCTTTTCTTAAGACGCTGCGCAGAGGTAAAAAGACTGTCTGTAGCCTATAAAAGATGAGACAAAAGATGGTTTTTTTGGATGAATATACATGGCAAAGGGATTTTAGAATACAAATGAAGACAGCGATTTACCTTTCTGTTAAGTTGATAATCTTTGAGAAGGAAGAGAGTATTTTAGTGACAAAAGCCTCGTTATAGAAACAGTATAATGCGAAGAGCACTTCACTGACAATCTTGTTATCTAAGTGCCATCTCAGTTTGGACTTGGTGTATTTCCATGTGGTCAGATTTTTCCCTTTTATGGGATACAGAGACTATGGTATTGTGGCATGTTCTTTTTGGTTGAAATAAGTTGATCACTTTTGATATACCGACTTTACCTCTTCGGCTGTTGGCATTGTTGTGCTAAGATAACTCCTGGTTCTGTTATTGCCATCTTCCTTTCAGAGATCTTTAAAACAAATCTTATAGTGGACTAGCCACTATCCATTTTCACTGTTATTATTGTTTTCTTAATGTTTATATAATTATATTAAAATTTATATAATTTTAAACTGCATTAACTTTCTCAGTAATAGGAAGTTTTCCACTTGTCAGTGAAATGAAAAGACATGGATGTACCAGTTGTTTCTGATGCCTTCCTTGCATGGGAATTGATAGCGCTGTGTGACATTTTAGAGTGATATATAGGGTGTGAACTATATAGTGATATATAGGAACAACAGACTGCTTCCAAATAGGAAAAGGAGTACGTCAAGGCTGTATATTGTCACCCTGCTTATTTAACTTATATGCAGAGTACATCATGAGAAACGCTGGGCTGGAAGAAGCACAAGCTGGAATCAAGATTGCTGGGAGAAATATCAATAACCTCAGATATGCAGATGACACCACCCTTATGGCAGAAAGTGGAGAGGAACTGAGGAGCCTCTTGATGAAAGTGAAAGAGGAGAGTGAAAAAGTTGGCTTAAAGCTCAACATTCAGAAAACGAAGATCATGGCATCTGGTCCCATCACTTCATGGCAAATAGATGGGGAAACAGTGGCTGACTTTATTTTTCTGGGCTCCAAAATCACTGCAGATGGTGATTGCAGCCATGAAATTAAAAGATGTTTACTCCTTGAAAGGGAACTTACAACCAACCTAGACAGCATATTGAAAAGCAGAGACATTTACTTTGCCAACAAAGGTCTGTCTAGTCAAGGCTATGGTTTTTCCAGTGGTCATGTATGGGTATGAGAGTTGGACTATAAAGAAAGCTGAGCACTGAAGAATTAGAGTCCCTTGGACTGCAAGGAGATCCAACCAGTCCATCCTAAAGGAGATCAGTCCTGGGTGTTCATTGGAAGGACTGTCTTGAAGCTGAAACTCCAATACTTTGGCCACCTGATGTGAAGAGCTGACTCATTTGAAAAGACCCTGATGCTGGGAAAGATTGAGGGCAGGAGAGGAGGATGACAGAGGATGAGATGGTTGGGTGGCATCACCGACTGAATGGACATAGGTTTGGGTGGACTCCAGGAGTTGGTGATGGACAGGGAGGCCTGGTGTGCTGTGGTTCGTGGGGTCGCAAAGAGTCGGACACGACTGAACTGAACTGAACTGATAGGGTGTGACTTAGTCAATGTCAATGGATAATGGGATCTAAAAGAATTAAAAATATACTCATGACCATTATATATGACAAAGGAACATTCAAATTTTAGAATTGGTGTTGAAGTCATAGTTTGGACTGGGCTAGCTGAATAAACTGAATAAACTTTGCTTTGAGTATGAACTTGTCAAAGACTCAGGTTTGAGGGACTTTTAGAGAGTTAAAGAGGACAGTTCGTTTTTAATCAATATAGCAGTTATAAGTATCTTCTTCCTTTTCTCAGATTTTCCCCAGGAACGCTGTCCTGTGGTGCTTGCACCACTTTTATACCCTGAAAAACGGGACATTCTAATGGACAGAATCCTGCCTGATTCCGGAGGGGTAGCTAAAACCATGATGGAGAGCTCTTTGGCTGATTTTATGCAAGAAGTGGGCTATGGCTTTTGTGCAAGGTTGGTAGGAAGGCATTTTAAACCTCTGATTACTCTTAGGACAAGTACAATGTCATTTTTTAAAGCAAGTTCCTGATGATTCCTTGATGTGTTATCTTTGCCTCTCAAGAATTTTGCTTCTAAATTCAATCTTCCACATATTAGTTTTGCTGCCACCTATTAGTGTTTTGGTGGCTAAATTTCTACTTATCCATCCCCCCTAATTGCTCACATTTACAGACAGGGGTTCCTAGCCTAGTTGGCATGTTATGCATTTTTAGCTTTTGAGAGAGAAAGGGCATTGCAGCAAGTGTTAATGGGATCGTGTCCCATCCAGCATGCCTGATTTGCTTCTGCCTCCTCCCACCCTCAGTTTCCTCACTGTGCCTTGATTTTTACAGTCTTCCTTTTCTAGCCTTTCATACCCTGCCTTTCAAATATTTTCCCCACTTGCCAGGGGCATCAGAGGAAATTGCTTACCCTAATGGTAGCACTTAAGACTATTAAACAGTGGATTATTAATGTTTCTTCTGAGAATATATTATTAAGGGCATTTATGTGCTTTAGTTTGACTTTAAGTGTAACATTTAATATTTTTAAAACTCAAATCACATTTCCACTTAGTTTGAAAGTGTATTTCTTATGTGTATATATGTGTCTGGCATAAAACTTCTGTTGATGCAAAGTGAAAAAAAGTACATTTTCAAGGCTTTGTACATATCAGAATAACCCTTGATTGGTATAAATCAAGTTATTCTTTAAAATACTGATATTCAAAGATTGAGGAGGATAATTTTGTTTCTTTTTGAAAAATACTACTCTTAATTCATATTTCCTTCTTTAATCAGTATTTTAAACTTTTTTCTTAACTGGGCATTTTTTCCATTACTTGCTATGTGAAAGTAAGAAGAAATGAAGTGTATTACTCTATGTTAGTAAAACTAGTGATTTCACTCAAAGACTCATATGAGTGTTTCTTAACCTTGGTGTTGAGGGTGCTATTTTTCTGAAGTTAAATTTTTGTTTCAGTATTGAAGAATGTCGCAATATAATCATGCAGTTTGGTGTTCGGGAGGTCACAGCTGCCCAGGTTGCAAGGGTTTTAGGAATGATGGCTCGAACTCATTCAGGATTAACAGACGGAATTCCATTACAGGTAAGTGTGGCAATCAACTATTTTACAAAGTGAATTAATGTCCTACCCTTTTTATTTTATTAAGTCAGTATGATTGTTCTATCAACCCGAGCTGAACACATGCAGTAGTTGGCTTTGTTTAATTCATTTTTTACTCCTACAGAGTATCTCTGCTCCTGGCAGTGGAATCTGGAGTGATGGGAAAGATAAAAGTGATGGAGCACAGGCACACACATGGAATGTAGAAGTCTTGATCGATGTTCTCAAAGAACTGGTGAGTACATGTAATGTCGTATATTTATGATATTAGTAAGGTATAGCCCAGAGAATGAAAATTTTAATGAGTAAAGTGCCTAGCTGAATGAGGGCTGCACTGTTTTGTAATTTCTGACTTCATTGGCTTAAATGTAATGAAACATCAGAAGTAATTATGTACTGGAAATAGCACATAGTCAAACTCTGGCTTTGTTCATAATGAATTGTTGCTATGCAGTTCTGAATCACACTGATGAGATGATTGGCTGGCAGTTAGTGTGTGGTTTTTGGGGAAGGATGAATTTGTTACAAAATAATGATTATATGAAGAATTATTGAGGAGAAAGAAAGTCTGAATGTTTTCTGGAAGGTGTACAAAAACCCTGCCAACTTTGTTTATGGTGGATAGGAATAATAAAAATCAGTACATCTCTTACTAGTTCTACTTCTGGAATATCCATAAGCTAAATAATTGGCTCCCAAATAAAAAGTACCTCTCCTAAAATGTTGAAATGTTAAATACAAGGGTAAAACTTCTAGTTATTAAAAAGGAGTGTGGAGTCAAGATCAAGGTGTAATATTCCAGGCTTGTTCATAAAATGTCAGGGAACTACATATGAGGCTAACGACTACATACACACACATAACATTCTTGGTAAGGTGTCAGGTCATTTGTCTGTCCTATATTTCAGTTTTAGTTTTCCACATATGTAACTTAGAGACAGAACTGAATAACAGGGAATCATACCATTCTCTTTATGACCTTAACATCAAAGGGTTTTCCTTTTATTTTAATAGTAGATGGATTTATGGTGTTCAAACCTATTAAAAAATAACATGATCATGGCGGAAAATTTGGAAAGTGAAATGAAAGAAAAGCAAAATAAAATCACAGTTTTATCACTTATGGATAACCAGTTATTAATTTGTTCTTAACCTGTGGTTGTCTATAAAATGAAAACATGCTTTTCTCTCTGTTTCATCTCAGTAGTTTATTGCCTTATTGATGATACTCTTTTTTTTTTTTTTTTTTATTGTAGACAAGGACAGTGTTCCATGTTATCTGAACCTATGTTGTTTTGATTTCAGAGTGCAAAGGCTATAAATTAAATACCTTCAGTGTGGATTTGAATAGTTGAATTAGTAATATTTTCCTCTTCCTTTTTCTTCTCATGTATTTGAGTTTCTGTATATTTTTTTGTAGACAGGGAGCAGAGGACAATTTCAGACATACATTGGGTTAATAATTTGTTTGTTTGGTTTTTTTTTTTTACTACCCAAGATGGAAGGAGGAAACCATAGGGGCATACCTGTGGACTTTCCAAACTTAACCTCTTTCTAGGAATGCTATTTAATAGTATATTTATGATTCTGTTCTGTCACATTCAGTCCTTGAAACAAACTGTAGAAAAAAATCTCACCTCTGAATGCTATTGTTGCCTTAGAGTGAATACCCCAACTGAGGTTTACTCTTTGTACTGTATACAAAGCAAGTCTTCAGAGAAGTCACCTTAAAGCAAAACTAAATTGGATATGATGTTTTGGTTGGAGATTTAATTTTGAAGTATGCACATCCTTTTTTTTTTTCCCTTTCAAGCACAAAATATTCTTTTTTTTTCCATTTTGGCCACACGATGTGGCATGCAGGATCTTAGTCTCCCACCCAGGGATCCAGCTTGTGCCCCTGACATTGGGAGCTCAAAGTCTTAACCACTGGGACACCCACTTGGGACACCAGAGAAGTCCCAAGCACAAAATATTCTTATTGCTTGGTGCAGAGTGTTTGGTAAATGATCTTCTAAAGTTGTTTCCTGTGCTTTGTGTTTCTTTAAGGAATCTCATACTGCTTTTATGAATACCTTTTCATAAAACATTTTTGAATAGAGTATTTTTAGTCTTTTTGTCATAAAGAATTTAGATCACTTTTCCTGATACATACATTGAGATACTTTTAGGGGAGATCTTTAAGATTGACATTTGGGATAATTGGTTTATCTTTGCCACTTTGTTCCAAAGTAATGAAGTCTTACTGTAAAGAAGAGGCATTATCGGGATGGGCGTGTTCATTGCACTAAAGTAGAGGAAGAGAGATTTCCCCATTATGTCCTCATATATATTCAGAAGTATATCATGAGCTGAAAGGTTGGAGTTGCTTGCTGAAAGATTGGAGTTACTTACTAGTAGAGCTGGTTTATTTTGAATATTAAGAATTTGCTTTTCTGAGACTCCCCTGGTGGTCCACGGGTTAAGAATCTGCCTTGCAGTGCTGGAGATACAGATTCGATCCCTGGTCACTAAACTAAGATCCCATATGCTGCGGGGCAGCTAAGCCCATGTGGTACAATGAAGACCCAGCACAGCCAAAATAAAAATAAAAATTTTTTTAAAAAGGAATATACCTCTTCTAAGACTTTTTGGTAATGCCGGAAAGATTTAGATGATTTTGTGTCTATAATTAGACTATTACCATCTTGATTGAACTAAAGATTTAATGTGACTCTTTGGATAAAGCAATCAAAATATGTGCACTTTTGTTCTTTAAACTTTGAAGTGCTTTTCTTTTTTAGAACCCGAGTTTGAATTTCAAGGAAGTAACTTATGAACTGGACCATCCTGGGTTTCAAATTCGTGATAGTAAAGGACTTCATAATGTAGTCTATGGCATTCAAAGGGGTCTGGGTATGGAAGTGTTCCCTGTAGATCTCATATACAGACCTTGGAAACACGCAGAAGGCCAGGTAAGTGAATAGTGTTTAGCTATAGAAGAGACACAAAATAACAACTAACATAGTGACATCTATCCTTTGATTAAAATATTGTTTTAAAATAGAATTTGTTTTGCATTGCTCAGAAAAGCAGAGACTCCCGTGAATTTTGAAGAAACATTATTATAGTTTAATACCAGACTCAGCTGAAGTGTAGCAATCCATCTGATTTCCCAGTATTTTAAGGATGTTTGTCTCCAGGGTCATCATGCACCTTATTTTGTCTGAATTACCTGTGGTTTTGAAAGATCAAATAATTAAGATTTTAAAGGGAAATTTCTGATAACCTTAAGGTTGAAATTGCTTTGTTAAAATGTTTCAGTTTTTTAACATCCACAGTCATTTATGGTAGTAAGGACTTTTTTCTCTTTTTCCAGCTCTCCTTCATTCAGCATTCCCTTATAAATCCAGAGATCTTCTGTTTTGCCGACTATCCCTGTCATACTGTTGCCACTGATATTCTGAAAGCACCACCAGAGGATGACAATCGAGAAATTGCCACATGGTAAACACTCTTCATCTAGCTTTTCTTGAAAGGATCACTTCTACTTTTTTGAAATATAAGATTAATAGTTAGCCAACTACATAGTTAAAGGTTTAAATGAAATAGTATTTTTAGCAAGCCTGCTTACCCTAAATTTTATATAGTAGGGTGTTCTTGGGTGAAAATCTCTATTTAGTCCCCTTATCACTAGACACATCTTTCTTCTTGTAATATCTGCCATTGTATATTTTCTGAAACTATCAGACACGTTAGAAGGAGATTTGCACTTCTCTATTAGGGTTAAATCCCTTTCTTTTCTCTGTAGATTTTGCTTGCTTGCTTTTGTAAGTGGCTCAAAGTGGCCAACTCATGAAATCTCAAACTTTAAGTTAATTATCTATTTTCTCTGAGTTTCAATTCCAAATTTCTGAGGGAAAATCTGACTGGCTGAGTTGGTTTCTCGTGAAACTTAAGTCATTCCTCTCTGAGGGATGGATGTGCATTACTATTAAAATACACTCATGGCTATAGGGAGTGGCCATGGGCTGCTTTGGTCCTCAAAGACATCTACTTTATAATGTTTTTTCCATTTTTTTCAACCATACTCTACTGGGACACTTTTTCAACATGAACAGTTAGTGTTTGGGGGGAGGGGGAGGGAGGAGGACGTGTTGTGGCTGTTCGTTTTAGGTCAGTATAAAGCCCTATTGGGCTTCCCAGGTGGCACCAGTAGTAAAGAACCCTCCGGAGAATACAGGAGACTTAAGAGATGTGGGTTCAATCCCTGGGTTGGGAAGATCCCCTGGAGTAGGAAATGGCAATCCACTCCAGTATTCTTGCCTGGAGAATCCCCATGGACAGAGGACCCTGGCAGGCTACAGTCCATAGGGTCACACAGAGTCAGACACGACTGAAGCTACTTAGCATGCACGCACGCACAAAGCCCTATTGACATCATCTTACAAGACAAAGGATGGTAAATTTTCCCTGTAAAGGGTTTAATATGTGGCTTTGCAGGCCAGATGGTCTCTGTGCAACTACTTAACTCTTAAATTGTAGCACAGTATAAAAGTGAGTGTGACTCTATTCCAGCAAAACAGTATTTACAAAAATTAGGCAGTGTGAGATTGGGCCTGTGAATGTTGTTTGCTGATCCCTGTTCTGAAGCAGTGGTCTGTTCTAAAGTGTATCGATTCCCCAGATGTCCAGGTGGTAGCCAGTGTTGGATCTGCTGGGTTGGTTGATTTTTTTTTTTTTTTCCCTTCCTGTTAAGATTAATGTGTATGGTAGTGTTTCTTCATTTTAACAGATAAAAACCTCTTTCCAATTTATAAAACTGAAATGTCATTATATATTTAATAACTCCTTGATACAGCTGTATATTCAGGTTTCCCTAATTGTCTCAAAAATGGTTTATAACACTTTGTATGATTGGGAGTCCACACAAGGTCTAAGTACATAGTTTCTTTCATTCTATGAGTCTTCCTCCTTTTTTTTTTTTTTTAATATAATTCTTGACCATTGATTTAATGGAAAAATAGCATCCTGTAGTCTTCCCTATGATATAGGGTATCTATTTCCTCATGGTGTTTAATTTGATCTCTATCCCATAGTTTTTATGGACTAGGATTAGTAAGATTTGAGGCTTGGCTGAAGCCAACCACATTTAGCTTCCAATTCATAGGAGGTATTGATTACTTCTGAACTTGTATAGACATCAGAGGGGGCACGTAAGTTAAAACTGTGTTACCAAAGTAAGTGTTCTGGCTGGGCTTTCTTTTTAAATTGAAATACAGTTGATTTGCAGTGTTGTGTGAGTCAGGCTGTATTTTTATGTAGAATGTTTGTTGTGTTTATGTTTTATTGAATTTTTGACTGTTTGTAAACTCTGATATTTTTACTTTTCACTCTAATCACAAAAAGTTTTTCATGGTGAGGAGGTCCGTGGTTATGCAAATGGTCAGTCACGTCTACTCCTTCATCACTTATTTTGTTAATTTGGACGGCTTTTAAAGTTAGTTTGAAAGCATGCCAGCATTATATATTTGAGATGAATCAGCACCAATTTAAATATTTTTCAAATACTAAAGATGACAGCAACTTGGTTTTGTCTTGATAGCTGGTATCATTTATTTGGAAAATGGATTTTGTGTCCTTAGATTTTCACTGACAGATTATCTTATTTCCATTCTTGTTAGGAAGAGCTTGGATTTGATTGAATCTCTGCTAAGGCTCGCAGAGGTAGGGCAATATGAGCAAGTCAAACAGCTCTTCAGCTTCCCTATCAAACACTGTCCAGACATGCTGGTATTGGCCTTATTACAAATCAACACCTCCTGGCACACCTTGCGCCACGAACTCATCTCCACTCTGATGCCAATTTTCCTTGGAAACCACCCTAACTCAGCTATAATTTTGCACTATGCATGGCATGGACAGGTAAGATACGACCATTTCTTTGTCTTAATAATCAACATTAAAACTTTTTTGTTGATTTGTGTTTTGGGTGTACAGCAAAGTGAGTGTTATACGTACACATATTCATTCTTTCAGATTCTGTTCCATACATGCCATTTCAGAGTGTTGAGTAGAGCTTCCTTTGCTGTACAGTAGGTTCTTATTTAGTTATCTCTCTTTTGTACATAGTAGTGTGTATATGTCGTTCCCAATCCCCACCCCCCATAACTGTGTTAGTTTCCTACATCTGTAATTCTATTTCTGCATAATAGACATTCTTTTGATGATGTTCAACTAGAGAAATTGTCAACCTTGGAATCCTGACACTCTGAGAAAGTCACACTTCCATAAAATTTATTTTATCTTTTAGCATCATGTAGGTATTAAGTATAAAACTTGAAAGAGCAAGGAGGCTAGACAATTTAAAAAAAATTCAGTATTATGAAAACTGTATCGCTAGGGTACCAGTACAGAGCTTAATAGAAACAGAAGGTTCTCATTTTACTTCTTAATAGCAAATGAGAGAATATCACAGATCAATTGAATTGACATAATTGTACTTTAAATCCAGCATTTAGAAAGATGCTAACAATAACCCTGTGTACGAGACAGCAAAAGAGACACTGATGTATAGAACAGTCTTATGGACTCTGTTGCAGAGGGAGAGGGTGGGAAGATTTGGGAGAATGGCATTGAAACATGTATAATATCATATATGAAACGAGTTGCCAGTCCAGGTTCGATGCACGATACTGGATGCTTGGTGCTAATGCACTGGGACAACCCAGAGGGATGGTATGGGGAGGGAGGAGGGAGGAAGGTTCAGGATGGGGAACACATGTATACCTGTGGCGGATTCATTTTGATATTTGGCAAAACTAATACAATTTGTAAAGTTTAAAAATAAAATAAAATTTAAAAAAAAATTTTTATTTTGGTTCCTGCTGAGTTTTCAAGCCCTTGTGCCCCCCCACCCAATTTTGTAGGATGCATTTGACAAGTAAATACTCTTCTGTCCATTGATCTTCCCCTCCTCCCCAGTAGCCTGCATTTTAAATGCAGATATATGTAGAGGCTTTAAGAAAAAGCAGTTGTTTTCCCCTTTATACCAATTTCCCCTCTTTAAGATATTCCTGCTATTATTCGTTATATACCAGATAAAACTTGGAAAACATTAGCCTTGGTTCCATTCCTTTCCTCGGGCCACCTGCATTGCTGGAGACTGAAATCACATGATAGATAAGAGTTTACAAAGTGTTTATCAAACATTTAACCAGAAGTTTGAAGCGTAGGCCTTCTTAGACTTTTCTCAATAAATCTGTGAGAGAGGGCACAGTGAAGGGACATGCATCACCATTCCTGATTAGATACGTGTCTCACTTGGGCTTTCTGTCACTCTGAGACAGTTACTGGAAAGTGGTTTAGATAGTAGATTTAGATTGCTGTTGCTTCTCTGAGAGACATTAGCTAAATTACCATTCAACTGCAAAGACAGGCTGTTTTCTGCTGAACACTGTTTTGTCTTTATAGGCCAGTAATATGTAATTGAATTTAAGGGATCATGTAAATTTGATGCACCCTCATGTTCACATCATATATTGTCTTTGAAAGTGTTTTATAGGACAGATTTGTTGTAGTGAGTATATGACCTAAGGGTTTATGGGTAGGCATCATTTGGAAGATGTGGAAATAACACCCCTCCCCCCACAACACACAAGTCACTGTAATCAATGCTTTATCATTTGCACTGATACAGCTCAATTTTACATGAGTACAGGTGAAATCAGCGTTTGTAATAGCAGTTGCAACAACGTATCAAAATGGTTAGTAGTAGTATTGCTATTTAACTCCCTTTTTTCTTTTCTTAGGGACAGTCTCCCTCAATCCGCCAACTTATCATGCATGCAATGGCAGAATGGTACATGCGAGGGGAGCAGTATGACCAGGCCAAGTTGTCTCGAATACTTGATGTGGCCCAGGACTTGAAGGTGAGTTTGAAGGGACAGAGAACGCTTTATTTATTGATGATAAAAATTCCAAGTGTCTTAGGAATAAGTCACATGTAACTCTAAGCTAGAATGGATGAGATTTAGTTTTTCCTTATAGGTAGAAAGAGGTTGGAAGAAGAGTGGTTCTTTAGAAGTGTAAAAATGTTTTCATTTACATTTCACTGAGTTTTGTTTGGTCTTCTATGATATTTAAAGGGCTGTTTTAAAATAAGTGATACTGACATCTTCTTAGATGTAATCTGTGAGATACAATTTTTGGAGAAACTGATTGGCTATCGACTTTTCTACAGATTTCATTAGCATTAACGGATTCTTTTGACAAATAGTCTGATTCTTGATGTCTTTGATTTGATGTACACAGTACTGGTGGTGTAGTTGTACTTAGAGGAAGCCTGAGTTTAGATTTTTTTTTTTTTAACAGATAAAGATAATTTTTCATGCTTTGTGTTTTGCTTTGCTTTAGGTTTATTTGAAAAAACACAGGGTAAAGTTTATTGTGAAGGTAAAGTCATGTGTTTGTCTTTGAAATGTGATCGTATAGTTAGGGACAAGTGTTACCATTGATATACACTAAGCTGTTTTGTTTAAAAAATTATGATTAAGAAAATATTAGCAATATTTTATTTAGACTTGTTTGTGAAAATAAAAACTGGAAACAGAAAATAGGACAGAAAAGTCACTCAATTGCTTGACTCGTAGTTTCTAATATTCTTTTTCTTTAGGCTTTGTCAATGCTGCTAAATGGTACTCCATTTGCCTTTGTTATTGACCTTGCTGCACTTGCTTCACGTCGTGAATACCTCAAACTTGACAAATGGCTCACAGATAAAATTCGAGAGCATGGAGTAAGTGGGATTTGTCCGTTTATTACTTCTTTTAAGTTTTGATGGTCAAGATAACTGAAGAAAATGGCAAAATGTTATTACTATATTCTGGAGTTGAGTTGTAGTGCTTAGTCTGAAATCAGTTAATGATGAGTTTCAAATACACTGAAAGACTTTCTCTTTTTCAGGAGCCTTTTATCCAGGCTTGTATGACTTTTTTAAAGAGACGGTGTCCTTCTATTTTGGGGGGACTTGCCCCAGAGAAAGATCAGCCTAAAAGTGCTCAACTTCCTCCAGAAACCCTCGCGACAATGTTGGCCTGTTTACAAGCTTGTGCAGGGTAAGAAGAGTATATTTAATACTGGAACTGGATTGTGTGGATAATTATTGATTTGAGGAAGAGGGTTTGAATGATTAAATACAACAGCATTTAAAGTAATCCAGTGGGTTTTAAGTCCAAAGTACTATACTACTGAAGTATGAGCTCTGTTTGAGTTAATTTTTTAATATGTGGTGTGAGATAGGATCCTAAATGCATGGTTTTACATGTGAATAGTTGATTTGTTTGTTGAAGAAACTGGTCTTTCCATTTGGGACTATCTTCTGAAAAATCAGTTGCACATAATATGAGTTTATTCTGGGCTCTTAGTTCTATTCCATTGATCTATATGCCTGTCCTTATGCCAGTACCACATTGTCTTGATAACTTTCACTTTTAAGTAAACTTTTAAATTGAAGTGTGAGTTCTCTAACTTTGCTTTCTACTTCTCCAAAATTGTTTCGGTCATTCTGGGTTCCTTAATTTTCATAAGAATTTTAGGGTCAGCTTGTCCATTTCTGCAGAGAAATTACATAGCTCAGTGGGATTTTGATAAGGATTATGTTCAATCTTTAGATCACCTCGGGGGATAGTGCCATTTTAATAGTATTAAGTCTTCCAGTTAACAAATCTAGGATATCTTCCCATTTCTTTAGTTTTCTCTAATTTCTTTCAGTGATGTTTGCATTGCCTTAGTCGTGCTTTTTGCTGGATATTTGATACAAGTCATGGTATCTGAATAGAGAGTTGGATTGTTTTTTTTGGTCTAATTGTTCTTGTTTGAACCTCCAGTCTAAAGTTGAATAGACGTGGTGAGAACAGACAACCTTATCTTGTTCCTGATTTAGGAGGAAAGTATCCAGTGTTTGACCATTAGCTATAATGTTAGTTATGGGTTTTATAGTTACGTTTCACATTGAAGGGAGTTTCCTTACCTCTGTTTCTAGTTAGTTTGGTTATATGTGTGTGTGTTGCATGTCCTATTTGTGGTTGAAAGCTGGAAAGTTTAATATGGCAATTCTCGAAATCACAATTCTCGAAAACCCACTCAAGGGTTTTTTGTTTTGTTAATGCTCTTTTCTGAACGAATTCAGTAATATCTGTATTCTTTGTCCTCTTTGGTCACTGATATCTCTGGATAAGCTTTGTGGTTAGCTAAGATTGGAGGTTTTGTTAAACTAAACTCTGAAATCAGTAAGCTATTCTTCACCTGGTGATTCTATGTGCTGTGTCCAGGCATATCTTTAACCCTAAGTTGGTCTCTTGACAAGTCCACTGTGGTATTCACTTGCTTCTTAGTCAGAACCTGAAGGTTGGCTTGAGGTGAACTTGGGCTTGAACCTAAGAACTTGGGCTTTCTTAGATCTTTCATGGCAGTGGCACAGCTTTAGATGCTAGCACAACCCTACACACACCTCATACCTTCTAGATTCCTGGGGAAATGTGAGAGTTTTTCAGATTTCCACCCATGGGAATCATCTGAAGTTTTCCTTTTGAACTTTTGGTTAGCCTGTTGTTTCGTCAGACTGTTATCTTCTACCTTAGGCATTCAGGAAGTTAAAACAGTGACCTTTAAAATGTTTTCTGCAAATAACCATGAGGAAGAGTCTGTTTGCCCTGGGTCAGTTCTTAGGTCCAGTATAGACAACCCGGCCATTGTGGTCTCACAGGGAATCCTCAGATAGGTGAAATAATGATTATTTCTTTGAGAATGAACTTGGAAGATGTTTCAGCCCAGTTCTGAGCCCTCTTGATCTGGTGGTTGTCAGGTTGCTTGCTGGTTTTCACTGTGATTGTGTTTTAATTCTGAGTTGGGCAAATTAAGACGTCATGAAGCTTGCTGTTGTTACCAAGAAGTAATCATCTTTCTGGAAGAAAAATTCCCCTCATGTTTTTTTTTTTCTTGGCCACTCTGTGCTGCTCTACCTGGGATTGATCCCTGGCTCCAGCAGTAAAATGAAAGCAAGAAGTCTTAATTCCTGCACTGACAGGGAATTCCTTCCCTTGACTGTTGTAAAGCCTTTTGGTTCATTTCTAGAGTTTTGGAAAAATCAACTCCTACCTTTTTTTGGCTAGTGTTCTAGTTGGTTTTATGGAGGAGAGAATATTTAGAGGTCTTTACTCCACCGTCCTCACTTTTGTTCTGTCCTATATATTCTTTTTTGTAATTTCTGAAGCATAGTAAAATGAATACCTGTGTGATTCTCAAAGGGGAAAAGTAGTAACATTTCAGTAGAGAAGGCTGGATCTGACATTTACGACATTAATTTATTGATCAGGAGGTCACCAGCTCCATTCTACACGTGCCTCATGATAAAACCCATTGAGAACGTTGTGTACGTTATGTGGTAATCTCGCTGTCAGCAAAATACAAAGTAGCAGACAAACACAAATCAAGGGGACATTGTATAAAAACAAAAAACTGGCTTCTACTTTGTAAAAAAATCAAGTTTAAGAAAAGAGAAATAAAAGTTGATGAATTCTTGACAGTTTAAAGAAACAGAAGAGATGTGACAACTCAGTGCAATGGATTCTGATCCAAGTGGGGGAAAAGAGCATTGAGGACATTATGGGAATAATTGATGTAATTTGAATTTGGCCTATTTTATTTTATCCTTGCCCAACTTGCGTTGGATTTCATGATTATTGTTCTACAAGGTTATGTAAGAAAATGACCTTGTTCTTAGAAAACAGGTTATAAAGTATTTAGAGATAAAAGATACATGATGTATCTAATCTAAAATGTTTTGGAGAGAAGTGGATATTATAGAAAAAATGGTTAAATAGGGCAAAATGTAGCTAATTGGTGAGTGAAGCATTTATGGGAGTTCCTTCTAGTACTCTGGTCTCTTTAAGTTTGGAATTTTGTCAGCTATGGCAAGTTCTGCAATAGCAAGGAATAATATTTTAATTAACCATTTTTATCAATCATAAGTTACACAGTTTTAATATTGTAACATCTCTGAAATGATGATTCATCTCATTGGTGACCTCTTACAATTAGGATTAACCCAGTTAATTTTGTAGAGCATGTAAAATAATGCTGTGGCTTACAATTGAAGGCATTTTGTGTTGAATATAATATGATAATTATTGTCTATTACTTGTAGCCATTAACCCATGGCATAGAAGTCTTTGAAACGGTTTTCCTTTTAATTTAAAGGGGTGTTTTTTTGTTTGTTTGTTTGTTTTGGAGAAGGCACCCTACTCCAGTACTCTTGCCTGGAAAATCCCATGGATGGAGGAGCCTGGTAGGCTGCAGTCCATGGGGTTGCTAAGAGTCGGACATGACTGAGCAACTTCCCTTTCACTTTTCACTTTCATGCATTGGAGAAGGAAATGGCAACCCACTCCAGTGTTCTTGCCTAGAGAATCCCAGGGATGGTGGAGCCTGGTGGGCTGCCGTCTGTGGGGTCGCACAAGGTCAGACACGACTGAAGCGACTTAGCAGCAGTAGCAGCAGCACTCTACTAAATAGATGTTTTGTGCCTTAGTGAACTAGTACCTATTTGTGAATATTCAGTTTGTTTTTCACTATATATCACAAATAATGTTGCAATGAATAGCATTTTGCATCCATCGTCTTTGCCAGTGTATATTTGGGCCCACTAGAAGTGGAATTGTTAGGTTAAAGGGAAATGGCATATGCAGTTTTGCTAGGTGCTATAAAATTTTTCTCCATAGCAAGTTCTCCATTTATTATAACCAGAGGCAGTTGGTCTATTTCCCCATAGTTTTGTGCTTATCTGCAAGATAATTTATTTGTTTTGGCTGTGCCTCATGACATGTGGGATGTTAGTTCCCTGACCAGGGATTGAACCTACAATCCCTGAAGTGGAAGCTCAGAGTCTTAACCACTGGTCCTCCAGAGAATTCTCTGAACTGTTTAATGTAGAGTTTTACTTGGTACTTTAAATATCCTAATCTGTCCTCTCCCTCCCCTCAGAAACAACTTTCTTGTCTGAATGACTGCTTTTACTTTTTAGAGTCAACAGTATGATTAAGAATTTAGAGGGTAAGGTCTAAGACAGTAGGAAGTTTGCATAGCATTTATGAGTGCAAGGGGTTCCACAGTTTTAGGAGACAATAGCACCCTGTGATAGGAAGGTGGATTTTCCTGTCAAACGTATAGCCTATTTCACATTTTAGAAGTCAGTTTTTTACATGCTTGCCTAATACAGTTACTGACTACATGTATGGCATTTTTATCTATACTTAAATTAATGTCTTATTTTTGACTGAAAACCTTGTCTAAAGATTGTTTATCTGTTTACTGTGATAACTTTTATCCACTTTTGTGCATAATTTTTGATGAAGTAGTTGAGGATATGGAATGTTTCTTAGAGCGGTATTTCAAAATATATGGGCAGCAGTGTACCCAAGGCTTGTTAATTTCAGAGTTATTAAAAAATATTTTCACAAGAAAGGCAGTGCTCAGAAAATCCTGGTGATTAATAACAGATAGAGAGACATGGGATATGGTGGAAATTGAGCCATAGGTTCCAGCAAGTTTTCTATTTATTAGAAATCCAGATTTGTTTGTTTAGGTGTTCTAGGGAATAATTAATGATATTTTTCTCTTTTCGTGTCTCTCCAGGAGTGTTTCTCAGGAGTTATCAGAAACCATCCTCACCATGGTGGCCAATTGCAGTAACGTTATGAACAAGGCCAGGCAGCCACCACCGGGAGTTATGCCAAAAGGACGCCCTCCTAGTGCTAGCAGCTTGGACGCCATTTCTCCCGTTCAGGTAAATGAACACTACATTTGGTACATCTCCATTTGGTCATAGATTTGAAATAGAATAAACTTCTGCATCATCATTAATAGTCTACTCAAAGGAGATTTTTGTCTGAATTTATTACATTTTAGATAACTGCATGTCTAGTATCCACTTAAAGGAGATCTGTAAATAGGCATTGTGGTTGAGAATAGATTTGAATCATTAAACAGACTATGAGAGGAAAGATACAAAACAACTTAGGTATATGGTAAGGGCTTCTTTTTAAAATAAGAATAACAGACTTGAGAAATAAGCACTGCCTTTGAACCTGATGTGTCTTGTTTGTAGCTTCACGGGCCAAGCAACAGTGCTAGAGCATAAGGACTTGTTATAACTGGGGCTCTTCAGCTCTCAACTGAACTGCTCTTTTAAAAACAAGGTACATTTAAGTTACTCCCTGACACCAACCACCCCCTTCTCTCTGGGAGCAACATATTCCGCTTCTATTTTCAGCTGCATTGAATGGCAGGTTGGGGTTTATTTTAAGAAAGAGCACTTAGGGAACCACTTCAGTGACCACTTTATAAAAGGCATATCATATATTATTTTCTATAGTCACAGAAGTCTGAAATAATGTCACAAACTAAGAAGTTTAGAAGTGTAGTTATTAGATATTTTATAAAATCTTTTGGTATGAATAGTATACCTTGTTTTTTGTTTTTTAAATTAGAGCTGATCTCCTCCAACCCCAAGATTCTCAAAGTTTGACAAGATTTGTTTTGACTAGATTTCTAATTTCTAATGCTTTTATTGTATTAAAAGTTAATTTAATTGAGATTTGTTTATATTAAAGGGGCCTATTGGAAATTATAAGGATCGCCCCCATGTCACTACTAAATGTTTAGTAGTACAGCTTCAGAGAACTTCATCTGAAATGTTATTCTTGAAGTTTTATAGCCCTTATATTGTGGCTCTGGTTCTTTGGCAGGGGCTCTTTAAACCTGCTGTATCACAGATCCTGTGATATAGTTGTGATATATTAAGAAAAATGACTGGTACACTTGGTTTGGGGATTAAGCATCATCATGTTTTGCAGTTTATTAAGCATTTGAAGAGCTATTGCTAAAGATTGCTTTACCTGTGTCATTTATCTGCCTTTGCTTGAAGTGTGTTTAATACGTTTTTATAATGTTTTTCTTTAGATTGACCCTCTTGCTGGAATGGCATCTCTTAGTATAGGTGGTTCAGCTGCCCCTCACACCCAGAGTATGCAGGGCTTTCCTCCAAATTTGGGTTCTGCATTCAGTACCCCACAGTCACCAGCAAAAGCATTTCCACCCCTTTCAACCCCAAATCAGACAACTGCATTCAGTGGTATTGGAGGACTTTCATCACAGCTTCCAGGTAAGAGGAGTGGTGGGGAGGGGTACAGATTATCTGTAAGTTTCATCATGCCTTAGTGCATGTAAGGTGTTCTGAGTCACTGTGATAAAGGAAAAGTGCTTAAACTAAATTGTGAAAGTTGTTTTCACATCCAGAGCTGGGAAGAGAAAAACATTATTACATTAATTTAGTCAAATTGTAATGAGGATATTTATACTTATAAATTTTTTAGTTGAGTTATTCAGTAAGGATTCTATTACCACATGATACTATAAACAGTAACAAGTTCGTTAATCACATTCTAAAGAACTTAGGCTTAGATCAAAACTCATAGCTTTATAAATTACCCAACCTTCGTATAATAAAGGTGAAATGTTTCATACATCAGATTCAGGTATATGTCCTGCCTTTTTGCATCTACCTTGAAAATGATAGGAAAGCACTAGAACTTTCCCACATATTTTGGCTTTTAACGTGGAAGTAAAGTTTACATTTTCCCCCGTAGTACCAACATGTTTCTCCTAAGCTGTTTGCACCTTTTATTGCCAGAGTATAAGTTTAGAATACTAAAACCTAATTAGTGAAATGTTGTAATAACGGGCTTCCCTGATAGCTCATTTGGTAAAGAATCTGCCAGCAGTGCAGGAGACCCTGGTTCGATTCCTGGGTCAGGAAGATCTGCTGGAAAAGGGATAGGCTACCCACAATATTCTGGGCTTTCCTGGTGGCTCAGCTGGTAAAGAACCTGCCTGCAAGGCAGGAGACCTGGGTTCGATCCCTAGGTTGGGAAGATCCCCTGGAGAAGGGAAAGGCTACCCACTCCAGTTTTCTGGCCTGGAGAATTTCATGGCAGCCTGACTGGTATAGAAACTGGGGCTCTTGGACTCCCTGCAGTGTAATAACTCTGTAACCTAGTTGCAACTGAGTTAACAAAAGACCATGACTTTTTAATTAAGAATTTGTCTTTGATAAAGTCAAGAAGATGAGTAATGATAAGACTTTTGGCTGCCTTCATTCTTTCTAGTAGGTGGTCTTGGCACAGGCAGCCTGACTGGTATAGGAACTGGGGCTCTTGGACTCCCTGCAGTGAATAGCGATCCTTTTGTACAGAGGAAACTGGGCACCTCTGGACTGAACCAGCCTACATTCCAGCAGAGTAAGATGAAACCTTGTAAGTGGTAGTGTTGTCTGTGATTGTGAAGTGTGACTGATACATATATAACTTACATGTCCAATTTGTTGTCCCCAGAGATACATGGACAAAAACATTGACTTTGTCTTAATATGCTGTTAAAAGGCCATTATGTTGACACGCCTCCTAGATGGGTGGGAGTATCATGAATTTAAATTTTTAAAACAAAAATTTGAGGTGGTATTCCACCTTTCATCCTGGATTGTCAGAACAAGGTGACAGTTAAGAGGTGGCATTCTTCAAGGTGTTATCCGAGGAGTAAGGAGCAAAGTAAAAAAAGGCTCAGTAGTTTAAATCTATGTATATAAACCTTTTTTGTTTTTTAAATCAGGAGCAGCCAGGAAAATCTCAGATTTCTGTTTGAGTTTTGCCCGTTTATAAAGTAAATAACTATATTTTAATGTTATAGCTTTATGATTTAGAAGTACACATAATTATTGCCATATATGTGAAAAAAATCAAATTTTAAACTTTTAATCTCCTTTAGTAAGGTATTTAAAAGTCAGAGGAGTCTTCTTTGTATGTATGTATCATTGACTTATAAATATCCTTGTCATTGGGACTAAATATTCATTATCCAAGGTTTGAAAGTATACAGACTGATTTGAAAATGTTAGTGTGAAAGGCTTGTCTGAATGTTATGTTTTGTAGCATGCTTTGTGTTTTCTTTCAATGTGTCATGCATATGCATTGGGAATTCTTACATGTAAAAGGTGATAAAGTAACCTTGAATGAGGTTGTGTTGAGGGTAAGTGCATTATAAATTTGAACCTAGTGAACTTTCATGGTGTGAAAAGTCCTTATATAAAGTACTGAGATAGAACTGTGGTTGTAAGGCAGTTTTGTTAAAATCTCTTGTGTCCTTAGAGCAGTTGAATATTGAAACTTCACCTCTTTAACACGTCATTTTAGGTTTTTTGTTTTTTTTTTTTTCCCCCTCTTAAAATTCAAACTATATTGGTCTCTCTGGCTCTGTGTGCTTAATGTGGGGGAGTAAAGGAAGAGCCTAAATGCCCACTGTTTGCTTTTCTGTTTTTAACAGCGGACTTGTCTCAGGTGTGGCCAGAGGCAAATCAGCACTTTAGTAAAGAGATAGATGATGAAGCAAACAGCTATTTCCAGAGAATATATAATCACCCACCACATCCAACCATGTCTGTTGATGAGGTGAGTGTCTAGAATGATCTAATTCTTTATGGTTTAGGTAAATCTTAAATAAATGCCCCTTTCAAAGTGAAATATAACACCAAGTGTTTTGATATGTCTCTTTAATATTTATCTCAAGCTCAGTTTATTGTTAAATATTCTGCTTAACAATTAAGAGTATTTGAGGAGTGCATTCCCTGGTAGCTCAGCTGGTAAAGAATCTGCCTGCAATGCAGGAGACCCCGGTTTGATTCCTGGGTCCGAAAGATCCCCTGGAGAAGGGAAAGGCTATCCACCCCAGTATTCTGGCCTGGAGAATTCCATGGACTGTATATCCTTGGGGTCACAGAGAGTTGGACATGACTCAGCAACTTTTACTTCACTTTCTTAATAATGGTTTCCTTTATGTATATATGATTTTTGTCTTGCTTTTTCCAGGTATTAGAAATGCTACAGAGATTTAAAGATTCTACCATAAAGAGGGAACGAGAAGTATTTAACTGTATGCTAAGGAACTTGTTCGAAGAATATCGGTTCTTCCCCCAATACCCTGATAAAGAGTTACATATAACAGCCTGCCTGTTTGGTGGAATAATCGAAAAAGGACTGGTCACTTATATGGCACTAGGTTTGGCCCTGCGATACGTTCTTGAAGCCTTACGCAAGCCTTTTGGATCCAAAATGTATTATTTTGGGATTGCTGCACTAGATAGATTTAAAAATAGGTGAGTGGATAGGTTTGCTGTGAAGGTTCTCTCTTTTAATAAAAGAAGAAACAGTAGCTTACTTTTCAGCTAATTCTTCTATGCCTTATATGTGTATTAACTAACCTTAATGACTGTATGAAATAAAAGGAAGAAGTGAAAACAGTTTGTTATATTTACCAAACAAGTGGTTGGAAAAATGTAGCAATTTTTTTTTGTTTACTGAACTATACTTTATAATACATGATAGTCAGTATTTTAGGTTAATAGGTCTTTGAAATTCAAACAGTTGTGTAACCACCACCACCACCACCACAGTCAAAATAACTGAATATTTTCGTCACCCCCCAAAAGTTCCCTTACTTCCCCTTTGTAGTTAACTTTCCTGCACATCTAACCTCTGGCAATCCCTGATTGGATTTGTCTGGTTTTTCCAGGGTGTTATCTAAATGGAGTCCTACACAATGTATATGAGTTTGACTTCTTACACTGAGCATGATGCCTCCAAGATTTACCTATGTTACTGCATGTTTCAGTTTCTTTTTATTGCAGAATAGTATTCTATTGTATGGGTTCATTAGCAAACTGGTTTTCTCTTCACCTTTTGATGAACATTTGGAATTCAGCTAGCTGGAAAGATAGTAGTTTTAGTGGCTCATTGTAATCTTAAGTAAAACAAAGTTTTACTTAAACTTGTTTAAAAAACAAGTTTTTTTTTGATACAGAAAGGATGAAGTTCACATTTTCCCTCTCTTCTTTGTTTTTCCTTTTGGCATTCTCTTCAAATAAGGTATTTATTTCAAAGGTAGAAATGGGAGAAATGGCCTAGATTAGCTTTTGAAGATTTGAAATTGTACTGCCTCTGTTCTTACATGAAATGGCAAATGAATAAATGTTTTTGTTGACAGATTGAAGGACTATCCCCAGTATTGTCAGCACTTGGCTTCGATCAGTCACTTTATGCAATTTCCACATCATTTACAGGAGGTAAGTATTTTCAGTACCTAAGTAATTGAAGGGTTTATCTGTTTAAGTTTGGATTTATTGGCAATGGCATTAAGATTGCCTAATGATTGTTCTGACATAGGTATACATATTATTTGTTGCTTGTTTTGTAGCTTAACCTTGAAAAAATAGGAATTTTATATTTTGTAAGCAGCGGTTTTGCTTGATTTGATAAAAGGCTTTTGCTAGTTCTTTTAGCCTACTAATTCTATCAAGGAGAAGAAATCTTTCACTGTTAACCAAGAATCCCTGCCTGAGTCTAAAAATATAAGTTTTTCCTCTGATTTAGATGTTAATGTGAATCAAAGCTATTTCTTTCTGTTGTTGGTGTTTAGGTTTTTTGTTTGTTTTGGTTTGGTTTTGGGGGGCTGCTCTGTGGCTTGTGGGATCTTAGTTCCCTGACTAGGGATTGAACCTGGCCCGTGACAGTGAAAGCGCCCAGTAACCACTGGACCGCCAGGAAATTCCCCAAACCCATTGCATATACAAGTTTTTAGATCAGTGTTTCTTAAAAATACAGCCTTCTTAAACTATCGGTTTAGATTCCTTCAGGGTTAAAAAGGAGACAGTCCGTAAGGAAATGGACCTAGAGAATATTTTAAACCATGTTATGTGACTATTCTTGAAATTTGTATATATTTCTTTAGATCAGTGTTTCTTAAAAATACAGCCTTCTTAAACTATCGGTTTAGATTCCTTCAGGGTTAAAAAGGAGACAGTCCGTAAGGAAATGGACCTAGAGAATATTTTAAACCATGTTATGTGACTATTCTTGAAATTTGTATATATTTCTTTAATGGTTGATTTCACATGATTACTAAATATTCATACTTTGATCTTACCTTTGGTCAAAGTCAGCTTACAGAGAACAAGAAAAGAAAGTTGATTAATCTCTGTTAACTTTATTTTACTTTTTTCAGTACAAAGCAGATGAACTCCTTTATAAGATCATATTTTAAGAAATCAGATCAGAATTTGAACTGATTTTAATTCTGTATTGTAGTTTAATCCAGCACTTTCTACCTCATTCCGCTGGGTTTGTTTGTAGGAGTACAGAGTCATTATGATGGTTTAGCCTCAGAAACCATAGCATGGGAGGCAGGAGTATATTGATCCCTATTGAGGGGTTTTGGAGTGCTATGCCAAAATTATGGCACTGAAAACTCGGCAAGAAAACAGAGTTTGAAAAGCTGGGATGGGAAGTAAGAGGCTGCTGCAATCAGATGAGCTTGAAATTCAGATCTGGGACCTTGAAAGACTAGAGAGCAAGAATGAGGGAGGTGGTACGAAAACGGTCACACTGACTGGTCCTGAGCTCCCACTGTAACACACTTATTACCCAGAGAAGGGGGGAGAAGTCATTGCTTATATTTCAGTTTAAAGGGCTATATTTTTCCTTCTTGAAAATGTCTCCTTTTTTGAATAAAGTTATGGTATATATACACAGGTTCTAGTTTTTGATCGGGAACAAGCTGTTGGTAATAGTATCGGGAAGGCTGTGTCAGTCTTCTAATTTGTGTGGGAGAAGGAATTTTTTTGGACTGGGAAATGTGGAGGAGAGGGATGAAACTTATCCTAGAACATTGCTTACCCTTCAGTTGGCTAGGTGGTGTAAACTGTTCTTGTTTTGTGCTATTAGCTTTACTGAGAGAGAACTCACGCTGCAGTGTTTTTTAGGCTGTGGTTTTTTTCATTAGCATCCAATAGAAATCAGTTTATTATATAAATTTTAGAACCTTTAAGTTTATTTATGTGAAGGAATTTAAGGAAATTTATAGGTAAGCATTTGTGGCTACCTTTTTAAAACTTGTTAACTGGTTCTCTTATAAATACTTAAGCATAGTAACATTTTAGTTTTATTTCTTCAGAAGTTCGTGGTATCCACTTACATATTACACATATGGGAATATTCACCAGAATGGGGCAAGATATAAGGGAGATAGATGAACCAAAAGAGTGCTCTGATATGATTTCCAGTCTCTCAGAAGTGAGGGGAGTTTAATTCAAGTATTTCAGTTTCTGTTAAGAATTCTTATTTAATGTGTTTTTCTCTTTCTCTACCCCTTTAGTATATTGAGTATGGACAGCAATCTAGAGATCCTCCTGTGAAAATGCAGGGCTCTATCACAACCCCTGGAAGTATTGCACTGGCTCAAGCCCAGGCCCAGGCCCAGGTTCCAGCAAAAGCTCCCCTTGCTGGCCAGGTTAGCACTATGGTAACCACCTCAACAACCACCACTGTTGCTAAAACGGTTACAGTCACCAGGCCAACTGGAGTCAGCTTTAAGAAAGATGTGCCAGTAAGTAGGTCTATCTTCTTTCTTTGTTGTATTTGTTGTTACATTGCAATATATCCAATAGTGAGCATGTACTTTATTATAAATAACACATGCCTATTAATAAAGCATGAAAGATCAGCATTTCTCCCTTTACCACCCTGATTTCCCACATGTAGCCCCTATGAATAGTTCAGTACATGTTCTTGCCAGCACTTCAAGTGCACAGTTGTACATACCATATGTATTTTATATACTAAAGGAATCTGTGTACATACCCCACCCCTAGGATTTGTGTAGTAAGGATTTCAGTTTGTTAATTTTATGTATTTTATTTCTTTAGCCTTCTATTAATACAACAAATATAGATACATTGCTTGTGGCCACAGATCAAACTGAGAGAATCGTAGAGCCCCCAGAAAATATCCAGGAGAAAATTGCTTTTATCTTCAACAACCTTTCCCAGTCAAATATGACACAAAAGGTGAGTCTGAAGTAATAGTTTATGTATCACTACAAATGTTCTCTGTTGTTTTTCTTGATGGATTGGGGGATTTACATTTGATATTCTCTACCCTTTTTAATCTTTAAAGGTGAAGATAATAGAATCAAAATGAAGGGAACTTGGATATACAACTAGTGGTTGTAGATTCTGTAGATGTTAAATAGCACTGATTTTATTTATTTATTTATTAATTTTGGCCACATGGCATGACATGTGGGATCTTAGTTTCCTGACCAGGGATCGAACCAAACTCACACTCCCTGCAGTGGAAGTGCAGCCTCTTAACCACTGAACTTCCAGGGAAGTCCCAAATAGTATTGTTTTGCAGTGAGTTACAGGCTTTTTGAAGTAAACTTGAAAATGATTTCATGATGGGAATTTCATTTGTATTTGTAGTAACAATTCACATCCTCCCAGAGATCATTAACAGCTTGTGAAAAGAATTGATGCTTGCCTTACAAGATTATGTGCTAAGATGATACTTGGAAATGTCTGTTTTCGTCAATACTAATTAGCCTAAACAAAAGGGTTTGAAATGTAATTTATAATGCAAGTACTGTCTTTGAGACTCTCACCATAATTGATTGGGGGAAAATTTTGAAGCATTTTGCATGCTTTTTGGAAGAAGAGTTTCAAACTTTGCAAATAATTCCTAGAGATAGAAATGTAGAAAAACATAGTTCTGGCATCAGGCTTATTAATAACAAGTTGTAGATTAGTAATTTATCTTCTTTTGTTCAAATGGAGAGTAAGTAAGATGGGGATGAGGGACTACATATTTTGCAATTTTAAAGCTTAAAGTGACCATAGATGTTTCAGTTCTAATTACCCAGCTTAAGAGATGATTGACTCTATACTTACATGGACTTGAATATACTGTACTTGATAGCAACTGTGTAAAATTGGGGAGATGTAGCATGTTGCAGTGGCACCTCACTCCAGTACTCTTGCCTGGGAAATCCCATGGAAGGAGGAGCCTGGAAGGCTGCAGTCCGTGGGGTCACTGAGGGTCGGACACGACTGAGTGACTTCACTTTCACTTTTCACTTTCATGCATTGGAGAAGGAAATGGCAACCCACTCCAGTGTTCTTGCCTGGAGAATCCCAGGGACGGGGGAGCCTGGTGGGCTGCCGTCTGTGGGGTCGCACAGAGTCGGACACAACTGAAGCGACTTAGCAGCAGCAGCAGCATACACTGTAGTCATGTTCACAGAAACGAAACATAAAACTGTATTTTATCATCTTTTAATTGAATACTTCCCATGTTGTAATGGTTGGCTAGGTTGAAGAACTAAAGGAAACTGTGAAGGAAGAATTTATGCCTTGGGTTTCACAGTACCTGGTTATGAAGAGAGTCAGTATTGAGCCAAACTTTCACAGCCTGTATTCTAACTTCCTTGACACGCTGAAGAATCCTGAGTTTAATAAGATGGTTCTGAATGAGACCTATAGAAACATCAAAGTAAGTGTTCTTGTGTGTTTTTTTTTTTAATTTATTTTTTAATTGAAGGATAATTGCTTTACAGAATTTTGTTTTCTGTCAGACCTTTGTATTTCTTTTTACTACTGTTTTTAGTTTGGAAATATTTGATTTCACAGGTGGAATTAGAGGGTATTGTTTTCTCTTGTATGTTGTATTTGTTACAGTATTTATGCAAGTTGCTTTAGGCATTGTTTCAAATACAGGGCTAAGTTTTCATGAAGAATTTAGTCGTATAGACATACTCGTTTTCATCATTCTATACCATACCATCATTTATGTCTTAAATGCCAGATAGCTCAAGATTCTTCAGTGTTGTAAAATAGCCATTTAAGATTCTCAGAAGTTTAAGGTCAAACGTTTCCTAATGGGCTAATGCTTGTTCTATAATATCTTAAGTATTTTTCTTAGGAAGAATAATTTTTAAAGAAAACAGCATGAACCAGCATATAGCTGAAAACATTCTTTGCTGAATAACTTGGGATATTGGCTTAGGAACCAGCACTATATTTAAACCTGTGAATAGGAATTTTCCCTATTCTTGGTTACGCTGTAGTGCAAAAGAATTCCTGGCTCCTTTCTATTGCACAGCTGACTTTGTGCCATTCTGCTGTTGCTGTATGGAGTTAAGGAACATAACTAAATCCAGCCTTTGTCATTTGATAGCAGGGATTGTTGGGATACGAAAATCTCCACATGATTTGGATCAAAAGATTCTTTCTTTTAAACAAAAGTATAAATTTAAACTAATAGCCATAAAAAGTATTATGTAGGAAATGAGTGTATGAGTGTATGCAAGACACTGGAGTGTTGGTTCTGTCTCCCTTAAGAAAGTTAAAAGTAGAGAATTGATGAAATGGATTAGGTCTTCTCAAAGTGTGTAAGCAATATTACAGTGTATTCCAGAAGGTTATCTTAGTTGTTTCCAAAGATAATGCTAAAGATCACAACAGAGCACTGCAATCTTCTTATACTCCTTAGAATGCCTGCTGTCTGGGAAGAACTTAAAGATCATAGCTGTAGTCTTCATTTGAATTGAATTTAGCTCTTCAAAACAGATTTGCAGTTGGGTCGCTGCTTCAAACCTAGCTAAAATTTTCAGTTTTAAAATACTTTGCTGTGGGACCATATACGATACGTGGTGTTACTTCACGTCAGTATGATGTATTTTATATTTTTTACCTTCTGTAAAATTTAGTTTTGTAAATTTTTTTACTTTTTTTAAATGTAAAGACGTTTGAAGGTAAAAATGTCACTGAACACAACAAAATATTGCAGTGATACGTGGACAGGATCTACCTTGGGGCATGTTCTCAGTATTGATAGCTTGTTTTTAATGTAGAATAATGGAATTCTTAAACATTTAGTTGAGAATGTTTTTTTATAAGCTCATTTTCATACCTTTCTTAATCATACACTGTTTCAGGTACTCCTGACCTCTGATAAAGCTGCAGCCAATTTCTCTGATCGGTCTTTGCTGAAGAACTTGGGACATTGGCTAGGAATGATTACACTAGCTAAAAATAAACCCATCTTACACACTGTAAGTTTTAACCAAAGGCTCATGTAAAACTTGAGAATGTTCATACAGCATAGTCTATCTAAAAATCTTGACTTTAATTGGGGCTGTTTTGCCGCGGTATCTGTGAAGGTTTGGCCCATGTTTTGAATCCCTAATTGCATGCCCATGGCCTTACAATGTTTAGCAAGATAAACAAAAGGTATGATTGTTACCCCTTGGCTTTTCATAAGGTGAGGGTCAATTATTGATTCCAATTTTGGGGATGAGTTTGGCAGAGTATAATTGGGGATATTGAATAAGGAATTTTCTAATATATTCCCAGCATTTTAAAAATGTGTTTGTTTTTCTAGGACTTGGATGTAAAATCTTTGCTGCTAGAGGCTTATGTTAAAGGACAGCAAGAGTTGCTCTATGTAGTGCCCTTTGTTGCCAAAGTCTTAGAATCTAGCATTCGTAGTGTGGTGAGTAAATTTTAATATTTTATTGAAGACTTATTTGAGTCATCTAATGAGAGGTCATTTGTTTTGGCAGAAGGTCAAGAGGCTATATCCTCAGTTCTTAGCAACATAGAGCTAGATCAGTTAGTTTTCCTCAGGGAAGCTTGGGATTTCCAAATTGAGAGGCTCAGTAGTATACAGGACTCACTTTAATGGGTGGCTTTGGGTTTTGGTGTTTTTCTGAAATATGATTTGTGGGAAGGCTAGGGATTTTATTATGGCCACATGGGTGTGAGTGCTTAACTGTTTTAGATAATACATATTAAAGAGTGAGTTTGGGGCAAGCTTAACATAATGGTTTTCTTCAGGTTTTTAGGCCACCCAACCCCTGGACAATGGCTATTATGAATGTATTAGCTGAGCTACATCAAGAACATGACTTAAAGGTAAGTTTGTTGCTCTTTATCCTTAGGAACACTGTCTTCCTTTACATTATTAAAATTTACAGGAAAAAGAGGGTTTTTAGTGGGGGGAGCACTATGACAAATGGGTGAGAATACTGTCTGTTATTATGACGCTGAATATTCATTTTTAATATTCTCATTGAATATTGGAATTACACAGTTAAACTTGAAGTTTGAAATTGAGGTCCTCTGTAAGAATCTTGCATTAGACATCAATGAGCTAAAACCTGGAAACCTCCTAAAGGATAAAGATCGCCTGAAGAACTTAGATGAGCAACTCTCTGCTCCAAAGAAAGATGTCAAGCAGCCAGAGGAGCTCCCTCCTATCACAACCACAAGTAAGTGTGATAATTAACCCTCTATTTATCATACGTTTTCTTCAGTGGTACATTCGCATGCATGCGTATAGCAAGTTGTAATTTTCTGTGTAAAGTGGGGTTGCAGTTTTGTGTACTTTCTGGTGAGCCTTCTAAATTTTTAAGGGAATGTTAGTAATGTCTAGGCATTGTCTTAGTGTATCTGGTAATTCTATCTGTGGTATTCGTAACTAATATCATTAATCAGTTGTTCCTCATATTCCCCCTCAGCCAGACTGTTACATTGTTTGAGGTCTTAGAGAAAGAAGTGCACTGGCATGAAGACCTGTGTTATTCTTCAAATTTGGGGATGGCCAGATTGGCTCAACCCATTAGGCGAGTGGGTTATTTAACCTGCATTAAGAGGACTGGGAGCTTTAGGAGGTGTGGTTACAATAAACCAGCTTTTCTTTTTTCTCAGCCCTCAAGAATCCCCAGGTAAAACTAGAAACAGAATAGGTTCAAAATTGATATACATTATATATAGAATAATGGGACAAGGTTTGGGCCAGCTAATGTGGCAAGACCCCTCAATTCATTCCTGTGCCCAGGTGCATGGCCAGTGACTGAGTCTTACATGCTTTGTTTAGATTGTGATAATTCAGGGTGGGAAAAATGTGACCTGTGCCACCCCTCCCCATCCCCATTCAGTCAGTTTAGTTAGATTAAAACCACATGATGCCCTGCTAATTTTATAGTAAAGTCAGGAAGTGTGCTTCTTTCATTAGCTTTTATTTTTTCTCTACATTTAGCAACTTCTACAACACCAGCTACCAGCACCACCTGTACAGCCACTGTTCCACCACAGCCACAGTACAGTTACCATGACATCAATGTCTATTCCCTCGCAGGCCTGGCACCACACATTACTCTAAACCCAACAGTAAGTAAACTGTTACTTTGTGACGAGGTCAACTGGTTAAATTTCCCTTCCCTTTTTTACTTCCTATGTGGATTCCTAAGTTGTAGGCTTTTGTTGCAGAGAGTAGGAATTGCTATGTGTAGTATAAGTTCATCATGAATATTTTTTAAGTTTCTTAAAAATTCAGTAAATACCCATAAATAGTCTTTCAAGTAAAGAAAAAGATTTCAATGTAATTTTTTTTTAATAAAATGCTTGCTATTTTGAAAATAATAGTTTTTGTAGAAAGCCTTTTTTTCTATTATCTTGATTATTTTTGCATTTCCCCATGGTACTAAAGAAGTTACTTTCTTTAGGAGTACTCAAGCCACAAATTTTGACTAACCAGGGTAGTGTCTTTAAGCATCTAGTAATGAACAGTTTGCCCATTAAACTTGATGTGTAATCATGTATCACAAGATACAGTGATTACTGTGCCCTCCTTGGAGCCCAGCTTTCCAGTTTCTGAGCTTTTCATTATTTAAAGTAGAAATGGGTAGTTCATGGTTAATTTGGAAGTAATTCAAAGACAAGGGCGTGATTACTGATAGAAATTTGGTTGTTTTATTTAAACAAATTGTTGACTTCTTTTTTCCTCCCTAGATTCCCTTGTTTCAGGCCCATCCACAGCTGAAGCAGTGTGTGCGCCAAGCAATCGAACGGGCTGTCCAGGAGCTGGTCCATCCTGTGGTGGATCGATCAATTAAGATTGCCATGACTACTTGTGAGCAAATAGTCAGGAAAGATTTTGCCCTGGATTCTGAGGAATCTCGAATGCGAATAGCAGCTCATCACATGATGCGGAACTTGACAGCTGGAATGGCTATGATTACTTGCAGGGAACCTTTACTCATGAGCATATCAACCAACCTGAAAAACAGTTTTGCCTCAGCCCTTCGTGTAAGTTTACTATTTTCTTGTAGTATAAAACTCATTACTGCTTACAAAGCCATTGTTCTTTGCTTGTAGCAGTGAGCATTCCACGTACTCTTAATAGTCACCATATGTGTTTGATGTCTTCCTCTTAGATTTGTCAATTCTATGAGGTGGTGTTTATTTTTGTTTATTTTATCCTCAGTAGTATTTGGCAAGTAGTAGATACTTACTGGTTTAAAGAAATGAAGGATTTTTTGAAAACTGCCTAAGTTAACACTCTTGATTCTGTTTACCATGAAGAATTTAGATTTAAAGCACTTTGGAGTAGGACAGTACAAAACAGTTTAAAGTGACTACGCATGCGTGCACATATACATAAGCACATAGTCTCTTCAGATAACTCACTCACTCATTTGGGGTCTCAGATGTCATGGTTAGTAATACCTTTGTGTACTGCTTTATTGCTTTCATAGTGTTCACCATCTTCATAACAACCTGGTAAGATGTTTCAGTTGAGTAGTGTATCATCTTGAAGATGATTGTTAGATTACTTCATGGTCACAGCTAATAAGTCATAAGTAGAGTTGGAACTTCTAAAATTAATTTGCCCAAACATTGCATTTTCTAGTATCCCATCTATCTGTTTTGTCTACCCACAGAAAACTTTAAATTTTTTTCTGTCTCTTCTCCTCCCAATAGACTGCAAGCCCACAACAAAGGGAAATGATGGATCAGGCAGCTGCTCAATTAGCTCAGGACAATTGTGAATTAGCTTGCTGTTTTATTCAGAAGACTGCAGTAGAAAAAGCAGGCCCTGAGATGGACAAGAGATTAGCAACTGTAAGTGTTTAGCATTTGCCTTTTAAGTATTTGTTTTTCCATTTAAGAAAGTGCCTCATAACAAGAACCTCAGTGATTTTTTTGTTTGTTTGCAGGAATTTGAGCTGAGAAAACATGCTAGGCAAGAAGGGCGAAGGTATTGTGATCCTGTTGTGTTAACATACCAAGCTGAGCGGATGCCAGAGCAAATCAGGCTGAAAGTGAGACTTGGGGCTGTCTCTCTCTCTCTGCCCTGTCTTTGTTTTCTTTCTGAGGACTAAGATAGGGGTTAAATTCTGTTTCTGAGAAATCATGTGATTTCTCTTAAAGGCTGCCTGTGGGGAAGACACAGAAATAGCTTAGATGTATCCCCTCCCCCTGTTGTTGAAGTGCTGCTGTTACATGTTCATATGCCTTCTAGTTTTTGTTTCTGAGCTTGGTCTTCCCTTCTGATACTTGAGTTTTTATTGCTAGTTGCTTGTTGGTGAGAAGACAATGTTGAGAAATCTTAGCAATTTTACAGCTCCATTGGGGAATTGCACTGGCTGCATGGTCCTACTTGAGGCATTTGCCAGTGGAAAAAGTATAAATGAGGGTGACTCTGACAGGTCTCAGGGAAAATAGGAAACTCTGAACTGTGTGTGCATACATGCATGCCTATTCAGTCGTGTGTTAAATGTTGTAAAGACTCCTGTGTCCCTTCTCAAAACCCTGGTGCTTACTCCCATGCAGAGTTTCCACTTTGATAAAAAGGTTTCCCTTGATTGTGAAGAGGATCCTGTTAAAACAGGTTTTCTTCTTCCAAGGTTGGTGGTGTGGACCCAAAGCAGCTGGCTGTTTATGAAGAGTTTGCACGCAATGTGCCTGGCTTCTTGCCTACAAATGATTTAAGTCAGCCCACAGGATTTTTAGCCCAGCCCATGAAGGTAAGTACTTGTCTTGGATTAAATTGAGGAATTTACAGTTTAATTTGAATGTTTCTGTCAGTTAATCTGTCACTTGTGCCCAGGAGCTTAAGTTACAAGGAAAAAAAATTACCCACAGCTGTTGCATTGTGGAGTGTAGCTACCCTTTGTATCACATCAGCATGGCATTTGGGAATTTTTTTAATTCACGAGGTTGATTTAACCTTCATGTTTGACATACTAAAGGAATTTACTTGGTGACCTCATGGTTTGCCCTGTTCTTTGTAAAAAGATTTTCTAAAAATTTGAAATGTTATAAAAGTTGAAAATGTGAGGGGGAAACATTTTCTTCTGAACCATTTGAACATAGGTGCTGACCTTGATGTCCCAGTCACTCTTGTATCCTTTAGTCTGTGTTTCCTTACAGAGACATTCTACGTGACCATAGTAAAACCACTGAAATCAGAGTCAACACTGATACATCAATGTCATCTAATCCTCAGACCTCATTCAAGTTTACAAAGTGTCCTAATATGGTCTTTTTATAGTAAAAGAATCTAAATCAGAATCACACACTTCAGAGAATTCCCTAGTGGTCCAGCGGATAGGGTAGGACGCCTCACTACCACTGCAGGGGCCCGGGTTTGGTTTCCTGTCAGGGAACTAAGGTCTCACAAGCTGTGTTCCCCAAATCCACCCCCCAAAAAAGAACCGCATTTCATTTAGTTGACATATTTAAAATTTTTCCCCCAAGTCAATCTAGCCTAGCTCCTTTTTTCGTCTTCCATGGCCTTGACACTTTGATTACAGGCCCATGGTTTAGTGGAATGACCTGATTTGGGTTTGTACAGTATGTTCTCATGAATAGATTCAGGTAGTACATGTTTGATAGGAATAGCACAGAAATGATGCTGTGTTCTTATTCTCTTACTGAGTTTTAACAGTTGGACTGAAAACTATATTTTCCATGGCTTGAATTACTTACTTTCATAGGCTGCAAAGAGATTATTACATGCTACAGGGGGTGCTGCCCTCAGCCTGTCTCATTGTTTATCATGCCGTCTTTTATCACTTGTTTGTACTGGTGTTTGCAAAGCTTTCCACTGTCAAGTAAAACCCCCACCCCATGCCAGGGCTTATTTTGCACTGCCCCACCTAACAGCATCAACACGAAATAGTTCAGGAAGGGAAATGAAAGAGCCCTTCCATGTTTTTGATGAAAAGAAATTACGGGTAGTAAACATACTTTTAAATTGCTGCTTGTGCCAGTGAAAAGTCTTTTAATTCCACGCCTCCCCCCTCCACCCCCTTTGGTTGTTTTCTCAAAACAGCAAGCTTGGGCAACAGATGATGTAGCTCAGATTTATGATAAGTGTATTACAGAACTGGAGCAGCATCTTCACGCTATCCCGCCAACTTTGGCCATGAACCCCCAAGCTCAGGCCCTCAGAAGTCTTCTGGAGGTTGTAGTATTATCACGGAACTCTCGAGATGCCATTGCTGCTCTTGGATTGCTCCAGAAGGTTAGTGTTCTTAATCTGTTTGTTTTAGAAGACGCTGAGTTTGTATACATCTGGTGACCTGCATCATTATCTACTTTATGGTTAAGATTTTTAAAAATTAATATAAAGTAGGTTCTGTTTTGTAGTAAGCAGGTGGTTTTCTCCAGAATAGAGTGTTACAAATAGTTATAAATTTTAAAGTGCGAAGTCTTTTTTTCCCTATAAAGGTAAGATTTTCAGGAATTATGATTATTTAAGAAACTTTAAAAGATATTCCCTTAGGTTTTGAGGGACAGTTGATCTAAGTACTGGTGGGGGGCAGGGTGTGGGGCCACAATGGGTTTTGGCTCTGCTGGGACAGTGAAGCCTTTTCTGACAGTGAGGAATGTAGTAAGTATAAACTGGAAGGAACTGGGAGAGGGTGTGTGTGAGGCAAGTGGAAAGGGTTTTGGTGTGTGGGGAGAGATTCTTCACTGAGGCCTTAGAAGATACATTGTACTTTGTATCAAGGTTTGGTTATTGGCTTTGATTATTGGGCTGAGTATTGTATTTTCCATGAATCTGAATGAATGCTTTTTTCCTTCAATAGGCTGTAGAGGGCTTACTGGATGCCACCAGTGGTGCTGATGCTGACCTCCTTCTTCGCTACAGAGAGTGCCACCTCTTGGTCTTGAAAGCTCTTCAAGATGGCCGGGCATATGGGTCTCCATGGTGTAACAAACAGATCACAAGGTCAGTCCCTGTCTTAGAAGAGTAATATTTATTCAACTGCCTTCTCACATTACCACATGGCCCTGTTTATAAAATTCAAACATACGGAATTTCTAATTTTCAGTAGTGAGAATTATATGTCTTAAATGGAATGCTTTGTTTTCGAGACTTAGCAAAACTTTTAACACTGGGTTATCTGTTCTCCTTAGTTACTGGTTATTTTAAATCTTGGAAACTGATACACTGATTTTCAGTTGGTACTCAAGACATCCTTAATTTGGAATAAGTTAACATTGAATGAAGTGGGCCCTTTATTTCACCTGATCCACAGCATGGGTGAGCCTTTATGAATAAAGGAATACTGCCTTTCCTAGGTGCCTAATTGAGTGTCGGGATGAATACAAATATAATGTGGAGGCAGTGGAGTTGCTAATTCGCAATCATTTGGTCAACATGCAACAGTATGATCTTCACCTTGCTCAGGTATGGAAAGAATTAAGCGGGAAAAGAGACTCTGGTAGTTGGGAAGTGTGTTTGCTGTCAGTGCTGTCTTTCTTACATTGTGCTTTCTGTGTTGCCAGTCAATGGAGAATGGTTTAAACTACATGGCTGTGGCATTTGCTATGCAATTGGTAAAAATACTGCTGGTGGATGAAAGGAGTGTTGCCCATGTTACTGAGGCAGATCTGTTCCACACCATTGAAACCCTCATGAGGATTAATGCTCACTCCAGAGGCAATGCTCCTGAAGGGTGAGAAGGAAATGTTTTGGGGTTGTTGTGCATTCCGCAGTTTTAGAAATGAGTGTGTAGACTTACTAACGTTACCGTTACATAACAGCTTTACCTACAACATATGGTAAGCTTTGGTGAGGCCTAATATTGTCCCTTGAAATATGAAAGCTTAACTAACTGCTGCCAAGCCCTCTTGCTGCAGACCAGTACATACAGCACTAGGTTTGGTGTCAGAGTCCTCTGTTGAAGGCCTGGCTCAGCTGCTTAAAATCTGATTTTAGACAAGTTGACTTATCCTCCCTACGTTTGTTTCTTATATAAAATGGAAATAATACCTTAAATAGCTGTTGAGAATTAAGTAACACAAAGCATGGCACATAGTGGGCATGCAGTGAATAATTTTTTGACCACGGACATCAGCTCCCTTTCATTGGGCGTTTTTTGGTCAAGAAGTGACTTAACTGAAGTCAGTCATTTGCACATTTTGTCCTCATGGGTAAACAGATAACAAAGAAAACCGAGGATAGTTTTGTTTAATCATGGGAATGGTAAATGATCATCACTCTTGTGGTTTCTATTTAATAAGCAAATTTCCAACTGTATGTCTTTGAAATCACAACCATGAGTGGACTGATTTTCATTCTGGATTTATTGTACTAGATTGCCCCAACTGATGGAAGTAGTGCGATCCAACTATGAAGCAATGATTGATCGTGCTCATGGAGGCCCTAACTTTATGATGCATTCTGGGATCTCTCAAGCCTCAGAGTATGATGATCCTCCAGGCCTGAGGGAGAAGGCAGAGTATCTTCTGAGGGAATGGGTGAATCTCTACCATTCAGCAGCAGCTGGTCGTGACAGTACCAAAGCTTTCTCTGCGTTTGTTGGACAGGTAGAGCTTTTGGAAAGAAAGGTGCTTTTTATTCAACATAAGTAGGGTGTGATGCCTCCATTATTAAAGTTCAGTATTATGTACCTGTGGTCAGTTACCTCCATACTCATGTAAACCAAAAATGTCTTCATCATTACTCAGTTAAATTGATACTGTTTATTTTCTCATCATTGGTCACTAAGCAGTAAAGTCAGCATTTGCTATCCCCTTTAGTACTTTTTATCTGATTTCAGTTGTCACAGCTACAGAATACAGTGGACCAGATAATGAATAATAAAATTGCCAGATGTATATAGTAATTTTACCAGCTTGATTATCAGCAGGGATGAGATTATGGGCTAAGTAAAGTTCTGTAACAGCCCATGTTTAAAAGTAAAATAAGGAGTCCCCTGGTGGTCTCGTGGTTAGGATTTGGTGCTTTCACTTTGGTGACTCGAGTTCAGTCCCTGGCTAGGGAACTGAGATCCTGCAAGCTGCGAGACACAGCCAAAAAACAAAAAAATAGAAAATTGAAAATATAACAGCAAAACTTAAGCATTTAAATGGTAGTGCTTTTTATCTTTCTAAATTAATTAGCTTAGCTATCTCCTAAAATAGCTTATTTCTGCATTTTGACAATTGTATTTCTTCAAACTGAGACCAAAGCTTAGGTGTGCCACCAAAGAAAGATACAAATTATCTTTCATTTGAATGACAATTGAATATGGAAGAGCTGGTTTGAATTTTAGAAGTTGTTAGGAATTGGATTTACTTTTCAAGGTGATTTTTTTTGTTGTTGTTAAATCATAATAAGTTAAGTTTCTCCCTTAAAAGAAACCAAGGAATTATCAAACATACCCTATTGAAAAGCTGCTACTGCATACTTAGAGCTTGATTTCCAATTTGGATGGAGGAATTTGAAATCAATTGGTTTTTGTGATCATTGATATTTCATGGGTATGGATGTGGCACCTGTCTCAGCTCTTCCTCTTGGCTTATATGCTCTTGTTTCTTCTCTTCATTTGAAAAAGATAATGTATTATATTTTTCTGTGCTTTTGAATCTTTTTGAGAATTCTTTTCTCCTCTTAGGCTCCCTCTTGATCATAGCAGTCTGTCCTCATTTCTTCTCCCCACTTAGTTTTTTAGATTTCATTGTACAGAAGTAACTTTGCAAGCCATCTGTTTTGCCTAGTGTATTAATGTCAATTCAGCTGTGTTAATTATTTATCAAGGGACAGTTAACTTGACCATTATCTTGGAAACTTTTTAAAACAAGTTTTCTTTCTGGGCTTGGTTTCATTGCTTAGTAAGCACTGACCTCCCTCTGCAGCCTTAATGTTTTTACATTGTCTTCTTTTTCTTCTTTTGTACTAGCCAAATAACTTCCCTGCTTAACTTCCAGATTATGTCATAAAATTTTTACTTATCCTTTCTTTTAAATAAACTTACCCTTTTCACTTTATCTTAATTTACATTAAAATAGCTGGGTATGATCTGTGAGCTAAAATTTGGTACCTACTTATTGTATAAATTATTATTTGATTTTCCTAGTACAACTAGTTGGAGTTTCAAAAATTTTGTTGTTTTTGGTTAAGTCAGATGGAAGAAATTATCTTAAATTTTGTAAGGAAGTAAAGTATATGTAACTTAATCTCTTACTTGGGGGAAATACACATTGACCAGAATGTCTTAGTATGACTTAATGGGTTACTACAAAGGTGGTTTAACTTGCATAGTTAACTTTTGAAATTATTGGCTATGGACTGCTTGTTTAAAATTGCCCTGTTATTCTTTTTCATTTTCCATCAAAGTTGATGGAATTCTGTCATGGGTTCTGCTGTTTTACAAAGTAACAGTTAGAAATGTGACAACAGGATTAAACGAGAGAATACTTCTTGGCATGAAAATTAAACGTTTATCCATGTGTGTTATCTCATCCTGCCTTCTAATGTTTTTGTTCCCTTGGTAGATGCACCAGCAAGGAATCCTGAAGACTGATGACCTCATAACAAGGTTCTTTCGTCTGTGTACTGAAATGTGTGTTGAAATCAGTTACCGTGCTCAGGCAGAGCAGCAGCACAATCCTGCTGCTAATCCCACCATGATCCGAGCCAAGTGCTATCACAACCTGGATGCCTTTGTCCGACTCATTGCACTGCTAGTAAAGCACTCAGGGGAGGCCACCAACACTGTCACAAAGATTAATCTGCTGAATAAGGTCTGAAATCCTTTCTTGCCTTAGACTTTTGCACACTTGAAGTCTGCATCAGTGGTTCTCAACCCTACAGGGCCCTCAAAACATTTTGTAATATCCCCCTTTCTGTCCAGAAATTAAATTCATAGATAATAAGTAAACATAATAACCGAATTTTAGAAGAGGAGTGTGGTGCCTTAACTGAAAGACACCCTGTCTCAGAGCAAAACGGTATAAGGTATTTTCAGTGTGTTACTGTTTGGTAATGACTACATTAGAAGATACTTAGGGTAGTATAAGATTTGCCCCCAAGTACAGAGTTACTGTGAATGGGATGACTAGACATCTCCTTTGATAACATAAGATTGACAACTCAGATACCATGAGTGACATTGCAGTTGTCTTTGATTTTCTGAAAAGGAACAGAGTTTTTCTTTGATTTCTGCAGTGGAATTCCTGGTAATTTGAATGTTAAGATAGTGCAAAAATGAACTTAGACTTTGGTCTTGGATAGTTACAAATGGGTTTCACGTCCCCTACTCTTCAGTGGTGAAATCAAGTGGAGTGCAGGATAGTTCTGCAGTGTTTCTGCAACCTAAGAGCATATCTGACCTCCCATCTCCTAAATGCCAAGAGAAGTATGCATCATTTGCCTCCTGTAAGCTTTATGTCAGACCAGAAAGATTAGGTTGGTTGTGTAAACAGGATAAAATATGTACCATGCTGACTTCTAGAGCTTTAGAAAAATTTGTGGAGAGTGTACATGTCTGGTCCATGGTTATGGAAATTCAGAGAAAACATATAAAAGTACAGGACAGATCAAACCAACGTGTGGTCCCTTTGGCTTCCAGTATATAATTTTATATTTACTTCCATGTGAGGCATAAGAATGAAAGGTATGAAGCATGACTAGAGAGTGGTAAATGAATTGTCTTCATGATTTACATGCTGTATAATCTATGTGCTCTATAGGTCCTCGGTATAGTAGTGGGAGTTCTCCTACAGGATCATGATGTTCGGCAAAGTGAATTTCAGCAACTTCCCTACCACCGAATTTTTATCATGCTGCTCTTGGAACTCAATGCACCTGAGCATGTGTTGGAAACCATTAATTTCCAGACACTTACAGCTTTCTGGTGAGTTATTATTGAAAGTAATAATGTTAAGGATTGCTGTTTTAGTGTCATAAAATTTGAGAAGAACTCTGGGTTAGAAGCATGTTGATTTACAATGCAGCTTGCATATTATCTTACAGTCTTTTTTTTTTTTTTTTTTTTTTAACTTTAAGTTGGACTGTGCTTCTGACTAAGGTTTTCTTCTTTCAGCAACACATTCCACATTTTGAGGCCTACCAAAGCTCCTGGCTTTGTGTATGCTTGGCTTGAACTGATCTCCCATCGGATATTTATTGCAAGAATGCTGGCACACACGCCACAGCAGAAGGTGTGGCTGCAGTTTATCTCCTACAGATGAAGACTGTAACTACCTGGGACTAACTAGCACTCTTAGTCATTCAGTGGTCACTGTACTTCTTTCAGGCTTAGTTGGGGGTCCTTACATTTAATGTAGAGTCAGGTCATGGGGAGAGGCATAACAGGTACTTGACCGCCTCTGCCTGAAAGCCATTCCTCAATGATTAGCATATGGCTTCTCCAAGTTGTCATGAGTCACCTTACGTCAGCCTTGTAAGGCATTTTCCAAAAAATGTTGAGACCCTAAAGCACCTCTGTAGACAGTTATATAAAACTCTTGAGTAATGGAACTCGGGAACCTGCCACTTTTACAAGTTCTCACTCTAAATACTAAAGACTCATACATTCAGAGTTGAGGACCACTGGTCTCTACTGTAGTTGAAGAATTAAGATAAAATTTGAGATAAGAGTTTTTAGTATAATTGTGAATAAACACAGTTATGAGAACATTTCTCTCTCATCTTGCAATTAAGTGGCAGATGAGTGTAAGGAAGTACCTTTGATTGACCCTTCAGATCAGAAGACAAATGTGACTACTATGTTTGGTTTAAAAAAAAAAAAAAAAAGTGAAATAATCCTTAAATGGATTTGGTATTCGGTGAATAAGTGCATTCCAGGAGGAAGAACAGTACTGAATAAAATCTACCCAAAGTGCACATAATTGGTATAATTGGAATATGGTAAGCAGGCCAAATTTGGGTGAAAATAAAGGATTCATGTTGTAAATTGGATGAGGTTATTTGCTAAGAGTTGAGGAATTGAACGTGGGAAAAATAAATAGTTGAGATCCAGGACTTGAAGAAATTAACAGATGTGAGTTTCTTAGTTGGCTGGGTGTTTTGTGTTCTGTCTGAAACACCCTTACCCTATTTGGTGCAGGCAGAAGGACCTAAATATCCTGGAATTTCTGGAGCCAGTTTGTTTCAAATATCATTTCCCATTATCTGCATTATTTTGCTTACTCCTTTTTTGTGCTAGTCAGTCTTTAAGAGAGGTTTATGAAGAAAATAATAGTCAACAGCGTAGCTGCTTGGGCAACCTTTTTGGTGGCGGGACAGCAACTGAGTGTAATTATTACCCATATGTTTCTTTCAGGGATGGCCTATGTATGCACAGTTACTGATTGATTTATTCAAATATTTAGCGCCTTTCCTTAGAAATGTGGAACTCACCAAACCTATGCAAATCCTCTACAAGGTAATTAATTTGAAATTGTAAAATCAGAATAATTAAAACCTAGCAGTTTAAAACACTTGAAAAATACTTCAACTGGCAGTATATGAGGCCTAATGTTGTTTAATTAAGCTTTTAAAGTATAACACATATTCAGAAAAGTGCAAAAATTGAACATAATTTGTATAACCAGTGCTTGATGTTCATATATCAATGTGTGCACCAGTTAACTCTTCCAGAATTGCATTAGACTGTTTCTCCCCATATTTAACATACTTGAAATTGTCTGTTTTTCATTTTAGCAGTTGTGCAGAAGGATCTCATTGTGGATTTAGTTTGCATTTCCTTGATTTCTTAATAAGATTTTTGTGTGTAGATTGGCCAGTTGGGTATCTGCCTTTGATGATATACCTCTTCAGCCTTGTGCTCATATCCCTTTGGGATTATCTGTGTTTTTCTTCTTTTTAAACAAGGATTCTTATGTATTCTGGATGTAAGCCGTTTGATGATGTATATTCAGACATCTCCTATTCCTGTAGCTTGCATTTTCACTCCCTTAAAAGTAATGTGTTTTTTGAGGGGTAGATGCTTTAAATTCAGTGTAGTTAAACTGACCTGTTTTCTTCTTTTATTGTACGTTGCTTTTTGTGTCTTGGGTAAGAAATATTTGCTAATCTTAAATTCATTCTGTTCTGCACGTGCCTGCCCCCTACTCAAAAAACCATTAATTCTGGCTTTTACATTTACATTCAGAAAGCAAACTTAATTTTGTGAATGATGAAGGTCATTTTCTCCCCTTCCTTATACCCTCCAGCTTAATAGGTATGTAAGGCTTTTCACCAACAGTTTTAAAGTTCTTCATTTCTTGTTCAGTTGTTTAGTACCTGTATGATCTAGTTGACTGTGTATGGGCATCTCCCTAGTTTACCTGTTGATCTGCTTTTAGCCCAGTATCAAAAGGTCTTGATGGTAAGACTTACTGTAAAGGTAGAGTACTCAGGTAGAGCAGAATGTTCTTCAACTGCTCTCTTGTAACACTATTTTGGCTATTCTGTATCATTTGCAGTTCCATAAAACTTTGCAATTAGCTTTACTTATAAAACTTTCTGGGATTTAGATTGAGATTTCACTGAATATGTAGATCAACTTGGAGAAAATAGATGCCTTAATAATATCGAACCTTTCAACCCATGTGTATCTCCATTTAGTTGTTAGGTCTTTAATTTTACTTCCCTTAGACTTATGTTCCAGATATTGATGTTTTTGTGAAATTGTATAATGTTTTTATAAATCTGTAGTTTTGTAGGTACCATTTTCTGGTTAAGGAAATGCCCTTTTAATCATAATTTGCTGATAGTTTTAAAAATCATTAAAATGAGTGTTGAATTTTATTGGATGCTTTCTTGAACTCAAAGTCATGTGTTTTTTTATCAGTGTTATTAGTCCATTAATTTTCAGATTCTTAAACTGCCATTGCATTCATTTGTGGATCATTTGGTTGTGATGTATCACTGATTTCCATTTCTACTATTTAGGATTTTTTTTTGTTTTTAGTTTTCATGTCATTTTGGGATCAAAGTTATGCTACTTTTATTGAAGGGGTTGGAAAATAATCTTTTTGTATTAAGATTGTGAATAGTGTTAATTTTTCCTTAAATATTTGTAAGGATTTGGCAGTAAAGCCAGCCAAAGTAAAGCCTCTTCCTCTTTGAGGAAAGAGTTTTAACAAATATTTAACTTCTTTATTATAAAGGGCTATTCAGATTTTCTTTTTTGTTTGGGTTTTGGTAAGTTGTATTTTTTATAAACTCTGGATACCTAGTTTTGCCTTTTTTTCCCTCCCTTCAGTTAAATTTATAATAGTAAAAATGTTACTCTTGTTTTCTTAATGTGGAAACAACCAATGTTTTTCTTGTTTTTGAAAAATAGGGCACTTTAAGGGTGCTGCTGGTTCTTTTGCATGATTTTCCTGAGTTCCTTTGTGATTACCATTATGGATTTTGTGACGTGATCCCACCTAATTGTATCCAGCTAAGAAATCTGATCCTGAGTGCCTTCCCAAGAAACATGAGGCTCCCAGACCCATTCACTCCTAATCTGAAGGTAAAGTTCTAAATAGTTTTAAGGAAAAGAAAGTTGTTTGTTAGTATTTTAGTCCTTTCTCTGCTGAGAGAGGTATATGCTGCCCCCAGAACACACATACCTACAAGTTACCTGTTAGATAACGTTGCTCTTTGGGGGGAAGCAGTTATGTTATTAAACCTGATAAAGTATGAGACTGACTGCTTCTGGATATTGGTTCACAGTATTTGTCTAGTTGCTGTTTTCAGTTTTTTTATTAAATTTAGCTGTATTTACAGAACCTCAACCTAGGTATTGGGCCAGTCATTTGTTGGGTGGCCCCACTAGTGGCAGAGCATTGCAGAATAGACACTAGTAATGCCATATTTCATAGGTGTGTATTTGCATTTTGTTTAAACTGTCAAAAGAAGGGACTGTTTTAAGATCATACCACCCCTTACATGGCTACTGTAAGTTTTATTAAAGTAGAGAATATGATGTCTTACTTTGCTGGGATATCTTTTCAAAGAGTAGGGCTCTTGGTGAGCAAAGAGTCTCATTCTGTATTTTAAACTAGACTTCTACAAGATACCTATTGTGCCTTATTTTAAGAAGGATAAAATAGTATAGAATGAGAAATTACTATCATTTTGTATATAGGTACCTTTGAGTAATCTGTTTCTTCTAATTAATAACATTTTGCTGTGCAGCAGAAATTAACACATTATAAATTGCTGTATTTCAGTAAAATGTTTTTAAACGATTGAGTACTCTTCAAGACAAAATTTTATATAAACAACTTTCTAACATAGAGACAGTTTGCTATTAAGGCCCTACAAATGCTTCTGATTGTGATTCTTGTATTTGTTTGTGGCAGGTGGATATGTTGAGTGAAATTAACATCGCTCCCCGGATTCTCACCAATTTTACTGGAGTGATGCCACCTCAATTCAAAAAGGATTTGGATTCCTATCTTAAAACTCGATCACCTGTCACTTTCCTGTCTGATCTGCGCAGCAACCTACAGGTTAATTGGTTTGACTGAAACTCTTGGTTGTGTCTTTATAGAAAATACTTTATATGCATAGTTAGTCCTGTGCATGGTCTCATTTCAACATGCTTTAAAGGTTTTAAAGCACATTGTCATTTTTAATGGTTAGATGAGATTATATTATACATTTTAGCATAAGTACATATATTCATCCTATACATCTATAGCATAATCTTGGAAGAGGCAGCCAGGGAATGGACTGGTTTTCCGTAAGAATAGATTGCTGATAATCGCTCCCATACTCTAATAAGACTTCTAAATTGGATTCTGATTCAGTTTGCTGTATAGAAAATGATTGAGGCTATATTATTTTTCCGGTCTTCCCATACCAAGAAACCACATCTTTTTCCCTCTTCAATTTTTTTTTTTTAAATAAGTGAGATAATGCATATTTTGACTTTATAAACTTTATTTTTGTGCTGGTAACTGTTAAAGCTTTAGTGTCCCAAGGGAAATCATACCTCTTTTATTGACACACTATCTTTGAGCATCTGTGTATTTGTTACATAACCATACAAAATCAAAGCAGATTTCTAAAATTTAAGTCACAGAGAATATTGGGAGCAGTTCAGCTTTTCTCTGAAAGTCATAAAAAGGATTCTTAGAACTGTCGGTGCCTAAATCAATGCTTAAATCACTATCGGTGCGAGTAAGTCAGGAGCTTTCTGTTTTGTTCACTTAGGTATCCAATGAGCCTGGTAATCGCTACAACCTCCAGCTCATTAATGCACTGGTGCTCTATGTAGGGACTCAGGCCATTGCACACATCCACAACAAGGGCAGCACACCTTCAATGAGCACCATCACGCACTCAGCTCACATGGACATCTTCCAGAACCTGGCTGTGGATTTGGACACTGAAGGTGAGTGAAGCCAGCCAGTTCTCAGAGTCAAGTTTTCTGTGTATTTGGTCATAGTCTGGTCCTAAAAATACTTTAAGCCACAACAGAGAATGTTCTGTCAATATGATTATAGGTCTGGCTGATTATTTAATTCAGTAGTATCTGCTCAATGCAGAAAACACAGAAAAGCGTAAAGGGGGTAAAAAACCATCCAGAATCCTTACCACATCAGTTAATATTTCAGTATATACGAGTGTATTGTTTTGGTTTTTTTAGTGTAAAAATAAACATTTTTTTTTACTAGCCTCTCTAAAGATAGGCTCACTTGTTTTGCTAGCCTGCTTTTTGTTCCAGCATTATTGGTGCCTCTTTGCCAGGCAGTATGTTACATATTCCATGTGTAAAGAAAGATTAATGAATAGGACTCCCCCTACCTGCTTTGCAAAATGTTCACATTATAATTTCTGGTGTAGGTTATCTCACGTGCTTAAACTACATCTTTTGGTCTGTATTCATTGTAATAGAGACCCAAGTAGGTGGTGACCAACCTACTTGTCCTGCTTGTCTTGGCTTTTTCCGCTATGGATCCTTGAGAGGCTAATTTTAAGTATATGTTGCTGCTACTGCTAAGTCGCGTCAGTCGTGTCCGACTCTGTGCGACCCCACAGACGGCAGCCCACCAGGCTCCCCCGTCCCTGGGATTCTCCAGGCAAGAACACTGGAGTGGGTTGCCATTTCCTTCTCTAATGCACGAAAGTGAAAAGTCAAAGTGAAGTCAGTCAGTCGTGTCCAACTCTTAGTGACCTCATGGACTGCAGCCTACCAGGCTTCTCCGTCCATGGAATTTTCCAGGCAAGAGTACTGGAGTGGGGTGCCACTGCCTTCTCCAATTTTAAGTATATACTACTTGCATATTTGTGGCAGGGGGAGGGGGGGGCGGGTCTGAGACAGCTTAAAAATCAAGATTTAACACAGGTAAATACCACTGCATCCAGAACCCAACAGCAAAAAAAGAGGGTAGTCTCCAAGGCAGTGTTGAAGCTCACTGTGAGTAATACCAAGCAGACACAGACAACCAAATCCAGTTAAGATGAGGCTAGCTTCAGAGTAGAGACTGGGAACCCTTGGTGGGTTATCCCCAAAGTAAACCCCTTATAGAGGGACTGTGAGGTCAAAACTATTTTCATGATGAAACATTTGCGTTTTTCCACTCATTTTGTTACTAGTGTACAGTGAAGGTTTCCAGAGGCTACATGAATGAAATACCATACTGGAAACAGACTGAACAAAAGGGCAGAAATGAGAATCCAACAGAATGTAAAACACTGACACTCTATATAATAATAAAGTTTTTTGGGGGGGAAATACTTAAATTTTATATTTACATGTTATATTACTATGCAATAGTTCTCAAAAATAGTTTTCAACTAAAAAAATTTTTAATGTGGAAAATAGTGAAGTAAAAACCCACAGAAATGAAAACTCTTTGGGGGTCCAAGTCCCACTGGTTGAAACAAAGGATAACATGACAGACTTTATCAGAAATCCAAACCCTAGCCAGTCAGAATGATTCAGCCTTTGAAGAACAAATTCTCGCTAAACTGTCTTAATTTCTAGGTCGGTATCTCTTCTTGAATGCAATTGCAAATCAGCTGCGGTACCCAAATAGCCACACTCACTACTTCAGCTGCACCATGCTGTACCTTTTTGCAGAGGCCAACACTGAAGCTATTCAAGAACAGATCACAAGGTAAGACAGAAGTCTGTTTTTCGGAGTTTCTAAATGGAACCTCTTCCCTTTTATTATGACTTCTGAGTGTTTTTCCTATGGATTCCGTGTTCACCGAGTATCTGTGTTAAATGCATGTGTGTTCAGGCGTGTCTGATTCTTTGAGACCCTATGGACTGTAGCCCACCAGGCTGCTTTGTCCAGACAAAGCAGAAGTCCTGGACAAGAACTGGACAAGTCCAGACAAGAACACTGGACAAGTACTGGGCTTCTCCAGACAAGAATACTGGAGTGGATAGCCTTTCCTTCTCCAAGAGATCTTCCCTACCCAAGAATAGAGCCCACATCTCTTGCATCTGCACAGGCAGGCAGATTCTTTACTATTGAACCACCTTGGAAGCCCATGTGTTAAATAGTTCTGAACAAAAGGACTTGGTTCCTGCCCTCCTGAAATAGTCTGATGGGCACCAAAAAACCCCCCCACACACAAACAGAATTACTAATCATTGTTAAAACCAAAAAGTAGTTGTCAACACAAGGTGCCAGTACTTTTATAGATTAGGGATTTTTCCCAAGTGGTGTTGTCAGCATATTTAACCTGAGTCCTGAAGCATCAGGCCTTTCAAAGGCCAGGTTAAAGAGCTTAAACTTGTCTTCATTACCTGTAGGTAGTAAGGTTTTAAGCAGGAGAAATAACAGGATCATACTTGTGTTTTACTAACAATAGTTAGGAATCTATTACAGATTGCTTGGACTATATACAGCATTTGCAAATTAGGAAATGGGAACATCCTAGTGAGAGATATACAGGCAAACTTAAAGAACTGGACCAGACTTCTTAAACTTGCCCCTTCACATATTATTAGCTTCTAGGTATTAATATTCCTTAGTTTTATATACTAAAAATTAATTAGTATTATTAGATGTTTAGATGACAAGTCCTTTTTGTGATTACATATAAAGCATCAGTGAACATCCTTGTACTCATGTCTTTGTTGCTGTGCTTTATTTACGTCTTTAGGATAAATTTAGAAGTACAGTTGGTTAGGTCAAAGAATGTAAATATTTAAGCCAATACTGACTGCCATTCAGAAGAATCATCCCCCCCAGTTTACATGTGTACTAGTAGCATTAAAATCCTTACTTCCTATTTGAGTATTTATTCTTTAAGTGTATTCTCTGTGCCATGTAATCTATTATCTATTACCTTAGTTTTCTAGGCTCAGTAATGGGAAGAGGTGGGGTTCAAATCTACTTTATGTAATTCTAGGATCTATTTATGCTAACTTCTGTATATCCACCTTCCTTTTCTAAAGCTAATAGAGAAGTGGTCATGATCTGGTGTTTTCCTGTGCATTGATGAACTTTTTCTTCCATCCTCCAGGGTTCTTTTGGAACGGTTGATTGTAAATAGGCCACATCCTTGGGGTCTTCTTATTACCTTCATTGAGCTGATTAAAAATCCAGCATTTAAATTCTGGAACCATGAATTTGTACACTGTGCCCCAGAAATTGAAAAGTGAGTCAAAAGTAATTGTTTTCATTGTTTCAGTCTTAAGACAGGAGAAATAATCATTTGATGGCTTCAGCTTGGGTGGGTGATTAAGAAGGGAGTAGTAGCCAAAATTAGTAAGACACAAGGTTTGGTCAGGCCTGAATTTTTCTCACCAGCTTGTACTTGTCTTCATTCTTCAGGTTATTCCAGTCCGTCGCACAGTGCTGCATGGGACAAAAGCAGGCTCAGCAAGTAATGGAAGGGACAGGTGCCAGTTAGATGGAACCACATCTCTGTTGTAAATGTGTCTGCCTGGAGGTCCCACTGTACCAAGTTCATAAACTGGCTGAAGATCCTTTCAGCTCTTCCTGACTTTCCCGGCCCTTTGGTTCTTGGGTATCTGCCCCAATTACTGTTTGGGTCAGCTACCTGTCTATGTGGACACGTTCCAAAGTTTAAATGCATTTTTTTGACTCTTGGCCAAAATTTAGAAGATGCTGTGAATATCATTTTGAACTTGTGTAAATATATGAAAGAGAAAACCTTTGTCTGAAACTTCTTGGGTTTGTGCAAAATGTGTTCAAGGCAAGTAGGTAAACTGGTACCTGCCCAATTTATAATGGAAGGAGCTGCTGATGCCATGCACTTGTCTGGGGGTGGGGTGGGATGGGATGGGGACGGGGCATAGCGCCATGTCTTCTGACATTCCAGGTGTCCCAAAGAATAGCAAGAAAGCCAGTTTAAATATTGTGTAACTTTTTTTAAAAAGTATGGACAGGGACCTTGAAAATCACCAAGTTGTTTTTTAAAAATGTGGATGTGTAGAATCTGGTATGCTAGGAACATGTGCAGAGTTCACATTTGAGATCCCATGGGTTTTTTATTTTACCTCTTCCCCACATCTACAGCTTGCTGCTGGGAGAGCATCATTTTCTCTTTGCTGCTGGAGAACACACCCTCTTGGGCCCTGTGAGACACTTTTTATAAAGGGAAGCCAAACCAGGCCTAAAGCTCCCCCATCTCTCATTATAGTAACTTGTAAATTGTGCAGAAAGGAGCCAAATAGTAGGAATTGCCCTTCCCCATTATCCCAATGAATGGCCATACAGGCTGAGTTCAACAACAAAGTCAAAAGGACCAATACAGCCCCTTTTGTAAGGATTTTGAATGTTTTGCAAGTATATTGGTCCATGTGTTGTATTTTGTAGCCTTTCTAGTTCCTGGCTTTAGCCTCCCTACTTCTTCTATGTGTATGCATACTGTAGTCACACATTAAAGTTATGACACACGAGTCCACTGTGCCTTTCTCAGTAGCAGCCAGTGCTGGTGGTGAGAAGGAACGTGGACCACCCAGCCTTCCCATTGGGCAACACCAACTTCTGCTGAATGCTAGGTTTTTCCACTACCAATGTAGCATCTTTAAACAAGGAAGTGATTTCTGTGTAGTGTTTTCCTTTTCCTTTCTCAAAGTTAACTGCACCAGGTTTCTGTGGTTAAATTCAAAATGCCAGTTTAAAAAAATAGACCCTCATGGCGTTTTGATATAATTTTTAAAAGAAAAGGAATAGGAGTAGGTACATATTTTATATTTATCCCACTTGAAATATATACAAGATAAATAGAAATCTTACATGGGGGCTTGTATGTCACTGGTATCTTAGGCTGCTAAGGAATTAAAATAACTGCTCAGAGTTCCAGTAACATAGCTTACTAAATCCTCCAACAGGAACATTTTTTTAAAAAAGGGAAAGTGGTTGCTCAAGACCTACCAGGTCTACTTTCAAACTCCATGTTATTAAATGCTGCTGCTAAGTCGCTTCAGCCGTGTCCGACTCTGTGCAACCCCATAGACTGCAGCCCACCAGGCTCCCCCATCCCTGGGATTCTCCAGGCAAGAACACTGGAGTGGGTTGCTGTTTCCTTCTCCAATGCATGAAAGTGAAAAGTGAAAGTGACGCCTCTCAGTCGAGACTACAACAAAATGTATCACTATCACATTTCTGCTTTGGTTCAAACTCGATAACAAAACAGCTATAAAGTTTATCAGTGTTAGTAACAGCAGCAATTCACAAGTCTACTGCTCCCAATCCTTCAGCATGTCACTCTTACCTTGGCGTACATCCTATTTTGTTAATTTCGCTACTTTTCCTTTTGGTATTAGTACAAAACACAAAGCAAAAGATCCAAATTTTACTTCTTTCCAAGTATCAGTGCATACTAGCTTAGCATGAAGTTCCTCTTCGGGATACTCCTTCAGGCAGAAGGGAGCCTGCTAACGTGTCAGCTCCAACAGCCGGTGTAGAATCATCTTCTGACCATAACGCACCTGTAAGGCTTGCTGTTCCCTCCAGCTAAGTGCCGCATAGACCTCCTTATTGCTGAGTAAATCTTGCTCAGTTTTTAAGTCTGTGGCATAGGTTTGCAGGGTCAACAAAACACTGTCCCGAAGAAGCTGTCTCCATGATGCTTTGAGTTTGGGGATATCTGTGATTGTCAGGCTGTCTTCTTCACTTTTATCATCTTCCCATCCATTCTGGTCTTTAAACTCTCTGAACTCCTCAGCAGGCATGCACAGTACCTAGAAGCAACCATGGGGCCCTTTAAAGTAGGATGTAATACTTGCATGTTTCTGAAACTGATTCAGAGAAGCTGGCCTATCCTGGCAGCATTTAAGTGTACTCTGTCCAGGCCACCTTTCTTCTCATCTAGCTCTAAATACTCATTTTGAGCATGTACCTTGAGTGTAGTGGCCAGTTCCTCTTCAGTCAGTACCTCTTCACGCCCAATCACAAAGGCTCCCTCTTCCCCTACCATCTCCAATTTGCATAAGAAATCCCAGCGTTCATAGAGTAGGAGCCTTTCAGCTTCAACTTTTGTCCCTATAGATAGAAGTACTGGTGTGAAAGTCTTGGTAAACCCAAAACCTCATTTCTCCTTAGTCCACAAAAAGGGGGCAGGATAGACACACACTGGTGTCTGAGTTAACCACTCACCCTGTAACGCGGCTTCACGAACAGTCACCATCTGAATGTCAGCTGTGTCATTCGTGTTGTCGGGATACGGTTCAGCAAAACCATACATGTGAATCAGTTGCCAGTTAGCCATTTGCCCGTAAGTGTTGAAGATCTCATGGCCTTTAGGAATGGGCTGAATGGCCACCATCCGAAGACAAGTCTGGGGTGGAAGGGTTCAGAAGCTGGGGTCAAGCCCTTTCCAGGCCACCCCTAAGAAGATGACTTCACTTCCTAGGAAAGTATAGTTCCCACCAACAGTTATAGTTCAGCAATGAGGCTGATGCTATACCTACCAACATTCTACTTTTAGTTAAGATCCTGTGCTGTAGAATAAAACATTTGAGGCTTACAAAAGTCTAAACAGCCCAATGCTTTAGTAGGTGAAACTTCTGCTCAGTCATCTCAAGCACTTCAAAAAGCTGCTAGCTTTAAAAAATGAATTAAGGAGGACCTCCGGGTGGTCTTGGTGGTTAAGACCCCAAGCTTCCACTGCAGCGAGGTGTGGGTTCCATCCCTGCTTGGGGAACTAAGATCCCATGTGCCTCACAGTGCAGCCAAAAAAAACCCAGATCAAAGGAAATTCACTGGTGGTTTAGAGGTTAGGACTCAATCCCTGGTTGGGTAACTAAGATATGCACAGCTCTGCAAAAAAAGCCAACAAAAAACTCAACCCAGATCAAAGTAGGAACAGCAAATAGAGACAAGGTTTTAAAAATAACAGCCATTTCCTAATTTTTAACTCCATAAACTTACATCTTTTCTTGCAACTTTCCACTTAGCAAATAGAACAGATATAAACACAGTCCTGGTATCATCTTAAACCCTTTCTTAGGAACATCCCCTCTTCTGAAAAGTACTGACGCTATGGCTGTTGCAGATTGTTGTCCACAGGGCCCTGACACAATCTCAGCTCACTGGCACTGCACAGAACAGACCTAAAGCACCAAAACAATGGCACAGGTTTAGCAGAGGATAACCCCAACTTTCTTTGAGGGCTTTAATTTGTGTTCAAAGAACTTCACTGTAATATGCAAGCAAAGTACATAGCAGAGGAACTAATTTCACCTACTGATTTCTAGTATGAGGAGAACTGAGCCCATTTGGCTCAACTGCCAGGCCAGCATGAAGAAGACATTGGTTCGATTCAAATGCCCAAGCATCAAGGCACAGAAACAAGAACTGGGAGGGATCCACTCACTGGAGAGTATTCTAGATTGGCATTGTGATTGGCTAAATGGTTTAGTATGTCTGCAGCAGGCACCATCAAAGGGGAGTTTGGCTCCTTTTCATCCTCCTCTTCCTCCAGTGGTTCCTGAAAGCTGCCACAGAGAGAACTTGGCTAAAGCCCAGTGTTGGGGTGGGGCTCACTGTTCTTTCCCTTCTGGTCACTCAACAGAGTTCTAAAGAAGAGAGTCCTGTGCAAGGCTCTACTCACTGACCTGTAGGCCATCACAAGAGCCACGAGCTGGCGGTAGAGTTCCAGAGATCGGACCCTGGGGCTGAAAAGATCGGGGTGGGCGTCCATGAAGGGCAGCACAATGGAATAATACTCGCTGCGGATGTTGACCAAATCCTTCTCCACGGCCTCGGGTACGCCTGTGCCCTGCAGCAATCGCCGGCGCTCCTCCTCTGGCCTGCAGTGACACCCCCACCCGGGTTCTTCACCCAATCTACCGAGACTAGCGCTTGGCACCCGTGTCCCAAGGGCAAGCGGTTCGAGCCAGGCTACGTACGGTGTTGGCGTTCCCCAGCCCCTTCTACGGCTCTCACCAGAACATGGGGTGCTGCAAGCGGCCCAGCTCGGGCCAGAGCGCAAAGTAGGGGCTCCAGGGCGAGGCCGGGGCCTGCATCTCGTGGAGTAGCGCCAGCAGCAGCGGCACCCAGCCCGACTGGCTCTGCAGCGCGCCTCGCTCTGGGGGAGACACGAAGATTAGGGACCCCGCGGGCCCAACTCGGCGTCTCTCCACCCCTGTCGGCGTGCCCACCTCGTTCCAGCACACCGCTGATGGAGCAGGTGTGCTGCGACAGGAGCGCGGCCCGCGGCACCGCGAACAGCAGTTCCCCGGGCTGCACGCTCTCCCGGGCCACCATGCCGTAGCCGGCCACCGTGCCCTGCCGGCTCACCGCCACCTGAGCAGAGAGAATGGCCCCTCAGAGCTGGCCCGCGCCCGCTTCCCCGCTGCACCCACCTCCCCCAGTCCCCCTCTCACCTTGGGACTCAGCTCCAGTCCCACCCGCTGGCACCAGCTCAGGAAGCTGGCCACCGGGGCCGGGTCGTCGTCGCTGCCCGCAGGCCCGGCCACCTAAGACAGGCAAGCGCAGTGGCGCGGCCCCGCCCGGGAGAGCTCGCTGGGGGCGGAGAAGAAGGGGGCGCGCGCGCGGAGGAAGGCCCGGGGTTGGGGAGGGGACGCGAAGAGCGGCGAATGACCCGCGGCGGGAGCGGCGCGCGAGAGAGTGGCGTGGCGCGGTGGAGAGGGGTGCACCCGCGCCGCCCGCCGTAACTTACCCGCCGGCGCTTTGCCTGGGTCGCCATGGTCCGAGGGCGCGGAGCCTCAGGCGTCTGTAGACCCGCACCGGCGCTTCCGGCGTCCGGGGGGCCGGGCTTTCGAGGGCGGGGCCTATGTCCCCGCCCCGGACAACGTGACTTTCATTTCGCCTTCGCTTGGAAGACAAGCAGTCATTTGCACTCAGCACAGAATCGGACACGACTGAAGCGACACAGCAGCAGCAGCAGCAGCAGCAGCAGCAGCAGGAGCTTTTGAACTGTGGTGCTGGAGAAGACTCTTGAGAGTCCCTTGGACAGCAAGGAGATCCAACCAGTCCATCCTAAAGGAAATCATTCCTGAATATTCATTGGAAGGACTGATGTTGAAGCTGAAACTCCAATACTTTGGCCACCTGATGCGAAGAACTGACTCATTGGAAAAGACCCTGATGCTGGGAAAGATTGAAGGCGGGAGGAGAAGGGGACGACAGAGGATGAGATGGTTGGATAGCATCACCGACTCAATGGACATGGGTTTGAGTAGGCTCCGGGAGTTGGCTATGGACAGGGAGGCTTGACGTGCTGCAGTCCATGGGGTCGCAAAGAGACGGACACGACTGGGTGACTGAACTGAACTGATATCATTCCGGCTGAAAACATCTTTGAGGCCAAGTGTCCGCAGCTGGGTTTAGAAAACGTGCGGTTGGGTGCATGAAGGCGTGTCCTTTTGCCGCCTTGAGCGTGGTCTGAGCCAGGCACAATGCTTTCCCGCGTAGGTCTCTGACAGCAGAGGTAGAAGCCGGGTTGAAGTGCAAAATTTGGTTTCTGGATGCGAAGGGAAGGCCTCGCGAGAGGTCGGCTGGGAGCGCGAATAGAGCGGTTTGCGCAGTTTCGTGGAGAGTGGGCGGGGCTCCCCAAACTAGAACAGACCCTGTCTTGTTTCTGCAGAGTAGGAGGGGTTTGCTTTTATTTACTTGGTTCTTTAGTAGCTGACAAACAGCAGGATAGTGAATGAATCGGAAATGGTGGTTAAACACGGGGAAATAGCATGTCGTTAAATTTAAGAAATTAAAGGCAGCGAATACAGAGATTACAGATCTGGGTTTTGAAGTCAATTACTGCCAAGGTCAGCTCCCACTTTGGTCTCTTATTAGGGCAAATTCAGTTTTCTCAGCTGTGAAACTAGGATAATTAATATCTACCTTGTGGAATGAGACAAGATCTGGAAATACAGAGATGGATGGAAATGCCTGTCTTCACTCTAAACGTTCAACCCCACCTAAAACCCAGGAAGCACCAGCCTCACCAGCTTATACTTTCAAAGCTTCCCACGATGGGCATAGCATCACCATACTCAAATTTTTCTTATTACTTTATTAGTTTTTCAGCACAGTTCACTCTTTCTACGTTGACAAGGGGTTTTGTTTTACATTTTGTCATCTCAAAGTCTCACGACATCAGCCACCAGAATACACAAGAGTAGGCTCTTCACTTTGTACAGAGAGGAAAATAATAAATTCCATTAAAAGTTCACGTTGACCAAAGAAGACACAACCTCCGGTGGAAAGCCACACGTGGGGGTACCCAATATACATATATATATATAATGTATAGATATTTATAGATATCTCATCTGAAAGAACACAGAAAAGAAATCCAAGTTTCACAGCGCTATCTACAATAAGGGATTAATTCTACCAGCTTTTCAAACAGTCACATTCGATATTCCGAGGAAGCACGTGAGTGAACAGAACTGGGGGCAGACTAACACTCCACTGGGCTCTAGAGCAGTCTAGAGTCATGGCTTAAGAGTATAAAAGGGGAGACGTGTGCAGAGGAAATGTGGGTGCAGGAGTCCCCTCAGCCCCACACGCACCCACCCCCCTCCACAGTCCTGCATTTTTCATTGCCCTCTTCTCTTTGCTCATTTGGGGGCTTATGGCAATTGATTTAGGCTCAGAGACGAATGGCTTCTGGTTTCTGGGCCCGGAGATTCTACCTGGTAAGGTGGGTGGATAGGGAGTATATGGCACAGTGCTGCGCTTCAGGTGACAGGAAGGGGCTGGGGTGTGTGGGGAGCTTTGCTCTTCTGCCTGGCCCTTGTTCACTTCAGGAAACATTACCTCCCACCCCTGGACCCAGCAAGCCCCAGCTTAGGCCTCCTCCACCTGGCTAGGATGGTGATGTGGGACACCTCGGACCAGTTTTCTCCACATGAGCTTGCTCAGTGATGCCTACATGAAACGCTGGCATAGCTTGACGAGAACTCTGTCTAGAAACATTTCTAATGACCTTGGCCACGCTGCTGCTGACTGAGTTGTCTTCCATGGAACCTAGGGGCAAAAAGGGGGGTCTCTGAGGGAACTCTATAGGAACTCTGAGCTGCCACTGTCTGCAGGCTTCCAAAAGCAGTCACCACGAAGTTCTCAGAAGTGCACCCAACACTCAAAGGCTGTCCCAGCCTTTAACCTCAGCCCGTCAGCTCCCTATGGAGGCAGAGGACCAGGTGACGTTCTGCCTCAGGGCCTTGGCTCAGCAATGGGCCAGGGCCAGGAGGTGGCCGAGGGTGGGGCTGGAAGGGACAGTCTGTGGGGTTCCTGCCCTCCAGGTCCTCCGTGTTCTGTCTTCCTCAGGCAAAGCAGCCCCGTTCAGCCCCTGCCTGGCCCTACAACACCAGGCTTGCCAGGAGAGCACCCGCAAAACTGCTGCCTGGTAGTAGCGCCCCCTTGTGGCTGCTGTTCAGACGATTGTCATAGGTGCTAAGACCAGACACAGACGTGCTCGGTGTTGGGGCTGCTGGGGGAAAGGGGCTGGCTCCTGGTTCTCACTCCAGCGCTCGAGCTGGACCCCGTGTTCCTGCTGGCCCAGAACCCACCACCTCAAAACCTCCTCCCCATCTTCAAACCTGCCTGGCCCAGGGGTCAACCCATGCTTTGACCCAGGATGTTATCCTGGATCCTGGTCAGAGGAGGACTCTGAGTCTTTCCTGAGCTAATTCCCTTCCCTCCCTGGAACAGTGCCTTTACTGTGCCTGGGCCTTGGGGAGTCAGAAGAGAGGGACTGAGTCAGCCAAGTTAACGAGGTTCGTGAGGGGAATGAGGTGGGGAGGAGTGAGCCCCTCAAACCATCTGGAGACTGTTCTGCTGCAGCATCTAGACAGATCCCCTCTTCTTTTTAAACAAAAGAGAAGTAACCCCATTTCCTCCCCTTCGCCCTCACAAAAATAAACTAAAGGGGAAATGAGCCGCAAGAGGGTGGCCGTGGGACATCAATGCGGGTGAGGGGGCGAGTGGGCGTCTTCGTGGGACCGGGGCTTCAACAGGACACCTCCATGGTGTGGTTGACCTGGCCCAGCCCCTCGCTGCTCTCCGAGTGGGTGCAGGCCTGCGGGCGGCTGCCGTCCACCGAGTTGGCGCTGGTGAGGGATGCTGTGCGAGAGCGGGCAAGACGAGTCATGCTGGCTGAGGGCACTGTGGACAGAGAGGGTACCGGGGGTGAGGACCGGCCAGCAGGGCGGGCACGGGCACGTGGGAGAAGGGAGAAGGATTTACGCAAGCAAAGCGGCCAGCAAGACCCATTCTTCCGACGAAGGCTCGGAGGCCCATCCGCAGCCAGGGCTCTACGGTCATGCAACGCCAGTGACAGGGAGTGCGCCCAAGGGCTGGGGGCCACAGGGGCCAGCAGGACCCTCCTCACAAGAGCGGGCCAGAGCTGTGGCCCCAACGGGGCAGCAGCTGACGACCAACCAGGAGTCCTTAAGCCCGGGGAAGGATGGGGCATTCTTTCTAATTCTGCTTCCCTCAAGAAGACAGTGGGGCCGGGAGGGGGGAGATCAGTTCTGTAAAGAAGGGCAAGGTGTGGTAGCCTCAGACGGCCCTCAGTCCATTATTCAGAGAGTCACACAAGTGAGATAAACTCTCAGGGAGCAAATGCTTCCTTTCTGACCTCCACCGGCCACCTGTCCAGCTCAGGCGTGGCTTGCCCCTGACACCTCTGAGAGGTTCTGGCCCCAACTGCCAGGGCTCTGGAAGCCACGGGGCCCCAGGGAACCTAGAAGCATGACTGGTCTGAAGCCCGGCCACTCCGGAGCCCTAACCGGGATAGAGCCCACGGAAAAGCGGCACAAGAAGTTTCCACAGCAAGATGCGGCTTGGCTGCAGCACTGCATAGAGGGAGGAGCAGGGGGCCCAGGGCGCCGGAGGCGGGCGGGGGGATCCATGCATCAGGGGAGGGGCTGCGGGGCTACCTGCTCCTCCACTCAGCCTTCGGTCCTTCAAGTATGCAACTAAGAGAGAAGACAGAGCCAGGGGGCGGGGTAGGGGAGACACAGAACACGGGTGAAGAGGAGGTTGGGCGAGGCCCGGGCGTTGAGATGGGCCGGAGAGGAGAGGAGGGTACAGAGAGGCTGGGGGCAGGGCCGGAGCCTCAGGGGCCCCCTCCTGCACCCCCAGAAGGAGCCACTGATGTCAGTCTGCCCCGAGGAGCCCAGAGAGCAGGGTGGGGCACTCATCCGCCTCTGCTTCTCCAGCCCGGGCTGCAGTCCTGGGGGCTCTGCCGACAAGGCCTTTGAGGACTATAACGTGTCCCCGCACCCTCACCACTCCAGTGGGCTCAGTATCCTCGTGGATAGAGGCCCATGCATGCGTGCTCAGTCGTGTCCGATTCTTTGTGATCCTGTGGACCGTAGCCCGCCAGGCTCCCCGTCCATGGCATTCTCCAGGCAAGAATACTGGAGCGAGTTGCCATATCCTCCTCCAGGGGATCTTCCCGACCCAGGGATCGGACCCAGGTCTCCTGCATTGGCAGCGGATTTTTTCCCCACTGAGCTGCCTGGGAAGCCCTGGACAGAGGCCTGTATGATCTCTCAAGTCTTCCCAGGTCTTGAGCTGCCTGGTGGTATTCCTGCCAGGGCCCAGAGAACAGGTCCTGGCCCTGACAAGCACCACTTACCCACCCGTCCCAGCCGTGTTCTCCAGGCACCTCCGGGGCTCTGTGTCCCCGCCGGGTCTCACTGTGGGGCTTGGCCTCTCGTTGCCCCGCTTGTCCCCAGACAGGCTGCAGGGGGGCCCGGTCCCCTGGAGGCCGGGAGTTCGATTCCTGGCTGGACTCCCCCGGTCTTTCCCTATAGGCCTGTCCTCCCAAGGAGACACAAGCTCCAGAGACTGAAGTCGAGGGGGAAGAAAACAAATTCAGGGAGAGGAAGTCTGCTTCTAGGAGGAGAGCCAGGCATAAGGGGGAGATGGAAGGAACTCAGGGATACGCCTGTGTCACTGAAGGGCTGTGTGTGCATGCGGGAGAGGCTCACGAGCAGGGTCTCACCCCTGCACGAGGGGAAGCTGGAGGTGGTAGGGAGCCGGTTCCACCCACCCCACGGCCCCTATGACCTCGGGGTCTTCAGGTCTGCTGCCCCCAGGCTTGGCTGCTTTCAGCTCTCCTCACACCCAGATGGCCTCCCGTGCCTTCCCCAGTTCCCAGACTCCAAGCCCGCTTCTCTGCTGCCCCTCTCACCATCCAGCACCTTCCCAGCCCTTCTCGGGTGCTGGAGGCCCAGCTGGGGGCATGGTGTGGATGATTCACCCCCCAGGCAGGCTTCCCCGGCAGGATTCAGCTCCAGGCCTGGGTCCCCCAGGGCTGGGAGAAGAACCCCGCCACCCAACAGGCCCAGCCCTGCCATGAAAACAGTGCCCCAAAGCCTCCCTCTCCAAGGGCACGGGAGGGCAGGGGTCAGCCTGGGATCACCGACTTTACAGCCTAGGCGAAGATGCCCTAGAAGTCCGCAGGCACAGCATCTGGCCCTGGAAAAGGACTCATGCTCAGAGCCCCCACCTGCTGCCTGCTCCCTAGTCAGTGGGGGTGTGGGGGGGTAGTACACTTACTGTAGCCCATGCCTTGCAGGAAGTATTTGAAGGCTTCAGTCAGCTTCCCGGGCTGCAGGGCAAGGGACAGGCACAGGGTCTGATTGGCGGCCTGGGATTGGGGGAGGGGGGAGGTCCCGCCCACCCTGGGGAGGTCCCGCCCACCCTGGGCCAGGTAGGGGATGGAAGGAGGGCCAAGAGTCTCACCTGTGTGACCTGGGGGAGACCCCCAGAATCTGCCATCTGCAGGGAAAAGAGGGGGTGAACTGAACAGAGGCCACCTCCCACCACACTTTGCCTGTCCCTTGCAAACCTAGGCAGGTCCTCTGATCAGACACATCATCCTGCTCCCGCCTTGGCTGGGACCCCTCCCTTTGGGGGGGCCCGTGGTGGGGAGGGGGAGGCCTCACCTTCAGGAAGGTCGTGGTGGTTGGATCCAGTTTGGAGTTGCACTCAACCTGGGGACAAGGAGCAGCTTCAGCATGTGAGGCACCTGAGGGTGTCAGGGGCGCCCCCTGCCCCAGGTGCTAAGGCAGCTTCTCTCCTCAGGGCTGGGAGACAGGGAGGGAGTGCAGGGGGCAGACGCAGGCCAGCCAGCACCTCCCTGGGCACCTTCGGAGAGGTCAAGGCCCTGGGGATCTGGAAGCGGCTTCCTGAGGGCCTGAGACCCTCTGTTCCACTCACCACTGCTGGTGGGGTGGGGGCTGGGCCCAGTCCTCACAGGGAGCCAGGGCCACCTCTGCAGGAGAAGCTGGAAAGCACTTAGGGACCCCAGGAGTCAGGGGTCAAGGTGGGGGAGAGCCAAAGGTCAGCAGGAGACCTGAAGCCTCGGAAGCTGTGGCCCTGCCTGGGTTAAGACAGCAGGCACAGCCCCACCCCCGCTCCCCCGGCCCTCAGGCACAGGGAGTGCGCAGTAGTCTGGGTGCGCACTGGGCAGGGGGGCTTCCCTGGGCATTCCTGAGCCCCGGCGTTCTGTGCTAAGGGGGACACGCACCCCCAGGCTGTCAGAGTTCCAACAGGAGAGGTGACACACGGTCCCAAATGTAACGGGGGTATGTGCTCCTGTGCTCACAGATTATTTCATAACCAATGAATCAGATTTTAGAGAAAAGAGAGATCTTAGTCTCTGGGCCTAAAATGGGTCGAGACTGCAGAGGGGCTGCACTGCTGTGGGGTGGGCAGAGGGAATCAGTGGCCTGGTCCTGGCCCCAGGGCCCTCCTGTCTCCAGGCTTCCCCCACCTGAAGGATGGGGTCACTCCAGGCAGAAGTGCATGGCAAGATGGGGGGAAGTGGGATGAGGAGCCCAGCAGCCAGTGTCCACCCCGAGGCTTCCCGGGGCTGGGTCAAGGATTGGCCTTGCGGACTAGGAGCAAGTGACCCCTTTACCCTTGCCTCCCACCTGCACAAGGACACGATCCTCACTCACCACACCATCCTCGGCAGGTGCGTTATCCCCGACCACCAGCATCACGGGGCAGCTGCAGGCACAGAGGAAGAGGGCCGTCTGGCCTGGGCACCGGAGCAAGGTGGGGGGCAGTGTGTGCAAGGGCCAGGTAGGCTGGAGGGGGAGGGCCACTCACCGGAGTGTCTTGGCGTTGGGCACTGTCCCAGGCCGGCTAATGTCTAGGTCTCTGCGGCTGCAAGGGGAGGCAGAGGCGGGCAGCCCAGGACGGGATCCCGGGGCGGGGTGTTGGAGCGTGTCCCTGAGCCTGACCTGCTATATTTCAGCCACACCCAATCCCTCCACATGGCAATTACGGCCCAACATCCCTCCAGGTGCCGGGCTAGTCCCAGACTTGGGGCTCATGCTCTGGTGTCTCGACTGTGAGACAGATCCTCACGGATGCCATTGGTGAAATGGGGAGATCCCAGACTCCCCAGCTCATGCCAGGTGGGCCCTCACATTTGGCTGTCATCACGGGCTGTGACCACCATTGTGCTGGGAGTCCGGGCCTTAGAGGGAGGCAGGCTGGGGCTCCTCTCCCTCCCCAGTGTTTCTCCAGCACCACACACACAACAGGGGCTCAAGAAATATTTGTAGGAAAAAAGAGAAGGAAGGACATGCCAGCGGGAGCTGCAGGATACTCCCCTGCAGGACTAACCCCAAGGGGATCCATCGAGCACTTCATCCCCCCTCCTCTCCACTTTGGGCTGTCAGCACTGAGGCTCAGGGTGGTGGGGGCAGGGGTGGCGCCCACATCCCCCGCTGCTCCTGCCAGCAATGCCAGGGGTGGAGGAGGAGCGGACAAGCCCTGCTCGCCCTCTGCCCCTCCAAGGGTGTGACCCTGGGCAAGAGGTCACCCCTATCGGAGGTTCCACAGTCTGCTCTTCTGCCAGCCGGCCAGCGACCTGCTCCTCCCTCGGACGGCTGAATCAGGGATCCCCCAGCTATGTGAGCCCTTCAGTCTTGGTGCTGCCATCTGGCCCCCCCGCCGCCGCCCACACCTGTTGTACATGTTCCAGAAGAGCTGCAGGTTGGCCTGGTTCACCACGTTCGAGATCTGCTGCCGGTAGCTCTGCACCAACTCTGTGTTGCTCACCAGCTCCTCCTGGGTCCCGGGGGACGGCGGACGGGAGGAGGGGAAGGGGGCGGTGAGCGGCATCCATGGAGGGAAGCCACAGACAGGGACGTCAGAGTGGGCATCGCAGAGCAGCCCTTGCCCCACCCCCAGTGATGGTGGGGAGAGGGAGACAGCAAGACTGTCGTGGGGAGCCCATGACTTTCAGAGGCGAGGGAACCCCTCCCAGTCCTCGGTGCCGCAGTCTCCTGGCTCACCGCAGGGCAGGGGTGCGGCAGCTCAGCTCAGATGCTACATCCACTACCGCTCCCCGCCCCACCCCCGGCAACCAGGCTCTTCGGGAGGTTCCTAGCCCGGCCACCCCACTCCTGCATGAGGTCGTCCCGCACACCCTTACCTGGCTGAAGAGGTGGGATAGCACCGTGTCGGGTAAAGTGCTGGTCAGGCCGGAGAGCTGCGGGCCGGGCAGAGGCCAGTTTAAGAGACGCCTCTCAAGACCCCCGGCTCTGCCCTGGCCCCGGCTCCGCCCCGCCCCCCCTGCTCCGCCCCCCTCCAGGTGGACCGCGCTCACCTTGGTGGCCGCCCAGTCGATCCAGCCTTTGCCGTTGGGGTCGATGTTCATCAGCACCAGCCCCTCCACCAGGTCGGGGAAGATGAGCTGCCGTGACAGGGAGACAGGGCTTGAAGGGCGGGACGGGGTCCAGGGAGCCCCAGTCTTTCCACCTAGAAAGCCGACTGTAAAATTCCAGCCCTGCCTGTCTCGTGGGCGGTAGAGGGTGGTAAGGGTCTGAAGAGGAGGACGTGTTCTGTAAGGGCTTCCAAGGTGCAATCGATGACCAAGTGCCTTCAGCTGAGAACTTGCGCCCCTTCCAGCCCTGCTCATCCTCCTCTCCACCTGGAACTTTTCACAATCCTTTTATTTGGAATCTATGCCTATATCACAGTTTTTCAGCTTTTAAATATATCTTTGAAGAGGTTCCCTCATAGCTCAGTTGGTAAAGAATCAGCCTGCAATGCAGGAGACTCCAATTCTATTCCTGGGTCGAGAAGATGCCCTGGAGAAGGGAAAGGCTACCCACTCCAGTATTCTGGTCTGGAGAATTCCATGGACTATATAGCCCATGGGGTCGCAAAGAGTCGGACATGACTGAGCGACTTTCACTTGAAGAGGTTACTATTCCAACACTGAGGACTAAGCATCTTCAATAAAATATTGTTTCTTTGCTTTCATAGAAAAAGCCCTAGTGATGTGAAGAAACTGAGCTTTCCAAAGCCTGTTCTGTGTTTAGATATTGTAAAAGAGACTGGAGTTTTCTGTTCGACTGACTGCCCGTGTTTAGGAGAAAATGGTAATATATACATACTGCGGTCATGTCAAGGTTGTCTGGGGTGGCAGGGAATGACTGACAGTCAACAAGGTGGTTAAGTACTGCAGTCGAAACTGGAGTTGAAAATTCTTGGTCAGTTTTTTTGTTTTATTCTTTGTTTTGAAGAAAGAAATACTTTGATTCCTAAAAATTAAGGTTTTCTTTTTAGAGATGGAAAGCTTGTGGGCTCCTCCTGCCTGACATGATGTTTCTGATATCTGACTTTTTTAAATCTCAAAACTTAACATAAGAGTAACTTTTCATTAAAAAATGATTCATGTTTAAGTATTACTCTAATTAGTGAATGAGGAATTAAGATAATCCTTACTTAGCGGCTAATTAGTTGTATAGCTTGTTGGTTTTGGATAATGGTTTGAGCAACTTACAGACTATAGTGTTTTAAGGAAATGTATGAAAAAATTAACTTTTTTTTCTTAATTTCCTTGGAGGAAAGAAAAAAGGACTTTTCTAAGTGAAGAGGAAGTAGAGGGAGGAGGAGAGGAAGAAAGAACACAGAAAGTTCCTGCAGGGTTACCCCCTGGGGGGACCAGTCCTGGGATTTGCTGGGCCTGGGGGGGCGGTGGTGGGTAGACTTACTGCAAACTTGGCCAGCACATAGGCTCCGGCTCCCACTCCGATGCCAATCACGTACTTGAACCTGACAGAGAGCATGCTGGTCACTCTAGGGGTTTCTTTTCCCGTGATGGCCATCCAGAGCAGACCCAGCCACAGCCCTGAGCCCTCAGCTGGAAGCTGCTGGCTCTGTGGCAGTGGTGGGCACCTCCGGGGTGGGGGTGGGGGACTGGGCAGGGACTCACCCAAAGTGCTGTACCACACTGGGGAGCATGGCAGCCAGCTGCTCCATGGAAGGGAACTGGTACCTGCAGGTGAAGCAGGAAGTCAGGTCCGGAGCAGCTGGAGGTAGGAGGGCCTAGAGAAAGCTGGGAGCAGGGTTCTCTTGGTACCTACCCCTGAGGAAACTGTGACGCCCCCACCTGCTGACCAGGGGCGTCCACGTGGCACACCACGAAGTGCTTGGTGATCTCCTGCATGTCCTCAAAATTGAAGAAGGTATTGAAGCACAGCTTGTCTGCAAAGACACAGCTCTCAGCTCTGGCTGAGCCAAGGAACTGGGGAAGTTGCGGAAGGGATGGGGGGGATGGGGAGGCCCATGAGGCCCGTGGATGCTGGGAGGGAGGTTGAGACAGAGGTGATGATCAGCCTCATGGTTCAGCGGGGAAACTGAGACCCACATGGCTGGAGGCACAGAGCTAAGCGTGAGTGGGGATCCACACAGCCCTGTGGGGAGGGAGGGGGCCTCACTATTCCGGCAGACCTGAGGCAGAGGAGGGCACACTTACGGTTGAGCCCCACGTCATGGTAGGTAAGGATAGCTGGGCGGTTGCCCTTGGGAGAGCCCCGGATCACCACGTGCAGAAGGCCATAAGGCGTCTCAATGTCATGTTCCTGGAGAGGAGAGACCGCGCTGGACCCTCTGGGCAACTCCTGGCTCTTCTGGGAAACGAGGCTGGGGAGCAGCCTGGGGGCTGCTGGGCCTATGGTGGGACCTTCACCCCTCCCCCCATAGGGTGGGCATCCCCTTCTCATCACCCCCAGCTGCCCCCGGAGAGGACAGACCAGAGGGCACATCCTTCCTCACGGGTGTTCAGCACAGGGGCAACATAAACTGGGCTGCACGTGAACATTCTTGTCTCCTTCGCAAACCAGCCAGCGGGGCGGCCCAGCCCGGCTGCACTCAGCCCTCCAGGGTCCAGTGAGGCCCATTTTTCCTCATCTCACTGCAGCCCTCTGGGTCAGCTCTGCCATCCCCACCGAGTCCTGCCCTCATCATGATCCCCCTGGACTCAGAACCCTGCAAAAGGGCTGCAGCCCACCTAGAATCCACGGTGAAGACCCCATGCCAGCCAGTCCAGCTGCCCATCCCCACAGCTGTCCCTGTTTCCACCCCCAGGCTCTCGCTCCTGCCTCTCTCAGATCCCCAAGGCCTCCCTCGGGCAGGGCCAGGCTCGACACCATCCCCTCCCCCAAAGGCCTTCTGCAGTGGCGGCTCTGGGCTCCTCCTGGGTCCACCCCCTTGGGTTTGCTGCTCGAGGTCATCAGTCCTTCAGGAAGCAGGAGCTGAGTGCTGCAGGTTCAGGAACCGCTCTGCCCCTTACTGTGTGACTCTGAGTGAGGCACACACTTCTCTGTGCTTCAACCACCTCTTTCTGAGCCATCTCATGGGGGTTCAGAGAGAACTAGATGAGCTGATACCTGGCCCCAGAAAGGGGGCTGCCGTGGGTGGGCGCATCCCCTGAGCCATGCTGGCTGGTCTTTCTGGGAATTGGTCCCTCTTGGCCACTCACGGGCAGACTCCCAGAAGGTCTGTCAACGCTGAATAAACTGCCCTGCCCTCCCAGGGAGAGTCTTGGGGACTGCAAGAGGTGGGTGGTCCCTTCTGGGGAGTTGGAGGTCAGGCTGAGGTCAAGGAGAATCACCATGTGACTGAGCACCTACTGTGTGCCAGGTTGAAGGAGTACTTTTCCCCACCTTTTACGTGGAGGATGCCAGGACACTCATATTCAGAGAGAACCAAAGTTTCTGCCTCCGACAAGAAAGGGGAGCCTTAGGTGACCGGCCTTCTTGGGTCTAGGCTCAGAGGACCACTGCCTGGTCCCGTCTCCAAAAGGGAAGGACTGGTGGTGCCAACCCTGGGGCCCAAGACCACACCCCGGGAGCCACACTTCTGGGGTCCACAGCAGCCTCTGCAGGGCCCTGGCCTGTCCTTCCTCACTAGCACTTCCTGCTCAATGACCACTGACCAGACACTTTTCATATACTTTCTGTTTACTCACAGAGGAGGAAACTGAGGCTGGCCAAGGAGCACTGACTTGCCCAAGGTCAAGCTCAGAGAGGGCAGGCAGGGTGGGCCTTGGGGGTGCCTCTCTCAGGCTGCTATTTCTGAGGAAGAGATCCAGCTCCACCCCAGAGACTTCTGAGCAGACCCCTCCCCATAGCTGCCTATCCCTGCTGGGGGGCCCTGCCCAGTCCCCCCCCCCCCCCCAACCTCCGGCCATGCTCTCTTGGCTCTGGAGGGCGGGGTAGGGGGCAGGAGGGTGCACGGTGCTATGGAGGGGGCTGGGAGGAGCTCAGTTCTATGAAGGGCAGGGAGCAGGGCAGGAAGGAGGCCGGTGCAATGGAGGATAGGGGCTGGGGCAGGAAAGACCCAGGCTGCTATGGAGGGCGTGATGGGGGCAGGAGAGGTGCACAGTGCTATGAATGCTACGGGGTAGGGTGGGTGGGCAGGAGGAGCTCAGTTCTGTGAAGGGCAAGGAATGGGGGCAGGAAGGACGCTCGGTGCTATAGAGGGTGGGGGCTGGGGCAGGAGAGGGCCCCCATGGCACTAGAGCTGCAATGCGCTGCCTGCGGCAGTGGGGTCAGCTCTAGCCCTGCAGAGCACAAGTGAGGGCCAAGAAGGGGTCTTCCCAGCTCTCCACCTCCCCTAAGTGTGTGTGTGAGGGGGCGCCTGCCCCCTCCCAGTCTCGGTGTGATCGCCTGGGTCCCCATCCCCGCCCTCACCCACCCCCATCACCCCGGGTCAGCGAGACTCGGCGTGGCGCTTGCCCCACTAAGGCTCAGCTCCCAGGGGACGGGAAGTGGGGAGCTGAGCGCGCCGTCGTGGGCGCCGGCCTGGTTGCCCAGTGACCTTGGCGGAACCCTCCGCCGACCTCCCTGCACCCGCTCTGAACCAGAACTTCAGATCCAGTTCATCCTGATAGAGGCCAGATGTCCCCAAGAGGGGCGTCCCGAGGGCCGCAGGCGGACGCACTCGGAGCCCCCCAACCCCCAGGGCCGAGGGCTTTCATTGGCTCCCGGTGACGTCAGAGCTCGTCCCGCCTCCAGGTGGGCGCCAGCGCCAGGCACTGCGGCAGTCCGGGAGGGGGCTCTGATGTCCTCTCTCTGCCTGTCCCGCTCCCCTCATCCGTGACCTTGAGGGCTGGGGCGGGGAGTGGCGGGGGGAGCCCTCCGACTCGGGCTTCAAGACGAGCACGTGTGGGGCTGGTTGGATTCTTCCCGTCAACCGCATCAATAATTCAGAGGACTGAGTCTGCAGCGGCGCGGAGGCACTGACGTCGCTGCTTGGGTGCGGGTGTCAGGGGTGGCCCCATGGCTATTGGACCCCTCAGGGCAGGCCGGGGAGTACAGGGGTGGGTCTGCCCCTGCCTCTCCTTCTTAGAGTTAGAACTGCACGTATTCAGGGCACCTGCTGCCCCAGGGAGGAGGTGTCCTGTTTCCCCACCCTCCCCCCGCCCCCTCCCCACCCCGCCCCTCCAGGTCCTTACACTGCTGGCTCATCGCCCCAGCATTGCCCTCCTATGCCCAGAAAACAAAGCACAGAGACCCCCTTCTCAGCTCCTCACCTGCAGGGACCCCAGCCTGACGGCCCAGTTAAAACCACACACAACCCAGACTTCTTTGCTTCTGCATGCAGTCCCCCCCAAACAACCATGACAACCCCCGCAGGGTCAGGAGGTCAGACACCTGCAGGTACGGACCCCAGACGCCTCAGAGAACAGCTTCTGCAGGGTTGAAGGGGTCACAGGCGCCAGGCAGAGCTGGGACGTGCCAGGCAGAGGGCACACTGTCAGTGGGATACACATCCCGCACACCCATCCACACGGGCTGACAGACAAGTCACAGCCCTTTTCGATTTCCGCAGAGATTTCAGTCTTCCCCCGTCCTCCCCCGCGGACCCACCAACATTTCCTCCCAACCACGCAGCGGACCAGGGTCACCAGGAAGCCTGGGACCCGCTGATCTTGCCTTGTGACCCCCAGGGTGCGCCAATTGAAGGCAGAAGCACCGCCGGACAGAGGCAGAGCATGCCCCCGCCTCCCCGCGGACCTCGCGGTCCCCTGAGTCCTCACTCACCCCATCCCAGCACTCCGGCATCTTGCCGAGGGAGGCCACCCGCCTCGACCAGGAAGGGCAAACAAAGGCCTGAGTCACCCGAGTCCAGAGGGAGACTGGACGTCTGCGCAGGTGGGAGACCAGCGGCTCTATGGTGGGGCCCCAGCTCACGGGCCATTTATATGAGGAGCTGCCCGGCCTGGACTGGCCCCTCCTCCCTGCGGGGTTTGTGAGCAGCCACTCGCTCACCCGGAGCCCCTGCTCTTGGATTGGCTTTCAGGAGACAAATCTTGGTTCCGATTGGCTTCCAAGGTCCTCGGTCACCCCGGCTTCTGCTCCTCCCACCCCCAGCAACACATCAGTCAGGATGGTCCCCAGCTCCTGCAACCCACTCACCTCCCCCGCCCCCGCCCCGCCCCACTGCACAGAGGCTCGGAACCGCAGCTGCACACCGGGTCCCAGAAAGACTAGAGGCCACATGTACAGGTGTGCCCGGTGGCAGGTACTGATTAGCCTCTCACAGCAGAGCAGTCCAGGGTGCCCTAGACAGCACAGCTCTTGACCCATACCCTGGGAGCAGGGAGAGCCTGAGTGGCTCCCAAGCCCAGCCTCCACATCAGGAAGGCCTGGATCCCTTCACCTGGAGAGGTGTGGGGAGTCACTGCTGCCTGCGGCAACCTGGGCTGGGACCCTACTCCAGGAAGCTGTTCCTCCTCCACCCCCAGGGTTTCCCCTTGGGCAGTCCCCAATCTGCGTACATGGATGCCCAGTGCCTGCCCGCTGGGGACGGGAAATGAGGGTTCTGGGGCCAGGGGGCCTGGAGAGATTTCCAGACCAGGGATGTGGTGGGCATACACCAGCTCTGTCCTCCAGCACCCTCATCCTGCACCCAGGCCAGAGTCCCCCTGGAGAGAGACGAGGTGGAATGGGGGCAGGGCAGCTTGTCCACGTGCACACCCCGTCTCCCCATAGCCACACCCAGCCTTCTTTTCTGGGGTCACCCAGCCTGGGGCTTGGCTCTAAAGTCTCTGGGGAGCAGGACAGGTGCTGGGGGTTATGTGGCTCAGGATGTGGGTGAGGAGCTGGCTGGAGACAGGCAGGCAGGGTACTCAGATGAGAAGCAGGAGGCAAAGGAGAATAGAGGAGGAGAGGAAATAGGCCAGGGAGGGGTGCAGAGGAGGGAGCCCAAGGACTGAGAGGAGCAGGAGCAACAGAGAGGGGGCGGGGGGCGGGCGCCTGTGCCCCCATTCTGTCGCTTTGGTGAAGGAACCTGCCACTCGCCCCAGCTTTTATGGACAGCCGTGCATGCTGGCCGGCTGCCCTGGGGGAAGGCGGTCACCTCCCCATCTCTGGGTGCCTGGTGACCTGGTCAGCACCCACCCTCTATGCTATTCCCGGCCACGTCCTCTGCCTGGTGGAGGGGGAGCGTCAATAACTTCTCTGCCCCTTTCTGACCTCTCGCCATGTGGGCCTGCTGCAGAGTGCGGGGGCCTGTGCACTCCAAGGGCAGCCAGGACCTGGAATGGGTGTCCCCCAGCCCCTCACGTCCTGCCCACGTTCCCTGTTCCACGATCCCCATCCAACCTAATGCCCACCTGAACCTCTGAGTGGCCTTCTCCACCCTTGGGCCTAGGTGACCTCGGATACTAGCCACTGCAAGCCATGACCCCCTGATTCTGCTCAGCTCAATGGCTTCAAATCCCCAGACTTGCGTCGAAGTCTCAACCTTCCCACCCACTAGCTGGGTGACCTTGGACAAGATTTTTCCACTCCTCTGTGCCTTAGTCTCTTCAACTATCAAACAAGAATTGCGCCTTCCTCACAGAGCTCCTAGGAGGATGATAAAAATCTACATACCTCACTACAGACCCAACCCCACGTCTGCCCAGGGGAGAAATGCGGTAATCTGTGTGCTTCTCCGAACTGTGGGTCTCTTCCCTGGAGGTTATACAGTTGTTGGGGCTGAACAAGGCAAGCTCAGGTCCTGGGAGCCAAACCCTGCTAGTCTCTGCTGTGTGACCTCTGGCAAGTCAGTTAACTCCTCTGAGCTGTCATATCTTAAATGGGAGAACAGCAGAGTAGCTGCTTGCATAAGGAGATGCCAAGGATAATACATAATTTTCACAATATCATATATGAGAAAGGATGAAGAATCTGAAGCACAGCGAAGTAAATTCTCCTACTCAGCGAGGAAGCAGTGGAGCTTACCGGTACCTCACGTTATTATTATCTTTTATTATTTTTAAAACTTTTGGCCACACCCCGAGGCATGTGGGACCTTAGTTCCCTGACCAGGGACTGAACTCCAGCCCCCTGCACTGGAAGGTGGAATCGTAACCAATGGACCACCAGCGAAGTCCCATGAGGTCACATTATTAAGAGTTGTAAATGCTTACGGCCTTAGTTCTTTAGCGGGCCAGACTCCCATCTAAAAGCTTTGCTATGTTACCTTATTTTGTCCTCTGAACATCCACTTTACAAGCAAGGAAAATGAAGCACAGAGAGGTCCTGTAACCTGCCCAACATCACACAGCCAGAGGGCTCAGAGCCAGGGGCTGCACGGAGGCAGTCTGGCTCCGGTGGCCACTAGTCACAGTCAGCCCAGGGACGAGGGCACCATCATCAAGCCTACAAACACCCGGGGTCTGAGCTGCCTCAAATTTGACCTCCAAGTTTGACCTGGAGGTCAAACCTGCCAGGGTTTGGCTACTACGAATGAGGTAGTGAGCTGTGCTGGTGGTTACGTGGCAGGGTCACAACTTGGACCAGGTCCTTCCGCCTCCCCCACTAGCTGGGCCCCCTGAGGCCAGGGACTGAACAGGATAAAATCCTTGCCAGGCCTTGGCCCAGATACGGACCATCCTGGCGGCTGCTTTACTTAACAAAAAGCAACCTGTGTGGAGTAACCAGAGCAGAGAGTAAGGTGCTTTTTAATACATGCTGCGGTCTACCAAGCAAAGATCTTGAGAACCAGGGTCTCACACATATGGGGTGACCCACCTGGCCTGGGCCTGGTATATGGGTGTAGAGCACCCCAGGATTCTATCACCTTTCACCCCCCAATCCGCCTCCCAGGGTGTGTGTGTTTTGGGGGCTGGCAGCACCACTGGCATCCGAGGAGTCCCATTCAGGGTCAGGCAGCAGCTCGTTGCCCTGGATTTTATTTCAGTAGTCCCTTGCACAGAAAAGGGGCTGTGTGTTCACACTCCTCAGCCCTCTCTTGGAGCAAGGAGGACAAAGGGCACTCTGGCTGGCCTAGGCTACCTTGTGGCCTAGGCTCCCTCCCCTGCCACTGGCTCCTGGGTCCCCACTCCCCCAGTTCCCATCCTGTCTTCCCCAGCAGCAGAGGCCTTTGTGATTGGAGTTAGAGTTCCCAGTGGACAGGAACACGTGCCCAGGCATTTTCTGATGCCTCCGCTGTGTCCTTGAAGGGGCACGTGACCCAGGGTCCAAAGCCTGGCTCAGATCCACATCCTCAGATCCTCGCTGCAGAGCCGTGCTCCTGGGGGAGGAGCCTGCAGGCCGCTCCACCTCCCACGTCACCCCTGCGTCCAGACCACGAGGCTGAGGCTGGCATGGGGCTGGGAGACTGACCTAAATTGGATGGTGGCCTGAGGGCTAGTTCCCGCCAGCCAGGAGGAAGGTCCCAGAAAGGTCTGACTTTGGTCAATAGGTTTTAATGGCCAATGGGGGCCGTGGAACCTCGTGAGGCTCCCATTCTGTCTATCGCGCGTTCTCTGAGACCCAGAGATAAATGGCCACGTTGGGACTCACAGGGGAGAAATGGCGGGCCAAGTGAGCGAAATCAGAAATCATCACGTGGAGGAATAAACACAAAGACTGATTTCAGTTTTCCCAGGGAATCTGGCATCAAACTGAAGAGGACATGGTTGTCCCGGGCAACTGCTGCCATGGAAACAAGAGCTATTCGGAGCATCAGTCTGGCTTTCATAGGAGGAAAGTGCTGATTCAGATGACAGCATCCTCACTCCCCCAGACCTCCCCTCCTTCCCCTGTCCTGCTCAGGGAGGGAGGGGGCATTTCTCCATGGGGCAGGGTGCCAGGCAAAGCTGCTGTGAGCAGTAGGGGTGGTTCTGAAGGCTGCCAGGTGCCCAGTCCCTGTGGCTTCAGGCTGGGGGCCCTCGGAAGGGCTGTGACCCTCATCTGAAACAGGCTGGGTCAGGGAGGGGCCAGCCAGCAGTCGGTCCCCTATCTGGGGAAGCTGAGTGGGGACCTACCTTCCAGTCTGTGTCCACAGCCAAGAGGAAGGAGTCAGAGTTCTCCTACAGGAAGGCAAACAGAGAAGGGTGGCTCGTTAGGGCCAGGCTGGCCGGGCAGGGAAGGGTGACCAGGAGGGGCTCTTCCTTGAGCAGTATCACTTGCTGTTCCCATCTTTTTTTTTTTTTGGCTGAGCCTTACAGCATGCAGGATCTTAGTTCCTAGGCCAGGGATTGAACCCACATGCCTTGTGGTGGAAGCGTAGAGTCTTAACCATTAAACCGCCAGGGAAGTCCCTCCCTAGTCTATCTTAATGTGAACAAAAGTGACCCAGGGCTTTCCACACACCAGGTTTCAAGCCATTAAATATGTGACAGATGAAGCTACGAGCGGCTACACACATGGATTTTTACCTCCTAGTGTTTTTTTACCTATTAATTTAAAATGTGAAGATTTCCACTTTGCAGGTGAGAAGGCTGAGGCTCAGAGAGGCTGAATCACATGGTGAGAAAGTGATGGAACAATCTCTGACCCCAAATTCTTGCTGTTCATCACTCTGCCCATTGGCCCCTCGGATGGTTTTCAAGGTCGACCATCAGGGCACAAGCTCAGGGGCTGGGGGATGAGGGCCTGACTGTCACACCCACCGTGAGGATGGGGAAGCCAAGCCCCACACCCTGAGGGAGAAGTGGGCTTTTCTGACCCGCACGAAGGCGCTGCCTGGGCCCGTGCCATAGCTGCCCCCATCTTTTCAGACCCACCTCTCAAAGGTTGGCTTTTCGGCTCATTTCTGCTGATGGTGTGCCCATCTGATTGGTACCTATTCTTCCCACTGGATTGTAGGTACCCAGAGGGTGTGGACCGTGTCTGGCTCGGCTCTCAGCATAAAGCCTGGCATGGACCAGGCTCCTCCAACACAAACAGACCTGGGTGAACAAGTCTGACGTCACAAGGAGGGGAGCAAGGTTTAGATATACCCACTGCTTAAAAGGTGGTGGAGATGGAGAGCGGAGGAGTGGGAGCCCAAACCCTCGGCGTCTAAGTTGCCAGGCTCTCCTTGATGCAGCCTGGAGGCCCCTGGACAATCTGCACCCTCTCTGGGACTCTATCTGGGGAAGGAAACCTCATGGAGGGTGGGATCCCACATATCCAGGAAGAGCGGAGATCTGTGGCCTCTGCTCTGCCTTCTCTCGTGTCTGTTGAGAACACTTGCTGCTCCCCTCTGCTTGCTGTGGGCAGGTGGCTTAGCCTCCAAGCCTCAGTGTCCATGAGGATTGACCAAGGGCATGGAGAGCAGTCATTCTGTCCTGGCACCCCTGCACTGGGCTCTGGGTGCTACAGAGGCTGCTGGGTAACCATGTGGACAAAGGAGACAGACTAGAACCAGGATGTCACGGGAGGACAGCAAGAGAAGGGCAGGGCCACCAAGCGCAACAAGAAGGAAAATGGGCCCGCATCACAGGGATGGGAGGGAAAGAGCGAAAACCAGCGATGCTGATGTTTCCCTCTCAGAACGCGAAGTCCATCCATCTGCATTCTGGCAGCTGGAGTGGGAGGCGTGGCAGACAGAATCAGACAGGACTAGAGGCTCTCACACCAAAAAGGAGGCCAAGAGGCTTTCATCTGTCTCAGGTGACATCAACAACGGCCATCCTCCCCCTCCTGGTTCCCCCAGGGCCAGTGCGGGGGGGGGGGGGCTTTCTCTGCATGGGGAGGGGAGGAGAACACGGAGGCAGCCACTCCTGGACCCTCCGAAGGAGGGGGCGGGGCCCTGGGGGAAAGGGAGGAGGCTGGATATTCACGAATTTTGTCACCAGAAGACCTGGCCCGGGGAAGGGGGGTAGGCAGGGGAAGAGATGCATGCAGGAGATTTTCAAGGGGAGGGGCAGGACCCCAAACCAAGAAACAGCAGGAATAACACAAGCCAATCTGGAGATGCCGGAGGCTGGGAGGAACCACATGAACATTTCGAGGAAGACAGGTGGGAGAGAGGGCCCAGATGGGGCGAGGCAAGGAGGCCCAGGAGCAGCCTAAGGAGATCCAGGTGGGGGAATGTAGGCACGGAGCCCCAGACACAGCAAGCAACGACTTCAGAGTCTCAAATGGTGGAGGGATGGTGGGTGATCACATGGACGCATTCACTCCTCAGTAGACCTCGCAGGTGGCGAAAGATTTTAAAAAGTGCAAAAGGACAGGGGACAGGTACTATCATCCTGTGTAGCTGGACGGGGGACTCTGTGGGTGTGACTGCCTGGGAAACAGGCCAAAAGCAAAGGCAGGCAGGACTGCACCAGCTGCCACTGAAACCTGGGAAGGCCACACTGGGAGCACAGAGGCGGGTCTGGGGGCGGTGGGTTGGGGCCACTCATAAGCAGATGTGACTGGTGACCAGGTCCACTGCAGAAAGGGGAGAAACTGAGCTGGGGATTCGCAGTCTCAGAGGAGAACAGAGATGCGGGCCCTTGTGGGCGGGAGGGGTTGGGGGTACAGGCATATTCAGGTCCAGTTGGGATGAGAGAAGACACCAAGGGCAGCAGAAAGAAGGCAGAGCCTGGGGGCTGGTCAGAGGGGTTCTGACAAGGGAAGGGAGGGGCAGCAAGGTGCCAGGCCAGGCTGGGCAGAGAAGGGGTGTGGGGCATCTGCTGCATGTCCTGCCAAGGCGAGGGGTGGGAGAGACGCATAGAATGTGTGAGGCCACGGTGCCCTCATCTCTCCATACCACCAACAGCTGCACACCCTGTGTCAGCAGGCAGCCCCCCCCCTGAGCCCTGGTGATGGGTGCAGGGGTCCCTGAGAGCCGCCGTCGTGCCCTCACAAGAAGGCCGGTCTCTGCCTGCATGCCTTGAAGGACAGGCTGTTTGGGGGCAGGAGGACTTTACAGAGACTTCTGGAAAACTTCTTTCTTCTGAACCACATCACAGTCTATAGCTTCCACCTGGCCCAAGTCTTTACTGAACACCTACTGGGTATCAGGTGCTGTGCTGGGAACTGGGGGAATCAGGGAACAAAACAGACAGGGTCTCTGCCCCAGGAGCCTGCAGGGCAGGGCCTGAGAGTGGCGAGTGCTACGGCCAGGCCTGGAGGGTGTGCAGGGGGGTCAGTATTAGACCTCGTGGTCAGAGAAGGCCTTTCTGAGGAGGGGGCATTTGAGCAGAGCCCAAATAAAATGAAGGGCCTGCTCTGCAAATTCTGCAGCCAGAATATCCCAGGCAGAGGGAACAGCTGGGAAGATGATTAGCTGGGTCAGGGAAGAACAGTGAGCCCATGAGACAGGAGAGGAGTGGGGTCGGCGGAGGTTGGGGGTTGGTGCAGAGCATATGCTGGTCCCAGGGAAGGACTGTGGCTGTAACTCTGAGAGCAATGGCAGCCGCTGGGCAACAATGTGGAGAGTGAGGGTATGTCTTATTTATTTTTTGGTGTATGCAAAAAAGGATAAATTTATCCGAGTCCCTTACCAAAGCCAAGAAAAATAGTTAAAAACAGGCCTGGGGAGGGATGGTGGCCAGTAATAGAAATCAAATCTTGTCGGTCTAAGCAAAAAGGGAAATTTATAATTAGGATTCAAGGGTGACTTACCAAGCCCAAGGGCAGGACTCACCAAGGGCTGGAACAAGGGAATGGAGCATATTAGAATGCCAGGAAGGACATGGTGGACTTTAAAAGGTGGACAGAGTAGGGAGACCAGTGGGGCGGCTTCTCCAAGCAGAAGGAAGGGATGAGGGGGCATCTCTTGGGGTGCCCTGCCAAGGGGAAGGGTGGAAGAGAACATGTGAGGTCAAGGTGCCCTCAGCTCTCTCTGCCACACACAGATAGATGCACATCCATCCTGGCATGGAGCACCCAGAGGAGATGATGGGGGATTGGAACAGGGAGGGAGTAGGATCAGAGTCAAGAGTCTACAGTGTCCAGGAGAGGGTGGAATGTGTGGAGAGAGTAACATGGAAACATACATTACTATGTGTAAAATAGATGAGTGTGCTTAGTCGCTCAGTTGTGTCTGACTCTTTGAGACTCCATGGACTGTAGCCCACCAGACTCCTCTGTCCATGGGGTTCTCCAGGCGAGAATACTGGAGTGGTTTGCCATGGCCTCCTCCAGGGGATCTTCCCAACCCAGGGATCGAACCCAGGTCTCCCGCATTGCGGGCAGATTCTTTACTGTCTGAGCCACCACCGAAGCCCATGTCAAATAGACAGCCAATGGGAATTTGCTGTAGGACTCAGCAAACTCAAACCAGGGCTCTTACAACCTAGAGGGGTGGGATGGGGAGGGAGGTGGGTGGAAGGTTCAAGAGGGAGGGGACATATGTATACCTATGGCTGATTCATGTTGATGTTTGGCAGAAACCAACTCAATACTGTAGAGCAATTATCCTTCAATTAAAAATAAATGAATTTAAAAAAAAGTCTACAGTGTCCAGCTCACCAGTGTTTCCTGACCATTGCTGGGGGCTGCCCTCAGGTAATCAGGCCTTAAAAGTTAACTCAAGGTTCTGTCTTAGAGATGGGGGTGGGGGAGGCAGGAGAGTTTCCCAGGTGGCACTGTGTAAAGAATCTGCCTGCCAATGCAGGAGATTCAAGAGATGCAGTTCGATCCCTGGGTCAGGAAGATCTCATGGAGTGGGAAATGGCAACCCACGCCAGTATTCTTGCTTGGGAAATCCCAAGGACAGAAGAACCTGGAGGGCTCCAGTCCATAGAGTTAGACACGACTGAGTGACTGAGCTTGCACCCAGGCATGGGGGGAGGGAGGGAGACTCAAGGGGGAGGGAGGGAGGGAATACATGTATATTTATGGCCCATTCATGTTGTATGGCAGAAACCAACCCAACATTGTAAAGCAAGTATCCTCCAATTAAAAATAAAATTTTAAAAATGTGCCCTTCTCTGGACCAGGACTGCCAACCTCATGTGGCTGGCCCCCTGGGCCCTGCACAGCCACTCTGACCCCACATGCGGTGCTCAGCAGCTCTGGGGCTCACCTTCTGGAGGGAGGCTGTGGGAGGTGGGGGCAGGGCAGAAAGGGGGTGTGCTGAGCACCCGGGGACTGGGTTCCCGGCTTTCCCATCTGTGAAGTGAGGGAGCCTGGCAGCATAACCAGCAGACAGCTGCGGCTGTTGCCCCAGAATTCCATGAGCAGTGGACCCCCAGGTTTTCCTTGCAAGGAGGGAAAGGGAAGCCATGCTGGAAGTGACCATTACTAGAAAGTGTGGGCAGAATTAATTCTGGAATCTGATGTCTGGGGTCCTGATGAGGGCCCTTTCAGGTAAAATAACAATCTCCAATGCCTTGGGCCCACTGCTCCTTGGGGCTCTGCTGGTAATACCTGCCCACCTATCTCAAAGGCTTGTGAGGAAAAAAGAGAAGCTGCAGACCTGAAAGGGTTGAGTGAGGGGGGAAGTGTGGTTCTGCTGCTGGAGGCAGCCCTGGCCAGCGGGGACCCTGTTGGGGTCCAAAGGCTGCTCAGAACCTCACTCCCTGATAACTGTGTGACCCTGGCCAAGTGAGTTAACCTTTCTGTGCCTCAGTTCTCTCATCACTGAAATGAGAATAACTCTTCTAAAGAGCCTCCCTGCCTCAAAGACAGCCAAAGCCCCAGCGAGGCTGGCTGGATGTTAGTTGCGTGGGCGCTCAGCCCGCGCGGAACTCTCTCCCGGCAGGGACAAGGCTTCCCAGGTTGGCCTGAGGATTCCTGGCCCTTGGCTCGCGTCGCGGTTCGGAGGGTCAGCTCCTTGCCATCTGCCAGACTAGAAGGATGGACGGTCAGCTGCTTGCCATCCGTCAGACCAGAGAAAAGGCGCGCAGTTTCCTTCTTAGCCACGAGGTGGCGCCCTCCGCCCCCAGGACCGCGAAGGCGCGACTACTCACCAGCTCCGCGGCGTCCTGGCCCCGGAGCAGTGGTTTCTCCTCGGGGAATCGCAGCTCCTGCAGGCCGGCCATGGTCACGTCGTGCAGCAGGAGCCCTGTGAAGAGAGGGCGAGGACGCGGGGTTAGGGCCTGGTGCGGCGGGGACGTCTCAGCCCGGCGGAGAGGACAGCGCCATCCCGCACTGGGACAGGGGCATCAGGCACCACCCGCCCGCTCCGCTCCATCCCCGGATCGCGGTCCCCAAGAGCAGGCCCAGCTCAGCGCTTCACCGGGGCAGCAAGGCTCAGGGGAGGTCATTACATTATTTGTTTTTAAAACATGTTCCCCCAAGCCCCCGACGAAAGGAAGAAGGGGCAAAAAAGGAAGAAGGGGCGAAAAGGGAAGAAAAGAAGGGAGGAAGGGAAAGAAGAAAAAAGAAAGGAAAAACAGAGCGACACCATATACCATGACCCTTGAAACAATTTCAAGTGAATTCCATTTATTAAGAAGCAGGGGGATACGTGTGGGGAAGCCCCCGGTGGTCAGAAGTGGACAGTGGGGTCTGGAGGACACGGAACTGAGCTGAGCTCAGTGCTTAGGACAAGCCTGGGTGAGGGGGCCTCTGAGAGAGGAGGGGGCTGGCAGTGTGACACTGAAGGAAGGGGTGCCAGTCACGACACACCACCAGCAGGGAGGGGTGAGACTGTGACCCCTCAACCACAACCAGGCGGAGGGGCCCAGGCCTAATGGCTGCAGGTTCTGGGGAGACTCTGGGCCTCTGAACCCCAGGGGAGGAAGGGTCATCTGTGCACATGTGTGTGTCTGGAGGATCCAGTGTTTGGGGGAAGGCAGACAGAAAGGGTTGCCAAGACCCCACAATCCGTCTAGTCTGGCACCACCATTCTTCGCTGGGACTGTAGGATGGCATAAATAAGAATTCACCAAGAGAAACACTAGGCAGGAATATGAGCTGAGAACTCATAAAAGAATTACAATTAGCCAATAAATACAGGGGGGAATATGAAAGCGTACTAGACATCAAAGATATAGATATATATATATTTTTTGCTAATGGAATTGGCATACTTTGCAGTGCCGGCAAAGATGCACCAAAACGGGCACTTTTCTTACACTGCTTGTGAGTGTATAAATTGATCCATCTTTCTGAAGGGCAGCTTTACAGAACTGAATTAGAATCATTTAAAAGGTTCTTACTCTTGGACTCAGCAGTCCTCTCCCTGGGAGAAATTTCCTAAGGAAACCATATGCTTTCCTTAGGGAAACTAGCATCTAATGATTTATCTCTAAGAAAGCTCACCCCAGTGCCGTTTATAATAGGGGAAAAAAAAAACAAAACTAAACTAAAAGAAGCCAAATGTCCACAAATAGGGAAGACAATAACTTGTAAGATTATTTAATAACGTGAGAAAATGCTTGTGTTGTAATAGGTTTTTAAAAAGAAGTTGTAAAACATACAATATTATCAAAATTACGAGAAATATGAATAGTTTCACACACACAGAAAAAAGCCTGGAAGGCTTTTTATAAAGTTAACAGGTATTATCCCAGAATGAAGGACAGAAAACTAGCACCTAGAGTCTGAAATCAGGGAGAAAAAAAAACCATTAAGAAAGACTCCCTGAAGATCATTAACAATTCTTTATTCTGGCAAAGCACTCCACGGCTCCCAAGGCACTTTCCTGTGTTGTTAGATTTCACGCTGATGGGAAATGTGATGAGATAACCAAAGCTCAGAGAAGTTCCAAGCCCAGATGGGGCCAGGCCTGGAAATTCCTCATCCAGCCCCATGCTGGTGCTGTAACACTGTCTGTCCTGGAAGGACGTTCCCTATTCTTCTTCCCAGCCTCCCTCCCTCCCCTCTCTCCTTCCTTCCCAATTCTGTTATCAATCTATCTTAAAGGTGAAGCCCTCAGACTTTCCTTTCTGCCCTGAAAGGCTGACCATCCCACTAGCTGGTTGGTTAAGAAGGTGCCCCCCATCCTTGCCCACCCCTGCTCCTTTGGCTTCTCCCTATAGAGGCCCTAGTGACGGGGAGTGGGCACAGTGGTTGCCTGGACCCAAGGACCTCAACTGGAACCCATTTCCTGTGGGCAGTCCTGAGACCAGGTTGCAGCTCCAGACCTCCCCTGGGCTTCCTTCCATCCTGTCAGAAGCAGGAAGCATTGGCCCTCAGAATGCTATCAAGATGGTGCCTTGTGATTGCGTTGTGGTCCCCACCTCAGTCTAGTCTGGGGTTGAGATGCGCTGAGGCTGGGCTGGGAACTGCTGGCCACCCAGGCCTGCTGGAAGGTTAATCCAGCTCTGTGCCGCCACCCCTGGCAGAGCCTGGTCCCCAGCATGAAGAGACCAGGCAGGAAGGCCCCTGCCCGCCTAGGCGCCCAGGTCCCCGCACCTTGTGCCACCCTGGAGCTCTCTGTTCCCAGTGGTTTCCAGGGAAACCGGCTAACACAATGCACATGGGCTGTATTTTTAGAGCGGCGTCCTCTCTCCCCTCCCCCACTTTCTCTTCCATTCTTTCTGATGTGTGCACATTCATCCCTCCATCCGGTGGGGAGCTGAAAGAAGGGCCCCCACCCTGGAAGTCTCTTCCCCATTAGGGAGTCTTTAGCTTCCAGCCTCCCTGAATACCCGACTCAATTAAATGCCTTGGCAGGACTGGAATGGCCCCGCCCTCACCCAGGTCTGTTACGAAACCACCCTGGAGACCCATCCTCCCCAAGGACGGTGCTATTAAAAGGGCTGAGAGTGGGCAGTGCAGGGACAGATGGCCTGTGAGGGAGGGGGTGGTGGGGAAGGGGGCTGCAAAGAGAAACCTCATACTCCAGAGAACCGGGGATGTCTCAGCCCCAGGAAAACAGGGACCGCCCAGGGCCCAGCGGGTGGTGGTGTGGGGCTCCAGAACAGAGGCCACAGCAGGCATTCTTCCCAGGTGGTGGTGGCAGACAAGTTCCTTCCTAAGAGAGTTGTGATTGGGAGGGAAAAAGCAGGGCTTCCCTGGTGGCTCAGTGGTAAAGAATCTGCCTGTCAGTACAGGAGACGTGGGTTCAATCCCTGATCCAGGAAGATCCCACATGCCACAGAGCTACTAAACCCATGAGCCACAACTATTGAGCCTGTGCTCTAGAGCCAGCGAGCCACAGCTGCTGAAGCCTGAGCTCTCTAGAGCCCGTGCTCCACGGCAAGAGAAGCCATCGCAATGAGAAGCCCAGGCACTGCCACTGGAGAGTAGCCCCCTGCTCACTGCACTGCCCAGAGCAGCAACAAAGACCCAGCATAGCCAAGAAGTAAATAATTTTCAAAAATTAAAAGAAGGCAGCTAGATAATGTTACAAGAAAATGAGATTCCTATCAAATCAATACATTGTATACCTTAAACTTATTATACAATGTTATATGTCAACTTTGGTATCTCAATAAAGCTGGAAAAAAGCTTTCAGAAAAGAGTGAGGTTCCTATCAAGTCCCACAAGGAAGCCTGAGTCAGGTCTGTACAGAGTCAGGGGGCACAGAGCAGGTGGGGTGGGAGGTGCCCGGGGGGAGGGGGTCTTGGAGCCATAGCGATGGGCCTTTTCACTCTGTCTTTCCCCTCCTCTTAATCCCCAAGTCCCTAAAGGCAACACAGAGTGTTAGAAACAAATGGGCCTGGGATGAATTCCAGCCCTCAGCTTCTCAGTGGTTAGGTCCGCAGTCCCTGGAATCTCTTCTGTCTCACTCACTGCCTAGCTTTATTTTGAGCAGGCCACTAACAGGATTGCTTATCTGCAAAATGGGAGTGGTAGCCTCCCTTTGCCCACCTCAGAAAGCTTTGAGGTACAACAAAGACAACAGACAGAAATGTGTTTTTGTAATTTATTTTTAGTATTTTTACTATGTACCAGGTGTTCTTTTATTTATTTTTTTAAACTTTTTTTTTCTGTACTGGGTATAGCCAATTAACAATGTTGTGATAATTACAGGTGAACAGCAAAGGGACCCAGCCATACATACACGTGTATCCATTCTCTCCCAAACTCTCCTCCCATCCAGGCTTCCACATAACATTGAGCAGAGTTCCCTGTGCTATACAGTGGGTCCTAGTTGCTTATCCATTTTAAATGTAGCAGTGTATACAGGTCCATCCCAAACTCCCTATCCCTTCCCCACAGTCTTCCCCTTACCCCAGGAACTATAAGTTTATTCTCTAAATCTGTGAGTCTGAGAAACATGCTTTTAAAATAGATTTCTATACCCATTTGGATGGGACAAAAATCACAGGGTTGATTGGGGTCCTCCTAACTTTCTTCTGCCTACTTGGAGGATTTTCTTTTTCTCTTGTCTCCTGTTTAAGGAAAGTCATACCTGCTGGCAGGGAGGCTCTGCTGATGTTTGCAATAAAAGGACAGGAAAGGGGTGAGGGAGAGAAAGCAAGGGCTCTTTGGCTGGGTGACGGAAAGGGGCCCTAGAGCAGAGTGAAGGTGGGTGAATTCTTTAAAAGGAATTGCATTTCTTTTCTATTACTTTTGGTTGCTGATTTTGTGCTTCTTTAAATGTGATTCTGTGCTGAGACCTGGCCCATGTGAACGCTCAGACTTAACAGGGTTAAAAATGTAAATGATTACTATGATCGTTCCTGAGGTGTGTAGTTGGTGTGTAATCACTCAGTCATGTCCAGCTGTTTGTGACCCCGTGGACTACTGGAGCCCACCAGGCTCCTCTGTCCATGGGATTTCCCAGGCAAGAATACTGGAGTGGTTTGCCATTTCCTTCTCCAGGGGATCTCCCCGACTCGGGGATTGAACCCGTATCTCCTACATTAGCTAGGTGAGTTCTTTACCACTGAGCCACCTGGGAAGCCCCGAAACTATTCAATAAATGCTTCAATTAAACTGATCAGTGGCAGTTACGCATCCTATGGAATAAAGCCATCGTTGAGTAGAAGCCCAGCTCGGTCAGTAGTAGGGGCATCTGGAAATACATGCAGGGATTTGAGCTTGTCTCAGCAACCGGGAGGAGAAGGCAATGGCAACCTACTCCAGTACTCTTGCCTGGCAAATCCCACGGACAGAGGAGCCTGGTAGGCTGCAGTCCATGGGGTTGCCAGGAGGCGGACACGACTGAAGCGACTTAGCAGCAGCAGCAGCAGCAGCAGCAGCAACCGGGGGCACCTACAGTGGTTAGGAGTCAGAGGCAAGGAAGGCTGCCTGGGGATACCGCTGCACAGTGAAGCATCGCTCCCCACCCCAAAACGCCTTGAGCTGCCCCCCTGAGAAACACAAGAGCTGAAGGAGAAGGAAGGCCAGACACCAACAGGGTGAAGTTAGCGTATGCAGGTGAACCAGATCCTGTGGGACAGGGAGAAACCAAACTATAAAAGGGGTAGGACTGTCTTGTTTTTTCAATCATTGGAGGGAGGGGGTCTCTGGCAGGTCATGGTCAGGGTCTTGGTCCAAGGCACCCTGTGGTTGGTGCACTCCTGAAAGTCCTAGTTATGACGTCCCGTTACGAGAAGAGCCTTGAGCAAATGGAACAAGGAGCAGAGCCAGTCTGACCTGGGCAGCTCCACCCTGGGGAAGGGTCTGTGCCACAGATTGAGAACGAGGTCGCTTAGGGCAGGATCAGACTCACGTTCAAGCCTGGGCACCTGATGCCCTTCCATCTACCCACACCACGCCAGCACTGTGGTTTGAAAAGAAGTCCCAGAACTCAGGGACCCAGAACTCAGGAACTTTGCTTCCAGCTGCATTGTGTAGAGGGTTGAGAGCTGTCCGAGTAGCTGGCCCCTCATATCACTCTCACCGTCTGGATGCAGACCTCAGAGGGCTGGGACAGCGCTGGTGGCGGGCCTGGGATGGAGACAGACCTTCCCTCAGCATCCCCATCTCACAGGTGAGGCAAGAACAGGCGCACGGAGGGTGTGACTGGTGCAAGTCCCCTGTGGCGCATCCAGGGAGGAACCCCAGAGCCCGTGCTCTTAAACCCGACTCTAGGGAATCCCCTGGTGGTCCAGTGGCTCAGGACTCAGTGCTCTCACTGCCAGGGCCCCAGGTTCAATTCCTGGTCAGGGCACTTAGATCCCACAGGCTGCACTGTGGCCGACTGCCCACCCCCACACCCCATAAAGAAAAACAAACCCTGCTCTACACAGATTCTGTTTCCCTGGGGTAGATGGCTTAACAGGAGGCTGCAGGGAACATGATCTTGTGTTCTGGCCCAGCCTCCATCTCCTCTCCCATTACAGCCCCCTGCTTTATGCCAAATTTGACCTAGACTATGTCTCCTGCTTCTTCCTTGATTTGGGCCCGTGAATTCCTATCTCTCCACAACCACCGCCACCCTGCCAACACACACACACACACACACACACACACACACACACACACTCCCACTGTGCTGAAGGCAGCCATATTTGGATGCCGACACTCAGCTAAAGACCCCAGCTGACTCAGTCGGCCCATTATTCCTGCAGGAAGCACGTGCTTCTGTGCATGCTCTTCCCTCTGCCTGAAATGCCTTTCCCCATCACATGCCCACAACAATGACAACAGCAATAATAATGAAAATAAATTGTTAATATTTTCTGACACGATGTGTGTTTGTTGAATGACATGAAATGAATGAATGAATGATTCTTTGTTCAGACTCTAACGTATTAAATGATTGGTAACATTCAGTGTCAATGAGGTTGTGGGGAAAATGCAAATCTCTCTCAATAATTCCGTTTCTAGGTATTTATCCTGAAGAAAAACACTAAGAGGCTCTGCACAGGGGTGCACTCTGCAGCGCTCTTTGGAATAGGAAAAAAAGTGAAAAGAATCATCACAAGGAAAATAAATGTCAGGAGAATGGTTAAACAAACCCTGGCACATCTATACCCCTGAGCATCACACAGCTATTTAAAAAATGAGGCAGGTCCACTCAAACAGATAAGGAAGGCATTCTAAAATACGCAGGTAAGAGAAAAGGGCATGGCACAGAATAATAAGTATAAATAAATAAGCCCATTTATGTGAAAAATACATGCATGGAACAGGTACTTTTATTTGCAAATTAAAAAAGAAAAAATGTCCTCGAATGAATCAGGGTAACTATAACAATGCTCATTTCAGAGGAAGAATATGTATTTGGAAGAGTCTAAAAGGAGACTTTTATTCTACAGAGCTGCTGCTGCTGCTGCTAAGTCGCTTCAGTCATGTCCGACTCTGTGCGACCCCATAGACGGCAGCCCGCCAGGCTCAGCCATCCCTGGGATTCTCTAGGCAAGAACACCTGAGTGGGTTGCCATTTCCTTCTCCAATGCATGAAAGTGAAAGGTGAAAGTGAAGTCGCTCAGTCGTGTCTGACTCTTAGCGACCCCATGGACTGGAGCCTACCAGGCTCCTCCGTCCATGGGATTTTCCAAGCAAGAGTACTGGAGCGGGGTGCCATTGCCTTCTCCGATTCTACAGAGCAGATCTTATCAAATCTAAGATACCATCAATTAGAGCTGACACTAACATTTTATGAATCAATAGAAAAGAAGGAAAAAAAAAACCCATTATTGATGAAATTAATACTGCCCCCTACATTTTAACTTTTTATTTTGAAATAATTTCAGATTTACAGAAAAATCACAGAAAAAAAAGCACAGAAACTTCCTACATACTCCTCATTCGGCTTCCTCTAGAATGTCACCGTGCTACAGAACCTTAAACAATTAGAGAAACCAGGAAGGAAAATACTGATATAATCCGGTGATACAATCTGTACCGGTCACTGAATTTCACGTTTTCCAGCAGCCTCCGCGTCCAGGATGCCACACTGCCCTTAGTCGCGGCACGGTCCCTCCATTCAGGGACAGTTCCTCAGTCTGTCTTTTATGATGCTGACACCCGAGAAACACTGAGTAGTTAAAATCTGTAGACTGTCCCTCAGTCTGGGTTTGTCTCTCTCTTTTTTTTTTATGATTAGACCGAGGTTTTGTATTTTTCGCAAGAAGACAGCAGAAGAGATGTGCCCTTGTCACTGCGTCATTTCATGGGGTACAAGATGTCAGTCTGTCTCATTACTGGGGAACCTTAAGCTTGATCCCCTGACTCAGGTTCTGCCGGGTTTCTCCAGTGTAAAGTTACTGTTTTTCCCTTTGTAACTAACATGTATCTTGTGGGAAGATCCTTTGAGACTATGCAGACATCTTGTTTCTCATCATACTTTCTGCCCACTAATTTTAACAACTATGGATGAGGCTTGCCTACAGTTATTACAGTGGTATTTGCTTGATGATCGTTTTCTATTTCCATCACCCCTTCTACATTTATTAATCGGATTTCTCCTGGAAGACACAGAGTTGTCTTTTCTTCTCCATTCACTGATTTATTCAATTACTTATTTTATTCTATGGGTTATAATCCATTTCCATTATTATTTTATTGTTCTGATTGCGCCAGATTTGGCCATTGGGAGTTAAGTTGGCTCTTGGGTCCTTTCACCATTCGCTGTCTTTTTTATTTTTTAGTAGCTTCTAATTTACTCCAAACTCATCTTTTATTTTTTCTGCCTCACACACACACTTTTCTCTATCTATGTATGTATCTGTATATCTATTAAAAATCTGGAATTTATACTGACATCTCTAATTCCAATTCAACACCAGTTTATTCTAACTTCCCTCCTTTCATTATTTGTAATTGTTTTTCTTCCACAGTGAGAAACCTGGCTATAATTATCCGCAATATTTTTATTTGCTCATTCCTACTATACACACAAAGTAACTGCAGAACTGTCACTAACATAATGAGTTCCTATCATTCAGAACTTTTGGTAATTAATTTTTTAAAATATTTTATTCTTATAGACTTAGACCCACATCTATTACTCTTATAAGTTCTTTTTTTAAAAAACTGAAGTATAACAATGGAATATTACTCAGCTATTAAAAAGAATGCATTTGAATCAGTGCTAATGAGGTGAACGAAACTGGAGCCTATTATACGGAGTGAGTCAGAAAGGAAAACACCAATACATTATATTAACACATATATGTGGAATTTAGAAAGATGGTAATGATAACCCTATATGTGAGACTGCAAAAGAGACATAGATATAAAGAACAGATTTTTGGACTCGTGGGAGAAGACGAGGGTAGGATGATCTGAGAGAATAGCATTGAAACATGTATATTACCATATGTGAAATAGATCATCAGTCCAAGTTTGATGCATGAAACAGGGCACTCAAAGCTGGTGCACTGGGATGACCCTGAGGGATGGGATGGGGAGCAAGGTCGGAGGGGGATTCAGGATAGGGGACACATATACAACCATGGCTGATTCATGTCAATGTATGGCAAAAACCACTACAATATTATAAAGTAATGAACCTTCAATTAAAATAAACAAATTTTTTAAAAAAATAAAAAAATTTGAAGTATAGTTGCTGTACAATGCTTGTAAATTCTTAAAAAGAAATAGAAGTGAAAAAAAAATAGAAGTGAAATAAACTGCATCAGTTCTTCCTAAAACTTCTTCACATTCAGGATCCAATGTTTCTGAATTGCTCTCTCTCTTTTTTTGGCTGCCTGGGTCTTTGTTGCTGCAAGAGGGCTTTCTCTAAGGGGGCTAGTCTCTAGCTGCAGTGTGAGGGTGTCTCATTTCAGCGGCTTCTCTTGTTGTGGAGCACAGGCTCTAGAGTTTGCTGGCTTCAGTAGCTCTGCTGGGTTTAGCTGCTCCACGGCATGTGGAATCTTCCCTGACCAGGGATTGAACCTGCATCCTCTGCATTGGTAAGTGGATTCTTAACCACTAGACCACCAGGGAAGTCCCACTCTGTCTTGAGGTTGTGGCTGGCTATGCTTTTCCATGGAGTCCCAGCTCCTCTGATATCAGGAATGTCGCTGGTACAGCATTTCCCAAGAGGGCTCCGCTACCACCTCCAGGATTTCTCACCAGACTACACCTTCTGGTGTACCATGATGGCAAAACAGTGGTCCTGGTGCCCACCTCACCAAGAGAGGATATATGTCAGAGATGTTATGAAAAAAAGGTGCATCTGAGAGTTGCCATAACATAGCTCTTTTATAAAATTTTCTTCCATTGAGGCACAGCACCTATGTGTGAACTCTGTTTCTGTACACAACACGGTTCCAGACATTAAACAAACCTCCAACCTTCAGACCAAGCTGCAGACAGAATGGGAATCCCAATAATATATTCCATGTAAGCAGCTTGTGTATGGAGCCAGGAAAAAGTCCACCGCGACAGAGACTGTTAATTGTCCCCCAGTATCTGTTCTCCCCTTGATACTCTTAATACTAGATCCCCAAATTTTAGATGAGTAGGTAGACAAGGGAATAAAGCCTATTTATGACAACAATCAGCCAGTTAGATGTAAGTGGAACCATGTGACTTTGGGATAGTGGTCTTAAAGGGAGGAGACATGCCATTCTTCAGCCCTTCCTTCTTTTTGCTGACTGGAATACAGATGTGATGGTGGGAACTTGAACAGCCATTTTGGACCCTGAGGCTGGATACTAAAGGTGGTAGAGTACCACTATAGATAGCGTCTAAGTTCCTGAGAATCATGAAGCCATGGTTCTGGATGGCCTAGCTCTAGACTCTGCTTATAAAAGAGGGAAATATCCTTTATCTTCTTTTATCCATATTTTAATTGAGGTATATTTGATTTACAATGTTGTGTTAGTTTCAGGCATTGAGCAATGACTCAGTTATATATATATATTTTATATATTACACATATATTTCAGATTCTTTTCTGTTACAGGTTATTACAAGATATTGAATATGGTTCCCTGTGCTATACAGTAGGTCCTTGTTTATCTATTTTAGAGTAGTGTGTATCTGTTAATCCCAAATTCCTAATTTATCCCTCCTCCCTCTTTCACCTTTGGTAGCCATAAATTTGTTTTCTATGTCTGTGAGTGTATTTCTGTTCTGCTGTTTAATCTATTATTATTATCCTTGGCTTTCTGTCACATACCACCGAAGCTAATTTAAACTTGGGACATTTTTCTTGGAATCCCAGCCTAACATGCTAAAGGAACCCAAAGAAAAGGAACAGGCTGGGCCTGCCTGAGGGGACACAGGGAAATTCTGCAGACCCCTCTTTGCAGCGGGCAGCATTCTCACTTCAGAGAGTAAGCCAGCCCCTTCCAGACCACCCCTCACAGGCTCACAGAAGCTGCGTCAACACTGGTAACCATGACCCACATTCAAAAGTTAAAACGCTCTCAGTCTGGCACTTGGGGCCGCAAATTCTCAAGTTTCTTGAACACAGGTGCCTCGATTCACTCCTGTATCTTTGCCTAATTTGGCAAACGTCTGGAAACAAAGATACTGGATGTTTGTGCAAGATTCAAAGCGGGTAACACAAGGCAACAAGTCTCCCCCAGCTCGCAGGTCTGCAGTGTGGTCTGCAGGAAAGAGAGAGCCTGAAGGAGCAGCTTTCTGACTGGGTATTTCTCTCCCAGAAAGCCCCCGTCCCCTCTGAATTGCCTCTTGTATTCCTGTTTTGAGGAACAACACACACCTGGCAGGAAATCACCCACCCCAAGCTGCTCCCAGGGTCTCCCTGCCTCACATACAATGTCTGCAGAAGGGGGCCGCGTGTCAGTGCCGCTCAACCCAGGCCATTTCTCCTCATAGCAGTACCTGGTTGGGGAAATGTCACCCCGCCCCACTCTCAGCCCGCATGGCACCAGAATGATCACACTCTCAGGGCAGCCGAGTGGCTCAGGTCTACATCCTTCATTTATTCACTCATTCATTCAATCGCCAAATACTGACCTACTATGTGCCGGGTACTGTTTCAGGCACCGGAGATAAAAGACCGATGATTACAGACAAGAAGCCCTACATCTGTGGAACTTTCAGGAGAATTCCAATCAACAAATCCAAGTAAATACCCGGTGTGCCAGACATGCCGGGCGCACCAGGAAGCAACATCACAGTAGGGGGAGGAGCGTGGGGCTGTGATCTGAAACAGAGTGTAAGAGTGGGCCTCCCCGAGGAGGTGATGAGAGCAAAGGCGTGGAGGAGGTGAGGGAGGGGGCTGTGTGGATGCCTAGGAGAGTGCTCAGGGCAGAGGAAAAGCAAGTGCTAAGGCCGTGAGGCAGGTGTTTGCCTGGTGGCTTCAGGTGGATTCGAGGAAGGCAGCCAGCATGGCTGGAGCAGAGTGAGTCGAGGGGAGCGGGGAGGGAGGGGTAAGGACAAAGAGTGAAGAGTGGAGGAGGCATCAGATCACATTTCATCTAGAAGTTTTGTTAGAAAAACTCTGGCTTTTCCTGAGGTACCTTAGAGGTTTTGGTTTTTAAAAAATTATTTATTTGGCTGCACTGGGTCTTACTTGTGGCAAGTGGGGTCTTTGTTGCAGTATGTGGGATCTTTTTTTTTTTTTAAGTTGCAGCATGCAGAATCTTCAGTTGCAGCATGTGGGAGCTTTTAGTTGCAGCACATGGGATCTAGTTCCCTGACCAGGGATCGAACCCAGGCCCCCTGCATTGGGAGTGCAGAGTCTTACCCACTGGACCACCAGGGAAGTCTCTGCCTTGGAGGGTTTTGAGCAGCAGGGTGATGTGATAGGATTTCCATGTTAAAGTCTCCCTTCTCCTGCTATGTGTGGAGCAGACCTAGGGCATAAGGGTGGGAGCAGGGAGACCAGTCGCTGCAGTAATCCAGGAAAGAGATGCTGAAGGCCTGGGTGGAGGTGGTGGCTGGGTATGTTCTGAGGGTAGAGCTGGCGGGAGCTGCAGGTGGATCAGATATGGGGAATGAGAGACAGAGAAGAGTCCAAGGTGATCTGGGTTTGTCCTGAGCCACTGGAGGGAAAGAGCTGCTGTTTATGGGCCCAGAAGGCCTTGGGGAAAAGAGGGTGGGGTTGGGGGAAAAGCTCAGGCAGTTGGCTTAGACCCGAGCCAGGGGATGCTGCCAATGGGGTTCTAGAGTCTGCACCTCAGGGGAGAGGTGTGGACTGGACCCATCACCACAGAGACGGGGTCTGAACCCGGAGCTGTCACCTGATGGGCGAGGAGCAGGTGTGCGCTTGGGTGGGACAGGCCAGGATTCTCACTTGCCCAGGACTGGAGCATCACCAGGCACACAGGGCCTATGCTGCTTTCCCCACCCCTGCCCCAACATGAACTGAAAAAACATCTCAGTCCTCAAAGGTATTGGATGTGGGGCTAAAGACGTATGGTCATTTTGGTTGGAGTGTACGTGTGTGGTTTGGTGTTTAAAGCACCTGAGGACTGGGACTTCCCTGGTGGTCCACTGGCGAAGGCACTGCACTCCCTATGCAGGGGGCCCAGGCTTGATCCCCGGTCAGGGAACTAGGTTCCACATGCTGCAACTAAGAGTTCACATGCCAGAAGTAAAGATCCCACATACTGCAAACAAGAGCTGTGTGCGCGTGTGCTCAGTCGCTCAGTTGTGTCTGACTCTTCAACTCCATGGACTGTAACCCACCAGGCTCCTCGGTCCATGGGATTTCCCAGGCAAGAATGCCAGAATGGATTGCCATTTCCTCCTCCAGGGGGATCTTCCTAACCCAGGGATCGAACCTGTGTCTCCTACATCTTAACCTGCTGAGCCATCAGGAAAGCCCTTGTAGGAATTAGGATCATAATATATCTGGGGGCCAAAATTCAGCCTAGCACGTGTGTACACACACACACACCCCAGCTGTGTGTTATCCACTTTGCCTACAATGACTTCCTCCTCCCTATACTTATGGAAAGGCAAGTTCAATATCTACCGTGAATGACACTTCCTCCCTAGAGTTTTCCAAGAACATACCCTCTTCACAAAAGCAGACTTCAGACCACCTTTAGAATCCCCCCAGGAATTCTGGTTTCATCAGAGCCCCAGAGCTTCGCACGTTCCCCTATGCATTTGTTAATTTTTCATTTTTTAAAATAGAACTTGAATGTCATGCAATACACATTCACTGAGAAAAGTCAGAAGAGCAAAAAGAAAAAATCACGTATGATCCTAGTAACCAGAGGAAACCACTGTTAACATTTTTGCTTGTCTCTTTTCACTTCCAGTGCTAATCTGTACATTTAAAAACAAAAAACACTGTTCTGAAACATCTTTTGGACTCTGGAGCCAGATCTCCTGGTTGAAATTTCAGCCAGTTACTTGCCATCTGTGTGACCTTAAGCAAGTTATTTAACTTCTCTGGGCTTTGGTTTCCTCATCTGTCTAAAAGGAGGAAATAACAGCACATATTTCATAGGGTGGTTATGATGATGCGTTAACATATAGAAAGTGCTTTGGACTGTGCCTGGCACACGACAAATGCCATAGAAGTGTGAGCTGTCATCACGTTATTATATGTATATCAGGAGACATCTGTTCAGGTGGGTAAGTGACTTTCGGTAGCCTAATTCGCAGCTGCCTGAGGTTGCCTGGTGTGAGTGTGCTCCTGTTTATTTAGCCTCCCCTACTGTTAGGCGGTTGTCTCCAGTTGTTTTTCTTTCCTTTCTATAAGCAACTACGGGATAACATCCTTGAACAAACACCTCTGAACACATCTTTATTTGTTCCTAAAAATTCAACTGCTGAGTCACAGACCATACATATTTTTGAGCTTTTGATACATCACTGCCATCTTGCCCTTCATAAAGCTGCACCAGTGGAACAGCTTGCCCATCTCCCCACACCCCGTGTAAGGACCTGCTCCCCTCCCCGCTGGTCCAGCAACCCACGTGTCCCTTCACACCTGACTCCAGCACCTGAGTGAAGCAGTGAAGTTTACTAAAATGGATGGGCTAGCAATGAGGATTCAGGGTCTTGGGGGGGTGGTAAATCTATGCCTCAGTTTCCCCCACATATAAATATATGGGTCAGAGTTATATCTGCCCACAATCTAACACTATTTAAATACACATTCCACGCGTTAAAATGATACCAAAATTCCAGACTGAACTGGCCAAAGTTTGGCTTTCTAATCACACATCAAGCATATTTTGAAAGTTTCCAGCGTCTAATACTGACGCTCCCAAGGGACCATTTTTCAGAGCCTTAAATCTGCCATTTTAGAGCTCTGACTCCGAACCCTCCTAGAGACAGACTGCTGGAGAACAAATGCACAAAAACCATCACCTTCCTGCTAGCAAACAGACAAATGTCCCACTTTTCCCATCTCACTAAAGAATAAACAAAGGCACCAAGAGTCTGTCCTCTGAAGCCGCAGAGAGCTTGTGCGTGGGCAGGACAGAGTCCTGGGTCCTTCTTACCATGCTAACAAGGGAGGGCCTTTGTTCCCATTTTATTGATAAAGAGACGGAGGCTTGGAGAAATTAAGAATATGCTCAGGAGCTGAGAGCAGAGAGGAGACTCTGAAATTCACACCCTCTGATTCTTGAATCCCTGCTCTCCCTGTGCGGGAGCACCCTGGAAGGGCGTCTGGAAACTAGGTGCTGGCCGCCTAAGCATTGTTCGTGGGTGAAGAACCACCTCCTCTTCTTGCTGAAACAAAAAGACAGGCTCGGGCTGCCCATAACAATTCATGGGCATCCTTCCAGCCCCATAAGTAAGGGGGACTAGCTTTCCCTACCTTGTGTCAGAGCTGTGGACGTCAGACCAGCAGGACCCAACCCTAGAAAATCATGTCTCCCCTTCCCAAGTGACGGAGAACCTAAGGCTGAAGCAGAGTCCCCCAGATGCACATCTCAGGAGGCCTGGATTGTGTGGAGAGCCCAGAGGAAGAAAGGAGCTGGAAATTCCCTGAAGAAGGGATCCGGTGACTGGAGCACAGAGGGAAGGGGAGGAGACCTCAGGACACAGCTTAGGGACAACAGCCCCACCTCTCCCACTCGCTGCCCACCTGCCAGATGCTGCTCTTGACGTTTTACACACAGTCTCACCACTGTGTGGGCGGTGCCACGACGAGCCCATTTCACAGATGAGGAAAGTGAAGGGTAGAGCAGCTGTGAGACTGGCCCGGAAGAGCTAGGCAGTTAGAAACGCATAGGATGGCTCAGGGCTCAGGACTCAGGTTTGAAACAAAGCACCACCTCTTCTCAGCCGTATGATGTGAGGCAGAGACTGGCCTCACTGGTAAAATGATCACAATAATAAAATGGGAGAATGTGAAAACTATAAACAGCTCAATAAACATGAGTTGAACAGAGGTTCAGTGAAATAATTTCCTAATGCTGATGTGCGGGCAGGGAGTTGGAGACCTCTATGAAATTATCCTGGAGATGCTGCTGAGCCCGGCTCAGTCAACAATTATTGAGCGCTTGCTGTATGCCACTACGAGAAACCAGCCACAACCTGTGACCTGCTCATCGGCCAATGGAGCAGATAGGTCAAATTTTCACAGATGCATGGAACAGGGATAAAGTGGGTGAAAGCAGATCCAGACTTTCTAGTGGCCAATCAGCCAGGGCAGGTGGATTCTCCATCACAGGGACAGCTAAGACCAAGGAACCCGAGGGGAGATGAAGCCCACGAGGTGCCCACCAGGGGCCAGGCCCCAGCCAGGAGTGTCTCCTGTGCCATTTCAGCAAGCTTCACCCCAGCTTATAGAGGCAGGGGTCAACAGTTTCACCTCTAAGATGAGAAAACTGGAGTCAGAGAGGTTAAGCCACCTGTCTGAGGTCATGCAGCTGGCCTGCAGAGGGGCTGGGATATGAACCCAGATTGGTGGGACCAGGAAGAGGATGGGAGGGAGTTGGAGAAAGAGGGAAAGCTGGAAAAACCACTGGAGCTGGGGCATGCCCTGTCTCCCAGGGCCTGGTGAGAGAAAATGGCAGTGGGACCCAGGACTGAAGACTGACCAAGGGAGCCCTGTTCCAGCCTGGCCAGGGGCACAGAGTCTGTGAGAACTGGGCAAGTCTGTCTAATGAGGGAGGAGGGGCCCTGACCCATATAGCCAGTGGATGAGGGTACACTGTATTGGGACCCCAAAGCCTGGAGCCCCGCCAGAGCCCCCACACATGTCTCCCACCAATATTCCTCCTCCAGGCCCTTCTGGGGCTAAAGGAGAAGGATCCAGGAGTTCTGTCCTGCGTGGGGAGCTCTAAAAACCCACCCACGGGGTGGTGAAAACTTTCCCTCCAGGGGATTAACAAGTCCAGCCACCTGTGCTTCCTTTTGAAGTCAGGAGGACTGGCCTGCCTCAGGTGAGTTCTACAAAGAAAATTGGCAGGGAACTGGCCGGCGGGAGCCGTTGGCTAACTGGGCTCAGAGCTTGCTCTTCTGAGCGCTTGGTTAGTGTTCCCAATGCTCCAGGAACAGCGCCCATCTCCTCTTCTCTACGAGCCTGGCCTGAGCCAAGGGGGACTCACTGTTACTTGAACCCATACCTACAACACCAAACTTTACCTATCCCCTCCCCCGCACTCCATCCCACACACTCCAGCCCTCCAGCCTCTGCTTGGTTCAAGCCTCTCTCATATCCCAAGCCCTCTGCATGTGCTGGTCCCTCCATTCTTCAGCCTGTAGCACTACCTCCCTCTCCATTAATAGAAAATCTGTCTTTTAGGGTGCACTTCAAATGCTGCCACATGCTCAAATCTCTCCTCTCCCCTCATCTCCCACCTCAGGCTCCAACCTGCTTCCTGAGTGTGTCCCCACACCAAACCCCCTTCCCTGTCCTGTCCTCTGTTCTGCGCTCTGTTCCCATGCACCCGGTGGCAAGGTCCTCCAGGCAAGGGACTGAACCTCCCAGGTACCAGAGGATATTTTCTGGAACCCATGTGTCTTTGCAACACACACTGACTGAGCACCCCAGAGCCGGGCACCTGGGGGCATCTGGACCTCCCTGCTGTTCCCAGCCCGCATCCTCCTGTCTAGGTCTCTGCACCTCTCCCCTGGGGAGACCACAGGAGCCACCAGTAGGGTTAGCCCTTCCTGTCTGGGAGACTGTCTGCACCCTTCAGACCCCTTGCCCCGTCCCCTTCCTCCTCTCCAGAGCAGACCCAGTGTCCTCTTTTGATTCCAGCCACTGTACCCGGGATGTGGTTTCCAGCAGAGTGGCTGGCACTTCTTCAGAGGGGCCCAAGGCTGAAGTTTCCTGGTCATCAGGGTCCAATCTGGCTCCCCACTCTCCTGATCACTGGCCTCTACTCCCAGCGAGTAACTTCTCGCAGGGAGGGCTGCTCAGATTGTCACAGGGAGCCGGAAATCCGAGCCCCCTCCCTCGCCAGCCCCCAAGTCTATTGGAGCCCAGGGAGCTCCTTTCTTGGGGGGAACGGAGCGACACTGATAGAAGGGCAGGGGCTCCAAGCTCCCTTTCTTCTTCTGAAGACCTGACTAGAGCTTGACTCCAGCGGGCCGCTCCCCCGACCACATCCCGGCAGCAAGCGCTCTACCCACCCCGACGCCGGGCCGCGGAGACTCAGAGAGCAAAGCCGGGCAGGGCACCGCCCCAAGTCCTCTCCCGGGGCCCGGCTCCGCACAGGAACCCGCAGCGCACAAGGTAGGAATTAGCTGGTGTCCGCACCCTCTCCTCCTGCGCCAACCCGAGACACCCCAAAGCCCTGGCCGCCGCCACCGCGCCGGGCTCCTGCTCCAACTCGGAAAGTAGCGGGCGGCGAGGCCGCGCCGAGGGGCGGCGGCCGGGAAGGGCCGGCGGTACCTGTCAGCAGCTCGATCTTGTGTCCCAGCACCTTCATCTCGGCGTCCGGCGCTGCCCGGCTCGCGGCTGCGGCGTCAGGGGAGTACGCTCGGCGGAGCCGGGGACAGGAGCGCGGGAGGCGAGGAGGGAAGCGGCAGGAGAGCGAGGAGCGGAGCAGGAGGAGCCGCCGGGAGCCGGGAGCGCTCTCGCCGCCCCCTATGCCGCGCTCCCCCCCTCCAAATAGGTTTAAAAAAATCCACCAATTGCACGACCGCGCACCCCTAAAAGGCGCCCGCCGCCACCTGGTCCGGGTGAACTCCGGGAGGCGGAGAGAGAGCGCGGGGTGGGCGCGGGTGACACTCCGCGAGGCGGCGGGAGGGGGCCCCTCTGCCCGCCGCGCTTACAAAAAGGCCCTGCCGCCCCCGATGTTGCGATCGGGGAGGCGCGGGGGGGCGCGGTGCGGCGGGGCCCTGGCCTTGGCGGAGACGGGGGTGGTCCCCGTGTCGGGCCGGAAAGGCGAAGAGGAAGAGCCCTGGCGGGGTGGAGTGGGGTGGGGAGGAGATGCCGCCCTCCTAGGCGAAGTGTGGCCCGGCGACAAGGCGGCCGGCTCGCGGGTCGGGGTCGCGCGCGGGGGCTGCACCGAGGCAGGGGGCCAGCCGCGGCTGCAGTGGCCGGGGGGTGGCGGGAGATGGGCCTCGGGGCTCTGCCGACTCACCTAGAGAGACGCGAGCAAGACAGACGCGCAGGCGGGGAGCCAGGCCTCCTCGCCGCCGCCGCCAACGCGCGGGTGCAGGTGCCGGCAACCCGGGGCCCCTCCGCAGAGCCACCGCTGCTGGGGGCGGGGGCCGGGCGGGGGCCGGGCCGGGGGCGGTGCGCCGCGGGGGGCGTGCCCACGAGGGCGCGGGGAGGGTGGGCGCTTGTCCCGGTGCTGCGCCGGGCCTGGGGGCTGGACCCGGGAGGCGGTTCCTGGGCGCGTGGCTTCCGCCTCCCGCGGCGAGCTAGACGCCGGGACACCCGAACCCAGCGCAGAGCCCGGCTTGATCGGCCTGTTCCTCACCTCCTGCAGGCGCCCGGAGGAAGGGTCCCCGCTGCTCCGAGTGCGCCGAGCGCGGTGGGAGGCCCCGCCCGCCCCTCCCGTCCCCTGGTCGCCGCGCCGCGTCGAGCTCCCGAGGGAGGGAGCGGTCTCTGCCCCAGTCTTTGTTTAGATTCCCCGGGAGCCGGAGGAGACAGCACCCCGCTCCCCCGCCCCGTCGCTGGCTGGGAACCGCCGGGGGACAGTCCTGGGGTGTCTGGAAAAGCCAGGTGCTCAGCGGGCTTTGGGTCGTCGGCGCCTGTTTGCAGAGCCTGAGGGTTTCCTTGGGGAAACTCATGCGGGAGTAACTCCAGGCACAGGTGTTTGGGGCCCTCAGGTTCCCCCTCCCTACCCCCAGAGCTTCCTCCCCACCCCCCTAACAGAATGTGTCCAAGTCCCTACTCTCCGCCATTCACCCTCCATCATCTGAGCCAGTAGGAACCTGGGGACCCCTTTGGTCCTCACGCTCCCTCTGGTCAGGCCCAGGGACCTTGCTCTCACCTGTTACCCCAAGAGAGGGAGCGCCAGCGTCCCCGGATGGAGTCCTACTGTAGGGAGGAAGGGAGTGGGATGACCTGAGAAAATTTACTTGGGGGAGGCAGTTCAAGTGGAGGGCTCCTGGAGACCAGGGTTCTACCCGGGTTCTGCCACTGACTTTGGGCAGGGCTCTGCCCCTCCTGATTCCAGCCTTTCTGGGGCACAGTGACTGTGTGGGACCAGGTCATCTGGGCAGTCTGGGATGTTTCAGGCTGAGAGGTCAATGGGATTCTTCAAGGTCTCTCCCCCTTCACTGGATCTTTATCTGGACTAGTTTGTAGTCCTAGCTTTCCCTCAACTCCAGCCTTCCGAGGAAGCTACTATGATCTTGAGTTAACCCACTCTCCAATGTTTAGGAAGCTGGTAAGACTGGGTGGCCCTAGATGGGGTGCATATTCCTGCTTGGGGTGCAGTATATAGACTGCAAGCTTGGGTTCTCCTTACAACTCTGGGGCTCACCTTGGGGAAATCCTTGCCTCTCAGTTTCCTCCTTTGCAGAGGGGATGCTGAAGGGAGGTGGTGAGAGAGTAAACCTCTACATCCAAAACACCCAGGAAGCTGGTTCTATAGATCCAAGTCTGGAGCTGGTCCTTAAGAGCACAGGCTGGTTCTACAGTTTCCTGGTTGTGTGACTTATCCTCTCCGAGGCTTCATGTCATACTCTATGAAACTGGGATGATGCTGACCTCAGAGGGTGCCTAAGAATTCACTGATGGCATAGAATGCTTTAGTCTAGTGCCAGACTCACAGTTGAAATGCTCAGTAAATAGTCCCTATGATTACTGATGATAAAACTGTAATTATTGTATTAGAGATTCTTTCAGGCTTTTCTGAATTCTACCCTTTCCAATAATTTCAGAGCTAGTCACTGAACAAAACTGATTGCTGATGGTCTAGTAACATAATTCACGAGGCCTAGCCTGTTCTAAATTCCCTGGCAAATTCCCGAGGGAAACAGGCCCCGGGAGGATGTAAAAGACTGCCTGATAACAGATTTGACACTGTGACTCAACTGTCTCTGTGCAGAATGCTGTCTGCCAGGGACTTGAAGTAATGTGGACAACCCACCTGGCTCAGAATCCATGAACCCCAAGTGGGCATTCAAGGGGTCAGGTTGAGGATATGAAGTCCTAAGAAAATGTAGCGACTCAACAGATGATGAAGCAATGTGATTGTATGAACACTGCCCTCACCGGGGCCTATTGCATCAAGGAAAGTTGCTTCAGGTATAGGCAGGGAGCGGGGCTCTGAGCCCTTCTGGAGGAGTCAGTCACTCTAGGCAGAGGAGTCCCAGCTGAGTCAGTAGATGGACAAGGTCTCCATTCCTTTTTCTCCAGGGCTCTTCTTCATCCTTGTGATGGAGGCATGGTGTTTGGAGGCAGGTTGGGTGGCAGAGTTTTAGATATATATATATATATATATATTTTTTAATTTTTATTTACTTATTGGCTGTGCTGCACATGGGTTTTCTCTCGTTTTGGCGAGTGGGGCTACTCTCTAGTTGTAGTGTGCAGCTTCTTACTGCGGTGGCTTCTCTTGCTGCAAAGCACAGGCTCTGGAGCATGGGCTCAGGAGTTGCGGCACCTGGGCTTGGTTGCTCTACAGCATGTGGGATCATCCCAGACCAGGGATGAAACCAGTGTCCCCTGCACTGCAAGGCAGATTCTTAACCACGGGATCACCAGGAAAGCCTCTGGCAGGGTTTTTAACAGAGGAAAGCAGGGCATGGCAGATGGCCAGGGTGTTGGCTGGGACAGGGGGCCTCTAAGACATGTCCCTCAAGCCTCACTCCTCATTACGTGAAAAAGGCTGCGAAAGTTGCTGCCCTCTCTGGACTTCCCTTTTTCCCATTTGTAGACCAGGGAAGAGACTGCCTGCACCTCAGCTGCAGACAAGATCCAGCCTATCTGAAGATCTCTCTGGGCCTTCATTTCCTGATCTGGAAACTCAAGCAAAGATATCAGTCTGGGTGGTTGCAGGAACTAGAAACCTACTCTGTCTGGTGTAAGCAAAACAGAGCTATGTTAGAAGGATGGAGGGCAGCCCTGGGGATCTCAGGATGCAGGCCCAATCCTGAAGCATTGGTGCCATCCCCCCACAGATGCTACCACAGCACCGCCCCTGGGCAGGATGTGGGATACTAGCATCAGGACCATGGCTGCCTCTGAAGCCAGAGGTGCTGTGGCCGCTTTGTCACCAGGATGAATTGTTCTTATGGTCTTGGCTTTCTTATGTTACCAGATTCTAATTCACAGACAAGAATGGGATGTCTGATTGGAAGTGCCTGGACCACGTATTCTGTCAAAGCTGCAAGGGAGGCTGGGAAAAGGTATTTTCAGTTCCTCTAGTGGGAGGTGGACCCTGCCTCATAGGAAGGGCATGTCTGATGCTGTTGGCCAAGAGTGACCAGTGCCCACTTCAGATAATGATGGACTCGTTATGAAACTGCTGTGAGATGACGCACACGGGCCCTCAGCTCTGAGCCTGGCATGGAGGGAACACATTATCCTAGGTCGCTGAAAGTCATATCACACTGCCAATCTACAGTGTCAGGCAAGGATGCTCCTACATCCTTCAGTCTTTGATTTTTCAGCAGGTGAAAGACACAAGGACCTTGAGGACAGTATGGCTCGCTGCCCTTCCAGATGCAGAGGCAGCTCTGGTCCTGCTGCCAGGAGGACAGGTGACTGTGTTTTTCCATTGTGGTGATGAATTGGGCTGAGTCACCATCCCTCTCCAGTCCCCTCGTGACCATGACTGGGAGCAAGTGAAAAGAACCAGCAGGTGGGGTCAGGGGTGCAGAGGAGCCTGGGGCCATGGAAGCTTCCTCTCTTAGCAAGGGGAGGGTGAGCAGAAATGGTCCCCCCCAACACACACAACTAACCCTCCCTACTCAGTCATCATGAGTCAGATGGCCTCAGGGAGAGAAGAGAGGATCCTTTCTCTTCTTTTACAGGCTTGGCTGAGTGCCTCTTTGGTGCCAAGATCTGTGCTGAGTGCACTGGAGAAACCAGAGCAGATCAGGCACTGACCTTGACTTTCAGGTTTGTGCACCAATGGAGGAAGCCAGCTCAGAGTCCCATAATCTGGGTTCTGAGCAGACTCTGCTGACATGTGCAGTTGAGGTTCCTGTGCAGTACAGTGGGGGCCTGGAGGGGTCAGCAAGGGCTTCATGGAGGAAGAGGCATCTGAGCCTGCAGAGAGGCAGAAGGTCAGAGGATGGAGATAGAAGAGGGGGTGATTGGGAGAGATGATCCCTGAATCCATCCATCCATCCAACACTGGGTCAGCCAGGCCCCGTGATAAGCTCAGGGAGGCACAGAGCTGAGCGTGCTGCAGCCTTGCCCTCTATCAGGAGCTCCTGGATTGACGTGGAAAAGGCTGGGTGTGCATGAGCAGATGATAAGGAAGCTGAAATGAGCAAGTGGGCAGCGGTGAGTGCCTGCTCTCAGGCACTCTGGAATTTCACCAGCCACCAGATTATCTGCTTCCTGCTCCTGGGCCACCCTGGACTACTCACTGGCTATGTCGCCACCTCCTTTTCCCCATAACATGGAAAGACCCCCATCTCCCCCAGCAGGGTCCACCCTTTGCTCTCCAGGAAACTCCAGACACCCTACTCTGTCCTCCCCCATCCCAGAGGACAGCAGAGCACCCACCAGTTCCCTCTGAGAGTGCTCTCCATCTCCCCTGGAAGCTTTACCAGACATATGCAGCCCCAGTATATGCCGAGTCCAGCAAAGGGGTGATCTGATAATACATCTTTAAAATTCCAAAAGTCATCTATGCTCAATGCAGAACACTCAGTGCAGAGGAAAAAATTAAAACCACTCATAATTCCATTGCCTAAAGATGACCAGCGTTCACATGTTAACACTGGGGAGGGGTGGGGAGGGGTGGGGAGGGGTGCGTCCTTCAGCACTTTGTGTTTTTTCTCCAAGGAATCATACCGCATATATTTTTGCCACTCTATCTTTTTTCACTTGCCAGTATATCATGAACATTGACCCTGATAAAATTACTCTTCTGCAATGCAATTATAAGAGCTACACTGTCTTTATTGTGTGAAGTGAAGTGAAAGTCGCTCAGTCATGTCTGACTCTTTGTGACCCCAGGGACTACACAGTCCATGGAATTCTCCAGGCCAGAATACTGGAGTGGGTAGCCTTTCCCTTCTCCAGGGGATCTTCCCAACCCAGGGATCAAACCCAGTCTCCCGCATTGCAGGTGGATTCTTTACCGCCTGAGCCACAAGGGAAGCCCATTACTGTGTGGGTGCTGCATTATTTTCTGAGCTAGTCCCACAGTATTGGGCATGTAGGAATGCTTCCAATTTTTCAGTTAGAAACATTGTTGCTAGTAATTTATGCCAAGATGCTACTTTGCTCACATCTCTTGGATGACCTCCTAAGGCCACCCTGCAGCCTCCTTTTGCTTGGCTACTTGACCTCTGCCCTCTCTGACCTCTGCCAAGGTCAGCCCTTCTATCCTTGACAGGAGACCTGTATTGTGGTGCCCTGATTGGCTTTGTACCTATGCAGGTTCATTCGGGGATCCTCCGGGAAAAGTGAGTGATTATCCCACCTTCCCAATTGTGCTAATTTCATTTTAAAGCCTAATTTTTTTTTGATCTTGTACTTGTAAGCTGTTACCAATGGGGGAAACTGAGCTAAGGGTACACAAGACCTCTCTGTAATTCTTTTCTTTTTTTTGGCAACTTCCTGTAAATCTATCATTACTTCAAATAAAACTTTAAAAAAAAACAAACAGAAGTTCAGGTAGTCCTGGAGGGATCTATTTGGCCCCAGTTTCAGGAACTAATGTTTTTAAGTCTACACTTTGTCACAAGGACCAGAAATAAGAGTTCCCTGCTTTAGTTTCCCCTGAAGGGTGGGAAACACCCCAGGGAAAGACAGCTCTCCTGGTGGGTGGTGGGTGGCTCTCCAAGCTTTCCTGGATCCTAACTCTGCTGCTGGCCTCAATCATGAGCTTCAGGGGCCTGATCAACCCTGCTTGCAGTGGGAAGGGAGAACAAAGAGGGCAGGGAGGAGGCACAGCTTCCCCCACGGATCCCAGGGAACTCCTGGGTAAACAGCAATTTGCAGCAAGCAGACAGAAAGCTAAAACTTGCTCTTTGGAGGACAGCTAAGCCATTCTCCTTCCAAAGAGGACAGACAAGTCTGGAGAAGCCTCTGTCCTGAAGTTCTGGAGAGAATGGCCCACTTTCTACAGGGTGATTGTCCCGACCCCACCCCAGACCTGAGCTAAAGCCGTAGGATGAGCTGGGGTGCCACGCCCCACACCTGGGTTAGCCCCTAGGCTGAGCCGCCCTGGGCATTCTGCCCTCCTCCAGTGCTCCCACAGTGTCCTCGGCACCATGATAACAGGGTTGGGTGGAGTCAGAGGTTCTAACCAAGTTCCCAGAAAATAGAAACTGAGGAACTGACACAGGATGCTGTGCGGAGGGTTCCCAAGACGACCCTCGAGCTTGATTTACTAGAAGGACTCACGGAACTCAGAAACGTCACTTCCCTCATAGTTACCGTTTACTGCAGTGAAAGGACTCAGGTCAAATCCCTAAAGAGAGAGAGGTGCATGAGCAGAGTCTGGGAGACTCCAGGCACAAGCTTCCAGGCGTCCTTCTCAGAGGAGTCACACACAGGCACGGTCAATGCTTCCAGCACTGGTGTGTCACATCACAAGTGGCGTATCAACCAGAGGTGCGCGCCTGAGCCCCGGGGCGCAGGGTTTTAATTGGTGCACACAGCACCAAGTGACTGACCTGAGCTACTCGGGGCCCCAGAAGTGAAACTGACACAGTGTGGCCCAGGGCCACACAGGCTTTCCCCAGAGGTCACACTGTGAGCATTCACTGTCTGATCAGACCCTGCAGTGTGGCCCAAGGCCTTAGACACACAGGAACACTCCTGTCAGGCATCCAGACCACCAAGAGCCAGTCCTTTTGTGGGAAAGAACAGGATTTGAGCACCCAAGCCTGCGGAGTTAACCCCTTACGGCATTGATGACAATCACTTATTTTGCCACTTACATATGCAAACTGTCATCTGTTTTCACTGTGATTTCATACAAGGAAGGAGGCTTAACTGCAAGAAGGTAGTCTGGACATCCTGGCATGATAGGGGCTAGCGCTCCCCAAGAGAAGATAAGTGGAATCCACATGGTTAGTTTTGCAGATGAGAGAAGGGCCAGGAGCCACGAGTGTGCATCAGGAATCTGATATACATGCTATTCTATATCCACACAGTTTTGTCCCCAGTCAAGGAACAGATGAACTGGGAAGCTCCCCCTGGCTCTGTGTGAGCTTGGGTCAGATGTCCCTATTCTTGGAGAAGAACAGGCTCTGCTGAGGGTGGGAGGGCTCAGTCTGGGACCCTCCCTGAAGTGTCCAAGCCAATTTGTCCTTTCTTATCTGGAGCCTTGCTGGTGTTACAGCTTATCCTGGGAAAGAAAGGAGCCGGTTCTTTCTAACAGTCCCTGCCCTGGCCCTTAGCCCAGACTCCAGGCACCCCTAGGTCAACTCTAGGGTAGACCAGATCTTCTATCCATCTCCTTACAGTCCAGCCTTCATGCATGGAGCTGAGCCATCAAAGCCTAGGCTGTTGGCCTGAGCAGGCCTTGAGATGGGGAGTCAGACAGCCTTTGGTAAGATCACAAACCTGCAGAGTTTCCTCCTCTCTCAAACAGGTCTAACAAATAGCAGTAAGGAGTCAAGAGTTGCTGACTAAAGAGCCCTCAGCCCAGGGCGTAGCTGGGGCCCATTGACTAGTAGCTCTTAGGACAATGAATTTTGTGGTCCCAGGCACAAGATATGGGGGCGGGTGGGATCCCTGTGATGAGAACAGTGGGTGCAATGACACATCCCGCCACCTCGGAGCTGGGTGTTTATAAGCCAGGGGTCCCTATGGTTTCTGGACTTTGGGAGTAGGAACACAGCTCATGTACACAGCAGGAAGAGATCTGATGGGCTGTTGGGGCATCATGAGGATGGAGAGGCCTGCTCACCCCAGGGCCTTTGCACATGCATTCTGTCTGCCCAGGGACCCCTTCCTTCCACTTCCTAAACTTCCCTGGGCTAATCCTGCTCATCCCTGGGGGATGTCAATTTAGACTTCACCTGGTTCCCTTCCTCTGTGCTCCCATCATATCACATTCTCAATAATAATACCACTAATCATCGTCTACCATTTAGGAAGCCCTTACTGTGTGCCAGGTACAGTGCTAAAGGCATTACCTACATATAGTATCTCATTTGATTCTCCCAACATTTTGAGAGATAGATACATCTCTTGGTTTTTTGATTTTACAAATGAAAAAACAGGTTCAGAGAAGTGAAGTCATTGGCTTCACTGTATAATGGATGTCTGTGTGCCAGCCCATCTCTTCCCTGGACTATGAGCTTCCCAAGGGCAGGGCTTGTGTCTTGTTGGTGCTTGAGCCTCAGCACCCAGCACTGGGCTACTTAGGATGGGCTCAGTAGGTGGGAGTCACCACCAGTATTTGTTGAATACATGAGTGATTGAGTGAATGCTTGCAAAGTACTGATGCAGTGCTTGGCACACCATGGATGATCTGTGGTTAGCAGAAAAATGCCTTCCCTCAAATACATCCGTGTCCTCCTCCCTGGAGCCCGTGAATATGTTACATGACTTGGCATAGGGGAATGAAGGTTGCAGATGAAATGAAGTTGCTAATCTGCTGCCTTGATAGTAGAGAGATTATCCTGGATTATCTGGGGGGACCCAATATAATCACATGGGACCTTAAAAGTGGGAGAGGGAGGCAGGAGGGAACCAGAGACACGGCAGCATGAGGACTTGGCTTGACCGCATTGCTACCTTTGAAGATGCAGGAAAGGGCCACGTGCCAAGGAAAGCAGATGGTCGCCAGAAGCTGGAAAAAGCAAGGAAATGGATTCTCCTCTAGAGCCTCCAATAGGAATGCAGCCCTGCCAACATCTTGCTTTTAGCCCTGGGAGATCCATTCCACATTTCAGGCCTCCAAACCTGTAATAAAATTGGTGTGATTTTTAAGCCACTAATATGGTAATTTTTCACACCAGCAATAAAAACCAGTATGGTGCCCAGTGCCTGACACTGAGGATCACACTTAGTGGTCACTTATTAAATGACTTGAGCTGAATTGGATTATTACTGTATGTACTTCACTATCAGGAAAGATAGACAAGAAAAAAGGATTTTTGTATACTTTGGATATATTGCATCAGAGGCCTATTGGAAAAGATCCTGATGCTGGGAAAGATCAAGGGCAGGAGGAGGTGGTGGTGGCAGAGGATGAAATGGTTGGATGGTATCACCAACTCGATGTATATAAGTTTGAGCAAGCTCTAGGAGATGGTGAAGGACAGGGAAGCCTGGTGTGCTGAGTCCATGGGATTGCAGAGTCAGACACGACTTAGCAACTGAACAACAACAAGAATGTGGGTTACAGTTTGATCCTGAGACCAAGCCATTGGCTCTGCAGGCTGAGTGGAGGAGGGGTCACAGAGAAGGACATGAAGGGTTTTCTAGGGGAAGGGAGCCCCAGAGTGTGAGTGAGCAGTGCTGCCGGCCAGTAAAGCCAGCATCCTGGACAACTGCCCATGGCCTGAGGACTGAGGGTGTCATCTCCGGGTGCCCACCTGCTGCTTCCGTAAGCAGAAGGGATGCCACGCACTGGATCTTTTCCTCTGCAGGCAGGTCCCGACTTCACCAACTCTTCACCAGCTCAGGCTGCTATAACACAATACCATAACTGGGTGGCTTAATAAACAGATCTAGAGGCTGGAAGTCTGAAATCAGAATGCCAGGATGGTCAGGTCCTGGCAAGGACCCTCTTCTGGGTGGCAAATAGCTGTTTTCTCACTGTGTCCTCACGTGGGGAGGTGGGGGTGGAGTAGAGAGAGCCCTCTGGGATCCTTTCATAAGTGTGCTAATCCCATTTATGAACACCCCACCCTCATAACCTTGCCACCTCCCAAAGGCCACCAACTCTTAATACCATTGCATTGGCTGGAGGCCTTAGGACTTCAATATATGAATTTGGGGGACACAACCATTCCATCTATAACCAGCCTCACTGTGTAAGTCCCAGGATGATGCCAATTCACCGGAGGGGGGGCGGGAAACAGCCAGCTCTTATGTCCTTCTCTGCTGTGCTGAGCATCCTTCACCCACTCAGCCCTCATAGCAACTCCATGTGATGGGTGCCATCATTATCCCCGTTTTACCAATCAGGAAACTGAAGCCTAGAAGGGTAAAGTCAGGGCCAGAAATTGGGGCTGAACGAAGGCAGGGGGGCTCCAGGGTCTCTGCTCCTCCCCACTGGGCTCTACTGTCTCTGGATGGAATGATGATTCTAAGAGCAATAACGCCGCCTAACATTTGGACCCTACCTTTCTGTTCTCAGTCATCCTCTTCCTGTTGTCTCTTGTCCTCCTCCCAGTGGCCAGGCATATGATGAGTGCCCCTGGCTTAGGTTTGGGGAAACAGAGCCCATGAGAGGGAGGTCACGGCCTCCCTCAACTCAAAGCCAGGGTGGGATTCCTTCCTGGGTCCCTTGGCTCCAAAGCCAGAGTCTCTCCTACCAGCTGCCCCCCGCCTCACCCGATGCATTATTTATGGCCCATTACTTACCTCCTGCAGTCGCCCAGATGCTGCCTGCCAGGGCTGTGACCTCGCTGCGTCCCCTGGAGAGGACCAAGGGCAGCTCTCTCTCTCTCATCCTCTCTCCTTGCTCTCCTCCTCTTTTGCAGCCTCTTTGGGTCTCGGCAGGCTCCTGGGGTGTGGCACAGCTGGTCCCCTCTTCCCACCCAGGAGAGCAATTTCCTCTTTGCCCAGCCGGTCGATGCTTTCACCTAGCTCTTGGCTTTTTGAACAAAGCATCGGCAGCCAACACAGTCCAGGCTCACCATCCCCTTATCACAGCCCCAGCTTGAGTCGCCAGTGTGTGTGTGCATAGGTGGATGTTGTGTGTATGCGTGTCATGAGAGGAGGGCATGAGTGTATGTTCTGTATGGGGTGGGCAAGGGGCATGGGTTTAAGTGCTCACAGTTGAACACATTTCAGTTGCCCCTTCTGGGTCTTGAAGGCACAAGCAAAGTCAACATGGGGACTGGGTAACGGTGCTTTGGTGAAGCATCAAGGTTGGGAACAGAACTCCCCAGGGCCCCTGGAGCCCACAGCCTTAGAGCTATGTGACCTTGAACAAGTTGCTTAATCTCTCTGTGCCTTATTTGCTTTCTCCTCAGTGGCACCCCCCTCCAGTACTCTTGCCTGGAAAATCCCATGGATGGAAGAGCCTGTTAGGTTGCAGTCCATGGGGTCGCTAAGAGTCGGACACGACTGAGCAACTTCACTTCACTTTAGAGGAGCTACCCCATGCTCAAGGTCAGGGGCAGCAGCTGAGAGGAGTTACCCCACATCCAAGGAGAGTGGCTGCATGGGTGCAGGAGGGCTGAGAGGAGCTGCTCCATGTTCAAGGTCAGTAGGGGTGGCCATGAGGAGATACCCCTCGTCCAAGGTAAGGAGCAGCGGCTGCACTTTGCTGGAGCAGCTGTGAAGAGATACCCCAAGTCCAAGGTAAGAGAAACCCAAGTAAGACAGTAGGTGTTGTGAGAGGGCATCAGAGGGCAGACACACTGAAACCATAATCACAGAAAACTAGTAAATCTAATCACTAGGACCACAGCCTTGTCTAACTCAATGAAACTAAGCCATGCCACGTGGGGCCACCCAAGAAGGACGGGTCATGGTGGAGAGGTCCGACAGAATGTGGTCCACTGGAGAAGGGAATGGCAAACCACTTCAGTATTCTTGCCTTGAGAACCCCATGAACAGTGTGAAAAGGCAAAATGATAGGATGCTGAAAGAGGAACTCCCCAGGTCAGTAGGTGCCCAATATGCTACAGGAGATCAGTGGAGAAATAACTCCAGAAAGAAAGAAGAGATGGAGCCAAAGGAAAAACAATACCCAGTTGTGGATGTGACTGGTGATAAAAGCAAAGTCCGATGCTGTAAAGAGCAATATTGCATAGGAACTTGGAATGTTAGGTCCATGAATCAAGGCAAATTGGAAGTGGTCAAACAGGAGATGGCAAGAGTGAATGTCGACATTCTAGGAATCAGCGAACTGAAATGGACTGGAATGGGTGAATTTAACTCAGATGACCATTATATCTACTACTGTGGGCAGGAATCCCTTAGAAGAAATGGAGTGGCCATCATGATCATCAAAAGAGTCTGAAATGCAGTACTTGGATGCAATCTCAAAAATGACAAAATGATCTCTTTTCATTTCCAAGGCAAACCATTCAATATCATAGTAATCTAAGCCTATGCCCCAACCAGTAACGCTGAAGAAGCTGAAGTTGAATGGTTCTATGAAGACCTACAAGACCTTTTAGAACTAACACCCAAAAAAGATGTCCTTTTCATTATAGGGGACTGGAATGCGAAAGTAGGAAGTCAAGAAACATCTGGGGCAACAGGCAAATTTAGCCTTGGAATACAGAATGAAGCACGGCAAAGGCTAATAGAGTTTTGCCAAGAGAACGCACTGGTCATAGCAAACACCCTCTTCTAATAACACAAGAGAAGACTCTATACATGGACATCACCAGATGGTCAACACTGAAATCAGATTGATTATATTCTTTGCAGCCAAAGATGGAGAAGCTCTATACAGTCAGCAAAAACAAGACTAGGAGCTGACTGTGGCTCAGATCATGAACTCCTTATTGCCAAATTGAGACTACATTGAAGAAAGTAGGGAAAACCACTAGACCGTTCAGGTATGAACTTAATCAAATCCCTTATGATTATACAGTGGAAGTGAGAAATAGATTTAAGGGACTAGATCTGATAGAAAAAGTGCCTGATGAACTATGGATGGAAGTTTGTGACATTGTACAGGAGACAGGGATCAAGACCATCCCCATGGAAAAGAAATGCAAAAAAGCAAAATGGCTGTCTGGGGAGGCCTTACAAATAGCTGTGAAAAGAAGAGAAGCGAAAAGCAAAGGAGAAAAGGAAGGATATAAGCATCTGAATGCAGAGTTCCAAAGAATAGCAAGGAGAGATAAGAAAGCCTTCCTCAGCAATCAATGCAAAGAAATAGAGGGAAACAACAGAATGGGAAAGACTAGAGATCTCTTCAAGAAAACTAGACATACCAAGGGAACATTTCATGCAAAGATGGGCTCGATAAAGGACAGAAATGGTATGGACCTAACAGAAGCAGAAGCTATTAAGAAGAGGTGGCAAGAATACACAGAAGAACTGTACAAAAAAGATCTTCATGACCCAGATAATCACGATGGTGTGATCACTCACCTAGACCCAGACATCCTGGAATGTAAAGTCAAGTGGACCTTAGAAAGCATCACTACGAACAAAGCTAGTGGAGGTAGTAGAATTCCAGTTGAGCTATTTCAAATCCTGAAAGATGGTCCTGTGAAAGTGCTGCACTCAGTATGCCAGCAAATTTGGAAAACTCAGCAGTGGCCACAGGACTGGAAAAGGTCAGTTTTCATTCCAATCCCGAAGAAAGGCAATGACAAAGAATGCTCAAACTACTGCACAATTGCCCTCATCTCACATGCTAGTAAAGTAATGCTCAAAATTCTCCAAGCCAGGCTTCAGCAATATGTGAACCGTGAACTTCCAGATGTTCAAACTGGTTTTAGAAAAGGCAGAGGAACCAGAGATCAAATTGCCAACATCCGCTGGATCGTCGGAAAAGCAAGAGAGTTCCAGAAAAACATCTATTTCTGCTTTATTGACTATGCCAAAAGTCTTTGACTGTGTGGATCACAATAAACTGTGGAAAATTCTGAAAGAGATGGGAATACCAGACCACCTGACCTGCCTCTTGAGAAACCTATATGCAGGTCAGGAAGCAACAGTTAGAACTGGACATGGAACAACAGACTGGGTCCAAATAGGAAAGGGAGTACGTCAAGGCTGTATATTGTCACCCTGCTTATTTAAGTTCTATGCAGAGTACATCATGAGAAACTCTGGGCTGGAAGAAGCACAATCTGGAATCAAGATTGCCGGGAGAAACATCAATAACCTCAGATATGCAGATGACACCACCCTTATGGCAGAAAGTGAAGAGGAACTAAAAAGCCTCTTGATGAAAGTGAAAGAGGAGAGTGAAAAAGTTGGCTTAAAGCTCAACATTCAGAAAACGAAGATCATGGCATCTGGTCCCATCACTTCATGGGAAATAGATGGGGAAACAGTGGAAACAGTGTCAGACTTTATTTTTTTGGGCTCCAAAATCACTGCAGATGGTGATTGCAGCCATGAAATTAAAAGACGCTTACTCCTTGGAAGGAAAGTTATGACCAACCTAGATAGCATATTTAAAAGCAGAGACATTACTTTGCCAATAAAGGTCTGTCTAGTCAGGCTATAGTTTTTCCTGTGGTCATGTATGGATGTGAGAGTTGGACTGTGAAGAAAGCTGAGCGCCGAAGAATTGATGCTTTTGAACTGTGGTGTTAGAGAAGACTCTTGAGAGTCCCTTGGACTGCAAGGAGATCCAACCAGTCCATCCTAAAGGAGATCAGTCCTGGGTGTTCATTGGAAGGAATGATGCTAAAGCTGAAACTCCAATACTTTGGCCACCTCATGCAAAGAGTTGACTCATTGGAAAAGACTCTGATGCTGGGAGGGATTGGGGGCAGGAGGAGAAGGGGACGACAGAGGATGAGATGGCTGGATGGCATCACTAACTCAATGGACATGAGTTTGAGTGAACTCCGGGAGTTGGTGATGGTCAGGGAGGCCTGGCGTGCTGCAATTCATGGGGTTGCAAAGAGTTGGGCACGACTGAGCGACTGAACTGAACTTACTTCCTTGAGTGGAAGATTAGATGAGGCAATCAGTACAGGGCCTGAGGGATGGCTGATAAACATCTTTTGACCAGGTGCCCTATCTTGCCTCCCTCTAAGCAGGGAAGGACAAGTTTTTTCTGGCCATGCTATGCATGTGGGATCTTAGTTCCCTGACCAAGGATTGAACTCTCACCCTCTCCAGTGGAAGCGTGGAGTCTTAGCCACTGGACTACCAGGGAAGTCCCAGAAGGACAAGTCTGGATCACAAACTCTTGAGAGGAAGGGCACTTGGGGAGGGGGAAGTGAGAGGCTAGAGGTCTGCAGACCCAAATGGTCGGTGTCTAGGCAACAGCTGAGTCACCTTCATTTCAGTTTCCATGTCTGTAAAATGGGCAACGACTAAAGTTAATAGTTGCTTAATGTCCTGCCTGGCATCAGGGAATTCTGGAGAATAAGAATGAAAACTCCAGGAAATTACACAAAACAAATCACTCCTTGGACTGAGCGTTCTCCGTCCTCCTCAGAATTTAAGGCTTTGGCACATGTTCTCACATAAAACCAGATTGCGGCATTTCTGCTTCTCCTCCATGCTTTTAAGTGCTCACAACGAATCATCCAGGTCCTGAGTGACTCGTTGAAGATCTCAGAATCATCTGGAGACCCTGTGACCCACAAAGCCCCTGAGCCTTGACCCCAGGACCCTGGTGAGGAAGGCTCAGAGGCACCAAAGACTCTGTGTCTTTAATGAGCTTCCTTGATTCCAAAGCAGGTGGCTGACTGTGAGAAATGAGAGGGCACGCACCCTGCCAGGAGCCATTCCAGACGCCCTTGCAATGAGTCCTTCCAGAATCCTGCCTTCTAGTTCCTGGTCCTTCATCCTAGGACCCTGAAAATGGAACCAGTGGGCTCCTCCAAGCTCTCCTCCACACACCCGTCTCCAGATCCACCTTCCAGCTTTGGGTCCCGCTGTCATCTCCCACTTGCAGTGAATATACCCGATTCCCTATGCCTGGAGTTAATTATTTCAAAAAGACATTCGGAAACTTGGCTCTGTTGGGTCTAACATGTTCCCTTTTGCTAATTTAATATTTCTGTCTTTCAAAATTGAATGTGCTTTTGAAACATGTTCACTGGACTGTCATTTCATTACCCTTCAGCTATCTCCCCACTGCTGTTTTTCTCTTTGAATCCATGCTCACACCAACTCTGTGGATCTCAGAGGGGAGACCTGTGTTTTGTAACTGGGGCACCTGCTTCCCAAAGGTCAGGTCTTGACTGTCTGTGTGCCCTGGCTCAGCAACTGGGCGGAAGGACAGAAGGACTTCTAGATTTTTCATGAAATCATGAAAAGAAAAATCTAAAGTACTGGATCATTTTTAAAAGAGGCAGTGTGGGTTCTTACTGGTGCATTCTGTTCACCAAATGCGAAGAATGATTATTTCTGGGTAGCGGATTTTAAGGGACTTTCTAGTTTTGTCTTTACCTGTCTACATCTGTTTTACTACCCATTATTTTTAATTTACAAAAGCACATATAATTTTAATAATAAAATGAGAATAAAGTTAGTATCGTTAAAAATAATATGCATTCAAGAAGAAGAAACTGATCCTTCTGGCAGAATGTCAAGGCAAGTCTGGCTTTTATGAATCTGTGAAGTGAACTTTTATAAACTTGTCAAATGACTTTTCATGAATTTGTTAAAGTCACTCCAAGAGGCAGACCTCTCTCCGAAAATAAGTAGAACTCTGCACAAAAAGAGAAAACAAGACCCAGGTTAACGCTTATATTCATACATTTGTGTGTTTGTGTGTGTTTTAAAAAGATGGGATGGGATTTGAGTTTTTAAAATGTTAACTTTATCGTTTGTTATATCTTAGACACCACTTTTCTTTACCCTTGGGCATAATTTGACTTAAATTTGTAGATCAACTGAAGGATAGATATGTTTCTACGCTTTCATTTAGCAATTGTGAATTGAGGGCTTCCCTGGTGGCTCAGTGGTAAAGATGCTGCTTTGCAATGCAGGGGATGCAGGTTCAATCCCTGGCCTAGGAAGATCCCACATGCTGCGGGACAACTAAGCCCATGAGCGGCAACTGCCGAGCCTGGGTGCCATAGAGCCTGTGATCCACAAGAGAAGTGACCACAGTGAGAGCCATGCGCACCCCAACTAGAGAGTAGCCCCCACTCGCCACAACTAGAGAAAGCCTCCATGCAGCAACAAAGACTCAGTGCAGCCATAAAGAAATAAAAATAAATAAATTTTAAAAAATAAAATCTTAAAAAAAAGAGAGCATCCCTTAAACGAATTGAGTTTTGCTCAGTGTCAGACAGTGTTCTAGGCTCACAGGAATCGGGAAGAACATGGATGGATCCCCGGCCTTGAGCAGCCCCTGATCTGGGGGAGGCAGTGGTGTCCACACTCACACAGTTGGGTATGTGCTCTGGGAGGACACTGGGGAAGCCCAGGAGAGGCCGTTCTTTTCTCTGAGAAAAATCAAGGAAGGCTTCTCAGAGGAGGTAACTGACACAGACATTTTCCTGGAGGAGCAGGTGACATTCCAGAAGGAGAAGGAAGACATTTCAGGCAGAGAGAGGAGGAGGTACAAAGTTTCCTTCGGGTGGTGGTTGTGGAAAAGCTAGAATTGTGTTTGTGAAATAGCAAGCTACTGGCTGTGCCCACAATTTAGGGTATATAGTGTGTGTACGTATATGTGTTTGCTGGACGTTGAAGAGTCTTGAATGATGAGCTAAGCATTTTATCTGGTTGGGGATGGGGAACTATGAAAAGGTCTTAAACAGAAGTGGCATGATTGTATTAGCCTCTTAAACTGGCAGGTCGATGGTATATCTGTGAAAGTCCATGTAGGTGACAGAAACCACATCAAACATTTGAACGGAGAGAATTTAATGTAAGTAATTACCTAAGTTGAAATGGGAAGTCTACACTTTATGACATAATAATTACTGGAAAGGGCGTGTCTACACATAATAAATACTGGAAAGGAGGTGGAGAAAAGAGAACTCTCCTACACGGCTGATGGGAATATAAATCAGTGCCATGGGCACTATGGAAAACAGTCTAGAGGTTCCTCTAAAAGCTAAAAATAGAGTTACCACATGATCCAGCAATCCCACTCCTGGGCATATATCCAGAAAAGATGAAAACTCTAATTCAGAAAGATTCATGCACTCCAGTGTTCACAGCAGCACTGTGCACAAGAGCCAAGACATGGAAACAGCTGAAATATCCATGAATATGAATGGATGAAGAAGATGTGGACACACACATACACACAATGGAATATTACTCAGCCATCAAAAGAATAGAATATTGCCATTTGCAGCAACATGATATATCTAGAGAATAGCATAATAAGTGAAGTTGGGCAGAGAGGTAATTTTTGCAATATTATAACATTAAATAAACATTTACATGAAATATTACAATAAATATGAGACCACAGGATACTGTAAACATAACTTTTATATGCACTAGGAAACTAAAAAAGTCATGTGACTCACTTTACAGCAATATTCACTTCACTGCAGTGGTTTGGAACTGAATTCATAACATCCTTGAGCTATGCCGGTATCTCCTGAGATATAGACGATATACATGATGATTTTGAGTGAATACCCTAATAAATAATTAAAGAGCAGTAAATCTCATGGTAAGTCTTTCCTTTCCGTGCTTAGTGTACAAAGAGGAAGTCTCTATTAGGTGCCAGGTGTCTTTAACACCTCTCCAGTTCTTGCTAATCCTTTTTAACAAAGAGAACAGCCTCTGGCTTAGAATCATTGCATCTTCATTGTACATGTATTTGCCATAGTGGTATATTTATTTCAGTTAAAAATGGGGGGGGGGTACTTAAAATAAAAATATTAAGTAATAACAGTCAGGTGGCATGCAAATGTGGCAAAAATCTGATGAATCTGAGGCACATTCTGACAAGTGATGTCCCTAGGTCTTTTGACATCTTGGGAAATTTCCTGTATAATAACCATCTCTATACTCCATCCCTCTGTGAGGTCTGCTCATTCACTCATTCATATCTACAGAAGAACCAGTTTACTGAGCACCTATGTGTGCCAGAGGTGACAGAGATCTAGGATCCCCCTGCCCCTCCCCACATGGGTTCAGAATTCCATCTCCTGCTCAGATGGCCTTCTCTCCAGAAATGTGCCTTTCCTTGCCCCCCTCTCTTTTTAATTTTTAGTTTATATTTTATTCTATTTTCCTTGGCCCTATTTGTGTAATATATTTTAAAATTGTTAACTGGGTTCCCATTTATTATTACCTGAGAATTTACTCATGTCATTAACACTATGTATCAAGACATTTCCTTATGTCTTTGTTTTTTAAATGGAGCTCAGTTGCTTTACCATGTTGTGTTAGTCTCTGCTGTGCAGCAAAGTGAATCAGCTATTGTTTAGTCGCTAAGTCGTGTCCAACTCTTTTGCAACCCCATGGACTGCAGCCCGCCAGGCTCCTCTGTCCATGGGATTTTCCAGGCAAGAATACTGGAGTGGGTTCCCATTCCCTTCTCCAGGGGATCTTCCCAACTTAGGGATCAAACCTATGTCTCCTGAACTGGCAGGTGGACTCTACCACTAAGCCACCTGGAAAGCTGAATCAGCTATATATATCTCCACTCTTCCTTGCCCTCTCTTGATCTAAGAATCCTGTCGCTGAGTTGAAAGCACTCTCACTTAAGGGTCAGTGAGTCTGCCTGGAGCTGTGGCCATCATAGGCTATCAGGGCAGGGAGTTGAAAACCTCTAACCTCAAGGTCCCTAGAGCAAGGGGTGAAGGTCTTACCCCTTGGGGTACCCAAGGAATAACCAATCTGCCTATGAGGCACTCACAAAAAAGAAGGGGAAAAGGTTAGGCTTTATCTGGTACTCACAAACCACTTAAATGAGAAGCGCTTCTGCCTACATCAGACAATCACCCACGCAAACCATAGATTGTCCCCTTATCCATAACCCCTCACCAGCCATGTGTAACCAAGTACAACCTGAAGACACTGTTGTCTTGGTTCATTCTCCATTTTCAGAAATCTGGAATTGCTTTGGGTACGTTTGTGTATTAGAGGAGTTGCACTCGACAGAAACCTAATTTAAACTGGCTTATGAAAATAAGTTAAAAGGAAAGAGGTAATTAATTTACTCACTGAACTGAGAGGTGCAAGGATGCAGCTATTTCGGGCATGGCTAACTCCAAGGACTCACGTGCTAGCAGGCCTTGGTTCCCCCCTATCTCTGCTTCTTGCTTCTTCTGTGTTTGCTTCAATTTTGGGCTCTGTCTGGTGGCCAGGTGGAAATAGGACTTCCGGTCTCTACCTTTGTCTGGTTTCATGGTCAGCTAGAGTTGTGACTATGGGCTTCCCTGGTGGCTTAGATGGTAAAGAATCCACCTGTAATGCAGGAGACCCAGGTTCGATCTCTGTGTCAGGAAGATCCCCTGGAGAAGGGAATGGCTACCCACTACAGTATTTCTGCCTGGAGAATCCATGGACAGAGGAGCCTGGTGGGCTACAGATGGACAAGACTGAGCAACTAACACTTTCACTTTCAGGGTTGTAACCAGGGCCCTGACTTGGTCACCCACCTGCTCCTGCCATGGCCAGAGGAGTGGGAGGCAGTGACTAGCTTGGGGCGAGAGGAGTCCCGTACTCTTCCCCAGGAACTGGACCTAAGGTCACCTTCTCTGGGACAACATGAACCACAGGGATATTGTTACCAGAGGGGCTGAGAATGGATGCTGGCAGGAAAAAAAAAACAAAAACAGATGTTCTCGGCTTCATATAGATACTAAAAATGTAGGAGCCAGAGTTGGACCAGGGGTGGTTGATTCCAGAGCTTGACTTCTAAGCACCCCCTGGTCTTCGTCCAGTCTGTATCCCAGAGCTCCCCACAGTGCCTGTAAAACAGCAGGCATTTAATTCCTGTGCACTGAGTGAATTTTCTGTTGCTGTATGCTGCATACCTGCCTGTTGGGACATCCTCTTTCTCTGGACGGGTACCCTTTGCCTGGCCTCTCATCCTCCAGAAATTGACCCCTATTCTCATGTGTGGCCCCTCCCATCTCTTCTTTGGCAGCAAACCTCAGTCTGAAGTGAAACATCAGGAAAGAAGCCAGCTTACTGTGTGGTGAACACACATGTACACATTCGCAAACCCTGTGGGTCCCTGATGCATCCCTTCCAGCTGGGCTGGGAGAGGGGCTAGAGGCTTTTATATGTCAGATCTCAGGGACCTGGGAGCCATGCAGAGGTTTCTCTTGGAGTAGGGTACATGGGAACAGTGTGTGTGTGCTAAATCGCTTAAGTCATGTCTGACCCCATGGACTGCAGCCCGCCAGGCTCCTCTGTCCAAGGGATTCTCCAGGCAAGAATACTGGAGTGGGTTGCCATACCCTCCTCCAGGGGATCTTCCTGACCCAGGGATCAAACCTGTGTCTCTTTATGTCTCCTGCACTGGCAGGCGGGTTCTTTACCACTAGTGCCACCTGGGAAGCCCTTGGGAACAGTGGCCTGGCACAAACACCCCGCCAACTCAGGACTGCATGTGGAAGGTCTGGTACCAAGTGGCAGATGAGCTGGGGCCTCAGCTGAGGAAGCAGCCAGCCAATGCAGGGTCAGCCGTCAGCCTGGAGAGCTGATGGTGGCAGGTGCAGCTCCCTGGCTGACTGCTGCCTGGCTCTGAACCTAACGGTGGAAATGAACCAGAGGCTTTGGGCGCACACTCTGCCTGGCACTGCACTGTCTTAGCTCAGGCTGGGTAATAAACGCCAGAGACCGGGTGGCTGCCTCTTAGCACGTGACAGATGAGTGGATGTTCAGCAGATACAGCAGTACGTGACAAAGAGGTTCTGGGAATGGCAGAGGGAGGGGGAGCCCTGTGGGTTGGTACAGCCCCTTCTCCAGCCACCCTGGTAAAGTGCCAGGAGCCCAGGCTCTGGGTTCCCTTGGTCTGGAGAATTTCTTCGTCCCCATGGGTTGCTTGAACCCCAAACTCTGGACCTGTCTTCACAGGATGTGCTAGGGGGTCCAGTTCACACCATACCACTCATGAGTCCTGGCACTACTCATGTGCTGGCTGGGGGTGGGGGCAGGGGTGGGTGCTGGTCTGGAGAGAAAGCAGTCGTGAGGGTGAAACGAGTTCAAGGCCAGAGTCTTGCCAGCTGGCTCACTTGCCTGAGATCACGAGGCAAAACTGTAGAGGAGCCAGGACTTGAACCTGGTGCTGATTCTGGGGCCCTGACCCTCATTCACCCTTGCTTCAGAACAGACAGCACAGTAACTATGGAAACTGTCACTTATTTATAATCTCATACCCACAGCCTGCTGGGAAGGGCCCACTCAGCTTTGCCTCCTCTTGGCCATTGTGGCCCCCATGGCCAGTGAAGTCCTGGGACGTTCAGAGGGTGCCCTCTGTTTGTAGGCTAAACGGAGAAAGGCATAAAGCCCATAAAGAAGGCTGAGCACCAAAGAATTGATGCTTCTGAACTGTGGTGCTGGAGAAGACTCTTGAGAATTCCTTGGACTGCAAGGAGATCCAACCAGTCAATCCTAAAGGAAATCAATCTTGAATATTCACTGGGAGGACTGGCGCTGAAGCTCTAATACTTTGGCCATCTGATGTGAAGAGCCAACTCATTGGAAAAGACCCTGATGCTGGGAAAGATAGAAGGCAAAAGGAGAATGGGGTGAGAAGATGGATGGTTGGATGACATCACCAATTCAATGGACATGAGTTTGAGCAAACTCCAGGAGATAGTGGACAGGGAAGGACAGGGAAGCCTGGCCTGCTGCTGTCCATGAGGTCTCAAAGAGTTGGACACAACTGAGCGACCGTGCAACAATATAGAGCCAGGAGCAGGTTGGGCTGGCTTTCCTTCCCCGCAGGACTGGCAGCCAGCTCTGTGCTCTCCCCGCGGGGTTGGGGGTCACTGGGCAGCCCTGCAGACTCTCCCCATGGGCACTGTTGATGCTTTTCCTGGGCTGCAGGGAGACTCGGTGTCGCCACACGGCACGACCCATTGGGAATGGGGTCTATTTAGGGCTCTGAGAACTCTGGCCAATTCTAGGCATTGGAGCACCCGATTCCCAAATCTGGACTGGGTCATTCTGACTCAGGGCACACAGCACCAAGGAGGCGGGAAGTACTGGGAAGTCCAGGCCAGGGCTCTAAGTCCCAGCTCTGCACAAACCAGTCAAGGGAGACCTTAAACCAGTCTCCTAATCTGCCTGGTCCTAGGTTTCCTCATCTGTAAAATAGGGATGATAATACCACTGGCACCTCAGGTGGTATTGTAAGGATTAGAGAAGGCAAAGTACACAGAACCCTACTGAGGTTCTGACACTCATGTGGTCTGTTCCTGGGGCAGGGGCTCAAGGAAACACAGCCCACCAAAGTTCCAAGTGTTTATGCCTTTTTTAGCACAAAGGGGATTCAGGTACAGACGGCACAGGCACTTTCGGTCTAGTGACCATCCTCTGCAATAGCACACAACTTGGAACTTCCCTGGTGGCTAAGAATCCACGCTCCAGAATCCAAGGGGCCCAGGTTCAATCCTCAGTCAAGGAACTAAATCCCACATGCTGCAACTAAGACCCAGAGTGGCCAAATAAATATATAAATAAATATTTTTTTTATAAATGACCCAATCAAAAAATGGGCCAAAGAACTAAATAGACATTTCTCCAAAGAAGACATACAGATGGCTAACAAACACATGAAAAGATGCTCAACATCACTCATTATCAGAGAAATGCAAATCAAAACCACTATGAGGTACCATTTCACACCAGTCAGAATGGCTGCGATCCAAAAGTCTACAAGCAATAAATGCTGGAGAGGATGTGGAGAAAAGGGAACCCTCTTACACTGTTGGTGGGAATGCAAACTAGTACAGCCACTATGGAGAACAGTGTGGAGATTCCTTTAAAAACTGGAAATAGAACTGCCTTATGATCCAGCAATCCCACTGCTAGGCATACACACTGAGGAAACCAGAAGGGAAAGAGACACGTGTACCCCAATGTTCATTGCAGCACTGTTTATAATAGCCAGGACATGGAAGCAACCTAGATGTCCATCAGCAGATGAATGGATAAGAAAGCTGTGGTACATATACACAATGGAGTATTACTCAGCCATTAAAAAGAATACATTTGAATCAGTTCTAATGAGGTGGATGAAACTGGAGCCTATTATACAGAGTGAAGTAAGCCAGAAAGGAAAACACCAATACAGTATACTAACACACATATATGGAATTTAGAAAGATGGTAACGATAACCCTGTATACGAGACAGCAAAAGAGACACTGATGTATAGAACAGTCTTATGGACTCTGTGGGAGAGGGAGAGGATGGGATGATTTGGGAGAATGGCATTGAAACATGTATAATATCACATATGAAACGAGTCACCAGTCCAGGTTCGATGCACGATACTGGATGCTTGGGGCTGGTGCACTGGGATGACCCAGAGGGATGGTATGGGGAGGGAGGAGGGAGGAGGGTTCAGGATGGGGAACACATGTGTACCTGTGGTGGATTCATTTTGATATATGGCAAAACCAATACAATATTGTAAAGTTAAAAAAAAAAAAAAAAAAAAAAAAAAACAACCACACACAGCTTCCATGAGGTACGCACTTTCCTTTCCAGAAAACTCCTCTTTCATTCACTCATGCCCGCCCCACCCTTCCAGGCCTCTGCACTGTGGCCAGAGCCCAACTCCAGGAGGCTCACAGTGTATTGCATGGATGAGTTGGCACAGCCGCCCTGGTTGGCACCTGCTGCAAATATGTGGCCACTGACCTGAGTTCCTTTAGGATGGTTCTGCCCCTTTCTACCTCCCAGAACTTGTCGGGCAATGACAGTGCCCTCTATAGAGGGTATAAAGGGAGATGGAAAGGGCAGTGTCAAGGCCCTCACCAGCAGGCCTGGGACAGTGGGGAACACTCACACTCTATTATGGGGGGGCCCTTACACCTCATGGCCAGTGAGATCTTCCCCATCAGAGATCGAGCCTGTGCCCCCTGCATTGGGAGCCTGGAGTCTTAACCACCAGGCCACTAGGGAAGTCCAACACTCACACTTTTAAGACCTGTAGTCCCGTCTCTTGCAGGGAAGTCCATGGTTCTCTAAGTGGCATTTCTAGAGCTGCCTGATGGAAAAGTCTTGCTGTAGCTTTCTAGGTATGCTACAGTGGGCTTGCAAAATGTTTCCAGTCAAGGATGCAAGAACCTGGAGTGAAGCAGTGGAGCTCCCTGCTGCCCCTGTGGAACCGATGGGCCTGAGTGGTTCCACGCTAACAGGACACGATGGTTCCTGGTATGCACCAGGTGATGGATTTGGGTGTGTCTGGAAGCCTTAACTGAAGTGAGGAGTCTCATTGAGCATTACAGCATGCGGGTCACTGGCAATGTTTTAGAACCAGAAAACACCCAAGCACGTCGGCTTCTCTGGTGACAAGGCCCAGGAATGGGGCCACCTCACTCTCCACCGCAGAGATCTGCGAGGAGAATGAGGCTAAAGGGCTAGTGTGTCAGGGGCTGCCTGGCTGCTGCTCTGTACAGGCCACATGACATGCTGGAAATGCAGCGAGAGGGAGAAAAATCATATGAATTAACCAGAGCTCTTCTCAGGGGAGCTGTGTGTGGGGTAGAAGGAGTACTCTGGAAGGGTAGAATAATGTAAGTCATAACGACTGCTAACTGGATCCCAGGTGATGGATGGACTCCAGACCTTGCTTTGCTGAGTCAAGGAAGCAAGTTGGAGTCTGAGAAGGGTTCTCAAGACAGTACAGGGACTTTCCTGCTGGTCCAGGGGTTAAGAATCTGCATGCTAATGCAGGGGATGAGGGTTCAATCCCTGGTGGGGGAAGATTCCACGTGCTGAGAGGCAGATAGGCCCATGTCCCACAACTACTGATGCCTGTGTGCCTGGAGCCCGTGCTTTGCAACAAGAGAAGCCACCACACTTGAGAAGCCTGAAAACTGCAACTAGAGAATAGTCCCTGCTCACGGTAAACAGAGAAAGCCCACGGCGAGCAATGAAGACCCAGTGTAGTAAACAAATACGTAAATAAATAAAAAATTTTAAAAAGACAGTACAGAGACCCAGCCCTGTACCAGGCCTTCCTTCTACGATCTCCGACTCAGGGTCAGCCAGGAATACTAGTGTTGAGGGTTGCCTGTCCAGGTGACCTCACATCTCAGTTAGAAATGGCTAATGGAGCCAGCATCCCTGGACCTTTGTTACCCACTTCCTTCTGTCTCCTAGTAGAAGGTTCCTATTACAGCTGAATTGTGTCCCTAGAAGGGATATTGACATCCTAACCTCTGGTACCTGTGGATGTGACTTTAATTGGAAACAAGGTCTTTGCAGAGGTAATCAAGTCCTGATGCAATAGGACTGGTGTTCTTATAAGAGGGGCAGTTTGGGCCCAGAGATGGACACATGCAGCGGGAAGGAGATGGGGGGACGCACAGGGAGAATGCCGTGCAGAGATGGAGGCAGAGGCCGGGGTGATGCACCTGCCAACCAGGAGTGCCGGGAGCCTGCACATGCTGGAAGGGGCAGGGAGGACCTCCTTGGAGCTTGTGGAGAGAACGTGGCCCTGCTGCCACCTTGGCTCCAGACCACCAGCCTCCAAAACTGACAGACGAGACATTTCCATTGTTTTAATTCACCCAGTTTATGGCACTAGGTTACAGCCGCCCTAGGATGCAGTGCTTCCAGTGGGAGTATGTGTGAGCCTGTCTGCACGCATTTTTCCTGGTCTGGCCCAGTGCATCCACCATTGGCTAGAGTGAAAAATACCCACAAAGCCCTTCCATGAGGCTATTCCCCAAAGCATAACTGACAGAACCTGAAGTCTACACAAACTAGCCTTGGCTGCCTATGTGTGTGCTCAATCGTGTCTGACTTTCTGCAACCCATGGACAATAGCCCAGCAGGCTCCTCTGTCCACGGGATTCTCAAGGCAAGAATACTGGAGTGGGTTGCCATTTCCTACTCCAGGGGATCTTCCGCAACTCAGGAATCGAACCCAAGTCTCCTGCATTGGCAGGCGGATTCTTTATCACTGAGCCACGTGGGAAGCCCTCGGATGTCTCTGTAAAGAGAGAAGACAGGATGGAAATGGCTCTCTCAAAACTCTAACTTCCCTTAAATTTGTAGACTACCCACCCTCAATCAGACAATAAAGAGCCAAGGAATTGTCAGTCCTTGAGAGTTTGCTCAGCTGAGTACTGGGTAGGGCCCCAGGGGGCTAAAGGAGGTGCCTGTCACATGGGTGTGCACAGGCTTCCGGCTCCCAGGGGCACCTCCTCTCTGCTGGCACTGGAGGAGGCCTGCAGCACCCGGGCCAACATTTGGCTGGCCTGGCCACTCTGGCGCTGATGACAAAATAAATTCCCAACATAAATTCAGCCCCTGCTCTGAGCTGGGCTCTCTGGTGAATTTTCCCCTATAAATCACATCTTAGGCATTTAAAGCCTTGAAGCTGAGCCATTTTTTATATGAAGGCTTTTACCTACTATTTATAATGTTGCCTCCGTTAGCTTTCTTGGAGATTAAGGGGCCAAATCTACCTGCTCTTTCTAGTCTCCAAAAGCACAAGAAATTGAAATGGCCAACAAGCAACTAGTCAGTAACTTGATGCTAGAGGTGCTAATATTTCACTGTTAGTCAACATGAAGTTTAGAGAGGAGGAAAGAATCCTGTCCCAAGGTCAAAAACAAACCAATGACATGAGAACAGGACAGAAGAGATGTAACTGAGGTAGCTTTATGTTCAGTTCATTTCTAGCTAATGAGCAGAGCTAAATAGGAGAGTCCCAGACACACGGATCAAATCTAACAAAATGCTTACTCTGTACCAATGGGCAGGGTCTAGAGAAGTGGGTCATCCTGGGATTGACAGTTTGAGAGGAACACGGGCACACTGGGAATTGTCTGGAGGGCCACAACCAGGATAGAAACCATGTGGATATGAGGGACAGTAAATGAGAAAATGAGTTGATAATTCAAACTAGCAATTTCTAGGGCTCTTGCTGAATTCATTTCTACTGCTACTGTAACAAATTACTATGAACTATGTGGCTTAAAAGAACATGGATCGAAAGGATTCTGGAAAGATGGTGGGATGGGAAGCACCAGGAATACGTCTCACCGGGAATATGTCTCCCTTGCTAGACAATTAGGCTTCCCAGGTGGCTCAGGGTAAAAAATCCGCTTTCCAATTCAGGGAGATGCAGGAGATGCGGGTTCAATCCCTGGGTCGAGACGATCCCATGGAGGAGGAACTGGAAACCCACGCCAGTATTCTTGCCTGGAGAATCCCATGGACAGAGGAGCCTGGCAGGCTACAGTCCACAGGGTTGCAAAGGGTCGGACATGACTAAATATGCCCTAGACAATTGTACCAGAAGAATCTGATGTAAGTATTTTGGAACTCTGGAGTCTGTTGAAGGACTGCAACTTCCAGGGAAAGGCTTGGACAGTAAATTATGGTCCATTTTGGTAACTTTCAGCTCTGAGCATAGCAGTTATCTGTTCCCCCATCCCCATGATGGGCAGCTGTGCACATGTTCCTGAAGCAGCTTGCACACAGCTTGTGGAGCCAGGGTAGGCAAAAAAGGACCCTGCTCCAAATACTAGAGATCCATGCTCCCATTGGCTATTGCTGCTTCTAATCAGATTGTTCTTGCTGTGGCCCCTCCAGTGGAAGTGACTTCCGGGGGAGTTAAAGGGTTGGTACCTTCTTCTTCCCTTTTCATTTTCTGTTTCCCCCCTTTACAGAGACAAACATTAAAGACTAGGATACTGTATTAGGGTTCTCCAGAGAAAAAGAACCAATATGATATATATAGATTAATGTCTCTATATAGATCTCTCTCTTTTTATATATATAATGTGCATGCATGCTCAGTCACTCAGTCGTATCCGATACTTTGCAACCTCATGGACTGTAACCCACCAGTCTATTCTGTCCATGGGATTTTCCAGGCAAGAATACTGGAGTGGGTTACCATTTCCTTCTCCAGGGGCTCTTCCTGACCCAGGGATCAAAGCCGTGTCTCCAGCACCAGCAGACAGATTCTTTATCACTGAGCCACCTGTATATATGAAATTTATTATAGGAGTCAGCTCATGTTATGGAGGCTGAGAAGTTACATGGTCTGCCATCTGGAGAATTAGGAAGGCCATGGGTATAATTCAGTAAAAGGCTGAAGGCCTGTGACCCAGAGGGTGAGGGGCTGCTGATGCAAGAAACAGAAGCCCTGATATCTCTGAGGGCAGCAGAAGATGGATGTCCCAGCTGAAGAAGAGGAAGATAATTTGCCCTTTCTTGGCCCTTTTGTTCTCTTCAGAACTTTCATAGATGGGATGAGGCCTGCCCACTTTGGTGAAGGCAGATCTTTTTTCAGTCAGCCTACTATTGATTTTCTTCTAATCTCTTTGTTAATCTCTTCTGGAAACAGCTTCAAAAACATGCCCAGAAAACAAATAAGATGACAGAAGTCTCTCCTTACCAGTAATTACTCCTAAATGTAAGCAGATTAAACTCCCCATTCAAAAGACGTATTGGCAAAATGGATAAAAACACATGATCCAACTCTACGCCAGTCTCTCCACAAGAGGTTCATTTTAGATCAAAGCGCACGTATGGACTGAAAGAGAAAGAATAGAAAAAGATATTCCACGCAAATAGTAACCAAAAGAGAGCAGGGGCGGCTATACTAACGTTGGACAAAAGACTTTAAGTCAAAAAAAATTTACAAGAGACAAAGTAGGACATTATATTTTAATACAAGTTCGATATGTCCTTTTGCTGTAAATTATAAACATTTACGTTTCTAATGACAGACAATCGAATAAATGAAGCAAAAATGGACAGAACTGAAAAGAAATAATGAAAAGAGCAAGCAGACAGAAGGAAATAGATAAAACAACAATACATGACATAGCACACTCTACCCACCAACAGCATACATATTCTTTTCATGTACACAGGGATATTTCCCAGGTTAGACCATATGTTGGACCACAAAAATAAAGTCTCAATAGGATTTTAAAAGATAACTTGTCATACAAAGTATTTCCTCTGACCACAATGAGATAAAGTTAGAAATCAGTAGCAGAAGGCAAACTGGAAAATCCAAAAATATTTTGAAAGCAAAAATAAAACAGACTAGATTTCCTTCTGAAATCTGTTATGTAAACCTTTTGTTGAATTCAAACATCACAACTTTGATAACATCGTCAATGAGGTCCTTCACCACCCCGCCACCTATGCGTGTTGTGCTGTGCTTAGTCGCTCAGCCGTGTCTGACTCTTTGTCAGAAGGGAATTCTGACATTTGCAACAACATGGATGAACCTTGAGAACATTACACCAGGTGAAAAATGCCAGCCACAAAAGACAAATACCGTATGATTCCACTATGAGGTATTTAGAGCAGCCAAAATCATAGAGACAAAGTAGAAGATTTGTAGCCGGGGTCTGGGGGGCAATGGCAAGTTATCATTTAATACATCTAGAGTTTCTGATTTACAAAATGAAAAGAGCTAAGCAGATGGATGGTGTTGACTAAATATTATGTATTTAATACCACCAAACAGTATACTTAAAAATGGTTAAGATAGTACATTTTATATTACATGTATTTTATCACAATAAAATAATTGAAAAAACTTCACAAATTTATTATCTTACAGTTCTGGAGGTCAAAAGTCTAAAATGGGCAGGCAAGGCTGTATTTCTTCCAGAGGCCCTAGCTCAGTTGCTCAGTCGTGTCCAACTCTTTGCAACCCCATGGACTGTAGCCCACCATGCTCCTCTGTCCATGTGATTTTCCAGGCAAGAATATTGGAGTGGGTTGCCATTTCCTTCTCCAGGGGATCCTCCCGACCCAGGGATTGAACCCACGTCTCCTGCACTGGCAGGCGGATCCTTTACCACTGGGCCACCTGGGAAGCCCTAGGCTCTACAGGAAAACCCATTTCTTTACCTTTTTCCAGATTCTGGAGGGTGTTGGCATACTTTGGCTTAGGACTTCCAGCAATGGCGTCATCCCACCCTTCGCTCTCTCAGCACAGCTCCACACCTCCTCTTCTGACTCCGTACCGTCTGCCTCCCTCTTATAAGGTGCCTTATATTGGACACACCTGATTATTCATGAGCCCCGCCCCCTCATCTCAAGAGCCTCACACCTATAAGACCTTCTTCCATAGAAGGAAACAAACTCACAGGTTCTGAGGATTAGGATGTGGGCCTCTTTGGAAAACCATTATTCTGTTTATTTACAACAACTGACTTCAGAAATACATGCATGTGGGAGGACGTAGATGCAAGGACGTCAAATACTGAAAGCGCAGAGAAGCCTAAAGTCGCCCGTAGGGCTGTTTGACAACAGTGCAGACATTCTATAGAATACTGTTGCTTAGTTGCTAAATCACGTCTGACTCTTGCAACCCCATGGACTGTAGCCCGCCAGGCTCCTCTGTCCATGGGATTTCCCAGGCAAGAATACTAGAGTTCAGTTGCCATTTCCTTCTCCAGGGGATCCTCCCGACCCAGGGATTAAACCCACATCTCCTGCATTGTCAGGTGGGTTCTTTACCACTGAGCCACCAGGGAAGCCCCTGTATAGTACTGCTGCTGCTGCTGCTAAGTCGCTTCAGTCGTGTCCGACTCTGTGCGACCCCATAGAGGGCAGCCCACCAGGCTCCCCCGTCCCTGGGATTCTCCAGGCAAGAACACTGGAGTGGGTTGCCATTTCCTTCTCCAATGCATGAAAGTGAAAAGTAAAAGTGTACAGTACTATGTAGCCATAAAATGAATGTGCTAGATAACACAGAAAGGTGTCCATGGTGCATTTTTGAATGTGAAAGACAAACTTCAGAAATTTTTAATTCATTTGTTCAACAAATATTTTCAATGCCTATCATGTCCCTTCGAATTGTGGTGCTGAGAAGACTCCTGAGGGTCCCTTGGACAGCAAGGAGATCAAATCAGTCAATCCTAATGGAAATCAACCCTGAATATTTACTGAAGGACTGATGCTGAAGCTGAAACTCCAATACACTGGCCACCTGATGCGAGCAGCTGATTCATTGAAAAAGACCCTGATGCTGGGAAAGATTGAAGGCAGGAGGAGAAGGGGACGACAGAGGATGAGATGGTTGGATGGCATCACTGGCTCAAGGGACGTGAACCTGAGTCCCTGGGGTTGCCGAGTCGGACACAACTTAGCGAATGAATAATATCATGTTCCTGGAGCTTGAAACACAGATGAGAATTAAACAGGAGTTTATACTTTCTTTCTGTATAAAAATTATATGTGGAATAGGTATGTACGTGAAAATAAAGGTCTAAGCTGGAAAGTAAAATATTGATATATTAACAGTAGGTATCTCGGGAGAAGAAGAGCAGGAGGTAAAAGCTGTGAAGAGTTGCCCTTCTTCTTTGGATGTTTTCATATAGCTTTATTTTTTTTCAACAAGCATTTACACTTGCTTGTTAAAGGGGCCTCATAAGAAAAAATAAATAAACCTGCTTGTTGAAATCTGCTAAAAAATTAAACTAAGGTACAGTTTAATTTTAATCAGGAGAAGTTATCTATTCGGTCTAATCCCACTGCATAATGATAAAATTGTACCAGCTGCAAAAGAGAAAGAAAGGAGGGAAGGGAGAGAAGAGAGACAAAGAAGCAACCGGGTGACGGGTGTTAACTTGGAGCAGGCGAGGCTGGTGGGCGTTCAGCCAAAAGTGGAGCAAAGCGTCCCTCCCTCCTCGGGTGGGAACTGGTGTGTGCAGGAGGCGATCAACGACACGCTGTCGACAAGCGGAGTCACAAATGGGAGCGTCGGGGAAGATGATGATGATGCCCAAACAGGAGGAGCAGCCATCCTGTCAGGGCTCAACTTTGACCCCATGTGGCAGCAGGGGACCACCAGCCTCCATTCTACACTGAGATTCGTACCCCGTCATTTACAACGATCTCAGCTCCTAGTCTGGTCCTTCCCAAGCCCCCAGAACATCCTAGTTTATCTGAAGCAGAGGTTCTGCAGCTGGAGGAAGTGAGTAGGAATTCCAGGCCACTTATTTCTGCTGTGGCGTCCCCAAGCAGAACGTGTGGTTCACTACTTCTTTGCTCTAACTTCCAGCATCTGAGCTGGGCTCTCTGCCCTCTGCGTGGGTCTGTGGGGTTGATGCTTTGTGGCCGTGGGGTGCAGGGAAAACAGGAGCAGGGGAGGCCTGGGGGCTCAGAACCCTCAAACCTGGGTAAGGTCATCTGAGACTTGTAGACCTAAATTCTCTGATAAACACGGTCTCAAAACCACACACCTGGCAAACAGACTGTCCTGGGAACACGGCCCAGGAACAAACAACAAGCTTGTAGTCTTTTCATTTTATTCTTGGTTCTCACTGTTCTAGGAAGGAAAAAAAAAAAGGTTAGACTTGAATATGTGGGACATTCACATGTTTTACTCAGAAAACAAGAACCTCTGATTTTCTTAGAGAAACGTTGAGAGTTGCCTTTTCCTTTTAGTGCTCTTAAGCACACATTGGAACAAGGAAGACATAATTTCAATTCTAAGTGTTCATTCTAAGTTTCATTCTAAGTGTTCCCTTGAACACCTACTTCATCCTTTCTAGACGGATCATTGAACAGAATTAAAGCTGCTCCCAAAGTGTAGTTTGACTTAGTCTATGGGCCCTCCATGACGTGTCCCTGTCCCCTTCTGGGTCCCCCTCCTCTTTTCCGGCTTCCCCTCAGGCAAACGTGGCATATTTTTGCCCCCCAAGCCCTCCATACTTAGGTCCTCTGTCTGGAACGTTCCTCAACCCCTGGACCTCCTGTCCCTTCAGAATTGCAACCCCTGCCTCTTCTCCATAGCAATTGTCTCTTTCTAGTAGGTCACTTCCTTATTTTGCTTACTGTCTACCCCATTTCTAATGTAAACTCCACCAAAGCAGAGATTTTCATCCATTTCACCAATGGAAATCCAGTCCTGGAATAATGACTGGATCTAAATCTTTATAGAGGGGTTCTGCATTATATATCCAAAATGTCATAAATAACACTAATGCCTCCATGCAGCTATTCCACATCTAGGAATTTATCCGTGGGAAGCCATCACAAGAGAGTTAGACATGTTACAAAACCCAAACTCTGGAAATAATAAGAGCTGACATTTAATTACCACTTACCCTGTGCCAGACTCTGTTTTAAACATTTTCTGTACATGAACTCTTTAAACCTCCCGACAACCCTAGAACCCACCTATTATTGTCTGGATTTTACATGTAGGGGGACAGGCAGAGGGACTGAAGAGCATGCAATGGAGCCAGGATTTGATGGGGTGTGCCTGACTCAAGAGTCCATATTCTTAACAACCTATGTTTATATAACTGTGCCCTAGCCACATTGAGGCAGTCAGCGCAACCATTTAAAATGATGATGTAGATAATGTATTTTTTTCCCACTGGGGAGAGAAGGGACATGAACCTCTAGAAATATATTCAAATTATGTGATCATACACATGGCTGGGAAGAAGATGGCTTTATCAGCTTCTCAAATACATCCAAGAACCAGGGGGTGCAGAATAATTCTTCTACATAAATAGTTCAAGTGAACACATCCTCCACTTGGGTTATCAACTATTTAGCATAGTCTTAAAAAAAATTCTTCTTAGCTTCCTTCCTTCCACATAAGCCTTCCTCCTCTTGTCCCTAAACCACATTAGCAATCTAGAGTCCCACCCTTTAAAGACTCAAAAAGACTTTTGTCAGATATGGCAAAAGCAGGTTTCTAAAAAGACCGCTGCTGCTGCTGCTGCTAAGTCACTTCAGTCGTGTCCGACTCTGTGCAACCCTGTAGACGGCAGCCCACCAGGCTCCCCCGTCCCTGGGATTCTCCAGGCAAGAACATGGAGTGGGTTGCCATTTCCTTCTCCAATGCATGAAAGTGAAAAGTGAAAGTGAAGTCGCTCAGTCGTGTCCGACTCTTAGCGACCTCATGGATTGCAGCCTACCTCTGTCCATGGGATTTTCCAGGCAAGAGTACTGGAGTGGGGTGCCATTGCCTTCTCCTTCTAAAAAGACTACACATTATAAATACATTTTCATTAAAAATCCATATGTACATATAAGTACTATAAAAAGACTCAAATAAATAGATTTTATGTTCACAACTGTCATTCCAGGATGCTGGAATTATGTGTGTGTTAAAATTTCTTTTCTGGTCTTATTTGTATTCTTTACATTTTTTTGCAAGAGCACAAATTACTTTTTGTAACCGAAGGAAAATTTTTTTTTTTTTTTAAGAAAAAGGCAGCTTTGGGAAAAACAATTCAGAGGTAGCTCTCAAAATTTTAAGTGTATTTGCCCTTTGACCCAGCAATTCCATTTCCAGGAATGTTTGACAGAAATCCTTGCATGTGAGCCCGAATGTAAGCCTAATGACATTCGCAGCAGCATTACTGAGAAAATTAGTAAACAGCCAAACCCTCAGAGAAGGTGAGTAAATAAAATATTCAATAAAATATAATACCACCATATTATAAAAACTGTACAGTTGTTAACAAAAGAAAACAGTAGTTAGATCTCTCTCAGACAAAATAATAAAAGGAAGTTTACAGAACAGAATGTATAATAAGGTCCAACATATATAAAAGATGTGTGTAAGAGTGTGAAAGTGCTGAAGGGGACTGGAAGGAAGCCGCCTGTTGTTGATGATGCTGACTCGCAGGGAGGCTCTGGGAGCTGGGTGGGGAGGAGATGGTGAAGGGACTTTATGTTCTGTTCTGGATCGCCTGAATCTTTTACATATTATTTATGTAACCAAACAAAATGCACACAGTAAAACTACGAAACAGTTATAAAATTTAAAAAGCTTCCAAACTCCAAAATGCTCCCCTCCGGCTCTCTGGCACCCCACCATGGGGCTGGCTCACAGGCTCCAAGTCCAAGCTGCCAGGAAGCCTCAGGAAGGACCAGGGTCCTGGTTACTGTCAGGATTAGAAACAGGCTCAGTCACCGGCCAGGGGCAGAAGGTTATGTAAATGGGGAGCAGTCCTACAGCACATTCTTAGGCCCTAAGCATGAGCAGCGATCGTGAGGTCTTGGAGCAGTGTGGAAATTAAGAGACAAAAGCCAAGTGGGAAACTGCACCCAGCCGGCCCCGAGAAACTTGCACAAGGCACAGTGACAAGGTGAAGGAGCCACGGCCGGCATGGTTAGCCAGGTGAGATGACAGCATCTTGGCCCAAACCTGTTTCTCCCGAGGCCACAAACCTGCATGTCATCTGGACCCGCACCTCTCTCCCTCCCCCACCATCCGTCATCACCGCGTCCTCTGCTCCCTGCACTTCTTTCATCCCCACTGCTGGTCTAGGCATCTTTGTCTCTCCCTGCGTGATCGCAGTGGCTGCCTAACAAGTCTTCTGGTTCCCAAAGGCCATCTCTCCGGGACCCCGTCTCTTCCTGCACAACAGCCAGAACGGTCTCTGAGCTTTTAAAAAGGTAACTCGGCTCGCTCGCTCGCTTCCGAATTTGCTCGTTGCTTTTATAGTAATACCTTTGTCCTGATCTCTGAGCCCTTGTAGGAGCTGGCCCTCGCTTGCGGCTACAACCACGTCTTGCTTCCTCCTCTTCCACTGTGTTCCAGCCACCCTGGCCCTTCCCCGGGGTCTCTGCTCTCACTGCCTCTGTGAACCTAGCTACTCCTTACACTCCACCCCTCTGAATCCCAGTCTCTCCATCTCATTAGCCTATGTATCTGCTTCTTGGGACTGTGCCTGTCTGAAATCCTCACATCTGCTTGATCCCCAGTCTGCCCCACTAGCCAGCATTATTTTTTTCAAGGACCATGGGCGAAGGGCTTCCCTATAGCTCAGATGGTAAAGAACCTGCCTGCAATGCAGGACACCAGGGTTGATCCCTGGGTCGGGAAGATAACCTGGAGAAGGGCATGGCAACCCACTCTATTGTTCTTTCCTGGAGAATCCCATGGACAGAGGAGCCTGGAGGGCTATAGTCCATGGGGCCGCAAAGAGTCGGACACGACTGAGCGACTAACACTACTACCACTACCACCATGGGCGAGGCGCTGCTCTGAGCACTTTACGGACCACGCATCTAGTGCTCGCAAGACCGTGTGAAACCAATACGATCGCAACACCATTTTACAGATAAGGAAAATGAGGCACAGAGGTACCCAACTTGTCCCCAAGCCAGGCCATTCTTAGGTGGCCAAGGTGGGATTTGAACCCGGTGACTTCAGCCCAAGGCCTGGACCTTTCATTACTAAATGATCCTGCCTAAACCACTAATGAGATTAAAAAAAAAACAAAAAAAAACAAAAAACCAGCACCCTTTTTACTTTCTAAAGCTTTGAACCGGCTGGAGAAGCAGCTGATGGTCTTCACTGGCCACACTGGTACCAGACCGCCCACCCCCAAGCTTTTAATGTCTATGGTGGTTTGGGGACCTGATTTGACCTGTTTTTTCTCTACAGAACAGGCCATAATGAAAAGAGTTCTCAAACTGCTTTTTGTGGACTTTTAAAATATTGAAAGCATGAGTCCATTTCCCTTCTGTAATTCTCAACAGGGTCTCACTGCACAAAGGGGACCAGCTCTAACACCTGTGGAATTGAAACCCTGGCTGCAGAAAACTGGGGACTCAATGCCTATTTGGGTTGTATTTTTATTAAAACCCCATTAACTTGTTTCTCTCAGAGCAATTAAAGTGTCCTGGCCTGATGCTCTGCAGCACTGTGGAGGAGATGCTTATTAACACTGAGCATTCTGTTCTGAGCTCAGGCAGAAAACTTTCTTTCCAAAAGCACCCTGGGTGGGGGTTTATGGGGGACTGATGTCTTGGGGTCCCTCTCACCCCCAAGGTAAGTTTCCTTAACCGATAATTTGGTTACATCCTCTGCAGCTGGTCTTAAGTCAACTGAGGTTGATAACATCATTTTCCTTCTACATGGTGGGGTGTTTTTTGTGTTTTTGTGGTGTTTTTTTTTTTTTTTTTTTGGCTGACTTTTATAACTCAAGACCAGTTGAAAGTCTTCCAATGAATATTAATTCCTTCCACACCTCGTAAAAGTCTGAAGCACCACCCCAGGGCACACGGAGGCCAAGTGTGAAGTTTCACTTGGCAGAACTGTAGACATGCATTTCTGTCTCTACTTTTGCACCTTGAAATCAGTCAGACCCACGTGAGCCAGGCCCCATCCTTATTCCATGCCAGGGTGGATGCGACCCGCTGGCAACTGTGTGCCCCCACCACAGGACTCTGCATTTTAACACAGGGGCACATTCTGGAGGTGGACAGCTCGCAATTCAACCATTCAATCAATGGAGCATCTACTGGGCACAAGCTTGGTGCTTTGTGCTCCCAGGGATGTGGTAGGTCTGAGGTGGGGCCTGAGAACCTTCGTTTCTAACAAGTTCACAGGTGGTGCGATGCTGTTGGTCTGGGGGCCACACTCTGAGACTCACTGCTTCAGGACCTCCCTTCCACTCCTTTCCCAACCTTGGGATGGTGCTTCAGCCATTGGCTCTCAGGCAATTTGTATGGCCTCCTGTTTGTGATGGTCTGCCCCTGTTTCCTTCTCCCCACCTCCCTATCTGTCATTCTCATCCTTGCCCTCCATGTTCCTGCTCTCTTCTCCTCAGAACAGCCTAAGCCATAGACCACCCCTCCCCTTTTCCTGCCCCAAGACCTTGGCACCTGCTACCCTCACTGCCTGGAATGTTCTTTCTTGGGCTCTGCACCTGGCCAACTCCCACCCTAACTCAGAGAGGCCTTCTATGAACACAGTTGAAAGACGGTCCCCTGAGCTGTTCCCCTTCCAACACTCTTTAATTCACATCACAGATCCTGTGTTGATCAGATCTGACTCCCCTTGAGATTGTAAACTCCACAAGGGCAGGGAGGAGTGACATCCCTCTCCCCGCTGTAGACCCCACACTGGGTGCAGTCACAGGGTAGGGCAGGGGTCCCCAACCCCCAGATGGGTAATGGTCCATGGTCTGTTAGGAACTGGGCCACACAGCAGGAGGTGAGCAAAGTTTCATCTGTATTTACAGCTGCTCCCCAGTGCTCTCCCTTCACCCCCAGATGGGACTGTCTAGTTGCAGAAAAACAAGATCAGGACTCCCACTGATTCTGCATTATGGTGAACTGTATAATTATTTCATTATATAATCCAGTGTAACAATCATGGAAATAAAGTGCACAATGACTACAATGTGCCTGAATCATGCTGAGAACCCTGGTCCACGGAAAAACCGTCTTCCATGAAACCGGTCCCTGGTGACAAAAAGGTTAGGGACCGCTGGGGTACAGCATCCTTGGAGAAGTGAAGGAATGGGATTAGCTTCTGTTCTCAGTGAAATCCACACTGGAAGTGGCTGGAAAACCAGCCAGTCTTGCCCCATGGGCTCTTCTTTCTGCAAACCTGCCTGCCATCCGGCCAACCCTCAGCCACCCAGCACTTCGTTTTGAGCCAGGGGTTGGGGTGGGAATGGAGGGAGGAAGGGGAGGCTTGGGAACAGCCACAGTTGCAGATTAGACACATAATCAAATCCAGAGGGCTGCACTGTGTTCTGCCAATTAAGATACCAGATTAAGCAGGCCAAGGGCCCCTGGGGCGAGATGCCACACAAAATAACTCTTCAAAAATAGTAACTTGTATCTCAGGAATGAGCATGAATTGTCAATGACATGAGCAGTGTTTTGAAACAGAAAGACGAGTCCTATTTATATTGCAGATAATGGTTACATGACGTAGGCATAGCTTGGGCCAATGTTCCCAAAGGAGGTATTTAGGAGTAATGGTGTGGAAGCTGTGTTGGAAGGACCAGTGCTGAAGAGTAAAGATGGCTGGTGGTGTGGTGGGAAGAGGATGTCCACGGCTCCTGGCTGGGCTCTTGCTGCTTACTGGTCAGTGCAGCGGAGCAGCAAAGATCTGCCTTCAGGAGCACCTGGATCAGGGTTCCAGCCCTAGGCTCAGCACTTGTTGCTGTGTGACCTTGTTGTTTAACCTCACTGAGCCTGTCTCTATCTCTGGAAAATGAGGGGAAACAATAATTTCTCTCTCGGAGTTGTTGTAAAGAGTAAATGAGATAATAAGATAATGTGTATAAAGTGGATGTTGCAGTGCCTGGCACAGAGTAAGCACTCAATAAATAATAGCTATTATTAGCTACAACATTAAAAATTTTTAATTGTGGTAAAAAATAATATAAAAATGTACCATCTTAACCACTTTCAGTGTACAGTTCAACAGTGTTATATGTATTCACACTGTAGTGCAACAGATCTCTAGAACTTTCTTATCTTGCAAAACTGAAACTCTTATGTTTCGATTTTTAACCCATATTGAGTTGATTTTTGTATTTGGTTTTAGGTAAGGGTCCAATGTCATTCTTCTACAGTAACACTTTTATGTTGAAAATTCCTCTTACCTATTTGTGCCCATTTTCTCTTCTATTAAAAAAAAAAAGGTAGGTTAAGAACTTTTCTATTCAAGATACCACAAAGAAAATTAAAGGACAAGCCACAAACTGGGAGTTTTTTTATTTTACAACACAGATAATCGATTCCTATTCAGAATACTTCTATAGGTCAGTAAGAAAAAGACAAATGTCCTCATAGAAAAATGGGTAAGACGCATAAAAAGGAATTTCACAGAAGAGGAAGCATGAATGGTCCATGAACATACAATAAAATACTCGACCTCATTGGTGCTCAGGAAAACGCAAATCAGCATCACTATGAGGTATCAATTTATACCCATTAACTGGGCAAAAATTAAGAACTCTGATGATGAGGACTCATACATAGCAGATGGGAGAGTAATCTGGTACATTCTGGCAGCATCTTGTGAACTTGAGCACTCACAGAATTTACAAGCCAGCAATTTAACTTTCAGGTGAAACTTCCCCAAGAGAGATTCTTAAGTAAATAATTCAGATATGAGCACAAATACGCACAGTGACAATGTCTATAACAGAAAAAAGGACTGGAAACAGACCAAATGTCCAGTAATGAGAGAATGCTTATAGAGATCATGGCATGTTTCCAGAATAGAGAGTCATTCAGCAGTAAAAATGAACTGCAAAAACATGGGTGGAAGTTTAAATGTAAAATTGAGTGAAAGAAACACGCATGTGGCAGGGTATTATTTTTGCAGAGTCCAAAACCAAATCAAAACAACGTACTCATCAGATATATAAAACAAAGGGACTGTACACCTGAAACTAACACAACTTTGTAAGGCAACCGTACTTCACTAAAATCTTTCTTATTATTGGAGAATAACTGCTTTGCAATGTTGTGTTGCTTTCTTCCATACAATGAAGTGAAGCAGCTGTCAGTGTCTCCCTCCCGCTGCCTCCATCCGCCCTCTAGGTCCTCACAGGGCGCCGAACTGAGCTCCCGCCCGCTAGCGGTCTGTTCTGCACGTGCTAGTGTATATATGTCAGTGCTCCTCTCCCAGGTGAAAAGCAGTTTTTAAAGAGATAATAAACATAAAACCCAAGATCATGGTAACTCTGGGGGTGGGGGCAGCAGGAAATCATGCAGAAGGAACCAGAAGCATTGATAATTTTCTAGAACTTTAGTGCCTGGAAGTTTCTGTGTGTTCTTGTTATTATAACGCTTCATAATCTAAAGATATGTTACATAAATTCCTTTCCATGTATTAAATGTAACATGATAAAGAGTTATTTTACCAGCCTGGAAAGCAGTTAATCCTTATGGGCTCCATCAGCTCTAAACCACTGGGTAGCAGCTACCAGTGTAGGGAGATGATAAGAACTCTCCATTCCTCCACCATCTGTTTATTCTGGGAAGAATTTGGAAGGGGCAGGCATGACGCTGTCTTTGAAGCCTCCAAAACAAATCCTGGGCACAAAACCCAGACTGGAGGCTGGAGAAGAGTTGAGAAGAGGCACAGAGAACAATCCCAAGGACAGGAGAGAGAGATCTGGGTAAACTGCGGCTGACTTGGCTCCCAGGCCACCCTCAAACTGGCAAAACTGGCTTGCACCTTCTTGCACTTTGGCAAGAATCAGACAGGGAATGAGCAGGCCATCCAGGAGACATTTACTGTCCATTACACTTCTAAGGGAACAGGCGTGGCATCACTGAACAAAGGGGTCCCCCAGAGAATAATAGTGCGAAGTCACCCCTACATTAGTTCTCTGTCTTTGGCTTTCCTGGGTTAAAGGCCATCTCGGAGGCCTGAAGACACAAGCTCTTTTCTGAGAGATTTATTTCACCACGTGAGTCCCCAAGGGACCTTGCCACGTGGTGTGGATGAGATTGAAGGAGGTGGATGTGCTTGAGCCATAATTAAGCAAGGCAGTTCATCCACCTCCATGTAACTCAGCTAAACGCTTGACTCAACAGATGCATCTACGATAAGCCAAGACTTTTTTTTCCCTATGGTTTCTTTGTTTGACTTTACAGCAGCAGAAAAGCCTTTTCAAATCACAATGGTCTGTGGAAATAACAGTCTTTCGAAATGGAGTGAGGTTTTTCCAGTTTTTATTGATTTCTTTTAAAGATGCCTTACAGGGCTTCAGTGGTAAAGAATCCGCCTCCCAATGCAGGACACACAGTTTGATCCCTGATCCAGGAAGATCACACATGCTGCAGAGCAACTAAGCCTGTGTGCAACCAAGCCCATGAGCCTGTGTTCTAGAGTCTGGGAGCCACAACTACTGAAGCCCGGGTGTCCTGGAGTCCATGCCCCGCAACAAGAGAAGCCACCGCAGTGAGAATCCCAAGTACTGCAACCAGAGTGGAGCCCCTGCTCACCACAACTAGAGAAAAGCCCACATAGCAACAAAGATCCAGAACAGTCAGAACAAATACATACAATATACACAAAATAAATACATACAATATAAACAAAATAAATAAATACAATTTTTAAAAAATAAATAAAATTTTTTTATTTAAAAAATAAAATGCCTTAAACATTGGAGAACACTGATTTTCACTGTTGACTATATATAAACGTGGTGTATCGTGTTATATGATGTGCTTTGGGGTTTCCCTGGTGGCTCAGATGGTAAAGAATCTGCCTGGGTCAGGAAGAGCCCCTGGAGAAGGGAATGGCAATCCACTCCAGTATTCTTGTGTGGAGAATCCCATGGACAGAGATGCCTGGTGGGCTACAGTTCATGGGGTCGCAAAGAATTGGACACAACTCAGCAACTTACGCTTCACTTTCACTCCCTGCAAATCTTTGAAACAATCTGAAAATTCAGCCAGTAGAACCTTCTGAAATGTTGATCAGGGGCTAAGTTGGCTCAAAGCCTCAGAAAACACTTCCTGGACTGCTCAGTGACTGGAAGAGAAGCACTTTACTTAATTTTTATCTGTCCTCTTGGATGCAGAAATGCGTGAACACACGATGCTAAATTAGAAAATGACAGCGTCTTTTGAAAGGTTTTTTAAATGTTTTGCTCTTGAACCTAAGAGATAGCCAAGCGCCAAGCCCTCTTGTTCCCATTAAGATAAAGCCACTCTCCGGGAACAACTGCTGTCATCTCTCCCTCCAGTGACCCCAACAATGGTAGCTTTTGACCACTGGTTTCTTTTTTCAAGCATCAAAAAATGCCTCCTCACTACACATTTCTTTCAACAAATCACACCATCTTTCTCTCACCTGTCTCGTTTGCTGCACCTACATCTATAACTTTTAGGTCCTCATCTGCTTTCCTGCTTTTTCCCCTCACAGGCTTCCCAGATGGTGCTAGTGGTAAAGAACCCGCCTGCCAATGTAGGAGACTTAAGAGTTGCAGGTTCGATCCCTGAGTCAGGAAGATCCCCTGCAGGAGGGCATGGCAACCCACTCCAGTATTCTTGCCTGGAGAATCCCATGGACAGAGGAGCCTGGTGGGCTACAGTCCATGGGGTCACAGAGAGTCAGACATGGCTGCATCGACTTAGCATGGCTGCATTGACTTAGCACACAGTACTGCTTTCCTGCAGCCAAATAAACTATCTTCAGGGAAGAATTTTAGTCGCCCAGAAAGAGAGTCATGCAAATCATGTGAGAATCAAAAAAAACTTCTGTCTCAAGGGTGATACAGGAGCAGAGAATGTCACAAAGCTATAAACCTCTGGGATTTTTTTTCCTTCTTTTAAATTGGCCATAGGTGGGAGAAGACTGCAAGGATGAGCTGGTTCTCTGCACTCCCTTTATGGGTTCTGAAACAGCAGCAGGTCCCAACCACTATTTTCAGAGCCGTGCTGACATTTGTTAATAATGTTGGTGTATAAAGCCAAGCTCATTTTAAACTAATTTAGACACAAAGAAAATTAGTGAGTATGTGTCAGAATGGAAAGGGGAGAAAATCAAGTTACTGCTGTCACAGACAGAAAGCGAAAAGCTTGAGGTAAAATGAAAATGGCTGTTTCCCATTAGATGCAAGGACTGGGGGAAAAGTGAAAATTTCAGGTGAAAAGCAAATCCTCTCTCCCTTCTTGAGGAGCCCACCGACAGTTTGCTCCTGAGCAAGCCCTGCTAGGCTCCTACTTGGCTCCAGTTATGCACCCAAGGAAAAGACGTCTTTTCAATGAGCCTACCTTCTGAAATTAACAGAGGGAAGAGTCTGATGCTGTTTTATTTGTCAAAACTGTTCTCAAAAATGACTGCTCCCAGGACCTCCCTGGTGGCCCATTGATTAAGACTTTGTCTTTCAGTGCAGCAAGGCCAGGTTTGATCCCAGGTGGGGAGCTAGGATCCCACATGCCTCACAGCCAAAAAAAAAACCCAAAACCACAAAACAGAAATATTATTGTAACAAATTAAATATACATTGTAAAAATGGTCCACATCAAAAACAAATATTCCTCCCTAAATACAAAGTAGAAGCTTGGATTGGATTCTGGAAGAGTAAAAGGACATAAAGTCTGGTGAAATCTGACAAGCCTGTGACTTAGTTAATGTACTTGATAAATGTACCACGATTGTGTAAGATGTTAGGGAAAGCTGGGTGAAGGATATAGAAGAACTCTCTATATTAGTTTTACAACTATTGTATAAGTCTGAAATTATTTTCAAATAAAAACGTTTAATGAAATGATGCCCCTTTAGCTGACTTGACTCTGATCTCTGACAGATAGGATCTGGCTTCTGGATGTGGTCTCCTGTGCATTGGGCTTCCATTCAATCCTTTGGAAAAACCAGAAGAAATTTTCTGGCCAGCTGAATACCTTCCTTTAGCTCACAATGCAGGCAACAGGAGAGCACAGCCTGGAAGGAGAAGGTTCGTTTCGTGTCCTAGAGGAAGGCTGCTTGGCAAGCAAGCTGTGTCTGGCTGTGTCTCCTTGCACCATGTCTCCTTTAATTAGCGAGGCAGAAAGGCAGAAGCCTAGAAAAACCAACAAAATGAGCTCAAACAAAGACAGGCTGGGCCTGTCACCTGTGTTAATCATCTGCTCTCATTAGAGGGTAGCTATATATTTTCTCAGACTTGCTCTTGATTCCCTATATATTTTATTCACTACTCATTAATGATGGAAGATTTATTATTCATTCAAAATGCCACTATCAAGAATTAGCAAGAGAATTCCAAATTGTAGACACTTTTCTTTAGGTTCAGGGCATTCAGTTGTCTTTTAAAAATTGTTTCTATGTGCAATCAATATTGAAAATTTCAGTTTACCTACATAAGATAAGGACTAATTAAAGTTAGGGAAAGCCAGGTTTCCAGAAGAAATTAAGGTTCTTGGAGTAATTCTCACAGTTTAAGCATCTAGCCTATATTTTGTGCAACAAGTTACTTCAAGTATAGATTATTCTCTTGAACACAAAGACACCTACTTTCAGAAATGCATGTATGGCCTCCACAATTATTTTCTTTTGCCAAGATCAGTGTAAAATATTTTTACTTAAACACAATTGTCTGTCTCAAGCATAAAGATGAAAAGCTTTCCTCGTATTTCTTGAAGGATGGTGGAACAGAAAATAACAGAGAGACTCAGAGTGGGACTAACTTCTATATGAACTTGAGTGAGAGGCTCATATTTCTGCATTCCAGTTTCACTATGTCAGACACAGTGGTTCCAGAAACTTCTCAGGTTCAGTGGTTCAGAGGTTCAGTGGTGCTGAGAGATTAAAAAGAAGGTCTCGAAAATGCTCAGAAATCTCTTAGATGGTGAAATTTTTATTTAAAATGAGGAACAAGTTATTTCTGCTAAATAAGCAGAAAATTCAATACCCAACCACTGGGGTAAAGACAGACTTTTAACAAATGGTACTAGTATGACAAGCGTAGGACGTCAAGAAACACCTGGAGTGACGGGCAAATGTGGCCTTGGAGCACAGAGCGAAGCAGGGCAAAGGCTAATAGAGTTTTGCCAAGAGAACGCACTGGTCATAGCAAACACCCTCTTCCAACAACACAAGAGAAGACTCTACACATGGACATCACCAGATGGTCAACACCGAAATCAGATTGATTATATTCTTTGCAGCCAAAGATGGAGAAGCTCTATACAGTCAGCAAAAACAAGACTGGGAGCTGACTGTGGCTCAGATCATGAACTCCTTATTGCCAAATTGAGAGTTAAATTGAAGAAAGTAGGGAAAACCACTAGACCATTCAGGTATGACTTAAATCAAATCCCTAACGATTATACAGTGGAAGTGAGAAATAGATTTAAGGGACTAGATCTGATAGAGTGTCTGATGAACTATGGACGGAGGTTCTTGACATTGTACAGGAGGCAGGGATCAAGACCATCCCCATGGAAAAGAAATGCAAAAGAGCAAAATGGCTGCCTGAGGAGGCCTTACAAATAGCTGTGAAAAGAAGAAAAGCAAAAAGCAAAGGTGAAAAAGAAAGATATACCCATTTGAATGCAGAGTTCCAAATAAGAGCAAGGAGAGATAAGAAAGCCTTCCTTGTTAATTGGTGCAAAGAAATAGAGGAAAACAATAGAATGGGAAAGACTAGAGATCACTTCAAGAAAATTAGAGATACCAAGGGAACACTTCATGCAAAGATGGGCACGATAAAGGACAGAAATGGTATGGACCTAACAGAAGCAGAAGATATTAAGAAGATGTGGCAAGAATACACAGAAGAACTGTACAAAAAAACTCTTCACAACCCAGATAATCACGATGGTGTGATCACTCACCTAGAGCCAGACATCTTGGAATGCGAAGTGAAGTGGGCCTTAGGAAGCATCACTACAAACAAAGCTAGTGGAGGTGATGGAATTCCAGTTGAGCTATTTCAAATCCTGAAAGATGATGCTGTGAAAGTGCTGCACTCAGTATGCCAGCAAATTTGGAAAACTCAGCAATGGCCACAGGACTAGAAAAGGTCAGTTTTCATTCCAATCCCAAAGAAAGGCAATGACAAAGAATGCTCAAACTACCACACAATCACACTCATCTCACACACTAGCAAAGTAATGCTCAAAATTCTCCAAGCCAGGCTTCAACAATACGTGAACTGTGAACTTCCAGATGTTCAAGCTGATTTTAGAAAAGGCAGAGGAACCAGAGATCAAATTGCCAACATCCACTGGATCATTGAAAAAGCAAGAGAGTTCCAGAAAAACATCTATTTCTGCTTTATTGACTATGCCAAAGCCTTTGACTGTATGGATCACAATAAACTGTGGAAAATTCTGAAAGAGATGGGAATACCACCTGACCTGCCTCCTGAGAAATCTGTATGCAGGTCAGGAAGCAACAGTTAGAACTGGACATGGAACAACAGACTGGTTCCAAATAGGAAAAGGAGTAAGTCAAGTCTATATATTGTCATCATGCTTATTTAACTTATATGCAGAGTACATCATGAGAAATGCTGGGCTGGATGAAGCACAAGCTGGAATTAAGACTTGCAGGAGAAGTATCAGTAACTTCAGAAATGCAGATGACACCACCCTTATGGCAGAAAGTGAAGAATAACTAAAGAGCCTCTTGATGAAACTGAAAGAGGAGAGTGAAAACGTAGGCTTAAAGCTCAACATTCAGAAAACAAAGATCATGGCATCCAGTCCCATCACTTCATGGCAAATAGATGGAGAAACAGTGGAAACAGTGGCAGACTTTATTTTTTTGGTCTCCAAAATCACTGCAGATACTGGTTGCAGTCATGAAATTAAAAGATACTTATTCCTTGGAAGAAAAGTTATGACCAATCTAGGCAACATATTAAAAAGCAGAGACATTACTTTGCCAACAAAGGTCTGTCTAGTCAAGGCTATGGGTTTTCCAATAGCCATGTATGGATGTGAGAGTAGGACTATAAAGAAAGCTGAGCGCCAGAGAACTGATGCTTTTCAACTGTTGGAGAAGACTGTTGAGAGTCCCTTGGACTATAAGGAGATCCAACCATTCCATCCTAAAGATCAGTCCTGGGTGTTCATTGGAAGGACTGATGTTGAAGCTGAAACTCCAATACTTTGGCCACCTGATGTGAAGAGCTGACATTTGAAAAGACCCTGATGCTGGGAAAGATTGAGGGTGGGAGAAGGGGACGACAGAGGATGAGATAGTTGGATGGTATCACCGATTCAATGGACATGAGTTTGAGCAAGCTCCAGGAGTTGGTGATGGACAGGGAGGCCTGGCGTGTTGCAGTCCATGGGGTTGCAAAGAGTCGGCAACTGAGCGATGGAACTGAACTGATGACAAGAGTGGCCTTTTCCTGACAAGGGAGGGTTTTGCGTAGAGAAGTAATAAGCTCTGATTGCTTCTTTGTGTTTTTTTTTTTTCCTCTCTGTACCCCCTGGCATGCGGGGATCTTAGTTCCCTGACTGCTGCTGTTTAGTCACTCAGTCATGTCCGACTCTCTTGCAACCCCATGGACTGTAGCCCGCCAGGCTCCTCTGTCCATGGGATTTTCCAGGCAAGAACACTGGAGTGGGTTGCCATGCCCTCCTCCAGGGAATCTTCCCAACCCAGGGATTGAACCCAGGTCTCCCTCGTTGGGAGTGAGGAGTCTCAACCACTGGACCACCAGGGTAGTCCCTGATTAAACAAGACCACTCTGGCTGCTTTGGTAAGAAGAATCTGAAGGCTAGGGGTGGGGGTGGTGAATAATGCAGGGAGGCAGGTGGAAGGTGGCCACAGCCATTCCAGACAGGAGTGGAGGTGGGGAAGATGTGGGCAGGTTCTGCCAATGTTTTGAAAGTTGACCCAAAGGATAAGGACAGTAAGAGAAAGACGGCCAAGGAAGATTCCTGTATTCTTGTCATAAGCAGTAGGGAAAGATGGAGTGGTCAGAAACAGAGATGACAGAGAGGACAAGAAGAGACTGAGAGTAAGATCAGGGCTTCAGTTCTAGCCACCATGGGGTCAGATGTTGAAGGGGAATATCAAGGTGGTTAGCTGCAAGTCTGGAGTTTAAAGGAGGTCTGGACGGAGATGGAATTTGGGGGTTATCAGTGTACAGTATTCTTGCCTGGAGAATCCCAGGGACGGGGGACCCTGGTGGGCTGCCATCTATGGGGTCACAGAGTTGGACACGACACAGCAGCAGCAGCAGCAGTGTATAGGAGGTGGTATTTAAAACTTGACAAACGACACTGGAGGGAGTCAGAATGGTTAGGAGAGGTCCAAGGACTGAGGCTGGAGCTGTCCAAAACATAGAAGTCAAGAGAGTGCAAGGAACTGACCTAGGAGACCAAGCCTCCACTCCTCTCAGCAGCCCAGCTTGTACTTCAATGAAAAGCCTGAAGATGGTGAGGTCTTTTGTATATAATTAAGGCCACAATTACCTGGGGAAAGAGCCTTTAAGAGGAAAGAGTGTACATCCCCCCTTGATTTTTATTGACTGGGGGATTTTTGTAGAAACTGACGCCTGTGGTCAGCGATTTGTTTTGTAAGTGAATATTGAAACACTCCAGTCAATAATGTTTGAGTAACAAAAGACATATTAATATATCTCTAGTCAATAAGTTGTTAAGAGTTATTTGGTATTTGAGCCAATTTGTTGACTTAAAAAATTCACCTCTTTGAAGGCACCAAGACACTGATTTAGGGGCTGGTTGTGGGGAAGAAGGTTTGGAATTGACAGCCTGGAAGGTAAATCTGGTGTTGGAGAAGACTCTTGAGAGTCCCTTGGACTGCAAGGAGATCCAACTAGTCCATTCTGAAGGAGATCAGCCCTAGGATTTCTTTGGAAGGAATGATGCTAAAGCTGAAACTCCAGTACTTTGGCCACCTCATGTGAAGAGTTGACTCATTGGAAAAGACCCTGATGCTGGGAGGGATTGGGGGCAGGAGGAGAAGGGGACGACAGAGGATGAGATGGCTGGATGGCATCACTGACTCGATGGACGTGAGTGAGTGAACTCCAGGAGTTGGTGATAGACAGGGAGGCCTGGCGTGCTGCGATTCACGGAGTCGCAAAGAGTCGGACACGACTGAGCGACTGAACTGAACTGAAGGCAAATCTGTAATTTGGAGATGGGGCTTCAGAAGCTCCTTGCAATATAATTTGTTCAGAATTTAAAATGAAATATATTTTGCATGTGCGTACTCACATATTCTTGACATGTGGCCTCTGAGCAAAAAATTGTCTCTAATAAAATTAAAAAATGGTACCAGGGACTTCCTTGGTGGTCCAGTAGTCAAAGACTGAGCAACAACTCCAGGGTTCGATCCCTGGTCAGGGAACTAGGATCCCACATGCGGAGTGGCGTGGCAAAAAAAATGGTAGCAGCCTTAGGACTGACTTTACAAACAAAGCTGTCTGTGAATTCAAAAATTAAATAATATGCTTTTCTCACTGACTCTGAATTATCTCTGGGGGCCTGGGCTACATGTGAATGCTGTGACATCAATGGAAGTCCCTCTTCTCTAGGACACAGCCCATCCCTATAGGGAATGTCTCTCATATTTATGAGTATTGTGCAAACAAAAGAGCAGTTGCTAAAACATGGATTTATTTGGGCATTACTGTCAAGTATGATCAAAGACAAAATTCTCTGAGAGCTCTGTCGGATCATCTGTAGTACTCGAGTTCCAGAAATAGCACTCGTACAGAACGTATTCATGTGCAAAGTGGATCATTTATTTAGCACCAAAATCAACCTTTAAAAACATCAGTTCCATCTTAAAACAGGCATTTAAAAAACATTTCTGACATTCTAAGTTTGCATCTAGACATCTGCACAATCTGGAGACCCAAATTCCACTGTGATTTCCACTGACAAAGGTGATTTTCACCGGCTGTGGGAAGCTGGGAGCGGAGCCATGGCATGGAGGTAACTGTCCTTCAAAAGGTCCAGTGGGTCCCAGGGATGCTGTTTCCTACTTGCTGAGGTTTCCTCCTTGATCTCCAAGGAAAGAGTTTTGTGGTTGCTTACAGAGACTCTTGGTAACTGGTCAGGAATCCACTATATAATCATATTGCAAAATTTCTTGAAGAGGAAAAAACCACGACCGAGGTCTCTTGCCCACTCACGTCTGCCATGCTAAGCTCCTCAAACAGAGCTCTTAATCAGCAACACTGAAGTCCTGATCTCAATGTAAGAAGGGCTGGTTAACACCCTTTAATAACTACTTTGCAATTCCAAAGGACTCTCTGACAGCTTTCCTAGGGAGGGCATGAAGTAACTGAGGATCTCAGAGGCAAAAACAAGCTGTTTAACCATTTCCCGTCTAGGCTGACTGTAGAGTTCTGTGAAGTCCAGTGTATGAAGCCCTCATCACAGAAAAGGAAAACAATGTCTTCTCTTTAGTAAAAGCCAGGCCATTCATCGGCCTTTCCCCTTTTCCTTCCTTATTCTTGGCAATTGTTTTTGGAAACTGGGTAATTCTCCATAGGAAGGTGGCAGGAGATACTTACAAGGAGAGCCAGCATGTCCAGGGGTACTGTCCTTTGTACAACCACAAGGAAGATGAGGCAGTTCAGCTCAAGAGGACATCTTACGAACAGGCAGGGGAGGTCCATTTGTATCCATCCTTTGGAGCTGGTGAAACTGGACATCGAAGGCTGTCCAAACTCCCAGGCACAATGAATCCCGGTTCTAACTCTATTGTGATGTGTTAATGATCCTTCTTTATCAAGGACCTTGGCTGTGGGTTCCTGGGCTAAGGATGCCTAGGCTGTGGGTCAGCAGATAGGACAGTCCTGGAAGACTCAGAGGGCCAGAGACAACCCCCAGCATGTCATTTCCCCACCAGATCATACCACTCCTGACACTGCTACAGGGAATAAGCCACAAGATGGGACATGATTCTGGCCCTTTACAAGGTCAACTTGGCTCCTATCAAGGACGCACGGAGGGATAAGTCTACAGGGAGAAATTCTGTGTTCTTCTGGCCTTCAGTCTTCCATGTCAGTGAATTTTCTCTTTGCGTAGTTCTGAACCAGGTTGGAAGCTGTGAGCTGAGATGCCTGCCCCTTCTCCCAGCACTGAAAATCATTCAGTCCTTTCTGCCCTGTTTGAAACAAGCCTCTCTCCATCTCATCTAGTCGGGCCACGAGTGCTGACGTGTCTTCATTGTAAGCGTTCTGGGAGGAATCCATGATGCGGCGGAAACGTCCAACAAATGTCTGAAGAAGAAGTGCCAGAGAGAAATCAGATACATTTTTTTAAAATCCCTGAACACTTAAAGGCAAGAATCTGGTTTGGGACTCAGTCAGAAGGAGGTTTGAGCCTCCTCTGCCTATCACCTGTGATGAACCATTATACCCCTTTCTTATTTCCAGGATTTCCTGTTGGTTCCAACTTTTAGCAAGCAAATATGCAGAGCAGCACACAAGTCATAGTTACATGTATATATAATAGGCAAACACAGCCTAACTGTAGGCTGACCTAGAATAACAATACACTGATCGCATAAATCATACACTCCCCTGGGTAAGAGTAACATCTGGTGGCTGGCACGGCTATCTCCTGAGTCATGTGCAATGCCATAGGTTTTCATGTCAATTACTTGCCTGCAGGAGAGAATGGGAGATGTCGGCATTCTCTGGACTGTCAAAATGCAGGAGCTGGGAGCCGAACCCATAGAAATGTGGTCCCATTTTGTGGAGGTCCACCACGTTGGCGTCTGCACTGAACACAGTCCTCCAACCCTCCTGGTAGATCTTGGGAAGTTCCACTGAAAGGATCCGCCGCTTGTTGTCAAACAGTCCCTTTGCCAGCCACAAAGGGAGTTCAAGCTTTGTGCCCTGTATCACACAGCATTGTAGGTTTTAAAGACAAGTAACGTAGTAAATGTGTTACTATGCACGTGACCTGAGAGAATGAATGAATATCAGTACTGCCTGTTCTCTCTAGGGGAATGACTGCCAAACACAGAAGATGTAGTTGTGACTTAAGAAATGAACTGTGTGGGCTGAAGTTTTATGTCATGATGGAATGGAGAGAGAAAAAGCATTTATATACCAAAAACAGAGTGAAGAACAAAAATGTGACACAAAGGGAAGGTTTTCCTAACTAACGTAAATAAAAACTATCCAATTGCAGACAACAGAAAATAGAAGGATGGAAAAAATGTTATCAAACAGTAACCAAAAGAAAGAAGCATTACTAGAGATAAAGAGGGACCTTTGATAATAAAATGGTCATTAAATCTATCAGAAAAATAGAAATATCTGTCTAAATCAACAGAAGTAAAAGGAAAAATGACAAATCCGTAATCATCATGGGAGATTTTAACATATCTGTTTTTGGTAAATGAGAAGTAGCAAACAAAAAAATCAAGAACAACATAGACAATCTAAACAAAACAAATAAAAACTTCACCTAATTTACATATATATTATGTACTGCAGACCATGACTTCATAATATCGAACTTTTCAAGCACATCGCTATTGTTTAGTTGCTAAGTCATGTTCAACTCTTTTGTGACCCCGTGGACTGTAGCCTGCCAGGCTCCTCTGTCCATGGGATTTCCCAGGCAATAATACTGGAATGGGGTGCCATTTCCTTCTCCTGGGGATCTTCCTGGCCCAGGAATCGAACCTGAGTCTCTTGCCGTGGCACATGGATTTTTACCACTGAGCCACAGGGAAGCCCTTTCAAGCACAAACCAAATGGTTATCTTATGCTACGGTTTACAGCAAATGCTAACTTTCAGAAAACTGAAATCATTCAGACTATGTTGTTTGGCCACTGTGGAACTAAGCCAGAAATCAAAATCCAAACTGTATGTAGCAAAGTCCCCAGATGTTTGGACCTAAGCACCAGTCTTCTCAATAATTCATGAGTCAAAGAAGAATTCACAGTGAAAATTAGAAAATCAAATTAAAACTTGTGAAATGTAGTTAAAGCTACAGGAAAAGCACAGCTAAAAATGTAAAAAAGAAAGCTGAAAAATCAATGACCTAGGTATCCATCTCAAAATGTGAATGGATGCAAGAGAACAAAGAAAATTAAGCCCAAAGAAAATAGAAGGAAAGAACTAATTAAGATAAGAACTAAATGACCTAAAAATGAAGGTACAAATGAGAAAGCTGACAGAGCCATTATTTAGTTCTTTTAAAAGACTGCTACAAGTGATAAACTCCTAGTAAGACTACTTAAGAAAGAGATCATAATTTCTCAATATCAAGAATAAAAAGCAGGACACAGCTATAGTTGTACAGATGTTTAAAAGATAGTAAAAGGATATTTTGAACAACACTATACCACTATATTTGAAAATTTAGGTGAAACAGTCAAATTCCCAGGGCGAAAAAACCATGTACCAAGAGTAAAACTAGAATAGAAAATCTGATAGCCCTGTGTCTATGAATGAAATGAAATACGTCAGTAAAAACCTTCCTACACAAATCTCCCACGCAGAAGAATCCTAAATAGTATATGTAGACATTATGCCCTCAAAGAAGGGGACCATAAGTCCCCTCTCCTTAAGTACAGCTGTACATAATGACTTCCTTCCAGAGAGAACAGTAACTTTACAATCAAAACAGAGTAACTTTACAATGAAGAATCCTGACAAACCCCACATAGCTCAAGTGATCAAAGTTCCTATCAATACAAGTCATGCTGATGGCATGTACCCTTGTTAAGATGTGGTAAAAATGGCACTTTACCTCTATGGTCTCCCGCCTCAAAACAGTCTAATCATGAGAAAACCAACAGACAAATGCCAAATGAGGAATATTCTCAACAAAATACCTCGCCAGCACTCCACAGAATTCATGGTCATTAAAAACAAGGAAAGTCCGATAAACTGTCAAAACCAAGAGGAGCCTAAGGACACACAATTACTAAATGCACTTTGGTGTCCTGGATGGGAACCTGGAACAGAAAAAGGACATTTAGTAAAAATGAAGGAAATATGAATAAAATATGGACGGTACACCTCTGTTTATCAGTGTGTAAGAGAACCAACTAATTGACTACTCTAATGGAAAGTCAAAAAATGTCTAAATGTTTAAAAACTCAAGATAAATTTAAGAACATTAATTAGAAATATGGAGGTGAATTTTGAAGAGACTATGAAAAAAGGAGACAGATCCTGTGGAAATGGAAAGGACATGAGGGAGAGCAAGGCAGGGCCTCCTATTTTTTTCTATAAATCTTTGGGTATTATTTGGCTTTTTAAACTTTGCATATGTCTCACTTTGATAAAAATAACTCAAAACAGACCAAACAAAAATGCCCAAGTGAAGAGGAACTAAAAAAGCCTCTTGATGAAAGTGAAAGAGGAGAGTGAAAAAGTTGGCTTCAACCTCATGGGGAAACAGTGGAAACAGTGCCAGACTTTATTTTTGGGGGCTCCAAAATCACTGCACATGGTGATTGCAGCCATGAAATTAAAAGACACTTACTCCTTGGAAGGAAAGTTATGACCAACCGAGATAACATATTCAAAAGCAGAGACATTACTTTGCCAACAAAGGTCCGTCTGGTCAAGGCTATGGTTTTTCCAGTGGTCATGTATAGATGTGAGAGTTGGACTCTCATATGTGAAGATGTGAAGAAAGCTGAGCGCCGAAGAACTGATGCTTTTGAACTGTGGTGTTGGAGAAGACTCTTGAGAGTCCCTTGGACTGCAAGGAGATCCAACCAGTCCATTCTAAAGGAGATCAGTCCTGGGTGTTCTTTGGAAGGAATGATGCTAAAGCTGAAACTCCAGTACTTTGGCCACCTCATGCAAAGAGTTGACTCACTGGAAAAGACTCTGATGCTGAGAGGGATTGGGGGCAGGAGGAGAAGGGGATGACAGAGGATGAGATGGCTGGATGGCATCACCAAATCGATGGACATGAGTTTGAGTGAACTCCGGGAGTTAGTGATGGACAGGGAGGCCTGGCGTGCTGCAATTCATGGGGTCGCAAAGAGTCAGACACGACTGAGCGACTGAACTGAACTGAAACAAAACTTGGGTTAAATAGGAAATTAAAAAATAACCATTATGGGACTTTCCTGGTGGTCTAGTGGCTAAGACTCCAAGCTCCCAATGCGGGTAGGGGGCGGGGGCCGGTTCCATCCCTGGTCAGGGAACCAGATCCCACATGCCAAAACTAAGGGTTCGCATGTGGCAACTAAGACCCCCACGCAGCCAAATAAATATTTAAAAATAAGAACCATTACAAGCCATGTTCCTGGGACAAACTCGAATTTGAAGTCATGCAGTTCTTAGTTCGAATCCCAGCTCACCACTTACAATAAGACCCTAGCACCCTGGCCAAGTTACTCAACATATCTGGGCTTCAATTTCTTTACGTGTAACAACATGGGACTATAGCGTTGTTAAAGAACTAAAGGGGTAATAGATCCCAGCACTAAAAGCTCTCAGGAACTGGTTGCTGATGCCATCATCATTTCAGGAACGAATATAGCAATTTGCAGCTCCCAGACATCATTTGCTTCTACGGAAACCAAAACTGTTGTTTTGCTTTAAGGCAAAAAGTAATCAGAACCCTGGTCCGTAGGCGCCGATCCTTAAGCATCAACACACATCGGGTGAAAACACATTGCTGAATTTGGATAGTTTCAAAAAAGAAATCCGTGTTGGAGGGAGCCTGACGACCCAGTATAAATTTAGTTTCCATAGGGGTCGCGAAGGCTTGGGGGTGGGAGTGGGGCGCGCAGCGAACAGGACTCAGCGTTCGGCTCGGCCTCCCTGTACTGTAAAACTACAAATCCCAGAGGGCATCGCGCCCGGCTACGCGGCGCCCCAAAGCCCGCAAGTTCTACTTGGAGTTGTAGTCTTTCCAGACGGGATGGCTTACCTCCGGGATAGCATTGTCAGTCTCGGCCCCTCCGCTCCGGTCTAGGAAGAAAGCGCCGAGGCGCGGCATGGGGATCTCCGTGCGCACCGAGAGCTTCTCGTGGGACATCAGAATGTCGTCCAAGGAAAGAAAATTCTCCTCAGGACCCAGCGCACCCGACTCCACCCGGAAATAAGCCTCGGACATGGCGGCGGCTTGAGCGTCTTCGTTTCCACTCTCGTGATTCGGGAGACCTCCGGGAGTCAGAGATGTAAAAGGAGGAGGCGGCTGAGGCTGGTCAGGATTGTGAAGGTTGAGGAGGTCGCTGCGGCAGTCAGATCGGATTCAAGCTCTTTTCCCGCGCCCGCGGACGGGCCAGACAGGAGCAGTCGATCCAGGCTGGTCTGCCCAGACAGAAGCAATCGACAAAGTCTGCGGATTTGGTTCTGCGCGACCCAGAGGAGGAGGAGCAGTACTTGGCTCCGCCCAAAGTGTTTTTTTCAGGAGTGTAGTCCGGGGTGAGACGGAGAAGGCAATGGCACCCCACTCCAGTACACTTGCCTGGAAAATCCCATGGTTGGAGGAGCCTGGTGGGCTGCAGTCCATGGGGTCGCTAAGAGTCGGACACGACTGAGCGACTTCACTTTCTCTTTTCACTTTCATGCATTGGAGAAGGAAATGGCAACCCACTCCAGTGTTCTTGCCTGGAGAATCCCAGGGACGGGGGAGCCTGGTGTGCTGCCATCTCTGGGGTCACACAGAGTCGGACACGACTGAAGTGACTTAGCATAGCATAGCATAGTCCGGGGTGAGAACTTTAAATAAAACTGGAGATTGCTTTGAAGCTGCAAAATGTATTTGCACTAGACCGTGGTCCTTTAAATGTTTATATGAAATTTAAAACACTTTGCAACACACTTGGGGGCTTCATTGCACCCTCCCTCACTGACCTGATCCAGTCTGAGTTTACATTTTGTCAGTCTCTGTGAATCTCTGTTAATGCTGGTACTTGAAAGAAACATTCAAAACACAGCAGAACTCTAGCACTAGCCCCAGATCATTATTATGGACTATTTGTAGTATTTTGGAGTGGGTATAGATTACAGTGGGAGGAAAGGTTTACACACAGAGCCACATGGTTTGCAAGGGTCCTGAGGCTACTTAAGAACCTCCCAGTTCATCTTAACATCAATTTGCTATCTCTTTTTATGGCTCTCATTTTAAATCCTTAAAAGAGGAAATCTGATTGGCCCAATTCATCTCTTTCAGGCAGGTCACACTGGTCACAGGTGACCAGCCTCTCTATAGAGTGGTTGCCTGTGACCAGGGCCATTACTGGTCCAGGGGGAGAGCACCAAGGAGGGGTCATGTTACATGGTACCAGACTTGGGGGCGTTACTCAGTCAGGGCTCTGGGTGGTGGCAAAGAGTTGAAAGAGGCACTACAGAACTTATTCATAAAGGACATTTTCTGGGGCAACTAGAGCTATGAACAGGGGGTTCATGGGAAAGGAATGTATATTAATCGTGTTTTTTATTTTACACTTTACGAGGCTATGACATTTTAGGGCCTTGCGGCCCTGGGAAGAACTGTTCGTTTGAGGATGAGCTAATTCCCGGAGTAATAAACAACTTGCCTTCCATGGACAAAGCAACTGATCCAAAGCCCATATCCCAACCACTTCCTTTATCTAACTCCCACATACCAAGCCAATATTTCCCCTTCCCTAAATCACCCCAGGGCCAAATACTGGACAATTAGAGACCAACCTGATTCCAACTACCCAATCCCAAGTTTGCTCAAACTTATCTACTCTACCTCACCTATTTCTTCCCATAGAGACCACCCTAAAGTCTGGGCCTCCTTCAGCCTCCTGACTAAACCTAGTGCTTCCCCAGGTGGCCCTGCATGGCTTGATGTGTGCCCCTTTCTCTTGGGAACTGTGAGTAATAAAACTTCTTTCAGTGGCGTTGACCATTCTGTGCAATCATTCAGTGACCAATGGAAGTTAAACCCTGGGCATCATCCAAGCAAGAGGCAGTGGGGGCGGGGGGGTGGACTGTAGAATAGCCTTCAGTGCTATTCTAAGAGGCTATTCCATAGGAAACAGGAGAAAAAGTAAGGCTTTTGAGCAAGTAAGGACATATATTTGGGCTTTAAAAAGCATATCCTGGCAGTGAAGAAGGGAGAGGTCAGATGCAGGGAAGCTGTGTTGGATATCACAGTGGTAAAGAATTCGCCTGCCAATGCAGGAGACGTGGGTTCTATCCCAGCGTGGGCTACAGTCCCATGGGGCTGCAAAGAGTCAGACACAACGGAGCATGCACACACAGTGGGCAGTACCTGGCAAGTAGTTGGACACAGGAATGAAGGACAGAGATGGTCAGAGATAATCCAGGTTTCTAACTTGTCAGCTAGGTGGGTGGAGGTGACACTGATAGCTGTACAGAGCACAGGCAGTTTGAGGCAAAATATGAGTTCGAGTTTGCACTTACGGAGTCCAGAAGCTGCTGAACAGGCAGATCTACAGCCCAGTGGAAAAACCAGCCTTGAACTTTTAGTTATCTGTTCAGTATTTTGTGATCGTTACCTAAGAGCTTTTTTCTTTACTTTTTTTTTTTTTTTTTGTCCACACCACACAGCTTGAGGGATCTTAGTTCTTCTACCAGGGATTGAACTCATGCCCTTGGCAGTGGAAGCACAGAGCCCTAACCACTGGACAACCAGTGTTATCTATTTTATGATAGTTATATGAGAGTCTTTTTTAAAAAATCATATTTTAAATGTTCAGTTTGCTACACTATCCAATACCACCATAAACAGAGTTACTAGCCAAAACTTTTAATTTCTCTGGTGAAATGGATGTAGGACACTGGATATAGTTTGGGGTAGAAATATAAGTTAATTTGTCTAATTGAAGGTATGGCAGGTTATTTGCTGACAAAGATAGTAAGCTATTTTTTACATTGAAACAGTTGAGATGGATGCTTAATGATCTATCAGTGCCAAAGAAAGGCATTACTTTTGTGAAGAGACCAGAATATTGGCTCTAAACTCAAATACCACAGTGTTTAATGTCACGGCTCATGGTGAAACTGTTATTCATTGTTTGTATGTTTTTCCTCCATTTAGTCTGTTTTCTCCTTCAACTAATAAATGAATAAGTCACAAAAAGTGAAATGAGTGCAAGTTTGAGCTTATGATGCTAAACAGTTGCATTAATTCTTTGACAGAAGTGGCACCAAGTTTTATCAAGTAGAGATCTGTTTGTAGCCTAAATTTTAAGAGCCGGCTTCCCTTGTGGCTCAGCTGGTAAAGAATCCGCCTGCAATGCAGAAAACCTGGGTCTGATCCCTGGGTTGGAAAGATCCCCTGGAGAGGGGCTAGGCTACCCACTCCAGTATTCTGGCCTGGAGAATTCCATGGACTCCATGGGGTCACAAAGAGTTGGACACGACTAAGTGACTTTCACTTTCACTTTTAAAAGCCAGCAATGCTTCTCTTCTCTAAGAAAGCTTCTGTTTCTTAGTACCAGTCTATGTACCAGAATTACATCGAACAGAATTTCAGTATACCTATAATATTCAAAATATAATCAGTATATTTACAATATATGGAATTTCAGTCTTCTGAAAAGTATCTGCTGAATCCCTGAAAAGCAGAGTAATTTTTCTACTGTAATCATTTCAAGATTGGAGAATTGTAGAACTATGTGACATACACAGACTTTTAAAAAAAAATTATTTTTGATATGGACCATTTTTAAAGTCTTTACTTAATTTGTTACAATATTGCTTCTGGTTTGGTTTTTAGTTTATGACTTTTTTTTTTTTTTTGCTGAGAGTTGTATGGGATCTTAGCTCCCCAACCAGGGATCAAACCTGCATCCTCTGCTTTGGAAGTGAAGTCCTAACCGCTGGGCAGCCAGGGAAATCCCTACACAGATTGTAGATAAAGCAAAACAATGTGCAGCTTTAATTTTTTTTTTAAATACCAGTACTTTATCTTTTGTATTTCTTTTTAGACTTTTTGGTTGTTGTTGTTGTTGTTGTTGTTTTCTGAATACCAGTGCTTTCTAAATTTCTTCCTTTGAGTTGGGGAGGCTGTGGTGCAAGTAATAGAAATCCAAATCCAGGGGGTAGTGGGTTGGGGAGGACCTACAGGGGTGGTTAAGGAAACCATCCTTCCAGTTGCTTGCTTAGCCAGAACTTACACCCTGTTACTGGTCCATCAGTGAATGCTGCCTCTGCCTTCACAATATTTCTAGAATCTGACCATTGCTTATCACTCTGGTTCAGGCCATCATCATCTCTTGCCTAGATTGTTCCGTAGCTTCCTATCTAGTCTTGCTCTGCCAGTGGCTTCCTTATTGTTCCTTGAAACCCCAGGCACACTCATTCATTCCTCAGGGCTTTGCCCTGTCTGTTCCTTGTCCCTAGATCGCCTTTCTCTCATATTTCCACATGGCTGGTCCCATTTAGAGTTACCTCCAAAGTCACTTTGAATAAATGCAGCTCTAGCCAAGTAACCAAGGCCTTCCCTAGCCATCCTACCTACAATTTTAAACCTCCTCCACAGACACCCAGTATCCCCTCCCTTTTCCTCCCTAGCACTGACCACTCAGTAACATCTTGCATATTTTACTTACTTACCTTGCTCACTGTCACCCCTACTAGAAGCTTAGATCAGTGAGGGCAGGGATTCTTTCTGGTGTACCTTTCACTGGTGTATCCCTGCTGCTTAGTGCATGGTGTGCTGTGTGCTGTGCTTAGTCGCTCAGTCGTGTCTGACTCTTTGCGACCCCGTGGACTAGAGCCCACCAGGCTCCTCTGTCTGTGGGGATTCTCCAGGAAAGAATACTGGAGTGGGTTGCCATGCCCTCCTCCAGGGGATCTTCCTAACCCTGGGATTGAACCCAGGTCTCCCACATTGCAGGCAGATTCTTCACCATCTGAACCACCAGGGTAGGCACTTCCTAATTATTTATTGCTATATATATAAATATATATATAGCAATATATATTGCTATATATAAATATATATATTGATATATATATAAATATATATAGCAATATATATATTATCTATATATAAATAACTTTATAGTAGTGATATTATTTTCCTTTAAAAATAAATAAACTTTATTTATAGTAGTGATATTATTTTCCCCAGCCTCTGGACTCTAATGTCTGATGACCTGAGGCAGAGCTGATGTAATAATAATAGTAATAAAGTGCACAATGAATGTAATGCACTTGAATCACCCCGAAACCATCCCCACTTCCCAGCTCCCCGACCCCCCTCCCCCCAGTCCGTGGAAAAGTTGTCTTCCACAAAACTGGTCCTTGGTGCCAGAAAGATTGGGGACCACTGCTTTAAAATATGAGATGAAAATAATGAATCAGTTTTAAATAAAAAGCAGTGCAAGTGCAGATATCACAACAGTCATAGAGGGTAGCCGTGAAACATTGAAAACACTGCCTTTAAGTGGTTAAATATACTTTGCCGACGTACTGGTTCAGCCACATCTAACTTTCTACATCCATGAGCTCCAGTCATTCCAGTGCCACAGTGGAAGCTCATTGACCAGGTTTTGCTCACTTATTAATACTTTTGTTAAAGTTTGGTGAATGCTTAAGTAGAGAGTAGATAAGATTTAGGGACTTCCCTGGTGGTCCAGTGGCTAAGATTCAGAGCTGCCATTGCAGGGGGTGTGGGTTGGATCCCTGGTCAGGGACCTAGATCTCACCTGCTGAAACTAAGACCTGGAGCAGCCAAATAAATTAAATAAATGCTATTTTTTTTTAATGTAGAGAAGATTTAAAATGGCTTGGCGTAGTTTCCTACCTATGAGACACGCCTAGCAGCCATTAATGCTCAGTTGGTGTGTAACTCTGGGATCCAACAGGCCTGGGTAGAGTCCAACTTCCAACACTTTAACTGGCTTTGAACCTTGGGTGAGTTATTTAGCAGAAGCTTAGCTCCTGCATCTGTAAAATGGGGATGATATATATGATAGTAACTGGAATGAATGAGCCAGTCTTCAAAGAGCACTTAGTTCAGGGCCTGGACTATAGTAAGGGTTCAATAACTATCCTCCTTATCATCATTATTCATGCACATTTGTCCGTTGCTGTAACCTCAGCATCCCAAACGATACTTGGTACATAGCAAGCACTCAATAAAATTTGTTAAGTAACTATCATCATTCATTATTGTCATCCTTGATCAAGGCTTGACTACACTTGCTCCCTGCCTCCCCAATTCAAGTTTCTAAATGTACTTGAAAATAATAAATGATTATTCTTCAAATTCCCCCTACAAACATTGCTAGAATTTAGCTCTTGTGAGTTCAAATTCTTAAACTTTTTTAATTTCTAAATTACAGTACTATGTTTGAAACCTTATTATATAAGGTTAATGGATTTAAATCACTGGAGTTCATTTTTACATAATTTAAATGTTCTCTTGGTTGAGCTATTTCTTGAGCACTGCTTCAAAACGCCTTCAATGAGATCAAAATAAATTGATGGGCATAATGCGACCTTCTGTGTGGGTAGCTCCAATTTTAGATTCTTCCCACCATCTTCGGCAGAAATCGTAAATCCATCTTATATATTCAGAGACTTTGTGTATGTCACCCTCTTAACTTGGCAAAGGAGCAGATATCACATCATTCTAATAGAGGTAACTCATTTAATCCAACTTTTCTTGTTCTGTGTTCCCAGCCCCACAAAAATACCCTTTTCTCCCATTCCTTTCTATTTATCTTTTTCTGGTAATTTATTATGTAATTTAATTCATGATCTGAGAGCCAGAGTTTTTCTCAGTCCGAAGGTAGTGGAGTGGTAAGCAAGTCCATTAGTTTGAGGGGAATAAAGGAGAAGTACGGCTGTCATTTATTCACTAAGAGGTTCAGACGTCGGACTTCCCTGGTGGTCCAGTAGTTAGGAGTCCACCTGCCAAAGCAGGGGATGTGGATTCAATCCCTGGTCTGGGGAGATCCCACAGACCTCTGGGCAACTAAGGCAGTGTGCTGCAACTGCTAAAGTTGGCATGTCCTCGAGCCCGTGCTTCACAATAACAGAAGCCACCTCAGTGAGAAGCCGGTATACCGCAACCAGAGAGTAGCCCTGCTAACCACAGCTCGAGAAAGCCTGTGCACAGCAACAAAGACCCAATACAACCCTAAATAAATAAATAAATATTTTTTTAAAAAGATGTTCAGATGCCTATTAGACGCCCTGGGGCTGCCGACATGACTGCATAGACCGATATGAAATGTTCTGGGCTGTTAAGGAGAATGGTGCCTAGTGGAGAAAATGATAGATGATAAAAGTGATAGAAAAAGTGAAAGGTGTTAGTCATCCAGTCGTGTCCGACTCTTAGTGACCCTATGGACTGTAGCCCACCAGGGTCCTCTGTCCATGGGATCCTCCAGGCAAGAATACTGGAATGGGTTGCCATCTCCAGGGGATCTTCCTGACCCAGGGATCAAACCCGGCTCTCCTGCCTTGCAGGCAGATTCTCTACCGTCTGAGCCATCAGGGAAGACCAACAGAGCCCTGTCCAAAATGTAGAAGTTCAGAAGGACTGGGGGGATTCTGACCTGGGCAGAAGAGGGGTTTACAAAGGTTTTACAGAGGAAGGGGTATCAGAAGGGGGCCTTCAAGAGTGAGTAAGACTTTTCCAGCAGACACACAAATGCAAGGAGGGGTCACCCCAGTCCCAAGGATCAACTTCTAGTAAAGATGTGGGATTAGGAGGGCAGGAATAGAGACACGGATGTAGAGAATGGACTTGTGGGAAGGAGCGGGAAAAGGAGAGGGAAGGACGGATTGAGAGAATAGCATTGGCATGTATATACTACCATGTGTGAAATGGACAGCTAGTGGGAAGCTGCTATATAACACAGGGAGCTCAGCTCAGTGCTCTGGAATGACCTAGAGGTGGGGGATGGAGGAGAGGGAAGGCTCGAGACGGAGGGATATATGTATACATATGGCTGACTCACACTGTTATACAGCAGAAACACAACACTGTAAATCAATTATACTCCAATTTTAAAAAAAGAAAGAAAAAGATGTGGGATTGTGGAAGTTCAGGACCAAACTTCTCTTCTTCCAAACTTGTCCCTCCTTTTGCCTTGCATATCCTGGTTAATGGCTCTGCCATCTGCCAATGACCTGTATCTTCATATGACAAATAACAGGAAAATCCAGTTCAAACTGGCCTAAGTGAGAAGGGAGTCTAGACTCCAAAACTGGAGTCTAAGAGAGTTCATGGTTGATTGGTCCAACAGCCTAAGGATGTCACTAAGAATCTAATGGTTGCTTTGCTCTGTACATAGCCACATCCAGTTATGGATCATTCCCCTGGGGTCACAAAATGTTTGCCAATTAAGTCTGGTCTGCAGGGTCTTTATTTTTGTCCAAAACAAGGAGATCACTGGGTCTCAGTAGAGAATTCTGACATTCATTCTCACTGGCAGGTTTAGATCACATACCCCTGAACCCCAAACTACTGTGAGAGCAATGGAATAAGCTAATTAGTGTAAGTCAACCAAGGCCCTGGAGAAGGAAATGGCAGTATTCTTGCCTAGGAAATCCCATGGGCAGAGGAGACTTGCGGGCTACAGTCCACGGGGTCACAAAGAGTCAGACACAGCTGAGCACTCATGCAGGCGCTCATGGCCCACCTTTAAAGCTGGAAGGGGGTCAGTTTCCTTAAAGCACATGGGCTGCACAGCAGAGGAGACTGAAGGCCAATTTCTGCATGATAATCTAGGCACTTTTAGGGAAGGGAAAGCTGAGGAGTAGAACAAATACCCACCACGATCACTGCCCAATCTAGGTCCCTGGGAAGAATTCAATATCACTTCTCCTCTCACATCCCTATATCCAACCTTTCAATAGATTCTGCTGAGTCTACCTTTATTCATTCTTTTGTCTATAAAGTTGCCTTTATTCGATCCCTCACCACTTCTCACCTGTACTCTCAGAATGCTTCCTGACCAGGTTTCCTCTGCCTCTTCTCTCTCCTTCTTCCAAAGTTCCTTTGCACTCAGTCACAGTGATCTTTCTACCCCAGAGATCTGATCCTGTTGATCCTGTTACTCCCCTGATTACAATCCAAGCAGCTCCCCATTGTTTTTGGAATAAATTCTTAAAAAAAAATTATTTGGCTGTGCCAGGTCTTGGTTGCGGCACACGGGATCTTTCTTTTCTTCAGCTGCAGCATGCAGTATCTTTAGTTGTGGCATGTGAGATCTAGTTCCCTGACCAGGGATTGAACCCGGCTCCCTGCATTGGGATCGAGGAGTGTTAGCCATTGGACTACCAGATAAGTCCCTGGGTTATAGAATAAATTCTAAACTCCTTGCTAAGTCATACCTGTCTTCCATGATCTGTGTATTAGCTTGCTAAGACAACCACAACCAAATACCACAGACTGAGTGGCTTAAACAACAGAAAAGTTCTCACTGTACTGGAGGCTGAAAGTCCAAGACCAAGGTGTCAGCAGGGCTAGTTTCTCCTGAGGCCTCTCTCCTTGGTTGCAGATGATGTCGTCATATGGCTTTTCCTCTATGCAGGCACATCCCCAGTGTTTCTTTCTTATAAGGACACTGGCCATATTGGATTAGGGTCTCTTCCCCCAGGTGGCACCATTGGTAAAGAACCTGCCTGCCAGTGCAGGAGGCGTAAGAGATGTGGGTTTGATCCCTAGGTCGGGAAGATTCTCTGGAAAAGGAAATGGCAACCCACTCCAGTATTCTTGCCTGGAAAATCCCATGGACAGAGGAGCCTGGTGGGTTCCTCATGTCCAACTGTTTTCGACCCCATGGACTGTAGCCCACCAGGCTCCTCTGTCCATAGGATTTTCCAGGCAGGAATACTGGAGTGGTTTGCATTTCCTTTTCCATGGGATCTTCCTGACCCAGGGATCAAACCCACATCGCCTGTGTCTCCTGCACTGCAAGTAGATTCTTTACCAATGAACCACCTGGAAAGCCTAATTTGATTAATACCAGGCAGTAATAAGCTGGTTTCCATCTCCATCTGTAGCTAATTTCTCATTGTTACCCAATGATACAGTTTCCAAGAGTGAAGATTAGCTGGAGATGTCTGATTGAACACAGCCATACACACCACCCTTCCTATTTCCTGCCTCACACATTCTTAAGGATCCCTGCTGTATTTCATGTGCCTACATGAAACCCATAAAAACATAGGAAAGCAATAAAGAGTGCCACCAGAAGAGCAGATTATACATGAATTCCTATGAGATAGAAAGCAGATGGGATCAGATTGATAGAAAAACTGGAGCAAAGAAAAACACAGCTTAAACATGGATAGGGGAAAAAAAACTACTACCAAAGAAACTAGAACATTTGGGGGATATTCTAAGCTCAGTCAACAGACACCTGGAACCGGAGGAGGTGCTGGGGTAAGAGATGGGACATCTGTATGCATGAAACCCAGATCAGCGCTTTCTTCCATAGCACAGAGTAAAACTGGAAGAATATCAGAAAGATTAGCATGGCCCCTGCACAAGGATAAAGTGAACCTGTGAAGCATTACATATTTTTTTATAGTATCACCCCACAGATTACAGGCTAATCACAAAGAAGACAATGTATTTTTACAAAGGAAAGAGCTGATGGTCACCACCTACGCAAGTGATCAAACCTAACACACTGTTGACGGGATAACCGGATAGTGTGTGTCTACAGATGCCGTGCAGCATGTTGTATGCCGAATCACCTACGAAGTATTCTTGCCAAAACAGTTAACCTGAATCCCATCAAGCCTCTAGATTCAACCTTACAAGAAATATGGAAGTGAGTGAGGTGGGTTTGAGAAAAAGTAAAACGACATTAAGAGGAAACAAGTAGACAGAATCAGAACGTGGAGCCTCCTAAGAGTAAAATAGGGAATCAGGTGCATGGACTGTAAGACAGAAGTTTCTGACCTCAGAAAGAATTAAGATGATGCTTCAAAACCTTTTCAAGTATACAAAAATCTCCCTAGGAATCTTAAGGGCCTGCCTCATCACTCCTCTCAGCTAGACAGTAGTGCTTCTAAGACTTCTAAGAGGATGGTCCAATAGCAGCTGCAACAGGGAACTCAAGGGAAAGAAGAGGCGTCTCTTGGTATTCCCTGGTAGTGCAGTAGATAAGAATCTACCTGCCAATGCAGGAGACATGGGTTTGATCCCTGGTCAGAGAAGATTCCACATGCATTGGGTCAATTAAGCACATGTGCCACAATGACTGAGCCCATGCTCTAGAGCGCTGGAGCTCAACTACTAAGCCTGCGTGCCTGGAGCCTGTGTCCTGCACCAAGAGAAGCCATGCACTGCAACACAGAGTAGTCCCTGACCACCGCAGCTGGAGAAAAGTCCATGCCCAGCAGTGAAGACCCGGGGCAACCAAAAATAAATAAACAAATACAATAACATTTTTAAAAAGGCATCTCTCAAAGAGCCTGAACCTGATATCATAACAGGATGAGACTTTGGAGAATGCTTGGAAAAGGGTGTGTGTATCCTGCATGTGAGAGAAAGCCAGATAGAGATGGTCTTCAAATTACGATGGTTCTATTTCAATATTTTTGACTTTTTACAGTGGTGCAATATGCACTCATCAGGAACTGTTCTTCAAATTTTGAAAGTTGATCTCTTCCTGGCCTTGGTGGTGTGTGGTACGATCCTTCCGTTTGATGATGAGCAATGGCAGCAAGCCCGAAGCTCCCGGACAGCCAGGCGATCATTGGTGGTGAACAATAAATACACCTACAAACAGTCTGTACTCAGACAGCCACTCTGTTTTCACTTTCAGTATTCAATAAATTACACAAGACATTCAGCACTTTATTATAAAGTAGCCTTTGTGTTAGATCAGTTTGCCAAACCATAGAATAATATAAGTGTTCTGAGCACTTAGGGCTTCCCTTGTGGCTCAGCTGGTAAAGAATCCACCTGCAATGCGGGAGACCTGGGTTCGATCCCTGGGTTGGGAAGATCCCCTGGAGAAGGAAAAAACTACCCACTCTAGTATTCTGGCCTGGAGAATTCCATGGACTGTATAGAACATGCAGTCTCCAAGAGACGGACACGACTGAGTGACTTTCACTTTCACTTTCTGAGCACTTGTAAGGCAGGTGAGGCTAAGCTATGACGTTGGGTAAGTGTGGTGTATTCAATGCATTTTCAACTTGTGATATTTTCACTTTATAATGGCTTTATCAGGATGCCACGTCATCATCAATTGAGGAAGATCTGTCATTTGTGGCCAAAGGCAGACCTTGGTGGTTTTTAAAACATAGCTTCAAATTCTTTGAAACTGGGTGGGCTTTGTGACTACTTCAAAAAACAGGGTCTGATGAAAGTGATGCTTATGTGATTTCTGAGGCTAGGTCATAAAAGGATCAAAGTCCTGTTCACCAAAACACTCATTCTCAGAGTCATGAGCCATTACATAAGAAAACTACTCTGAGGCTACCATGTTAGAGAGGCTACATGGACATGCTCTGGTGGGCATTCCTAGCTGGGAGGCAGCATTCCAGCCATCACAACCAAGGTGTCAGGTACGAGAGCAAAGCCCTCTTTCAATCCTCCAGCCAGTACATCTGCCAAGTGAATTTCACCACTGACTATTGTCAATGTCATGAAAAACAAAGAATCACTTGACCGAGCCCTGCCTAAATTTGTGAGATATAAAATAGCTGGTTTAAGCCACCAAAGTGTGGTGGTGCAGTAGATAAGCATAGGTCTGTTGACACAGAGGACCTGAGTTTGATTCCTGGTCTGGGAAGATTCCACATGCCACAGAGTAACTAAATCTGTACGCCACAACTACCAAAGCCTGCACTGCTCTAGGGCCTGCGAGCCACAGCTAATGAGCCCCTGTGATTTCAGCACTGAAATCACATGCGCCAAGAGCCTGTGCTCTGCAAGAGAAACCACCACAATGAGAAGCCCAAGCGCCACACTAGAGAGAAGGCCCCACTCTCTGCAACTAGAGAAAGACCAGGTGCAGCAATGAAGACCTCGCACAGCCAAAAAAAAGTCAATGAAATGGGTGCAGGAGAAGACAGTGTGTCTGTTTAGAGGGTTACAGCAACCAATACAATGTCAGCCTTGATTGGCTCCTGGCTCAAAAAACTCAATGGCAAATACTTTGGGGGCAAGTAGATAATATTTTTAGGAAATTACTGTAAATTTTGTTAGATATGATCAAGGTATTGTGGTTATATAGGAAAGTGTCTTTATTTCTAGGAGATACTTTCTGAAGTAATTATGGATCAAGTGTCATTTTGATCGCAACTTACTTTCCAATGGATCAGCAAAACAATCTTAAACACACATGCGCACACAAAGTAAAGATGGCAAAAGGTTAACAATTGTTTGAATCTAGGTACTAAATATATGAGTGTCTGTTATACAATTCTTTTAACTTTTCTGAATGTGAACATTTTTGTAATAAAAAACTGAGAAAAAAAATCAAGGGAAATTATGAAAACGTTCCCAACTTCGTTAGTCATCAAGGAAATGCAAATTAAACCCAAAATGCAATACCACCCACCAGAATGGCTAAAATGAAAAGGACAGAAAGTGTTGGCAAGACTGTGAAGCAAGTGGAATTCCTTCATAGACCACTGGTGGAAGCATAAATGGTACAACCATTTTGGAAAACTCTTGGCAGTATCTGCTAAAGCCCACGGATATCTACCCTATGATTCAATTACGCCTCTCCCAAAAGAAATCCATATTCATGTTCATCCAAAGATATATGCAGGCACTATTGATAGAGGTCTCCAGCTGAAAACTACCCAAATATACATCCACAGGAGAATGAATAGATAAATATATACACATAAGATGGGATGCTATACACCCACAAGAAGAACAAACCACAGTCACACAGGACAATGTGGATGAATCTCAGAAATATGCCAAGTGAAAGAAGAAATAAATAAAACCAAAGAGTACATGCTGTATGATTCTATTTAAATAAGGTGTATTCTAACATTTTAATAAAGACAACACAAGTCTACAGTAACCGAAGTCAGGATAGCTACCTTTGAAGGTGTAGTGACTGAAAGGGAACTTAAGGGCCCAGGATGTTGGTAATGTTCTCTTTCTCAATCTGGGCGCTGATCACAAGGGTGTGTAAAATTTGAGCAGTTTTCTGTATCCTCGGCCTGTCCCTCTAGAAATGCTGGGTTTCTGGTATTCTCCTCGCTTTTCAAGTTCATTCATGCCTCAATGTCTTTGCCATGCTATTATTCCCTCTGCTGAGATGCCAGTCTACCTGTCTTCCCCTGGCTAGTCTCTACTTCTCCTTTGCATCTCAGATCAGAACTTCTCTCCTGCACAAAGCCTTCTCTAACCTCCAGATTCAGGTCAGTTCCTTTTCCCCTCTGTCCTATAAAGTAGCATCCATTGTAGACAGTTATGCTAATACTTCCTGTATTGCAGTGAAATTCTTTGGCCTCATCTGCTAGACCACAAGCTCCTTGAAAGTCAAGGTTTTATTTATTGACATGACTGGTATTTGGTGACTGTTTGCTAAAACACCTCAACTAAAGCTCTCTCAATATACATGAATGAAATGTGTCATGACTTCTACATTGCTTTAAAAAAAATCTATTTATTTATTTGGCTGCCTTGGGTCTTAGTTGCAGCATGTGTGATCTTTTCGTTGCAGTGCGCTATTTTAGTTGCTCCAAGGCACATGGGATCGTAGTTCCCTGACCAGGGATCAAACCAGCATTCCCTGCATTGCAAGGTGAATTCTTGACCACCTGACCATCTGAAGTCCCTCTATATTGTTTTTAAAATACAGCCTGGAGACCTGGATTGAATTTTTTTTTAAGTGATATTATCTAACTGACATATGAAAACAAAATACTCTTCTAATTTTTAGAGAATCATTTTCAGTTTTATAAATTTGATTTTATTTTAAGCAACATTTCAACTCCTCATCTTAAAATTCAGCAACTATAACAAAAAGATATCCTTTTTTTCACCTATCCAATTGACAAAGATTTTAAAAAATTGGGAAGACACTGTGTTAGATAGTATCCTCCACTTTGGAGGGCAGTTTAGCTACTATCAAAATATAAAGTGAACATGTTTTTAATGTAATAACTTTATTTCTAGAACTTTTTATATAATATCCTACACGTGTATGAAAAGACACGTACAAGGATATTCACTGAAGCCTCGTTCTTCATAGCAAAAGATTAGAATCAACTAAAGGCCAGTGTGAAGAAAGCTGAGCGCCGAAGCATTGTTGCTTTTGAACTGTGATGTTGGAGAAGACTCTTGAGAGTCCCTTGGACTGCAAGGAGATCCAACCAGTCCATTCTGAAGGAGATCAGCCCTGGGATTTCTTTGGAAGGAATGATGCTAAAGCTGAAACTCCAGTACTTTGGCCACCTCATGCAAAGAGTTGACTCATTGGAAAAGACTCTGATGCTGGGAGGGATTGGGGGCAGGAGAAGGGGACGACAGAAGATGAGATGGCTGGATGACATCACTGACTCGATGGACATGAGTCTGAGTGAACTCCGGGAGTTGGTGATGGACAGGGAGGCCTGGCGTGCTGCGATTCATGGGGTCGCAAAGAGTCGGACATGACTGAGCAACTGATCTGATACCAAATTAAACATACAATTACCATCTGACCCAGAAATTGCAATCTTAGGTATTTACCAAGAAAAATGAAAACTTAATGTCGTGAAAAAAGAAACTTGTACGTGAATGTTCATAACAGCTTTATTCATTCAATGTGGTGGTCCAGTGGTTTAGAATCTACCTGCCAATGGAGGGGACTTAGTTTTGATCCTGATCTGGGAAGATTCCACATGCTATGGAGACACCAAGCCTGTACCTGAGCCTGCACTCTAGGGCCCCAGAAATGAGAAGCCCGCATACCACAACTAGAGGGCGGCCCCTGCTCACCGCAACTAGAGAAGGCCAGAGTGCAGCAATGAAGACCCAGTGCAGCCATAAATAGGTAAATCTGGAAAAAAAAAAAAAAAAAAAGCAACATGAGGGACTACCCTGGTGACTCAGTGGCTAAGACTCTGCACTCCCAACACAGGAGGCCTGGGTTAAATCACTGGTCAGGGAGCTAGATCCCATATGCTGCACCTAAAGACCCAGCATGGCCAGATTAAAAAAAAAAAAAGAGCAACATGAGAGATCCCTGGAGTAATGGAGCTGTTCTGTATCTTGACTGTGATGTTGGATACACAAACCTACATGTGTGATAAAATTGTATGGAGCTAAATACACATAAAGGAGTATAAGTGAGGAAATCTGAATAAGGCGGATGGAATCTATCGCAGTCAATATCCCAGTTGTGGTTTTATATAACAGTTTTGTAAGATGTTAGCATTCAGGGAAACTGGGTTCAGGGTACACGGATCTCTCTGTATTATTTCTTATCATTGCATATGAACCTACAATTATCTTTAAAAGTTTAATTTAAAAAAGCAAGATGCAGAACAGTGTATGTAGCATGATACTATTTTTGTAAAAAGGATTGCGATCTATAGATATGCTTGTCTTTGCCTATTCATAAAATATGCATATTAGTGAAACTGATAACTGGTTTTCTTAGGAAGGTAAACTAGGAGGCTGAAGGGAGGAGAAGGGAGACTTACTTTCCATCATAAAAACTTTGCATGGCTTGATATTTTAAACCTGTGCATGTGTTACTTTTGCATTAAAAACCTCAAGAAATTTAAAACCAGAGCAAATGTGAAATTTGAATAAATATTTTTTATGTAATGAAAGCAAAGATGAGCACTTATAAGCCATCACTTTATATACCATAAACAGATTTAGTGGGGAAATGGTGGCTGGGCACATGCCAGCAGCCTGTACCCCCCTCCAGAAGGCCACCTGCACCTCCTAACTTACAAATCCAGGGAGGGTGTGAAGGGAAGGGTGTCACTGCTCCCCATGTACTGACAGGGCACCGTTTTGCAACATTCTGCTGCTGCCTGTGTAGACAGCCTGAGACGCGGCTTCAAGCCACCACGGCTCAGCCCCAGGGGAGGCTTTTATCTTCCGAAATATCATTACACATCATTTAAAATTTTAAACCAACCCTTAGACCCAGCCACGTAGGTGTTCTTATGTATTAACATGTTGAGTTGGAGGGCGTGCTGAAGATAAAGAAGGCCCACGCTTCTGCTGGATCAGAAAATGCCACTCCTGTCCATTTCCATGAAGCTAGTGGGGCTGTTTGACCTTTAGAAACGGAGCCAGTTTATTTAGTTTACTACGATCAATATCGTGTCATGGTTACTGAGCTCTTTTAACTCCCTGGCAGTTGATCATATTTGCCTAGTATCTGTTGATGAAGCCTCTGCTTAGGAGATGCAGATTTTTATTGAGCAAAACAAGAAAATTTAACTGAAGCATCTATAAAAACACACTTTAAAAATCCTGCATCTCACCCTAGCAGTGGACAAAAGACAGTATCACACAGGTGAGATTTAAAGTACAAAAATGTAACTTGTTTCCATGATGAACAGATCAATAACTTTTTTTTAATATCTTTCCCTCCCCCCATCTCCACCTAAAGATCAAAACTGTTTCAGACCTAAAAGATGCTCAAATCTGTCAGGACTCAGCAGTTGGGAAGCCAATGCAAATAGAACATGACACCTCCCCAAAACCTACTGTTCCTGTTCTTACCAAACAACAAGCCACGTTACAGACCGTGAAAAACATGAGCCTTGTTGGTTACACTGACAGTGATCCCAAAAAAACGTGTTTAATGCCAGAAACTGAGCATTCAGTTTTCTTGCAAGCAATGCAGTGTGAAAAGAAATATATAGAAAAGCGATAACTTTGGCAGCTCACATGTTTAAGAAGTAATGCACAAAAACACAAGGGAAGAAACAGATCTCGGATTTACTGAAAATTCACGATTTTTGTAAAGTTTCTTGTTAATGGAAAACCCTCTCAGCTTTGCAGGAGTTAGATCTTTAAGGCACTTTGGAATTTATGAAAAGACCAGGCTGAGGCAAAGCCTAAGTGTGGGAGAGTCACCTTCAGGGTCTCCAATGGACATGGATTCTGTCACTGGGACTGGCCACTCCACTGGGGACCTCTGAGAGCCACCTCTCTTTAACCTGCTCAGTCCTTGGAGATTGTGAAGGAAGAGCCACCTTTCACGGAACACCAAAATCTTGCATCACTGGTGGTAGTGCCCTTGTCTGCTTCGGCTGACGTCTTAGCTTTCAATACACCAGCCGGGTTCACGTCTAGGGTGATCAACTGTCCTGGTTTCTCCAGGGGGGGTTTCTTGAGACACACGATTTTCAGTGTAAAACTGAATTAGTCCTGGGACTTCCTTGGTGATCCAGTGACTAAGACTCTGCACTCCCAATGAGGGGGGCCCAGGTTCAATCCCTGGTCAGGGAACTAGATCCCATATGCCACAACTAAAGACCCTATGTGCCACAAATAAGACCTGGTGCAGCCAAATCAATAAATAAATGTTTTTTAAAAGAACACTGAGTCAGTCCCAGATTAAAGACTTAAACATAAGACCTGCAACTGTAAAACTTCTACAAGAAAACATAAGGGAAAAGCTTCATGACATTGGATTTGGGAATGACCTCATGGATGTTGTCCATGTCCAGTTATGTCCGACTCTTTGCAACCCAGCGGACTGCAGCACACCAGGACTCTCTGTCCCTTGCCATTTCATGGATATGACACCAAAAATCTGGGCCAAAAAAAAAAAAAAGAAGCAAAAAATGGTACTACACCAAACTAAAGAGCTTCAGGACAACACAGCAAAGGAAACGATCAACAGAATTAAATGGCAATTTCTGGAATGGGAGAAAATATTTGCAGACCTTATGTCTGATAAGGGGCTAATTTTCAAACTATATAAGAAGTCATTCAACTCAATAGCAACAACAACAAAAAAACTGATTAAAAAATGGCAAATGACTTGAGCAGATATTTCTCTAACGAACTGATGTAAGTGGTCAATGGGTACACACAAAGATGCTCAACATCACTAACCATCAGGGAAATGCAAACGAAAATCACAAATGAGCTCTCGCCTCACTCCTATTGTGATGGCTATTATCAGAAAAATAAAAGATAACAAGTGTTGGCAAGGATGTGGAGAAACTGGAAATCCTGTGCACTGCAGGTGGGAATACAAAATGGGGCAGCCACTGCAAAACAGTGTGTAGCTTCCTCAAAAAATTAAATATAGAACTACCATATGATCTAGAAATCCCACTTCTGGGGACATATCCAAAAGAACTGAAATCAGGATATTGAAGAGATAATCTGCAGGCCCATGTTCACTGCAGCATTCCTCACTCTATTCAAGATATGGAGACAACCCAAAGGTCCACCAACCGATGAATGGACAGAGAAAATGTGGTGTGTACGCACGATGGAATATCATTCAGTATTAAGGAAATCCTACCATTTGCAACAACACTATGCTAATGAAATAAGTCAGTCACAGAAGGACAACTGCTGCTTCATCCCACTTCCATGAAGTATCTAAAATAGTCAAACGTACAGAAGCAGAAAATAGAAAGGTGGTTGCGAGGGGATGGGGGAGGGGGGCATAGGGACTTGTTCAATGAGTAAACAGTTATACAAGATGAATAAGTTCTAGAGATCTACAGTATGACAGAGTGCCTAGAATTAATAATTATGGTGTTTGGCACTTCAAACTTTGAGGGCAAATAGGATGGGATGTGTTCTCAACACACACACACACAAAGAAAAGGAATACAACGGAACTTTTGGAGGTGGTAGGTATGTTTATTTCTTTAATTGTAGTGTGATAAATCATGGATGTTTGCATATATCCACACTCTTCACAATATTTACATCAAATATGTACATTTTTGTCCATTGCTTATACTCAACAAAGCTGTAAAAATTTTATTGGTGTTCTTTAGTCAGTGCCCTGCCATAGATCTGAATAATCTCGATGATTTTGACATGGCAATCACAATTTAATGCTAAAATATAAGATCAAATTGGAAATGTTCAGCCCCCACCCCACCCATTTTAAGACTAGAATATCAGACTTCCTTAAAAATAAAAGCAAACCCAACTAAGCCAGTCCTGTCCTCAACAGCCAAAAGATAGAACCAATTCAAGTGTTCACTGACAAATAAATGAATAAACAAAATGTGGCCTGTCCATACAATGAAATATTACTCAACCTTCAAAAGTAAGAAATTCTGACATATGCTACAACATGGATGAAACTTGAGGGAGTTATGGGTAGTGATTTAAGTCAGTCACGAAAGGACAAATACTGTATGATCCACTTATACGTGGTCCCTAGAGCAGTCAGACTTAGAGATAGAAAGGTAACTGGTGATGGCCAGGAACTGGGGGACAGGGGAGCTGCATGATGGGTGCAGAGTTTCAGTTGAGGAAGATAAAAATGTTCTGGACATGGATGGTGCTGATGGTTGTACAACAGTGTGAAGGTACTTAATGCCATAGTATGTACTAAGGCACACGTTGTATACAGAATGCACTTAAAAAAAAGAAATAAAAAAATACAAATAAAAATATAAAATAAAAAGAATGTACTTAATGCCACTGTACACCTAAATTTGGTTAAAATGGTAAATTTTGTTATATATATTTTTACCATGATGCAATTTTCTTAAAATTAAAAAACAAAACTGAGTCAGTGCTAGGCAAGCCATGTCTTACAGCTTGGTACCTTTTCCCCTCTGCCCTTCATCATATGGTAGATGTGTTTTGATTCACCCACTCATTGTAACCGCAGTCCCATAGGTGGAGAATTCCCTGTCACAGCCCCTGCTGTTGGAAAGACAGGCTCTGAAACATAGGATGTTACTCTTCCTCCAGCCTGGGATACAGCTGATTGGATGGGCAGACCCCTGATCCAAGCAGAGCATGACTCATGGGCTGGATCAATCAGGTTCCTCCCTTGACTGTTGCAGTATTTGATACAAAGTGCAGCTGCCATCAGCACTGGACACCAGAGTGGAGAAACAGAGAAACTGACAAGAGGGAGTGGGGTGGAGAGGGACTCTTTGAAGGCTCTCAGATTGAGCCTTCTTTTACATGATGACTCTGTTCTTATGACACCCTCCTTTCACTCAAGCTGCTTGGACAGGATTTCTTCCCCCAGCTTCCCAAATGCCAGTTGTACTCACTGAGAAAGCTTCTGTAGTTAGAATCACTTGATAAAATTGAATTTTATCTGCATAATTATAATAAAAATAAACCCCAGGGAAATCACAGAGCCTATCACTCTCAATGGTCTTCCATGGTAGCTCAGATGGTTAAGAATCTGCCTGAAATGCAGGAGACCTAGGTTCAATCCCTGGGTCAGGAAAATCCCCTGGAGAAGGAAATGCCAACCTGCTACAGTATACTTTCCTGGAGAAACCCATGGACAGAGGAACCTGGCAGGCTATAGTCCATGGGGTCACAAAGAGTCGGACACGGCTGAGCGACTAACACTTTCACTTTCATAGCTCTCAACAGGGGTTGATTTTTGCTTCCCAAGGCCTATTTACTAATTAGAGACCATTCTGGTCACCAGAACAGGAGGGAGAAGGTATGTAGTCCACTGGCTTCTGGTGGGTAGAGACCAGGGATGTTGACTATAGCAATGAATTATCTGTCTCAAAATGTCAGCAATGACTAGCTTGAAAAACTCTGCTGCAGAGGACTGGAGCCTTTAGAAAATAGGTACAAGAATTTATTAAAGCCCTTAATTTCCTAAACTGAAAACATTTGAAAGTATTTCCAACCTCTGGGACAGAGAGGATAGAGGACGTGGGTTGTTTTTACCAGCTCAGAATCTGTTTGCTGTTGAATTGTCCTTAGGAAACCGCCCTTCCCCACTCTCAGTCCTTGGAGTTTCTGCCACATTGACCTGGGTGGTCATGGAACTCAGACTGTCCAATCAGAATATCTACAATTCCCTCCCTCCTAGTCCCGATAGAGATGGGGTAAAGAGACGGGTATGTGACCAAACCAGACCCATCCTGGGACCAGAAGTGTGCTCTTCAGGCAAGAGATCCTGTGAAGGTAACTCTGGTCACCGGGAGGGGAGCACCTGACTAACCTGGGAGCTTGCAGAGACAGTGGTGGGCTGAGAGGTGGGGCAGGTGAGGCTGGGTCCTCCTTCAGCTGCTGGATCCAGCTATGCCAGAGCCATCCCTTCTGGCTTTCAGTGACATGATTGGGTATCTTTCAGTATTGACTTAGGCCACCTGAAGTTGGGTTTCTGTCACTTAATACTGACAGATGGAGTAGCTCAGATAATATCTCCACCACAGGTTTAGCAAAGCACAGGAGAGACTTATATATATATATATATATATATATATCTCAATACTATTTGATAGTCAATACTATTTGATATTTCAATATCAATATTGATATTGATATCAATATTATTTGATATTTCACTGTTTTTGCCAACAAAAGATCCATGTACCTTGCTCCCGTCCTACCTATCTCATTCCCTGTTGGTTTCCTTCCAACACCCTCTCCTAGCCTTACTGTCTTTGGCCTTTCGTGCCTGCACTTCTCTTTGTACCAGTGTCTACCCTGCTGACCCGGAGAAATGAGTGGAGGCTCGTTCTTACTGAGCACCTCCCAGGTGCCATAATACTGCATCTGCCTGCCCTTATTGGATCTGCATAACAACTCTCCGTGTAGGCACTATAATTTTTCTCATTTTACAAATTATGGATCACAATGCTGCTGCTAAGTCACTTCAGTCGTGTCCGATTCTGTGCAACCCCAGAGACGGCAGCCCACCAGGCTCCTCCATCCCTGGGATTCTCCAGGCAAGAATACTGGAGTGGGTTGCCATTTCCTCCTCCAGTGCATGAAAGTGGAAAGTGAAAGTGAAGTCGCTCAGCCATGTCTGACTCTTAGCAACCCCATGGACTGCAGCCCACCAGGCTCCTCCATCCATGAGATTTTCCAGGCAAGAGTACTGGAGTGGGGTGCCATTGCCTTCTTCGATGGATCACAATAAACTGTGGTAAATTCTTAAAGAGATGGGAATACCAGACCACCAACCTGCCTCTTGAGAAACCTATATGCAGCTCAGGAAGCAACAGTTAGAACTGGACATGGAACAGACTGGTTCCAAATAGGAACAGGAGTACATCAAGGCTGGATATTGTCACCCTGATTATTTAACTTATATGCAGAGTACATCATGAGAAGCGCTGGGCTGGAAGAAGCACAGCTGGGATCAAGATTGCCGGGAGAAGTATCAATAACCTCAGATATGCAGATGACACCACCCTTATGGCAGAAAGTGGAGAGGAACTGAGGAGCCTCTTGATGAAAGTGAAAGAGGAGAGTAAAAAAGTTGGCTTAAAGCTCAACATTCAGAAAACTAAGATCATGGCATCTGATCCCATCACTTCATGGCAAATAGGTGGGGAAACAGTGGAAACAGTGTCAGACTTTATTTTGGGGAGCTCCAAAATCACTGCAGATGGTGATTGCAGCCATGAAATTAAAAGACGCTTACTCCTTGGAAGGAAAGTTATGACCAACCTAGATAGCATATTCAAAAGCAGAGACATTACTTTGCCAACAAGGGTCCATTTAGTCAAGGCTATGGTTTTCCAGTGGTCATGTATGGATGTGAGAATTGGACTGTGAAGAAGGCTGAGTGCTGAAGAATTGATGCTTTTGAACTGTGGTGTTGGAGAAGACTCTTGGGAGTCCCTTGGACTGCAAGGAGGTCCAACCAGTCCATCCTAAAGGAGATCAGTCCTGGGTGTTCATTGGAAGGACTGATGCTAAAGCTGAAACTCCAATACTTTGGCTACCTCATGCGAAGAGTTGACTCATTGGAAAAGACCCTGATGCTGGGAGGGATTGGGAGCAGGAGGAGAAGAGGACAACAGAGGATGAGATCGCTGGATGGCATCACCGACTCGATGGACATGAGTTTGAGTGAACTCCGGGAGATGGTGATGGACAGGGAGGCCTGGCATGATGCAATTCATGGGGTCACAAAGAGTCGGAGACAACTGAACGACTGAACTGAACTGAATTTGCTCAAGATCTCTCAACTCACAAAAGGTTGACTGGGGTTCAAATGCAAGTTTGTTGGGGTCCATTGCCTGTGATCTTAACCGCTATACCACACTGGCATCTTTTTTTCATTCATTAATTTATTTTTGGCGGTGCTGGGTTTTTGTTGCTGCACATGGGCTTTTCTCTAGTTGAGGTATGGGGGCTTCTCATTGCAATGGCTTCTCTTGCTTCGAAGCACAGGCTCTAGGCATGCGGGCTTAGTTGCTCCCAGGCATATGGGATCTTCCCAGACCATGGGTCAAACCCATGTCCCCTGCATTGGCAGGAGGATTCTTAACCATGGACCACCATGGTGTCTACCATCTTTTTTTTTTTTTTTTAAGATTAATTACCTGATTCAGAAAAAAGCGTCTATGGAGTTGAGTCAAGACATTTCTTGGACATTTTTATCCCTGTTGTTATGTTAGTCACTCAGTCGTGTCTGAGTTTGCGACTGTAGTCTGCCAGGCTCCACTGTTCCATGGGATTTCCCAGGCAAGGATACTGGAGTGGGTTGCCTTTCCTTCTCCAGGATATCTTCGTGACCCAGGGATCAAACCTGGGTCTCCTGCATTACAGGCAGAATCTTTACTGTCTGAGCCATCATGGTAGCCCTTTAAAGGGAATCCCTAAAGAGGCTTAAATATGAAGAAAGCTGCAACTTTTCAGTATCTATGACTTAGCTTTTATGATCTCAAGGCATTTTCCCATAAAATAAAGGTTAGCAAAGTTTCTGTAAAAGGAAATGTACCTTCCATAGTTCTGGGCTGGTCTGCCAGCTGCTTACCCTATGTAAACTTTTAAATCACTGTTTGACAATGCATATGCGATGCCTAGCAATATTTGATGCCACGGGGCTCTGTGTCAGCATTTCTGAGTCATGGCTGGGTACCTATAACAGCCAGTGACATATGCTTTAATGGGGTCTGACTCACTAATATAAGCCTCATTAACTTGACAGAGTTTATTTTATAAAATTGAATAGGACTCTCTGAACTTTGATTTTTTTCATCTCTATATATAGCAGTGATATGAGTTCAAAATTATCCCCACAGCCTCGTGTGACTTCTTCTTAGTCATTGCCTAACTGCTCTCCTTTCATCTTGAGTGAAATTTCTTAAAAGCATAGTATTATCCCTGTTATGCCCACTTTTTGCTCCACATGTACTTCTCCACCTCCTACAGCCTGACTCTCTGGCTTCTGCTCCATCCATGTCACTAAGTGATGTGAAGTCACTCAGTCGTGTCCGACTCTTTGCAACCCCATGGACTGCAGTCCACCATGCTCCTCCGTCCATGGGATTTTCCAGGCTAGAGTACTGGAGTGGGTTGCCATTTCCTTCTCCAACCATCCATGTCACTACAATCACCTAGATCCAATGGACCCTTTGCAGATCTTACCTGGTTTGGCTTCTCTGCAGTGCATCACCTACCACTCCATTCTTCTGGGTGTTTTTTTTGCTTTTGCATTTCAGGATAGCATTCCTCGTTGGTACTTGGTATAATATCTCCTTGGCACTTCTCTTGTCTTTCAACACTAACTTATAGTCTCTCTTCCTGGCTGCATTTTTTTCTTCTCTTTCCACAGAGATATTTCTTTTTCTCTGTCTAGTTTAAACCTTATCTTCCATGAGTCTATCCTCCACCCCAGGGTTTTGAAGCTCTCTCTCATGTAACTTGAATAAATCTTTGCCAATGCCCATCTCAGCTTGGTGTGACATTCAAAGAAACACACCCCAGTGAACAAAGTTAATTAAAAGGGCTTCCAACATTCACTTCCATACTTTAAAGGACATCAAAAGAGGTCTGGTTCTTAATCCTAGATACTGCTCCCCAAATTCTCTGTCCCTGTTATGCAGTCATTTAAAGGAATAAAGCAAATTTGTATGTACTGGCCTAGAAAGCTAGAATGATTAGCATACTCTTTCAGCGTCATACTGGAAATCTTAGCTAATGCAATAAGACAAAAAAAGTTGATAAAAGGTATACTGACCTGGCAGAAATAAAACTGTCTCTGTTTGCAGTTGACATGATTCACTTAGATGTAAACATAACAAAATACATATAAGATCTACACGAGAAAAACTACAAAATTCTGATGAAAGGATTTGAGGAGATCTAAATAAGTAGATGTTTCATGTTCGTGGATAGGGAGTTCAATATTATCAAGATATCAGTTATTCCCAACCTGATCTATAGATTGAACACAATATCAGTCAAAATGTCAGCAAGTTATTTTGTAGATATCAACTGATTCTAAAGTTTGTATGGAGAGACAAAAGACCCATAACAGCAGACAAAATATTGAAGAAGAAGAATAAAGTAGAGGACTGACGCTACCTGATTTAAAGACTTAATATAAAGTTACAGTAATGAAGACAGTGTGGTATTGGCAAAAGAAGAGACAGATCAATGGAACAGAATAGAAAGTCCAGAAATAAATCTATATAAAGAATCAACTGGTCTTTGACAAAGGAACAAAGACAATACAATGGCACAAAGAGAGTCTTTTTAACAAATGGTGCTGGAGTAACTGGACATCCACATTCGAAAAACCTGATGCTAGACACAGACCGGAGAAGGCGATGGCACCCCACTCCAGTACTCTTGCCTGGAAAATCCCTTGGACAGAGGAGCCTGGTAGGCTGCAGTCCATGGGGTCGATAAGAGTCAGACACGACTGAGTGACTTCACTTTCACTTGTCACTTTCATGCATTGGAGAAGGAAATGGCAACTCACTCCAGTGTTCTTGCCTGGAGAATCCCAGGGACAGGGGAGCCTGGTGGGCTGCCGTCTATGGGGTCGCACAGAGTCAGACACGACTGACACGACTTAGCAGCAGCAGCAGCAGACACAGACCAGAGGAGGACCAGGAAGTCTGGCATGCTGCAGTCCATGGGGTCGCCAAGAGTCAGACACAACATAGAGACTGAACAACAACAGACAGAAATCTGACATCTTTCCTAAAAATTAGCTCCCCCCAAAATGATCACAGACCAAAATACAAAATATGAAACTGCCAAACTCCCAGAAGAGTGATCTGAGCAAGAGAATCAAGAGGGAGGAGCAAGTGATGCCGAGATGAAGGAACATCCACAGCAGAGGGGAGGCAATATCATCTGGTCCCCAGAGTTGGGCTGCATTCTTCCTACCATGGACTCCTTCAGTCTCCATCAGGCTGCCTGGCGATTGTTTCTGTGAGGCATGGCAGGGGGGCACTGCCTGGTGAGAGTCTGACCTTCCCCACTGCCAATGCCTTCATGACATGCCCCAATTACCAGCCCAAATCTGTGTTCTCGGATGGCATCACCAGCTCAATCGACATGAGTTTGAGTAAACGCTGGGAGCTGGCGATGGACACGGAGGCCTGGTGTGCTGCAGTCCATGGGGTCACAGAGAATCAGACATGACTGAGCGACTGAACTGAACTGATCTGTGTTCTTCCAAAGCCTGGCTGATATGGATGCTCTACATGGCTGCCTGATTTAATTTTCACAAGGACATGGAGGCTCCCATAGGTGAAGCAACTTCTATCCCTTTCAAGTGGTGAACTGGATTATAAACTCAGGTTTGGGTGGCTCAGATGGTAAAGAATCTGCCTGCAATACAGGAGACCCAGGTTCCATCCCTGGGTTGGGAAGATCCCCTGGAGAAATGAATGGCTATTCACTCCAGTAATCTTGCCTGGGAAATCCCACAGACAGAGGAGCCTGGCAGGCTACAGTCCATGGCGTTGCAAAGACATGACTGAATGACCTACAGTTTCCCAGAGCGGGGGAAATCTACATACAATGGGGACTTAAAGCTGCTGATGGTGCACCTCTGTCCTGGACATTCTAATGCCTGGTGTCTTCATTGATAAGGCAGTGAAGAAAGCCAACTGTGTCAATCCCAGACTCTTGCTGGGCTATGCAATGCAGGCTCTTACTCAGCATAGATGTAGTTTTTATAGATTATGTTTCCCACTGCAGAAGTCTGCGGCTCTTCATTAATCTTCGTAATGACTGTACCAGATGGCATCCCAAACCCTATGTGTATGTAACCAACTTGGTAACAAGGATAATAGGAAGGATAGAAAATGCTAGATCGTAATTATGGTGGTTGAATGATTACTAGTCTATTCAGTTATTGCTTTGTCTGCCCTGAACTCCCTTCCCCACCCTTTTCTGGAATTGCTTCTCTGCCCACTTAGCCATATGGTTTGGATAAAAGATTCCACACCCTGGCTAGAGTTAATTGGATCATAGACGCTCATAGATCATTCCTGCTCATCTGCAGTCTGGGATAACACGGTACCCCCATCTTCTCATCCTTTGATTGGTCCACACATGGACATTTCCAAAGTCAGGCCAATCAAAGCCTTTCTGTGGGTTTATTAACCTGGGAAAACTAAGAGGGAAGTTTAAAGTGTGGAGAATGTCCACTCTCTCTCCACTACAAATGTGGTGAACTCTGTAATTAAAAAAATTTTTTTTAATTTATTTATTTTATTTTTTGTCTGCTCTGGGTCTTTGTTACTGCATGCAGGCTTTCTCTAGTTGTGGCCAACGGGAGCTACTCTTCATTGCAGTGCATGGGCTTCTCACTGAGGTGGCTTCTCTTGTTGCGGAGCCTGGGCTCTAGAGTGCATGGGCTCAGTAGTAGTGGCACATGGGCTTAGTTACTCTGGGGTATATAGGATCTTCCCAGACTGTGGATTGAACCTGTGTCCCCTGCATTGGCAGGTGGATTCTTAACCACTGGACTACCAGGGAAGTCCCTGTAATTTTTTTTTTATTATAGTAAAATATACATAACAAACTTTACCACCTTAGCCTTTTTAAGTGCACAATTCAGTAATTTTAAGTACATTCACATGGCTGTATAACTCATCTCTAAAACTCTTTTGTCTTGAAAAATGGAAGCTCTTGTACTCATTAAACAGTTACTCCCTGTTTCCCACTTCTCTCCACCCCTGACAACCACTCTTCTGCTTTCTGTCTTTATGGATTTGACTATTCTAGGTACCTCATATCCATGTCATCACACAAACTCTGCAGTTCTGTAGTGGTTCAGTTTAGTTCAGTCACTCAGTTGTGTCTGACTCTTTGCAACCCCATGGACTGCAGCACACCAGGCTTCCCTGTCCATCACCAACTCCTGGAGTTTACTCAAACTCACATCCATTGAGTCAGTGATGCTATCCAACCATCTCATCCTCTGTCGTCCCCTTCTCCTCCCGCCTTCAATCTTTCCCAGCCTCAGGGTCTTTTCCAATGAGTCAGTTCTTCGCATCAGGTGGCCAAAGTATTGGAGTTTCAGCTTCAACATCAGTCCTTCCAATTAATATTCAGGACTGATTTCCTTCAGGATGGACTGGTTGGATCTCCTTGCAGTTCAAGGGACTCTCAAGAGTCTTCTCCAACACCACAGTTCAAAAGCATCAATTCTTTGGCACTCAGCTTTCTTTATAATCCAACTCTCACATCCATACATGACCACTGGAAAAACTAGTGGTAGTTTACCCTCCAATAATGATTTAAAGGAATTTCGCTGGACTGAAATTGCTTACAGTTTATAAACACTCAAAGCATATTATATTCTGATTATTTAACCACTGTCAGACCTTCAGCCCACATTTCACTTTTTGGAATTTCCCAAATGGGCCACAGTAGACAATGTCTTCATTAATCTTCATAATGACTGTACCAGATGGTATCCCAAGCTTGAGTGTTTGTAACCAGCTCAGTTTCAACCTGCTGACAGTTCTGCTTCAGAGGCTGAATCTGTACAACAGGAGCCTTACACAGGGATAGTTTGCCCTCCCCTGAGAACACTTGGCCATGTCTGGAGACATTTCTGGTTGTCACACTGGGGCAGAGAAACCTTTGGTGTTGGTGAGTAGAGGCTAGGGGCACTGCCAAACAGCCTACAATGCAGGACGTGCATGTGTGCTAAGTCACTTCAGTCATGTCCGACTCTGTGCGACCCTATGGACTGTAGCCTGCCAGGCTTCTCTGTCCATGGGGATTATCCAGGCAAGATACTGGAGTGGGTTGCCATGCCCTCCTCCAGGGGATCTTCCCAACCCAGGGACTGACCCTACATCTCTTACATCTCCTGCATTGACAGGCAGGTTCTTTACCACTAGGGCCACCTGGGGAGCCCAGTGCATAGGACAGTCCTCCACACATGCCCACAATTATTAGCCCCAAATGTCTATAGCCTTGGAATTAAGAAATCCTGTTCTCTACAGTGTTGACATTTCCCTGCTCCACCCTAACAACACTTTTCCAATCAAGGAATCATAGTAGATGTTATGGGATTGATAAATGCCTCCTTTCCCTGAAAGGTGTCCTAGGAGTTCCCAACAGCTTCAGTGTATTACCAGCAAAATTATTTCTGAAAAGTTACACTAAAAAACTTCCCCTGGGGAAGAGGGGTGGGATGAATTGGGAGATTGGGATTGACATATATACACTACCATGTGTAAAACAGAGAGCTAGTGGAAAGCTGCTGTACAGCACAAGGAGCTGAGCTGAGTGCTCTGTGGAGATCTGGATGGGTGGGACTGGGAGGTGGGGTGGGAGGGAGAACCAAGATATATGTATACATATGGCTGATTCACTTCATTATACAGCAGAGACTAACACAACATAGCAAAGCCACTACACCCTGATAAAAGATAACAACTGGAAACCTAAAAAAAAAAGTTTATCTTGTCTAATAATTCCTAAACTTGACCTTATGTGATGCTTTTATGACCTCTTCCTATCTCTTACATTTTTGGCATTTTACAGTGGAAACCAAAATTGTACCAATATTCCAGCTTTTTGGAGAGACGATGGTCAGGACCCCTTTTAGTTATTGAGCAAGCAATTTCAAATGATCACCACATTAATTCTATCATGCATCGATTAATCTGAAATATACAGGACCTAGATAATCCTCTCCACAAAGCAGCCAACCGCCTATGATAAGAAATTCTCAAAATCCCAGGTAACGGTATTGCTCTGATTTCTTGAGAGCATAAGTGGAAGTGAAACGAGGCACTTTAGACATGATTTATGGGTTCTAATTTGGAAGTAATCAAGACTAGCCCCAGAATCCACAGGCTAGTCAACGACTAACTGAAGCTCTCAGTTTAAGTTGTGACATAGTTCAGGAGTCCCCATCCCCTGGGATCTAATGCCTGTTGACCTGAGGTGGAGCTGATGTAACAATTACAGAAATAAAATGCACAATAAATGTACTGTGTTTGAATCATCCCAAAGTCAACTCTCTCTGACCCCCAGTCCATGGAAAAATTATCTTCCACAAAACCAGTCCCTAGTACCAAAAAGGTTGGGGACTGCTGATGTAGTTAACCTCCTCATGTGAGGCAGTGAGGTTCCAAGCTGTGTATAAGTGTGTTGCTGTGTGAATATTTCATCAATTAGGATTCTTATTATTGTTTCAGAAGACCCAGCCCCAACTGGCATAAACAAAGTGAATGCACTGACATAACTGAGCAGCTCCCCGGGGAACTGGCTTTGGGACCTTAAAGTGAGACACTCGGGCCTCCATCTCTTGGTCGATTGGCTCTGTTCTGCTCTGGAGTTGACTTCATTCTCAGGCCTCATGTTGAGGTGCAGTGGTCACAGCTCCCCACCCTGCCCCACCCTTTCAGGTCCAAGTCCAGCAAGAAAAGAGAAGAAAGGACCCTCATCTCTGCCCTAGAGCCCACCCACAGCTGTAGGGCCCCTCAGTGACGGGAGGGCAGGGTCTAGTACCCTAAAGCACAGGACTAAGAGTAAGGAGGGGTGGCCCTTGGGGCAAATTGCTGTTAAGAGCAGAAGAGGGAAGTTGATGCTGGGCCACCAAAATAGGAAATGATCACCAGTAGGGGAAAAAACACATAAACAATAATGAAGTAAAGTAAAAGAAACCACTAGGCAAGCTAATCTTTTAGCATTTGTGTGCTTAGTTGCTCAGTCCTGTCCAATTCCTCGTGGGTCACAAAATTGGACTGTAGCCCACCAGGCTTTCAGGCAAGAATACTGGAGCGGGTTACCATTTCCCTCTGCAGGGGATCTTCCCAACCCAGGGATCGAAAGCACATCTCCTGTGTCTCCTGCATTGCAGGCAGATTGCTTACCCACTGAGCCATCAGGGAAGCCTTTGAACAGTTTCAAAGTGTGTTTGTGATTGTTTCCTCAGTCATCCCTGGCAATATTCCTGTGACTTAGTTAAAACAAGTACAGCCATACGCTCTCTTCTTAAGGGAGGAAATCAAAATTCCATGTGGTTTGTGTGATGTCCTTGGTCACCCTAACTATAAACCTGGTCTTAGGCTCCTGAAATGACTTTCTGTTTATCCTGAGAACCGAGTGCTTGGTTTAAGGTTATCACATGAGATTTTTAAATACACTATTTATTTTTGACAGTGCTGCATCTTTGTTGCTGGGCTTGGGCTTTCTCTAGCCATGACCAGTGTCGGGAGTGTACTCTCCAGTTGCGGTGTGAGGACTACTCATTGCCGTGGCTTCTCTTGTTGCAGAGCACGTGCTCTAGCGCATGGGCTCAGTAGTTGTGGTGTGCAGACTTAGTTTCCCTGTGGCGTGTGGAATCCTCTCGGACCAGGAATTAAACCTGGGTCCCCTGCATTGGCAGGTAGGTTCCTATCCGCTATACCACCAGGGAAGTCCTATGAGATTTTTTTAATTAAAAAATATTTTTAAAGTAGCATTGACTGTTTCTACTTCAGGTAGGTGAAAGAATCAACCACTCAGAAACCTAGACAGATTCCTAGATGGGTTCATGGTCCTTGTGATGCAACTAGAGTGCTTCAGGGAATCATTTTATTCCCAGTCTGGGCAGGAAGAGCGCAAAGTGTTTGATGAAGATGTAAGTAACAGAGACCGGACTTTCAGGTTGTCTGTGAAATCATAAAAGCCTCAGCAAATCATAGAAAATATAAAAGTCTTTAAGAAGATGGGCACTCTCTGCCCTTGGTTTTAATGTGAGCTGTCGTCCAAGGGCAGCCCTCTGCAGACAAATGGCCTTGGGCCAGAGCATCGAGGTTTTGGGACGTGAATAGCCACCAAGTCATCACCCTGGAAGTAGCTATTTTCCTCATATTCTCTAAGGGGTTAAAACCTTTCTGAAAGGTTCTGGATGGAGTGAGCCTTTGTGGTTTATTTGGTGGTGCTCTGAAAATTTCTTGTCTCTGTCCCTAATTTTAGAGCTAGCAGCTGTCACTGCTTTGTTCCAACAAGTCGGTAATTTTCCATGCCCCTTGCTTATTTGTATTCTCTTTATATATCTAATCACTCTCCCTGCAAAACTTCTGACTTGGTCTCGTCACTTTTTTCACCCTCAGGGACGATGGGCTTGTCATAGACTCTATCATTTAGTGTTTTGTCATTGCTGTAACTCAGTAACCACTTTTCAGAAACTTAAAGCTGTTTTCCTTCAGACAAGTGTCACCTTTTACTCCACCTGCATACATCCTGTGCATAATCAAATAGAAATGGCCTCACACTGATAGAGTTTTCACACGATGCCATGTTTTATAGGATATGATATGCAATGCTTTTCATCTTAACATAAAGGTTGCTTTTGGTCAGTTTCTTATCTGTCCACTTATTTTTTACGATTCCATGGGTGCTACTACAATTTCCTGAAAGTGTTTGACAGGGGATATTGTTATTTTATTTTTTAATTTTAATTTCATATGATCCGAGATTTGCTTCAAAATAACCCAGACAGTCAAGAAGCGAATATAGGCTCATGAAACCAGACTGGCCATGGTAATGGTTGAAGGGGTTGATGGGAACATAATGGTCCATTATATTTACTCTCTCTGTCTTTACATATGATTGAAATTTTCCATAATAAAAAGTTTAAAAATTTTTTGCAAAACTATTTCTAATAATTTCCCTTTAATAACGATGATGCCAATAGCGCAAATATTGCCACCCATAGGTGGAATATATATTACACTTATTTTTCTCTGATGGACCAGTTGCAATACCACAAAGAAACGTTTATTATAATCTTCATCTCCAACCTACTGAGCAGTAACTCTAAAATGTTATTGTCAATATTGTTTTCCCAGAACTCTCTATAAATGTGAGTTGTCAGGTAAAACACTCATAGATTTTATTTGTTTATACAATCTTAGTAAAACTAGTGTTTGAAAAAGGTCCAAAAAAAAAAAAAGAGAGAGAAAGAGGTCAACTAACATTTCAATATAAAGACGCATGATTTTTTAAAATCTAAAAATACCAAACCAGAATAAATAAAACTGTGTTTTTGATACTTCAGATGCTTTTGGTGGCTTGGGAAGAGTTTATATTTTAAGTTCCGTATTCATGTGAAGTCTATATTTTCAGGTAAGTCCACAAAAAAAAAAGTGCTTGCTTTCAAATTTGAGTTAAATGGAAGAGAAACTTCTTTTTTAAAGTCTTTATTGAATTTGTTACAATATTGCTTTTGTTTTATATTTTATTGTTTTGACCATCAGGCATGTGGGAGCTTATCTCCCCAACCAGGGATCAATCTTGCACCCCCTGCATTGGAATGTGGGGTCTTCAGCCCTGGACCATGGGGGAAGCCCTGAGAAACTTCTTTAAATCATATACAGTTGACATAAGTAACTTTATGGATACCACAAATAAGTGACAAAAATAAACCCTTTTGGGATTAAGCAGGATGTGTTGTAAATTGTCCTTGAAGCGGTCCATAGTTCTGATACTGGGATAAGCACAAAGTTGCCATCAGTACTCATTTCAAGCCTACTTCCCTCCCTTCTCCTGTGGTCAGAGTTACACGTTCACTAATCCTCCTTTGTTTTCTGAGGAATAATTTTATTCTTGGTCATCTTATGTATGCCTTTCAGATAATATTTATGATTCCCTTTGGCCTATAAAAATTCCAAGAGTAACATTCTTTCCTGAGATGACCATGCCTAACATTTTCCTTTTGTTAATTGTTTCTGTCAAACCATGTCTACATCTCTCCATTCTTTACAAGGTATTCTGAGAAGGACGGAATTAAAATATGTTACACTGATGTTGTAGGCCAACATTTCCCTCAAGATTTCTATTTCTTATATGGTGCTGCATGTCAGTTACATCTCAATAAAACTGGGGGGGGTGGAAATGAGGAAGGATTAAAAAATAAAGAACATATACAACTCAACAGTATAAACAAATAACCCATTTTAAAAAGGGGGGTGGGCAAAGGATTTCAATAAACATTTCTCCAAAGAAGATATAGAAGTGACTGGTTCATACACAAAAAGATGCTCAACATCACTATTCAGGAGGGAAACAAAAGTCAAAAGCACAATGAGATACTACTTCACACCCACTAGGATCGCCAACACGCAAAGCAAATGAACAACAACAGAAAATAACAAACACTGGCGAGGATGTGAACTAAACAGAACCTTGGGTGCTGCGGGCGGGAATGTGAAATGGTGCCACTGCCACGGAATACAGTACAGTGATTCTTCACAAAATCCAACAGGGAGTTACCATATTGTTCAGCCATTGCACTTCTGGGTATATAACCGAAATAATTAAAAGCAGGGGCTGGAACAGATATTCGTATACCCATGTTCATAGCAGCTTTAATCACAACAGCCCAGAGGTAGAAGCAACCCAAGAGCCCATCAACAGACAAATGGGTAAACGAAATATGGTCTATACAGACAACAGAATATTATTCAGCTTTAAAAAGGAAGAACATTCTGACATGTCTTACGACATGGATTAAACTTGAAGACATATGCTAAACAAATTATACCAGTCCCCAAAAGAAAAATATTCTATGTTAACACATATATGTGGAATCTACAAAAATAGTACTGACGAACCTATTTGCAAAGCAGAAATAGAGACACAGATGTAGAGAATAAATGTTCAGATACAAAGTGAGGAAGGAGGATGAGATGAACTGGGAGATTGGGATTGACATATATACACTGCTATGTGTAAAATAGATAACTAATGGGAACGTACTATATAGCATGGGGGGGTTACAATCTGTTTGTAGGACATACATTAAGTTGAACTTAAAAATGCATTCCAACATACAGTTTGATACTGTTTGATTTCAGACAAATACTGTTTGATTTCACTTATATGAAGTACCTAGAATAGTCAAATTCAGAGAGTCAGAAAGTACATTGGTAGATGGCAGAGGTTGTTGGGAGGCAGACAATGGGGACTTAGTGTTTAATGGGGATAGAGTTTCAGCTTTGCAAGATGAGAAAATTTCTGGAGATGGAAGGTGGTGATGGCTGTACAGCAGTATGAATGTACTTCATGCCATTATACACTTAAAAATGATTTAAATGATAAATTTTATGTTATTTAAATTTTTACCACAATGAAAAATAAAAGCTAAAAAAAATAATTTGAACATAAGTTGCAAATTTTAAAAATTGTTAAGCTGTTGAAAAAGGAAGAATTTTTGAAAGAAGGAACAGGGGAAAATGCTATTTTAAAGCATAATGTTAATTCTTACCATTTCTGAAATTTTCCTTCAATCATATTTTCAGAATTTCTCTCTGGACCTGGCATTGTACAAGATACTGACTGGGTATTGTAGGCACACAAAACATTAGCCTCGCATTTGAGGAGAAGACAACATTGGTGGGAAAATAAGATATGTGTGGGAAACAAGTAGCAAGAAAAGGCTGTATGAGATTAAACTTACGTGAGTGATACATAGAACAAGTTAAGGGGAGAAGAAAAAAAATTCAGGAGGTCTGGGTCTAGAGGAGAAAAAAGGCCTAAAAATGAGAGGTTTGATAAATCTTGATGTTGCAGTGAATTTATGAAGTCAGTTCTTCAGTTTGGAGCCATCTCTATTTATTCAGTCAAACAACAAATACTTATTAAACACCAACTTTGAGTACAACAGGGGGTTGCAGAATTTATTTTTTAAAAGCTCTTTTCATAAACAGTTTATGATCATTAACAAAAAAAACACAACAACAAAAAATGAATCTTCTGAAAATTCACCTTTCCTTTGTTTTTAACACTGAAGGAACTAACTTCTATCAATGACCAAAAGAGAACTCTCTTAAGGACTCAGTCAGGAGCCATTCCAAGGCAATTTCTGATGTGCACAGTCCCACTGAGTTGGTCTGAATCATTGGGATGCAGTGGAACAAACTCCTAACCAGACATAAAATCTGCCACATCTAGCCCTGCTGTGCTACCCAAGGTGACCCAGGCAAGTCACCGACCCCCACTTCTGTAAACTGAGGGAGTTGGCAAGCAGTTCTGCCCTTTCCAACTCCAATATTACCCATCGTGGTCCTTTACCATTTGTCCTCAGGGCTAGAACAGAGAACTTGACTGTTACTGATTGATTGACTTAGCTGCACTGGGTCTTAGCTGCAGCACATGGGGTCTACTTTCCTGACCAGGGATCAAACCTGGCCCCCCTGGATTGTGAGTACAGAGTCATAGCCACTGGCCCACCAGGGAAGTCCCAACTGTGGTTTTTCTTGTGGCAACAACATGCAGCTCAATCAATGACTGAGGGAGACAGGACAGGAGAGAAGGAACACCAGCAGGGAAGAGTTGCCCCACCCTGCTAGCCAGGTAAGGACAAACTGCCCCAAGACAGATCAGAGACAAGCAGATGCTCCATCCAATGTCTCCTCTTGTCCATTACTTCCCCCTAACCTAATGCGTGGTATGCAATCCCATTCTCAGCTGTGCTTCTGGAAAATCTCCTCTGTGCTCTAAGCAAGGAGGTCTAGCCCCATCTTCCCAAACAAAAGAGTTTGAAACACTTCTAACTGGTACAAATCCAAAAGGATTATATATTCATCATCTTTAAAAAAATAAGTTTGATTATAGCTTGCTGAAGCTTGAGTTGGCATTTTTATGGACAATTCAAGCTTACAAACACTCGTTTTGTGTGTGTGTGTGTGTTTACTTTTTATTTTGTTTGGGGTATAGCTGGTAACATGTTGTGATAGTTTCAGGTGAACAGCGAAGGGACTCAGCCACACATACACATGTGTGTAAACCTCCCTCCCATCCAGGCTGCCACATAACGTTGAGCAGAGCTCCATGTGCTATAGTAGGTCCTTGTTGGTTATTTGTTGTAAATACTGCAGTGACAAACACTTTTTGAGAATCTCTTCAAACTGACCTTAACACAGTTTAAACACCATTTCTGTAGGGGATCTTCTTTTTGCTGCTCCTGCTGCTGCTAAGTCACTTCAGTTGTGTCCGACTCTGTGCGACCCCATAGACGGCAGCCCACCAGGCTCCCCCGTCCCTGGGATTCTCCAGGCAAGAACACTGGAGTGGGTTGCCGTTTCCTTCTCCAATGCATGAAAGGGAAAAGTGAAAGTGAAGTCGCTCAGTTGTGTCCGACTCTTCGTGATCCCATGGACTGCAGCCCACCAGGCTCCTCTGTCCACGGGGTTTTCCAGGCAAGAGTACTAACCTCATTCATTTACTGAGTCAAGAGACTCGAAATACAACCCCAGCTGCCTCCCCATGGCACTTGACACCCCTGGGCCTTTGGGAAATAGTGGGTTTCGAGCGTGTTCTGTTGTTTGGTTTGTGTTGACAGCAAGAGAACTTCTATCAAATGGAGTCTTACCTTTTATCTCCAACATGGGAACAGGTGCTCGGATAAGGAGGTCCCTTCTCAGCCTTTAAGTTCTGTCCCTAGGATGCTGCAAGGGAAACTGAGGAGCAACTGGAACCCCAAGTTTCTGTGAGGCAGAAATAACATTCTAACAATTGCTGCCACCGAGGGCAGCACTTTCCTGCAGTCCCAGTCAGCCTGCTCAGCCTCTGCTTTAAGTTCATTTAAAAGAAAGTCCAGGTACTAAACGGCCTTGGAAAATGAGGCAAATGAAAAAGCCACTTGACACCAGTGAAGAAAAAAGAAAACACCAAAAATTTACGTTTTTAACACTTTCAATAAGTTGACAAAAGTTGGCCCTTTCCTTCCTCCCTGCCTTCCTTCCCCCTCTCCCTCCTTTCCTATCCTTTCTTTATAGAACACTTCCTTCTAAAAACAGTGATTAGAAACCAGGGTTCCCTGGTTTGCTTTTGTACACTTCTATCTTGCTATTTGCAAACAGCAGCTTAGCTGCCAAGGAACCCTCAGCAAAGAAACCTTTTCACTCGTTAATTTTCTTGAGTGCCACGTCTGGCTGCCCTTTTGAGAAAGGTGATGTAGAATGTTGCGAGCAAGACCGCCCCCTAACGATCATTGCCCGTAACTGCCGGTGTGGCATTTGGTTGGCGGTGCGACTTGGGAGATGAACAAGAGGTGGCTGGCAGGACTTTCTTTCTTTTTTTTTTTGTTTAATTTTATTTTATTTTTAAACTTTACAGTATTGTATTGGTTCTGCCATATATCGAAATGAATCCGCCACAGGCATACACGTGCTCCCCATCCTGAACCCTCCTCCCTCCTCCCTCCCCATACCATCCCTCTGGGTCGTCCCAGTGCACCAGCCCCAAGCATCTTTCTTAGACGTAGGATGGGTGATAATGTTCATCTGGAAATAAACGTGAGCCCCAGACTTACCCAGCTGAGGAAAAAAAATGTTCCCATTTCTGTTGCAACTCTGCTGGAATCCTCTAAGCCTCTGGAACAACACTTGTTGTCCAGAATGAGTGTTTTACAAACTCATCTTGTGAAATGGAAGCTCTAAAAATATGGAATTTTGTAGAATTATGAATGATTATATTTTCAAGATCAGTCTAACCCATAAGTTCTTCTTTGGGGTCCATAGGAATAACTAACCCCTCATTTTGGGAAGTGGGGCATCAGCAGTGACCAGTTTTTACCCAGCACCGCTTATACCCAGGTCCCAGCGAGGTGTTGTGAACAAGAATGCTCACCAGGTCCCTTGCCTCAGACTGCACAAAGACAGTCATTCCTTTCCTGAAATACACATTTCAAGCAAATATTTGTCATTTAGGGCACACATTTTGATGTCAAACAAATTTGGGCTTACATCCCAGCTCTACTACTTATGCTGGCTGTGTGACCTTGGGTAAGTTGTGTAGCCTCTCTGGGCCTCAGTTTGCCTCATCTTGGAAATATGGACAAGAAATTCTACCTCCTATAGTTGTTGTGAGGATTCAGTGAGATAATATGTTCTAACATCTTGAATAAACTGTTTGGCCTGTAGTAAAAAATTAATGTTATAAATATTCCTATACATAGATTTAATGTATTTACTGGTTTTTCCCCTTGGCTTGTAGGGATGAGTTATTTCCAAAAGTTTTGCTTTTTGTTGATCAACGTTTTTAGAGTCGCTTCCACCCCGTGGATGGAGACAGACAAGCCTTATGCTTCCCTGGTTTTCCAATTTCAAGTGAGGGAAAAGACTGCTTCAGCCCCGCAAGAGGTCATACTACACTGTCCTTGAGATTGACACTGACGCCAGAATCTATACAACTTTGGTTTATCTAAATAATTAGTGCTGGGACTTCCCTGGTGGTCCAGTGGCTAAGACTCCAGGATCCCAATGCAGGGGGCCCAAGTTCAATCCCTGGTCAGGGAACTAGATCCTGCCTGCTACAACTGACAGCTTGAGTGCTGCAACTAAAGCATGCTGCAGTGATCAACCAAGCAACAAAGACTGCGGATCCTGAGTGCTGCAACGAAGACCTGGCACAGCCAAATAAGTAATTAAATAAAATATTTTTAAAAATAACTGGTGTTCGTTGAGCTTTGTTTTGAAGCTGAAGAAGTGCTGTGTGAAAATTGTGGGTGGTTTTCTATCTCTGGGAATTGAGTGACCATTTTTAGAGCACTTGCCTTTACTTGGGGAAAATCACCAGGATGACTTTTAGTCACACAGATATAAAAAGTTTGTGGTGGCAACTGTGTGGTTGATTGTAACTGAGATACCAATGCTTCAGCAGGCTGTCCTGTGGAGCCATGTGAATGGTGAAGGCAGCTACAGCTTGACTATGTCCTTACAGAGCAGGGTTAGATGGTGTTGGGCCTTAAAGATGGATTCAGCCTGCACCATCTCTCAACATAATGACTTGTTTTGGGGGAATGTGAGTGCCCCTAAATTGCCCACAGACTGGCCCAGGCAGGAAGTGCCGGGAGCAGGAGCTCCGCCCGTGGCAAAGGTCATGAGGAAGGAGGCAAAGGCGGGATCTACCTCAGGAGTCCCCCTGGAAATTCTCGAGCATCTACCCCCAAAACCAGAGTCTGCCTACTTTCTGCTTTGTGCTCTCACCTACACCTCTGACTTTACGGGGGGCTGTCCCCCACTACCTCTCTCTGAAAAAAGAGTTAACTTACAGCTCCAGTTAATAAAGTTCCTGGGTGCGATAGTGTTTCAACCTACAAACTCCTTTGGAAGTCCTCTAGCCTGCCTGAATAGGTTTTTCTGGCCACAAGTGATTGTTCAGAGTCTCCCAACTGTGAGAGGCAGGAGATGTTCTAAACTGTCTAAATACAGATTGCTTTGAGTAGTTAAAAGATTGATTAGAAACTGTATTGGTGAAGGGTTTTTCACTTGTTGGGCCAATGTTTGCTGCTAAGTCTCCATATCCCTTACCTGCTGTGTCCCTGGCAGTGTATTGATTAATATGATTGGTGTAAGTAGTAGCTTTAATGTTTGTAACCTTGGACCCTTGAGTTAATTCTTTTTCTTGTTATAGCCCACCACACCTTTGCCCTATAGGAATGCAATTTTATCTAATGCTTTTGGAAGGTGGCGCCTGACTAATCACCTTTAGAGAAAAATAAGTTTTCTGAAGAAAGGGTCTTAAAATGTTAACAGGCCTCCGGGCCAGAAGATGATGCAAATCACCTAAACTTTTGCATATGATAAGTTTGCAGGAAGAAAGCCTGGCTTACTGCATGACTCTACCCCATCCCCCATTATCCTCTATGCATAACTTAAATTATAAAAACTACTTTGGAAAAGAAAGTGCGGGCCTTGTTCACCGAAACTTGGTCTCCCCATGTAGTTCTTTCTCTCACCTTCTGGCTGAATTATTCAGCCTCTTTTCTCCACTGAATTTCCTCACTGAGCTATCCTTATTTAACCACTCTTTATATCCTTAATTAACGTTTAATTAAGCAATTGTTTCCTGATCCTCGCCGAAGCCGTCCCCGCTTCAAATTCCCTGGATCCACCAGGGTGGATCCCGGTAAGGAAGGATCAGGAGCAGCTTGGCCTCACCTGAGGGATATGAGGGCACTGGGGTTCAGGAGTCTCTCTCGGGGGGAAGGGATTATTCCTGCATTTGATGAGGGGTCCATTGTCAGGTGCTCCTGAGGCTGACAGATAGGCTGGCTGGCCAACATGGAGCAAGAATGTACCAAGATGGAGAGGGGGACATAAAGAGAGAGAGATTCCTTGAGCCTCTGAATTAGACTGTGGAGAGCCAAGCTTTGGGAACTTATTAAACCAGAACCACAGTTTGGGGACCACTGTTTCAATTCAGTTCAGCAGTTGGCAACCTTGGCTGCATGTTAGAATCATTGGGAGAGCTTATATATATATATATACACACACACACACACACACTACATGTATGTATATCCAGTGTGTTTGTGTATACTTACTTGCTTAGTTGTGTCTGACTCTTTGCGACCCCATGGACTGTAACCCTCCACGCTCCTCTGTCCATGGGAATTCTCCAGGCAAGAATATTGGAGTGGGTTGCCTTGTCTTCCTCCAGGGGATCTTCCCAATCCAAGGATCAAACCCAGGTCTCCCACACTGCAGGCAGATTCTTTACCATCTGTGCCACCCAGGGAAGCCCATGAATGCTGGAATGGTAGCCTATCCCTTCTCCAGGGGATCTTCCTGATCCAGGAATCGAACTGGGGTCTCTTGCAAAGCATGCAGATTCTTTACCAGCTGAGCTACCAGGGAAACCCAGATATCCAGTACATACCCCAAATGATTGAAAGCAGATGCTAAACAGAGACTTGTATACAAATGTTCATAGCAGCAACAACTAAGTTACTATGATTAGTTATTGTTAGTGATAATAACAAAAGATAGAAACTACCCACATGTTTACTGATGGATGATGAGTAAACAAATTGAGGTATATCCATGTCATGGTATATCATTCAGCCTTAAAAAGAAATGAAGTACTGATACAGGCTGGTGCAGTGGTTAAAAGAAAAAAACAACCCACCTTCCAAAGCAGGAGATGCACAGGAGACACAGATTTGACCCCTGGGTAGGGAGGAGCCCCTGGAGTAGGAAATGGCAACCCACTGCAGTATTCTTGCCTGGAAAATCCTGTGGCCAGAGGAGCCCAGCAGGCTACAGGCCATGCAATCACTAAGAGTCAGACATGACTGAGCAGCTGAACATGCATGCAGGTTCAGGCTACAGCATGGATGAACCTTGAAGACATTAAGTGAAAGAAGGCTACAAAAGGTCTCATCTTGTGAGATTCCTTTTTATATAAAACTTTCTTTTATGTGAAATACCGAGTTAAATCTATAGAGATAGAAAGCAGATCTGTGGCTGCCGGGGGTTGGGTAAGGGGAGGATGGAGAATGTCTGTATCATGCATACCAGGTTTTGTTTTGTTTTGTTTGGAACCAGAGATGGCGGCTGCACAAAATCGTGAACGTACCCAGCGCCACTTAATTGTTCGCTTTTTGTTGTTCAGTTGCTCGGTCATGTCCGACTCTTTCTGACCCCTTGGACTACAGCACGCCAGGCTGCCCTGTTCTTCACTATTTCCTGGAGTTTGCTCAACTCATGTTCTCTTCAGCATGATTAACTTTTTGTGATATGAATGTCACCACAATAAAAAATTACAATGATATTTTAAAAAGCATATAAATGCCCAAGGCCCCATTGCAGACCAATCAAACCTGAGCCTCTGGGGTGTGACCAGACACATGTGCGCTGAGAGGCTCCCAGGTGACTCCAGGGTGCAGGCCGGTCTGAGGACCACATCCACAGGGGACTCGCTGCCGATTTCCCAGCAGCACTTACCCCACACCTGAACTGCTCCAGATCTCAAGCCGGTATCCTCTCCTTAGGAAGATGTCTTCAGGGGTGCTCCCTCCTCTTGCCCCTTCCCCTTCCTGCTCCTGGACACACGGGACTCACTTCTTCCCGGAGCACTCCCTGCCCTTGCTGCCTGACTATGAACTTCCTGGGGGTGGGCACCAGGCCTTCCTTTGACTCAGTTTCCCCAGGGCCCAGCAGGGAGCTGCAGAAATATAGAGTGAACGTGTGTGAGGGAGTGAGCAAAGGGGTGTGGGCTCTGCAGGTGGGTGGGCGAGGGAATGAATGAACCACCTGTCCCTGTGTGTCTTCCATCTGCTCAGCTTCCCCAGAGCTTTCAGAATAGTTTCTGAAAGTTCCTTTAGGAGTGGGCCTTTCATTCCTCCTGCAGGCTTATCTCTGCAAAGTTGAGGGATAGCTAAGTTTCAAACTTCTTAGTTGTCAAACTTCTCACATCATTACATCCTCCTCTGCCTGCCTGCTGGAATCAACTGGACTTCGTGAACGCACTGGTCCTGCCCGAGTCCCACACCCAGCGTCTGATTCAGTTGGTCTGGGGTGGGACCAGGGTGTGATGCAGGGGGCAGCTTTTAAAAGCCCCCAGGTGATTCTAATGTGCCAATATCACAAACTACTGTATGCCTGCTTGGTTGCAGTATTCTTTTTTTAATTGTAGGAAAGTTGCTTTACAATGTTGTGTTGGTTTCTGGCGTACAACATGAATCAGTCATAATTATATATATATATATATATATATATATATATGGGTCGTCACTGAGTGCCAGACTGGGCTCCCTGTGCTATACAACAACGCCTGGTTATCTGTTTTAAGCATGGTACTGTGTATGTGTCAATGCTGCTTTCTCAATGTGTCCCACCCTCCCCTTCCTCTGCACGAGTCAGTTCTCTACATGTGTCCCTTCCTTCCCTGCAAATAGATTTATCAGTTCCGTTTTTCTAGATTTCATGGATGTGCGTTAATATACAGCATTTGCTTTTCTCCTCTGACTTACTTCACTCCCTATAGCAGGCTCTAGGTTCCCCCACCTCACTACAACTGTTTCAAATTTGTTTCTTTTTATGGCTAACATTCCATTGTATATATATACCACATCTTCTTTATCCGTTCCTCTGTTGATGGACATCTAGGTTGCTTCCATGTCCTGGCTATTGCCACTAGTGCTGCAGTGAACACTGGGGTACATGTGTCTTTTAGAATTGTGTTTTCTCAGGGTAAATGCCAGAGAAGGCAATGGCACCCCTCTCCAGTACTCTTGCCTGGAAAATCCCATGGATGGAGGAGCCTGTTGGGCTGCAGTCCATGGAGTCGCTAAGAGTCGGACACGACTGAGCGACTTGACTTTCACTTTTCACTTTCATGCATTGGAGAAGGCAATGGCAACCCCCTCCAGTGTTCTTGCCTGGAGAATCCCAGGGACGGGGGAGCCTGGTGGGCTGCTGTCTATGGGGTTGCACAGAGTCGGACACGACTTAAGCGACTTAGCAGCAGCAGCAGGGTAAATGCCCAGTGGTGGGATTGCTTGTTCATATGGTAGATTTATTTCAGTATTCTTGGCTCATTTGATTTCTGAAAGTCCTAAACCATTCAGAAACCAATCTAAGTTTCCCTCGCGTAGAAGCAAAATGACATACAGCACATACATGAATATGTTCTAGAATTTCATGCCGCATCTCTGAATGCTACCACCTTCAGAGTCAGACAGCCTCCTGGGCAGATGACTTGCTTTCCTGCCCAGAGGATGAACCAGGCATTTCCCAGGGGAAAGGAAAAGGCTTGCGCAGTTTGTTGAAGAAACAGTTTGTTCTGCGCATGTAACCTAATGCTGTTCAAGAGAGAAATCTTTAGGGACCTGGAAAAGCTGGAGGGTTATATCTTTCTTTCCTGTAAATAAAGAGAAAGAGCAAGGTGAAGCCAGCCTCACTCTGACACACCAAGGCTTTCACATTCACACGCTCCATATTATCTATTGAAATGCAGCTATTTTCAGCTACAATGTTTTTAACTCCATATGTTTGTTTTGTTCAAATTATACTGTGTTGTTGAAGAAACATAATGCCTACACACCTTGTTTTAATTAAATAAAGCTTAAATATTTGTTGTATTGGGTGATGTTTGTTGGTAATGTTTGCTGTTTCTTAGTACAATGTGACAAAACAGAATCCACTTAAATATTTATGATTAATGCTAAAATTAGGTATGATACTGTCCAATGACTTCACAAATACTGGTTTCTCTTAGCTTGGATTTTTAAAAATTTTATGGTAAAGTACACATAATATAAAATTGGCCATTTTAAAGTGTACAGTGGCATTCAACAGATTAACAATGTTGTCAACCATCTAGTTCCAGAATTTTTTCATCATCACCAAATCCATTAAGCAGTCGTTCTCTGTTCTCCGTCTTCCCATATATTCATTGTATGATTCCATTTTAATGAAATATCCAGAAGAGACAAATCCATAGAGACAGAAATCAGATTTTTCGTTGCCTGAGGCTAGAGAGCTGATTGTCAGGGAGAAACAGGGAGTGACTGTCAATAGGTATGGATTTTTTTTCTTAGTGGTAACAAAAATGTTCTAAAATTGATTATGGCGGTAGTGCACAGATTTGTGAATATACTAAAAACCATTGAATTTTAAATTTAGGTAGGTGAATTGTATGATATGTGAATTATATCTCAATATATGCTTTTATATAAACAACAACAAAACAAGTATCAAACTGAGTCTGAATAAGCCTCAGTTGTGATAGTTATTGTTTTAATTTTTTTAATTTAAAATTTTTTAATCAAGATGCAATTGACATATAACACAGTGTAAGTTTGAAACGTTCCATGTTTTGATTCGGCCCTTGAACAACCCAGGAGTCAATCTCAACCCCTCCACTTCCCGTTTGCAACTGAAAATCTGCTAATCCAAGTATAACACTACAGCTGGCTCTTTGAATCCCTGGTTCTGTCTTCGGATTCAGTCAACCTTGGATTGTGTAGCACGTATTTCTTGGAGAACACCCCCGTATCAGTGACCTGCATAGTTTAAGCTTCTCCAAGGGTCACCTGTACCACGCTTTTTCTTACACTAATGGTGGCTCAGATGGTAAAGCGTCTGCCCACCATGCGGGAGACCCGGGTTCAATCCCTGGGTTGGGAAGATCCCCTGGAGAAGGGAATGGCAACCCACTCCAGTATTCTTGCCTGGAGAATCCCATGGACAGAGGACCCTAGTAGGCTACAGTCCATGGGGTCGCAAAGAGTCAGACACCACTGAGCAACTTCACTTTCACTTTCAATGGGGGATAGGGGTGGATACAGCACAGATACACAGGACAAAGCGATGATTCACGCCCTAGGAGGGATGCGATGATTCACGCCCTAGGAGGGATGAGATTGCTCAGAATGGCACCTAATGAAAACCTTGTGAACTGTTTATTTCTGAAAATTTCCATTTCCAGTCATGGTTGACCAAGGGTAACAGAAACCGTGGAAAGCAAAACTGAAGATAAGGGGGGACAACTCTATTGTTTTCTTAATCATTGTTCTTATGATTTGGGAGAAAATGGTTGTTTTTTAAAAAGATTATTCAAATGTCAAGTTATCACCTTCTTATGCCACCCTAGCTCTCCAAATTTAGACCAATACACGAATGAAGAGCAATTGATTTGGGGGTGATCTTTCTCTTGCATAAGACCCCAGAGGAGGCTGGGCTGGTGACCTGACTTCATTAGAAAGCAGGTTTTTTTTCAGGCAAGTCTTTATCACGGTCCCTGCTGCAGCATCAGGTACTGAGAACAAGCAACAGGTTCCCTTGCTCACTTGCTCCCCGGGGAGAGGAGTGGTGAGCTTGTTTCTTGCGTGGGGTGGTGGTAGGGGCATCCAGGGATCAGGCCAGAAGTGTGGCTTAGGTGGTTCGCCTGCCCCTCTGGTGGTGTTGAATGCAGGGGGCATGCGCAGTACTCTGCTTTTCTCTCGACACCCTGGTTTTACATTAACAGGCAGTTTTAACAGCAGGGCCTGGTGCTTGTTTTCTCAGTAAAAGGCTACAAGAGGATGTGTAAAGTCCACCTACTTTCCCTATTTATTTGGGACTCTTGCTGGGACTAATGCAGTAGTTCTAGTTTGATGTTTAATCACGGCTCAGAAATTCTGTTGCCATAGATACAGAGGACCAGGATGATGTCACTGTTGCCATTTGCCTCATGAGCTGGTTAAAACTGGCCTTTAAAACTTAAACTTAGTTATCTTTACTGCCAGAATAGGCCCCTAGGGAATATACCTTAATAAAGTCATATTTTGACAATCATTTCCTCTTTCCTCGTCATTAAAACTGATTTTCTGGGTCTGCCACTGAATTCACATGGGACCTCTTTGAATCACACATTTTCTGAATCCACATTAAGATAAAAATCCTATGTGTGCCCTGCCTTCTCCCTGGAGAGGAAGGAGTAACAGGAGATCCTGGGAGGATCGTGACCTAATTCCTTCTCCTGGTCCTTCCATTCTCTCCATCAGTGGGATTACCCTTCAGGAGCGAAATCAGAGGGTGGGGCGGAGATTGTGCTGATCCAAGGCACACCCACTCTTCCTCCCGTCTCTCTCACTCAACACAGCACTATCTTGTTTTGTAAATGCTCTGGAAAATAAATTCTCTAATGAAACTCACTGTGGTTTGATTTAAATAAAAATATCCTCACAAATCATGCAAAGTATCATCTCTGCTTCCACAACACAGACCCACGTGCACGGCTGCAAAGCCCACAGCCCGCAGCTTCTGCTGGTCCCACACTGCTGAACACACATCTTCACTCATTCCTTCTTTGGACAAATGTCCTAGAAACTGGGGAGCCAGCAGTGAATGAAAACGACAAGGAAATAGCTACGTGGAGCTACTTTAGGTGTTGAAGACTAAAGACTAAAGTGAATACTCTCAGAAGTCACACTACACGCTCTTCAGTGTCAGGTGCTGGGAGGGTGCTCTGAGTACCTGTTTCTGATCTGTGGCTTGGTGTAGGGAGGGAAGTTTTGACAAAATGTTCCCAGCTTTTGAATGGATCTCTTACCCATAAATGGATTTAGAAAAAAATAAATTGGTTCATTGAGTTGTGTAGATTTTCCATGTTTCCATTATGTAGAATTTTAAAATCATGCTTTTTAATATTACCACCAATCCCACCAGAAAAGTGTTGGAAAACTGCCAAGTTCACAGTGGTCAATGCAATTTTTCCAAATGGTAATTTTCACTTGCAAGCTCAAATTTTATCATTGCCAATAAATATTTCAGTTATTTTCATTGAAATGACAGTTTCACTTCATTTATTTTCAAGAAAATGTCTGTCAAATACTCAAGTTTGAATGACCATAGTTTGTAAGTCATACTTTCGAGTAAAAACAATGTTCCATAATGAAGGGGGCTTGTTTGACTGGCAACTCAGTCACAAAGTGCTTTTCCTTGAGGTAACCATCATCCTTCAGTTTGCAAAAGAAGCGTTTTATGCTTACTTCCTGTTTCATTATGCAGAGTATTTAAAAAGCATGGACTCTAAAGTCATGGTTTAATATAATTACTGACTTGAATGACTTCTTCAAAGATGTTATTAAGTGAAAATGTTTTTCCCCCGTGAATGTATGATAGTGAGAAACCAGTCCAAGCTCATATCTAGGACTATAGAGACACATGACATGTACTTTGGAGATCTCACGTTTCCACAGAGACGACACACATGTCCACAAACAATTCTCATGCCTCAGTGGATAAGAGCCAGGGCTTTGAATGACAGAGACCTGGGTTCAGAGCCTCAGTCTTAAGCTTTCTGAGTCTGTTTCCTCCCTGTAAGACAGCAATAATATTACTACCCTCAAGTTTATTGTGAGCATTAAATAAGCAAATAATATAGTAAACACATCTCACATATTATTAATAGCAGCTGTTTTAAGTGGGGAAGGTGGACTTTGAGTCTTAAGGACTATATCTATGAATGATGCAGAGTTTATCAGAGTCAGGGAGAGAGGCTGGGGGCAGGGGTAGGGAGATTTCCAGGAAGAGGGTAAAAAGTTGAAAGTCATTCAGTTGTGCATGACTCTTTGTGACCCCATGGACTGTAGCTCCACCAGGCTCCTCTGTCCATGGAATTCTCCAGGCAGGAATACTGGAGTGGGTTGCCATTTCTTTCTCCAGGGGATTTTCCTGACCCAGGGATTGAACCCAGGTCTCCCGCATTGCAGGCAGACTCGTTACCAACTGAGCCACCAGGGAACCAGGGAGACTTCCAGAAGAGGGTAGGTGGGACTGTGCCTGGGCACTGCTAACTGATGTGAGATTTGGTGAGCTGGGTGCTCTAGAAGAAGGGAAGGGATGAGGCTCAGGGGTTGGCAGGAATCAGGTGTGTCTGTGGCCATGCTGGGGCTTCTTTTCTGTGGGAGAAGAGATCTAGGCAAAGCTGCCTGGAGGAAGGTGACTGGCAGCAGAGTGGAAGGTGGGTTGGAGGCGGGGAGAGCAGTGAGGGGGCAGGACCCACAGGAGGTAGTGGAAGGGCAGGGGCAGCGGTGAGAAGCAGACAAAGACGCTTGGGAAAAGCCTGTATTGGGGAGGACATCAAGAGCCACGCTGAGAACTTGAGGCACCATTATGACACTTCTATTTTTCCCCATCTCACGCAATGGTCAGTTGAGGTATTTTTTGCCCCAGATTTCTCTGTCTCGGTAAGCTGATGTGGATGAATCTAGGATGTCTATTCCTGCAGTGAGTCTGAGTATCTTAACTGTAAGACAGATGGGTCACCAGTCTCTTCAAGTGTCCTGTTTTATAGTGAGGGACACCTGGAGTCCTTTCTTAATTAGCCGGCGGATTTAGAGCAGAGTGAAAAAGTTGGCTTAAAGCTCAACATTCAGAAAAAGAAGATCATGGCATCTGGTCCCATCACTTCATGGGAAATAGATGGAGAAACAGTGTCAGACTTTATTTTGGGGGGCTCCAAAATCCCTGCAGATGGTGATTGCAGCCATGAAATTAAAAGACGCTTACTCCTTGGAAGGAAAGTTATGACCAACCTAGATAGCATATTCAAAAGCAGAGACATTACTTTGCCAACAAAGGTCCATCTAGTCAAGGCTATGGTTTTTCCAGTAGTCATGTATGGATGTGAGAGTTGGACTGTGAAGAAAGCTGAGCGCCGAAGAATTGATGCTTTTGAACTGTGGTGTTGGAGAAGACTCTTGAGAGTCCCTTGGACTGTAAGGAGATTCAACCATTCCATCCTAAAGGAGATCAGTCCTTGGTGTTCATTGGAAGGACTGAAGCTAAAGCTGAAACTCCAATACTTTGGCCACCTCATTCGAAGAGTTGACTCATTGGAAAAGAGTCTGATGCTGGGACGGATTGGGGGCAGGAGGAGAAGGGGACGACAAAGGATGAGATGGCTGGATGGCATCATCGACTGCACATGAGTTTGGGTGAACTCCGGGAGTTGGTGATGGACAGGGAGGCCTGGTGTGCTGTGATTCATGGGGTCACAAAGAGTTGGACACGACTGAGCGACTGAACTGAATTGAACTTAGACACATCACATTTTATTCCAAGAAAAGATCTCATTCTAACTCTTGCTCAGCAACTGTTTCTTGACTGATAAATGTTAGAGATATGATGTATTTGTTGAAGTACTATAATCTTTGTTAATTATTTGTGAAAGTGAAAGTGTGAGTCACTCAGTTGTATCTGACTCTTTGCAATCCCATGGACAGTAGCCCACCAGCCTCCTCTGTCCATAGAATTCTCCAGGCAAGAATACTGGAGTGGGTAGCCATTCCCTTCTCCAGGGGATCTTCCTGACCAGATTTCCTGCATTGCAGGCAGATCCTTTACTGTCAGAGCCACCAGGGAAGCCCCAATAATTATTTATAACAAAATGCTTTAAAAAAAAAAAAAATCTTTTGGCCCAGCCACACAGCATGTGGGATCTTAGTTCCTTGACCAGGGATTGAACCCAAGCCCCCTGCTTTGGAAGCATGGAGTCTTAACCACTGGACCACCAAGGAAGTCCCTATAACAGAATATTTTTAAAATTAACTCTGTTCCTTTGATCTCCATAGAAGTACCAGGGTTTCAGCCTGGGTCTGGTAAATGTTCTTTCCTATGAAACAGTAGTGGGTACTTAAGAGGAGGTACAGAGAGACATGAAGACCAAAGCAAAAGATCCCTACCTCTCCCGGCCCACTACCACCACCACCCCCACCACAGTCTTAATCGATTCCTCGGGGGTATGAATGTGGCCTGTCAGATGTTTTCAATGTCTTATCCTTTCATTATACTTGAAAAAAAAAAGCCAGAGATGAACTCACAGTCCATATCCTGTTTTACAGCTTGCTTTTCTCCTTCAATAACAGATGACCTAGGCCTTCTGGAGGTCCTGGCATGGAGCAGCACTTCCTTGTACTGAAGAGTCCTGTCCACGCAGGCTTTGTTCTTAAAGGCACTAGTAGCCTCAAGCAAGGCCATCTTAACTAGGAAAAGATCTCAAGGCCTCAGATGCAATCTGCAAGGGGATCCTTGGGAAATGGGCAGCTTTTGTCCCTTGAACAGTGGTGGCCTGTGGATGGATGTCATGACCTCGGAAACTCCAAACCTTCAGAACAGCAAGAGGGTCCCAGATGGAACCGGGCAATCGTCAGCCCTACAGTGAGTAGAAGTGGGAGGCAAGATGCGTGGGGTTTGCTGCTAGATCAGATTCTTGCCATAGGGGATCCAGAGCCCCAGCAAAACATATATAGTTCACATTTTCCATTTCCTTCAGGGCATTGGTTATTGACATTGAGAAATACAGTGACAAGTTGATGCATTTTATATGTCCAAGAAAAGTTCCTTCCAGGAAAACTAATTTTTACATTGACTCGGCATAGTTAAGCAATGATGTTTCTTTAGTGTAACAGGGTTACATACAAAATCCTGTATGCTTTCATATGGAGACCTGTACAAAAAAATTTTCTGCAGAATTGTTAATATTTTAAAAATTGGAAATGCCCATCAGCATGAGAATGAATACATACACTGAAATATATTTATAGCTGGAATACTTGACAGACATGAAAATGAGTGGAGTAGATCTTAAAATAACCTGGAGTGAAATAGCAAGCGGCAGGTATGTGGTGTGAGACTGTTTAAAAAGCACACAGAAGCTGCATTGTCTTTATGGGTACCTGTGTGATTGGTAGCAGCTTGACAGTGATGACCTTGGAAAGGGAGTCATCCCAAGGTCAGTGAAGGAGGGGAAGAGACTACCCAGTTGGGCCACATCCCTGGTCCCTGTAATGTTAATGTCTTTCTTTTTTATTGTAGGAAAAAAAATGAAGTTTCCATCTTCACCACATCTAAGTATACAGCTCAGTAGTGTTATGCATATTCCCAATGTTGTAACACAGTCCTCCAGAACTTTTTCCTTTTGCAAGACTGACACTCCCCATCCACTCTCTCCACAGCTCCCGGCAGTCACTACTCTACTTTCTTCCTAGAATAATGTGATTACTCTAGGTATCTCATATGACTAGAATCACACAGTAATTTTGTGTATGTGTGACTGGCTTATTTCACTCAACATAATGTACTCAAGTTTCATCCATGTGGTAGCACGTGACAGGATTTCTTTCTAAGTCTGAAGAGTATTCCATTGTGGATTCTGGACACATATCCTGGATATACACCATATTTTCTTTTTCCATTTGTCTGTTAATGGGCATTTGGGTTGCTTCCACCTCTTGGATATTGTGAATCGTGCTTCTGTGAACCTGGGTATGCAAATATCTCTCTGAGGCCTTGCTTTCAATTCTTTCGGATATTTACTCAGAAAAGGGATCACTGGATCATAGTTCCTTTTTTTTTTTTTTCCTGAGGAACATCCGTACTGTTTTCCAAAGCAGCTGTACCATTTTACCTTCCCAAACAACAGTGCACAAGGGTTCCAATTTTTCCACATCTTTGCCAACATTTAGTTTCTGTTACTTTACTATTTTTTATGGTGACTATGACATGATACCTCATTGTGGTTTTGATTTCCCTTTCCCTAATTATTAGTAATATTGAGCATCTTTTCATGTGCTTATTGGCAATTTATCATCTCTGCACAAGTGTCTATGCAGTTTTTTGTCCACTTAAAAATAAGGTTATTTGATTTTTTTTGTTGTTGAGTTGTAGGAGCTCTTTGTATGTTCTGGACATTAACTCCTTATAAGGTATATGATTTGCTAACATTTTCTCCCCTTCCATAGGTTGCTTTTTCACTCTGTTGATTGTATATTAATTTTTAAAAAAGAAATATGAAAAAAAATGAACTTTCGCTCATGCATGTTTGCTGTATTATCCTTTGTGATTTTATTTTCAATATTTTTAAAGTGAAAAAAGGTGGTAGAATGTCTTGAAGGTCTGGGTTAAAGTTTGGGCTCAACTTACTTATCTCCAGTCTGTTTCCTCATATATCAAATGAAGATCATAAAATTCACCTGGCAGGAGTACTGCAAGAAGTAAAATAATATATGTAACCCTCAGAAAATATAGCCCTGCTGTCCAGTATAGCCCTGCTGTCCAGTAAATGGGGATCATGATTCATCAGTCACGATGATGGCTGGCAGATGGAAGAAGTTTTCAATCACTTTGTACCCTCCTGTAAGACTGAAGCACGCATCCTGTTTTACTCTTCTTCTCTCCTGTTCCTCTCCTGCTTCCAGCCTCTGCCCCCATCTTCTCTTCCAGTTCTCAGATTACTCCAAGCTCCAAGCTCCACCCACAGGCGGGCTGGTGTAAGGTAATAGGGAATGGTGGGGTCTGTGGCAGTCTGAGAACACTGCTGATATGCAGCTACCTCTGAGCTCTAAGTTGCCATACTGGAATGTGGGCCCAATGTTATCAGGCACTTTGGGTTGGTTTTCTTTCTTCCTTCTGAGAGCAGTCAGAAATCCATTATTTTATGGAAAATACTTAGATTTTTTAAAAAATAACTTTATTTTTGGCTGTGCCGGGTCTTTGCTGCTGCATGGGCTCTTCTCTCTCTAGTTGTGGTGAGAGGGGCTACTCTCTAGTTACCGTGTGTGGACTTCTCATTGCAGAGGCTTTTCTTGTTGTGGAGCACGGGCTCTAGGGTGCTCAGGCTTCATAGCTGTGCCTCCCAGGCTCTAGAGCACAGGCTCAGGAGGTGTGGCACACGGGCTTAGTCCCTCCACGGCATGTGGGATCTTTCTGGATCAGGGATGGAACCTGTGTCTCCTGTATTGGCAGGCAGATTCTTTACCACTGAGCCATCTGAGAAACCCTGGATTTTTTTTTAATTGTTGGAAATCCAGTTTTATTCACTACTGTGAGGTCCAAACTGAATTCTCAGATAGGCCAGTTCTAACCTGCGGAGTGCCAGCTGGTCATCTCTGAGTGACAAAGGGGCCATGTGCATGATTGGGGGGGGGCGGGGTGCAGCGCACAGAAGGAATGGGGCTCTTCACTTGTGTACAGATGTGCAGGCCTGCATGTGTATATGCACATGTGCACACATCTGTACGCACGTACGTGTGCATTTTACAGGCGCCTCCAGTCCTAAGCAATGAGAGAAGAGCTGGTCGCCCTGGAACATTTGGTTTTCACCCCTCCAGGCCTCAGTGGCTGCAGATACATTCGCTGTATGGGACCTGGGTCAATACCTCTGCTCTTAGACCCTCAAAGCTGCATCAGAGACCCTGGTCTGGGAGGTCCGTAGGTCCAAACCTCACAGATGAAGTTCAAACCTCCTTGTTCCCTCTGCTCTACACATCTTTAATGCCTCTGTGCACACAAACCCATGCCTGCCTTGGACTTTTCTGTCCTTCTATATAGAAGTTTGCTGGTGGGATCTGAGCTTGTTTATGGCAGATCCGAGTGTCAGAGAGGAAGCCTCAGTGAGGCAGTGGAGCTACCACAGCCCGCTGTTGGTCTGGCCCAGTGGCTCCAGCTATTTTGGTCTTTCTGCCCTTTGGCTCAAGACTCGAATTCCAAGGAGGGGAGGATCTGATGGGCCTGCCTCGGATCACAGGTTCACTCCGAGGCCTGTGGGAATATCAGGCCTGTGCCGTGTTATAGCCCCAATTCACAAAAATGAGGGGCTGGCTAAAAGAGTTTCCGTGAAGTTTAAAAATAGTGATAAAAATAGAAGCGTGAATACTGTAATTCAGAATAGGAGTGGCTGGAACCCAAGCGTGATTCACTTCTGCTGGGATAAATGAATCTGAGAGCATGATGAGTTTGAGAAAGCAGTCAAAGTCTAGGTGAGGGAAACCAAACAATAGCAACAAAGAAATCCAAAAGTGAAATAGGAAGTACCACATTGACTACCTGGAAATTACATGTTGCTCTACTGGGAGCCCGTGAGTCCAGTTTCTAACATGTGGTCTGCGGAAAAGCTCAAGCCTTTTTGGTTTTGAGCATCACTGCAGACTGGGTGGTCTGAGGAGCCCTCTTGTTGCGAAACAGTGCAAAGGACACACCCTGGGATGATCTTTGTTCCCATGAGCTTTAGGAGAAGGTTTCAGAAAAATGAGCTGAGACCTGAGCTGTTAACGCAATGGCTTTAGGGGCAAGTGCTCTAAGGGGCACAAATGTTAAAATACTTAACATGCAGTGTGGGTGGAAAGCCAAGCCACAGCTTCTGGTAGTGATACTCTCTGGTGACCAGTGTGTGTTAGTCATTCAGTAGTGTCTGACTCGTTTCGACCACAGGGACTGTAGCCCACCAGGCTCCTCTGTCCATTTCTCCAGGCAAGAATACTGGAGTGGGCTTCCATTTCCTTCTCCAGGGTACTTCCCAACCCTGGGATCGAACCCGGGTCTCCCGCATTGTGGGCAGATGCTTTACCATCTGAGCTACTAGGGAAGTGACCGGAGGCAGAAGCAAACTCTCTGGAAAGACGTGTTCCCAGTTTAGATCCAAAGGACTTCCTAGTTGAAGAAGAAACTCACTTCCATCATTATCAGGAAGGGACTTGGGAAGGCAAGCCATTTTGTCTAAGAGTTAACAGGTAATATAGAAAACATATTTAGAGTTCCTCCACTTCTCAACCAGCAGATCTTGGAACTGTCAGATACCAAATATAAAACAGATATATATGAAATGGTTAAAGAAATAAGGTATGCAGTGACAAAGGTGAGGACCAAAAAGATACAATCAGACAGAGAGACCTTGAAAATAGATATTCGGGAAATAAAAACGTTTCTTGGTTGAGTTGAAAACACTTCCAGAGGATGGTTGGATAGTAAATTAGAGAGAGAGAGATAATTAAATAAGAGAGAGAGAATTAAGTAAACTAGGAGGTATGTCCACAGTGATCACCCAGAATGCACCCCAATGACCAAAAGATACAAATATGAAAAGTATATGAAGAATAGAAAGCCTGAAGAAGAGGCAATATTTGAAAACAGCTGAGATCATTCCAGAATCTATAAGAAAACATAAAAACACAAATCCAGAAAGTATAGCATACCCCAAAAAGCACAAATAAAAAGAAATTCATGCTTCAACTCACCTTAATGAAAGCACAGTATACCCAAAACAAGAAGATTTTAAAAAGGGCCAGAGAGAAAGGACAGATAATTTATAAAGAAACAACAGGTAGGTTGGCAGGATCCTTCTCAAGGCAGTGGGATCCAGAAAACAAGGGGAAAAACACCTTCTGAGGATTGAACGAAATATCTCTTAACAATCTTAGAATTGTGTACCACCAAAACGGTTTCTCAAGAAAAGGAGTGCACAAAGAGACATTTAAAGACTAGCAAATCCTGATACATTTTTATCTTTAAGAAATCTGTACTAAAAAAAATAAAAATACAAGAAACATGTACTAAAGAAAACTTCTAAAAGAGATTCATCGGGGAAGAGATACAGATGTAGATATAAAGTCTAAGATACAAAATATAGTGAGCAAAAAACATAGTAAATATTGTTTAAATGCAAACAATCACTGAATAAAATCACAATTGTAATCACAGTAATTTAAAAACTATAATGTATGGGGTTAAAGAAAGAGCTAATATATAGAATGAGAATAGTGTATAAATCATGAGAGGAGATTAAGATGGAAGCCTTCTAAGGTGGTAGTATTATCATGGGGGAGTTATAAAAATTAATATTAGAGGTGATGAAATTAAATGTGCATGGAGAGATAGCTTGAGTGGTACCCTCTACAAGAATAGAAGTAGACTGTAAAAATTTTAAACCAGTAGCAAGAAAATGTGGAATAGGCAAAACAAAACAGAAGTCAAAAAGTCAAGAAAGAAGGAGAGAAAGCTCAGAAAAAGCGGAACAAATTTTTTTTTAAAGGAAGATAGTAAAACAATTCCAAATATACCAATAATCCCAATCAATATAAAAAGAGTGTACATGCCAGTTAAAAAGGCAGAAATTGCCAGACTGGAATTCTTTTTTTAAAAAAATCCAACAATGTACTATTCATAAGGGATACACCTGAAGCATAAAACTACAGAAAGGTTGAAAGTAAAAAAGTAAAAGCATGGATGGACTTCCCTGGTGGACCAGTGGTTAAAGATCACCTGTCAATGCAGGGGACTCGGATTCCATCCCTGGTCCAGGAAGGTCCCACACACTGCAAGGCAACAAAGTCTGTGTGCCACACACACTGAGCCCTTCTTTAAAGCCCACGAGCTGCAGCTATTGAGCCTGAGCTCTGTAACTACTGAAGCCCATGCGTCCTACAGCCCAAGCTCCGCAACAAGAGAAGCCACCGCAAGCCCACACACTGCACAGATAATAGCCCCTGCTCCCCCGACTAGAGAGAGCCTGCGTGCAGCAACAAAGACCCAGTGCAGCCAAAAATAAATAATAAATAAAATTAAAAAAAAAAAGAAGCAGCGTCTGCCTGAGCTAAAAAAAAGTAAAAGCATGGAAAAAGAAACACCAACAGATATAAAGTAGGCATAGTTACACTCATGTAGGACAAAGTAAACTTTTAAGATTAAGGGTATTATTAGGGATAGAAATCATAAATATAGTCATTATTTATGACTATATTATAGTCATCTATATTATAAATATAGATACATTATCATGAAGTCTGTATTTGCAAGTTTGCCTACTCATCGAACTTTATTTTAACCCTAAAATAAACACTCGCAGTGCTTTGCAGTCATTCTCAAGTAGATACAGAGTGATGAGATTTTGAGTCACTCAACAAGCTGAGGTTGAACAGCTTCCTGGTTTAGCTCATACTAGAAACAACCATCCCTTTGGCTGTCTATTTAGTGCTGTAGTTTTTGTATTTCTGTGCTTTTTGTTGGTGATTTTGCTGTTTAAAATGGTCCCCAAGCATAGTGCTGGTATCTAGCATCCCTGTGCACAAGAAGGCTTATTGAGCAAAAGCATGGATTAGAGGAGCTTCATGCAGGCATGAGTTACAGTGTTGTTGGCCACATGTTCAATGTTAATGAATAAACAATATGTACTAAATAAGGTGCCTTGAGACAGAAACACACATAAAACAAGATTCAGTTCAGTTCAGTTCAGTTGCTCAGTCGTGTCTGTCTCTTTGCGACCCCATGAATCACAGCACACCAGGCCTCCCTGTCTATCACCAACTCTCAGAGTTCATTCAAACTCACGTCCATCGAGTCGGTGATGCCATCCAACCATCTCATCCTCTGTCGTCCCTTTTTCCTCCTGCCCCCAATCCCTCCCAGCATCAGAGTCTTTTCCAATGAGTGAACTCTTCACGTGAGGTGGCCAAAGTACTTACATATTGATTAATTGATGAAAACTTTATAATAAGAGGCTTATGCAAACCTAGCCTAATATTTCTCCAAGGAGCAATGGTTCAGTATTCATTAATTCAGTGTTTATCACAACTTCATAGAATACAGCTGCAGAGAATAATGACAGAGAACTGTAGTTCATCAGGAAAATATGACAATTTAAAATTTGTGTATCTAATAAAACAGCTTCAAAACACAAAGCAAAACTGGCTATGATGCTAGGAAGAAATTGATTTAGTCACCATGATAGGAAGCACCTTTCTTAATTATTGATAGGCCAAACAGACAGAAAATCAGAGATACAGAAGATTTGAAGAGAACAGTCAACAAGCTGAAGGTGAACTGATGGGCAGAGACAGTTTGCATTTTCCTCAAGCAAACATGGAACAGTTAAAAAGTTTCTTACTACATATTAAGCCAAGAGCAAGCCTTAGAGGTTTTGAAGAATCAGTATCACAAAGATATTCTTCAACCCAGTTGTGTCAAAAATAGCTAGAAAAAGTTAAATAGAACTAGTCATACAGCTGGAAATTTAAAAACACACTTCTAAGTAGTTCAAGAGTCAAAAATAATCATAATGAAAACATTAAAATACTAGAAATGAATGATAAGGAAAGCACAATGTATCAAACTTAAAAGATGCCAGGGAAGTAGAACTTAAAGGGAAATACAAAGTCTTAAATGTTTATTTTAGAAAAGAGGGCAAGAATATCCATGAGCTGAATGTCCAACCTAAAATTTTAGAAAAAGAACACAAAATAAACCCAAAGAAGGTAGAAGAAAACAAATAATACATCTAAATGCAGAGAGTAATAAACCAGAATATCAAGATACAGAGTAATAAGCCGGTGCTAGTACTTCTTAAAAACAGATGCTAGTAATAAGATAGAAAACAAATGTACGAAGATACCCAAAAAATTGTTAAAAAATAAAACGCAAAACCAAAAACATAAAGATCAACAAAGACAAAACTTTATTCTGAAAGCACAAGTAAACTGGAACTCTGGCGAAACTAGTAAAGAATAGACAGAGGCATGAATAAACAATACTAGGAATGAAAAAAGGGTGTTAATTTTCATATTACAGATTTTAAATGAGAGTGAGTGATAGCCCTTAACTCCTTTTAATTTAAAAGCAAACAAAATGGAAACGTTCCTAGAAAAACATAACGGAAGTGCCTCAAGACGAATAGTCAGCATAGTCCTGCTACTGCTGCTAAGTCGCTTCAGTCATGTCCAACTCTGTGCGACCTCAGAGATGGCAACCCACTGTTGCCAACCCGTCCCTGGGATTTTCCAGGCAGGAACACTGGAGTGGGTTGCCATTTCCTTCTCCAAGCATAGTCCTAGAGGCACTAAAAATATTAAACAGCCTTTAGAAATTTACCCACAAACAGCAGACCTAGACAGTTTTCAGTTGAATTCTGCAAAATTTCAGAGAACATATAATTTCTATCTCCCAACTAATTCCACAGGACCTTAAAACTGATAAAACGAGAGAGGAAAATTACAAGCCAATCTAACTCACAAACACAGATGCCAAAAATGCTATATAAAACATTGGCAAATAATAGTGTATAAAAAGATAAAATATTTATCCCTGAAATTCGAGTGGCTTGAGAAGTTCTGTACATTTTATTAATCACACTAACAATTTCAAGAATAACCATATGATTATCTTGTGTAGTTGTTCAGTCGTGTCCGACTCTTTTTGACCCTATGGACTGTACCCTGCCAGGCTCCTCTGTCCATGGGATTTCCTGGACAAGAATACTGGAGTGGGTTGCCATTTCCTCTCCCAGTGATTATCTTAATTGATACCAAAAAATTATTTGACAAAATTCAATCCTGTCTAATCAAACACCATAAAGAAATCAAAAGTGAAAACATAGGCCACAAATGGTTGAAGATATTCACAATATGTACAGTGGACAATATTCAGAATATATCAAGAATTCTCACATAGCAATAAGAACTCAACAGAAAAAAAAAAGGGAGGGGGGGCAAAAGACCCAAGCATTAACTCTGGAGGGAATAAATATGTGGGGAAATTACCTTGACCTTATTAATAATTAGAGAAATGAAAATTAGCAATGAGATACCATTTATAACTGTTGGATTGGCCAAAAATTAAGGCTGACAGTAGCAAGAGTTAGAAAGGACATGGATCAGCAGGACCCATATATGCTGCTGGTATGAGTGCAAATAGTTACAACTCCCTTGGAAAACAATATAGCCTTATCTTCTAAGGATAGATATATCCTGACAGATTGGGAAAGGAGTACATCAAGGCTGTATATTGTCATCCTGCTTATTTAACTTATATGCAGAGTACATCATGTGAAATTCCGGACTGGATGAAGCACAAGCTGAAATCAAGATTGCTGGGAGAAATATCGATAACCTCAGATATGCAGATGACACCACCCTTATGGCAGAAAGCGAAGAGGAACCAAAAGCCTCTTGATGAAAGTGAAAGAGGAGAGTAAAAAAGCTGGCTTAAAACAACATTCAAAAAACTAAGATCATGGTATCTAGTCCTATCACTTCATGGCAAATAGATGGTTCAGAAACAATGGAAATAGTGAGAGACTTTATTTTCTTGGGCTCCAAAATCACTGCACATGGTGACTGCAGCCATGAAATTAAAAGATGATTGCTCCTTGGAAGAAAAGCTATGACCAACCTAGACAGCATATAAAAAGCAGAGATATTACTTTGCCAACTAAGGTCGGTCTAGTCAAAGCTATGGTTTTCAACACAGTTGGTGATGGACAGGGAAGCCTGGAAGGCTGCAGTCCATGGGGTCACAAAGAGTCGGACATGACTGAGTGACTGAACTGAACTGATGGTTTCTCCAGTAGTCATGTATGGATGTGAGAGCTGGACCATAAAGAAGGCTGAACACTGAAGAACTGATGCTTTTAAATTGTGGTGCTGAAGAAGACTCTTGAGAGTCCCTTAGACTTCCAGGAGATCAAAGCAGTCAATCCTAAAGGAAATCAACCCTGAATATTCAGTTAGAAGGACTGATGCTGAAGCTGAAGCACCTATACTTTGGCCACCAGATGGGAAGACTTGACTCATTGGGGAAGACCCTTATGCTGGGAAAGAATGAGGGAAAAAGGAGAAGGGGACAACAGAGTATGAGATGGTTATATAGCATCACTGACTCAATGGACAGGAATTTGAGCAAACTCCTGGAAACGGTAGAGGACAGAGGAGCCTGGCTTGCTGTAGTCAATGGGGTCACGAAGAGTCGGACATGACTTAGCAACTAAACAACAACAAAATGAAGTGCTTAATTTTTTAATTCTGTTAATTCCACAAAAGATTTTTGAAGTATAGTAAAGCTCTTATTGGCATGTTTAAAAAACATTTTTTACAAAGCGGCAATGGGACACAAAGAAATATTTTCCAGAGGGAAAAGCAACAAAGTGGACTAGTAATCCAACCATCACTATCTCCCTGGATGAAACTTTCAGTTTCCCAGAAGAAAATTTCAGCCCAGGCTTTGAGCTTGATGGGCTGGCCCCTGAGCATGTGAGAACAGCCATCACTGAAAAACCTCTCTGTAATTTTGGAGTCCATGTTTAATCTGAATACACTGAACTGAATATCTGATGGAAACTCCAGAACACACTGTGATTTCAGATGCCCTTTAGTTGAGAGGTAAGATTTTCTAACTTAATGAAAATAAAGAAAACAAGTAAAAAATAACAGGTTGAAAAATTGAATGTTTCATGCTGTCACTGTCCTGAACATGAAGCCCTTGGTGTAAGACTGCAAATGAATTTCCTCTCAAAGATATAAAAGAAAAATTTTATTATTATTAATCTTAAAGAAACAAATAATTATTTTAAATGTTGTGATGAATTTTTTAAAAATTTACCTAAAATTGACTGTATTAAGTGGCCCACAGAGGACGAAAATTTGAGGCCCACTGTCTATAAGGATGGGCTTCCCTGGTGGCTCAGTGGTAAAGAATCCACCTGCCAATGCAGGAGATGTGGGTTTGATCCCTGAGTCGGGAAGATCCCCTGGAGAAGGAAATGGCAACCTACTCCAGTATTCTTGCCTGAGAAATCCCATGGACAGAGGAGCCTGGCGGGCTGCAGTCCGTGGGGTCACAAAGAGTAGGACATGGCTTAGGGACTGAGCACGCATGTACACATGTCTATAAGGTCTGCTGGACACCTGTAGGTTTCTAAGTCTTTCTTATTGTGGGTTATGCTAGCTCCCTCCTGTCAGGAGACAGAGTGTTTCTGGCAGCTTGCACATGGCTTCTTTTCATGCAGAAAATCAGAAGGAATCTGGAGAGAGTCAACATCTTGGGTACTAATTCAGCATCCCCATTCTTCAAGAGCAGCCCCGATCACTGTTTCCGCTTCCATCCCCTATCAGGCATGTGGTCCAGGCTGAGAAATGCCGACTTGGAGCTGGTTGACCACCCTGGAGTTGGAAGGATCCGGCTGGAATCCTGCCCATGTTTCCCAGGTGTTCGGCTCTAGGGAAGTGACTTTCCCACCTTGACGCATAGTTGTTTCCATCTGGAGAGCTTGGGTAATTCCTTCATCCTGGCAAGGGTGACTGTGAGTCCTGAATGAGAAACTGTGAAAACTCTTTGAGATCTGCAAATGCAGAGCATATTGAAGGATCGGCAATTCCGTTTTCTCCCACTGCCAAAAATCTTTCCCATTCCATTCTCCCTCCTTGGGGTTGGAGGTGATGCAGGCTGGCGAGGCACACAGGATGGATGTTAGGGAAGCCAAGAAGGGAAGGAGGCAGTGGTTTCTCTCTCATCAGGCTTTGCTTTCCTGCCATCCTTTACCTATCAGTCATTCATCTGTCCAGTCAATGCCAGCGGCCCTCTGGGTCTGTGGAATTACATCTGACCACAATGTTGTCAACGCTTTTCTGAAATCCTGGCCCTGTGCTGAAGCCTGGGCTGTTTGGAGCTGCTGGAGTGCAGATCCACTTAGCAATTGTGGTCTGGCAGGGCACTTCTGGTAGCTCCACATGGACCCACAAGCTGGGGGGCTAAAGAAAACTGGGCTGAGCCTCCAGGAAACCACACTAGGAGCGTAAGAATGCTGTCGGGGTTGGAAAAACCAAACCCTCCCAAGTCGTGGGCTTCCTCTCTCCAGACAGACTCATGTAGACACAGGGCAGATGCCGAGGAAGCAGACAGACCATGGCCATGACTGGACAGGATGCTATGACCTGGCGAAAGGGAAGTTGTCTCAGCCAGACTTGGGGAGAGGCAGGCTTCCAGAATAGCGTTGCCAAGTTTATGAAACAGGCCGGCTTTTCATCCCCGCTCCTCCCGTGTCCCCGTGTCCAGATGTTTGCTTGGTGGCTCCATGGTAACCGTGATGCCACAATGGAATATTCTTCCCAAGGTGCTAGAAGGAATCCCTTGGTTGAGCTCTGCGGTAATAAGGTCAGAGTGAGTTCACTTCTCCTTTTGCAGGAGCAGTTCACAGAAGAACTCTGAGAACCATCCTGACAGCAAGAAACATCTGGCATCATGAGTGGAACATGGTGAGTGAGGACAGCACGCGTGGGTTCCTAGGGCCCTTGTGCATTGTCTGAGGCGAGGGTAGGCCTGGCGGTGCAGGGGATGGAGGAGCACGCCTGGGCTTTGAGCTCCAGCTCCACCACCAGGCAGCCTCGGCTGACCTTGAGTGGGATTCCTATGGTCTCTGAGTATCAGTTTCTGAATCTGTAGAATGGGGATGAGGGCTTCAATCCCTGGGTCTGGAAGATCCCCTGGAGAAGGAAATGGCAACCCACTGAAGTATTCTTGCCTGGAAAAATCCCACAGACAGAGGAACCTGGCAGGCCACAGTCCATGGGATTGCAAAGAGTCAGACACGACTCAGTGACTTTACACACACACACACACACACAGTGGGGATGACGACGCTGTCCACTTCACAGGGTTACTGTGTGAATGAACTGAGCGAAATGCTGGGGTGGTTACTATGTAAAAGTCTGAGCTGTCATCAGTGAAAAGAAACCCAGCATTATTTAAGCCAGCAGAGTTTGATGTGCTCAGTTGCTCAGTTGTGTCTGACTCTTTGAGACCCCATGGTCTGTAGCCCACCAGGCTCCTCTGTCCATGGAATTCTCCAGGCAGAAATACTGGAGTGGGTAGCCTTTCCACTTCTTCAGGGGATCCTCCCAACCCAGGGATCAAACTCAGGTCTCCTGCATTGCAGGTGGATTCTTTACCATCTGAGATACCAGGGAAGCCCATAGGAGGGGCAAAACCAGGGTGGGCTTTTACGTAATCCCCACTTTTTGCTTTTCAGCAGCATCCTATGGCTACAGAGTTAAGGCAAGGGTTGAATTCAACGAGTCAAAAAATAACCTTTTGCTGAGACCTGACGCCATGGGGAAACCCGGGAACCCTGGCTGGGTTGTGCAGAAAACCAACCAGCGTGGCTGCCTCCTCTCCTTGCATCTTACGAGCCACTGGCTGAACATCGGGGCCGGGCAGCTGGTCCTGGCCTCTTTACTGCTCGGAACCAAAGAACAGGGACCTGACAGGTCTGATTCCCGTGTCTTGGAAGTTTTGCGGGTAGAAAGGCAAGGGACAGGGACTCTGATACGGGGGTCGGGGTGGGGGATGTCACCACCTTGGGGAGGAGAGGAAAGGCCAGGTGCTCGGCACTTCTGTGTTCACAGCTGCCCATGGTGTCTGCTGCGGCTGTCTCTGGGGATGGCAGCGATGAGAAGGGCGCTCCTGCTGCTGCTCTACATCTCCCACGCATCTGCCAGTGAGTGTGCTTCTCTCTTTTCTCTTCCGTCACGACTTCAGCTGACTGTGTGACGTGGCAGGGGGAGTCATCCCAGAAAAGGAAACTGTCCTTTTAATGTCCAGAGAGGGACTCGGGGACGGGTGAGTTATGCCGCCTTGCTCTGGGCAGCATGAGTTGGTGGAAGGAACCAGGGGAAGAAGTGGAACGTGGTGGGTGGATGTAGGACACTGGGCTTGAGCAGCCTGGTGTCAGGACTAGTCCTTGGTGAGAGTCTGGTTAGGAAAATAAAGCTTAGGCTACAGAGAGGGCCCCCTGATGGGGGCAGAGGGGATTGACATGAGCTCCTGGCTCCCCACTCACCACCCCTGCCTCTGCCCTCCCCAGGATATATCCTCCAGGCTCCATCCTTCCTGAGCCGGAGTCGGGGGGGGGGGGGGGGGGTGAGTAAAGGGAGGGCAAGATATGTCTTATGCACTTGGGAACCAGGCCTTCCAAGTGTTTCTGTTTCAGCTTCGGATGAAGGCCTTTATCCTTAAACTTTTAACATTACCTCTAAACTGATCCCCAGCTGCAGGGCTGGGCTCAGGGGCAGGGAGGTGCCTTAGAGGCTGCCTGGCCTCAGTCGGCAGAAGTGGCAGCTGCAGTCACCTCCCTGATCCCCAGGTTATAGATTCCAGCCTGGAACAGGGTAGATGGTAGGGCACCTGATGAAAGCAGTCTCTGTGCCAGCTCCTGCCACCCCAGCTGGCTCTCTCCTGTCTTCCTGGAGTTAAATAGGAGACATGAAGGAGCTCCCCGTGCACACGTACACACACACCAAGCAGACCAACCTCCTTCCTGGCCTCCCCCAGCTCCTTGCAGGCCAAGGAGGCAAAAGACAGAAAGGGCCTCTCCGCCCCTCTTAAAAAGCCTCAGGCAAGTGACCTGGGGCCAACATTTCATCTCTGGGACAGATTTCCTCATTATATCCTGGGCTTTCAAGGATCATATAAGGTCATGAATGAATGAATCAGCCAATTAGAACTTTGAAAAGATAAAAGTCATCGCACACGTATAGATTCTTGCTGCATGAGGAAGGGTTGTTTATGCCTTGCTCACCACAGGTGGCCAATATTCTGTGGAAAAACAAACAAACCAGAATTCCTTTCTCTGGTGACCCTGAAGCACCTGATGGCCTTGCAGCCATCATCCTGCTGACAACCAGCTCTGTCACTGTTCCAGCAAAGTCTCCAAGTGTCAGCTCACAGAGATGTGAATCTGATCACACGGTGCCCTGGCATGGAGTGGTCCTTTGATGACTGTACTGAATATTCAGTCAACTCCAGCATCGCGGTTTGGAAACGCTCTGGCATTGGTGGTCACCTCAAAGGTCACCTCCTGGGGGAAGCCCTCCCAGACTTCATGTTCTGGGCAAAATCCATGTCCCCTCTTCTGTGTACTCTGGGGACAGTCTCTTGTGTCACAGGTCTCTCTGTACATCACTCTTCAGCGTGTCTGTCTCCCCCATGCATTGGGACCTCCCCTGGGCTGGGGACAGAACCCTGAAATCTGTCCCGTTAGCCCAGCCCCTAACTCTGCAGGGCTGTGTGTACAGGTAGATGAATGGATGAAAAAGAAGTCACCAATGTCCTGACCTTATCAGCCAGTGCTACCCAGTAGGTGACACGCAGGGCCCAGGACCACCAACTTAGAAACACACGCTGGGTACTCACGTAGAGGCTACCAGAGCAGTGGGGGTAGGTAATGCCATCATCCATTGAGCTAGGCATTATCAGTCATGGGGACACACCTCTCCTCTTGTGAGAGGTGTGTTACCTTACCTCTCATAAAAGGAAACTGAAGCCCAGAGAGGTGAGTGGCTCTCCCCAAGTCCCAACGCACAGGGGCAAACTGGACTTGGGACATGGTGTCCAGATAATAGTTTTAACCTGGCAGACCCCAGAAAGGGTCTTGAGGACTCCCAAAGATCCCAGAGGACACTTTAAGAACTGCTGATATATATGAAAGATTTCAGATAAACAGCTTAGGATAAGCTCAGTGGGACTTCCCTGGTGGGAAGGGAAGGGAATTCGTTTTCACTGAGCCACCTGGAAGTCCCCAGTGGTAAAGAATCCACCTGCTAATGCAGGAGATGTGGGTTCAATCCCTGGGTCAGGAAGATTCCTTGGAGAAGGAAATGGCAACCCACTCTAGTATTCTTGCCTGGAAAAATCCTGTGGATAGAGGAGCCTGGCGGGCTACAGTCCATGGGGTCACAAAGAGTTGGCCCCAACTTAGCGACTAAACAAACAACAACAAATCTGCCAAGTGCTAAGCTTGTGATAAATGAGGGTGATCATCGCTAGCCTAACATTTTTAGATTCAAAGATGTCACCAAGGGTCTTTGATGGGGAAGAAGACCTCCTACAAAAATAAATGAGGGTGGTATGGTTATGGCGAGCCAGAAAAAGTGGGGGAAACAGCAGGAGAGGGAGCGGGTCCTGAGGTCTGATGTGGCAGTGGTAGTGGTGGCCACAGGCTCTAGCTGCTTGCCCGGCAGTCAGGCCCCTGCACACCCCCTCCAGGTTGCGGCATCCAGAAAAGCAACATTGCGGTCACTTCCGAGGAGGGTTTGGTCGAAGAGCAGGAGTTCCCGTGGGTGGTGTCGCTGCAGGATTCCCAGTACACCCACCTGACTTTCGGCAGCATCCTCAGTGAGTTCTGGATCCTCAGCATCGCGTCCACCTTTCAGAACAGGCCAGTACCCCAGCTTTGGAGCTGACACAGCCCACCGAGGCGGGGTGGGCTCTGGGGGACTCTGCTTCCTGCTCAGCTTGGGGAAGACTGGAAGGTGGGTTCCTGGTGTCAGGGCAACACGGCTTTTTTTTACCAGCTCGGGGCTTGCCGTGAGCTTGGGGGTCCTAAAATCACCAGCTGCCAAGGTCGGCACAGTCTGTGTCTTCTCTGCGGTAAGGACTAACAGCTGCACCCCTGTGGAGTGAAAGGATGCGCTCGCCATCCTCTGTAGGAAGGATATTGGCTCCCGCTTTCTGTACTACAGTCACAAAGGCGCTGACTCTTGACACTGGAGGTCCTTACTGCTTATCTTGTTAAGAGAACTGATAAGAGTCCTAACAAGGAGTCTTCTTAAGGGAATTGATAGGATAAGTTTAAAACACTTAAACCTCAGACCTTAACCATGAGACTGCCACGAATATACGCACAGAGAGAAAAGGCTTGAAGGAAATACACAAACACTTGGAGAGTGCCCATCTCTGGATGCTCAGAGCACCCATGATTCCTGTTTTCGTCTTTGAACTTCTCTGTATTCTCCAAATGGTTTACGGTAAATGGACATTCTTTTAAACCAGATTTTTAAAAAAAACGCTATATGTGCTATATATATTGCCCTCCAGAGAGGTTGTTTTCTATGTAGTGTTTTCATTACTGCTATTTTCTATCTGATCTGCTGGTTTGATTGATCTCCTTTTTGACTCTGTGTTTTATCAAAGACCATTAAAAAATATCCAGGCGCTAGGACACTTTGCTTTGTTTTCCAACACGATTTAATTCTGAGTTAGATGGCAGGTGAGCTATTAAGGAATTCGTTCACGTTGTCTTTGTGGTCTACTATGTGGTCCATGTGACTATTTTCCGTAAGTAAATTAAAAAGTTCCCCTCTGTCCTTGGAATATAATTTAATATATAAAATTGGAGCATGGAGTCTACTTGATCTTTCCTGGGCTGACCAAGGCAAATTACAAACTCCTTGCTTTTTCTCCTTCTATTTCTTGGAATTTAATTCATGAACATTGTGTCACTTGTTGCAATAAATTCTTCATTGTAGATTGAATTCCTTATCACCACCTTTCTTTATCTTGTTGCATGCTCTTCTGCTTTGATATTCAGAATAAAACTCCTGCCTCTGTTTTTCTTGCTTTCTGTTTTCCTTTTCATTATATGGCTTTGTTTCATAGGTCTCTTCTAACAGATTTGGAAAGCTTGAATTTGTTTTCTTACAAATGTGTTCATCTTAGACCTCTAATTTCATGGAAAATACCCAAGTCTTCTGTTTCTCTCTGGATCATCCTCTCAAGACTCTCCCATGGCTGATGCCAGAATTCCTATCTTTTCACTCTTTCCTTCTCTCCTCATGACCACTCAGTGTTAATAGGTTATTTATGTACTTTCATGTCTGCACACATGTTATTTCATATATTAGCTGTAAATAAATAACCGTTTAGACTCCCATGAAAGATGAGAAAATTGGTGTATACAACCCACCTCTGCTTTCTTTTCAATTTTTGTTACACCATTTGATTATTGCCAGGGTTTACATTATTACTCCAACCTATGGCTTTAAAAGTTTTTCTTTCATTTTAATTTTAGACCCATAAATAAATAAGCATAGAAGAAAGATAATCAGCCATAACATACCAGATTATCTTCAGGTGGTAGGCTATATGCTTGTAAGATAGAAGAATCTTCAAAGAATGATGGCACAAGTGTAGGGGTTCAGAAATGATTTCCTGACAAACTACTATAAAATTGATAAATGACAAGGTCTTACTGTATAGCATAGGGAACTATATTCAATATCTTGTGATAAGTCATAATGGAAAAGAATATTAAAAATAAAATATATTATTGTAATATATTGTATATAATATATGGAATACATTTTATATGTATGAAATATATTTCATATATGAGTGCTTCATGTATTTCAGATATAGTCTATGAAATATATTTCATGTATATAATATATAAAATATTATATATATATATATATATATATATATATATATATATATATAAACTGAATCACTTTTCTGTATACCAGAAACTAAAACAACATTGTAAATCAACTACACTTCAATAAGACGAAAAAAAAAATTTCCTGGGGACATGGTTCAAAAAGGTGAGTAAAAAGTAGCCCTAGGAAGATGAGTTGGATGGAGCCAAAAAATCAATAAACATGAAAACAGGGAAGTGTGAAGCTTCCTCGGTGCCTCAGCTTCTCAAGACCTGCTTGTTCTCTCTCTCCAGGAAGGACGCTGTGGCTATAATTGGTATAGCTAAGATGGATGCAAAACTGATTGCTCATGAAGAGTATCCTATCAACACCATCATCATCCATGAGGACTTCGACAATAAGACAATGAGAAATAACATAGCCCTCCTGAAGACAGACACGGCGATGCAGTTCAACAGCCTGGTCCGGCCCATCTGCTTCCTCGGCAGAAAGCTGAACAGGCCGCCAGTCCTGATGAACTGCTGGGTGGCAGGATGGAACCCCACATCTGCAGTTAATGGCTTCCTTCTCCTAGAGGAGGCTGTGTGTGTGCCGGCAGTGGGGGTGACCAGGATGAACCATTCCAGGGCTTAGTTCAGTAATTCAGATGGCCTGAGGTTCTGGAGTTGGGCTGGAACCCCCACTGAATGGGTCAAGATTCCCAGCGCTTGCCCTCTTTGAGGTCACTTTTACATTGGGTCCTTTTTCTTTTATCCTTACACCCAAATTGGACATACACGGGTAGTGAACGCCTGAAGTGACTTCAGGGTTACTGAGGGGCGAGGGAACATCATTCCCTGAACCAGAGCTTGCAGTCCTCTTCTCTGAGCCATCCTTGTTTTCTCTGACTCTTGGGAAGCAAACAAGGAAAAGCAAAGAAAGGGTGAACGTTCTCTGCCTGCTTCACACTCAGGTTCTTTGCTTTCACAAAGGTAGTCTTCAGTAAAAAGCCAGACACGGGTTGTGATTTATGAGGAAAAGGGGGTTTATTAGGACATTTCTTACTGACTCCCATTTGGATATGTGAGTTGTAGTTGAGTTGACTTGGGGGATGTCTTCCTGTTAATAATTCTTGGGCTCTCTGTTGCATGGTCCAGACAGGAAATCACATGACAATGAGTATCCTGAGGAAAATCTCCGTGAAAGACATTGACTCGTGTCCCTTAAACATAGAGCAGAAAACAGGATGTGGCAACCACCTAGAGATGGAGACTAACGCTGTCTGCTTGGTAAGGACACAGTGGAATAGAAGCTGAAAGTAAGCAGAGGTTACTTCATGGGGGGCTTGGGGACTCCCCCTGGCTGCGTGTGGTCAGGGACTGTCACTTGGGATTCACAGATATCTCTAGGATGAGCAGGACTTGGCAAATAAGCTCAATAACCCAATAATAATAATAAATACATAATAAAAAATAAAATAATAATAAAAGCTCAAGAGCCATCTGCTGAATGGACTAACCAGTCACCATTGTCAGTGTGACATAACTAAGCACGGCTAAGTAACATGTTTTTTCATGAGCTAAAAGTTTGAAAGAATGAGTCCCAACCACACATGGGGATATATGTTGAGTGTGCTCACAGCACAGGCTCACTCTATTTGGCTTCTTTGGAACCTAGACTGATGCTACTGCTCATCAGTCACTGGGTTTCTTTTTTCCGATAAGAAGCCCTGCCCTCTACTTGGATGTGGGCTGTCCTACTGCCTCAGGAAAATGCACAGCATTCACAAACACCTGTCCTTGGCCCTCAGATCTGTACCTGGGGAAAGCGTGGCTTACCAGGGCCACACAGTTAATAAACATTAAAGACGAGAACCCAGGTCTGCCAGACTTCCAAAGTTTCCCTCCTCTACTCCATCAACCACTTTTCTCAAAATAGTCTTCGGGATTTCCCAGTGGGAAAATTTTTTCAGAGGGCTAAGGAAAAGTTTTTTTAAGAGAAAGGGAAAAAAAATACTTAGATGTGGACAATTCTTTCTCAAAGTCATTTCATTGCAAAAGCACGAAGGACTGCCTTTCATCAGACAGTAAGTTTGCCCTGCCAAAGCTGGTTTAACATTTATCGAGTGTTCTTCATTGTACTGCAGTGTAGTCCACGGGGTCACAGAGTCGGACCCAACTGAGCGACTGAACGGACATTGTACTGAACTCTGTCAGATGCGCGATTGTAGCAACTTCTTAGAGAACGTGTTAAAATACAGAAGAAGATGTAGCTACTTAACAAAATCCTGCCATCAGCCACTCCATCAATCTAGAGCCACACTTCATCAGATCCAGATGCTACCAGCTGTAGAGCACACTATTATTTTATGTAATGTTGAGAAGGAAAAAATGCTGGAAGAAGAGTGAATGGAAATTCTGGAATCAACTGATTAAAAGACACATTCCATTTCAAAGATGGAAAGTTTTAAGAGAATCTTAGATGCATAGGAATATGGTAAACTCCTTACAGGCTTCCCCAGTGGTTCAGCGGTAAAGAATCCGCTGCAATGCAGGAAACTCCAGTTTGATCCCTGGGTCGAGAGGATACCCTAGAGGGAGGACATGGCAACCCACTCCAGTATTCTTGCCTGGAGAATCCCCACGGACAGAGAAACCTGGCGGGCTACAGTCCATGGGGTTGCAAAGAGTCAGACACAACTGAAACGACTCAGTACACAGCACACACAAACTGCTTACAGTCTAAATGATCATTTCTTTAAACCACTCACAAAATTTAGATTGCTTTTTAACCGCAGCACACCTGTAGACAGTTCTTTGCTTTTTAGATTATGCTTAAAAACTGTCTCGGACCATTAAAAAAAAAAACAGTGTTTTGTCTAGCTAGAGTCCCAGCAATTGTGTTCTACTGTCCAGGGGTCCTCAAAGCCACACTTCTCACATGTAGAATAATTCACCCAGGTTCAGTGTCTGCTCTGGGCTTCCCAGATAGCTCTGTTGGTAAAGAATCCACCTGCAATGCAGGAGACCCCGCTTCAATTCCTGGGTTGGGAAGATCTGCTGGAGAAGGGAAAGGCTACCCACTCCAGTATTCCCGCCTGGAGAACTCCACAGACTGTACAGTCCATGGAGTACAAAGAGTCGGACACGATTGAGCGACTTTCACTTTCACTTTTCAGTGTCTGCTTTAATGAGTCCCCAGAGATCCAACAAAAGCAGAATCACTCTGAATCCACTCCTCCTTCTTCCCAAACTGTTAGGGCTTTTGCTGAATGTTGAGGTTGAGGATCACCCAATGAAAGTGTCGCTCCCCCAGGAGATGAGGTGAGACTGCTCCAGAGGAGCAGCTGGTACTTTTTGTGTCCGTTGCTTGAGCTGCAGAGGTCTCAGCCTTACAGGTTATGGAGAAGAGAAAAAGCAGCGTACTCTGCATCTGAGTGGAACAGCAGCTTGCAAAACCACCCGAGAGCCAGGGATGGCAACCACACAATCGTTTGTCAAACTATTTGTCCTGAATTGCACTCCTTTTCTTCCTCAAGCTGTAAAAGCACAGTTAAAACAAACTGGAAGTGGGTCTGGTGAACACAGTGGAGATTACTCCATGCTTGGCCAGAAACCCTCTGTGCCCCAGGCAGACACAACAGGGCGCAGACGAAAAAGCCTGTTCACCAGTCCCAGGAGGACTGGCCAGAGCTCTGGGATGAAGTTTCTACCTTCTGCTGTTTGGCAGCAAGGGATGAAAACAGTAGAGTGTGAAACGCTGAAAAATTAAGAGTTCCACACTCAAGCACCCCCTTCCATCTGATGAGAGGCACAGAACGAAATCCAGAATGTTATCCTCACATGTGTGTGGCTGTGAGACAACCAGGGAATTATGGCAGCCTTGCCGAGCGCGCCTCCCTGGCCCTGCTTGCGAAGTGGCTCTTGTCTTCTGTTCATTTCTGTTCTGGCATGGCTTCCTCAGAAAAAGGAGGGTTCAGTGATAGAGGCTACAAGTGTATAGACACCCGACCAGCAGGGACTGACGTGACCACTTTTGCACATCTCTGATTCTCATGGTTGAATCTGTTCAGACTGTTTGCCATTGTCAACTGTAAGCCCCCTCCCCCATGCCTCAGTCCAAATAGTGAGAGTGAAGTGTAATCGCCCAGCCTTCAATGATAAACCCACCCCTGCCTGGACCAAGATGGACCACAGGCCAGGGCTGGGGAGCAGGTATTCCTTTAAGAGGAGGCCTGGAGGACAGTTAAGATAAATTATTCCTAGTTGCTGCCTTGTTTCTTTTTCCACATTTCTCAGTTTTTCTTGTAAAAACGAGGGCCTTTTCTCGACACCAGGGTAATAGCAGCTAATTGTTTATTGAGTGCATTCTGTAGGTCAGGCACTGTGCTAGGACCTCTGCTGGTGTTACAGAGGTGAACTGAGTCCCCAGTTTAGCTCAAAGAATTAGGTAACCTGCCAGGGCTACATCTCCAGCCAGGTGTGTCAGGCTCCTGCCCACTCACCTGAAGGGAGATCAGGTCTGTATGGCAGAGCTCCCGAGGCCAGGAGGACAGCTCTCTAGAGTCTTGGATGGGGATGGCGGGGGCAGGGTGCCTCGTTGACAGCTGCCAGGCTGATAAATCTGTGAGTCCAGCCTGGTGGCATATGCTCCCCCACTAGTCTGACTCTGACCCTAGCTGGGCTGTGGGTGGGTGTGAGCAGCTTAAATCGAAACAAAACAGAGAAGAGAAGGGGGGAAATGGGCCCATTCCAGGCCAGAAAGAAACAAAATAACATTTGAGGAGTGAGAAACCAGAAGAGAGGGAGGGTTTATTCAAAGTCCTAGGAAGGGGCAAGAAAATGAAGTGGGAACTAGGAATCTACAAAATAATTTGTATGATAAAAGGAAAAGTCATCTTGTTGGAATTTGTGGGGACAGTGGCCTAGATTAGAAACAGTATCTTATAATTTACCTCATTTCTAGTGAGAACCAGCAAGAACAGGCCAGAATAGTGCAAAACTTTTCTAGAAGAGAGAGTAAATAGCACTAGGACATACTTTTTAAAAAGAGAGAGAACGAGATTTTTTCCTAAGACCTGAAGCCTTCTGTCCTTTATCACAGGGGGACCCGGGAAACCCAATGATGTGCCAGCTGAAGGAAATGAGTCTGTGGGTGCTGAGAGGAATCCTGTCCCAAGGAGGGGAGAAATGCCCTGGCCTGTTCCTGTACATCAGGGTGGAAGACTACAGCGACTGGATCACGTCTAAAACCAGGAAGACCAGCTCTCCCCTGTCTTCCTTCCATCACTGGGAGAACCCCAGTCCTTTACCCAGCTACTCATCACGTGATCTCGTGACACAGAGAAAACAGGCTGGGCTGAGCCAGCTTGTGTGGCCCCGACTATCCTTCCAAGAACAAGAAAGGTCCACCGTGCATTCCACGCGTTCACTGCCAGACAATGGCACTCAAATGAGTCTAGACTTCCGGGAAAAGGGGCGGAGGGAGCCAGGCAGGTCTGAGATGGCCATCCAGCCCACGTACTATGACTACTACGGTGGGGAGTTCATGGCGTCTGCGCCCTCTTCAGGCCAGAACAGGTTACATCAGCCCCAAGAAATTACCTTATTTTTTCTTTGCGCTCGTTTTCTTTGGTAATGGGATCTTCGTCTAGGAGCTAGCCCTCCAAACCGAAGAGGAAGCTCAGAACGCTGAGTGCCAGGCATTCACCATGCTGTTTCGGTGTCTCTTTTTGAGAGTCGCGCAGCTAGACTGCCGTGGACAGGGCCGCGCTCAGACTTGGGCCGGCTCCCTCTCCTCTAGCCCCACTCCCGCGAGCGGGAAGGTCGCTTTCGTGTGTGCTTGTGAACTAAACGTAGGCTAACAAGTGTCAAACCATTAGAGTGCCCTGTGGTTCTTTCAGTGTTCACGGGTTCCCGGGGCCAGGCTGTGAAAACACTTCCCCAGGGGGCTGAGGTGGCCTGAGAGGTGACCGGCAGCCTGGCTGGAGAGTTGGGGACCCCAGCCAGCACAGGGAATAGTGAGCGGACCCCATGACTTAGACAGGAGCTAATGACTTTAATGGATCACTTTTTGGTCGGCAGCCGTAGCTTCCTTCTGGCTATTTCCCAGGGCCGGAAATTGCCTGCAACTGCTCATTGGTGGTTTTCATCTTATTCCAAGCTTTGCGGTAGCCTTTCAAGGACATCTACAAAAGGAGAAAGGGGGAGAGGGGGAGAAGGTCATTTGAGACAAACGGATTGTGCCAATCGTACCCGCATCCAGCCCTGTGATGGCGCGGATGACCTTGTGTTGGGCGCAGTGTCTGCGTGCAGGCGGTGGCCCCAGCCACCTTGGGGCATCCGAAGATTCATTGTTTCTGTTCAGTGAAGTGAGAAGTTGCAGGCTCCTCCTGTGATTCTCTGCTACTTCTTGGCCCCAGATATGATGGGCCCATGTTTGGACCCTAGTTTATTATCCTGCTGCCAAGTGACCACAGGAAAGGGAGAAAGAAGCACCCTGGAAAATGTACCTGGTGTTTACATGCCAGGACGCTAAGCTTCCCAAGTGACCTGACTGGGTTTTTGCGCTGCTCTAAGGATGTCTCTAGTGTCCTGTGTGTGCAACCTGGCCTGTGGCAGTCTCAGTGCTTCCCTTTTATCTTTTTTTTAGACGGCAGCGTTTCATTTGCACTTTTCCTTTTTCTTCTCCACAGCTCACAATGGGCAAGGGGGCTTCCGGGCACACTGTACCATATGAAAAGGCTGCGGACTTAGTCAACGGAAAGACCCATGTCAACTGTGTAAATGCATGGAATCAGGTTCTGAGTGATATTAAAATCCATTATTATCTCATTTTTTAAAAACCTGGCTTATCCATGTATTAAATAGCAATCACTTAATTATCCACGGTGGGGAGAGGGACTCAAAAGCTTCCAGAGTTCAATAAGAAAATAAGCAACTAAAAACACACTATTGCTACAGTGTCTTCCTGATAACCTGAAAAGGCCCTGTCTCTAACAAGAAAAAGGAGCTTTAAGGAAAAAAATTTTTCAAAAAGCCATCTTTTATTTGGTGTAAGCATTGAAGCAATGACTGAGATTTCTCACAGACTACACTTCCAAACACCTGCATTCTTAGCTCAGAATACAATATCCTAAACAAAAGATGGGGGGTGGGGGCAGTGCATAAGACATTGGGGGGTCTTGGGACTCACCTCTGCGATCTCCACTTTCCTCTCCCACATCCTGATGGTCTTCTCCAGGTCCCCGTTTCGGATCTTCTCCCGGATGTATATCATCACCTGTGGAGCTCGGAACTCAGACAGCTGCTTCCGGAGCTGCTTGTTCAGAGCCAGGGCCTTGGCCCGGTCCTGGGTGGGGGAAGGGACCAATTAGACTGTGGGGCTCCCTTGGCAGTTCCAGCCTCCTGGGACTTACTGGCCCTGGCAACTCCCCCTATTTTCAATGTCGTTCTAAACATGTTTACATTTTCAAAGGAGTGGGTGAAATCACAAGATTCTGACTCTTTACAGACCCTGACATGTTTGTCCAGTTCAGAAACACTAAGTGCAGTCTACACAGTCTTTCTTCCTCCTTTCCTTTTTTCCTTCTTCCTTTCCTTCTTTTATTAAGGAATGTGCTTTATTTTTGATTGCTTAGGGGCTTTTTTTTCTTTTGCAAAATATACATAACATACTATTGCCCGTTTTAACCATTTTTAAATGTACAGCTCTGTGGCATTCAGTATATTCGAATTGTTTTGCAGCCTTCATCACAATCTGTCTGCAGAAGTTTTTCATTTTCCCCAACTGAATCTCGGTATCTATTAAACACTTAACTTCCCATACCCTTCCCCAACAGGCCCTGACAACTACCATTCTATTTTACGTCTCTATGAATTTAAAAAAAAAATTGTTTTTTGGTCTCACTGTGAGGCTTAAGTGAGCTTAGTTCCTTGGACTGCTAGGGGATTCCTTCCCCCATTCTCTATGAATCTGACTACTCTAGATATAAGTGGAATCATACAATAGTTGCTCCTGCATGACTGTCTAATTTCACTTAGCGTAAATGTCTTCAGAGTTCATCCATTTTGTAGCATGTCATAATTTTTTCCTTTCTAAGGATGAGTAAAATTCTGTTACATATATGTACAGCTCATTTTGGTTATTTATCCATCTGTCAATGGACACTTGAATTGCTTCTATGTTTCGGCTATTGTAAATAATGCTACTACAACCTGGGTGTACAAATACCTGTTGTTCAAGTTCCTGCTTCCAAATTATTTGGGGTATATACCTCGAAGACAACTTGCTGGATCATATGGTCATTCAGTTTTTTTGAGGAATCTGTCTTTTAAATTTTATTTTTTTAAATTATTATATAGTAAAATTAACTAGTCCTTTTCTTGAGTGGATTTTGAATTAGCATTGTCCTTTTAACAATTGTTTTGAATAGGCAACACATTCAATCCAAATGGTATAAAAATACAATATTGTGAAGTTAAAAAATAAAATAAAATAAAAAATAATTGCTGCTACACAGTGGAATTTTACCTAATAGATTCTGTATTCCTGGGGTCATTCACCAGCATATAAAATATATTCAGAAAATATGATTTGAAAAGAAAAATGAACTGATCACTAAAAAAAAAAAATGTACACAATGACAAGCTCCCATCCTACCCCTTGTCCCCAGCCACACAGGTCCCCTTCCAAGAAGCATATACTGCTTTTAGGTTTCCTGTATCCTTCAAGAAATCTCTCAGTTCAGTTCAGTCGCTCAGCCGTGTCCGAATCTTTGCAACCCCATGGACTGCAGTACACCAGGCTTCCCCGTCCATCATCAACTCCCAGAGCTTCCTCAAACTCATGTCCATTGAGTCAGTGATGCCATCCAACCATCTCATCCTCTGTCATCCCCTTCTCCCGCCTTCAATCTTTCCCAGCATCAGGGTCTTTTCAAATGAGTCAGTTCTTCACATCAGGTGGCCAAAGTATTGGAGTTTCAGCTTCAACATCAGTCCTTCCATTGAACACTCAGGACTAATATCCTTTAGGATGGACTGGTTGGATCTCCTTGCAGTCCAAAGGACTCTTAAGAGCCTTCTCCAACACCACAGTTCAAAAGCATCAATTCTTCTGCGCTCAGCTTTCTTTACAAGCTAACTCTCACATCCATACATGACCACTGAAAAACCATACCCTTGACTAAATGGACTTTTATCAGCAAAGTAATGTCTCTGCTTTTTAATATGCTGTCTATGTTGGTCATAGCTTTTCTTCCAAGGAGCAAGCATCTTTTAATTTCATGGCTGCAATCACCATCTGCAGTGATTTTTAAGTGCCCCAACCCCCAAAAAAGTCTGTCACTGTTTCCATTGTTTCCCTGTCTATTTGCCATGAAGTGATGGGACCAGATGCCATGATTTTAGTTTTCTGAATATTGAGTTTTAAGCCAACTTTTTCACTCTCCTCTTTCCCTTTCATCAAGAGGCCCTTTAGTTTTTCTTCGCTTTCTGCCATAAGGGTGGTTTCATCTGCATATCTGAGGTTGTTGATATTTCTCCTGGCAATCTTGATATGTTTGCATGGATAGAAATCTCTATATTTTACCTTTTTTGACCCAAAGAGTAGCCAATTCTATTCACTTTTTAAAAATTTAATAACAGGAAGATTATTAATGAAGGGGTATAAATCATTGTTTAGAAGTATAATAAAGCCTGCAGTTTATCAAGCACCTTCACATACACAACTCCTTTCAGTTCTCAGTGATCCCAGGAGGTAGGAAGGAATCACTATCTGAGACTCAGAAACATTAAGTGATTTGCACAGAAATCTCACAAATTTTATCACTCTCAAACACCTGCTACCAAATTCCAGATTTTCTCAGTGTTAAAGTAGATGGTTGTGAATATCTGCTTTGAGCCTCAGTTTCCTCATCTAGAAAACAAGACTAGTCAGATAACCTACATAATGGTTATGAGAATCCAATGAAACTCTTAAGCGGCTGTCAGCTCTTAGCATAGGGTATGGTACACAGTCAGTTCAGCTCAGTTCAGTCGCTCAGTCGCGTCTGACTCTTTGTGACCCCATGAATTGCAGCACGCCAGGCCTCCCTGTCCATCACCAACTCCCGGACTTAATTCAAACTCAGATCCATCGAGTCGGTGATGCCATCCAGCCATCTCATCCTCTGTCGTCCCCTTCTCCTCCTGCCCCCAATCCCTCCTAGCATCAGTCTTTTCCAATAAATCAACTCTTCACATGAGGTAGCCAAAGTACTGAAGTTTCAGCTTTAGCATCATTCCTTCCAAAGAACACCCAGGACTGATCTCCTTTAGAATGGACTGGTTGGATCTCCTTGCAGTCCAAGGGACTCTCAAGAGTCTTCTCCAACACCATTGAGTTCAAAAGCATCAATTTTTCGGCGCTCAGCTTTCTTCACAGTCCAACTCTCATATCCATACATGACCACTGGAAAACCATAGCCTTGACTAAATGGACCTTTGTTGGCAAAGTAATGTCTCTGCTTTTGAATATCCTATCTAGGTTGGTCATAACTTTCCTTCCAAGGAGTAAGCGTCTTTTAATTTCATGGCTGCAATCACCATCTGCAGTGATTTTGGAGCCCCCAAAAATAAAGTCTGACACTGTTTCCACTGTTTCCCCATCTATTTGCCATGAAGTGATGGGACCAGATGCCATGATCTTAATTTTCTGAATGTTGAGCTTTAAGCCAACTTTTTCACTCTCCACTTTCACTTTCATCAAGAGGCTTTTTAGTTCCTCTTCACTTTCTGCCCTCAGTGAATTTTAAGAATAATGATCATACAAAGTTGTATCAATTCAATACACCTTCAGCAATATAAACATGTCTGCACACCGATGAGGACCAGAAAGAGGAAGGAATAACGAAAATGTATGCTGCATGAGTAAGGCAAGAGCCAAAGGACCCCTTCCCTTTTTGGAATTAATTTGGTTTTAGTACAATAAGTAGAAATCTGGGGGAAAACAAAATTAGAACATACAAAATTCTCCTAAAAGGAATTGGCATCTCTTGGGGAGCCTCATACTAAATCTGGGATCACTGTGATACTTTGAAATAATAAACTCAGCAAATGCACCCCCTGGAGACATTTTGCGGTGTGGGGAACCGGCCAGTGGATGGCATTGTTTCACCTGCCCTAGGGACCAAGCAGGTCTTTATTGGCCTCAATAATATACTGGGCTTCCCCAGTAGCTCAACTGGTAAAAGAACCCACCTGCAACGCAGAAGATCCTGGTTTGATTCTTGTGTCAGGAAGTTCTCCAGGAGAAGGGATAGGCTACCCACTCCAGTATCCTTAGGCTTGCCTGATGGCTCAGACAGTAAAGAATCCGCCTGCAATGGGGGAGACCTGGGTTCGACCCCTGGGATGGAAAAATCCCCTGGAGGAAGGCATGGCAACCCACTCTAGTATTCTTGCCTGGAGAATCACATGGACAGAGGAGCCTGGCGGGCTACAGTCCATGGCATTGCAAAGAGTCAGACACAACTGAATGACTAAGCACAGACCAGCAATAATATACTAGTGCTTGTTGATTAGTCTTTCTTAAAGATTACTCCTTTTCTTTTCTCCTCCATCTTAAAACTGAGACTCAGAAGCTTCTCAAGCAAATTTCCAGGTAGTTGGTAAATAGATTCAAATCTGCTCCCCATGAACAGCAACATTCCAGGGGAGACACTCTGAGGTGAAGAAGTTCATCTAGCATGAAGCTGGTCTCCAGCTGGGTATACAGTCTCAACTCTGCCGGCTTTTATCTCTAAGAGATTTCTCCAGAAGCATCAGCTTAGATCTCTTCTAGATCGTAGAAGAGGCACTTCTGCTGCTCATTTCCACACTTGTTTCTCTCCCAGTAGGGAAGCTGGGAGGTACAATCTCTGTACAAGATAATCTCTGGCACCGTCACACTTGAGAAGCTGAAGAAGCCATGAAGTCACCATCACCCATTCCAAAATCCCAAACCTTAGTGGTGGTTTTGTAGGACAGGAAGAAAGAGGACTGGATCTTCCCGTTCTGAGAGCTCCTTATCCTAGACACCTTTGCTGAGCTTTTCGAGTGGGGCCCCAACAAGGGTCCTCCTGCCTGGGGTTGTTGGAGCCAATAGAATGAGAATGCATTCACTTCAAAAGCAAAGGAAGGTTTTCTTCTTTGATTAAACAAGTGATATTTAGGAGCACCCACTCCAGAGTGCACCGCTCCCGACAGGCTGCTTTATGGGGATCTCTATTCACTTTTATTTATCCAACTTTTTTCTCCCCCTCAACAAATCTTAAAGAATCTTCTGTATCAGCACATAAAGAATTTACTTTTTAAACAGCTGCATAATTTTCCATTGTATGGATGCACCATAATTTAACAAGTCCCCACCCACAGTCACTTAGCTTCTCCATCTCTTGTTACAACAAACAGTGCTGTGATTACAAATCTTCAGGGTATACATCATTTTGTAAAAATGCAAATATATCAGTAGGATAAGCTACTGAAAGTGAAATTGCTTATTCTAAGGCAGTGGTTCTCAATCAGAAGCTATCTGCCCGCAGAAGACATTTGGCGATGCCTGGTGACACTTTTGCTTGTCATAGTCAGGGGAGTGCTACTGGCATCTAGTAGGCTGAGGTCAGGGATGCTACTGAATACCCTACCATGCCCAGGACAGACCCCACAACAAAGAAGTATCTGACCCAAAATGTCGGTAGTGTCTAGGTTGAGAAACTCTGTCCTAAGCATGTGAGTGTACACAATTTATGGTGCTAACTTGCCTTCTGTTACAATGATCAAGCCAATATACTTCTGCAGCAGTGTTTGAGACTGCCTGTTTTCCCTGTTGTCTCAACACAATCTTACTATTTCATCTTTGTTAGTTTAATGGAGGAAAAATGGTACCTCATTATAGTTTTACTTTTTCTGACCCTTATGGATGAAGAGGAACATTTTTAATATGTTTGAGATTTTTTAGCTTTTTTGTAAACTGTTTAAGTCTTTGGCCTATTTTTCCCATTTTTTGTTAGATTTTTCCTATTAATTTCTAAAATGCATTTATGTTTTAAGAAAATTAGCTCCTTGTGATGTTAGATACAACATTTTCCCAGTTACTTATCTTTTGGCCTTACTTATGATGGTTTTTATCATGCAGAAAAATTTTTATTTTTATATAGTTGACTTTATTGATTTCATGGCTTATGGGCTTTACATTTTAAATGTCTTCCCCATTCCAAGATCATAATAAAAATGTTCCCACTATATAAATTTAGGACTTTAATGGCTTTATTATTTACATTTAAATTTATGATATGACTGGATTAATTTCACCATTACATATAAGTTCCAAGTTAAATGTTACTAACTGAATAATCTGTTGTCTTTTATTACAATGTCACTTTTATCATAAACTAAATGCATCAATATTAATGTATACTTATATCAATTGGCTTATATTTTTTCTTTGATCTTCTAGTCTATTCATGGTCTTTTTTCTTTATGGTCCTGTTTTAAATACCGTAACCTCATGACATGTCTCAGTATCTGGTAAGGCTAGTCTTCTCCTTATTAAGGATTTTAATTTTCTTATTTTTCCAAAAGAATTTTTGAGTCAGTTTATTTAAACCTTTCAAAAACTTTTATTATTTTAATTGGAATACTGTTATTTCACAGATCAACTTAAATAGAACTAACATTCTTATGATGTTGACTCTTCCTAACCAAGTATGTTATTTTGATTCCTTGCTTCACAAAAGAATCACCATCATCTGACACTGGCATCACCTGGGAACTGGGTGAAAATGCAGAGTCTCAGGCCATCTATCCAATCGGAATCTGCTTGTAACAAGATCCCCAGTTACTGATTGTCTTCTGGTTTGAGAAGTGCTATTTTAATTCAGTTTAAGGCAACCTAATAAAATTAATTTTTTATTAACTTGTTTTCAGAATGCAGTAAAAATTTGTCAGGAAGCGTACAGTGCATACCTACTAACTGTTTAGCATGACACATGACTGTGGGGAGACCTAAAAATGTATTCAGAACCATCAGTGGACACTCTTGTGAGGATGATGATTAGAGAATACCGGAGATGAATATAATGAAGTAAGAACTAAAGCATTAAGTACTAGCTATGAGGGGTATGTTCAGAAGAGCAGGGACTGCAATCTCACCCAGCACCCCGCTTGAAGAGCAGGGTGAAACTACAGGAAAGGCAGGCCACTGTTCCCATGCCCAGCTCCAGGGCAGTGGTGCAGGGGAGAGGCTGTAAAACAAAGAGCTCCGGAATGTGGCCTAAGAAATGAACTTTACTTGGAACAGTGTGGGGAGATCATGCCTAAGGACTTTGTAGGAAACAGTGGAGGTCTTTGGGGAGAGTGGTTAAGATCAATCTGATAGTTCCATAGAAGTAGCAACAAGCAAAAAGTAGATCAGTTAGATCTTTAACTTAACCAGAGAAAGAGGCAATTAAGAATAGTCTTCCTGAGAGCCTCTTGGACTCAGGGAGATCAAGTCTGCCATTCCTAGAGGAATCCAACCCTGAATATTCATTGGAAGGACTGATGCTGAAGCTCCAATAATTTGGCCACCTGATATGAAGAGCTGACTCATTGGAAAAGACCCTGATGCTGAGAAAGATTGAGAGCAGGAGGAGAAGGGGGTGACAGAGGATGAGATGGTTGGATGGCATCACTGACTCAATGAACATGAGTTTGAGCAAACTCCAAGAGATAGTAAAGGACAGGGAAGCTTGGCATGCTGCAGCCCATAGGGTCGCAAAGAGTTGAAACAACAAATATGGGGTTAGAGCAAGCCTCAATGACTGGCAATGCTTTACCCCTGTGATCGAGCCTGATGTTAATTAGATCAAGAATGTGGAGCAATTAACGTCTCAGGGTGTTAAGGCAGTAGAGCCATCAGCTAGTAATGAATGGAGGCTAACAGCTACGTGTGGTACCAATAGAGGCAGACCAGCAAGAGGTTTAGCTGGAAGATGGAAGAGTCAAAGAGAACTCAGCTGAAATCACTCTGGTTGTCAGGGAGATAGAATCCATGAGCTGTACCCTCTGAGGAGCCACATCAGAGGCTAACAGCAGGAGAGGGAGACTTTACCGAATAGTGCAGCCAAATCACTAAACAACAAGCAAAAACAATAACAAGACCAAGATATTGTTGCTAAAATATATTATCTAAAATGTCCAGTTTGCAAGAAAAATTATGAGATAGGAAAGAAACAAGGACATGTGATCCACACAGGGATAAAAAGAGGCAACATAAACTGCTTTTCAGAGAATCCAGAAGAAGGGCTTGGCAAAGTCTTCAAAGCAGCTATCATGAAGATTATAAAGAAACTCAAGGAGGGAACTTCCCTGGTGGTACAGAGGATAAGATTCCTCCTGCCAATGCAGGGGACAGGGGGTTGATCCCTGGTCTGGGAAGATTCCATATGCTAAGTGGCAACTAAGCTCATGCACCACAACTACTGAGCCTGTGCTCTAGAGTCCATAAGCAGCAACTACTGAGCCCACATTCTCAAGCTACTGAAGCCCATGGACCTAGAGCCTATGCTCTGTAACAAGAGAAGCCATTGCAATTAGAAATCCTTGAAGAGTAACCCATGCTCGCCACAACCAGAGAAAGCCCACGCAGCAACATAGATCCAGTGCAGCCAAAAATAAATTAAATAAATAAATCTAAAAAAAAAAAAAACTGGGCAAAGGTCTTGAATAGACATTTTTCCAGGAAAGACAGACCTGTAGCCAAAAAGCATATGAAAAGATGCTCAATGCCGTTAGTCATAAAGAAATTCAAATCAATACCACTTCCCACCTATTGCAAAGCATTGAAGAAAACACCTGAAAATAACAAGTGTTGGTGAAGATGTACAGAAATTGGAACCCTCACACATACATTTTTGATGGGAATGTAAAATGGAGCAGCCGGTTTGCCAAACAGCTTGGCAGTTTCTGTAAATATTAAACATAGAGGTACTATATATAGGGCTTCCCTGGTGGCCCAGTGGTAAAGAATATGTCTGCAAAGCAGCATGTGGGCATGCTAAGTCTCTCCAATTGTGTCCGACTCTTTGTGACCCAATGGACTCACCAGGTTCCTCTGTCCATGGGATTCTCCAAGCAAGAATACTGGAGTGGGTTGTCATGCCCTCCACCAGGGGATCTTCCCAACCCAAGGACCAAACCCACGCCTCTTACATCTCCTGCATTGGCAAGCAGGTTGTTTACCACTAGAGCCACCTGGGAAGACCCTATGCTGCTGCTGCTGCTAAGTTGCTTCAGTCGTGTCTGACTTGTAGAGACCCCATGGACTGCAGCCTACCAGGCTCCTCCATCCATAGGATTTTCTAGGCAAGAGTACTGGAGTGGCTTGCCTTTGCCTTCTCCGGAAGACCCTATGAGAAAAGGCCAATTCACAGAGACACGAAGCTGATTAGTAGTCACCTGTGGCTACCTAACAGAAGCAAAAGATATTAAGAAGAGATGGCAAGAATACACAGAACTGTACAAAAAAGATCTTCATGACCCAGATAATCACGATGTTGTGATCACTCACCTAGAGCCAGACATCCTGGAATGTGAAGTCAAGTGGACCTTAGGAAGCATCACTACAAACAAAGCTAGTGGCGGTGATGGAATTCCAGTTGAGCTATTTCAAATCCTAAAAGGTGATGCTGTGAAAGTGCTGCACTCAATATGCCAGCAAATTTGGAAAACTCAGCAGTGGCCATGGCACTGGAAAAGGTCAGTTTTCATTCCAATCCCAAAGAAAAGCAATGCCAAAGAATGCTCAAACTACTGCACAATTGCACTCATCTCACACACTAGCTGGAGAAGGAAATGGCAACACACTCCAGTATTCTTGCCTGGAGAATCCCAGAGATGGAGGAGCCTGGTGCGCTTCCGTCTAAGGGGTCACACAGATTCGCACACTACTGAAGTGACTTAGCAGCAGCAGCAGCACACGCTAGCAAAGTAATGCTCAAAATTCTCCAAGCCAGGCTTCAGCAATACATGAACTGTGAACTTCCAGATTTCAAGCTAGTTTTTAAAAACGGGAGAGGAACCAGAGATCAAATTGCCAACATCCGTTGGATCATCGAAAAAGTAAGAGAATTCCAGAAAAACATCAATTTCTGCTTTATGGATTATGCCAAAGCCTTTGACTGTGTGGATCACAATAAACTGTGGAAAATTCTGAAAGAGATGGGAATACCAGACCACCTGACCTGCCTCCTGAGAAATCTATATGCAGGCCAGGAAGCAACAGTTAGAACTGGACATGGAACAATGGACTGGTTCCAAATCGGGAAAGGAGTATGTCAAGGCTGTATATTGTCACCCTGCTTATTTAACTTATATGCAGAGTACATCATGAGAAATGCTGGGCTGGATGAAGTACAAGCTGGAATCAAGATTGCCGGGAGAAATATCAATAACCTCAGATATGCAGATGACACCACCCTTATGGCAGAAAGTGAAGAACTAAAGAGCCTCTTGATGAAAGTGAAAGTGGAGAGTGAAAAAGTTGGCTTAAAGCTCAACATTCAGAAAACTAAGATCATGGCATCTGGTCCCATCACTTCATGGCAAATAGATGAGGAAACAGTGGCTGACTTTATTTTGGGGGGCTCCAAAATCATTGCAGGTAGTGACTGCAGTCACAAAATTAAAAGACACTTACTCCTTGGAAGGAAAGTTATGACCAACCTAGATAGCATATTCAAAAGCAGAGACATTACTTTGCCAACAAAGGTCCGTCTAGTCAAGGCTATGGTTTTTCCAGTAGTCATGTATAGATGTGAGAGTTGGACTATAAAGAAAGCTGAACACTGAAGAATTGATGCTTTTGAACTGTGGTGTTAGAGAAGACTCTTGAGAGTCCCTTGGACTGCAAGGAGATCCAACCATTCCATCCTAAAGGAGATCAGTCCTGGGTGTTCATTGGAAGGACTGATGTTGAAGCTGAAACTCCAATACTTTGGCCACCTGATGCAAAAAGCTGACTCATTTGAAAAGACCCTGATGCTGGGAAAGATTGAGGGCAGGCGGAGAAGGGGATGACAGAGGATGAGATGGTTAGATGGCATCACTGACTCAATGGACATGAGTTTGGGTAGACTCCGGGATTTGGTGATAGACGGGGAGCCCTGGCGTGCTGCAGTCCATAGAGTCACAAAGAGTCAGACACGACTGAGCGACTAAAGTGAGTGAGTGAGTGGTTGGCGGGTGGGAATGAGGTGAGGTAAAATGAAGGACATCTAGTGGATCTGGGGTTTCTTTCTGAGGTGATGAAAATGTTCTAAAATATTCAAGCTGATGGTTATGCAAGTCTGGGAATATACTATAAGCCACTCGAATCTACACTTTAAATTGATACATTATTTGATACATGAATTAAATCCCAATTAAGCTGTTTTTTTAAAAGTTAAGAAAATGAAAATATACTAAGTAGTTAATGCCAGGCTTTTAAAGATTGATCTCACATATTACTTGTCATCTAAGAAGTATCAACCCAAACAAAGAAGGACCACAGGAATTCCACATAGAGAGAACACCCAGATCTTTGCTTTGACTTTGTTACAGGCCACTCTGTACTGAGACCAGCTTTTTTTTTTTTTGCAAAGGATTTGGGCTCTCCACCAAGAATACGATGCGGATGCCATGGCAAAACTGAGTCAGATACAGTAATCCTGTGGCTTCGGGACTGTTGTAGGTAGTGTCAGGGACACTTCAGACTCATTTGAGACAATGATAGTAATAACGGAACAGGTGGATGGTTGTAAGAGGTTCACAAAGCACCCTGTCTGATCATCGCAACAAAGGCTGTGACATCTTTTGCCTGGATGCGGAAACTGAGTTCTGTCTACTTCAAAGGCTTATTCAAGGCTAAAGACTGGCAACACCAAACTTGATGCCAGGCTTTCAGAATACAAGTCCAGGGCTCATTGTCCCCCATCTTCACCCCCAAAGTCCCTTTTGAGAATCCCAGGTGCATTTAGGTTGTGGGAATTCACCTCTATGTGCTCAGCAAAATATTGAGAGCACTCAACCCCCATGCAGATGGAGGGAGCTCAGATGTTCACATGGTGACCACAGGCCCTAGAGTGCACTGGGACAGAGGTCACAAGTCTACCATCTGAGCAGCCATCGTACCAAGTGAGAGTTCCACGTCTAAAAAGCTTTCTCTCCTTTGCATAGAACATTATCATTTGCTGTGTGTTCTTTTTCTTATATTGGTTACATTATTACATGCATTGTACATTTTTTTGCCAGACTGAATACACTATACTTTGAATTTGGTACCTTATGAATCACTTAAGGAAGGAATTCTCAAGGGTGATTTGGACTCTGTGGTTTCTAGATGATTTCTGACTCTAGATTCTAACCCAGCAGTAATTAAAATGCCAACACCATGGACTGGGAACTTTCTCCTCTGATGGCCCAGAACTATTTTGATTTTTCTGATCTAGGCTTTTCTAGACAAAAACCAAGGTGGCTGACTCAAAGTCCTTGTTGACAGAAGGAGAAAAACACCAGAAAGAGTTTTACCCTCGCCTACCTCCTCTGCTTGTAGGGTTTCTTTTTCAATTTTTTCAAGTAACTCTTTTCTCAGCAAGAACTCCTTGGTCAGATTGAGGGACATTTGCATGGCGTGGTGTAGCTTGCTCTGCAATATAACAACACGGGAAGTCTTGAGCAAAGATGATCGCTATAGGAAAAAGAGACAGACAACTCTTTATTCAGCAGAATAGCAGGACCGTCCAGGAACTTGCGTCTGTCCTTCTTATGACTCCAGATTTTCAGAATCCTGGTGCCTAAGAGGCAGGGGAGGAGAGGACCTCGGGAGGCTTCTCACCTGCAAAGCACCCAGACACACCTGGACCCAAATCCCACCCCACCGTTTTCTAAGAGAACCTCTCTAGACTTGGGCTGACTGCTTTGTAGGGTTGTGGTGCTTAGTCACTCAGTCGTATCTGACTCTGTGACCCCATGGACTGTAGCCCTCCAGGCTCTTCTGTCCATGGAATTCTCCAGGCAAGAATGCTCGAGTGGGTTCCCATTTCCTTCTCTAGGGGATCTTCTCAACCCAGGGATCAAACCTGGGTCTCCTGCATTGCAGGCGGATCCTTTACTGTCTGAGCCACCAGGAAAGGCTTAACAGAGACAAATCCTGGTAAAGTGTTGAGCGCAGAGCCTGACACACGGAGAGCACATGGCATATTACCACCACCATTTGGACAAAGAGGTGGATGCTACTGTGAGCATGTGAGATCTCACATGTGAGGTCTTCCCAGACCAGGAATCAAGCCCACGTCTCCTGCAACGGCAGGCAGACTCGCTACCATGGAGCCACTAGGGATGCCCCAAGGGGCTCCCTTGACTGAGACTCAATCATAAAACTCACAGAAGACAAGACACTGTGTCTGTCTCCTTCATGGCCAAACCCTCAGCACTTAGCCCTGGGCCTAGTGTGCCACAGGTTCTCATATATTTAGTAATAGAGGCAAATTATTCTACATATTTTTTTATTATTTTAGAAATATGTGTTTATTTGGTTGTGCTGAGTCTTAGATGTGGCATGCAGGATCTTTCCTCTATAGCTGCGGCGGCATGTGGGATCTAGTTCTCTGACCAGGGATCGATCCCAGGTCCCTGTATTGGGAGCAAGGAGTCTTAGCTATTAGACAACCAGGGAAGTCCCATTCTACATATTTTTAATGACGTCTCACACTTGGGTGTTTGACCTTAAAATGAAAATGATCCAACCTGTTGAACATCCATCCATAAACATACACCTGGATTTTTAGCAGTTTTTTGACAATTCTGACTGAGCACCTGCTTTGCCATTGTCCTCAGTGCTAGGGACACATCACTGACCAGTCAAGCTCTGTCCTGGTGGGCAGTCACAAAAACCTGCTTCTGAGAGGGGAAGCATCGGCCCACAGTTCCCAGTGGAGTCCCCATTCAAACCCAGGTGAGGCGTGACTCTACAACTCACCAGTGCTGGGCCCTGCTTTCCCCAGGAGACCTGAGAACTGAGATACAGAAAAGTCAAACTGTGTCTCTCTCAGCTTCAGGCTGCGTCACCATAGGTCTCCTGTAGGCGTCTCCTCCCAGCTTCACCATCTGCTTGCTGTTATTCTCAACAGGCTGACAGGCACCCTAGCCCCTGGGATTCTGACCAGAATGGCTCCCATCCTGCCCACCATTGCCTGTGTTCCAGCTGCTTGGGTATCACCATCAATCTGCACTACGTGTTCTGGAGCTCAAGACCTGGGCCTGGCTGTCATATTAGTATTTTATACCCAGTAGCTCCACTCCAAAGCCCTGACTTTTCCCCACAAGACCTGACTGGCCCTGGGCCACTTAGTTGATTCCTCAGGATCAGATCAAGGTCCAGTGTGGTGTAACCACATACCTCGCAGCTCTCCAGCTGGACACAAGAATTTCAGAATGTAAGCGTGACCTTGTCTACACACACTTTGCCAGCGGAAGGCAGTGGGTAAGGCGGGACACGCACTGGACTAGGAGCCCCAGCTCCGTCACAGCATGTGGCTTGAATCCAGCAATTACTCTCTCTCTTTCAGCCTCAGGTTTTTCATTTGTAAAAGGAAAACATTGAACAAACATAAGCCTAATATAAACACATTTGAATTCACATTTTTAAATGACACCGTGTGGACCAAATGAAGTTTGCTTGTGAGCTATCTAAGTCCATAGCTGCTATTGCCACCAAGGCACTAGGCCAAGGGTCAGCAACCTTGTTCTGTAAAAGGTTAGATGGGAAATATTTCAGGCTTTGCAGGCCAAGAGGCAAAATTGAGGACACTGTATAATTATATTAACAAGAGAAGAAAACAAACTGCCACAATTGTTTTATTGATAAAATTCAAAATGAAATAATTAAGTATAATATTTTGGGATACCGGTCTACAAATGAGAAGAATGAAATTTCTAGGGGAGAAATCAATTTTACTTAACTGGGTGTCAACGGGAGCGTTCTCTATCAAAATCAGTTGCAAATGTTCTTCTGTAAAAACCACCCTTGTCTCCCAGGCCAGTGGGCAGGATAGATGGGCCACTGCATCAGACAGTTGCCAGCAGAGTGACCAGGCCGCCTGGTCTGCCAGGGACAGGCCACGCTCATGCCCACAGTCCCTGCTTAATTGTCAATATTGCCTCTTTCTCCCCAAAAACAGTTCTGTGTAGATAAGGAATTATTTAGTAGGTGTGTTTTTTTTTTAATTTATAGCTAAGATGGTTTCCTTTGCAGAGTTTTAAGCAGGGAAGTACTTATCGTTGTTTATTTGCTCAGTTGTGTCTGACTCTCTTACAATTCCATGGATTGTAGCCCACCAGGTTCCTCTGTCCATGGGATTTCCCAGGCTAGAATACTGGAGTGGTTTGCCATTTCCTTCTCCAGGGCATCTTCCCTGTTAAGACAGGGATCGAGCCCAAGTCTCCTGCATTGGCAGGCGAGTTCTTTACCACTGAGCCACCAGGGAAGCCCCAGGGAAGTGCTTATTACAGACTAAATTAAATACAGCCCTAATTGTGGCTGGTTCTTAAAACTCACAGTGCATAAAAATCATCTGGGGAGTTAAAAAAAATGTATGGCTCTCACCTCTTAATTCAATTGGTCGGGGTTGAATTAGTGTGTCTATCTTTTTTTAAAAAAAAAAAAGAAAAAAGGCTCCTCAACTGGTTTTAACACATAGTCAGGGTTATAGAGACATTTGGGGGATTTTAGGAGATATGGCTGGAGAAGGCAATGGCAACCCACTCCAGTACTCTTGCCTGGAAAATCCCGTGGACAGAGGAACCTGGTAGGCTGCAGTCCCTGGGGTCACAAAGAGTTGGACACAACAGAAGTGACACAGCAGCAGCAACAGCAGGAGATATGGCTTTATCGGGAGAAATCAGAGAGCAACGGGGGAGTGTAGGATGCCTAGGCTCTCGGGGGAGCGTAGGATGCCCAGGCTCTCAGTGAAGCCACAGTGATGTCCCAGAACCTCGCTGTGGCACAGGAAACCCCAGGCATGGGGGCAGGAGCTTGGACCTTACTTTGTACGCATTAAGGATCTGCAGGGTGTTTCCAGATGCCAGCTTCATCTGGATCAGCTCTTGATTCCTTGCTTCAATCGTCTCTAAAAACTGAGCATTCTCGATCTTCAGCTGCTGGAAGTCAACGTCGTGGAGGGCCTCGCCTACCTCCTCCTTCTACAGCTCAGGAAGAAGAGTGTCACAAGTCAGAAAGACAAAAACAAACATATATTAATGCATAAGTGTGAAATCTGAAAGAAATGATACAGAGGAGCCTATTTGCAGGGCAGGAATAGAGATGCAGATGCAGAGAAAGGACTTGTGGACACAGTGGGGGAAGGGCTAGGCGGGATGAACTGGGAGACTGGGAGCGACATGTGCTACCGTGTGTAAAACAGATAGCTAGTGGGAACCTGCAGTATAGCAAGGCAGCTCAGCTCAGTGCTCCGTGATGACCCAGAGGGGTGGGATGGGGTGACGGGGCCCGGAGGGGTGTATGCATACATATAGTTGATTCACTTCATTGTATAGCAGAAACGAGCTCAACTTTGTAAAGCAATTATATGCCAGTAAAAAAAACAATAATAATAAAGAATAGAACATGGCCAAAAAAGAAAAAGAAATGATGTGAGGTTGTGACTTCTGTATAGCCATACATTCAATTTCAGGTGAGCTTTTGGAAGTCAGTCATCATTCAGTCATTCTACAAACTTGGATTGGGGATCTGCTTGGTGCCAGGCATGGTGTTAGGCCCTAGGGATAGAGATCTGAGTAAATACAGTACTCCCATACTCAATGACAGTTCACAGGCAGATCACAGCATGGTGTTGAGGGACACACAGGGGCAGCACGCAAACAGAAGCCCCTCAGGCAGGCCAGGAGAGTATGCAAGGCCGGGTCAGGGAGGCTTCCCCGAGGAGGTGGTGCCTCAACAGGGCTGTGAAGGAAGAGGCCATTAAAAGTTGCTTTTAACCTGGAAAACTCAGAATAAGCAGCACATAAATGCCTTTCCTTTGGTTGCATGACATTTCTGCACTGGGGGTGTATCAGTGCATTGGGTGGCCTCCCTAGCCCTCACCCCACTTACCTGTCCCATCAGCTCTACGGCATCTCACGTCTGTGGTCACAAAAGCCAACCTCGGGACTGCTCCCCTCACCCACTTGCTATTCAAGCTGTATACCTCCTAAAAGACATCTTCTTCCCTTCCTCCCGAATAACACAACAATTTCCTTAAGCCCTAACTTGACCCATCCTGCAGCTCAAACTGTTCCCATCTTCCACACCAGAAGGCAACCCCTCCCTCCACTCAGTCTCTGGATTCTGTGGCTCCTGGTCGTGGCTTCTGTGATCTCCGTCTAGCAGTTACACGTCTACGCCTTTTCTCACCATCACCTCTCCCTGTGAGCCTGTGAGGACAGGACCCTGTCAGTGTCATCTCTGGGTAGCAATGGCTTTTAGGTTCAAGGTCAGCCATCTGCTTCCTCTCTCATGCTTCTGGATGCCTGAGCTTGCATGAAGCCCAGAGAACCAGGAACTCGGTATCAGGAGGCACATTCTTGAAAACGTGGTGGGGCCACGTTCTTTCTTCCACTGAACTCAACTCTCCTTCGCTGACATCTCCACCCTGGCTCCACCCTGGGGACCCTCCCAAGTGGTGTGGTCCTTTCCCACAGCAGCCAGAGAGAGCACTTGGAGGCAGCATGGACCCCTGCTCCTTGGCCCCATGAGTCCCAGGTCCCCTGATGTGCTCTCGGTTCCCTCTCCTATGTGGATGCTAGTTTGCAGATTCCTTCAAGCGTGGAGCTCTCCGTGAGACACGGTGCTCCAGGTGGGGTTACTCAGAACGTCAGAACAGAGGGCAGAGAGACCACCCCTTTGCGAGGGGAGGGAGGTGGCATTGTGGAGTGCAGCCTAGGCCACAGCATGGCCCCCAACTGAACTGACTGTATCAGCTGCTCCACGACTAAGCCACCCAGGACCTGTGTAGGTATTTGGGGGGAATCAAAGTGAAGGATCTCACATTTGGCCTTAGTTACCTCATGTGTTAAAGTTGCCCCCAACCTGTTGAGACTTTGGGATCCCAAGTCAATCAACCCACAGGCCCCAGACATTAACTCTCCTGCCTGACTCTGTGTCACTGTCAGCAGCCACCTCTGATGCTATGCCATCAGTGCCTGCATTTGAGTTAATGACAGAAATACTGAGCTCAGAGAGGAGGGAACCATGTAACCACATTCCAGAGGCCTTGTGCCATGTCTGCCTTTCATCAGGAGCCTTTTGGATCAGCTGCTCAAAGACTCAGCAAAGCATACTCCGAACTGTGCCACCCAGGCCACACTCCCCAAAAGGGTCAACAAGTATGTCATGAGGGTTTTTACATATAGTTTTCTTTCTGTATTTTTGGCTGTGCTGGGTCTTTGTTGTTGTGGGGGCTTTTCTCTAGTTGAGGCGAGCAGGGGCTACTCTCTAGTTGCAGTTTGCGGGCTTCTCATTGCAGCAGCTTCTCTTATCGTGGAGCAAGGGCTCACACACGGGCTTCAGTCGTTGTGGCACCTGGGCTCGGCAGTTGCGGTTCCCGGTCTCTAGAGCACAGGCTCTGTAGTTGTGAGTTAGTTGTTCTGCGGCATATGGAATCTTAGTTACTGGACCGGGGATCAAACCTGTGTCTCTTGCTATGGCAGGTGGATTCTTTACCACTGAGCCACCAGGGAAGCCCCATGAAGGTCTTTTAAATTCAAGCCAGCTCCATTACAGATTTATCAGCATAGAAACTGTGTTAGTTTCCTGTTGCTACCGTAAAAGATGACCACAAATGCAGAGGTTTAAAACAATAGAAGTGTATTCTCTTACAGCTCATGAGGTCAGAAGTCCAAAACAGTTCTTTAAAACCAAGGAGTTGGCAGGGTGGCATTCATTCTGGAGGCTCTAGAGGTGAATCTGTTTCCTTGCCATTACCAGCTGCTACAGGCAGTCTGCATCCTTCATTCATGATCCCTTCCTTCGCTTTGATCTCTGCCTCTATTTCCACATCTTCTCTGTCTCTCACTCTCCTGCCTCCCTCTCCTAAGGACTCTTGTGATTACATTGGACCCACTTAGATACTCCAAGATATTCTCCCCATCTCAACATTCTTGATTTCATCACACCTGCAAAATCCTTATGCCACGTAAAGTAACATAGTCACAGACTCCAGGAATTAGGACATGGACATCTTGGGAATTCGGAGACATGGACATTTTTGGGAGGATGTTGTTCTACCCACTACAGTAACCTTAAAAAAAAAAGAAAGAAAAGAAAGACAAATCCACTTACCTGCCTCAACTGTAAAAGCAACTTTTTCCTCTGGACTTTGAGCGAAACATTTTTCAAACGTAATTTATCCTTCATATTATCCTTAAAAATAAAAGCAAATTTTAATCCATTGTCCTCCTTCTTCCCTATCGGCAGGTCTGCCACTGCAAAACTAAACTTTGAGCCCTAACATGCAGTCACTTATTTTTAACTCTTTGATGTCTACTCAAGCTGGTGTTGCTATGATATCCTTGCTCGAGAGCAAGAAGCAGAGGAAACTGGGTCTGCTCTACACAAATTTTCTATTACTTTTAAATTCAAGATAACTTGAGTATATTGTTGGATATAGGGACCTTTCCTGACAAAATGATCTTATGATTCCTTGATCTATTACCCTCTTGGTAATTTACATAATTTTTTATTACATATAACATGTTGGGGTTAGTACCACTACCTATCTGCAGGATCCAAAGCTTGATAGGCTACAAAATCTTTGAAAGTAAAGGAACATTTGTCTCATTCTCACACTAATGGAACTCAAAGAAATTAAGGTTTATTTGTCCTACACTATGTAATCACCTGACTAAACAGGCTCACACTTTTCTCAAGAAGACAGCAGGTCTTGAAACAAACAAGAAAATTAAAAGGAAGAAGCTGATCTGAGATAACTATGAATATCCATTCTGCCTGTTTGATTTTGGCTTTGATAAACTTGCATTTTAAGACACACACGCCTTGAGGGACACAAAAAATGTTCATATGTGGGCAAGAGTTATGGTGGACCAAACGGAGTGGGGCAGCCTCACGTGGACCACTTCTGTGTCATCGTTCCATGAAAGTATTCCCCTCTCTAAGCTCTAACCACCTGCCAACTCACTCGCCGACGATTCATGTCCTCAATGTACTTCATCACTTTCTGAGTGGCCAAAATACTCCCTTTCTTCTTGGATATGGTCTTTAGAATATCTTTTTCAAAGTCATGCACTTCCTTCTGGACTTCGGTCCATCGAATTTCAGCTTCCTCGATGATAGCCTGGGGGAGTCAGTGCAAAGAGAGGACAGTTTGCAAAACTTCTCAAGGAGATATACATCTAAGGAAACCTAAGGTCTCAGGCCTATTTGGGTCCCAATGCCTAACGTTTCTTCTTAGTCTTAGAAAGATACCCTGAAGATACAAATGGGACCATATGAACCTTGTTATTAAAAAGCATGCCTCAAAAAAGTTACAGTATCTATATATATAAAGGGGAAGAACAAACAAAAAAGGGCCTCGAGTATCTCCAGAAATATGTATTTCCTTATCTGAAATGTTATTTATCATTAAAATTATAACACTAATATCTATCATATATCACCATATCATATATATATGTATATCATATAGCATATATATACCATATCATATATATATATATACACACATATAATATCTGGAAGGTTATATGCCAAAACAATAACCACAGCTGTATCTGGAAAGATGGACTAGGAGGGAGGCAGAGAAGTACTCTTACTATGTACTTTTATAATTTGAAAAAAAAAAAAGTAATAACGAATCTATGTATTGATACAGAAAGACACTGTAAGTGAAATACAATACACTGTAAGTGAAAAACACAGTTCACAAAATAATATGATACCTTTTTATAAAGACATTCACATATACATAGGAAATCTAAACTCTAGGAGACAAATACAGGAACCAACAGTAATTATCTCTTGGTGGATGTTTTCAAATGTTTCTCTTTTAGCTTACCTGCATGTTTAAATTTTGCTACAACAGAGATTATCTTTAAATTTAAAAATGCAAACATGAAGATATTATTTTAAAGAATAAAATGAGTAGCCACAGAGCAAATCATCTTTGATCAGGCTCTTTCACTGGGCACCAAGGTCCAAAAGCATCTTCCTTTGCTGGCCAGCATCTGGCCATAGCCTCCTCCCTCCCTATAAATCTCACAGGCCAGAACATCTATCCACCTTAAATGCTATTTTCTATACATTACTGGAATGCAAAAGTAGGAAGTCAAGAGATATCTGGAGTAACAGGCAAATTTGGCCTTGGAGTACAGAATGAAGCAGGGCAAAGGCTAATAGAGTTTTGCCAAGAGAACACACTGGTCATAGCAAACACCCACTTCCAACAACACAAGAGAAGACTCTACACTTGGACATCACCAGATGGTCAATACTGAAATCAGATTGATTATATTCTTTGCAGCCAAAGATAGAGAAGCTCTATACAGTCAGCAAAAACAAGACAGGGAGCTGACTGTGGCTCAGATCAGGAACTCCTTATTGCCAAATTCAGACTGAAATTGAAGAAAGTAGGGAAAACCACTAAACCATTCAGGTATGACCTAAATCAAATCTCTTACAACTATACAGTAGAAGTGACTAGATTCAAGGGATTAGATATGATAGACGGTGCCTGAAGAACTATGGATGAGGTTTGTGACATTGTACAGGAGACAGGGAGCAAGACCATCCCTAAGAAAAAGAAATGTAAAAAGGCAAAATGGTTGTCTGAAGAGGCCTCACAAATAGCTGAGAAAAGAACAGAAGCAAAAGGCAAAGGAGAAAAGGAAAGATATACCCATTTGAATGCAGAGTTCCAAAGAATAGCAAGGAGAGATAAGAAAGTAGTCTCCCTCAGTGATCAATGCAAAGAAATAGAGTAAAACAATAGAATGGGAAAAACTAGAGATCTCTTCAAAAGAATTAGAGATACCAAAGGAATATTTCATGCAAAGATGGGCACAATCTTTAGATTGTGTTAGGTATACCATACCAGAAATGGTATGGACCTAACAGAAGCAGAAGATATTAAGAAGAGGTGGCAAGAATCCACAGAAGAACTGTACAAAAAAGATCTTCATGACCCAGATAATCACGATGGTGTGATCACTCACCTAGAGCCAGACATCCTGGAATGCAAAGTCAAGTGGGCCTCAGGAAGCATCACTACAAACAAAGCTAGTGGAGGTGATGGAATTCCAGTTGAACTATTTCAAATCCTGAAAGATGATGCTGTTAAAGTGCTGCACCCAATATGCCAGAAAATTTGGAAAACTCAGCAGTGGTCACAAGACTGGAAAAGGTCAGTTTTCATTCCAATCCCAAAGAAAGGCAATGCCAAAGAATGCTCAAACTACTGAATAATTGTACTCATCTTACACACTAGCAAAGTAATGCTCAAAATTCTCCAAGCCAGGCTTCAACAGGACATGAACCATGAACTTGCAGATGTTCAAGCTGGATTTAGAAAAGGCAGAGCAACAGAGAAGGTGATGGCACCCCACTCCAGTATTCTTGCCTGGAAAATCCCATGGACAGAGAAGCCTGGTAGGCTGCAGTCCATGGGATCACTAAGAGTTGGATACAACTGAGCGACTTTATTTCACTTTTCACTTTCATGCATTGGAGAAGGAAATGGCAACCCACTCCAGTGTTCTTGCCTGGAGAATCCCAGGGACGGGGGAGCCTGGTGGGCTTCCATCTATGGGGTCACACAGAGTTGGACACAACTGAAGTGACTTAGCAGCAGCAGAGCAACCAGAGATCAAATCGCCAACATCCGCTGGATCATTGAAAAAGCAAGAGAGTTCCAGAAAAACATCTACTTCTGCTTTATTGACTATGCCAAAGCCTTTGACTGTGTGGATCACAATAAACTGTGGAAAATTCTGCAAGAGATGAGAATACCAGACCACCTGACCTGCCTCCTGAGAAATCTATATGCAGGCCAGGAAGCAACAGTTAGAACTGGACATGGAACAACGGACTGGTTCCAAATCGGGAAAGGAGTATGTCAAGGCTGTATATTGTCACCCTGCTTATTTAACTTATATGCAGAGTACATCATGAGAAACGCTGGGCTGGAAGAAGGACAAGCTGGAATCAAGATTGCCAGGAGAAATATCAATAACCTCAGATATGCAGATGACACCACCCTTATGGCAGAAAGTGAAGAGGAACTAAAAAGCTTCTTGATGAAAGTGAAAGTGGAGAGTGAAAAAGCTGGTTTAAAACTCAACACTCAGGAAACTAAGATCATGGCATCTGGTCCCATCACTTCATGGCAAACAGATGGGTAAACAGTGAGAGACTTTATTTTTTTGGGCTCCAAAATCACTGCACATGGTGACTGCAGCCATGAAATTAAAAGATGATTACTCCTTGGAAGAAAAGTTATGACCAACCTAGACAGCATATAAAAAGCAGAGATATTACTTTGCCCACAAAGGTCCATCTAGTCAAGGCTATGGTTTTTCAAGTGGTCATGAGAGTTGGACTACAAAGAAAGCTGAGCACCGAAGAATTGATGCTTTTGAACTGTGGTGTTGAAGAAGAGTCTTGAGAGTTCCTTGGACTGCAAGGAGATCCAACCTGTCAATCCTAAAGGAAATAAGTCCTGAATACTGATTGGAAGGACTGATGTTGAAGCTGAAACTCCAATACTTTGGCCACCTGATCTGAAGAACTGACTCATTGGAAAAGACCCTGATGCTGGGAAAGATTGAAGGTGAGAGGAGAAGGGGACGACAGAGGATGAGATAGTTGGATGGCATCACTGATGCGATGGACGTGAGTTTGGGTAAGCTCCAGGAGTTGGTGATGGGCAGGGAAACCTGCTGTGCTGCAGTCTATGGGGTTGCAAAGAGTCAGACACAACTGAGCAACTGAAATGAACTGATACATAACTCTCCTGCTCAATTATCCTCACTGCGGTCCTGCTTTCTAAGGCATCAGAGAGAAACCCCTCTGCCTACTCAACCTGATTTCCTAATACATCCCTCAAAGCACGTTCTTCTCTAACCACACCAACCTCCTCAGGGTTATGAACTTGCTGTGAACATTCCCACCTCCACTTCCTTGTTCATGTCATTCACCTTACTTAGGGTGCCCTTGTTTTCCTATTCCTTAAACAATTGCCGTCATTCTTCACATGTCAAGTCCTATGTCCAGCCCTACCTCCCCAACATGTCTTCTCTGACCACTCTAACCCACACCGTTATGTTTAATCACATAGTTCAGCATGTGAGGACAATGCTACCACATCCTGAGCTCCTTTAACATGTTGGAATTCAATGCAGCATGTTGGGAAAGAGAAAGGAGGAGAGAGGGGGAAGGGCAGGAGAGGTTTATGCCATAGAGATGGTTCTATTAATGGAGACATGAGTTCACTATCTGTCCCTTTCAAGGAAATGAATATGATGCCTTCATTAGAAATGGAAAAAAATTAGAAATAGAACAGAAACATCTATTTTTTTCATACAAGATGGCTATCAAATGCAAGCCAGCAACTTCATCCTATTGGCAACCAAATGAAAGTGATGTTTCTTCCCTGTTGGAAAACTGACCACCTTGGTCTCCCATATGACGTGAACCATGGTCATGGATGCAACCCATGGAAGGTGACAAGGGATTTTTCACTCGACTCACTGACTTAAACCTCAAGCCCTGTATATCATTAAGGAATTATTCTGAATTTTTAAGAGCATTTATGGTTGGATGGCATCACTGACTCAATGGACATGAGTTTGGGTAAACTCCAGGAGTTGGTGATGGACAGGGAGGCCTGGCATGCTGCAGTTCATGGGGTCTCAGAGAGTCGGACACGACTGAGCAACTGAACTGAACTGATGGTTATTGATAACGGGTTTTTTTTTAAAGAATCCATATCTTAGAAACATATATTGAAATATTTACAGATAAACAGTATCTGTAAGATCCCCTTCATAATACCCAGTTGCCAGTTACGAGTGGGAAGTTGGTAGGGTTATGGAGGGAACAAGAGCAGCCACATGTTGATGACTGCTATGTGCGGGTGTTGAATGCATAAGGGTTCACTGTGCTAGCTTCTCTACATTTGTGTATTTTGAAATTGTTCACTTAAAGAGTTAAAAAAATTTTTTTAATTTTATTTATTTATTTATTTTTAGTTGTGCTGGGTCTTTGTTACTACATGAGGGCTCTCCCTAGTTGCGGCAAGCAGAGGTTTCTCTCTAGTTGCAGTGCAATGGGCTTCTCAATGGAGCACAGGCTCTGGAGCCCTAAGGCTTCAGTAGTTGTGGCGCAGGGCCTTAGCTGCCCTGTGGCCCATGGAATCTTCCCAGACTAGGGATCGAACCTGTGTCCCCTGCACTGGAACGCAGATTCTTAACACTGGAATACCAGGAAAGACCAAAAGTTTAAAATTTGATATCCCCTCAGGCAAGTGGTAAGTTCCTTAAAGGTAGGTCCTCAGTTTATTTTATCCGAGTGTGTTTCTCTCAAAGCACCTACAATCATATGAACATACTAAAGATACTTCTTGCCGAGGCAGAAGCGGGGAGCCCAGGGAGGACGGCCCACTGGAAGGTCTACCTCGTGATGCTGTAGGTCGCGCTCAGCGTTCGCTCTCATGTGCCTGATCTCATCCTTTGTGTCTTCCAGCTCCTTTTGCACAAGTTCCAATTTTTGGTCCACACTGAGGCCCATCACACGTTCCATGCCCATGCGGGACTTGGATTTACGCCTGCTTCGTAACTGTAACACAAGCAGTACAAAGCCATTGTCAGGTAGGAACTGGTAAGAAAGCAACCCAAGGTGGGTATCAAAACAACCACTCGAACATGCTAGAAATAATGCTGAATGACGGCCAGAGCAAACCAACTCCATGATAAATAGTGCTGGACACTGGGCCCGAGGTGATGTTCATTTCACAAGTCAACCTAAGGTACTGCACAAAATACTTCAAAGGTCTATGCTTGACAATGAACTGAAAATAAGGGGAAGTGTCTTGAGTGTGGGGAAACCCTGAACTAAAGCAAATTGCTATAGACTAGCAATCAAATCAGTGTCAGGGTAAGAGCTCAGTGCTTCCTGAGCTGGATATAAAAGAGAAAATGCACTGGGGGGCATGGTTTTCAGCAAAAACCAGACAAAAATGTTGGATTTCCTAAGCATTGACATGGTTGGATGACATCGTCAACTCAACAGACATGAGTTTGAGCAAACTCTGGGAGATAGAGAAGGACAGGGAAGCCTGGCATGCTGCAGTCCGTGGGGTCGCAAAGAGTAGAACTCGACTAATCGACTGAACAGCAACAACAGGGCAATGAAGCCTAAGGTCAAAAGCAGGTGACCCAGGAAATGTGTGGACCTGAAGATGGCATTGTTTGATCCTCAAAAGATAGACCCCTACCATGTACTATTTTTTTTGAGTCAGCTTCCTTTTTTTTTCAATGGAGTATAATTGCTTTATAATATTGTGTTAGTTTCTGCTGTACAATGAAGTGAATCAGTTATGTGTATACATGTATCCCCTCCCTCTTGGGCTTCTCTCTCACCCTTTCCACCCCACCCCTCTAGTTCATCACAGAGCACTGAGCTGAGCTCCCTGTGCTATACAGCAGATTCCTGCTAGCAATCTATTTTACACATGGTAGTATATATATGTCAATCCTAATCTAAAGAGAAACCTTGGAGGGAAAAGAACCAAAATTAGAACAGGGAGAAAGTCATATGCCACTTGGCCAAGAAGGGCACAGCAAAGGCAGATAACAAATGCTACTTGCATCTAAAGGGGCAAAGAGCTTTAAAGAATTCTTAGATCTCCCTTGCATACCTGTGCAATTTCTGCTCCTGTTATTTTGATTTCTGATAATCGTGGAGGTCGCTGATCCTTGAGCTCCAGTTTATTATAATATTTTTCAAACATCTCCGTCTCAGTTTTGAGAGCAGAGTTTCCATAGCTGCAAAACAGAGGGTGCCCTTGAGAAAGTTCCACCAACTGGAGTTTAAATCCCAAGTACCTAGTATTTAACACTTGCTAGCAGTGTTCTTGCCTGGAGAATCCCAGGGATGGGGGAGCCTGGTGGGCTGCCGTCTATGGGGTCGCACAGGGTCAGACACGACTGAAGCGACTTAGCAGCAAAGCAGCAGCTTTGTATGACCTTGTAAGATACTTAACTTCTGGTGCCTCGCTTTCCTCATCTGTAAAATGGGAATAATAATAGCACCTATCTTTGAGGGTTGTGATAAGGAAAGCAAAGACTCTGGGACAGTGCCTGGCTCACAGTAAATGCTATTTACATATTCTATATATTTTTTTAATATACATCTAATGAGCCATAAGGAGAAGGCAATGGCACCCCACTCAAGTACTCTTGCCTGGAAAATCCCATGGACGGAGGAGCCTGGTGGGCTGCAGTCCATGGGGTTTCGAAGAGTCGGACACGACTGAGCAACTTCACTTTCACTTTTCACTTTCATGCATTGGAGAAGGAAATGGCAACTCACTCCAGTGTTCTTGCCTAGAGAATCCCAGGGACGGGGGAGCCTGGTGGGCTGCCGTCTATGGGGTCGCACAGAGTCGGACACGACTGAAGCGACTTAGCAGCAGCAGCAATGAGCCATAAAGTTCAGAGCACTAGGATTACAGGCATACATTGGGGATATAATGGATTCAGTTTCGAACAACTGCAATCAAGTAAATAGTGCAATAAAGTGAGTCAAATGAATTTTTTGATTTTTTGGTGCATTAAAATTATGTTTACATTATACTGTAGTCTACTAAGTGTGCATGCCATTACGTCTAAAAAAAGTACATACTTTAATTAACAATGCTTTATTGCTAAAAAACACTAACCATCATCTGAGCTTTCAGCAGGTCATAATCTTTGCAATAGTAGCATCAAAAATCAGTGACCACAAATCACCATAACAAATATAATAATATAAAGAAAAAGCTTGAAATATTTCAAAAAACCATGGAAATGTGACAGAGACACAAAATGAGCAAATGATGTTGGAAAAAATAGCATCAATATGCTTGCTCAATGCAGAGTTGCCACAAACCTTTGTTTTGTAAAAAACACAATGTCTGTAAAGTACAATAAAGCAAAATGCAATAAAATGAGATATGCCTATATACTGAAAATTGGTACAAGTTTCATCTTCAAGTATCTTCTAACCAATTTGTGAAAATCCTTCTGAATTAATACTTAATATTTTATTTTTAAATTTTACTTTTGGCCGCACTGGGTCTTTGTTGCTGCAAACAGGCTTTCTCTAGTTGCAGCAAGGGGCTTCTCTCCAGTTGTGGTACATAGGCTTCTGACTGCCTTGGCTTCTCTTGTTGCAAAGCACAGGCTCTAGGTGCACAGCAGTAATTGTGGCTTTCGGGCTCCTGAGCACAGGCTCCGTAGTTGTGGCGCACAGGTTTAACTGCTCCGTGGCATGCAGAATCTTCCCAGCTGCTGCTGCTGCTGCTAAGTCGCTTAAGTCGTGTCCGACTCTGTGCGACCCCATAGACGGAAGCCCACCAGGCTCCCCCATCCCTGGGATTCTCCAGGCAAGAACACTGAAGTGGGTTGCCATTTCCTGCTCCAATGCATGAAAGTGAAAAGTGAAAGGGAAGCCGCTCAGTCGTGTCCGACTCTTCGAAACCCCATGGACTGCAGCCTACCAGGCTCCTCCGTCCATGGGATTTTCCAGGCAAGAGTACTGGAGTGGGGTGCCATTGCCTTCCCCGGAATCTTCCCAGACCAGGGATCAAAACTGTGTCCCCTGCATTGGCAGGGATATTCTTAACCACTGGACCACCAGGGAAGTCCACTACAGAATTCTTGAAGTTACACACATCCACAATCTTCAGAGGTTTACTTTGGTTTATATTTCTCAGTTCTTTTATTTCCAGCCACCCAGTGGATGAAGTATTATTCTCTAGAAGTCTATTATAAAAGACTTTGAACAGATGGTTTTTAAACATTAGAGATGACAAAGCTAGTTTATCCTGTATATGCCAAGATTGTGACCCTTTCATCTTATATAACATACCCGTATGTTACATATGAGTGTATAGGGCTTCCCTGGTGGCTCAGTTGGTAAAGAATTTGCCTGCAATGTGGGAGACCTGAGTTCGATCCCTGGGTTGGGAAGATGCCCTGGAGAAGGAAAAGGCTACCTACTCCAGTATTCTGGCCTGGAGAATCCCATGGATTATATAGTTCATGGTGTCGCAGAGTCAGACATGACTGAGCAACTTTCACTTTCACATAATACATCAATGGTAAAGAACCCATAAGCCAGTGCAGGAAATGTGAGTGCAATTCCTGGGTGGGGAGGATCCTCTGGGGAAGGAAATGGCAACTCCCTCTAGTAGTCTTGCCTGGGAAATTCCCTATGGACTGTAGGGTCGCAAAGAGTCGGACATGACTGAATCGACTTAGTATGCACTCATGGACTATAGCCCGCCAGGCTCCTTCTGTTCCATGGGGTCACAAAAGAAGTCCGACACAATTTATAGACTGAACAGCAACAATATAATACACACATATGTATGTAAGTGTATATAAGAGAGAGAACAGCTTTGATATTTTCATATGTTATTGAGCTAAACATCTGTTTACTGTGTTGAAAATCCTGTTTGGCTGAATTTTAATATTAGTGGGAAAGATTCAACAGAAAAGCCTGATACATCAAAGCATCTTTCTTTTTCAGCATATGTCATGTTCCCAGTGTAGGCTGTGGAGTTGCACCAAAGTCTTTTTTTTAATTAATTTTTTATTGGAATACAGTTGACTTACAAAGCTGTGTTAGTTTCTGCTTACAGCAAACTCAGTTATAGATATACATATACCCATTCTTTTTTATTCTATTCCCATATAGGTCATTACAGAGCATTGAATAGATTTCTCTGTGCTATACAGTAGGTTCTTATTAGTTATGTAATTTACATACAATAGTGCAATCTGAGTCTTAATTTTAGCTCTACCACTGACTAGCTGTGTGACTGTAAGAAAGTCTTAACTTCTGTGTCTGTTTCCTCACCATCTTACTAGGGTTATTTTGTCATTATATTAGTTCATATGTGCAAAATACTTGGTGCATAATAAGCACTCAAGATTGTAGCTGTTTTAGTAATAATACCTCAATTCTGACCTAAACTATTTATAAACATTTTGCAGTAACAGCTATTCAACTCCCAGGCCAGGGTGTTCTATGTGAAATCAGTAAGTTGTACAACTAACCTCAATTACCTCATAGAACTTGATATCCAATTTACTTGCCATAGTAGATATTAAAACAGATTGCTAAAAATATAGAAAATTGGGCTAGTCCTTCTTTGCTGTTCACTTCTATACTTATACTCTGGTTTAGGTATGTTGCTTCATACTAAAAGTATCTCAGTAGCCTCCCTTCTATCTGCTTCCATCTTAATTTTATTATAGAATCTTAGCATTGGAAAGGGACTTAGAGGTCACCTGGTCCAAGCTGTCATCGCACAATAGAGAAGTGGCTAAGCACACAGCGTGGCACCAGACAGACCCACCAGGCTGAAGCTCTAGCTTCACCAATTACCCTCTAGGCTTCGCATCTTTGTCTCCATCAGTGGCTTGTTAGTCCCCTGAAGGTGGAGACACGGGAATAAAGAGCAAAGGTAGGCGCCTTTACCACTTTTTGGTGGTGGGGTGGGGGGTGGGGGGTGGGGTGGAGGGGGGGGGCGGGTCTCAGTTTCCTCAGTGTTCAGCGTGGACTTGGGAGTATCTCCATGCTGGACCAACCTCGGAGCCCACACGCTGAGTAGGGACCACCCTCAGAATCCGGCTGGCGGGTACCTGAGCTCTTCCACCAGCCCACACAACTGGAAAACAGGCAGATCGCTCTCTTCCTGGGCCTGTGTTTCCGAGGCAGAAGTCTCAGAGTCGTCGTCCGTCATCACTGCCGAAGCTACTCTGGTCAATACCGGGTTGTGGCCAAGAGCGCCTGGGACCAGCGACCGCGTCTCTCGGGCTGCGGGCTGCGACCAAGCAGTGCGTTGCCAGGGCGACCCGACGCGGTAGTGGAGGGGCGGGGCTTCCCGAGGCCCAGTCCAGCGCTTCGGCCAGCCCAGAGCAGACCAAAGCGAAATCGCTGGCCTTGGACTAGATACCTAGGCGCATTCGTGTTTACTTTTTCAACAGTATTCTTAAAACGATGATAATAACAGCTGTTTGCTCAGCAGTTACTAATACCCTTGGCACCACGTTGAGCATAGTTTATAAAAATCCTTTCAACAACCTTGTAATAGTATCTATTCTCGATTTCCAAATGGAGAAATTGAGACCCCTAAAGTTCATTGAATTGGCAGGAGTGCCTTCCTTCTTCCACCTCACTGTGAGGCCTCTACTCTGTTCACCATCTGGACCTTCATACATACTCACTGCAGCTTCTCTCGGATACCAATAATCTGCATTCCTGGAAAGGAAAAACTTGGCTGATTATTAAATGGGTATAAACTCAAGACATTTCTAAATAGGCATTGATCATATTAGTATATGATCCTGAGTATCATGGGGGGAATGTATGGAGCAGACCATTCAGTTCGTCAAGGAGCTCCTGGTTAAATGAGGAGACAGCCCCTAAACTAACTGTTGCAACCTGAAGTAATGGTGGTGACAGTGTTGTGGTTCACACCACTTTATAGTCATCAACTCATTTCACCCTCAAAACAGTCTTATGAAGTTGGTGTTGTTCTCTTCCTCTTACAGATCCGGAAACTGAGGAATGTAGTAGCTTAGATGAGTTGCCTGGGCTTTCCTGATAGCTCAGTTGGTAAAGAATCAGCCCGCAATGTGGGAGACCCAGGTTCAATTCCAGGGTGGGGAAGATCCCCTGGAGAAGGGATAGGCTTACCCACTGCAGTATTCTTGGGCTTCCCCGTGGCTCAGCTGGTAAAGAATCCTCCTGCAATGTGGGAGACCTGGGTTCCATCCCTGGGTTGAGAAGATCCCCTAGAGAAGGGAAAGGCTACCCACTCCAGTATTCTGGCTTGGAGAATTCCATGGACTGTATAGTCCATGGGGTCACAAAGACACGGACGTGACTGAGTGACTTTCACCATTCACCATTAGACTTTCACCAAGACCACTCTGCTTGGTCCTCTCACCATTTTTGCCCCATCAGCTTAGCAGATCTTAACGAGAGCTGAGGGGCAACTATTTTGCATCCCCTGCTCCCACTAGGAGACATTCTGCAGTATCTGGAGAAATTTTTGTTTGTTATAACTGAAAGGGGTACCTTTGACTTCCTAAGTGTAGAAGTCAGAGATAGTGCTTGCAATTAGTTTCCCAAGGCTGCCATAACAAACTGCCACAAACAGAAATTTGTTGTCTCACAATATTGGAGGCTAGGAGTCCAAAATCAAGGGGTTGTCAAGGCCAGGCTCCCTTGGAAGGCTCTAGGGAAGAATCCTATCTAGCTTTTGATGTTTCCCAGCAATCCCTGGCATTCCTTGCCCTGTAACTCTGTTGCTGCAATCTCTTCCTACCTCTTCACATGGCTTTCTTCCTTGTGTCTTGTGTGGCCTCTCCTCTTTGTATAAGGACATGCAAGGATCATTACTTCAAGCAAGGTCACATTCTGAGATTCCAGATGGACATAAATTTTTAGGGATGCTTTTCCACCCGCTACAGTAATTCCCCTACATATGAATGAGTTCCATTCCGAGAGGGCGTTCATAAGTCCAACAAAGTTAGCCTAGTACCCAACTAACACAATCGGCTATACAGTACTGTAATGGATTTATAATATTAATACTTTATACACAAGTAATACATAAAAAGGGGCTTCCCAGGTAGTGCTAGTGATGAAGAACCTACCTGTTAATGCAAGAGATGAGAGTTTGATTCCTGGGTTGGGAAGATCCCCTGGAGGAGGAAATAACACCCCACTCCAGGATTCTTGCCGGGAGAATCTCAGGGATAAAGTGGAGGGCTACAGTCCACGGGGACGCCAAAGAGTCGGACATGACTGAGCGTCTGAGCAATGCGTAAAAAACAGACAAACACAGGACAGTCAAGTATGCCACAGCACAACCACACTTGTAGAGGACGCGTGTACATGACAATGTATGGCAGACATATGAACTAACTTACATGATTGGACATGAAAATTCACAACTTGAAGGTTTGTATGTGGGGGACTTGCTGAACTCTGTTAAACACTCTTCAAGGCACAGGACAAGCTCCCCTAACAAATATTTATATCAAAATATCAATAGTGTTGAGGTGGGAAACCTGATTCAGAGAGAGGCATTTCTTCTTGGGGAAGAAAGGAGAATGTGTGTGCTAATCTAGGTAGCTACAAACAGAAAAGGTCTCGGAGAAGCTCAAAGTCCAGAGGTCACACTCACCCATCGTTTTCCGGGACCACTTCTTCCTACAGACTTCAGCATCTCCATGTGAATGCTGCCCCCTGCCTGGCATTTTTGTAGCCTCTGCATTTTGACTTCAGAATCATAGGATCAGATCCATCCAAAGGATTAAGCTTCAACCAGGACTCTGACTTCAGAAGCAGACATTAGTGTTGCCTGTTTTTCTATTTATACAAATAGAATTGTGCAGCACATACGCCTCTGTGTCTGGCTCCTTTCCCTCGCCGTCCTGTTGATGAGAGCCAACTGCATTGATGTGGGTAGTTATAGATCACTCATTACCGCGGCTGCACGATATTCCATTGTGTTTATCCATACCACTGTCCATGAGCTTTGGAGGGGTTTCCAGTACGAGGCTATTGTCATAAACACCACTAGGAACATTTACCACTGGTAAATGCCTTCTGGGAACGTGTGTACACATTTAGTTAAGTACACACTTAGGAGTGCAATTGCTGGGTCATAGTCGGTTCAGCGTTAGTCGATATTAGTTGATACTACCAGTTTTCCGAGTGATTATACCAGGTGTTCTGGGCTTCCCTTGTGGCTCAGCTGGTAAAGAATCCGCCCGCAATGCGGGAGACCTGGGTTCAGTCCCTGGGTTGGGAAGATCCCCTGGAGAAGGGAACGGCTACCCACTCCAGTATTCTGGCCTGGAGAATTCCATGGACTATACAGTCCATGGAGTTGCAAAGAGTCAGACATGACTGAGTGACTTTCACTTTCACTCACTTTTTAAAACATTCAGTGACATAGGGCACTGTGCCTTCCTGCCCCAATGGTCAGTCATTTGTTCACATGTTTATGAAGCCTGGGTGTGTGCCAGGCCCTGGATGAGCTGTTGGAATGCCAACGTGGAAAAGCCATGGGCTAGCCTTGGCCCTTGTGCCCTGAGATCTATTCCTTCCCCTTCATCTTCCATGTGGGGGGTGGGTTGGGGCAGGGGATGACAATGAGCCATTCAGTCTGCATTTCCTAGGCTCCCAGGGCAGCTGGTGGACCCTGTCTGGAGCCCAGTGGACAGGTGAAAGGAAGAAGCTTGGGGCACAGGGGTGGGAGGTGGAGGTTGGAGGATGGAGTTCTCCTCTCTCTCTGCCTTTGTTGTTCAGTTACTAAGTTGTGTCTGACTCTGCGACCCCGTGGACTGCAGCACGCCAGGCTTCCCTGCCCTTCACTATCTCCTGGAGCTTGCTCAAACTTGTCTCCATTGAGTCAGGGATGGCATCCAAACATCTCATCCTCTGTTGTCCCCTTCTCCTCCTGCCCTCAATCTTCCCCAGCACCAGGGTTTTTTCCAAGTTTTGGCCACATCTCTTCTGCAGCCCCCAGGGGACAGGCCAGTTGTGGTTGCAGCTTCTGCAGGTGACCATGGCCCTGGTCTCCAGTGACATCACCTGCCCCCTTGCCCCTCCAGCTGCGAGGAGGCCATAACTTCCTACTCTCAGTGGCTCTTTGACTCCCCTCCACTCTTTCACCATGTGTGTATCTAAGTCCCTGCAGTCATGTGCTTTTCAGATGCTAGAAGTGGTTTCTCTTCTGGTTGGATCCTGACTGATCCTGGCAGGGGCCTGCAAGGCCAGTGGGGAGATCTCCAGGCAGAAGGACAAGTCTCATTCACCCAGACCATGGCACTGATGGTGACAGATGAGACCTGTTGTGGGTTGGGGCAGGGGTTCTGTTAGACACATGCTAAGTTGCCTGGGGAGTCAGTCACCATGAGGACTGCTGCCAAACAAAGGCAGTTGTTTCTTCCAGACTGAGGAGTGATGTCAGCAGGCCTATCTCAGTGTCCTGCTGGCTGAGGCCACTCCCTCCAAGGTGTCCCTCTACCTGGTTCCCTGGACCAGATATCCACAGGCTGGTCCTCAATGTGAGATGCTTCTGGTGGCTGTTTACTTTTGTGGGGAGTAGCCTGGGAGTGGAGAATAGAATCTTAGATCTCATGGTGATCCCAGTGCCCTAGGCATAGTAGGTACTAATAATTATTCACACATGAGTGTACAGGAACTGTTCTGAGCATTTGAAGTGTCTTAATAAAAGTGTTACTGTGATTCCATTTTATGATGAGGAAACTGAGGCATGAGGAGCTAAAGTAGCTGGTACTCAATTGATGTCTGTTGATGACAATAGCCTCAATAATTTGCATGAAAGTGAAAGTGAAGTGGCTCAGTCATGTCTGACTCTTTGTGACCCTGTGGACTGTAGTCTACCAGGCTCCTCCATCCGTGGGATTCTCCAGGCAAGAATACTGGAGTGGGTTGCCATTTTCTTCTCCAGGAGATCTTCCCGACCCAGGGATCGAACCTGGGTCTCCCACATTGCAGGTAGATACTTTAACCTCTGAGCCACTAGGGAAGTCCAATAATTTGCATAACAAAGTGTTTAAAAACACTGGCTTTGGAATTCAAAAGACAGTGCTTTGAATCTGGATCCTACCCCTTGCTAGAGTGTGACCTTCCTCAGATTCCTTCTCTGTAAAATGAAGATAATCATACCCACCTGGTCAGGGTCCTGAGACGATTCAATAATGGGTGAGTATCAGTGGTAGTCGAGCTTGCAAAATTTACATATGTATAATATAAAATTGTGGGATTCCCAGGTGGCACCAGTGGCAGAGAACCTGCCTGCTTAAGCAAGAGACAAGAGATGTGAGTTCAATCCCTGGGTCAGGAAGATCCCCTGGAGGAGGGCATGGCAACCCATTCCAGTATTCTTTACTTGGAGAATCCTGTAGACAGAGGGGCCTCATGGGCTATGGGTCCACAGGGTCACAAAGAGTCAGACACGACTGAAGCAACTTAGCACACACACAGCACAATATAAAATTGTACTTTATTGCATGTACACTACCTTCAAGTTTTTTCAATTATGTACTTTTTAATTGGCCTAACAGAAGCAGAAGATATTAAGAAGAGATGGCAAGAATACACAGAACAACTGTACAGAAAAGATCTTCACGACCCAGATAATCACGATAGTGTGATCACTGACCTAAAGCCAAACATCCTGGAATGTGAAGTCAAGTGGGCCTTAGAAAGCATCACTACGAACAAAGCTAGTGGAGGTGATGGAATTCCAGTTGAGCTCTTTCAAATCCTGAAAGATGATGCTGTGAAAATGCTGCACTCAATATACCTGCAAATTTGGAAAACTCAGCAGTGGCCACAGGACTGGAAAAGGTCAGTTTTCATTCCAATCCCAAAGAAAGGCAATGCCAAAGAAGGCTCAAACTGCACTCATCTCACACGCTAGTAAAGTAATGCTCAAAATTCTCCAAGCCAGGCTTCAGCAATATGTGAACCGTGAACTTCCTGATGTTCAAGCTGGTTTTAGAAAAGGCAGAGGAACAAGAGATCAAATTGCCAACATCCGCTGGATCATGGAAAAAGCAAGAGAGTTCCAGAAAAACATCTATTTCTGCTTTATTGACTATGCCAAAGCTTTTGACTGTGTGGATCACAATAAACTGGAAAATTCTGAAAGAGATGGGACTACCAGACCACCTGACCGGCCTCTTGAGAAATTTGTATGCAGGTCAGGAAGCAACAGTTAGAACTGGACATGGAACAACAGACTGGTTCCAAATAGGAAAAGGAGTATGTCAAGGCTGTATATTGTCACCCTGCTTATTTAACTTATATGCAGAGTACATCATGAGAAACGCTGGACTGGAAGAAACACAAGCTGGAATCAAGATTGCTGGGAGAATATCAGTAACCTCAGATATGCAGATGACACCACCCTTATGGCAGAAAGTGAAGAGGAACTAAAAAGCTTCTTGATGAAAGTGAAAGAGGAGAGTGAGAAAGTTGGCTTAAAGCTCAACATTCAGAAGACTAAGATCATGGCATTCGGTCCCATCACTTCATGGGAAATAGATAGGGAAACAGTGGAAACAGTGTCAGACTTTATTTTTTTGGGCTCCAAAATCACTGCAGATGATGACTGCAGCCATGAAATTAAAAGATGCTTACTCCTTGGAAGGAAAGTTATGACCAATCTAGATAGCATATTCAAAAGCAGAGACAATAATTTGCCAACAAAGGTTCGTCTAGTCAAGGCTATGGTTTTTCCTGTGGTCATGTATGGATGTGAGAGTTGGACTGTGAAGAAGGCTGAGCGCAGAAGAATTGGTGCTTTTGAACTGTGGTGTTGGAGAAGACTCTTGAGAGTCCCTTGGACTGCAAGGAGATCCAACCAATCCATTCTGAAGGAGATCAGCCCTGGGATTTCTTTGGAAGGAATGATGCTAATGCTGAAACTCCAGTACTTTGGCCACCTCATGCGAAGGGTTGACTCATTGGAAAAGACTCTGATGCTGGGAGGGTTTGGGGGCAGGAGGAGAAGGGGAGGACAGAGGATGAGATGGCTGGATGGCATCACTGACTCGATGGACATGAGTCTGGGGTGAACTCCGGGAGTTGGTGATGGACAGGGAGGCCTGGGGTGCTGCGATTCATGGGGTCACAAAGAGTCTGACATGACTGAGCGACTGAACTGAACTGAACTGAAAACAAATTAGAACCTTCAGATTTAACAAACCAACAATGAACTTATTTTATGTAATAAAATAGTATTTTTGATGAATTTGCCAATGTTATCCCAGACACTAGCCTCGGATCATAAGTTACCCATTTGGGGATCACAATAATAATCCCACTCTATGAGGTATATTTTTAATACAGCATTATTATTATTATTATTATTTTGGTCGCATTTCAAGGCATTTGGGACCTTAGTTCCCCCACCAAGGTTCGAACTTGTGCCCCCTGCAGTGGAACCACAGAGTTTTAACCATTGGATTACCAGGGAAACCCCAATATTGCGTTATTTTTAAATTTTGATTTTGAAATAAATTCAGCTGCAAAATATAGTAAAAAATTACCATACACCTTTTGCCCAGATTTTCTACCTTCTCCAAATATTATCATTTCACTACATTTTCTTCATCATTCACCTCTCTCTCCATGTGAAAGTGAAAGTCGCTCAGTTGTGTCCAACTCTTTGCGACCCCATAGACTATACAGTCCATGGAATTCTCCAGGCCAGAATACTGGAGTGAGTAACCTTTCCCTTTTCCAGGGGATCTTCCCATCCCAGAGATCGAACCCAGGTGACCTGTATTGCAGGTGGATTCTTTACCATCTGAGCCACAAGGGAAACCCAAGAATACTGGGGTGGGTAGCCTATCCCTTCTCCAGGGAAATCTTCCTGACCCAGGAATTGAACTGGGTTCTCCTGCATTGCAGGAGGATTCTTTACCAACTGAGCTATCAGGGAAGCCCCTCTCTCCTTATAAATATATATATATATATATATAACAAAGTAGACATTCATCTATATTTTCCTTACCCAAACATTTTTCTTGAAATGTTTGAGAGTAGTTACAGACCCCGTATACTTGTTTATCCCTAAATATTTCAGGATGTGTTTCCTAATAGCAAGGATATTATCTTAAAAGATAATGTTAATCAAAACATTAACATTGATTTCATACTGTTATCTAATACAGAGATCTTATTTAAATTTTTGGCAATTGCCTCACTAATGTCTTTTTATTAAAACAGACACGTGAATTCTTCTGGTCCAGAACTGCATTTAGTGGTCATGTGTCTTCAGTTTCCTCTGTACGGGAACAGTTCCTTGGTCTTTGTCTTTTGTGACCTTGATATTTATAAAGAGTCGAGGCCAATTATTTTGATCTGTGCTCCTCAGTTTGGGCTTGTCTGGTGTTTCGCCATAATTAGATTCAGGTTCTGTATCTTGGGCAGGAAAACCACAGAAATGATACGCCATTCTCGGTACAATGTGTCAGGAGGCATTTGATAGCGTGTGATTTCAACTTTGGTCACTTGACTAGAGTGGTGCCTGCCAGGTTTCTCTGCTTCAAGGTTACTGAATTTCTCTGTCCTTTATAAGCATTTTGTGGAGAGATAATTTATGTCTGTAAATACTCTGTTTCTCATCGTACTCTCACCCACCATCACTGGTAATTCTTGCCTGAACAAATTGTTACAGAGACAGCTGCCAAATGGTGATTTTTCTAATCTTAGGAATCTTACATTTATTAGTCAAGATTGTACTTTATTTATTTATATCTGTATGGACGTATGAATTCTTTTATTCTATGATTTGTAATCCCTTCAGTTCAGTTCACTTCAGTCGCTCAGTCGTGTCAGACTCTTTGCGACCCCATGAATCGCAGCACCCCAGGCCTCCCTGTCCAACACCAACTCCCGGAGTTCACTCACACTCATGTCCATCGAGTCGGTGATGCCATCTAGCCATCTCATCCTCTGTGGTTCCCTCTTCCTCCTGCCCCCAATCCCTCCCAGCATCAGAGTCTTTTCCAATGAGTCAACTCTTTGCATGAGGTGGCCAAAGTACTGGAGTTTCAGCTTTAGCATCAGTCCTTCCAATGAACACCCAGGACTGATCTCCTTCAGAATGGACTGGTTGGATCTCCTTGCAGTCCAAGGGACTCTCAAGAGTCTTCTCCAACACCACAGTTCAAAAGCACCAATTCTTCTGCGCTCAGCTTTCTTCACAGTCCAACTCTCACATCCATACATGACCACAGGAAAAACCATAGCCTTGACTAGACGAACCTTTGTTGGCAAAGTATTGTCTCTGCTTTTGAATATGCTATCTAGATTGGTCATAACTTTCCTTCCAAGGAGTAAACGTCTTTTAATTTCATGGCTGCAGTCACCATCTGCAGTGATTTTGGAGCCCAAAAAAATAAAGTCTGACACTGTTTCCACTGTTTCCCCATCTATTTCCCATGAAGTGATGGGACCGAATGCCATGATCTTCATTTTCTGAATGTTGAGCTTTAAGCCAACTTTTTCACTCTCCACTTTCACTTTCATCAAGAGGCTCTTTAGTTCCTCTTCACTTTCTGCCATAAGGGTGGTGTCATCTGCATATCTGAGGTTATTGATATTTCTCCCAGCAATCTTGATTCCAGCTTGTGCTTCTTCCAGCCCAGCGTTTCTCATGATGTATTCTGCATATAAGTTAAATAAGCAGGGTGACAATATACAGCCTTGACGTACTCCTTTTCCTATTTGGAACCAGTCTGTTGTTCCATGTCCAGTTCTAATTGTTGCTTCCTGACCTGCATACAGGTTTCTCAAGGGGCAGGTCAGGTGGTCTGGTACTCCCATCTCTTTCAGAATTTTCCACAGTTTATTGTGATCCACACAGTCAAAGGCTTTGACATAGTCAATAAAGCAGAAGTAGATGTTTTTCTGGAACTCTCTTGCTTTTTCGATGATCCAGCGGATGTTGGCAATTTGATCTCTTGTTCCTCCGCCTTTTCTAAAACCAGCTTGAACATCTGGAAGTTCACAGCTTTATTTAATGCTCAAATTATCCCAAATTTGGCCAGTGGGAGCCCCTTCAAACTGATTCCTTCATCCTTTTGACATATCTGCACCATTTTCTGTGTGGTTGCTTAGTTTCTGGCAAACTACATGTTCATCTACATTTCCCTTACCCAAATCTAGAAACAGCCATTTCTCCAAATAGTCCTAGTTTCTTTTAGAAGACAATTCATCCTTCAATCTTTAAAGGGAAGAAGAAGAACAAGGAAAAGGAGGAGGAGAAAATATGTCCAGAAAGAGGGAGGGTGTTGTACATATTGCAGTGGGTGTTTAATTGTTTACATTTAACAAATCAATAGTTTTTTAAAAAAGAATATGATGCAAATATAATTGTATCCACATCAGACCGTTACACCAAAAGTCTACATTTGAGGTTTTTCCTGAATATGGGTCTAAATTACTTCTCTACCTCCCCAGCGTACTCCCTAACAGCCCTCTACTATGGTGCTTAAATGAAGAGGAAAAGAGAATTCCACAGTGATGGTGAGTCTCAGCGCAGCTCTGTCTTCTCTGAACCCCGATCTTGACCCCCACCCTCAAAACAACTTTGCTAATATCTGTCTTACATCTTGATACATTGGGGTTTTACTCTGTTTTATTTGGGGAAGTTTTAGGACAGTGAGGTGGGGAAGGTGGTTAAGTAGAGCCAGGCTGGTCCAGTGGTTAGGACTCCACTCTTCCACTGCAGTTGGCATGGGTTCCATCCCTGGTCAGGAAACTAAAATCCCACAAGCCACACGGTGTGGCTAAAAAAAAGGAAAAGTCAGATATCCTGGTTTCAAATCCTGTCTCTGCAAGTGACTTAATATCTCTATGCCTCAGTTTTCTCATCTGTAAAATGGGCATGTACCACCCCCAGAGGATTTGGGAGAGGGTGGACCATTTGATGTATGTCAAGCACAGAGAACTGCAGCTGGCAAGTGAGAGTATGATTACACAAGATGTTGGTGGTTGTCATGACTTCACACAGAGGCTGCTGCCCTTAGAGACAACTTCTCAATCTTTTATTCCCTGCCCCCAAGGAGTGGTGCTCACAAACTATCCCTCATGGCCCAGGAAGATCTCCACTCTGAGCTGCCTTCATCCCTGAGTGCCTGCAGGCAGCTGTGTATCAGTCAGAACCCTTTCTGGTACAAATGAAAGAATCCCAACTCCAAGCTGCTTACACAAAACAAAATCCATTGGCCCTAAGGGTGCTTCCCACCTTCAGGCATGGCTGGATCCAGGGACACAATTATGCCATCAAGATTCCAATCTCTTCTGGCCTTACTTTTCCTTTATGTTGGCTTTGTTCTGAATCTTCACTCTTCTTATGTGGCAGCAAGATCATCAGTAGCACCAGGTTTAAATCCTACAAGCTGAGCAACTCCAGCAAACAGAGAGAGTGAACTTTTACCGAGTAACTCCAGCAAAGGCCCTGGGGCTGATGACTATTGATCTGCTTGCATCACATGCTGTGCTGCTGCTGCTAAGTCACTTCAGTCGTGTCCGACTCTGTGTGACCCAGTGAACGGCAGCCCACCAGGCTGCCCCGTCGCTGGGATTCTCCAGGCAAGAACACTGGAGTGGGTTGCCATTTCCTTCTCCATTTTCTTCTCCACGTGCTGTGCTAGATCTCTTCTATTTGCTCCCCACCCTGCTCCCCCCTCCCCCCACCCCCACCATAGCCACTCCCCACCGTTTCCATCCCCCTCTGTGCCCTGGGGGACTGACCCATGTAGCCTATAGAATCAGGCTCTCCTGCCTTCTGGGTTGGGGTTGGGCTCAGCAAATCGAAGGCACAGGCAGGAGACTGGAGGGTGCAGAGTGGGTAGAGTTGGGATGTGTATTTTCCAGCTCCTTGTCTTCCAGGTCAGTGTGGGCTGTCTGTGTGTCTCCACTGAAGGTTCCCTGTCCCTTCTTCATATAGCACTGTTCCTCCTGGGTCTAGTCATCACTCCCCCTCCTCGCCCCTCAGACTACAGGAGATGACAGCTCCCTGCCGCTTCAGGTCCAGCAGCAGTTCTTGCTGGTTTCCCTACATCCTGGCTTCACCTTAATAAAGAGGACTTTGATTACACTGTCCTCAGTGACCCAGTTGAATGTGTCACCTCTGTCCTGCTGATGCACACGTGAAGTCTGTCCTAATCAACCACAAAAGAAGGGACAGATAGTGTGATAAAGATGTGAGTGTCATAATGCTTCATAAACCTCAAAGCCTCAGAGTAACTTGGGGGTGTCTGTCTGTAAGTCAGGATTTCTCTCAGTCTTGGTTTCAGCCTCTATCCTCTGAGTTCCACTGAATGACGGGATGAGGAGGGGGGACTGGATCTGGAGTCCAAAGCCAACCACCCAGCTCCCTCTTCTATCTTCCACTAGCCGTGTGACCTGAACAAGTTACTCAGTCTCGCTGAGCCTCCCTTGAAGTGAAGAGACATTGCCCGCTTCCCCCAAAGGTTGCTGGCAGAACTGATGGCTGCAGGGAGGGACTGCTGATGTCGGGAGTCCTCTACTCTGTGTGTTGGGAACATCTAGGGCACCCACAGGCTCCTTCTTCTTCTTCCATGTGGCTCTGTTTGTTTCCCTTTTGCCCACAAATGATCTCAGTCCTCTGCCACCCACTCTGCATGACCTCAGAGGTAACATCCTGTACCAGGAGGCAAGGAGAGGTGATACACCAGGCTGAGAGGACACTGCCCTCAGCTACTAACCTGCATCTCAGATAAATGGTCTGATCTCGCCAGGCCTCGGTTTCCTCATCTAAGAAATGGACATATTTATACCAGTTCCTTCTACCTCACAGGTGGCCCTGAAGCCAAATAAGAAAATAACTATACTTACAAGATCTTTTAAATAAAAGGTCACTAGGGATCTCCCTGGTGGTCCGGTGATTAAGACTCTGTGCTTTCAATGCAGGGGACATGGGTTCAATCCCTGGTCAGGGAACTAAGATTCCACATGTCACATGGTCAAAAAAAATTTTTTTAAGTCACTAATGAAGCTCAGTGGATGACAAAATCCTTTTATTAGCCCAAACTCGCCCCCTCCAGAGGCCCAAGGGGTCCCCAGATCCCTATTTTAAGGCTCTTTCCCAGCACCTCCTCTTCAGCCTTTGCTTTAATCAATGAACCTTGCACAACCCCCACCCCCAAACCCATCCCGGGCTGACTCAAGAGAGCTTTGTGCAAAGGCCCAGATTGAAATGGTCCCTTGTTTCTATTGATTTGTAAAGGACTCCTCCTTTAGGATGGCTGAAACAGGGCACTCTGTAGGCTGCAGCCCCAGGGGCGGCTTGCAGGCCAGGAGAGGAGGGAGTCACCTCTACCCGTCCTGAACAGTGAGTCACTCTGTCAACATGCCCATCTGACATCACAGCTGGTTCTACCAGATCCCCCTGGAGCCCGCCCCACCCTGGCCAAGCTGGAACCCTCAACGCCCTTCAGTGTCAAAAGCCAGAGACACAGGCCAGCCAGGACTACCAGGACCCCAGAACCCCATTCTACTCAGAAGCCATTCAGATGATCACAGTCAAACTATTATTATTGAATGACAAAGAGGAAAAAGAGGAAGTTTTCTCTCCCTCCCTGCCCTCCTTCTCAAGCAAGGCTCCAAAGGAAACCACTAGTAACAGCTTGGTGTGGGACATTCCAGATGCTATATATAATACAAATGCAATTTTATTCATTACAACATTTAAAAAATTTACAGTGTTGGGGACTTCCTTGCTGGTCTAGTGGCTAAGACTCTGCACTCCCAATGCAGGAGGCTGGAGTAGGATCCCTGGTCAGAGAACTAGATTCCACAGGGCACAAGTAAAGATCCCACAGGCTGCAATGAAGATCAAAGATACCTGCCTGCCTTGACTGGGAACCGGCCCAGTCAAATGGATAAATAAATATTTAAAAATAAACAAATAAAAATTTTAAAGTCCTCTGTACTCTGCCTATTCACCCTTCTTTCCAATCCCTGGTAACCACTCTCTTTACCATCTGCATGGTTTTGCCTCTTCCAGAACGTCTTACAGGTAGAATCCTATAGTATGTAGCCCTTTCAGATGGGTTTCTTTCACTTAGTAATATTCATCGAAAGTTCTTTCATGTAGTTTCATGCCTAGATTGCTCAAGGTTTTTAACACCGAATAACATTCCATCTTGATGAAGGTGAGAGAGGAGAGTGAAAAAGTTGGCTTAAAACTCAACATTCAGAAAACGAAGATCATGGCATCAGGTCCCATCACTTCGTGGGAAATAGATGGGGAAACAGTGGAAACAGTGTCAGACTTTATTTTTGGGGGCTCCAAAATCACTGCAGATGGTGACTGCAGCCATGAAATTAAAAGACGCTTACTCCTTGGAAGAAAAGTTATGACCAACCTAGATAACATATTGAAAAGCAGAGACATTACTTTGCCAACAAAGGTCCATCTAGTCAAGGCTATGGTTTTTCCAGTGGTCATGTATGGATGTGAGAGTTGGACTGTGAAGAAAGCTGAGTGCCGAAGAATTGATGCTTTTGAACTGTGGTGTTGGAGAAGACTCTTGAGAGTCCCTTGGACTGCAAGGAGATCCAACCAGTCCATCCTGAAGATCAGCCCTGGGATTTCCTTGGAAGGAATGATGCTAACGCTGAAACTCCAGTACTTTGGCTACCTCATGCAATGAGTTGACTCATTGGAAAAGACTCTGATGCTGGGAGGGATTGGGAGCAGGAGGAGAAGGGGACGCCAGAGGATGAGGTGGCTGGATGGCATCACTGACTCGATGGACGTGAGTTTGAGTGAACTTGGGGAGTTGGTGATGGACAGGGAGGCCTGGTGTGCTTCGATTCATGGGGTCTTGGAGAGTCAGACACGACTGAGCGACTGAACTGAACTGAACATTCCATTGTTTGGATGTACCACAGTTTATTTCACCATTCACCCACTGAAGGACAGCTGGGTTGCATCTATGTTTTGGCAGTAATGAATAAGGCTGCTATAAACATCTGTGTGCAGGTTTTGGAGTGTGCTTGCTGAATCATATGTAAGAGAATGTTTTGTTTTGTAAGAGACCGCTCAATTGTATTCCAAAGTAGCTGTACCGTTTTGCAATCCCATCAGCAGTGAATGAGAGGTTCCTGTTACCCCACATTGTCTCCAACACTTGATGTTGTCAGTGTTCCAGATGTGGGCCATTCCAACAGGTGTGGAATGATAGCTCAGGGTTTTAATTTGCATTTCTCTGATGACATACTGTGTAGAGTATCTTTTCATAAGTTTGTTTGTCATCTGCATGTCTTCTCTGGTGAGATGCCTGTTAAGGTCTTTGGCCCATTTTTCTTTTTATAGTTTTATCTACTTACTTATTTTTGGCTCTGCTGGGTTTTTGTTGCCGTACAGGCTTTTCTCCAGTTGTGACAAGCGGGGGCTACTCTCTAGTTGCAGTTCGCATGCTTTTCATTAGGGTGGCTTCTCTCGTTGGAGAGCACAGGTTCTAGGGCACATGGGCTTCAGTAGTTTCAACTCCCAGGCTCTAGAACATAGGCTCAATAATTGTGGCGAATGGCCTTAGTTGCCCCACAGCATGTGGGATCTTCTCGGAGCAGAAGTGGAACCCTGCATTGGCAGGTGGATTCTTTACCACTGAGCCACCTGCATTGGCAGGTGGATTCTTTACCACTGAGCCACCAGGGAAGCCCTGGCCCATTTTTTCAATTACATTGTTTGATTTCTTATGGAGAGTGTTAAGAGTTCTTTGTATATTTTGTGGGGTTTTTTGAACAAGAATAAAATAGTATTCATATGTATATATATACATACATGTGGAGAAGGCAATGACAACCCACTGCAGTATTCTTGCCTGGAGAATCCCATGGACAGAGGAGCCTGGTGGGCTACAGTCCAAGGGGTCACAAAGAGTTGGACACACTCTATATATGTATATACATACATATACATATATGTATGTATATACATATATACACACATATACATATATGTATCACATTTTCTTTATCCATTAGTCTGTTGATGGATACTTAGATTGTTTCCATGTCTTGGCTATTGTAAATAATGCTGCAGTAGATATGAATCTCTATAAATTTTGGATAACATTGCTTTATCAGATGTGTCTTTTGTAAATATTTTCTCCCAACCTATGGCTTATTTTCTTATTCTCTTAATGTCTATTCAACTTTTAAAATTTAATTTTACAAGTAACACAAAATTTTACCTTCTTTGAGAAAAAAAGAAGAAACAGAACAAAATCTGCCTTGAATTGTATCCCCCGTCTGAGTCCACTCTGCATGGCCCAGGTGTTATGCCTGTGACCTCTTCCAAGTGTATTCTTCCCTACTTTTCTCTTTGTGCTTTTATTTGTACGTATTTCTATTCTCATGGGAAATACATAGCTCTATTTTGTGTGCGTGTGTTTTACGTAAATGCTGGCATATCATACTTAGTCTTTGCTAGTCACAGTCATGCTGAGTCTTAAAGATCCAGCCGTGTCAGGACCTACCCAGCTATCTCGTTCTTGTAGTCCATTCAATGCTATATCACAATTCATTCAGCCTCTTCTTATACATGGATACTTGGGTGGCTCCCAATTTTTTCTTCTGTCCCTTTATAAAAGTTATTTTTAAAAATTTTGATCAGATTCATGCATGTTAATGATATTAAAAATTAAATAACAAAGGATGAGAGGATTGGATGGCATTACCAACTCAATGCACGTGAGTGAGCAAACTCCGGGAGATAGTGAAGGACAGGGAAGCCTGGGATTTCCAGGCCATGGGATTGCAGAGTCAGTCACGACTTAGCGGCTGAACCACGAAACAATGTTTATCTGCACTATGCTCAGTCATGTCCGACTCTTTGTGACTCCAGGGACTGTAGCCCACCAGGCTCCTCTGTCCACGGAATTTTTCAGGCAAGAATACTGGAGTGGGCAACAGTTTCCGCCTCCAGAGGATCTTCCCAACCTGAGGATCAAACCCATGTCTCTTGTGTCTCCCCCTGCATTGGCAGGCGGACTCTTTACCACTAGTGCCACCTTATAGCAAAAGTCAGTAAGCATTCCCTACCCCACTGCCCTCACACCTCCACAAACCCACTGTTCCGGAGTCCTGCGCTTCTGAGAAAATGACTTACTCCTCTTCCAGCTGTTTTTCTGGTGTTTAACTGCATATTTATAAACAAGATGCTTATGTTCTATTTCCTGATTTACCAATATGACCTGCTGCCTTCCTATGGTAGTAGATGCAGATTTCTTGCTTTATATGCACCCTACGTACCTACTTGCCTCCCCTCTCCTTGTCCTTCCCATATAGTTACATGACAATTTTCTGGTTAAGTCAGTACTCTGTTTACTCTGACTGTGAAAGTATTTTTTCTTGCCAAACAATGGTTCTCAACTCTAACTGCACCCGGGGACCTTTTTTTGGCGCGGGGGAGCTGTGCTGGGTCTTTGTTGCTGAATGTGGGTTTTCTCTAGTTGCGCAGAGCAGGGACTACTCTCCAGTTTCGGTATGAGGGCTTCTCATTGCAGTGGCTTCTCTTGTTGCGGAGCGTGGACTCTAGAGTGGGTGGGCTCAGTAGTTGTGGTGCACAGGCTTAGTTGATCCGTGGCGTGTGGGATCCTCCTGGACCAGGGATTAAACCTGCATCCCCTGAATTGGTAGGCAGATTCTTAACCACTCGACCACCAGAGAAGTCCCCAGATCCTGTTTGTTTGTTTTTTTCTCCCCCGGGTTTTTTATTAAAAACCAGGATTTCTCAACTTGGGCACAATTCCAGTTGTAATCAGAGAATTCTTAGTTGTGGGCAGGTCTGTGAGTTGGAGGATATGTCACAGCATCCTTGGCCCCTGCCCACTGGGTGCCAGTAGCATTTCTCCACACACACACACCACCCTCCCCCCACCACCCCCAGTTATGACAAGCAGAAACGTCTCCACACTTTGCCTAATGTTCCCTGGGGCAAAATCACCCTCAGCTCAAAACCGACCTGAAGTTCTCTTAGCAACGAGTGACCCACTTAGCTGTTTCTGCTTCCTTTGTTTCTGGTAAAACCAATTATTTATGATTTTTGAGGTTGTTGTTCAGTCGCTCAGTCCTGTCCAACTGTTTGCAACCCCATGGACTGCAGCAGGCCAGGCTTCCTTGTCCTTCACCGTCTGCCAGAGTTTGCTTAAACTCATGACCACTGAGTCGGCGATGCCATCCAACCATCTTGCCCACTGTTGCCCCCTTCTCCTCCTGCCTTAAATCTTTCCCAGCATCAGGCTCTTCACATCAGGTGCCCAAAGTATTGGAGTTTTTTCAAGGAGAAAGTCTGTATATTCTCAGCCTGCCATTCTCCTGGGTGCCCAGATAAAGGGTGAATTTCTCTTCATTTATTCCCAGATTTTTTTCTATTAAGTTTATGTGCAGGTTTTCTTTTAAATAACTTTGAGAAACTTTCAAATGTAATACATATTTATGACTGGAAGTGGAAAGATACTGAAAAGCCCAGGAAAGAAAATTAAAATTTTCCTTTCAGGCTCCCTCAGATACACTGATAACATAATTTTGGTGGTTTTCCTTGCGCCCTTCTCCTGGTCAGGGAACTAGATCTCATGTGCTGCAATTAAGACCAGCACAGCCAAATATTAATAAATAATTTTTTAAAAGTGCTTTGCCATCACTCTCTGCTCCTACATCCAGAGAGCTACTCCTTACTATTCACGTTCTGATGGGTTTATACTGATTAAGGTGACCACATGTCCATATCATTTTTTTAAATACAGAAAATGACCTCTGTTCCCTGTTAAAGTATAACTTTAAGAACATTCAAAACACGACTCATACAAATGAGCTGCACGCAAGATATGTTGAATTTGTTAGTGAGGGAAACAGCAGCATGGGGAAAGATGGTTCAAAGAGGAATCAGACTAAAAGGGGTTATCTAGTCCATCAGAAAAGACATGCTAAAATCAGTTTACTGCTTAGAGACAACATTAATCACTATTCTACAGGGCAATAAAACTGTGACCTTTGGGGTTATCTTTTCTACCAGGCAAAAATTATTTGCATCTCTACCGAATTCTTCAAGTTAACAAACAACTTTATAGAACGTGGGATCCAAGCAACAGGAAAGTTTAAGGTGAACAAACTTACATCTTCCAGATAGTGAAATAGTTCAGAGGTGGTTGGTTAGATAATGCTCCCGCATGAGCTGAAAGGAGATGCAGTCCTCCTTTTGCTCGATTTCCGAGTTTGGGGTAATTTTTCTTAATATCCCTATTCGTTACCCTGGTTCCCCAAGCAAACCCTGCACAGTATTTCCCTAAGGGAAAGTGGCCATGGATTCTTTGGTCCCCTTGGAATCTCTCATCTTCCTCCTAGTCATCCACATTCTAGAGAGGTAAGACCAGTCCCCAGGGACCTGGGTATTTCCAATGAACTGCTGTATATGGCAAGATTTCCTAGTCAATATGGCTCACTCCTTCCTTTCTTTCCCTCTCTCTCTCTTTCTTCTTCCTTTCTTTTTCTTTAACATGTCATCCTATACTTTGATTTAATATGCTCATTTTTTTTGTTTTTTAGGCTATCCTGTGGGACTTGTGGGATCTTAGTTTTCTCTGATCAAGGATGGAAGCTGGACCCTGCTAGCGAAAAGCGCAGAGTCCTAACCACTGAACTGCCAGGGAATTCCTTCTTCCTTTCTTACTTGCATTAAAAATGTATAGAGATGCTATTTTCAAATATCTTTGGACATTGATTTCTAACATAATTCCACAGTTATACAAGAAGAGACTCTGTATGATTCCAATGCCTTTAGACCATGAAATTGTTGCCCCTTGTTTTATGTCCCTGGATATGTTTCAGTGTCTCCTAGTCTATGATCTATAGGAGCTTGAATAGAATTTGTAGCCTATTGTGTGAAAATTGTATAGATCTTAATTATGTTGACTTGGTTCATGATGCTTTTAAGGTCTACTATAACCCTAACCCACTCCAGTACTCTTGCCTGGCAAATCCCATGGACGGAGGAGCCTGGTGGGCTGCAGTCCATGGGGTCGCTAAGAGTCAGACACGACTGAGCAACTTCACTTTCACTTTTCACTTTCATGCATTGGAGAAGGAAATGGCAACCCTCTCCAGTGTTCCTGCATGGAGAATCCCAGGGACAGTGGGCTGCCGTCTATGGGGTCACACAGAGTCAGACACGACTGGAGCAACTTCGAAGTAGCAGCATATCCTTCTACGATTCTATATATTCATTCCATTACTTGTTGAGAGTTCAATATTGAAACTCCAACTAAAACTCTTAATTTATCTACTTTAAAAAATAATTGTAATATATAGTGGAACTAAACTTTGTTCTGTATTTTCTAAGTCTTCTGTAAATGTGCACTTTCATAATATAAAAAATAAAAAAGGAAGAGATAAATATACATATATAAAACTGCTTTACTGAGATATAGCTTACTTATTATACTTATTTAAAGTGTACAATTCCAGGGTCTTCCCTCCTGGTCCAGTGGTTAAGACTCCATGTTTCCACTGCAGAGGGCACAGTTTTAATCTCCAGTCAGGGAACTAAGATTCTACAACCCCCAAAAATGGTATGGCCATAAAAATTTAAAAAGTGCACAATTCTATGTTTTTTGGTTTATTCACAGAATTGTGCATTGTTTTAAAACATTTTTATCACCCCACAAAGAAACCCTATACCTATTAGCAATCACTCCCCCATGCCTCCCAGCTCCTGGCACACGGTCATCTACATTCTATCTCTATGTAGTTGCCTATTCTGGACATTTTCTGTAAATGGAATCATACGACCTGTGAGTTTTTTTGTATCTGGTTTCTTTAATTTGGCATTGTATTTCCAAGGTCTATCAATGTCACACCCTGTGTCAGAGCTTCATTCCTTTTCATTGCCAAATTGTATTCCATTGGAGAGATAGATCACATTTTAATCTGTTGATGAACATGAATTGTTTCCATTTTTTGGATTTTATGAAAAATGCTGCCATAAAATTTAATTACAAGTTTTTTTGTGGACACATGTTTCCTAATCTCTTGGGCATATGCCTGGAGGTATGATTTCTGGGACATATGGTAACTTTATACCTGACATTTTTAGGAGCTTCCAAGCTGTTTTCCCAAGCGGCTACACCACTTTACATTCCCACCAGCAGTGTAGGAGAGTTCTAATTTCTCCACATCCTTGTCAACACTTGTTATTACCAGTCTTTTTGATTAAAGCCATCCTAGTATTACCTAGCTGGGAGAAGGCAATGGCACCCCACTTCAGTACTCTTGCCTGGAAAATCCCATGGATGGCGGAGCCTGGTAGGCTGCAGTCCATGGGGTCGCTAAGAGTCGGACACGACTAAGCGACTTGCCTTTCATTTTTCACTTTGACGCATTGGAGAAGGAAATGGTAACCCACTCCAGTGTACTTGCCTGGAGAATCCCAGGGACCAGGGAGCCTGGTGGGCTTCTGTCTATGGGGTCGCACAGAGTCGGACACGACTGAAGCGACTTAGCAGCAGTAGCAGCAGCGGTATTACCTAGGCAGGTTCATCTGCCCAGCGTGCAATAAGCCAAACACTGAGATACCGAGTTTTACCACAAAGAAAGGGTTTATTTATGAGGTAGCCAAGCAAGAAGATGGGAGAACAAGTGTCAAATCTGCCTCCTCACCAGAGACGGGCTTGGGATATTTATGGGATAAAGAAGCAGGTTGGTCTTAGGAACAGGGAAAAGAGGAAGGGAAAAGGTGAGGTAATCGGTGTTCCATGCAGATCTATCTGAGCTACATGCTTCTTCGTGGGATGCATGTTCAAAGATAGAGGTGTTTAGAGGGTACGAGCAGGCTTGGATTGGGAGTTTGGGATGAGCAGATGCAAACAATTATGTTTAGAATGCATAAACAACAAGATCCTATTGTATACCCCAAGAAACTATATTCAATATTCTGTAATAAACCATAATGGAAAAGAAAAAAATAAATAAAAAGGAAAAAAATGGAGGCACTTAACATGATCTAAGGGTGAAGTTTTCAGCCATCTTACATCAAAAGGTCACTGAGCAGAAACTCGCGCATGCTCAGTTGGAGGATCAGCAGTCCTGTTGCAGGAAGGGGAACCCCTTCCAGGGCCCAAAACTGGGCTCTTGTCTAACAGTCGGAAATGACTTGTCTGAGGAGACACATGTGCTGACAAAGCAAGAGATTTTATTGGGAAAGGGCACCCCAGTGGAGAGCAGTAGGGTAAGGGAACCCAGGAGAACAGCTCTGTCACATGGCTTGCAGTCTTGGGTTTTACGGTGATGGGATTAGTTTCTGGGTTGTCTTTAGCCAGTCATTCTGACTCAGAGTCCTTGCTGGTGGTGCACTCCTTGTTCAGCCAAGATGGATGCCAGAGAGAAGGATTCTGGGAGGTGGTCGGACACGTGGTGTCTCCTTTTGATCTTTCCCAAACTTTTCCCGTTGGTGGAGGCTTATCAGTTCCATGTTCCTTACCAGGACCTCCTGTCCTAAAACAACTCATGCAAATGGTTACTATGGTGCCTGGCCAGGGTGGGTGGTTTCAATCAGTGTGCTTCCCCTAACAGTCCCACCCAGTCTTAACCTGCTCAGCTCTAACTAAACACAGCTGACTCCAAGTTCCTGGGAAACAACTCAGCAAAAATCTTATTGTCTGGGCCTGGGCTACGTGCAACTTGAATGACATGCAAGGGATTTTGTAGCAACAAATTACCTTGATTGGTGAAGGCAAGTTACAGGTGTAATGGATTGAACTCTGATTATTCATAGTTTCACCAATGGGTCTGAAATGGTATCTCATTGTGCTTTTGTGGTCTGGCCTCTTAAACCAGCCTTGCTCAGAAACCAATTTTGCAAACAGTCAGGACTTCAGCCCAGTGACCTCAAGGTTTAAGTCTCTCTTGGGGAGAGGAGCCTGATGAGTGAAGACCACCCTGCTGAGCCATCCCACAGATGGGGGCTCCCGAAGGGCCAGGGCAGCTAAACCAAGCCCTGACCATCTTGGGGAAAGCACTTAGAACTCGTGGTCTTCTAGCCAAGTGGTTCTTGTGGTAAATGGAGGCGGGAAATACCCAGGTTGTTGTGGGAGGCAAAAGAGGGGAGGAATGCAGGCTGGCCCTGGGCTGGACCCCTTCAAGGAAACCCCAGACCTCTATAAGCTGTCCTTTGAGTACTGGCCAGAACAAAATGACCTCCTTCAACACCCTGCTACGCTGTCAGAGACTCCAGCCTTACCCAGTGTTTAGTAAATAAATTGCCACCTTTTAGAAAATGTGAATGCTTCTGGGAGGAGTAGGCATCTCGCTACATATCAATACCTTACTGTGAATTATTAGTTTATCAGATGCTCACCCACATCCTGCAGAGACATGGCTCAGAGGAAGTGGGAGTTTTGACTCACTGGGAAGGGTGGGGAGGGACAGGTTGAAAGGTTGAGCTCTGCTCAAGGGGTAAGGTTGCTGGAGGCTAGGATGGGGCCAGAGTTGGAATAAGAAGCCTCCTGCGTAAGTTTTCACCTCCATTCATCAACTGATTAAAACATGTGATCACGATTAGTTTATTATATGTTCCACGTTGTGCTAAGCGCTTTGCACACAAATGTTCTACTTTATTCTTTTTTTTGTTTGTTTTATGCTTTCGGGATCTCAATTGCCCTGACCAGGAATCCAACCCATGCCCCCTGCAGTGGAGGCAGGGAGTCCTAACCACTGGACCACCAAGAGAGGTTCCTACTGATTCATTTCCTAACAAGCACTTATGGAGCACCATATGCCACCACCGATCTCTCACACCCCACATGCTACATCTAATTTATTACAGATTCCGTTGGCTCCCCCTGAAAAATGATTCTGGAATCTGACCTTTCCTCACCACCTTCCTAGCCCCGTAGCTCACCCATTGGTTTATTGCAGGAGTCTCCCACTGGGCTCCCGGCTTCCATATTTTCAGTCACAGCAACACTTTTTAAAAGATTCCTCTCCTGCATGCAGAATGCTCCAGTGGCTTCCTATCTCAGTTACTATAAAAATCGAAGTCTTCACCACACAGGGTGCTGCTACCTGAACTAGGCCCTCTTACCCGGCGGATGTCATCTGCTTACTGACTCACCTACAGCACTCCAGCTGCTCCTCAGACACACCCGTGGGCTTCTGCTCACATCAAGGACTACAGCGTTCTGCCTACAACACTCCCAGCATCTTCGTGTCTCAGCGTAAATGTTGCCTCCTCCGAGAGACCTTTCTTACCACTCCCTCCTCCATCTAAAATGGCCTGCATATACCAAGTTGCCCGCTGTCAGAAAAAGAGGGTTACGAACGGAGAAGGGGGAAAACTAGGATGAATTCTATGGTGTTAGATTGGAATTGGAGATATGGAGAAATCCACATTGTGCTAAGCACTTTGCATACAAATGTTCTACTTTATTCTTTTTGTTTGTTTGTTTTATGCTTTCTGGATCTCAGTTTCCCTGACCAGGAATCCAACCCATGCCCCCTGCAATGGAGGCAGGGAGTCCTAACTCATGGTTTCCAATATACACAGATATAGAGAGAAATAAATATAGAAGGTGTGTGGATGTGAGTGCACTCATGTACGTACTCACTCACACACACACATTTTACATATATATAGAATATATATATTATATAGTTCAGTCCACCCGAGAAGGCTCATTCCAAAAAGAATGAGCATACATTGCACCCAGATCTTGGTTTCTAAATACTCTTCTCCACTAAAAAGAATCAGGACACCTTGGAGAAATTCCAGGTGTCCTGGCCTGGGACGGGGAAAGTACAAGATGCACTTGGAACATTTTTTTTTTTTTTTTTTTGGTGTCAAAAAATAAGAAAGTGCTCAAAGGATGATGGAACTCCAAAAGGATACAGGCACCAGCTTGAAGGAACTCCTACTAGCCAAATAAGGGACAGTCTTAACACCAAAATAACTAATGACAAGAATTGATTATAACTCATACATAAAACAGAAATCTATGGATTATGAATTCATACCAATGGTGGTGGTTTAGAAACTAAGTCGTGTCCAACTCTTGTGACCCCATGGACAGAGAAGCCTGAGAGTCTACAGTCCATGGGATTCTCCAGGTAAGAATACTGGTGTGGGTTGCCATTTCCTTCATATCAATATAAAGAAACAAATGGGAAGTCTGATGAGGACCAGGATAATTACAGTTTTCAAAACACTTCCCTATAGAATATGTATCCCTTAAAAAGGTAAAAAGAGTGACTTTATAGTGGAGAAATTTGGCAGACACTACCATGATAATCGCTTCCCAGTTGGCTCAGTGGTAAAGAATCCGCTTTCCAATTCAGAAGACTCAGAAGACTCTGTTTTGATCTCTGGGTTGGGAAGATCTTCTGGAGAAGGAAATGACAACCCACTCTAGTATTCCTGCCTGAAAAATTCCATGGACAGAGGAGTCTGGCAGGCTATAGTCCATGGGATTGCAAAGAGTTGGACACAACTTAGCAACTGAGCACACACACCATGATAAGCAAGTGATTGAAGTTAGTACCTCAGGTTAAGGGGACGATAGGCTTCTCTGGTGGCTCAGTGGTAAAGAACCGCCTCACAATGCAGAGATTCAGGTTCAATCCCGGATCAGGAATATCCCCTGGAGAAGGAAATGGCAACCCACTCCAGCATTCTTGCTTGGGAAATCCCATGGACAGAGGAGCCTGATGGGCTATAGTTCATGGGGTAGCAAAAGAATTGGACATGATTTAACGACTGAACAGCAACAGCAAACAGGACAATAGAAATGATACGTCACCCGATTGGGTGCTACAAGAACGTGGCATTATTTCTGTAATATTTCTGTCAAGCCTACACGATCTGAATCAAATCATGAATAAATATCAGATAACCCCCAAGTGAAGATCAAGCTACAAAAGTACTGGCCTATAATTTTCTAGAAGAAATTGAGGAACTGTCCTCAACTGAGAGAGATTAAAGAACCATGACAATAGTTACTGTATGGCAATGGATGTTATCAAGACTCAGTATATGTCCTTTATGTCTCAACTTGAAAAAATGAGCTGATTCATTTGAAAAGACCCTGATGCTGGGAAATATTGAAGGCGAGAGAAGGGGACGACACAAGATGAGATGGTTGGATGGCATCACTGATTCAATGGACATGAGTTTGAGTAAACTCTGGGAGTTGAGGATGAACAGGGAGGCCTGGCACACTACAGTCCATGGGGTCACAAAAAGTCAGACATGACTGAGTGACTGAACTGAACTGAAATGCCACATGGGGTCCTGGAGGAGATCCTTTTGCCCTAAAGGATATTAGTGGGGAAATGGAAAATTAGGACGAGGGTCTAAGGATTATGGTGTTGGCAGAAGTAACCAATTCTTGAGCTAATTAGGGTGAGTCCCTGCCTGACTCCACGATGGTTCCAGCAATGCCACAGGTGTCTGCTGTGCTTGCCACCAGGGCCACCTTCTCCCTCCTGTCTCTCTCCCTGTGGTCTGGGTCTCCTCTTCCACTTTTTCAGTGAACAGATTGGTCCCCAGTTAGGGGTGTGGAGTTGTGATTTTCCTCTTGGGCCTGGATTGCGCTTTTTGGGGCTGGAAGTCCAGCCGCAGGAACCTCTGTTGTACGTTGTGCTCTTGTGAGCGGCAGAGGTGGCAGCCCCTCCATTCACAGGGTCAGCCCAATACTAGCATTTGGGCTTTCCGTGTCATTGTCCAGTCAAACAGAGGAAGGCTTCCTCAAGCATCCGGAAAATGATGTCCTTTCTAAAACAAAAAATAAAGCTTGCAAGTACATCACGTGTTCGTTTAGTTGCTCCTTTATTGGTTTATGTGTGTGTGTGTGTTTCTTATTCCTCGGGGTATATCCCCTAGAATCTATTAGGGGAAATAAAAAGTATCAAATCTCAGGTTCAGAGTCTTCTAAACAGAGGCGTCATGGTGGCAGAGTAGGGACTGGAATCCAAGGGGAAAAGTCCAAAGTCAGGAGGATTCCACCAGATCCTTCTGCCTCCAACATTCAGAACAGCTGGTCCTTCTGGAGAGCAAACTTTTCTCATTTGAAATAAGACCAACTGTAAAGTAACAAACACATATCTGGGATTTCCACAGGCGACAAACTCGCAGGGACCACTAATACTACCGTGCTTTGTTTGTTTTTACTTTTGTTTTTCTTACTTCATCCATAACGGAAGGCAATGCTAAATTTCATTTAGATGTTAGTGAATAAAGATGTAATTTTTTTTACCCAAGGTTCTGAACCCACTGAATTCTAGCACACTGACCCAGGTTAAGGACCCTCCTACACACACACACACACACACACACACACTGGTTAGTACATGGTAAGCCTGACAACCAAGAAATGGCTGCAGAAAAGGACCCACAGAAAAGCTAAGGAGGAAATGATTCAGCCTTAAATCAAGACAGGATGGTGGAAGTGAGCTGCCAGCTGGACTTGGTGATGGATGAGAGGTGGGAGTTGATGGTAATTCTGGACAATTTGGAAGAGCAGTTGGTTTGCCCAGATGAGGATAAATGTTTGTGAAGTACAGTGGTCTTGCCAGGGGATGTGGTGGCTATTACCAGAGTTCAGCCCGTGCATGCATGTTAAGTCAGTCAGTCAGGGTCTCACTCTTTGCAACCCTATGAGCTGCAACCTGCCAAGCTACTTTGTCCATGGGACTTCCCAGACAAGAATACTGGAGTGGGTTGCCATTCCTTTCTCCGGGGGATCTTCCCGACCCAGGGATGGAACCCTTGTCTCTTGCATTTCCTGCATCACAGGCATGATTTTTTACTGTCTAAGCCACCAGGAAGCCTTCCCACCTCATTACAACCTCCCAACTGGTGAAAAGCTCCCATTAACCCATACGCATTGGGAGAAAGGCCAAGGTAAGCCAACAGCCACTAAACATTAGTTATTTCTTCAATTATATAAATAAATGATTACAAGACTCAAAGGAACTTAATGTATCTCCTTGCAGTCCCTTTTCTACACAGTTGTTACAAGACTGGGAATTTACCTGCAAAATATGTACATACACTTTGGTGCAAAGCAAAGCAGAAAAGCATATGCTATATTCCATGTTCCATGGAACAACAGACTGGTTCCAAATAGGAAAGGGAGTACGTCAAGGCTGTATATTGTCACCCTGCTTATTTAACTTATATGCAGAGTACATTATGAGTAATGCTAGGCTGGAAGAAGCACAAGTTGGAATCAAGGTTGCCCGGAGAAATATCAGTAACCTCAGATATGCAGATGACACCACCCTTATATGGCAGAAAGTGAAGAGGAACTCAGAAGCCTCTTGATGAAAGTGAAAGAGGAGAGTGAAAAAGTTGGCTTAAAGCTCAACATTCAGAAAACTAAGATCATGGCATCTGGTCCCATCACTTCATGGCAAATAAATGGGGAAACAGTGGAAACAGTGTCAGACTTTATTTTGGGGGGCTCCAAAATCACTGCAGATGGTGACTGCAGCCATGAAATTAAAAGACATTTACTTCTTGGAAGGAAAGTTATGACCAACCTAGATAGCATATTCAAAAGCAGAGACATTACTTTGTTAACAAAGGTCCGTCTAGTCAAGGCTATGGTTTTTCCAGTGGTCATGTATGGATGTGAGAGTTGGACTGTGAAGAAAGCTGAGCGCAGAAGAATTGATGCTTTTGAACTGTGGTGTTGGAGAAGACTCTTGAGAGTCCCCTGGACTGCAAGGAAATCCAACCAGTCCATCCTAAAGGAGATCAGTCCTGGGTGTTCATTGGAAGGACTGATGCTAAAGCTGAAACTCCAGTACTTTGGCCACCTCATGCGAGAGTTGACTCATTGGAAAAGACTCTGATGCTGGAAGGGATTGGGGTCAGGAGGAGAAGGGGACGACAGAGGATGAAATGGCTGGATGGCATCACCAACTCGATGGACATGAGTTTGAGTGAACTCCGGGAGTTGGTGATGGACAGGGAGGCCTGGCGTGCTGCAGTTCATGGGATCGCAAAGAGTTGGACACGACTGAGTGACTGAATTGAACTGAAGATAAAAAGGCCTAGAAGGAAACACATCAAACTGTGGGAGTGTGGAAGAGAAAGAAGACACTGTTCACTTTTGACTTTGCTGAATGAGTTTCTTGAGGAATATTTAGTAACTATATTCTACTGTTTCTTGTAGAGTTTCTTGTTGAGTTATGAGCATCTTGTTGCTGTTACAACAAATTACCACAAACCTGGTGGCTTAAAACAACACAGGTCTATTATAGTTCAAGAGGTCAGAAGTTTGAAATGGGGGTCATTGAACTAAAATCAAGGCTGCCTTTCTTCTGGAGGTGCTAGGTAAGCATCCATTTCCTTGCCTTTTCCAGTCTGTAGGCTGACTGCAATCATTGCCTCGTGGACCGCTCCACCTTTCAAGCCAGCAATTCCATCATCCTGACCTCTGCTTCCCTCTTCACATCTACCTGACTGACTCTCCTGCTTCTCTTTTTCATTTATCAGGACGCTTGTGATTACATTAAGCCCACCTGGCTAATCCTGGATAATCTCCCCATCTCAGAGTCCTTTAATTGCATCTGCAAAGACTTTCTCCGTGTAAAGTAACATAGTCACATGTTCACAGGTCACAGAGATTAGAAAGTAGATCTCTTTGGGGAACAAGGCAGGGATGGTGGTATTTTTCTGCTATCACAATTACTTGTGTAAGTTTTAAAAAACTTTATATAATAAAATTTTTGTCATCACTAAAAATCCCTGATAATCGTAATTTCTAATGATGCCTATATTTTACTGTAGGGACACACCACTGTTTATTTAATCGGTTGCCCCAGTTGGGATCTGTAGGCTGGTCTACATTTTCATGACTTTAAAGATGATAATTCTCTTTAAGGTTTTCTTTTTAAACATGGGCCATTTTTTAAATGGTACTTCCCTGAAGTTCAACCGGTAAAGAATCTGCTTGCAATGCAGGAGACCTGGGTTTGATCCCTGGGTCAGGAAGATCCTCTGGAGAAGGGAATGACAATTCACTTCAGTATTCTTGATTGGAGAATCCCATAGACAGAGAAGCCTGGAGGGCTACAATTCATTGGATCACCAAGAGTCAGACACGACTAAGTGACTAACACTACACTCACCTTCATTCTAGTTTAGTACTTTACTGTAGCTTAAATGGTAAAGAATCGGCCTGAAATGCAGGAGACCACATTTCGATCTCTGGGTGGGGAAGTTCCTCTGGAGAAGGGAATGGCAATCCACTCCAGTATTCTTGCCTGGAGAAGTCCCTGTACAGAGAAGCCTGGTGGTCTACAGTCCGTAGGGTCCCAAAGAGTTGGACACAACTGAGTGACTACCATACACACAACATTTTTTAAAATGTCTATTGGATTTGTTACAATATTGCTCCTGTTTTATGTTTTGGTTTTTTGGACCCAAGGCATGTGAGATTTTAGCTCCCCAACCAGGGATCAAACCTGTACCCACTCCTTTGGAAATATGGAGTCTTAACCCCTGGACTGATGGCACCCCACTCCAGTACTCTTGCCTGGAAAGTCCCATGGACGGAGGAGCCTGGTGGGCTGCAGTCCATGGGGTCTCAAGGAGTTGGACACGACTGCATTGGAGAAGGAAATGGCAACCCACTCCGGTGTTCTTTCTTGGAGAATCCCAGGGAAGGGGGAGCCTGGTGGGCTGCCGTCTATAGGGTCACACAGAGTCGGACATGACTGAAGCGACTTAGCAGCAGCAGCAACCCCTGGACCACCGAGAAAGTCCGTAAAGATGATGATTTTCATGATAAACACCTTTAGGTCTTTGGGGACATATATTGAATTTTAAATGAGTTAAAGAAATGGACTTGGTGATTAGAAAGACCAGAGGTCAAATCCAGGCTCTGCTTCAATTATCCATGTCATTGGAGTTATGGTTTCCACAACTGCAAAAAAAGAGATCCTTACAATAGCTCCGATCTCACTGGATTTTTAAACAGTTTTCTTGTAATATCATTCACATACCATACAGTCCTGTCAGTTTTTAGCCTGGCAGTTTTTGCAGGATTCAATGATGTTGAACACACAAAATTTCAATACTATTAATAATTCTCTGCTCATAATTTTCATCATTTTCTGGGCTAGGTTCTTAGAACCAGCAATATAGCATAGTGAAAGTGAAGTCGCTCAGTCGTGTCCGACTCTCTGTGACCCCGTGGACTGTAGCCCACCAGGCTCCTCCGTCCATGGGATTCTCTAGGCAAGAATACTAGAGTGGGTTGCCATTTCCTTCTCCAGGGGATCTTCCCAACCCAGGGATCCAACCAGGGTCTTCTGCATTGCAGGCAGACACTTTAACCTCTGAACTACTAGGGAAGCCCGCAATATAGCATAAATGCCTGTAAACCTCTCAAATATTTTGGAAATAAGCTTTGTGAAGACAGAAAGTGTTCCTATGATGGTTTTTAAATTTCGAGGGTTGGGGGTTAGTTTTTAGTATTGGATAGAATTTAGGGGCACAGATGCTGGTACAAAATTCTTGGGCTTGTTGATTCAAGATGCTCTCTTTCATTCTCCCTTGTGTAACCCTGAATTAGACTCATCCCCAAGCCCCCACACACAGAGTAATTAGGGGAAGTCAATTCAGGTTCATGGAATGTCCTTTCCCTGTTGGCCACCCTTGCAAAGACACTAGCCTGTCCTTCTCCATACCCAAGTGAGTCTTATTCCTTCAGTAAGAGCTGCACTGGTACCATCTCCAGTTGCCCATCTTATTTGACACCAAGCACGCTGCACAGCAAACCAGCAGGAAAGAGAGGAGATGGGTCTCTCTACCAAGTCCACTGGGTGCCCAACCTACCTACAAGAAACCACAAATGCATATTCCATTTGGCCGTGGGAGGGCTGACTGCAGGTTTCAGAGCTGAGTTAGCGAAGTGTCAGCCAAATCCAAGGGCATGTTGCACCAGACTGTTGTGTGGGTGAGTCTTCAGACATCCCGCAGGTGTGGGAGCAGGTTACGTGAAATGGGTGTGCATTAGGCGGTGAGGGTTGAAAGGCAGGTGCAGAGACGGTAGGTGGGGCCAGAGGTGGGCGAGGGTGGAGGTGAGGAATGGGGCCACAGCTGGGGTTGGACCTAGTAGTTAGACCTGTAGCTTGGAACCATTTTTGGGTCATGGCTTCCTTTGAGAATTCTATGGATGCTAAGGAAAGAATGCACACACACCCAAACGCATACACACACAAACACACACATTGCTGCACAAATTTGCATACAGCGTCAGGTTTCCGAAAACCTAGGCAATTCAGCCAAAGGCTCAGGATCAAAAACCTCTGTCTGGACTAGTTCACAGGGACTTGTCAGAAAGAAACCCTAGGGCTACACTAAGAATCTGAGAACGATTGTGTCTTCTTCTGTAACAGAGGCTGGCAGGTTTGGCAATTAAATTCCAAAGCCCACTTAACCCATAAATACTTCATTTTCTTCCAGCTTTTATTTTGAAATTTTTCAAAGTACCAAAAAATCACAAACTCATGTAATCTTCAATCACACTCTTTAATTGTCAACATATGGTCAACATGTTCTCCTATTCTCTCTCCTCTCCCTATGTATGCGTGTGCACTCAGGAACCCATGTTTTTCTGGAGAATCATCTGAGAGTAAATTGCAGAAGTTATGTTACCACATCCCTAAACACTTGGCTTGTAACTCCTAAGATCAGGAGGAGAGTCACCCGCCTTAACAAGGCAATCCTCACACTCACAAAATTTAACATGGACACAATACTTTATGTAATTTACATCCTATATTCAAATTTCCCCAGTCGTCCCAGTAAGTACTGACCTTTTAGCTGTATTCTTTTTCCTTCTCTTTCTCCCTCCCCCTGCCTTTCCTATCTTTTTTTTAAATCCAGGATTTAATCTAGGATGATACACTTCATTTAGTTATCTCTCTCAGGCGCCTTTGATCGAGAGCCCATAATTCCGGAGTTTTGTTTTCTTGTTTTCTCTTGTGACAGTGACCTTCTTGAAGAGTGCAGGTGCTGTTTTGCAGAATGCTCCCCAGTTTGGATTCAAGTTAAAGTTTTGGGGCAAATGTTGTGTCCCTTCTTGGTGCCTCATATCAGAGAGTCAGTTGGTCCCTTATCGATGATTTAAGTTTGATTCATGATTAGAGTGATGATCTCCACGATCCCCTTTGTAATTAATGCACGCTTTGTTTTCAATGAATACAGTAGGGTAACACTGTATTCGGAGAAGGCAATGGCAACCCACTCTAGTACTCTTGCCTGGAAAATCCCATGGACTGAGGAGCCTGGGGGGCTGCAGTCCATGGGGTCGCTAAGAGTCAGACACAACTGAGCGCCTTCACTTTCACTTTTCACTTTCATGCTTTGGAGAAGGAAATGGCAACTCACTCTAGCACTCTTGCCTGGAGAATCCCAGGGACCGGGGAGCCTGGTGGGCTGCCGTCTATGGGGTCGCACAGAGTCGGACACGACTGAAGCGACTTAGCAGCAGCAGCAGCAGCAACACTGTATTCAATGAAAACCTTGAGCTCTGGCAAATGCTGGGTGAGCCAGCTCTAAGTATCTACTCAGTCTTTGTTCTCAAGCTGTTTTTAAAGAGGACAATGTCCTAGGAAACTAGCTACAAAATACACAGTTTTCTGAAAAATGTGGGTGGATGCTGAGATAAAGCAGTATCAACTCCAACATTTAAAATGAACTGAAACCTGAGACTTGAAGAGGAAAAAGGAGTCAAGCACAGGAAGATGGGAGTAGAGGGGGTGGAGGTGACCCTGCCAAGCTGGGAGGCTAGAAAGAACTGAAAGAGGGGTGCATGGTGATCTCCAGGAGGGAAAAGTCACAGGAGAAGGTCCTGATCTGATCCTAATAATATTGAGCATGTAGCATGTGCTAGACACTCAGATTTTAAGAGTTTTACATGCTTTGTTGTTGTTGAGTTGCTAAGTCATATCCGATTCTTTTGTGACTCCGTAGACTGTAGCCAATCAGGGTCCTCTGTCTATGGGATTTCCCAGGCAAGAATACTGAAGTGGGTTGCCATTTCTTTCTCCTGGGGAATCTTCCCGACTCAGGGATCGAACCCATGTCTCTCGCATTGGCAGGAGTATTCTTTACCACTGAGCAACCAAGGAAGCCCCTTTTACACGGTTTAACTTGTCTAATTTTCCCCATAGCCCTATGAAGTAGGTGCCATTACAGTTTTTATGCTGTAAAATCTACAGCACAGAGAGGTTAAGTTGTTCGCCCAAGGTCACAGAGCTTGTAAGTAGCAGGGCTGGGATTCAAACCTGGGATGGATCTGACTCCACTGTCTGTGCTCTTAACTATATCAAAAAAAAGAGGAAACATAGTCTCATCTAGAGAATAGAATATGAAAAAAAGATTAGAATCAGAGCAAACTGGGCTGTGCGAGGAAGTTGTGTTGATTAAAAAAAAAAACATGTGGAATGGGAAAGTAAGACAAAAGAAAGGCCCAGAAGATCAAAGAGAGAAGAATGTTCAGGGCTAGAAAGCAACATAATAAAATAGGCCAAGGTTTGGTTGGCCACCCTCAGTCCATGCCAACCCCCAGCCCAACCCTACAGGCAGAACTCTCACAATTCCTCTCCTGCTGTGGTCCCAAACAAAACCACAGTATTTACATGATCTCAAAGTATCGCTTATTAATTATGGAGGGAAAAATAGGAGCTTTACAGCCAGCAACCTGGCTGACTCCAGCTTAACCAAGTGTCCGATGTGAACATACAGAGGGGTCTTAGGGAAGGTTCTGGAAGGAAATTTTGGGGACAGTGTATGAGAAGGGTTTTATGAGGAAGGCGCTAGATGAGAGAGAAGGGCAAGTCTTGAGGTTCAAGGGTCTATGGGTGACAGGTCAAGGTCCACTGAGTGGAAGACGGCGTGTCTCTGGGAAGGAAGGGGAACTCTTACGACTGAGCGGTTCTGAGAGCTAAGAGCAAGTCAGTAGGAAGGGACTTGATGGGAACAGTTTGGGTGACAAAAAGGTCACAACAGGTCCGTCCGGGAGGTTGGGGTGGGTAAACTCTGGATGACTGGAGGCCAGAGCGTCTGGGGCAGGGGTCTCTAGGGGAGGCCTAAAACGGTATACGAGGCATAAGGCTCTAGGGCCGCAGCCTGCAGGTGGGGTCGACCCTGCGGTGAGCGCGGCGTGCCAGACCCAGGATGGGGAGATTTGGAAGTGGGCCTTGAGGGGCGGGGCCGGGGCGGGGCCGGGCCGCCGGGCGGGTCCCCCCGCGCTGCAGGGGGCGCTGTGAGCCTGGGCGGACCCGGGCCGGGCGGCGGCCGCTCCTGGTGAGCGCGGCCCCTTTTCCGGGTTTCCTCCTCCTCCTCCTCCTTCTTCGCCGCCGCCGCCGTCGCTGCCCCTTTCCCGGCCGGCGGCTGCCGCTGCTGGTGCCGCCGACAGCGCCGCCGCCTCGGAGCCGCGAGCCGAGCGGAGGCCGCCGCGGAGCGCGAGCGCTGCCCGCCCCGCCGCCCCGCCGGCCGCTCCAGGGCCGGGCCGGCTCGGCCGGCGCCCCCTGCGCCCCCCAACCCGCCCGCCCCCGCGGGCCCGGCCTGGCGCGGCCGCCCGCGGCCGCGCTCCTCCTCCTCCTCCTCCGGCGGCCCGCTGCCCGCCGCCTCCTCTGCCCGTCGCCCCGCGCCCCTCGCCGCGCCGCCACCCTCGGCGCCCCGCGGCGCCCCCCGGTCCCGCCCGCCATGCCCGGCCCGGCCGCGGGCAGCAGGGCCCGGGTCTACGCGGAGGTGAACAGCCTGAGGAGCCGCGAGTACTGGGACTATGAAGCTCACGTCCCGAGCTGGGGGTAAAGCCGCCGCAGCCCCCCTCCGGGCCCTCGCACCCCCACCCCCCCCCGGCCGCCCCCCGCCGCAAACCGCACTCGCCCCCTGCGATCTGTCTCCCTGCTGGGCCCGCGCCTCCGGCTCTGGAGTGGGAAGCAGACCCTCCCCACCATATTCTCTCCCCGCTTCTCGTCCCTTCCTCTCAGCCGTGCGCACCCCTCTCACCCCGGGGAGTGCTCTCTTACTGACAAGTGTAGGGATCCAGGGACCAGAGCCTGGTGGAAGTGAAGGAGCAGCCCTTCCTTCTCACGCGTTGGGGTTTCTGTTGGGGTGGGAAGTCAGCAGCTGTCCTCTTGAGCTATTAAAATTCTCTGCCTTTTTGAGGTTTTTGAAATGAGGCTGGGTGGGAGGAAATTTTTTAAAGACGTCCAGATTCTCAAAGCGGGCGCTGTCTACTTTGCGGGAGTGAAGTAATAAGGCAGGTGTTGTGGGCAGAGGGCCACCTGTGAGCCTCCAGGATGGATGCTGTGCTCACCTCTCTAGATTGGCTTAGACCCCTGCCTTCCCACCTTGTCTCCCCCTAGTTATGAGGGACCAGTTAGGAACTACGTCCAGTGAAAAGAGCCAGGTTTATGTTGTGGCTTTCATTTAGGGACTAAGTTACGGCATGAGGTATATAGACACTTCCAAGTGCTTGATCAATGGAAGCGCCTGGATGAGGATGTGTAGTGGGCATAGGGTTGGTTAACCCCAAGTCCTGGCATTTATGTGTCCTTCTTGTCTTTCCCAGTAATCAAGATGATTACCAGCTGGTTCGGAAACTTGGTCGAGGAAAGTATAGTGAAGTATTTGAGGCTATTAACATCACCAACAACGAGAGAGTGGTGGTAAAAATTCTCAAGGTGAGTGTTTTATGAGTGGCATTAAAATTTCTTTTTCACAGGTTAGAAGGATACAAACTACCCCAACCACATTCTAGAATGAGCAGGACAAACTCATTTTACAAACCTTCTGCCCCATGTCCCTCTGCTACTCCTCCCACACTGTTTTTGTTTGAACTTTTTTACACACAGACCTTTTTCAAATCTAAACATTGTAGTTCAGGAACATCCTTGTTCTAAAATGTAATTATGGGCTCCCAAAGTGAATATTCCAAAGAGCCTCCATTTGTTACAAACTAAATAGGTATTCACATGCAAGTAGAGCCTCTTCATGAAGAGCCCAGTTGATACAAAGGCTCCTTAAGCACTGAATTTGTTATTCCAGAAAGAAAGATGGAAACAGAGTAGCTTCAAAGAGGAGTTTGAAGCCTGAGTGCAAGGAGACACCCCAGTGAATAATTGCTTGTTTTTTCTCTTTCGGTGATAAACGTTTCAGATGGGGTACATACAGTGAGCCAGCAGGACCAGGGAGGTTCATAGTTGCTTATCAGCCAGTAAAAGTGAAGTTGGGAGCAGTAGAGAGTACACTTAGAATCGCTAAAATAATGATTGGAACAAACCAGCCTGAATCTGGTTTAGCAGCCTAAGTTTCTAACAGATACACACTTTGTCATCTCTTGGATGGAGATATGATCTTAGGAAGTATGAAGAGTTGGCTAAATTCTCTTCCAGGTAACTGGTTGTGTAGCTTTGATAATGTTTTACAGGATGGACTAAAAAAATAGTTCTTAGAATCTGTGAAGGGTATTCATTATTGCCAGATTATTTCACTTGTGTGCATGTCATTTAGTGGAATCTTGAGGTGACCAAAGAGCTAATTAATATAAGCAACTTTTACACAAACAGGAGTTCCAGTATGGCCATTTTGGAGAGGCTCTGTGGATAAGAATGTAGGATTGAAAAGCTTTTTTTGTCATCTTAAGTAGAGTTAGGGCAGCTGTGTCCCTATTTAAAAAGAGGGGTCAGGCTTGAACTGTCTGAAAATCGCTTTTCAGAAGAATGAGCGACTCTACTGATACTCAGTACCAGCCTAGCCTAGTGATGAAGAGACAGGATTACGGTTGAGAGAAATAGGCAAGTTACTTATTTGTGCTGTCAGAAATGCTGGGGGTAAGAAGTGAGGAACTGATATTGAAAATGTGGAGTTTTTGACTCTCCTCTTCCCTAAATATGAATTGCACCCACAGAATCATGTCATCTTTTTTGTTATTGTTTTTCTTCACAGGCATAAATATTTAAAAAGATGCTTTCTTCAGAGAAGTCACCTGGGAAAGCCATACAGCTTTTTTCTTAGTATATTAGCATAAATGTTTTTACTATAAGCTGCTTAAAATCTCTCTAGGAAGCAAGCAAGGCATAAATTGAAGTTAGGAATATCCACATTCCATTGCTGTGCATTTGGAAGAATGAACTGCTGACGCTAAAGCAATTTCAGAAAAATGTCTAAACTCTCATGTGATTTTAGAGTAAGCATCTTTAGAGTAAGCGTTCAGCTTCCTGTGGTGTCTTTTTTGAAAAGGAACAACATTCAGGTGTACATGGAAGTAACAGTATGTTCAGTTAGAGAAGCGTCACATTGCTCTTTGGTCATCTTTGTAGAGAACTTCGTAGCCTCAGTTACTAGATGGTTTTCTCCCTGCTCTGAAGATGCACAGGATATGTTTAGGGAACCCTGTATGGAAGCTGAAGTTTATATTTAACCCACAAGAAATGTAGACACAGAGAAACATATCTGACATCACTGTGTTGAAGTAACCCTCAGCCAGGGCTCCCGTTTCCTATTTCTCCCTGTCTCTTACTGCTCATTTTGGCATTGGGTTGTAAGATCTTAACGTTGAGCACAGAGAAAGTTCCATTGTTCTGAAATAAGACTTGGGAGGCCCCCCTGATGTTCCAGCTGGCTCAGTGTTTCTTGTATCTTTTCCACACAAGTCCTTCTCGGGGTGCAGCCCACACCACCTTGTTTCTGCTGATGAAAAGCACACTCACTTTTGTTTTTCAAAGCACTGTGACATTTCTATCCAGATTTTCTTCTGTCTGAAGGATGGGCTAAGAAACTACTGATGGTATTGTTGGCTTTTCTCTTTCCGACAGGCTGAATTAAAGTAGATTAAAAATATTGTTTTTTTTTTTTTTTTTTTTAAAGAATAGGGCCTTTATCCAAAGTTATGTGCCCCTATTCAGATAAGTCAGAGTTATGACTAATACTACTATTGTCATGTTTGGCCACGGGAAATTAGTTCCTTAACAGAATGCCAGTTGCTCATAATTTGAAGGACTCCAGAGAGAGCTTGCTCTTCATCTTGGCCTACTGGATTTCAGCCGCAGGAAGGAACTTCTGTGTTGATGTGCACACGGTGACCGAGACAGAGTACGTTCCTTGAGGACAGGAACGGCCTGCTGCTTTGGTGAATGTTTCCATCCAGTGCTTTCCAACATATGAGAATGGTTGGATGATGAATGACAGAGGAATTTCTTATCTCTTCATTTACATCAGTAGATGTCTAAATATTAATAAGAGGTTTTAGGAATTTAGAAATTGGTGAGCAGAATGTTTTTGGCCTGAATTGAGATTCTGAAACCAAAATCTTCAGAGAACACTTCCCAATCAATAGGGAGGTTGTGTCTTTTTTTGACAGAAGTTGTTTTGAGAAGTGGGGCGGGGATGGTAAGGGTTAATAATATAGCAGGGCAGAAAGCCGCTTTCATGCCTAAAGTTTCATCTTTTGATTTTGAAAAATCATTTTTTCAGTTCTTTTGTAGTACCTTTTAGGAGAGCGTACACAGAAATAAAAGCATCTGGCCACTTTGGACAACTTTTAGCACTTTGTGAGTATCACCTCTGTGTGTGGATTTCATCTCTTCTTGAAGTCCTTGGGAGGCTGCAAATTCAACTATTTTCTAAATAGAAGTTAAAAGCAATACCACATTTTAAAAAACAAAAGTGCAGGTTTTTGGACCCATGCTACAAGTACTGGAAATCCTCATCTTAGGCTTCCTGTTGGTATTACTTCATATAGAATTTGTCCGTTCCCTGTCCCCACCCCCCCCCAAATTAATTATCAAGCTTCAAACAAAGAGTGGTAGTAATACAAGTTTAACTTTGTACTGTTAGGAGGTAGTGTTAAAGATGATTGATCCCAGATCCTTTTTAGTTACTTCACAGTTGAGCTGGTGGCTATGGAGGTTTTATGAAAGTGATGTTTTTTTCTATTTCTACTTTCTCAGCTGGTAGGTTTTTTGCCCTCTGTTTGCTTTATTAGGCAAGTGTACCAAGACATCCACTACGTGAAACAAGACATTAATGCTAATACGTCTCTTGATATAAAAAGAGGATTGTTAAAGTATTAAAAATAATACAAATTTTAAAAATTGTGAACGAGTCAGTGCTGTATCCAGTGCTGTGAGTGTGGGGTCGGAGATTCAGAGTGTGGTCAACCTGTGAAACAGAATCACATTAGGGAAGCATAGACATTATTAGAACCCAAACCTGTTTTTATAGATAAAGCAAGACCCAGGAGAACCTGCAACTTGCTCGGGGTCCCGTGGCCTGTGAGATAGAAGCATTGGGTTCATGACCTTCCATCCCTGCTGCAGAATCTTGGTAGATGTGAGGGGCACGAATGGGACATCAGCTGGATGTTCTGAACTGAACTGGAAAGATGGATGAGCATGCACTATAAGTCAAATGGAATTTGTTTGTTTCTAATGATTTTTGGAGGTGTTCCGTCAGGTGAAGGAAATACCTGACGTCAGTGGGTTGCTGCTTGACATGTGGGGTAGATGAAAGCCTGGAGAGCTATTATAGGGACTCGGACTTGGCTTCTCTGGTTTGTGTCCACAGCAGCATATTTAACGTATAAGTGAAATGTTATTTTCCTTGTTTGACATCATAAGGACCAGTGTTCTTATACTTTTGTTTTTAACACATACAGTACCTCCAGATCTCATCCTAATGACTTGCTAAGAGGGCAGAGCCAATAGGAGAAAGGACTGTATCATGCTCTCTGTGAGATGCAAAAGGCCTACTATGTGCCTCACTTTTAAATTAAAAATTTTTTAAATCCTGAGGATAACAGTTGCCCTCAAGAAATTGATCGTATATTGGGGAAGATGAGAGTTGAAAAATCGGGGGGAAATTTGTTGTGAAGAATAAACACTGCACAAATAATGTTGATATTTAGGTCAGTTGCAGTGGATTCTGCCAGGGTAATAAAATAAAAGCCATCATCCAGACTGAGCATTCTTTCTGTTCTATCCTGCAGTCCTGACAACCATTGTTCATTGTAATTGTTTATTGCAGGTGATGAAATTAAAATCTTAGTGGGGCAGTTGTTGATTTGGTAGTGGAACAAAAATAATCCCAGGTTTGAAGGTTCTGAGCTGTGTTCCTGCCTTCCTTGAATGTATCAGTTCAGTTGTACTTGGAAAGAAATTAAAATAGGACTTTGCCTGTTAATATTTGCTGGGATTTATTGAGGTCATAATTCTTAATGCCTTTTAGTAGACATTAGCTTGCAAATTCAGTCACAATTAAATGCTAGCAGTTGAAATCATTCTCAGATCCGGCTTTTTAAAGATCAGCTCTGAGTAAGTAAATAGGACAGATAACTGACTTTATCAACTTTCGTCTTTCTGAGCAGCCATCACTAAATTGGTCTTTGTTTTAAAATGTTTAATGTTGCTGAATAGGGAAAGAGAACCAGGACCGCATTGAACAAGATTTGGATCCCATTGAACCAAGATTGCTGACTACCTAGGACTCTTCACCTGAGGGCAGAAACCTGAAAAAAATCTTTTTTTTCTTTCTTTTCAGAGCTCTTGAACAGAAAAATTTAAAGGCGTTTTTCCCCTTTAAATATTGTCTTTAGGTGTATGCCAAAATTCATTTATTATTAAAACTTGAATTAATACTTTAATTTCTTTTGTTTAGCTTTTTTATTTACTAGACTTTGAGTATAAGTTGTTTTGTTAATAGCTAAACTGATTCAGTTAGAGCCAGATATTCTCTGAATTGGGATAAATGAACCTTAGGCGAGAGAAGGGCTTTTAGTTCAACATGGAGATGAAATGTGAAATGGTGGAAATGTATTTTCCACTTCAGTGGTGGCGAGTGAGTGTGGACAGTGGGCTGGAGGGTCAGAGCAGCCTCATTTTTGTACAAATTCATGGTCTGTCTTCCTTCAGATGCCAAGGATCCTCCCTTATAAATCCTAACTTTTTCTCTTGAATTCTATTTATAGAATGTAAATCATCACAGTCATAAGTATCTGGGCATTCATTGGTTTTTCGGCTTCTGGAGGTCTCAGGTTCAGAGGAGTAAGCTTGAGGCTAGGGAGAGTTATCTGAAGCCTGATTCCTGTAGAGACTTGGTGCCCCTGCTTTGGAGGGTAGTATCCTGCACTGTTCATCACTTTCCTTACAGTCTTTTGGTCTTTTCTTAGTATGTGAGGACTCCAGCTGCACTGTGGCTCCATTTTGCCACTTCAGATTTGTTCTGCTGTCCCCAGTCTGACAGGTGACAATTGGGCAGTCAAATGTGCTTCACTTGTTCTATGAGTTACCTTTACACACAGTGAAAGATAATGTTCATCTGAACTGGATTATCCAGGAACTGGGTGCCTGCCTGATACGTTGCTGAATAACGGAACAAGGCAAGGCTCTATATGGGACATTGTCCTAGAAGCAGCTTATTTAGTGGTTACCTTGTACTTGTTCACTTTTAGAGGGAGAGGAGGGTTTTGGTGAACACAGGCTTCTGGCCATTGTTTTTTTTTTTTCCCTCTGTTGCCACTCCCACAGATTTGTAACTACTTTCCAGGAGTGGATGACAACTCTAGAATTTGTTGGGGCTTCCCTGGTAATTCAGTGGTTAGGATGCTGAGCTTCCATTGTGGCAAGGCCCAGGGTTGATCCCTGGTCAGGGAACTAAGATCTCACATGCGTCACAGTGTGGCCAAAAAAAAACCCCAGAATTTTCTTACGTTGAATATACTGGTTACATTTGGTTTTTCTTTTAACTTTTTGACAAAATTTCAGACTACTGAAAAATTGCAAAAATTCCCATGTATCTTTCATGCAGATTTCTTAAATATCTTTTTCTCTCTTTATATATATACACCCACGTGTCACACATACAGATACGTATGTATGTGCTGATATATAACTATATTTCTTTTACTTGTCTTAAGTGCTTGAAAGTATGTTATTTATCCCTAATTTCCTATATTTCCTAAAAACAAAAGCAATTTCTTAAATAACTCAATGCCATGATCAAAAATCAAAAATTAATATTGATGCATCTACAGCCTCTGTTCTCATTTGCCAGTTGTCCTTATAATGTTCTGTAGAGCAAAGGAAAATCTAAGATCACGCGTTACATTCAGTTGTCATATTTTTTTAATCTGGAGTACTTGTTTAGTCTGTGTGTTTCGTGACATAAACATTTTTAAAGCTTGTAGACTACTTATTTTGTAGTATATCCTTCTCTGGCTGTTTTCTGACCAAGTTTGTGTTTGATGTTTGAGTGCTTCACTTTTCCAAAGTATTGAGTTCTGTAATTATGAAAAGGGGAAATAGTAAAATTCCTAAGTGGACATGGAGAAAGAAGCACAGTAGCCAGATCTGTTCTGCTGAGAATCCTGACAAAATGGAGTGGGCACGATTGTGGCAGCTGGCTTGGAAGAGTGCAGCCAGGCTCCAGTCCCTCAGTGCAGCGCCCTCTTACAGGTGACGCAGGTGTTCTGTGCTTTATAGTCTTCCTCTGTTTGGTGTTCAAAGCTGTAGCTTGGTGACCAGCAAGAGATGGTAGTTTCTCTGGCTTGTGTGTATCTTGCGTTTCCACCCATCCCACTGCCGCCGCCACCACATAGACACAGTCTTTTCCATCATGGCTAATCCACTGGGTTGTCTTTTGTCTATGCCTGTGCTGTTGTAACAGTGTCTCGGTGAGGCAGTACTCCTCTTCGTAAGTTACGATGCTCCCATGGCCACACTTGGGAAATGAAAGCACAGTGGCTAAGGGCGAGGCCTGCAGAGTCAAGCCGGCTAGATTTGAATCCTGCCCCTGCTCTTTACTACTAGCTTCTGTGTGATCTTCTGCAAATAGCTCAACTTGGCTGAGTCTACTACATAGGAATTTTGTGAGAATGAAACATGAAAATAATGGACCTAACATCTATCGACTTCTTCCTATATACTAGTTGCTGTTTAAGTACTTATGAAGCATAATTGATTGTGATAATGCTTATTTTTCTAGAGCTGCTTTAATTATTCTTCAGACTCTTTAGCCCATTTATGACAAGAAATAACATGCATAATGCTGACATTTTTGATTAAGGTTTCCGGTTTGCCTATCCAGCAGATTGAAAGGTTAGTGGGTAGCAGGGGTTTGCAGTCACTGCTGTGTCAGAGGTTGGTCTTTTCCTTTCGTGATCCATCATCTCTTCCTTTAGGAATGGGGTCTGTTGCGAAGCTTTACAGCTCTGAGCTGATTTCAGAGTCTAGATATTAAGGAAATGGGAGTGGTGACAGGAAACGGGAGCCAGCAGCTGGGAAACAAGTTTGTAACTTGATGTCAGTGAACTGGTCTTCACTCCTAGAAGACAAAATTACATGCGACCCGTTGGAAGAGCAGGTGTCTTACCAGTTCGTTTCAGTTTTTCCATTTATGAGTGCATGATAGACAGCTGTTGAGAGCTATAATGTTTGCCATTGGGCAGTTAACTAGTAAACATTTTATTTTTAAAGTATGACATAGGCATTCAAAATTTCATGTGTCCTAAATGTAACTACTTAAAAGATTTGACATGTAAGCTGTATGAGTCTGTGAATTATTTCACATAATCTTAAAAATTCTTATGGACAGGCTCCTCTTAAACCTCATTTTCTTCCCCAATCTCTTCTAATTTAGACATGCCCTTGTGCAAGATAGTGCAATAGCCATTTGATAGAAATATTGTTTTAAAGTTTTATTTATTAACTTCAAAAGGAGTCTTACTTCTGATTACTCTTGTGTATTTAAGCCAGTGAAGAAAAAGAAGATAAAACGAGAGGTTAAGATTCTGGAGAACCTTCGTGGTGGAACAAATATCATTAAGCTGATTGACACTGTGAAGGACCCTGTGGTAGGTGCCTAGCTGTTGAAGGGGAGAGAGAGAGAGTGTGTGTGTATGAGAGAGAGAGAGAGAACCTGAAAATAATGGGAAACATTGTTATAATATGCTGGGAATGATTGTGTTTGTCTTTACTACTAAACGATTTTGAAAACCAGAAAAAATCATGGCGGCCAGTACTTTGGCCACCTCACGCGAAGAGTTGACTCATTGGAAAAGACTCTGATGCTGGGAGGGATTGGGGGCAGGAGGAGAAGGGGACGACAGAGGATGAGATGGCTGGATGGCATCACCGACTTGATGGACGTGAGTCTGAGTGAACTCCGGGAGTTGGTGATGGACAGGGATGCCTGGCATGCTGCGATTCATGGGGTCGCAAAGAGTCGGACACGACTGAGCGACTGAACTGAACTGAAAAGTATTTGTAGGAAAAAAAAATCCCTTTCCCAGTTTTATACCTTATTATTTTGATTCAGTCCACGAACGTTTGCTTCAAAGCTCCCTTATGCTCCTGCTTTTCTCCCAACTTTGAAAGTTTATTACTGCCAATTAACATTATTTTACCTCACTTAAGTAAGCCTGACATTTGAAAATCTGGGTTTACAGAAGGAGATACGAAGTGTGTCCATGTGGACACTTCCCGTGGAGAGCTGAACAGATCACAGACCCCTTGAGGTCACGATCTTGCTGTTTCTCATACTGGTCTTTAATTCGGCATCCACCATTAGGGCTCACATGGTATATGCAGATGCAGTTTAAATATTTTTGTTAAAATGCTTAATTTTTATCCATTTAAAATATGCTGTTTAATTTTGTTTTCTCGTCTCCTTGGAATTAACCTAACCTTAAGTATTTATGATTAGGCAAGCTTCCCATCCAATTTCTGTTCTTTTACCTCTTCTACCTCAAATATTTCTCTGTTCTCCCATGATAGTTTTTTAAGAACATCTTTGCTTTTGTCTGCTAAAGACATTCTCATAATGTAGCTAGCATGCATTGAACACTTACTATGTGCCAGGCATTATTCTGAGTGTTTAATGGAATTATATCATTTAATCTCTACAACAGTCCAGTTGGGTGGGTACCATTGTTGTCCATGTTGTCACAGTGCACAGGTAAGAAAACTGAAGCCTGCAGAGGTTAAGTAAGTTTCCCAAGATTACAGTTTTTCCTTTGGATCCTAAAAAGATTGAGAAGAATGGTTACATGCTAGATTATATCTAACTGGCATTAAAAATATATCCCAGCCTGGACTTCTCAGGTGGCTCAGTGGTAAAGAATCCTCCTGCCAATGCAGGAGACTCAAGAAATGCGGGTTTAATCCTTGGGTCGGAAAGATGCCCTGTAGAAGGAAATGGCAACCTGCTCCAGTATTGTATTCTTGCCTGAAAAATTCCATGGGCTACAGTCCATGGCATCGCAAAAGAGTCAGACACTGCTGAGCACACACACACACACACACAAGTTCCAAAAGTAGGAAAATGACTGTTAAGTGGATGAACATTAAAGGTTTACTATGTTTAAAAAAAAAAAAATGTGTCCCAGCCTAATCAGTTCAGATTGATTTTACAGTAACTCTGGACTGCATGGTCCTTGGAAAGGGCCTGCACTGTGAGCCAGTATGCAGTTTCACACCCAGTGCATCTCTCTCTTGTCTTATACATGTGTGTGTGCGCTAACAGAACTTAGCGGTTCCTGTCATTATTTTTGTAATGTTACTTAAAGCATGCGTGTTTTACATGATACGTAATACAAGTAAATCAAAGTGAATGAAAACCAACAGGGAACCGTCGTCCCCTAACTTGTCAGGGGACAGGCTTGCTCCTAGCCTATAGAGAAATCTGGTGGTCTTGTTGAAACCTTTCAACACTGGGCTAGCGAGGAATCCTTGGACTGCTCCTTGTTCTGGTAAAGACATGCATGCGTGCACTGTGGCCTGTTTGCTAGGTAACTTTTACCTACTTCCTTGAGCAGAACTGCACAGTCATAAAGATTTTCATGATTTTATTTCTTCCTATAGCCCTTTAAGCCCCTGCTTTTCTCTCAATTTTAAAAGCTTATTATTGCCAATTAGCATTATTTTACCTTAAGTAAACCTGACTTTTGAACATCAAATGTTGACCATTTTGTATTCATTACATTAAAATTTATAGTGCTTTAAAAGTATTTGATTTTATATGGTTTTGGAGGGGAGCACATCTTTGAAAAGAGACATTCTCTAATTATCCCTAGCCATGGCATAATTTCACATTATACCTTAGTGACGATCATAGACTTGGGAGTTTTTTTTGATTGTGGAAAGACCAATGGTAAATTCCCAAGACCTATGATAGTTTTGTAAAATGCATTTGGTTCATTAAACCAGGGTGAAAACTTATTACTCTCTTTGTAGTTGACAGGCTGGAACACTGCAGAGCATATACATCTTCACATAATGTGCCAGGCCCACTGACAGGTTGGTCAGAGAATAGACTCCTAAAAAACAAAAACAAAACCTTTATAATGAAAACTGCAACCATTTACAAAAGTAAAATGAATAGTATAATGAACCTATTTGCACACATCACCCACTTTAGCTCGTTAATCAGCTTGAGGCACTTTGTTTCATCTGGACCTCACCTACTTCCCCACCACCCACCATCCCCAATTGTTTCCAAGCAAATTTCAGACATAACATTTCAAGGGGATACTTTCTTAATAAGCTCTCCCTAATGAGTGAATCTCTCTTTCATCCAAGTGGGATTTGGGGATGGGCCAGTATGACAGAAGCAAATTAAATATATTGTTTGAATACTTAACGAAGCATTAATATTCTCTCTTGCAGTCAAAGACACCAGCTTTGGTATTTGAATATATCAATAATACAGATTTTAAGGTGCGTATATGCTCTTTCTTTCTGGCATGGGGTTAATGGGGAGTGGGGAGGTGGTGATAATTACTGCTGATACTGTGGAGCACAAGGGAACCAGGAAAGGTCATTGCTGAGAGCAGGAGATAACATTGGATGAATTTCTTATAGCATTAGTACAGGATCCAGAAAGGAGTTAGATTCTTGCAGTTGGTGAAATTAAGCATTACTCTTTGCCTTGCTTACTCTGGGAATTACTACTAGGCTGGGTCTAAGTTAATCCCTCATCTGTAATGCTCATGTTGTAGACATGATGGGTGGATGTTAATTTTGATAGGAATCTTACATTCCTAATAGGAAGTGATAAATGGATACAGAACTTGTGTGAAAAGAGTCGGTATTGTACCTTGGATTCAAGCTATCAAATGGTGTGTGTGTTCATGCACGCTGTATATAAAGCAAATGACAGAATCACTGTGCTTTTAGAAAAGCCCTGTTTTGGGGGTTTTCATCTGTTTATAGTGCATGTTAGTTTAGACTTTAAAGTGTTCTAAAAGCATGGTTTTAAGCTGATTTTTCATGAAGTTGTGTTTTTTATTGTTCAAACACTGCAACCTTCTGATAAGAGATCAGACATACTGAGCATGGTAGAGCATAATATGAAAACCAATATAAAAACAAATAATAGTGTTGATTTTTAGGGGCTTTTTAGGTGATTATAATTCTTTATCAGTGTAGAAAAGGCTTGTGATTTTGTTGTGGTGGAAGTTAGGAAAAAACCCAGTCAGCAATTGAAAGATGCTGTGCTAATGGGGAGTGATCCTTCTGGGTGAAAATAAAAGAATTTTATCCTCACATTTACTTTTTCTTAAGTAATCACTCTAAAGTCAATTAGTGAAAATATGCACAAATGGGTATTATGCCTTATAAAACAGTAAGCAGGTTTTATATTCAGTACAGTCATCCCTTGGTATCCATGGGAGATTGGTGATTGGTTCTAGACCCCCTCCCCAGAATACCAAAACCCAAGGCTTATATAAAAATGGCATTTATATTAAAATGGCACAGTATTTGCATATGTTATGTTACAACATATGCACATCATAAAAGATGGTACTTTAAATCATCTCTACATTACTTGTTATACCTAATACTGAGTAAATGCTGTGTAGGTAGTTGGTGGAGCACAGCAAATTCAACTTTGTGGAATTTTTGTTTTTTCAGTCCATGGTTGATTGAATCCTCAATCAACAGTGGGACAGTTGTATAGCTTTTCCCAATTAACAAGTTTCCTTGTGATGTAACTCCTTAAAGGTGAACTCTGAACAGTGGGATGTATATTCATTAACGAGCAGAGCAGTGCTTAGCTGGTAGAGTACTGTGGTGATATATGTAACTGATCACAGTTTTGCTATGAACAACTGAGGTTTATTAAGAATGTCTGTCATTGGGATTGTGTGTGTGTTTCTTAACAAACAGGCTTTAATGAAACCAAACATTTTTGTAATGCAAGTTTAAAAGATTGTCTTAATGGAACTTCATAGTGAAACCCCTTAGGTTTCAGTGCCTCTGCTTCCTTAATGAATGTTTACCAGTCATACAGCCACACATGTAAAAATTTTACTTTACCATTTTTGTGTTTCTCAAGTTGACAGCTGCTTTGTTGATTTAATGACACACAGATAATCAGTTTTGAATTCCTAGAGAAATCTGACTTTGTACAAAGGAGATGTTTTGATGGCATATATCCTCTAGGAGCTTCCTTTAAAAGGATCATGGGAAATTGGTGTTTTTTTTTGAGGCTTGCATATCTGAAACCATCTTTATTTTGTCCTCCCAATTAATATATTTGCCATGATAGAGAATTCTATGTTGTAGTGAAGAATTGCCTCAGAATTTTGAAGGCATTGTTCCACTATTAACCACTGAAGCCACTGGTTTCATCTTATGTGTGATCTGCCTTTTTTTTCTTATGAAAGCTTTTAGTATTTTCTCTTTATTCTCAGTCTCTGAAATTTCACAGTGATGTGCTTTCATATGGGTTGCTTTCATCCTTTGTTCTGAGGACTTTTTAGTCTAGAAACTCATGTCCGTCCGTTTTGAAAAAATATTTTTAATGTTCTTTTCTTCCCTTTCTTCTTTGTTCTCACTTTCTAGAACTCATTCAAATGTTAAGACTTCTTATCTTGGAACTCTGTTTTCTTCTCTGAATTTTTAAAAATAGTATTCTGTTCTTTATGTTTTATGTCATATCTTCTATTTTCTCACTGAGAATATGTTTCCCCCCCCCCCCATTATGTTTTCTTCTTCGTGTCTTTTTCTGTTTTTCTTCCAGATTCCCTTTTTGGGGGTGTTTTTGGTTTTTATCTCTGTTACAGTTGTCTGAAATGTCACAGGTTTTGAACGCCTGTGCCTACTGTAGTGTTAATGAACTGACTACTGATTGTCAGCTCTTGTCTCAAGGATGCAAGCCTGCCTGCCAGAATCTTAGTTGAGGAGAGAGCTATAGGAAGTACCTTGTGGACTTAAGACTTAATTTTCCCTTTCCAGTGTGGTATTGAAAATGTTTTCCTACTTGCAGTTCAGTCTCTTTGCCCTTTTTCAGTGATACCTGGAGTCATCAATTCCTGAGCCTTTCTATAGTTTTTCAGTGTGAAGTGTTTGCTACTTACTGGGCCCCGTCTGCTGGCAGAATGTTGGCAGAATTCTCAGTTTTTTTGGTCTGCTCAGTCAACTGGACAATCAAAATTGGTTGTCTCTTCCCATTCTGTTAGTTTTGTGGGTGAATCCCCTCCCCCCCTGCTTCTTTTACAGATATTTTTGAGGAACTTTGGGAAGAAGCAGAGGTAGGGATTGGTTGGTTCTGCCATGTTATTAAACTGGAGGTCCTTTTTGAATGTTCAAGCCATGCCATCGTAGTCAACTTAAAAGATCTTAAATATCAGGTAGCCTGTGTGTGTTTTGGAAGAGCAGACTGTAACAGGAAAATCACTTTCTTTTCTGGATAGTATAACTGGCCGTAAGTGGGGAAATTGGTTGATTTAATGTCTGTGTTCTTCAGGCTTTTTGTGTCCATCTTATTAGGAAAGGTTGTTTTTATTTATTTTAGAGTCTTTCTGATTTTGTTATCAAGGTTATACCAAATTCGTAAGTTAGATAACTTTTCCTTTCTGTTCTCTGAAAAATTACATAAAATGGGAATGATCTAGGTGTCTTCTGAGGTGGGGAGAAGAGACTTCGGACTACACTTTCCTTTTTAAAATATACTCTTGGTTAAAGTTTTATTCCAGTTTTATATATCTTCCTAGGTCTATTTAGGTAATTATTTCTAAAGCTGTCTAAATTATATTCACATAAAGTTACTGACAGCATTCTCTTAGAATTTAAAATTTTAATGGGCCTGTAATTACACCTTCCTTTACATTTGTAATATTATTTGCACCTTCACTTTCTTTTTTGTCTTTTTTAAAAAACTTCAGGTTGTTAGAGATCTCTTATTAATGCTTTCAAAAAAATCAGCTTTTGGTTTGTTCAGATAGTTTTTGTTAAATTGTTTATTTCATTCTGTTTCTACTCCTGTATTAATTATTTTCTTCCTTCTTATCTTTCTTATTTTCTTTTTTGGGTTTTCACTATTTTTCCTGTTAACTTCTTGAGTTGAAGTCAGCTGTCTTTCTTGATTGGTAGTAAGTGTGCTTTAAGTCTGTACAACCCTGAGCACCATTTTAGCCACATTCAATGGTTATGTAACTCATGCCTATATAGTTTTCAGACTACAAGTACAAATTCCAAACTTGTGGATTTGGAATTTTTCCCTCAAACCTTTTTCACTTTGAAAATTTAAAAATCTACTGAAAATTGAGAACAGTAGTACAGTTAAGCCCTTACATTACCTAGATTACCAGTTGTTACTGTTTTGCCACATTTGTAGTTATTTCTCCCTCTCCTCCACCCTACCCTCTATCTTTTTGTTGAAATTATCTTAGAGGACAGTTGTAGACATCATGATACTTCACTCTCAGATATGCCAGCCCTGGAACTAGGTAGGCCATTTTCCTACATAACCACAATACTGTTAGTACTCTTAAGAATTTTATATAATAATGCCATCTAATATACTGTATAGAGTTTATATTCAAAAGTTTCCCAGTAATTATTGTCCTGGAAATGTCCATTCAGGATCCACTTGGTGTTTTTGTTTTGTTTTTTAAATGATTCTTGGGACTTCCCTGGTGGTTCAGTGGTTAAGACTTCGAGCTTCCACTGCAGGGGGGCACAGGTTGGATCCCTGGTTGGGGAACTAAGATCCCACATGCCTGCATGGCATGACCCCCCTCCCCCAACCCTCCCAAAAGATTCTTTTAATTGTTTCCTTATTGAATACATTGTGTCCAGAAAACATGATCTGTATAATTTTGATATTTGGGATTTGTATATGGTTACTTTGTGGCTTTGGTACATGGTCATTTTTTATATCAAGCTTGTTAATTTAGATCTTATTCAGATTTTCTATGGCCTTGCTGATTTTTTTTCCCTTGATTTTATTTTGTGGTAGTGGTAATGCTTTGGTCAGTTTCTCCTTAAAATCATCAGTTTTGATTCATATATGTCAAAATGATGATAAAAGATACATGGTGATATTTAGAATAAAAGACAAAACTTGAAAACAAATGAATAGAAAAAGCCAGTTTCTTGAAATTGGAATGAGTAGTTATAGAAAACTCCCAAACTCAAAATTGTTTCAAGGAAGCTAAGGTACTGTTTTAAGGTAGAAAGAGTTTTTGTTGAGACATGGGTCTCAGTTTTCCATGCCTTGGGGAAAATGTAAATAAAAGTGAATATGCATTTTAAGTAAAATTATATATCATTTGGGCATTTAAAAAATTTATAAGACATCCCAAATGGATTCCATCTTGAGAAGATGGTAGACCGATATTAATCCATGGAAAATGTCCTATCACTCACATAAAATTAGGCCTTGACTACCTGATTATCTTGAGGCCTTGTTAATGCTGTTAAGGTTTGATGTGGAGATGGTGCATTCACAGACTAAAAGTTTCCTTAATTGGGGCAACAAAATTTACTTTTATTATAGATGATTGACATTTTGTTATTTCTCTGTAAGGCATGTTTCAGGTAATTTGTGATAACTTTGATGTGCTTGATTAATGATTTGTTCTGCTTCCTTAAATTTCTAAAAATGTTGCCCTTGGTTTCATTCTGGATTTTGGGATTGTGTGTAAACAGTGCCTGCTGCATTCGACACCTTTCACTTGCACACTCCCCTCACTTTTTCTTCTCCCTTCGTGGGGACCACTGGTTTCTGGGTGTAGCCAAGCTGTGTATGGCAGGGAATGTGCAGACTGTGTGTGTACGGTGAGAGTTTGCTGTGTTGGTGATTCCCGTGTCTGGTTGCGAACCTGCTTGAAGTGAGAATTCCTCTTGAATGACGGTTGTCGGGAATGGAGGCTTGGAATCTGAAGCTGCACTGTGACCGGACCTCTAAAACTGTCTGTGTGTAGACGGCACGAGTGAGGCCCCCTTGTGGCCATTCCTTTCTGGGTGTTGGTTTTACATCAAGAGGGCACTGTGATTCTCTTAAGCAGATTTCATTTTTCCCATTCTTCTCGGACTTTCTGAGGTTAATTAAAAGGTCCAGGAAATGTCTGCCTTGGGCCCTTTGAATAGTCCTGGTGTGTAACTGACTTGGAGGTCAATGCCAGTGTGTTTGAGGCTTTGGAACCAAACTAGGATTGGTGAATAGTTTCTTCCTTAGCACCTTCGTAGACTTCCAGGAAGCGTAGGGTTGTTTTGTTTTTCAAGGTCACTTAAACTTTATGAAAATGTGAGTAAAACTAACTTCCTGTCAGTATTTGGCAGTTGGTTAGTTAATGTTCTCCACTTAGCTAAGAAGAATAGAGGAGAAGTGTGGTTCTTGTGAAATTTCTCTTCCTAATTTGTCATGAAGCCTTAGTACTTGTGTTTCTTGAAGACAGTTTTAATTCTGTTCTATTCACTAGTGAGCATCATCAAAGACATGTTTATTGACCGCTTTCTATGTGCAAGCACAGAAATGCCACATGTGGTGTGAGGTATATAAAACATGTCATTCTGCCATGCAGGGATTTAGAATATAGACAGAGTTGTACCTGGTTATCAGGATTGTACCTGGACATGCTTGGTTGGGGGAAGGAAAGTTCAGAGGTCTTGAGTCGCCAGATCAGTGACTGCCAGCAGCCACAGCACCCATTCGACCCTGTCATGCATATGCTGTGTGATATGCAGGGGTGGCAGCATAGGACTCGGCGTGTGGGCAAAGTGGAGAAGCCTCTCATTGTTCACAGCAGAGTGAGAAGGTATCTTGAGAATTCCAGGTCACTGCCAGTGCCCATGTGCGGAATGTTCACTTGGGACACTGCTGCTGTCAGTGTCCTGTGAGTGCCCGAGAGAACAGTGGCCTGCCTGGGATTCAGAAGAGGAGGAGACCGCTGTGGGCAGGAGCCTGGGTTACCGGCTCAGGTAGCAGGGCAGGTGTTCTAGATTTGCCAGAGGGAAGGACAGAGGTGAAAAACACAGATTTGTTTGATCAGAGTGGGGAACTCCTCAGGACTTCAGTGAAGAAGGAGCTACAAAAGCTGGAGGAAGCCCAACGTAGACTCTTGGGTCCTGTTACAGGTGTAGTTTGGTCTCCTCCTTCCCAGAGCTGAAAAATGAGAGGGAATGTCAGTCTGTCACTCAGGACTTCATGATGTGTTAGACCTAAACACTATATTCAGCAGGTGGTTTTTGTATCAGGAGGCCTGGCGTGCTGCGATTCATGGGGTCGCAAAGAGTCGGACATGACTGAGCAACTGATCTGATCTGATCTGATTGCATTAAAAGTGATATTGGTTGGAGTAGCTGGAAGTACTGTGTTGGCAGTCCAAGGACATTTTTTTTATGCCTTACGCCATTGCTTGGTATGGATAGCGCATGGTACAAAAGGAAAGCCTTCCATGCATGATAAAGATCCAATTAATATCCCACATTTGTTTTCTGGAAATAGAATATTCTAGCCCTCTGAGGATTATTAGAAAATGCTCTTTCCACTTTCATGGTCTGTTTATTGACTTGAGGTTCAACTTGGCACCATCGCTAGGTGTGATCTCCTTAACTCGCAGAGAAAGAGCTGATTTGGCACTCAAGGAGATCGTATCCCCGGCCTATGTCTCTACATATAGGCTGTCGGTTGGTGTGCTGCTGAAGAAGCCTTTCTTGCTATGCAGACCTGGGGGAGAACAAAATGCCTGGGTGTTTTGTTATGAGTGAGTCTCTCCTGAGCAGAAGTAGTGGCATGTTGTTGCCATTGGGCCTGAAAATGGTTCAGTCCAAGCAGGGTCAACCTCCAGTAGTGGAGCAGCTCCAAGGCACCACCAGTGTACTGGGAAGGATGTTTTCATTCTCTGTAGTGCTCTGAGTGAATCAGATAACTCTTACTAAACTGGAGGGAGAGTTACTTATAAGGGGAAATTTGAGAAAGAGACTAAGTCCTGGTATTAGAGTTAGGTTTGATTCTTGGAAAATTTGTTTTTCCTAAAAAATTTTTTCGAACAGGTAGTATGTTTACATGGATCTAAAATATTAATATATGGGCTTCCCAGGTGGCGCTAGTGGTAAAGAACCCACCTGCCAATGCAAGAGACATGAGTCATGGGTTTGATCCCTGGGTTGGTAAGATCCCCTGGAGGAGGAAATGGCAGCCCACTCCAGTATTCTTGCTTGGAGAATTCCATGGACAGAGGAGCCTGGTGGGCTATAGTCTATGGGTCACAAAGAGTCGGACACAACTAAAGCCACTTAGCAAAATATTAATATAAAGCGGTACACAGTGAAGAGACATTCTTGCAGATACAAATACTCGTATGTTGTGGTTTCCCCCCCTTTTACATAGACGCACTGTGTATACACTGTTCTGTTCCCCTTGAAGAGAGTCCCTACGTGGCTTGAGTCTTCCAGTAGAGAAACAAAGTAGGTTCGATAAAGGTGTACTGAGTCATTTTATAGAAGATGTGGCTTGAACTGATGGGAAAAGAGTTATTATTTATTGTCTAAATAATAATACAGTTTCCGACAGGGGTTTGTGATGATTTAAATGAACCTGGATATGCTAGATTCTATTCTGTCTCTTAGAAATTGACATTTAAAAAAACAAACAAAATTCTCAATCCAAAACAAACTTTGATTACCAGTTATGAAAACTGTAATTTGTGTCAGTTAGGCCTGAAATCATTTTCAGAACCCATATCCATCCAGACCTCCCTCCTTTCCTCCTCCTCCTTTTTTTTTTTTAAAACATCTCACCCTACCACTCCTCCCCCACGCCCCAAACATTCTGTGTCTTTAGTTACCATCAGTTTTTGCCTATAAAGTGTTCTTTTTTCCAGCCTGAAACTGATTTTTGGAGGATTGGAGGGTTTTTGGGGTTTTTTTATTTCATTAAGTCTCTTGCCATCTCCAAATGCTATAGCAGTTCATTTTGCTCGTGTTTCATGAGCAGACTGTCTGTCTTGTCACCATTTTACCATGTGGGCTGATGAGGTTTTCAGATTCTACTGTCCCCTGGGAACTCGGTTCTCTAAAGTAAACTGTGGTGCTGCAGTGGGGGTCATTTGTTTGAAGTTCATTAAGAATATGAGGACAGTTGGACAGCTTGGACTTCACTTCTATAATAATGTAATTGTGACTGTTGAAATCATGGAGCACTTACACAAGTTTTTAAAAGATCCAAGTTGGTGCAAATGGGTTTTTTTTTTTTTTTTTAATGCTTTTGGAATTTCTTTCATTTTTTCTTCTGAAGACTGAAATATTAGACCTTTGTCTTTAGTCTTTGCCTTCATTTGTTCCAAATCAGGTAGCAAGAGGTTCTGGGGTTCTTGAGTGGCGTAAGCACTAAGTTTACAGAGAATAATGACAAACTTCAGGATAGCAACAGGCAGTAAGACTAAATTAACTTTCTGTTTTCTGAAATCCATTCCAGCAACTGTACCAGATCCTGACAGACTTTGATATCCGGTTTTATATGTATGAACTACTTAAAGTAAGTAACAGTCATAAACAGTGAATTTTTTTCAGGATTATTCATTAAAGGAGTTCTTTGAGAGAACATAATAGAACTCAAGAAGAATATATCTTGACACCCAGAGAATTTAATGGGTTTGAGATGGGGGTGGGTGGGTAACTTATTGAGGCCTTCATTGTGGGATCTTTACGTAGAAACTTTCCAGTGGACCTGAGAAAAATGGCCAGATTAGGGGTACTGGGAACATTATACACAGGTTAGAATCTCTGTCCTCATAACTCTTGTTGGTTCTTGGTTTTTAATTGTTTTGTTTTTTGCTGTTTAATGCTTATTAGTTTTCATTACAATCAAATCACCCTAAACTTAGTGACTTTTGGAAAACAGTTTTATTATTTGCCATAATTCACTGGATTGGATGGGTGGGTCTTTTGATCTGGGTCAGCTTGACTAGGGCAAGAAGGTCTAGGCTGGGATGGCAGCCGGTGTAGCTTGAGGTCTCATCCTTCAGAAAGTTGGTCTGGGCTAATTCCTGTGGTGGTCTCAAGTCCCAACAACAAGAGAGGGCAAACCTTGATATATGTAAGCCCTTTACAAGCCTCTGCTTTTGTTACGTTTGCTAATGCCCTATTGGCCAAAGCAAGGCACGTGGCCAGACCTGGATTCAAAGGGTGAAGTAGTAGATGCCACTTTTTCATGGGCAGGGCGTTAAGTTACATCATGGAAGGACATGCATCCAAGGATCGTGGACATTCTACAGCCATCCTATTCTTGCTGTTTCTTATAGTCCCTTTCTTATATGAGACAACCTGCCCTGTAACCTCCGTGTTTAGCCCTAGCTAATTAACTGTGACATGCAAGGAGAGGCGATGAGTGGATTTTCTAGGAGACTTACTAATCCCAGGACTGAAATTTTCAGGTGTTATTGATTGACTAAGGAATTATCTTTTTAGTTTGTCTAGGAAAAAAACTTAAGAATTCTAAAAAGGTTTGTACAATGGAGTAGACTAATGGTTTTTTAGGGTCAGGGGTCACTAAGAATCTAATGAAAGCTGAGCCACCCCCATGCATATAAAAATATACATATAACATTACATAAAGTTTTAGGATGGAATGCATGGATCTCAATTTAAGAACCTCTGGAAGAATGTAGAGGTGTCCTTGGATTAGGTCACAGCATCCCAATAACAGTAATAATACACGTCTTTGCAGGCTGGTCATTTCAGTGGCCCCCCAGTGCCAGATGCCCTCTCTGCCTTCTGGAGGCAGCAGCTACACGGTGGGGGTCATACTTTCTGCTAATGAGGCAGAGAATCCCAGATGAAACTTGAAAAATGTCTTTCATGCCTAATGGTCAGAAACTATCAGGTTTTTAAATTGAAGTAAGTCCCCCAAGGAATTTAAGAGCAGTCAGTACCTCCACAGGGAAGCCAAATAGTGAACTTGGTGAAAGAATTCATCCCCTTACTATATTTGTTCAGCTGTTTCTTTCTTCAGATATTTTTCACACCTTAGGTACTGTGGTCCTAATTAGTTTATTCCTTTGGGCAAAGACTGGGCAAAATGACAGAATCAATACTTGCTACGTTTTCTCAAAGATGGGGAAAAATAGGGATAGGGAAGAAGAAGTGTAGAAAATGTTGAAGGAACTGAGGTCCAGGGCTGCAGAGGGATCGCTTGGTGACTCACTCAGGCTTCCTGTCCAAGCTCCTGGTTCCGGTTTAGGGAGGTGGGTCCTCGGGAGCCCTGGTTCCCTACACACTGCCCCAGAGCCAATGTGGAGTCTTGCTGCCACTGTTGATAGAAAACAAGACAAAGAGAAAAATTAAATTGAAATACCATATAGGACAGTGCAGTTACAGAAGATTTCTCTCCTTGCGTAGATTATATTCTCACCTTTTCCACCATAGTTTGGTTTCACCTGTTCTTGACCTTCATGTGAAAAGCATCATATACTGTATACTCTTTTGTGTCTGGGAAAAGCAAAATTTGCATATTCCTGGAATGCTGGTCGTATGGATCGTATTCTGGCTTACATACTCCTAGTACAGTGCCCTTGGTATTCTAATCCCAGCGGGCCTCAATCAGGTTCACTTTGTCCCTCAGGACATTTGGCAATGTCTGGAGCCATTTTTGGTTCTCACAATTGGAGGGATGCTGCTGGCATCTTGTGGGGAAAAGCCAGGGATTCAGCAAAGCAACATGGATAAATCTTAGGAAAATTGTGCTGCATAAGAGGAGATAAAGTACTTACATTGTATTACTTCATTTTCTGAAGATCCAGAAAAGGCAAACCTGTAGCACAGGTGGTAGAGCAGTGGTTGGGAGGAGAGGGGAGGAAAGGAGCAGCAGACAGGATTGGAAGCTTAACGGAGTTCTCGGGATGATGAAGAAGTTCTAAAACTGGATTGTGGTCATGGTGGCACGACTTGAGGAATTTAGTAAAAAAACCATTGACTTATACATTTAAAAAACTTAGCTCCATATCAGTGATCTTATAGGAAGCAATTTTCTCCCTTAGAGTCATAATCATAGTTTGTAAAGCCCAACTGGCTCAGGGATTGTTTTTAAGGACAGTACTAATATTAGAAGATATGTTAATCTAGAGAACTCATATGGGACACTTACCTGAAAGACTAGCCGTGTTGCAGATAAGATTGGGATGTCATTTTTCATGTCCATGTGGATCCTTCATGTGTTGTTCCAACTATTATGAGAAGTGACTCCAGTGTGGTTCCTCAATCTGGTTTTAAACACACCAAATTAAGCCAACGTATGATTTCTAAATCCAGGTGGCTGGTCTGTTGCTGCCAGTGCCAAGTAGGAGAGGAGTACCTGAATAAGTACTACTATGTCATCCCCCTTGTAAAGAAACTTCTATAATAGCCCTTGGTGTCCTCTCCACAGCCCCCTTTCTACCAGCTGCTAGCATAGTGTGCCCAGAGAGCAAGGGGTGCCTTCTGGAGCATGTTTTTTCTCTTTTACTACAGGCAGTAAGACTACCCTTTGGGAGATGGTGTTCAAATCAAACTGTCACAATGAGCATATACTTGCACTGGGGGGCATGGGTGGTTGAGGGTTTGCTTACTTTTCTCTGTGCTTTCTTATCTAATAGGCTCTGGATTACTGCCACAGCAAGGGAATCATGCACAGGGATGTGAAACCTCACAATGTCATGATAGATCACCAGCAGAAAAAGGTACCATTACAGCCAGGCAGCAACAAGCCTTTCATTGGAAGGCTCAGGGCCGACCCGAATTCTGGCCAGTACCTAGGTGGTTTCTAAAGACCCATGCTGTTTCCTTTGGCAGACTTATGATACTGTTATTTCTCCAGTCTCCAGTGTTGGTTTCTACTTCACATAAGCGTAGCGCACAGGGAAAGTAGACAGCTGACCCTAACTGTAGTCACTTGTTTACTGTGGTCATGGTTTTCCTAGAGGGCCTCAAAAAGAAACTACAGCTGGTGATTTTTACTTCCTTTCTTCATGACCCTCAGACCAATCTGCCTGGCCGTAAAAGTACACATGGGTCCCTCCTGTTTTTGAAACTCAGTTCTGATTGCCCCTGACTGGTGAGTGGATGAATCAACTAGTGTTAGATTAGTGAAGAGCTAGAGCAGTGCTTCAGTCCTGGAGTGGGGCACATGTCCCCAACCCTTTCTGTTAGACTAGAGCTTGTAATGGAAACTGTGAGTAATGAGCGATAGGTTAACACATGCAGCTGGTTATGGGGGCAGAAGACAAGCTTAAGCTTTATTGATCTAGAGAAATGATAAGCCAGGATAATTTAAATGTTAAGGAAAAACAACTAGGATTGCAACCAAGTGCTCTGCTCTAGAAATGACCTTTTAGCAGTTCCCAGAAAGTACATGAGCCTTTAGCCAGTGCACTTGATAACATTTTTTATGTGGCCAAAGATTATCAAATGGGATGTGGCCTTGTTGTAAGACAGAGGCATCTGGAGACACTCCTTTCACATGTTTTATTTCTGTCGTATTTATAGCTGCGACTGATAGACTGGGGTCTGGCAGAATTCTATCATCCCGCCCAGGAGTACAATGTCCGAGTGGCCTCCAGGTACTTCAAGGGACCAGAGCTCCTTGTGGACTATCAGGTAAAGTTGTTAATGAGGCACCGCTGAGTTCTTTTTACATTTGCTTAGGGCTTTTCCTGGCTTTTTCTTTTTCCTGGTTTTTATTTATAGTCAGTTTGGTTACATTCAAATCCAGTCTATATTCTATCCCAAAATGATAAAATGATAATGATGGATTTGTCTCAGCTCCTTTTTTTGGCTTTGAATTTTAAAATATCTATAGAAGATTAGAAACTCAGGTCAGAAAAATGACATTTGTAAAACCCCCTTCACTGATAGGTTGTCTTTATTTCCATAGATGTATGATTATAGCTTGGATATGTGGAGTTTGGGCTGTATGTTAGCAAGCATGATCTTTCGAAAGGAGCCCTTCTTTCATGGACAGGATAACTATGACCAGGTAAGCAAATACCATCTGACTCCCATCCATTTGGGGGCAGATACCAAGAAAATAGCATCTTGATAGGAATGCTGTCATTGAGTCCCTAAATACCACTCAGTGTAAGCTTTTCTTCAGGGCAAAGAATTTCACAGAATCTTATCTGTGGTCCCAAAGATAGAGACAGTGCTGTTTTATGCCCAACTTCCAAGTTGAGTCTATAAAAAAGCTAAGTACCTCCTTGTACAAGATTCTAGTCGTTTGGTTTTGTTTTTTGTTTGTTTTTAGGCTGTGCTGGGTCGTCATTGCTGCACATGGCCTTTCTCTGGTTGCAGAGAGTGGAGGCTACTCTGTCACTTTGGTGCGCGGGCTTCTCATTGTGGTGGCTTCTCTTGTTGCAGAGCACAGCTCTAGGGCATGTGGGCTTCCGTAGTTGCAGTTCCCGGGCTCTAGAGCACAGGCTCAGTAGTTGTGGCTCATGGGCTTAGTTGCTGCATGGCATGTGGGATATTCAGGGACCAGGGATCGAACCCATGTTCCTTGCACTGGCACGCGGATTCTCAACCACTGGACCACCAGGGGAGCCCATAGGTATTAGGTTTTATGTCCCCATAATCATCAGCTTCTAAAAGATTATTGTCATAAGTTGTGTTATCCTTTTAAAGGCATTTTGAAAATGTGCGTTCATGTGAACTTCATATCCGTGAGTCTGCTGCCTGTCTGCCCTGGGCTCAGATCTGTATCTGTTCCCCGGAAATGTAGTGATGTGGAAGCCTTCTAATTCCTTGGTCCAGCATCCCCGCGGGCTTGCAGTGAGTTCTGTGCTCAGTGATTTGGTCAGTTTGTTTTGTGTTTCAGCTTGTTCGCATTGCCAAGGTTCTGGGTACAGATGAGCTGTATGGGTATCTGAAGAAGTATCACATAGACCTAGATCCGCACTTCAACGATATTCTGGGACAGTAAGTAAGAGAGAGAGAAAGAGGCTCTGAATTTATCCCATTTCAGAAGGGGAAAGGGTAGTCGAAATCACTTTCTGAAGCTCTTTCCCCTTTCTAATTATATCAGAATTGAGATATTCTTTTTTCCCCCATATATATTTTAACTTGAGCTATTTTAGCATTGTTTACATCTGTCTTCTAATCATTTTACTTCTGTTAATAGAAAATGGAAGACAAAAATCATGCAACAGGAAAGAACTTTCTGGAACTGCATCTGCTTATTTTAATGCAGAATCTTAGAATGCTGTGATTCTTCTTTGAATAAGAGAATTATAGTTTCTTCTTATTCTGTATAATGGATTTTCTGTAAGAGCAAAGTTTAAAGCATATTTTCAGATACAGTACAATGGTGTTGAGAAGTAAATGTTGTGTTGATGATTTTCAGAGAGTAATTTTATGGAACCTCCATGTTTCTGCGGCCAGCTCTCTAAATATATCTGCTAAACAATAAAGATTATTCACCTACCTCCATGCCTCACCCAGAATTGACTCAAAGCCTGAGGCATAAAACATTATCTAGAAAGGTTCCACAAATTTTGCACCAAATGTAGACATTTTAATTAAGTATGTATCCATTTCAGAGTACTGTTTTATTTGAGGGTGCTGGTGGGTAGGGGTGTGACAGGTGGTACCAATAACAGTGAGGTTTAACCAGCTTATAATCAGTGCAGTGCTCTAAGACTGCTGGCTTTAGCCCTAAAAAGGATTTTTGTGGAATTTAACCTCAGAATACTAATGCTTTACTTTTCTTCTCAGACATTCACGGAAACGCTGGGAAAATTTTATCCATAGTGAGAACAGACACCTCGTCAGCCCTGAGGCCCTGGATCTTCTGGACAAACTTCTGCGATATGACCATCAACAGAGACTGACTGCCAAAGAGGCCATGGAGCACCCGTACTTCTGTGAGTCTCTGGGGCCTGGTTTGTCAAAGGGAGATTCTTCCACCTTCTATCTTTGAGGCCAGACAAAAGAATTCTGGAAATTTGGATGAATTGTCCTTGGGTTTTGGCCCCATTAGTTCTAGACTCTTGAAATAACTCTGCAGATCTGTTTCTTGGTGTTCGCAGGTGTTTGCTTGTTCATTGCTATAGTTCCCCTGAGTCAGGTCTGTTTGACCATTGCCTATGACCCCCAAGTTGATAGATCAGAAGTATCTAAGACTTAATTTTAAAATACATAAATTTGTGTGGAAACCTAATCAAAGATTTTTCCCCTCCAAAAAAACAAGTGACTTGTTGAAAATAATAAGGTGATCATAGCATATTTTTAAAGAAGGAAGTTAAATAAATACAAGGAATTTGAGGAAAGGACAGCAAGTATGGAAAGCCCTCGCTAAGATCCTATCTGTATTACTGACTTCTTAGGTCTCACTTTGAAGTATGTGTGTATACTCAGTTTATGTGACTGTTTATTTATCTGCATGCATGTGGTTCTCCTTCTGATAAAGGATATCCCGGATTTTCATTAGAGACAGTGTGAGGTCATTTAATCAGTCACAGAGGGGACTTGAGCATAAGGGAGGTTAAGTGACCTGTCTTAGTTTTCTCTCTGAAGCAAGATTAGACCTTTCAACCTGTCTGTTGCTTAACCAGTACGCTATCTTTCCTCAATATCTTTCCTCCTTCTTTTTCCCCCTCTGGAGATTAAGTAAATCTTGCCCAAAGAATTCATGCTCTCTGGTTGTGAGCCTGCTTGCCCATGAACTGTAGTTGAAAGCAGATTTTAAAAAATCTTACCCTTCATTCTTCAAGTGCAACTGGATGTCGTCTCTCCAGGTTCCATCACAGAAAGCTGTTTTTACTCTGAGTTTGATTGGATTATGAACACTGATGTTTGTATTATGCAAATCATGATCTGTCTGCTTTTCCAAATACATGGTATACTTACAAAAAATTTTTTATGCTGTTGCTTAAAATCCATAGACCTTCTAATGGTTCCTTTTATTTACCCTTTCCATTCTCTGAAGTGTTTATCATCACACATACTTTGAAGAAATTAGGAGTTGGATATGTCATTAGTAGTCAAGGAAAATAACACATAAGAAAATGAGTAGAAATTTTGAGCAGTGGACAGTGGGTGTTTCTGTGCCTCTCTATTCCCTAATTCTCAGCAGTTGCACGTGTACTCTGAAGAGGTATGAGCTGACTATGAGAGCGTTTCCCAGTCATTTCTCAGCATCTCTGATTTTTGTTGCCCTCTTAACCCTGGTTTCCTGTGTTTCTGTCTCACTGAGGAAGGTCGGGTCTGCCATGGTGTCTGCCCCTAACCCGGGCTGGTCCTGCCTCCGCTGAGTGTCCTCCTGGTTTCTTGCAGACCCTGTGGTGAAGGAGCAGTCCCAGCCTTGTGCAGATAACGCTGTACTTTCCAGTGGTCTCACGGCAGCCCGATGAAGACTGGAAAGCGACGGGTAATGCAGCATTGATGCTTGCCAATAAAACCAACCAACCAAACACAAACCTTGAAGGAAAACTACAGTGTGATAAAAAGAAATTCTAGCCATTCCTTCTAAACGCAAAGAAGAGTAAAGACCTAAAAGTCTGTCAAAAGAAACTCCCCAGCACTAGTCTACAGGGAGCTGCCATTGGGCAGCCTGACGATGCACATAGTTGAGAATCTGAGGGGCCTCTCCCTTTGGAATGCATGGGAGATGAGAGACTCGGAGTTGTTGTATATTTCCTTTATTTAACAGGAGACCACTGTTGAATTAACCTGTTGAAGTCAACAAGCTCTGAATATCTGACTTCCTATCTATTCCACTGCGGTCTGGGTTTCCTTTGGTGAGATTCAGGCTCAAGTTTTAGCAGTCTGAACTGACACACCAGCCTCATTTATGAAAAGGAGATACTAAAACAGTGACAGTATTTTTTTTTTCTTCTAAACTCTTTTACAGATTCATGTTTTATGTATTTTTTTTCTTTTTTTTTTTTTTTTTAACGACATGAGCTCTCTGGGAAATGTACCTCATCCCTGCCGTTTTCTTCTAAGTGTATTCGTTTGGGAGCAAACTGCAGTCACTCTCACCAGAGTCCCATTTGATGTCAGGAGGCATCACTTTAAACCTTGTGATGCCTCGGACAGGTCCATCTGTTCCATCAAAATTTGAATGCTAAGTTGCATAACTTGGAGCTTACTGTATGTAACCTTCGTTGATTTGCCTAACCTTAAAATCTTGTTGCTCTTTTTTTCATGTAGCTTTTTTTCTTTTTCCAGTCTTTTAAGGAAAACTTCATTTCCCAGCACATCCCTGTATGTGTACCTATTTTAATGCACATCTCTGAAACAAAGATTTTTTTGTTCACAACCATGACTAAAGCTGGAAAGTCAGTCTTCAGGGAGGGAGGATAAAAACATCCTGTTAGAATTTATTCAGGAAAGACAAATTGGGTGGCAGGGGAGGGAAAGTCCTCCTTTCCTACCCTTTACCCCTTTTTATCCCCATGAGAAACAGTTTCCCTCTGTAATCAGGGTAATCTGCATTTTTGAGCTCTTATAGGTATCCATGAATGTGTTGGCAAAGAAGAGTCTTTCTCACATGCAGAGACTGGTGTTATGTGGGCAGGGTCACCCGTAACCCAAGCGACCAGAGAGAGCGATATACATGGGACTTGGGGAGGTAGTGGAGCTGCTGGGACAGGTGTCAAAGATAGGGATCCATTGTGCTAGCCTTCGTGTTAAGCAAAGGAAGCTGTATTTTGTTTAAGAAGATTTGAAAAATGGGGGCTGATGTTACTCTGGGGACCTGTTATCAACATGGTTTGCACGCAGCCCCCTGACCCCAGCTGCAGAGCCATGCCACAACTGTGGGGACCTCTCACACTGGGCTAGAGCTCAAGGTGTCTACCACCACATCACACTTTAGGATTTCTTTATTAACTATTTAATAATGCCATACATTTTTATAAGGTTAGATTGTTTGAAAGCATCTGTTTACATTCCATATTCCAATAAAATTGTATTGATATTGGTAGCAGGTCCTATCTCTAAATGTAGGTTCTATTTTTGTCCTTTGGTCAGTGGGAACTTAAAATACAAACAAAACAAGATCCCAAAGCCAGGAAATGCATTCAGTTAAGGTTCTCAAACCAGTGCTTCCTGCCTTCATTGCACGTCCTGTATATTAATGTACACATTTGTTCTACCTGAAAATAAGAAACTGGACAGCACTTCTTGGCTGAACCTATATTGATATGGCAGGCAGCAACACACAGGTGTTTCAGATTGTCAGACACCTTCTGACATGCCCTTCTAGGCGACACCAAGCTGTTGGTTATTATTTATTAGGGAGATGTGCCACTGTGTGTCTTTCCTGCCCCACCCATCTCCTCTTTTGTCACCCATTCCCTTCCCCCACTCTTCTTTTTTTTCCTTCACGTCACCTGTCTGGACCAGGCAGGGAGAGCCTGCTGGAGAGTCTTGATGAAGTAGTAACCCTGCTTCTTTTGCTTGAGTCCCCCAGAGGCAATACAAGCATCTGGAGAAGGGTCGGGTGACTGACTTCTGCCTTTCTCTCTCTCATCAGGATGTAGTATGTGCAGACACAGCTCACCTGCCTGTCCTCAGGCTCTGTGGCTGCAGCTTGGCAAGGGAGTAATTGTTCCATTTTATGCATGCAGTTTACTTTTTCGCCACCGCTACTTTTTACCTCTGTTCATGCCTTAGACATAAAGCATAACTGAGTTTAAAATGCTCACTCCTTTCCAAGGCTGGTCTTGACACCCAACTTGTGGCTGGCTGACTATGACTGGTTCTTTCCCAAACTGAACTGAGTCTAGTCCAGACCTTTCCTCTTTTCCTAGCTCCAAAACCATTTTGTGTGCAGATGGACCTAGCTCCCCTGAGATTTTAGAGTCTTTTCCTGGATTAGGAAGCAGTCTTGGAAAATTCAAAAGACGGATGAGAGAGTGTGTGTGTGAGTCTAGTCTTATATCTAGACAAAGCTATGGTAGATTCACCCACCCAGTATCCTTTCCGGTTAGCATATTATTTCTTAAATTCATCTCAGTAAGTTTCATTAGACATTTTGTTTGCTTCATTACCTTATAACAGGTTAAAAGTGCCTAAGATAAGGATTTACTGTTTCCTAAAGAAAAGCAAAAATAATGTGGGGAACAGGGTAGTGTTACACTGTCATCTCAGGTACTGCCTATGTTCAAAAACATAGACCTGGCGTGGCGAGAACAGAAGGTTCCTGTGCCAAATACAGATGGGTGTATCAGAGGTTGTTGGCCACAAGTGGGTCTAACTGCAAGGTTTTGCTTCAGCTGAGAAATCCCATGGTGAGAGCAGAACTGATGAAGTGCTAAGATTTTCATCGGGTTTGCTTGCAGCTCACTCTCCCCAGGATCCTATCAGCTGGCCCACCCCTATCCTATTCTAGCCAGCGGTGGGTGACTGGGCGGGAGAAGTATACACGGAGTGTATAATGCAGACCAGGCATTCCCAGTTCTTCTTAGCACTCAGGGGTGTCAGTGCCAGTTCCATGAGGCGTGTGGACATCGGTCCCTCTGCTGGGTCCCCTCACAGGCATTCTTAAGCACACCAGTACTCATGAGGCTCAAAGCATGTGTATTCCCTTGCAGAGAAGGAAGGTACTCTCCATCTGATTGATTAGAGGAGACAGAAGAGTTTGTAATCCTTGGGGCAGGGATAGAGGACATGAGAGCGGGTTGTTTAAAGAAGACAGGGAATCAGTTTAAAAATAAAACAGTGCAAAGGTAGATCTTGAGAGGAAGGAACATGACTTTTGAGGGGTGAAAGCAAGGCAGGGCACAGAGTTCAAGTTCTGGAACACGCCCTGAGATGGGCACTCCCCCATGGGTTGGTTCCAGCGGGACCACACGGTGGTGCTCTCGAGGCAGGTGCTGAGTCCCAGAGAGAGCCCGCGGCCGTGGGCCTCCGCCTGCGCCTACTCAGGGAAATGACTTAGCTTCTCCCAGGTGCTGCTGTGATGAGGATGGAAGCAAAATCATTTGGGGACACAAACAATTGGAAGAATTTTTATATATGCATTGAAATGGATCTGAGAGAGCCCCGTCAACAGTCTCCTTTAATGCCAGTTCAGATTAATGATTCATCTAGAAACCTGTGTTACTGCACAAGCATACACAGGAGAAAGCAACCTGCCCTCCTACACATGAATAGGAGTGGATAGTAACTGATCAGCGTCAAGGCCATTGAGATGTAAACCCAAAAGCAAAAGCAGGGTCCCTTTGAGCAGACAAGCCAAAGTTTGTCAGTGAGCTGCTTAAATCTATGACTGAGTGACATCTTGTCATTAAAAAGTACCCCCAGGGTGGGGATGGGGGTGGGTAGGTGGCGAGGAAACATCTGGCTCAAAACCAGTAATAAATGCTTTGGAGCTATATGGATGTGTCAATGGAAGTAACCCCAACCAGGTATTACAGAGGCTGGGGGAAGTGATGGAATGGGATTATACAGGTGATGCATACTTTTATGTAGAGACTCAACAATGTGCTGCAAATGTGATACTTAATCCTGAACTGCATGTATTGGGGATTGTGTTTTTTTTTTTTTTTAAGTTCACTGAATCAATAAATTAACAGTTTTTCACTTGCTGGCTTTTCTTGCTGTAAATGGTGACTAAAGAGGTTGGGACAGAAATCTTGACACCCAGTGAAAAGCTTGAATAAACCTTCCAGAACCTCGGAGCCGACTGTCTCCTGTTTGCAGAAAAGCAACACTGCCTGGGTGACCACCACTTTGTATCACTAGATGACTGATGTATAATTTCTGTGCTGCTGCCCTTTAGAGGAAAGAAAAACGTCATGTGAAATCTGTTTTCATAAATAAAAATGTTGACAATCACCAGCCTTGCCAAGTGGGACACAAGCCACTGCCATACGAGGACCTTAAGCTTGTACTTCCTGTCTCTTGGGGGAGAGGAGGAATAAACCTGGAATTGAGAAGATGTGTGGGTGGGCGCTTGCAGTTAATCACCTTGGTGTGAAGACTCCTCTAGCAGAAGTGATGGAACTAGGGTGGTAGGGGGACAGTCCTATTTCTTGGTACTTAATCCTGAATTCAGGTACAACTCAGAACCCTGCTTGGGGTTGACTGTTTCGCTGCACAACTTTAACCCTTGTGGCAGTTTTCTGCATTTATGAAAGAAAACCTCTCCCCAGCCCCATTCCTTGCAACACAGGCAGGCACGTGCTGTTGTGTGGCCAGTGGAGTCTTTTGTTATTGCCCTTGTTCTCACTGCTCCCTTGGTGGAATTGGACACTTGAAAATCATTTGCTCAAGAGTCATTTCTTTCTTAGCCTTATGCACCATTCAGCCTTTCTCAAACACAAAGCAGTTGAACCCTTCCTGTATCCAAAGAAAGTGGGTCATGAGATGATTCCGTATGACAACTTCTCAGGTGCACTGTCCTTCCATTACTGCCGGTACCATTCTGAGATGCTGCTTCTAGAATGCCACTGGCGTCTCAACCGCCCACTCTGCTGTGCTGGACATGGCAGGAGGAATGAGGTTTTCAGGCCATGCCAGACAGCCACTTCCAGGGGAGAGTTAAAAATACTTGAGCTCCCGTTTTGCTCTTTATTCACCTCGGGCCTTTCCCTGTGTAAACAGTCATCTGATTCTTGGTCCAAAGACATCCTGAGTAAACCTGGTCAGATCTAATGAGGACTCTGGAGCTGGGCTGCTGAACTTGTAGCTTGGGCTCGCCCGAGATGGTCAAGAGTGATGCTTCTAGATGAGCATCCTGGACCTGAGAGCAGAGGAGGGGCCAGGACTGCCTCTGCAAGTGGTGATGGGAAAGGGTACTATTTGAAACCTGAAACCAGTCAGTCCTTACCTGGTTTTCCACATGTGCAAGTCAGGCTTGTAGACTATTTCCACAGCTCCCCAGAAGGGAGCCACTCACCCGTGGAGGCCTCTCTTCACTCCCAGTCAGATTGATTAATGCCGTCTTTCCCCTCCTCCCGTCTCTCCCCAGGTCTGTTGCTGTTCCTCCCACTTTTCCATAAGCAGAACAAGAACCAAATCAAACGTCTTAACGTGTGTAGAGAGATCACGTTCCGTGAGCAGACACAAAACGGTGGCGGGTTTGGCGAGCACGAACTAGACCAACCGAAGGGCAGCCCACCACCGTATATCAAACCTCACTTCCGAATGTAAAAGGTTCTCACGCCTTTGGCTTCCTGTTGACTTCCTCCTGACCCAGAAAGCATGGGAAATGTGAAGGGTATGCGAAATGGTTGTTGGTTACTGTTGCTCCCCTGCGCCCCTGGTTCGTCCTGTGGCCACCTGTTTTTCCAGCAGACCACGTTAACCAGCTGACCAGACTCCAGTGGGGGCATGGGGTGTATATGGCATGACGGGCGGTTACATATTATAATTTTAAAAGTATATATTATTGAATAAAAGGTTTTAAAAGAAACGTATGGTGAGTTTTCAGTGTGGAAAGGGCCATTAAATGAGACCCCATGGCCACAGAGGAACAGAGTGAGATAGAAGAGCGTTTGAGCCAGGTTCTAGCCAGAGGGAGGAGGGCAGTTTCCAGGACAGATGAGAAATGAAATAGGTATGTGAACCCATCTTGGTGATGGGGCACTGCAGGTGATTCCAGCAAGACTTCGCAAGCCAGGAAAGCGGGCCTTGCCTCGAATGCATTCATCTCCCTAGACCGCTCCTTCCAAAGCAGGTGAGTCACGCAGCCGTTCAGGTGGCAGGTAAACATTCTCTCTCATGAACTCAGGAAGCTGCCTTAATCCCTGCTTTGCTTTCCACTGCGCATGTTTCAGTATTCCATTCCATCCCCAAATTCTGTCCACCCTGGCCCCCTACTTCAGAAAAATCTGACCTCAGAGGCTGGTTCAGTTCATTGACCCAAGGTGGGGAAGGAGTCAGATCTTGGGTTCAGAGCATCCTGGGAGAAGAAGAAGCCCATCAAAGGTGAAAGAAAATGGAACAGGAGCTCCAGACATGTCTGTTCAGGGAGAAAATGAAACCACAGTCAAATTTGATGTGTATCTTTCACTTTTTTTCTATGCATTTACTAACACTTTGAAATTAAAATGGATTTTATCAGAAAGGTAGATTTTACCTTCTTTTTCTGCAACTTGTGCTTTCACTGTTAGCATGTATAGATCTACCTCATCCCTTTTCGTGGCTGTATATTATTCCATTGTGTAATGTACCATAGTTGAAGCAGTCCTTTATGGATAGACTCTTACCAATACTATTGCCAGTATTGCTGCAATGAGCAAATTTACACAATATTTTTACACAGTCTGTATGTTTGTGAGATAAAATCTTAAAAAAAAAAAGAATTACTGTGCCATATGTTTTTCTTTTTTCTTTTTTTTTTATTTTAGGAAGGGCATTGTTCAGAAAAAGCAGTCTTCTGTTCCCTTCTCTCACTGGTGTAGGCTGGCATCATGATGCCTTAAGCTATGGAATTCTTGGGCTCTGTCAGGCCTGCCCAGGGCCTATGAACTTTCCAGAAACCTACTGGATATTTGAGACTTGAAGAAGGGGTGTTGGCTCTAATATAGAAAGTTGCAAAATAAAAATAAGTGTAACTAGATGTTACTCCAATCCTGTGAACTGAGAATTCAGTATTTTCTTTTAAAAATATTTTTTTCAGGAATTTTCTGGTGCGTCAGTGGTTTATACTCCAAACTTCCAATGCAGGGGGAGTGGGTTCAATCCCTGGGCAGGAAACTAAGATCCCACATGCCTTGCAGCACAACCAAGAAATAAAAATTTAAAACTGTTATTTTTCTCATGATAATTAATGATGAGTCACAGAATATCATGAAATAATCACATAATTTCAGAATCAAATTCTAAAGTTCTTTTCTCAAAAAATTACAAGGAAAAGTTATCTTAAATATGAAAAATGGTGCCTTTTAATGTTTGAAATGCTATGGAGAAACCTTCAAAAGTAAGAATGCAGAGAGGTAGAAATGTTTTAAAATATTCCTGGCCAGAGGGGACTGGATGGTGGAATGCATGAGCAACTCTTTGCAGAATCTTCTGCAAACTTAATGAGCATCTCAAATGCATTGTTCTAAGTGAAGAAGCCAGTATCAAAAGGCTAGATGATTCTGTTTATATGACATTAAGGAAAAAGAAGCTTCCCTGGTGGCTTGGTGGTAAAGAATCTGCCTGCAATGCAGGAGACGAGGGAGACGAAGATTTGATCCCTACGTTGGGAAGTTCCCCTGGAGGAGGGCATGGCAACACACTCCAGTATTCTTGCCTGGAGAATCCTATGGACAGAGGAGCCTCGTGGGACACAACTGAAGCAACCTAGCACGCACGTAGGCACAGAAGCGGTAAAGCTGTTGGTATGGAGAACGGACCCACAGTTGCCAAGGGTTAAGGTTGGGGGTTGTGGGATTGGGGGGCTTGACTGCAAAGGGACAGATAGCATGAGGGAATTTGAGGGCGATGTATCCTAAACATGGTGATGGTTATATGACTTGGTCAAAACCACACCCAAAAGTGTACATTTTAGTGTATGTAAGTTTAAAAATAAGTTTTCAAAAATAACAAAAATGTGCAGAGTCCCAACACAGTCCCCTTTGAACTTCTGAGATTAGCAGGAGCTTCATCTGTCCAGCACTGGCTCTTTTACCAGTGTCTTCGGATATAACCACTGGAGCTAGGATTCAGCGGTCTGCCAGTTGAGCACCTGTCATTCAGGTGCTCTTCCATCTTTGCTCCCAGCTAAGGGGTGACTCCAGGCACAACTTCTCATTTCATCACTATACCTCCCCGTTCCCGTCAGCAAGGAGGGGTGAAGAACAGACTGCCCTCCAGTGTGAGGCAAGTCCCTTGTGTCCTTTACTGGCCAGGTGCTTGGGGTTCTGGCCTCAGACTGACATGAATAGATGCTGTCCACTGGTTTTTCACAAGTAACTAGGGCTTTTGTGCACTAATAGGGATTTTTACATTTCCAGGTGGGTTTTTTTTAATATCTTAGTTATTAAACTGTATGATTAAAAGTCTAATTTGTCTTGTGTCTTTACAAATCCTGTTATAACTACCGACTGCTTTGTTTTGTATGTAAATCTGAACATTTATTTTGGTTCATCTTTGATCGATGTTCAATTAATTCAAAACTTAATGGGATAAACCAGCAGTCCCCCAAATTTTTGGCACCAGGGACCGGTTTCATGGAAGACAATTTTTCCATGGACCGGGGGTGGGGGGTGGTTTCAGCATGATTCAAAAGCATTTTTTACACACTTTATTTCTAATCTAATGCTACCACTGATCTGACAGGAGGTATCCGTACTGGTCCGAGGCCCAGAGGTTGGGGACTCCAGGGTTAAACTATACACGTTACCCACATACTTAATCTAGTTTCCTTAGACAGATTGAAAGTAAACCACATGTTTAATCTGTTTGATTTGCACAAACACTTCCCATAGTTTATATGAAAGACCTAAAATCTGCTGAAATCTTCCTAAGCATTCAAATACTAACATATCTAAGTCTAAACTCATAGATTTAATCAATCAAAATCTTTTGAACATTGTTTACAAACTTAATTAAACTTGCATAGCATTTTAAAATTATAATTACAGGTCTAGTTTCAAATTCCTTTAAGCATTTCAAATTAAATTCGAAGTACCAGATCCTCTAATCCTTTAAATGGGTTAACTATTTCAAATATCTTAAACAACAAAACATCACAATAATCAGAAATGTATTCCTCTGTTTGACATGTATTACTGACATTGTGTATTTGATCTACTTCCCATAATCTTGTATTTTGACACCTATGCCACCAAGGTGAGATATTCTGTCTAAACACAGGACTCTAATTCGTTCATGGCCAGAGATTCTGAGCTGGGCACAGAATTGGTTGCTGCTTCTGCAGTGGTTCTACCCTCCTGCTTGTATTGGGTTAGCCAAAAAGTTCATTTGGGGTTTTCCCATACAAGCTAATGTATGAAAAACGCGAACAAAATTTTTGGTCAATCCTATAGTAATAGTAATGGGATTCTCAAGACCACCTCATATCTTTTCCCTCATGCAGTTACTTTACTTTTACATCCTCTGCATCTTTTAATGGCCTGATTAACCTCAGTTGAGCTTCTGCATACACTACTTAGATTGTAAGTACTACCTCATTAAATTCTGCTTTTTTTCATTTATTACTTTTTAAAACTGACTCATCCACCTTGCTCTAATCATAATCATTGAAGGAAGCAACATATCAAGATTTTTCATGTATTTAGTCCTTAGCTTTCTTGATGAAGAGAAAACAATCTTGAAGGAATAGAGTTGACCCTTGAACAACTTGGATTTGAACTACAGGGTTCACTTATATGTTGATTTTTTTCAATAATAAATACTACATGATCCACAGTTGGTTGGATCTGAGAATGCAGAACTGGCGATATGGAGGAAGCAGTCTATACAGAGGGACAATTATAAGTTACACACAGATTTCTGAGGAGTGGATTGGTGACCTTAACTGTGCTCTTCAAGGGTTGACTGTATAGTGTTTAATGCATGTTTCTGTGAGAGAGATAGGTGATTTTAGGTTAAATTTGTTCTACATTACTTTGAAAAGAAGGCAACGTCAGAGGTAACCATTTAGCACTAATCCATTCATTCATTCATTGTGTGTCTGTCATGCTGGTACTGTGGTAGGTGAGGGGATACATGCCCAGAAGACACAGTCTGCCCCCAGAAGGAGCTTGCCGAAATCAAGTCTACAATAGGAGCAAACCCTCTCATTTATGTCCGCCATATCTTTGATCAAATCATCAAATCATCTTAGCCAAGGCTATGATCATAGTAAACTTTGAACCCCCACATAAGGAAAAACTGAACACAGTTTTCACGTGGATACTCACTGAGAACGAGTAGTTAAGAGAAGCAAGCACTTTCATTTTCTCCATCAGCTTGCTCGATTGATCTTGTTGGGTCCCTTCCAAGGCCCTGACAGGGGCCTTAGAAATTTATTCAAGTAGTTCATATGATTTTGTAAAATCTGCAAAGGTAAGCAGAAGATTTGAGTCTCATCAAAGCTGGATCAAAACAGAATTTCCTTCCCATCAGAAATAAAGTCAATAATGCAGGGTATATAGTTAAACATACCACATGTTTTTTCTCCTTTTTAAACTTACAAAAAAATAAGACTCATGCAAAATAGAACTGATCAATCCCTCTGTTTGGAGGGCACAAATAAGGAGCAGTACTACTAGTACAAACAGCAGCACATATGTGGGTAAAGTTGCATGTTTTATGAACCATCAGTCATGATTCAATTCAGTTCAGTTCAGTCGCTCAGTCGTGTCTGACTCTTTGCAACCCCATGAATCGCAGCACTCCAGGCCTCCCTGTCCATCACCAACTCCCGGAGTTCACTCAGACTCACATCCATTGAGTCAGTGATGCCATCCAGCCATCTCATCCTCTGTCCTCCCCTTCTCCTCCTGCCCCCAATCCCTCCCAGCATCAGAGTCTTTTCCAATGAGTCAACTCTTCGCATGAGGTGGCCAAAGTACTGGAGTTTCAGCTTCAACATCAGTCCTTCCAATGAACACCCAGAACTGATCTCCTTTAGGAGGGACTGGTTGGATCTCCTTGCAGTCCAAGGGACTCTCAAGAGTCTTCTCCAACACCACAGTTCAAAAGCATCAATTCTTCGGCACTCAGCCTTCTTCACAGTCCAACTCTCACATCCATACATGACCACAGGAAAAACCATAGCCTTGACTAGACGAACCTTTGTTGGCAAAGTAATGTTTCTGCTTTTCAATACGCTATCTAGGTTGGTCATAACTTTCCTTCCAAGGAGTAAGCGTCTTTTAATTTCATGGCTGCAGTCACCATCTGCAGTGATTTTGGAGCCCAAAAAAATAAAGTCTGACACTGTTTCCACTGTTTCCCCATCTATTTGCCATGAAGTGATGGGACCGGATGCCATGATCTTCGTTTTCTGAATGTTGAGCTTTAAGCCAGCTTTTTCACTCTCCACTTTCACTTTCATCAAGAGGCTTTTTAGTTCCTCTTCACTTTCTGCCATAAGGGTGGTGTCATCTGCATATCTGAGGTTATTGATATTTCTCCCGGCAATCTTGATTCCAGCTTGTGTTCATTCTAAGAAACACCTGGAGTAACAGGCAAATTTGGCCTTGGAATACGGAATGAAGCAGGGCAAAGACTAATAGAGTTTTGCCAAGAAAATGCACTGGTCATAGCAAACACCCTCTTCCAACAACACAAGAGAAGACTCTATACATGGACATCCCCAGATGGTCAACACCTAAATCAGATTGATTATATTCTTTGCAGCCAAAGATGGAGAAGCTCTATACAGTCAACAAAAACAAGACCAGGAGCTGACTGCGGCTCAGATCATGAACTCCTTATTACCAAATTCAGACTTAAATTGAAGAAAGTAGGGAAAACCACTAGACCATTCAGGTATGACCTAAATCAAATCCCTTATGATTATACAGTGGAAGTGAGAAATAGATTTAAGGGCCTAGATCTGATAGAGTGAGTGCCTGATGAACTATGGAATGAGGTTCATGACATTGTACAGAAGACAGGGATCAAGACCATCCCCATGGAAAAGAAATGCAAAATATCAAAATGGCTGTCTGGGGAGGCCTTACAAATAGCCGTGAAAAGAAGCGAAGCGAAAAGCAAAGGAGAAAAGGAAAGATATAAGCATCTGAATGCAGAGTTCCAAAGAATAGCAAGAAGAGATAAGAAAGCCTTCCTCAGCAATCAATGCAAAGAAATCAGTCATGATTAAGAAGACTCAAATATCCTATTCTCTTAATTACAAAATGATATTACAAAACTGCCTTAAATAGAAGTGGTCAGTGTATGCATGCTGTCACTTTAGTCATGTCTGACTCTTTGCGACCCTATAGATTGTAGCCTGCCAGTGTCCTCTGTCCATGGGATACTCCAGGCAAGAATCCTTCTCCAAGGGATCTTCCTGATCCAGACAACTAACTCAAGTCTCCTATGGCTCCTGCATTGCAAGATTCTTCACCCCTGAGCCACCGGGGAAGCCTGATCACAGTAGGCACCACAAAACTTGGATGCCCCACCTGGTGAGTTCTGAAGACTTTAAATATAGAACAGGATTTGGACTTTACCCAGGGTCGGAGAAGGCAATGGCACCCCACTCCAGTACTCTTGCTTGGAAAATCCCATGGACGGAGGAGCCTGATGGGCTGCAGTCCATGGGATCTGAAGAGTCAGACACGACTGAGCAACTTCATTTTCACTTTTCACTCTCATACATTGGAGAAGGAAATGGCAACCCACTCCAGTGTTCTTGCCTGGAGAATGCCAGGGACAGAAGAGCCTGGTAGGCTGCCATCTCTGGGGTCGCACAGAGTTGGACACGACTGAAGCCACTTAGCAGCAGCAACAAGTTAACAGGAGAAGAGAATGTTGTAGGCTGACTGATATGGAGCCTGGAAGGAAGGCTGGAAACAGAGGGACTAGAAGTTCATACACTAGAGGCTGAGTGAATGATGGTTTCCAACATTTGATGTTTCTTCCACACTTGAAATATCATAGTTTATGTCTTTTAAAAACGGTTCTAAGAATTGATTAAACAAACAAACAAACAACTGTTGATTCAACTCAACCAACTTTATTTTAATTGCATTAATGTCTGCATTTAAAGTTCAGACCTTCTTGTTTCTAATCACGCATTTAAGGTGGTAACTTTTCCTCAAGGATTGCTTTGACTTCATTCCGCGGGTTATGCTGCATATTCATAGCGACCCAGTCAATAATTAAAGCAATGATGCCTATAAGGCGTTCAGCACACTTACTGCGTAATACTGGTTAGCTGCTTTAACCTTATCCTGTACTCGGCCAACAGGCAATTATTTGTTAGTCTCAGGACTCCAGGTCCTGCCTTTCCCCACTTTTTTTCCGCTTCTAACTCCTCCTAGCCCCTAGTGGGCGGAACCTGGGCGGAACCTGGCCTTCACGCTCTTAGACTCCATCCCCTCCAGGTTCCCTTGACACCACGCAGGTGCAAACCCATTCTGTTATCCTGTCTCCTTCCGCTTTCTAAAAGCGGCTCTGGGACAACGATGGGAAAATAGTCCCTCGGCAAGGGCGTTCTATTCCCAAGGAGGCGGCACTAGGGCGGGGCTTAAGAGCGAAAGGAACAGGAAGTCCGTAATCCCCGTGGCGGGATTGGGCTCTGCGCTCTGAGGGGGCGGGCTCAGGTGAGCGGAGGGATTCATCGCTGGCGGCGGGAGGCCCGCCGCCTCCATTTAAGGAGGGGAGTGCGGTGCAGGCGGCAGTTGCTGTGGTTTTCCGTGTTGGTGTGGTTTTGTTTTCTTGGGAGCGTAGCTTCACGGACTTAGCGTCCCGCGTCCAAGTCCAGGTGTCTGTGGCCGCCGATCTGGACGTCAGGGGCTCAGCTTCCCTTCTTCGGACCAGCCAGCCCCCTGTTTTGCCTTTGCCAATTGGTGCCCATATTTAGGTCGGCTTTGGCGAGGCTGAGAAGGCCGCCGGCAAGATGTTCAAAAACACGTTCCAGAGCGGCTTCCTCTCCATCCTCTACAGCATCGGCAGCAAACCCCTGCAGATCTGGGACAAAAAGGTCAGGGACTGAGGGCGGCGGCGGGGCGAGGTCTCGGGGCTGGGGCTGGGGTGGCAGGTAGCTGTGACGAGCTGGGGCCTGGGGGAGGCCCGGCGATCTCTGCTGTGCCCTGGCCCCAGCCTGGGGTGATTGAGGCGCGAGGTGAGGGCATAGTGTAAGCAGCGGAGGTGCATTGGGGTGGGCGTGGCTGGAGTTTAAGTGTCCTACGGCCGTGGTGTGGACCAGTGTCTCTCGCCGCAGACTTGACGGACATGCGGTTCTTTAGCTTCGATTTCCCCACTTACATGGTGGGGTTGGTAGTACCCATCTAACAGTGTGAAAAGCGTCAAGTCACATGAGGTTGCTTTGGGAAAGTGCAGATGAAAGAAACTGCTGTTCACTGATTTCACAAGTATTTACTAATATCCTGTGTTGTGCCAGGCTCTGTGCTGGGCACTGGACACAGAGCCATTGTCCCAGGCTCCCTTATAGAGGCACAGCCAGAACTCGGTTATGTTTGGGTTTCATTCATTTGCTCCCTTCCTCTCACTGATCCCAACGGAGCCGGAATTCAGTGGTCTTTGGCACCTGCTCCACACTCACTGTGACTTGGGGTCTGTGCTGTGCCTTCAGTGACTGATCTCCATCAGGAAAATTGTAAAATGGTGACAAGTCTTGTCTAGGTTAACGTGCTCAAAGCCAAGTACAAGCCTCATCGTCTTTATTCAGGCATCCACTGGGTGATGCTTCCACTGACTCCAGAGGATGGTGACCCTGTCCACATTCTAGAGATGTTGATTAGGGGGCATGTGTGCCTAGCAATCTATGAGTTGGTTCTCACTTAACTACTGTGCTATTTCCTTTCTTATGCAAATTCTCAGTTTTCTGTACTCTTTTTAAAATAAAAGTTAATATAAAGCACTCTTACCATGGAAGACAGGTGACTTAGTACTGCACTCCTCCAAGGAAAATGGAGAGAGGTGGTATGTTGAATGCTGTTTTTATAGAGAAGGATGTGGGATCATCTAAATAAGCAGTTTACTGGCAATGAGGCCAACAATCTTGGATTTCATCTCAGAACAAGTCCTTGTTTTTGTCTTCCCACATCCACAGATGAAGGTTTTTCGGCCACAGAGAGACTGAGAACACAGACAGCCTTCTTTCTGCCTGTTGCTGCTACGGAATTCTTTATTCTGAGAGCAGCTTTTGGGGTGGTGTATTCACAGTGTCATTTTTATAAGACAGTTGAAAGATCTGAATGTAACGAGTTTGGCCTTATGCATGTGTGAGAAATCTGACCAGCTTCTCTTCTTTCACAGTGATTCTGTCCCCAAACTACATCTAATGCTGGGAATTGCTTTTTACACAAGAAAGCGGTTCCTTAGTTGCTTTCCTACATTACTGAGTTTGTCAGTTCCATGGTTTTGTTCACATTGGATTAAAAAACCTTGTAAACTCTGAAATTGCACCTCTACAAAGAGAGCTCAAAATGAGTGTACCTGGGAACTTTGTAAGCATGATGGCTTCTCAGCTGTTGTGGTGGTGGTTATTTAGTCGCTAAGTCGTGTCTGACTCTTTGCAACCCCATGGATTTTATAGGCAAGGATACTGGAGTGGCTTGCTTTTTCCTTCTCCAGGGGATTTTCCGGACCCAGGGATTGAACCCATGTCCCTTTCATTGGCAGGTGGATTCCTTACCACTGAGCCACCTGGCTTGCCTTAATTGTGGACTGTCCAAAGTCTGGAGAGAGTGGATTGTGTGCCAGTTGAAACAAAAGTGTCAGTAGGAGACAATTGAAATAGAGAATGGGACTTGATGTAGGAGAATAGGTTTTCAGAGCAGGTCAAAGAACTTAAGTCCAATTCCAGTGTTAGAAAGGCTATTAAGAGTTCTATTAAGTGAAACTTCTATCAGAGTTGCCTTTTAACCCTTCTGGGCTTGATCTTTTGTGGTATGTTTTATTTTTCAAATGCAGTTTTTTGACTAGTCAACATGTTTACATACAGAATATAAAAGCAGAGTAACCATAGTGCACTGTGTCCCTTAACAACGCCACTAGAGGTCAGATGGTACCTTAATGACATAAACGTGTGTGAAAATATTGTTAGATCAACTGGCAGGGCTATGTGGAGTAAATTAAGCAGACATTTTGGCAAAGAAAACCTTTAGAGGAATTCTCATTTTAAGAGAAATTCTTGTAATAGGGAGTTAAATGTTTCTACTCTTTTTATTTAGATTGAAAAAGTGTTTATCTGTAAATTTTTCCCCTTGGGTCAAGGGAAGGAAAGGAAGGAAAAAAGGGAAAGTTTGGGGCCAGATCCATAGGCTTTGGTATATGTATATGTGTGCCTTTTCTCAGCTATATTACGAAGTCCTCAGACAGTGTTGGGAATCCAGTCCAGAAGGGGAAACGCTGGGAATTGATATACTTAACAAGGATTTATTGAGCAACAGCTAAGTGAGGCATTGTGTAGATTTGGAAAGATAGAGTTAGAGAAGACATTTTCCCCACTCCCATGATTCTGAATAAGGCAGAGTTATAATAAAGAAAGGAAGGATAGTCCACACTTACCTAGAAATGACCCTGCCTCCTGCCAGTAGGTGCATTTTGGCTATAACTGCCTGTTTTTAGTTATTACATATTTTGATTTCACAAAACTTTACTATTCTCCTTCCCGAATTTATAGAGAGAGTTTCTGTCATTTGTTTATAGTGAAAAACAGTCTTGGAAAAATTAGGTTTGGTTTCTGTTTAGGCTCTGTGTCTTGTGAATGTGAGAAGTGAATGCCATAGTCATACTCATTTTGTGGGTGTGGATACATTTACAATATCTGCGTTTATCTGACACACTGAAGTTAGCCCTTCCCCCATGTCATCCTTCAGCTCTCAGCTTAAACATTATTTCAGTGGGAACTTCAGTTATGTCTCGGGTGTGCTCCTGTGGTGTTCTGTATCACACCGTATGGCAGTTGCCTATTTACTGTATATCTTCCGCTAGACTACAGGTTCCTTAAGGGGAAGACTAGTATCTCACCTGGAAACCCCAGTGCTGGGTGTTGTCGGACACCTTGAATTTGTGTCCTGGCTCTGACGTAATGTCCTGTGCTGTGTAACCTTGAACAATACTTCACTCAGTTCTCTCATCTTGTAATAACGCCACCTGCTTCTCCTGGTTATGATGATTAAATGAAGAGGTATATAAATGCTTAGCAACAGTTAGGGCATACAGTATTAAATAAAGCAGGGAACTGAGGCATTTGCTCAAGAGTAAAGGAATAGTTTATAACTGAGCCCAATATTCAGATGCCTAGAACAGGAAGTCCAGTAAATTCAGACTTCTGAAATTAGGATAATTTAGTCATTGTGCCATGGCTTTCCCAGTCCAAAACCTTAACATGGCTCTCAGGACACATAGCCTGTGGGCTGGTACTTGCTTAACTAGCTCTCCAGGCTCACCTCCCCATCTAGCAGTGACTTCCTACTGAGCTGAAGGAAGCCTTTCAGCTTCAGGCTTTTGCACTTGCCGGCCCCTCTGCTGGGACCCACTTCTTCTTTTCCGCCTTTATTAGTCTTAGGTCACAGCTCAAAGGCATTTCCTCAGGTTAGGTTAATTTATATCCACTTCCATTTCCTTTTCATCAAACTTGAAATTAGTTTCTCAGGATCTATATTCCTGACTGAATGGTAAGCTTCCTGATAGAGACCTTTGTAGTTTTTCAAACCAAGAATTTAGGAGAAATTAGGGGCTTTCCCGGTGGCTCAGCAGTAAAGAACTCACCTGCAATGCAGGAGACGAAGGTTTGATCCCTGAGTTGGGAAGATCCCCTGGAGGAGGGCGTGGCAGCCCACTCCAGTATTCTTGCATGGAAAATCCCACTGACAGGGACAAAGGAGCCTGGGGGACTGCAGTCCCTGGGGTTGCAGAGTCAGACACTTCTGAAGTGACCGAGCACACACACACTGATGGCTTAGGGGGTAAAGAATCCACCTGCAATGCAGGAGACACAGGTTCAATCCCTGGGTCGGGAAGATCACCTGGAGGAGCAAATGGCAACCCACTCCAGTGTTCTTGCCTGAAAAATCCCACGGACAAAGGAACCTGGTGGGCTACAATCCAAAAAGTCACAAAGAGTCAGACAGGACTGAGTGACTAAACACAAACACATATCAGGGATTTCTTAACAATCCCTTAACTTCTGGGATCAGCAAATACTACATTATTAAAGGGCTCTTTATGTTTAATGTAAACATTACTTCTGATTTGTAAAGAAAATACCAGGAGATTCCATTCCCACTTAGACCGGTGTAAAACATATAACTTTTAGGCTTTACCGGCAATATCCTTAAAGTCTGCTACATGAGATTGATAATTCATAATAAGCGTCTCTATCTTTCTTTCCTCTCATCTTGTCTTTTTCTCAGCTGCTGCTGATCCTCCACATTCCCAGAGGATTAGAACCATAGTTTTTGTGGTTGTTGCTGGAAGATATTAGATTCCCATTCAGTTCCTAATTTTAAAAATGAATGAAGGCTCTTTGCAGAAAAAAAAAGTCCCCACACCCTAGTTTTTAATTAGCAAACCGTGTTAGCACACGTTAAATTAATGCAGTTTCCAATAGTAGACTTGAGAGCGTTTGGACATGAAAGTAGTAGCACTTTTTTTTTTTTTTTTTCAGACTATCCCTGAGTCAGTCTGAGGATGTTCTTCATTATTCCAAGTGATAGCTTTTACTGTAATTGGGCAAAGGCCTGGGTTTTACACTTGCCCTTCCAAGGCATTGTTAGGAAGAGACTGGTTATGGTACACAGAATCATCTTTACTTTAAAAGGCTGCTTGTAAATGCAGAGTCGCCTGTCTGCTGTTTGGTTAGTCCCTGTTAAGTGCCGCAAAGGGAGAGAAGCCTTTGACCCGCTGGCGCCTGCAAGGCCCAGGCCTTGAGACCGCTATGCCCAGCTCTCCCCACAGAGGTCTCCCTCTGCCTGTTTTCTGACTTAGAGCCCAGCCCCTAGCTCAGGGTGGAAACTTTGCCGCTGAAATGGACAGCTCTAAAGGCTTAATGTAAATTGGAACATGTGTCATTAAGACTAGGATGCCAGATGGCCCAAGGGCTCAGCTGTCTGCCACGATAAGTGGGTGGGGCCAGAGAAGAGAAAAGTGGGAGTAGGGAGTGGATACAGCTCCTGTTATTTTTAAAGCAGCATTGGACAGCCTCCTCCCCATCCCAGTAGTATTTTCCCCGCCTCAGCGTGACCCTCCTCCCTGGGGCTTACTTTGGGAAAGAAAAAAAATCAGTGTTCTTTATTAGTTGCCCCAGCAACCATGGAAAGCCTGGGAGAGTGATTGCAAAAAAGGGCTTGAAGGCTCCCTTTTGCTGTCTGCAGAGGCTGAGACCCATTCTGATGGCTAATTGCTAGTAGCCTGGGGTTCTGAAGCTTCTAAAGTACCTCCAGCTCATGGGTAGGGGTGGGAGTGGGGGTAGGAGGGGAGGTGTTCATGAAATTAAAAAATGTAAGATTGGCTTTATTTTTTATTATTATTATTTTGGAGGAATGAAACACTCATAAGTCACACTGCAGGAACCTGTCATGAAATAAAAAGAATTAGCAAGTCAGAGGGCTTTCCCGGTGGCTCAGTGGTAAAGAATCCACCGGCAATGCAGGAGATGCAGGTCGGATCCCTGGGTCAGGAAGATCCCCTGGAGGAGGTAATGGCAACCCACTCCAGTGTTCTTGCCTGGAGAATCCCATGGACAGAGGAGCCTCGTGGGCTATGGGTCCATGGGGTCGCAAAGAGTCTGACATGGCTGCAGCTACTGAGCACACACTCACAGCAATTCAGAAACAAAAGATACTTTCTAATTTAGATGAAGGAAGTAAAATAAAACCTACTTTCACCACGAGCAATAAATGCCGCCTCTTGCGTTTTATCTTCTTTTCACAGCGAGGCCTGCCTAGTGGCCTCTGAACTGGAAGGAGGTAAGGAAAGGAAGTTGATACTTTCTGAGGCCACCTATCTTATTATCCATGTTTGTCAGAAGCTGGACTGAGGAGGGGGTTGCTTCCTGGAAGACCTTGACAGGCTAAGGCAGTGACAGGCAGATTGCCAGGGAGGTTGGGAGGCCTTGCCCCAAATTGACCACGTCTCTTTCTCCTTTGATCCTAGTTTGAGAGCCTAGAGAAAGGTTTTGGGAGGTTTCCTACTCTTTAACTGCTCATATCTCTGGTTAATTGCACCCATCCCCACTCCACTCTTTTCTTCCAGTGAATTTGTATCTATAGTGCTTAAAACTTAATGAAGAAGAAAAATCATAATTCACTAAGAAATTAATTCAATTTGATTTTAAGGCTCTGGCAGCTTGTGATATGACCGTACCTGTGCTTTTCTTCTTTGAGGATTGAACTTTGCTCTTGGGCATAGCTCTATTTAGACTCTTCTCACCACTGGGCAGGTTAAAACTCTAGAGAAACTGGTGGGTATTCCTTCAAAAAAAAACTGCCTTTTCTCCTCTGGGTTTTTGAGTTTTTATGGGCTGCATTAACTAATTTTGTAAGAATTAAGTTTGTGAGTGTGGATGTTGATGTGAAAGAAATTTCTCTTAAGAAGCTCTGACAGTCCAGCTTTAACATGCCTCCGGGCCAGAAGTCTGTAAGAATACACAAAGTCTGTTTTGGCTTTTAGTCTGTTGGCTTCTGCTCGCAGTATAAGGCATTGTTTTCTTCTGTAAAGACCTGAGTGGTCACATTTACTGGAGTGAAGTCGTATGCTGTAAACTTTGAGATGGGCAGAAGGCAAGTTTCCTAACATTTCCTCCCTGTGTAATCTGGCAGAATTTTCTGAAGTTGAGGGAGGCTTCCTGTCCACTGTGATCTGAGAGACCATCCAGGATGTAAGATCTGAGGTCACGCTGCTTCTTTTTTCTTTTAATTTGGCTGTGCCAGGTCTTGTTTGCAACACCAGGGACCTTTCATTGTGGCATTCGAACTCTTGGTTGGGAGTTCACATGTGGGATCTAGTTCCCTGATAAGGGATCGAACCCAGGCAGCCTGCATTGGTAGTTCCACTCCTAACCACTGGACCACAGAGGTGGTGGTCCAGTGTGACCAGGAGGTCACACTTTTAAACAATGTTGGATAAATTGCAATGTGTTGCCTTTTAGCAATAGTAGTTTCTGGACCCTGATTGCTTAATTCTTTGTTTTTACCCATCTGTTTGGTTTGTTGCATTCTGTACCTTTTTAAGAAAGAATGAAGTTACTCTTCAGAGAATAATTAGTGGTGTGTTATAAAATTAGTGGGGTACTGTCAGTTCTTATCAATATGACTACATCATATTATATGGAAGAATTTCTGGATGAATTCCTCCTTTACCAGCGAGTCAGCCTGATTTTCCACAGCAGCTGTGGGCTAGCAAATAGAGGAGGAATATTGCCACTTTGGGAGCATTTATGTGGGGAATGAGGTGGGCAGTGTTGGCATGGGCTACACAGATCCAAGCCTTTGTGCTCTTAATCTCCTCTGGAAAGAGGCCCGGAATTCAAAGCAGGAGGGCACTGGATGTTGCCAGCTTTGATTGAGCTTCAATGTGGTGTCTGTGACTTGAGAATCCAGAAATGCTGCCTTGGCAGAGACCCGGGGCCCATGCACCCAGCATTCTGTTTCTGACAATGGGTCCTGAAGGGTGATTTGTGGGAAGGCATTCTTGATGCTGGCAACTGCACTGTCTTTGCGATATACCCTGGGATCTCTGGCCTCCCATAATAGTCCATGGTGGATATGTCATCCAGGAATTTTTAAAAAACCCTCCTTGAATCTCTTCAGATGTGCCAACTCTTAGCGTGACAAATTCCAGAAGTCAGCAAATATTTGAATGCTTAGTTGATGCCTAGCAGAGTACTGAGCATTGTAGAACATACAGTGTTTCATGCTCTATCCTTACCGTTGTGCTTATACTTTTTGGAGGCGACAAAATTCAGTTACATCTTGCAGAAAAAGATGGGCAGTAATACCCAATGTCACCTGGGGAATACCAAGCACACCACAAGTGGATCAAATTCACAGTAAACGAGCTCACAGAGGCTGAGGTCTCAAGACAGAATGCCATGTTACCAGTAATCCATGTTGAACAGTGTAACTGTCAGAGTCAGTGCGGTATTCTCTCCCTATACGCAAGTCTGATGGCGAGCCACGTGATAATCACTGACTGTGACGGCGCAGGCAGCCGCTTTCCCTCTACCCATTAAGAGACCATGTGCTCACCTTTCCGGTGCATGCAGTTCTAACCCTGCTTGATCTTTTTCATGTGTTAGTTAATACTTTCAGCCTGAAGAGGCAGCCCCATCACAGAAGTGCCTCCGTGTGCCTCTGTTCTGTCCATCTACAGTGCTTGAATGTAATACTTGAAGATAATTGTGCTTTCCTAAATAATTTTTGAGAGGAGGAGTCCATACTGCATATTGATTCCTCTCCATCATATACCCCTACATATGCCACAAACAGTGCAAAACAACGCAGGGTGAGGTGCTGAATCACGTAGTCTGGGCTGCATGAGCCAGAGAAGCAAATCAGAGAGAAGAGAGGTCAGTGTAGGCTGACAGTACTAAAGAAGGCGTCTGTGTGTGGCTCAGATGGGACTTGAGGTCATACTTGAAAAAGTAGAAACTTAGGGAAAAGAAGATATGGAAGCGTGAAGTCAGAGTAAACCTCGGGGAATAATATGTTCACTTTTGGGTTGCCACCCTCCCTGTCAGTGACACTCAGCATTTGACCTTTCTGGCCAAAGAACCATCTGTGTGAGGCAGTATCGGGCAGTGGAAAGCCTGGCTGTTACTCCTGCCTTCCTTACTTAGGGCTTGTCATCTGCACTCCCTGCCTCTCAGTGTCCACATCTGTCAAGTGGAAACAACACCAATGACCTTGTGATTTTTTTTTCCACATTTATTTGTTTGTTTAATCTTTTGGCTGCACTGGGTCCTTACTGCTGCTTTCGGGCTTTCTGTGGTTGCAGCAAGCAGGAGCTAGTCCGTGCAGTGGACGGGCTTCCCATTGTGGTGACTTCTCTTGTTGTCGAGCACAGGCTCTAGGTGCATGGACTTCAGTAGGTGCAGCACAGCACGTGGGCTCAGTTGTTGCAGCTTCCGGGCTGTAGAGCCACAGGCTCATAGTTGCAGCTCATGGGCTCAGTTGCTCCACATCACGTGGAATCTTCCAGACCAAGGATCAAACCGGTGTGTCCCCTGCATTGGCAGGCAGAGTCATATACCAGGGAAGTCTGACCTTGTGATTTTTGTTGTCGGTCTTATTAGGACTGAGATTGCTGTTGTTAGGAATGTTCCTAGTGCTTAGCAGACACTTGGTAAACATTAGCTACATTGAAATTGAATTGATTTCTTTGGGAAGAAATTGGTCCTGATTTATAGATGGCCCAGCTATCTGCAGTTCCTGTGGTGGGTGATTGGGCCCTATCTAGAGGTAATTGCGTGGCTTATTTACATAGAAGCTTCAACATATCATGTCACAAACTTCTGTGTTAATGCCTCTTGGACTACTGTAGTTTTCTTTAAATAGTTGCATTCAGCCTTCGAAATCTTAACAAAATTTTTGCCAAATATTTCAGTACTCACCAGTTTAATTTTCTCCCTTGTAGGTACGAAATGGCCACATCAAAAGAATCACTGATAATGACATCCAGTCCCTGGTGCTAGAGATTGAAGGAACAAATGTCAGGTAGGTTGCCAGCCTGTTCTCCCAGAGACGTTGTATGCCCAGAGGCAGCACATCACAGAGGCTGATAGCGGGGACTGCAGAGCGAGACTGTCCAGTGTGAATCCCGCTCTGCTGCTTAGGGCTCACCCTGGGCAAGTCACTTTATCCCTCAGGCTTCAGTTTCCTCATCTGTAAAATAGGAATAAGAACAATACATCTTCCTTAGAGAATTATTGTGAAGATTAAATAAGTGAATATATATAAAACCTGCTTAGCACATAGTAAGGGCTATGTAAGTCTTAGTTATTAATATTTAACCCCAGTGTTTTCGGGGGGAGGTTGAGGGTGTTACCAGAATCACCCAGTGGGTGGTCAGTGTAGTTTTCAGTGTTACAGTGGTCTTGGTTTTGGTTTTCTTTCACTTAATAGTTTCTTAGAACAGAATTAAATCTTTTCTCACTGGAAGAACTTCATCCGATCTGCTGGCCTGGCTTTCGCTTTTCAGATACTTTCTTCTTGGTATCTAGCGCTGTGTTAAGCTTTTGTTTCAGAGTCTGGCACTTTTTTTAGAAGCATTAGCTTAACTTAAGGGTTAAGGGATCTTTGGATCTTTTAGATCTGCTTTCCAGCTTACCTTATTGGGCTGTTACTGCTTTGCCTATCACAAAGGAAGAGGCTGGTGGTGTGTTTATTGGTGTTTCCTCTTTCTACAGCACCACATATATCACATGTCCTGCAGACCCAAAGAAAACACTGGGAATTAAACTTCCCTTCCTTGTCATGATCATCAAAAACCTGAAGAAATATTTTACCTTTGAAGTACAGGTAAGCATATGCATGTGAATCTGTACACTCTCGACTATACCAGAGAGGTGGCTGGTCAATTTATGGGAAAAAAGTAACCGTAGGAAAGTATCTTTATCCTTTTGAATGTATTCTTTTCTGCCTCTGCTGTACACTTGATTCTGCCATTATTATTATGACATAATTTCAGTATTAGTAATCTGAGTTTCATGCCAAGTTTTAAAAGAAGCAGTAAAGCATCCAGAAAATCTAATCAATAGTTCAAAGATTTCAAAGCTTGAGGATTGGAAGAGTATCTATCTGGGAAGTTACTATTTAATATCAGGCTGGCTATTGTTGGTCTCTAGTCTAGCATTTTTAATTTTTCAAAGGGAAGAATGTTTATGGAATCATGCTATGGTCTGAGGGCCTGATGCATGTGTCATATGTCATAAGCAGCTGATGTTGTCCTGGCAACAGACAAGATAAACTCACTATTTCCGGGCCATCTGCATCCAGTGTGACCCATGTGGGTCTGTTTATTCTCCCTTGGGTCTCAGCCTTGGGAAACCAGGCTGTGGGAGTTTCAGGTCCTGGTCTTACCAAGGTTGTTTGCTCCACGATGGAATTACTGTGATTCTTCCTCTCCATATTTCGTAGGTACTAGATGATAAGAACGTGCGTCGGCGGTTTCGGGCAAGCAACTACCAGAGCACCACCCGGGTCAAGCCCTTCATCTGTACCATGCCCATGCGGCTGGATGACGGCTGGAACCAGATTCAGTTCAACCTGTCAGACTTCACTCGGCGGGCCTATGGCACAAATTACATTGAGACCCTCAGGGTGCAGGTACTGGCTCCTTTTCAAGAGGGAGCCCCAGATGGGAGAGGGGGCTGCACTCTGTTTGCTCCGAGCTTGTGACCTAGGTGGCAGAACTCTGTGGCTTTCTGGCTAGAGTTCCCAAGTCACCGTCCAGGGGGCTTTAACCTCAGAGGCTCGGGACCTGTTCAGGCATCGGCTCAGCAATAGTAGGGAGTGTGGGGGTGATGTAGTCACTAAGTTGTGTCCAGCTCTTGCAACCCTATGGACTGCAGCCCACCAAGCTGCTCTGTCCACGGGATTCTCCAGGCAAGAGTACTAGAATGGGTTGTCATGCCCTCCTTCAGGGGATTTTCCTGAACCAGAGATCCAACCCACACCTGCATTGCAGGCGAATTCTTTACCTCTGAGCCACCAGGGAAGCCTCATGGTGGAGAATACAACAAGCAACTTCTCCCTCTTGTCAGAATCTCCGCCTAAGCCAAGCTGAGGAGATGCCAAAGAGATGACGCTTGTGACAGCACCATGCAGGGTGAGGGGGCTGGAGGAGAATCAGGAAAAAAAGGAAGACAGTCATTATTTGCCTCTTACTTTAAGAGACTTATTTTAAGTCTTGCATCCACAGATCCATGCAAACTGTCGCATCCGACGGGTTTACTTCTCAGACAGACTCTATTCAGAAGACGAACTGCCAGCAGAGTTCAAACTGTATCTCCCAGTTCAGAACAAGGCAAAGGTGAGCCGGCTTTCCTCAGAGGAAGGCCAGATAGTGAGTTGGAGAAACTGTGTCCCCGGAAAGGGCTCCGTTCTACAAGGTCAGGTGCAGACCCTCTCTCTGTTGACATGGAGTATGGAGGGCCTTTACATCAGAAGATCTTAGGCCTGCTACCAGCAGGGAGTCAGGAATAATCCCATGAGCTGCTGCCTCACCTCCGTGAAGTGACCCTGCCCCTTTGGGGGGCATCCTGCTCCTTCCTGCTCCCAGGCCTTCCCTGAAGAATATCTTCCATCTGAACCTCTTCATCAGCCCCAATTGTTATCAGCCGACCCCTCCCCTCTGGCACAATGACGGGCGCTTCTGGGCCTGCCCACTGCTGACACGTATGCACCGCCCCGTGGGCCAGCATCCCCTTGAGTGTCCCTAGGGGTAGGGGGTCGCTGCCATTGACCATCTGTTTTCTAATAACTTAAACTGATGCATTTGTTCTTTTTTTTTTTTCTTTTCCCTTCAGCAATAACTGGAACGCAGCTCAAGGGATAGACCCTGGATATGACTCTTAGTTTAAAAAGGAAACTATCTGGAGGACAATGCAAAAAAACAGATATTTGTATTAGTTCACTGTGCTGTGATTCTTTTACCTACTGTTTGGCGTCCCTCGTCGTGGACGCCAGTGACTATGCCATGCGTTGTAAGTACAGTGGGGGATAAGCCGTCCTTTGATACGTGAATGCTGGAGTGTATCTCGCTGCCTGCCTTGATGTGTGGGGAGAGAGATTTACCACGAATTTACAGAATTAAAGATGGTCCCGTAAGGCAGTTTCAGACCGATATTTCTTCCTACGGTTTGTTCTTTCTTTTATATGTTATCTAAATATATGTATATGCTGTGTAGTGCTCATAATCTGGAAATGAATAAAATGTTATATTCTTGGTTTGTAAATTTGTTCTTGGTTTGTGTGTTGGTTTTTTTTTAATTGGTGACATTTCTCTTTCTTTATGGTATGAAAATAGAACTCTTTGCGAAGAACATCCCATACATTCATGTGGTGAAGTAGCTTGCAGTAAGCACTGAAAGAACAGGACGTCTATAGATGCTGATTTGGAACAACTCCCAAGATAAACTAAATGGGAAGAAACATGAATAGCATATCACCTAGAATCATCTTATCCTGGGGGGGCGGGTCTCAAGTGGAGCTTTAGACAAAACGGCGCATGTGCCAGATTGCTCTTAAACCCCCTGGGAAGGGGTCACGTTGAAGCCTCACCTGCCCTTGTGTGACCATCAGCACGTACAGTGTTCCTCAGCATTGGAACGGATCACCGCCTCCTTGTTTGAGCTCCAGATGAAGTACTTGCCTTGAGTTTAGGAACCTAGAAGAAAAGTGTTTAAAAAAACCACTGGACTCACTTGAAAGAACTGACATCTTAACACCACTCTCCCAGCTCCCAGTTACTCTAGGGCATGTGCCTGGGGCTAGTGAAATGACCCTGCCACAGACAGCTGAGTTTACAAAAGTTGACCCCTTAACACAACTCTACCGTATGGAATATTTCTGGAGGGAAAACAGTTTGGGGGCGGAGAAGAGCCTATGTAACTACACCTGCAAGATCTCACAGGATGCATAAGAACTGTGCAGTGATTACTACTGGAGAGAATGGTGCTTTTGCTTATATACTTTTTTGTGTGTTCAATACTATAAAAAACATTTTCTTTGAGGTCGTATTTAGTAATAACATTTCAAAGTCAAAAAACAACAAAAGGCCACCCTGGATATCGTGCTCTCACCGACCTTCCCCCGGATTTGGCTTCATCCCACAGGATAAGACTGGAATTGTGGGCATTTTTACTTTGATTAGAAGTTAAAAAAAAACCACAGGGCTGAATTGGTCACTACCGTGGCTGCCTCCTGAGAAGTTAAGTGGCAAGGAGCCCTGTTGTCCCACATCCTTACTCTGCACCGTGCACTCTGGGTAAGCGTGGCTGAGACTGAGGATGTGGAGGCCTGGAGGGGAGGGTGCCTTGCTGCTGCCTCAGACACTCACTGAGTTCTTGTTTCTTATGGTTGTCGGGGGCCTGACTCTGAGGTAGGCTCAGCCAAGATGACTTTGCCTTCCTCATCTGCTAACCAAATGGAGCCACCTTCGCCACGGTCACTCTCCTTGGAGAGTCACCACGGCTCTGTCACAGAGCACCCGTCGGCCCAGGTGACAGCCTGCTCTCTCAGGGCCACCCCCAGTCACATCTGAACATTGACTCTGCTTCTCCATCCTTAAACACCCAAGGGTTCCCGTGCTTAGACTCCGTGTGTCTGTCCTGAGCCTTCTGGGTTACAGAGGAATCCTCAGAAATGGGTGGGGGTGGGGCACTCTGGGACGTCAACAGAGTTTCTTGTCTCTGGCCGCTGTGTGGTGAAATCTCCCCTCCAATCTGGAGTCTATTGTGGGATGAAAGCTGCTTTTGTGGAGGCGAGAAAACCCGGTCAACTTCTCATGTCTCTCCGGTGCCGAGACATCGGCGGAGCGCTCCTGGAAGTCCGGAGAAACACAGTAACGCACTCTCCTCCACACAGAGCCCCTTTCTCCCCCAGGCCCTTGTCAGACTAAGTACGGGGATTACCTCACCACCCTCTTCAGGGTGGAAGGCGGCAGCTGTTGACTTCACAGATGCTTCACATATCCATCCAAGAGGAAGTGAGGGGGTGTGGAGGGTGATGGGATGTATTATCTAAGCTGGACCCCGGCCAACGTGAACTGTGGCACCAGCGACGGCCCCTGCCCCTCCAGTCTCCAGCTCCCTAGGAAGATGACGACAGCTAATTATGGGGCCAAGGGAAGGAGGAAGGAAGGGACAGGCTGCAGGGCCCAGAGGCCTCCTGCACGGAGCCGGGGCCAGAGTGACCTTAGATTGAGGAAACTGGAGCAGGCAGGGTCACGTTAGCTGGCTCCTTGGAAGCCATGGTGTGTGTTTTAGAAGGAGTTCCCTCCCAAATAGGAGTGTTGGTTAATTGGTGTGAACTTGAATGGACAGCCACGCAGTTGTTCCCAACAGGGCCCATCTAGGGGGACAGCCTACCTGCTACGGTAACCCTTATTTGCTACCAGCATGTTCACTGCTTCCCCACAGCCAGCCCAGTAAGACTGACGGTGCTGGTCCAGCTGCCTCCTGGGGCATTTCTCAAGGAGGCAACTATGCCAGAGAACAGCCCCCCAAGCTGATTTCCTTAGCTCCTCGGCAGCATTAGCCAAAATCAAGTGTCAGGAATTCACTGGAGAAGATGTTGGAGCTCTTCCTGTCTAGCCCTCTCTTCCCACATTTTGCTGATGAGGACACTGTAACCTAGAGAGCGTCGGGCTGAGCGACTCTTATGGTGGCAGGCATGGAACACGGACACAGAACCCTCGTGGGAGTCATATGCCATCCTTGTCCTCCTGTACGCTGGCATTCCCCTGCTTCCTCCGTGGCTGGCTGTCCTCTTTGTAGAGGCGTTGATGGGGCAGATAATGCCTTTGTCGGGGGATATCCTAGAGGTCCAGTGGCTAAGACTCCAAGCTTCCAATGCAGGGGACCCGGGTTGAAACGCATGTCAGGGGACTAGATCCCACATGCTGCAACTAAGAGTTTGCAAGCCATCGCTAAAAGATCCTGCCCACTGCAACTAAGACCCGGAGCAGTCAAATAAACAAAAATACTGTAAAAACAAACAAAGATAATGTCTGCCTGGGAGGCTGGGCCAGGCTAGAGCTGGCTGCTCAGGAAGACTAGACTCAGCTCTGCCTCTGCGGTGAGGGTTCGCCTGGGGTGTTCCTTCATGGTTGCACTTTAGCTGAACTTCAGGGCCTGAGGCTGAGGATAGAAAGCTGTGGGGCAAAGGTTTGTGTTTAATGGATTGTAAAAGTAGCATAGGCTCATGCAAAATTCAAACAGTACACAGAATATGGAGTAAGATAAAGTCACCGTTCCCATTCCTTAACTGAAAGTATTTGAATGGACCAGAATGACTTTTAACTACTTTACATGTATTTGTTTTACTGAATTATCACGACACTGAAATAGAAACTATTATTCTTATTTTACTGATGAGAAAACCAAGGCCCAGAGATTACTGTGTCCAAGCTCACACAGTGGTGGTAGAAGCAGGTTTCAACTCATGCGTCTGTGCTGGGCTCTTAAATCACTTGACTTCTTTAACTTGCTGTTTCCTCCTAAGAATAGCCTTATGATAATACACATGAAACTTACCTAAGAGCTGAGTGGGGCGAGGTGTCCACCTATGAACAATAGATTAGATCTCTTGTGTTAACTTCACCCAAGGGAATACTATGCAGCCATGAAAATGGACAAATTCCAGCTAGGTGCAACAACAGAAGAACCACATGACCATAAAGCAGCGTGAAGACAGCAAGGTGAAGTATAGTAGGGATGATTCTACTTCTATACAATTTTTAAATAGACAAAACAATTTATTGTTTAGGATGCATTTATAAATGACAGTCTATACAGTAGTCCCACTTTATCCACAGTTTTGCATTTCCTGGTTTCAGTTCTCTGTAGTCAACTGCAGTCCAAACATTTTAAATGGAACATTCCAGAGATAATTCAATCTTAAATTGTGGGGCATTCTGAGTAGCATGATGAAATCTTGTACCTGGGATGTCCAGCCATCACCATCGTTTGCCTCTGACCATCCACCATGGACATTGTCATGGCTTCATGACACAGGATCACCTGAAGAAGATGATTCTCCACCTGACATTGTCAGGTCAGTAGTAGCCTAATGCTGTGTCACCCACCTCACTTCCTCTCATCAGGTAGGCATTTTATCATCTCACATTGCAAGAAGAATGAGGAGTATAGTACAGTAAGATATTTTGAGAGAGACCGCATTCACATAACTTTCATTACAGTGTATTGTTACATATGTTCTATTTTATTATTTGTCCATCTCTTACTGTGCCTAAAGTATAAATTACACTTTATCATAGGCATGTATTCTGGAGAATGAAATGGTAACCCACTCCGCTATTTTTGCCTGAAAAATCCTGTAGACAGTGGAGATTGGGTCTACAGTCGAATGGGTCACACAGAGTCAGACACGACTGAGTGACTAAGCACAAGCATAGGCATGTATATATCGGGGGAAACGTAGTATATATAGTAGTATATATAGGGTTTCAGGCATCCATGGTGAGTCTTGGAACGTACTCAGTGGTAAAGAATCCACCTGCCAATGCAGGAGACCCAGGTTCGATACCTGGGTCAGGAAGATCCTCTGGAGGAGAGCATGGCAACCCCCTCCAGTATTCTTGCCTGGAGAATCCCACGGACAGAGAAGCCTGGTGGGCTATATAATCCATGGGGTCGCAAAGTGTTGAGCTCATGCTTATTACAGGGTTTCAGGCATCCACAGGGTGTCTTGGAATGTATCCCTTTGGGGACTCCTGTAGCAACAGGCAGAAGACTATCTCAAAACTCAGGAGAGCGCTTTGCCTAGAGGTGGGGGACGAAAGTGATGGGGGAGGCACTCTAGGGGCTTCTCAGGACTATCGATGCTTTATTTCTTAACATCTTTACTCATAGATGTTTGCTTCATTACTATTTGAATTACACACACCATTGAATATATTCTTCTGATTATGTTTCTCAATTAAAAAAAACGTCAAATTTAGATGACTTAGCCCTAGCTTATTAAAATGCAGGCTCTTGCGCCCAGCTCATCAAAATGCAGATTCTCTTTCAGGAGATCTAAATTTGGCCCAGATCGACATCTGCCCCTGGTGGGTTTTGGTGTTTCTGTCACTTGAAGCTGCTCGAAGGTAGAGCAAGCAAGCATTGAAGTGGTACCTCTGAGTGCGGAGAAATCAGATGCGGGGAGGGAAGGAGAGGGTAAATAAAGCAAACCAACTCTGGCCCCCTACCTCCCAGATGCTTACGTTGCCTTTCTACAAAATCCTACTGCCTAACTTTACATCTCAATTCCTTTTCCGTAACCTGAAAATATGGAGTCCTGTAATGCAAACCACGAGTACCTCTGGGCTGCAATAGAGGCCCTTCCAAATTGTAAATCCATAAGGCACCGAACATCTGGATGGAGCGTGAGCCTTGGAAAAATTGTGCTTCTTGGTATCCATGGTGTCTGAGGCAAAGCAAAACAGTGTGCAAGGGTGGGATATGGAAACACACTGGACAGAACCCCTTATTAAAGGGTGAAAAATGTCACCGAGAACCTCTGCTGTTTTATTGCGTGCGGGTAATAAATATTAATAAGGGCCTTTGTGAGTTCCCTCATCACATGGGTTCCCCCCAGTTCTTTTTTTCCATAAAGTCTTAAGCTGTGAATCCTTCTGGTATTTGGGAGGGAATACAGTAAAATCAGGAAATACAGTAGAATCAGTCCACACACACACTAGCCTTTGGGTTGCAGTTCAGTTCAGTCGCTCAGTCGTGTCTGATTCTTTGTGACCCCATGGACTGCAGCATGCCAGGCTCCCCTGTCCATCAGCAACCCCCAAAGCTTGCTCAAACTCATGTCCATCGAATCAGTGATGCCAACCAATCATCTCATCATCTTGTGTCGTCCCCTTCTCCTCCTGCCTTCAATCTTTCCCAGCATCAGGGTCTTTTCCAATGAGTCAGTTCTTCGCATCATGTGGCCAGAATTTTGGAACTTCAGCTTCAGCATCAGTCCTTCCGATGAATATTCAGGACTGATTTCCTTTAGGATTGACTGGTTTGATCTCCTGGCTGTCCAAGGGACTCTCAAGAGTCTTCTCCAATACCACAGTTCAAAAGCATCAATTCTTGGGTGCTCAGCTTTCTTTATGGTCCAACTCTCACATCCATACGTGACTACTTGAGTTCCAAGTCACCCTCAAATCCACCTCCCATCCGGTGCTGCCCCTGAAGCCTAAAGCATGCTCCCAAGCCTGGGCCTCTCTTCTTGGTGCTGGAAAGTGACCTAAGCCAACATGTGGGTCCTGGTGAACCTTGAGCCCCTCTGTCAGAGGAGGTAGAGGAAAACTGAAATCTCTCCCCTCCAAGCCAGCTACTGCACGTGGTATGTTGTAAAAGCATGTCTCAGACCACAAGTATGAAACTGACAGTGAGCATGCAAAAAAAGACTCATGTCACCTGTTCCTAAACCTTGGTGAAGTGTCTATGCACTCTCCTATGACGCGCTTGTGTGGGGACTGTGAGGCCGTGTGGACAGCAGAACCGAATGTGGATTCTCTGTTGAGTGTGCATGGGTGGGAGGAGGGATGAGCTACCCATCCCATCTGAGTTCCAGAGTAAACCGTTCTGAAGGTCTTGGATGGCTGGGCTTGCCAACTTCCCATGCATGCTCCATATTAACGGGGACAGACAGAGGTATATGTAAAATGCTTCTGGCCATTGCATATTTTGGAATTGACTCACTTCCCCAGTGGAAAGAATTTCTCCTTCTTTATTTCTTAGGGAAAGGTATTTCTGATATATCTGCACTGCTTACAGAGAGTAGAGATTCGTTCCCACAAGTTGTGCTCACTCTGGTCAGTGGGCTGGCAGAGCAGTGGGGGAGGGGAGAGGCCCTTCACCAGTCCTCGCCCCCAGGAAACCCTAAGGAAGAGAAATGGAGCAGAGGCGCTGAGCCCCTGAGGGGCCCCTGGGCTTCCCAGTGGGATTTGTGCATTAGCTTTGTCCCTCTCTACCGCCCTTGCCTGAGGAGGCGCTTGAAGCTGAAGATGCTTCAGGGCATCACTCATTCCCTGGGAGGCTGAGATCACCTGGTGTGGAGACCCCGGGTGGCTGCCACCTGCCCTGCAACTGGGGCTCCCTGGTCTTCAGAGGCACTAGTTTTCCCGCCTTGTCTGTGAAATCACATAAGAGAAAAACTTTGATGTCTTCCTCTATTCATACGATACTTCTGATACCTACCAGTTTTCCAGCACCAGCTGTGTGTGTGTGTGTGTGTGTGTGTGTGTGTGTGTGTTAGTCACTCAGTCGTGTCTGACTCTGAGACCCCATGGACTGTAGCCCTCCAGGCTCTTCTGTCCATGGCATTCTCCAGGCAAGAATACTGGAGTGGGCTGCCATTTCCTTCTCCAGGGGATTTTCCTCACCCAGGGATCAAACCTGGGTCTCCCACATTGCAAGTGGGTTCTTTACCACCTGAGCTACCAGGGAAGCCCCAGCACTAGTTAAGGGTCCTACAATTCAGTTCTGATGCTGTCTACCTGGTGTTCATATAAGATTTCACAGGCTAAGGGATTAGTTCCACAGCCCCCTCTACTCCCAACTCAGAGGCTGATTGCCAGTAGTGGGTCCCCAGGTTACCCACACTTGTGTCTGACTGAGCTACGAATTGGGAATTCCCCTGACCCACTCCTCAGGTTTGATCATTTGCCATGATGGCTCAAGAATAAATGCATTTACTAGTTTATTATGTAGTAAAGAATGTGGTCAAGGATACAGATGGGAGACACAGAAAGCCAGGTCTGGAAGGCTCTTGACTGCAGGAACGTCTGTCCTTGTGGAGTTGGGGTGCACCATCTTTCTGTACGTGGGTGTGATCCCCAGCGCAGAAGCTCCCCAAAGCCCGTACTTTAGGGATTTCTATGGAGGCTTCATCATGTAGGTGTGGTTAATGGTTAACTCAATCTCTAGCCACACTCTTCTCCCTAGAGGATGGGGAGGGGCTAACTTCTAATTATGGTTTGGTCTTCCAGGTAACCAGCTCCCATCCAGGAACCCACCAAAAGTCACTTCTTTAGAACAAAACATTCCTATCACCCAGAAAATTCCCAGGGATTTAGACCTCTGTATTAGGAACTGAGGTCAAAGGCCAAATATCAGAACAGAAGCACCTTTGCTGCTTAGGAGTTTACAAAACTGCAGAGGTTTTAGGAGCTCTGGCCAAGAGCTGGGGCCAAAGACCAGAATCCGTGTTTCTTCTTGTATCACAGTTTCATACTGTAACAAGGAGTTCAGGGCTGTGCATATTCTCTTGGGGAAGGGAGCCAGGCAGCAGATTCCTGGGTTGGCAGACCTGAAGAAAATGAAGTGGGTTCATGCTAATACATGCTAATACAGTAACCACTAGCCACCTGTGTCTATTTAAATTAACTTTCAATTAATTTAAAATAAATTTGAAATTCCATCCTTCTGTTGTACTAGCCAGATCTCAAGCGTTCTGTAGCTGCTACACATGGCTGATGGCCACCATATTGGGCAATGCAGATACAGGAAATTTTGATGGGACAATGCTGTTTTAAATGCTTATTTCAACAAAACAAGATTTTACCACCACTGTCAAAAAAGGGTCTTCCCTGGTGGCTCAGACGGTAAAGAATCTGCCTGCAATGTGGGAGACACAGGTTCCATCCCTCGGTCAGGAAGATCCCCGGGGGGAAGGGAATGGAAACCCACTCCAGTATTCTTGCCTGGAAAATCCTGTGGACAGAGGAGCTTGGCGGACTACAATCCATGGGGTCCCAAAGAGTCGGACATACAAAAAAGCTCAGTGTAGCAGAATCGTTTCCTTAAAAGTGGATCTGAGCAGGCTTCTCAAACGTTAATGTTGCCTAGGAATCATCTAGGGATTTTGTTAAAACGCGAGTTTGGATTCAGCACATCTGATGTGAGCCCCTAAATTCTGCATTTCTAATAAGCTCACAGGTTGTGCTAATGCTGCTGATCCACAGGCCTCCCTTTGAGCCACAAGGGATTGGAGGCTTAGTTACAAACACTTAGGGTGGATTTTAGGTGATGAGCCTTAGGAGTGGGACGCAAATTCAAAACCTATGAGGAGGTGAGCGTCGCCTTTTACTCCTGACCTCGATCACTGACCTTGGTCACTGTGTAACCTCATCTGGACGTGACGGGCTGGGGGTGGGAGGGCGACGTGCCTCCTGCCTGACAAAGGTGTGTCGACACACCAGCTCTCGCTCTCGTGTTTGCTGAGGGAGGGGCTGGCCTGAAAGTGTGGCTTGAGAGCCCTCGTGACCAAGACCTGCAGGGAGAAAGCCATGATCCATCCTGCCACCTCAGGGAAGAGACACAGGGACCATGGGTGTCTGTCTGCGGAGTGAGGTGGAGTCGCAGGTGCGAGTGAGGGGCAAGGTGACCTCTGAGTGGCCCCAGGGCAGAATGACACAGGCACAGAGGGGCCGTCCACAGAGAAGCCGCAGGCCCCCAGGTGGGAAAATCTGTACCGAGGCTGGTGCCCCTGTGTCTCAGCTCAGAGCTCGCTCCCCGACCCCATCACGCCTGCCCTTGTCCTTTGGCTGAGCTGACCTTGGGTGAGGGGTCACTGTTCCAAGTGAAGCCTGTCCAGTTCAGTTCAACTCCAGAGTCTTCCAAGAGCCCCCTATCTCCTCCAGCTGAGGGTGGCCCTGCCCTCTCACTGAGTTGCCCTTACCCAGGGTCCGCTCTCATGAGCAGGACCATCAGAGATGGTTGTGTGATCAGGTAAAAGGTGTAACGTCTTTTGTTAGAGGCATGAGGGAATGAGTCTATTCATCCCATAGACTCCAGATTGGAGGGGAGATTTCACCACATGAAGGCTCTGTGGAGGAGGACTTTGGGGGCCAGGAGCTGTGGACACCAGGCCGTAGTAGAAAGAGCAAGTCCAGGCAGAGGGAACAACAGGAGCAGAGGCCTGGAAGGGGGAACTCTGGCTTCCAGTTACCAGATCACACAGTGCCTTTACACCTGACTTTCAAGCAGTAGCCTCAGGCTGCGGGGCCTAGTCCCGGCCACGGGTGGGCTGAGCTGGGGCAGGCGCTGGTGCTCTGCTCCCTTCTTTCAGCTCCTGCTCCTGGGGAAGAGGACTTTATTCCAGGGGCAGGCAGCCCTGGGCGCCGGACACTGGGGTGGGGCAGGCTCCTACTCCATGTTCCCTGGCCCCAGCCTCCAGCTCGGTGGGTGGGGGGTTCTCTGGTTCCATTCCCCGCACCTAATCCCTTGCAGCTGTTGTCCTCCCTGGGAAAGACAGTTGTGTTGGAGGGAAGGGAAATAGTTATTTTGAGTTGGTCACTGGCTTCTGACCAGGAGAGGTGGATGGCCGTGTCGGGGCCTGGCCATGGGGTGGGCGAGCAGGACCAGAGCCATGATTAATTACGGAGGGTGTTGGGGAGGAGGTCATGGTCTGTAGAAAACAGAGCCCGTGTCATGAATGTAGTCGGCATCAGCTGGAGAGGGTGGGGAAGGTGGAGACAGCCTCTCCAAATGGGCCCCGGGAGTCCCCGTGACCAGGACTGGGGCTGCAGGGTAGAGGTTGGGGTGTCTCTCACTGAATGAGCTGCCTGTAAGCGACTGGGCTGCCCTATCTTCCAGGCAGGCCCTCCCCAGCACCGCCCTCCCAGCAGAAAGCAAGTTTGATGGAGACCAGAGCCTCTGGGACATCTGGCCTTCCTCCCTGTGGGGTCACTGTAGGGCAGGGAGATGAATGGATGTGCCTCCTGTAAGCCTGGAAAAGCCAAGTGGCCCGTGGTTAAGCCCTTCCCTGTAGGGTGTGCCAGTGCGGGCTTGCATCCTGGCTCCACTGCTTGCTTATCAGCCCTGTGAACTCAGCGACTGAGCCTTCCCGCTTTACAGCCACAGGAATGACAGTAGTGATGTTCGCCTCATAGGCCTGTTGTCGGGGTTCACTGAAAGCATGAGGGGACTGTGCTTAGGGCAGGACCCAGCCCTGGGCGGGTTGTTGTCATGGTGACGGTTGTTCTCAGCTCATCATCCTCATGGATGTCATGGTGGTCAGCCTCTTTCTGGCCCAGGTGTCTCTGCCTGCTTCAAGGGGTTTCTTGGAGAGGAGAAACAAAGACATCTTTCCCAGGAAGGAAGACGGAGGCTCCCAGGAATGTAGGAAAGGGAGACCAGCCCGCAGGACTGTGAGCCTGAAAGGACAGGGCCCATGTCTTATTTCTTCCCTGTTATATCCCCAGTACCTAAGATAGTGCCTGGCACATCTTAGTGCTCAGAGCAAATTTTTTGAATGAATAAATGAATGAAAAATTTTTTTAGTGGATTAGCTGCCTGGGAGGTGGCCCCTGGGCCCCTGGCAGAAGGAGATTGGATGATGAACTTGTGGGCTGGTCAGTGACCCAGGACATGGCCATTGAGTCCTTCTGTCTGGAATCTGAACAAGGAAATAGAGAAGGGGGCAGTTAGCAGTTGAACTTGGTGAGAAGTGGGCCCAAGAGAACAGGGATGGAGTCGGCCCCTCTGAGAGGAAGGTGGTGGGGAAAGAGCGGGACCTCCTCTCCTCCCCTCCATCCAGAGGGGCAAGGTTGAGAGAGGAGGGCCATACTCCCTGCGGCCTGCCCCCAATCCTAGAGGCCCCCCACCGTGAGGCGCTCATTGGTTCATTCACAGTCTCCCTGCCTGAGCAAACATGAAGCCCCTGCTGTGTACTGGCCACAGTGCTGGGAGCTGGAGTGCAGCTTTTACGTTGGGCAGAAACCCAGAGAGGGCGTCAGAGCCCTGGCTTCATGGAAGTGGAAGGAGAGGGAGCGCTCCTTGGGGGAAGCCGTGTCTACGGTTTGCACTGAGAGCTGAGGGATGGACACAGATTTTCTGGGAAAAAGAAAGGGGAGATGACCTTCCAGGCAGAAGGGATGGCGTGGCCAAAGGCTACAGACAGCCAACTTGAGGAAGTGCAAGAAACTCCACGTGGCTGGGGTCGGGGTGCTGAGAGATGGGGCGAGAGGATACACTTCTCGGGGTCTCCACTCCAGGGTCAGAGCTTGCCTTTGCAGAGCATCCAACCCACACCATGAGAGACAGCTGCTCTTGAGCAGCTTGTCCTTGGAGCTAAGCCAGGTGAGAGGCCTGGGGCAGAAAGAGCTGGGGCCCGCTGGCTGACTGTGTGACCCCCGGCAGCTCACTGCTCCTCCCTGAGATGATTTCCCCATCTGCACGATGAAGGGCCCAGCTCGCTGTCCGCTAAGGCCCTGTCCCTGGCTCGGAGGGGCCCTAGGGGACACTGTGGACTTGTGGGGATGGGGTGGTAGGATGGGGGCATGAAGGCAGTCTGGAGAGGTTGGGCAGCCCCATGTTTATCCTTTATAAGGAAGCCCCCTTTTCAGGGACCACTGCTAGCATCACCCAGGTCTTTGGATCAGGCTTGGATGAGACAGATTCCAATGGCTCCTGGGCTGAGTGGCTTTACTCTCCCGTGGGGAGACCGTCCCCACCCACGGAGTAGGCCCCCGGGGCCCCTGGTGCTCCATTCCCTGGCTGCCTGGCTCTTCAGGGCCGGCTGACTCAGGGCTTTGGCAGCCCCAAGTTGAACCCTCCCTCCAGCTGGGGGCCAAGGGGGACCAAGCCTTTCCCTGGAGCCCTTCCCACCCCAGGTTCTGGTCAGCTTCGGGCCTTTGCAGAGGGGTCTGCAGCTTTCTAGTCTGGTCCCGGGAGCCGTTTCTGCACATTCTCACCTGTGGTGCTTACAGGTGGACCTGCTGAGCAGGTGTTGCTGCCCCACTTGATGAGGGGTGGGAAGAGGGGCGCTAAGTTTCCAGAAGGAGGAGGAACCCAGCCTAATGATGCACAGCTGGGCAGGGGCAGACTTGCAGAGGTGAGGTGTTGGGGGGGCGGGGGAGCTGCTCCCTGGTTCTCACAGGGACTGAGCTCTGCTGGAGGACCTGGCCTTGGGCCCCCCATCCAATCTGAAAGGGAGGCATGGGGCCATCCAAACGTTCCCTCGGGGCTAAGCCCTTCTCTCCTTGGGGTCCCATCTGGCCAAGTCCTGGTGTGTGTGGGTAGCTGTCACAGGGAGATAGTGAATACATGGATTAAAGGCATGGTTTTGTGGGGGTGAGATAGCCTTGAATCTGAATCCCAGTTCCACTTCTTTTTCGCTACATAACTTGAGAAGTATCCCTCAGTTTCTGGATGGAGAACCATTGTGCCTCCCCCTCAGGGTAGGAGAAAGGAGAAGTGAAATGAGCTATACATTCATTCAAAGATATAGTCATTGAGAACCTACTGTGTGTCAGGCATTGGGACAAGAGATAAATGAAAAATGAATGCAGGCTTCCTCATCGAACTCACGTTGCGACTGGGGAGACTGACCCCCAAAATGCAGACATAACAGGGACTTCCCTGATAGTCTAGTGGTTGAGGATCGGCCTGCCGATGCAGGTACAGAGGTTCGATCCCTGGTCCAGGAAGATCCCACATGCCATGGAACAACGAAGCCCATGTGCCACAACTACTGAAGCCCATGGGCCAAGAGCTTGTGCTCTGCAACAAGAGAAGCCACTGCAATGAGAAGCCTGTGCACTGCAACTAGAGAGTAGCCCCTGCTTTCTGCAACTGGAGAAAGCCCACATGCAGCCAAGAAGACCCAGTGCAGCCAAATATAAATAAATAATTTTTAAAAGGCTTTGTATAAAAATACAGACATAACAAGTGATACAGTAGACTGGAAGGTGAGGAGGTGGGATAAGAGGAAATAGAGCCAGCCCTGAGGGGTGGGGGGTGCTGGGGAAGGGGACAGTGTAGACTCAGGGAACAGCATCCTAGGTGGGAGGGACAGCATTGCAAAGTACCTGCATGGGCTGTGCCAAGTGACTCAAGAAGCAGGGAAAGCAGAGTGGGTGAGGCTTGGAGGAGGTGAGAATGTGGTCAGCGAGACTGAGGGGGCGGGGGGTCTGCCCCTCCTCTGCGGCCAGTTCCACAGGAATTCGCTCCTCCGCAGCTGTGAAAGGCCAGGGCTGTGTGGACACAGGACGCAGCCCCTCCAACCCCGCTTCCGTGCTGCCGTATGAGTGCCTTTTTTCTCCTTTTCTGCCCGCCCAGGGCTTCTTCCTCAGGTCCTTGGGCCCAGAGGCCTCCCCCAGTGTGGCCTGTGACCGTCTTCACTGCGGGGCAGAGACCCCCACACCCCCCCAGCCGCCTGTTCTGCCTCCTGTCTGGGGAGGATGCTGCGTCTGCTCTGGCCCGTTTCAGGGAGCATCACAGAGGCTCCTTTCACCAGAGGGCAATGTCAGGGGACTGGGAGGGGATGTAGTGCCCTTCTGCCTGTGGGCATAAAGACCCTTTTTCTCTTCTGCCGCGTCAGCCCTCTCTGGACTGGTGGGCAGAGGGGCCGCATTCTGGGAGATTCGTGTCCTTCCTTTTAATGTACAGGCGAGACTGGGGCCAGGCCAGACAATGGTGATGATTTACAGTCTGCTGGGCCACAGGGCTGCCTGCTGGGCTGGCATCAACCAGAGAGTTCTGCACCACTGGGTCAGGGGGCTGCCTGCCCAGGACCCCGCAGTGGGCGCCCCGACTTACCAGCTGCAAAAGGCAGGGGTTGTGCTGGTAATTTCAGAATCCCCCCACCCCAGCTCTGCTATTTTGGGGTGCCACCTCTGCTGGCCTCTTCTTGGGTCTGTTCATTCCAGGCTCATCTTTACCTGGATTTCTCAGCCCTAATCTGTGTCAGGTCCCTCGCACTGCAGCTCTGACATTCTCTCCTGGACAGAGACCTGCCTTTGGAGGGAGACAGGTGGAAGTGGGGAGCACACGGTGGCCCCGGGCGGGGGATGGTGAGACCCTGGGGGAGCACCGAGGGAGGAGGTGTAGGCTGAGGAGCTGGTGGAACAATTTGGGGAGATACCTGCAGGAAGCTGGCTCTCAGGCAGGAGAGTGCTGGAGAGTTAGGGGGAGAGACGGGGACACCGGGAGGGGTGAGCAAAGCAGAGAGAGAGGAAAAGAGAGACGGACCGAGGCAGTGAAGGAGAAAGCCAAGGAAAGTGAAAGTGAGAGAGCACCTAGGATAGAGAGGAGCATACCCGAAGGCGAGAACAAGAGAGATTCAGAGGAAGAGAGAGGGTGGTGGGGAGAAAGCGGGAAAGGGGCAGAGTGGGGGAAGGGGAGGATGAGGGCACCGAGGCCAGAGCCAGAGCAGAAAGCAGAGCAGGTGAAAAGCCAGAGGCCTTCTCCCCAGACCTCCCCAGCCTTGACCTCCCACTGCCCGCCCCACGCCCCACAACCCCACCCCAATCCTCGCTGGCCCGGGAGGGAGGTGCGGGCATGGCGGGGGCTGGGCTATCCTCCACTGGGGACAATTGAGTTGCACAGAAGCAGGAACTTTTTGATAAAACAACAGAACAGGCCCTCAGAACGAAGTGCCCCCTCGTTGGAGCCCTGGTCTTTCCGAGGCAGGGGGCTGGCCACCAAGACCTCTCCAAGGGTGTGGGCTGCACCATCCTATTCTGGGATGACAGGATCCAATATTTTGGAGGAAGGTGGTTTTCTGACCATCTGCCTTGGTTTCCCCCTGTGAGGCAGGGTGGTGGTCAGGGGCCTGAGTTCCCCGATGGGGTTGGGGCCAGAACTCTGGGACCAAGGTGGGCTGGCAGGAGTCACAGCATCTGTCCAGGTGGGACCAGCTCCTGTTCACCCCCAGCCTTTGTTCCAGGAAAAGGCAGCTGGGGGAGGGGGTGGAGGGCAGGAGAGTTTCCAGGGAAAAACCCATCCTTCCATGGAACAGGCAGCCTCCCGCCACTTCACCCCTCCACCCCACCCTACCCCATCCTGGAACCAGCTCCATTCCTTCCCCCCTCCCCTTTTGGCAGGAGGAGCCCAGCAGCTGGAAAAATCGTGCTGTGCTCCCGACTCCCACCTCAGCAGAGCTGAACCCATGGTGGCCCTGCAGAGGGGGCAGGGTGTGTGCGTGTGAGTGTGTGTGTGAGTGTGTGTGTGCACACATATGCATACAGGTGCTGCCTGGCCATCATCGCCTGCAGCCATGGGTGTGGGAGAGGCAGGGTGCATCAGAGGGAAAGGAGCAGCCTGAGCCGAGCACCTGGAGCCTCAGTTTTGTCATCTGAGATATGGGCGTGCCCTTGTCTCGCTTCCTTAATAGGGCTGATGTAAGGGTCACAGACGCCAAGATGAGCGGAGCAGGAACATGTCCCTGAGGCCCCTGGATACCCACTGCACTCATACCATTTCTGGTGACAGGTGCTGCTATTACTGTCCCCCTTTCCCAGCTCAGAGATGGGCCAGTGGCTGTCCTGAGACTGGAGCCCAGTCTGACTGATGCAGGTACTGCCCCTGGGCGCCTCCTCCTCCCTCCAGGGCTCTGAGGCTCCTTGTCCTGCCCCCGTGAAGAGCAGCCTCTCTCGAGGGACCAGGGCCCTTTCTTGCCTAGAGGATCCCCAGAGGCCATGGGCTCCAACTCCTTGTCACTCATCTGAGGAGCCTGAGGCCCAGGGGCCCGGAGCTTCAGGTTGCAAAGCACGTGAGGCAGGGCTGGGGTTCTGGCTTCCTGCCTGGTGGTCCCGGATGTGGGCTGTTTTTCTCTCTTCCTTCCTTTAAGCATAGACTGGTTCCTGGTAGGGTTATCAACACAGGCACACTCCCCTTCCTCCTGCTCTTCTGCCTGCCCCCAACCCTGCCACTTTTTCCACACCTCCCTGAACAGAGGGTGAGCAGGGTAAGGATGCTGAGTGAGGCTTCTCGACACCCCTTTGGCCCCACCCCTTTCCAGGACATGAATGCCTCCCCCCACAGGCTGCTTGGAGGGACCCAGCCCTTCTCCAGCAGCTTTGTACCCCAACCCCCCTCATCAGGGTCTAAACCCCATGGCCTTTGGCTGGATGGCCAAGGCCGCTGAGAACAGTTCCTTGGTTGGTCAGCCTGGAGACCACCTCCTACCCCCCATCCCCATCCCACCCCCGCCCCCTACCCACCGGCAGGGGACAGGAAGTAGCCCAAACCATGCCCCTTCCCCAGTATCACCTACTTCCTGAGTCTGGGTCTGGGGAGGCTTCCAGGAGGAGGAGGTTATTTAGGGAGTTGCTTGCCACTTCCCTAGTGGCTCAGAGTCCACTTGTAAAGCAGGAGACCTGGGTTCGGTCCCTGGGTCAGAAAGATTCTTTAGAGATGGGAATGGCAACCCACTCTAGTATTCTTGTCTGGAGAATCCCATGGACAGAGAAGCCTGGCAGGCTACAGTCCCTAATGTCATAAAGAGTCAGACACGACTGAGCAACTAACACTCCACTCCACTTGCCCGTCTAGGGGTGACTTGTGTGGGGATGATGCTCAAGGCAGAGAGAGGAGTGGGAGGTGGACAGGGCTGGGGAGAGGTCCTGAGCATCCTTGGCACAGAGGCTTGCAGCTCTCCTTGAGCCTGTTGGATGCACAGGGAGCCCAACCAAGGGGAGGGAAGTGGGACACAACCAGAGGAGATGAGGCCAGGTGGCATAGACCTCAGGCCTCCTGGGAAGGCACTGGGGCAAGGTGATCCCACACACCCGGGTTTGGGCCACTGAGTCAGCCAGTAGCAGCCCTGAAGTCGCTGCCCTCCTTGGGCTCAGCTGTCACGTGTCACGTCTGTCTGCTGGTGCACGGTTCTGAGCTCTGGGGTGCCTCAGATGCCACAGCAGCCCTGGGTAGCTCCCACTTGGTGGGAACGCTGGACTCTCCCTGAGGCAGGCACTGCTCACAGGCGCCCTGATCCCCGGTCTGGTGCACCTGGTGCTGTGCAGTGGGCTGCTCTCAGTTCACCCCCTCCCAAGGCTGCTCTTGGCTGATGGGAGCTGCATAACCCACAGATGCCCGGGAGTAATGAACTGAGGCTGACCGATGTGGGCAGATAGCCGTGCAGTCCCCCAGCCTCCAGAGTCCACGGTGTCTTCAGTACCGTTCACCCTCCAGAGTCCCCGGGATCAGGCTTAGGCAAGAGCTCTCCTGAAGCCTCATCCTGGTGGGCTGCCTCCTTTGCCCTATTCCCTGCTTCCCTCACTTTCACACGAACTGAGATTCTCAGTAAACCACTTGCATAAATATTGCATCTCGGGTTCTGCTTCGGGAGCTTGAGCTCAGAATTGACCTGGTAGCCTCACTTATAGAATGATATCAGGGCTGGGGAAGAGGAATGGGGAGGCAGTCTTAGGGGCACAGGAACACCTGCTGGATGAGGTGACGTTTGAATCGGGGCCTTGAAGGTTGAGTAAGAATTGTTGAGCTGAACAGTGCCTGTTTCATGTAATGTATCTTGTTATTGTTCAGTCGCTAAGTCATGTGCAACTCTTTGCGACGTCATGGACTGCAGCACGCCAGGCTTCCCTGTTCTTCACAGTTTGCACAAACTTGTGTCCATTGAGTCAATCTTGCCTGATTTAATTGCTGAGGACCTGAGACATCAGAGGTGCAACACAAGCAAGGGCCCTGGGGCAGGAAAAAGCACTCAGCCACTTATATCTGACTCTATGGACTGCAGCCTGCCAGGCTCCTCTGTCCATGGGATTCTCCAGGCAAGAATACTGGAGAGGGTTACCATTCCCTTCTACAGGAGATCTTCTCAACTCAGCTCAAACCCGGGTCTCCTGCCTTGCAGGTGAATATTTTACCTTCTGAGCTACCAGGGAAACCCGGGAAAAGGCAGGGCATGTTCAGAGCAGGGAGTGGACCTGTGGTGGAGGGAAGGGAAGTAGGAGATGAGAAGTTAGGACAGCCGTCACCCAGCCCCGCACAGCGTTCGTGGCTGATGGAGCACCTGCTGAGCCCAGATGGAGCCTCAGAGTCCTCACGCTATGTCTGGCAGGCTCTGTCAACCTACTGGATTAGCACGTGAGGTGACCCATTCAGTGTCCCCTCCCCAGAGATCCCACGATGGGATCTGTGGAGAAGGCCCAAGTACAGTAGGGGCCTCCCCTGGGAAGCGGCCATTGTGGCCCATAAATAGGTTAGGCGGTCAGGAAACAGGAAATCCTGACAATACAATGAGGCCTGGGGCGCAGGGGTTTCCTCCAGGCCGAGGGCTGGACCGAGGAGGCTTCTTAGGCCAAAGGCTCTGCTGAAGCAAAGTCTCCCTGGCCACTGGCCTCAGATGCCCGGCTCTTCCCACAGTCCTCGGAGGCCGCAGGGCCCACCCTCACCCCACCCGGCCCAGACAAGGGCAGCTCAGGACAGGCCAGCACACGCCAGGACAGGCAGCGGAACCCCCGAGGGAAGAGCCGTGATGGGCTCGGCTCCCAGCTGAGCTTGGACCCAGGCAGTGATGGGAGCAGCTGGGGCAGCCAGACCAGGGGCCAGCGGCCAGGCCAAGGAGGCTGCCCCCGGATCAGGGGGTGCTTCAGCTGGGCTCTCTGACCCAAGAGGTGCACACATCTCTAAATGGGTGTCACTGGGCCTGTCCCTGCTCTGGGCTCCCCAAGGGCGTGGTGAGCACCAGGCTGACCCTACCCAAACCCCAACAATGGAGAAACAACAAGATCTCTCATTAGAGAACCAGGCAGCCTGTAAAACCATTCCCCAGAAGAGTTTTATTAAGAAAAGCAAACAATAAAACATGATATCCTGTAGGATCCCAATTTTGTTAAAATACACACAAACATAAAAATGTGTGTATGTCTCCACACATGCACACAGACGGGACAGAAAAGAGTACCGATAAAAGGTCAAAGTGGAGAGTATCGGGATTTTTATTTCTTCTTTGTTCTTTTCTGAAATTCTAATTTTTCCACAGTGAACTTTGTAACCATTAAACACATACACACAACCCCCCCCAAATCCTGCAATACCTGTTTTCTTTTAAGCACAGTGTTTACAAAGAGTTTTTAAAGAAGGGGGGAAATGTTGATACCAAGCTGAGGGGAAAACAGGATACAACGTTGATATACATCGTATGTAAAGAACAAGAATATCAGGGCAGGAAGGGGATAGGAAGGAAACACCCAGGGTGTCAGGGCTGGCGGCTTTTCGGGGATACCACATCGGTTCCGTCCACCTAGTGTGAGAATCCCCACACTTTTGTGTGCCTACTGTACCCTCAGTCTTTAACATCTTTGTCAATCCAGAGAGTAGAAGATAGAGTCCTGCTCTAATTTGATCCAGGGGGTGGCAGATAGACTCTCATAATTTACACATCCTTGATTACTGAGCCTCTTTCCACCCAAAACATTTTATTATGAAAATTCTCAACATACAAAAAAGTAGAAAGAATTGTACAATGACCATCCATTGACCCACTATGTAGGCTTTGCAATTTACATTTTACTAGACTTGTTTTGGGCTTCCCTGGTGACTCAGATGGTAAAGAACCCACCTGCCAATGCAGGAGACCCAGGTTTGATCCCTGGGTCAGGAAGATTCCCTGGAGAAGGGAGTGGCAATCCATGTCAGTATTCTTGCCTGGAAAATCCCACGGACAAAGGAGCCTGGTGAGCTACAGTTCATGGAGTCGCGAAAGAGTCAGACGTGACTGAGTGACTCAATAACAACTCAGGAATAGCTGGATGGACTTGATGCATAGGGCAGGTATATGGGAAGGGACTCAGAACGTCTGTGTCCTCTTTGAGCACCACTCTGCCCACATCTGTATGTGTTCACCAGCCTGGAAGCACTGCAAACCCCACCCTTTGGGGGTTTTGTGGAGGCTTCATTACGTTGGCTTGATAGAGCAAATCATTGGCCATTGGTGACTGACCTTAATCACTGACTCCTCTTCCTTCACCAGAAACTGGGGTAGGACTGAAAGCTCCAATCCTCCAATCCTGTGGCTGGTTCCCTTGACAACCTGCCCCAATCTTAGCTTACCTGGGGGCTTTCCAAAAGTCACTTCAATAGCGTAACAAGATACCTTTATCACTCTCATCACTTAGGAAATTCCAAGAGATTTAGAAGCCTTGTGCCAGGAACCCAGAGGAAGACCAAACGTATACTTTTTATTATCAATCACAATATCATAGTACTGCTTTGAATTTTCTTAAACATGCCTTTTCATGAATATATGTGAGCATTTTTGCTGCATATGGAGCAAGGCTGCTGGCTCAGAGAGTGTACCTATGTCCAGCTTTCCCATATGATGCTAAACAGTTTTCCAAAGTTGTATAATTTGTATTCCTGTCAACAGGGAATGAGAGTTCTGGTTGCTCCGCATCCTTGTCAACACTTGGCATTATCTTCTGTTTTCCTTCTAGCCGTTCTGGTGAGTAGATGGCAGGATTGCATTGTTGATTTCATTTGCATTGCCCCGATGGCTAATGAAGTTATGCATGTGTTCGTATGTTTATTGGTTATCAGGATATCTTTTTTTAAATTAAGTGCTGACCTAGTCTTCTGCCCATTTTTCTTCTGGATCATCTTTTCCCCCTTCTTGCTTTACAGATGTTCTTTATACATTTTGGATACAGATCTTTTGTTAGATATACAGATTGCAGGTATCTTCTCCTGCTCTGCGACTTCCTCTTCATTTTCTTAATGGTGTCTGGTGAGGGACATTCTTAATTTTGAAGCATTGCTTTCTAAAGTAATCTTGAAGAAGATTTGTTTACAGTGTTATTTTAACACTTGCAACTGTGAAGTCATATCCCCAGGAAAAATTACAGCATGTGTGTTAAATGCCTCTGCCTCCTCTCTCCCCCACAGCCAATTCTGTTGAGTGTCCGCCATAAATATCTCAAATTAGAATTCACTGAGGTCATTTCAGGCTGTTGTGTCTTCCACAAGTAGTACTTCCTTGTTTGAAATAAAGGAATCAGAAATCCTCAGGTAATGGGAGCCTTTATCAGAACTTGTATATACAGTAAAGGGACTTCCTCTTTTCTGAGAGAGATTTTTTGGAGGGGAAAAAAGTTGCCTAATATTCAGGCATAGCCAGTCTGTACAGACATATTCTCTGTTCTAGGGCTGTAATAGACAAATATTGGAGGGGGCTTCCCTGGTGGCTCAGTGATAGAGAATCCACCTGCCAATTCAGGAGACATGGGTTTGATCTCTGCTCCGGGAAGATCCCACACGCTACAGAGCAACTAAGCCCGTGCACCACAGACATCGACTCTGCTCTAGAGCCCGTGCTCCGCAACGAGAGAAGCCACCCCAATGAGAAGCCTACGCACTGCAGCTAAAGAGAGAAGCCCCTGCTTGAGGCAACTAGAGAAAAGCCTGCACAGGAACAAAGACCCAGGACAGCCAATACATAAATAAATAAAATTATGTTTTAAGAAAAAGAAAAATACCGGAGGGATTCCCTGGCAGTCCAGTGGTCAGGGCGCCTCGTTTCCACTGCTGGGGGCCCGGGTTCAATCCTTGGTCAGTGAACTAAGATCCTGCAAGCTACATGAAGAAATCAGAAAAAAAAAAAAAGAGAGAGAGAGAGAGAAATATTGGAAATACCCACACATCCTAACTATGGTATATTCATTCAGTGGCATACTAAAGAGCTATTCAATACAGACAAGATGAATGTATGCATAAGAATGTAGACTTAAGAGGGGAAAAAAGCCAAGAGTGGAACAGTCTGTGTGGTAAACTGTGCACTCATCTTGAAAATGCAGTCTGCTTGGAAGGACTCACACCAGCGATGGGAAGGGGGTGGTGGTGCAGGAGTAGAAGAGAGCCTTATATTCTTTTGCAAATCGCTGGGGGCATTCAACATACTCTTAACCTGTGTGCACCTATTATTTATCCCACCAAACTAATTGAAAATTTAAAAATACAAAATATAGGCATTTGAAAGGGAATGCAATTTTTCATCCTAAGAAATGTATGCAATCACTCTGAGTCCTGAACAGTTCCCTTCAGAGCTGTCAAAACTTCTCCATGCAACCCCTACTGCTGGGGTAAGGACCAAGGTGAGGGCTAAACACTGGGGCGTCTCCTTTTGGGGCTCTACTCACAGCAATATGGGGTCCACCTGTGGCCAACTCAGGCCTGACTCCCCATGAGGCAGAGCAGGTGAAGTGCCTGGGGTCCACAAGAGGTCCAGGGGCTCATGGAAATGTTGGAATTGGTTTAAAACAATAGAAAAAGAATACAATCATGCCTAGATTATATTTGTCTTTTTACTAACAGGGTCATAAAACATAATTAAGTATATCTATTTGATCCCCTGGAGTAGGAAATGGCAACCCGCTTCAGGATTCTTACTTGGAAAATTCCATGGACAGAGACTGGCGGGGTCTGCAGTCCATGGGGCTGCAAAGGCACAACTGAGTGACTAAGCACACACATTGCTATATCTATATCTAAATCCATAATTTTATGTGTAGGTAACCGAGCAAGAACTCCTGTGCCCACAGTGCAGTGCAGACAGCCCAACTCTGACAGCCGAGTGTATTGAGTGTGCTGCAAAATAAGGCTTTATTTGCAGGGCACCAAGCTAGGAAGTGGCAGCCAAGCCTCAGATCCACTCCATCTTGGTCTTTGAGTTAAGGGTGTTTTAAAGGTTAACAACAAAGGAACTGTGATTAATCCTTGTCTTGTGACATTCTGTGACATTTCTTAATCACACTTTTGGGAATCAGGATGTCTTGAGCTTATGATTCTCTGGCCAGGTGGTCCATGGCTCAGGTGGGGCTAGGGGGCTTGTCTGTGAGCTCATCTTGCCCTGCAGAAACAACCCAGATTTGTATACTAATGATGAATCTATAATAGCAATCTTAGAACATTAATGATGTTACGGACAACAGCAATCTGAGTCATCTGGCTCAGGTTGATTAGGGCTCAGTTAGCACAGGACAGAGATCAGAGGGTACAAGAAAGAGGTTGAAGTCAGAAGAGACAGGGCAGGTAGGTCAGGTTTTGGATAGAGATATTAATCATAAACTCAGTGAGGACATTTGGTTTTAGGGGGACTCAGATTCATGTGTACATAAATATATATAGTTTTTTACAAGGAAGGATTCACCGAGGTGCAAAAGTACCTAGAAAGTCATAATGTGACCCTGGGCACACTCTTTCTACAAAGGGCTCCGTAGTAAATATATTAAGCCTGGGGGCCAGGTGGTCTCTGTTTTGACTGAACTTTGCCAGCAGCAGAAAGCGATCGTCACATAAACAGATGGAGGGGAGTGGCTGTGTTCCAACAAAGCTTTATTTACAAAAACAGGAGGTGGGTGGGCTTTGGGTCCAGGGCCAACCTAGTTGGTGCCTGGGAAGTTCCAGTATTTGTTGAATGAATGGATGAACTGGAGAGGGTGGGATTGCCATCAGGCCTGACCCTTGTTGGGCTTCCCTGGTGTTTCAGATGGTAAAGAATCTCCCCACAATGCTGGAAACCCGGGTTCAATCCCTGGATAAAGAAGATCCCCTGGAGAAAGGAAAGGTGCCCACTCCAGTATTCTTGCCTGGAGAATTCCGTGGACAGAGGAACGTGGTGGGCTGTAGTCCATGGAGTCTCACATGACTGAGGGACTGACACTTTTCTGATCCTTGTCCATGGTTGAGTTTGGGTTTGGTTGGGAAGTGGGGAGTGGATACTGGGCTGGGGATCAGTTTTCATGTTCTCAGCCCCACACTTGCTGTGTGACCTCAGGCAAGCTACCCTCCCTTGCTGGGCCTCAGCTCTCTGTCTGTAAGATAGAGGCTGTACTCACCATTTGCTGGACTGTGATGAGAGAATGAAATGTAACTGAGGATATGGAAGTGCCTGGAATAGGTAAAGGAGATTCCCATTGGGCAGCTCGAGGGCAGGGACTGCCAGCTTCCTGGAGCCCTTGCCGGCCCCGGGGAATGTCACTTTGGCAGAGGCAAGAAGGGGGCGGGGGCAGCCAACAGCGTGACCCGAAACACAAACAGTCCCCAAAGAGGGGCCGAAACTCTCACCCTGGTGAAAACATGCTTGTCAGGTTTCTGTCCTGCCCCTGAGCAGGACAGGGGAAGGCGCCCCAGGCTGGTCTCAGCTGGCAGTGGCCGCTAGTGGCTGGCGGCGCCTGGGCCCCTCACGTGCACCTGGGCATGCATCCAGCCAGAAGTGGCCCTGCGTGCCCCAGGGTGTGATTGTCCATCAGCCAGAACCTGAGGTTGCACCTCAGGGGCAGTGCAGGGACCTATGGAGGGAGCCCCACGCCCCCGACTTCCCACTGGGGTGCCCAGTGGCCCGGTCAGGCGAGCTGTCGTGTGACCTGGAAGGGCAACATGGAAGCAAGTATTCAAATAGACAACACACATGTCCAGGGACCTGGCAATTTTGCCTTCTCTCCAGCTGTATCAGTTCCAGCCCAGGCACGATACAGAATTCTCTTCACACAGACCCAGCAAAATGTTCTAGTGGCTTAACTGAGGTGTGATCAGGATCACTGGACACTAAAGGGCAAGTCGAGGCACAAGACCGGCCCCGTGGGCTGCCACGGCCACCCTAGACCCAGATCTACACTCTGCTTGATTTGTTTACGAAAAAACAAACAAACCAACCCAAGATCATGTGTTTACAAAACCTTCTGTTAACTTGCAAATCCTCAAGGAAGTGAGGGAGAGTGACTGGGCTGCACATCCTGACCAGGCCAGCAGGGGAAGGAGCTGGAAGGCTGTGGAGGCGTGTGTCTGGGCTTCCAGAACTCTCACTTTGCAACTAAGTGGTATGTGACCTGGGACAAGTCTGTTGTCACTGAGCTCCAGACTTTGGCACTGAAGGACTGAATTAAATGACAGTTGTGTTTGGTTGTATTTTTCTTTTGAGTTACAAATCACGGGAATTCTGATTCAAACTGGAATGACCAAAGAGAGTACTTATTGTCTCTCATAAGAGTGAGGGGGATCAGTTCTGGCTGTATCCAGGGGCTCAAACAATGCCACCTTTCTGTCTTCTGTCTCTGTTCTCTTGCGTGCTACTCATTTTCATGCAGGCAGTTCCATGTGTGGACAAAGGCCAGAGATGACCTGGACATTGCTCATCCCTGGTAGAGATGGAGGTGGGGATAGGGGGCTGCCTCCACCTGGGTCTCACCTGCCCCTGGAACTGGGGAGAGGGGCAGCCTTTCTTCATTTCATGAACTCAGAGTAGGAAAGAGGTAGCTCCCTAGAGGAGCCAAGAGATGGGAAGATGGGTGCTGGGCAGGCAAAAGCACCGCTGCCACCAAAGTAAACACAGCTTCATATTTGCACATATTTAAGTCCATCATTCCACCGATTCTTAGCACCGGCTCTGGGAAAAAAAGCCCCATCTCATGGCAAAGGCTGAGAGCTCAAAGAGTTGTCCAGACAAATCTGGTCTCCAACCCAGGATTTCTGAGCCCTGATCTAGGACTTTTTCTGATTCACCCCACTGCCCCTTCTCTGATATCCCCTTCATGTTTCATGCTCCTGTGGTCCCCCACTAGCCAAGGAAGATTGCTGGTGCAGGGTGTGCACACAGCTAGTCTCCCAGCCAGACTCTGTGGCCCCTCCTGGCACCTGGAGACAAGGGAAGGACAGGGGTACTACCCCCCTACCCTCACCCTCACGCTCACCCCGCCCAGGAAACTGAGCTCTGTTCTCTGAGACCCATTCCTCCATCAGTGACTTCACTTGCACACACAGAGCCAGTGGCCTGCAGAATGTCTTCCTGTCTACCTGAAACCCCTAAGAGGATCTGGTGGGGAGTTGGGGGTAGGAACAGGCAAAGACACCAGGAGGGGCCAGCAGGAGCGGAGGGGATCTCTTTAGGCAATGAACCCAGTTGGAGAGGCATCTTTCTGGAACCAGAGAGACCCCGGAGAGCTCGGAGCACTGACTAGAACTAGAACCAGTACCCATTCTTGTCTGGGCCTCAGTTAACCCGTTGGTACACAAGGAGATTGGGCTAAGAACTTTCTGGCTCTAAAACTCATTGATTGACAAAGGGTCAATTTCCTCATACTATAAAAAGTTCCCACAAATGAACAAGAAGAAATGCCCCCAAAGGAAACTGAGCAATGGGCATAAGCAGGCCAACCTCCCCTCCCCTAAAAAAAAAAAAAAAACAAAAAAAAACAACTTCTAAATGGTTAACAACAAACGTGCAAAAAATGTTCAAACTCAGTGGCAAAGAACTACAAGTAAAACCAACCAAACAATACTGCTTCCGCCAGTCATGTTGATAAAGGTGATCTCATTCCAGGTATGTCAGGGGCTGGGGGATGGGCACTCAGCCACTGCCCGGGAGGAGTAGAAACAAGTGTGACCTTCTTTCTGCGGGGTACTTTCTCAGTATGTAATAAAAGCCTTAGAACATTGTGGGCTGCTGAGCCCATTTTGATTTCACAACGAGAAAATTCTCTAGAGGCAAGAATCATGGATGTTGCAAATGTAGTCTAGCAGAGCATACAGTAGGCAGAGAAATATTCTATTGCAATAAAATCAAAGCCTCCTCCCCCCCATACTCCAAAGATTTCTTGTCAAGCTTAGAATAAATGCAATTCTTGACCCTGTCACCTGGTCTTACTTTCTTTCTCTCTCTGTTTCACCTTCCTTCTCACCCTGCTGGTCTTCTTTCTCTTCCTCAATTTGCCAGGCTTGGTCCAACCTCAGGATTTTTGCACGGGCTATTACCTCTTCCTGGGATGCTTCTTTCCCTCGAATGTGAGCCCCATGAGGGCTCTGTGTTATCCCCTGCTGGATCCTTGGCCTGTCCCTTAACAGCAGTAGATGTTCATTGAATAAGTAAACAATTGAGAGCAGGTGCAGCAGGAGTTGCGGCTCTGCCATTGATTAGCTGTGTGACCTTGATCAAGTTCCATCACCTCCCGGAGCCTCGGGCTCCTCTGGTGTGAAATACAAATAGAAGAACTACCCCATGGGGTTCTTATCAGGATTAACTTCAGTAAAGTGGGTGAAGTCTGGGGCAGTCATTGCTATATTTAAAAAGGATAACCAACAAGGACCTGTCGTATAGCACATGGAACTCTACTCAATGTTAAGTGCCAGCCTGGATGGGATAGGGTTTTGGGGGAGAATGGATACATGTGTATATATGGCTGAGTCCCTTCGCTGTTCATCTGAAATGACCACAACATTGTTAATCAACTATACCCCTATACAAAATAAAAAGCTTAAAGTTTGGAGAAAAAAAAAAAGTCTGGTACAGTGTGAGCCCTCAAGAACTATTCTCTATAATTATGGATGTTCCCAAAACATTATCTGTAACTGTTATGGTTTCAGTTGAGGAAACTGCTCCAGGGAGTTCATAGAATGCACCTAACAAAAAGCATGTAGAAATCAACCTGTGGACATGAAAAGGGGCTGAAGATACACTGTTTACTCACTTATTTCATCATGATGGGCATATAGAGCATGCTCAGAAAAATTCAAGAAACAAAGTGACGGTCTTCTGTAGGTCAAGTTTCTTGTCCAAATTAGTAAATGAGAAAGGTATAAAAACACCTGTCTGGTATGAGCCTCACTTCAGTCACTCAGTCGTGTCTGACTCTTTGCGTCCCCATGGACTGCAGCACACCAGGATTCTCTGTCCTTCACCAACTCCCGGAGCTTGCTCAAACTTGTGTCCATCAAGTTGGTGATGCCACCCAACCATCTCATCCTCTCTCGTCCCCTTCTCCTCCTGCCTTCGATCTTTTCTAGCATCAGGGTCTTTTCTAATGAGTCAGCTCTTCACATCAGGTGGCCAAAGTACTGTAGCTTCAGGTTCAGCATCAGTCCTTCCAATGAATATTCAGGACTGATTTCCTTTAGGATTGATTGGTTTGATCTCCTTGCAGTCCAAGGGACTCTCAAGAGTCTTCTCCAACACCACAGTTCAAAAGCATCAAAAGCACAGTTCAAAAGTATGAGCTTACTTTTAAAAAAATAAAATATATACTCCTAAAGGAAAGCCTGTAGGATTTACATTTAAATTGTCAAGGTTGGGGCTGTCCCTTGGTGGTCCAATGGTTAGCACTCTGTGCTTCCACTGCAGGGGGCATGGATTCAGTCCCTGGTTGGGGAACTAAGATCCAATCAGCTTTGTAGAGCAGAAAAAAAATAAATAAATAAATGTTACGGTTGTTTGGCAGGAGACTAGAAATTGCTGGCATTTTTTGTAGACAGTTTTCGCTTTTCTGTGATTTCCTCATTGTCTATCTGTTACCTTATGAAATCTGAAAAAGTCCATGTCACAGTTAAGTGACCCTTCCTACTTCCTCACCTGCCACCATTTGGCTACGTGATTCCCAGGGCCTCTTGTGAATACTCAGGGGTCCTGTGTTGTCTTAGGCAGCATTACTGAGGCTGGGGGGTAGTGCCAGGGACCCAAGTAAATATTCAAGTGTTGAAGAGATGGTGCTATGTGGCCCTGGGGTTTGGTGCTTAAGAGTCTTAGATTGGCAGGAGGAATGTGTCAAGCTCAGCACAAGTTTGGAACTCAGGGCACCCTGGGCATCAGAGGACAAACAACAACAACGGCCCAATAATAATTCACATTGGCCTCAGAAATGAAAGGAGTTTATTGGTACATGTAACTGTAACAGCTTTAGGCACAGCTGGATCCAGGTGCCTTCTAGAGTCTTCAAGGCTCTATTTTTCTAAACTGTCTCTGCTCTGAGGAAAGCTGTCTATGTGTGGTGGTGAGATGACCCATTAGCAACTCCAGAGTCACACTCCAGTAGCTCAATAGCAGACACATGGCTTCTTTCTTCCTGGGGCTCCAGAAAAAGTCACAGGGAGTCCCCGATTGGCCAGATTTGGGTTTTCTGCCCACCCCTGGATCATGCACTGGGGTTCTGATTGGCTGGGCTCTAGGTCACGAGATCCTCTGGCCACCAAAGGAATGGGGCCAGCTCTACCAGAATCCATGGACTGGGAGGAAGGGGAAGGGGGTCTTATTCTCCTGGAACAAGGCGGTGGGGTGGGGGAGGCGTGGGGGAGGGGGATATTTGCAGAGAGCAAGACCCTTCTTCTTTAGCTGTGTCAAATGCCTTTTATCAGGAAAGCTGGAATAACCACAACACTCTGCCCTCAGTTCTTCCAAAGTGAAGAAGAGGGAGGTCCCCCGAGGGGTGGGGAGGTGGTGTGGGGTGTGTGGTGAGAGAGGGTGGGGCTTCAGGAGTCTCGCTGGGCATCAGTTTAAAGACTCCACGAGCAACTGTGGCCGAATCAGCCCACTGTCCAGGCCTCAGGGTCTTAGTCTGTAAAGGAAGCTTGATCTGGCTGAAGTCGACAGGTTTTAGGATGGTGCAGTGTAATTTTATGATGCAATTATTGGGGGCATAGCTTCCCCTCCCTTTCCACTGACTCGGAATAATTTCTTAATGGAATCCAGCTATTGCCATGATCCATGCTGGCAGGGGAATGATGTAGTTTTTCCAGGAGGGGCCTGCTAGATTGTCTGCAAGAGAAGGGGAGTTTGGAGGCTATTTCTGGCAAAGAGTGAGGTGGGTGAAAAATGTAGGGGTGGGAGATGACAGAGAGCTGGGGGAGAAAACCTGAGCTGGGGCCTCATGCTTAAGATCTGGAAAGAAGGGCTGGGCCCCTGGGGTCGGCAGGGTGAGGCCTTGGCAGCTGAGGAGAGGAGCTGGTAGGACAGGAATGTTCCTCTTCCTGGCACCTGTTCCAGGGCTTGTTGACCTTTGACCCCATCCCACAAACACTCCTGGGAAGGAAGTCAAGGAGGGACATCTCCTTGGTGCCCACCAGGTTGCTAAGTCGTGTCTGACTCTTCTGCGACCCCATGGATTGTAGCCCACCAGGCCCCTCTGTCCATGGGAATCCCCAGGCAAGAATATTGGAGGGGATTTGTCATTTCCTTCTGCAGGGGATCTTCCTGACCCAGGGATCAAAGCCAAGTCTCCTGCACTGGCAGGAGGATTCTTTACCGCTGAGCCACCTGGGAAGTCCAGTGTCCGTCCACCAGGTACCTGTACCTAAAAGAGATATTAGTGACTAACTTTTGAGACCCTGCTGTGGGCTGTTCTAAGTGTTTACATGGATCAGCTGCATCAAGCCTCACAGCTGTATGAAATAGGCATGGCTATTAGCCGAGTTTTATAGATGGGAATCTGGGCTCAGAGAGGTGAGATGACTCGCCCAAGGACACACAGCCTGTGAGTGATGGAGCCACATGGAGCATCTAGGTGCCTGGTAGGATGGCCTGACTGGAGTCAAAGGAAAGGAACAGTCAGGACACAACTGCTGGCTGAGCTAGGGGTGGAAGGAAGCGCAATCATCTTCAGGAGGAAGGGTGGAAATCCGGAATAGGCAAGCCTTAATCTTAAAGGATTAAGGATGCCTTAAAGGATCTGGGCAATTTGAACAGGATAAAATGTGTAGGAGGACTTCCCTGGTGGTCCAGTGGCTAAGACTCTGTGCTCCAGAGGCAGGGTCCCAGGTTCTATCCCTGGTGGGGAAACTAGATCCTGCACACTGCAAGGAAGATTGAAAATCCTATGTGTTGCAACTAACACTGGGCACAACCAAATACATACATAAATAAACAAAAATTTTTTAAACGTGCAAGGAAGGGTTTTCCAGAGGTAGGGAACAGCACAAGCAAAGGCACAGAGGCAAGCAAATGCAGAGAACATTTGGGACAGAACAAACAGCCTGGCAGGGGGCTCTGCCAGCACTTTGTGGGTTATGAGGCTACTTGAGCAGGGGTCTAAGAGTGGTACTCCCATGCCCTAAGAGTGCCCTGAGGCCTGGAATCCCCAGCATGTGCCAGAATAGCTGAGCAGAGGCAGTGTCTAGCCCCCTGGTGTGGTTTCATGGATGAAGGGGCAAAGCCTGCAACCTCAGGCCCCCAAGGCAGAACTAGAGGTGGAGGGGCAGGGAGCCCTGCTCCTCTCGGACATACATGGAGCGGGGGCGCCACTGCAGCCTGGGCGGCTATGGATGGACAGGAAGCCGGCCATTCCTTCCCGTGAGCTGGAGGAGAATGGCCTCTATGTGAGCCACAACAAAAAGGCTTTTCTGCCAAGTCGGAGGGGGAGGAAGCAGCCAGCTCAGCCCTGCCCCAGCCTGAAAGGAGGCTCTGTTGGTGGCCCTGGGGTCTCTAATGTCTAGAACATGTGAGGAGGGAAGGCCAGGGTGGGCAGGGGCCCTCTCATCCCTGCTGGATTCTCCAGCAGCATGTGGGGGTGGGGTGGGGAGTGGGTTACTGTGCAAGTCGGTCTGTTTGGGTTCTAATTGGCCACTTCCTGGCTGTGTGACTTTGGCCAGGTCACTTCACCTCTCTGGGCCTTGCTCATCTCCGGAGTGAAATGTAAGCAGGGGAGGATGAGTGGAGTCGTCATGATCACACTACGAGCCTTCGCCAGCACTTGACAACCACCATCCTCCGATGGTCCTCCCAGCAGCCAGTGGCGTAGGGGCATGTGATCTCCTCCATGGAGGTTTAAGTACCAGGAACACCAGGGCTGAAGCCCAGGATGTTTTGGACTCTAAAACCCCAAGCTATGCAAAAGCAGAGGAAAAGAGGCTGAAAGGAAATATGCCAAGCTGTCAACACTGGCTGGGGGAGTGACGGCAACTTATATTCTTCTTCTTCTTTTTTTTTTAATCTCTAATGTCTTAATTGTTTTACTTGGGAATCAGCAAAGTATAAAGAAACAAAAGATACTGAGAGAATAGGGGCTGGGAGGGGTCCAAGGTGATTTAGGTTACAGCTTGATTTTTACGTGGGCTTCTGTTTTATCCTGGGGAGGAGGGGCAAGTCACTGGGCTGTCTGGGGATGGGGAGGCAGGGCCCAGGTGCTTCACCCGCCTCTTGTCCCCTCAGAGACCTTCATCCATGTGGGACCCCCAGAGAGGATAAACTCTTGAGATAAGCCGTTCCTGCAGCCGCTGGGTTTCTTTGAGAGAATCCACCAGAGCTCAGGGGTGGAAGGTCCTCAGGCCGCTTCCTGAGGAGGTGAGGCCTCTGCCAAGTCTCCTCTGGCCGGCCTCTGAGGAAGAACTCAACCAGGAGGCCTTTCATCCTGTCCTTTCTCGTCCCTGTGCCTCCACACCGCCCTCCACCTGCCTGCTGACCTCTGGGCTTCTGGGTGACCCCTAAGGCTTCAGGCAAGAGGCGGACCTGGTGGGACCTGCAGACCTGGCTGTCGCCACAGGAAGGCTGATGCGATGGTGTCCATCTGTGACCCTCCTTCCCGTCCCGCACCGCCCCCAAGGCCCCTGTGGTGGGGGAAGCATATAGGCTGTTTCCTAGCCAAGCCTGAGAGGCCTTTGCGGCTTCTGAGGGCCAGTGTTTCCTACTCTCTTCAGCCAGTTTTCAACACAAAGAGAGGAAAGGGTGGGATGCAGGGGGCTGGGGAGGGGGCGTGCAGCTGCAGGGGAGGGTGGGGCCTGGAGCAGGTTGGAGGACCCTGCCCGAGGAGCTGTGCGGGCCTGGCCTGCTCCGTGGGTGAGCATCGCAGGCCTGGGTGCGCAGGTCAGCACCCGGCAGGCTGGGCCCGAGGCTGGACGTGGAGCAAAAGGCTCCTCAGTAATGGTCAGACCCGAGGGTGGCAATGCCTCTCTCCTGAGTATCATCTGCTCTCTTCCCAGCGTGAGATTCTCTGCTTCTTCAAAGAGGGAATGGGACTTCCCTGGTGGTCCACTGGTTAAGACTTCAAGCAGAGGGCACAGGTTCAATCCCTGGTCAGGGAACCAAGATCCAGCATGCCGAGCGGTGCAGCCAAAAGAAAAAAGAATGAAAGTAAACTCCAATACTTTGGCCACCTGATGCGAAGAGCTAACTCACTGGAAAAGACCCTGATGCTGGCAAAGACTGAAGGCGGGAGGAGAAGGGGAAGACAGAGGATGAGATGGTTGGATGGCATCACCGACTCAATGGACACGAGTTTGGGTAGGCTTCGGGAGTTGGTGATGGATGGGAAGGCCTGGCGTGCTGCAGTTCACGGGATCGCAAAGAGCTGGACACGACTGAGCGACTGAACTGAACTGACATTGCAAGGAATTCCTTGACAGTCCAGTGGTTAGGACTCCATGCCCTCACTGTTGAGGGCCAGGGTTCAATTCCTGGCTGGGGAACTAACATGTCACAAACTGTGTGGCACTGGGTGCCCCTCACCGGCCGAGCAGCATGTGTGGCGAGAGGAATTGTTAGACTCCACAGTAGCACTGTTTCCCATCTCCTGCCCAAGCTGGGTCTTCAGGCTTCCCAGAACCAATCTGGACGGGTGGGAAGGCTGGGTGGCCTGGACTGGTTCTCCCACCCTTCTGAGACGGCTGGAAGCTGATTGCTCTTTCTCACCATGAACGAATAACCAGTCAATTCCCCATCCCTTCTCCGCTCGATGCCAGCATGGCCATCCCTGGTACCTTGCCTTATCCTGCTCTGGTCTATTGAGGGCAGCTACTTCCCAGCCTTGCCCAGAGGCCTGCCCCTCCCAGGGCCAGTTGGGAAAGAACCCCCACAGATCTGGGAATCAGCTCTCTTTGGCGTGGGGGGAATAAGTCCCCAAATCCAAGCTGGGACCATGTTCCCCCCCACTCCCCACCCCCTGCCCCCAAGTCACCTGCAGTCCCTCTAGCTGTAAGCTCCAGCTGTAAGGCCTCTAAGAGGCCTGAGGCCTCTTAGAAAGGAGGCGCAGTCGCCGGCAGAACGATTTAATCAGTGCAGATTATTTACAGACACTGATCCCCTCCCCACCCCCCTCGGCTGGCTCTCCAGTGGTTCTGAGGATGGAGTGGGGAGGACGCTGCTGGACCCACACTGGGGGCCAGTCCATGAGGGGCCCCTCACCCCAGGGGCCTCAGGGATTCCGAGCGGCAGGCCGGCTTGCTCAGGGCTAGGGGAGCAGCGGGGACAGAGCCGGCTCTACAGTACCATTTCCCACGGCAGCCTCGCCTCCTGCTTGCTTCAGGAAGGAAGAGGGCAGAATCACCTCCATCCACAGGGTTGAAACCAGGATCGGGGGAGGCCCCAGGCTACAGTGGGCTCCTCTGGGGGATCCACAGTCCCGTCCCATAGTCTGAGAGAGAGGATGAGCTGCTGGCCACCACGCCACCCCCACCAGTGTCCCTGGGGTCAGCGAGCTGGTGGGGAAGAACCCCTTAAGCCTGGTAGGCATGCGTCTCTGGACACTTACAACCCCGGCCTGGGCACCCATTACCCCCTCTCTCCCCGGGAGAACTAGGACACTGGCAGCTGAGCCTGAGGCTGGTGGGCTTCTGAGACCCCTGCGGGTGGTGGTGGGGGGTGACAGGGGGAGGGAAGATGCTCGTGGAAAGAACCCAATTGAGTCGCAGCTCAGAGCAGAGAGAGTGGGCGGGAGGCTGGAAGCCCAGCCCCCGGGGGGCGTGGTTGGCGCTACCCTTGGGGGAGGGGCCTTGGCAGACCCCCTTTGGTCCTTGGTAAGGCAGGCCCAGGGTCCCTTCTCCCCAGAGGGGAGGAGATACAGGGGAGCTGGGGGCTGCTGGCCCCGGGCTGGCCAGGAGCAGGCAGGGTTCTTGGGCCTAAGGAATCCCGAATGCTGGGGTTGTTAGAAGTGGGCTGGGAAGCAACCAAACTTCAACAGGACTCTCGATCAGCGGGCCCCCTCCCCTCCCCTCCCCACCCCGCCCCCTTTGGCCTGAGGCTGCCACAGGTGGAAGCTCTTTCTGAGACGCAGGGGGCTGGAGACCAGTCAGGCCCCACCAAGCTCTAAAACCAACAGAGCCCTCGGCTCTGACCCAGGTGCTCAGGGTGGAGACCAACCTAGCAGCCCTTCGATTACTTTTCCAACAGGGCCTTCTGACCCACTGCTCCTCTGGCTAAACCAGGGGTGGGTGTGAGCCTAACTCCCTGTCTGGTGCAGAAGTATATTTAGAAACCTCTAAGCCCCTGCCTTTAGGGATCGCCCTGAGGGACCGCCCTGGTCAGGCAAGTAGGAAGAAATGCTTAATTAGTGTGCAAAAAAAAAAAAAAAAGATACCTGGACATAAATAAACAAGGGGGCGGGGCTGGCAGGGATGTCAGCGGGCCTGGAGGGACCCCCACTGGGGGGCTGAGGAGCCACCGAAAGCTCCAGATGAAAGGCCCCAGGAGCCGTCTCAGAACCACAGGCGCGGCCAGCCTGGCCCCTTAGCACCGTGGGGAGTGGGAGGGTCTGGCGCCGAGGGTCAGACCCACTCCTGCAGGGAGCGCTTGCAGTAGAGGAGCATGCGGGGCGCACCCTTGCGCTGCATCTGCACCAGGGCGTAGGTGAGGCCAAGGATGCAGAGCAGCAGCAGCACAGGGGGCACCAACACCATGACCATATTCACCGTCCGCGTGACCTCCTCCATCTGCACCACCACGCGGCTGCCCCCGTCCTCGTCAGGCCCTGCCTCGCCGCCACCGCCAGGGCCTGCCTCACCACCCTCCTCGCCCTCCTCGCTGTCACCGCCCATCCCGGGCTCTGCACCCCCGTCGGGGTTGAAGGGTGGACGGGCCACGTCGGGCCATCGGGGCCCCGGCTCCACGTGCTCTTGGCAACCCATGAAGTCCCGCAGGATGGACTTGGGGTAGCCGGGCTCCATTCGCAGGCGCTCGTTGTCAAACTTCCAGTATTTGGTGCCCTTGTAGAAATAGGTGTAGGCTGCAGGGGGCAAAGCAGGCCAGAGGAGTGTTAGGTGGGGGCTCCCCACCAGCCAGAGACCCGTGAGGAGAACCAGGGAGAGCTAAAGGGGCCCTGGCTTTAAAACACCCTCTTTCTCACTGGCTTCCCTGGGCATTTTGAAATCTGTCCATACTTTCTGGCTGGGCTGACACTGACCAGGGTAGTGCAGAGAGGGGTCCTAGAGCCTGCTGGGTCGGGGGCTAGAGTCAGGGGATCCAGTCTGGCTTCCTCCTACACTGGAGAGGACAGTGTCTTGCTCAAGGCCACACAGTCAGACCCTGAGTGGAGCCTGATGCCCCCTTAGACCAGATCTCTGGTCCAGGGCATTTTGTCCACATCCTTTAAACCCCAGGAAGGACCAGGTTTGAGCCACCAGATGCATCCCTGCTCCGCAGGGCACAATGAGGTCACAGCAGCCGCAGAGTGAAGCCACCGTGCACAGAAGCCATGTGACCCGCCTGGACATTAGCAAAGCCAGCTGGATCTCCCCTAAGCCCCTGAGAACCTGAAGGCTGATGGGCATTCTGAAACTCACCAGAGACCCCGCTGGAGAAATAAAAGCTGCAACTCCCCGTTGCTCAGTTATAACGACAGAGATCAGGCTTCCCTGCCAGGCAGGTAAGGGGGGTTCATCGGGAGGACTCTTGCTCCCGAGGCTCTGAGCCCAAGCTCACCCCACAACCCCGCCGGGCTCAAGGCTCTGCGGGGAGCAGGGCAGCTCTGAGTACCAGCTCTGGACACAGGCCGGCCTGGCTGGACTCCTGACTCCACCACTTCCTCACTGTGCGATTTGGGGACCTTTACTCAAGCTCTATTTGGCCTCTGTAAATAGTGTCAATGGTCGCCTGGCCCAGCTGGGTCCCACGTGCCTGCCATCTTGATGCTGGTGACCGCAAGCAAGCCCTGTCCCATGTGTGTGGAGGCGGGGGGATGGTGAATGCTGGGCAGGCTGGGCAGGGGCTGGCCCTGGTACCTGCATCGTTGCTCAGGAAGGCCCCTTTAGGGGAGGTGGGGATCCCCTGCCACACGCTGATGGGCTTGGGGTAGCCGGGGTCTCCACGCTGTGTCTCCTCGTTGAAGCGCCAATACCTGTGGCCAAAAGTACCAGGCTGTGGGCTGTGCCCGGCCTGTCCAGGCCGTGGGTTTTTTCTTGGAGGGCCTGAGGATGGGAGCCTTTTCCCTTTAGCGGAGGGGTGCTCACCTGTCCTCTTGGAAGAAGAAGGTATGACCTGTGGGCTCCCACCAGATGGCTGTGTCGATACGGTCGTAGGGGATGCCCAAGCCATAGCTGGTCAGTGGCTGTGGATAACCCGGCTCCAGGTTCGCTTCTCGGAAGAGCCAGTAGCGGTCACCTGCGGGAGACGTTGCAGGGGCAGGCACGGGGAGTGAGAATCTAGGTCCCCAAATTCACATTCACTGCTACACTCACCACGCACACACACTCTCATCCTTGTACACAGAACAAGCACTGACACTCCATACCCAAGACAACTCATGCTCACATCACACGCACGTGGCACTCAGGGACACACGTGGCACTCAGGGTGTATGTGTAATGCACCCATTTACATGTATACATTTACATTGCCAGCTCACAGTGACACACACACCACACACTCAATTGCAATACACACGAGCCTCTGATCCTGTTTGAACATCCACTCTCCCCACACACAGTTCTTGCACAGAGAGAGGGAAGAGGCCTGGCCTCTGGATCTGGGGACTGTGTCCGAGGGGCCCCCAGTGCATGGCCCAGGCTTCTCCCTTGTAGTGTGAGCCCAGCCCGGTCCTTGGGGACTTCCTGCCTAGTTGAGACTCAGGCCAGGGGGCCTGGGGACACAGCCAATCCTTCAGAGGTGCTGCCCTGGGGCCCTTCCTGGGGGCAGGCCTCAGAGGAGGGGCTGGGGCGAGGGAGCTCCACTGTCTCTGTAGACAGACCCAGGGACACTCCCCAGAGTGGGCTCAGGGACCTGCTCTTAAGAGGAAGGGGCAAGGAAGAGGCCTAGGATGCAAGGAAGGAGGGCGATGGGGCGGAGCCCTGTGCTGTAGAAGGTGGACACTTGCCCTCAGTCAGTCCACCTCTGCCCGCCAGGCCTCTGGTCTCTGTCTACCCCACCCCCACCCCTGCCCTGCTGCCAGGGTCAGGTCCCCCTGAGTAAGCCCGCAGTGGGCGACAAGACGAAATGTGCACGTGGTCCTTCCTTTCCATCCTCCGTCAGGCCCAGCTGGGTCAGAGGTCAGGCCAGAGGTGAGGGCAGGAGGGCTGCCCAGCCCTCTCCCTCCCACCTGCCCCAACTCACCTTTGAAAAAGACAAAACGCCCATCCTGGCGCTCGTAGGCGGCACTGATGTCACTGGGCAGGCCCCGCCAGAAGTGCCCGATGGGCATGGGATAGTTGTCCAGGACGCGGTTGTGCCGCACCCGCCAGAACCAACGGCCCTGGGGAGGGCGTGGGGGTGAGTGGACGGCATGAGGGCCCCCCACCCACCCCTTCCAGTGGGACACACTTGGGCTGGGAGTGATAGTGAGAAGAATGGGTCCTGGGAGCCCAGGAACACCCTCAGTCTAATAACATATTCAGACTGGGCGAAGAGAGCGCAGCGAGGGTCCCTGGGGCCATCTGTGTCCCCTGGAGCCACCATGGAAGCTCTGGGTGAGGGCCGAGTGAGGGCCAGGCCCTGAAGTTGGACAGCTCTGGGTTTGGTTTCCAGCATCACCTTTACTCAGTGGATGATGCGGACGACTCCCCCTGCCTGGGAGAGTTTGGTGCAGGGGGTCTTAGGAAGAGGGCAGGGGTAGGGGGCACAAGGAGAGAGAGCCCCAGATGGGTGTGGGCCTCTAGGCTTATTGTACGACCCCGGGCAAGTCCCTTGTCCCTTGGGCTGTTTTCCTCTTGGTCTAGGGTCTGATGGCTCCGCAGGGGCTGCTGAGTGAGGGGGGCGGAGGTGGGGCAAGAGTCTGGGGCAGAAGTGGGAGGGAGCTCTCTGCTCTGAGCCTGGGCCAAGGGGCTGGGGTCGGGGGCGCAGACGGGGGCCAGACCTTGAACACGAACATCTCCCCCCGCAGCATGGCCACCGTGTCGAAGTCCCCATCGCAGATGTTGGGGCCATACTGGTCGGGCCGCTCTGTGGCGCGGGGTTGGGGTGGGGGGCCTGGCTTTGGAGGCCGCTCCGGCTTCCCACCCGGGGGAGGTGGCTGAGGGGGTCTGGGGGGCCGGTGGTCTGGCCGGCCAGGCCGCCGGGGGGTCACAGTGGGAAGAGGTTGGGTGGGCTGTGGCTGGCCATCCGGGGTGCCTGCAGAGGGGTGGGAGGGGGAAGTGAGGAGGGTAGCCCCAGAACCCAGCCAGGATGCCAGCTTCTCCTACTCAGAACCTTGGTGGCCTGAGGAGTCCTGTGCCCCACGGGCAGCCCACCCAGGTGAGAGGCCCTATCTGACCACAGCAGACCCCTCCCCACACCACCATCGCTAGGGGGGACCTCCAGTCTCTTCCATTCCTCCAGTCCCTTCGTTGACCTCCCCACACTGCGCTAGGGTCACTGCACCCTAAAGCCACCCCTGGCTGCACTTCCCCTTGGGGATGCTCCTCTTAGGAGGCTGGCTGGTTCCAGTGGAGGCTCCAGAAGCAATAGACACAAGCGGAGGGAAGAATGTGGTTCCTGCCACAGCGAGGGCTTGGGGTGGGCACTGACCCACTGAACTGGCCCCCAGAGACCTCCCCATTGGGGGCTTCCTTGGTGGGGGGTGGGGGGTGCTACCTGCCTCAAAGGAGCTGGGAAGTGATAAACCAGCAATGCTCAGAGGACAGCCTCAGTGGGACACGCTTGGGCTGGGTGTAATGGTGGGAGGAACAGGGACCCCAGGGACACCCTGGGTCTAATAAGAATATCCCTCAGGCTGAGGAGGAAAACGGGGGAAGTAAGGGGCCCTGGGGTCACCTGTGTCCCCTGGAGCCACCATGGAATCTCTGGGTGAGGGCCTGGGCCTGGAGTCAGCCAGCCCTGGACTGATTTCTAGCACCATCCTCTACTGACTGGATGACTTGAACCATCACTAATTCTCTTGGGGCCTCAGTTTCCTCATCTACAAAATGGGTGTGGCCACGGTCCCTATGCTTCATGGGGCTGGGAGCTGAGAGCAGGCATGCAGAGCCCCCTGTCCTCCACTGCCGCCGGCTCACCGTAGAGCTGCTGAATGCCCCTAAGGTCGTCTTCGGGCAGCTGGAAGTTGTCGATGTCCATCCACTGGTAGAATGGTGCCATGATGGCGCTGGGGTTGCTCGAGTGCTCCAGCCCCAGTGCGTGGCCCAGCTCGTGAACTGCTACCAGGAAGAGGCTGTTTCCTGTCATGGCGGGCAGTGGGATCAGCTCTGGCCTGGCCCAGGACCTGGACACCCCACTCTATGGGTTGAGGGACCCAAAGAGCCTGCCCACGCTTTACTCTCAGAAGAAGCTGAGCCACTGTGACTTCTATCTTCCTCTATCTTCCCCATCTGGAAAATGGGTACACCAATCCCTTCCTTCCTTTCCCTATCACCCTCCTTGGAGATGATGGACAGCAGACTGAGACCAAGAGTCAATGCTCCCAAGAACTGCATGGGGGATGCTCTCACCTCCCAGCCCCCAGCTCTACCCTCCCCACCCCCCACCCCTCACCCCCATTGTCTCTGTGACCAGAGGTGCTCACCATGCAGGTCAGTGCTAGAGAAGGTCCAGGGCTCATCTGCATCGAAATGGGTGTCCCCGCCCAAACCAGGGCCAGGGAAATAGGCGTGAGCTAGAAAGCCACCTGTGCCATCAAATGGCGAGCTGTCGCCATGGAAACCAGAGGCAAAGAGTACCATGATGTCCGCCTCCTTCTGCCGCCGCAGTCGGATGTCCTCATAAGGCACCTCCTGGAAGACCAGGGGCGTGGCCTGCTCCCACACACGGAAGGCCCGGCGCACTGCCTCCAGTGAGTGGTACCAGCCTAGCTTCTCTGTGTAGTTCTGGATGCTGCAGGCAGACGGGAAGACGTGAGTGAGCCCACGGCCGGGGCTGCTGTCCATTGCTAGCATCGACTGGGTTGGGGGCGGGGACACACGGTCCCAGGGAAAGGGCATAGGATCTGAGCCGGTTCATGGACGATGCTCATCAATACCGACTGTTAATTTACTCTGATGTGAATTTGAAAAAAAAAAAGAATTAAGTTGTCAAGCCCAGGAATTCATTAGGATATCACTGAATAAGGTTGCATTTTGCCAAATACGCTTATTTTAAGAAAACATTAAGTAATTAAACGTATAGGTGATACAGAGCCAAGAGAAAGGCCTAGAAAGTGGGATGCAAACGGCTGAGGTTTGGGAAACACAGGCCAAGTGGTTCTGAATGTTGGGCTCCAGAGTCAGGCTGAATCAGGTTCAAGGCTGGGCTCTAACATTTCCTGTGTGACCTTGGGCAAGCAACTTAAGGCTCTCTGAGTTTTAGCTTCCTCATCTGTGAAATGGGAAAGGAGGGCAGCACTTCTATTACGGAGTCCCTGGGAGGAGTCAGCGGCTTAACTCACGGAGAGCATGTGCCGGCACATGATAAAAGCATGGTGAGGCCTGTTAGATCCCATTTAAAGCAGATTAAGCATCTGTGTGCTAGACAGAGCTCCATCAGAGATCATGAATCAGCTCATGGATCGTGAGTTCACTCTGGTGGCCTGGGTTCCTCAGGACCTCGAGAGCTGCTCTTCCTCGGGAGACGGAGCTGAGGGTGGGTCATGGCTGGATTGGAACGGGAAGGGGGACCCTTGAGGACTGCCATGCAGCTCAAGGCTCATGGGGGTTTCTTGCCAAAGAATTTGGCGGAAAGGAAGGAGGGGTATTTGAAGCAGGGTTTGTGCGGGTGACTCGGTGCACACATCCCCCCGGGCAGATGCTGGACTGCCCAAATGCTCCAGGGCCTCCCTTATCCTTCACACCCCCAAAGCCTCCAGTTCTCACTGGTGTAGAAGCCCACCTGGGTGGGTGAGGCCAGCCCTTGGCTGCTGGTGGGTGCAGGGAGGGAGGAAGGGAGGACAGAGCAGAGTTCAAAGGGCCCCACCATTCTCTAGAGGGAAACTGCAGTGGGGGAGGAGCCGATCTAATCAGCATGGGGGTGGGATTGGATGGGGAGGCCGGGCACCCTGCAGTGGGCTGCTGGGAAAGGAAGCCTTCCAGACAAGCCCACTGGGAAGCCTGAGGCCTCAGCCCAGGGAAGGAGCGGTCCCAGCACTTCAGAAACATGCCCTGAGGGGAGGCCACCCTGGGCAGCTGGGGTCTCTACCTGAAGGTCAGGTGGTGGTTGTTCCACTTCCTCCCCGTGAGGGCGTAGCGCTTCCTCCGCCGCCGCAGGTTGGCTTTCACACGTACCCCGAACTGGTCTGGCACCCCACAGCGGGGCCGCTTCATCCACCTGGGAGCACAAAGCCTCCTCTCAACACACCTGCCTGCTGGGCACCGCCTCTTCCAGGCAGTCCACCATCTCCCACCCTCCAGCCACCGGCCTCCAGCTGCACCTATTATGAGGGCAGCGGCAGTGAGAAGACTCTCCCTAAGCTTTGAGCTCCTTCTCAGGAAAATGGTATGATGGCCTGGTACTGGAAGACTGCGTGTCTAGGAGTGGCTCTGCAAAGGAGAGCCCCTGTTTACCAGTATCACCCAGGAGCAGGAGCTGAGTTACCCTAAGGCCTTTTATCCCTGATACCTTCTGCTCTGAGTGCTCATCAAGAATGTGGCTCTGGGTCACAGCATCTCTGTCAGACTCAGAGCAAGGCCTAACTAGGCAATCACAGCACGTATACCACACCTCCCATTCCCAAGCCAATGGCAGACACCACTAATCAATCCTGTGCTCCTTGCTGCTGAGCTGGGTTTCAGCCTCAGGAGCCTTCTCAATACAAGACAGCAGCAGCCCCTCCCAACCGATGAGAGCTAGCATGGAGGATCAAACCCTTTGCCACCTTGTATCTAGGCCACCCTTTCCTGGAAAACTCCACAGGCCAAGCCTTTATCACAGCAGGCTGGAAGGAGGGCAGGTGCTAGTGGGGTCTGGGAATGACCTGACGGAAGGACTCACGCCTTGGTCTCTTCATCCAGCACACCCGTGACGGGGATCCCGTAGAAGCGCTGCATCTCGGCGAGGGCCGAGGCCAGGATCTGGGCGGAGCGCATGGTGGACATGTGACGGCTGGGCTGGGGCAGGTAGCCGTAGAGCCGCAGCCAGTTCTGCAAAGGAGAGGCCACGGCCTGGTCAGCAGGTCCTGGCCCCCTGACCTCCAAGCATGCGCAGTCTGCCTCCCACCCCCTCCCACCCCCATCACCTCCCACCAGTGTGGGCTTCTGGACCACTCTCTCTGCTTCCACTTCCTGTGGTCTGTTCTCACACAAGAGCTGGAACAAAAGGCCGGGTCTGATCAGTCCTCTGCCTAGAACCCTCCAAAGACTCCCCGCCTCAGAGGAAAAGCCAATTCTTACAGGAGCTACTGGGCCCCAGGTTGGCTCTCAGACCTCGCTCCTATCATTCATTCAGCCCAGCCGGGCTCACTCTTGCCTTGGGCCTTCGCATTGCTGTTCCTACTGCCTGGAGTGCTCTTCCCAGACATCTGCATGGCTCATGCCCTCTCTGTCTTCAGGTCTCTGCTTCCTCACCTTATTGGAGGGGTATTCTCTGACAAATATAGAAAACACACCCACCTGCTGTACCCTGCACGCCCTCCCTCTCCTGCTTGCCTGCCCTCGTCACCATCTGACACACTACATTTCACTTGGCTGTTTATCGTTTGTCTTCCCCCATGAGGATGGTAGCTGTGTCCATGAGGACAGCCCACAGTTGCCATCTTTATTATTGCACTGGCCCCTGCAAGGGTGGGTCCCCTACCATCCAGGCAGACCCCTAGGACCTCTATGGGGTTTAGAACCTCTTGAGTTCTCACCTAGTAGGAAAACCATGGGGCTTCCCTAGTGGCTCAGGTGGTAAAGAATCAGCCTGCAATGTGGGAGATCCGGATTTGATCCCTGGGTCAGGAAGATCCCCTGGAGAAGGGAACAGCTACTCACTCCAGTTTTCTTACCTGGGAAATCCATGAACAGAGAAGCCTGGCAGGCTACAGTCCATGGGATGGCAAAGAGTCGGACACAATCGAGCGACTGACACTTTCACCAGATCCTAAGCCTTCTGGAAGGAGAGCATGTGGGTTCAGGGAGTCTACCCAGGCCCAGCAGGGTGGGACCGGAGGCCTGAAGTTCAGTCTCTGCTCTGCCACTAACTCTGTTCTCTCTGGGCCTGACTTTTCTCATGTGAAAGATGGGGAGCCATAGGGTTACTGGTGGGTGCAATGTGAAAGAGATGACCCTGTGAAGAGCGGCTGGGACACAGTGGGGGCGCCTATCCCCTTCAGGATTTGCTTGGCTAGTCTTTTTTTTTATATATATAAAAAAGATATTAAAAATTGTATCTTTATTTGGCTGCGCTGAGTCTTGACTGCCGCATGTGGGATCCTTGATCTTCCTTGCGACATGTGAGATCTTTAGCTGTGGCGTGCAAACTCTTGGTTGCAGCATGTGGGACCTAGATCCCTGATCAGGGATCGAACCCAGGCCCCCTGCATTGGGAGTTCGGAGTCTTAGCCCCTGGACCACCAGGGAAGTCCTTGAGCAAGTCTTCTCATCCATCTACCCATCTGTCTGTCTGTCCACCCACCCAGCCAGCCACCCTGCCAAATGTTTCTGAGCACCCTCTCTGTGCCAGGCACCATGCCAGCTGGAGGCCATGGAGGAGGCGGCTGACCTCCAGGGGCTTACGATTTCCCCGGGGAGACCCACTGCAGAGAAGTTCACACCTGTGAGTTTGTGAGCAGACAGGACCACTGCAGTTGAAACCCGACGGTGGGATCCCCAGTGAGCCAAGCTGAGTGGTACTGAGAAAGGGGACTCTGCCCTGCCCACCTCGTGCCCACAAGGCGATGAGATCATGGTGACCACTGTGGGAGGTTGGTCAGCACAGAGGCCAGGGACTGCTGTGTGGGCCTTGGCCATGGAAGCGTGTCCTTTGAAGCTTTCCTTGTTATCCTCAGTCTCTGAAAACCCAAGTGAGGGGACCTGCTCTGAGAGGCTCTGGAAGGCAGAGGCTGCAGAGCAAGGGCCCGCGGGGCAGATGGCGGCTGGACACAGACACTGCTCTGGGCTGACAGCCATGTGTCAACCTGGGCCATGCCCACATCAGTCTGCCACCAGGGCCACGTCCAGTTCCTCAGGTACTGGCTCCCCTCGGTGCCACCCTGGCACCTGGCCAGGACCCCGGAGTGGACGGGCTGCCCACACAGCCTGGCTCAGCCATGCCAGGCTGCCACTGGAGGGAGCAGAGGCTGAGCCAACAAGGGCGGAGTCAGGAGATGGCCAGAGGCTGGGGATGCCGAGCCTCAGCTTGGAGGGCTCACAGGGCCCTGGGTGACAGTCACAGGACAACGAAAGAGGCAGAGACACCGAGCTGGGAAACCACCACAGCTCTGGAGACAGAGCCTCGTCAGCCCCCTTTATATTCCCGTGCCTCTGTTAAAGGGGTGGTATCAGGACCTGCTTCATCTCAGGGGTTTCCATGAGGATGAAATGGGGATGTCCACAGGAGCCCTGGGCACTGTGCTGGGCGGGAAAAGTGCTCAATAAGCGCATTACTAATGACAGGGCTGGGGTGGGGGTGGAGGGCTGCCCCACTGTTCCTAGAACGGTTGGGACAAGGCAGCCTCAGGGCTGGGGGAGGTCGGAGTGCCCTGAGGCACCCCCTACAGGCCTCCTTCACCTCTCCAGCTCCTTCCTCCAGCTTCCAGACCCTGGCAATGTTCTGGGCACCCTCCACAGCCTTCTTCCCAAGCACAGAAACCTTTCCTGAGGCGCCTGTTATGTCTGGAGAGGGGGACGTCCACCACCCTTGATGGACACGGTTTGCCTGAAGAAGCCTGGAGAGATCTAGAAGGCGAGGCTGTGAGGTTGGCTAGCTCTCACAGTGACAGGAATCCGGCTGGAGGTGGGGGGAGGGCCTGGGGCTGCAGCTGACAGACTAGGGCACCTCTACATCACCTATTTGCATAAGGTAAAAATATCCGGGGAGCGCAATCACAGGCCACCAAGGGGCTGATTAGTGGTGTCTGGCGAGTGACAGGAGGAGGGCAGGGCAGGCGGGGGAGGCTGGCTGGGGCCCTGGGGAGGGGAGAGGAGGGCAAGGGAGGGAGCCGGGCCTGTCTGCAGTGAAGAGGTCCAGAGCCCGGCGGGGCGGAAGGGGCAGAGGGGCCCCTTCAGTACTGAGGCAGCTCGGGGGCTGACACCAAAGGCCCAAGGGTGCCTGTGGACCCTCCGTCACACTACCAGGCACCCTTTGAGTCCCAGGGAAGCCAAGAGCTTCCACCTCGGTATCAGCCAAGCCTCCTCGGTAACAAATGTCTCTCGGCCAGTGTCTGGGTAGAAAGCTGAGGCCGAGGGCTGGTGACGTGAGTGGACCAGGCTGAAACGGCCTTGGCAGAGCAGCTGAGTCCCTGGATGATAAGGCGAAGGAGCTGATGGAGACGCCTGACTGGCAAGCGATGGGCTCAGAGCTGACTAAGCACCAACCAGTCTACACCACCCTCGGGGCTGGGGCTGCCCCCAACCCTGCCTCCGCCACTATCCAGGAGGAAGTTTCTCATCACCCGACTGTTCTAAGTGCGACAGGCCCTGGGGGTGGAAGGAAAAGAGCATGGGGCGGGGGCAGGCACCAGGCGTAGGGCAGGTGCTGCCCTGACTCCAGTCTCCTGAGGGCTCTGCAGCCACGGGACAAAAATGGGGAGCAATTCCCAAAGTCACGACAGAACCCTGGTCTCAAAGTGGGGGAGAGGCTTGCTCAAGGCTCCACTGCTCCTACCGGTATAAACACTGCCTCCCTCCCCCTTCCATCAGGACTCCTTTTCCTGTCACCCGAGTCTCACAGGTGGGATGAACCAAGCAGTGAAGTTCTGTTTTTCACAAGGGGAAACTGAGGCTCAGGCAGGCCCATAAGCAGCAGAGTAGGGAGACCCCCTCCGTGAGGATCACTGCCCAGTGGGCGGCAGGGAAGGGTTCTACAGGGAGAGCACGAGGCCCCCTCCTGCCTCCTGCAGCCCAGAGAGGGAGGCTGTTTGGGAGAACGGGCCCCACCAACCTGTTCTTTCAGCTACTTCTTTCTCCAGCTCCAGACCCCACCCCATAAGTATGGACAGAAGCTTCAGGTGAGTGGCTGGCCCCAGGCAGGGAAATGTAGAGCCATCAGGAGTCTGGGGGTGGGGGCATTCCTGGCCCCCTGGCCCTATAGGAGAGGTCATAAATATAGCAGCCTGGGGCTGAGAATCTGCAGGAGCCAGGCTGTTGATTCTCATCACCCCATTCAATGCTCACAAGTAGCCTATCCCCATTACAGACTGGAAGGTTCAGAGAGGGTGCACGGCTCACCCAGCAGGTCTGTGGGTAGAACTGGAGCCCGGAGGCAGCACTGTCGGCTTCTCTTGGCCTGAGGTTGGGGATGTTGGGCTCTGGCCCATCTGGGGAACCGTGCCCAGCACAGTGCTGGGGGAGGGCACTGGGGGAGGGAGTCTAATCCTCCCCACCATGGGTGTCTGGGTCTGGGCACTGGGCCACATCAGCAAGGCTGCTCCCCAGGACTGCTGAGACCTTGCCAAGGCAGGCCCTCCCCCATCCTGAGGGCGTGTCTAGGAAGGAGCCACCAGATCAATAATGTGCATTAAGCAGTCTCAGGGTAGGGGCAAGCCTCAGCTACCCCACAGCCAGCTCCTCCAGGCTCAGATCAGTGGAGCCCCCTCCCACCCGGCCTTATCAGACCCCACACGATAAGAGCAATCGCTCCTGGCTCAGCTCTGCTTCTGTCATCCCACTTTCTCTGCAGGCCAGGCAGACCCTGGCAGGATTGCCCAGACAGGCACAAAAGGCGTCTTGTCAGGCCTGTCAGCAGTGGACACAGACCTTTCACGGTGTCCTGGGACCAGTTACGGGGGCCCCAAGCCAGGCCGCCCTGTCGTTGGTGGACCATTTACTTCCTTTAGAGGCAGCATGGGTCATATTCAAGTGGTTTGAGAACACACTTGCTCTCCTGGGGCTCAAATCTAAGCCCTCAAGATGGGACAGCTATAGGTGGGGAAGGGGCTCCGGGTGGTAGGGAGAGCCGGCGGGGTGGGGATGTCAGGCCAGGGAAACAGGAAGGAAGAGGACACCGCTTCTTTACCCAGGGGCCTCCCCCTACACTCCTTAACCTGGAGAAAACAACAGCCGGGTCCTTTGGCCAGTGGGTGGGCAGGGGTGGGGTGAAAGGGCCCTGTTGGCTGGTGGTTTCCGGTTGGCTGAGGGCCAGGCCTGGGCGGTCCACCTGGAAACCCCCCGGTAGGTGTGGTCTTTTCAGTGGGCCTGGCCCGAGTGGCTGGACAGGTGGGGGTAGGGCTCCCGGCTCCCGTGGTTGAGGGAGGCCCTGGCCCCACCCCCATCCCCTCCTTCCCACCTGGCTCTGGCCCAGCAGGCTCCAGTCTGGCCATGGAGCTTCCAAAAAATGACACCCTGGGCTTTGACCTGCAGCCTTTCACCCAGCCGGGAGCTGGGAGCTCAGGCTCCAAGCCACACTGACCGGCTCTGCTACCATCCAGGCTGCGGGATCAAGGGTAAGTTCTCTCACCTCACAGTCTCCACTTCCTCTTCTGTACAGTGAAGTCATGACTGCACCTAAACTTACAGAGCTAATTCAGGATTAAACGTGAAAATCTTACAAAACACCTGTAGGCCCTGCCCAGGATGGAATCAAGTATGTTGAAGGTGCTCACAAGTAACGCCTGGTTCTCCCCTGGGCACTGCGTGAGGGATATCGTGTGAAGCACTGGGTATTTTATATACAACCACACTGAATTTCCCCAATAACACCATCCCGTAGACACTACCACTAGTCTCATTTTGTAGACAAGGAAACCGAGGCTCTATCTTAGTCGCTAAGTCCAACTCTGCGACCCCATGGACTGCAGTACATCAGGCTTCCCTGTCCTTCATTATCTCCCAGAGTTCACTCAGATTCATGTCCACTGAGTCAGTGATGCTGTGGAACTGTCTCTAACCGTATTACCTAGCTGAGGCTCCGATGGGGTCAATGATTTGCCCAACAGCAAATGCCATCTGTGTCTCACTGTATTTTGCCACCATTTTGTAAGCACTTCCTATGTACCAGGCGCCGTGCTCAAATACAGTGGACTCAAAGTTGGGCTCTCACCCCTGGGGGGTGGGGGCAGTGGTGATCAGTACCCTCTGGGAGGAGGACAAGGTGGTGCCCAAGGTTCAAGGGTTAGTCCTGGAGAGCAGCTCCAAACCTTGGCCTCCAGCCTCCATGGCCATGGGGGCATGTCTGAGGGCTGGCTAATGGCTGGGACCCAGGGTCTGTCTGTCTAGATCCTAGAGGTTGAGTTGGGTCTATTTGTTCATTGTCTGCTGATCCCACGAGGGAAACGGGAGCTGGTGAGAGGCTTTCCTTTTTGTCTCTGTGATCCAGGCCCACCTTGAACATCTCTGCTGTTTTTGCTCCAAAACACAGCTGCAAAAATCTGTGCTACTCCCCTAAAGCGCTCAGGCATGCCTAAAATCAGGGTCCTGCTGGGGAACGGCTTCATATGAGCCTAACTCAGTCGAGGCTTGTCCAGTCAGAAAGCGCCTACTGTGTGCCTCAGGCCTGGAGTGCTCAGCAGCTGACGGTGCCAGGTCCTCACCGTCATCTGTGGACTCCTCCTGGGGCCCTCTCTGAGATGGAGGAAGCTCTAAGCAGAGAGCCCCAAGCCCTCTCTGCTTCTGCTGACCCAGAGAACACTTCTCCACGCCCAAGGCAGAGCTGGCCACGGGGTTTGGCCCCTGCCTAAGGAGCCAGCTGTGTGAACTACATAAATCTTGGGATGACACTGAAGGTGCCAACTGCCTTAGTCCATCCTGGCTGCTATAATAAAAATACCATAAGCTGGGTGGCTCATAACAACATTTATTTCTCCCAGTTCTGGAAGTAAGAAATTCAAGTTCAGAGTGACAGCATGCTCAGGTCTGGCTGCTAACTTTTTGCTGTGTCCTCACACGATGGAAGGGGCAAGGGAGATTTCTCCAACAGTTTTTGTGTTTTATCTTTTTACACCTCAGTCGCACCGTGAGGGATGTGGAATCTTAGTTAACTGTTGTTGTTCAGTCACTAAGTCATGTCCAATTCTTTTGCAATCCCATGGGTTGTAGCCCACCACGTTCTTCCGCCCATGAAATTCTCCAGGCAAGAATATTGGAATGGGTTTGGGTTGCCATTTCCTTCTCCAGGGGATCTTCTCAACCCAGGGATTGAACCCGTGTCTCTTGCATTGGCAGGTGGATTCTTTATCACTGAGAGAAGCTTAGTTCCCTGACCAGGGACCAAACCTACACCGTCTGCATTGGAAGCCTGGAGTCTTAACCAGTGCAGCACCAGTTAAGTCCCTCAGACAGTTTTTAGAATAACACTAATCCCACCCACGAGGGCTCTGCCCTCATGACCTAATCACTTTGCAAAGGCCCCCACATCCAAATATTGTCACCTTGGGGAAGTTAGGTTTCAACATATTATTTGAGAAAGCTGGGGGGTAGGTAGAGGGAGGGGAGGGGCTTCACTCAGTCTATAGCAACAACTTTAATTGGAGGTGGAAAGCTACAGCCACCACAAAGACCACCACAGCTGAGGTGGCCTCAGGCAGAAGTCAAACTGTCAGCTGGGCAGAGGGGTCCATGGCAGGGAACACCTGGAGGGCACGGAGGAGTGGCCAGAACCCAGTGCTTGGCAGGGAGAGGTTTATCCTTGCCGGGCAGTCTTGTTATTCTGAGTTGGTATTAGAGAATGCAGGCAGTATTTGGAGGGATTTTGGAGGAAGTATTTGGAGGGATTCTGGGGGAAGTCTTCTTTGGGAGGGGGGCGGCGTCTGGGTGTGTTTCTAGGTTATTTCCTCCCCACTGTCCTTGGACACAAATGAAGCAGTTTGCGTCTAGGGGTCAGAAGAGGCAGGTCTGTGACGCACAGACACGGAGCGCATGCAGAGCTGTTCTCTGCAAGGAGGCAGCCGACTGACCAGACCCCAGGGCAGCCCAAACATAGGGCCCTGGAGAAGGACTTGGCATAAAGGGCGTGGCCCAACAGATCCCGAGTCCCCGGCAGCACTCATCAGCCCCTTTCTCCCTGGGTTTTGAAACAAAGTATGGAGAACAGTGGCTTGCTACTGATAAGAGAATAGAAAGAAAAGAAGATTCAGCTTCTATAGGTTCTCAAAGACAAGGCCCTCACACGATCACACCTCTTCCCCTTGAGGGTGGGCATGGGGGCCCCTGCAGCTTCTGCTCCACCGTTAGGACAGGGCACTAATATGAGCACACCCGCGGAGCCCCAGGGGCCAGCACAGAAGTGTGGACAGAGACTGGAACACCGGAAGCCTGGGGCTGTGGCTCACCAGTTAGACCTGAAGGTCAAAGGCAGAATTCGAGCTGACCCCTACCCTCCTTTGTCTGCTCTCCTCCTCAGCTGCTGGGGAAGGGCAAGGAAGGTACCCAGGAGTCTGCTCAGGGAAAGTGGGTGTGCCCATGATTGAGTGGCAGGGGCACCACACCTGTGAACTCTGGCAGCCTGAGTCACCTCCCTGGGGCAGGGCAGGAGGGCTGAGGGCCTACAGGTGTGTCTGGGGAGGAGTAGGGGGTGGGGAAAGACCAAAGCTTCTCTGATGAAAACCAAAGGCACTTAAGTGGACTAGGTGCTGGAGCCAGAGATAGGAGGACAGAAAGGGGAGCCTGGATTCTCAGGCCAGGAGGCCAGGAGCTGCAGCTCACACCTCAGTCAGGCAGGGAGGGCCTGGTTTATGCAGAACGGCTGCAGACTGGGAGGGAGGGAGTGGGACAGCCAGGGAGGGAGTGGGACAGGGCAGAATGGCTCAGTGGTGGCTTCCCCAAGACAGACAGCCTTCTCCAGGCTGGGGACTGGCAGGTTGCAGGTGTGTGCTGGCTCTGAGCACCTGCCTGCTTCCTTAGCCTGATGAAACTCTGCCCTGGGAGGGAGGGAGAGAGCAGCTGGCCTTGACTCAGCTGCTCAGAGACTGTCCTAGCTGTGACCTGACCCAAGGTCTGGAGCTGTGGTCAAGAACCAAAGCCCTTCTTCAAGGTATGGAGACTCTGGACACGGGGTGTAGCCAGGCCCATGAATCTCTGAGGCTGGTCATTGAAGCGCCTGGACTCGGCACAGTTTTCCTATAGCCTCGGGGCAAATGAGCTGGCTGTGGGCCCAGATCTGGCCAGACTTGATGGGACCCTAAGAAGCAACAGCCTGTACCCGAAAGCCAATTGTAGAATCTGGGCTAGCCCACCAGTCTTGAGCCCCCCATCTACCTTGGCTTCCAGCATTCAAGGGTCCCCTGTACTTTCCAGAGTTTCTTCCTGCAATAGCCCAACCCAAGTTTCCCCTGAGGAGAGGGGCTGCAGGTCAATCAATCCCTAGTCGGTGCCACACCGGCGTAGGGGCATGGTCTGTGCCCTCAGTGCAGACCCTGAAAGGTGAAAGGTGTTAGTCACTCAGTTGTGTCCCACTCTTTGCAACCCCACAGACTGTAGCCTGCCAGGCTCCTCCATGGAAATCTCCAGGCAAGAACACTGGAGTGGGTTGCCATTCTCTTCTCCTGGGGATCTTCCCAACCCAGGGATTGAACCAGGGTCTCTGGCATTGCAGGTGGATTCCTTACCATCAGAGCCCACAGGGAAGCCCCCAGTGCAGACCCTGGGCAGCAGGTACTCACTCAGCTGGGAGAGGACAGGGTGATGGAGAAGCAGAAGCAAAGGAGAGAACAAAGACCCTCACACCACAGGTCCCAGTGCCCAAGCTCCTATCCATCTAAGATGCCAAATCACAATACCTAGCTACCAAATCCCAGTTTGGTCCAAAGTGACTGCTTCTGTTCAGAGATGCCATTTCTAAGTAGATTATAAACTCCTGGGGGGTGGGTCTGTGACTTGCAATTCTTTGGTATTCCACTCCAGAGAGTGGCAGGTGGGTGCAAACAGCACTCTGGCCAGTACCTGGAGGCAGGCTGAGGGCCATTTCCCACCAGCAGGAGTTTTCAAATAAGCCCCTGCTTGTCTGAATGTGTGAATCAGGGGCGGGGTGATGGAGCTGGACTGGGCATGGCCTGGGCTCCCGGCTCTGCCTCCTGCCAGGGCCTGGCTCCTTGCTGCTTTCCCTGGCCAAGCCATAGAGGGAGGGCAGAGCAGGTGGGGAACTGGCTGGGAGGTGTAACTTGAGCTGGGAGGAATTCCCTGCCCTTCCTCCGAGCTTTTATTAAAGTAGGGCGGGGAAGGGCAGGCTTCTATCGGAAAAAACTCCCAGGCAGCCGGGGAGGTGGGGAAGCCGCAGGGAGGGTTGGGGGGGAGGGTGCTGGGAGGGAGCACCGGCCTGGCTGCAAATAGAAACGGCACTCAGGCCCGTAACCCGGGCGGCGAGAGGCTCCAGGCCAGCCCAAGGGCACCGAGGCCCAAGCCTACCGGGGACGTGCAGAGAAGGGTGTCTCCTCCACCATGCACCCAAACCTCACCTCTTCTCTGGGCCAGGAAGCAGTGTTTTGGGTGTCGGAGAAAGAACATGTTCGCTTTTGCTCTGACTCAGTGGAGCTAGTGCCCTCACTGTCCCTTGTCCGGAGGACAGCGCTCGGCGACCCCGTGGAGCCGGGGGCGCTGGCTAGACTCAGCTCTACGCCAGGAGGCCCCGCCTAATCATACATTATACATTGGACCGATCCAGAGATGAGTCCCCGTAGGGACGTCAGGCGGGTTCCTGGTGAAAAGATGTCCAGAGTCCACCCTCTTAGACCCGGGCCTTGGCCGTAGGGGCGCCGGTGAAGGGAGCGCCGGGTGAGATCCGGTCTCCCTCTTGATCCCATCTGGCGGTGGCACGACTTGCGCGCAAGAGTCCGAGAAAGTCGCCAAAGCGCCCCCTCAACCCTGATCGGCTGCCTCGGAGGTTCGCACCCCTTCCCCCTACCCCAGCGCGCCGCACGCGGCTCAGTGTCACCCAAACTCTTAGGCGGGAGCGCTGCCGCTGTGCTCAAGGTCCCCACCCCCACCCCCGGTCCCCAGAGCAGCCCCCTCTCGGTTAGCAAAGAACGTCACCGCGCGTCTGCAGGGCTCTCGAGGAATCGGGCATCCGGAAGAGAGGGGAGAGGAACAGGGGCTGGGGGCCGCAGAAGCAGCTCCCGGGAGGCGGGTTGTGAAGATCAGTGCCCTGGACATGGCTGGAGGAGTAGAGAGTGGGCTCAAGCCCTACATCCTCCAGGGTTTGTGAAGAGGTGCACCGCCAAGGGCCAGCTGGAGAGGGTCAGCTGGCCCGGTCCCCTTTCTTCCCCGCCCCCAACTCCGGGACAGGGGCTCATCTCTGCGCGCTTCCCCTCCACGCTTCAAGCTGCGGGCGTGGCTTCCTTCCCACCCTCAAGTCCCCCAGCCTCAAGTTCTCCAACCCCCGGCAAAGCGGCTGGCGAGGGTCCTTACCTCCGCATTGACTTCGGCGTCCTCCGCCGCTGCGCCGCGGCCCAGGCAGCTCAGAAGCACCAGCAGCAGAGGCAACAGTTGCGGCCGCGTAGCCGCCTCCCGGCCGCCAAGGAGACTGCCCGCCCAGCCCGGCCGTCCGGGCGCGCTCCGGTCGCTGCCCATGCCCGCGGGGCTCGCCCGCTTGCGGGCGCCGGGTCCCCGCACGCGGCTCGGAACTTGCGACGCTCCCTGGCTCACCGCCCGAGCCTCGGCAAATTCCCACGGCCGAGGAGAAGCGGGCCGGGCAGGTCCGGGCGCGCGGAGCCGGCCCACTAGGGAGAGGGCGGGCCGGAGCCGCCTGCCGCGGAGTCCTGCAGCCTCGGCGCCCGGGGCCCGGCGGAGAGCAAGCGCAACTCCGGAGCCTTTGTCTGCCTCAGCGCTCCGGCCGCCCGATCCCGCGGCGTGCCCTGCGCGCCCAGCTCCTTCTGTCCATGTTGGGGGGCAGGCGCTGCCGGGAGCGCGCGCCTCCCGCCCGTGAATCCTGCTCGCCCCGCGTCCGACCCGGCCCGGCTCCCCGGGCAGCCTAAAAACGAGGCGCAGGGCACGAGCCGGAGCGAGTGAGCTAGCCAGGGAGCCGGCGCCCGAGGTTCCCGGCGAATTCCGCGCAGCTCCCGGCGCTCCCGGCCCTCCTCCCCGCGATCCCCTACCGCGGCTCTTAAAGGGCCAGCGCTCTTGTGGCGGACGGGCCCGGGCGGGGGCCGGGGGCGGTACCTCGGCCCGAGGTTTCTAGGTAGCAGGTGCCGGCGGTGGAGCCGGACCCGCGGCCCCTTTTACTCTTCCGGGACGGCGGGAATCTTCTCCAGCCCGCCCCCGCCACTCCCATCCTTGCTTTGGGGGAGCCGGATTGACCCCCCCCCCCCACAAAGCGGCCCGCCCCACAGAGGGAGGGGCAAGGAGGAATGAAGACGCCTCTTTCTCCCACCTACTGGGTGGATGGGGATAAGGGTCAGGAAGGTGGGCCTTGCAAGGGGATCCAAGTGTCTGGTCTTAGGCTGAAAAAAAAAAAAAAAAAAAAGATAAAAACCCAGAGATTGGTTGACCTAAGGCCTCTTTTCAAAAGCCTCGGGCTATCTTTGGCCCTTTCAGGACTTTACTCAGTTGCCCAGTGAGGCGTTGGGTACCTTGGATGCCATGCCACAGAGATGAGGTTGCCATCCTGGGTGGCTACAGACGTGCAGCATGGAGATGCGCAGGTTAATTAACTTTTCTGAGCCACCAAGTCCTTATCTGGAATGCAGGGCAAAGGGCTGGGGTGGGCAGTTAAGATACGCTTCCGGCTCCTGGCCTAGCACACGCTGGGTGTCCAAGCAAAGAACATTATTTTGTACAAACGAAATGTGACAGTGCAGCCCCACAGGGTGCTGGGCGGGTGGGCAAAACTGCCCGCAGAGCGGACTTTCAAGTGCGAGTCCCCAGTGGCTCAGATGGTAACGAATCTGCCTGCAGTGTGGGAGACCCGGACTCGATGCCTGGGTCGGGAAGATCCCCTGGAGAAGGGCATGGCACCCCACTCCAGTACTCCTGCCTGCAGAATTCCATGGACACAGAAGCCTGGCGGGCCATACAGTCCGTGGGGTTACAAAGAGTCAGACACGACTGAGTAACTTTCACTTAATTCTATTCCAAGATCGATTTGAGGATCTGGTTGGTTTGGATGCTGAAGGCTAGAGGTGGGAGGCCTGGTGTCTAAGGTTCACAAAGGTAACCTTCCAGACCAAGGGAAGTCCTGACCCGACGGACTGGCGTCAGGTCAGGAGGTGATGGCGCCCGCGGGAGGACAGGAGGGCGGAGACCTCGCCGGAGCCGCCTCCCAGCCCCGGAAATGGGAGCTTTCTTTACCTGAGGGCAGGTTTCGGTAGAGTAAGCCCTCGGGGTCGCCGGCAGGCCTCCCAACCTGGAAATCCGCAGAGATCTGGCAGGGCTTCAGAAAAAGCCTGTTCACCGACCTGCCAGGTGAAGACAAAGAGCACTGTTTGTTTTTTTCTTTTCTTTTTTAAATGGCCTTGTTTTCACTTCGGATTGGATTGGGAGGGGTTAATCTTTTTTTTTTAATTTATTTTTTTGGTTGCACTGGGGCATCCTTGTTGCTTGCGGCTTTCTCTAGTGTGTTTTTGGGGGAGGTGGGGGCTACTCTCCAGTTTTGGTGCACAGGCTTCTCACTGCAGTGGCTTCTGTTATTGCAGAGCACAGGTTCTAGGTGCACGGGCTTCAGTAGGTGCAGCACATGGGCTCAGCAGTTGTGACTCCTGGGCCTTGAAGCTGCAGGCTTCAGCTGTTGCAGCACTCAGGGTCAGTAGTTGTGGCACACTGGCTTAGCTGCTCTGCAGTGTCGACTTAAAAAATAGTCACAGCCTGAAAATTGGGAGTTATGTTTTATTTGGTGGGAATTTTTAGGACTTAAAGCCTGGGAGACAGCATCTCAAGTGACCCTGAGAGAACAGGTCTGAGGAGGGGGGGTGGTGTGAGGGTGTGTGTGTGGGGGGTGGGGGATCAGGTTATATAGAAGTTTGCAACAGGGCAGGTAGTCTGACCATCTAAAGATTATTATTAATTAAGTAAAACCAGATATTTCAAGTTGAGGAATTTAGCACTTTTCTATGTAGGGGAAGATGTAAGAGTCTAGGGTCACTGAAATCTTTCCTTTCAGATGCATCTCAGCTGCTAAGTCGCTTCAGTCGTGTCTGACTCTGTGCGACCCCATAGACGGCAGCCCACCAGGCTCCCCCGTCCCTGGGATTCTCCAGGCAAGAACACTGGAGTGGGTTGCCATTTCCTTCTCCAATGCATGAAAGTGAAAAGTGAAAGTGAAGTCACTCAGTCATGTCAGACTCTTAGCGACCCCATGGACTGCGGCCCACCAGGCTCCTCCGTCCATGGGATTTTCCAGGCAAGAGTGCTGGTGTGGGGTGCCATTGCCTTCTCCATTGCATCTCAGCTATCTGGGGTCAATATCCTTAGTTCCTCAAGGCTCACCACTGGGAGTGACTGCAGCCTAAGGGCTGCCAGATTATAGGTACTGTTCTTCCTGGGTGCTCTTGTAGCTCAGAAATTAACATTTGGAGGGACAGAGTCGCTGATGGCTGGGACATCCTTGTTTACTGATAATGGCAGGAAATACTCCATTTCTCAGCAGCATGTGGAATCCTTCTGGACCAGGTATTGAACCCATGTCCCCTGCATTTGCAGGCGGATTCTTATCCATCGCATTACCTGGGAAGTCCAGAAAAGAGCACTGTTAAAGAGAACAGGCAGAAGTTAAAATGGCCAAGACAGATTTTATTAAAAAAAAGATTGCAGTGGAGACTTGGATATAGAACTGGGACTGATTCAAAATACAACTAGAACAAGTGGGGATTTACTGCCAAGGAGCAACTTGGGGGGAGGGGCAGCTTTGGTGGATGGAAAATTACTAAGAAGAGTTATCAAGTCTTTGGGGGCAATTCTGGCTGAAGGTAGGTAAGGGTGATCACATATTCCCAGGGTATAGTGGGGATGCTGAGTTTGATCAGGTGTCAAGGGTAGGGTATTCAGCTAAATTGACTTAGCAAGATTCTTGCTAAAACTGGATTCTATAAGGAAGTACAGGGATGGGCCTTGCTGGGGAGAAGATTCAAGGGAGCCTGACTAACGTTGGGTTAAGCAGAGAGTCTTTGTCAGTTCCCTCTGACAAAGGGAAGAACGCAGAGGCATTCTTCTTTCCTCTGATCAATATATTAATACATTCATTTTTCATTTGGTTGCTTTTTATTCATTTAGAACCAGCTGAATCATCTGTTGAGACTTGATGAGGGTTGATAATTGCTATGCTGTGGGATCCACAGACATTTGATGAGAGGAATACCTTGAAGATAAATAGAAAGATGAAGACTAGAGGCCGAATTGGTCCTGTGCCCAACTTCGTAAACCTTCAGGGAGCCTCCAGAAGAAGTCCCCAGACCTGTTGTCCCTCCTCAGTGGGTGGTGATGGAAGTACTGCACACACCTCTTCATTCATGTCTCGAACCTTCCTGGTTAAGGCAGAGATTTCATGTAGATTGCCAAGGACAAAGATGCAGCAGTTGCTTCTGACCACTGTGCACGTGCCCCCTTTTTGGGTCATATCGAGACTGATGCAGTTATGGAGAACAGCGAGCTGGGTTTCTCATCCTTGGTGAGTCACTGATTTGAGGCCAATGGCGATGTTATCTGAGGACAAGGTGAATTGCTTCAGCAATGAGCAGGTGATTCTGTTGTTGAGTCTAACCTCTTGAGCCAGATGATAGATTCCTGGGAATTGTACCCAAAAGGTGACAAACCTTTGCCCCCAAATAGCAGTGAGGTCGTGGATGGAATGTAGGCCCAATTCTATAACTGTTTTTTTTTTTTTTCTAAATAGCTCCCCAGGAACCAAGATCATCTACAAGGGTATTTGTAGATGGTGATGTAGATGATGTCCTGAATACCTTTTGTTCCTATAGTGGGAGGAAATTAAACTGAAGGAGTGATGACTGTTTTAAAGATAGTTTGAGAGAGGAAGGAGATCATGGGAAATTTAGTAAAATGAGGGGATGGGTGAGATTGTCAAGGTAACCAGTATCTGGCCCAGATGGAATGTAATAGCCAATAAAGCATGGGTTCCATGGACAAAATAAGAATCATTTGGAGTTAGGTAGTGGCTATAGAGATAGTTATCTGATAGCTGAAGGTAACCAAAGGATGCTTAATTTGGGTGGGGAAAGGATTTGTTTGAAGGTGGTCCTCCTGTGGTTGATCTGGGTCTGTTTCCACTTGTATGAGGGATGTGCAGAGTTCCTGGAGTGGCTTGGGGGTTTATGCTGTACAGCATATCCTTGCAGCTTATTTGATACCTAATAGTGTGTACCCCTACCTGTATATTGCCCTTCCCCCTTTCCTTTCCCCCTGCCCCATAACCACTAATTTGTTCTCTTTATCTGTGAATTTGCATCCTTTTTGTTATATCACTAGTTTGTTGTATTTTTTTAGATTTCACATGTGAGTGATATACAGTGTTTGTCTTAGTCTGTCTGATTTATTTCACTTAGCATAATACCCTCCAAATCCATCCATGTTGCTGAAATAGCAAAATTTCATTCTTTCTTATGGCTTAGTGGCATTCCATTAAATATATATATCACATTTTCTTTATCCTTTCGTCTGTTGGTAGATATCTAGGTTGCTTCCCTGTCTTTGGCTATTGTAAAAAATGCTGCTATGAACATTGGGGTGCACATATCTTTTCAGATAAGTGTTTTTTTTTTTTTTTTTTTTCCAGGTATATACCCAGGAGTGGAATTGCTGGGTCATATGGCAGTTCTATTTTTAGACTTTTGAGAAACTTCCATGCCATTTTTCCTAATGGCTGTACCAATTTACATTTCCCCCAACAGTGTGCAAGTGTTCCCTTTTCTCTGCATCCTTGCCAACATTTGTTCTCAGTGTTCTTTTTGATGATAGTCGTTCTGACCAGTGTGAGGTGATACCTCGTTGTGGTTTTCTCACCTTTTTTTTTTTCTTTTTGGCTGTGTCACATGGCTTGTGGGATCATAGCTCCCTGATCAGTAGTTGTACCAGGCCCTGGCAGTGAAAGTGCTGAATCCTAACCACTGAACCACCAGGGAACTCCTCCCTTGTTTTTTTCATTGTCTTTTAAAAATCATTTATTTTTGGCTGTGCTGGGTCTTCATTGCTGCTCAGACTTTTCTCTAGTTGCAGTGCGTGGCTTCTCACTGTAGCGGCTTCTCTTGTTGCAGAGCATGGGCTCTAGGCACGTGGACTTCAGTACTTGCAACACAGCGGCTCCTTAGCTGTGGCTTGCGGGCTCTAGAGTGCGGGCTCAGTAGTTGTGTTATGTGGGCTTAATTGCCCTTGGCCTGTGGAATCTTCCCAGACCAGGGATCAAACTTGTGTCCCCTGCGTTGGCAGGTGGGTTCTGGTCCACTGGACCACGAGGGAAGTCCTTTTCATTGTGAGTTTGGTTTACATTTCCCTGATGATTAGCGATATTGAGCATCTTTTCATGTGCCTGTTGGCTATCTGCATTTCCTCTTTGGAAAAAATGTCTATTCAGTTCTTCTGTCCATTAAAAAAAATCAGGTTGTTTGTGTTTTTGATGTTGTTATATGAGCTGCTTATATTGACTCTTATTTCTTTAGTTATGAAACACAACTCCAGTGTTGAACACCCAGTGATTTGACAGCAGTGTTAGCGATGAGTAAAGTGGTATAATAATCTTGAGCCTTCTAGGCTCAAGATTGGTTTTTTGACAGTGGCATTTCTAGAACACTAGATTGCTTATTGTAGGAGAAGGCAATGGCACCCCACTCCAGAACTCTTGCCTGGAAAATCCCATGGACAGAGAAGCCTGGTAGGCTGCAGTCCATGGGGTCGCTAAGAGTCGGACACGACTGAGCGACTTTTTTCACTTTTCACTTTCATGCATTGGAGAAGGAAATGGCAACCCACTCCAGTGTTCTTGCCTGGAGAATCCCAGGGACAGGGGAGCCTGGTGGGCTGCCATCTATGGGGTCGCACAGAGTCAGACACGACTGAAGTGACTTAGCAGCAGCAGCAGCAGCAGCAGATTGCTTATTGTAGTCACATGAAGGATAATCAGGAAGTTCTAAAGGGAAGGCAGTCAACGGAACCTTGACTTGTTGATTTAGGATCAAGTGTGTTTTGTTGATTCTTGACAGTATCTAAGGATGTCACATTGAATAAAGTTAGAATCTTCCACTAGTCAAGATGAATAAGGCGTCCCCATGAGCCTTCCTGTGATTGTTTCATAAGGGGATAGCTTGGGACTTCCCTGGTGGTCCAGTGGCTAGGACTCTGTCCTCCCAGTGCAGGGGGCCTGGGTTCAATCTCTGGTCAGGAAACTAGATCCCATATGCCTCACAACTAAGGATCCCACATGCCACCACTGAAAGATATTGCCACAGCTAAAGAAACCACGTGACTGAATCCCCGCACCGTTGAATAAATAAATAATTAAAAATAATAAATATTTTTTTTAAAAGGGAGATAGCTTGCCTGAAGATAGGGGTGACAATGTGAGAGTCCTGAGAGCAAGAGGCAGGGCTTGTGGGCGTGTAAGCCCAGTCCTGGACAGTGGAGCCAGTCTAGCCTTGATGATGGTGTTTCTATGTTTTTTCTATGGCACTCTATGGCTGAGGATGCTAAGGACAGTGAAGTCTTTGACAATTGTGCTGCCTTTTCCATTCCCTGTATAATTTTACCAATGAAATGTGATCCCCTGTTGCTAGAGATGGTAGAGGGGATGCCACAGGTGGGGAAGATTTGTTGCAGCAACCCTTTGGCAACTGATATTGCTGAGGCATTTGGGCAGGGGAAAGCCTCTTCCCATTTAGAAAACAGGCAGACAGCGGTGAGAACATATTGGTAGCCTCGTGCTTTTGGTGCCTGGATAAAACCTACTTGCCAGTGAAGAAAGTTCTGAGGGGGAGCTGCCTCCCTTCCTGCCCCACTTTTACTTATATTTCTGGCAATTGAGGCAAGTGAACTGCTTGAACCAAATAAAAGCCAAATGGTCCAAACTACCTTTTGCCTAATATATCCTGCATCCTGTCCTTTCTGTATGAGTCATGTTGTGTGAACCACACCAAACGACTCGAGAGAGATATTAAGGGCTACCAAATAGACATCTTGGTGATGCCAAAGTCCATCTGAATGGCTTGAACAGACAGCTTTCTCCCATCCAATTCTGAGTCTGAAGCTGTTATCTGGGCCATGTGGACCTCTTTTATGATTTTCTTAGGACTCATTCTTTTTTAAAAACTAATTAATTTGACTGCACTGGGTCTGACTTGCAGCAGGAGGGATCTTCAATTTTTGTTGTGGCATGCAGGATCACTTGTGGCATGTGGAACCTAGTTCCCCAACCAGGGATCGAACCCGGACCCCCTGCTTTGGGAGCACGGAGTCTTAGCTGCAGGACCACCAGGGAAGTCCCAGGAGTCCTTCTAAATTAGTGCTTTCCCTCGAAGGTAGGTGAGTAATCCCACTGGAGTCTAGGGCCTCAAAGAGGGATGCAGGGGGCTCCATCCCAAAGCATGGAAACTGCTTAGATTTTTTGGGTGGTTGGGGAAGATGCTACTAATTTATTGTATTTATTGGACTTTATCTGGATTTTTTTGTGCTATGTCTTTCAGTTTTAACTGTCATGATCTGCTGGGGTAATAACAATACCTTTAGAAGTTCTGCTATTTGGGGCCCACTTTTGACCAGGGTACCAGCTACTGTCATGAATCTTCTGTTTCTAGCATATACCAAAAGCATCCATTAACCCAAGGTGTAGTGGCTATCAGCATAGATGTTAACCTTCATTCCTTCTGCTCTTAGGCAAGCCCAGGTAAGAGCAATTAACTCAGCTACGTGGGCTGAACTGATGTTTGGCAAGCCTCGATATTCTAGAGGTTTATGTTGATCAGTGATGGCCTGTGCAGCCTGGAAGAGGTAGGAGCCATTAACCTCTGAAGAGTGAGGTCAACTAGGGGGAGGGGCTTTTCTGATAAATCTAGTTTAGGATAGAACAATGATCTAGCGTTACTGACGCAATCAAGGGATGTCCCATCAGTGGGTAAAGGAAGCAAGGGAGCAGGGTTAAGGTTTTGACTTTGATGTATACTAACATGAGGAGAGAGAGTAGTAGAAAGACAGTACCTTTCATGAGAGGTAAGTCAAGATGAAGAAAAGTACTGTATATTTTCATTAGGTGACAGGGTCTGTGGAGCACAAGGGACATATATATCAAGCGGATGACCTAATACTAAATTGGGGGTAGCTCAGACAAGCGTGGTGGTTGTAGCCATGGCTCACAGGCATGGGGGATATGCCATAGCTGCTGGGTCAAAGGTCAAACTATACTATCCCAGAGGTCTTGGGTGTCCATTACACTTCTAGGATAACACTCTGAGGGCATGACCCTCTTATTTATGCACAGACAAGAAAAAGGCAGGGAGTCCTTGGAAAGTTCAAGGGTGGGAAGTGAAAGCAGAGAGCCCTTGAGGTTCTTGGAAAGCATCTTTGGAAAGGGGGTTCTGAACTACTGGGACTAGGGGTGCCTCCCCAGTCATGGCATAGAGGGTTGAGGCAATCATAGAGAAATTATGGGATTTCCCTGGTGGTCCAGTGGTTAAGAATCCGCCTGCCAGTGCAGGGGACAGAGGGGCGATCCCTGGTGCACATGCCTTGGAACAACTAAGTGTGCCGCAACTCTTGAAGCCTGCTTGCCCTGCAGCCTGTGCTCTGCCGCAAGAGAAGCCCCCTCCACGAGAAGCCTGCGCACCAGTCAGAGAGGAGCCCCTGCCCTGCTCGCTGCAACTAGAGAAAGCCCACACAGCAACAAAGACCCAGCATGGCCAAAAATAATTTAAAAAAGATAAAAATACTTAAAAAAATGAGGTTTCCATGGCCTATAATATCCCGCAGGACCCCCAAACCCTGTCAGTTGTCCTTTTCTTTCAGGGAGAGGAAAAATGTTGAATAGCAGAGTCTGGGGAGATGGTTTTCCCTGCAGCTGAAATATCATGACCCAGATAGCAGACACACAGAGAGCATAGCTGAAATTTGTCTCTAGCCTCCTCGCGGCCCTTTCTTGCGAATGCCTTCGAAAGGTCTTCAGCATCCAAAAGGGGCTGTCACGACTGCTAGAACATAGAAGGAGGTCATCTGCCTTGTTGGATTGTGGTGGGGTCTCCCGGGAATTTTAAGTCCCTGGAAATGACATTCAGGATGTGTGAGAAGAAAGTGGGAGCCTCAGTAATCCCTGGGGCATAACAGTCCAAGTGTGTTATTGGTTATCCCAGGTGAAAGTAAAGTAAAGTAAATTGAAGTCTCTCAGTCGTGTCCGACTCTTTGTGACCCCACGGACTATAGCCTACCAGGCTCTGAGGAGCCTCTCAGTCCATGGAATTTTCCAGGCAAAAGTACTGGAGTGGGTTGCCATTTCCTTCTCCAGGGGATCTTCCCAACCCAGGGATCGAACCCAGGTCTCCTGCACCGTGGGCAGATGCTTTACCGTTTGAGCCACCTGGGAAGCCTTCAACAAGGCAGAACACAAGTTGAGGGCTGAAAGTATTGGGTGTTGGGAGGAACAGCAGATGGGATAGTGCTAGGATTGGGCAGCAGGGCAAATCTGAGTTTGATGATTTTAATAAATCTCAGATCTGGACTAACTAACCTCTTTGCCCATTGTGGGTTTTGATGGCCCAAATGGGAGTCATGCATGGATTAGAAGTAGGGGCTGAGCATTTCCTTTCTAATATACCTTGGATTATCAGTCAGGGCCCCTCAATACCTTCTGGCTTTCAGTGCTATTCGGGAATCCTAGGCAGGGGCATGGAAAGATCCATTTCTATCTTAAGGGGTAGCTTTCCCCTCTTCTCGAGGTCTGGCCACTCCTAGACTCAAGTCCTTCTTTCTTACAATTTCAGAAGGAGGGGACCATGATTTTGGAGCTTGCCATAGATTAAAATTTTCAGGTCCTTCTAGCTGTTTTAACTGCAGTCCCTTAAGCTTGCAATTTTCTGGAAATACCATCTTCATAATGCTGGGCTAATGCCTAGAGTTAGACAAGTTTGCATTTTGCCCATTAATACTATTTCTCTGTAATGTGTCATGGAGCTCTGGCCTGAGGCCATTTACAAAGCTTGTGGTCAGAGCAGAGGCTGTTAGGGAGGTCAGGTCCAGCCCTGACTGCGTTGTTTCTAATTGATGGAGATGGCCATCAATTAGATGGGCAGCCACAGCTCATCTCTTTGCTGTTTACAATTTTGAATACAGGACCCCTCCGTTTTGGTGGAATGGCTCCTGGTGACTTTTCTCTTACTTCCCTCATTCTCCTGTGGGAATCAGGGTCATCTGAGACTCTTGAGGGTCTTCAGAAATGGGGTTCCCTTTGGCCTTCCAAACCAAAGGGCAGCATCCCTAGGGTCAACTGGTAGGGGGATAAGTTGACATCAGTTGGGGAATCCGGAGAGTATGCTCCCAGGACAGTCTTCAGTTCTTCAATAAATTTTTCCCTTTTCATTCGGCAGATCAGGAAAGTTAAAAAACAAAAAACAACACTATTTATTTTTGGCTGCACTGGGTATTCCTTGCTATGCATAGACTTTGTCTAGTTGTGGCAAGCGGTGGCTACTCTCTACTCCTGGTGCACAGGCTTCTCACTGCCGTGGCTTCTCTTATTGTGGGGTGTGGGCTCTTGGCACACAGGCTTCTCACTGCCATGGCTTCTCTTATTGTGGGGTGTGGGCTCTTGGCACACAGGCTTCTCATTGCCGTGGCTTCTCTTATTGTGGGATGTGGGCTCTTGGCACACAGGCTTTGGTAGTTGTGGCGCATGGGCTTATTTGCCCCATCGCATGTGGAATCTTCCTGGACCAGGGATCAAACCCATGTCCGCTGCTGGTGAAGGACATTTTGGGGAGAAGGACAGATGTCATAGCTGGAAGGGGGGACTCGAGCACTGTAAAGGGGTCTATGGGGTTTACTGGGTCAGAAAATATTTTCCGAAGACATTGTTGAAGAACTTCAATAGTTTGAATCAGTTAGCTGCTTTTTGGCTTCTTCATAGCAAGTGAAAAAAGTGGACCATCGTGCATCAGAAATTTGAGTTCTGTTTTGCCCTAGGGCTTCCCCTTAGGTAGACTAATTTGAACAGATTCCAGGAACCCCAAGAGGGGCTGTGTTAGCTCTAGAGTTTCGGGTAAGGTATTATCAGTGAAAACAGACAGTACTAGGGCCATAGAAGTGTGTGGTCCACAGAAATATGAAGACAGTTTCAGTCAATCAACAAGCCCCCATGTTTATTTTTTTTTAACTAATGCTTTTTTTTAAAAAAAATTAATTAATTTGGCTGCACCGGGTCTTAGTTGTGGCGGTTGAGATCATCCATCTTCATTCTTAGATGTGGCATGTGGGATCTAGTTTCCTGATCAGGGATGGAACCCAGGACCCCAGCGTTGGGAACGCGGAGTCTCAGCCACCGGATCCCCAGGGAAGTCCCAAGAAGCCCCTATGTTCTCGAACATGGTGCCTTTCCATTTACAAACAGAGAAACCTGGGGTTCTAACTCAGTCTCTGTTCCTTGTTAGGGAGAGGGTTCAGGAGAACGTGACTGAAGTTTGGTCAAGCACCGAATCTTGGTCAGCACCGACGGTGGACATTACCTGGTGTTGAACAGAGCATCCTGAGGGAAAAGAAGTCGAGGTTTGGACAAAGGGGACAATTTCATCCATTTCCACGACCTTTTGTGTGGGGCCCCTCATTTGGGAAATGGATTTCTAAAGTTTTCACTTTGAAATTTCCTTCTGGGAAATGTAGTGTAGTCATCAGAAATGGACAACAGGGTTGTCTCCATTTAACTGATTGCACTGCAATCTTTCATAATATTTATTCACAATTGGCAAAATAAAAAAAAAAAGGCTTGCTTTTAGGGGTACCTAGTAAGGATGGGAGCCCAGGAACCGTAAGCAGTGCTGTCTGCTTACCCACAGTCAGACAGGGCTGGTTGCTGTTTTCTCTCTAGTGACTGGTTTTGGCCCCTACAGGTACCTCAGGGCTCCAAGGTGGGTTTGTACCTGCACCCATCACAGGGGTCTGCAGTTCTGTGGCTCTGGCCAGACCCCGAGGCCTGAGGGGACCAGTGGGACTGAGCCCTGTGAACTCCAACCTTTCAGTCACCCAGTTTTTTTTTTTTTAATTGGAGTATAGTTGATTAACAGTGTCATGTTAATTTCAGGTGCACAGCAAAGTGACTCAGTTATATATATACATCTATCTATTCTCAGTCACCCAGCTTTGAAACACCACCCATATCTTGCCTCAATCTTCTCATCTAGCCCCTAACCCTCCCCTCATTTTTGTCCCGGAGTCTTTTTTAATTAAATCCCAGACACCTCATTTCACAGCACAGTTTCATTCTGAGACCCTGCTGGAGTGTGAGAGGTTATACAAATAGCTCTGGATCCAAAGCCAGGCCAGGGGTTCCGGCCCAGCACAAATTTACTTACTGGGTAACCTTCTTAAAACTTTTTATTTATTTACTGGGCCATCTTGAGCAGGTGATCTCCCCTTTTGGGGTCAACCTCCTTATTTGTAAAAGGCAGGTTCTGGCTCAGGTAGAGGCCAAGACCCCTCCTTCAGTAAAGGAAAGGCAGGGTGGGTTGGAGGCAGGCCCGGAGCCCCCCACCCCCAACCCAAGGCCGCCCTGCTGCAGGCCCCTTGGGGCTCCTGGTACCGAGACTGGGAATAAACAAACAAGCTGGGGTAATTTCCCTCTTCCTTGGAAACAAAGCTGGGGTGGTCTGGAGAGGCGTGTGGAGAGACCGGAGAGTGCCAGGTGGAAGGGGGCCAAACAGGCCGGGAGATGATGATTTCCCTGCCCTGTGGGGAACATCTAAGGACAGATGTGTTGATTTTGCACCCTCCCTGGTGTGATAAACCCCCCCTCGAGAGCGTGTCTTTATTCCGAGCTGGCCTGCTGAGGGGTGGACCCCAGCTGGCTCTGGTCTCGCCTCCTGTCTCCTGAACACATCTCCTCTTATGGAAGAGCCCCAGCTGCTTCTGCACTGTCAGCGCGGCGCCCGATCGCAGCCTCTCCAGCGGCGCGCTCAGCGTCTGGGAGCCCGCCAAGCCCTGCCGCCCGCCACCCCTCCCCCCTCGGTGAATCTCCTGCTTCCTCCATCACCACCTCCATTCTCCCTGGAAGAGCCGGTTATTGATCTTGGCCCATCTCTCAAAGATGCCGCACTCTAATTCCATCCTTGCACCACATCCTCCCCCAGGGGGCCGGTCGGTCAATCAGTCCCCCTGGGTTTGTTAATGGTGATGCTACATGACATGGGGGGTGGGGGTGGGGGCTGAGGGGGGCCCTCCCAGGCAGAAGGAGTGCCTGAGATGGAGGCTCCAGGGCCCTGATGAGGATCAGGTGGTCCACGCCCTCAATACCTGCCTTGTGAGATGCTGGTCACTATCCTGAAATTGGAACCTGCAGGAAATTGGGTGGTTTTGCTTGCATCTCCCAGATGGGAATGGGTATTCTCTGCACCGTGTCAGCCCCACCCCCTCATTAGCATCCAGTGGGTTGGAGGAGGCTGATTCATTTAGCTGCCCAGGTCAGGGGCTGGCACAGAGCAGGTGTCAGTAAGCGCTGGCTGCACAGCAGAATTGCCAGGAAGGCTGGCCTGCATCTCCCTCTCCAGCCCGTGTGACCTCAAAAGCCAGCAGACCTGACTGGCCAATCCTGGTTGAATCAGCAGCTCCATGCAGAGGGCTTGGGGAAGAAGGCACAGAATGTGATTTCCTGGGTCTCTCCAGGGTGGTGATTGGGAGCTGGCCTCACGAAGAGGCCAGGAGGGAGGTTCAGAGGTGTAGGAAGGAGAGTGGGAACCAGAGCCACAGGCCCCCTTCTCCCCACATCCTTCCCAGGGGAGAGGGGGTGGTCTGGGCTGGAGCAGGGAGAGCAGGCCTGGCAGGCTGCAAAGGACAGCACTAAGGTTAGGGCCTTGTCTGACTTCTCATGTGACAATTCATGGAACCTGCTTTTCTGGAAAAGCAGAATAATCACTCCTACCTGGTTTACTCTCCAGGGGGTTCCTGGGAGGAAGAGATGAGAGGGTTCTAGAAAGGACTCCGGAAGTGTCACAGCAGGTTCGTGTCTAGATGTCTGTGCTTATATCTTGGTCCAGGTACCCCGCTCTGGCGAGCAGTCCTGGCAGGCCAGGTGCCCGCACCCTGTACTGATGCATCGTCAAGGCTTCTCATGGCCACCTTAAGAGGTCATAAGGGAGACTCCCAAGAGTGCATTCCCACCATGAAGCAGGCTAGAGAAGATGGGGGCAGAGGAAAGTCATCTTTGCACCTGGTTGAACAGAAGCAGTCCAAAACAGAGTCCAAAATAAAAATCCTAAGTTTTATTTGCTGAACATAATTTAAAACTAAAACATAAAAGTGTCTCTTCCACCATCACTAGAAATCCAGGTGGCCGCTGGAGAGAGGACTGGCCCTTGGCTCTGCTGAGGGCTCAAGGAAAACAAAAACCCCTGTGCAAGCCCTGGCCCTTCCTCTGAGTGCCCCCGGAACGCCCGCAGGCCGCAGCAGGCAGCCGGAGGCGGCAGAAAGAGAGCTCTGCCTCAGGAAGGCGCCTCTTGGTTTCTTTGGGAAGCTGATGGGAAGCCAGAGGTCAGAGCGTTGGAGGCCTGGCTTAAAGCCACCAGTCAGGCCAAGATGAAACATCTGCTCAAGTCTCCCAGGCACCTGGCTGGGGGTGAGTGGGAGGAAGGAATGGAGAAAACTGATGCGAAACCGCAAATTAGCACCCTGGGCCTTGGCCCTGAGATGGCCTCCACTGGCATAGGAGGGGGTGAGACTAAAAATAAATAAATAAAAGCGACACCGCTTCAAGGAGGGAGCATGACAGGCCCGTGGAAGCACCCTTTGTCAGGCCTGAGCAGAGATGAGACAGGGCATGATGGCTTCAAAAAGCCCTTGTCTGGGGGCCAATGGCATCCAAATGCAGACAGCCCAAGGGGGTGTGGGGGAGGGGCCATTTGTTGGCGGGACTACCATGGGGGTACTGGCTGAGTACGGGTGGGCTCACCAGGTGACCCCCGTTTTTTGTTTTGTTTTTTTGCATAACCACCACAGACCTAGAACTAGGAAGCCCAGGCTGCCCTCTACTGGTGATTTCTGGGAAAGACTACAATGCAGTGGTACCTGACCTGCAACTCAAAGGGGCCAAGAGAACCAGGTCCCGGAGAGCACCCAGAGCAGCTGTGCCTCCTCCGGCCAGGCCCCCCAGTGGAGGGCTGGCAGCATCCCCAGCGATCTGAGTGGGTTCTTCCATCTCTGTCTGGCTGCAGAGGGGCCCAAGACAATGAGGGCCTCTGGTGCTCACTTCAAAGGCATCGAGAAGAATTTGTTCCCAGACTTGCAGCGAATCTGCTCAGCGTATGCACGCAGCAGCATCTCGGAGTCTTCAAACTCATCCACGATTCCCTTAAAAGCAGGAGCCAGGAGAGGACAGTTGCGTTAAGAGGAATCAGGGACCCAGACGGCACTGCGAACAAAGCCAGCCTACCGAAATCCTTCACAGGTTAGGCTACCTTGTCTAATCAGCTCTGCTATTCTGTGAGGTCAGTACTATCATCCCACCTTGGCAGACGAGGAAATGGATGCTCAGAGTCCTGGATCATAGAATCCAATAAAACCAGGCTTGGGACCTGGGTCTGCTGGAGCCGGAGCCCAGAGCTCCTTGCCGCCTCCAGCGTGATCAGGCCAAGAACAGACGTGGCTACCTGATAATGGTCCAGGGGCTGTCTCCTGCCTGCATGTGTTTCCTTTGGCTCAAACAATATTTTCTTAAAAAATACATACTGGTGGCCAACATTTGAAAATAGGGTGATTACACATAAAAAAAAAAAAAAATCTAGGTTTCTGGCTTTTCTTGAAAAACAAGTGCTTGTAACACAAGGTCCACATTCCTACACAGCAACTCCCCACCGTCTCCTTTCCGAGAGGTATCAGCTCCTCTGAGGGCACTGACGGGAAAGTGAAAGTTACCCCCTACTTATCACAAGATGAGAAAGGCTGTGAGGATGGACGTTCTGGACACCTGGCACATTTCACTCATTTCCAGCCCCTGCCGGGCCCCTGTGAGCACCCGAGCCTTTGACCTCTGGGTGAGGGGCTGTGGACTTGAAGGGAAGTTGGCAGCGTCCTCTGAGATCAGTGTTCTCCGGCAGGGCGTCTCCAGTTTTAACGTGCACACAAATCCCCAGACATCTTGTTAACTTCTGACTCCTTAGGTCTGGGTTGGGGCGAGAGAGTGGGTGTCGCTAATAAGCTCCCAGGTGGTGCCCTGCCGCTGGTCTGAGACTGCGCTGAGAGGAGCAGCAGGAGGTGTGGGTCTCTCTGGCCAGGCCAGTTATCTCCCAGGGATTCCAGTTTGTGGGCCTAATCCTCAGGGTTTGTCAGCCCCCTTCCCATCCCCCACCTTCCACAGCTTTACTTCCGGAGTTCAGCACCTGCCCGGCTCTCGTGCCAGGAATTCACCTGTAGTTCCTGCAGGCACGGCCCTTCCATCTGGAGACGCGCGTCACCCACACACCAGGCCAGGCTGATGTGGAAGGAGGGGTCCTGCAGAGGAACAGCAGGGAGGCAGGTGGTCACCTGGATGCCGTGGCAGATGTCACAAGAGCTCCGCGACGAGAGTTGTCCCAGTATCCCTACTGGATCCCTGACCTGATCCACGGAGACTAGATCCTTGGTGTTGATCCCAGGTGCCTCCACGGATAGATACAATAGCCCTGGGCTAGTCCTTGCTATGGACTGAATTGTGTGTTCCCCTCCCCCCCATCCCAATTCATATATTAAAGTCTTAATCCCCAAGGTGATGGTATTTGGAGAAGGGGCCCTTGGGAGATAACTGGGTTTAGCTGAGGTCATGAAGGTGGAGCCCTCGTGAGGGGGTTAGTGCCCACATAAGAGGCGGCAGATGGCTCCTCCCTCTCTCTTTCCATCGAATGAGGACATGATGGGAAGATGGCCATCGATAAGCCAAGAAAAGAGGCCTCACCAGAAACTGACCATGATGGCACCTTGGTTTCAGGCTTCTAGGCTCCAGAATTGCGAGAAAATAAAGTTCTATTGTTTAAGTCATCCAGTCTCTGGTATCTGGCTATGGCAGCCTGAGCTAAGACAGTCCTGTTCTCAGAGGCTCTCCTTTACATGTCATAACATTGAGTCCTTACATCTGGGACATGGAAGAGAACCCATGTCCCAGATTTAATGTTTTCTGATGTGAAACATTTCAATAGATGACATACTTTTTAAGGTGAACAAAACCTGAAATATCTAAAATTATGATTAAACTGTAAATTATCTCCATTCAAATTCATACTTCTATATCACAGCATGACTTTAAAAGAATATATCAAGCAAAACCACCGGCCCTTTAAACCCATAACATTCAACTTGGGTAGGTTCAAGTTCCCTTGGAGGGCACGGGGTAAGGCACAGGAAGGGATGTGAAGCTTTGACTCTATCTGGAGTGTCGATGTGACTAAAAAATACTAGGGAAAGCTACTTCTTAAAAAATATAAAGATAAGCATGGATACATCAGAATCAAAGGCACAGATCTCGTCGAGCATACTGAAGAGATAACAGAAGATTTGTAAGAAATGCTGGACTTTGGCAGGGCAATATCTGACCCAACATCAGACCCTCAACTCCCCAGGGGTGTGGGTCATCTGAGGGCCAGGCGAATGGACGCTTCCCCTGGGAAAGTTCTGGAGGGCTCTGCAAGGGTTTCTTTAAGCTGGATTTATTGCCATTAGAGATGGGTTGGTGGAGAGGAAAAATGACGCCCGTTGATTACCTGGTAGAAAGTGCTGAGGTCAAACTCCTCCATGACCCTGTCTACCTCTGCAACCAGGTCCAGGAAGTGGGCGTGCCCTGAGGTGACCTCGAGCCCAACAAAGGTCCTGGGGGGAGACAGCAGTGGAGACAACACCGGTGTGAGACACGGCCGCTGAGAATGTAAACCAGCCGTGAGGAGGGCAGAGGATGCGACAGAAGGAAGCCGGGAGGTCTGGGTCATGAACTCAGTTCACTACCCTGCTCTCCCAGCTGGCTCTCCCATCCTCCCCTAGCTCTAACCACACACCTCCCCTCTTTCCCTAGGGTCTAAGATCCCCTGAAGGACCATCATCATCTGCCGCTGCCAAGTCTACGGACCCAATGCTTCTGTAGCCAGGCTCACCATCATCGCTCCCAGGTGGGTCCTTCTCCAGGGCTTCCCTCTCTGGCACTGACTCCCTCCCAGTAGCACACTCTCATCTTTATTCTCTTATTTATTTTTGGCCCCGCAGCACAGCATGTGGGATCTTAGTTCCCCCCACTGGAGATCAAACCCGTGCCTCCTGCAGTGGAACTTCAGTGTCTTAGCCACTGGACTCTCTCATCCTTAAAACCCCTCCTTTGAACCCGAGTTCTCAGCCAGTCTTCATTCCATCCTCAGTTAGACTTGATGTTCAGATGCTCTGTCTCCCTCTGCTGTCTCTCCCGCCCCGCCATCTTCAGCCAGCTCGCATCAAAGCTGCCGCCCACCTCCGGGTTACTGCACTTGATGGACACTTCTCCGGCCTCACCTTGGCCTCTCAGCAGGGTCTGACACAGCTGGTTCCTCTCTCCCTGAAACCCATTTTTTTCCTCTTGGCTCCAAGAGACCACCCACTACACAGTCCTGGTGTGACCCTGCCTCTGGCCTCCGGTTCAGTCTCCTCTGCTGCCCTCTGTTCTTTCCAGCCTCTAAATGGTCAAGGGTTGCAGAGCCCAGCCCTCAGGCCTTTGATGTGCTCTGTGTGCCCTGGCCCCCACCCCAGCCCTGGTTTCAGTATCACACAGCCCGATGGCTCCCACATTTCCATCTCTGGCTGGCACCTCTCCTGTCTGCTTGACTGTGTATGTACCTCTTCCACCCATGGGTACCCGGGGATATCATCAGTGGCAACGTTTACTGGGAACAAAGCAAAACCGATTTTCCTCCCACAGGTGTTTCCAAACTCGGGAAGTGGGACCATTTATTTACCCAGCTGTTCAAACCCCAAGTCCAGGCATCTACTTTGGTTCTTCCCCTTACTGTGCATAGATCCGACTCACTGATGATTCTGGTTGATTCTCTCTGCAGCGTATCAGGAATACGTCTGCTTCTTGGCCCTTGCACTGCCATCATCCTGAGTCAGGACACCCTCGGCGCCTCACCTGGATGGTGACACCTGTCTCCTCTCTCTCTCCCTGCATCCAACCTCCTTTACATCTTGTCTCCATGTGGGAGCCACAGACACGATTGGGCCAGACCGGCAGTTACAAACGTAAGTTGGATTACGTCTCTGTGCAGATCCCTCCAGTGGCTTCCGTGACCCTGAAAACTCCTGACCCTGACCTTGAAGGCCCGGTAGGAGCTAACCCAGACTGACTCATCTCCTCCCACTCTCCCACTTGCTCCCTGGGTTCCGCTTCATTGGCCTCCTCAAACAAGCCAGGCTCCTTCCTCCTTAGACCACCTCCTCGGCTGTGTCCTCTGCTTGGAGGCTCTCTCAGTATCGTTTCCCAAGGCTCATTACTTTTCATCCTTAGGTCACTGGCAAATGCCAGCTCCCTAGGGGCGTCCTTGGCTGCATGATCCAGACTCATATCACAGTAGTTTCTAAGAGTCTCATTTCCTTGTTTATCTCCCCCTGCAGAACGTGAGACCCCAAAGAGCAAGGACTGTGCTGACGTTTTCATTGCTGACCTGCAGTGTACAGCAAGTCTCTGGCACCAGGACGTGCTGAACCAATTTTGCAGAATGAAGGAATGAGCTGTCCTCTCAGAGGTGCTGAGAGCAGAAGGCAACTCAGTGAGTGGATCTGACAAGGACGTTTGCTTTGAAGCCTTGTTAATAACAATTTCTTTTGTTCATCTCATCCTTGAATGCTTTTATAAAACTCGTTCAGTTCATTTGAGCCTCACAACTGCCCACTGATAGATGTGTCAGGGCATGCCTGTGACAGCTTGGAAATGGCAGGTCACAGAGGTTGAAGGTATGAGCTCAACGTTAAATTGGAGACAGCTGGGCAGGCACCCAGGGTTTTTTTGTCTCAGGCTTTCCCCACTAAACCAAGATGTTATTCTCTACCTCTGCTCCTCCTCTTATGCTCCTGGAGTTATTTTTCTTAATGAAAGGTTCAGATTTGGGGACAACTGCCTTGGTAGTCATAGAGCTGGTTAAAACACAAACAAACCAAAAAATGAGACAGACAAGGCCTCCTCAAGTCTTTACTGCAAAGAATCCTCTTCTGGGAACAACTGGGGGCAGAGCAGGGAGACCCACCTGGTTTTCTCTTGATTGGTGTAAATCTTTACCTGGTCGGTGGTAAAGCAGAATCTGAAATTCAGAAGAACCACATTTCAGGAAAAATGATAAGGAAAATATTTTTAGAGAAAACAGTTTATATTAAAGAAACATCACTTTGAAACTATAGTTAACTCATTTCACGTGTAGTATTGTTGCCCTGTTATACAGGTGGTAAACTCAATCCTAGAATACAAGAGCTTAAATAATCGCTGAGTCCAGGTAACCCAGAGCTTCATTCAGATGCTAGTAAAAATTTTACTTTATTAAGAACAGTTGATTTTGATAAGCAATTTGAGACTATTTCAGCTTTACTGATGGGAACTGAGAAAGACATCATCAGGTTGGTGTTAATAGATGACTTAAGGGCCAATTTTTTCCTTGTAGGTTAAAAAAAAAGACAATTCTGACCCCGGCTAAGCAACAACAGGGGGCTTCCCACATAGCTCAGATGGTAAAGAAGCTGCCTGTAATGCGGGAAACCTGGGTTAGATTCCTGGGTTGGGACGATCCCCTGGAGAAGAGATAGGCTACCCACTCCAGTATTCTTGGGCTTCCCTGGTTGCTTAGATGGTAAAGAATCCACCTGCAACTCGGGAGACCCAGCTTTGACTCCTGGGTTGGGAAGATCCCCTGGAGAAAGGAATGGTAACCCACTCTGATATTCTTGCTGGAAAATTCCATGGACAGAGGAGCCTAGCAGGCTACAGTCCATGGGGTTGAAAAGAGTCGACCACAACTGAGTGATTAACACTTTTCATGTACTTTATTCTATAACAGAACCCACGCTATCTGTATCTGCTCTGAATCAACAGACATATATGGTGCTGATTCTCCCGTAGCCAGGATTCACAGGGCCAGGAATCAAGGGGTGGAAATGGGAGTGGAACCGCTAATATGAGTGATCTATTAGCAAAATGTTTACTTTCTGTTCCCACAACTTCATGCTCTGGTAGCCCAGAGGTCTCAGTTCCAGAGGGAGGAATACTTCCCATAGGAGACATAGTGCTTTCATTGAACTGGAAGTTGAGACTTGCCACCTTGGTGGTCCAGTGGCTAAGACTTCACACTCCCAATGCAGGGAGCCAGGGTTTGATCCCTGGTTGGGGAACTAATCCTACATGCTGCAACTAAGACACAGTACAGCCAAATAAATAATATTAAAAAAAAAAAAAAGACTTGCCACTTTGGGCTCCTGTACCTTTGAATCAACAAAGAGTTCCAGTGTTGGCTGGGGTCCTTGATCCTGACTACCAAGGGGAAACTGGACTAGAACTCCATGATGGAGATAAGGCAGAGGGTGCCTGGGATACAGAAGACCTGCTGTTAGATCTTTTAGTATTAACCATGCCCACTGACTCAGGCCAGCGGAAAAGTACACCAACCAACCCAGGCAGGACTAGTAATGGCCCTGATCCTTCAGGAATAAAGGTTTGGGTCACCACCCCAGGTAAAGAACCATAACCACCTGAGGTGCTTGCCAAAGGCAAAGGGAATAGAGAGCTAGGAAGTGGAAGGTAGCTGTAAATATCAGCTGTGACCACGTGACCAGTTACAGAAATGAGGACTGTAATTATCATGAGAATTTCCTTATTTTATGAATACATCTGTGAGTATAAATACCGGACACCTCGGGGACACTGTGAGTTTGGATCTAGAACACGGCAATAAAGTGAATACTGCAATAAAGTATGGAGAAGGCGATGGCACCCACTCCAGTACTCTTGCCTGGAAAATCCCATGGAGGGAGGAGCCTGGTAGGCTGCAGTCCATGGGGTCGTTAAGAGCCTGGCACGACTTAGCAACTTCACTTTCACACATTGGAGAAGGAAATGGCAACCCACTCCAGTACTCTTGCCTGGAGAATCCCAGGGACAGAGGAGCCTAGTGGGCTGCTGTCTATGGGGTCGCACAGAGTCGGTCACGACTGAAGCAACTTAGCAGTAGCAGCAATAAAGTGAGTCACAATTTTTTGGCTTTTCAGTGCATATAAGAGTTATGTCTATACTACACTGCAGTCAACTAAGCATGCAAAGGCATTATGTCTAAAGAAACAATCTACATACTTTATTTTTTAAATACTTTATTACTAAAACCTGCTAACCATCATTTGCGCATTCAGTGAGTCATAATCTCTTTGCTAGTGGAGGGTCCTGGCTCAGTGTACATGGCTGCTGACTGGTCAAGGTGGTAGTTGCTGAAGACTGGGGTGGTGAAGGCAATTTCTTAGAATAAGACAATAAGGCAAACGAAGTTTGCGCCATCAACCTTCTTTTCCTTCCATGAACAATTATTCTGTAGCATGCATTGCAATGCTGTTTAGTGGCACTTTATCCACAGGAGAGCTTCTTTCAAAATTGGAATCAATCCTCTCAAACCCTGCCACTGCTTTATCAACTAAGTTTATGTAATATTCTAAATCCTTGGTCGTCATTTCAACCATCTTCATAGCATCTTCACCAGGAGTAGATTCCGTCTCAAGAAGCCACGTTCTCTGCTCAGCCGTAAGAAGCTCCTCAGCCATTAAAGTTTTATCATGAGATGGCAGCAACTCACTCCCATCGTGAGGCTCCACTTCTAATTCTAGCTGTCTTGCTTCTTCCATCACATCTGCAGTTACTTCCTCCACTGAAGTCTTGCCCTCTTCAAAGTCACCCATGAGGACTGGAATCAACTTCTTCCACACTCCCGTGTATGTTGGTATTTTGACCTTTTCCTATGAATCACAAATGTTCTTAATGGCATCTAGAATGGTGAATCCTTTCCAGAGGTTTTCAATTGACTTTGCCCAGATCCATCAGTGGAATTATTACCTTTGGCAGCTATAACCTAAATGAAACATATTTCTTAAATAAGACTTGAGGGTTGAAATTTAGCCCTTGATCCATGGACTGCAGAATGTATGTTGTGTTAGCAACAGAGAAACGACACTGACCTCATCTGTCCATCTCCATCAGAGCTCTTGGGTCTCCTGGTGCATTGTTACTGAGCAGTAATATTTTGATAGGAATCTTTCTTCTGAGCTGGCTGTCTCAACAATGGGCTTGAAATATTCAGTAAACCAAGCTGTCAACAGATGTGCTGTCATCCAGGCTTTGTTGTTACATTAATAGAGCATCAGCAGAGTAGATTTAGCATAATTCTTAAGGGCCCTAGGATTTTTGAAATAGCAAATGAGCATTGGGTTAAACTTAAAATCAACAGCTGTATTAGCCCCTAACGAGAGAATTAGCCTGTTCTATGAAGCTGTGAAGCTAAGCCCTGACACCCCCTTTCAGGCTATGAAAATCCTAGCTGGCATCTTCTTCCAATAGAAGGCTGTTTCAGCTACACTGAAAAATCTGTTGCTTGGTGTGGCCACCTTCATTAATGATCTTAGCTAGATCTTCTGGGTAATTTGCGGCAGCATCTACATCAGCACTTGCAGCTTCATCTCACACTTCCATGTTATGGAGGCGGCTTCTTACATTAAACTTCATGAACCGACCTCTGCCAGCTTCAGACTTTTCTGCAGATTCCTCCCCTCTCAGCCTTCACAGAATTGAAGAGTTAGGGCCTTGCTCTGAATCAGGCTTTGGCTGAAGGGAATGCTGTGACTGGTTTCATCATCTGTCCAGACCACTAAAACTTTCTCCAGGCTCTTTTGCTTTACCATTCCTGCATTCGCTGGAGGAGTACTTCTGATTTCCTTCAAGAACTTTCCCTTTTCAGTCACAACTTGGCTAACAGGGACAAGAGGCCTAGCTTCCAGTTTCCTTCCACTTTTGACATGCCTTCCTCACTTAATCATTTTTGGCTTTTGATTTGAAGTGAGAGACGTGTGACCCTTCCTTTCACTTGAACACTTAAGAGGCTAGTGTAGGGTTATTAATTTCAATACTGTTGTATCTCAGGGAATAGGGAGGCCTAAGGGGAGGGAGAGAGATGCGGAGGAATGGCTGGTCGGTGGAGCGGTCAGAACATTCACATTTATCAATTGTCTGCCCTCTTATATGGGTGTGGCTCCTGGCACCCCAAAACAATTACAATAATAATGTCAAATATCACTATGACAAATATAAGGATAATGAGAAAGTTTGAAATATTGCAAGAATTACCAAAATATGACAAACACAAGAGCAAATGCTGGAACATGATGCTGACAGACTTGCTCAATGCAGGGTTGCCACAAACCTTCAGTTTATTAAAAAATGCTGTATCGGTGAAACATAAAAAACAAAATTTGCCTGTACATATATTAAGCAAATATCTTTGTTTTCTTCTCTTACTCCCTTATCACATAAGATGGAATGACTTTATTTTAGCATTTAAGTGTTGCTAATTGGTATTCAAGTTATGGGCTTCCTAGGTGGCTCAGGGGTAAAATAATCCACCTGCCAATGCAGGAGACATGGGTTTGATCCCTGGGTTGGGAAGATCCCCTGGAGGAGGAAATGGCAACCCATTCCAGTATTCTTGCCCGGGAAATGCCATGTAGAGAGGAGCCTGGCAGGCTATAGTCCACAGGGTTACAAAGAGTTGGACATGACTGAGCACGCATGCACGCATTCAAGTTAGGGGTGATTAGAAGAGCAAAAACATTGCTCAAGAACCTTACCCCCGCTTCTGGGAAAGGGATTAGTGCATTTTCAGGAGCACAATGGACGTTGTATTATGTTAGGCAGAGTTATGGCCTTGTTGTAGTGTTAATTTAGAGATTAAGTGTGGTTTAAGAAGATGCATGTAAGTGTCAAGTCAAGAAGGGATAGACTGGTGATGGTTAATTTTATGTGTTAACCTGACTGATCTAAGGGATGCCCAGAGAGCTGGTAAGCCATTATCTTGAGGTTTGTCTGTGAGGGTGTTTCTGGAAAGACTAACATTTGAACTGATGAACTGGGTAAAGCAAACGGCCTTCCTCAACGGGTGGGTGTTATCCAAGGTGCTGAGGGCCTGAACGGAACAGAAAGGCCGAGGAAGGACAAACTCCCCTTCCCTGCATGAGTTGAGACATCCATTTTCTCCTACCCTCTGACATCAGCACTCCTGGTTTTCAGGCTTTCAGGCTCATATCAGGACTTACATCACCAGTCCCCTGTTATTTTAGGACTTTGAAATCAAACTGAATTACACAACCAGCTCTTCTGGTTCTCTCCTTGTAGATGGCAGATAGTGGGCTTCTTGGCCTCCATAACTGCATAAGCCAACACCTGTAATAAATCTCTTCTTATCTATATACATCTTACGGGTTCTGTTTCATACATCAAAGTCACACAGGATGACATGTACAGGGCACAGCGCTAGGAGATACTCAGTGTGCTAGCCTTTAGGTCTGGCCTGCTTGCTGGGGTAACACCATCCCACAGGTCCATCCCCATGGGAACTTGGAGGGGAAGGAGAGGAGAGGCAGACAGAAGCATGGGACACTCACCTGTGGAAGGAGGCCACTCGGTCTTTCAGAGCCTGCACGAAGGGGAGGATCCAGTGGTGGCGCAGAACCACGCTCTGGGACAGGCTGAGGTGGAAGGCTTCCATCCTCACCAGCCGGGGGACGTATGTCTGCGCGTGGCACAGCAGTGCGTCAAGCAGGTCCAGGAACTCCTCCCGGGCTTCGTCTGGAGGGGAAGAGTGGAGTGGGTGGGCCATTCTCTTAGCAGGATGGCCACATGATGGCCAGGAGCAGAGAAAGGCTTTTGTTACTCTAGGTTTTAGGAGAAAGTTACTCTGAGAGCAGCCAGCATCTTGTTGTTGTTTAGTCGCTAAGTCGCATCCGACTCTTTTCAACTCCATGGACTGTAGCCTGCCAGGCTCCTCTGTCTGTGGAATTTTCCAGGCAAGACTACTGGAGCAGGTTGCCATTTCCTTCTCCAGGGGATCTTCCCGACCCAGGGATCCAACCTGCGTCTCATGCACTGGCAGGTGGATTCTTTACCACTGAGCCACCTGGGAAGCTCAGCCAATGTCTATGTATTCTAATCATATTTTAATATGTGTTTATGGTTATAGAATACACATATAGCTTGTTCCTTGGAAGAAAAGTTACGACCACCTAGACAGCATATTAAAAAGCAGGAACATTACTTTGCCAACAAAGGTCCGTCTAGTCAAAGCTATGGTTTTTCCAGTAGTCATGTATGGATGTGAGACTTGGACTATAAAGAAAGCTGAGTGCCGAAGAACTGATGCTTTTGAACTGTGGTGCTGGAGAAGACTCTTGAGAGTCTCCTGGACTCCAAGGACATCCAACCAGTTCACCCTAAAGGAAATCAACCCTGAATATTCATTGGAAGGACTGATGCGGAAGCTGAAACTCCAATACTTTGGCTACCTGTTGCAAAGAACTGACTCATTTGAAAAGACCCTGATGCTGGCAGAGATTGAAGGCAGGAGGAGAAAGGGACAAAAGAAGATGAGATGGTTGGATGGCATCATTGACTCAATGGAGTAAGCTCTAGGAGCTGGCGATGGACAGGGAGGCCTGGTGTGCTGCAGTCCATGGGGATGCAAAGTGGTGGACATGACTGAGCAACTGAACTGATACATATATATACATATGCTTTTTGAAAAGAATTCGAGTAAAAAGAGAAATATGTGACAGAGAAAGCAGGGGTCCTCAAAGTCCACATCTAAAGCAGGGATATCCAAACTACTGTGATCACATGTGCCATTAGTCAAACGAGCTTGCACACATACCTACAGTCAATGTACATTTATTAATAAATTACAAACATGCGCTCCACTGCAAAATTATGTTATAAAATGTACACTCTGAAGAGTAGAAACTTAAAAAGATGAGATAAAGAGAAATACATTAAAAAGTCTTAATGCTTTTCTTTCTAAGAGGTCACCTTGATCTCTCCCTCAGGGCACATACCCCACTTTCAAGACCACTGCTACCTGCTAAGTCACTTCAGTCGTGTCCGACTCTGTACGACCCCATAGACGTCAGCCCACCAGGCTCCCCTGTCCCTGGGACTCTCCAGGCAAGAACACTGGAGTGGGTTGCCATTTCCCTTTCCAATGCATGAAAGTGAAAAGTGAAAGTGAAGTCGCTCAGGCCTGTCCGACTCTTAGCAACCCCGTGGACTGCAGCCTACCAGGCTCCTCCGTCCATGGGATTTGCCAGGCAAGAGTACTGGAGTGGGGTGCCATTGCCTTCTCCACAAGGATGGGTTACTGTGGAGCCATAATCATGAGCTTGCCTTCTGTAATGAGAGGAAGGCTGTCCAACATGTAGTGTCATATGGAGAAAGCTCAGGAAGAACTGCATGCCCTCATCTTTTCTAACAAATAAAATATATATATTGGCACAACACTGAAAAAAGCTGGGGAAATAAGCATCTGAGAAGTCTAGCAACTTAACTAAGGGCACCCAGAGTAATGGGTAGTGGAGTGAGGTCAGATTCTGAAGCCTGGGCTTTTTCTGCCTACCACTCACTCATCAGGGTTAGGGTGGGGTGGGACTTGAAGCCAGAGCTTGCCCTCTCTCTGCTGAGTTGATCTCTTTCTCACTACCAGTGTCAGAACTTGAGGTTTCTGGCTTCCTCCTGGTTGGGGCCAGCTTCCTCCCATAAGAGGCACCTTGTCAGTGTCAGCCACATGTCTCTCAGGCATTACTTACAAGGTATGTAGACATGGGTGGCCCAGTTGCCACGCTCATGGGGAAAGGTGCGCACCCGGCCCCCGTGTTTTGCACTATCATCCACAGGCCCCTCCTCAGTGCTGGGGAACATGTGCAGCACACTGTCGGGTACTGGCAACCTCTGGCCGGGAAGGGGGCTCTGGCCCCTGCAAGAGGAAAGAAGAAAATAAGCCCAGTTAGCTTCCTACTTTCTCTGTCTGTACACATGAGGAAAGTTGTAACCCCTTGTACAGGGTGACTCTGCATGATTTTTCTCACCAAGTGCCATTAGATAACCACAAAGCTCTTTCCCCAACACTCTTTCATTGGTGTCTCCCAGATTTTTCCAGTAGTCATGTACAGATGTGAGAGTTGGACGTTAAAGAAGGCTGAGTGCCGAAGAATTGATGCTTTCAAACTGTGGTGCTGGAGAAGACTCCTGAAAGTCTCCTGGACTGCAAGGACATAAAACCAGCCAATCCTAAAGGAAATCAACCCTGAATATTCATTGGAAGGACTAATGCTGAAGCTAAAGTTCCAATACTATGGCCACCTGATGTGAAGAGCTGATTCATTGAAAAAGACCCTGATGCTGGGAAAGATTGAGGGTGGGAGGAGAAGGGGATGACAGAGGATGAGTTGGTTGGATGGCATCACCGACTCAATGGACATGAGTTTGAGCGAGCTTGGGGAGATAGTGAAGGACAGGGAAGCCTGGGGTGCTGCAGTCCATGGGATTGTAAAGCATGGGACACGACTCAGTGAACAACTCCTGGAAGCAGACTTTCTAGGAACCTGGTCCCCATCGGAAACAAAAGAGCAGGTGGCGATATGTGGAGGCAGGAGGGGGGCAGGAGGAGAAGGGGACGACAGAGGATGAGATGGCTGGATGGCATCACCGACTCAACAGATATGAGTTTGGGTAAATCCTGAGAGTTGGTGATGGATAGGGAGGCCTGGCGTGCTGAGATTCATGGGGTTGCAAAGAGTCGGACACGACTGAGCAAGTAAACTGAACTGAACTGGACAGGCCTGAGCCAGAGTGACGCTTCCTAGCTCTGTGGTCTTAGGCAAGTAATATGCTCTCTGTGGACCTCCCGTTTCCTCATCCATAAAGTGGGATGAACGAAAGTGCTGCTTGAAAAGCACTCAGCAGGTACCAGGCCTGGCAATTAACAACCGAAGCTCCTCCACAAAGTAGGAGACTTCCTACTTTGCTCACTGCTGAGTCCCCAGTTCCCAGCCTGGCGCAGAGCGAGTACTTCATGAATATTTATTAGATTAAAGAAACACTTTCCAAATGAGGAAACAGACCTATGGTGGTACAGTGGTGCGTACCAGGAGACAGAGTGGGCCGGCGCCCGAGGCTGGACCCAAACCCACCCCGTTTCCTGCCTCCTAACCTTGACCCAGCCAGGTGGGGGCACACCGAGGCTCTGTCTGGTCCTCCTTCCCCCCACCCCGTGCCCCTTTTCTTTCCCTCGCGAGCAGCCCCGGACCCTCTCCAATCACCCTTCCCCAGAAAGACTTCCTCGCTCCTCACCGACTGCGGCCTTCAGCCCCCGGCCGAACCCGGGCCCCGGCCTCGGCCTCATCTTCGGAGCCGCTGCTGCTGTAGCCCACGAGGGGCGCCGCACTCATGAGGCACCCCCGCACCCACCTTCAAGACCGCACAGACAGCCGGCAGGCAATCTCACCCCACCCGGAATTCCTCTGTGCCGGAAGTGCTCTCCCGGGGGCGGGGCACAAATTAGCACCGCCTCGGGGCGGGGTGCGGGGGCGGGGCCCGGCAGGACAGGAGCAAAGATTGTACCCACCCAGACCACGCTGCGTGCCCGCTCGCCTCGCTTTGACCGCTCCCTTGGAGCCTCCTGGCACGGCCATCCTCCGTGTGCCCATTTCAGAGATCGCTCTGGGTCCTGACCTCTCTCTCTGTCCGCTGCTCAGTCTGCAGCAACTCGGGACCTCCCGGCAGCCGATGGTCTCTGGGTCAGAGGTCAGAGCACTAGACCCAGCGGAGATCCTTGCCCTAGCCGTCCGGACTGGGGTCAGAGGTCCCGGGGCCCCTTCCCCAAGCCCCGCCCAAAGTCCGAGCTCCGGGGGGCCCCCTTCCCTAAGAGCGAGCTGAAGAATCAGAGGCGGGTCCGTTTCAGAAGATCAGAGGGTCTAGGAGGGCTCTCCTCTCAGGCTCAGGGGTCGGGCCGAGGGCCGGGCCCTGGGAACTCGCTCCCCTAAGGCCGAGTGGGGTGGTCGGAAGCAGAGCGCCCTTCCTGGGTCAGCTGAGACGTGCCGGCCGAGCGACCGGAGAGCCACCCAGCGCGTCGGGCTGTCCGACCCGGCCCGGCCGCGGGGTCCCCGGCAGGGGGCGGCCTCGCTCCGTGCCGCCCGCTCCTCCCGCAGCCGCCGCCGCCCGGGCTGCCGCTCCTCCCCCGGCCCCGCCTCCCTGGCCCCCGCGCCGCCCGCCTGTCCGCCGGTCTCTGCAAGGCCATCGTTCCGTCCGCCCGCCCTCCCAGCGCTCCTCCGCCCCGGCCCCGCTATCCCGGCCGCGCACGTCGCTTCCTCGATTCCGGCCGCCGCTAGCCCGTTCCCCGCCCCCGGGCCGGCAGCCGCCGCTACGCGAGGCCGGGGATTGGCAGCGCGCGTAGGCCGCGCTGCCGCGGATGGAGTCGGAATAAAGGGGCGGCTGAGAGAGCAGCCAGTCGCCACTCGCCCCGCGCCTGACCCCGCGGGCGGCCCGGAGCAGGTGAGCGGCGGGGCGCCCGGGGCCGCGTCTGGGGGCCACTCCCGCGCCCGCCGCACCCCTTCCCCAGCTGGTCCGGCAGTACCCGCCCCAACCCCACCTCCGGCCCGACCCGGCGGCCTCCTGAGCTCTTGGGCGGCCCAGGCCGACCTCGACACGCAGCTACCTCCCGGGCCCGGCCTGCAGCCCTGGGCCCTTTCTCGGGCCCACTCGCCCGCAGGTCCGGCGCCGGGGCCGCAGCGTCCTGGCCATTTCCCGGCGAGGGCTGACAGGAGGCAGCCCAGCTGGGCCGGCGGGCAGTGCCGGCGGGGAGGTGATCGGCTTTCATTCGGTTGGTTTCCCAAGGAAGAGGAAGGGCTGGGGTGGGGCGCAGGTGGGGGCCTCCCCTTGCCTCCCTAACCCTAGTCTCTCATCCTCTTTGCTGGGTGATCAGAGGCCTCCTGACCGCACCTTCCTGGAGGGGGGGCCGGAATGGTCAGCGGACCTGGGGGCCCGGGGCTGGGGACCCTGGGTCTGGCAGCCATTCATGCCAGGAGAAAAAAAAACAAAAACAAAAAACAGTTGGGTTGGCGCAGTCTGACCTAGACCTGGCTCAGAGTAGTCCTGCTTCCCTCTTTCCTGGGGAGGCTTCGGTACCTGCTGGCTCATGCAACCTGCTGCCTCCACTCGGAGCAGCGGCTTCTTCACTTCTTCCCTTCCCGGAAAGATGCTGAGGCTGACAGTTTTTAGCCTGACTCTTACGTTTCTTTAGCAGAACAGTTAGAAGCCCGGCTGGCTTGTGAAGGCATCCCCTTCCTTCTCTTTTCATCGGGAGAAAACTTAGAAACTTTTCAATGTTAGAAGCGGAGGAGCTGGGAACCTGAAAGCGGGTTGCATCTGATTCTAAAAGTTCCTCCCTCTCGCTGTCATTACCTTATGCTGCCACAAAGTGGTGAGTTAGAGATTTGCCTGGGCTGGGTGGTCTTTACCTTCCATGGATTATCCAGTGTTACAGACTTGGAGCAAGGAAACAGGGTTGTCTCCGGAAAGGTGACAGGGATGGTTAGCATGCTACATCCCACATTGCAGAGGCAAACTCAAAATTGCTTACATTTCCTGCAGGCCTTGACACTATCATATTAAGAGGATTTAAGGCTTTTTTTTTTTTTGGTGCTCTGGGAGATGACTAGCCTGGGGAACTTCTGCGGAGTAGCCATCAAGGCTGTGTGGGTCTGTGGATCTCATCCTTATCGGGCATTGGCTCAGGTCCCTGCAAAACCATCCCCCTTATTGAATGAAGAGAGAATAGGCACACAGTCAAGGGGGAGGACCTGGGGACAATTGAGAGAGGTATGGGCCAGCCCCTCACAGGAGAAGTTTTCTGAGATGGGCCTCCATTCCATGCAGGTGTTTTAAATATCGGTTGACTGAGGGGCCTTCAGATCTGGGAGGTCTGGCCCTTTAGCTCTACAGTCTGTTCTTATGAGCAGTTGTGTCCTGGGTCGAAATTCAGGGCAGCGACAGGAGAGGAGCTGGCAGGTCTACAGGGAGGCCTCAACCGGAGCCTCTATGCTTTTATCTGTCTTCTGTATTAGGCTTCCAAATAAGAAGTGTTTTGCACACACACAAAAAAAGGTTATGTTTTTAAAATTCTTGTTTTGTGCACCAAGGCCCTCACCGGTCAGTCTTTCCCTCCTTCTTTCCTGGGAGCATGAACAGAACTTGTGACTTCTTTGTATTGTGGGCAGATCACCCCAGACTGTCACTTGTGAGACAGCTAATGGAAATGGGTTGGCAGTAAGCTGGGAGACTGGGATGCCTGGCCAAGGGATGGGGAACTGAGGATGGGTGGGCCTGGAGACAGCCACCATCCCCTTTACTGAAGGAGTTGCGCTGCCAGAAAGTGAAGATCTCCCAGCCCAGAGCCCCCTTCACTTCCCTGATGTGTTTAATGTCAATGTGGCGAGTGCAGGCAGATCAGGGAGAGGCCCCGGGAACAGCTGTGTGTCCCTGCCTCAAGCTCACAATTTCTTTCTTCTCTGCAGAGCCTCCCTGCCACTCCTGGCACCCTGCCCGAAGACCCCAGTCCTGTAGGCACAGCCTTGTAGTCTGTCTTGGTGAATGACTTGGACCGCCTGACCAGTCCCGCTCCGTGCCTTGTCCGAGGTCCTCGTCCATCCCTGATCCTGGGCAGCTTCTCTCTTTGGTGTGGGTCACCTTAAGCAGGGAAACTGAAGCCATTACTCTCCAAACCCTGTTTCATCTTCCCAAGCATGTCGGAGAGCTGGCAGCAGCCGCCGCAGACGCAGCCGCAGCAGCCTCAGCCCCCACAGCCGCAGCACCATGCTGAACCCCCGCCGGCCCTGGCGGAGCACACGCTGCCCCCAGGCACGGCTGAGAACCCCCTGGGCTGCGCGGTCTATGGCATCCTCCTGCAGCCTGAGCCCGGCCTGCAGCCCCCGCAGCACGTGCCCCTGCAGGCCGCGGGGGAGCCGGGCCCCAAGTGTGGCGTGTGTGGTCATGACCTGGCGCACCTGTCCAGCCCACATGAGCACCAGTGCCTGGCGGGCCATGATCGCTCATTCCAGTGCACGCAGTGTCTTAAAATCTTCCACCAGGCTACCGACCTGCTGGAGCACCAGTGCGTGCAGGCCGAGCAGAAACCTTTCGTCTGCGGCGTCTGCAAGATGGGCTTCTCACTGCTCACGTCGCTGGCGCAGCACCACAGCGCCCACAGCGGCACCGGCGGCCTTGTGAAATGTTCCATCTGCGAGAAGACCTACAAGCCCGCCGAGGCGGCCGAGCCCGAGGCCACCGCCGCCCCCTCCCTGCCCCCGGCACCCCCGCCTCCGCCTGCCGTAGCCCCGGCGGAATCGGCCGACAAGCCCTACAGCTGCCCCATCTGCCAGAAGCCCTTCAAGCACCTGTCGGAGCTCTCGCGGCACGAGCGCATCCACACGGGCGAGAAGCCCTACAAGTGCACGCTGTGCGACAAGAGCTTCAGCCAGTCGTCGCACCTGGTGCATCACAAGCGCACGCACAGCTCGGAGCGGCCGTACAAGTGCGCGGTGTGTGAGAAGACCTTCAAGCACCGCTCGCACCTGGTGCGCCACATGTACGCGCATTCAGGCGAGCACCACCTGTTCCGCTGCAACGTGTGTGAGCTGCACTTCAAGGAGTCGTCGGAGCTGCTGCAGCACCCATGCACGCCGAGCGGGGAGCGGCCCTTCCGCTGCGGTGAGTGCCAGAAGGCCTTCAAGCGGCCGTCGGACCTGCGGCAGCACGAGCGCACGCACAGCGCCGAGCGGCCCTTCAAGTGCGACCTGTGCCCGATGGGCTTCAAGCAGCAGTACGCGCTCATGCGGCATCGGCGCACGCACAAGGCCGAGGAGCCCTTCAAGTGCGGCCTGTGTGAGAAGGGCTTCGGGCAGCCCAGCCACCTGCTCTACCACCAGCATGTGCACACCCTCGAGACCCTCTTCAAGTGCCCCGTGTGCCAGAAGGGCTTCGACCAGTCGGCCGAGCTGCTGCGGCATAAGTGCCTGCCGGGTGCGGCCGAGCGGCCTTTCAAGTGCCCAGTGTGCCACAAGGCCTACAAGCGGGCCTCGGCCCTGCAGAAGCACCAGCTGGCCCACTGCTCGGCGGCCGAGAAGCCCCTGCGCTGCACCCTGTGTGAGCGCCGCTTCTTCTCGTCCTCCGAGTTCGTGCAGCATCGCTGCGACCCGGCCCGCGAGAAGCCGCTCAAGTGCCCGGACTGCGACAAGCGCTTCAAGTACGCCTCCGACCTGCAGCGGCACCGGAGGGTGCACACGGGCGAGAAGCCCTACAAGTGCCCCAACTGCGACAAGGCCTTCAAGCAGCGCGAGCACCTCAACAAGCACCAGGGCGTGCACGCCCGTGAGCAGCAGTTCAAGTGTGTGTGGTGCGGTGAGCGTTTCCTGGACGTGGCCCTGCTGCAGGAGCACAGCGCGCAGCACAGCGCCGCAGCCGCTGCGGCCGAGGGCGCCTACCAGGTAGCTGCCTGCCTGCCCTGAGTCCCCGCTGCGGCCCCGGCACGGCCCGGCCCGGCCTCCTTGCGCCCATCCCCGGACCTGGCCCTGGGTGTGAGGATGAAAGGGCACCCGGGCAGGTGGAGGGTGTAGGTGCCAGGCACCCCTGGTACCGGCCTGGAGGAGGTGGGGTTGGGGGGGGCAGATGGCTGTGGCTGGTCTTGATCCTGCAAACCTCTTTCCCCTTACAGGATTCGCTCTCTTGAGAGACCTCAGCCTCCCTTTTCTCAATGGAACCAGGCTGGAAGTCGAACTGGCCTCTCTCCACCCCAAGGAGGGGGTGGTGCTAGCCCAACCTTCCCAAACGTTTCAGCCTCACTAGAGAAAACAGATAGGTTAGGAAAGAGAAGGGTCACGGGAGGGCCTGGGTGCAGGGTGGCCCCCTTCAGGTTGCTGTTTGAGGGGGAGGGCTAACTCCAGGAGGGAATCCTGGGGCCAGGAAGCAACTTCAGCCAGGGGCAACCCGCCCCCCAGGGTTCTGACAGGCGAGACACACAGGAGTGCTGCACACCTGTGGGCCGGGTCTCTTGGAGAGCAATTGGCCCAGCCAGAAGGGAGGAGGCAGGGAAGTTCTTCCACAACAGGCTCAGTCAGAAACAGTGCTGTCCCCAGGGAAAGGAGGAAAGGCAGCCTTTGCACGGAGGGCTCATCCCAGCGTTTTGGAAGCGCCCCTCCCACCTTTGCCACAGAGTTCCAAGCGCAGGTGGGGAACGTGCCCTCAGCCAGACAGAACTGCTGATGTGAAAGAAGGGGACTGTTAGACCCCCTGGTGCCCAGGAGGAGGAAGGGCCAAGCCCTTCATCTTCCTAGTGGATGGGAACAAGTGTCACTCCCTCACTCAAATCAAATCGTGTGAACCAAAGCCTCAAGGGTGTGGCCCTAATCAGCTCACCCCAGCCCTGCCTCAGGGCCAAGACCATGCCTGGGTGCCCGGAGCAGAAGAGGTAAAAAGAGGGTGGGAATGCCTCTGACCCCACAGTGCCCTCCCAGCCCCTGGGCCCCCTCCCCCATCAGTCTGGCTGCTGGCCTGTACTCCAGGGGTCTTGTGCTGCCAAGATGCTCTGGACAACATCCAGCTATTTCCAAGACCAGAGTGTTCTCCCTCGGGTCCTTTTAGGGTACCCCTAGGTCTCCGGCTACCCACAGGGCTCATGGAGCCTTGGGTGTCCTGGATAGGGAGTGGGCAGGGGAAGAGTGTTGTTAAGGAAACCAGCAGGTAGATGGAGTCAGCTGTTACCACTTGATGGCTGGGGCTCTTCTCAAGAAGGCCAGAAGACGTTGACTGTCAAAATGATTCTTCTGAACCCAGCTCTGCCCCCGCCCTCTCCCTACCCACCTCCAAGCTTGTGGTAAAAGGAGACTTTAATCAGTGCCCACCCCCAAATCCCAGAGGAGCAGGGAGACCCGCCTTGTCCCACTGTCACCTTCCGAAGTCTGAAAAGCCCACATCCACCTCCTCTGACTGGATTCCCTTCCTGTGCCTGCAGAGAGGGGCAGTCCTTCCCCTCGGTGCTGGCTTTAGTCACAATGCCTCAAAAGACATGGAACCCAGGCTGACAACAGTCCCAAGTGCTCATTTTCTTTTTTTTTCCTTTCATTTTGCTTTCTAAAAGCAGTTGTTATACTGTTCATAACATTGTATAGTTTAATTTCATGTCATTTTGGATCTTATCTAAAAATGTGAGGATTTGAGTTTTTAAAAAGAAAGACTCCATTTTAGATAGCCCTTTTTGATGTTAATATATAGTGAGTCCAATGTATGCTTTAGAAGTAAAGACATTGACCTTCACAGACCAAAGCACAGCTTCTTCTGGTCATTCTTCCACAGACGGATGTTGAGCCGTGGAGAGGGGGTGGTGTGCAGGCTAGGGGGGCCAGGCTGGGGACTGGGATCTAAAGCTGGGTTCCAATCCTGAGTCTGGAACACTCTGGTCATGTGACTTCGGTCAAGCCCTCAGTTGCCTCGTCTATAAAATACGGAGATTAACACTTGCCTTGTTTGGTTCTTGTGAGAGTTAAGTGGAGTTGCATATGGAGCTTCCCCAGGGGGGATGTTGTGACGATGCTGGAACCCTCAGGCTGCAACCTCTTGACCTCTATGGGGTTTTGCTGCAGCCACTGTAGAGGGAGCTGGACTGAGGGACCAGCAGCTCATAGATGGTCAGAAGCTGGGGCCTGAGCCTGGTAAGCAGGAGAGCTTGCTTGGCTCCAGTGGAAAACCAGGGCCTTCCTGGAGCAGCCTGTGGGCCCCACCCCCAAGGATGGCCTGTTCTGGCTTCATTTCCACTCACCATGTCACAGGGTGATCCTTTCGCATGTCCAACCCAGCCACTTCCATCTCAGCCTATCTGAACCCCTCTTCTGCCCCCATCCCTGTGTCCCCCAGGGAGCCAACTGCAACTTGGGCTCCTTCTGCTTCTCACAGGCAAGGGTGGAGGTGGGGAGAAGCAACTACCTCTGCCTGGGGTCTGAGAGCTAGTGGAGTGTGGTCAGCAGGGATCCCTGCCCTGAAGGTGGGATGGAGATGAGGGTAGAAAGAGGACCAGAAGCTGCCCCCGCTGCAGGGGACTCAAAATGCTGCAGAAGGCTTAGTGGAGAGGCTGGAGGACCCCAGATGTGACCAGGACACCATGCTTCTCTCCATGTGTGGCCATGGGGGACCTGCCCTTGAGAAGTTGGGTGGTTCCTTCCTGCAGGCATCTGCCTCTCAGCAATGATGCCCAGGGTCCCTTGTGTGTCTGCTAGGCTCGAATTCTGGCTTCCTTTCTAGCTGAATGACCTTAGGCAAAGCCCACCCACCTTGCAGAAACTCCTAGAAAGCACTGGCATGTGTTTGGTGCTTTATAGCTTCAGGTCGCCCTTCCTGGACAGACGATGGTCTGTGTGTGCCAGGGGCAGGAGGAGCCCTGGCAGATCTAACATAGACTGCAATGACTTTTTCTTTCTTCTTTTCCCACTCCATCTCTCACAAAGCAGTGGGGCTCCCACCTGGCCCTCAGCCTCTGGGCTCCAACTTGGGCCAAAACCAGGGCAGTAAATGGAGCCCTGGCCTGGGGGTTCAGGTCTTAGAGCTCTGATTGCAGGTGGTCCCAGGCAGGCTCTGCTCCTCTCAGGACCTCAGTTCCATCTGAAGTGGAGGTGTTGACTCCGATCTCTGAGGCTCCTAAGAGACCTGAATCTGGGAAGGTGATAGGATCGACCTGTGGCCCCCTTTCCCCTCCCTGCCTCTCCGGACCTCCAGTCTGGTCTCCACCTGCCTCATTCTGGTCTCTTGGTTTGTGTCAGAAACAGCATAAACTGGCTTAAGCAGCGGCCTTTCACTGTACCTGACCACGCACAGATAACCACTCCCACCTACCTACCAGGAACCCCGGTTTCCTGTGCTCCATAACTCCATCCTTAGAGCATGGAATTTTCATGGGCGAATGTCCAACATTATGGCTAGGGGTACAAACTAGCACTGTCTTCTTCTTTCTTAAAAAATACATTTATTTGTTTTATTTGACTTTGCTGGATCTTAGTCGTGGCATGTGGCATGTAGTTCCCCAGCCAGGGATTGAACCCTGGACCCCCTGCACTGGGAGTGCAGAGTCTTAGCCACCGGACCACCAGGGAAGTCCCAGACACTATCTTCTCTAGTCTTCCCAAAGTCAGAGGCTTATCATTCTCTCTGCCTCAACCACTGACAGCATAGGGACAGGGTGGTCCCTTGGGGTGAGGGGTGACATCTGGATGAGAGCCAGAGGACTGAGAGGGAGAGGCTAACATAGGGACTTCCCTGGTAGTCCAGTAGTTTGTTGCACTTACACTGGCAGCAGGGGTCGTGGGTTTGATCCCTGGTCGAGGATCCTGCTTGCTTCGAGGCTCAGCCAAAAAGAAACACTAACATAAATTTCACACTTTGGAGTTAATAATTCCCCCTGCATGGCTTGGGTGGGTGTACATTCTCTTGGGTCCTCAAAGTCATTGCCAGGGCAGGCTGGATCATCAGAGACAACTTTCCCAGGGAGCCCACCATCTTGCTGACTTTGTGTGGCCGGCTCTGTGCTCAGCCCCTCAGCGGGGCAGTGGGAGGGGACCCTGCTGTCCAGGAGTGGAGCCTGTGCCCGTGAACCGTTGTGGCCCTGCTGTGCTCTTGTGGTTAAGAGCACCACAGTCAAGCCCGACTGGAGTCCTGCCTCTGCCACTCATAAGCACCAAAGGTTTGGGAAGGTCTTTGAATCTTTATGGGCCTTATTCCTCATCTGTGAAATGGAGCCAGTAACACTCTCTTCTGGGCTTAGGATGAGGGTCCCATGAAATGACCCATGTGGAGTATTGGACATGTAGCAGTCACTCAGGAAAGCAGAGGACTGGGAGGTCTGAGGCAGAAGGGAGCCAGCCTCGCTCTCCCATCCGAGTGTCAGGGTTCTCTTTACCTTTCCCCGCCACCCCCCCAACCCACCGTCACTTTCCTATCTACCAGTTGGTTGGAGCCTCATATCATCTCCATGAGACGGGCCGGGCAGACCTGAGGATCTGCTTTGTGTTGACCCTTGAGAAGTCCAGAGGCTTCCCAAAGTCAGATAGTTTGTGATGAGAGACGCCTGGAATTGTGGGGGCGGGCCAGGTGGGCCAGGCAGGGGATAGGCAGTTGGGCAGGACCGTCCTAGGCTCTGAACCTCACAGGTCTCCACCTCCAGCCACTGGAGCTCGGGGCTCTGGTTCCAACCTACTCTTTGCTGGCCAGGAAGCTGGGAACAATGGCCGGGACTGGTGCTGGCACCCGGGCTGGCCAGGGGAGCAGGAGAGCTCTTCAACCAGCAGTGGAGGTGGGGAGCGTGGTGTCGCCAGCCCTCTGGCCTGCTCTCAACTCCTTGAGGGATTGGAGCCACCGTTCTGCATCTTCCCATCTGTGCAGAGACAGCTCCATAGAGAGCCTTTGCCTGACCTCCCAGCCCCCAACTTCATCCCTTCTCCAGAGCAGGCCCTAGCCGAGGACCACAAACTGCTCAAACCTTGGAGAGTTGCCTGGGGCCTAATTGCCTGGCCCAGACTCGCCTGTGATAAGCTCCACATCCCATCCTCAAGCCGGTGCTTTCTTTGTTCCTTGAAGGTCATGCCTCTAGGAAAAGCCTTGGCCGCTATTGATTTTCGTAGATCTACAAAGATTCTGGCAGGAATGTCCAGTCCTCCTCACAGGGCCTTGAAAAGGAGGTCGAGGGGAGGGGTGGGGGTGGGCCAGGTCTTGTGGGATCTCCCTCTTCACTCTGCGTGCGTGTCCATCCCCATTCTGGGTCTGCGTTCCTGCCTTTGTTCGTCTGTAAGCATCACTGAACACCTGCTGTTTGCCAGGCCCTGAGCTGGTGCAACTGGGCACGAAGGTAGGACTTAGGATGAGAGAGTTTTGAGGTTTTCATGTATATCAAAAGATAGGGTCAAAAATATCAAAGCTGCTGGAATACAGTACAAAATACTGCCTGCAAGAGTCCTCCTTGACCCTCCCACCACCCTCCCTCAACCAGGACCCTTCTTCCATCCCCGATCCTCCCCATTGCCAGGCCCAGGGTGAGAGGATGTGTCTGTGTGTTACTCTGTAATAAACACAACTATTACTTTGTAGGAGTTGTTTCATTTCATCCAGGTCTTGTGTTGGTTCTGGGAGGCCCCAGGCCCCCTTCCTGAGTCCTGGATCCTACTGGATAGATGAGAGGCGGCCAGCAAATACAGTATTTCCCAAGAGCCTACTGTGGGCCAGAGGCTACGATTCCTGTCCTCATAATCTTGGGGAAGAACTGGGCAGAAGGGAAGACTGGGGAGAGGCCTGCCTGGAAGAAAGGATGAGATTTGGGTAGGAAGAGATGGCGAAAGCATTTCACGTGGAAGGAAGGCTTTGACCAAGGGTTAGGAGGCAGGCAAGAGTCTGAGTGTTTGGAACAGCAAGGAGACTGGTGATGGGGTTTGGGCTGGGTAGTGCATTGAGGCCCAGGGCCTGGGTTGTGGCTTGGGGTCAGGCCAGAAAGGCCTAGAGGTGAGACCATGGAAGCTGGGCTGTCCCCAAGTCAATGGCCACAGGGAGGATTTCTAAAGTAATCTCTCTATGAGGAGCAAAGAGCCCCCTGGGACTGAGGGGACTTAAAGGCAGAGATAGAGGCAATGGCTCAGGCTCAGTGGCCTCTCTCCGTCTCTTGGGATTTTTCAACCTGCAGGTGATGAGGAGGATGTAAGTCAGGGTTTCCTAACCTTTGCGGGCACTGACTCTCCTGAGAATCAAGTGAAAACAAGGAGATTTTCCATGGAAAATGCACATGTGAGTGGACCCATGGCTTTGCACGTGATTTCGGGAGATTTGTGGATCCCCGAAGTCCCAGATCATAATAGTGTCAGAAGTCCTGTTCAAATACCTCGTGAGCCTCGTGGCTACTGACCCTGACTTGGGTCTGTCCTTGCAGACTGGCCACAGGTGGGATGGTCTTTGGAAGATCCTGGAGCTAAGTGCCGAGGATGGCTGCTCTAACCCCAGCCACGCCGAGACGTTCTTCTTTCCCCCTTTGAGCAGGGTTATTTTGGACTTGGCCCAGGAACACCCATGGCTGTCTGCAGGGCATCAGACCTCCTTTCTGTAGGTTGGTAGGCAATCAGAACTAGTCCTGAAGCTTTGTGGACAGAGCAAATAACTTTTGTTTCTATGGTATATTCATTGGCAATGCTCTGGGCAGAGGAAACCTTCTCTGAGTGGCCTCAGGCACCTCGCCTTACTTCTACACTGCAGGTGATGAGGAGGGTTACACTGTGTTGCTTCACCATGAATCGAGGCCCTAGGCCAAACCTCCAGGGCCTGACTCCACTTCTTCAAGGGGACCCAGGCCCAGGGAAGCCCCCCAGCATATATTGGTATGGCAAGGGCATCTGAGAGAGGGGTCTTAAATCCCTTTTGTGCCCTCTCTTTTCTCTTTTTGACTCAAGTTCAGAGTCTGAGGCGGAAGGGGCTTGCCTGCAGGCCTATAAGCAGTGGACAGGGGCACAGAGAGAACCTAATTCCTGGCCTGAGTTTGCACCTCATCCCCAGCTGGGGCTTGGGGCTTAGACCCTGACTCTCTGCCTGGGGTCACCAGATACATCTTTCCTAGACCCCATCAGTCCTCGAGGAGCTGGCAGGAGGCAGGTTAGGGTAAATATCATCATCCTGAGGTCCTGATCCTCCCCCAGCCTTTGCAACACACACACACACACACACACACACACACACACACACACAGGGGTTGGGTGCCTCCCTGTGGAGTGTAAGGTTTATTTCTACTTAGGGAAATGGGTATGGCCACCATATACCCTTGTCCTGCTGGGGAACGCGAGTGGCACAGTTAGGCAGCCCGGGTGTCAGCCTCCTTTTCACAGATTAATGCCAGGGGGTCAGATAGTTGACACGACTGTGAAAAGAAACATGGGTGAGATGGGGGCCTCCAGGGTGTCCTGGGGAAAAAAATCAGTTTGTCTTTCTCTAGGTATTCCTCACAAAACCTATCTACCTGCCTTCAAGGCTCTGAAAACAGCTTCCATCCTGTCTCTTACGGCTCAAGAGCCTTCACTGGCTCCCTATTTCCTTTCATATATTTTTGGCTCATCCCTTTGATTTTAAAGCCCCATTTCCAATTTGCCTCATTCTTATCTCCTGTGAATCGGACTCATTTTTCAATCATTTAGTGAACCTACTCTGGGAGGCATTATATACTAGTATAAAAATAGATAGCATTCCCTTCTATGTGCAAGGGTAGGTGAGAGAAGAGAAACTTTCATCAATGTGGCATTATAATGCAATAGTCTGTGTGCTCCAAAATAGAGAGGGATGCACATGAGGTGACCCTCTGGAGGGGGGTGGTTTGAGTTGGAGGGGAGGGGCAGAAGGTCAGAGAAGACTTCAAGAAGGATGGGACATCTGGGTTGGGCTTTAAAGAGTAAGGAGGAGTTTTCCAGGTAGAGATGGAAGGATCATCTAGGCGCTGAAACAGCACAAGCAAAGATGTGGAGTGCTCCATTGTGTGGGTGGTTTGGGTTGCCCCCAGGAGTCTGGTACCGCTGAAGTGTAGGGAATGGGACTGGAGAGGTGGGAGCCAAGTTATGAAGGTGCTTGAGTATCTCGAATTCTCCTATTGGGAACACTAGTCCCAGTCCCTACCACCTTACCTGCCTCCTGGAAGGCAAATTCTTGGCTTTTTCCAACATATTCCTTATACATCTCTTTACTCTTTCCGCCCCTGCTCTTTGTCCAGGTAAACCCCCACCCCGCTACTCCCCATCTTTGTCTTTTGTCCTGACTGGGCCAAATCGAGTGGACACGAGTTTGAGCAAACTCCGGGAGATGGTGAAGGACAGGGAAACCAGGCGTGCTGCAGTCTACGGGGTCGTCGCAAAGAGTCGGACACGACTGAGGGGCTGATAACTGCTCCCTCCACCTCCCAATAGGCTGCACTTTTGCCTGGAGAGGATCTCTCTAGGGGGAAGCCCTTCGAATCCTCTTGACATCACCCAGGAGGGTACAAATACCCCGGGAACTCCCACAAGAGGCTCTGCGAGTGGAGAGGGATCTGAGCATGGCCTGAGGACTGTGGACGCCAAGCGCCGTCCCACCGGAGGCGTGGCCAGATGGGGCTGGGCGGGACGGGGTCATTCCCCGCCTCCTGCAGTTGGGGCCTTACCTGTAGTTGGAGCCGAAACGTCGGAAAGCATTCCTGAAATAGAGGAGGGTGAGGCCGAGGCGGAGAACAGTGATCCTCTTTGGGAACCGCCACGTCGGGAGGTGCCATCCCACCAGAATTACACTGCACCTTCGCCCCACCCAAACGCCTCCACTCTGAAAGGGTGGAGTTGCTAGGGACTGGATGACAAGATGCTCCGTTTGGTAGGAATTAAACATTTACTCATTTTGAAATTGCAATTTTCTTGTGGTATTTTGGAGCCAATCGATGCTTTCGAGGTCTCACATTTTCAAGGGCCACTTGGTATGTGCTGGTGAAAGCTGCCAAGACCCCAGCCTCCTTCCCAGGTATGGGGTCCCCCGGGGTCTGTGCGGGGTCACTTACAGGGAGTCGAAAGGCAGGGGCTTCTGTCCATAGCGGTCCAGACTGGGATTCTGGTTAAGACAGAACTGGGGCGGGCCAGAGGGATGGGGGTGTCTACTGAGGAGGGGGGGACACGGACATCGCCCCTCTCCGACGCCCCAAACATTGCTGACTGCCGGAGATCTTGGCCTTCTGGGCTGTCGGAGACCTTAGTCCGGGTCTCTTCTCCCCCTCCCCGACCCCCGTGTTAGCAGCTCCTCCTCCACCCCGGCGTCCTCAGGGACCGGTCGGCGAGCAGCCCTTCCTACCCGCCAGCTCTGGGTCACCTCCGGCTTCAAGTACCGCACCGCATAGCCGCTGAAGCTCTCGACTGCGAAAAGACCGCTGGTCTCCGGCCCCACACCCGCCTTGAGCAAGCCGGCGCCCCGGCTCTTACCTGATCCCCGCCCCTAGGTCAAGACACGCCTCACGCCCGCTCGAGGAACCAGTCCCACCTCCGGACTTTGTTCCGCCTGCCCTCCACCTCCGCCCCACTGGCTCCCACTGCTCGGACCTGGCACCGCCCCCTCCCCAATATAAGCCCCGCCTCTGTAAACCTCAACCGGTCCGCGTGCAGCACCCTCTGAGTGCCGCGGCTGCTGCTAGTCCCCTGTCTTTTTCAGATTTCACCCAGGAAGCCCCCTGCTCTTCTTTGGTCAGCGCTCGGGGTCCCAGCTCTATGGACCCAGCGGCTCAGTTGTCTCTCCCGCCCTAGGGCATCCTCCGCGCGGTTAGACTGACCCTTCTTGCTCGCGCAGGGCAGCTTAAACTCTCCCGCGGAGGACACGAATCGGGACCAGTCCTCGATGGCGCGCGTGAAGCAGGGCCAGTCGACCCTGTTGATGCCCGGTGCGATGGGAGCCAGCTTTCCCTCGTGGTACCTGTTTCGGAGCCTCTGGCCGGTCTCCGTGATGTCCTGCCAGGAGGAAGGAAGTCAGGGAGCCGGGCGCACTCGAACCATCTGACCCAGGGGGCTCCCGAAGCCCCTCAAAGAGATGGGAAGGGCAGGGTAGGGTCCCAGAGAGGTAGCTGAGAAAGTGAGCGGAATGGAGATTGGGACCGGAGGTGCTTGGTGCTGGGTGCACAGAGGACCTTCTGGTCCTCTCTCCAGGGCAAACCAGGGAAAAAGGACGCTCACCAAGCACTGCAGGGGTTTGTTGGGGACACCGAGAAGTGTGAAGTAGGCATTATCAAAGTCATCTGAAGGAGAGAGAGAAAGGGAGAGGAGTTAGTGCAGTTATCAGAAACAGGGTCATTGCCATACATTGCCAGAGGGGATAATAAATTAATTTGAGCCTATGGAAAGAAATTGGCATTATCTATCAGAACTATAAATACACATATATTTTGACCCTATACTCCTACTTCTGGGAATTTATTCTATTTTATATTTTGCACAACTGGGAAATGATGTGGGTATAAAGTTTACTCATTTCAGCGTTGTTTGTATTATAATAGAAAATGACTGGAAAAAACCCAAGTGTCTGTCATTAAACGACTGGTTAAATAAACCATGATGCATCCTCACTATGCCTTGATTACAAATAAAGTTCTTGATTCAAGAACTTCCAAGGTACAGAAGAGTATATGCCATGTGCTACCTTTGTCTTTAAAGACTAAAATTGAGACGACTGGAGGCAAACAAGAATATACATTTAGGTCATCACCTAACCACGTCATCAAACAGCACCACTAATAGTCTGTTTGATGTTAAGCGCCCCCTGCCGAGCCATCATGGCAAATATGGCATTCAAAACTTGAGAAAGCTTTTACAGTCAAGCCTCTACACCTAATTCCTGGTTTACAGAAACTAGACTATCAAGGTAAACAACACTGTAAGGAAAGAACTACTCAAATTCACTATGTAAGACTTGTCTACAACACAACTGTTTTGGATTTCTTAAAAAGTCGATATTATGAGGGAAAAATGGAAAGTGGTTAGATTGGTTCTAGACTAAGGCCCAAGAGACATGACAAGCAATTGCAAGGCACAATCCTAGATCAAATCCTGGTTCCAAAAATGTTTTAACAGTTGTAAAAGACATCTTTGGGGATAATTGGGGACATTTTAATATGGACTGAATATTGGATGTTAGGGAATTATCTTTAACTTTCCTAAATGTGATAATAGTAGGGAGTCATGTAGGAAGTTGTTTTTATCACTGGAAACTGATTGCTAAAGTGTGTGTGAGTGTGTGTGTGTGTGTGTGTGTGTGTGTGTGTATGAGAGAGAGAGAGAAAATAAATATGGCAAAACATTAATTGAAGCAGGTAGAAGGTAATAAATGTTCAAAATATTAGTCTTTCAACTTTCCTCTATGTTTGAATATGTTCGTAATAAAAAAAAGTTGGAGAGGAAAAGAACAGATTTGTATTTGCCATAGTAAAGAATGAAAAGATACACCAGGAACTCAGAGTGGTTACCTGTAGGTGAGAATGAGGGGAATGAGGAGGAGCAAGAATTTTTAAAAAGTGCATTGTTATAACATTTTGAACCTGTGGCTCCATTGCTTTGATTAAAACTTACTTGCAATAAAATGCATATCTAAATCAAGAGCTCTCCCTATCAATCTAGATTCCTGGCTTCTCCTGGGAACTGGGAAATTGGTAGACCTGTGCTGACCCTTCCCACACAGCAGTCAGGGGGGACCCTATAGCTGCTCCCCTTTATAGAGGGGCGGGTGAGGGGGCCCCACCTCACTTTCACCCCACCCCCCACTGCTTCCCTACCCACTTCCCCTATTTGTGTTTTCCCTCTTGGCCCTGCAGGGGTCTCTGTGGGACCTCTGGAGAGCCCCCTATCCTCTCTGACAGGCTCACTCCATCTGTCACCCAAGCCTGAACCTGGGTGTCACCCTGGACTCCCCACTCTTACCCCTCTACTTACACTGGTACCAAGTCCTATTCCTTTATCTCCTAAATACCTTCCAAATCTCTCCCCCATGTCCAAGACATAGTCACTACCTCCTGAAGGCTGTGGTCCCTCCCAGTGTCCTAACCACTAACCCCTCCCTATTATCCACTTCTAGTCCCTCTCGGTCACCCCCTCCCTGACACCCCAATGCTCAGACCTCTTTCCTATTTAAAGTCTTCAGGGGTTCTTATCTACCTCCCAAGAAAGTCCAGATTGCTGAGCTCAATGACAGGGCCCTCCCTGAGCTGTGTTCCCCACACCACCAGCCACAGCTCCTGCTGCCCCCATGTACTTTGTCCTTGGGCCCAAACAAATCCCTCAAGTTCACCTTGAGCAGCTTTTCCCCTCCAGGCCTCGGTATCTGCTGCTCCCTCTAGCTAGAAGGCCTTTGTACAAAGTACAAACTCAAGTACAGACTCAAGTACAAAGAGGGCAACGAATAAATGTGCTGAAATGCATGCATGTGGGCATCTGTGTGACACCCCTATCTCAGTGCCCAAGCTTCTCAGCCAGTGAAGAGTTCTTCCTTAGCCCCGTGTAGTCCTTAACCCCAGAGGCTTCCATGTTCCCCTCTCTTTCATGACAGGTATCTTTCTCTTCCTTTTTCAAAGGGAGAGATAACTGGGCAGAAATTATTACTGCTGTTATTATTCTTCCTCTTCCTGCACTGCTGACCTCTGCTGTTCTCTCTCCATGAATAACAACATTATTGTTGAACACATAGTATGTGCCAGGCACTACTCTAAGGACTTCTCATGCCTTATCTCACTTTAATCTCACAATTTAATCTCACAAAGTTAATTTCAAACCAGTTGATCCTAAAGGAAACCAGTCCTGAATATTCATTGGAAGGACTGATGCTGAAGTTAAAGCTCCAATACTTTGGCCACCAGATACGAAGACATCACTCATTGGAAAAGATCCTGATGCTGGGAAAGACTGAAGGCATAGGAGAAGGGAGCAGCCGATGATGAGATGGTTAGATAGCATCATCGACTCAATGAACAAGAATTTGAACAAACTCCAGGAGGTAGTGGAGGACCCCCACAGGGTTGTAAAAAGTCATTCCTGACTTATCGACTGAACAACAACAATCTCCCAATAGCCCTGAGAGGCCACCCTGTTAGAGTTCCCATTTTACTGATAGGGAAACAGAGGCTCAGACCCGGAGGATTCTCAGGCAAGGAGGAGCAGAGCTGGGACTAGTCCCTCTAAGCCTTTCATCTGCCACTCCTGGCTTCTCCCTCTGAGATCTTTCTCCTCCAAACCATCCACACCTTCCCCTAAGGCCCCGAGGGGCCACCACAGCGGCCAGGTGGCCCAACCTTTGCGGCAGTAGGTGGTGGACTGGCAGTGCTCGTCGGAAAGGCAGGCCTTGACAGAGTCCATGTCCATGCGGCGCAGGCTGGGCAGGGCCGGGTGGTAGAGCTGCTGTTTCACGCCGGCCAGCTGGTTGCGCCGCCGGGGCATGGGGAGTAGGATGGCTGGGGATGCATACATGTGGGTGGAGCCATCCTCCCAGGGCACCAGGTCGATGATGCGGGCCATGGCTGGGTGGTGGAGACACCTGAAGCAGACACCCTTCTGTGTGGGAACACAAACTTGGCCAGTGCTGACTTGTCATCCAACAGGTATTGAGCACCTACTGTGAGCCAGGAGCTGTGGTGGGGTCAGGGACACTCAGAAACACACAGACACACACAGATACACACACACTCACAGAGCATGTGCTAAGGGCTCTGGCAGAGGTCCGTACAGGAGGGGGTGTGTGGAGGGAGGCTGGGGCTGGGGCTTTCAGGGAATTGTCTAAAAGAGATGCTATTTGTGTCTATTCTGCAATAATGAGCAGGAAGCAACAGCAGCAAGTGGGTTCAGAAGTGAGCTCAGCCTGCCTCTGGGTAATTAATTATGGATTTCTGGCATTAGCTCAGGTACCTGGCATTTACTCAACATTCTACAGGGAGACATGGGGAAGTTTTAAATAAGGGGAGAAACATAATGGATATGAAGTAGAAAAAATATGGCTGGTTCTCCAGCGCTCCCTTTTAAAAAGCAGATATTCCCAGAGCCTTTGCGTCATTTAAACTTCAGTCAGAATTTGTTGAGTCCGGTTGCTTCCTTTCTGACCCTAGTGGGAGGTGAGAGATGGAGGAGGGCAACAGGGAGGTGGATAGGAGGAGAGAGGACCTTTAGTGGGGAGAGGGCATGACGACGGGATGGGGAAGCTGCTCCAGGGGCTGGGCCTTCGAAGGGAGGGACAGGGAACAGGAGCAGTGAGAGGAGGGGGAGGGCGACCCCTTGCCCCCCATCCACCTTTACAGTACCTCACCTGCAGGCCACCAGCCACAGGTGCACAAGCTTATAGAGAATTTCTCCTCCCTTGCCTGCTCAGTGGGGAAGAGAGGTAGAGAGATGGGCCAGGCCCAAGTGCCTTATGAGACAGGAGAATCAAGGGACATTCTGCAGAGACAATGCCCATTGTAGGCTCATTGTGAGGGCACCAGCTCCTTGGCAACCGTGGCAACCACAGGCTCCGAGGAGAAGAGCCTGCTGCCCTCTTGGGTCCTTACACTGGCCCCCTTGTTCAGCCTGCCTGAAGGTTGCTTGTCTCTGGGGCTCACACAGGATGGGCATGTTGAGAAAATCAGACAAGGAGCTGGGGCTTCCTGGGGGTAACCATGGTAGGGCTGGCCAGGGCAGGCTGTGTGACCTTAGACTAGTCACTGTCTCTCTCTGGGCCTCAACGTTCCCATCTGTGTTAAGCAAGGGTCCTGGGCCCTGTCAGGAGGGGTATCTGAACTGGCAGGGTGTTTCTCTCCTTGCAAACCTCAGAGAAGAGGGCACTGCCCTGCCTGCCAGTCCTTGAGGCTCCAGAGGTGGAGATTAGTGGCTGCCAGGATCCAGGGTCAGCATAAGGGGATCAGTGAGATTGGTGGCCTCAGCACGACAGGGATTAGCAGGTGATACTCCACGGCCAGCCCCCTGTAGGCCTGCAGCTTCCCTCCCACCTTCCCCAAGCGAGGTCATGAGGGCCTAAGCCAAGCACCCTGAAGTGGTCAGAACCACTGCGGGAGATCCCTGGGCAGCCCAGTGGTTACGACTCAGCGCTTTCACTGCTGTGGACCTGGGTTCAGTCTCTGTTCGGGGGATTAAGATCTTTGCAGATTACATAGTGCAGCCAAAAAAAAAAAAGAATTACAGAAAGTGGGAAATCCTTCCAGCCCCATGAGGGAACCCTGTGGAGACACTAACTTATTTGCATATCTTGGCATGTGCTTTGCATACACCTGTCCACTTGCTGAGCCTAATGGGCTGTGGGACCCCTGCTGTGAGATTCCTGTAGGATTTGGCTCCCTAGCTGCTCCTCCTCAAGTGTAGTGTTCCATCCAGCCCCCAGAGCAGCATCTCCAAGTTCCACCCCTTAGAGAAAAATTTCCTAGAGTTGACTTCATTCACCACCTCACTGAAAATTTTTCACTCTTTTAAAGTTAAAAATTTAACAAAATCCAGGGGTTCCTTGACGGTCCAGTCATTAAGACTCTGCACTTCCAATGCAAGGGGTGTGGGTTCAGTCCCTGGTTGGGGAGCTAAGATCCCGCATGCCTCCCAGCCAAAAAACAAAACACACACAAAAAAAGAAGAAACAATACTGTAACAAATTCAATAAAGACTTTAAAAATGGTCCACGTTAAAAAAATCTTAAAAAATAACAAAATCTAAAAAGTGCTTAAATATGTAATATAACTCATAATTACTGGACTTCCCTGGTGGCTCAGAGTGTAAAGCATCTGCCTGAAATGCGGGAGACCCAGCTTTGATCCCTGGGTCGGGAAGATCCCCTGGAGAAGGAAATGGCAACCCACTCCAGTATTCTTGCCTGGGAAATCCCATGGAATGAGGAGCCTGGTGGGCTACAGTCCACCGGGTTGCAAAGAGTCGGACATGACTGAAAAAGTGAGACTTGTAACCACCAGTTGAGGGGTACTACTTGGCAAAACAGTGTAGCAGTCTCTTGAAACATGAAACATAGATTTACCATGAGTGTGTGTGTGTGTGCTAACTCGCTTTAGTCATGTCTGACTCTTTGTGACACCATGGACTGTAGCCCTCCAGTTTCCTCCACCCATGGGATTCTCCCGGCAAGAATACTGGAGTGGGTTACCATTTCCTTCTCCAGGGGGTCTTCCCGACCCAGGGATCGAACCTTTCATCTCTTGCATCTCCTGCATTGGCAGGTGGGTTCTTTACCATTAGCACCGCCCGGGAAGCCTTAAATTTACCATATGACCCTGAAATTCTACCCCTAAGAATCTTCCCAGGAGAAATATATGTCCACACAAAGACTTGCATGCAGATGTTCATAGAAGCATTCATTATAATAGCCAAAATATGGAAACAATTTAAGTTGACTAATGAATAGATAAACAGACTGTGATATATCTATACCATGGAATACTCTTGGGAATGAAAAAGGTAAGAATTATGAAAACATGCCACACTGTGAACGACCATCAGAACATTATATTAAATGAGAGAAACCAAATACAAAAACACTCTACACATTATACAGTCCATCTGTGTGTGATGTCTAGAAAAGGCACATCTTTAGAGACAGAAAACACTTTAGTGGTTGCCTGGGCCTGGGGGTGGGAATGGGGAGTGACTAATGAGCATGACGGAGGCAATGGCACCCCACTCCAGTACTCTTGCCTGGAAAATCCCATGGACAGAGGAGCCTGGTAGGCTGCAGTCCATGGGGTCGCTAAGAGTCGGACATGACTGAGCGACTTCACTTTCCCTTTTCACTTTCGTGCCATTTCGTGTGAAGGAAATGGCAACCCACTCCAGTGTTCTTGCCTGGAGAACCCCAGGGATGGGGGAGCCTAGTGGGCTGCTGTCTATGGGGTCGTCGGACATGACTGAATCGACTTAGCAGCATCAGTAGCGATGAGCATGAAGGATCTTATTGGGGGTGATGGAAATGCTCTGAAGTAGTTTATTTTTTGAAAGTAGATGTGGCATTGTCCAGTCAATTTACTAAAAATCATTGAGCTGTACACTTAAAATGGGTGAATTTTATGGCATACAAGTTATACTACGATAATGTTTTAAAAAATTGAGGTCAGCTAAAGAAAACATGTTAGAGCCCTGCCAATCCCTAGGAGCTTCCACAGCCCCTTTTCCAATCCCACCTCCTGAAAGAAGTAACCAGTCTGGTGGCTGAGTAGTATAACCACTGCTTTTCTTTTTTTCATTCCTAAGATTTTTTTCAATGTGGACCATTTTTAAAGTCTTTATTGCATTTGTTACAATGTTGCTTCTGTCTTATGTTTTTTGGCCCTGAGGCATGCAGATCTTAGTTCCCCTACCAGGGATCAAACCCACACCCCCTGCATTGGAAGGTGAAGTCTTAACCACTGGACTACCAGGGAAGACCCCCTCTGCTTCTCTTTGTAGTTTCACTATCTACGTTTGCAGCCATATAGACAAGACAGGCTGATAATGCTCTTTCTGAGCTTTGTATGCACAAACCATTGGGATCTTTTGAGTCTGGCTTTTTACTATCTGTGTATATTTTTAGGAGAGTCATCCAATGGGGGTGTGGCTGAGCCCCATTCACTTTCCTCACCCTAGAGCCCATTACTCTTCAGCCAGGCCCACCTGACTCTGCCCACTGCCCACGCTTCATGCTCCAGGTTGCCCAGCCTGGGGGCACAGCTCAGCCTCTGCTCACCTGGTGGTCCCAGGAGACCACTCCTCTTCCCAATACCCTCACCTGTCTTGACTGCAGCACACTCCACTTCTTGGTCCTCCCACTCCCTCCCCAGCGGCTCCTTCAGTTTCCTTTCCCAGCCCCTCTTCCTTTTCCCCAAATCACACCAAGCCAGTGTGCTCCAGGCATCATCTTTGGTCCTTCTCTTCTTTACACTGGATTCAATCAGTCCTGCAACTTTAACTGTCATTTACAAGCTGAGCTGATGCCTCCAAAATTTCTATCTCCAGGCTCTCCTAAACTCCAACCCCACCCCCCTCCCCACCCCTGCCACCACCGCAACACTCACACACCTCTTGCTACCCACTGCACACTTCCACTCGGATGTCTCTCAGACATTGTAACCAAGTGGAGCTCATGACTTTCCCCCAAAACTCTTCCCAAGCTGAACACCCTCAATACCACCCTCTTCCCTCCTCTCCCCTTTTCTCTCTCCTGCCACCCTAGTCCAAGCCTCATCATCTCTGCCCTGGCCTCTGTTGAGGAGGTGTCACCGATGATATAGGCCATCACTTGGGCACCCAGAAAGAGTAGGAGAGCTGGCTCTTCCTAGAAGGGGTCTGGCTGGAGATGCCTGGGGGAGGAGCGCTGATCCCCAGCAGCCAGGTATTGACAAAGCACGGCCGGGGCCACCTTGAGCTCTGCCATTGGTGTCCAACCTTGCTGACAGAAAGAGCATCCTCTGATACCAGTTGCCTTGCGGGTGAGTTGCATATCTGAGTTTTAGCATAAGAAGGAGAGCCCATGGGTCATCCAGTCACAAAGTGGCTTGCTCCTCCACTACCTCCTGACTAGTTTCTTGCTTCCACACCTGCCCACCAGAGAGCAACTTCACAGATTGTGTCCGGCCCCTGTTCTAAACTGAACCATCGTGGGCTTCCATGGGCCATCAGCTAAAACCCAAGCTTCTGACTGTGGCTTACAGGCCCTACGTGATTTGTGCTGGACCTCATCTCCTACCACTCTCCCCTGCCCCCACTAAGCCCCTGGTCCCACTTTGTCCCTCAGGGGCATCCAAGCTTATTTCAGCCTCAGGACCTCTATTCACCCTTCCAGTGTCCTCTATCTGAAACACCTTTCACTTAAATCTTACGTCTCAGCTCAAATATTTGCCTCTGCGTAGAGGCACCTATGCCCACCCCCACCTCATACACGTCTCTTTTCTGTGTGTTTCTTTCATGGCACTCAGCATATCTGCAATATTTTTAAATTCATCGTTAATTTTTTTATTTCTGAATCTTCCGTTGGAACAGAAGCTCTGTGAGGGCAGGTCCGATTTCTATCTTTCTCAGTGTAAAGGGGCTGGCACACTGCCTGGCACACAGGCAAAGTTGAGAAATGTAGATAATCAAGTCAAGTCCCCTGTTGTTCAGTCGCTAAGTCATGTCTGATTCTCTGTGAGTCTGTGCACTGCAGTACACCAGGCTCCTCTGTCCTCCATTATCTCCTGGAGCTTGCTCAAACTCATGTCCATTGAGTCAGTGGACTCATCTTTTGCCCTCTTCTCCTCTTGCCTTCAATCTTTCCCAGCATCAGGGTCTTTTCCAATGAGTGGGCTTTTCCCATCAGGTGGCCAAAGTATTGGAGCTTCAGCTTCAGCATCATTCCTTCCAATGAATATTCAGGGTTGATTTCTTTAGGATTGACTGGTTTGACCTTCTTGCAGTCCAAGGGCCTCTCAAGAGTCTTCTCCAGCAAAATTTGAAAGCATCAGTTTTTCAGTGCTCAGCCTTCTTTATGATCCAACTCTCACATCCGTATATGACTACAGGAAAAACCATAGCTTCGACTCTACAAATTGTTGGCAAAGTGATATCTCTGCTTTTTAAGTCCCCTGCCTTTTGCTAAACAGCCCACCGCCCTGCCCCCCACCCAGGTCCTGTCACCTCACTGAACCCCTTTGCACTGGGTCTCTGTTCCTCTCCCCTTCTCCCCTGAGATCACCATCTCCCCTCTAGGGTATGACTTCAGTTCAGGAGGCTGGCTTGAATGCAGTCAGTCCTTTGATCCTCCCTAAAGGCCCAGCCCTGGGACTACAGCCATTCTGATGGATCCCAAGGCAGGGGTGCTGAGACCCTGCCCAAGCTACAGAAGATTCTGGGACAGAAAGACCCTGCTTGAGTCCCTCCATTAGGGCTGGAGAGCTGGGATGTGCCTGCTGCCACTGCTGACTGAGATTGATGAGCCCCTGTCACCTTGAGGAGTCTCCCAGGGTCCCCTGGGGGCTGTAAGCAGTTATTCTCCTACCATCACTAGGTGGGTTGGCCAAGGTCTATGGGGAATCATGATGCCCCAACCAGGGTCGCGTAGAGCTCCTTCCCTGAGGCCCAGATCCCTGCTGGCCCCTGGGGGGTTGCTGACAGCTCCCTTGGCATCGATCGCCTCTCTTCCACCACCACCTCCCCACCCTCTCTAGAGTCTCCTAATCCTTTGCACACGGCCCTGCTGCTGCCAATTAATCCCCGCTGTGTCTGAGAGGCCATCCGAGAGAAGCAGGAAGAAGGCAAGTCCTGGCTGGTGGACGGCATCCGAGCAGGTAACTCAGGGTGAGGTGGCAGCTCTGTGGGACCCCTTCCATGCTCTTCTCCCAGCAAGACATTTAGACATGGAGAATCTGGCAAGGCTAGAAACCTGAGGCTTCTATTTTTCCCTGTGAGGCTCAAACCTTAGTGAATCTCCAAGGCAGCTTGTGAAATATGGATTCCAGGTCCTGCAGAGTGTTTACAGGGGCCTAGGAATCTGTATCCCCCCAGCTTCCCTGGAAGATTGTGAAAGGCTGGTGGTCCAGGTACCATTGTTGCTCTGAGTATCACTCCCAGGCCCCCTTCCTGCCTATGCCTCCCTCATCAATGTGAAATCAGCAGCAACAGGGCAAAAAGACGGGAGGGACCTGCACGTGTTTCTATCCAGGAGGAAATGGCTGGGGAAAGAAGGAAAATTGGAGTGGGGAAGGCTCCCCTAGTCATTTCCAAAAGGTTCAGAAACACAAGCCAGAATTGCTGCCTGCTGGGAAATGGCTCGTAGCACTGGGGTGCAGAAGCAGCCAATCCTGGGCAAATGTCAGCACCTCCAGGTAGACGTAGGACACTTGGAATCAGGCCAGACTGAGCATAAGCGCAGCTGGGTCACTTACTGGCTTTGTTACCTTGGGCAGGTCTCCTGATCTCTCTGTGCCTCCATTTCCTTAGCTATAAAGCGGTGATGAAAAAATGCTTATTTTCCTGAGGCTGAGGAGGAGGCGGAGGTGAGAACAAGGATGAATGATCGTGGCTTATGGAGCTGCCTGTGCCTGGCTGGGGTGGTGAAATCTGCCATCCTAAACATGCCATGTGGGGTTCTGCCAACCTTGGAAATCAGTGTCGACACCCCCACACCCAACAAGGAAAGGGAAGACCAGAGATGTCGTGTCTGGCCCAGGTTCACATTGTTGGCAGCTGAGCCAGGGATCTGACCCCCTCACTAAGAGCGGTGTCCCCAAACCATAGCTTCACTTAGGAGGAGTTGGGCTGCTGATGCCAGAGTGGAGACAGAAGTCGGGGCTGTGAGCAGAAGGGCAGGCAGTGTGGAGCTGGGCCCTGGGGCAGGGATCCTGGGCCTGTGATTGCCCTTTGCAGCCCTGGACCAGGGTCCTTGGCAATGGAGGGACAGAGAAGCACTCTAATACCTTGGCTGCCCATGGCCAGGGGAAGGAGGCCACACCATGCCAGCACAGCCTCAAAAAGGTCCTATAAGGGCTGGGAGTTTGCATATATTGATCTGTGTGATACTCGCTGGGCTGGGCCATCCTGTGGGGGTGTAATCATAAGGTCAGGGCTGCCCATTCCCTAAAGATGTATAAAGCCAGAATCAGAACCCATGTAAGGTAGCTATCGCAGTAAACCACGAAAAAGGGTGCCTGTTATTTTATCTTAAAATTTTCTAAATCATGAAAATATATTAATTTTTATAATATATTAAACAAAAAAGTTATTTTCCATTCACATGCTGCTCATCATGTATTTTAAAAAATTTATAATGGGGTTCTGCTGAACATGATAATCTAAAATTAGCATTTTTGCTTGACATCCAATAATAGTCACAGCCAACATTTATTAAGCTCTCATCATGTGCCAGTCACTCTCATCAGTTTGTTTTATCCTCACGATTATCTCCACAAGATAGCTACTATTCACGTCCCCATTTTATAGACAAGCAAACTGAGGCATAGAGCATTTACTCGATTTGCTCATGACTGGAGTCCGGAGCATGTAGGTCTTTCCATAGTTCAAATAGATCTATTTAAAATCAATGGCTCCATAATATTCCATTATTGGATATTTATTTAGTCTGTGCTCTGCTTACAGATGAACAATTAGGTACTTCCCAATAACCAGCCTCCTACAGGCTTCCCTGGTGGCTCAGCAGTAAAGAATCTGCCTGCAGTGCAGGAGACACGGGTTCAATCCCTGGGTTGGGAAGATGCCCTGGAGAAGGAAATGGCTACCCACTCCAGTATTCTTTCCTGGGAAATCCTGTGGACAGAGGAGCCTGGTGGTTACAGTTCATGGGCTCACAAAAGAGTCAGACACGACTTAAGTGACTACACAACACACGGATGGATATGTGGATATTTTTCATCTTTTTCTCTAACACAATCATGACCCACCTCTTTACACATATATGTGTGGGCTTGAATGCTTCTATAAGGAAAATACCTGGAAGTATAACTGCAAAAATGTACTTTAAAGATGGTGAGTGAAAAGGGAAACATGTGACTCACAAAAGCAGCCCATGAAAGGTGGGAGCAACCGCGAGCTCTCAGGGGATACTGAAGGACTTTTTGTCCCCTGCAGGTGTCAGGATGCTGGGCTGGGTCCAGAGGGTGCTGCCTCAGCCCCCAGGGACCCCTCAGAAGACCAAGCAAGAGGAGGAGGGGACAGAACCAGAGCCAGAGTTGGAGCCGAAGCCTGAAACAGCTCCCGAGGAGACTGAGCTAGAGGAAGTGTCCCTGGTAAGAACTGAAGGGCCAGGAAGGTCACGCTGGCCTCGCTGCTCAGAGAATCCCCAGCTTGGATCAGTTGCCCCCACCCAGCTTCCAGAACAGAGAAAGTTGGGGCCAAAGTGAAACGTGGGGGGTGGGGGTATCCTGGTTCTGTAATCAGCCAGATAGTAAACATTTTATGCTTTGTAGGTCACGCTATCTCTGTTAATTACTCAATTCTGCCACTGTAGTGTGAGAACAGCCATGGACAATATATAAATGAATGAACATGGTGGCTGTGTTCCAATAAAACTTTATTTGCAAAAACAATCACTAGGCTGGATTTGGCCCACTGGCCATTGTTTTCTAACCTCTAGAGTCTAAAACAGACCTAATCAAAGTAGCCAGGCCCTGAACCATTTGTTGCTAGTCCAGGAGGAGACCAGGAGCTTGCCAGAGATAAACCTACTATATATTAAGCACACTGCTTAGTTCAGCTGGTATTGTTTTGCAGTATGACTTTCTCCTTAAAGGAAGCAGTGTGTTGATATACACACTGCTGCAAACCTCTTAAACATTGTGGACCAGTAACAGTTTGCAGACTGCCACTGGTTCCTGGTCCACATCTGGGACAGCTCTAGATTTATGTACATATTTTGTGCACTTGTGCATGTATGCACATCTCTGTGTGTATTTGTGTGTTAATAGACCTGAAATAATGTGTTTATGAGTACATATTTGTGTGTCAGTGCAAAACCACAAGTATATTTGTATACGCCTATATATGTGTGTGTGTATGTTTATGTGACTGGCATATACATGTACATGTGTACAAACAAATATCTGTGTCTGTGTCTATATGCAAATGTAAGTGTTTGCACACTTGAGTGGGGCAGCTTTCTGGGCCAGGTGGTAGACCTGGGAGACACTTTGTCCCAGGTGGGAGGTGAGGCCCTAGGATTTCAGAGACCATTGTGAGAATAGAGCTGTTTGTTCCTGTTGGGGCTCGGTCATGGGTGGGTCAAGGGCTGCTCCGCCTGTACCAGGGCTGGCATCACTGGGGGCTCACATGGCCCTGTTTGACCCCTCCAGCCACCAGAGGAGCCCTGCGTGGGGAAGGAAGTGGCTGCGGTTACTCTGGGTCCTCAGGGTGAGTGCTGGAAGCCCTGGCCGGTGGGTGGGGGGAGGGAGGGGAGGGAGAAGGGCTGTATCCTCCGCTTAGAGCCCTGCAGCAGCCCATGAGGCTGGCAGACCCATTTCACAGATGAAGAAACTGAGGCTCAGGAAGCTAAGGGCAGAGTCCTGGGGACTTTCTAGCTGAGCTGAGGTAGGACTGCAGGCTTCCAACTCCCTCAGGGTTCTCCCCTCCCCTCTCCTCTGCCTCTGACTTGACCTCCCCAGCAGGTAGAAACTGGCCTCTGAGAGGGTCTAGTCCTAAAGTCAGAGGGACTCTTTCCAGGAACCCAGGAGACTGCTCTCACTCCGCCCACATCCCTCCAGGCTCAGGTCTCTGTGGCTCCCGAAGCTCACAGGTACTACAGCACCCTCCCCTCTCCTCAGGGCCAGCCCCCCACCCAAGCTAGGGAGCCACTGAGGGGGCGGGGATGGCCACTGCTCTCTGGTCTGCAGTCATTCACAAGCAAAGGCCCAGGTGACCTTAGGAATTGGCTGAGGGGAGCCTCGGGCAGAGGAGGGGGTTCTCCTGGGCCAAATCGACCATATGAACAAGAGAAATGGAGGCTGGGGACCAGAGATTTCTCAGTGCTCAGGTGAAATGCAGATTTGGTGTGGCCAGAGCTTCTGATTTTCCCCATGAAGACAGAAATCCAGACTTTCCCACGAAATCTCCCAAAAAGGTCACATTTTAGACCCTGGGTGGTTGCCCCAGTGAGCATGTGTGTGGTGGGGGGTGGGTGGTTGGCTTCAGATGGTGAGTCTGTGATTCTGTCTGGGCTCACAAGCTTCTGTCACAACACCCCACAGGAAACCCTCAACCCTTCCAGAACACAAGACACGAGCCAAGTGCAGGAGGGGCCCCCTGGAGCCAGGCTAACTGGGCACAAGGATAATTGGCTGATGTTTTACTGAGTATCTCAGCAGGGTGGGCTTCAAATGGCATGGGGCAGGCCTGGCCTCGCCAAGCATTGGTGTCCCCCATTTTCCAGAGATGAACACGAGGCTCTTGAAGGGAGTTGATGTGTCTGAAGAATCACAGTGGGAGATAGAGGCTTGGGGTTCAAACCAAGTTCTTTAGGATGCTGTGGACTGCCATGCTGACCAAGGAGGGGTTGGGGGCGTTGAGGGCAGGCCAGTCTCTCTGTCCCTCAGCAGTCCCAGAGGCTGGGTGCTGACCTGGCTCAGGAAGGGTGTGGAGAAGGTTGTCCCGCAGCCCGCCCACAGCAGCAGGCCCTCCCAGAACATTGCTGCAGGCCTGGAGAGTCCAGATCAGGTACTGCTGGGGTTGGGAGCTGCGGTGGGTCAGGGGGTAAGGGGCGGGACGGAGGTCAGCGCACCTGTATCCTTTGCCCACGTCTGTCTGTCTGTCTTTCTCAGCAGGCAGGAGCACAGATCCTTGGGCAGTGCGGCACTGGGGGCTCAGGTAAGGACAGGAGGCTGGATGGCATTATAGTGGTGGCTTTAGAGGCTGCTAGGACTTCGCTAGTGGCTCAGTGGTAAGGAGTCCGCCTGCCAATGCAGGAAATGCAGGTTCAATCCCTGGGTTGGGAAGATCCCCTGAAGAAGGAAATGGTAACCCACTCCAGTATTCTTGCCTGGACAATCCCATGGACAGAGGAGCCTGGAGGGCTACAGTCCATGGGGTCACAAAGATTCAGACATGACTGAGCAACTGAGCACTGAGGGGCTGCTGGGTTGGGCCCAGCTCTGGGGAAAGAGTCCATGGGGCCAGAGCTCATCTGTCTCAGGCCTGGTTCAAACCTGGGTTTGAGTTGGGTTGACCGGGGGCTCTGGGCAGGCCTCTTGCTGCTAACAGGCTTCTTTTCTTTTGCAGATGAACACAGTGAACCCTCCAGGGCCGAAGACCCCGGGTGCGTCCCTGTCCCCGAGCGCCATTGTAGTGTGTGTGGTGGGCTCAGCATGCCCAGAGCCCAGGGTCCACCCCTACCTCTATGTATGACCTTGGACAAGCCTCTCGTCTTTTCTGGACCTCACTTTTGTCATCCACAGTATGGGGATGATGGGCCCTGTGCTGCTCATAGATTTTTGTGTTCATTACTGGGAGATCCTCGGATAGGGGCCAAGGCAGGGGTGAGCTGCTTAGAGGTGGGCCTTGTGTAGGTGGGTGCCACATGGAGGTGGGTGCCCAGAGGCAGGGTCTGGGCCACCATGGGGGACAGTAGGGTGCCCAGTTGGCCTCACAGCTGGCCACAGCTTCTGACTTCTCAGGGTGCTTCCCTGGTGGCTCAGACAGTAAAGAATCTGCCTGCAATGCAGACCTGAGTTCTATTCCTTGGTTGGGAAGATCCCCTGGAGACGGGAAAGCTAACCCACTCCGGTATTCTTGCCTGGAGACAAGCCTGGTGGGCTACAGTCCATGAGGTCACCAAGAGTTGGACACGACTGAGCGACTGACACTCTTGCTCCAGTTGCTCTGACTTCTCAGAACTGACTGAGAGGGTGGCAGGCTGGGTGGTGACTGTGGCAAATGGGGGAGCCCATGTCCTACTCCTGGGAGGGGCCTCACTGAGCTCCACCTGCCTGTGCCTTGTTAGACTATCGGGTCCTTGAACTCAGGTGTGTTTGTCTAGGTCACTGCCAAACCCCTAGTGACCAGCACAGTGCCTGCTGTACAAAGCCGACTGAGCACAGGAGAGATGAATGAATGAATATACAGTCACACATACCATTCATACATTGATTCATTGCTCCCGCTTGCTTTCTATTTCTTTTGTCCCCTGGAGGCTGCCTAGGTCATGGATCCCCAGGGTTACTCTGGAGACTAGTGAGACCAGTAAAGCCATTAAGGATGAAGGCATCCAGAGGACTTGTCAGCTTTCTTTTGGGCCACACCTGGGAGATGGGTTCCCCTGGGAGCATGGAGCTTCCCTGAAGACAGTGGGGCTGCCTGGAATAGATGGATCTGGGGACCCAGTGTTTATCCCAGAGCCAGCTATGTAATTAGTGGGGCCCACTGCAAAATGAAAATACAGGATTAAGATGGTGACAATAGAGCATTAAACCAAACATGAGCCTTTCTAAGTATGGGGCCCTGTGTGACCACACTGTTCACATACCCATGAAGCCAGACTTCTCTGTGCCAGTCACAGGGAGCACCCCTCACCCCCATGCTGCATTCATGTCCGCAAGCAGCCCCAACTCTCATCTGCTGCCCAGGAGGCCAAGGCTGGGCCTGTGGTTCCAGAGCCTTGTCCAGCCTTGGGTCAGAATTTCAGTTTGGCGGAAGTCCCCTACCACTGGAAGCCCTTTAAGAGTATGCAGTCCCAGGTCCCCACTGTGCAGAACAGGAGCTGGGGAAGGGCTGATCACTTGAGTTTGCTCAGCTGACCCCTGGCCCCTCTGCAGGCCTGGGCCCTGGCTCCTCCGGTGGTTCGAACAGAATCTGGAGAAAATGCTGCCTCAGCCCCCGAAAATCTCTGAGGTGAGTTGAAGAAAAGGGAGAGCAGGCAGCTGACTACCCAGGAAGGGCCCACCTACTCCAGCAAGTGCTCCTCACCCCTGGGACCCTTGGTGGGGGACGGGTGCTCTCCTCCCTGCAGGGTCCTTAGTGGGGAGGAGTGGCTGCAAGAGGGGATACGGGTGGAGGGGAAGAGTGGGCGGGGCTGGCCAGGGCCTGAGCGCACCTGACCTCTTCCTCCGTCATGTCATTTCCTGTTTTGACCCAGGGCTGGAGCGATGAGCCTACAGATGCTGCCTTGGGTCCAGGTACAGGGAAGGGACCTGGGGAGGGGCTGCCTGGGATAGTCACAGACTGGGCTGGGGGTACAAATGGGGCTCCAAGGCTGCTCGGAGAGTGGTTCAGCTTGCAGGGAACTGGCTGTTGTGGGAACTCTGAAACCCCTTCCCTAGTCCAGGCTGGGAAGCCGGGGACAGCCTCGTCAAGGCCTGGACAAGGCCCTGCACCTCAGCTCCATGTCTGTCTGAGGATGGGGAGAGTTAACATGGTCCCGAAGGGTTCCCCACTCAGTCACATTGGCACCTCGAATCTGGATCCCATGCCCTTAGGGGTTGCATGGAGCCCCGCCATGTCATCCTTATTCCCTTCCTCTCTGTTACTTAGAGCCCCCAGGACCCGCCTTGGAGATCAAGCCCATGCCGCAGGCCCAGGAGAGCCCCTCCCTGCCAGCTCCTGGCCCCCCGGAGCCTGAGGAGGAACCGATCCCAGAGCCCCAGCCCACTATTCAAGCCTCCTCCCTGCCATCCCCGCAGGACTCTACCAGGTGAGCCCCTCAAACACCTCTCCTCCCACAGGCAGCAGGCTCAGTGCCTGGCCCCAGCCCAGTACCGCACCCACCCACCCACCACCCCCCTGCCCCCCCAAAACAAGTCTTTTAAATTAGAAAAGTAATACATGCAGCTGGGAGAAAATTCCAGCGGGTTTGCAGCGCCCCCTCCCTGGGCCATCACATCTGCAGCTTCTCCTGCTTCTGCACAATTCCAAGATGCAGACGAGTTCGGAGAACATTTCTCCTGCAAACGTACATACCCGGCAGCAGCAAACTCTAGATACGCTAGACTCTAGTAGTAGATTCCAGTTCATCTCACTTTTTTTTAACCTAAAAATATATCTTAGAGGTGGTTTTTACACATAAAGCTCAGTTCCACTCTTTCGGCAGCTGCATACTACTTCATTATACCCATGTACCAGCTTTTATTTAACCATTTGGTGGACATTTAGGTGGGTTTCCACTCTTGGAACAGATAATATACTTGTACAGGCATCATTGCGTTCATGTGCAAGAGAATCAGAGGAAATGGAGTTGTTGGCTCAAAGGATACACGCAATTAAAATCAGGATGGCTACTTCCCTGGTGGTCCAGTAGTTAGGACTCCACTCTTCCAGTGCAGGGGACACGGGTTCGATCTCTGGTTGGGAAATTAAGATCCCTCATGCCATGTGGCCAAAAAAATAAAATCAAGATAGGTACTGCTAAGTGCTCCCACCCTGGCAGTGAGTGAGGGGCTGGAAATGAATCTTAGAGGTGGGGTGGAGGGTAGCGGGGGACTGAGTTACTTGCTGGGGTCTGAACAGTCACCAGAGGCTCACCTGGGGAGGCCAGGGATGGGGCAGCGGTGTTCAGGCCTCGGCACTTGGGCTCTGGTTCATCTTCTGGCGGGTTGCTACCTGCCTTGGGGAGGGGTTTGACTCTAGCCTCAGTCTTCCTATGAGTTCTCCTGCCTGGACATGGCCCCTTCTCTCTCTCCCACTTGCAGGTTGATGGCATGGATCCTGCACAGGCTGGAGATGGCCCTGCCACAGCCAGTGATCCGTGGGAAGGGTGGGGAGCAGGTGGGTGCTGTCTGGGGGAGTAGGGGTCCTGGGTCGTGGTGGTGGGAGGGTCCTGGGAGCTCAGACAAGGGTGAGATTGTCCCTGGTCGGGGAGGGCACAGACGGAAGATGGGAGCCTGCAACAAGAACTCAGCCCCCCTAGCCTGCCTGTCTGCATGGCTCATGTCCATTCCACATACACACACTCTCTGGTCACTGTAACCACAGTGACTGCCTGCCCGCTGGTCACAGTCACTGGGGAGGTGCTTCCATGGGGGGAGCAGGGAGGATGTGGGATGCAGAGGAGGAGCCTCCCAGGAGCATCAAGGAGGACTTCCTAGTAGAGGTGGCCTGCAAGCTGAGACCTGAAGGAGGAGTAAGAAGAGGGTGGGTGAAAATGAAGGGGCTGGTGTAGGAAGGGTCCTTTAGGCAGGAGGTCAGTATGCGCAAAGGCCCAGAGACAAGCAAGGCCCGGAATCTTCTAGGAAGAAGTGGGGCTCGTGGGAAGCCACCAGGCCCTGTGTGCATTTCTGACGATCTAGAGCTCCCACATGGGTTGGAGAGGGGAGCAGGGCACCCTACCTTGCCCTCTCCAAGAACCCGCCGCCTGGCCTTTCTCCTTTGGACACAATTGAACATTTTCATAGAAGCATCTGGAATGGGAGGCCTGGGTGGTAGTCCCCCTGTAGTGGAAGGTGGACAGGAAGCTCCAGGACTGCTTCCCTGCCGGCTGACCCCTCAGGCTCCATGTTTACACACCCTCTGTGGGCGGCAGAGGAAGGAACAGCTTTGGAGCTCCCCAAGAGGAGGGAAGGGGGGTGTCCAGCAGCAGGAATGATTAGTGGGTGAAGATGCACTGACTGAGTGGGGGTCTCTGAGGATGGGCTGGTGGGGAGAGGCCTGCGTGCAGATGGAGCTTTGAGAGAACCCTCAGGGGAGGATGGGAGAGGGTTTTCATGCATAGAGAACCAGAGAGAGGGCAACCAAGGCAGGTGCCCACCTGGGCAAAGGAGCTGAGGTGGGACCAGGCAAGCGGTGAGCCTGATAGGGGAATGACGAGTGCAGCGGGCCACTCTAAGGGGAAGGGAGTGTCTCGGGTGCTGTGAGGATACCCTCTTACTCCTGGCGTGCCAGGAGTGCTGACTGAAGCAGGAAGGCCGGTAAGGAGCCCACAGAAACTGTTTCCCCATTTCTCCCCCCATACAGGAGTCTGATGCCCCAGTGACATGTGACGTGCAGACCAGTAAGTGACACCTTAGTGGGTCCTTGTGTGCGTCTCTGTGGGGTTGTTTGGTCTGAGTACGTATGGGCCAGGCAAGGACATGGGGATGGCTGGGGTAGCCAGTCTCCAGACCTGGAGCTGGGAGAGCCCACGCTCTGCAGGCCACACTTCAGGTCAGCCTGGCCAGGTAGCCAGAGCCTGGCCCAGAATCAGATGGTGGTTGGAGACCCCCTCCTGGGGACCGGGGAGCCGAGGGGATGGGCACATATTCAGGAACTTGGCCTGCCTTCCAGCTTCTATCCAGAAAAAATAATTCTGAGATCAAGTCAGATGAGCCTCCCTTCCTGCGAGGAAGCCCTGGAGAGAGTGTCCCATGGTCCCCTGGGCTAGTGGGTTTGGCTCAGCAGAGTCCCTGGTTATGGGGTGAAAGGAGAGAGATGGGCTTTCTATGGGGGTACTGGACGCCTTGAGCTGGGAGGGCATCCCCTTGCCTGTGGGGGGTATGTATTGCTTTTTATCTCAGCCCTGCAGGAGGACTGGGGCCTGGAGGGGAGGGCTGAGATCCAAAATCTGCTCTTCCTTCATGTCATAGCCTCTGGAAAGGCATGTGGGATATGGGGCACCCACACATCCATTCATGTGTTCATAAATGCTCATGGAGGGCTGCTCTGTGCCAGGCCTGTGATGAGAGATGGAGGTGAGCGGAGCAGAGTTCAGGTCAAGGGCAGTGGCCCTCTTTCACCCTGGACACAGGCCCTCAGAATGTGGGCCCTGGGTGTCCCAGAGCTGCCTGCCCCAGCCCCACTATGGTGGCCTTTATGACCCACTCCAGTATTCTTGCCTGGAGAATCTCATGGACAGAGGAGCTGGTGGGCTGCAGTCTATGGGGTCAGAGTTGGACATGACTGAAGCGACTTAGCGCACGTGGTCACTCCGACACAGGGCGGCACGCGCAGACTGGCTGATTGTGGAGCTCAGGCATGGGAGGCGATGGGGTTTGTATAATCATGGTAGTGTCGTGAAGGGAAGGCTCAGAGCAGAGTTCACTCAGTCTCGAGCTCACGGCCACGCTAAAGGGTGCAGAGCAGGGCTGCCCACGGCTATTGGGGTGGGCAGAAGGGCAGAAATGTGCCCAAGGTCACAGAGCAGTTGTCATGGGGCAGTGACTAGAGTCCCTTGGGCCCAGCAGCAGCTGCTTAGCCAGGCCAAGGTTAGAGGACCGGAAGCCCTTCCCTGGAACAGAGACCCATCCCCTCCACCCCCAGGGGCCAGTGAGAGATCTGAGGATGGACCCTCACCCCCCACCCACCCTCTGAACCCGCTCCCTGATCCTCTGAAAGCCAGCTGCAGGCAGGACCTAGCTGTGTGCCTGGAGCATGTGGGTCATGAATGAAACTAGGGGTGTGTCAGTTTCCTAGGGCTGCCATAACAAAGACCAGAAATGGATACCCTCAAACGGCAGAAATGTATTCTCTCTAAGTTCAGGAAGCTGGAAGTCTAAAACTGAAGTGTTGGTAGGGTTGGCTCTGGGGCTCTGAGGTGGGCACCATGCCGTACCTCTCTCCTGGCTCCAGTGGCTGCTGGCTATCCTTGATGCCCCTTGGTGTCTAGCTGCCCTCCAAGCTCTGCCTTTTCTGTGTCTGCCAAACCTCCCTCTCATGTCTTCTATAAGGAGGTGTCATTGGGTTTAGGTCCCTCCCATTCTAAATCCAGCATCACTTCACCCTGAGATCTTTAACTAGTGATACCTGCAAAAACTCATTTCCCAATAAGGTCCCACTCACAGGTAACAGGGGTTAGGACTGGGATATAGTTTCTTGGGGTGAACACTGTTCAGATAAGGGTGACCCCTCCCCTGCCCGGTCTCCCAGATCCCCCCATCCTTTCACTCATTCACTCCCTCTGTCTGTCCACCCCGCCACCCACTCCTCTGTCTTCTCCTTTGTTTCAGGGGTGGTGGCAGCTGGAAGCCTCTGAAACAAAAGGGAAGGGAGCCTGGGAGAGCGCAGATGGACACATGGACAGATGGATGGAAGGAAAGAAGGGTGCCCTGAAGAGAAGACCTGCTGGGGAGGGGAATGAGGTGGCCATTGAACTCCCTACCCTCCTTGAACCCCCTGCTGCCCACCCCCGCCACCAATCCCAGGCAGGGTGATGGGGAGCCAGTCCCAGAACTGCCTCTCAGAGACTAAGGCTGCCCTTTTCCACCTGAGCAAGGGGAAGGCCAGCCCGGCAGCCTGTAGGGTTTAGGCTGGACAGCGGGAAGACCTCCCACCAGAAGGCTGCAAGGACGCCCACGGGCATGGCTTTCAAAGGACACCCACACAGTTCTCAGGATGGTGCCTGACGCACTCAGCGCCCCCACGGGACAGTTTTTCCTGAAAGAGGATCTCCTTAGGCTTGGCCGTGTTCTCCCCCTCCAAAATTTGGAGGCCACTAGTGGATGACATCACATGCTTTAACTGACATTAAAAGCATATAGTAGTACATCAAACTTGTGATTGCATGATGTTACTGCTCCGGGTAAGGCTAAAGGGAGTACTTAGGCTTGAGACGTGGGTGAATTAATATGGCCCGCATATTGGGGTTGTTGGAAGGAGTCAGCCAGGGGTCCTGAGCCAGTTGCCCTGGGTCCCAGCTGACCCATAAGATGTCTTTGTTTCGGGCAAGGAGGATTTTAAACATTGGCATTAGTTGTCAACATTGAAAAATCAGGTGGCTTGGCACAGAAAAACCTGGCTTCTCTTGACAACTGGGAATATCGGGCTGTCATGGTCCCACACTGTGCGTTGGGGACAGTCTGAGTGGCAGCTGCCACCTGAGAGCAGGTGGCACCCTCCACTCTCATCTCCCCAGCTACATAGGCCTTTGAGTTTTGAGACCCCCGAGGTCTCAGACTGGCAACGAGGGGAGGGCAAGCTGGTAGAGGGAACAGGGTGAACATATGCCTGGCGGTGAGAGTGTACAGGGAGAGGGCTGGGCACTTCAGCTAATCTGGAGCCCAGAGTCCTTGATGCAGAAAACTAGAAAAGTCGGGGCCTGATGTCAGGGGACTAGGCTGTAGGTGACGGGGAGCTGTTGGAGGTGGTCGAGCAGGGCAGTGACTTCACAGAGATTACTCTGAGGCCAAGCAAGCATCGGAGGCAGAGAAGGCCACTGAAACAGGGGTTCTTGAACTTCAGGTGACATCTGGGGGTGGCTATGAAGAATGTCACACACCCAGACCTTCCAATTTAAAGAGTGGGAGCCTGATAATCTGCACTTTCAAGAAGCACCCACTTGCTCAGATGACTCTGACGGTGGTGTAGTGAAGAGGACCACACTTTGAGAAATACCCAGTTAGTGAGGAGTTAGTGCTTCAGGGGCCATAAGATGCGGGTCTGGGCTAGCGAGAGACAGAGAGAACGGGTGTCATGACCCAGTCGTGCCAGGGAGGATGGGGGTTTTAAGTCCAGGCCAGGGCTTTGCCAGCAACCCAGGGACCGGGTGGGCGGCTTGGCCTAGAATCCATGCCCCTGGGCTCCCTGTCAGGTGGTCTTAGAAGCAATAGCTCCCTCCCTGTATAGAGCTATCGACCTGCGCTGCTGGAGTCAGGACCCCATTTGGCTGCCCTGAAGACCACCCTAGGCTGGGAGGATACTGCACAGGAAGGGGTGTGCCCTGAGGCACTCCAGGGTGAAGTTTAAGCCCTGGATGGAGCAGCAGTTTCCATGTGAGTTTGAGCATCCATAGCGCTTCGTGGCTCCATCTGTGACCTGGGTGCCTGGACGGACCCTGGAAAAGCCGAAAGAGCTGAGAATCAGATGCCTGCGGAGAGGGTCCCACCTTACAGCTACAGGGACAGGAGGGCCCTGCCCCAGGATCGGTACCCCCTGCCTGCCTTTCTGACTGGTAATCTCAGGCACCATCCTCTTCTTTGGCTATAAAATGGGAACAGGCCTGGCACGGAGATGAAAGGAGAAAATGCTTGTAAAATGCCTACTGAGCAAGGATGGCATCCAACACCTGTCATGGGGTGGCTGCCAGTGCCGGGCAGGTGCTTCTGGGGCATGCTTGTCACCTAGGATAGCACCTGGGAAGTGAGTCAGGGGACCTGGCCCTGCCTCTGGCATCCTGTGTGGCCTTAGACACAGGTCTAAGGTCTCTGGTCTATAAAATGGGGAGAGGACTGTTCTTACCCTGCAGGGTTGCTGCAAAAGCTCATGAGCTCATGGGTCAGGGGATATTCTGTCCTATGGGTGACCCCTGGGTGTCAAGCAGGAACTTGCACCCTCAAGGCGTGGTCCGCATGAAGACCCCACACCAAGGCTGGGTGACGACATAGAACAGCCAGCACCTATGACCTGTATGTCCCACCACTGGGTTCAGGGCCACAGTGGGAGGGTCTTCCCTGGTCAGAATCCAGGGTGCTTAGAGGGATAGGGGAGATAGGACTGTAGTCCAGGATGTGGTGGGCACCTCCTCTGTGAGGCAGGATAACATCTGTACCTGGAAGACAGGAGGCAGGAGTGGGGAGTGAGAACTCTTGGAAGGCAGACTGCCCCTGAGCCTGGCGTGAGGGAAACACCCTATAAAAGAAAGCCTTAATCTGCATCTCAGTTTGCTCATCTGTAAAATGGGAAATAAATCATAAAAGAGGGAAAATAAAATAGGGATAATAGTTATTCCCACTTCAAAAGGTTGACGTGAGGACTAATTGAGTTAATCCATGTAGGTCACTTAGTACCGGGCCTGGCACATAGTAAATGCTCAATAAGTGTAGCTGGTGCTATTGTTGTTATTATCCTGCATTATGAACAAAACTCCCAGAGTCAGAGGAGAAGACTTGAGGCCAGCTTCCACTGAAAGTCACCATTAGTAATTCACACCTGGCTTCAGGCCCACCAAGAGCCCTGGAGCTTTTGGGGACCACCTGCTCCCAGGTAATCTTCAGCTTTCTCCCATTTTTCCTGTCTGGGGGTGGGCTCAAGCTCCTGATGAACTTCCCCTGCACCCACTTCTGCCACGCTCACAGCCCCACTTTCTCTGCCAGGGACCAGAGTCCACAGAGTAATGTTGAAAGTGAGATCACGTCCATGAGAAAGTCAAGTTCCCTTGGAGCTGGAGCCTCCAGTTCAAGAGAAAATCTTTCTAGACTTCCAGAGGCAGGTTCTGAGATTATGGGCATGAAGGGTGCTGTCGGCAGGGGTGGCATCTGGAGAACAGGCAGTGAACAAGCTCTCTCTGTAGCCCTCGGGACATTCCAGGCCATTGCACCTTGATATGGCAGGGTGGACTTTGAGCATAGTGTCACCTCATGGTGTCACCTACAATTCTGTGTTTGGAAGCATCGTTTCTGTACAGACCTCCAGGAAGGAGGCCCTGCTGAGAAACAAAGACTAACTATAATTGAAAAGTGACAGTGTCAGTTGCTCAGTTGTGTCCGACTCTTTATGACCCCATGGACTATAGCCCGCCAGGCTCCTCATTCCATAGGATTCTCCAGACAAGAATACTGGAGTGGGTTGCCCTTCCCTTCTCCAGGTGAGATCTTCCTGACCCAAGGATCGAACCTGGGTCTCCTGCATTGCAGGCAGATTCTTTACCATCTGAGCCACCAGAGAAGCCTTGTCTCAAAAGGAAAAAGAGAGGGGGAACTAATGGAAGGAGACAGGGTGAATTATTGTGGGCTTCAGCCCATCACTTTAGCACTGGCCTGGTCGTCAGTGGTCCCAGTGATGACTGCTGTTTCCGCTGCTTGGCTGAGAACTGGCGCGTGGCTGGTGATGACCAAGGCTCCCTGTGTGGTCCCTGGGACTCAGAGGCCCAGGCCCACTCTCTCCCATATCCTGTGTCCCCTGTAGTCAGCATCCTCCCTGGAGAGCAAGAGGAGTCGCATCTCATCCTAGAAGAGGTTGACCCTCACTGGGAGGAGGATGAACACCAGGAGGGCAGCACCAGCACCAACCCGCGGACCTCAGAGGCAGCTCCAGCTGATGAAGAGAAGGGCGAGGTGGTGGAGCAGACGCCCAGGTGGGAGCCAGAGAAGGCCCTGAAAAAAAGATTGTCTGGGAAGATAACAGGCATATGGTACAGAATCCCCATATGCAAAAGGGCAGAGAGCTGGGACCAAGCCTACCTTCTCCTCCCTCTCCCTCCCACCAGATACACATCTTTCTCCCCATGGGCACGACAGCTGCCAAGGTTCTTCTGTAACTTTCCAGGGCCTATCTGAGCATATGTGATCATGGATTCCCTTCATTTTTTGCACAAAAGATAGCATATCACATCCATCGATCTTACTACATTTATTCAACAATATACCTTGAGATCTTTCCGCATTGATAACATGGAGATCATACTCATTTTTTTCAACAACTGCATAGAATTTCATTGTATGGATATGCCAGAATGTACTTAACTTGTCCACTATTGATGGCCGTTTTTATTATTTTAAATAATTCTGCCACAAGCACTCTTGTTACATGTCCCTGAATGTGCATATATGGATATCTGCAGGGTACATTTCCAGAAGGGAATTGCAGGGTCATCAAGGAAAGGAGTGTGTAACCATGGTAGTGATGGCCAGGCCACCCTCCGCAAGGACAGGAGCTTCTCAGTTCAGTCCCTGTGGAGTCTTAGCCGCTCAAGTCAGGAGGCCTCAGGTCCATAGGTCCATAGGTCCATGACCTACATTGCAAAGATGGGGAAACTGAGGACCAGGGAGAGTGAGGGGTGACCTAGGGTTGGCACCAGGGTGGTTGGGGGCCAAGACAGGCCCCTGATGCAGGGAGGGAGCCTTCATTGCTAGAGAGAGGCCAGGGCTCCCCACGTGCAGTCTTGTGGTTATAGGACATCCTACTGAGAACTGGGGCAGGAAGGGGACTTGGGGTGCAGCTAAAAATGACCTCGCCTCTTGCCTCTGACCTCAACTCAGGGAGCTGCCTCGGATTCAAGAGGAGAAAGAAGATGAGGAGGAGGAGAAGGAAGACGGAGAGGAGGAAGAAGAGGAAGGCAGAGAGAAAGAGGAGGAAGAAGGTGAAGAAAAAGAGGAGGAGGAAGGCAGAGAGAAAGAGGAGGAAGAAGGCGAAAAAAAAGAGGAAGAAGGCAGAGAGAAAGAGGAGGAAGAAGGTGGAGAGAAAGAAGATGAAGAAGGCAGAGAGAAAGAGGAGGAAGAAGGCAGAGGGAAAGAGGAAGAAGAAGGTGGAGAGAAAGAGGAAGAAGAAGGCAGAGGGAAAGAGGAGGTGGAAGGCAGAGAGGAGGAGGAAGACGAAGAGGAGGAGCAGGAGTAAGACACTTGTGCGCCTGGCTTAGGGATGACCCAGGGAGGGGCTGCCATGGCTTTTGGGGTGGGAATGCTTTCTGCTGCTCACAGGAGCTCCTCCCTTTGTTCTGTGCTGTGTGCTGAACCACTGAGCACTGATCAGAGAGGCTAGGGGGCTGCTGGGAGACCTCCACTGGGCTCATAATGACCTTGGGATTCACAATACCCAACACTCAACAACCACCCCCACCCCATCCACCCCTATACGGGCAAACAAATGTAGAATGCACTTCCACAAGAAGGGGGTTTTGGGGAGAGAATCCTGAACCGTGAGAGCTGGACAGAAGGGCAGATGGTGAGATGGATGCATGTGGAGGTGACGCACAGACTGCTGGGTGCCTGAGTGGGGTTAGTGGGTAAGAGGCTGGACCAGAGATGTAAAGGCAGGTGTCTAGTCTGGTAGACGGAATTGAAAGTGGGGCTAGAGGAGGTGCCCAGGGAGTGAGTATGGATGAAGGAGAGACCCAAAGGCCAGATCAGAGTTCAGGAGGAACCAGAAAGGACCAAGGAGGAGGAGAGGGAGATGAGAAGAGTGTGGGACCTGGAGGCCAGTTGGAAAGTGTTTCAAGGAGGTGGAAGTGAACTGCAGCCTCACGAGCAGCCTGCGTGGCCCAGGAAGAGTGACAGTGTAACTTGAAGTGGGGGAGATGATCCTTCAGAGGAGCCGGATTGTGAAGGCCTTGAACTTGACTTCCTGGGAGCAATAGGGAGCCACGGAAGGTTTGTGAGCAGGGGAGTGACGCAGGCTGGCAGCTGCACTGTGCAGAGATTGAAGCAGGAGGAGCATCGAGGTGGCTGGGTGATTTAATCTCTCCCCTGATCAGACCGGGTGATTTAGTCTTTCCCCTTGATTCACCCCCCTGGCATTGTTCCCTGTCCCTGTCGTTCTGCCCTCTGTGGTACCCCTTGGCCCACACCCTGCCTCCCTGTCCCTTTGGCTATGGCCTAAGGCAAGATAGCACCGCGAGTGTTAGGAGCCCAAGCTTTGCTTCTCTCAGCAGAGTGACCCGGGTGAGCAGCAGGTGGGCATAGAACTTCTGCCTCTGTATCTGTAAAATGGGAGGTCTGGCAGTGGGGATAATAGCCCCTGCTGAGTGGCCAGAGGGCCGGCTGGGAACAGATGCAGTAGGACCTGGTGTGGAGTATGCGGTCCATCAAAAACTACCAACCTTCTCATCTCTACTAAGGGTCGTTTTTAGTCTCAGTCAGGAAACAGTTAAATCATGAGACCACACAGGATTTGGGAGCTAGAAGCCTGCTTAGTCTCATCTGCTTTGAGTCCACGCTTGCCCAGTTCACATATAATCTTTCCATCCTTAGCAGGAGGCCACATAACTACTTGCTTGCCTCCAATAATGGGGTGCTCACAACCTCTAAAGGCTATTGATTCCATCCACACATACCTCTGACTTAGAAAATTATGTCTACTGCCAAAACTAAGAGTGCTTCCTTTTGGCTTCTGTAACCTGGTCCTAATTCTGCCCTCTAGGCCCCTCCAGAGCCAGGATGCTCTCACTCCCTTAGGTGAAGACCTTAGGTGCTGCCTGGGTTTTCATTAGTACAGCCCTATCTGCTCTCTCCTTTCCTCTTGCCTCTGGGTATAGTGCAGAGCCCTGAGCTGTTCTGCCAGAACACACACATGCCCAACACTCAGGCCTACAAATCCCTTTATATGCCATGGCTCTTGAACTAAACACCACTGGAAGGCCAGGGAGCCAATGCACCCAGGCACACATACTAACTACACATATGTTCTCTGCCTAATACACACGGGCACTCCACACATATCTGCACTGTGCATACACACCTGCACACAGACACAGATGTGCTGGGTTATGTGCACACTTACGTGTTGTCAGGGCACTTATACCCACACACAGCCTGCAGACAGGCACAGGTGCATTCACCTGCATGTATCCACACTATACACAAGCACATGCATACAGTTACCTACAAACACTGCCAGGCACGTACCTGATCACACAAATATTTGCCCAGAACTTCAAACTCAGGGAACTTTGGGACCTAGGGCCCCAAGTAAGGACAAGGGTCTTGTGATGACAGAGTGGCTGATCCCAGGCACAATGCCAGAGGCTGTCAGGCGTGGGACAGGCGGCTGGGCTGTTGCTGCCTGGGGAAGGATGCTCTTGCCAGCTCTGTGGAGACACAGGGGTTACTGATGACGCGCAGGCCCTGGTAACGGGCAGATGGTCGCCTAGCGACCTGATCTCTGCTGGCAACAGCTCGGCTTTTCCTAGCAACCACAGCCTTTTGGTCCCCACCTGGTCTCCCTGGGGGCGTTTCTGCAGAGTTCCCCGCACATCCCCTCAATCTGATTAGAAGCAGGAAGGATTGGAGGCTCATCCACCACTCAAGTCACACTAGCTCTGGAGTTCGCCTTGCAGACTCGGGGCTGGGCCAGGGCTCCCCATTTCTCCACTGGCACGCACCGACCTGGGGCTTGGGATGAATGTCATTGCCCCCCGCTGAGCTCCTGCATCATGGGCGTCCCTGTTGGCAAAGACAGCAAGACCCAAGTAGGTGCCTGATTCTCCCTAAGGGCTCCCCTCCGTTCTTTCGGGGTTGAGGGATGCTGGGCGAAGAGTCTACAGTGAGGTCCTTGAGCTGGGGACACGGCCTGCTTTGTGACTTGAGGGAGGAGCAATGGGCTGGTAAACTCTTGCCAGAGGCTATAGCTGCTGCTTCCCACATCTTTAACTCAGAGAGCCAGGATCTCTGTGTTCCTCGCCTCAGCCGGTCTGTCTGAGCCCCTGCTTGCAAATTCCAGGAATTTGGGAGCTTTCCAGAAGCTCATGGCCTGCTGCTTCTGGGCAGGTCAGGAGGGGGCCTTGGCAGGCAGTGGGAACACTCCCAACCAGGGGCAATAAGATTTTTGTGTACATGGGTCCCCAAACAGCCCCTGGTGAGGCTGATAGGGGCACCGTAGGGCCTGTTATGGTGTATCAAGAGCTAGAGTTGTTTGTGTAAAATGTTCTTCCATCTCCGTGGGTGATTCATAGATCGCCTCCTCCTCTGGGATTAATAATAACTATGACAGGAACAGTCTTAATAACAGCTGTCAAATATTTGATGAACACTTGTGTTCCCTGCCACATGCTGTGCCAGGGCTCCTACTGCCAATCCCATTTCACAGATGAGAGAACTGAGGCCCAGAGACAGCAGCCCACACATCCAGGGTGCCCTGGCAGCAAGCGCAGAGCTGGGATTGTGTCCCAGGTCAGGCTGGGGTCTTAAGCAGACATCTGGTACTGCAGACAAGGAATGGTTCAACTTACCTGTGTTTAGAGATGGAGAATCCAGATGACTCTGGACAGGGGGAGATTTTTTGACTTTTCTCTTAGCTTCTTACTGGCACTTCTGACCTCACTCAAATAAGCCAGGCTGGGACTTCCCTGGCAATCCAGTGGTTAGGACTCTGTGCTTCCAATGCAGGGTTATGGCTCTGATCCCTGGTCAGGGAACTAAGATCCCACATGCCATGCAGTGTGGCCAAAAAACAAAAAAAAAGGCCAGGCTGTATGGTAGAAGCTGCACAAGTCCTACCCATTTGCTGCTGCTGCTGCTGCTGCTGTCGCTTCAGTCATGTTCGACTCTGTGTGACCCCATAGATGGCAGCCCACCAGGCTCCCCCATCCCTGGGATTCTCCAGGCAAGAACACTGGAGTGGGTTGCCATTTCCTTCTCCAATGCATGAAAGTGAAAAGTGAAAGAAGTCGCTCAGTTGTGTCCGACTCTTAGCGACCCCATGGACTGCAGCCTACCAGGCTCCTCCATCCATGGGATTTTCCAGGCAAGAGTACTGGAGTGGGTTGCCATTGCCTTCTCCACCTACCCATTTGACTGATAAGCAAATGGAGGCTTCCCAGGGACTTGCTTTCCAGGCCTGATTCTATAATGAGCAAGACCCCAGCAAGTCTCTGACTGGGACTGTGGGAAGTTCATTTCCTGGGCCTTCGTGCTCTGAGAACCGAGGAGGCCACTGCATCTGTTTCAGGGAAGGAGAGTCAAGTCAGCTTCTTGCAGCACCAGCCCATCCACCCCTTCCAGGCAGGGCCTTCTTCTCTGTTAGGCTTGGGGGCATGGTTTCTGTAATACTTTTAGAAGCCCTCCAAGAACATGGGCTTCCCAAGTGGTGCTAGTGGTAAAGAACCCGCCTGCCAGTGTAGGAGATATAAGAGATACAGCTTTGATCCTTGAGGTGGGAAGATCCCCTGGAGGAAGGCATACCAACCCACTCCAATATTCTTGCCTGGAGAATCCCAAGGACAGGGGAGCCTGGCGGGCTACAGTCCATAGGGTCAGAAAGCGCAGACACAACTGAAGCGACTTAGCATGCAACTGCTAAGTCACTTCAGTCGTGTCCGACTCTGTGCGACCCCATAGACGGCAGCCCACCAGGCTCCCCCGTCCCTGGGATTCTCCAGGCAAGAACACTGGAGTGAGTTGCCATTTCCCTCTCCAATGCATGAAAGTGAAAAGTGAGAGTGGGGTGCCATTGAAAAGCAGACCCAACAAATGAATTTTAAGATGGAAGAGAATATTTTAAATATAATATTAACATGTTAATCTTCATATAAATGCAGTCACAAAATAGAATTTTAAAAATATATTTATGGAGGAAGGGGCCCATGTAGGCTGAAGTGCCAAGCCCTGTGAAAGTCATAATATGCCTTTTTCTTTAAGAAAATCTGTTTCTTCCTGGGCAGGATAGAATCTGACAACTCAAGGCCCCTCACAATGGAAATATGTATACAATGAAGAGAAAGAAAATGTGTTGGGTGCTTGAATCCTCCAGACACTCACGTCACTCATCCACATCACCTGGGGCTGTGCAGACACTCAGAGGCTGGCAGTGGAGTATTAAGGACTTGGCACTGGGGTCAGATATACCCATCTTTTATCCAGGTTCACCTGGTACAGGGTATGTGACCTTGGCCAGGCCATCTGACCTCTCTGAGCCTCCAATTACTAAGCTCAAATGGGATCAATCGCAGCTGGGCTCTTAGGGTCATTTGGGTGAGGATTTGGTGGGACAAGTGCTTGGCCCTGTGCCTGGCACTCAGCCCTTGGGAACTGCTGTGATAATATGATTGCTGGCTGATTCCTTCTCCCAGGCTGCTGTCTCCAAATCAACTGGGCCCCATCTCCTCACCCACCTCAGAGGCTGAGACTTGCCCCTTTGGGTAGAGGATGGGGGATCCAGGTTTTCTGGGCAGCAGACGCTAAAGAGCGTCCTCCGTGAGCCCCTCGGTGACAATGGTCCATGGTGTGGGTTGAGGCTGCTAGGAGGCCGGATCTAATTCTAACCACAAAAATCACATTAGCCCTTGGTCCCAAGCCATCATTTTAATCCAGAGATTGCACACAGGCATCTCAGGGCCCAATTTAGCCTGGAGACAGGCTCTTTGAGATATTGACATATTAATATAGATGTCAATATAGATCATACAGATTTTAATATAGATATTAGTTTGGATTAATTATCAGCCTCTAAAGATGGGGAGATTCCACATTCAAATGTGTATGTAGTTCAGTCTTTTCTTGAAAATCAGCAGATCTGGCCGCGGGGCACCCATTCCAGGCAGAATGGGGTTGCTGATTCAGATGGGCAGGGGTTCTCTGATTTGCCATATTCTCCTCTGCTCCCTATAGTCTAACCCTGGCCCCTGTCACTCATGTATGCCTTTGCCTGGGCCAGGGGCCCCTGAAACCTTCAGCAGTTGCAGTGTGGCTCTGATCTCATGGCATGCAAAGAAATCAGGGTGTGTGTCTGTCTTGTGTGATGTGGGACAATATGCTGTGTGGTTTTGGTCAGGCCAATTGACCTCTCTGGGCCTCACTTTTCTCATACCTCCTTCTCTGCCTCCATCTTTAAGGTTGTTTGGAGACTCCAAGAGGGGAAATGCTGGGCATAGGTTTTGAACACCATACAGTGCCCATTAGTCTTCCCTGCTGGAGAGGATGTTTCCTCAACACCGTGCTCCAGAATTTTCTTCGCACATGCTGTTCTTGTTTCCTGGACACCATTCCCCACCTGTTTCCAACCCAATCTCCTCTGGGAAGCCCTCCTTCCTAGCAGAATTGTGGCTTTGTCCTTCACAGCTGCTTGCTCCAGCACATGACGCAGACTGTGAGATTGTTAATAGGACGTGGTATCTGCCGCCTGCCCGGTGCCGGGAGCTTCAGAAGGCCGAGGACCGATCCTTAGGCATCTTTGTGCCCCAGCTCCTCACAGAGCCTGGCACTCAGCACAGCTGGGAAAACATTTAATATCCCTAACCCCAGACCTTGCCTCCTGCCCCCTCGCAGTCACAGTGTCCTGCTGGATAGTTATCTGGTGCCACAGAGCGAGGAGGACCAGAGTGAAGAAAGTGAAACCCAGGACCAGAGTGAAGTGGGCGGAGCCCAGGCCCAGGGCGAAGTGGGCGGAGCCCAGGCCCTGAGTGAAGAAAGTGAAACCCAGGACCAGAGTGAAGTGGGCGGAGCCCAGGCCCAGGGCGAAGTGGGTGGAGCCCAGGAGCAGGACGGAGTAGGCGGAGCCCAGGACCAGAGCATCTCACACCAGGTATGGAGCAGCGCCAGGCCTCGTGCCCCGGCTACCTTGGATTCCTGGGCCTAAGTCAGTGGAAGGGGCTGGGGCCTTGTTCACTTTGTTTACGGAGGGTGAGGGTTCAGCTGATGAGATGCCCACTGAATAGAGAAGAGTGGGATGGTAGTTGCTGTAAGGCCCTGCTTGTGTCAGGGATCAGATGGCATCAAGAAGGGCCTTGGCGACATGGCCATGAGTGGGCAGCAGCGGTCCTAGACTCCAGTCCTCATATGGCTATGTGACCCTAGGTAAGACCTTACCTTGGGCCTCAGTGGTCACCTCTGTAAAATGGGGCTAAAAACCTCTCTCCAGAGTTTTGTACATGGCTGTAGGCTGTGAAATGTGGTGCCAGGCGGAGAGTGCCATGGGGGCTGCTTTAGTTGCTTTGTCTCCACACACAGAGAGTTGCCAGAGAATTTCCCCTCATGGTATGTGACGGGCCCAGGTGTTGGGGCCTGGGGCTCCTGTGTGCACTGGATGCTCCAGAAGGTGGGCTGAAGGTGTGACCAGTGGGCAGGGTAAGGAGTAGACTTGGGCCCATGAAGATGCCTGAGGGCAGATCCCCCGACACTGGCTGGGCTGGACCAGGGCAGGTATGGTTGGATGGTTACCACTTGGGTTTCTGCTTTATCTTTCACAGGAGCTGCAAGAAGAGGCCTTGGCCGACAGCTCAGGAGGTAGGTGTGCAGTGGGGGTGGGGTTGCATAAGAATGTCCAGGCTTCTTTGAGGCTGGGGGCAGCCGGGGCACAGGGGCAAGCCCTCCCCCTCTGCCTCTCAATTCCTTCCCCTCCCCAACTCATCCCATCCTCAGGCAAAACCCATTTTCTGCATCTTAGGACCACATAACCAGAGTCTGATGATGTATTTCAAGGGCCCCAAGGGAATTGCCTTAGACCCTGTCCCCCACCTTCCCCCGATCCCTACCCCACCAGGACTCCAGGTGTGTGTATGCTCACTCACTCAGTCCTGTGTGACTCTGCAATCCCATGGACTGTAGCTCACCAGGCTCTTCTGTCCATGGGATTCTCCAGCCAAGAATACTGGAGCAGGTTGCCATTTCCTACTGGGGAATCTTCCCGACCCAGGGATCGAACCCACATTTCTTGCATCTCCTGCATTGACAGGCGGGTTCCTTTCCACTACACCACCTGGGAAACCCCAGGACCCCAGGAGGCCTAGGGAAACCCTACTCCTAGCTAATCCCTCCTGCCAACCTCTTCATTGGGTCCACAACTCTCTAGGCTACAGACTAGTGAGAATTTGGCTCAAATGTATCATACCTGAATGAAGATTGGGACCAGAGCTTGCTAAAAGCATGTCCTAGACCCTGTGTCTTTTGAGTTTTTCCTTACTGCTGAGATCTTTGGTACAAGTTTGGTCATTTGTCACTCCGACTCCTAATCCTGAGAACTTTAGGGACGACAGGCCAGAGTCTAGGGGAGTGAGGCCAGCTGGACACTGAACCCAGGCCTTGCAAACCTCCACAATCCTCAAGGCACTAGTAGTGCTCCAGACACCCTGGGAGGCACACAGACCATTTTATAGATGAGAAAATTGAGGCTCTGTGTGGGCAGCAAGGACACAGACCTTCGTGTCACTCCTGGCTCCCCCCCTTCCTTTCTGTGTGACCTGGAGCCAGTCTGTGACCTCTCTTAACTGTGGCTTCCAAGTCAAGAAGAGGGGGCAGTAACAGTACCTACCCCACTGGGTTGTTGGGCAGAGTAGGGTGACCAGGCATCCCTGGCCCTGAAGGAAGAGACCATAACTGGGGTCGTGAGCCTGTTTGCTAGGCAACCAGTGTTGGAGATGGGATGGACCCAGCTGTCTTAACCCAGGTGTCCTGAGTCTGCTTCCCACCTGGTCTTTGAAAAACATCCTCTGTTAACTTTAACCCAAATCTACTGGAAACCTACTAAGTCTGCACCCCACAAAGATGAGCAAGACCAGGATCAGGGGGTGCAAACTAGGGTTCCATGGGGCTGGTTCCACGCCCTTCCCCAGGTCATTTGGAAGCAGGTGGCCTGAGAATCACACTTTGAGAAACACTGAGGCATGGCCCTCTGTCTGCCACCACTTGAAAGTGTGGCTGTCAAACCAGCAGCTTTGGTGTCACCTGGGAGCTGCTTCAGAATGCAGAATCCAGGCTCCACACCACCCAGCTGAAGCAGAAACTGCTCTGTGACAAGATCCCTGGAGGTTTCTCTGCACATTTGTGTTTGAGAGGCAGTGGCCTTAAGTCGTGGTTCTCATGACTGCGATTGCAATCATTTGGGGGAGATTTTAAAAAATCCTGGTGCCAGTCCTCACCTCAGACCATTAAATCAGAATCTCTGGGGGTGGGCCTGGGCATCAGGCATTTCCAGGCCTCCCTAGGCAATTCCAATATGCAGCCTATTTGGGGAACCAGGAACCTAGGAAAAGTTATTGTGTCTGGTTGGAAGTGAAATTAATTGAGCTCCAGGGTTTCTTTAGGATGGAAAATCCTACCGGATTAAGAATGTTTGAGTGTTAGCCTAAGAGCCTGAGGAGTTCTAGGTTCTTTGGTTGTAAAGTAGGAAATGCTATGATGGTTGGTTAAGGAGAGAAAGTGCCAGAACTGGGTGGTGCTCAGAGCTGTCTCTCAGAGCTGTGGGTGGACCAGCCACACGACTGGTGTTGCCCTCGAGGGACAAGAGTGGTGCTTCAGACTCTGAGTGCACTCCTGCGAATGCACGTGGGCACTGGGCTGGTCTGTGTTGACACCGGTGGGGAAGAGCCCCACTTTCTCTGCCTCTCCCAACTCTTTGCTCCTCATTGCAGTCCCCAGGGTCCTGCCTCTGCCTAAGACCCCCTGGCCTCAGCATTATGGCTAAACCAGGCCGGGACATGGAGCTGAATCACCTAGTCCAGGACCAGTCGCCTGGCCAAGTGACCCCCAGGCTTGCCTCCCGCAACCTGGTGGAGCACCTCCCCAATGTGCCCAGCTACCGCCCCCCCATCACCCGCATCCCTGTCCTCATCTCCCGGAGGACAAACTTATCCAACTCCAGCTTCGTCAAGGAGACCAGGAGCTCAGTCCGTCGTCTAGGTAGCGTGAAACTGCCCACCCAGCATGCTGGTGTCTGTGTTGTGTGTTTCTGCATGGCTTGGGCTGTTTTCTGCATGGGTGCTGTGGTCTTGGTGTGGGACTGCTATTTGGGCTCCTGGAAAACCACCCCTTTTTCCTCTGCTGACCAGTGTCTTCGCCTTGCTTTGTGGTGATTTAAGGCATAATAGTCCCCTTCTCTCTGTGCCTAAAATTCCACAATTAGCTATTCATTTTTGGGGGTTAAACGTGGCATTTTGCAGATCATCAGTTTTTATATGGGTTAGTCACTCATACCCTAGTTTAAAGAAGTCATTCAGATCTCCAGGCCAATGAAGAGGCTTGGATCAAGGAGCTGGGTCAGGGGGAAGAATAATCAGAGGGAAATGGACCAGGAGATGAGGTGAAGGTCCATTGCAGACAGAATCTACTGACCTTGAGAGTTTGCTGGGAGCTGGACTTTCTGAGGACTGTGGCTGTCTGCCCAGCAAATTCCCTTTCAGGAAAGGAGAGGCCCCCAGGTGTTGACAGGCAGACCCAGAGGAGAGGTGTCCTTAGGGGCCAGTGCAGAGAGAGAGCCTGTCTGGACCCATTTAATTGTGACAGGGTCCCCATAGTGGCCTTCGGGCTCCTGCTATTTGCTGCCTGCTGACAAAGAGCTGGGGGACATACTGGTGCCTCGCGGCAAATCCCTGTCACTTTGAGTCTGCCTTGACTCAAACCAGACCTGCCCATTTTGCCTTTGATTCATCTGTTTGTTTCTGGATGACCCTGGGCAAAGTTGTCTGTGATATCCATAGGCAGGTCAAGCTGAACATTTCATGAGAAGAGATCCACTCTTATTCTCCCCTCCTCCTGTCTTGAGGTGGGCAGAGTTGGGGTGAGGTGGAGTAAGATCAGCCCGCCTGGCCAAGTGACCCCAGGGCTTGTTCGGTTAGCAGGGACAGCGTAACACCTGGGGTTGGGGGTGGCGGTGGCTCGGGGTGGCTCAGGGCTGTCTCTCAGAGCTCCTGGATAGACGTCATGACCGGTGACGTTCTCCACATGAGCTACTGGGGATGACACGCCAAGCTCAGTCTTCCAGGCCAGCCCTAAATCTCACTCCAAAGGGTCCCGCATGTCCTCCACCCTTGCATCACTTCTTGATTTTTGTATATTCTGTATCAACTCTGCCGGAAGAGAGCGTGGCAACCCACTCCAGTATTCTTGCCTGGAGAATCCCATGGACAGAGGAGCCTGGAGGGCTACAGCTTATAGGATCACAAAAAGTCGGACATGACTGAAGTGACTTAGCACGCATGCATGCAACCATGCACCAACTCTGCACTTATTTGCTTACTCACTTTTTCATTCAATTCAGTGTATTTAAATAGGAAGCTTTACATTATAATTCAAATGGAAAACCAGCCTGGCCTGCCATAAATAGAAGGGCATAAATAGAAATAACCACAAAGACGTGGGGAACTAGGTCGTGTTGGTAATTTCTGGTGAGGTGGGGGCCTGCTGAAGGCTCATAGCTGAGTCTGCGGAAGGGAACTAGGACATGTCTGGGAGGCGTTGAGGCCATAGCAGCACTAACCTGAGGTTTCCTCTCTGCCCAGGCTGGATCCAGAGAGAACGGGAAAGGGGGGAGTGGTCTCATTCTGTGTCATCCTTTGTCTTGGCTGTGCCATCTAAAATCATCGCGTGCCTTCTCTGGTCCCTGGGAGCCCCACGCTTTGAGAAACAGTCTCAGTGACACATTGGGACGGCGGTCTGAACCAACTGTGATTGACACACGATGATTTTAGATGGTATGGCCGAGGCAATGACAGCATGCAGTGACAAGATTATTTCCATTTCAGTGGCTCTGCGTGGCACAGAAGTCTGTATGTAGGCTGGTCACCAACCTCAGGATGGGCTGAGAATTTTAGCTTTGGAGCCAGGATGCCTGGGTCCAAATCTGGGCTCTGCTGTGGGTTTCTTAACCTCTCTGTGCTTCATTTCCTTCTCCACAAAATGGGGACAATGATAACAATGACCTCATAGAATGGCTGGGAATGACGAAAGGGTTTATATATACATATAAATAAAGCACTTAGAGTTTAGTGAAACAAATGCCTAGTAGGCACATAGGAAGTGCTTAACAGTAAATATTATTATTCTCTAAACCAATTTAAGCATACAATATTATTCTTTGTGTTCTTAGTCACAGATTCTTATTCTATAAATCAGTATAATATAAACAAATATGATTTCTGTTTTGAGTTCCTACTCTGTCAAACTGGCAGGAAATGAAACATTGGGTTTAGGAGGTCCCCCTACCTTTGAGAGAGACTGAGTTTGTAGGGTCTTATGCAGGGTGAGGTAGGGGGTGAGGGGACCACGTGGTCCCTCCCAGGCTCCCTGGGACAGCCTCATGGACGCTGAGGCCACGTGTTTTTTTGCTGCCAGGGGGCCATTCTGGAAGCACCCGGGGCCCTGAGCATTTCTGAGAAGCTGCCTTAGTCCTGGCTGCCTCCATGCCCCCAGCCCACCTCCAGCTCCCCTCTCCCGAGGTCTGTGGGAGGCAGGGGGAGGTCCCTGCCACCCCATGGCTCTCTCCTGCTTTGCACAACCTGGGGCACCTCTGTTGAGTCTAGCAAAAGTCCTGCTCATCCTCTTTTCCTGAGGGCTTAGGGTTAGTACAACAAATGCCCCAGAATCTTGAGGTCTGCTTATGTTCCCTCCACCAACTTTCATAATGTGCTGGCTTTTCCCATGTGGCCATTAAAAACAGCTCACATATCCAAATGTTTCAAAATGCACCCCTCCACATTTGGGGGTGTGCACCTGCCTTGCTGGTACCCAGACCTGCACCTGGCTACTACTGCGTGGCTTGGCCCAGGTGTAGTGGGGAGTGGGGGCACCCTTCCAGCCCCTCAGCATCCTCTGAGCTCTGCCTAGGGGCACACCTGTCCCCACAGTCCCGGGGGAGGGTAATGAAGCCCAAAACAGGGACACACCCAGTCTCCCCAGGGAGGATCTGATTCTCAGGATGCAAGGCCTCTCAGAAGTCAGGAGAGGAGCTGAGGGGATTATTTCTGGGGGCTCTTGGCAGATGCAAAAATAAGAAAGTACCAAAGGTCACAGGGGTAACAGGCATTACAAAAACAGTCTGCCACCCTTGATTGTAGGAAGCTTCCAAATGTCTCCATTCGAGGCCCTTCAAGAGTGTGAGGCCCTGAAGAGGTAAAATTGTCACTACATGCAGATGACATGATACTATACGTAGGAAACCCTAAAGGCTCCACGCAAACACTGCTGCTGCTGCTGCTACGTCGCTTCAGTCGTGTCCAACTCTGCTCGGCCCCATAGACGGCAGCCCACCAGGCTCCCCCGTCCCTGGGATTCTCCAGGCAAGAACACTGGAGTGGGTTGCCATTTCCTTCTCCAATGCATGAAAGTGAAAGGTGAAAGGGAAGTCGCTCAGTCGTGTCTGACTCTTAGCGACCCCATGGACTGCAGCCTACCAGGCTCCTCCGTCCATGGGATTTTCCAGACAAGAGTACTGGAGTGGGGTGCCATTGCTAATAAATGAATTTAGCGAAGTAGCGGGATTCAAGATTAATATTAAAAAATGAGTTGCAACACTTTATAATAACAATGAAACATCAGAAAAGGAATGTAAAAAAAAGAAACCCTTTAAAAATAGCACCAAAAAAAAAAAAAAAAAAAAAAAAGGACTTACCCAGTGGTAAAGTGGTTAAGAATCTGCCTGCCAAAGTAGGGGACGTGGGTTTGATCCCTGGTTTGGGAGGATTCTACATGCCTTGGAGCAACTAAGCCTGTGCACTGCCACTACCGAGCCTGCATGTTGCAACTCCTGAAGCCCACGCTCTAAAACAAGAGAAGCTACTGCAATGAGAAGCCCACACACTGCAACTAGAGAGTAGCTCCTGCTTGCCACAGCTGGAGAAAATCCTGCACCCAGCAACGAAGGCCCAGTGCAACCAAAAATAAATTTAAAAAAACACAAAACACCTAGGAATAAACCTGACCAAAGAGGTGAAAGACTAATATGCTGAAAACTGTAAAATATCAGTAAAGCAAATTAAAGAGGATTCAAAGAAATGGAAAGATATCCCATTCCCTTCCAAGAGGATTGCAAGGATTAATATTGTTAAAATGGCAATTTTATCCAAAGCAATGTGCAAATTTAGTATGATACCTATCAAAATACCCAAGACATTTTTCACAGAACTAGAACAAGGAATCAAAAAAATTTTATAAGGACTATTAAAGACCCAGAATTGCCAAAGCAATCCTGTGAGGCGGCCTAGGGATGGGGGCCATGGAGCAAGAGGCATAACTCTCCCAGACTTCAGATAATACTACAAAGCTATAGTAAAATCAAAACAGGGTTGTAAGGGTATAAAAATGGACATGCAGGTCTATGGAACAGTGAAAATAGAGCCTAGAAATAAACCCATACACCTATGACCAATTAATCTCCAACAAAGGAGGCAAGAATATAAAATGGGTAAAAGACAGTCTCTTTAGCAAGTGGTGCTGGGAAAGTTACCTGCATGTAAATAAGTGAAGTTCGAACATACCCTCACACCATATACAAAAATAAAATGGCTTGAAGACTTAAACCTAAGACATGACATGTAAAACTCCTAGAAGAGAGCATAGGCAAAACATTCTCTGACATAAATCGTACCAATGCTTTCTTAGTTCAGTCTCCCAAGGCAATAGAAATAAAAAACAAAAATAAATAAATGGGACCTAATCAAACTTTTACAAGTTTTTGCACAGCAGAGGAAATCATGAAAAAGGGAGAAAGAAAGAAAAGACAGCCTATGGAATGGGAGAAAATATTTGCAAATGGGTTGATGGACAAGGGCTTAGTCTCCAAAATATACAAACAGTTCCTACCACCACCACCACCAGAACAGCTCCATTGAAAAATGGGCAAAAGACTTTAATAGGCATTTCTTCAAAGAAGATGTACAGATGACCAGTAAGCACATGAAAAGATGCTAACAGCATTGATTATTAGAGAAATGCAAATCCAAACTAGAAGGTACCACCTCACATTGATCAGAATGACCATCGTGAAAAAGTCTACAAATAACAAATGTTGGAGAGGGTATGGAGAAAAGGGAACCCTCCTACACCGCTGGTAGGAATGTAAGTTGGTACAGCCACTGAGGAGAACAGTGTGGAGGTTCCTCAGAAAACTAAAAATTGAATTACCAGATGATCCAGAAATCCCACTCCTGGTCATATACCTGGACAAAGCTATAATTCAGAAGATACATCACCCCTATGTTCATGGCAGCACTGTTTACAATAGTCAAAACATGAAAACAACTAAATGCCCATTGACAGACGAACGAATAAAGATGTGGTACATGTATAAACGGAATACTACTCAGCCACAAAAAGAATGAAATCATGCCATTTGCAGCAGCATGGATGCAATTAGAGATTATCATACTAAATGAAGTAAGTCAGAAAGAGAAAGACAAATATCATATGCAGTCAGTATATGTGGAATCTAAAAGATGGTGCAAATGAACCTGTCTCAAAACAGAAAGAGACACAGATTTCTGGCTGCCACTGGGGAGGGAGATAGGGGAGGGAAGGACTGGCAGTGCGGGATTGGATATAAAATATTATATATAGGGTGGATAAACAAGAAGGTCCTGCAGTATAGCACAGGGAACTAGATTCAACATCCTGTGATAAACCATAATGGAAAAGAATGTGAAAAGAAAGAATATATGTGTATAACTGAGTCACTTTGGTGTACAGCAGAGATTGGCACAACATTGTAAATCAACTATGCTTTAATAAAAAATTAAAAAAAAGAGGTCTTGTACCCCCATGTCTGCTGCCCCCACGGGCCTGGGAAAGCCTCATCATTCCTACCTTGGGATGGGGAAACTGAGGCCCTGGGAGAGGAAGCAGCTGAGCCAGACTGCACCAGGCCAGACTCTAGGACTCAGCACCCCCCAGGCAGGCTCCCCAAGCCCTTTCTCAGCGCTGCCACCCCAACCCCCACCCCAGGGCCTTGCTGCTTCTCTAGGCCCAGGGAAACCAGGCTGGGCTCCAGGCTGTGTCCGGGAGCTCCTGTGACGTCACGGCTGCTCCCGTGGCTCCTGGGTCAATGGCCGCCAGGGGCATGGCCCTCAGAGGGCCCTGGACACCGCATCGTTGTGCCCCCTGCATGGAGCTCTCCTGTGGGCCCTGTGTGGAGGCAAGGCTGCCACGGGCCCCTCCAGACACACACACTCTGGCTTCCCCGTAGAACACAGCAAGGCTCCGGGGACCTGGCTCCTCTCTGACGCTGTGTCCTCCTTCCCCTCCCCAGTACCTGCCACAGAAGAGCACCCCGAAGTGCAGGTGGAAGATGCTGATGCTGACAGTCGCCCCCTCATCGCGGAGGAGAACCCACCCTCTCCCGTGCAGCTGCCCCTGTCTCCTGCCAAATCCGACACCCTTGCGGTCCCAGGATCAGCCACAGGGAGCCTCAGGTCACCGTCTATGCTTCTCTTGGGTGTTTCGTAGCACTGTGCCAGCTGTGCATTTGGTAGAAGAGGACACTGGGGCCAGAGAGGGGAAGAAACTGGCCCAAGGTCACTCAGTGAGGTGCCGTCAGCATTGGGACCATGGCCCACCTCTTTCCAGGTCTCCTAATTCCTGGTTTCAGGCTCCAGAAAGAGATCTCTGAGGAAGCCCTGTCCAGAATACCCTTGAGTGTATGGTTTGAAGGGGGTAATAGATGTGACAGGGAATTATTGTTAACAATTACAATGGGAATACCAAAGAACTCTAGATACAATAACCATCCCTCATCCCACCACGCTAGGTTAGGTTGTGGTTTTATTTTTCTGCCCTCTCTTCCATACCTTATTTGTGGGCCCAGGCTTCTGAGTGGTTTTAATTGAAGGTAGGATTGGATCACATCTCATCTGAGACCACATCGTATTTATTGAGCCCCTTTCCATACTGCTAGACTGTCGCTATGATGCTGTGTTGACATCTTCCAGCTCCACGTGTCAGAACAGACGTAACAGTCCTTGCCTGTTAAATACTGAACACAAAGGTGCTATGGATATCTCTTTGGTCCTCTGCCTTCGTCCTTGGGCTCCTTTCTCGAAAGTGAAATTCCTGCTCAGGGTTGCACACACTTGTGCTTCTTGAGATAAGTTAGTTGCTGCATGGTTAGAGGTGGTTTTGGACAACCTGAGCCAGGTAGCTGAGAGCGTTCCTGTATAGAGCTATAGGCAGGCTGTGAGGTGCAGTACTGTGCTTTGTGAGTGGTTATTAAAGAAGAGTGGTTATTAAAGTGGTTATTAAAGAAGAGCCACCAGTGCCTTCCCTTTGCTGGCTGGATTGAGAGATGGTTCTTTTTTCTTGATTAATTCTTGCTCTCATCCATTAGCTCTTGAGTAATTTCTCAGCTGAAGTCAGGCGCCTGCTGGGATAGAAATGGCTGGATGTCGTCAACAGAGGTTCCCAGATTTTAATGTGGAGAAGAGAGGCATAATCTCACCTGGCCTCAGAACACAGCTCACAGACACATCAGTCCTTATGGCTAATTCATTGAATCATATACAGAGTACAGATAGCAGAAGACAAGGCACTACCATGACTGTGGACATCTGGTCTACCTCCCTCTATTCCCTTTATTAGGGTGGAGAAACTGTACAGGTTGGATTAAAGATGGATACCGGGGAGCAGCGATGAGGGGACTAGGGTCACATGCGGCTAGAATCCAAGCTCCTACCTTTTGCTTATGAGCTAGGTCTGTGAGGCTCCTCTGGTTATCATTCATTTGCAAACATTTTTTGAACATCTTTATGTGCCAGCCTCTGCTCTAGGTGCTGTAGACACATCAGGGAAAAGCCTGTCCTAATAGAGCTGATATTCTAGTGCGACGGAGATAGTGAACAAGTAATCACACAAGACTCCTCCAGGGAGTTGCTAAGCAGAACATGACTGTGAGAAACTGGAGAAGCCTCAGCCTGAGCTTGCCCCCAAGAAGGAATTCTGATGCCTGACATGAGAGACCAGTGGGGCTGTCTGTGGTCAGGGATGGAATGAACACAGGGCAATTGATGGGAGCAGAGAAGCCACCCAAACAGAGGGGTAGAGGGGGGCATGTGGGCAAGGCCCTTCTCACAGCACAGAGCTGTGGTTTGGAGTGAATCCCAGGTCACCACTTACCAGATGTGAGGCTTAAAGCAAGTCATTTGATCTTCCTAGGCCTTCATCTCTCCATGATAAGATGGGGATGAAACATTCCCTGTACCTTAGGCATGTGAAAATTCAACAAACTCCTGTAAGTGAAGTGCTTAGCACAGGGCCAAGCACTGGGCAGTGCTGGGGGAACAGAGCTTCTGACTTACTTCCACTTTCTGGACTCTCTCCAGATCCTCGGAAGGCACTGGGATGAGGGCAGGAGGGCTGAGTTTAAGTCCTAGTTGTGAGATTTCTGCCCCAGTATTCTTGTGTGCAGGCATCCTTTTTTTCAGTATTTATATATTTATTTGGCTACCAGTCAGTTCAGTTGCTCAGTCGTGTCCAACTCTTTGCAGCCCCATGGACTGCAGCAGGCCAGGCTTCCCTGTCCATCACCAACTCCCGGAGCTTGCTCAACCTCATGTCCATTGAGTCAGTGATGCCATCCAACCATCTCATCTGCTGTTGTCCCCTTTTCCTCCCACCTTCAATCTTTCCCAGCATCAGGGTCTTTTCCCTGATGGCTATTGGACTATGCCAGGTCTTAGTTGTGGCATGTGGGATGTAGCGCCCTGACCAGGGGTCAAGCCCGGTCCCCTGCATTGGGAGTGCAGAGTTTTAGCCACTGGACCACCAGGGAAGTGCCCTGCAGGCCTCCTTTTAATTAGTGTGTAAAAGAGGCGAACCCATGAGTCTTGCCATTTTAGTTGAGTTGACAGAAGATAGTAGGGTCGTTCCAGAGCTTCTGGAATAAAGCAAATGCTGCACATCCCTCTGACTGTATCCCTCTAGAAGCCCTAATGGTGGAATCCTGAGTCACGGTGGTGGGGGATGGTAGAAGTACCACATGTGTTCAGATCTAGACACCATCAGCCAAGACATCAGTGGTTCCAAAATCAACACTGGTGGACTTGGACTGAATGGTGGGGACGCAGGATAGTTTAGTCTTCATCCTTCAGATAGGGAATAGGGAGCTTCAGGATGGGATGGGGCTTGTCCCAGGTCACACCACGTGTAGGAGACCAGACTCCATGGCCTGTGGGTGTCAGTTTTTCCAATCAGGGGCACATCTGTTAAGGGAGGGAATCTGAGCTTCTAGGAGAGTTAACAGGATGGAATGGGAGCCCCCACACCTTATTGGAAGGGTGGTGTGGTGGAGAAAGAGGTGGGGGTGGGCTGGGGAGCTCTGTGCCGCCAGACTGGGAGGTGGGGGGAGAAGGATGTTTAAAATGAGACCTGACTGAGTGATAAGCACCTCATTGAGCTGGTTAGATTTAGTCCCATTTTGGGCTTCCCTGGTAGCTCAGCTGGTAAAGAATACATCTGCAATGAGGGAGACCTGGGTTTGATCCCTGGGTCGGGAAGATCCCCTGGAGGAGGGCATGGCAACCCACTTTCATATTCTTGCTGGAGAATCCCCGTGGACAGAGGTGCCTGGCGGGCTACAGTAGTCCATGGGGTCACAAAGAGGCGGACATGACTGAGCAACTAAGCACAGCATACACAGTCCCATTTTACAGAGGGGAAAGCTGAGGCAGCTCAGAGAGTTTAAGTTAACTTGCCAAGGTCACACGTTGGGAAGAAGCAGGGCTGGGGAGCAAACTTGGGTTTGCCTGATGCTGAGTCAGTGCTGTTACTTTTACGTGAGGCCGCTGAATGAATGCAGAGACTAAGGTCCAGAGGCCAGCTGTGTCCCCTCTTCTCCCTTTTTGTTTCCCTGCAGGCAAGCGAGGACCCTCGGGCAGCACCATCCTCTGCCCCCACCTCCCACCCAGGATTTGCTCTGGGTGATCTGCAGGGCCCCAAGTTGGCTCCCCGCTTGTGGCTCCTGCCTCCCTGAAGTCCCTTTCCATGTCTGTGTTCTTGCAGGAAGAGGCTGCCTTCCCAAGATGATGAGGCTGAAGAGCTCAAGATGCTGTCACCGGCTGCATCCCCCGTGGTTGCCTGGTCGGACCCCACCAGCCCACAGGGCACTGAGTAAGTGGGGGCCGCCTCTGGGGTCTCATGGAGTCAGAAGTCTGGGTGGGGATGGGCAAGCAAAGGGAGGTGAGCTGGGGAGAGCATGGATGTTTTTAGAACACTCTGCCTGAAGGTAGACTGTGCCAGTGGTTTCCAAGCAGTAAGGGAGGGCTGGGTCCCCTGCCCTGGCTGCTTCTGGCTGGCCCAGCAGTTGTGCAAAATCTGGTCTGCAGAATGGGCCGGGGCTCTGGGCCTCCTGTGTCCCGAGCCACAGAGAGTGGACCTGGGGAAGCCAAGTGTTTATAAGCTCCTCAGGTGATTCCAATGCAGCTGGTCCATGGAACAAAGTTTAAAGGCCACTCTGAGGGCATCAGGGCCTGTGTCTCTGATATCTGCCTGTCTCAAGGGCTGGGCCAGTGGGAAGTGTTTTCCTGAAGGGTCTACGTAGGCTAGTGATAACGAATCCCCCAGCCCTGGGCTCTGGCCTGGGCGTCTCACCTCCTCCCCAGCCATACTCCTGGAGTGACCTCAGGAAACCACGGCCTTTCCTTCCAGTCTTTTTTTTTTCTGCCTGTAATTTTACGGAGTTTATGCTTAGCAGTATTGCGGAAAGTTCAGAAAAGCCAGAGAAGCAGGAAAAAACCCCAAACCTCACGTATCATACAGTGATTGTTTTTAGTGTACAGTGGGAGTCTCATCTTATGCAATAGGATCAGGGCGGGGTTAGGGTTCATATCAGAAGATAAGGCAGAAATCCTGTAGAATAATAAAAATTCCCTTGGGAGAAAAGCTCTTAAGGTGGTCAGCATGGAGCCCTAGGTATTCCTTCAGTAGGTTAAGATGCTATAGCAAATAGACCTCAGTGTTTCAGCGCATAAGGAACAAGATGGCTCATGTCAGTCATGCCATCAGGTGCGTGTTTCAGGTCAGTGGCAGACTCTGCTCTCTGCAGTCATTTAAGGACCCAGCCAGCAGTGGCTCTGCCATCTTTCTGCGGCTTTCAAGATCTCACTGGTCAGACTGGAAAGGGAGAGTGCCAGGCCGCTCTCCATAAGGAGGCCTGCAGTTGCACAAGGCTTGTGCGCAGAAGAGAGCTGACATGGCCACACGTGGGCAACAGGGTCCCTGGCTGGGTGGCGACTGCTTCCCAAAGTGGGTGAGCAGTTTCTGTCTCCTCCACTCCTGGTACCGTCTCTCATTATGACCCCACACTGCTTGTCTCCAGCTCAGCTGAGCACATGAAGAGTAGCTGGCTTGAGTTTCAGTGCCTCAGTGTATGAAAAAAACAATAGATCTGTAAACACCAGTATCATCCTCAGCTCAGAGAGAGGATCACAGGCCACTCAGCAAAGAACAGGGAACTAGGCTGATTCACACAGCCACCCATCTCAACTCACCCAGAGCTCTGGACCCAGGCTGAGGGGACTGTCAGGCAGACTCTCATTCATTCTGTCTGTCTATGTCTGTCTCTCTTGATGCAAGTTCATACATTTTAAATTCCTATAAATTAAAAGGATTTGTAATGTATCTGTAATGTTTTTTAAAATTTTAATTGAATTAAACTAATTAATTAATTTATTTTGCCCATGCTGCATGGTTTGTGGGATCTTAGTTCCCTGACCAGGGATCAAACCCATGACCTTGGCAATGAGAGCTCAGAGTCCTAACCTCAGGACCGCCAGGGAATTTCCTGCACTGTTTTTAAAATCAGCTATTTCCTAAACCTCAAAAAGTAGCCGCTGTCCCCTCTCTGATCAGTCCTGTATGTCATGTGAACCCCAAACTGAGTCTAACGGCCCTGAACTGAGTTCCAAGAGTTGCCCCCTAAATTACAAGTGGAATCCAGAGTTTTTCAGAATTGCCCATCTGAATCAGAGCCTGCATGGTACATTTCCTAAAAAGCTGGGTATCCCGGTGCAATTCCCAGGCTGAATTTCCTCCCAGGAGATATTAAGGTGGGTTTGATGTTTTGATGTCCAGAGGGAGACTGGGGCAGGATTGACCCCCTCCAGCCAGGTGGGATACAGATTCTGCCCTTGCCTGGGGGCGCAGGGGTCCCTCCCCACACAGTCCGCTCAGCTCTGGGTGCTGTTTCCACAGTGACCAGGACCGTGCAACCTCGACAGCCAGCCAGAACAGTGCCATCATCAATGACCGGCTCCAGGAGCTGGTGAAGCTCTTCAAGGAGCGGACGGAGAAGGTAAAGGAGAAGCTCATCGACCCTGACGTCACCTCCGATGAGGAGAGCCCCAAGCCCTGTGAGTCCAGAGCTGGTGATGGTCCACTGGACCCAGGGTGTGGTGGGGCCCCTGGAGCCCTCTTTCAACTCATAGGGAGGGTAACCCCAAGAAAATGGTGGGGGTGCTTGAGAGAAGCGCAGATCTCCACTCTCTGGAATTCGAGATCCTTTGTATACAGTTTTAGCTACGTGTCCAGGGGTGGAAAGAAGGTCAGAGTTCTGGCTGATGATCCAGTTGTACTTAGCTCTGTCTCCCAGAGGGCAAGTTCCCTGGTTGACCTTCTGCCCCTTTCCTGCTTGCAGGCAGGTAGGTGGTCCACCCTGGGGCGTATGTCACGGTCTAACACTCAGATGGTATCCATAACCCACTCTGGAACCACACAGTCTTCGTTTTCAAAGGCCTTGGTTACAATATTTATGTGGAAGTTTTCTTCTTTCAGAGTACCAGGAGGAAATAAGAACCACGCTCTCTTGCCAGGGAGGTTTTCTAGGTTTTTCCAAAGGAGGCTTGTGTCTTCGAACTCAAAGTACCGACAATGAACCTAGCAGAGCCTGACTTCATAATCCTAAAGCTAGAAACATAGCCATATTGAACCTTTGAGAGCCAATCTCTAGTTCACCAACAAACATCTCCACAGATGCAGAGGGAGGCTGTGATCCCATTCAGTGTCTTGTTTTAGAGACGAAGATTCCTGTGCTGAAAAACATAGGGCAATGTTTTCCTGATTCCTGGGGGTGGGAGTTCTGGGTACCAATGTCCCCCCACCTCCAGAGAGAACCAGGGTGTCCAAACAAGCATTGACACACAAGCAGACATGCAACTGAACACCCAACTTTCCCAGAAACACCTCATTTTAGGCAGCTCCTGAGCAGTGGTCCCCTATTGGTAGTAGGTAAGCGTTTCAGAGCAGGTGCTCAGGCTGCCATTTAAGAGGATATGTGGGGTTTGCTGCAGGAGAACACGCAGAGCTTGTGGCTGGTTGTGGAGAGCTGTCAGGGTCCCCTCAGCTCCAGCTCCAGCATCTGCAGTCGGGTGCCTTGTCTTTGCATCCTCAGCCTGAGCCCCGGGGCTAGGTCAGAGGGTCACCAGTGTCATCCCACAGCCCCAGCCAAAAAAGCCCCAGAGCCGGCCCCAGAAGTGAAGCCAGCTGAAGCGGGGCAGGTGGAAGAGGAACACTACTGTGAGATGCTCTGCTGCAAGTTCAAACGCCGCCCCTGGAAGAAGTACCAGTTTCCCCAGAGCATCGACCCGCTGACCAGTGAGTCCTGGGACGGCAGTGGGCGTGGCCACACGTCATGGAAGGGGGCGGGGCGGGGCGGGGACAGAGAGGGGCCCAAACAAACTGGAGTCCCTGGACTAGGAAGGAGGACTAGGGCACCCGTCTTAACAGGCAAGGAAACTAAGGCACAGAGGAGTTAACTGGCCTAAAGACGCAACTAGTCAGTGGCAGACTCAGGACTCCTGACTCTTGGCCAAGTCTTTTTTCTACTTTGCCCTTACTGGCTGCTTTCCCAGATCTGCTGCTCTGAGCAGAGGAGGGGAAAAATTCTTCCAACATCTCAAGTGAAGTGCCTCTCACTTGCCCTTTAGCTCACTTTATATTCTTCAGGAATAACAAACCTTCATATGTGCACAGCACTTTACAAAGGGTTTCCCTGCCTTTTCTTTTCTTTTTTAAATCTGACTTCTGTGACTTCTCTGAGGAGGACAGAGCAGGGACCAGAGAGGGACTTTCCCAGGGTCATACAAGAAGTCACTGAGGGGCAGGACTCCAACCCTGGTGTCCACGGGTCCTTTAAAATGCCCAGGTTGGGGGGAATTCCCTTTCAGTCCTATGGTTAGGAGCCTGCACATTCACTGCAGGGGGCACTAGTTCAATCCCTGTTCAGGGAACTAAGATCCCACAAACTGCTGGATGTGGCCGAAAAATAAAAGTAAATAAATAAATAATAAAATGCCCACGTGACCTACAGTATCCATCCTTCCATACACCTGTCCATGTATCCATCTGTCCATCTTCTATGCATTGTTCACTATTGTGTATTTAGGAAAGCAGGAAATACATTTTTGGCAAAAATTCAACCAGAGTGGATCAAAAGTGTTTTCTGTTAGCTGTCTATGAACTGATAATGACCTCACATCCCCTACTGAAAGTATTCCGTTTGTTAGGGCCTAGCTGTGATTTATTTTTATATCAAAGATTGTTTTTTATGCTCCCCCCGACCAGGCTTCCCTGGTGGCTCAGTCTGTAAAGAAACCGCCTGCAATGCAGGAGACCCAGGTTCGATCCCTGGTTTGGGAAGGTCCCCTGGAGAAGGGAATGGCAACCTACTCCAGTATTCTTGTCTGGAGAATCCCATGGACAGAGGAGCCTGGTAGCCTACAGTAGTCCACGGGGTCGTAAAGAGTTGGACACGACTGAATGATTAACACTTTGACTTTCCCTCAAGAAGGGCCACATTAAGAGCTGGTAAGAAAGTCAGATTGATAAGTGGAAATAAGAAAGCCCCATCCCAATCACACAGCGAGATGAGGGGCCCTTCTCCGGCTGAGGTTCTAGCACCTTCCCTCCCCGACCCCTGCAGACCTGATGTACATCTTGTGGCTGTTCTTCGTGGTGCTGGCCTGGAACTGGAACTGCTGGCTGATTCCCGTGCGCTGGGCCTTCCCCTATCAGACGCCAGACAACATCCACCTCTGGCTGCTGATGGATTACCTGTGTGACCTCATCTACCTCCTGGACATCACTGTGTTCCAGATGCGCCTGCAGTTTGTCAGAGGCGGGGACATCATTGTGAGTCACAGCTGGGTCAGGGGGTGGCTGGGGGCAGACCCTGCCGCCAGAGCCCCTGATGCTGGGATGGACAAGAAGCTAAATGAACAGGGAAATCTCAGGACATCCACTCGTGCCTATTCAACAGCATGGTTGTTTGTTTTACACATCTTTGATACATTCGAATTACACACATCTTCATGTGTGGGTAAAATGGTCCCTGGACCACCTGATAGAGTTGAAGAAGTAGTCCAGAGAATGGTCTTTAGAGTAGGCAGACCTGGTTCAAATCTTGGCTGTATGAGAACTAACTGTGTCACCTCTCAGAGCCTCAGTTTTCTCATCTTTAAAATGGGGATAGTAATTGTTCTCACCTCTTACCATTGCTGTGAGGCTCCATGGAGGTGATGTATGCAGAGTGCTCAGCACAGGTAACTGCTGACAATCGACATTTCCTGAGTTGGGGCGGGGGGCGGTTCCTGCAAAAAGCACACTCCTCAGACCAGTTGGGGAGTCCATGTTCTGGTGCACTTTCTGGGGAGGAAACCAAAATCCTGACTGGGATGTGGCAAACTCCCCATCTCCCTATGTAGGTCATTTTTCAAAATTCCATGCAGGTGGAGCTGGGTCTCCTCTGTGTGCAAAGTTGAAGTTGAGCTGCTAAAATAATTCACAGGAAGAATTCCCTGGGCAACCTCCTTCCTGGTCTGATCAGAGCAGTGAATAAGGTTGCAAATGATCCAGGTGAGGCTAACGTACTGAGAGAGTAAGGTCAGCGTCCCTGCTTTCCATATAAGAAGCTGGAATCAAGCTGAGTGACCTTGGATGACACACCCCCACTCCATCTTGGGGAGCTCGATCTCCCCATCTGTAGGCTTTCACCAGGCTTCGCTGGTCCATTCAATGGCTCTGCACCCATGGGGCTGTTACTTGGATAGGAAGGTCGAGGTTGGGTGGGAATTTGCATCACTGCTCTGATGGGGTCAGGGGGAAGCTCTCAGGCCATTTCACAGTCATTATTCCATTTTATTCCAGACGGACAAAAAGGAGATGCGCAACAATTACGTGAAATCTCAGCGCTTTAAGGTGTGTGCCGGGGTCTCAGGAGGCTGTGTCTCTGGGGGCCTGGGTGTTTTGAGGCCAGTGTGATGTGGCTTCCCCCACAGGACCAGCACAGGCTGGAGCTTGTTGGTAGGATACCTGCTGCCGTAGTTTTAGCCCCTCCATGGGCATCCTGACCTCGCCTCTCCATTGAAGGTGGAGAACCCCACCACTCACCCCATCCCACAACCCTGGGAGTTACACGCTGTTTTATACACTGTGGTGTCCTGCTGGCATTTCAGATGGACATGCTCTGCCTCTTGCCCTTGGACTTACTCTACTTGAAATTCGGTGTGAATCCCCTCCTGCGCTTGCCCCGCTGTTTGAAGGTAAGACGAGTGGACTTCCCCATCCAAGGCCTCCAGCTCCTCTGGTGCTCTGTACTGGCACCAACATCTTGATGCCTGGTCTAAGCAGCACTGGTGAGGCATCAGGAAAGGGTGGCTGCAAGGAATGATGGGAAATTCCTTACGATTGTTAGTGCTTCTTAGCTGTGCTGTGTGTTAGATATTGCTCTGGAGGCTTTACAAGTGCTTCCTCCTCAATTCCATGAGGTGAGGGTTATTAGTACTAGCAACAACTTAGGGTGACATAGGAGTCCAGCCACACGTTCAGATCCATCCTGGCTCCCCCTCCCACTGGGGGGCTGCAGAGAGAACCCTCGGTCCTGGAAGCTGTGGGGAGTGGGTGGGGAGGGGAGGGCAGTGGGCCACCCCTGATGCCTTGCTCTTCCTCCCAGTATATGGCCTTCTTTGAGTTTAACAACCGCCTGGAATCCATCCTCAGCAAAGCCTACGTTTACAGGTGAGATCCCCGACACGTGCACACACATGTCCCAGGATATTTGCAGCAAGAACAGAGCAAGACATTCTCTACCCCATCCCTTCCCCTTTCAGCATCCCCTGGCTCCCAGGCCCCCTAGCCACTACCACCCACCGGAAGCCAGGCCTCTTCCTCATCCTTTTTTGAAGGGATGTTTGTTTTTTAAAGATCCAGGAATGTCCCGTTTCCCCCAATTGTGAGGAGGGCACATGCAGGCTGACGTGTGTGGCTCCCCTGCATATCCAGGGAGCTGGGCCTCGATTTGGTTTCAGCTCAGGAAACTGACCCCCAAACACTCAAACATGGGTGGTGGGCTGTAGGGACACAGTGGGCCATCTTGCAGATGCCCAGGCTTGGAATACAGGACAAGCCAGGCCACGCTGGGGGACAGGGCTCCTCTTGATATCTCTCAGGGGCAGCGCTTCTCTGCATTATGTCCTTTCTTTGCCCCCCGCCCCCGCCCCACGCATTCCCTCCTCAGCTTCTCCACTTCCCCAGAATTGTCTGCACATGTAGCTCTGTGCCAATTCTGGGACCCAGTCTTGACAACTTTCTGTTGGAGCATCACGATTCCTAGCCAGCAAAGTCTCAGCAGAGCAGCCAGTAGGCCCTGTAGTATAGCCACCGGTTCCCATGGGCCAAGTGTCTGTTGCACCAGGCAGCTGGGCAGGGCCTTGCGGCTCCGATACGGGGATCTCTGAGGGTGCTGGGGAGGGTGAGGACTAGCTTGTTCCCTGCAGTCCCCACCCCTGGGCTGAGATATCATCGCCACCTTTTCGACTGCTGCGTTCGTGCCTTCCTTCTTCTGCAGGGTTATCAGGACCACAGCCTACCTGCTCTACAGCTTACATCTGAACTCATGTCTCTATTACTGGGCGTCGGCCTATGAGGGCCTCGGCTCCACTCACTGGGTTTATGATGGCGTGGGAAACAGGTGAGCCGCAGTCTTCCTCCTGTGTCTTAATAATTCAAAGCACCAAGACTCCTAGAGAGGAGTCCCGCTGCCGCCATGTTGCCGGGTCGCCTCGTTCCCAAGGAATCAGTGCCAGGCCGCAGTGGGCACTTGGTCAGCTGTGGTGACAGAGGCAGAGGAAGAGTTCAGGCCCAGGGGGCTGCGAGTCCCCTCAGGCAGGCCCTGCCTCACCCTGGGCTGTGCCCACAAGTGATGCAAAATGCTCTCCATCCAGCTTGTCAACACTTTGACCTCCTCCTCACACTTGCTTCTAGCTTGAGCTAGAGCAGGTTGGTCACTTGCATCCAAGGTGGGTTTTTTTTTTTTTTTTAAGGTTTGTTTATTTGCTTTTGGTAGTGCTGGGTCTTCGTTGCTGCACATGGGCTTTCCCTGGTTGCGGTGAGTCGGGGGCTACTTTCTAGTCGCAGTGAGCAGGCCTCTCATTGTGGTGGCTTCTCTCGTTTCAGAGCACAGGCTCTAGGCATGCGGGCTTAGTTACTCTGTAGCATGTGGGACTTTCCTGGTTCAGGGATCAAACCTGGGTCCCCTGCATTGGCAGGCAGATTTTTGACCACTGGACCAGCAGGGAGGTCCCAAGGTAGCTTCTTTAGAGTGGCTGTTGGTCCAGAATGTCTCCTTCTCGGGCCAAATGCCTCAGTACTTGGCCACAGTGACCCTTCGCCTTCTGAGATGGGCCTGTGGCCTGAGGGGAGCTCACTGGGAGAGTCTGAGGGTCCAGGGCAGCCCAGCATGCAGGAGGGGGAACCTGACATCTGCTGTGGGGTGCTATGTGTCGGGGGTGGGATCAGGGCCCAACCCCCTGACACCACCACTGACCCTGCTCCTGTTCCCCTTAGCTGAACCCACCTACAGCCCTGGTCCAGAGACCATGACTAGACCATTCATTCACTCACTCACTCGTTCATTCATTCATCCCCTCACAAGGGGGCAGAGAGAGGACTCACAGGCCTTCTGTGCAAAAGGAAGAACAGAAGCTATTCATTAAATCTTGCTCTGTGACTTTGGGTAAGGCCGTTACCCTTTCTGAGACTCAGTTTTCTCATCTATAAAATGGGGGTGGGATCACACAGATTTCTCATGAGAAATAAATAAATTAACGTGTGTAACACATCCAGCCCATGCGTGGACAGGAGTCAGTGACCCCACTTCCTAGCTGTGGTCACTCTTAAGGGGAAGCCAGCACACCAGGAACCTAACCTAGGGTCACAAACCCCCCTTGAAATCGGAACTGAATTTTGGGAGCATGCTGACTTCTGAGGAGAAGCTTCCTAACTGTCCTCAAATTCTCAGAGGGGTTCGTATCCCACCTGGCTAAGAAACCATTTCCCAGGGCGGGGCCTGGCACCCATCACAGGCAGGCCTGCATGGATGGCAGGCAGAGTGGGGAAGACAGCGCTAGCCCTCTGGGGCTTCCCTGTGCCGTGGAGAGGCACACTTTCTGGCAGCATCACCCTTTTCCAAATAAAACCCTACAGTGAAACCCAAGATATGCAAAAGCACAACTAGTGAAGGAGAATTCCTCTAAAAATCCAATATCATTCATAATAATAACTTTCAAAATAGTGAGCATTTCTTGAATGCCTGCTATAGGCCGGGGGGCCTAAGGACCTAAGCTCCTATATATTTGGTTTCTTCATCCTGCTTTGCGTTGGCCAGGTCTGGGGCAGTATGCAGAGGTCTCCACAGGTCTAGTCACATGGAATATTCAAGAGACCCCTAAGATGTGCCATCCATGCCAGTAGCTGGCTTCTCTAGTCAGGAAGGGCTTCTAGTCAGGGAAAGCCAGAGCTATATGGATCACTCATCTTCATTCTGCTGGTGGCCCAGCAGCACCCGGCACCCAGGCAGTGCCCAACTCAGTCCCCCTAAAGGGGACTTGATTTTCTTAACGCTCAAGAAAATTAGAGATACCAAGGGAACATTTCATGCAAAGATGGACACAATAAAGGACAGAAATGGTATGGACCTAACAGAAGCACAAGATATTAAGAAGAGGTGGCAAGAATACACAGAAGAACTATACAAAAAAGATCTTCATGACCCACATAACCATGATAGTGTGATCACTCACCTGGAGCCAGACATCCTGGAATGCAAAGTCAAATGGGCCTTAGGAAGCATCGCTACAAACAAAGCTAGTGGAGGGGATGGAATTTCAGCTGAGCTATTTCAAATCCTAAAAGATGATGCTGCAAAAGTGCTGCACTCAATATGCCAGCAAATCTGGAAAACTCAACAGTGGCCACAGGACTGGAAAAAGTCAGTTTTCATTTCAAAGAAGGGCAGGGCCAAAGAATGTTCAAACTACTGCACAGTTGCACTCATCTCACATGCTAGCAAAGTAATGCTCAAAATTCTCCAAGCCAGGCTTCAACAGTATGTGAACCATACACTTCCAGATGTTCAAGCTGGATTTAGAAAAGGCAGAGGAACCAGAGATCAAATTGCCAACATCTGTTAGATCACAGAAAAGGCAAGAGAATTCCAGAAAAGCTTCTGCTTTATTGATTACGCCAAAGCCTTTGACTGTGTAGATCACAACAAACGGTGGAAAATTCTTCAAGACATGGGACTACCAGACCACCTGACATGCCTCCTGAGACACCTGTATGCAGGTCAAGAAGCAATAGTTAGAACCAGACATGGAACAACAGACTGGTTCCAAATTGAGAAAGGAGTACGTCAAGGCTGTATATTGTCACCCTGCCTATTTAACTTATATTCAGAGTACATCATGTGACATGTCAGGCTGGATGAAGCACAAGCTGGAATCAAGATTTCCAGGAGAAATATCAATAAACTCAGATATACAGATGACACCACCCTTATGGCAGAAAGCAAAGAAGAACTAAAGAGCCTCTTGATGAAAGTGAAAGAGGAGAGTTTAAAAGCTGGCTTAAAACTCAACATTCAAAAATCTAAGATCATGGCATCTGGTCCCATCACTTCATGGCAAATAGATGGGAAAACAATGGAAATAGTGACAGACTTTATTTTCTTGGGCTCCAAAATCACTGCAGATGGTGACTACAGCCATGAAATTAAGACGCTTGCTCCTTGGAAGAAAAACTATGACCAACCCAGACAGCATATTAAAAAGCAGAGACATTACTTTGCCAACAAAGTTCTGTCCAGTCAAAACTATGGATTTCCCAGTAGTCATGTATGGATGTGAGAGTTGGACTATAAAGAAAGCTGAGCACCAAAGAATTGATGCTTTTGAACTGTGGTGTTAGAGAAGGCTCTTGAGAGTCTCTTGGACTGCAAGGAGATTAAACCAGTCCATCCTAAGGGAAACCAGTCCTGAATATTCATTGGAAGGACTGATGCCGAAGCTGAAGCTCTAATACTTGGGCCACCTGATACAAAGAACAGACTCCTTGGAAAAGACCCTGATGCTGGGAAAGATTGAAGGCAGGAGAAGGGGAGGACAGAGGATGAGATGGTTGGATAGCATCACTGACTCAATGGACATGAGTTTGAGGAAGCTCCCAGAGTTGGTGATGGACAGGGAAGCCTGGCGTGCTGCAGTCCATGGGGTTGCAAAGTCCAACACGACTGAGCGACAGAAGGGAATTGAACTGAAAGGCTGCTTAGCATGCCCCCTGGTGGCCAGAACTGGTATGATGGGGGATTGACAGGGCAGGCCTGGCCCGTGGGTCTGAGATTTTCTTGGACCAGGTGGTAATGAGGGCCTGGAAGGCCTAGGGAGAGCCCTGCCCTAGGTCTTGCAGAGGCCAAGACCCCCACTACCCAACTCCCTTCTCCACCCCTCCCCCAGTACTCATTGCACACTGACTTGCCTGCCTCCCCTAGATAGTGAACTTCCTGAGGGCACAGGCCAGTCTATTGTTCTCCACTGCCGGAACCAGTGACAGTGAAGGTGCTGGTAGCTGACACTTCCTGAGGGCCCACCATGGGCCAGGCGCTCTTTTCACCTCACATCATCCTCATGGTCTCCCTGTGAAGGACGGTCTATGGCCATGCCCCTTCCAGAAGAAGGACCCTGGGGCTTGGCGAGATGGGTTACTTATGCAGCGAGAAAGTGTCAGGACTGGGTTTGAGCCCAGGCAGTCTGTGCCAGAGCCCATGATCTAACCACAATACTGCATAAATAGCTGGTGAGTGGAGCCCAGGGGGGGACCAGTTTGGGATCAATCTCAGACCAGATGATTGGCCAGTTGGATGATGTTCTCCATTTCCCGGCTAAGCAGGGACCCTGGCAGCATGGATGTATCAGGACACTGGGGACAGGGCAGGCTCTGGGCAGTTCCTGTGCCCTGGTAGGATGACAGAAAGTACAGGAAAGCCTGCTGAGAATGCCCTGAGTTTAGGCCCTGCTGACCTCAACCTTGCTGACCCCTTGGAGGGCACAGTCTGAAGGTCTGAACATAAGCACCTTGGTAATTAAATCCGTTTAAATAGCTATAAAGGTTTTACTTCTGTATCGATTAAGTTATTGTAAAAGCTTAAGTTTATTTTTGTAGGACTTAATGGCTAGGAATTAGAACAGTGAGGCTGCTCTGTTGGAATAATGCTAACTTACAATTATTAATAAACATGCAAACCTTTAAAACTCAAAATAGTGAGGGAGGGACTCTTGCTACTTTGTGTGATTACACAAGCTTGGGCATTTCCTATGCCTTGTACCACACAGCAGGACCCCATTGGCCACCTCCCTTCCTGATGGCTCATGCGCCTGTGTCAAGGGGTTACTGACGGTGGGTAACAGCTTAGAGAGAAGGTGACACCTGTTTTCCAGTCCCAGCCCTGGAACTTGCCAGCTGGTGACCATGGGTGTTCCCTTTCCCTTTGTGGCCCTCAGTTTCACTGTCTGGTTAGTGGACAGGAGAGGGGAGGGTCAGAAAAGGTGACCCTCGAGATATTTTCCAGTTTTAAGCTTGTTCTTGAACCTCATGATGGGAGAGCAAAGCAGAGACTGTGGACATTGAAAACATACGGAGGGAAACTGAAGGATCCCAGGCATCAGGAGCCGGAAAACCCTGGTTTATTCTCTTGCCAAGTATTCCAAGCAATCTCCTGAAGCCTCAGTTTCCACATCTGTAAATGGGGATGACAGCATGTCTCTACAGCGTCAGGGCAGAGTCATGACCAAACCACGCAGCACCTGCAGACATGCTCTGTACGCTGCAGAGGGTGCTGCTGTTGGGAGAAGGATTTTTTTCCTTTTTTTTTTTTTTTTTGCACTCATGAGCTATAAAGCTTTATATTCAAGCCAGATTGCCTAGGATCCACAGGCTGAGTTTTGATGACTGAGGTCCCCTTCCTCTTCTCTCCCCAGTTACATTCGCTGTTACTACTGGGCTGTGAAGACCCTCATCACCATCGGCGGCCTGCCCGACCCCAGGACGCTCTTTGAAATTGTCTTCCAGGGTCTAAACTATTTCACGGGCGTCTTCGCTTTCTCCGTGATGATCGGACAGGTAGCTGGGCCACTAGTCTGTCCCGACCCACCTGCCTGCAGGGCCCCTCTCCCTCCCGCCGCTGCCAGGAACATCACCATCTGTGCCCCTTCCTTGCAGACCAAGCCCAGGAAAGAGCACTGGGCAGAGAGTCAGGAGCCTGGAGCTCTGGGACCTGTGAGGTGAAGGGGTGGTGATGGAGGCGTAGGTCCCGCTTCCTCACTGAAGGTTCTTCTCGTTTGAAATGTCAGTCTCTGGGGTATCTGGAGAGCTGGGGCCAGTGGCTTTCTGCAGGGGCTGAGAATTTGGGCTGTTCGCTTGGAGAGAAGCCCGTGGTGGATTCTAATGTGCTGGGCCCTGGCGTGAGGCTCACCTTGTAGCAGTGTATGAGGTGAAACCAGGGGTGCTCAGTGTTGCCTTTGAGGGGCTCTGCCCCAAGGACCAGCGCATCTGGCTCACATTTCCTCGTGCGGGTGGCCAAAGTAGCCTCTGAGGGGTCACATTGGCACCAGAATCAGCCCAGCCCAGCAAGACCAGCCCTTCTTGAGTGGCCCCAGAGACCTAAGCCCACCTGAAGGGCCAGGAGCCTCGCTCCTCCACGTCTGCCCTGAAGGCAGAACATCCTGGGTCAGCGAAACCTCTTAAGTGTGGACATGGGTTTCCCCTCTCTCCTGATCTCCTAACAGCCCTGCAAGCGTGCACCTGGACGCCTGTGTTACATTAATGTGCCCACAACCCATGTCCCTGAAGCCCGGCCCCACCCTGACCCAGTGGCCGCCCTGACCACCACCCCCCTGGCCCCCAGATGAGAGACGTAGTGGGGGCCGCCACCGCGGGACAGACCTACTACCGCAGCTGCATGGACAGCACCGTGAAGTATATGAACTTCTACAAGATCCCCAGGTCCGTGCAGAACCGGGTCAAGACCTGGTACGAATACACCTGGCACTCCCAAGGCATGCTGGGTAAGACACGCCCCTCCTGGGCCCCGCCCCTCCTGGGCCCCGCCCCTCCTGGGCCCCGCCCCTCCTGGGCCCCGCCCCTCCTGGGCCCCGCCCCTCCTGGGCCCCGCCCCTCCTGGGCCCCGCCCCTCCTGGGCCCCGCCCTTGTCCTCTGTCCTTGGGGCCCTGAGCTTGGGGGCCTCTCTTGTCCTCTGTCCTTGGGGCCCTGAGCTTGGGGGCCTCTCGGGGCTGCAGCCCCAACATGTAAGTGAGAGATGCCTGGGGAGGCCTTGGGAGGTGCCCATTCAAAGTTGGACGTGCAGTTGGAACCAGGAAAGGAAGAAGTCTGTCTCTGTCCCTCTCACTTTTCTTGCTCTCCATATACAAGAAGTTGCTAAGTCGGGTCTGACTCTTTTGTGACCCCATGGACTGTAGCCTGCCAGGTTCCTCCATCCGTGGGATTTTTCAGGCAAGAATACTGGAGTGTGTTACCATTTCCTTCTACAGGGCATCTTTCTGACCCAGGGTTCGAACCCAGGTCTCCTGCATTGCAGGCAGATTCTTTACCACTGAGCCATCAGAGAAGCCTGTATACATCAGAGAAGCATGTATACATATACATCTATACATACAATATATATTTTATAAATTAAAAAAAATTTCTTTTCAGATCATTTTCCATTATAGTTTATTACAATAATTTTATAGTTGTTTGTCATGCTTTGCTTCTGAAATTGGCTAAAACAACACATGTTCATTCACTGTGGTTCAGCTTTCTTGTCAGCGATGAGGTATGCTCAGTAATTCTTGCAAAGTGGGAGAATCTTACCCATAAATTGTTTCCAAATGTAGTGAAGTTCTTACAGATTCTGAATGGAATCCTTAAGGAAATTTGACATGCTAATTATATGTTAATTGACCCTTCCCCCCCCTGTTTCCTTTTTATCTTTGTGCTAAGTTGCTTCAGTTGTGTTGGACTGTTTGTGAACTTATGGACTACAGCCCACCAGGCTCCTCTGTCAGTGGGATTCTCCAGGCAAGGATACTGGAGTGGGTCGCCATGCCCTTCTCCAGGAGATCTTCTTGACCCAGGGATTGAACCTGCATCTTTTGTGTCTTCTGCATTGGCAGGGGAATTTCTTTACCACTAACACCACCCGAGTTAGTAATTTTGTTTTTGTGCTTCCCAGGTGGCCCTACTATTAAAGCATCTGTCTGTATGCTTTCCACTTACATTTACAGTATTCTTGCCTGTAAAATCCCATGGACAGAGGATCCTGGTGGGCTACAGTCCACAGGGTCACAAAGAGTCAGGTACAACTGAGCACACGTACACACATGCACACAGTTTTGTTTTCAGAGCCTAGGCATCATTTGGGAAGGCTCTCAAAAGCTTGTGGACCACTGGCACAGTGCCTTAGAGTCCCCCAAGACCCTCAGCAAAATGAAAGGGCCCCCCTTCACCTCCATGGGGTTCTGTCTGGTCTCAAAGAAGCCGTACTTGAGCCCCACAGTCTCCTGAGTGGGGGTTGTTGGCAAGTCTGTGGACAATGCACTTAATCATAGTAGTTTCCAAGGCATGTTCACTTCCACTGCCTCATTCCATCCCAGGGACAGCCTGTGAATTCAATATCATTGGCCCTTTTCACGGGGCACATGGTAAGGACCAGAGAGGGCTCTGACCTGCCCAGGGTTGCACAGACCCAGCACTTGAGCCCTAAGCTAATGTACAGTGGGCAGAGCATGGGACTGGGGCCCCAGGGTGCATCTCTGTTTCCAGTTACCAACCTTCACTCTGCCAGGCTCTCCACTGTGAGCATGGACGCCATGGTGGACAGACGTAGTGCTCTCCCAGGATAGGTTCTAAAGTCACCGGGCCTGAGTGGGGCCCTGATTCCATCCCCAAGCTGTGTGGCTGTGGGCAAGTCACTGCCCTCCTGAGCTGTCCTTTCTTTGTCTGTGAGGTGAGTTTTAGTAGTGGGCACCTCTTGGGCTGCTGGGAGAAGTTAATGAAATCATCTTGGTAAAGCACTCTGTAAAACAGTGCCTGGCACATAGTACATCCTCCAGGTACTTTAGTTCTTGCAAATGCCGTTCTTATAATGTAAGTGGAGAAGACAGATCCTCAGCAAGCAACTGCAGTAAAGGGTGTGATACATGCTATGGGACAGGGACTGATAACATAATAGCTGGGTGGGAGGATGTCAAGGGAAGGCTTCCTGGAGGAGGTAACATGAGTGCTGGGTTCTGAAGCATGAGTAGGGATTAGCCAGGAAAGCAAAGGGGGTTGTTCCCAGCAGAGGGAACGGCACGGGCAAAGGCCTGGAGGCAGAGAGCATACCCTCCCGATCAGGGGTGATTCTGAGTGGCAGAGGAATGGCACACCGGGTGCCCAGCCAGTGCAGCGTGGGCTTGGCACTGGGTGTGTGAAGGAGGGGCCTGGCCGTGCCTCTGACCCTTGCAGGGTCTCATTTGCAGATGAGTCAGAGCTGATGGTGCAGCTTCCGGACAAGATGCGGCTGGACCTCGCCATTGACGTGAACTATTCCATCGTCAGCAAAGTGGCACTCTTCCAGGTATGGCCTGCCCAGTGCCCCACTCTCAGGACTCTGGAAGGCCCCGAGCCCATGCCTTCCTCTAAATGGCTCCTTCCCCTCCTCTCGGGGCCAGGGCTGTGACCGGCAGATGATCTTTGACATGCTGAAGAGGCTGCGCTCTGTAGTCTACCTGCCCAATGATTACGTGTGCAAGAAGGTGAGTGGCCAGGGCGGCGGCAAGGCAGTCTGGGTTTCACAGCCCCTGCCCATCAGAGCTGGGCTGGAGGGGGCCCCTGGGAAGGTGATGAGGTTTGCAGATGCAGACAGAGCGGAATTGCTGGGAGGAGAGGCGGGTGGCAAGCTGACCCCAGGGCTCCCGGCTTGCTTGGCAGGAGGAGCTCCGGGCACAAGCTCAGATGCGTCTCAGCCTGGCTCCTTACTCACGGTACCACGGGGACCAGGATGAGGAACCCCACTTTACAGAAGAGGAAAGTGAGGAGCCAAAAGAGGGTCAGGGTCTTGACTGTGTACATGGAACTGCTTCCAGGGTCTTGGTCTTCCTGTCAGGAAAACGGGGCTGGACAGGGGAGGGATAGGTCAGAGGTTGCAAACTGATGGTCCTTGCCAAGGAGCCAGCCCACAATGTCTCATGGATTGTTTCCTCCCCACACACCCGGTTTAATCTAAAAATAAAGTTTTGAATTAGTCTCCAACCTGTAAAAAATGGGAAGGTTTCAGGAATTCCCTGGTGGTCCAGTGGTTAGCATGTGGTAATTCCACTGCTGTGACCCAGGTTCAGTCCTTGGTTAGGGAACTAGGATCCTGTTAGCTGTGCAGTACAGCCAAAAAAAAAAAAGGAAGGTTTCACATAAAAATCCAGATTCCTGGCTGAAAACAGAATTGGCCAGCACTGAGCCCCACTTTCCCAAATAGCAAGAGTCCTCTGGAGTGGAGAAGGGAATGGCTCTGAAGAGATGCCCATGCCCCACCACTCCCGACAGCCCTACTGGCTCCCTTCTCTCCTTTACATCACCTACCTGATCCTGGGGAACATATGGATTTGAATCCCAGGGATAGACAGTCTCTAAGGCCCCTTCTGCTCCATTTTTTGGGATTTAAGGTGAGACTGAGGTCACTTGGTGACTGAGTGGTCAGGGTAGGGGAGCAGGAACCAGATTTTCAGATCTGTTAATAAGGCTTAGTGTGTGTACAGAGGTGGAAATATTGCTCAAAAACCCCCTGTAAGACTCAGGAACTCCCAGCCCCAGAAGCCCTGACTCCAAGGTGTATGCTGCACAACAGCATACAGTTGGAAGCAAAGAGCTGAAGGAAGAGGGACAAGGATGCTGTAAATGGCTGAGAATTCAAAGCTGCAGCCTTCGAGGCCAAGAGAGGTTTGGGAGCAATAGAGTGATTTGTCTGACACTGGAGCCACTTCCTAGCTGTGCAGCCTTGGGGAAGCAGCTTGCCCTCTCTGAATCTGACTCTTTTCATAGGTAAAGTATGGATATTAATAGTATCTCCCTCATGGGGTGGTTGTGAGAATTAAAATATATGAGCATATGGAGTCTGGCACCATGGCTGGCAGAGTTGGTGCCATTGCTGTAGCTAGCATCCTCGTGGGTAATGTAGACTTGACTTTGGATGAGAGTGAATCAGATTGTTGGGGAGTTTGCAGAGGAAGCCGAACACTTGGTGAACATGTGTGAATGGCGCCCTCTGCTGACAGGTTTTGTTCTGTGACAATCTCACTGAGACACACCCCCTGGGCCACCCCGGGGCTGCTCAGTGAGATGAGGGTGAGTGCTTTAGACACCTCACATTTCAGCACCTTTTCAAATTGGACTCTGAAACAGGGGAAGGAGACTTTATTCTTTTTTGTTAAGAAGGCCATGCATGTGTGAGATGCCCAAGAAACATTTGTCAAATGAATCGGAAGCAAAAGCCACTTACCTGTCCTTGGTCTCTGTCTCTCCTTAAACACGCCAGGTATGACCAATAGGTAGCTGGCCAGGGTGATGGCCCCTGAGGGCATGGGGATTAGAAGGTGCTTGGCAGACTGGCTATTTCTGATTGTAGTCTGAAGCAAGTCATTCATTCATTCCTTTGGTTTAATTTGGGACTAAGACTAAATTGTATCAGTCTACTAGGGCTGCCATAACAAAGTACCACAAACACAATGGCTTGCACGACAGAAACACATTGACTCACAGTTCTGGAGGCCGGAAGTCCAAGGTCCAAGTGTCAGTGGGGTCGGTGCCTTCTGAGAACAGTGAGCGAAGGATCTCCTGACTGTCTCCTCCCTGTGTCTCTTCACACCACCTTCCCTGTGTGCCTGACTTTGTACCCAAAGGCCCCTTTATGAGGACACCAGTCCTATTGGGTTAGGGGCTCCCCCAACTCCAGCACGACCTCATCTTCACTTAATTCTTTACACCTCTGATGACCCTTTTTCCAAATAAGGCCACATTCTGAGGAGCTGGGTGCTAGGACAGCGACATATGAATTTGTGGGGGCACTCAGTTCAACAAGTAACAGCCATGAGCTCTGAACCAGACTGCCTGGGTTCAAATCCCGGCTCTGCCTTGCTGAACTTTGGGACCTTGGGCAGAGTTCCTACCTCGAGGGCTGTTGAGGACTAAGTGGTCTCAGCCACACAAAGCACTTGGAGCAGCACCTGGCACAGAAAAGAGATAGGTAAATGCTGGCCATTCTCGTTCATGCTATCATTCCCATGTCGGTTAGCAAATGCCTCCCAAGCACCTGGTAGGATGTGGGGGAGTCACAGGTATCAGCCGATTGTGTGAACAGTATGGGCTTTTCCGTGCCTCGGGGCCCTCCATGGTATGCACAATTGGGAATCTGTCAAATACCCCTACACCTGGGCCTCCTTATCTAGCACTTTCTGTCATACCACTAAGTCCCTACCATAATCCTGCCAATTAGGCAGGCTGGCAGGGTGGGGGTGGTCACTCTGCCCAATCCACAGATGGAGAGACTGAGGCCCCCGAGGGGAACCACATGCCAAGTCAGCTGAAGGGCTGGTCCACAGAGCTGTGCCACCAGTGTCCAGGCCCAGCCCTGCTGCTTCTGTGGTCGCCTTTGGTGATGACAGGGGGACCGCCCCTTCTCTGTTTCAGGGGGAGATAGGCCGGGAAATGTACATCATCCAGGCGGGGCAGGTGCAGGTCTTGGGTGGCCCGGATGGGAAATCCGTGCTGGTGACGCTGAAGGCTGGATCTGTGTTCGGAGAAATAAGGTCAGAGTGGGGTGAGATGAGGGCCCTGGGCAAAGGCTGGGGAAGGGGGTGTGACCAGTCGGGGGGACCACGTCCTCAAGGGCCCTTTGGTGGGTCTGAGGAAGCCACGGTGCAGGCAGCACCGGCACTTGCTGGCATGTGAGAGAGGTGGGCCTGATACCGACCAGGGTGTAGAAATTGGGGAGGCCAGAGAAGAAATCAGGCAAGGCTTTACTGGGGCCCCAGCCGCACAGGAGGGAGAAGGAACAAGCAAAAGTTTCCCTTGCTCACTTGCTCCCTAAGGTGGGGTGGGGGGGTGAGCTGGTTACTTATATGGGCTCAAGGTAGGGGTGTGTTCAGGGGTTGGGCCAGAGGGGTGGCTAGGCTATCAAGGAGGAGACGTTTGTCCAGGTGCAAGCATTGCAGCCCTGAAGTAAAGGGCCCCAGGTCCCAGCCTGTCTCAGGCCCAGCTCTCACCCACCTGAGGCCATCATGGTGCTCCAGGCAGGGGTGAAAATGAAGATGCTGGTGTGATCAAAACCACAGCCTTGAAGGGCCTCACCTCCCTCTCATCTCTGCCCCAGCTTGCTGGCTGTAGGGGGCGGGAACCGGCGCACAGCTAACGTGGTGGCCCATGGGTTTACCAACCTCTTCATTCTGGATAAGAAGGACCTGAATGAAATTCTGGTGCATTATCCCGAGTCTCAGAAGTTGCTCCGCAAGAAGGCCAGGTACATTTTTTTTTTTAATTAAAATCCATGTAGACTTTAATATGCACTTTTCTTAAGGACTCAGACTTTCTTTTACATAACCATAGTATCTTTCTCAAAATTAGGAAATTGGAGATTGAAACAATACTGTTATTTCACCTTTAATCCATAATCTAAATTTCCTAATTGTTCCAAGAGGGTCTTTTATAGCTTTTCTTTTCTTCTATTCCTGGATCCCCTTTGCACGACATTGCCATGTTAGTCTCCTTTGCTCTGGGACCAGAGTCCCAGATCTTTATTGATCTTTAAGATCTTTATTGATCTTAACTTCTCTGAAGAGGACAGGCCAGTTATTTTGCAGAATACCCCTCCATTAAGTTTTTTGGGAAAAGATTTATTTATTTATTTATGGCTGTGCTGGGTCTTCACTGCTGCACACGTGCTTCCTCTGGTTGTGGCCAGCGGGGGCTTCTCTCTACTTGCAGTGCTCAGGCTTCTCATGGCAGTGGCTTCTCTTGTAGAGCGTGGGCTGGAGTGCTGGCTCAGGAGTTGTGGCACACAGGCTTAGTTGCTAACAGCATGTGGGCCAGGGATTGAACCCACATCCCCTGCATTGGCAGGCAGACTCTTTACCACTGAGCCACCAGGGAAGTCCCCTCCATTTAAGTTTACGTGATGTTAATGTTTTCTCATCATTATCTTCAGGCTCTGCGTTTGAGGCGGAAATTACTGAGAAGTGATGTTGTGTCCTTCTCAGTACAGCATATTGAGAGGCACGTGGCGCTGCTTTCTCACTATACAGATGATTTTTACTCTGATCACTGGTTAAATTTTCCACACATTAAAGTTACTATTTTTCTCTTTGAAATTAGTAAGTAATGAGTGAGAAGTCAAGAAGATTTAGATTTCCTGTTCCTCACCTTGCTTTCACTCACTACTTTCAGCCTCCAATGAAGGTTCCTTGCAATGATTGCCATGATGGTTGCAAATGGTGATTTTCTATCTCCATCCTGCCTTCTGCATTTAACTAGTGTCCTACTATATGGAAGAACTTTCTTTTCTTTCCCATTTATTTATTTATCTATTTATAAAGATACAGATTTGCTTTATTCCATGAATATCCTGTTACAATCATGGTTTTGATGCTCCAGCTGTTCCAGACTGGCCACTGGCCACCTCTTCAGGCTGGGTATAGTGAACTTTTGTTACGGCCCTGTTATATTTTAGCGCTTTTTTGCTTACAGACATAATAAGTTGCCCTAGATTCATCTTATACTTTCCCTGCTGTGTCCCTGGATAGGGTCATTTCTCCAAGGAGGCTTGATTCCTTTTAGAGGGGAATGGTTTTCAGAAACTAAGGTCTGAATAGTCCCTGGTAGCTCAGCTGGTAAAGAGTCTGTCTGCAATGGAGGAGACCCTGGTTCAATTCCTGGGTTGGGAAGATCCCCTGGAGAAGGGATAGACTACCCACTTCAGTATTCTTGGGCTTCCCTGGTGGCTCAGATGGTAAAGAATCTGCCTGCAATGCTGGAGACCTGGGTTCTATCCCTGGGTTGGGAAGATCCCCTGGAGAAGGGAACAGCTACTCACTCCAGTATTCTGGCCTGGAGAATTCCATGGACTGAATAGTCCATGGGGTCACAAAGAGTATGACATGACTGAGTGACTTTCACTCACTCACTCATTGCTACTGGGTTGCTACTAGGCCTTCACAGTGGATAGAGCTGGGAAATATGCCCACATGTACAGCTGGAAAAGGTACCCACATGTATATTTTTGTGTATAAATGCAAATGTATACATATATGTACATCATATACATAAACATCAACATTTTTTTTGTCTGTGTCTATCTATATCTCTATTTCCATCTAACAATTTCGATCCAGTATCACAGAGTCCATTCTAATCTCCTTTTCCAGATTTGTAAATTTCCTTGTCAACACTGAGAAATTTGACTCCCTTTATCCTCATTACATTTATGTTTGTTCTGTCCTACAGTATAATGTAGTACCAGAATTCCTATCCCACACTATTGGAAAGAAGAAAGCCTTAAGTAGAGAGTAGTTCTTTGGCCTGAGTACCTATGATATACGTGTTGTATTCAGAGTTGTTTGGATTGATTCTCTGTTTCCTTTACTGTGATTGTTCTGTTCGTTTGAGGTACAGCTAGGTTCATATGTTTCATTTTTCATTTCATTTTAGTGTTTCCCCACTTTGATCTTGGTTGATTTTAAGTGTTTGGAATATGTAGAACATTAACATGGCAGAAGTCTACAAAACAGTACACTCAGAGTCCCAAATACCCCCACTTGTTGCCACTCACCCTCTATAGGAGCCTAATCTCATTAGTTTCTGCTTTTTTCTTCCTGTGTTTCTCTTTGCAAAAATAGGAAGATTCATGACCGTTTTGTTATTTTCCTTTCTGTCTTACACAAAGGGTAGCATACTGTAGATTCTCTTTTGCACCTCGCTTGACTTTTTTCATGTGACAATAAATCCCGGAAAACATTCTCTGAGTCTACAGACAGTCCTCGTTCCTTTTAACAACTGCAAAACATTCCTATGAATGGGCACGTAGGCTAGTTCCAATAGTTTTCAATTATAGATAGTACTGCAATGAATAAACTCATGCATGTGTATTTTGTGTTGTTGGGGGATTGGTAGGTTTTTTTGTGGCTGTGCTGTGCAACTTGTGGGATCTTAGTTTCTCAGCCAGGGACTGAACCCTGCCCCCGGCAGTGAAAGCCTGAAATCCTAACCACTGGACTGCTAGGGAATCCCCTGGAATAGGCAAGAAAAGCAGTTGTTTTGCTTCCAAACCCAGAAGATCAGGTTTTAAATTGAGCAATGGATGCAGCTTGATGTGGTAGAAAGCAGACTTGGGAGAGTGGTAGGATTCAAATGCTGTCTGTGTGCAGTACTGGCTGTGTGACCTCGGAAAAGGTGCTTTCCCTTCTGGTCTCAGTTTCTCCACTGGAAAACGAGAGTGATCACTTTGTTGTGGAGCCAATTAAATAAAAAGTGTCCGTGAATGCCTCCAGCAGGGGGCCCAGCACACAAGAGAGCTCAACGTATGTTAATAATAATGATTGTTCCTCTTTATCCGTTGAATTTTCTCTATAATTTTCCATGGGATAATATCTTTTTAATCCACCTATCTGGTATTTCCTCCCATAGCTTTTATCATATATTCATATTTTCCACTTCAGTCACCATGAATAAACTACACTGAGAGTGATCATGATAGAGGGGAAAAACTCACCAGTATCCATTCATACAGCACAATAATTTGTTGAGCTGATATGTTGAGGCCCTGGGGACACAGCAGAGACCAAACAAAGCTTATGTTCTAGCTGGGGAGACCAACAGTGGAGAAATGAGTGACTATGTGATATGTCACCTGGAGATAAAGGCCATAAGGAAATATAAAGCCACCTGAGGAGACAGAGGTGATGGAGGGAGCTATGTGAGATAAGTTGGTCAGGAAGAGTCATTCTGAGGACATGGGACTTAGGTGGAGACCTGCCCAGAGTGAAGGAGTGAGCTGCCTACAAGGAAAAGCATGCCAAGGGGAGGGAACAGCATGTGCGAAGGTTCAGAGGAAGCACAGACTTGGTGTTACACAGAGGCCAGCAACAAAATGAGCATAGGTTGTTATGGGGTGGAAGGAGTGGAAGGGGTGAGATTGGGTAGGACCTTGTAGGGGAAGTCTCATCTATAGCTTTAGTTTTTATTCTGGGGGAGACGGGAGCTATGCAGGGTTTTATACTGCAGAATAACTTGCTGTGACTTGAGTTTTTAATGAAATGCCTTTGGCAGCTCCCAGATGAGTGGAAGCAGTGTCAACCTTAGAGCATAATACAGACAAGGCACTGGGGTCTCCTGGGGAAGGAAGCTGCCCCGTAACTCATTTTACCTGGCTGCTCACAGAGCAGCCACCGGGCCCTTCCAATGGCTGGTCTACCTGAGCTTCCGCCAAAGAAACAGGAAATAAAAATAAAGTCAATTAACATATAAGTAGCATATTCAAATTTTGCCAAGTCTGCCTGCTTCATCCTACCCTCCTGAGGGAGAATCCACCCTCATTATTCATGGATTCTGTATGTGCAATTCACCTACTCACTAAAATTTATTCATAACCCCCAAATCAATACTCAAAGGCTTATAGGGACGTGTGCCCTATTCGCAGACCTGTGCCCAGTGGCAAAAATTTGAGTCATTGAAGTGCACTTTCTAGCTAAATTGAAGAAGGCGACACTCTGCCTTCTTATTTCAGCTCAGATTGTAAACAAGTGTCTTTCTGTGGTCCACTTCGTACCATATTTTTCACATTTTTGTGAATTTTTTTGGTGATTTCACTATTAAAATGGCCCCAGGTGTAGTGCTGAAGTGAGGCCTCATGTTTCCACGTGCAGGCCTGAGTCACAGAGCCACACGTTCGTTGTAAATGAATCAACAATATTAAATAAGATGTCTTTAAAAGAGACCACACACACACATAAGACAAGGTTACAAAATGATCAGTTAATGAAAATGTTGTGTTGAGAGGCTCACAGTAACCAAATCCTGTATTTTCCCAAAAGCCATTGCTCAGTAGTCACTAATTCTGTGTCTGCAGACGCTTGACAGGGCTTAACCGCGGATAATAACTGACTTTAAGTCTGATAACGGGCACCAGGTTCCCCCTCCCCTTCCCTTCCTGCCCCCTGCAAGAGGAGCATGGCTCAGAAAAGCCATACTTAGAGCTGCCATCCCATCCCTCCACCAGGCTTAGGTGTGGGTTTGGGGGTCCCACAGAGGCCTCGCTCCTGGCTGTGCCTACAGTGTGCTGGCCAGAGGCAACCAGAGGAAGGAGGAGGGGCTGGTGGGCCATGCCACACAGAGGGGGCAGTGACATGGCTCTTCAGAGGCTGCTTCTCTGGACAGGCAAGCTTCAGGAGAGAGGCAGGGGGTCACAGATGAACTCTGCCCACCCAAGGAGAGATGGGGCTGAGAACCACAGGGCCTGGGGATGTCTGAGTTGGTGAGAGCCCCGCGTGGGATTCTGTCCAAGCTGCCCACTTTACAGGTGGGGGACCCAAGGCCACAAAGATGTGAGATGCTCCCCTCTCTGACTCGGCCACTCCAAGAAACGAGGCAACAGGGTCTCACACATGCTGCTGTCTCCAGGGGTGAATTATACAGTAATTATAGAAAAACGCGTGTCAGCTGAAAATGAGGATAAATTTCCTTAATCTGGAAACGTCCCAGAAGTTAGCTCAATGTTTCAAAACAGAGACAGCCATTAGCAATCAGCAAAGGTCCCGTAGCTGCTGCCTCCATGTCATTTGAGTACCACGCTGAGCCTTCCCACGGACCGCCGTGCTGTGAATTATGGACTCAGATAACACAGGTGGCAGTGCCAGGCCTGGAAGAGACCCCTCAAGATTATTGTGTTTGCGGCCTCCCGGGGGAGCCCCAGCTAGACAATGCAAGTCTCGGGCAATTAATATCAATATGCACTATTTAAATCCATTGCATCTGATTAGATAAGCAGCTAGTAATGGCTTCATTTTTAAACAAACAAGTTTTGCTGGAACCCTGATGAATGAATTTGCCAATTAGTCGCCTAGGCCCGCTGGACTGCAGGCGAAACTCATTTGTTCTTGAGCCAAACCACTCACCACATATCAGCAGCATGAACAATTCCTTAGAAAAGGCCAGAGCTCTCTTTGATGGAACATTCTTTCCTTATTTAGAGAAGCAGAGTGGTATATTGCATTGAGATCTGGGTTGTAATTCTGTCTCTGCCACCTCTTGCAACCTTGGGCATGTCACTCATTTCATACTGAACCTCAGTTTCCCCAGTTCTTTTAGGTATAATAATCCCTCTGGCCAGCACACTGCAGGCACAGCCAGAAGCAAGGCCTCTGTGGGATCCCCAAACTCACACCTACCCTGTGGAGTATTGTCAGCATCCAAGAAGATAATAAATGTGATATTCCTTTGTAATCATTAAGACATGGGGTACTGGGGTCAAAGGCATGGGTTTGAGTTCCAACTCTGCTACTTCCCAGCTGTGTGGCCTTGGGAAAATTACTCACTCTCTCTGGGCTTCCATATCTTCATTTGAAATGAGGGAGACTAATAGGACCTTCCTGCAAGGATTAGTGTGAGGATTATTCTGATAAAGAACAGAGAGCGGGTCAGTTATCTATTGTTACCACAAGTGGAGTGGCTTAAAACCACACATATTGATTATCTCAGAGTTTCTAGGGGTCAGAAGTCTGGGGACAGTTTAGGTGCGTCCAGTACAAGGCAGTCATCAAGATGGGGGCCAGAGCTGGGTCTTATCTCAAGTCTCAACTGGGGAAGAATCTTCTTCCAGGGTCCCACAGTTGTTGATTGAATTCCGTTCCTCGTGGCTGTGGGACTGGGGGCAGCTTCTAGTGAGTCATTGGCCAGTGGCCGCCCTCAGGTTTAGGCCTCTCCCAACATGACTGCTTACTTCATCAAAGCCAGCAGGGGAAGAGTCTTCTTGCAGGACAGAGGCCACAATCCGATGTGACCTACGTTCACAAAAACGACATTTGACCTATGTTCACAAAAACATCTGGTTGTATTCCGTTGGTTGAAACCAAGTCACATGTCCCACCACACTCAAAGGAAGGGGGTCACACAGAGGTGTGAACACCAGGAAGGGGGATCACAGGGATCACCAGAGAATCCCTGCCTGTTAAGGTCTGAGCACACAGCCTGACACATATAGACACTCAGTGTTGATGATGGTAAAATGACAATAAAGCCAAAGGAGAAGCAAGAAGCTCGGGCTCTTCTTCCTCTGGGCATCCTATTTCCGATTCCTTATATTAAAGTATCCTGCATCATTTCCTGTGTACCCTCAGAAAAGTCACTCAACCCCTCTGAGCCTCATCTATTAAGTACAGGCAGTAAGACCCCACATCATTATGATTGTTCTGATCGTTCAGTGAGATGTGATGTCCCAAGCATCACTGCGCTGGGCTCAGAAAAGGACTTCAAAACTGTCAGCCAACCCAGCCTGCATCACACAACTCAACTAAAGGGCTCTGTCCGAATGAGTGAGGCTTCGTTCTCTCCCAGAGCTTGCCGGTGATGTTAGCGGATGCTGCTTTCTTTCAGGCGAATGCTGAGAAATAACAACAAGCCCAAGGAGAAGAGCGTGCTTATTCTCCCTCCGCGGGCAGGCACCCCCAAGCTCTTCAATGCCGCCCTGGCCGCAGCAGGAAAGATGGGTGCCAAGGGAGGCAGAGGTGGCAGGCTTGCCCTCCTCAGGGCTCGACTCAAGGAGCTGGCTGCGCTGGAGGCGGCCGCCAGACAGCAGCAGTTGCTGGAACAGGTAATGCAGTTGGAGACCCAGCCACCTGGGCCATTTTAACCACGTGCCAGGGAAAAGGCCTCAGGACCCAGGCGTTCCATTGTAGGACTATTTTTCCTTCTTTGTATCCGTCTGGATTCGTTTGGTTGCAAGTGACAGAAAGGCAACTGACAGTGCAAGCTCGAATCAGCTTGAGAAAACGGGGAGTTTACTGGAGCGGGTCATTGAAAGGTTCAGGCAAGCCTGGATCTACACGTTCAAATGATGCCAACAGGATGAGATCTGCCATTCTGTCACCTCTGCTTCCCTGGCGGGCGGCTCCATTCCCAGGCAGGGCCCCAGGGGCTTGAGATGACACCCCCTAAGGTTACATCCTCCTGGCTGAGCAGCTGCCACAGAAAGTACCTCTTTCCCAGCAGTCCCAACAAGGAGTCCCAGGGTTCATAGTCATTGGACAGAATTGAGTGGAATCATGTCAATTCCTGATGTGTGGAGCACCAATGTGGTGCTCTCTGGGGAGGACCGGCTCATGTGCCCACCCCTGGACTGAGAGTGGGGAGGGGTTGGGGTGAGGAGTGTTCCCCCAGATGGAAGTTCGGGTGCTGCTGCAGAGGTAGGAGCAGTGGGTGTGGGCAGGGAATGTCCCTCCCCAGACAGTGATGGTCTCATATCTAATGTTGTGTCTGTGACAATTTAAAAGATTTGAAACAGGCATGGTGCCAACAGTCCCCACCCCCTAAGTCTAAAGGGAATTTTTAAATTAGTTCTGGGACTTTTTTATGTGACTAATGCCAAGAATGCCAATTAGAATGATTGCACTAATTATGGTTGTTCATAACTGTCCTTTAGGAAGGCTGCTGGAAAGGGGCGGGGGATGGGGTTAGGCAGAAGCTCAGTGACGGGGATGCGGGGGCGGATGGCAGTCTACATGACAGAATTCAAAGGAGCCTGGTGAACTCAGTCTCAATCCAGGCTGGTGTCAGAGTCCAGGAGACCTGTTCAGAGGTCATTTGACAGCAGGAGTCAGGGAATGACACCCAAATCACCCAGGGTTCCAAGACATTCTCCAGATACATCCACCAATGGCCCCAGACTGAGAAGAGATATGACTGTCTGGCTCACAAACTGTTAAGGGCAGGGCCAAGCTGGTTTTTAAAGCTGGGCTCTTATGTGCTGGCTCGTGTGTGGAGTGAGTGAACGTGAGCTCCGACAGTGTTCTCAGCACAGTGAAAGGTTTTATCTGAAACGGGTTAGCAATTTGTTGCTTCTAAGTGTTAGCTCTTCACCCAGGCAGCTTGAAGATGTGCATTAAATTTGCATGCGTGTGCTCATGAAAGACAGTTTTAGAACAACCAGGGCAAAAGGGTGGAGTGCAAGGAACTCTAAAACAGCAGCCTAAAGACACAGGTCCAAACCCTGGCTCTGTCACCCTGTGTCCTGGGGAAGCTCTTCCAGGACATTCTGGGACCCAGATTTCTCCTGGCTGTCACACGGGGTGGCAGAGATGGAGCAGGATACTTCCTTGGATACTTGTATAAAAGCATGTTAAACAAGGTGAAACATTTGGTCAACCTTCCCATGATCCTTCTGGCTCCATTCACAGCAGGATCTCACAAGGGGCCCCACTAGGCATCCTGCCCTGGAAGTGTGTTGTCAGAGTTTGGGGATGGTGAGGTGAAACAGGCACATCAAAAGATGCAGAAACACCAAGACAGGGAGCTGCAGGTCCCAGAACTGCCTTAGTATCTAGGAGCTTCTTGGATAACCTCACCTTTACCCAATTCCCTTCCTGCAGCACCCTCTCACTTGAGTACTCTTCAGGGGGTCTCTAGTCCCCATAAGCACACTGACTGCTCTCATGTGAAACTCCCTAAGAACCATCGGGCCTTCTCCTCTGGGGGCTGTTCCCTCCCCAGCTTCTTCCCACTCAAAGATGGGGTCAGACAGCAGGAGGGGCCGTGGTATCCACAAAGGCTTGGATTTTCACTCACTTCCCTAATTACACCCATAGGAACCTGGGTCCCTTAGAACCCCACAGGCTGGAGACTGGAGATAGCCACCAAGTCCACAAACACAGGGGCTCAGTTCAGCCTAACGCCAGTGGTACCCAGCCCATTCTTCCCTGGGGGTCTCAACCTTAGAGACCGTTCGAGAAATGTGCAGATCACAACTGCTTCTGCTCTCAGCAGCCTTTACCTTGTATTTATTTATCTCTCTTTCTCTCTTTCTCTCTTTTTTTTTTTTTGACTGCACCCTCTGGTTTGTGGGATCTTAGTTCCTTGACCAGAAATTGAACTCAGCCCTGGCAGGGGAAGTGCAGAGTCCTGACTTCTGGACCACCAGGGAATTCTCAGTCTTTACCTTATTTGCTTAGAGTTTTTCTCATACACCAGCGAACACACATCCAGGCTAACTGGGCAGGGCAGGCCGTCTAAGCTTTGCAAAGGCCTTGGTGGTGGTCCCTCCTGGTCACAGCCTCTCTCTCCTCCCTCAACAGTTCAGTGCGGGGCTCTGCCCTTCATTCCGCATCCTCACTCCAGCTTCCAGCCCTATGGCTCCAGACACCTAAAATATCCCAAAGACCTTCACCAAACGCTGCCCAGACTTTGAATCCTTAAACTTCCCCACGATATATGTTTCTACCAAATACCTGATGCATCTCCGTCCAACATTACAGCTGTTAGATTTCACCTGCGGAGTGCCATGGTCTTCTCAGGGGTCCGAGGATGAGGAAAGTGTCCGAGACCCCTCTAAGACCCCTCTGCCTCACTAGTCACTCTTTCTGGATTCCAGGCCAAGAGCTCGGAAGACGCCGCCGTGGGAGAGGAGGGATCGGCCGCCCCAGAACAGCCTCCGGCTCCAGAGCCGCCGGCCCCAGAGGCCCCCGCCCCAGAGGCCCCGGCCCCAAGCTCTCCACCACCTGCCTCCCAGGAGAGGCCGGAGGGAGACAAGGAGGCCGCGGCGCGGCCAGAAGAGCACCCGGTGCGGATCCACGTGACCCTGGGCCCGGATCCCAGCGAACAGATCCTGTTGGTGGAGGTCCCTGAGAAGCAGGAGGAGAAGGAGAAAAAGGAGGAGGAGACAGAGGAAAAGGAGGAAGGGGAGGAGGCGAGGAAGGAGAAAGAGGAGGAGTAAGGCGGCAGTTAGTGCACTACCCGCTCCCCCAGCCCCCGCAGGTGCCCGCTCCCCACCACCCGGCACCCCACCTCGAGCCCCCGCCCCCTCCTTCCCCCTGCACCCCGCACCCTCTGCTCCCCAAAGGCCAAGACGCTGGTCCGCGATAGTGGCCTCAAGTGCTCGGCCGGTGGTCCTGATCTGACATCAGTTTCTCCATCTCGCGGGGCTGGTATTGAAATTAACAAACTTCATAGTGTCTGTGCTGGGTGAGTTCCCACCGTCACTAGAGAACCCTGCCTCCTCTGCACCTGTAATTATATTTAAGAACAAAATACTTTTCTGTAGGGCTTCAGTACATGGGAAGCCTTGTTGGAGAAACAAAGAGCTGTTGAAAGTTTGGATTTTCCCCTCAGGAATTTGTCTTCCCCTCATTTCAAGAAGAGAAAACATTTCTGGCAGAAGTGGGAGACAGCTATGCTGTTCTTTCGACGACGTGGAGATAGCACACGCATCAGACCCGTGGTCTGGTGCTGTCTCTCTACTGGGCAGTCACATTAGAAACAAAGTGCTCCAGAGGACAGTTAGTACTTCCGCAGACATTATCCCATTGTGCCCAGCGATGCTGTTTCCTTAGAATAGATATAATGGAAATGGTTTACTGGCAAGAGGTTGTGAGCGTTTCTGAGCATCCACTCTGCCAGTTACCTAATCCTCTTCATCAGGGATTAACTCATTACTTGTTTTTGACACCCTTGCTGTAGAGATGATGATGTGTGCTAAGTCACTTCAGTCGTGTCCAACTCTTTTCGACCCCATGGACCATAGCCTGCCAGGTTTCTCTGTGGGATTCTCCAGGCAAGAATACTGGAGTGGGTTACCATGCCCTCCTCCCAGGGATCGTCTTTCCAACCCAGAGATCAAACCCAAGTCGCTTATGTCTCCTGCATTGGCACATAAGTTCTTTACCACTAGCGCCACCTGGGAAGCCCTAAGAGATAATGGTAGCAATTTCCACTAAGCCTAGAAGGTGGGGTCTCATGACTAACAACCACTGAAATTTCTGAGCTTTCTCCAGAACAAGTCATGTTGCTTTTATAATGAAAACAGGAAAAAGAGTCACTCAGTCAAATGAATATTTATTGAGAGGATTATATTTGCATACCAAATGGCTCTTTGTGGGGTGTGGGTGATTAAAAACAAAAACTAGGATTGGGCCATTTGTTTCTATCAGCAACAATGAATAAAAAGACCTGGCATTCCAAAAGGTCCTGCCCATTTCATATAAAATTACAGAAACCAGGTGAACTACAGAAAGGGGCCTTTGAAGGCTGGCAAAGTTGTGTTCTTAATCCATCCAAATGAAAGCACAGCATTCACTTCCCTGTGAAGAGTAAACAATATGGGAATTCCCAGACTGGCCTAAGTATTGCTAAATCCCAGGGTAACAAACAGATTCCCCTAGTCCCTGTCGTATCATGTGATCGTAGTAATCTTTCTATTGAATATAGCGATGAGCAGTGTTATTAACTGACCTTTCAAAAAACTTCTATTTATTTTTAAAGGTAATAACCTATTTACTAAGTCACTTCAGTCGTGTCCAACTCTCTGTGACCCTATGGACTGTAGCCCACCAAGCTCCTCTTTTCATGGGATTCTCCAGGCAAGAATACTGGAGTGGATTGCCATGCCTTCCTCCAGGGGATTTTCCCAACCCAGGGATCGAACCCCTGTCTCATTATGTTTCCCGCATTGGCAGGCAGGTTCTTTACCACTAGCGCCACCTGGGAAGCCAATAACATATTTACATATGTACAAAGGATAGTCATTAAAAATTCTCCCTCCCACCCCAGATTCCCAACCTCCTTGGTCCCCTTCCTGGAAGCAACCATGATTATCAGTTTCTTGTTTATTCTTTCAGAGATATTTTTAAGCTTGCACGAGGAAATATGTAAATTCACTCTGATTTCCTTCCTTCCCTCTCTGCTGCTGCTGCTAAGTTGCTTCAGTCGTGTCCGACTCTATGCGACCCCATAGAAGGCAGCCCGCCAGGCTCGTCCTTGGGATTCTCCAGGCAAGAACACTGGAGTGGGTTGCCATCTCCTTCTCCAATGCATGAAAGTGAAAAGTGAAAGTGAAGTCGCTCAGTTGTGTCCGACTCTTAGCGACCCCGTGGACTGCAGCCTACCAGTCTCCTCTGTCCATGGGATTTTCCAGGCAAGAGTACTGAAGTGGGGTGCCATTTCCTTCTCCGCCTTCCCTCCCTACCCACCTCCAAATGGTAACATACTAGAGCTGCTGCTATTTTTCACTTGATTTATTTTGGAGATTGTTTCCTATCAGAACATAAAGGGCTTGCTTATTTTTTCTGGACTGCAACCTAGCCCATTGTATGGATGTACCCTAACGCTTAGGGGCTTCCTCTGTGACTCAGCAGTCAAGAATCCGCCTGAAATGCAGGAGAGACGCAGGTTTGATCCCTGGATTGGGAAGTTCCCCTGGAGGAGGGCATGGCAGCCCTCCAGGGATTGCCTGGAGAATCCCATGGGCTGAAGAGCCTGGCGGGCTACAATCCGTGGGGTTGCAAAGAGTCGGACTCGACTGAAGAGGCAGAGAACACGTACATGCACCGTAACACTTCACCTCTCTCCCATTGATGGCCATTTGCATTGTTTCCAGTCATAAGCTATTAAAAATAATGCTGCAGTTAAAAATACTGTACAGATACCATTTCACTGGTAAATACTTTTTAAATAGGAGAAGTCTGGAGGCTTGGGCTAATTTTTTTCTTTACCATCCCCATTCCTCTTTATCATATTTGAACTATATGTTCTACGACCCAAGCATAGAGAGTACTTCCATCTTTACCAAGTATTTCAGATATATCAATCAGCTTATTGCCTTTCAGTAGATGGCAAAAAGTTTCAAAGACACCTTCACTGTTATCTTCTACTTACTAAGGAGTCTTTGTTATATAAATGTGCTTATTCTTTTAGATATCAACCCTTGAGTGTATACTGCTTATTATATAAAGCGAGAGATTTTTGAGGTTTCCAAGAATTGTCCTGGAAAGAAAATTGATTTTGAAATGAGATCAGCAGTGTCTTAATTTCACTGAGAAATCTCATAAAACTTGATACTTTCACCAACTTTGGATATTAGATAAATTGAATTTGAGGCTGACCTTATTCTCCAAATAGAATGAGATGGGCTGATTGCCAAGATATAGATGATACAGATCAGGAATACTGTTATTCTGCAGCTGAAACAGGACTTTTACTTATATGTGTTGTCTTTACTAATTTAAAATGTTTCAACATTTCCTGCATTTTGGTAGAAAATGAACATCAATTTTTTTTTTTAACCATGTAAATATTTTAAATAAGATGAAAACCAATAAGCTGTTTGCAGTTTCATTATCCCAATGTATTCGGCTCCCTGGAATATTTTCATTCATTTTCTTAGTAAACATGAATATTGTGTTTGCACTCTGGCTTTTATCCTATTATAATGCATTTTAATTAAAAGTATTTAGACAAATGTTCCTGGCTTGTGGATTCGTTTCAGAAAGTGACCAAGTATGACAGACACTTTTATGAGAAAAATGAAGTTTATTTTCCAGCTCAGTCTCCCTAGTTGATCTCCTGTGGACATCCTTGGGGCTATAATCTATCCTGTATTTCTGTTGCTGGACTGATATCCCTTATGAAACTGCCCCTAGTAGTTGAAGTCCCTCAAAAACAGCCCTTTTATGTCCAGTCTTACACAGCCCACTCCTTACAATTTCTCCAACCTCATTAGATGTGTTCTAATGCTGACAAATATATGGGGAAACAGTGGCTGACTTTATTTTTCTGGGCTCCAAAATCACTGCAGATGGTGATTGCAGCCATGAAATTGAAAGAGGCTTGCTTTTTGGAAGGAAAGTTATGACCAACATAGACAGCATATTAAAAAGCAGAGACATTACTTTGCTAACAAAGGTTCGTCTAGTCAAGGCTGTGGTTTTTCCAGTAGTCATGTATGGATGTGAGAGTTGGACTATAAAGAAAGCTGAGCACAGAAGAATTGAGGCTTTTGAACTGTGGTGTTGGAGAAGACTCTTGAGAGTCCCTTGGACTGCAAGGAGAGCCAACCAGTCCATCCTAAAGGAGATCAGTCCTGGGTGTTCATTGGAGGGACTGATGTTGAAGCTGAAACTCCAATACTTTGGGCAGCTGATGTGAAGAGCTGACTCATTTGAAAAGACCCTGATGCTGGGAGGGATTGGGGGCAGGAGGAGAAGGGAATGACAGAGGATGAGATGGTTGGATGGCATCACCAACTGAATGGACATGGGTTTGGGTGGACTCTGGGAGTTGGTGTTGGACAGGGAGGCCTGGTGTGCTGCGGTTCATGGGGTCGCAAAGAGTCGGACACAACTGAGCGACTGAGCTGAACTGAATGCTGACACTTCAGAGAGCTGACACACATGAATTCTAGATTCACACTGCCTAGCTTCTAATCCCAGCTTGACCGTGTACCTCTGTGAGCCCCGGTGACCTCATGGAGATAATACATTGCGCTGCACAGGGCCACTGAGACGATCAAATAATAAACTGGCATGGTCAAGTCTGCATGGGCACAAGAAATAAAGCCGATGTGCCATCCCCCCTTGCCTAGCCACAGTTGGAATAGATCAGAAGCCCCCTCAGAACTCTGTATTGTCTGAATTCTTCCACTGCCTGTGGTTATTACACATGCAGAAGGGGTGTGATCACCTCTTTCTTTGCTCTTTAACTAATAGTTTGTACAACAGCCTGGATATATGTGAATTATAACATTGTCAACCACAGCTTCCCCCGCCATCCCTGAACGTCTTTAATACAATCTCATACAAAAACAGACCCAACCAAGGCTGATTCTCTTGGGATGGTCACTCCATTCTGGGCACCCTTCATGGGCACATGACCCATGCAGTCACACATGGACCTGTGCTTGTCAGCATATTTAAATTCTTAATAATTTGTAAACAAGAGGGCTCACACTTTTATTTGTACTGGGCTCCACAATTTATGTAGGCTGTCCTGCTATCTGAAAAGACCTGTGAGGAGGGAGATGGAGCTGTGTCTCTTCTGTACTCAGCTTCCTGCTTCTTCTTCCTGCTTCCCCTTCAAAAGCTTACCTTTCAATCATGTTTCCTGACTCAAGCAGGATGACCCAGGCTAGGCCCATTGACTCTTACCCAGGAATCTGAATCTTGAGGGCTATTGCCCCATCCTCCTTGCTAGCAGAACCCTGATTTAGTTTTGGGCAGCAACATGTCCAGCCTCAGGGGATGAAGCCCCCCGTGTAAGCCAATCACTGCTCTTCAGACACTTTATGCCAGACATTCACTCTCTCAGCCTCCCCTGCAGCTGGAGGTGCTCATTGGAGCCAAACCTAACCAACGAATATACAGGGAAGGATGATGGGCAGGCGCCCTAATAAAGGAACCCCACCCTGTGCTTTGGTCCCTCTTTCTTCCTTGCAATGCTGATCAGTTCAGTTCAGTTCAGAATATTCTGAAAGAGATGGGAATACCAGACCACCTGACCTGCCTCTTGAGAAATCTGTATGCAGGTCAGGAAGCAACAGTCAGAACTGGGCATGGAACAACAGACTGGTTCCAAATAGGAAAACGAGTACATCAAGGCTGTATATTGTCACCCTGCTTATTTAATTTATATGCAGAGTGCTGCTGCTGCTGCTGCTAAGTCGCTTCAATTATGTCCAACTCTGTGTGACCCCATAGACGGGAGCCCACCAGGCTCTCCCATCCCTGGGATTCTCCAGGCAAGAACACTGGAGTGGGTTGCCATTTCCTTCTCCAATGCAGGAAAGTGAAAAGTGAAAAGTGAAAGTGAAGTCACTCATTTGTGTCCAACTCTTCGCAACCCCATGGACTGCAGCCTACCAGGCTCCTCCATCCATGGGATTTTCTAGGCAAGAGTACTGGAGTGGGGTGCCATCCCTTCTCTGTACATCATGAGAAATGCTGGGCTGGATGAAGCACAAGCTGGAATCAAGATTGCTGGGAGAATATCAACAACCTCAGATATGCAGATCACAACACCCTTATGGCAGATAGTGAAGAAGAACTAAAGAGCTTCTTGATGAAAGTGAAAGGAGAGTGAAAAAGTTGGCTTAAAGCTCAACATTCAGAAAACAAAGATCGTGGCATCCGGTCCCATCAATTCATGGCAAATAGATGGAGAAACAGTGGCAGACTTAATTTTTTGGGGCTCCAAAATCATGCAGATGGTGACTTGCAGCCATAAAATAAAAAGACACTTACTCCTTGAAAGAAAAGTTCTGACCAACCTAGACAACATATTAAAAAGCAGAGACATTACTTTGTCAACAAAGATCTGTCTAGTCAAGGCTACGATTTTTCCAGTAGTCATGTATGGATGTGAAAGTTGAAATGTAAAGAAAGCTGAGCCCCGAAGAATTGATGCTTTTGAACTGTGGTGTTGGAGAAGACTCTTGAGAGTCCCTTGAACTGGAAGGAGATCCAACCAGTCCATCTAAAGGAGATCAGTCCTGGGTGTTCATTGGAGGGACTGATGTTGAAGCTGAAACTCCAAAACTTTGGGCAGCTGATGCAAAGAGCTGACTCATTTGAAAAGACCCTGATGTTGGGAAAGATTGAAGGCAGGAGGAGAAGGAGATGACAGAGGATGAGATGGTTGGATGGTATCACCGACTCGATGGACATGAGTTTGAGTAGACTCCGGGAGTTGGTGATGGACAGGGGGGCCTGGCGTGCTGCGATTCATGGGGTTGCAGAGTTGGACACGACTGAGCAACTGAACTGAACTGAACTGAACATGCATTTTCTCGTATAGATACAATTTAAAAAAGAGGAAAGGAAATTCGGATTTACTCTCTTAACTTTCCTATGTATCATACAGTAGTGTTAGTCCTAGTCATTGCATTGTACATTACCTCCCTATGCTATGCTATGCTATGCTAAATCACTTCAGTCGTGTCCAATTCTGTGTGACCCCATAGACGGCGGCCCACCAGGCTCCCCCGTCCCTGGGATTCTCCAGGCAAGAACACTGGAATGGGTTGCCATTTCCTAGATGTTTGTACTTTTTTAACCACTTACCTCCAATTTCACACCCCTCCCCACCCAATTCTGCCTCTGGTAACTACAAGTCTGATTTTCTTTCAAGAGGTTTGTTTTCTTATCTGTTTTTTGAGATTTCACGTGTAAGTGAGATCTTACAGTATTTGTCTTTCTCTGTCTGACATTTCATTTCACATAATGCCTTCAGAGGCCACCCATGTTGTGGTCGGATTTCCTTGTTTTTTTATGGTTGAATAATATTCCACATCATTATATGGAATATACATATCATATTTGTCACAAGATTTTTTAAATTAAAAGATACTTTATTGCTAAAAAGTCAAAACCATTACAAACTATCAAAGGTCATTGATCACAAATTACCATAATAAATATAACAATAAAAGTTTGAAATATTGCAAGAATTACCAGAATGTAACAGAGACATGAAGTGAGCAAATGTAGCTGGAAAATGGTGCTGATAGATTTGCTTGATGAAAACTTACCACAAAACCTCAATTTGTATGTAGCACAAGTTTTTATCCATTCATCCATTGATGGATACTTAAGATTGTTCAGGTTCTTGTTACTCCCTGGCCTGGTCTTCAGCTTTTCCCGAGTGACAAGAGCTACCTTGCATATTTTGAATACATTTATCTTTGGTTTAGGAACTTCCCACATGGCACCAGTGGTAAAGAATCCGCCTGCAGGAGACAAAGAGATGCAGCTTCGACCTCTAGGTTGGGAAGATCCCCTGGAGGAGGAAATGGCAACCCACTCTAGTATTCTTGCCTGGAGAATCCCATGGACAGAAGAGCCTAGCAGGCTACAGTCCATAGGGTCACACAGAGTTGAACACGACTGAAGCAACTTAGCATGCATGCATAAATAGGTAACTCAGTGGTAAAGAATCTGCCTGCTAAGCAGAAGATGGTTCAATCCCTGGGTCAGGAAGATCCCTTGGAGAAGAAAATGGCAACTCACGCCTATATTCTTGCCTGGAAAATCCCATACAGAGGAGCCTGGCGAGCTACAGTCCATGGGGTCAGAAAAAGTTGGACACGACTTACTGACTAAAACAACAACAAACAAAAATAAGCACATGGCTCCCACTTACTCCAGGCCTCCCCTCTGGCCAGGGATCAGCAGTCCCACACTTGTAGCGGGACATGCCACAGGTAAGGCATTTTTCTGTGCTTTAAAAAAGAAGAAGGAAGGAGGTCATTATCCCCCTCCCTTGAAACTCTCCTTGGAAAACTTAGATGGGCTTGAAACCTAACTCCAACCATTTTGTATACCAAAAGTCTTTCTTGAGCTAGACAGCCCTTAGTGTCTGCTTTTATCATCTAATACAGTCTCCAAGTTCTGGAACTTCTCCATTTTGAAGTAAATACCTGGGGAGAAGGCCCTGGTGTCTTCTGGCACCTAGGGGCTTAACTTTGGTGTCTGGGCCCAACTGGAGCTCTTTGGCCTCTCCCTGAGATAAGAAGAACTTGATCATCCTTTCAGAGGAGGGCAATTAACTAGACAAATGGCTACAGATCTAAGTATCCTGGTATGTGAAGAGTCTCAGGAGTCAGGGCTTTTCCTGGAGCCCTGAGAAATTCAGAGTAGCTTTATTTCCCTACGCGCGTGTGTGTGTGCTAGGTCACTTCATTTGTGTCCGACTCTTTGTGACCCCATGGACTATAGTCCGCCAGCCTCCTCTATCCGTGAGATTCTCCAGGCAAGAATACTGGAGTGGGCTGCCAGGCCCTCCTCCAGGGGATCGTCCTGACCCAGAGATCGAACCTGAATCTCTTATATCTCCTACAGTGGCAGGCAAGTTCTTTACCACTGAGCCATCAGGGAAGCCCCCATAGTCTCTATAAAAACGTGCCTGTAGAGTGGGGTAGTCAACCCCACCTTTCACACCTCCAGATTTCTGAAACTCAAAGTGTTTTGCTCCTTTAATAAAGGGGAAAAAAGAACTTGAAGTGTTCCCAGATAGTCCAAATGAATAATTCCTATCGTACTGAAAGCTTCCATGTTATCAGCCTAAAGTACGTGAAAGGTTTTAAAATCAAACTGACCTGAATTCCATGGAGGATACTATATTAAATGATTTGGAAGCAAATCTGTAAAACAAACAAACAAACAACTAGGAAACAACCCACTAGGAAAGAAAGTTGCCAGGAAGGAGTAAGAGCCACAAAAGTTTGTACCCAAAAGTAACACTTGGCACTCCATCAGAATCTAAATTTACTTAAAATAGACTGAGGATGTTGTTGTTGTCAGTGTTAAGTCATGTTTAATTCTTTGCAACACACCAGGCTCCCCTGTCCTTCACCATCTCCTGGAATTTTCTCAGAATTATATCCATTGAGTCAGTGATGCCATCCAACCATCTCATCCTCTGCCACCCCCTTCTCCTTCTGCCTTCAGTCTTGCCCAGCATCAGGGTCTTCTCCAATGAGTGGGCTCTTTGCATCATGTGGGAAAGTATTGGAGCTTCAGCTTCAGCATCAGTCCTTCCAATGAATATTCAGGGCTGATTTCCTTTAGGATTGACTGGTTTGATCTTACAGTCCAAGGGGCTCTCAAGAGTCTTCTCCAGCACCACATTTCAATACTATGTTAAATGACTGGGCAAATTTGAAAACAAAACAAAAACAAAATAGCACTCACCAGGATAGAAAGCCATCAGGAAGGAGTAAGGGCCACAAAAGTTTGTACTAAAAGTAATACTTTGTATTCTATCAGAGTCTCAGTCAGTTCAGTTCAGTCCCTCAGTTGTGTCCAACTCTTTGCGACCCCATGAATTGCAGCACACCAGGCTTCCCTGTCCATCACCAACTCCTGGAGTTCACCCAGACTCACATCCACTGAGTCAGTGATGCCATCCAGCCATCTCATCCTCTGTTGTCCTCTTCTCCTCTTGCCCCCAATCCCTCCCAGCATCAGAGTCTTTTCCAATGAGTCAACTCTTCAAATGAGGTGGCCAAAGTACTGGAGTTTCAGCTTTAGCATCATTCCTTCCAAAGAAATCCCAGGGCTGATCTCCTTCACAATGGACTGGTTGGATCTCCTTGCAGTCCAAGGGACTCTTAAGAGTCTTCTCCAACACCACAGCTAAAAAGCATCAATTCTTCAGCACTCAGTCTTCTTCACAGTCCAACTCTCACATCCATACATGACCACAGGAAAAACCATAGCCTTGACTAGACGGACCTCTGTTGGCAAAGTAATGTCTCTGCTTTTGAACATGCTATCTAGGTTGGTCATAACTTTCCTTCCAAGGAGTAAACGTCTTTTAATTTCATGGCTACAGTCACTATCAGAGTCTAAATGTACTTAAAAGGATAGGGCTAAGGATGTAGGTAGATCCTTTTTAATGCTACTCCTTTGGATCACTACATGATGACTGTGGAAAAGAAATTTTTGAAGACTGAAAAAGGAGATTAGAAACTTTGCATGATTCAGATTTGAATTATTCATTTCAGTCTAGGGTAGTTCTTCCAGATATGAGTAATAGCCCTGAAAACAAGAAACTGAAACAAATAATAATGCTTGTTGAATCAGCATTTCTCACACGTGGTTAGAAGGAAGTCTAAGGGCAACTCCCCCCACACACACGTTTAATGGCAGAACCCTAATAATACCTGCATGAGATTGCCAATATGAAAAAAAAAAGGGTATTTCTCTTAATTCGTCAGCTAATGATATGATGTTGAATGACACAACTAACAAACCACCCAAAGCTATGTATTGCTTGGGGATTTGGAGTTGTTCTACTCAGCGATTTCTTGTTACTACTGAAGAGCATCAAACAGAAGAGGCAATTTACTCTTTTGGAAAAAGAGAACAAAATAAGGAAGTGGTCAGCTATAGAAAATGCATGTGTTTCTTTCATGTTTTGTTTCATCCCAAACTTCGGTTTCGGCTGAAACCTTCCTTAATTCTCTTTGTATCCCATGTGTTAGTAAGCTGCATATTTCCGGGATCTTCAATGGGCGTTCTTATACTGTGATCAGTTGAGTGTCTTATTACTCATACTTAGCACACAGCTGCTGACCTCAGTGCCATTCGAACGCTTGTGCCCCCTGCGTTGCCACTGGTTCTTTCTTGGGTGTTTGGCCTTTGGTCTTAGTATTGCTTAGGTGTGGTGTGTGCGTTCCTGGGCGTCGCTGCTTCATCTTAGCCTTCTTGTCCTTGCGTGCCTGCCAGCCCTGGGAATGCCAGCCTCTGCTTCCTTTCCCCTGGATGTTGTGTCCAGCCATCTGCGCTCCAGGTTTACATCCCTTTTCTTTTCTTTTTTTAAAGTTAATTAATTTGGCTGTGTCGGGGGCTCAGTTGCAGCACCCGGGAGGAATCTGTTGCGTCATGCCAGATCTTTTGTTGAGATGGGAGGATTCTAGTTGTAGATCATGGGCTTAGTTGCTCCTTGGCATGTGGGATCTTAGTTTCCTGACCAGGGATCAAACCTGCATCCCCTACATTGCAAGGCAGATTCTTAACCACTAGACCACCAGGGAAGTCCTCCTTTCTTATTATTAGAAAACATTTTAGGATTTTATGGCTACAGAAATGATATGTGCATGGACCTATACTCCGGTCCTTGTTTTCTTTGAGGCCTGCATTTTATATATATTCCCTCCACCCCCAGGCATTCAAAGAAGTTTTTCATTTTCCTACTTGCAGTGAGCTTCAGCATGGCATTCTGTCCTTTCTTTTTTTCATTCACATCATGAAATACATTTTTTGAGGTAGTCCATTGATTTATAACTTTGGGGCCACTTGTCTTGGTAATCCCCTTGGTATCTATCCTACCCCCCAAATTATGTCATTTTTCAGGATGTTGTCTATCTAGAAGCTTGGTGTAGCCCATGATTCTGCTTGTTTATAATCTGAGAGTTCTGATTCTTCCACTGAAATGGAATCTGACAACATAAAACACAAGCAAAATGGGCTAAGCATACAGCCTTCACTTTTAACTGAGTCTGTGCCTTTGCTTTACTTTACAGACAAAGGTCTGAATAGTCAAAGCTATGGTTTTTCCAGTGGTCAGTATCGATGCAAGAGTTGGACTATAAAGAAAGCTGAGCGCCGAAGAACTGATGCTTTTAAACTGTGGTGCTGGAGAAGACTCTTGAGAGTCCCTTGGACAGCAAGGAGATCAAACCAGTCAATCGTAAAGGAAATCAGTCCTGAATATTCATTGGAAGGACTGATGCTGAAGCTGAAGCTTCAATACTTTGGCCACCTGATGCGAAGTATTGACTCCTTGGAAAAGACCCTGATGCTGGGAAAGATTGAAGGCAGGAGAAGGGGACAACCGAGGATGAGATGGTTGGATGGCATTACCAACTTGATGGACATGAGTTTGAGCAAGCTCTAGGAGTTGGCAAAGGACAGGAAAGCCTGGTGCGTTGCAGTTCATGGGATCGCAAAGAGTCAGACATGACCGGGAGACTAAACTGAACTGATGCCTTTGTTACTAAAGCAAAATATTTTTATTTACAGACTTACTTTCCACCCCCACCTCAAACAATTCTATTCTTGCAAGTTTTTACCTCCAGAGGGAATCAAGCAAAAAAAAAATGTTTATATTGACCTATACATTGATTTAAATGGCTACGTCACAGTTCAGTTGATGGTAGTGAAAAAACAGAAAGGGGGAAATAAACCTCCATCATATGAAGCACATAATTTGAAGAAAAGAAATTATTTCTATTGAATTAAACAATTCAATTATCTGTGTGAACGTAACTTTCCTTATTATTAACAGAACCCAGAATGAAATACTGGGGACATATGTTATATGCACAAAGCTTGGAAACCAGAAGTGCTTGGGCAACCAGGATAAGAAATGATGTTTTTCAGCTGAGCCTTTGTTGTTGGATATCAGCTCGTGGAGGTGACAGGTCCATTAATCAAGGGACACTTACATGCAGCAAGCTGAAAAGACAGGCTTGAATTGCTGAGGATTCATTACAGGAAAAATAACACTTATAAAAACCTCTAAGCAGAGCATCCTTATCAACGAAGAAGAGGCAACGACTGTGACATGTATGGGTATACGATTTCCAAATGGAATTTCAGGATGGAAAATAATGGGGAGGGGGGAGAATGAGAAATATTTACATTTCAATGGATGCCAGTTCAGAAGGGGTGTGTGTGTTTAGTCATTCAGTCCTGTCCGACTCTTTGTGACCCCATGGACGGTAGCCCGCCAGGCTTCTCTGTCTATAGGGATTTTTCAGGCAAGGCTACTGGAGTGGAGCCATGCCCTCTTTCAGGGGATCTTCCCAACCCAGGGATTGACTCCAGGTTTCCTGTATTGCAGGCGGATTCTTCACCAACTGAGTCACCAGGGAAGCCCTATTCAGGAAGGTAGTTGTTTGCAATCACCTAATATGCTTTAAATCACCATGAAATGAATCGCAGGTGTTTTCCTTGTTTGGCTTTGACTGTGGAGCTGATGACTTTTCACTGGGCTAACGGGCCTTCTCCCCAAGTGTTCTGGCTACTTATTTAAGCATTGTGTGTGTGTGCACTCAGTTGCTCAGTTGAGTTCAACTCTTAGCGACCCCATGGATTATAGTCTGCCAGATTCCTCTGTCCATGGGCTTCTCCAGGCAAGAATACTGGAGTGGGTCGTTATTTCCTTCTCCTGGGGATCTTCCCAACCCAGGGATTGAACCCTCCACCCCCTATCTCCTGCATTGGCAGGTGGATTCTTTACCACTGAACCACCAGGGAAGCATTTAAGCATTATTAGCATTTTGTTTCTGGCAAGTTTGTTTTTTAACTCTGTATGTTTGAAACTCTCTTGGACTTTGTCAAATAAATTGAGCCTATCCAAACAAAACATATCCTCCTTTATGTAACTATGTCAGGCATAAACGAGGTACATCTTTAAGCTTACAGGTTAAGGCATATATGTAATGGCAGATAAAATATAGAAGTCAGGCACAGACCTGCCTCATAAGTCCATCATCCATAACTCACTACATTCTTTCATGTTGTTATTAATAATACCCAGAGTCATACCTTTCTTCAAAGCTGTCTCCGAGACTTGGATTCTGATTCTAGTCATAAAAAGACTGCCCGACTTTACTTCTGTAGCTTTTATCATTTCGAACACTTCTAGATTATAAATTTTTCAAGGAAGCAGTAGTCTGCAGGTGATACATACTGGCAGTTCCAGTTTCACCTCCATCTCCATGGGCACATACATTCTTGTCAGTTCAAGTGGCCTTTGTACAGCACAGAGAACTCTGCTCAATGTTATGTAGCAGCCTGGATGGGAGGGGAGTTTGGGGGAGAATGGATACATGTATACGTATGGCTGAGTCCCTTTGTGGTCCACCTGAATCTATCACAGCTTTGTTAACCTGCTATACTCCAATATAAAATAAAAAGTTAAAAACAAATCCAAGCAGCCTGAATTTTCGTTTGGAAAATATAGTCAGTGCAGTGCAATGGCTCAGTTTCAGTGTCATACTATATGCATTTCTGGGGTTACACAAAAATAATTCCTGCATGTGTATTGTATTCATCAACAGTTAGCAAGATTCTATCAGACCACAATAAGGTAGGATGAATAGGAACAGGTTTATAAAGTAATGTGCTCTGCAGATATAGGTTAGTATTACTCGCAAAGCTAATTACACACTGCAGTGGGATCTCCCTTTTAGAGATGGTTTAAATGTAGGACCAATTTGTCTCCTTCCCACTCAAAGATGTACTTAAGAGTCTATAAAATACCTACGCTTTTAAATGTTTGCTTTGCCCAGAAAGTCATTTCAGGAGCATAGCTCTGGGGATAGATTATAGAAAAATTCAGTGTCATTCTTCAATATATGCTCAATTAAAAAAAATTATGTATTAGTTCAAGTTGGTTGGTTGATTCTTATTTGTGGCAACTAGAAAGTAATTTAGAAACCAAATACCAGGTTGATAAAAATTTTAGGTCAGTGTATTTTATTGGAACTTACACATGAGCATTATTTAGATCCTGGAGTTTGCTATTCTGCTGCCTCACTCAGAATTGTCCCTAATATTTTCTACAGTGTCAATTGGCAATATTTGGATTTTGACATTTCTTATCACACTTCAGTGAAGGTAAAAAAATAAATTTGAAACAAGTACAGTTTAAATTAAATATTTAGCATGTGGTTAATTGAGGTATTAGAGTTCCACACCATAGGTGCTTCCAAAGTATGTTTCCTCCCAAAGTAAAGATTTAATCAGGATGGCAAGCAGTAAACTGATTTTAAAAAAGAAAACAGGAGTACACAGGAATTGTTTTGTTGCTGTCTTCATTTCAGACCTCCTAATTGGCTGCTTCATATATTTTCTGAGGTTAATTAATTATTCCATTACCAGGTTAATGGAATTCCCTGGTTAATACCCTTCCCTGATAGCTCAGCTGGTAAAGAACCCGCCTGCAATGCAGGAAACCCCAGTTCGATTCCTGGGTCGGGAAGATTCGCTGGCAAAGGGATAGGCTACTCACTCCAGTATTCTTAAACTTCCCTGGTGGTTCAGCTGGTAAAGAACCCTTCTGCAATGCGGGAGACCTGGGTTCCACACCTGGGTTGGGAAGATCCTCTGGAGAAGGGGATGGCTACCCACTCCAGTATTCTGGCCTGGAGGATTCCATGGACTGTGTAGTCCATGCGATCACAAAGAGCCAGACGTGACTGAGCGACTTTCACTTGATCTCATTTCTTGCTGCCTCATAAAATAATTAAGTTTGAGGTGGCTCTGTGGTAAAGAATCCACCTGCCAATGCAGGAGCCGCAGAAGCTGTGGCTTCAAGCCCTGGGTAGAGAAGATGTCCTGGAGTAGGAAATGGCAACCCACTCCAGTATTCTTGCCTGGAAAATTCCATGGAAAAGGAACATGGTGGGCTACAGTCGACGGGGGCGTCACAAAGAGTCGGACATGACCAAGCCCCTCTGCCTTTCTCCTCACTGCTGCTTTTGTTTACCACTAGATGGCGCTAAAACCAGGGTTATAGCCGCCAGGGACTCAGGACTAGTTGGGAGTCCAGAGGGCTGGAATTTGATAACTGGAAGATCCCTTCAAAGGTAATCTGGCCAGCACTTCCGTTTTATCATACAAATGAGGAAACCGAAACTCAGTGAAAATGAGTAATTTGTCAAAGTCACATAGACTTCTTCCTATTCTCCTCCTCCTCCCCTCCCTCTCCATTTCTTCTCCTGTCTCTTCCTCTCTTCCTCCCTTGCCCCCTTGTCTGCTCCTCCTGTTAATTACTGCTGCTGCTGCTGCTAAGTCGCTTCAGTCGTGTCCGACTCTGTGCGACCACATAGACGGCAGCCCACCAGGCTCCCCCGTCCCCGGAATTCTCCAGGCAAGGACAATGGAGTGGGTTGCCATTTCCTTCTCCAATGCATGAAAATGAAAAGTGAAAGTGAAGTCGCTCAGTCGTGTCCTACTCTTAGCGACCTCATGGACTGCAGCCTACCAGGCTCCTCCGTCCATGGGATTTTCCAGGCAAGAGTACTGGAGTGGGGTGCCATTGCCTTCTCCCCCTGTTTATTACTAGCTCCCTCTATAACCTCATCACCTGAGGAGGGATATAGCTCAGGGAGTGATGATCAGATCTGCTTTCCAGAAGGAGCATTCTGGCAACTGCAGGGTACCATTGATCAGGTACCATTCATTCATTCATTTATTTGTTCATCCAAGAAACAGGTATCAAATGCTTACTTTTTGCTTTGCACAGAGCCTGGGACTGGGAATAATTAAAAACCAACAAATCAGATAAAGATTTTACAAATTCACATTCTCCTAGGGAATACAGAAATGGAAAAAAAAAAAAAGTCACATTAATAGCGGTGATGACAATACAGTCTGATCACTTGGAGGAATTCACCATCAGCTGCATGAGGAGTTTAAAGGGAAGGTTTCGGTGAGATAGTGTTAGAGGCCGAGGACACATAGGGTCACGGAGGCTGAGAAATGGAAGGAAGGGCTTCCAGAGAGAGGAGAGCATGGGTGGAGGAGGAGAGGCTGCTGGAAGCAGCTGCTGTGGCTGATGCCAGAGGGCACAGGGCGAGGGGCCAGCTGGTAATCCTGGAAGGAGGGGACCGGTGTCTGAAGGTTTCATCTGAAGTGCTGGGCTCAGGGATTTGCTCGATCTGGTGGGACGGCCCAGGAAGGAGGAGAGCTCAGAGAATGGTGTGGGCAAATGTGCTTTCCAGAAAGAGCACCCTGGCAGCTGCGTAGAAGCCCCGAGGCAAGGAAGGCCGGTGGCTGGTGTCCCAGAGACGCGAGTGCGGGGTGGGGGCGGCTTGGGGCTGCGAGGGAGATGTCAGGAGTGGGACTGACCACCGTGTTCTCTTTGAAAAACAGAGACCGGGTCTGTTGTCGATATCCTTAGAGGGTTGTGATGACTCTGGTGCTTGAACTATTTATAAAGCATTGAAGAAGTTGTTTTAATTAACCACACATATTACTTGGATAACATTTCTGAAATTATTTTTAGAATGTAATTCAAGGGTGTTCCAAGTTGATACACAGAAAATCCTCCTGTAGAGCAACCCCTCCCCCACCAGATTTAATGGGATTATGAACACACCTCCCCATCCCCCTCCCTCCGCACCAACTAATTAGAACTAGGAAGAAACAGACCTCGCCTCATCACCACCACCAAGCTCCTCCTCTTCTGGGTCATGCCTCTGATGTTTCCCTTTTATTTGTCCAAGTTCTGTTTTCACCACAGCACTTTTCTTCCAGCTGCTACCACTGATGGTGGCTGAGGGCATTATCTCTCTCTCCTGAGCAGCCTAAGCGGGCTGCTTGCTGGGGAGCTGTGCCTTTCCTTGTAGTAGGCTTGGCACAATTTGGGGCGGGGGGAAGGGGCTTCTCTGAGCAGGCCCTGAGTTGCCCCTTGCCACTGGAGGGTTTTGTCTTTTTAAGAATTTCCCAGTCTAGAATCACCCTATTTCCCTTTTGTCCCATTCAAGCACTCATGAGTTTATTATTACGATTAAGATCTCTTGGCGTCCAAAATTTGAAAAGTCCTGTGAACTGAATCCTATTTCAAATATGCCTGGGGAGGGGGGCTGTGAGTAGAGAGCCAAGTCCTGGGTAGAATGAGGAACCTTTAAAAGTCCGAAGCACGTGATCATTTCTTTGTTTTGTTTACATAGGTTTCCCAGTCTGGGGTTGTCTTTAAGAGGCAGTAAAAGCTCCCATTTACTGAGGGCTTACCCCGTGGCAGGTGTTTTTATATTTTGTCTCTAATCCTCCGGGATCTTCCCCTGCTCTGCTCTCCTCTTTGGCTCCCCTCTCACCCCCAGGCCTCACTCTGTCCACGTGTGCTGGGGCTCTGGGCAGGTCTGCAGAGAGTGTTGACCCTCCTCATTACAAAGGAGGAAACTGCAACTTGGGTTATGGGCTCCGCTCCATTACTCATGTGTACACTGAATACGTACTTAGTTTATTTATTATTATTATTTATTTTTGGCTGTTCTGGGTCTTCAAGGCTACAGGTGGGCTTTTCTCTAGTTGTGGAGAACAGGGGGCTACTCTCTACGTGCGGTGCTCCAGCTTCTCATTGCGGTGGCTTCTCTTGTTGCAGAGCAGGGCTCTAGGGCACTCGGGCTTCAGTAATTGTGGCTTCTGGGCTTATTTGCTCCACAGCAGAGGGGTCTTCCCAACCAAGGATCGAACCCATGTCCTCTGCATTGGCAGGTGGATTCTTAACCACTGAACCACTAGGGAAGCCTGAATACGTACTTAGTTTAAACAGAGCAGTTAAGGGAGGCCTCTCTGAGAAGGGGGCGCTTGAGCTGAAGGGTGGGAGGGAGCCACCACAGAAGGAACAGTGGAGCTCTCAGGCATGGGCTGTCCTGAGGAGGCCCACCCTGCCAGCATCGTACCCAGAAGCTTGTCCTCACTCTTTGATGATCTAAACACATTACTGACTAGTCTTCCTACTCCCTGAGCCTGAAAATATTTCACCTGTAGAAAAGGGTTCTTTTGATCACAGGGCACCTCTCTGCCCTCCACTCTGCTGTGAACATTGTCATGCGTGTCCGCTGGGAAGTGCCAGCTGCTCAGACCACAGTTTTGGCCACCTGTGATGTGACGTTCCACCGCCTCAGTGGAATGTGGAAATCTTTGCACCATATGGTTTTCTTTATTCTCCCCCCGTTGGGCTCACTGGAGCTCAGAGAACAACTATTGACCCGACTGTGAATGTGCTTTGCATTAAACCTCTTGAAGTGAAAGATGAATGGGCAGGACTTCTAGTTAGGCCTGGAGGCGAGAGCGTGTGCATTTATTTTCATCCCTTCCTGAACCCAAGTGAAATGACTGTACTAGGATTTTAAAAGTAAAACCCCACGAGGATGAAGATAATAGAAAAGGAAACAACGGCAGGCTAAAAGATGTCCAGGAATCTGGACTTGGAATCACCTAGCACCGAGGGGTGGGATGGTGAGGGTTTGGGGATCAAGTGAGAGTCTGAACAATGAGGCGCCTGGCGTTCCTTCCTCTCTTAGGTCTCAGAAAATTGGCACTATTATCCAACCTAGGCAGGAGACAGGATTATTCATTTCCAGGGAAATTAATCATCTCAAGAGAAAGGACCTAATGAAACTGACAATGAATGCCTTCCAATGAAAGGTCCCCTCCCCACTTCATCCTTCTACAGGAAGTCCTCCAGTCACGAGCTCTTCCCACACAGCAGTTTCCTGGACTTTGTAGTGCTTTATCCTTAAATATAAACAGAAAGTCAAGGATAATCTCACAGGAAGTCTAACTCAAAAGTAGATACCACAATAAAACAAACAGGAGACAGGAGAGAGAAGACAGTCCAGGCATCAGAAAAGAGGGAAAGAAATCCTATAATTAATAATCCCAGAGAGATGAGATGCAAATGCACTCTTGAAATGTTATTTAAAAATGAATATTCAAAAAAAACAATAAAAACCTCTGGGGAATTAAAAATATAATGTGTGTGCTGGGATCAGTAGGTGAGTTGGAAGATAAAGTTGAGGAAATTTCTCAGGAGCTAGAGCAAAAAGACAGATGAAAAATAAAAAAGAATGGTAGAACCAATCAGAAATTAAGAAACAAAAAATGGAGCCAAAGGAATTCTAGGGAGAACCAATAAAAATGGAGGGGAGGAAAATGGCAAAGAAATAACACAGGAAAGTTTCCACCCCTGAAGTACAGGAGTTTCTAGATGGAAGGTCTCCTGCTATACGCCCAACACGCAGTTGCTAAGAGTAAGCAATACAGTGTAGTTGCTAAGACTCTTTAAGGAGTCATAGATCTCAGGTTTGTCCAGGGATTTTCAGTGTGTTTGTTAGTCAGAGATTTCCACTATTAAGAGGCAGAAGAAAAGTAGTTTCTCTCTCCCTGAATAAAGATTCCTCCTTCAAAAATTTCCCATTACAAACACGAGTGAATCACTGGAAATCCTTTGAATCTTAGCATCATGCCGTGAAGAACATCAAGCACTCATCCTAAGCACCTCTATTCAACATCTATTCTAGAAGCAGTGGGTTTATGTCCTTCCCTTCCCAAAAAACAGGACGCTAGCACTGTGGTTTAAAAGACTACACTGACTTTCAGATTCTTGGGGAAGTTACACTGTGCCTCAAATAAGCACTTGACTAAGCTGCTGATGTTTAGTTGCTAAGTCGTGTCAGACTCTATTGTGACCCCATAGACTGCAGCCCTCCAGTCTCCTGGGTCGGTGCTTTAAGACAATTCTCTCAGGATCAGCAAAGTAAATGCTTTCACAGATACACACACACAGTGGTTGATCTCAATTGATTTGGTGTGTGTAAGTTCTATTGTTATTATCTACAAGGTAATTCATCACAGTTAAACTGGTCTTTCGGGAATAAATTAATGCATGAAAACTGGGTATCTGATGTGCTTATTTACAACTTACCCTTTCTACCAAGATCACCCATTACAGAAACTGCTATGATTAAGTGCCTTCATTGGCTAACGGGTTTTGCTTCCAAGAGTGCAGCCCAATTTCTGATAATGGAGCTCCAGGTACATAACCCTCTAAAGCTTCTTGCTAACCTCTCTGTTAATCCCTTGTACCACCTGATCACTCAATACTATTATTGTCCGCTTATTATGTGTGTGTTTAGTCATAAGTCATGTCCTACTATTCTCTACCCCATGGACTGTAGCCCACCAGCCTCCTCTGTCCATGAGATTTTCCAGGCAAGAATACTGGAGTGAGTTGACATTTCCTTCTCCAGGAGATTTTCCCGTCCCAGGGATCGAACCTGAGTCTCCTGCATTGCAGATAGATTATTCTTTACTGCTGAGCCACCAGGGAAGCCCTTGTCTGCTTAATAAAAAGCCCTTAAAAAGTGGGTTACTGATCATTACATCTAAGGGGAGAATATTATTCAGATTCTAGAGTTAGTGCTTCAGTGAAGGGAGAAAAAGTTGAAATTAAATCATCATAGAAACATTCTTGAGAAGTTTAATTTTATGTGATTATTTTCCAGGTTGAAAACAAAACAAAGTTTAAGGTCACTGCTTCCAGGGAATCTAAATTCTTGAGTTTTTCTTCTTTACAGAAACACTTTGAAAAAGTATGTAAACCTCTGCAGTTTTTCTTTAAGGCTGGCTGAGTGTATCACAGGCAGAGAGTCCTAAGCTATGATGTCTTTGTTAAACACACTATGTGGTCATTCCCTGGGCTTCTGTTTAGAGACGCTTTAGTGGTCGGTAGAACTGAATGAGATTCGTGAGGCATCTTAACGCTGGTCCTGAATTTCAGCTCTCTGTGTGGTCCTCCTTCCCAGTTAAATCACGCCTGTTCATCTTCAGCTTCATGCTAAAGAAAACAAAGACTAAATAACAATCACTCCAGGACACCTCTTACTTCCCAAGGGCATCATAATAACCCATGAACACCCATGTGGATAAAATGAGCTTATAGCTTTAGTAGACGCCTTTAAACACATGGCTATTTCAGGACATTCTATATAAAATAATGACGGTAAAACTTTGGCTTCCGATTTATTTTTTAATTAACAACCAAGATGCCTCAATTATAGTTTTTCAGAGTATTTAAAAATTGTTTTGTAAAGGACTCGTCTAGCTTCGGGACTTACTGAAAGTATGCACTTTTAAACAATAAGATGATGAAAAAGAATCTTCTCTTTTTCACCCACACTATTTGCAAATCCGCTTACAGGACTCACCTCCCCTGATTATAATAAAAATTGGGCAGCCCTGTGTGTACTGGACATGCACGGACTCCATCTGCAGTCACAAAGGAAACCAAACTCCTTTTTATTGGCCTTTTCTATACTTTGTTCATAAAAGAGCTACTGACCCCAGGTCATAGTCAAGCTCACAAAATCCAAACAAGTAGAAAGTTTCTCAGAACCCAATATCTGAGTGTTTGATTGAGGAAGGAAATTGGACCTGTTGGAATGGAACACATGCGGACCGGTGGTGCAGCTCTGAATCGGTCATGGAGGTGACAGTTCTAATCTGCTTTTCTTGTTAACACCCAGATGGAGAGGGAGAGAGAGAGGAAGGACAGGCTGTGACCAGATTCGTGAAAGAGTCGGGGCCAAGGATGGACTGAATTTGTGCTTGTGTGGGGGGAGCAGTGCCATCCTCTCTCGGCCTGGGAGGCGGGTGTCCCAGCAGGACTCGGCACGCCAGTATCTGCAGAGAGGCTGCATCTCTTAACATCACTCTTAGCCCTTCACTTTCTTCAGCAATCGACATCTTTACTTAGAAAGCTGAGTGCCTCGAAGAGTCCTCCACCGGATTGGAGACAGCTGGGAGGCCACAGGTAGAGAAAGAGGCTTCCTACAGCGCTCCCTGCTTCTCCCTGCCTGACTTCGGGGTCATGGTGTTCTCAGAGCAGCTGAGGACCCAGTGGGTGGAGGTCTTCCCCTACCCAGCCCTTAGCGGTCAAGGGCCTGCCCTCTCTGTTGGGGTGGGGGTGGGCACAGGTTTATGAGTGGATATGGGAGGTGCCTGCATGGTCTTTCTGGCCCCGCCCCAATTTCCTCTTCTATCTCATCTCCCCAAGGGGCAGGAAAGTCCAAAATATTTCCTCTCTTCTCTTTCTCATCTTTGTTTGGTGGGAATTCTGTGCTTTGTAGGGCCTCCCCTTCATTTCACAAATCTTTACTGAGCTCCTTCCACATGCCAGGCTCAGTCCAACTGCCCAAGATATGCTAGCAAATAAAACAGAGAAAGAGCTTCACCTGGTAGGACTTTGTTTCACAGAGCAGCAGTCCCCAACCTTTTTGGCACGAGGGACTGGTTTTGTGGAAGACAATTTTTCTACACACCAGGGGTGGGAAATGGTTCAGGATGATTCAAGAGCATTATGTTTATTGCGCCCTTTATTTCTATTATTATCATATCAGCTCCACCTCAGGTCATCAGGCATTAGATCCCAGAGGCTGGGGACCCCTGTCACAGAGGAAAACATATCATGAGCAACAGGCCCAACGCAGAAGTGCATCATTTAGTGGTTCAGGAGCGTTAAGTGCTGTGAAAGAACAGAGGAAAACCAGAGTGCATAGGGACAGCAGGAGAGCTGGGGGCAGAGCTGGAAGACAAGGGACAAGCTGGCACCTCCAATAAGGTCAGGGTGAGCCTCCTTGAGGAGAAGACATCTGAGAAGATGGGAAAGCAGGGAGGGAGGAAGCTAGGTGGATAATTTCCATGGGGAAAGAGTATCAGGCAGAGGAAATGCATCAGGCTTGTGCAAAGGCCCTGGGGGTGCCTGGTGGATTTCAGGAGGACTGGATTTCAGGATTTCAGGAGGACTGGGGAGTAGTGAGGACTTGGAGCAGAGAGGTCTTGCTTTTCCTTGGAGTGTTATGAGAGCCACTGAAGACTCTGAGCAGGAGGTGATGAGATTCGACTTTAATTTTAACATGGCCAGTAGCTCTGCTGTTGAGTTGAGGAGTGACAATAACACGTTAAGGGCTGGAGCTGGGAGACCAATCAGAGCCTTGCAGGAGCTCAGACAGAGATGGCGGGCGCAGTAGAGGTGGGGAGAAACGGTCAGGTTCTGGATGATATTCAAAGGTGGGACTGCCCGGAGCTGTAACTGAGAGGCTATGGGGTGTGAAAGAGCATGAAAGTCCAGGACGCCTGCAGTTTCCACTTGGGTCCCTGGAAGAAGGTGATTGTTCTTAGCTGGGCTGGGAAGACTGGGGAATGAAGCAGGATTTTGAAAAGATGAAAACTAAGGTTCTGTTCTGGACATCCTGCGTTCCCACTGGAATGTTGGGAGCCTAATTTACTTTATTTTTGCTCCCCCTGCTCTAGAATTCTAAGTCTTTTCAAGACCGAATGGACCACAGAGGAGAGGCACTGGGTAGAAAACTCAACAGGTGATATTTGAAGACCTCTACTTATAGCCTGGGTCATCCCCCTGGAAGCTGAAGATCCTGTTCTCAAAGCCTTTTAATTGCTTGGCTAAAGACTGAACACGTACCTTGTTCCCCACCAAAGCCGCTGCCTGGCAGAACATTCCAGGGCACAGGCTCTTGCATTCTCCAGTCTGGAAGCTTCTGCTTCCACGGCCTGACAGAGTGAGCCGGACCAGGCCATCATGTTCATGGTTCCAGCCCTACTAAGACTGGTCTCCAACAGCTGGGCCCTGCAGAGAGGGCGATGGAAGAAAGACCCTAGCACAGGCCAGAAGGAGGCCCTGGGCTGTCACGGGTGCCACTGGTCTGGCCCCTGCACTTCCAAAGGAGCTGTTCTTGCCAAACTCCAAGCCCCCTCCCTAGGAGGCATGCTGGCAGTGGTGGGCCATGGCTTACAGGTAAGGAGCTGAGGAACCAGACCTTGCCCAGGGGCTCACATTGCTTTTAGATAAAGGAAAGAACCTTCTCCGAAAATGGAATATATGAATGTTTTCCTTCAAGTCCTGCAAACATGTCTGATGGTGCCAGATTTAGACTTTTCTAGTATCTTCTATATTCACAGAAGTTCTAGTAATGGATCAGATCTAACCCATAGAGTACTAGATTTTCCCTGTCTGAGTTCAGTAACCCAGTTCCAACATTTCCTGGTCATGGGACCTTGAGCAAGCCACTTAATTACTCTGGCTTCAGTTTTCTCATCTGTAAAGTAGGGTAATAAAACATAGTAATGAGGTAATGCATGCAAAGGGCATCACCCAGGGCCTTGTGGGCAGTAAATGCTCAATATGTGGTATTCACATTCTCCCTATAGTATAGTTGGATCTCTTTCAAGTGGTTTAGAATTAGCTGAAAATTCTTTTATTTAAGACATCTCAATTTGCCTGTGAGATAATTAGCCTTTGAAATTCTCACAATTCCTTGCACACAGTAGATGCTTCGTGATACTTAGAGGAAGTTGAGTACCACTGTGTGACCTGGTGATAGGATGCTGATTCTGCCCCATACTAGCTGAGTGACCTTGGACAAGTCACAAAATATCCCCTGACCTCAGTTTTTGGACTTACTAAGGTGGGAATAATGGGCTATCCATCTCTCACTGGGTTGTCATGAGGATTAAAAAAAATGGTAGAGGTGAAGGAATTCAATAAAGGTTCACGTTTTTAGTATTGTTGACCTGTCTTATGGAATTGAATTATGAGATGGAATTGTTGAATTATTGTTGAACTGTTTTATTGTTTATTGCTATTGCTATTTGTTCTTATTGCTGATAAAATGGTGGAGTCTGGGATGAGGGTTGATTTGTTTTGGGTGATTCTCGATTTGCTGCCCTGAGTCACGTTAATTATTTACAAGTTCATTATCTAGCTTCACTTGACTGATTGATTTCTTCACTTGATAAATATGTATTGAATGTTTGCTCAGTACCAGGGCCCATTCCAGGCCGTAAACAGGCTGACCGGATTCTCTGTCTTGGAGCTGGTATTCCTGGTAGGGGAGGCAGACAGGAAACCAGATGATTTCAGACATCGATAAGAACCATGATGACAATAAAAGATAGCGAGAGGGTGAGTGGTGGGGGGCTGGGGGTGGTCAGAGAAGGCCTCTTGGAGGAAGTGACATCCTTAAGACCTAAGGATGGACAGAAACCAGTCTTGAGAGAAGGGGAAAGGGGCATGAAGTATGTGTGGAGTGGTGGATGGGGTGTCCCAGACAGGGGAGCACCCAGAGGAAAGACCCTGAAATAGGGCAGCACCTGGCTGGCATGGTGACAGACCCGAGAGGTGGTGGCTGAAGAACAGAGGGCAGGACTTCCTTTGTGGTCCAGTGGTAAAGAATCTGCCTGCCAATGCAGGGAACACAGGCTCGATCTCTGGTCTGGGAGGATTCTACATGCCATGGGGCAACTAAGCCCGTGCACCACAGCTACTGAGCCCATGCTCTACAAGAGGAAACACTGCAGTCGAAGCCTGCACAGAGTAGACCACACTGTCTGCCACTAGAGAAAGTCTGTGCACAGCAACAAAGATCCAGCACAGCCAAAACTAAATAAATTTCCAAGGGACGGGGGTTCTATTTTGGTGTAATAGGGAACCCTTGAAGGGTTGTAACTCTTCTCCCAGGTGTGGTACGGATGGCTCTCCCACCTCCTTCCGGTCTCATATTCCCCTTTCAGTGAGATTTCCCTGACCATCCTACGTAAAATGGCAACCCTCTGTTTAAAGGACTGGAATGAAGTCAGCCAGTCACCACACTCTATGTCCTCCCGCCCCATTGTTATTTTTTGTCCACAGCTCTAACATTCTCTAACACGCTCTACGTTTCCCTCTTTAATTTTGTTGGTTATCCTCTTCCTGATGAGGATGCAATGTCTAGCAAGGTCTAGAAAGTGTTGAACAGTGCTGGCCCAGAGGTGTGAAGATATTTGTTAAATGCAAGACTGGATAAAGTGAATGGTGTAGGTTCTGCTTTTACTAGGTCCCTCTGGCTGCCTCGTGGAGGGGGATATGGAGAGCCTGGTGAGATGGCATTCTTGGCCCCCGGATGAGGGTATGGAGGTGGTTTGACATTGCCTTTCAGGTAGGGCCCACTGGACTTGCTAATGGCTGGAGTAAGTGTTTGAAGAATCAAAGGACCCGCTTTAGGATTTTGACTGGAGCAACTGGGGCCATTTACTGGGACAGGTAGGGGGAGAACAGGAGAGGAGAGGGGACAACTTAGTTGGAAGAGTCAACTTGAGAAGTCTGTTAGACAGCAGAGTGGCAATGTCAATGGCACAAAGATGGTGATTAAAAAAATAGTGCTTAAAATAGTGGAGAAATTGTCAAACTGACAAATATGTGTTGCTCAAGTATTTTGAAATTTTAGATCCAGAAAAAAAAAAATCCAAAACCTAGATCTAAGTTTGGGTAAATAAACTTGATGCTTTGACTACATTCAAGCACAAAGCATCAGATAATAGTATTAGCCAGGGACTTCTCTGGCGTTCCAGTGGTATAGGACTCCATACTTCCACTGCAAGGGGGCACCAGTTTGATCCCTGGTTAGGGAATTAAGATCCCACATGCTGTGAGTGCAGCCAGTAACAATAATGATAATATTATTAGCCAAAATGCCTATATTTTAAGTCACAAGAAGTGCTCAAAAATAAATTTCAATGGAATTTAAAATGCAATGAAGAGAATTACCATGGGGAAGGTCCCCAATATATAGGATTTCTTTTTAGCCTTTCAGTTACAATTAAAAATAATTTTTAACCAAGTCACCATACCACCTAGGGTTTAGTGCATCTCCTACAGTGGTGCCTTTTTGTCGTTTGGTTTTCACACACAGAGATGCAAAACTTGTGATCACTGTAAGATGCAGGAGTGGGACTTCCCTGGAGGTCTAGGAGTTAAGACTCTGAGCTCCCAATGCCAGGGACAGGAATTCAACCCCCTACCCCCACCCCCAGTCGAGAACTAAGATTCTGCGTGCCGCACAGTGGAGCCTAAAAAAAAATTCAGGAATGGTTCAGGAAGCCAATATGACAATACAAACCTGGGAAGAAATGGATTAAGCAAAGCTATGCTACAGTACAACCTTGATGGGCTTTTGAAGGCATTTTGCTTTCTGGAAAATGGAAGCTCTAGCGCATAGCAATTTCAGCTGGTTCTTTCCTCTCAGGGAAATCATAAAAGCAGTATTTTCCACCCAGAGGCTTTCCTGGCCCTGCCAAATGATGGGCTGATGGCTCATATTTTCCCACGCGGCGCGGTGCTTTTGGAACACCGTCTTGTCTTTGGGTGCTTGGTAACAAACACGCGTGAAGCCTCGCCTTTCGCCTTTCGGAGAAATTGCTGCAGACAAGCTGGGGCAGGGCTGTAACCAGGTGGCTGCATCGGGAACGCAGGGTGTGTTTAGTATTCCATACGCGTCGGGGCTTCGAGGACCCAGCCAGGGCTGCCTCTAGGATTGCTGTGCAGCTTGCGAAGCACGGGAGTTCAGAATCTTGAGGCTGCTTGGAGGAGGCTTGTAGCTAAAACATAAGCTGTTTCCAGGTACATCGGAGTTTAATTCCATCCTGGATCACTGAGCCTGGGGATGCTGCCACCCCCATCCCCAACCCCCATTTCTCTGTTCTTTGTCCTCTGGAGGCAGATTCGCTGGCCATGCATGGCTTAGTGCAGAAAACTACTGCTCTTTGAGAAGAGAAAAGACGACCGCGCTCTGTGGGTGGATTTAAGTTGTGCTGTGCTGCCGCCTTGCCTCATTCCCCATCACCACCCCCCTTCCTACTTGACCCTGGTTCAGCAAGCCAGTATGGAACGGCCACCACGAGTCAGTGGACCTGTGTGTGAGCCGGGCTCTGCCGTGGCCGCTCTGAATGACCCTCAGCCTGGGCCCCGTTGTCCCATCTTGCAGTGATGAAGTATGGGAACATCATCATCTCCACCTCTGTTACACAGTAATGATGCTGTGTGTGGCATGGATGCTCTGTGCACTGCTGTCCAAGACCCCCATTCCAAGGGTCTTACCTGGGGAGCAGTACCCTTCCCCAGTTGTGAACACTGACAGTGGCAGATGGGCTCACCCTCCTCCTCATATATCCCAGAGGACACGTATCTGCCCACACCTGCCCAGAACAAATGCTGGGAAAATGAAAATGTCAATTAAATGGTTGCTATGGCAACCCCATCTCATGTTTGAGGCTACATTTGCAGCGTTGTGATTATTTTCCTCCCATTGGGTTGATTGAATTCCTCAGTTGTTGCCTCTTGCCCCATCTCTGTCACCCTCTCAACACACCACACACTCATGCTCACACACTCACAAGTACTCACACACTGTTTACAATGGTTTGTAACAGAGCATATGATGCATTTTAAAGGGCTGAGATAAAAGCCAGGAAAATTATTTTGTAGCAAGCGGGCACATTCCTGTGTTCTTTTTGTGACTTTTGGGGGTAGCTCAAAGAGATAGAATGTCCAGTCTGACACCAGAAAGACTCTCCTGTTAGAATTTTCTTTTTGACCTTGCATGAGCTCTTCAACTCCTTGAGCAGGGGGTTTTAGCTCTTGATCAAGAGAACATAATGCTCTTAGCCCTACGAGGGGAGGGGAGAGGAGGGCAGCCTTATAAAGACTAACAAGAAAATGCCTGCAACCTTTGCACTCCCCTGAAGAGTGACCTGCATGCTGGTCATGGCTCAGCTTCACTGTGGAGTCCAGCTCAGCTTGGAGGAGGAGCAAAGGCCTGGAGACAGATACCTGGATTGGATCAAGTTTTATTAGCTACGAAACCCTGAGTTAGTTGCTTAATCCCTCTGTTTGTCTATGAAATGGGGCTGACAAATGGAGTGCTACCTCATGGGGCTGTTCTGATAATTAAATGAAATGCCATAGAAATTGTTGGCATGGGGTAAGGACCCAATGGACTTCCCTGGTGACTCAGTGGTAAAGAATCTGCCTGCCAGTGCAGGAGACACGGGTTCAATCCCTGGGTCCAGAATATCTCCTGGAGAAGAGAATAGCAACCCACTCCAGTATTCTTGCCCAGAGAATCCTGTGGACAGAAGGAGCCTGGTGGGCTACAGTCGATGGGGTCTCAAAAGAGTCAGACACAACTGAGGGACTAACGACCAACGAGGACCCATTAGATTAGGCCCATATTCTATTCATGCCGATCACTTTCAGAAATCCACAAAGGAAAAGTGCACCGTCCAGTTGTCATCACTGGAAGACGTGTGCTTAAACTTTCCATATGTGTGTCTTTGCTGTTTTTTAGAATACATTCCAGCTTCTTCTTTCAGAGCCAGTTGGGATGCAATAAGCAAAGACTCATTTTTTTCTCCCTCTTGATAAATGATTTGATTTGATTTAGTAATTTTAAAATTTTGTTTTTGAAAGGTTTATTTTTTCCCTGATGCCAAAACTTCCTGATGATGAAATCTCCTTTCACCAACTCAAATATCTCAAGGGCTGAAGTGCCTTGTGGGGCACAGGCAGTCTTTCTCCCATGACCGTGCCTGGAAAAAGACCGTGTCCGGTCTTACTCAGAGGGTGGAGAGGCCCTGCAGGAATCCAGTCTTAGCAAAGAGGAAAGCCAAAGAAGGAAGTTTCTGGTGGTTGCTTTTTTTTTTTAACCCTCCTGAACTTCACTATCAGAGGCAGGTATCTACCACCATTTCCTAGATCTCCTTCCTTAGGGAAGGACTGGGCTGCAGGGAGAGAGAAAGCCTGAGCATCGCTAATTAACTGCTGCTTCTGCCGAAGGGAGTGAGGTAGAGACACAAAAGATGCCATCGCAGGTATTTTTCTTTTACAGAAATTTCAAAATTTGAACACTTAAAAGAAAAAAATTCAAGGTGAATATTTTACTGAATAATAAGTGAACTGTAGAATGTGTATAACCTTTGCGATGTTTTTTTTTTTTTAGTTGCTTAAAAAACGAAAGGGAGCACAGTTTACTCGGGAACCAACTGATGTTCCCTAGGCCTGGAAGAGTTGAAATGAGGAGAGCTCCACTAAGAAACAGCACTAAGATTATTTTAGCAGATGGTAACCTTTAGTGATTTTTAATCAAACAATGTATTTGATCATGTGTGCCTAAACCACCATACGTGTATTACTTTAAAAGTAAAATGGTAAATGCTTTCCTAAATACTGAATATCATTAAACTAAGTATATGCAGTGGGTATGGCACTGCTTTAAAACTTGCTATGGATGCGCTCTGGTGCTATTTCCAGGCTCCCCTGGGGAGCAGGGGGGTGGCCTCAAATTCCTTTTCAATGTTGTTAAGGCCTCCTCTCCTCCCAGGTGTCGTCATAAAGGCGAACTCAACCATAGGTGGGGGGAAGGCCCCTGCCCATTGATGTTCTGGTCTCTGATGCTGACACCAGGGGTGTCCTGGTCCTTGGATCCTAAAGGGGTGTCCCTGGGGGCCATTTCCATTTGGAACATGCTTGGAGCCAGGAGCCCAGGACATGGCTGGAAGCACCACTTTGAGGTCAATCCTGTATGGGTGCTCAGTGGTTGCACAGTTCAGCTCCCCAGTGCCAGGCTTGTCCCCACTGGTGAGAAAGGCCCAGGGTGCTCAGACCCTCATCCCCAGAGTATCATAGCTAAATGTCTATGTTCAAGAGTTAGGGGAGGGGGTCCTGGTGGAGCTGATGGGGAGGCTGACAACCCCCAAGCTTTACTATTCCTGCTACCACATCTCACGCAAGATGGGAAGAGGGAGCCACAGTCCCCTCCCCCATCATGGGTCCTTGGGCTGATATTTTTATAAAAGAAAAAAGACAGTCCAAGATGATTCTGCAAAAAATCTTTTCCATAAACATAAGCAGGGGAGTTCTAAGCAGGGAGGAGTTAGGAGAAGGGGTAATGGCAGAGGATTCGGCTTTATTGGAGCCTTCTGTTTTTAAAAGGAAAGCATCATATGGCTGCAATTAGCTGTCCTTTAAAATCCCGGTGGCAAGAGAGCGCAAGGTCTTGCTACCTGCCCGAAAAGGGAGTGGGTATGCTGGGAGAAAAGAAAATTAACTTTTCACAAATTATGCTGCCACAGATGCTTACGTTTAATTCATTTTGTACCCCAACCCCCCCATAAAGAAATTGTGAGGGATCTCACTTTTGGTAATGCTACTGGCTCTTTGAATCCCAAGTTCTGGAGTGCAAACTGCTCAGGGCCCTGGTCCACCTGGTGAAGGGCAGCCTCAGGTGTCGATGGGACCAGAGGAATGACTAGGTCCTCCTCCTAGCAATCGCATCCGCATCACCTAGGAGCTTGTCAGAGATGCAGGATCTGAAGCCCCACGGAATCTTAATGTATGCATGCGTGTGTGCTCACTCATGTTTCTTTGCGACCCCATGGACTGTATGCCTGCCAGGCTCCTCTGTCCATGGGATTCTCCAGGCAAGAATACTGGAGTGGGTTGCCATGCCTTCCTCCAGGGGATCTTCCCCACCCAGGGATCGAACCCGCATCTCCTGCACTCCTGGCAGATTTATTACCACTGAGCCGCCACTGAATCTTAAGCTGCGTCTTAACATCCCAGGTGATTGGTGTGTGCAGTGCAGTTTGAGAAGTGCTGCTTTGTGGGAGGGGGCTGCCTCCTGCCACGGGTTTCTAGAACCTTGAGAAGCTCCGTGTTGGATTAGCAGGGTTCAGCCTCCCTGCCATGAACAGCTGTGGTTCTAACTATAGCCCTGAGCCTTCGTGTAAGACAGGCTCACCTGCTAGGCAACAGCGCTGCTCACCTGGAGGGAACCCTGGGTCTGCTCATTACTCATGCCTCTGTTCTAATTTCACGGTTTCTGCCTGCGGTTGTGTAATCCTGGGCTTGCAAGGCTCAAATGTGGCGAAAGTCACCAGGCTGATGAACTCCCCGCTCCGGTGACGCCTTCATCGGAGATGACACTCCCTTTTCGTGGGTCAGGTTATCGGAGGGACAAGGAGGCCGACCTCATGTTCTGTCCTCAGTTAGGGTGGTTTTGGCGGCTTCTCCAAATTCATCACATCTCAGGCAAGTGCACAGCACCACAATTACCCAAGACTCTAGGGACGCTGGGATCAATTTTTTTTTTTTTCTTTCCTAAACAAATGAGTATTCTTCTGTCTTTTGCTAGTTGAAATGTCTATCTTATAGAAAGCATTTTATTTCCACCAATTCTCACAGCAACCCTATTGGAGGGGTATGAGTAGAGGAAGGGGTATTGTTGTTATTCCACTTTTCAGAAGGGAAAACAAAATCAGAGAAGTAAAGTAACTTTCTTAAGGTCACAGAGTAAATTAAATGACAGACTGTGGACCCAAATCCAGGCATGTGTTACTCCACCGGGCTCTCTGTCCACCCGGGCTATAGTGAGTCTATCAAACACAGAATTCCTACAGTCCAGGGTATCTATCTATTCTTTTCTTCAGGTGAGGAGGAAAGCGGGAGTGTTCTTCTGAATGATCTTTGTCATTCTTCTGCTTCTCCCAGGTGGGCACCTCCAGGGGCTCACATTTTTCCTTAGTTTCTCCCCATGAACCAACCGGCCTCAGAGCTATGACTGCTCTGCTCCAGTGGCTTCTTGGAGGCCAGAAATAAAGCCCGGGTGGCCTGCACACCAGCGATAGCAGCAGGTAGCGTGGCACCAAGGCCGAGTGGCCATTCTGCTCTCAGGGACAGGTGCATACTGCAGTTCCCGGGAAGACCCTGGTACTGTTCCTTTTCTTTTTTTGGATACACCAGGATCTTAATTCCCTGACCGGGGATGGAACCCGGGGCCCTGGCAGTGAAAGGGTCAAGTCCTAACCACTGGACTGCCAGGGAATTCCTGGGTGGTGCTGTTCCTTTGACACCAGGGGAGAGGCTGGGCAGTTCTTTGACAGCTCTGGCCTTCAGAGGGCATGGATCTAGGTTCAAGTTTTAGCATGACAAGTTTCAGAAGCCCTCTCAGCACTTTGCCTTTGGGGAGCCCTTTCTCTTTTTCTTTAAAAAGAAAACTCTAAAAATGTATTTACCACAATGTTGGCACTAAAGATAAATATTTTGTTATGTGTAAAGCCATTTTCTTCATCCTGAATTTTTTTCCTTCTGCTTTTAAGTGATATTAAAATATTTTCATGGACCCCCCCCGCAAAATACTATAGACCTTGGGCATTGTGTTTACTGTACCTACTGACTTTCCTAAGCCTCAGTTTCCTCATCTGTAAAATGGGTGTAGTGACAGCATCTGCTTTGGTCCATAGCAATCAGCTTGTGTAGAGGTGGCCTCCAGCCCCTGGCATCTAGTTAGTGCTCAGCTGGGAAGGCTGCTGTCACTGCCCTCTGCTGGGGGGTGATGGGCTTGCTGTTAGGGGGACTGGGTGCTCCCCTCGGGTGGGCTGCTTCTGAGGCACATAGTCAAAGGTCTGTATGGGTGAGGGTTTATGCCATCAGCTCTGCTTCCCACTCCTGCCTCACAAAGCATCATGGCCAGAAGAGTGAACAGAGCCCACCCTCTGCCCAGGCCTGTGGAGAGATTGGATCTGTCAGGGCAAAGCTGGGATGAGAAACCCAGGCTCGGTCTCCAGCCCAGAGCCAGCAGGCCCCACCCCAGGCTGTCTCCTCAGGGAGACAATCACAAGCACATCTAGGCAAAGATGCAGACCAGACTTTGTTGAAAACATTGCTCCTGCCGCCCACATTGCAAAGGCTTCAGCCCCCGCCACCCCGCCACGCCCCGCTGCCGCTCCATTTCCTCAAGGCCACGTGCCCACGTGGGCCGCCACAGGCAGCGCCCAGCGAGGGCCTGATCTTTGACGGCCCAGCCTGGGGCCAAATCCCCACTGTGCCACTGAGTGACGGGCAGGTTGCGTCACATCGGCTGGCTTACTTGAGAAAGGGATGTAAACACACGTCTTACCTCAAGAGGCAATTGTAAAGGTGACGCAGGTGACAGCGTGCGCACACACACACACACACACACACACACACGGGGCTCCATCCTGACGAGCAGGAGGTCCTGGAGCTGCTCTCTCCTCCCATCTCCTTCAGGAAGCTGCTCAGGGGAAAGCCCATGCCTGGGGGCGGGGTGCGGCCCAGGGTAGAGCCACTTGGGCTACAGATCCAAGTGGAATAATCCTGGAATCACATCAAGGGGCCGCTGGAGGAATAAAAGTGAACACATTTGAAAACGCTTACAATGCTACCTGGTCTGCAGTGACTGCTCAGTGGATGCTGGGTAATTTTTTTTCTCAATACACAAGCCACAGATGGCAAAGGGGCTTCCCAGGTGGCACAGTTGGTAAAGAATCCACCTGCAATGCAGGAGACATAAGAGACATGGGTTTGATCCCTAGGTTGGGAAGATTGCTTGGAGAAGGAAATGGCAACTTGTTCCAATTGGAAAATTCCATGGACAGGTGAATGTGGCAGGCTACAGCCATGGGAGTCACAAAAAATCAGACACTACTAAGCGTGCTCACACACCCACACACAAGCCACAGATGGCAAGGTGGCTACAGCCTCCAGGACAGAACCTTCTAGAAATTACATGAGCTTCCAGAAATGAGAGTCCTCAGTTCCTTCCTCTCCAAATTGCCCACTGGAAGGTTTGTCGTTCAGGGAGTGTTCGGGAGTTTCCCCTAAATCCGTGGCCTTTTGGTTGCTGAGACTCAAGCTGTTGACTTCTCCACTTCAGGAAATGACCATGTACCGGAGGCAGGGGTGTTGTCACCCTGATAATAACCGCAGTGGGTTGTGTGGGCAGCAGGAGGGCCTGAAGAGAGTTTGAACTCCAGGAACTTTGAAGGAAAGGAAGAAGAAGGGGAGGGATAACAGGTCCTGAATGCCTCCTCAGAGCCAGGCTCCAGGTGGCTCCTTGGCTCTGCTCTGGATTTGTGGAAACAGTCTTGCATGAAGCTCTGTCAGGGGAGTGGCCTGGGAGACAGTCAGTCAAGGCCCTTGGCTCTCTGGCTTCAGCTCTTTCTCTGTCCTCACTGTGGGCAGGGCCCTTGGTCTCAGGGCCAGCTGGACACCAGGATGGGCCCAAGGGGAGCTTCTGGCTTCTGAGGGCCCCAGACTCAGACCCTGAACTCATTGGTGCCAGACTCTGACCAGCCACAGGCTGCTCCCAGCTCTGTTTCCTTTTAGCTTTTCTCTAGTGGATTCCCTTTCTTTTCTTTTTCTTTGCTATTGTTGGCTGCATATCCCAGCATGTGGGATCCTAGTTCCCCTACCAGGGATCAAACCTGCAGCCTCTGCAGTGGAAGGACAGAGCCTTAGCCACTGGACCACCAGGGCAGTCCCTCTTTAGTCCAGCGTGAATCCTGACTGAGAGATGACAAAGTCTGTACTCTCTCTGCATGGTGTTTTCCTGGAGAGACTGTTGTTAACCCGAGTGCTCATTGGCTACCGGCATAAAATATTAATACCTAAGTGAGTGTGCGAGCTCTGGAGCCTTCCAGGGGCAGGGTCTGGTTTCACATCCCGAGGCGAGACGACAGCTGCAGGCAGGGTCTGAGGGGCCTAGAGGTCCTGCGCCTGCCGGGAGGCGCAGCCCTGGCCCAGCGCAGCTGCTCCACAGCCAGGTTCTGGGGAGCCAAGGTCAAGAAGCACGACAGCCATGAGAGGTATGTGCCCTGGTGAACAAAGTGTGATAAGGAATCTGACTTCTGGAATCTGAACTGGAAATTTGCTGGCTATTTCTGTGACTGTCAGTGCAACAAATTGGTTTCTTCCTATATCGTGATGAAATCTATATACATAGACACACACAGAAGTGATAGTCAGATGCAATTTTCTTACATATATTCTGTTCCCCTTGCAATGGCTTCTTAATATGGTATCTGTGAATCTCCCTTCAGAAATCTGAATTTCTGTAAATCATTGTATAGGTTTTTTTTTTTTTTTCTGGAGAGGAGGATTTTTTATTTGGCAGTAGATTCTCAAAGGAGTCAGTGGTCCCTACCCCAGAATTAAAAATGCTAATGCTAACCATTCCACTTTTTGGGAATATCTACAACTACTTTTAAGTGACAGCAAAGATCCAGGGACTGAAACATTTCTGGAAGCATTGTTTGTGGTTGCAAAAGACTAAAAATAACTCAATTATCAGCCAACAGAGGTGGTTAATCATTTGGGTGTGTTCACCCTTTACACAACAGTTGGGGGCAAGTCTCTCTGTGATCTGGAGGGCTCTCTGGGAGAGTGAAGTAAGAAAAGCAAGGTGCCGGACAGAGTGTGTGCTGTGCTGACACTTGTGGGTGAGCCGGGCACTTCCGGTATGCGGGGACTATCTCTCGAAGGATCCACCAGCCGCTGGCCACAGTGATCGTCTCGGAGGAAGTGAATTCTGGGACAGAGTTCAGGCGTGAGAGGAAGGCTTGCTTTCATCAGAGTCTGTACTGTTTGAACTCGTCTGGTGTCAAAACAGTCCAACCAGAGAACAACGCCACAGGGCAATACGCCGACTTGACTTTCAAGAGGACCTGAGAGGAGAGGCCTGTGAATGGCAGAACTGGGGGCTGAGCAAGGAGTGGCTAATTTGGGTGGGCAGCTGCTACTCTTCTAAATTAAGAAGGTGGCCAAGGTCAAAGGCTGACTCACAGCTGGCCCCACAGCGGCCAAGCTCAATGGAGGGGCGCCCTCCTTGCAGGGGGTCTGAGAGCCTGCTACATGCAAGCTGGTATCCTCGTGGTAATCATGATACCTAGGGCTTTCTTCACTGGGGCTCAAAGCACATGTGCAAACCCCATTTACTCTCCTCAGAGTCCTTCGAGGCTGGGGGGCTATAGCGCAGACCCTCGACATCTGTTGGGGAGGGATGGGAGGGAGGGAACCGGGCTGTGATTCAGGACGTCTGGCAGGGGTGCCTTTGCTCCACCTCACCCAGGAAGGGAGTCCTATCAGGAGGTCATGAGCAGCCTGGACTGCCCACGGGCCTGCCCCAGGCAGCTGCCAACCTGCTAGGCCAGCCAGGCTGTGTGAGCTGTAGGTCACATTCCTCAGCCATGAAGCACCTGGTTGACAAGGCCAGAGGCCTGGTGTCCATCCATCCTTCTCACAGATTTCCAATCACAGTGAGAGCTGAGTAGGCCTCAGATGCCGGTTAACTATTTGCCTGAGGCAGAGTGAGCAACCAGTCAAGAGATGTCAATGGGGTGGGACTGGCCTCACCAAGCTGCCTCATTCCACTCTTGGGGCCTCACAGCACAGAGCTTTGAAATCTTGTTCTCTGAGAACACCTCACTCGCCTGTAAATCTCTGGCCTGGCTCTTGTTGGGTGAGATGAGGTCTCTAGCCTGCACTCTGCCCACTCATGGCAAACCTGTCCCCCCACTGAAGAGACAACCCAGGGGAGGCCTCCACCAGGGCAGGGAAGCTCACTGGACCCACAGGGGCCCACAGTATTCCTCCATACAGGAATACTGGAAGTGGGTGGCCCACTATGCAAGTTCACATAGGACTGAGGAATTTCCCAGGATGGGTGACTTTCAGCGCTAAAACCAGGACAGTCCCGGGCAAACCCGGATGGCTGATCAACTTCCCTGGAAGTCTGCCACCAGAGGGACATGCCAGGGCTCTCTGCATCCTTTTAAGGGCAGGGATTATGCATTCCTTTCTTTTTTTCCCTTCTATAATTACAGACTTTGGACTTCCCTGGTGGCTCCATGGTAAAGAAACCACCTGCTAGAGTAGGAGACGTGGGTTTGATCCCTGGGTCAGGAAGATCCCCTGGAGAAGGAAATGGCAACCCAGTCCAGTATTCTTGCCTGGGAAATCCCATGGACAAAGAAGTCTGGTGGGCTACAGTCCCAGGGGTTGCAAAGAGTCCGACAGGAGTTAGCCACTAAACAACAGCAACTTGCAACAATGCCCTGATCTTTTCTTTGTATTTCATGATGTTGATGTTTTTGAAGAGGACAGGCCAGGTGTTTTGTAGATTGCAGGGCCCTCCAGCAGTGCCTGGGGTGTAACTGGCTGTGTATAACTGCTACCATGTCGCCCACCACGTACCAAGATTGTTCCATGCAATATCTCATTCACCTCCTCAACCACCCTTGGAAAGACAAGTGATATAATTATGCTCATTGCGCACTCAAGGAAAATAGACGCAGAGAGGTTAAAGCGCTTGCCTGAAGTGGTTCAGCCAGAGAGAGGTAGGCCTGGATTTTAACTCGGGAGTCAAACCTCCTAACCGCTGGGCCATTGTGTCCCGGAGAGTTTTCGTTTTATTTGCAAGTGTTGTTTCTTTTAACTTCTGAACTCTAACATCAGCAAATTGTCTTCAAGGTCACCAGCCATCCTCTACCCAGAACTGCTCTCCATATACTGACTGAGATAAGGTGGCTGACCTGTGGACTTTCCCTTGTAAGAAAAGAGGGGGCAATTAACCGTGAGAGCCTTGAGATTGTGAGCAGATGGGTGCAGAGGGTTATGGGGTGAAAGTTCACTTCTGAGTCTAAAAACCCTTGCCTTCTGATCTGAGTCCCTGTTCTTGGTTCTGATCTGAGTCCATGACATGAGTTCCTGTTCTGAGTTCTGATCTGAGTCCCTGTCCTGTGTTCTGATCTGAGTCCCTGTTATGGGTTGGAACAGGATATGAACCAAGGAACCCTCTCTGGTCTGGTCTCTCTGTGGCTGGAACTGAAGTGGCAGAGTCACCTGGCTCCACTTTCTGCCTTTGCCCCTGCCCCGTGCCGCAGCCTGAGGTAGAACATCTTCTCATGGGGCCTGGTCACCCCCCTCCAGGAAGTCTTCCAAGCTGAAGGCCCAGCAACCCAAGGTAGCCCCTATGTCCTTTACTCTGACCCCATCCCTGACTCTGCCCCCTCCAGAACAGCCTTCCTCACTCACTGCACATGGTAAATATTCAGTACCTATGAATGAATGAATGGATGTAGGATGCCTTGGGACCTACCTTTTGTTGTCACTCTGACAAATCACCCTTAAGTTCTTACTAGCCTTTCCACTGTGGCATGTGCCCGTTGGTTGGCATGAGTTCTGTCTGCATTGCTCTTAAGAAAACTACCTCTTTTCTGTGCATTTCTGCCCTTGTTTGCGGCCAGGCTGGCCCCTGTGGCTTATACTTCTCTCTTTCCCCAGGATTTCCCCAGCAGCTTCCACTTGGGCCTTGCTCTTTCCCAGGATTTCCCCAGCAGCTTCCACATGGGCCTTGCTCTTGGGCTGCTCTTCTCATCCCATCACAACTGCTGGCCCAGTCTGTTCCCAGGTCTTTCTCTGGGTGATCCATCTATGACTCCATATTTCTAGTGAATTTATTCATTCAACAAATATCCACTGGGCACCTACTATGGGTGAAGCACTGTACTAGGTGCTGAGGTCAGCAGGGAACAAGAGGAAGTCCTTGGCTTCATGGGAGGAAGATTAAAGGGCAAACAATCAACAAACAGCAATTGCAGGATGTAGTATGTGCTAAGAAGGAAAGAAAACAGGAGGATTACTTGGAGAAGAATGGGGGGCTACTGACTCTGGACTGGCGACCACGGAAAGCCACTCTGAAGAGGGGACAGCTGAGCTAAGAATCTAAGGACGAGGAGCCAGCATGCAGAGTTCAGGGAACAGCATTCTAGGCAGAGGGAACAGCAAGTACTAAGGCTCAGTGTCATGCTTGGAAAACAAGAAGGAAGCCTGTGCAGCTCGAGCAGGACTGAGCTGTGGGATGCCGTGGGGTTAGGGTCATCAGCCACAATAAGGAGTTTGGATTCTGTTGTAAGCTTCACAGGAAGCCACTGGTGCTTTCTTTCTTTCTTTCTTTTTTTAATGTGGACCATTTTAAAAATCTTTATTGACTTTGTTATAACATTGCTTCTGTTTTATGTTTTGGCTGTGAGGCAGAGGGGATCTTAGTTCCCTGATCAGGGATTGAACCTGCACCCCCTGCATTGGAAGGTGAAGTCTTAACCACTGGACCACCAGAGAGGTCCCACCAATGGTGCTTTTAAAGTCAGAAGGTGATGTGGTCTCCTTTTCATGTTAAACCTCTCTGGCTATTGCAGTGGATCAGAGGGCAGTCCCCCAGGGTCCTACCCTCCTGCTTGTGCCTGTTTGCATCCCCTCACACCCTGCATGGCTCCATAGCACACTGGCTTGCTAGGCATTCTGGTCCTTAGGCCTGGCCTCCCTCCCTCAAAACCCCCTCTGGCCCACTCTGTCCCTTGCATGTTCTAAGGGAACTTCTATCTTCTAAGGGACTTCTATCACAGTGGTCACTCTTACAGGCTCCGGGCCTCCATGGATGTCCCTCCTTAGAGACCAAGACTGGGGCTCTGGACTCAAGCAGACCTGTGGCCCAGTCCTGGCGTAGCCACTCACCAGCAGAGCATGTACTTCTTCTGAGCCTGTTTCCTCCTCTGGAAAAATAGGGGTACCAATAGCACCTACTTCATGGATATTGGCTTTCCAGATGGTGCTAGTGATAGAGAACATGCCTGCCAATGCAGTAGACATAAGAGAAGTGGCTTCAATCCCTGGATCGGGAAGATTCCCTGGAGGAGGGCATGGCAACCCACTCCAGTAATCTTGCCTGGAAAATTCCATGGATAGAGGAGTCTGGCGGGCTACAGTCCATAGGGTCGCACAGAGTTGGACACAGCTGAAGTGACTTAGCATGCACATACGCATGGGTACTTATGTGGTTTAGTGGAAAAAAGCTGGATGGTGCTCGGAGCCATGCCTGGCATTGGGCTGATGGGCCTGTGTCTGAGTCTTGCCCTTCTGGGCCAGGAGTGACTGGACAAACGGTGCCCGTTGGATCTCTTGCTGTGGCCCAAGCTCTGCGGCTCAAATGTGAGCTGTGAGAGCCTCGTGGATTCTTGACCTGGTTTTTCTCTGCTTTGTAGCCACTGAAACAGCTGGCCTTACTGCTGGCAGAGAACAGTCCTGGGCAACGGGCTGAAACCTGAGGAGGTGAATTTAAGCTGCAGATTTACAATACCTTCTATGAGCTTGGCAGGTGTAGCTGAAGTTGGTATTATCAGTAAACACAGCGCAGCCGTTGATCACACCGGGGAGATAGCCTTGACTGCCTTGACAAAGCCTTGAAATGTTCCCGTTAACTCCCCATTTGGAGTCTACATTGTGGACAGGGCTGGACCTGGGTTTGAGAGACTGCCACTTTTTGACCTTTGTGTTGCTGTTTAGTCGTTAAGTCGCGTCTGACTGTTTGCGACCCCAAGGACTGTATCCCGCCAGGCTCCTCTGTCCATGGGATTTCCCAGGCAAGAATACTGGAGTGGGTTGCCATTTCCTTCGCTCTTTCCAGATCAGGGATGGAACCTGCGTCTCCTACACGGGCAGGCGGATTCTTTACTGCTGAGCAACCAGGGAAACCTTGCTGTTGCTAAGTCGCTTCAGTCGTGTCCGACTCTGTGCGACCCCATAGACGGCAGCCCACCAGGCTCCCCCGTCCCTGGGATTCTCCAGGCAAGAACACTGGAGTGGGTTGCCATTTCTTTCTCCAATGCATGAAAGTGAAAAGTGAAAGGGAAGTCGCTCAGTCGTGTCCGACTCTTAGCGACCCCATGGACTGCAGCCCACCAAGCTCCTCCGTCCATGGGACTTTCCAGGCAACAGTACTGGAGTGGGGTGCCATTGCCTTCTCCATGGCCAGGTTAATTAATGGAGTCTCTGTTTCCTTTGTAAACTGAAAACAGGGTCCTTTGAGGTTGTGATGGCAGGAAGATGTAACAACAGCCAGGAAAAGCCTTGTGAACATTGAACCACTGGGCCCCGGAGGAGGTGGTGATGAACATGGTGCTCGGGACAACATAACGTGGGTTCTAGAATCAGTAAAACAGGGTCTCCAGCTGTGTGACCTCAGGCAAGTTGCTTAACCTCCCTGAACCTCAGTCATGTTACCTGTAAGATGGGGATAAGAGCACTGCCAGGGTTGTTGGCAGGATTATATGTGATACAGGAGGTAGAGCAGTGTCTCCTACAGACTCATGTCCATTTGGCACCTGAGAGCATGACCTTGTTTGGAAATAGGGTCTTTGCAGAGACGGTCAAGTTAAGATGAGCTCATCCTGGATTAGAATGGGCCCTGATCCAATACAACTGATGTCCTTATAAGAGGAGGAAAGTTTGAATAGACACACAGAGAGGAAAGCATGATGTGGAGACAGAGTTTGGAAGAATTCGTCTATAAACCAAGGAACACCAAGGACTGCCAGCAACCAGCAAAAGCTGGAAGAGGCAAATGTTTCTTTCCTGGAGCCTGCAGAGGGAGTGTGGCTCTGCTGCACCTTGAATTCTGACCCCTAACCTCCAGAACTGGGCAACAGTAAGCTTCTGTTGTTTAAGCCAGGGGTCCCCAACCCCCAGGTCACAGACTGGTACCCATTGCTCACATGACCGCCTGAGTTCCCCACCCCCACCCTATCCCCTGTCCACAGAAAAGTTGTCTTCCACGAAACCAGTCCCAGATGCCCCAAAGGTTGGGGACTGCTGGTTTAAGCTGTCCAGTCTGTGGTCATTTGTTACAGCAGCCACAGGAAACTAATAAGTTTGAAGATCCAGAAAAAGTGCCCAGCGTGATCCCTGGCATGGCTAAGTGCTTTAGAAAAGTTAGCCACTGTTATCATGCCTGTGCGTGCTCAGTCACTTCAATCGTGCCTGACTCTTTATGACCCTATGCACTATAAGCGGCCAGGCTCCTCTGTCCATGAAATTTTCCAGGCAAGAGTACTGGAGTGGGTTACCATTTCCTTCTCCAGGGGATCTTTCTGACCCAGGGATTGAATCCACATCTGTGTCTCCTGCACTGCAGGCAGATTCTTTACCACTGAGCTACCAGAGAAATCCACTATTCCTGGAATTATCTTTATTAATGATTCAAGGTAGGTTGTCATGGCTACAGACTTGGTTGGAGGAAAGCCCTGTAGCCTTCCCAACTCAGACCTTGCTAGGAGTCAGGTGGGGTGGGGTGGCTGCCCCAGCTCTGGTCTCCGTGAGCCTTGCCTGGACAAGGTGGCTGCCCCTGGGGGCAATGACTGGCCCCCATGCATCTAGAGGGGTTCTACTGAGGTTTGCGGTGAATCTCCAGGGGCCCCTGTTGTGGGAAGGGTGGCAGTTGCCCCTGTGGCCTTGGCCTCCCAGGAGCCGCCTGGCGTGGCAACAGCCCAGGCCTGGTTTCTGGAGCCTGTCTTGGCAGACACCTCGTCAACCTGTCTGGCAACAACATTCCTCCGACACTTGGGCAGCCGGCTGTCATTCCACAGCTCGTTGTGGTTTTTTAACTTGTAGACGAAGAGCATCAGCTGCGATTCACTGGGCAGTTGCGAGCCCAGCGTTTCCCCCGTGGTGCTCAGATCCTTTGCCTTCCGCCTGGCTTCTGTTCAGCTCCTGGAGGCAGATCTTCCGAGGCCCTCCCTCGGCAGGCAGGCAGGCAGGGACGCGCGGGCCTCTGGAATCCTTCCGACACCCCAGGACAGACTGACTTCATCTCTTGCCTCCCTCAGGGGCCCGTTGCTGCTTCTGGGTTTGTGGTAAGCGGTGTCGATGTATGGGTTCCAGGTAAGAGTGAGCAGTGGAGAGAAGTAGCCACAGAATGCCTGGTTCTGGCACTTTCCTTGGACAGACCACTTGATCTTTTAGAGCTTCGTTTTTCACTTCTGTAAATGGAGATATTGTGAGGGCTTGAGAAATAATAAGAAGTGGAGGTGCCCTCCCTCAAATGGGCCCCACAGTGAGTGACTGTGAGTAGCAGGTCGCATGGTGGGAGGGTTTGAACATGGTGTTTCCTGCTTCTTGTTGTTCAGTCACCTGGTCATGTCCAACTCTTTGTGACCCTGTGGACTGCAGCACACCAGGCCTCCCTGTCCTTCACCATCTCCTGAAGTTTGTCCAAATTCATGTCCATTGCATCGATGATGCCATCCAACCATCTCATCCTCTGACGCCCTCTTCTCCTTCTGCTTATGTCCACAAACTTACATTAGGGCCAAGGAGGCCTCAAAGGCAGAGGGGACAGGACTCTTGACTGCCCCAGCTGAAGGTCAAGGCTGTAAAAGCCTGTCTGTTGGACAGAGGGTAGCCCAGCTGAGTCCACTGTATGAATGGATGCTGGGTCCCCTGGAGCAGAGCTTACCACAGGGCACAGACTTAATCGAGGCACCGAGGACTGCATGTGTGTCCAGGTGGAGCAGTGACCAGGAGAGGAATCTGGTGTCTTGGAGGTGCTGGTGGTGAGTCAAAAGGACTCTGTGATACCACAAACCCAGGTATCTTTGCCAAGGGATGAGCATTAGTTAGTGTTAGTCGCTCAGTCGTGTCATTCTCTTTGCAACCCCATGGATTGTAGACCACTAGGCTCCTTTGTCCATGGGATTCTCCAGGCAAGAGTACTGGAGTGGGTTGCCATTCCCTTTTCCAAGAGATCTTCCTGACCCAGGAATTGAACCTGGGTCTCCCACACTGTGGACAGATTCTTTACCATCTGAGCTGCGTGTCTGAGCCTGATCAAGACAGTAGATATTTCTCCCTGAGTGGAGTGTTTCTCAGCTGTTTGTCCCTCACTTTCTCTGAGTCTATGTTTCCAGCATTGGGTGCAGCCTTCTGGGTGCTGTGGGGTCAGGGATCTGCGTTGGTCATGGAGAGCATCCTGGTTGCAATTAGGCCAGATGCTGATGTGGTCCTTGGTCAGTTAGTGGGAGTGATGGGCAGAGACCTTGCAAGCAGCCCCTGAGGCTTTCAGGAAATGTGTGGAGTGGTGGAGAGGACCCCTAGGAAACACTGTGACATCTGGAGCTTGGCGCATGGACACACAGGGTGCTCTGCACCTTTGGCTTTGAGCTTGGCAAAGTCAACTCTGAGGCTATTCTAGTTATGAATATGCACAAATTCTGCCCTCAGTCAACCACCTGGGACCCCCAGAGCCTCAGTCACCATTTACCTAGGAGGCTTGTTTGCAGTGTGGGGATGGGCGGGGGCTTCCCAGGTGGCTCAGTGGTAAAGAATCCGCCTGCAATGCAAGACATGGAAGGTTTGATCCCTGAGTGGGGAAGATCCCCTGGAGAAGGAAATGACAACCCACTCTAATATCCTTGTCTGGGAAATCCCATGGAGAGAGAAGCCTGGCAGGCTACAATCCATGGGGTCGCAAAGAGTTGGACATGACTTAGCAACTAAACAACAACAGAAAACCCCTGTTAACTGTGGGGCTCAGAGCACTGCAGGGCTGGTGTGGGCAGCATCTGTTTCTACAGGTAAGGCTAGGGCTGATGGGAGAATCCAAAGTGGGCCACCCAGTCCCCGGTCTCCACAGTCAGCCAGCATCGGGCTCCAGAGATGGCATCATTTCAGCCAGGACAAGGTTAGACCTCAACATTCTGGAGCATGTGCATGGCCATGTTTCTGGAACTCATTTCCTATCTAAGTCCCCTCCTATTTTTAACCACACTTGACTTTAACAAACAGGATTTGAGTATCTGCTACATGTTAAGCTTTGCGGCAGAAGAAAGAATAGCAATCGTGATAAAGGCAGTTGTCCTAACACAAGTGATCGTTTCTTTATCTGTAACAAGGGATAATAATAACATCCACCTCCTAGAGTGCTGTGAGGATTAAATGAGATCTTCCCCATAAGGCACTTAGCACATAGTGCCTGGCACATAGTAAGTGCACAGTAAATATTACCCATACGAATAATAGCTATTACAATTAAGACAGCCATTTATGAGGGCATGGAGGCTCAGAGAGTTTGAGTGCCTTGCTTAAGATCACACAGCTTGGGAGCCTGAATGAGGGAGCTCCAGGGTAATGGGAGAGGGTGACTAGTTCTCCAGAAGCTCCAATTCAGTGTCCTGAGTGAGCTAAGGGAAGGGCAGATGGTCCTGGGGGCACTCTGGCTAGGCAGTAGCAGGAAGGTCCCACGAGGAGGTGATATTTCTCCAGGGCCTCACTTGGTGAATGGGCTGTCATCATGGAAAGAACAGCATGTGCGAATGCAGGGAGGCGCAGACACATAGTAAACTCAGAACAGGAGAGTGCCTTGGGTGGAGCACTGGGAGAGAGGGCTGGGCAGGGAGGCTGCAGGCAGATGGCAAAGAGCCTTGAATGTATGCGGAGGACTGACACGGGGCGACAAGGACCCCACCAACTGTACCCTGAAGAGGCTGTATGGTACAATGGTTTAAGACCAGGCCTCTGGCACCTTCCTGGTGATCCAGTGGCGAGGACTCTGTGCTCCCAATGCAGGAGGCCCGGGTTCAGTCTCTGGTCAGGGAACTAAATCCCACACACCACAACTATAGAGCCCGCATGCCACAGTGAAGATCGGAGCGCCCACGTGCCACCACAAGACCTAGTACAGCCAAATAAATAAACAAATAAATAAGGGACTTCCCTGGTGGTCCAGTGGTTAAGAATCTACCTACCGATGCAGGGGGCACGGGTTTGATCCCTGATCTGGGAAGATCCCACATGCCTGTATGCCACAACTCCTGAGCCCATGTGCTGCAACGGAGACCCAGTGCAGCCATAAAAAACCAACCAACCAAACAAACAAACCTGGGCCCTGGAGCCAGTCTGCCTGGGGTCACCTCCACAGAACAGGGCCAATAGCAGCACATGTACTCCAGGGCTGGAGGAATAAGCCAGGAGCCCCTAGCCTCGGGGTATGTCCCCTCAGCCTTTGTCAGCCTGGCTGCCAGGCACGTGGGTTTGACCCCAGTGCTGAGACGCTCAGAGGCAGTTACAATCTCCAGGACAGAGCTTCCTTTGTTCCCTTATGGCCAGACTGTCCACGGCCAGTTGCCCAAAGAGGTGGGTGCAAGAGGATGTGCCTACGTGGACGGGGGAGGTTTGTCTGGCGGAAGGTGCTTTCTGGGTCGTCTGCCCTTGGAAATCTAGACAGGAAAACTGTGCCTCTAAGACCCTCTGAGAATCTCCTCTTGCAGCAGTTAAGTTGCCGGAACAGCAGAAGTAGAATGAATTCCTGACTCCTATTGGCCAATTTTGCCTTCATTTTGGGTCCCCCCGCACCTGCGCACCTGGCTCGGGGTCAAGTCTGGGTCGATGTTGCCTCTGGAATGGCTGCATCTGTCTGGGACCCCACTAGTGCCAGACTGTACCAGTTTGAGGGGCCCTCAGCAGCAGAAGGTACTTTCTATGCTCACTTTCTGGGATGCTGCAATGTTTTTAGGCCACCAAGAGAGACCCTGGCCAGCCCAGGCTCTCTGTTTCCTGGGCCTTCCCATCAGAGCCACACTTCTGATGCTCAGGGTCTCCTCCTAGCCACGTGCCCTGACTTGGCCTCCATCTGTCTTCTTCCCCATCCCTTCAGGCCTGCACCTGCTGTTTGATTCATGGCTCCTTCTGCTTCCAAGGAGGTCAGAGGCTCCCATCACTACTGGTTGGAATCTGGAACCATCACCTGCCACTTGGGTGTCTTGGTACATACATTTCCCAGGCTCAGGGTGCTTGCAGGAGGGGGTGACTGGGAGGGGCTGGGTGTGAGGCCTCCAGGAGGCAAATCTCAGAGGGAGCTCTGGCCCAACCTCTGTGTGGTCTCCCTCCCTCCCTTCCTACCTTCTTTTCTTCTTTCCTTTCTCTCTTAAACAGCTTTATTGAAATGTAATTAACATAGCATAAAATTTACTCATTTAAAGTGTACAATTCAGTGGTTTTCAGTATGCTTGCGGAACTATGCAACCATTCCCCATAACCTAATTTGAGAACATTTCATCACCCCTTCAAAGAAGCCCCATTAGCAGCACTCCCCATTTCCCCCTCCCTTCCCAGCCCCTGGCAATCACTCCTCTCCTTTCTTCTCCTGGCGTTCATTTGTCAAGCAACTGTCAACAGTGAGGCCAGAGCCCCAGGTTCGCAGCTGGAATTACCCCTCCCTCAGACCAGGACTTCAGGCGGCAGAACCTCAGAATCCCACAGTCATTCTTTCCAACTTGCCTACTCACTCCCTTGTGGTTTTAGTTCACCCACTCATCCTCCTCATTTATCCAGGGAGGTGACAGGAGACCCAGAGAAGGGAAGAAACCTGCCCAAAGTCATGCAGTGGTTGGGAACACAACTCCTGGCCTGGAGTACTCTGCTTTCTCAGCTCCAAGCTGCCTTCCCCCAGCTGCCCCCTACACATTCCTGGGCCCAGTCACTCTTATAACACTGTACTCCAGTTTCTCCATCTTGTAAAATGAGAATTATAACACCTACCTCACATATCATTGTGAGGATTAAATGAAACCTAAAGCAATCCTGTATGTAGAGTTTAGCCCAGTGCTTGGCACATGGCAATCCCTGGGTAGAAGCAAGTTAAATCACATCGATTTAGCTTGGAATGCCAGGCCCTGCACACTCTGGTTGTTTGGGATGGGTGGCGGTCCTCCCCCACCCCGTGAAGATGACGATGGGAGCCACTGAAACTGCCCAGGTCCTAGTCACTGCTTCCCCGTCACCTGGGAGCTGGTGATGTCGGCAGGGCTGGCGGAAGGTTGAGACTTGTCATGATGACTAACAACCCAGAGCTGTGGGAGTCTGGTTAATCAGCAGCATCAAAACTTCCCGTGGCTGTTTGCAAACAAGGGCCACCCCCAGAGGAGGAGGACCAGAGGCAGGGGAGAGGCCATGGGGCTGCTGAAGAAGCTGGGTGAGCCATGCTGGCAGCGCCAAGAGGCTGTCAGGTGGTCAGGAGCCGGGGTTGTGGTTGTCCGGAAAACATAGCTTCCCTCACCCGGCTGCTGCCTCTGCGTACCTGCTCCTGCCCCCTGAGAAATGAAAAGTGATTGCAGATACCAGGGTCTCTTGAGTGATTTACTTTCCAGGAGTGACTGATAGGTGCTTCCCAAGTGGCGCAGTGGTAAAGAATCTGTCTGCCAATGCAGGAGATGCAGGAGAAATGGGTTGGATCCCTGGGTTGGGAAGATCCCCTGAAGTAGGAAATGACAACCCATTCTAGTATTCTTGCCTGGGAAATCCCATGGACAGGGGAGCCTGGAGGGCTACAGTCTATGGGGTCGCACATGAGTTGGACACGACTGAGCATGTGAGTGGCTCTCGCGAGAACACAGGATGAGGTTGCAGGCTGGGGTCAGAGCAGAGACAATCTTAGTAATGCTGATGGCCACCTGAGCAGTCTGCCAAGGTTGTGGGATGTTCCAGAACCCACCTGGGAAGGTGTCTGGGGGCTTGAAGAGCAGACAGAAAGGGGGTGCGCTGACTCAGCTCTCTTAGCTGGGCCTAGGCCAGCCCAGCAGACAGAAACCCAGCAAAGGAACCAGACACTCCCCTCCCTGACAGCCATCGCTCAGGCGTCTAATGTGCCTCATGCCTCACGGGGGAACCAGCCCAGGCGAGAATTCCAGATCCAAGAGAAAAACTGTAAATTAGTACAAAAAGTAGCTCTCGTCTAAAATGCTGCCAGTGACAGCGTAAAGTGTAAATTTGGTACAGCCCATCTGATGGCAATCTGGCAACATGTTTAGAAAGTGTAAAAAAAAAAATGATCAGACTCTTTATTCAGATTTTATGAAGTTAACAACCCCACTCCCCCTCTCCTGTCTCCTACCCTGTCCCCAGGGCATGAACAGGCTGTGTGTAGGGAGATGTCACAGCAATGCTGTTTATAAATGTGTAAAAATGGGAGCTACTCACATATCTGATCCCATGGAATGGCCAGTTCAGTGGTGGCAGAGCCGTTCAGAGGTATATTATGCAGCCATTTAAAATGTTTATTCTTTTCAGTCATTTTTTACAGGGTGCTAGGTGTACCCCACACCGTGCAAGCCCAAGGTCGAATGGGCCCTGGGCCTCATCCTCAGTCTTGGTCCTGCAGTTCAGAAAAGGGGAGACCTTAGTAGGAAAAAGTCACTTGGAAAATCCCTTGTTCTATGATGTAACGTGAGAAAAAGGCAGAGTAGAAAATTGTCTCCACGGTCTGCCTCCCACTATAACCGCAGCTGGTGCACCAGATGCCGGGCTCTGGGTGTAACGTGTTTGCTCTTATTTACTTCTCACACCAGCCCAATGAGTTAGTTACCTTGTCACAGGAGGAAACTGAGGCACAGAGGAAGTGAAGGAGCCAGAGTTCAGACCCCCAACCACTTGACCCTCAAACCTAGTTTTAACCATTGCTCTCTACTGTCTCCCTTTACTACAGAAATAATGTCTTTTGAAAGTTAACAGTGTTCTGAGCTTCCCTGGTGGCTCAGACAGTAAAGAATCTGCCTGCAATGTAGGAGACCCGGGTTCGACTCTTGGATCCGGAAGATCCCCTGGAGAAGGGAATGGCTACCCACTCCAGTATTCTTGCCTGGATTCAAGAGCCTGGAGGGCTATGGTCCATAGGTCATATAGAGTCAGACATGACTGAGCGTCTAACACTGTCACACTTTCACTAGAGAGAAAATCTGGGCCAATGACAATAAGTGAAGAGTGGTGGGGTTTGGGGGCATGGATGATTTGTCCTCTCTTGATTTCTACTACATTTGTGCAGGAAAAAATAAAAATTGAAGTTAAAAAACAAACCCCTACCCCAGCAATCTAGAATTTGCAGCAGATGGGGAAAAATGAATGGGGAAGTTGAAAAAAAGCAGGGATGATGTGAATAATGCATGTCTTGGCTTAGAACAAGGAGAGAGAGAACGATTTAGGAAAAGAAGAGAGCCAGGGAGGGAGCTTTTTGGGAAAGGAAGTCCAGGGCTTCTGGATGATCCCAGGAAAGGGCTGACTCAAAGGGAAGCCGTGGAGGCAGGGCTCATCTCCCTCGGTCACCCTTCCTCCATCTCTTTATTACCTGGTATACTTAAGTACATATCTCCTTAGTGTCTGCATTCCTCTCATTTTTTAGACTACAAGAAATGATAAGGGGAAAAAACTCTCTGTTTCCTTTCTGCCCTGGAATGCTAGGAGAGGGGTATCTGCCAAATTCTTCCTCAGATCATCAAGAGGCTTCAGGTTCCCCTCACCTGGGAGCTGGGAAGCACTGCTGAGCCCAACTTCCCTGGCAAATGCAGCAGGTCAGTCACTGTCTAAATATTTTAGAGCAAGAGTGGTCTGGGGGGAAGGTTGCCTTGATTCCCAGCAGAGACCTTTGGAAGTGGGAGCAAGCTTTTCCTCGTTAATACAGCTTTTAGAAGGAGGGAGGGCCCAGAGGGGAGGGGAGAGGGGAGAGGCGGGGACCATTTGTTCAAATACCCGATGGGCACTGAGTGCTAAGCTGAGCCTGTAACAGAGGAGAGTCAGGATTAACAGTCCAGCCCCGGGGTCATCTAAGAGCCCACACCTTCACGTCCACTGAGAAGCGTGACTTCCTCAGAGCTGGGAGGTGTGAATCAAAGGCCAGCACCCCCCTACCCCTGCAAAGAGCCAACCCCCAAGTATGCTCAGAGATCAAAGGCTTGAGTCCTGCTGCTGGTGAGGAGTCAAACTCGTGCTTGCAGGGCTGGGTGCAGAGCCCTGCCTGTGCCCTCCTGGGATCCTCCAAGCTCTTTCTTCACTGTCCATGACGGGATGTATCAAGTCTACTGGAAAGGCTTCAAAACAGCAGCTAATTGAGTCAGAATTACTTACTGTGTGACTCAGCTCCGGGAGGTACCCTCTGACTTCAAGAAGCTGTTTGTTACAGGAACATGTACTGATCACGCTTTTCACAGGGGCAGGGGGCTCCTAACTGACCACATTGGAATGATTCCCTAAGAATCCTTTCACTTACTCCTTTTTTTTCTTTAAACTTTTTCTTCTGTATTGGGGTATAGCCAATTAACAAGTAGTGTTGTGACAGTTTCAGGCGAACAGCAAAGGGACCCAGCCATACATATACATGTATCCATTCTCCCCCAAACCCCTCTCCCATCCAGGCTGCCACATAACATTGAGCAGAGTTCCCTGTGCTGTACAGTAGGTCCTTGGCTGTGTTGTTCGATCACCAAGTCATGTTTGATTCTTCAAGATCCCATGGACTGCAGCATGCCAGGCTTCCCTGTCCCTCACCACCTCCTGGAGTCTGCTCAAACTGATGTCCATTGAATTGGTGATGCCATCCCACCATCTCACCCTCTATCATCCTTTTCTCCTTCTGCCTTCAATCTTTCGATCACGCTTGTTGGTTATCCATGTTTAATACAGCAGTGTGCGTCTCATTAAGTCTTTTATGTTATTTACACGGGAAGAAAGTCTGTTCATACATGTTTAGCGCAGCCTGTTCTTTCCCTCTGTGATCCCTGTGTGATCTCGTTCTTTATTTACCTGATGTGATGCCAGGCACCTACTGCCTGTTGGACCAGAGTCTGTAGCAGAGGCCTTCCCTGTAATCCAGTTAGGAATGAGTCCTGAGCTCAAGGAGACGATGGTGTAGACAGGAGAGACCTTTACAATCCAGCATGGGGGGTGCTGCAGGGGAGTGAGCAGTCAGGAGACTGTAGTGCCTGGTAGGGTCGAGGAAGGTGACCTCTAAGCTTGAAGGAGAAACAGGAGCTGCCCAGGTGAAGGTGGGTGGAGGCTGGTAGGAATGAGGTGAGAAGAGAGGCCTCTAGAGAACAGCATTACAAAGGCCTGAAGGTGACTGAGTCTCAACCTCAGTCATTAGAACTGGAAAATCGTGTACATCTTAGGTGTGCTTAACTCTGATTGCTACAAGAATCAGATCAAACAGAACTGGCTTATTATCACCCCCTTTTTGCTGCCCTCTATGCAGAAGAACCCCTTGAGCCCTTGACTACCTCTCAGATGGGTGCCTGAAGTTAAGGGCTTTCAGACTCTTTGAACAACAATGGTGTTGCCCCCTCTTTCCTGGAGGATGGGTCAATGTGGATACGAGCCTGCAGCGTTCCATTGTTCAGGCACTCAGTCGTGTCCAACTCTTTGTGACCCCATGGACTCAGTATGCAAGGCTTCCTGTCCTTCACCGTCTCCTGGAGTTTGCTCAAACTCACGTCCCATTGAGTTGGTGATGCCATCCAACCATCTCATCCTCTGCTGCCCCCTTCTCCTTTTGCCTTCAATCATTCCCAGCATCAGGGTCTTTTCCAAAGAGTTGGCTCTTCGCATCAGGTGGCCAAAGTATTGGAGCTTCAGCTTCTGGCCACTGCATTCTTATGGCTCTCCCAGGGGCATGTATGCCTCTGCCAGGGGGCAGGTAGGCTGAACCCAAGAGTCCTCACTCATGGGCTCAGGACCTCAGCATCGGGGTGGCCAAGTTTCACTTTCCGTGTGGCTGGGGAGAATTGGCAGCCTCCATATCAAACCATCAGTGAAGTTTCTGGGATAGAAATATACCCCGAAGTCACTGATATGTAGTTTCTGACATTGTGCAACCTTAAACTAAATTCCAGCAATCATAAAGCAATTTGGTGTTGCATTTCAAGTCAGAGTTTTACTGGAATTTGGCAAATGCTTCCTCAACCATCTCAGTTTTCTTTTTCCTTCACTGGTGCTTTGAACTTAGTAAACTCCAGCACCTATATATATATGGTTATACTGTATGTTTGTGTATATGTATATATACGCAGGCTTTCCTGGTGGTTCAGTGGTAAAGAATCCACCTGCCAATGCAGCAGACATGGGTTCAATCCCTGGGTCAGGAAGATCTCCTGGAGAAGGAAATGGCAACCCACTCCAGTATTCTTGCCTGGAGAATCCCATGGACAGAGAACCCTGGAAGGCTGCAGTCCGTGGGGTTGCAAAGAGTGAAACACAGCTTGGCGACCGAACAACAACAACAACATGTACACACACACACACACACACACCCCTATTGGGTTCATATCTCAGCAGTAGCATACACCGGGTTTGTCAATGAACTTTAGGAGGCTCAGTTTCCCCTCCTGAAAATGGGGGCTATGATGGTACCCACCTCATAGGTGCTTGGGGTTAAACGAGATCTTGTTTTTAAAGAGCTCAGCGCAGTGCCTGGCACAGTGATAACTGTGATAAATGGTAGCTATTATGTGCAGAGAGGAAAAAAAACTGTACTAAAATGTTGGCAGCACTTATCTCTAGTGGGTGGGATTATGGTTACAATGAACATCTATTACTTTTGTAATCAGAGGAAACGAACAATAAATGTTATTATTAATTTAAAAATCTGGCTTCGGCTTTGTCGAAAGGAACCTGCAGTTAATGTCAACGTGCCGGCTGTAAGTAAGACAGGGCATCCGGTTCTGTATCAGGACTTGGAAAGACAGATACTCCCACCCGATCCCTCTGCCCAGTCAAACATTAGGGTCTATAATGAAAGGAGATACTTGGTCAAGGATCTAGAGAAAATTTGTCCTCATCTGACCTTGCAGTCCCCCTGACCACTGCTGTCTGCGGGGCAGTCAAAGGGAAAGTGCCTCTCAAATTATGACCGGCTCTCCTATTGGGAGGGTTTTCTGGGGTTCTTAGTTAGAAATCCAACTCTATAGGAAACCATTCCACAAGAGTGACTCGGGACTTCCCTTGTGGTCCAGTGGTTAAGACTCCGCACTGCCAATGCAGGGGACGCAGGTTTGATCCTGGGTCCGGAAACTAGAATCCCCCATGCCTTGTGGCTTGGACAAAAATATAAAAACAAAAACCAGAAGAGTGACAGGCACCCTTTATTGGGCTTGCACTGGGACATCTCAGTGAGAAGATAAAACACATGAATCCATTTTTAGTAGGAGATTGGGAGTGTCCTGGTCTAGCATCCAGGACCATCTGAGGCCCAGGACCTTGGCTCTGCCTCTGGTTGAGATTCTTGACCGCCAGCCCAGTGCCTGCTCAGCAACACGAGACAGAATCCACCTGGAGCTGCACGTCCCCCTCCAGTCGGTTCATCCTCCCCTCCTGTTAAACAGGAAGAGGCAGAGAGCACCCACCCTCCTGGGATTATCTGCGGGAACCATCAGCCTGCACTGGGCTGGCTCCTGAATTTCTTTGCTCTCTCCTCCTTCCGCACGCTGGAGGGGGAATATTGCTGCTGACTCTGGAATAAAATGCCGCCTCTGTTTGGGAGACAAAGAACAGAGTGGCTCCTCCGGGTCAGCTGGCTCTCCTTGGCTGGCAGGCTCCCTGCCTCCCTGCCTCCCCCAGGCTGCTTCTGGGACATCCTCTGAGGAAGGCCGTCTGGGTCTACACCAGGAGCTGCTGTCTGCTCCGAGCCGGCATTCTGAATGTGTTTTCACTGGAGATTAAAGGAATATTTTACCTTAAAAAATCCCAAACAGCTTCCCTGCTCTGCAAGACATCTATCTCTTGAGAGGGGGTATGAGAGGGGAACAGGGCCAGGGAGGAACAGGGGGCAGCAGGTGGTGCCCTGGCTAGGGAGGCAACCTGGCCTGTGTACTCCTACTAGAGCTAGTGAGAATGTATGTGTGAAAACGGGTGTGCTGATGTGTGACAGTGCATGCATGTGCATGTGTGCTCACCAAAGCGTATGTTGTTTAGTTGCTAAGTCAAGTCCGACTCTTTTGCAACGCCATGGAGTGTAACCCGCCAGGTTCCTCTGTCCACGGGGTTTCCCAGGCAAGAATACTGGAGTGGGTTGCCATTTCCTCCTCCAGGGGCTCTTCCTGGACCTGGGATCAAACCCAAGTTTCTTGCACTGGCAGGTGGATTCTTCACCAGCTGAGCCACCTGGGAAGCCCATGAAAGTCTGTACTGGGGTTAGCAACATAGGAATGTTGCTCTGTGGAATGTGAGGTAGAGTTCAAGAGCATGTGAAGAAGCATGTACAGCATTTGTGGGAAAACAAGGGGGAAAGTCTGAACTCCATACGGGAATGTGAGTGCACATTGGAAGTGTGTGAGAATGTGCAAGTGTGCACACATACTAGCTAGAGTGTGTGTGCTAGAAAGTTTTAAAAAAAGTGTACTACTGTTTGTGAGAAACTGTGAAAGGTGGCGAAGGAGCACTTGTGAGAATTGTGTGTTAGTAGTAACTAGTGTGTGCAAAAGTTTTGTACTAGGGTTTGAGAGGGTGTGGATGAGAATGTCAGTTTAAGTGCAAAAGCATGCACGTAGGAACGAACGTTGGGATGTGTGTGAGAACTGTGAGTGTGTTCATGTGGACTGACTAGAGCGTGTGTGCAAACCTGTGAGAGCCGCCTGTATTGTATGTGAGCACGTAGGACGGCTCGTGTGCGTCTGGGGTGAGCGCGCACGTGTGCACGGGATTGTGCGGAGCGCCGGGAGACCCAGAAGAAAGGTCTGAGAGGAGCGGGCGGCCCCGCGTAAGAGTGTGAGTCTCTGTGTGTGTGCACGCGGGAGCGCGCGCGCGTGCCGCCGCCCCCCGCCAGGGTCTGAGCCGGTTGCCATGGGAACGCGCCGCGGCCCGAGTTAATCATTTCCTGTGGAAAGTGTGCGGGAGGGGCCGGAGCGGGGCGGGAGCGGGGCGGGCCAAGGAGGCGGTGGCGTGGAGCTGCCTCCCGCCGGCGGGCCGGGCCGGGCCGAGCCCCGGGCACTGCGGCGACGCCGGGATCCTGCCTCCGCCAGGCCGGTGAGTCCGGGGCTCGGGCGGGAAGAGGGAGGGCTGGGCGCTCGGGTTCCGCCCAGCCCGTCGTTCGGGGTGTCGCGTCCGGGATCCCCCTGCCCAATCCTGAGGTGGGGCGCGGGAAGGGCCGGGCCCGGGAGACCCAGACCTGCGCTATCCCGCCCCAACCCCCGCCCCCAGCGCTGTCCAGCCGGAGCCGATCAGAGCATGGGGGCGACACGTCCCCTGGAATGCGAGCAGCCTCGGGACCCCCTTTCCGATTTCAATGGCCCGGGAAAGCCGGAGATTGCCGGGGAACCGCGTGCCGGTCAGCGCCGCCCCCTCCCCGGGCCGAGGTCCCCGGGTCCGCAAGGCTCCCTTGAACGCTGCAGTTTCCAGCCCTCCCACCGCGTAGGTCCCTTGGGCAGTTGACTTTCCCCTTCGCAGGGCCGGGATGGGGTGGGCTAGCCGCAGGTTAGGAAGGAGGGCCTGGGCCGGCGTCCCCCTGGGCAGTGGGGAAATTGAGCCTTTGACAGCTGCAGCCTGGTGGGGAGGGGTTCCCAGCTGGGAGGGCCAGCCCAAGCCACCTCTGTCAGCACCCTGTTGTGAGTTAGAGCGGAACTCTGGCGCAGTGAAGGGCCTGGTCCTGGCAGATTTTAAAGAGGAAGCTGTATTTAAATTCTCAAGTACGATTTGTCACCAGCTCCCCCCCGCCCCCCCCCCCCCCACACATTTGTCTCAAGGTTGGGGGTCCTGGCCACACCTGGCCTTTCGCCTTCTCTGGCTTTCTGTCCGCCTGAGGCTGAGCGAGCAACTCTGCTGGCCCAGGCTGTTCCCCATGCCCTTGATAAAAGTAGCCCTCTCCTTGGCCAGAGCGTCATTTGCGAAGAATGCAGTCTGAGAATGGGGCCCTGTATTTGCAGTGACTGGACTTGAGGGATGTGGGGGTAATGAGTTCTGCTTTCCTTCTGGGCACCAAGGAACAGAGGCTTTGAAATCTGGGTTGACCTGCGATACCCAGGATGTGTGACTGTGCGCAAGGGAGGTCCAGCCCTTGTCCACCCTCCCAGACCTTCTGCCCCCTCTCCCAGGAAGACGGAGACTATGTTTCCTGGGCAGTGGTCTCTGGGCAGTTGTCAAGTCTGTCCCCCAATCATTGCAGCAACCCTGGTCTGGGGGAAGGGGGCTGCACCTCTGCCACCCTGGCCTAAACATGGAGAGGTCGATGGGGCTCTCCTGCAGCCCGCCCCTGCGCTCACCCACCGCTGGACATAGGTCACTGAAACATTAAATTTGCGGGGGGGAGGGTTCTTTGTATATGTCAGTATTGTTCTTAATGCTGTGTATATGTATTGTCCAAACTTTACACCAACCCTATTAAGGTAGAGTTCTCCCATTTCAAAGATGGAAATACTGAGGCTTAGAGACAAAGTCATTCTCCCAGGGTTGCACATCTACTAAGTGGCGCAGCTGGGCTCTGAACTAGCTTTTGGTCGTAACCACGCCGTGCCCCCATCACCCCGTCCTATGACCTAGGTCTTTGAGTCTCCAGTCTTGGGCTGTTTGAAAGTCCTTGATGCGTTTGATTCTCACATCCCACAGACTGCTAAATTCAGCTACTTTTTCCTCTTCAGGATCTTGCACACACCCTTCCTCTTTCTTCCTGATATCTTCCTGCCTCCCAACTTCCCTTCCTGAAAGCCAAGAAATAATGTGTCCTTGTGTCCCTGCCCCTCAGGCTTAGCTGATCTCCTTAAAAGTCTTCTAGGGGCTTCCCTGATGGCTCAGCGCATATAGAATCTGCCTGCAATGCAGGAGACACAGGAGGCGCAGGTTCGATCCCTAGGTTGGGATGAGCCCTGGGTAGGGATGATCCCCTGGAAAAGGAAATGGTAACCCACTCCAGTATTCTTCCTTGGAGAATTCCCATGGACAGAGGAGCCTGGTGGGCTACAGTCCAAAGGGTCGCAAAGAGTCCAACACAACTAAGCCCAGAGGCACGTGAAAGTCTCCTTCAACCATGGAATCGACCTTCAGTGCCCTTTGCCATCTCACCTTCCAGCAGCTCAGCATGCAGGTGGAGCCTATCTCACTCCCTCCTTCTTTACCCACTGGGCAGCTGATCCTCAGGGCAGATTGTGTGCCCAGCTCTGTGCTGAGTAGCCTGGAGAAGGGGATGTCTGGCTACGTCTCCACTCCACACTGGTCTATCTCCATTTCCTCAGCGGAGCTGCCTATAGGCAGCATTAACGTCCATTCTACCCTTTGCGCCCGCAGTCCTGACCCCTGCCAGGGAGAGGGCACCCAGGAGACTCCTCCTCCAAGGTGTCTTCCTTAATCAAGGAAGGCAGAGACCAGGACTCCCTAGCCAAGAGCCTTCTTGGGTCTTCTTCAGTTTTCCAGGGCTCAGCTCTTCGAACCTCAGGCAACCCATCCTTGGGCTCTTCCTT